>NC_134539.1:85782972-88182972 GCF_050624435.1 Tenrec ecaudatus | reverse complement strand
CTGTCCTGTGGACTTGTTGTGTGACCTCACTCTCTCTGGGCCTGAAGAGAGCTCCCTTGGGTACCCTAAGAAGGAGCTGGGGAAACTGAGGCCAAGGAGGAGCAGAGGGGCAGGCAACGGGCCCTGGGAGTTCTGCACATCCTGTGGATGTGGGTCTTGGGGGTGAGTGCGTCTGTGCAGATGTGTCTGGGTTGGCATCCAGGGCTGTGCGTCTGTAAACACTGTGTGCATGTGTGCATGTGTGTGCATGTGGCAGGCGGGATTTTTTCCTGAAGCATCAAGTCGTGGGACTGCCCTCCCCAGAGCTCTCTCTTTCTCTCTCTGGTTCCAGGAGAAAGGCTGCTCTTTCAGGTGTCCCCCATGGACCCATGTGCACGCAAACACCACACACCCACACAAGGCCAGCATGGGGCTGTTCTCTGTGGGGGCATTGGAGACTCAGTTCAAGCCAGGTCTACACCAGCCCATGCCCCCAGGGAGGGGATGGGACCCACCGGGGTGTGGTCAGGGGCTTGGGGGCCCCCTGTGGGCTGGGCAGGAAGGAGACCTGGCTGCTCCAGGCTGGAACTGCAAACACCCACTGTGAGGGGCATGTTGGGGCAGCCCCAGAGAGGGTCAGCTTACAGACACACCGGCAGCCACAGTAGTAACCAGAGTGGAGAGGGCGGAAACAGGGGGGTTTGGTGGGTGGGGGGTGGGCAGGGCCTCTGGAGAGAATGGTGAGAAGGATGGTGTGCTAGGCACCTGGAGACAGAGGCCCGGATGGGGAGAGAGGCCTGCCCTAGACATCTATACACATCGTTCAGCAGTCTCCACTGGACTCCGAGCCGTGGTTCCCCACCCCGCAGCTCTGCCTTCCCCCAGACGCTGGCCCTGGCCGAGCTGCATGGCCACAGGCTCTGTTTTCGGGCTCCATCACCGTCCTTCCCGGAACCTTGGCAAGGCACCAGGCACACACTGGGCCCTCCGTCAACTGGGACTGTTGGCTACAGCGAGGACCCCTGGGAAGCTCCGGGAATCAGGAGAGTGAGCTCCGACGCTCTGCTGGGCAGACTTGATGCCCGGCGGCTGGGTCTCAGTCTCCCCGAGTGTAGAGTCTAAAGCAGACAGACCTACTCACAAGTGAGCACTCCCTGGTGCCCAGGGTCCCTGTGAGTCGACATCTGCTTGGTGGCAGTGTGCTGGGTTTGGTGTGCCCAAGCAGCAGGGACCTCGGTCAAGATGAAGCTAGAAGATTCTGGTGTTTCCACAGGAGCTTACGCAACTGAGCAGAGAGAGGCTGGGTTCTCGCCAATGACAGGCCTGGTCTCAGACCTTAAGGCCGGCACTGTGCTTGGGCCCTGTGAGGCGGGGAAGGTGGGGCACATGAGTCCTTGAATCTCAAAACAGGGCAGCCACTGAGCCACCGGGAGCCACTTTCCAGATGTAGCCCTGTGATGCACCTAAGTTCTCAGGGTCCCATGACCGGGATCCCCCATGTCACCCCCAAGAATGGCCAAGATGAGCCCTGCAAGGACCAAGAAGCCAGGGGCTTGCTCATCTCCTGGGCAGTGAGCACTGGGCTGCTCCTACAAAGGGCCTGCTGAGCCAGCAGCTCCTTGGAGTTCCTAAGGGGCTCCTTACATGACACCCCCCCCCCGCTGTCACCCCAAGCCCCCGCAGGCTGAACTCCTGTGGGGAAGGCAGAGGGAGGAAAGAGGGGCAAGGATGGCTGGGGTGGAGAGCCGAAAAACGTGTGGTCCAATTCTTGGGAGCTGGGGCCTACGGGCCGATGGCCCACCCAGCTGCAATCTGCCAGCCTGCTCGGAGGCAGCCTCTCTCCAGGGCCCCAGGCCTCAAGTCCTGTCCTGCTGCCAGCTGTCTGGTCCACACGAGACCACCCGCTCCTGGCATGCTAGGTCTGAGTTTGTCCGGGGCACCCCTCTCCTCTCCCCTCCAATGGTACATCCTCTTCCTGGCCCCGCTCCCCTCATTCAGTGTGTTCGGGCCATGCTGGCCTCCCTGTTGTTCTTGTCACACAAATGTGACCAGCACCTTCACTCCTCAGGACCTTTGCATGTGCTGGTCCCCCTGCCTGGACTGGGTTTCCACCTAGACTTCCGCAAGGCACACATGTGGCCTCCTCAGGCCTTTGCACGAGTATCCGGACTTTTCTATTTCAAAATGCAAACATCCCTCCACCCAGTTCCTGAGCGCCCCCATCTCCATCCTCGTGAGATACGATCGGTCAGCCATTCCCTTAGCGTGGCCGTTGCTTACTGCCTGGCTCCCACAGGCACAGAAATGCCACCAGGGTAGGGGCACAGTGTGTCTCTCACTGATGCCTCCCCGGCACCGCCATGGGCTCAATGCACAAATCTTCAGAAAACGCCCGTGACACAAGACAGGTGAGCATATACTATTGTGAAGTCTTTCCGAGAGAGTGCCAGTTCTTTTGTCCCCTGGGGTTGGGACAGGAACCAATGTGTGCTGTCCCCTCCCCTGCTGGCTGCAGCCCACACCCAGATCAATGGTGATAGTTGGGAGCATGGTCCCCACTGTCCCTCCACAGCCAGCACACTGGCCCACGCAGCCCCACACACCTTCATTCTTCACTCCCTGCTCTAGAGTGGATGCCGGCTCATAGCAACCCTATAGGACAGGATGGAGCTACCCCGGTGGGTCTGAGATTGGCACTCACTCTTCACAGCAGTAGAGAGCCTCACTTTTCCCCACGAGCAGCTGGTGGTTTCGAAAGGCCGACCTTGTGGTTAGCAGCCCCGTGCATAACCACTAGGCCACCATTTCCCCATCACTGTGTGGGCACGCCCACGTAGCCCACTGTTTAACTAGCCAGCTGGCCTGTCTGTCCCTGCTCTTCCACTCAGGTCCCTGCCCAGAACTTGCCACCTGGATCCTTGGCCTGACCTTCTGCCAGACACAGATGCACTGTTCTCATCTCTCAGCCCAGCACACTGGGTGTTCCATGATCCCTGGACCAAAGGCCAAATCCCCTTGCAGCCTGGCCACCATTACTTGGCCCCATCCCAACTGCCCAGTGTCTCTTGTCACCTGCAGGCTTTTTTTTTTCTCAAGTGAGACCACCCCCTCCCCCTGCCCACTCTGTATATCTGACATCACCCTTACCTACCCCCCTAACCCCAGCATTACCAGCATCCCCTCAACCCACAGATGGCCCTGATTCCCAGAGCAGGGGCAGCCCTTGTCCTCAGGGCCCTGGGCCTCCTCTGCAGTGAGACCCGTAGCCCCTGCTGGCCGGGGGGCTCCCTTCAATCAGAGATCACGGCCACGGACATTGTCAACGCTGACTCACAGCACGTGGGTCACAGTGGAGCTGTGCTCCCCAGGCTGCTCAACGGCTGCTCTGTCAGGAGAAGGCCGTCCAGCCTGCCCTCCAAAGGGTCTCGGAGAAGACCTGAACGTCCACCCTTGGGGTTCGAGGTTGAACGCATGAACACTTTGGGCCACCGGGTGGGGCTTAAGAAATGGGTGCTTGGGAAAAGCACTCGCTGCATGACAGACGGGGCAAGAAGCTAGTGAGAAGGTGAGTGCATGGGCCTGGATAATTCTAGGAAGCTGTTAGCCACCCAGTTCTATTTGGGAACACATCATCTGTGCTCTTCTGTTGACCACCCACCCCTCCCCACCCCAGGGAACGGGGGCCAGGCTGTGTTGGTGATCCCCTTAATCCTTAATCATGATGTATCAGGATAGACTAATTCCTGTTGCTATAACAAAACCCCCAAATCTCCGGGGCCTCGAGCAAGATTTTATTTCTGGCTCACTCTTTTCCATCCACGAAGGGGGAAAGAGGGCCCCTACCCTCTGGCAAAGGGAGAAGGTTTGGGGGGATCTCACCACAACAACTAGTCACCCATCACTGGCCAGAACCGATCACATGGTCCCACCTAACCACCAGACATACAGGAGTTCTGCGTGGGCTGGGGAGTGGGCTGGGTGGACGGCTAGATATTTTGGCCAACGGCTCTGACACCTCCCATAATATCAACGAAAAATGCAAATAACAGATCAGTTGCTTAGTAACTGCTGGCCTAAGAACTCGATACAGGTGTTTTACTCAACACAGTAACGATGGGTTACTGAGGCCAGGCTGATGGGTACCCTGCTTTCCAGACGATGCCCAGACAGTAGAAGGACCCACCAAGGTAACACAGTTGAATGATTCCAGCCTAGGCCCACTGACCCAGGCTCTCTGCCATAGCTGGCTGGCAGTCAAGGCCTGCCCTGAGTGGACAAGGAGTGGCCAACCTGACCACCCTTAGAGAACAGCCTCCGGGCACTGCCACATCCTCGTCCCAGGATGATGACTTCTCAAACACTGGGGACAGGGAGGTGATTGGGCCAGGCCCACATTTTACCAAGGGGCAAACCAAGGCCTTGAGGATGCAATGACGGGGCCAAGACCCACTGTGACATACTGAGACTTTATTTCCCTATCCCCAGCTGCTGTACCAGTACTCTGGGGCAGCCTCAGGCTCAGGAGCCTGGGTGTCACAGCACTGCCCAGTCCCAGCACGCAGGAAAGCAACACAACTGTCCGTTGTGGATGGGTCCTGTCTGTGGCAAAAAGGAGCCTGTGACCCCGGCCACCTGGGCCATGCTCTGATAAGACTGGGGGCCAGAGTCTACCCTGGAACTTCTGAAAACAAGGCCTAGGGGTTGCCCAGGAAGTCACCCGGCGGCAGGGGTGGGGGTCTCCATGAGAAGGGGGATGGGCAAAGAGACAAGGCTGTTGGTGAAGTGGGAGTCTGATCCTGGGCCACCTCTATGACCTTAATCCAGTGGTTCTCAACCTTCCTAATGCGGCTACCCTTCGATACAGTTCCTCATGTCATGACCCCTCCAACCATAAAATTATTTTCGTTGCTACTTCATAACTGCCATTTTGCTACTGTTATGAATTGGGCGGCCCCTGTGAAAGGGTTGTTCGAACCCCAAAGGGGTTGCAACCCACAGGTTGAGAACCGCTGCCTTAACCTCTCTGTACCTCAGTTTCCCCATTTGTAATACGGGGTTGTGATCAGGATCACGGATCATCCACCCTACACATGACACCGAGGAGCCGTGGGCTTTAAGCACTTGCTGCCAACTGCAAGGTCGGCCCTTCAAACCCTGCTCTGCAGGAGACAGAGGAAGCCGCCTTGCACCCACAAAGGTTTAAGTATCAGAAGCCCTTGGGAGCAGATCTACTGCACCCTAAAGGGTGTTGGAGTCGACTCCATAGCAGTGGGCTTGGTTTTTCTGGGTTTGTTTTTTAACTGGCACATAGTAGGGCCGAATAAATGCTGTGCCATTCTGGTCATTCCTGTCATGTTACTGACCTATTTCTTTTGCCCAGGACACCCAACCTCTCACCTGAGCCCCAGACCATGATTTAACATCGTTGTCAAGAGTCAGGCCTTCATCCTTGAAAAGTCATGGGGAAGTGGCTCCTCCCAAAAGTGCCATGCCCCAAGGGGTGGCCGGAAAGCAGCCTAGCCCTTTTCCCATGGCCCAGGCAGTGACCCCGGCTCCCAACCTCCGCTGAGCCCACTCCCTGCCTGGAAACCCTGCTTCTGAAGGGGCCTGACTCGAGGCTGGGGGTGAGCAAGAGGGAGGAGAGCGTCAGAGCCCTTCCACACTAGTAGCACTAGGAGTCACTCAGGCCCCAGTCAGCTGGGCCCAAACATTTACTGAGCACCTGCCACACACAAGGGGCGCCCTGGCGGCACAGCAGTTGCACGTTGGGCTGCTAATCACAAAGCCAGCAGTTCAAAGCCACCAGCAGCTTCCACAGGAGGAAGATGAGGTTTCCTGTCTCAGAACCCCGCAGGGGCAGCGCTGCTCTGTCCTACAGGGTCCCTGTGAGTCTGAATGGTCTCCATGGCGATGGGCTGGTTGGGTTGACTCACACAAAGCGGCAAGTTGGCCCCCATGAGGGAGATGGCATTGAAAAGGCTTGGCCTTTTTCTCTGAGTGCCCACTGCAGAGCAGACAGACACCCAATTATCAACCAGGCACCAAAGTAGTCCAGACTGGGTCCAAACCCTGCCTGAGCATGATTTGGACATGCTACCTCTGCCCCTTAGCCTCAGTGTCTCCAGCTGCAAGGGAGGCAGTACTGAATCCACCCCTTTGGGAGCCAAGTACACCAATCTGACCCACAGGTGTGTGCACCCAGGTGGGTCTCACTCCTAGCCCTGGCCACGGCGAGGGCAGAACCCCACAGCAGGGCAGGGGAGACCTCTCCCTCCAGACTTCCCTCACCTCATTAGTCAGGGGGGGAACGGTCTGCCTGGCTGTGATGCCACCTGACGCCCCTGGCAGCCTGCCCGGTCACCTCCATTTTGTCTGCAAGGACATCTGGGAGGGCGGGGGAGGCGTGCCGAGTTCTGGCTGAAGGCCAGGCGTGCTGGGACCCCAGCAAACCAGAGGAGGCCCACCTTGCAGGTCCACTGCCACGGAGTTCACCCAGGGACATCTCTCAGCCCTCAGAACGCATCTGTAGTGTGGGTGGGGGCCTTGTCCTGAGACGAGCCCTGCCCTGGCCGTAGGGACCCTGCAGGCTGTAGAGCAGCAGGGAAACCTGGGCCCACTTCTCCAGCTCATACCTCATTACCCTCAAGAAAACGCAAGCATGCTTCGCCCAGTGAGTCCTTCCACAGAATGCCCGTTCCCAGCGCCTCTGACGGCCTGGTGTGTTCCTCCTCCCAGGCTGGGCTCAGACACCCCTCCGGACCTTCTTTTCTAACTTGTTCTCGCACCGCTTCCTCAAAATCCTGCTGGACTTTGGCACGGTGTCCCTTTCCAGGACCCCCCCTACCCTACCCCCAACTGGAGCCCTTGGAGGGAAGATCCCTAGGCAGCTGTCCTTGGGGTCCCCCAGCACTGCCTTCCCTGGGCACTGCCTTCCCAGGTTCCAGGTGGGGGTCTACTTTCAGGTCTGGCTCCATGACAGCACAAAGGAAGGACATCGGTGCAGGCTAGCGGGGAGTGGAGGACCCGAGGAGGGGCAGAAAAGAGGATCACAGGCTCTCTTACTGTCCCTCTTTTCCTCTGAGTCAAGAGTGCGGGGAGGAGCAGAGAGGGGCAGGGAAGGAGATGCAGATCCCAGGGTTGGTGACAGTGGGTGGGGGTGGGGAGGCACCTGTGCTTTGAGAACACCATTGGGCCTCAAAGCTTCTTGGAGGTTTCTGTCCTGCCCACCCCCCCTTCAGTCCCCGCCTCCTAGGGCCTCTGGCAGGGCAGAAGACTGCAGTCACTCCACTCCATCCCTACCCCCACCCCTGGTTATTTATTTCCAAGGGCAAGTGGGGAGCTGTGGAGTCAGATAATGGGGCCTAAGGAACTCTCAGCTCTGGTGGGGTAATGGAGAGACGCCACCCAGAAATCCTCCGCCCTGGGCGGCCCCATCCTCATCTTGGGGGTGCAGGCATGGATCTCAGGGAAGCTGAGCAGAAAACTGTGGAGGGGAGGTGTGGGGGACAGCAAGGGAGGAGCACAGAAGAGCATGTGGGGTGGGGTGCCTCCGAGAGCGCATCTGGTTCTTGGGAACACATCAGAACCACCATCAGACCGCTCGTGTTCATGTGGCACAACCCGAGTCACTGCAGCCGCTGATCCCGATGGGCCATAAATGCGGGGCCACAGACGCTCCAGCACCTGAAAGCCGGCGGCTGCGGGGCACTTGGCACGGTCGCAGGGCACCGGTGGCGGCAGGCGCGCAGCAGGTCGGGTCCCCTGGCCGAATAGCACAGCTGAATGGCGACGGAGGCCGCCGACAGGTCCTGTCTCCGCCAAGGCTGGGCGATAAATTAATTGAATTACTCTGCCCCGCCAGCCTCTCCCCACCTGCTCAGGACTATGCGGGACTGGGCTGCGGGGTGGGCGGCGCGATGCTCTGAGGGTACAGCCCCACCTGTCGCCCTCCCCTCGCTGCTGGCGCCGTCTTCCAGGTAATTACTGCGGTCTGAGCCGGACGCTCGCTCCAGCCATTAGGCATTCAGGCAGCTCATTAGTATAAGCAGAAGCCCTCAGACGGCAGCCTCCTCCCCAGAGGGTCAACGAGAGAGCACAAGGATTCCCCAAGGATCTGGAGGGGCCCTTGAGCTGGATGCCGTGGAGAGTGGGGCAGCCCAGGACCCAAGAAGAGATCTTTGGAGGTGAAGGAGAGTGGGCAGGGGGGACTGGCCTGCTGGTGCTGGTGACTCACCCCAGGCCCACACACAGGGCCTGAAGCCTGGGTCTCAGTCCAGGAGAGGCTTGTTAATTCAACAGCAGCACTGGGAGCAGCCTGGGCTTCCAGGCCTCTTGTAGGTGCCCAGGAGTTAGTGGGCACACACTACTGGGACGCCCAGTTTACAAATAAGCACAGAGCTGGGAAGTCGGGTGTGAATGTCTCAAGGTCTCAGAGACAAAACCAAGAAACCAAACCAACTGCGGCTGAGTCCAGGCCGACTCTGTGGGTTTCTGAGACTAAATCTGTAAGGTAAGAGAAAGCCTCGTCTTTCTCCTGCTGCAATCAGACTGAGGCCTACTGAAGAGCCAAGGGATAGCATGAAGTGAACCAAACCAAACCAAACTCACTGCCATCGAGTCAATTCTGACTCACAGAGACCTTACAGGATAGGGTAAAACCACTCCTATGGGCTTCCAAGCCTAAAACCCTTTAAGCAGGAAGCCTTGTCTTCCTCTCAAGCAGTAGCTGGTGGTCTTGAACTGCTGACTTTGTGGTTAGCAGCCCAATGTGTAATCACTACAGCACCGGGGCTCCTAATGCATAACGTAGCTGGTGCAAAGTAAGAGAAAATGAGACAGGGTGTCTCTTGAGACATGAACCCAAAGCCATACAGGCAAATGGAATCCGGAATGGAGGGGTGACTAAGCCAGGCCAGGATCCTCCCATGGGGCACAGCTTCGGGCTCTCGGCTGCCCAGGTCAACTGTCTGCTCTCCAATGCCTTACAGCTTAGGAGACTCTTTCCCTCCCGACCTTGAGGCCTGCTGCCTGGCCAGACAAAGATGGCCTCCCTATTTTGCAGATGACGCAGCCCGACTCAGAGCAGGGTCAGCACTTGTGCACCGGGCACACAGCTGACCACCACAAGACCAGGCCAGGACTCGAACCCACCACCCGCTTCAGACGCTGCATCCCCTCCCTCCTGTCGAGAACTGGAGTAGGTCCTGGCCTCTAGTCCCGGCAGGCCCAGCAGGCAGCAGGTCCATAGCTGAGAAGGAAGGCCCAGCTGTGTGTGTGTGTGTGTGTGTGTGTGTAGGGGGGGGCAGAAGGTTGCTGGAGGACCACAGCCTTCCAGGAAATGGGAGAACAATACCCATGGGAAGGCAGTAGCACATGGATTAGGCAGTGGTGAATGGTTTGGTTTTGTCCCCTGCCCCCTCCACAAACATTGTGAAGGTACAGCCTTTCATGATGGTTCTGGAAGGGGCAGGAGAGTCCCTGGTCTGAACCTAGGGACCTAATGTGTAGCCCTAAAAACCAAACAAAATGCAGAGTCGATTTAGACTCACAGAGATCCTGTACGGCAGAATAAAACCGCCCCTCTGGCTTTCTGAGACTGTCTATCTTTATGGAAGAAGAAAGCCTCATCTTTTCCCGGAGAAGCAGCTGGTGATTTTGGATGGCCAACTTTGCAGTGAGCAGCCCAGCCTATAATCCACGACACTTCCAGGGCCCCTTCAATGTGAAACGCAGGGCCCAGCAATTAAAGGGTGTTCGGGAAATTATCAGTGGAGCCAATGAGCACATGGATGTCTCTGGAGACAGCAGGCGAGTCCCTGGTGGGGCAGTCAATGGGCTCCCCTGCTAACTGGGAGGTCTGAGGTTCGAGTCCATCAGAGGCATCTTGGTGATCTGCTTCCAATCAACCAGTCACTGAAAATCCAGGGCGGACAGCCGCCCCCTGGCACACACAGGGCCCCCGTGAGTTGTAGGTGACACCATGGCAACTGGTGCACATGAAAGGAGAAGCAGACTAGGAACTAGTCTCCTCCAGGCTCCCAGCAAAAGAGCTGAGGCAGTGGCAGGAGGGGGCTGAGGCTCCCAGCACCACCTGGGGCATGCCTCGGGTGTTCCAGAGTCAAAGTTGTTGCCAACAGATGTCTTGAGGGCCCTGGTGGGGAGGGTGAAGAGCTCTAGGAGAGAGCAGGCCGAGCTGGCTGGATTCCTCGCAGAGGGTATGGGGCTGGAGGCAACCCTGAGGACCAAAGAAGGGCAGTGACCTAGGGCCCCACAGCACAACTCTGGAACATCCTTCTCTTTATCACAGGGCCACGTGTGTCTTCGGCACCACCTGTCTTGGCCTGCGATAGCCACAAATCCCTGCTCACAGAAGGACCATGTGACTCGTGTGGCCACAGTATCCCTGCGGGCAGGGCTTTTGTCAGTGGAGTTGCTGGCTCAGTGCAGTCCCTGCCATGCAGTAGGCCTGCAGGCAGGTCTGGAGGGAGAGAAGTATTCACACCACAAATTGTCACAGAGCCAAAGATGTGTGCCTTTGTGATTCTCCTGACCCTCTTGTCCCCCAGCCCCTCCCCATGCCTGGCTTGGGGGCCTGAACAGGGTCTGAGGGGTGCATGCAGTGGCAAGGCTCAGTCTTCGACATCCAGGCTGACCTGAAGCTGCTTCCCCCCATCCTCGTTCAGCTTCTCATGCCTGCAATGGTACCTGTCCCACAGGCCCCTTCTGGCAACCTCGTTAGCTATGGGAGGGGGAGGGCTGTCACTGAACCGAAAGAGCCAAATGCCTCCCACTTTCTGGGCCACTGGGCCCCATCTAGGCCAGAGATACACAGCCCAGGGAAGGGCCAAGACACCACCTCAAATTCACCCCAGGGCAGGGGTTCTCCAATCATCCCCTGCTGTTCTTACTGCCGACAAGCAGGTTTGGGTGACCTGAGGAGAGGCCCAGATAAATCTCTGCCTTCTCGGAGTCTGCACCACCCACCCAACCACAGACATGAGGAACTGCAGGGACTAGGACTAGGGGCCCAACCCCTTGTCTAACTGAAGAGGCCCAGGCTTGCCCCATATTACAAAGCAGCTCCAGGCCTGGGCAGGTTCAGGGTCCTGACCTCCTAACACCAGCCAGGACTCTGCTACCCAGTCCTGGTCCTCAGGGTGTCCCAGGGGTATGGTTCCCACAGCCAACCTCCGTACTACCCTCTGACCATTCTCGGAACAGGAAGGAGAGCTGGTGAGGACTGTGGTGTCCGAGGCAGGCCCTGGAGTGGCATCCTGTGTCCACTGTGAATTGTGAGCCTAGACTACCTGCTTCCCAAGTTCACTTTAGTCGGAGCTGCTGGGGAGGGAAGGCTCCATTCTGCTGAGAGAGTTGGGGGATCATCTTTTACCCCAACCCCCAGTTTCCCTTTAGCTCCAAAGAGTAATTCTCGCTGGAGCCTTGAGGCCCAGCCAGCACAAGGTCACAGGGTGAAAGTTCGCCAGGCACCTCATTCACATTAGGGCGTACAGCCCCGCAGGAAAGCAGACGCCCTGGTAACACAGCCCATGGCCACTGCCTCCTCCACTGGTGACAGGGGTGGGGACATTCCACACTTTCTCCACATATACCCACAGTCACCTATAAACCCAGACACAGACTAGACAGTCACAGAGGATAGGTGCCCTGCTGCAGATGTCCCTACATGCACCGCACCCAAGACACTCAAACTCACCGTGCACACATCTAGTCACAAATATACACATGGACCACACAAAGACACACTCAAACAGCATCCACTCATACACACACAACACATGCACACCCCACAGCAAAGAGTGTCTTGGAGACACGTGTGTGAATGCAGCCAACTTCATAAGCGCCATCACCACACACACACACACACACACACACACTGACAAAGACACACACAGCATACACGCAGGCCCCTAAGCCCAGGAATGCGTGCTCACACGCACACACACCCATCTCGTGATTTGGGTAGGTGGTGACCAGCCCAAGTGAGCAAACCCAGCTCAATCACGTTTAAGGCATCCACCTGTCTGCCTCCTTGTGACAGGAGTTAGGCAGAGCTTGAATATTTTATAAATGAATAAGCCTGTTAAGAGAGTAAAATTCACACTGGCTGCAACTCGGGTTTTTCTTCCTGCATATTTTCCCTTTCTGAGAGCAAACAGCAGGGGTGGCAGGAGGCAGTGAAACGGGGCCTGGCGGGCCCAGAGCCCCATCTAGTGCCCCTCTGCCAGGGGTGTGACTCCAGGGAAAGGGACATTCTGCTTCTCCTGCCACTGAGTCCAGCTGCCGCTCAGAAACAGGGCCCTGCATTCTCTTGTCTCTCTGGCTCTCTCCACCCCCAAACCTTGGATGCCTTTTAAATGGCAATCCAGCCCTGGCAACTAATTTTCCAAGGCCTGTTTCACGCAGGGCTTGGATGTGTTAGTGTCAAACTGCTCAGGAATGGGGGTGGGGTGGGGGGAGAGGCCTGGCAGCAGGGGTGGGTAAGGGAAAAGTGGCTTGGGCCTAGTCTAAGGCACAGCCTCTCTAGCCCAGCTGCTGTTGGGGGTATCAGAGGGTTATGAGGGGTCTTTGAGTGTGACTCCATAAAAGAGACCCCGATAGGACTGAGATCTCAACCACACGGAAACCTGGCATCCAAGGAGACCATCAGTGCCCTCCCGCTTGCAGGTCCTAGAAGGGGGGTGGGGTGCCCAGCAGAGTCTAGTAGCAGTGGGGAAAGGGTCCTCGGGGTGCATAGATGGAGCAGGAATAAGAAAAATGCTAAAGGACCACTCAGAAATCTAGCTCGGCTCTGAAGTTCCCTCAAGGACTCGCCTTCAGTTCTTTCAAGATTCCCAGACTCACACAAATGGAGGCGGTGATAGAGCCTGGGTGAGAGAAGCCGGTCTCCAGTGGTAGACATACAGAAGGAGCCATGCTGTGATTACACAACCAAGCATACAAAACAGAAGCCTCTGGCTCAGAGGGAAAAAAGGCAACGGTGGCTACTTTCAGAGACTGGGAATATATGAAACAAAACTTCCCCCTTTTCTTTGTCATGTTTTCCAAGAGCCTATAATGACTACGTACTCCTTTGGTAGTAAGCGCTATTAAAACCACCAGTGCCTTATAAAATCAAGTATACCACATGACAACAAATTTGCCCGTTTATATTTCATATATCAAATAGTATTTATCATATGCATGAAGGAAAAATGCTTGGAACAGGTCAGTTCTTTCTGATAGCAAGCCTGAGTTCCTCCTGCTGTTATCAGAACACATTCTCTCCAGCCTTGTGTGTGTGTGTGTGACCTGGATGAGACTCCAGAAAGGAAAAAGGACCCGTCTCCCTTCCAAGGCTCAAGGACTGGCATGAAATTTGGCTAACAGGTAGGAGGGGAAAGGAGCAGGCTGAACTGATGTCTCCAGCCACTAAGGGAAAGGCCCTGGGGTAACCAGTTGGGAGCTGGAGACAGGAGCTGGCTGGGCGGGGAAAGGGCAGCACTGGCAGGCGGACAAGGCTGAGTTGGCAACAAAATCTTGGAAGAGCCCAGCACAAACGGGGTGGCAGAGCTCAGGAAGCAGGAATGTTCTTCCCAGCCAGACAGTCCGGGCACTGCCAAATAGGCGAGGCTCATGGTCCTGGGGTGGAGGAGGCAGACAGGGGCACCAGGGCCCAGGCCTGGCTTGGCAGAGATGAAGGGTTCACCTCTTCTTCTGGACCTCGGGCAGGGAGGCCTTGGGGGGCCCCCGGACAGCCGCTGAAGGAAAGGGGAGCTGGAGGCCCAGAGCACCGTCCAGGGCAGCACAGCCCGGAGCCTTCTGGGAGGTCTCCATTTCCACGGCAGCCCATGTGGAAGCTAGTCTGCTCATCCTCCTGGCCCCGGGATTCATCTTCACTTAGGATCGGGGCGCTGCGTGAACGCAGCCAGTGCCCAGACTGCGAGCACCGGTTCTTACTAAGCCTTTGCACATTGCAGTGCACGGGTTTCCCAGCCCAAGGCTTCCGCGCCTCTTCCTCCAGCGAAAGAACCAGGTCCCCGGGCGGGGCCGCCTCGACCACGCCCACGGGCCACGCCCACCACCTTCCCCGGCCCGCGCGGGGCACGCTGGGACGGGGCGCTACCATGGCGACGGGAGCGGCCCGCCCTGCCCCGGCCTCCGCGCAGCCCCCCGCGCCCCGCGGCGCCCGGGCCCCTCGAGGCTTGGCGCGCCCAGCCGGCCGGGGCTTGTTCGACCGGAGAAGGGGGTGCTGTGGTGGGGCCGGCTGGGCGCGCGGGCGGTGGCGGGAAGGACGGGGAGAGGGCAGGAAATGGCCCCGGAGGCAATCCGAGCCGCTGGCGCGTCCCCCCACCCGCGAGCGGCGCTGCCACGTGACCGCACTCGCCCGTGTGCCCCGTGGGAGCGGCTCCTGGCCTCCCGGCACCCCCGTCCGGCTGCCTGGGTGCTCCTGGCCGAGAGGAGGGTGGAGTGCACCCCGAGGGGGCCAGGGCACCGTCGCCGCCGTCCCGGAGCAGCCTGCGTGTGAAGGGCTGGGCCCTGGGGCCCGTGGGCAGACGGAGTGCAGTGACGGCGCCCGCGTCGCGGCCAGGACCGGTCCCCGCGCCCCGGCCACCGATCTGGGGCTCGGCCGCGGCCTCTGCTCCCCGCCCCCTCCGCCTCGCTCCCCGCCTCCCCACCGCAGGCCTGGCTTCCCTTCGGAGACGCCAATCTGCAGCCACACAAAGCCCTGTTTGTTTGCTTTCTCCGCTGCTCCCCCTGGATCCGCTGTGTTTCTCTGCTACCTGCCGGCCTGGCTGGCTCTCCAAGCTGCCTACCCTGGCAGCCAGCTGCAGGGAAGGAGGGGGCGGCCATTTCAGCAAGCCCTGCCCCAGGGCCACCCCGCCATTCCTCAAGCCCACCTCCCACCCAGCGCAAGGGGCCCCCAGCCCCCGGCGGCCGGATCAACAATGGCTTTGGGGCCCCCTCTGTTTCTCAGAGTGTAGGGTGCCAGCTGGGTGGAGCGGGAGAATCGACGGCAGCCCGCCCGGGGCTAGGGCTGGGGCAGGGGAGGGGGAGGGGAGCCGAGAGGCCCAGCCCGCCTCCCCTCTCCTTTTGTTCACAAGGCTTGTTTTGTTTGTCAATCAGGAAGGCCGCCCCAGCCTTCCCTGCAATCCCCGGGCTGCCAGGAGATAAGGAGATGAATGGGGCCGCCGAGAGGACTCAGGATGGTGAAGGGGGGCCACGGGGAGCGGACGCATTTCATGCCCCTCACCCACCCAGCTCTCTAACTGGGGGCGGGGGTTGCCAGGTATCCCAGGTCCTGAGGGGTTATGGACTGCTTGAAGAGGAGGACTTCCCAGGAGGGTGCCGTCTCGGTGCACACGCAGGACAAACCTTTCTGCCTGGCGAGCACCCACTTCCGTGTCTTGGGAGCCTGGGTCCAAGCAGGGCTTTCACCGCCAAAGAAAAATAAACACCCGCATTCCATGCGGCCTCCTTCCTCTACCTGCAGAGCAGGCTGCCCTCTCTCCCCGTTCAAATAAAGAAACCCAACACTGATACCACAATCTCCCCTAGGGCCCCTTGACTGCACCCTGCCACGCTGGGTGGCCCAAGAGCAGGTCCTAGCCCCCGCCGCCCCCCTTCCCTTCCCGTTTCTTACAACTCCTGGATAAAGGCATGATTATATCTGCTTGACATAGGAGGAAGCAGGAGGCTCCAAGAGTCACAAACGCCTGCCTCCACGTCTGAAAGACTTCCCACCAGGCTGCAGTTATCATCCACCATCCACGGTTTGCTGCCCAAGGGAAGGGAGGGAGCAGGAGGCAGGTGCAGGCTACCTGGTCTACGGATGTGGTCTTGAATCCTAGCTCTGCCACTTGGTTGCTTTGTGGCCTCAAGCAGGTCACTTAACCTCTCTGGGCTTCAGATTCCTTGATAATCCTTTAAAAAACAAAACAAAAACCCCTCACTGCCATCATCTTGACCCTATATGGCAGAATAGGGCTACCCTTGTGGGTTTCCGAGACTCTAAATCTTGAAGGAGGTATAAAGTCTCATCTTTCTCCCAAGGAGTGACTGGTGGGTTTGAACTCCCCATCTTGTAGCTAGTGACTCACTGGTAATCCACTAAAGGCACCAGGGCTCCCTGAAATCCTTATAGGGCAGTTAATAAAGGAAGGCTTAACAGGGCCCACCCAGTGCCTGGTACAATAGGTATTCATTAGAAGATGGCTTTTCTCCACGCTGCCTTTCCGCATCCAGACAGACATTCACTTATTAGAGGAACCAGGCCCACCTCT
Source organism: Tenrec ecaudatus (assembly GCF_050624435.1). NCBI lineage: Eukaryota > Metazoa > Chordata > Mammalia > Afrosoricida > Tenrecidae > Tenrec > Tenrec ecaudatus. The sequence goes on along the minus strand of NC_134539.1, from coordinate 88,166,713 downwards.
GCTTCCAGAATGTGTGTCTGCCGCTGTCTCTGTCAAAGGCCCTCTGGAATGTTCCCGCTTCCAGGCTGAGCTCCCCTGGCTCCTGCTCTGCTCTGAGAGACCAGGGTGGCCTCTCGGTTTAATTAGCCAGGGCTAGGGCCCCAGGGGACAGTGTTACCCCAAGGAAACAAAGCCAACTCAGCCCACATCCTGCTGGACTCAAGAAGAGAGAGACACTCATTTAAGTCTGATTTGGCAAAAATGTCTGTTTTTCATGCTATTTTGGGCCACAGTGGGGATTTTCGGTGCTTGCCTCAAAAGTGTCATAGACCAGATTCCTTCCCACCTCCCCAACGCCTATCTGTATTTGAGATGAGAACGACTGTTTTTGCCTTTCTGTTCTCCCACCTGCTTCTCTTCCCCACTCATCATGGAGATGCACATGAGAGAAGGGTGGAGGCTAGGCCCTACCTGCCAGGAGCCTCACCCAGGCCATCCCACCTACCCACTTCTGCAGGTGCCTCTCCACGGGCTCTGTAGCTAGGTCCCTGTTCCGATTGAATTGTGCCCCTCCAAAGTAGGTGTCGACCTGACCAGGCCAGACTCTCAGGATTATGTCATTATCCCCCATTTTTGTGATCTGATGTAATGATTCCATGTGTAAATCAGACCGTTTATGGTGTTAATGAGGCAGGATTAGTGGTGATTCTGTCAATGAGGCAAGATATAAGCTACAGAATTAGGTTCTACCTCAAGTAGATCTCTTTTGAGATATAAAAGAGATGAACGAAAGTGAGCAGAGATGGAGGGGCCTCTGCTAAGGTCAAGAAAGAGGGGCCTGGAGTAAAGTGTGTACTTTGGGTTGGGAGGGAGGGTGTGATTCTTGTGCTGGGAACTTTCTAGAGCCATGAGTCACAGCTAGAGAAAGCCCTCCCCTAGAGCCAGCACTCTGAATTCTGGATTCATAAATGGTGAGAGAATACATGTCTGTCTGTCAAAGCCACCCCTTTGTGGTATTCCCTCATAGCAGCACTGGATCACTAGGACAGTCTCTTGCCACAGAATGCTGGGAGCTATAGTTCCCTGAAACCAGGTGTATTCTACTCTGAGGGAGGAAGACGGGGCTTTCTACTCCCATGAAGAGTTACAGCGCTACCCTGTCCTGTAGGGTCGCTATGAGTTGGCTAGTTTGGTATTACTTGTAGACACGGCTTCCTTTGTCCCGAGTCTCCCCACCACACCTGTTCACCTTCTGCCTCTGAGGTCTTCATTGGCTGAGCCCTTCGACGCCGCCCCGTGGGACTCCCGAAGGTGGAGCCCTTTCCCTCCCTCTGCCACGCTGCGTTTCTCTCCCTCTGGTGTCGGCTCACCCATGCGGCCAAGGTTTCAGAGGGCAGGGGCAGCATCTGCCTGGTCACCGCTGACTCTCCAGGACAGGGACTGCCCCCACTGTTGATGTGTTTGATCAGATCACTTGTTGTTGGGCGCTGTACTGCCTACTGTAAGATGCTCAGTGGCATCCGTGGCATCAACTAAATATATGCCAATAGCCCCCTACCCCCTCCCCCAGTGGAGACATCCAAAAATGTCTCTTCTAACCCTGGTATGTGTGTCCACACTCAGCTCCAACAGAGCACCCTTTGGATGGCTGGCCGCAGGACTCTTCCCCGCGGGTAGAACGGGTGATTTCTATTTTACCTTTTATCATAGTTGAGTATAAATTTTATGTTCCCAATCAGATAGAAGCTTCCAGAAGTCAGGCCTAGCTTTATGCCAATGCGGTCCCGCTGGTAAGGTTGTTTTTCTCAAGGAGTAACTGTGAAGGTGTGGCACCCACCCCACCACACGCCCGATCACTGGGTGAGCCTGTGACAGGGACTACACGCCTCTGGGTCTCCGTGCCTCTGTACTCTTCAAATGGGGGTTGCCTGTCATTCGTTCAGGCTGCACCCCTCTAGCAAAATGCTCTACAGACGCGCTCACCTTTAATCCTCTGAAAAAGGGCATACAATCGGAACCACTCTTCCGCCTACCCACTTGATAACCAAGGACACTGAGGCCCAGAGAATTTGAGGGGCTTGCTTAACAACACGCCGGGAGGAAGCTCCATCAAAAACCATGCCCTGCTTCAGGGCTTCCTATAACCAACGGTCTTCTGTAAAGTTAGGCCCAGGCAGAGCTAGACTTTCCCAAATCAACAGTGCCCCCGACTTCCCCGACCCCCACCCCATGATCCCTGCTGGTGAGCTCAGAGCTGCCAGAAGTCCAAGGCAGGACACAGAAACCCCCTTAAAATAAAACCAAGTACTGGAGCTCCAGAAATCCACTTGCCTCAGTGGCAGGGCTGAAGGCAGCCGGTCCTTTCCTGGCACCAGACCCTCCCCCATGTCCCCAGCACTAAGTTGCCCAGTAGACTCCTGCAGAGCAGGAATCAAAATGGCAAGGAGGAGGTGCTCTTCAGGAGTGCTATCTGCCAGGCAGTGCCTTTTCCAGGACTTTGTAGGGGTTAAGGCACCTGCGAGGGCCTGTAAAAATGGCTTGGGGGTAGGGGTGGAGGGTGTCTGACTTCTAACCTCACAGGCCAACGCCTGTGAGGCTGAGGGCAGGCTTGCCTGTACCCCCAACCCTTTCCCCAATTCCAACACCAACTATCTGTCCCACAGCTTTCTCTACTGCTCCGCTAGGTCGGAAAATTCATTGCAATGGCCACAACCGAGTGCGCAGGATACTCAGGGTGCACTTTGCCAGTGATGGCCTGTCAGCAGTGCCCACCGGCACACCCAGGTCCCTGGTGTCTCTTGGCCCCTTGGCCCATGCCTATGTAACACTTGGAGGGATAGTTACAAAGCTTTTAGCTCCACAGGTAAACGCCCAAAGGCCCTCCATTCCACCCCTAAGCCTGGGTCCAGAAGGCGCTCAGCGCTGGCTCGCTGTGTTGGTCAGCAAACCTAGCCTTGACCCTGCCTCCCCTTTACATGGCCAGAAGCGACCCCTCTGTCAGCAAGCCTCCTGCCCAGAGGCACTCAGCTTTTTCTTGCTCTGTGGGTCGAGAAGCCCACTACACCATCTCGAGCTCGTGGTTCTCCTGTCTCCCTGCAGCTGCTCCTAGCCATCTCTCACCGCAGTCTCTGTGCCTCCGCTCCCTGTTTCCCGGGTCAGGGCGGTGCCCCGCACAGGTTCTTAGGTTCTTGTGGTACTGAGCTGCCCCTGTCTGCCGCTGAGAGGGTTCGTGTTAAACCAAGCAGGATGACAAAACAAACCGATCCTTTCATTAGGGTTCCGGACATCGTCGTCCGGTCCCGCTCCACAAGGAGGTTACCTTGACAACTAAGGTGCCCCTGACCCAAGTCATGGGATCTGCAATTGCCTCGTGAGCCTACGAAAGCTGGACACTGAATATGGGAGACCAGAGAAGAATTGGAATTATGGTGGTGCTGAAGACTATTACATATGCCACGAACTGCCAAAAGAACAAACAAATCTGTCTCGGGAGAAGTGCAGCCAGAACGCTCCTTAGAAACGAGGTGGCGAGACTTGGTCTCACGTACTTTGGACTTGTTATCAAGAAACACTAGCTTCAGGAAAAGGATATGATGCTCAGCGAAGCAGAAGGTCAGTCAACCAAAAAGAGAGCAAGACTGTCCAGGAGATGGGCTGGCCACCATCATGGGTTCAAACACCCCAAAAATGGAGAGGACGGCGGGGGACTGGGCCTTGTCTCTGTTGTGCATAAGGTGACTGCACCAAGCCACAGCCACAACCTCACAAAGGTGCAAGTTATCCAATCTCTTCAGTGGGTCGCAAGCGCCTGACATTTCCAGTGTCTTGCCAGGGGTGGGTCAAATGCTGAGCTGCTCACTGAAGGATGGGTGACTTAAACCTACCAGCTGCTCTGAGAATGATGTTCCCATAAAGACGTGCATCCTCAGAGACCCCGTGGAGCTGTCCCCTGGGGGCCACTGCGAGTCACACGCGGCTGAACGGCAGTGGGTCAGGGGCGAGGAGCATGGTAGGAAACACGAGAGCTATAGCTTCTCCGGCTTCACAGGTGAGAAAATGGCGTGCAGCAGATGATAAGGAAGTTGCTCAGCTAGTAACAGGCAGAGCCAGGATCTGAACCCAGTTAGCCAACCTCCAAATTATGAGCTTGTAGCTGTTGTACTAGCTTAGAATTGTATCTCACGCCTGTGGCTCTGTTCCCAGGACCCAGGTGCACATAAGATGCCCAAATACAATTTACGAATGAATGAAGAAACGAATGTGCTATCCTGTCACAGTCACTGTCCCTGGGCCCCTAAAGGACTGGGTGCTTTCTTGGGATCCACCTGCACCGCTGGGGCAGAGTCACTTTTGAAATAGAAACGACGAGTGTTTTCCGTTCTGCTTCCATGAGTTGCAACTGGGGCCTTGGAAGCTCCTGTGCAGCCATGCGAGGTGCAACTACGGATCGCCCCCATCAGGAGGAAAGAAGAGTGGGAGGGCAAAAGACACAGAAACAGTGAGTCCAATGGGCCCACGGACCGTGCGCACATCAGTCTCCCCAACCCTGAGTCCAGAAGGGCTGGGAGATGCCTGGCTCCCACGACCAACTGCTCCCAAAAGGATCGTCTTAGATGGTCCTAGATACAGTGGGATAAAAATGTGGCACAGAACCCCAAATCACAAAAAAGACTAGGCTCACTGGTCAGAGACTAAGGGAACCCCTAACACATGGCTCTGTAGGTTTGCAACAAAACTCACCTCATTAAAAATAGGAGCCCTCGTGGGGTAGTGGGTACAAGTTGGGCTGCTAACTGCAGGGTCGGCAGTTCAAAACCAGCAACCACACTGCAGGAGAAAGGTGGGACTTTCTACCCCCATAAAGAGTTTCAGTCTCAGAAACAGGGGCAGTTCTACCCTGTCCTGTAGGGTTGCTATGAGTCGGCATCGACTCGATGGCAGTGAGTTTGGTTCGGTTTGGGTTTTCATTAGAATAATCAACCATTGGAGCTCAAAGGGCAGCATGTACCCAAGGGCGGAGGGTTAGGAAAGATGGAGGAATAGACACAGGAAACACAGGGCGGAAGTGAGATCAGCAAGGGTGCACTGGGGATTGTAATGGATGGGCTGAAACAAAATGTCTACACATTGTTGAATGTAGCACTGATGCCCCTTTCTGTCAACCTTTGCCTGGTGAACAATAAAAAGTTATTAAAAAAACAAACTCTAATCAGAAAACGAGGCATTTTCACTTGCCCTGCTGTGTAGCAAAGACCCGTCCAACCCACCTGCCCTGACCTGGATGGGAGAGAAACCGGCCCCTAACTTCTTATTCCGGTCAATGTCATTCAAGGTAAGGCTTAGAGCATAGGAGCGGAGGTTCCCAAATTCATTTGGCCTCCCACATTGCCCCAGGTTTCAGGGGGGGAAAAAATTACCCAGAGCGCCACTAACAACGAGAAACTTTTACACTATAATCCATCTGGGATAAAGTGCAAGTATCTGCTTGTACAGCCCCTGGGTCTGTCCAAGGAGCCCTGGTGGCACAGTGGTTACCAGGTGGCTGTTAACCGAAAGGTCAGCAGTTTGAAACCACCCGCCTCTCCGAGGGAGAAAGATGAGGCTTTATACTCTCATAACAGGGTTACAGTCTCGGAAACTCACGGGCGGTGCTACCCTGTCCTATCTGGTCGCTATGGGTCAGAATCCACTTCAAGGCAGTGAGTTTTGGGGTGGTTCCAGCACACAAACGCCACCAGGGGGCAGTACCGACCATTTAAGAAGCAGGGGTTTAGAAGTAGGTGGCACGGGTCAGCAATGGTGAATGCACATTCCCCCAAACCCCCAATCCCTGCAGGGAGCTGCCATTATGCAGCCCATTTTAAAGATGGGAAAATGAAGCCCCTCAAGGAGTGGCTGGGTTCCGGATGAGTTGGAATCCACTCAACAGCACTAGGCTTGGGTTGGGTTTGGGTTTGGCCTGACCCCAAAACTTGTGTTTAAGACTTCAAGGTCTAGGGCCTCTTGGCTTTCCTGGTCAAAAAACACGCCAACACCGTCATCGCATTGGACGCTGGCAACAGTTAGCAGTCCTGTTTCCAACAGTATTGAACACTGAGCTCAGAGAGGCAAAGCGCTTGCCCAAAGCCGCAGCCAGAGCCCCAGCCTTCTCCTGGCTACAAATTCAGGGCTCCATCTACTGCCCTGACTCTACTGATATAGGCCCCTCTCTCCGAGGAGGGAGCCCAAGCTGGAAAAGTTCCATTTTCTCTCTCAGACCCCCCAACACCAGGCCTGGGAATGCTCCGAGCCACCCTTTGCTCTGTCAGCCCTCTCCACTGGATCCTGTGTTTTCTTACCCCTAAGGAGTGAGTGATGGACTCATCAAGCTCCATCATCAAAGGACCCATCTCCCCCAAAGCAGAGAGGAAAAGACTGAGCCCAGAGCAGACAGGGGAAATGTCCCACCAGCCTTCCCATACCATGTCCTTCCCTCTCCCTCCCTCGCCCCAACCTTGCCCTCTTCACCCTCAGGGCCATCGCATCCCCCCATGGTGACTGTGCAGAAATCAGAGCATTACCTAACCCTACACTTGGAGGGCCTCAGCAGTGGGCTGAGTGCTTGCTCATCTTGTGCAGGGGTTGGGGGGAGGTGTAGCATGGAGGGGCCTGAAGATGTGAGCACACAGTGCAGGTGGCAGAACACCCAGAGAATGCCTGCTGAACACGGTGAATCAATGTCCAGCATCACTCACCCCAGTCTGCCTGGTGACCTTACTCCGACTGGACGTCCATGATTTGCCACAAGGATTTCTCCTTCTCTCCCTGCACCCCACCTCCCTGAGTTCCAGGGCTCTCTCTTCCCCTATCGTGTTCTCTCTCTCTCTCTCTCTCTCTCTCTCTCTCTCTCTCTCTCTCTCTCTCTCTCTCTCTCTCTCTCTCTCTCTCTTTCTCCTCCCCTCCCCTCCCCTCCCCTCCCCTCCCCTCCCCTCCCCTGGCTCCCCATCACACACATTTCACAGGGATTCAATAACCAGTAGAACAAAACCTGCCCTTTCCCAGCCAAGCCCCAGCCTGTGCCTGAAGCCCCTGTCACCCACCCTTCCTCCTTGGTGTCATATTCCAACCTCAGCGCCCCAGTGACCCACCGGGGAACTAGAAGCCTGCTCAGCCCTGCCTTGAACCTGTCTCCTCAATCCCCAGGAACAGGATGAGCCAGTTTCTCCTCAGCCCCCTCTGGGAACTCTCTAGGCAGCCAGCCTGGAGGATGGGCCCCCCCAGCCTGGGAGGGGAGGGGAGGGGAGAGGAAGGGGAGCCTCCTGGCCTTGCTGGGCCTGACTCAGGCCCAGATCCACTGATAAGAATCAAGCCCCCTTCTCCCCACCCCCGGCTGGAAGCCCTGCATCAGGGTCCCCTGTGTCTTGGGCCTCAAGCTTGGGGCTGGGAGGCCAGGAGGAAGACACAGCCTGGGGGAAAGGACACTGACTGAATTACCAATGACCAGGGATCCACTATGTGTGGCAGTGTAGACAAAGGGAGGTGACTCATCCTGCCTCGGGGTCAGAGAGGGTGAAGCAGGCGTCTGTTTTGGACTAGGGAGGAGGGGAAGGAAGGTGAAGGGCATTCTGGGTGGAAGGAACCAGCTAAGCACACAGAGGCAGGGGTGTCCGGGGCATTCTGGAGGGGAAGGGGCCTTAGCAGGGGCAGAGCAGGCAGCAGATGGAAAGGCAGTGAAGGACTGAGGGCCTGCGCCTGGACACAGTAGGAGTCCTGCTCAGTCTGAGACAGGCCTCTGAGGATGGGGCCAAGACAGAAGCAGGGAGGAGGCCCGGGACACCATCATCTCATCCCTGCCCTTCCTTTGGAGCCTAGGCCTGTCCTACAGGCCACAGCAAGCAAACTGTATCAGACCCTGCCACCAAAGAAGTGCTCGCTCACTGCCCAAAGCCCCTCTCCAGCGAAGGCCCTCTCCTCTACCAAAGACCCCCCCATTCTGGCCAATATGAGGCACACTCATCCCTGCGCTTTAAGTCCGTTTTTTTTCCCCCCAGCCTCTCTGACCTGAATTACTTACCCATCTCCTCTCTCAGGAGCCTCATCACCACTACCCCCTGTGCTCCTAGAAGCCCTACCTGGTGTTTCCACTCTGGCCCCAGCCCCAGGTCCAGCAACAGCTCCCACAAGAATGCCTGTCTCCTTGGTTACTATCTGGGTCTCCATCACCCACTGGGCCATGACCTTCCTGGGGGCTGGGGCCTTCAAGCACAGGATTTAGAAAACAGTGGGTCCTTGAAAGGCATGCCTGCTTCCCTGGGCCCAGAGACTGCGGGCTCTTCTTCCAGGTAAGTGCTGCAGGCTAGTCGTGCCCAAGCCTTTCCCCTCCCCTCTGCCTGCCCCAGGAGGCAATAAACATTCAATCACCCTTAGCCACAGTGAGGGACACACATGGGCTGCCTGGGAGGGGTGACAGTAAAAACAAGGGTGGAGGCAAGACCCAAAGCTGATGTCACAAGTGGGCAAGGAGATGGGGAAACTGAGGCACCAAACATAAATAATGTATGTAGTACAAGGTGGGGTCCAGAGTCATCCCAGAGCCTGGGCCTCAAGAACCTCATCTTGTGACTTCTCTAGGACAGAAAAGGAACCAGGGAGTGCAGTACAAAAGTTCCATGAATTCTCATTTGTGGGGGGCAAAGCTGTGTTTGCATGTGTGAGACACATACATAGATCTGTATTGAGTGGCAAACAGACTGGAAGGATCCATCCAGTCTGTTGGCTGGTGTGCTTGATCGGTGGGGAGAATGTGAGAGGCAGGGAAGATCCGAGGGGACTTGTAGTTTTACTCTATGATTCTGGGTTATCTGCATTTTTCACAAAGAGAACATAGCTATGTGTCGCTTACATAATTAAAAAAAGAACTTGTTAGGGTCCTGGTGAAAATTTATAGAATGACTAGGTTTATTTTCTCAGCGGTTTTGTTGTTGTTGTTGTTTTTTCAAATGCTGGGTATGACCCATTCATGAGCTGGGAAATCAATAGTGGGTCATAACTAGTGATTTAAAAAAAATAATAATCAAAGACAGGGCAGACAGGATCAGAGGCCAGCAGACATCCTAGTGGAAAGAACTATTTCAGGAAACTTTGCTTCAGTTCCCTATGTAGGTGGGATCTGAATAGTGACCTCATTTGCTGCAGATGAGTCAGGAGCTTTAAGGCCAGTGGTCTAACTTTGGGGGGGGGGGTCTACAAGGAATAGCAAGCACAGAGTCCCAGCCTTTGGGGACCGACCATGGGAGAGAAAGATGGCTCTGGAGTGAGTTCCCTCAGCTTAGGCAGAAGCCAGGACGAACACCTGGGTTAGAAAAGCTCCTGTGCCCACTCCCCTGCTGCCCTCCTGGCCCTGGCTCTTCTTTCCTCTAAAACTGCTTCACAGGGGTGAGGCAGCCCTGAAACCTCAATGGTTGTGTCCACTCCTTGTCCAGAAGGCCACCTCCCCTGGAATCCTAAGGATTCCCCTCCTAGAAGATCCAGGGTCTCATCACAGCCCAAGCTCCCAAGGACAGTTAACTAGAAGATTCCTTTCCTGGGCCAGGATCCCGAGGACCCTGGGCCATATTCCCGAGGTGTCCTCTGGATGTACACGGGCTTGGTCAGTCGGGCGTGGGACCGGAGCTAGTTCCACCTGGGGTAGGCCTGTGCACATCCAGCCTGGCTGATATTGAGAGAATGGGGGTGGGGCGGCGTGGGGTTTGTGGGGGTGGTTGGAGGCGCAGGAAGAGAAGCTGACAGCAGGGCTCCCAAGCCGGGGCTTCCAATCGGCGCTGGCGCCTCCACATCAGAGCTCGCCTAATCCACCCCCCCGCCTCCCCTCCCGGGGCAGCAGACAACTAAAAAAAGATAAAATAAAAGTAATTCCCCTGCTCTGACGTCAGCACAAGGTCTTAACAGCCCAGCGTCGGCATGAAACTGGATTGCAACCAGATGTAATGCCCTTGGATCGGCAACACACCGCTGGGGTCCCCGGGGAGGGAACGAAGGTGGGGGCGGTCCGTTTAGGTGGGAGGGATCCTCGCGGGTCCTGCGTGAGTCCGGAGACGGGGGCTGCTGCAACGTCGGCAAAGGCGCTGCGGACGGGAGCGCGGTGCGCGAGCCCAGTCTCGGAGCCAGGGTGCCCCGCTGGTCCGCCATTCAAGCGCCGCCTCCCCTCCCCCAGGCCCCCAAAAGCTCATTGTTACGTTTGCTTTCATCCATTCAGGGCCGAACCTCCAGCTCCCCAATTAAGGGCTCTCCAGCTGTGGGCACCGCGGGGCCGGGCACTCGGGCCCCGAGCGTGGGCCAGGGGAGGGCCGAGGGCCCGGAGGGGGAGAACCGTTCGAAAGGAAAACGGGCGCCTCAGGAAGCTGAGGCCGCCGCGGCCTCCGGCCTGCTGTTTCGCTTCCCCTGGCTCCTCCTCCGTGGCCCCCGGCGGCGCGACAAAGTCTCCAAATGTCACCTCCGCGCCCCGCCACCTTCTCACCCACGCTGCGCTCGGCGACGTCGCCGTGCGCCCGGCCCCCACGTCCTCTGGCTCGGTCCCCTGCCTGCAAGGCACGGGGCGGTGGGGACGCGGGCCCCAGCAGCCTGCCGCTGTCCAGGGACCCGAGTCTCCAGGACTTGGTGGCCCCGCGCGTCCCCAGCCTGGCCGCCGCTGAGTTTCCCCGGGTCACGGGGCCCGTTTCCTGCCCGAGCGCGCGGCCTGCGCACAGGCCCCGGGGCCGCTGCGGGCGGAGGGCACCCTGGGGAGCCCGGTGCGCCCCATCACGGCCCTCACGGCCTGGTTCCCTGCCTCGGGCGGGACGCCTGCACAAAGCTCCGCTCCGTCCCTGGGGCCGCACCAGTGTCCCCGCCCGCTCCCCACCTCGCACTGGGACACGGGGAGAGGCGCCCCCGCCACAGGCTCTCCCCCCGCTTCTCGCGACCCCACGCCGGTCGGCCGCACAAATTAGCCAGAAGCCCCTCATCCGCGGCGCAGGGCGCCCCCGCTCTGCAGCTCCCCAAACGGCCATCCGGTGACCTCATGCGCCCCCCCCCACTCCGAGCCACACAAAGCAATGACCCCCGCGGACCCCCAAATCCTGGCCGGGCGCGTGCACTCGCCCAGACCACGTCGGACGCCTGGTCCCGTGGCCCCGCCGGGGCGCACCACCCTGCTCGCGCTGGCGGCGTCCCCCGTGCCCCCAGCCGGCGCCCGGGGCTCACCTCGGCGCCGCGCTCACGCGGGGGCCCTGGGTCCGGCGCTGCGTCTTCGCGGCCCGGAGGCCTGGGCGGCCATGGGGTCAGGGAGCGGCGGCCCGGCCGGCCGGTGGCCGGGCAGGGAGGAGGGTGGGCCGCGGCGCCCCTGCCTCGCGCCGGCGTCGGTCCCGGACTGCGCGGCCTCTGCGCTCGCCCGGCGCGCCGGCCTCCGCCTAGCTCTCCAAGCGATCCCTCCGAGCGCAGCGCAGCGCAGCGCGGGCGGGGGCGGCGCCCGGGCGCGGGAGCCGGCGGCGGGGGACGGGCCCTGGCCGCGCACCGCCGGGCCTGCCTGCGTCCGCGGGTGCCGCGGGGAACTGCGATCCCCGCCGCACAGGAAGAGCGGGCGGGCGGCGCGGGGAGGGGGCTGGGAGAGAAAAGTTCCCCAGCAGCCTGGTGGCGGTCGCCGGGGCCCAGGCGCCAGGTGAGCCGTGCGCGCCCCGACAGCACCCTCTCGCGGCCCGCGCGCCCGCCAGCCTGCAAGGGGAGGAGGTTTGCAAGTGCGATCGTCAGCCCCCCAATGGCCGCAGTTTTCCAGGGCAAGATGCTGGAGCAGGGCGAGGGCGGACACGGGAGTCGCAGGCTGAGGGTTTGAGCCTGTGTTTCCCCTCAGGTGTGTCCGGTCCGCACCCAGCCCCACCACGAATCCTCAGCTACGACCCCCTCTTTACAGGGAGAGCAACATTTTGGATTGTGAAATTTAGAAGGTCTCAACACAGCAACATCTTCAATCCTTTGGGAACAGGGAGCCCTGGTGGGCACTTGGGAATCACCAGCCCCGTGGGCCCTGCTGTCCTGGGGCTGGCATCTCGGTGGGGAGAGGCACATGCAGAAAGAAGATGAATCAGAAATGAGTGCCAGGTAGAAAACTAGCAGGGGAAGCCAGGGAAGCGGGCACCTTGGCTGGGTTCTTGTAAAGGAGGTCTGTCTAGACAGAACTGAACAGCAGGAAGAAACTGCCCTGGGGGAGAAGGGCGTTCCTACCAGAGGGAAGAGCAAGTGCAAGGCTTGTTCATAATTAGAACAGGTAGGGAAAGTTTGGTTCATAATTAGACTAATGAGAAGGCCACAAGCAGCCTTGGTTGGGCCCTCCTGGTCTCTTTCTACCCACTCTCCTGCAGCAACGTTTTCTTTCTCCTTAGTTGCAGAGGTTCATTTGGATCAGAGATCACCTGAAAAAGGATCTGGGATCTTCTACTGGGCAGTCAGAAAGCTGCTAGAGATGCCAAGACCAAGGAAAGCATGTCCGGAAATGATTTGGGGAAGGAGTGTCCACTGGATCCCCCTCTGGTGCTTGAACAAGGAGCTCCACTTTGCAGGCCGGGTCTTTTTCTTTTTAGGAGTCACTAGAAGCACACCAGGGAGAATGCCGTCCATGAAGGACGCAATGTTCGCCAACTCCCACTGCACCTGAGTAGTGCTGTGAACATTTATGGGCCAAGTCTAACGTGCGTTCCCCGCATGAATGTGTTCACGTTGTATGATAGGTTCGCACTAAGCCTTTTATCAGGACAGCAAATGGCAGTAGGCGTGCTGAGTTAGAAAGAGATGAAGGTAAAGTGGTAATGGAGGGGCCTGCTGGGAATTTGGGGACCACTGTAGGGCTAGGGTAAGGAAGACAATGGAAGTTTTTAAGCAAGCAGAAGAGTACTGAATGAATGAAAGGACTATTAGCATGTCCCAAAGCCACTGGAACCCCTTCGTCACAGCTCAGGTGGCAAGCAAGACCGTCTGCCCTCTGATGGAAAGACCCACTCGCCCACCCCAAGCTTCTGGGATTTTCAGAGCAGAATTAAGTGAACAGCCCTACTGCTGGCTGCCCTGTTCATCCTGTGAGGAGAATGGGGGTGATCAAGGCTTCAGAACTCCAAGGTGACCCGGGACCAGTGAGTTTCCCTTCCCAAACCACAGTTGCACCATCTGTAAATTAAGGCCTGTGTCCCATTTCTCTACCAGGCACCGTGCCCTTTTCTGTGTTGTTCGCATGCCATCAAGTTGGTTGTGACTCACAGCGACGCTGTACACAGCAGAACGAAACACTGCCTGGTCCTGTGCCAGCCTCACTGTTACAACTACTGTGTTCATCCAGCTCCGTGATGCTTGTGTGAGGCCGGGTTGACTAGAGAAACAAGTCCAGTGACTCACGTATGTGTAAGAAAGAACTTTATATCCAGAAACAGTTATAGATCAGGAAAGCATACCAACCCAGTCCAACTCGAGTCTGTAAGTCCAATACTAGTCCGTAAGTAAGTCCCCCTTCACACTCACAAAGCCACATGCAATCATGCAGCATGCAGGAAGATCACAGGCCAGTGGATCCGATGGTGGTAGACACATCACCAGATTCCCAGCAGGTCTCAGAGTGGCTCTCCACAAGAAGGTGAAGGCAGAGAGAGGGGGTGGGGGCGGGGGTGGTTCTGAGGACCCTCATAAGAAGGCCACACCCACAAGGAGCCACAATCAGGATGGCGCCTAATTGACAAGTTGAATACCACCCTACCCTATTTTCTTCAAGCTGACATGAAATTATGTAACGTCCACAATGGTCTTTCTCTTTGCTGCCCTTTTACTTTACCACGCTTAAGGCCCTTTGCCAGGGATTGGTCTCTCCTGATGACAAGTCCAAAGTATATCAGACCCCATCCTCACTTTTAAGGAGCATTCTGGCTGTACTTCTTCCAAGACAGATCTGCCTGTTCTTCTGACAGTCCATGGTCTATTCAATGTTCTTTACCAGCACCGTCATTCAAGTGCATTGATTCTTCTTCAGTCTTTCTTATTCACAGGCCACCTTCCACCTGGATATGAGGTGAATGACAACATCGTGGTGCCCTGTCCGCCTCAAAATGACACGCGTGCTCTTCAGCACTTGAAAGTCTTGTGTGGCATATTTCCCCATGCAAGGTATCATTTGCTCGCTCGCTCTCTTTTAAAATTGAATACTTCCTTCCCCCCCCCTTTTAAAAAAATATTAGCAGTGCAGAAATAGGAGGGCATTGGAAATTCCTGAACCTAAAAGGGGGCATCTAACAAAAACCTGTAGTATAGTATAAGGATTCTCATGATATTCTTATGGTACATGTTTCTAGACCTCTTCATTAAAGCCAGGAACAAGACAAAGCTGTCCATTCCCATCGCTATTATCTGTACTGTAGTCGAGGCAGTAGAAGAGAAAGGCAAAATTATCATTAGTCCTGAATTGTGTGGTTGTCTATTTATAAAATCCAAGAGAATGGAATTAATTACATAACTCAACAAGGTAAATGGATTAAAAAAAAACTACCTTAAAAAAAGTGGCATTCCTATAGGTCAGCATCTACACAGAGAAATTTAAAAGAAAGCTCTTTTAGAAGTTAAAAAAAATTTTTGAAGCCTAAGAATCCGTAAAACAAAGGTTCACAAATTTTTTTTTTTTGCTAAGAAAATTTCAAAAATGTGTTGAGGAACATGTTAAAAAGGCTTTCATAAATAGGCAGATAAAATGTACTCATGAATATAGGAAGATCCCATTTGATAATGCTGGCAAGTCTCCCCCAAACAAATCTGCAATTTCTTTTTTTTCCCCAAATACTCTTATTGGGGGCTCTTACATCTCTTATCACAATCCATATGTTCCTCCAGTGTGTCAAGCACATTTGCACATGTGCCACCATCATTTTCACTGCATTTTCTTTCCACTGGAGCCCCTGATATCAGCTCCCCATTTCTTCCCCTTCCCTCCCTCCCGCATGAACCCTTGATAAGTTATAGATTATTATTTCCATATCTTACATCATCCTCTATCACCCCTCACCCACTTTTCCATTATTTGTCCCCCTGGGAGGGGATTCTAGATTGATCCTTATGATTGATTCCCCCTTTCTCCCCTCCATCCTCCCCTCATCCTCCTGGTATCTCTATGCTCATTGTTGGCCCTGAGGGGTTTATCCATCCTGGATTCCCTGTGTTGCGTTTCGGGATCTTATCTGTGGCAGTGTGTATGCTCTGGTCTAATCTGATTTGTAAGGTAGCATTTAGATCATGATAGTGGGGTGAAGGAAGCACCAAAGAGCTAGAGGAAAGTTGTGTGTTTCATCAGTGCTATACTGCACCCTGACTGGCTCATCTCTTCCCTGTGACCCCTCTATGAGGGGATGTCCAATTGTCTACAGATGGGCAGTGGGTCTCCACTCCATGTCCGTCCCCTCCAGCCCCCTTTCACTTTGGGTATGATTTTCTTCTGGGTCTGATGCCTGATACCTGATCCCATCAGCACCTCATGATCTCACAGGCTGGTGTGCTTCTTCCACGTGGGCTTTTCATTTGCTCTCTTGACTGCCGCTTCCATGAGCATTGATTGTGGATCCAAGTAAGATGAAATCTTTGGTGATTTTGATATTTTCTGTTTATTGTTATGTTTTCTATTGGTCCAGTTGTGAGAATTTTTGTCTTCTTTACAATGAGCTGTAATTCATACATCAAGGCTTCAATCCTTGATCTTCATCGGCAAGTGGTTCAAGTCTTCTTCACTTTCAGCAACTAAGGTTACGCCTTCCTCCAATCCTGAGGCTGTGTTCTTCATGTAGGTCAGCTTTCTCTGATGATTTGCTCAGCACATCTTTCTGATTTTAAGCTTTGTAGTATTCCCTCGTTCTGCATAAACCTCTGCCTCTTGGTCTACATACAGGTTTCACGTGAACACAATGAAGTGTACTTTAATTCCCATCCCTCTCAATGTTATCCATAGTTTGCTGTTATCCACACAGTAGAAAGCCTTTGCCTAGACAATAATACACAAGTAAACATCTTTCTAGTATCACCTGCTTTTCACCAAGATCCGTTTGACATCCCTTGTTCCTATCAGGCAGTCAGGCCGTCCTCAACCACCTCCACCACCATCCGCATCCCTCCCTCCTGCCCTCAGACCTGGTCTCCATCTGCTGCTGGGGGAAGCCCGAGGGAAGGTCTGGCACCAGAAACTTTGGTGAGAGGTGAGAAGAGAAGGTTGGCTTCCCTGTAGGACCTTGATCGCCCATGAGGGGTCACCAAGGTCAACTTCTCCCCTAAGAGAAGCAATGCTCATGGGAAACTGCCTGCGTAGGATGTCCACAGAATCCTTTTTTTTTTTTCTGGCCTTGGATAGTAGTAGGGTTTTGTGTTTGGGTTTTTAAATTCAGAAGCAGGGAACACTAGCCCCTTTGCTCTCAGCTGGGGACATAGACAGGGGACAGGGAGAGTCACCAGCTCCACCCATCAGGCAGTGTTGGAGGAAGCCAAGAAGAGAATTAGTTCCCTGGCAGGCAGTGAAACTTTCAGGACGAGGGGAGTCTGAGCCAGAGAAACAAACATGAGTCTCAGAGAGCCAAGATACATGAGCAGAGGAGGAAGGGACATGGAGGAAACACAGAGGAGAGCTGGTGGGTCTAAGCATGGGCCTGCCATTTGAACCTCTCTTGTGAGCTAGGTGTTTCCCTGTTTACTTGTTTCCTGTGGTCACTCTAACAACTACCACCAACTACCCTGGTGACTTCAAACAATACACAACTATTCTCCTACAGCTCTGGTGGCCAGAAGTCCCAAATCCGTTTCACCGGCTAATCTGTTGCTTGCTTTTTGACTAGCTTCTGGAGGCCATCTGTGTTTCTTGGCCAGAGACCCTTGGTGATCTCTACGAGCTAGAAAAAGCATGGCAACAACTGTTCCCCTTGTCACCGCTCCTTTGTCCTTCTTGCTCCCCTCTTAGAAGGAGCCTTTGATGACTGCAAAGTCCACCTGGATAATTTCCCTTCATGTAGTGACAGCTGCAGAATTGCCTTTGGCATATTGTTCTTGTGAGTGGCAACCGAGTCAGTTCTGACTCATAATGAATGACCCTTTGTACCCCAGAAAGCAATTTTACCTGCCAGCCCTGAGCCATTCTGCAGTCGCTGCTGTGTTTGAACCCATTGTCACCGTCTTGCTGCGGGTCTCCCGCTTTCTTGCCCACTCTCTACATGTGTCCTTCTCCAGGGACTGGCCCCTCCTGATAACCTGTCCAAAAGACAAGAGAAGTCTTGGCCATTTGCACTTTCCAGTTGTACTTCTTCCAACCCAGATTTGTTCCATTCCCTAGCAGTCGATGGTATATATATATTCAGTATTCTTCACCAACACCAGAGTTCGAATGTGTCCGTTCTCCGGTGGTCTTTCTTATTTCGTGTCCAGCACATGAGGTGCTTGAAAATATGACAGCTGGGTCAGGTGCACCTTAGTCCTCAAGGAGACGTCTTTACTCCTTAGCACTTTCAAGAGGTGTGCAGCAGATTTATCCAATGGAATACCACATTTGGTTTCTTGGCTGCTGCTTCCAAGAGCATCGATTGTGGATCCAAGAGAAATGAAATCCTTCATGCCTTTAATCCTTTCTGTTTATTGTGGTGTTGCTGATTGGTCTAGTTGTGATGATCTTTGTTACCTTCATGTTAAGGTGTACTCCCTCCTGTTGAAGATTGTAATCTTTTATCTTAGCAATAAGTACTCAAGACTTTGCTTTCAGCAAGGAAGTTGCATCATCTCTGATCCCCCATGTCCTATTTTTTTTTCTCAAGATGGTCCAACTCTCTGGTTTATTATGATTGTATAACAAGGCGATTGGAAATTTGGGAGTTTGTCTTTAAAGTGGGCCAAGGCCAAGGTCCTTCCGTGGTAGAAATTCTTGCCTTCCATGAGGGAGACCTGGATTCAATTCCCAGTCAATTTCAAGGACATCACCACCATCTATCAATGGAAGATTTTTTTTTAATCTTTAAAACCAGTTTTATTATTTGTTGTCATATTATTTGAATATTTTCATTAAAATTCTTTACTATAACAATCTAGTTTTGTGTGCCTCTTTTATTCTTATTTCAGTATTACCCCGTTCAGTGTATCTTTTTTTGTTTTGTTTTGTTAATCATTTTATTGGGGGCTCGTACAACTCTTATTACAATCCATCCACCCATCCGTTGTATGGCAAGCACATTTGTACATTTGTTGCCCTCATCATTCCCAAAACATTTGCTTTCTACTTGAGTCCTTGGTATCAGCTCCTCATTTTCCCCCTTCCTCCCCGTTCCCCTCCTGTTGAGTAACCTGCGGTGAGGGCGGATTCCATGGGAGCCAACAACAATCACAAAGGAATCTCCGCTCTTGGAGGGCCCCCCCCCCTCTCGGATTGAGTCATGGAGGCCCCCCCTCCCCTCTCGGATTGAGTCCTGTCTCTCAGAAAGACACGAAGTAAATCCTAAACCCCATGCCAGTGGTTATAATCCCATCTGGGAAGGAGTTTTCTTTGTTATGTTAATGGAACACGTTTAGGTGTATCTTAAGTCAATCTCCTTTGAGATGGAAAAGGGAAAGATTAAAGGAGGCAGCGATGGTGGATGATAGAGGCCAAGCTCTCTGGAGGCGCCTAGAAACTCAAAGGAAACAAGGACCTTTCCTCCTGAGCCAGCACAGCGAACCAGCACCCTGCATTCAGCCTTCTGGTGGCAGAACTTTAAGAAATTAATCCCTGCCCTATAAAGCCGCCCACTGATGGCTCCTTTGTTTTAGCAACATTAGATGATGACTGTGGCAGGCCCTACCCGGACCGGTTGTTCTAGAAAATAAATAAATGTAATTAAAATAAATAACAGTCGTCACCAGAGCAGCTCCTGTCCTCGGGGTTTTCAATGGCTGGCTTTTCTGAAGTCGATCACCAGGCCTTTCTTCTGAGGGACTTCTGGGTGGAGTTGAGCCTCCTCTCTTTTGGTCCACGGTCTAGCTTGTTTACTATTTGGACCACTCTCGGGACTTCAGCAAGAACCTTTGTATCATGCTAACCTATCTCTGTGTTAGTTACGTGGCTCACGGCTGAAGGCATTTGAATCTGAGAGACACACACTATCCACTTGGGGTTTTGTTTTGTTTTGTTTTCCCCACTTGGAGTCTTAAGTCTCAGTTCTGTATCTGTTTGGCCTTGAGCTTCCCCACTTTGGTCTCTGCTTTTGATTGGTCTAAAGGGGATACTGCCCTCTGTGCAGAGAGAAGACCCCCACAGGCGGCCGACAGGGAAGGAGGAGGGGATCTCAGGCTGCAAGGAAACCTTGTCCTCAGAAAGAGATGGGGTGAGGGTCTGTCTCCTCCCACAATAGAAGGCAACAGCATAACCAGACAGCTCCCACGAAGCCACCTGCCACGTTATGTCTGGATTTCCATTTGACTAGCTTGCTTGGTCAGATGAAGAAACGGAGGCTCAAAAACCAAAACGCTCACTCCCACGGAGTCAAGTCTGACCATAGTGACCCAATGGAGTAAGCAGAACTGCCCTTGTGGGTTTCCAGGGCTGTAAATCTGTATGGGATCAGAACGCCCCGTCTTTATCCTGCAGAGCGACTGGTGGGCTTGTCCTGCTGACCTGTGGTTAGCAACCCATTTTGTAATCCACAATGCCACCAGAGTTTGAAAAATTGAGGCTCAGGGAGATGCCTTGCCCCCTGGAGTGGGCGGTGCACAGCAGGGATTCTGCTTACCCCTTGCACTGTCCCTTCCTCCCAGCCAGGCAGTTTTCGGCAGCATGGTTCTGAAAGCCCGTCCCATCAGCCCAGCTCTGGCACGGACGGAACACTTACGAGCCGTCTCTTGTGCATTTCAGTCTGTGATACAGAGATTTTTATGATCTCCGTGTCCCCTCATGTTTACAATTACGGTAAAATATTGCCCTCGGCTGGATTCTCTAGTAGAGCAAAACATAAAATCACGTAGAGAGAGAGATTGCCTTCAATGAAAGGACTCACACATTGTGGGGGCGGGCCATTCCCAAGTCTGCAGGTCAGGTGACAGGCTGGAGACATCTTTGGGCTTCCAGGTCCCGTGATGAGAAAAGTGCAGTGTTGACAGAAAGCCAGGCCTTCTGGGATACCCATTGCTATGTTAGAGGCAAAATCACACCGCCAAGGAAGGGGTCGCCTTGTGCTACATCGTGAAAGAACAATCAGTCCAGTCCATGCCTGCCAAACCACTGAGAAGCACAGCTTAGTCCAACTGACACGCCAATTAACCGCTACAAAATACCTACCACGCACTTGGCCATCGTCATGTGCATCTGTTCGAGTCCCTGCTCCGGTTTGCTTGGCTATTGGGAGCTGGTGGCATCAGACCTCTTTGTCTAACTTCAGGAAGCCAGATGCGAATCAAGAGCCGCATTGGCTGACATGTTCTCAGGAGAGGCCAGTCCCAAGAACAAGGCACTGTGTTTGATAAAGTGGAAGGGCAGCAAAAAATAAAAAGCAGAGCGACCTCCATGAGATGGACTGACTCAGTGGCTCCAACAATGGGCTCGCACGACAATTGTGAGGATGTTACAGGACCGAGCAGTGTTTTGTTCCCTGGTACACAGGGCTGCTTGGAGCTGGAACAGACTCGATGGCACCTAACAACAACAACAGCAGACATGGAAGTCTACAACTTTGCAAGAGTTGGACTTTCCTTTGAAGTCAACTTGCCTCCGCGAACCTGAAGACAGCAAAGAAGCTGATGGGACGGGCAGGGCAGGATGTTGAGTAGAGACCAATTTATAAGCAGCCAGGGTACTGGTAAATATTTTCACGCTTCAACGATGTTTCTTTCTGAAGCAGATAGCGAACAGTGAGCTCATGGGGACCTTCATCATCAAGCCAGTTGTTTCTGCCTTGTACGGCTCATATCTGGAGTTACATGATGCAAGAGTGTAGCTCAATATTATTTACGCCCCTGTCATTGGGTTATTGCTTAAGCCCCTGTAATAGAACCTCTGCCCCACCTAACCATCCTTGTCTTTTGGTGATGTTACTCAGTGTTCCAGTTGAGAACATTCTTTCCCACATTCTGCTCCTGAGCTTCAGGTTGGCCTGACCCCGCCTCTGGGCCCCAGAGATGGTACAGGACTCACATCTGACCAATCCAAGTGCCCTATTTTCCTGGCCAGGGTGATTGATCCAGGGACACCCCAGGGCCCAAGGCCTCTGAGAGTCTTGTTGAAACCCGTAAATTTAACTGGGATTTATGAGGTTGTCTGAGCATGTCATCCGAGAAGCTGGATTAAGTGAAGAAGATTGCAGCATCAGGGCTAGAGGAAGGCTTCTCGACAACCTGCGATCTGAGAAGGCACGGCCTTGTTTAAGGAAAGTGGGGACCCGCAGCCCTTGCGGATGAAGTCCAGTGAGGGAGGGGCTGCCTGGTTCCCATCTGACAGACAAGCACTCTGAGGCAGGGGGAAGTTGTATCATTTTCATATGGCTACTGTAACAAGTGGCCACACACGTAGAGGCTTAAAGCATGTGCATTTCTTCTCTTTTCTCTCTGGCTTCCAGAAGTCTCTAAATGCCAGGTCTCTGCAGGACTGGCTCCTTCCAGGGGCTCTGAGCAAGCCACCAGGCCTTGCCTAATGATTGCCTGCTTCCCTTAGCTCTGGGCCCTTCCTCTTGCTCCTGCTGTCACACATCCTCTTCTGCAGTCGAACCTCCCCCCTGCCTCACTTCCAGGAGGACATGCACGGCCCCATCTAGGACCCAACTGGACAATCCAGGAGAGTCCTCCCACCTCGGCATCCTTAACACAATCTCACCTGCAGGGCCAGGTACGAGGACTGGTCTTCTTGGAGGGTGGTTATCCAGTCAGCCTTGGAGGGGATGGCCACAACGCCTATGGGCAGGTGGCTAGGTGGCCACTGAGTGGCAGACCCCCCTGTGTCAGAGATTTGCTGGTCAGCTCGCTGACCACTCGGTGGATCAGGTGCTATCAGACAGAAGGAAAAACGGTAGTAGGAGTGGCTGGGGACCAGGCCTCACAGGTTACCTGGGCCCAGGTGAGGCATCCTTCACCGACTTTTCAGCTGGAATTTCCACAGGAGGAGGAGGCACCTGCTCCCTCTCATCCCCGCTCATGACCCCTTTGTCAGGGCTGCAGGGCCAGTAGGGCAGAGTGATGACCCCTGACACCAACCCCGTGGGCGTAGATGGTACCGCACACAGCTGTGTCTTCTCATCTCCCCCTTAACATCACACGCTGCCAGACGCCCTCTCTGTGAGTGAGCAGCCCGGCACAGGCCCTGCAAGCCACTATTTCCTTTGTGGTACAGGTGTGTCCTGTGCTCCCAGGGTGCAGGCCAGTGCTCCGGAAATCTCCCCAGGGCAGCCCCAGGGAGCGAGTGGCAGAGGGGACGTGGAAGCTAAAGACGGTTGTTATCAGTGCCAGAGTGCTGACGGTGGTGACACGGGACTGGCAGGCTCTCATGAGAGAAAGGGGGGGGGGCAGGTGGAGATGCAGGGGTGTGTGTTCAGAATAGAGTGAGGCATGGGGGGGTGGTAAGTGGGGCTGGGCAGTGGGGAAGCAGTCTGTGAGATCACCATAGCGACAGGAACCCATTCTCCTCTGAGGCCGGAGCCCCTGGGGAAGGAGATAAAATGTTTTCTATTGATCTCCGTCAGGGAAGCCATTGGTGATAAGCAGATAGATGGGGCTGGAGGAGGCAGGCTGGTGGGGGTGGGGGTGGTGCTGTGGAGGGCATGCAGGACCAGGGAGGACTGGCCTGGTGGGTGGTGTGGGGGCCCGACAGTGGCGCCTCATTGGGGACATGGACACACCCGCATGGTTATGCTACCAGGGATTCAGAGGGGTTCCTGCCCCTAACCAGGTGGGCCCAGGTAAGGAGCCTTCTGCCTGCTGCCTCAGTCTGCCCTTCCACTCAAGGGGTAGTTACCTAGGCTGCTTCCCTGGCTCCTCAGGAGGAGGCAAAGGAAGGATGCAGGAATGGGCTCTGGCAGGCAAACCAGAGTGTGATCACCTTTCTGCATCTGGAAACGCAGCAGCGGGAAATGTGGAGAGATGAGCCAGGGCCCCTCTGTGGCCTTGGCAGTTTCAGCGCCAAGGAAGGCTCGCACCCCGGGGAAGGGGCAAATCCTGTGGCACCAAAGCTCTTAGGGACAAGCAATGTCCAGGACGTCTTTGAGCCAGGGCAATTCTAGCTCAAGGCCTGATTGCATGTATGCACATGTGTGCACGTGTGTGCAGGATGTGAAGGTCCAGATCACAGGTCCCTCATGTCCTCTTCCTGGTGCACTTCTCCCCGCCATGCACCTGCTGAGCACCTGTGACTTTAGGCTGGGGGGACTGCAACAAGCGTCAAAGCAGACAATAACCTTGCCTCGAGGACACGTGTAGATCTACGTCTGCGGCCGTGGAGCACGTAGGGTACAATGTTTGGAAAATATACAATGCCAGAGGGAATGGGTCGCTGGGGCTGGGTACCGGGACCACAGTCTCAGGGAAGAGCACGGTCAGTTGGCATATAACACAGTTCACAAAGAACATGTTCTCACTCCTGCTTCGGCTAGTAGCAACTGGGGTCTTCAAAACTCATAGGCAGCTCAACTATTTTTCATTTTCCTTCTTTTTTATATAAATCATTTTATTGGGGCTCTTAACAGCTCTTATAACAATCCAACCATCCATTGTATCAAGCACAATTGTACATATGTTGCCATCATCATTTCCAAAACATTGTTTTTTACTTGAGCCCTTGGTATCACTCCTCTTTTCCCCCTCCATCCCCCACCCTCCCACCTTCGTGAACCCTTGATCAATTATTGTTTTTCGTATCTTACATCGTCCGTCCGCTGTCTCCCTTCACCCACCTTTCTGTTGTTTGTCCCCTGCAGGGCTGGTGGGGGGCAGTTATATGTCAATCATTGTGATCAGTTTCCCCTTTCTCCCCATTCCCCCTACCCTCATGGTATTGCTACTCCCATTATTGTTCCTGAGGGGTTTATCTGTCCTGGATTCCGTGTGTTGAGACCTCTTATCTGTACCACTGTACATGCTCCAGTCTAGCCAGATTGGTAAGGTAGAACTGGGGTCATGATAGTGAGGGGTGGAGGTGGGGGAGGAAGCATTAAAGAACCAGAGGAATGTTGTGTTTTGTTGGTGCTGTACTGCACCCTGGCTGACTCATCTCCTTGTGACCCTTCTGTGAGGGGATGTCCAATTGTCTACAGATAGGCTTTGGCTCGCTACTCCGCCCCACCTTGTTTGCATTGATATGATTGTTTTGGGTCTTCTGATACGTGATCCTGTGGACACCTTGTGATCACGCAGGTTGGTGTGCTTCTTCCATGTGGACTTTGTTGCTTCCCTGTTAGATGGTCACTTGTTTAACTTCAAGTTTTTAAGACACCAGACACTATATCTTGTAATAGCCGGCACCATCTACTTTCTTCACATTTGCTTCTGCCCCTAGTTTGTCTTCAGCTGTCTAGTCGGGAGGGTGAGCATCACAGAATGCCAGGTTATTAGAACAAAGTGTTCTTGCATTGAGGGAGGACTTGAGTAGAGACCCAATGCCTGTCTGCTAACTTAATTTAACATATAAATATATGTACATAGACCTATACCCCTATCATTATATGTTAATATACTTACATATGTACATGCCTATATTTAGACCCCTGTAAGTGTCTTTTGCCTCCTCTATCTCAAGGGGCAACTCTTGATCTCGTCGCATCCGGGGGAAAGAAGAGTGATGACAATCAAATGACGCAGGAAGACAATGAGTCCATTGAAGTAATGGACCATGCGAACATCGAACATCCGTCTCCACAACTCAGAGACCAGAACTAGACAGTCCCCAACTACCACTATCCATCGCTCTAAAAAGGAGTACATCAGGAAGTCTGGGATACAGTGGGGGAAATGAGGAACAGAACTCAAAATCATAAAAGAGAGCAGGCTTACTGGTCATATAAAGCCTGATGGGAGGCCCAGGATGACGGTCCTTACCCTGCAGCCTCGGAACTCCTCCCGGTGTCAGGATAATCAACCCTTTAAGATCTAAAGGGAGCATTTGCTCAAGAGAAAAACTCAGAGGCTCCTGAACAAAGCAGAAATGGAAACCAAGACAGGTAGTGGGATACATCACAGTCCATCGAGGGGATTGTAATGAGCGAGCTGAAACACAGTGTGTATGAATCGCTGCACGTCAAACTGTGTTCTGCTCTACACACCTTCACCTAATTCACCACAAACGGATGGAAAACAAAATCCGTCTCCGAGCTGACCTTCTTGTGGGACTGGGGAGAGCAGACACACTGGGAAGGAGAGGACCCTGCGGTCCTCCGGTCTTTTGGAACTCATAGCCATCCTGTAGGCCAGAGTGGACCTGGCCAAGCGCTTCATCACTGTGCCTCCAGGGCACTTTAGGCAGACCGAGCAGCCAGGTGGCAGAGAGTTTTCAGATGACAAACCCTGTGGGGGAAATGAACGAAGCAGAATAGGAAGGGAAAGGACATGAGAGTGGGAGTCCAGGAGGGGGTTCTTAATTTCGGTTAAGAGGTCAGAAAGGCCTCTCTGAGAAGGTGACTTGTGAGCAGAGGTCTGAAGGCAATGCAGGAGGGAGGAAGAGCCTGCTTGGCAGAGGAACTGCATGTGCAAAGGCCCTGAGGCAGGAGTGTATCAGGGAACAAACGGCAAGAGGCTGTGAGGCTGGAGGCGATGGTGGAGCAGAGAGGAGGAGGCAGGGACAGGGAGGACCAGTAAGGACTTTGGCTTTGCTTCTGTCTGGACCACTGTGAGGAAAGATGAGCTTTGCTGGCTTTTCCCAGGCTCCCTCTGGCTGTTGAGAAGAGAAGCCAGCAGGTGAGCACTGGAGAAGTCTGGAGCAGGTTGGGCTGCAGGATGTCAGGAGGTAGCACATATATTTTGAAGGTAAAGTCAGCAAGTTTTGCCAATTTGGAGAGATTGAGCAAAAGAAGAATCCAGGACACCTCAATTGGGACCTGAGCAATAGGCAATGTGTTGGTCTGACAGAATCAGGCTATCTCCTAGAGCCTCTCTACCATGTGTCTGTCTGTCAGTTTGCTGTACGGTGGTGGCTTGTATGTTGCTGTGTTGCTGGAAGCTAAGTCACTGGCATTTCAAATACCAGCAGGGTCACCTAGCATGAGCAGGTTTCAGTGGAGCTTCCAGCCTCAGAACGGACAATAAAGAAGGACTCAGCTCCCCACTTCAGAGGACGGAGCTGGTGAAAACCTTATGCAGAGATTAGAAACACTGTCAGATACGGAGGCCTAATGAATGGAAGCAGCCTTGTTGGAGATCATGCTGGAGGCTGGGCCCCTCTGTTGGAGGGCACTCCAAATGAGACTGAGAAGGAGCTGGTTTCTTGGCAACATGCTTTGGGTACAGCTTGAGGGACTGGAGTCTTGCTGATATTCACGTGCCAATGGGGCCTGACTCAGGTAAGGAGAAACAGCTGCAAATCTGCTAACGATTGAAACTTTGGACTGTGTGCAGCATGAATCTAGGAAAAGTTGAAGTGGTCAAAAATGAAATGGAGCGTGCAACAGAGCAGCAAGGGGAGCAAAGCAACGAAGTCCCCAGGGAATACCAAAAATAGACTTTGGGGCCAGGGCTTGGTGCCCCATCAGAATCCACTGGAAAACATTCCTAAAGGCCCAAAAACGATCCTTGAACTAACTACAAGCTTTTCTTTCTTGATTTTGTGTTTTGTTTATTGTCATTGGCTTGTTGTTGTTTTGTTTTCTTTTGTTGCTTGGTTTTGCTCTGTCTAGTTTTTGTGCATGTTATTATCTCCTCAGGTCTGTCTAAATAAAATAGGCTGGATGAACAATCTAGAGGAGAAAACAACAGGACTGACAGTTCCGGGGGGACATGGGAGACGGGGTGGGGCGGGGGAAGGAAATAGTGTTAACAAACCCAGGGACAAGGGAACAACAGTGATCCAATTCAGGGGTGAGGAGGGTGGAGGAGGCCTGGTAGGACATGACCAAAGGTAATGTAACCAAGAGGAATTACTGAAACCCAAGTGAAGGCTGAACATGATAGTGGGACAAGAGTAAATAAAGAAAAGTAAAAAGAAATAAAGGAAAGGAAAGAGCAAAGGACATTCATAGAGGTCTAAATAAAGGCATGCACATATGTAAATAAATTTATATATGAGGATGGGGTAATAGATTTAAGTGCATATATGTATAGGTTTAGTATTAAGGTAGCAGAAGGACATTGGGCCTCCACTTAAGTACTCTCTCAATGCAAGAATACTTTATTCTATTATCATTGTGAATAAGGGGGAGGGCAGAGTGAAGACTCAAAGCCCATCTGTAGGTAATTGGACTTCCCCTTATAGAAGGGTCTTGGGGAAGAGCTGAGCCATTCAGGGTGAAGTATAGCAATGATGAAACATACAACTTTCCTCTAGTTCCTAAATGCT
The DNA here is from genome assembly GCF_050624435.1 of Tenrec ecaudatus. Classification (NCBI taxonomy): domain Eukaryota; kingdom Metazoa; phylum Chordata; class Mammalia; order Afrosoricida; family Tenrecidae; genus Tenrec; species Tenrec ecaudatus. Next base: position 88,139,247 of record NC_134539.1, on the reverse strand, counting down.
TCCCTCCCCGCACGCCCCCCTGCACTATCATGATCCCAATTCTACTTTACAAATTCGGCTAGACCAGAGGATGTACACTGGTACAGATAGGAACTGGAAACACAGGGAATCCAGGACAGATGAACCCCTCAGACCAGTGGTGAGAGTGTTGATACCGGGAGGGTAAAGGGAGGTTGGGGTAGAAAGGGGGAACCAATTAAAAGGATCTACATATAACTTCCTCCCTGTGGGTCTGACAAAAGAAAAGTGGGTGAAGAGAGACATCGGACAGTGTAAGATATGACAAAATAATAATTTACAAATTATCAAGGGACATGAGGACGGGGAGCAGGGAGGGAGAGGAAAAAATGAGGAGCTGATGTCAGGGGCCTACGTGGAAAGCAAATGTTATGAGAATGATGAAAGCAATGAATATACAAATGATATATGTATGGATTGTGATAAGATTTGTATGAGCCCCTAATAAAATGATTTTTTAAAAATGAAATAGAAAGCATAAAAATCAGCATCCTAAGAATTATTAAGCTGAAATGGACTGGTAGTGGCCTTTTTGAGTCAGAAAATAACATGACTTACTATGCCAACTTAGACACAGGGACTTCTCCAAGTGGAATATACAGAAATACAAGAAATCAAATTGATCAAATTTGTGGAAAGAGATGGAGAAGCTAAATATCAGCTACTAAGATCAGGGTCGGGGGCTGACTGTGGAGCAGACCATCAATTGCTCATATGTAACTTCAGGATAAAGCAGAAGAAAAGTGAAACAAATCCACAAGAGTCAAAATACGACCATGGGTCTATCTCACCCGGATTTAAAAAACCATTTTATTAGCGGCTCATACAACTCTTATCACAATCCACACATACATCAATTGTGTAAAGCACCTGTGTACATTCATTGCCCTCATCATTCTCAAAACATTTGCTCTTCACTTAAGCCCCTGGCTTCAAGTCCTCATTTTCCCCTCCCTCCCCGCTCCCCCCTCCCTCATGAACCTTTGATAATTTATAAAGTATTATTTTGTCATATCTTGCCCTGTCAGACATCTCCCTTCACCCCCCATCCCCCAGGAAGGAGGTCACACATAGATCCTTGTAATCGGTTCCCCCTTTCCAACCCACTCTCCCTTTACTCTCCCAGTATTGCCACTCACACCTCTGGTCCTGTAGGGATCACCCTCCCTTGGTTCCCTGTGTTTCTGGTTCCTATCTGTACCAGTGTCCATCCTCTGCATCCTCTGGTCTAGCCAGACTTGCACAGTAGAATTGGGATCATGAAAAGTGCGGGGGGGGGGGGGTAAGGAAGCATTTAGGAACTAGAGGAAAGTTGTATTTTTAATCGTTGTGACATTACACCCTATCTGGCTTGTCTCCTCCCCAAGATCCCTCTGCAAGAGGATCTTCAGTGGCCTACAAATGGGCTTTGGGTCTCCACTCTGCACTCCCCCCTTCATTAACTATGGTAAGATTTTTTGTTCTGATGATGCCTGATACCTGATCCCTTCAACACCTCGTGATTGCACAGGCTGGTGTGCTTCTTCCATGTGGGCTTTATTGCTTCTGAGCTAGATGGCCACTTGTTTACCTTCAAGCCTTTAAGACCCCAGACGCTATCTCTTTTGATAGCTGGGAACCATCAGCTTTCTTCGCCACATTTGCTTATGCACCCGTTTGTCCTCAGCGATCATATTATGGAGGTGTGCACCCAATGATATGATTTTTTTGTTCTTTGATGCCTGATAACTGATCCCTTCGGAACCAAGTGATCACACAGACTGGTGTGCTTCTTCCATGTTAGCTTTGTTGCTTCTGAGCTAGATGGCCGCTTGTTTATCTTCAAGCCTTTAAGACCCCAGATGCTATCTCTTTTGATAGCTGGGCACCATCAGCTTTCTTCACCACATTTGCTTATGCACCCGCTTAGGCTTCAGCGGTTGTGTCAGGAGGGTGAGCATCATAGACTGCCAATTTAATAGAAGAAAGTATTCATGTATTGAGGGAGTGCTTGAGTAGAGGCCCAAGGTCCTTCTGCCACCTTAATACTAAACCTATAAATATAGGCACATAGATCTATTTCCCCATCCATATATATATATATGTGTGTGTATATATATGTATATATACATGTCTTTATCTAGACCTCTATAAATGCCGTTTGCCTCCCAGCTATTTCCTCTATTTCCCTTAACTTTCCTCCTGTCCCACCATCATGCTCAGTCCCCACCAGGGTTTCAGCAATTCCTCTTGGTTACATTACCCTTGATCATGCCCTACCAGACATCCCACACTCTCCTCACCACCAATTTGGATCACTTGTTGTTCCCTTGTCCCTGGGTTTGTTAACAGCACTTCCTTTCCCCCCCACCTCCTCCCTCCAAGTCCCTCCAGAACTGTTGGTCCTGTTGTTTTCTCCTCCAGATTGTTCATCCAGCCTATCTTATTTAGACAGATCTGTGGAGATAATAACATGCACAAAAACAAGACAGAGCAAAAAATAAGCAACAATATACAACAAATTAATAACAAAAAACAAGAAAGAAAAACTTGTAGTTAGTTCAAGGATCATTTGTTGGCCTTTAGGAGTGTTTTCCAGTGGAGTCTGATGGGGCACCATGCCCTGGCCCCAAAGTCCGCCCTCAGCATTCCCTGTGGACCTCGCCGCTCTATTCCCTTGCTATTCTGTTGCACCCCCTCAGTGCTCTGCCTCGGTGTGGTGGGATCAGATCGCTCACCCGAATTTTGATAGCATCTCAAGAACAGATTTGACGTATTGAACACTAATGACAGAAGACTTGATGGGCTGTGGGAGGACATCAAGAAATCATGCACGAAGCCAGCAAGAGATCAGTAAAGAGACAGGAAAGGCAGAAAAGATCAAAGTGGACGTCAGAAGAGACTCTGAAACTTGCTCTTAATCATAGAGGAGCTAAAGCAAATGGAAGAAATGATGACGTCAAAGATCTGAATAGAAAGGAACATTTTAAGGACAACATCAAGTACGCTATGAAATGTGCATAGACCTAGAATTAGAAACCCAAAAGGGAAGAACATGGTCAGCATATCTTAACCGGAAAGAACTCAAGAAAATTCAAGCCTCGAATTGCTATCTTGAAAGATTCGAGGAGCAAAATATGGAATGATGACGTAAACATCCAAAGAGGATGGAAAGAATACACAGAGTCACTGTACCAAAAAGAGCTCGTCTGTGTTCCACCATTTCAGGAGGTAGCATATGAGCAAGACCCCAGGGTGCTGAAGAAAGAAGTTCAAGCTGCGCTGAGAGCATTAGCCAAAACAAGGCTCCAGGAACTGAAGGAATGCCCATTGGAATGTTTCAACAAGTAGGTAAAGAAAGCACTGGAAACACACCCTTGTCTATGCCAGGAAATTTGGAAGACAGGCCAACTGACGGGGGAAAAAAATCCCTATTTGTGCCCGTTCCAAAGAAAGGTGACCGAGTAGAATGCTCAAACCATAGAACAATATAGAACAATATCACGAATATCAAATGCTAGTAAGATTTTGCTGAAGAACGTTCAACAACAGTTGCAGCAGTACATTGACAGAGGTTCAGACCAGATTCAGGACAGGGCATGGAATAAGGGATATCATTGCTGATGTCAGAACATTACAGAAAGACGTTTACTTGGCTTATTGCCTTGTATCGTCGTGCCAAGACATTCATAGCAAATTATGGATAACCTTGAGAGGACTGGGAATCCCGGAACACTTCATTGTGTTCCTGGGGAACTTGTACATGGATCAAGAGGCAGTTGTGTGACTGGAACAAGGGAATACGGCATGGTTTAAAATCAGGAAATGTGTGCGACGAGGTTGTATCCTCTGACCATCCTTATTCAATCTGAATGTTGAGCAAATCATCTGAGAAGCTGGCTTATCTGAAGAAGAAGGTGGCATCAGCCTTGGAGGAAGGTCTGTTCACAACCTGCAATCTGCAGATGAAGATCAAGGATTTCAGCATTCAGTGTGGATTCCCTATGACGCAATGGAAAGGGGACCAACATGCTTGCTGCTGGACCTACTGGGGCATCGTGATCAATGAAGAAAAGGTTGAAGTTGTCAAGGGTTTTGTTCTTGCTGGGATCCACCATGGAAGCAGCTCATGGAAGCAGCAGTCAAGAGATTTAAAAAATGTGTCCCACCAGGTAAATCTGCTGCACAAGACCTCTTTTGGGTATTGAAACGCAAGGCTGTTACTTTGAGGGGTGAGGTCCGCCTGACCCAAGCCATGATATTTTCTTTTCTTTTTAAAAAAAAATCATTTTATTAGGGACTCATACAACTCCTACCACAATCCATACATACATCAATTGTGTAAAGCACATTTGTGCATTCAATGCTCTCATCATTCTCAAAACATTTGCTCTCCACCTAAGCCCCTGGCATCAGCTCCTTATTTTTTCCCTCCCTCTCTATTCCCCCTCCCTCATGAACCCTTGATAATTTATAAGTTACTCTTTTGTCATATCTTGCGCTGTAAAGCCATGGCATTTTCAATTCTCTCGTATGCATGTGAAAATTGGACACTGAAAAAAGGAGACGGAAGAAGAAATGATGCGGTTGAATGGTGGTGCTGGATAACAGTGGTGAGGGTACCATGGACTGCTAAAAGGGCAAACCAAGACATCTTGGAAGAAGTATGGTCAGCATGCTCCTTAGAGCCGAGGATGATGAGGCTTCCCCTCACAGACTGCGGACATGTTGTCAGGAGAGACCTGTCCCTGGAGAAGGACATCATGCTAGGTAAAGTAGAGGGGCCGCAAAAAGAGGCAGACCCTCCACAAGATGGATTGACAGCTGGGCTGCAACCACGGGCTCACGCATGGAAACCATTGTGAGGGCGGTGCAGGACTGGGCGGTGTGTCATTCCGTTGTGCATAAGGTCACTATGTGTTGGAGCCGACTCTATGGCTCCTAAAAACAACTAGAGCCCCGGACACTTTGATTTCAGCTCCGCCTTACTGATTTTGAACTTCTGGTCTCCAGAACCGTGTGAAACTAAACTTCTGTTGTTTTCCCACCCGGTTTATTGTAATCTCTTAAAGCGCCCATGGGAAATTATTACACTTACGTTTTGATTTCTTGATTATTGTCTGGGTTCGTTCCCAGAGCTGGTATGTGGGTGACAGGATGGGGGGGGGGTCATTCCTTTCTGCAGACCAGCAGGGGATGACAGGCAATGAGACAGGTAGATGAGGAGGAGTTGGCTGGAGACCAAGAGCCCAGATTGTGTTGGTGTCTGGGAGCTGTTGGCTGCCATCCGTGGTGCTAATCTCCCCACAGCTCCTTTGTGGGACAGAAAGGAGGTGGGCTCTCCTCTGGGGGCTGCAGGCTCCCTTCAGACCCTAGATAGAAGCTTGGGCAGTGTGAGAAGCAGTGTATGGTGCAGCCTTCCACCTCCACTGGACCGCTTACTCCGAAGACTTGAGTTCTGATAACAGAGGCTAGACTGGGGCTTGCTCACCCCCAATGTCTTTTCCTTTATCAAGGAAACTCCTTCCCCATTCTGCATATTCTCTGCTCTGCCCATGTGTGTGCCACAAGCACCTAGCCAACCCCCATTCCTGTATCTGCTCCCGACAGGAAGGGAACATCGTCATTTATCTGTGGCACAAGAGCAATGTGTACAGAGCTCCTCCCGTGCGTGGGTCTCGGTGGCCACTCATTGTCATCCATCAGGGACCAGTGTCAATGGCAAAGCTGGTCTATGTGTATAAATTGTTCTTTTTCTTGGTGGCCCTGAATGTTGGCTTGATAGGAGGACTGGTCCAATGGTGGAGGAAGGGGTGTACCTGGGGTGGTGGGTCCAGAGGAGTGACTCCGACAAATTTCCCTGGAAGGGAACGTGCATGGGGCTAATTTTCTATTTGGAACTGGTGTGGGAAAGGAGTGGGTGAGAATAGAGCAAAACAGACCCTAATGGCCAGTGTTCATCTAGATGACCACTCACGGAACCACCACTCATATACTAGTGGCTTGTGTGTCACCATGGTGCTGGAACATGTCAGCAATATTCAAAGACTAGCAGGCTCACCCATGGCGGGAAGGTTTCAATGGAGGTCTCAGACTAAGGCAGATTGGGGAAAAGGCCCGTTGATCTCCTTCCAAAAATTAGTCAATGAAAACCCTATAGTCACAACATGATACAGTTCAATATAGTTCTGGAAGATGAGTCCCTTAGGTTAAAAGGCTCTCTAAAATCATAGAGATTACAATGGAGTAAAGCATATTAACAATTGGGAAGATAGGGCAGGACCAGACAATGTTTCCTTCTGTTGTACGTTGTCAGGCCAGGTCGACAAGAGAAACAAATCTGGGGACACTAAGAACACAGGCCGGTAGATGCAAAGTCTTATGGATCCAATGGTGGTGGACTCATCTCCCAGGCTCACACAGGTCTCCACGTGGGGTCAACAGGAAGGTGAAGGCAGAGAGAGAGAGTGACCCGCCTCCAGCGAGTCATTTATCTCTGTGGCACCACCAAATGAGGTGTCAGGCTGCGACCTGATTGGCAGGTTAAACTCCACCCATATCTTCTTTTCTTAAAAAATTCATTTTTATTGGGGGCTCATACAGCTCTTAGCACAATTCACACGTGCGTACATTATGTCAAGCACATTTGTACATTTGTTGTCATCATTTTCAAAACATTTTCTATTTGAGTTCTTGGCATCAGCTCCTCATTTTTTCCCTCCCTTCGTTGTGAACCCTTGATAATTTACAAATTAGTATGTTTTTCATGTCTTACACTGACCACTGTCTCCCTTCACCCACTTTTCTGTTGTTTGTTCCCGGAGGAGAGGTTTATGTAGATCATTGTGATCGGTTCCCGCTTTCTCTCCCCACCTTCTCCTTAACCTGGTATCACTACTCTCATTATTGGTCTTAAGGGGTTTATCTGCCCTGGATTCCCTGTGTTTCCAGCTCTTATCTGTACCAGTGTACATTTGCTTGTCTAGCCGGATTTGTGAGGTAGAATTGAGGTCACGATAGTTGGGGGGAGGAAGCATTAAAGACCTAGAGCAGCGATTCTCAATCTGTGGGTCAAGACCCCTTTTGGGGGTCGAATGATCCTTTCACAGGAATTTCCCATTTCATAACAGTAGCAAAATGACAGTGATGAAGTAGCAAGGAAAATAATTTTATGCTTGGGGGTCACCACAACATGAGGAACTGTTTTAAAGGGTCGTGACATTAGGAAGGTTGAGATCCACTGAACTAGAGGAAAGTTGTATGTTTCACTGGTGCTATACTGCACCCTGACTGGCTCATCTCCTCCTTGTGACCCTTCTGTGGGGGCATGTCAAATTGTCTACAGGTGGGCTTTGGGTCTCCACTCTGCCTTTCCCATCATTCACATCGATATGATATTTTGTTTGGGGTCTTTGATGTCTGATACCTGATCCCATCAACATCTCATGATCATACAGGCCAGTGTGCTTTTTCCATGTGGCCTTTGTTGCTTCTCAGCTAGATGGCTGCTTGTTTACCTTCAAGCCTTTAAGACTCCAGGAGCTATATCTTTTGATAGCCAGGCTCCACCAGCTTTTTTCACCATATTTGCTTATGCACCCATTCGTCTTCAGTAATGGTATCAGGGATATTAGCTTCATGAAATGCCATTTTAAGAGAACAAAGTATTCTTGCATTGAGGGAGTACTTGAGTGAAGGCCCAATGTCCATCTGCTACCTTAATACTAAACCTATAAATATATGCACAGAGATCTATTCCCCATCATCATATATAAATATATTTACATATGTACATGCCTGTATTTAGACCTCTAGTTCTTTCCTCTATTTCCTTTGACTTTCCTCTTGTCCCACTATCATGCTCAGCCTTCATTTGGTTTTCAGTAACTCCTCTCAGTTGCATTGCCCTTGATCAAGCCCTACCAGGCCTCTTAAACCCTTCTCACCACTGATTTTGGATTGCATGTTGTTCCTTTGTCCCTGGGTTTGTTAACACCACTACCTTTTCCCTACCTCCCCCTCTCACATGTCCCCTCAGAACCATTGGTCCTGTTGTTTTCTCCGCCATATTGTTTATCCCACCTATCTTATCTTGATAGACCTGCAGCGATAATGATATGCACAAAAATAAGGCAGAGCAAACCAAAGCAACAAAATAAAACAAAACAACAATAACAGCAAACCAATGATCAAAACAAAAAGCCCGTAAATAGTTCAAGATCTATTGACCTTTATGATGTTTTCCATTTGAGTCTGATGGGGTGCCATCTCTGGCCCTAACATCTATTTTTGGTATTCCCTGGGGACTTCCTTGTTCTGCTCCCCTTGCTGTTCTGTTGCATGCCCTCAGTGTTTCGCTTAGGTGTGGTGGGGTCAGATCGGGTGCAATTCCCACACTGTCTCCAGTGTTGTCCCTTGTAGGGCTATGGGTCAGTGAGGGATGTCATGTCTCATAGTGGGGCCGGCCATATGGTCTTCTCTGTGGATTGGCTGCTCTTCAAGGCTTGATGGCCCAGGCTGTGCTCCACTTTCTCTTCCTACCCCTTCATTTGCTCCCGTGTGCTCTGATCAGACATGCCCCTCTCCCCTAGCTGCAGCTTCATTGTTATTGTCTGAAGTAAATTCTTCTGGGGGGAAGGGGATCTTCTGTATTTTTGTTTACTTTCTTTCTATTATTATATCCTTGATCAAAAGTGGTGTTCTAGTATCCTACCATTCTCTACCCTCTTCTGAATCTGGCTTGAATTTCTGGCAGATCCCTGTCCATGTACTCCTGCAACTGTTGTTGAATGATCTTCAGCAAACTTTTACTTACATGCATATTAATGATATTGTTTAATAGTGTTCATGCTCTGTTGGGTCACCTTTCTTTAGAATGGGTTCAAATATAGCTCTCTTCTAGTCAACTGGCCGGGAAACTGTCTCCCAATCTCTTGGCATACACCAGTGAGTGTTCCCAGTATTTCAGCAGATTGAGGAAACATTGTCATTGGTATTCACTCAATTCTTGGAGCCTTATTATTTTTTTTAAAGATGATCAACATCGTGTTTACAAGATTTTCAGATATCAGTGCCTACCCACTACTTTGCCCCAACTAATAATTATGCAAAAGAAAATGGAACTCTACTGACCAACATTGAATCAGAACCATTGCTGAATGGGTTCACGGGAAGTATTTTCAAAATCATAGACAGGAAGGTCTCTGCTTTTAGGGGAATGCTGTTTTCATAACAGCTTTTCCTTGTTGGTGTCCAGTGTGGAAGTTAAAAATCTCCTCCTCTTCAGGTCAAATATTTCTCCATGTTTTCACAGTCTGTCACAGGTACAGCATTCTTGTGGTCTCCACTACCTGATAAGATTTTGATGGAGTGAGCATGGTCTAACCATGTCATCAGTGGTATATATGCCACCACGATCATAGTCTGATGGGGTACCACACTCTGTCTCCCATGTCTGTTTTGGGTATTTCCCAGGGGTTCATTAGTCTGCTCCCCCTGCTGCTCTGCAGCATGCCCTCAGTGCCTCACCCCAGCATGATGGGGCCAGACCATGCACTCTTCCTGCACTGTGTCTCCAGTGCTGTCCCCCACCCCTGCATCATGGTTCAGTGAGGGACACCATGTCCCGTGATGGGTGAGGCCCTACAGTCCTCCCCATGCATTGTCTGCTCCGAGCAGGAACATCATCCTCAGGGCTTAGTGGGCCAGGATGTCCTCTCTCCTCTGTCTTCTTGTGATGTCTCTTGTGTCATGCAATATTTTATTCATAAAAACTTCAAAACTCACTCTAGCCACCCTAAAGGACCAGGTGTAGCATTCCCGAGCCTGCAACTGTTCCCAGAAGTAGAGAGGCGCGTCTTTCCCAGGAGGTTTGAGGATTGCACCCCAACCCGGCGCGCACGGGGTCTTTGAAGGCACCAACTCACGGCTTGGAGGTTTCCTTCTATGTAAGATCTGCTGAGCATGTCCTTCCTTTCAGCTTCACTGACTCCAGGTCTTTGCATGTTTCACGATAACGCTTTCCTTAGATTATATTACAGTCTTCTCAAGCTGCCCTTTGAAAACTGCTGTTCGGCTCTTTGACTTCATCGTTTCTCCCATTTGCTTTTTCGACACGAGATCAAGAGCAAGGTCCAGAGTCTCACTTGACACCTATGGTTGTTAGTTGCCGTTTGAGTCCGTCTTTACTAATGACCACTCTACGGAAGAGGATCACGTTGTATTAATTCCATCAGGGAATGGCTCCTATCCCAGTATTAAGCAGAACCAGTGGGAACCATAGCCTAACGAAGTTCACGCATAAACTTAACCAGCACAGACCACCACTCGCCGTCTTCGCACCCCCACGCATCTATTTAAGCCATCCCAAACCCCCATATAAAGTCAGTTTCAACGTCGCATTTACACGTTGGGCTGCGATCGAGAAGGTCATTAGTTTGAAACAACCTGCCACTCTGTGGGAGAAAGACAGGCTTTCTACTCCTGTAAATAGCTAGTCTCAGAAACTCACAAAGGGCAGTCCTACCCATCCTATAGGGTGACTATGACTCGATGGCAGTGAGTTTGGTTTGTTCTTTCAGTTACTTGCACCTAACATGATATAACTAGCATGCAAACAACTGAAAAACAGAGTCAACACTTTTATGGCTTGCAGCTTTTTTTTTTTAATTTTTAAAAATCTTTTTATTGGGGCTCATAAGGCTCTTATCACAGTCTGTACATACATCAATTGAGCAAAGCACCCTTATACATTCGTTGCACTCGTCACTCTCATAATTCACCTTCCACTTGGGTTCCTGGAATCAGCTCGGTTTCCCTTTTTTCCCCCCATCCCCCTCCCTCCCCGATCCCACTCCTGGTCCCTTGATAGTTTATAAATAATTATTATATCTTATCTTACACTCCCCGGCATCTCCCCTCACCCGCCTCCCCATTGCCCATCTCCCAGAGAGGAGGTTACACATAGATCTCCGAGATCGGTTCTCCCTTTCTACACCCGCTTCCCTCCTGGTGTCGCCACTCCCACCGCTGGTGTTGAGGGGTTCATCTGTCCTAGATTCCCTGTGCCTCCAGATCCCCACTGCACCACTGTACATCCTCTGGTATAACCAGGTCCGCAAGGCAAGGTAGAATTGGGGTCATGATGATTGGGAGGGGAGGAAGCGTTCAGGAACTAGAGGAAGGTTTTTAGTTTCATTGTTGCTACACTGAACCCTGAGTGGTCCATCTCCTCCTCACTACCCCTCTGGAAGGGGTGTCCAGCTGTCTACAGATGGGCATTGGGTCCCCATCATGCACTCCCCCTCTTTCACGGTGATGTGATGCTCACCACCACCCCACCTTTGTTGTTGGAGGCTTGCAGTTTTTAAAAATCATTTTATTAGGGGCTTATACAACTCTATCACAATCCATACATACATCAATTGTGTAAAGCACATTTGTACATTCTTTGCCCTCATCATTCTCAAAACATTTGCTTTCCACTTAAGCCCCTGGCATCAGCTCCTCATTTTTTACCCTCCCTTCCCACTCTCCCCTCACTCATGAATAATTGATAATTTATAAATTATTATTTTGTCATATCTTACACTGTCCGATGTCTCCCTTCACCCACTTTTCTGTTGTCCATCCCCCAGGGAGGAGGTTATATGTAGATCCTTGTAATCAGTTCCCCCTTTCCACCCGACCCTCCCACCTTTGCCATCCTGGATTCCCTGTGTTTCCAGTTCCTATCTGTACCAGTGTACATCCTCTGGTCTAACCTGATTTGTAAAGTAGAATTGGGATCATTATAGTGTGGGGTGCAGGAGGGGGGAGAGGAAGTATTTAGGAACTAGAGGAAAGTTGTATATTTCATTGTTGCTACACTGCACCCTGACTGGTTCATCTCCTCCTTGCGACCCTTCCATAAGGGGATGTCCAATTACCTATAGCTGGGCTTTGGGTCTCCACTCCGCACTCCCCCTTATTCACAATGATATGATTTTTTTGTTCTTTGATGCCTGATACCTGATCCCTTCAAAACCTTGTGATCACACAGGCTGGTGTGGTTCTTCTGTGTGTGCTTTGTTGCTTCTGAGCTAGATGGCCGCTTGTTTACCTTCAAGCCTTTAAGACCCCAGATGCTATATCTTTTGATAGCCAGGCACCATCAACTTTCTTCACCACATTTGCTTATGCACCTGCTTTGTCTTCAGCGATTGTGTCGGGAAGGTGAGCATCGTGGAATTATGGTTTGCCTTTTTTATGGCTTGTTTTGTATAATAAGTAATGAATGAGGAGAAAATAATAGATTATATATGTATATATTTCATCCATAGGTATGATACACACAAACATTTGTAATTAAACAAGGAATAAATACTCATAAAAATTACAGTCCTCGAGAGTCATCCCTCTGGGCCACCCTGTGTTCACTTACTTTTTCTGCTCTGCGCCAGCCGCCCCCATTCTCGCTGCCAAGATGATGTGCGGAGGAACCTCGGCCACCAAGCCGGCCACCACGGAAATCCAAGAGATCACAGACGAGGTAAAGTCCCAGCTGGAAGAGAAAAAAAACAAGACATTTCAGGAGTTTAAGGCAGTGGAGTGCAAGACTCAGCTGGTCGCCGGGAGGAACTACTTCATCAACTTCATGCACCTGAGAGTATTTCAGAGCCTCCCCCACGAGAGGAGCTCACATAGTTTTAACCCCTGGTTGCTTCGAGAGCCCTGGGTCCACGTGACCCACACATGAAGGTAGTTCTGTCGTCTGAGTGGGAACCCGGGACCAGAAAGTACACATGTCCACACCGTGCTGCTGTGTCTTGTTAATTGTATCCCCAAAATAATGAGTGTCAAACTAATATGTTAGTTCCCAAGAAGGCCAAGCACTCTCTTGAAATCTATTTTCCAAAGTCTTTGAAAAAAAATTACAGCCCTCATTTTTTTCAATTTGTCATATGGTCCTAGATGGTATTTATAACTATTTTTCCATATAATTAGTCTATTACACTTTTCTCTTAGCAAGCACCTCAGATTGTTACAGTCCTTTGCCTGGTGGATGGGGAGACTGAGACCACAATTTCTGAAGGGTCTAGTCTATTAGTAACCTTACTTGAATTGGGTTGTTTTAGTTTTCCATTGACTTAATCACAGCGCATGCCCTAAGGAATCTTCTGTATTACAAACATATCCTTCTTTACCTCCATTATATAACAGTCCCATTTCCTCTTGGTATTCAGATCACTTACATCTGTCAATATAGTAACTTTCTTCTTTACCTTTTAATTTAGAGGCACGAGGAGCCCAAAGTGGCCAAGTGGCATTGGCCAAGTTCAGTCTCTAGAAAGTCTCAATAAGCCAGATGGAAGCAGTTATTTACAGAGGGTGACAGGGTTTTGCCTCCAAGTTCTAAGGGACAGCGTTGTGACTCACCAATAGGGGTCTGCCAAAGACTCCAAACAACAGCTCTACCTGCCACTGACCATTCGAGCCCCATTGCAACAGTCAGATCAAATGCGCACGTGGCGAAGGGGCTTCCATGGCAGCCTGGCCCGGCTGCAGGACCTTCTTTTGTTCTGTGGTCCTGTCAAAACAAAGCTTTCCGGCTTATTTGATAAATAGCTTGGAGTATCGCACTCCAAAGTGCAAAGAGATCCACCAGGCATTGCTGCTCCTTTTCAGCTGCATGATGGGCCAGGTGTAGCTAATCGCCAAGGACTATCTGCACATGCTCTACACCCCTGCGCTCCCAGAAACATTACTCGGGCCCTTCCGTTTTTGTTCAGTTATTCCCCGTTCTCTGGCACATGCAAACCCTATAATATGCCTAGAGCTATTGATAGTGTCTTGCTCATTGGGTTCAATCAATATATTGTGATCATTTGATCAATGGCACAGACTCGTCTGATTTCTCCTGATAGGGAAAGGCCATCGAGTTCCCTGTTGAGTAAATAATGGAACAGAGCTGGAGAGTTGGTATAGCTGTGAAGAAGGACAATGGACGTGTGTTATTGCCTTCGCTAGCTGAAAGCAAATAAGAATCAATCAAGAAAAGGCATTGATTAACTACATCACTTACTATACACCAGGTATCAAGAGAGTTATTAATTTGCTCAAACGATGAAACCATATCTGAGACAATAGCTACAATTGGAGTAACTAACCAGTTACTACCTGGCTAACTTTACTAAGCAATAACTTACTGCCATTCTCCAAGATATTTTCTGCACAGGCCGATTGAGTTGTTGAATGGGAAATCAACACCCTTGCACCCTTCAACTCCTGGATGGTGACACTAATCTTGGCAATCTCTCCAGGAATTCAGGGTTGATTCTGGTTTGCTATTTTTCCAAAGCAGAAGGAGTCGTAATGACTTCTATTTAGCTTTTCCTACAATCATACCCCCCACTCAACATGTCAGGGATCCAGAATGGGGATTCTTTTGGTTGCTAACATATCTATTTCAATTGGTGTTCTAGAATAAAGGGAAATCACTATAGGATGGGCTAAGGGGCTCACTGAAGCCACTGAGAGATAAACCTGAGCTAAGACTTATTAGTAAACTGAATTTCACAGACCTCTACTCTGACTGGTGACCCATAGGGACATCTTGGGCCTCCTAGGATTTGTGTCAATCCAGATCTAGTGTTCAGTAATTCCTGAAAAGTCTAATTATTTCCTAAAGGCTTGCACAGAAAGATGGAGAGTATAAAATCTGGGCTGCAACACTGGAGACACAGTGCAGGAGGTGTGCCCGTCTGACCCTCCCACAGCAGGACAAATCAAGAAGGGAGCACAACAGAGCAGCAAGGTAAGGAAAGTCACGAAGCACCCAGACTTTTTACTCAGGGGTAGTATTTGGCACCTCACCAGATCTGGTTGGAAGACATTCATAAAAGTCAGCAAGTACTCTGGGAACTATTTATAGGCTTTAAAAATTATTATTCTATGTCTCTCTATATAAGACAGGCAGGCTAAACAATCCAGAGGAGAAAGCAATGGGACCAACAGTTCTGGGGGATTGAGGGGGGTGGGTGCATGGGAGATGTGGAGGTGGGGGAAGGGAAGCAGGGAGTCAATAAACTCTAGGCCAGGGGAATAACAAGGGATCTAAAACGGACAGCAAAGAGGGTATAGATTGCCTGGTGGTGTTCGGTCCATTGTAATGTAGCCGAGAGGAATTACTGAGAGCTGAATAAAGGATGAACATGATAGTGGGAAAGTAAAAGGAAATTGAGGAAAGAACTAGGAGGCAAAAGAGGTAAAAATATACACATGCACATATGTAAATATATTAATGTATAATGATAGGGATATTGGCCCGTGTACATATATTTATATGTTAAAGTGTTAAGGTAGCAGATGGACATTGGGCCTCTACTCAAGTCTTCCCTCAACACAAGAACACTTTGTTCTCATAACCTGGCAATCTGTGATGCTCACCTTCCTGACACGATCGATGAAGACAAAATGGGTGCCTAACCAAATGTGAAGAAAGCTGATGGTGCCCAGCTATTAAAAGATATAGTGGGCTCGTGCCTGGCGCTGCTCACCCTGGGCCAGCCCCCCACCAGCCTGAGGGAAAGGAGCAGGGCAGATGGCGGCTGTGGTGGAGAATGCCGTGCAGCTCCTGACCTTGGGGAGCAGTCCTACAAGGACGCCATGGAGCAGCGCCGCAATTACAACGCCTGCCTCTGTGCCGAGCGCAGCGTGCACCTGCCGTTCCTGGACTCACAGACCGGAGTGGCCCAGAGCAACCGCTACATCTGGACCGAAAGGCGGCATGGGGCCCAGGGCTGGCCCCTGGGCAGCTATACTCTTACCCTGCCCGGCGCTGGCGGAAAAAGCAAGGAGCCCACCCCCGGGAAGATCCCCAACGTTCCTTCCCTTCCATTAAGCCAGACACAGACCAGACCTTGAAGAAGGAAGGCCTGATCTTGCAGGATGGCAGCAGCTTCGAGGCTCGGCTGCGCACTGACCCCTGGAGAAGCGAGGTGGCCCCGACCCCCAGTGGACGACGACGACCTGGGCGGGTTCCCGTGACCAGCAGTCGGGCTGGAAGTGGATCCTAGAACGAGAAGACTTCCTAGACCACCTAGATGATGGACACTACAAGGAAGATGCGCCCCAGTGCCGGGGCAAGGGGAAGGCCAAGGGTACACGCGTGAGCAGTGTGTGCGGAAGAAGCTGGACGCCGCTCCCCTGGAGGACCGGGACAAGCCCTGTGCCTGTGACATCTAACCGGCCGGGCCTCAGCGACCAGCGTGCCCACTCCCACTTGGCTGAGGAGGAGGGTGAAGACAAGGAAGATGCCCAGCCTCCCAGCCCTGGTTCCTGGCGGTCCAGGAACAGAACTCCAAGATGGTCCCGATGGGCTGGCTCTGCCCTACAACTACCGCCACTTCTGCTTGGGGGACTCCAAGATCAACGAGAAGCAGGGCCAACTGGAGGAGCCGGGGTCCTGCTCTGACTGTGACCGTGGCCACCACAGGTACTGTCTTCCCCGGCCCTGTTGGAGTCTCCTGAGGGAAGTTGGAGCTGCCACTTGGGTCTGGACTCGTTGAAGGAGAAGGCTTCCATCTACCAGAACCAGAACTCCTCTGGATGGGACCCCCACCCCTGCTCCCCCACACCCGAGGGCTGTTTCCTGTCTCGTTTTTCCCTGCCCACACCCACCCCCTGATCTTTCACAAGTCCAGAGAACCTCGTGCCAACCTGCCTTTGGCAGCGGCAGACAGAGCGGCAGCTCTGGCCACCTCTGGCCCCAGATCCTCAGGGAGAGAGGCCCTGGCGCGGGCACCTCCTCTGCCAGCTCCTCGCTTCCCTCTGGGAAGTGCATTCCCAAGGCCTGCCTTGGGCCCAGGCCTGGCTGTCAGGAGCTGGAGAACTGCTTGCCTCTCTGGGCTCTGCCTCATTCTGTGGCTGTGCCTGTGCTGCCTGCCCTCACCTGCAGGGTCCTCTGCCCTGCGCCCCCTGCAGGCAGCAGCAGTGTCACCACATGCTTTTCTGGTGTCTCATGACTGAAGCATTCCCCACCCTCAGAATTCCCTGCCTCCCCTCCTTATTCCCTTTGGTTTTATGGGGACAGAGGAAGTATCAGGGGCCAGGCCAGTGGCTTGGGGGCCACAGGGAGACAGACAGATAATGTGCCTTGTTTTTTAACTCAATGTCAAAGTCTACCTCCAAAAACCCCTTTTTGTTCTTGGACCTGCACCATCAGCCTCCCTCTCCCTTAAGAGGGGGCCTCAGCTTCCTGCCCTATGCAGCCGGGTGGACACAGACACACACACCCTTCTCCTCCGGCGCGCTCGCCAGCAGCCAGTAAGGTCTTCACGCCCTGATTCCTCCGGTTTCTGCTTGGTGGCACTGACATTGAGTAGTCCAGGGGACAATCTATTCCAGGGTACCTGAAGTGGCCTTCCTCCTAGGCCACAGACAGTCCCTGCTTTACTGTCACTTTGGAGTTGAGATCTGTAGTTTCTTACTTCCTTCCTATATTCCAAACATCAGTGCAAATAAACATCTTTACACGAAAAAAAAAGACAGAACCCTAACATTAACAAAAACCCCTAAACCCTAACGCTAACCCTAACCCCTAACCCTAAAAAAAAAAAAAAAAAAGATATACTGTCTAGGGCAGCGGTTCTCAACCTGTGGGTTGCGACCCCTTTGAGGGTAGAACCACCTTTTCACAGGGGTTGCCTAAGACCATCGGAAAACACATATTTTCAATGGTCTTAGGAACTGAGACACTGATCCTCTATCAGTTTCCAGGCAAGTCCACCAACATGCAGATACGCCCACATACGAGTACCCGGCGTGAAGACTGTTACCCATGCTACACCGTGCTTCAAGACAAAATGTCATTTATTTGTCATGAGAAATAAATATTTCACAATCTATAATTACATATTGTTTTTATGATTTATCACTATGCTTTAATTATGTTCAATTTGTAACAATGAAAATACATCCTGCATATCAGATATTTACATTACAATTCATAACAGTAGCAAAATGACAGTGATGAAGAAGCAACAAAAATAATTTTATGGTCAGGGGTCACCACCACATGAGGAACTGTATTAAAGGGTTGCCGCATTAGGAAGGTTGAGAGCCACTGATCTAGGGTCTTAAAGGCTTGAAGTTAAATAAGTGGCCATCTAGCAGGGAATCAACAAAGCCCTCATGGAAGAAGCGCACCAGCCTATGTGATCATGAGGTGTTGACGGGATCAGGTCTCAGAAGATTAAACACAAACAATGATATTGATGTGAAGGACAGGGGTCGGAGTGGAAACCCACAGACCATCTGTAGACAATTGGACATCCCTTCACAGAAGGGACGATTCCGCCAGGGGGCAGTAGAGCACCGATGAAACACACACCATTCCTCTGATTCTCTCATGCTTCCTCACCATGACCCCAGGTCTACCTCACAAACCCTGCTGGACCAGAGCACGGGCATTGGAACAGGTAAGAGCATTCGACACGCGGAATCCAAGACAGGTAAGCCCCTCAGAAATAGTCATCAGAGTAGCGATTCCCTGAGGGAAGGGGAAGGGGAAGGGGGAGAAAGGGAGAACCAATAGCAATAATGCATGCATAACCAACCCCCTCAAGAGGATAAATAACAGAAACGTGGGTGACGGGATACAGTGGGCCGTGTAAGATATGAATATGTATAATTTATCAAGGGTTCACGAGGGTGGGAAAGAAGAGGCACTGATCCCAAGGGCTCAGGTAGAAAGATGTTTTGAAAATAGTGATGGCAACACACGTACAAGTTTGCTTGCTATAATTGATTTATGAACTGTTAGAATATCTGTGAGATCCCCCAATAGAATGATTTTTTAAATTTTTCTGGACAGCATGATGGGGTCCTTTCTCCAGAAATCAGGGGCCTGTAAACTTACTCAAACCTGAGAATTGATTAAAAAACCATGACTCTATTTTGGCAATTGAAGTATGGCAGTTACATAATCTCCTATCAACTTACAAAGGGGTGGAGCCTAGCCTGTCAATCAGGCCATAGCCAATGAGGCCTTTGTGTGGCATGGCCTTCTCCTGAGCATTTGGGGAACTCCTACATTCCTCCCTGGAAGTAGGAGACACTTTCTGCTTCGTTTTCTTGCTGACCAGCCACATGGAGCTACATGGATGCAGACAGAGACCTGGAACTGGAGGAGCCACGTGGAGACCCTTGCCAGCACTGAGATGCTTCCACCACCACTGGATCCACAAGACTTTCCACCCCCTGACCTGCAATCTTCCTGAATTCAGCATCATTGCATGGCTGCATGAGTCTAAAGAGAAATTTATGACTAGT
The DNA here is from genome assembly GCF_050624435.1 of Tenrec ecaudatus. NCBI lineage: Eukaryota > Metazoa > Chordata > Mammalia > Afrosoricida > Tenrecidae > Tenrec > Tenrec ecaudatus. The sequence goes on along the minus strand of NC_134539.1, from coordinate 88,119,939 downwards.
ATTGACATATGGGGTAATATCAGGCTTGTGGACTTGATCTGGGCTGTTTTCTTAACGTACAATTGCTTTTTGATATAGCGTTCTCTATTACTCACATATGAGTGTGTATGAATTTCTTTCTGTAGTCAACCCAGACTAACCCATCAAGTTAGATGGCGATTCATTTGACTTAGAATTCTTCTGCTTAAACAGACCAAGTAAATATTTAGTAAGTTTTGCGCCTGTTTCATTCCTGGAGACATCATGACAAATTAGCCAGGACCATAAACTCCTGAGTCAGACTAGATGATTACTGTTTGGCCTCTGCTGCCCACACTCACCTTGTCTTTGATGATTAAGTATTGCCCCTTCGCCCCTGTGACCCACAATCCAATCACCTTTATGATAGTTAAGGTTCCCTATTCAGGGAGGGTGGCCCCCACCGTAATATCTGATCTACAGAGAAAGGCAATCACAGCAGTCTCCAAGGATGCTGGGACACCTTTTACAAATTCATTCCTCACAGTTGTGGGGAAAGGTGTGTCCTTTGGACACTCCTGGGCTCGGCGAGTGGGTCTGACATGACAGATCCACTATAAAGTCCCAATTTCCCCAAGCCTTTGGATATTGCGATGATCAGAGTTTTTGTCAGCAAAACACTCCTGGGTGAAGGCAGGGGTGAAGGTAGGGGTGGAGCCCAACCGATCAATCAAGTCCCAGCCTGATGACACCTCCTTGAGATCCTGAGCAGACCCAGAGCCTCTGCTGCCCTTCACCTTCTGCTAGAGCCGGGTCCTGTGTCTGGTTTGTTGGTCGGCTTTGTTGATCTGTTGTGGCAGCTGACAACGTCTGGGGCTCTCAGCCAACTGCCAACCTTGGGTTCATTTGGCAGATCTCAGATTCATTGCCCTCTCCATCCACTACCTGTGGCCCTCCTGCTTTGTCATCCTGCTTCCTGTCCATCAGATTCCACAGCTACAGGCTCATAGAAGTCTTTACCTCCCAACAGACCCGCACCACACTCATCTCATGTTGTCCTTTCCCTTTCCCAGCCAGCATAGGAGCAACCAAACAATGCCATTCTCCTTATCAGTTTCACCAAAAAATGGTCTGAGGCATCAAATACACAATCAACAAGGACTGAGATGTCCTCTTTACGACTAGGGACGTCAGTACCTCTGAATCTAGCCAAATTTAAGAACTAACTACAGAACCACCAAACCAATTCTGAGACCCTATCCTTGAGATTGTATCCCTCTAGAACCAATCTTGGTATGGAAATGCCTTAGAAGTCTCTACAGAAATGGAATCAGTGAGGTGTGCGTGTGTGTGTGTGTGTGTGTGTGTGTGTGTGTGTGAAAGCATTGCTATCAGGATTCCAATTCACGCATAACTCATTGCCATTGAGTTGATTCTGATTCAGGGCAACTCTATAGGACAAAGTAGAATGACCTTCACGGTTTCCCATACTCATCTTTCTCCTGAGAAGGGGCTGGGATTCTAACCACTGCCCTTGTGGAAAGCTGGTCAGTGTGTAGCCCACTACCTCCTTAGTTCATACGTGCATGTTTCATTTTAAACATGTCGGTGAGATCAGTGGATGACTACAGGCAAGTCTTCTCAGTAAGACACTTGCCTCAGTCTTATCAGGGTGCCTTTTTAAAAAGTCCAATCAGAACAGTGACTTTCAAGGCCAGTTAAATCCAAGGCAAGGAGATCAGCTCAGAAGGTTATGACAATGTTTTTTTGTTTTTTTTGCAGATTGAAACGGAATTTTCTTGGAGTGCATAGGACAATCATGGAGGTTTGTGAGGAAGAAGTTTATGAAATGCACTGGTGAAGAAAAAGCAGGAAAGTTGTGTTGAGGACCTTTTCCCATTATGACAACACACCTGCTCATTCTTTGACGGTAACAAGCGCGGTCCTTTGAGAATTCCATTGGGAAACCGCACCCCACTCACCTGATAGCCTTGATCTTGCCTCTTCAGACTCCCTTTTGGTCCCCCAAACTCAAAGGACACAATTTGAGTCCTTCGAGGATGCCAGAGCTACCAATTTGACGGGGTGTAAATCAGAGAGTGCAGAGTTCTTTGGGGAAGACCTCGATGGAGAGCATGACAAGAAACAATAGCTTCACACTTTGATGCTTTCATTTAATAAAGGGTTCTATGATTTTGTAGCAATAGTTTTGACTTCGCCTCATGTATAGATGAAATCGAGCCCCAAACCAGACCCATTGCCTCCCCTCTATCAGGCCCATAATGGGTAGAAGTGACCTATAGACAATGTTGATAGAAGTAGGGGTCTCATGGCTCAGCAGTGAGCACCCATTTCATAGCCACCAACTACTTCATGGGAGAAAGATGCACATATATTAAAACATACTTAATGTATATAATATAAATGAGGACGGCACACCCCCAAAATGGGGTTTCCCCCACAAAGCTATGTATTTAAACTTTTTTTATAAATCAACCATCTCACCTCCAAAGTACTCTCTGTTACACTTCATACATTTGTCAAATCTGTGGTTTCCATTCTTGGAAACATTTTTTTCAAACTCATCTGTTAGGATGGCTGACAGCACCTCCCTCGTTTTTTCTTCACCTCTTCCAAGTCTTCAAATCGCTGTGCTTTCACGTCCCTCTGCAGTTGAGGGAACAAAGAAGTCACACAGAGCAAGGTCAGGTGAGGAAGGTGCATGGGGAAAGAGAGGCAGGCTGTTTTTTTGCCAAAAACTGATGCCTTGAGATGGCTGTGCGAGCAGGTGCATTGTCATGGTGGTACAACCAGTCCCCTGCCCTCACCCTGTCTGCCACAGATCAGGCCTTCTTTTTGGTCGCTGTTACACAATCTTTTCAGAACCTCTAAATAGAAAGCTTGATTAACAGTCTGACTTTGTGGAACAAACTCCAAAAGCACTACAAGCCGGCATCTTTTGTCCATTTGGGAAGTTGACAGATGTCCAGAATGAGGTTTGTCATCAATTCACGTCTTTTAAACCGTTAAGAACAGATACTACACTTGATCTTGGCCAAAAGGCCGAGAAGCGATCATTTCACCTTTTTCGAACTGAGAAAATCACTCGTACACTTGAGCTTTTCCCGTAGTGCTATCCTTGTAAGCTGTGTTCGACACAACAGTTTCTGCAGCATTTCTTCTGAGCAGGAAACACAATTTCACAGCTGCACCCTGTTCTCCTAAATTGGCCATCACAAAAAACGAGGTTTGAGTGAAACTGCTTTTACGCAAAAATTCACTGTGACCAGAGAGAACCTTCTCAGGGGACACCACTAGATGCACTAGCTCAGTGGGATTTGCTCAGTACTCCCCAGGGGGGAAATGGATCCGACGAAACCTCCGCTCCACCCAGGGCAATTCCGGTTTTCTGGGTACCCCCTCACATGTGTGTATGTGTACATATGAGCGTGTGTATAATACATCTATAGGCATATATACAGAGAGAGAGAGAGAAGGGGGCCCTGGTGTCATAGTAGTTACGTGCTCCGTTTCTAACTAAAAGACGGGCAGTTCAAACCATTCGTGGTGCCACTTTTACAGTCTTAGACATCCTGTGAGACAATTCTAGTTGGTCCTAGGTCACTATGAGTTGGAATACACTAAACAGCAGTGGTTTTCATTTGAGTCTATATATATAGAGAGAGAGGTGGGGGAGAGAGAGAGAGAGAGACTGATTTAGTATTTACTTCAAGGGATTGGTTAATGCGGTTGTGGGACTGGAATACATTTGCCTGGTCACGGTCAATTTTACGTCTCAACTTGACCAGGTGGTTCCCAGTGGTTTTGTCAGCCAGACACTAGAATAGTTGCTGTTCCATGTTGCTATTGAATAATGGAAATGGAAAAAAGCCTGCTTTATTTTTTAAATCATTTTATTGGGGGCTCTTACAGCTCTTATAACATTCTATACATCAGTTATATCAAGCACATTTGTACATATGTTGCCATCATCATTTTCTAAACATCTACTTTCTATTTGAGCCCTTGGTATCAGCTCCTCTTTTTTCCTTCACTACCCCACAATTATTATTGTTTTCATATCTTACACCGACTGCTGTCTCCCTTCACCAACATTTTGTTGTTAAGTCCTGTGGGGGAGGGCGAGGTTATGTGACGATCATTGTGATTGGTTCCCCCTTCCTCCCTTTCTACCCCACTTCCCCCCTACCCTCCTGGTATCACTACTCCCATTTCTGTTCCTGAGGGGTTTATCTGACCTGGATTCTGTGTGTCCTGAGCTCTTATCTGTACCAGTGGACATACTCCCGTCTAGTCAGAACTGAAAGGCAGGACTGGGGTCATGATAGTGGGGAATGAGGAAGCTTCAAAGAACCAGAGGAATATTGTGTGTTTCATTGGTGCTATACTGTGTTTCATTGGTGTTTCATTGACTCATCCCTTCCTGTGACCCTTCTATGAGGGGATCTCCTATTCTCTGCAGATGGGTTTTGGGTCTCTGCTCCAACCCTTCTTGTTCTCAACAATAGTTTGTTTTCTTTTGTTTTGGGTCTTCTGATGCCTGTTACCTGATCCCATGGATATCTCATAATCTCACCGGTTGGTGTGCTTCTTCCATGTGGGCTTGTGGCTCCCCTGCCAAATGGCTGCTAGTTTTACTTCAAGCCTTTAAGACTCCAGACGCTATATGAGCTTTCTTCACCATATTTGCTTGTGCACCCATTTTGTCTTTCGTGATCATGTCGGGAGGGTGAGCATCACAGAATGCCAGGTTGTGAGAACAAAGTGTTCTTGAATGGAGGGAGGGCAAAGCCTGCTTTAAAAGTACTGAGTAATTGAAGGAATAAGGAATAAAAAATATAATTCCTTGAAACAAGCAAAAATGAAAACACAACGTACCAAAACCTTCGGGACCCCACAAAAAGCAATTCTCCAAAGGAAATTCAAAGCAATAAATGCTCAAATAAAAAAAGAAGAACCAAAATTAACACTTTAACCCAACATCATCAACTATTAGAATAAAAGCAACAAAAATAAACCTTCAGCCATCCGAAGAGAAGAAATATTAAAGAAGAGAGCAGAAATAATTAGGAAAACCCAAAAACAATAGAATAAATCAACAAGACAAGCTAGTTCTTTCTAAGGATTAAGGAATGATAAACCACGGGCAAACTTAGCCAAAGAATAGAGGGAGGAGAAGCAAGTATCATGAATAAAAATGGAAAAGGGCAACATCACAGCAGAACCAACTGAAATTTTAAAAAGTAGCAACAGTAACTATGAAATTACTCTGAAGGACTGTACTTAACAAATTCGAAAACCTCGAAGAAATGGACACGCGTCTAGAAACACACTACCTACCTAAATTAACACAGACAGTTGTAGAAAACCTCAAGTGACCTGTAACATTGAGTTAATTCTGCCTCTAGTGGCGCTCTGTACAGCAGAATGGTACACTGCCTGGTCCCTATCAATCACTCCTGCTGAACCCATTATTGCAGCTACTGGCTCAATCCATCGCATTAAGGGTCTTCCTGTACTTCACTCACTGCTTTACCAAGCATGGTGTGTTTTTCCAGGTACTAGGCCCACCTGATGACATGCCCAGACTACATGAAACTCCCCACCTAACGCACAATTTAAAAATATATTCTGAAAGAGCTGATGGACTTTATACAAGGACACCTATTAACTGTCTCTAAATAGAGACAGATAGTGAAAAACAATTTTTCCCAGTGCATAATACAAAGCCTCACCATCCTCCATTCTAAGAGCATTCTGGCTATACTTCGTCTAATAGAGTTATGTTCATTCTTCTGACAGCCCGTGATATATTTAATGCTTTCTGTCAACGCCATAATCCAATGGCACCAATTCTTCAGTCTTCCTCATTCCTTGTCTCACTGTTAGTCAGGTAATTAAAAAACTCTCAGGACCAGACAGCTCCTCCAGGGAATTCTACCAAGCATTCAGAGAACAGTTGACACCAATTATACACAAACTATTCCAGAATAAAGAGGAGGGAAAACTGAGCTCATTTTATGAAATGAACATAAACATAATCCCCCAAATCGGCAAACAGATATCGGAATAGAAAATTGCAGACTAATGTTCCTCATGAACATAGGCACAAAAAATCTCAACAAAATCTTTAACAACCAAGTCCAGCAACATATCAAAAATAATAATAATAATCATACACCATGATCAAGTGGAATTCATATCAAACATACAAAGATGGTTCAACATTAGAAAAAACAGTCAATGTAATCCACGTTATAAATAAAATTGATACAGAAAAAGCATTTGACAAAATCCAGCACCCATTCCTAAAAAAGGCAGCACCCAGAAAACAGGTGCGGAAGGGAAATTTCTCAACATAAAAGCCACGTACACAAAACCAATAGCCAACATCTTGCTCAATGGGAAGAAGCTGAAAGCCTTCCCATTGGGAGTGGGAAGCAGCCAAGGGTGACCCCTATTACCATTCTTATTCAGCATGACGCTGGAAGTCTTAGCCAGAGCAATTAGACCACAGAAAGAAATCAAGGCATCCACATTAGGGGAGAAGTCAAACTCTCTGGAAATTCCCCATAAGGGAACAGGACTTTGCCTTCTTCCATCCAAACTGAGATTTCTGTAAAATAACTGTTTAATTTTGAAATTAGCAGACAGTGACCCCTCTTATAGATTGAACTGAGTCCCCCAGAAAAATTACAAAACCAAAATAAAACAAAACAAAAGCTGCCACTGAGTTGATTCAGACTCATCGTGGCCCTGTGCAACAGAGTATAACTGATCTCTAAGACTGTAAATCTTTATGGAAACAGCCTCAACTTTCTGCAGCTAAGCAGCTGGTGGGTTTAAACCACCTACCTTCCGTTAACCACCCGGCTTGGGCTGGGTTTTCTTGGGAAGCAAAACCAAGGAGGTCTGTGAGTGAGCGCAGGCACATTTATCCCAAAGAAATGCTCTCACAGCTGTAGAGGCAGACCAGTTAGTTCCAGCCCCATGGGTCAACTGTCAGGAGCTGATAAACTCAAGACCAGCAAGACAGACAGCAGCCTTTTTGTTGCAGGAACAAAAGAATCCTAAGCTTTCTGGTAAAATGATAGGTTGCTGGTGACTCCCAGGATCAACATGTAATATGGCAGGCTGCTAGCTCAAATTCCAAAGAACCAGAAGTCAGCTGATGAGTCAAAAGCAGGATCCAGACCCAGCCAAAAATCAAGGTGTCCGCTATGTTGGAGGCAGACAGACCATAGGTGCAAGGAAACTCTCTTTGAGCTGGTTGGCTATTGACAGTGGCTCTCATCCTGGAGAAGATTACAGGATATCAGATCTCACCATAAGGGATGATGACATAACTGCCCAACACTGAGAATTGGGGTCCAACCATAACCATCATGGAGCCAATGCTTAACCCACTGTGCCACCAGGGATCCTCGCACCCCCCCCCCCCTTCCCCACCAAATAGGTTGTAAATCCTAACTCCATGGAGATCAATGTAATTCCTTGAGAAAAGGGCCTTCTTTGTTATTTCAATGTGGCTTTACCAAGTCGGATGAGTTTTAAGCCAATCATTGTTGAGGTAGAAAAGCAGATTAGACACAGATTGGACACCGTGTGCAGATAAAAACAAGTGAGGACGAGAAGCGGAAAGAAAGAGGCTTCACCCACACACACACACACACACACACACACACACGCACGCGCACGCACACGCACACGCACACGCACGCACACCCAGGAGCCAGGAGAGCTGCCTCTAAAGCGCATGTCCTGAATTCAGACTTCCATCCTCCCGGACTGTGAGGAAATAAATTCCTGAGGGGAAAGCCACCCATTTCTGCTACGGCTTCGAAATGAAGACACCCCTCTTGCTAGTTCAGCATGCCTCTCCTGTTCGTGAATAAAGTTCTAATAGAATTCAGGTATGCCCTGCGTTGGGGTACAGTTCTCACTTTTTTCCCACCTGACCGTTGGAATAAAGCTGCTGCTATGGAAACTGTATGGCCCGCAGAGAAAGTTTGTACATCCTGATATGTTTTATCTTCCAAATCAAGGTATTTTCGAAGCAGGTATCTTTGTTTTGGTCCTGACTGGAGAGAGGCCGTGGCAGAGGCAGCTAATCTCTCAAGTGTAATAGGGTTCAGATCGGCAGAGGGCCTGTTCTCAACAGGTTAAATTGTATCCATGAGTAACTTTAAAATGTATGCAATAATAGTGGGAAAATATATATCTTAAAATTGGGAACCAGGAACTGATTACAAGATAGGTAAAATTCTTAAAGCAGGTTGCAACTTTATGATAAAAAACACCTTCTGTAGGGCAAAGGGCTACCAGCTTGCCCACTGAGACGTTGGGTGTGCACTGCGAGGGTGCCCAGCAAGCCAAGGCGTGTAGCGTTCTCGTGTAAGCCATCTGCCCATGCGACACTGCCCTCAGCCGACATCCCATGGTTCTGGTTGGCAGCTCCTTCCTGCAGGGGTCCTGAAGCAGGATGGACGCGCTGAGAGGGGGAGCACATGGAGGCAGCCTGGGTCCAGCTGGGGACTGGGTGGGGCCACACTGGAAACCCTCACCAATGGGAAGAAGTCAGTAGAAAGAACCTGGGGGAAGCAAAGGTCTCCAAGGACAAGGAAGTCCCTGCCACACCTTGAGTGGCTCTCTCCGTCCTCCTTGTTAAGGAGGTTGGCCAACCCCATCGACAGCCGCCGCTGGTCTTTGCTCCTCCCTGTCCCCTAGTGCCTGTGGTCCCAGGGACTTGGGAGGCTGATGCTAGGGCACTTGGGTCCAGGAGTTCTGAGCCGGAGTGTGCTATGCTGATCAGGTGTTGGCACTACGTTTGGCATCAGTGTGGTGACGGGAGTGGGGGGACCACCAGGTGCCTAAGGATGAGTGAGCCGTCCCAGGTCAGCAAAGCGTGGGCTGCAGAGCTGCCCTGCTTGGAGGCTCAAGGGGAACTGAGGCGGGTTATTTCCGCTCATTGTTGGATTCTTGTGATAGGTCGTCTTTGTTCCCGAACTCCCTATCGGGTTGGCCAAGACTTTTTCAGGTGTATATCATAACCCAGTTCTAGTTGCTTCCTTTTTGATTTTCGCTAATGAACCTTTTGGCACCTTCCATCTCAGCACCTGCTTCCTCAATGGCCAGTGGTTCAAAGAAAGCCCCAGGAGAAAGACACGGCCATCTGTTTCTATGAAGATCTGTAACCTTGGAAACCCCGTGGAGCATGCCTACTCTGTCTTCTAGGGACATGTTGTCAGAAGAGACCAGTCCCTGGAGAAGGACATCATGCTTGGCAAAACAGCGGGGCAGTGAACAAGAGACAGCTCCTCAGGGAGACGGACCGACACCAAGGTTGCCGTGATAGGCTCAAGTGTGGGAACGATTGTGAGGACAGTACAGGGGCCAGCCAGTGTTTCCTTCTGTGGGGATAAGGTCGCTATGGGTCAGGGCCAAGTCCACGGCACCTAACAAGAACAACCACAGGGCCACTATGAGCGGAGATGGATTGCGGTGGGTTTGGGGCTCGGCGAACTTCCTCACACTCATGTGAATGCCATGCACAGCAAGGGCATGAGCGTGTCCTAGGCTGAGCCGACCTTCTCTGAACAACTTTTGTTCTCCCTGGAACGGTACCGGATTGGGTTTTGTTGGGTTGTATCTCTATGACACAATTTAATCCCAGGCCCTCCTCTGTCCTTTGTCTGTTTTCAAGTCCTTGGTGTAGCTCACATGTCCTACCAAGGTCATGTGCTTGCAGAGGTCTCTCCAGGGGCCTTCTGCAAAGTGTGCAGTGGACCTCATCCTGGCTCCTCCTCTGCCACCACCTTTGGACCCCTCTTTCTCTCTCTTTGGAAGCGGCTTCCCTGCTTCCTGTGTCTCCTGATTATGTCTCTCTTGGCGTAATCTCTTGTTTTGATGGGACACATTCATCCTGGGATAAATAGATCGTCTCCATCTAGATCTACTGAGACTTTTAATGTTTTCAATTCCTTTAACATGGATGGCTATTGGAGTTTTTGTTTGTTTGTTTGAATGGGTGCAAAGTTAACGGTTGTAAGTAGTCTGCCTTCAGAACTCTCAAGGTAGCGCACTAGCTCTCTAGTGGCCAGGGCTGCTGTTGGGAAGTGTGAAGTCATTCTGATTCCTGATCCTTCCTCAAACTCAGAAAACCCCACCTCAAACTCGCTGCCGTGGAAAGGATTTCCGACTCATCGCAAGCCTACCTCCCCCTCTTTGTAAGCTTGGAGGATCTTCGCTTCATCCCGACCCTTCCTGTCTGGGGAATTTCTTGATTTCTGTCATCGATGGTTTCCTCCCGCCTCTCTGAGGAGATGTACGACATCATGATCAATGCTTGACGTTGTCTTCCTGCACAGCCTCTGCTTCTCCCGAGGTGCTTTGATCTGTTTGTTGCTTTGGGTCTTGGTCTTTGTCCCCCGATTTCGGGTGGTAGCTGGGAGCTTTAGGAGCACTGTTGACTCACCTGTGCTTCTTGAATCCCCAGCTCTCTGGCTTCCTCCTCAGCCATTTCCTGGAAACGTCACCAAGGTCACCGATCATCCTCTTATTGTCACATCCGGGGGGCAAAGCTGCTGTGTCCTCTTTTCAACAGCAATCTCTCCAGTGGCTTATCTGCTTCTCTCTGACACTGCACCCCACTTTCATTTTGAGGGCTCCTCTCTTGCCAATTTCTCTCCCACGTATCCATCCTTTTCCATCCTTGGGCCCTCCACTTCTAATTGTCAGCTTGTCCCTTATGTGTTGGCCATCTCCAGGGCTCTTGTAGCTCCCCTCTTCTGCCCTGCCAGAACGGTGAGGTCCCACGACCACCTGCATCAGAATGACACTGGTATGGGGGTGGGTCCCACTTTTGAAAAGTCTTATTTCTAGATTTCATTCTGAGCCGTTGAAATCAGAATCTCAGGGGGAGGCAGACAAGGCGGGATTAGGAAGCAGCCTTTGTATTCAGCTCCCTAAGTGATCCCGGTGCACACTGCTAGCATTGATTGAATGATGGCCAGGCACGGATCTAATCGGCAACTCTTAACTCATTTAATTTTCCCGACAGCCCATGCAGTAGGAAGCAGGTCTACCCCTGCCCATGCTATTGGGTACAATGGGGGAGGAGCTAAGAGGGCCTGAGTCCCCAGTGCACAGTCGGTCGCATAGCTAGTGAATGGTAGTGCTCTGCTGGTTTCAGACTGCCCAGGGGGTAAGCTGTCCCCTCCAAGGTTTAGGACCTGACGCAGATAATCTCACCCACTCACCATCTTTACTCTGCAGCTGGATCACAGGCCGTCTTTCTTTCTAGGTTTCTGACCCAGGTTTCCACCCAGGTTTCTTGGTAGGGTAACCCGAGAGCCATCCCTACCTGGATTGCTTGCTCTTGGGCAGGGAGGTAAAGACGAGGGCCAGAGTGCATTGGGTTGAAGGAGCCCAGTGTGCTCCTTACCTCACCGAGCCCCGTGGGGACTGAGCTACCCACCTGGCAGCCATGCCATGGGCTTGCCTATTCTGGTCTTTTCTCCCAGTTCCTCTCACCCCACCTCCTCCCCAGTCCTCATACTCAGTGCCCAGAGCTGAACTCGGGCTTCACAGGCCTGAGCTGGATGAAAGTGGAAGGAGTGGCGGCATCCCTGGGATGTGCCCGTGAACTGCTGTCCTAGCCAGAACCCATTTGGGATGTGGTGTCTGAGGCTAGCTGGGCTGCTGGAGGTGTGTACTCCGTCTTGGAAGGGCACACTGGTCCAGTCTTGCAAACTCCTCTCCCCTCCCCCTCCCCCAAATAGCTTGAGAATATGGACCAAGCGGAGTATATCCTTCTCCTCAGCGTCACCTCTGGGCCAGAAGCCCATGAGTCCTGTTGCTGGGTGGAAGCTTCCTCCCTGGCTGGTGCTCTCCGGCCTACCCCTGGGTAACTGTGGACAAGGCATTCCCACCCCAGGCTTGGCCTTCTGGTCTGGTAAGTGGAGATAGAATTTACCACTTACCGAAAGTGCACCCGCACCCCCTTGTTAGTTCCCTCTGCACCCCAACGCCCGCTTCCTGTGAGGGGCTGTGTCTCCACCTGGGGCTTTCTGCCTGCAGCAGAGATGGGGCTCTCTCACGGGAGCCAGCAGTAACGGGGTGCCTGGGGAGCTGATGCAGAAAGCACACCTCCGTGGAATACCTCTGGGGCATGTGAACTCTGTCTCACAGAGGTCAGGTCTCAGGAAGCCTGAGCCCCAGCTGCCCACTAGCCAGAACCTGTTCGCGAAAGCCTTCTTGATTGGCTGCCTTCTCTTCCCGGAATGACTTCTTCATCCTCCCTGTTGGGGGCTTTTGGGTCACCTTGCAAATTAATTTAAAAACCAAAGCAGTTTCCATCAAGCAGTTCCAACTCCATGGTGACTCCATATGTCTCAGAAGAGACCTGCGCTCCGGAGTTGGTGCCTGCCTGGAAGCAGATTTCCAGAGGAAACTGCGGGTCGAAAGCAGTGACCTTTTGCTTAAGAGCCAAGCACCTAACTGTTTGCACCACCTCACCCTCAAGCCCTTGTCTCAAGGGTAGCATCTAGGGGCCCCAAGTGAAGACACAGTCCTGCTTGCCCCTAAGTGAGGTGAGCATTGAATGCGCACATGTCAGCGTCTGCTCGTCACCTACCATTTTCCAGGTCTTTCCTGTTCCAGGACCCCCGATTCAGCTCCCCCTAGGTCAGCCGAAATCCTTGGCCTTCCAGGGCTCATGATCTGGAGTGAGTGTGGGCGGCTAGCCAACCCAGCGGAGTTTGGGACAGAATGTGGACAATCGGGCTGGAGATGGCACGAGGACAGCCCACTAGCATAGCCTGGAGTGTCCAGAAACCCTCACGGAGGAGGTGCCATCTGACTGAGAGCAGAGCCACCAGGCGATTGTAGGCAGGGCAGGCATGGCGGAAGTGCGTGCCAGGCCGAGGAGCCATCCGAGTAGCCCGCAGCCCTCGCCTCCCTCGGCCCCAGCACCAGCCCTCGAAGGCGCTGAGAGAGTACCATGAGGAGAAGACTCAAGCACATTCCAATAGCAATGGGGGGGGACACTGAGCCCGGAGGAAGAAGTGGAGTTCTTCTTGAACCTCTGGAGGCTCGACAGTGGGGACAAAGCTCGGCGAGAGGAGGGTCTTGTGGAGCGGGGAGAGCGGAGGTGGCTGTGCTGAGTGCTGTGACGGAGGACTGATGATGCAGACACGCAGAGAGTGAGCTGGCCCCCAGCGGCCGAAGCTCTGCCGAGTGGTCTCTTGACATGAACTGAAGGAGACTCAGCTGTGTGGTCATGCTAGACCTGAAAGGAACAGACAAATCCTCCCTCCCCTTTGTTTTTCAACCATGAATTAGGCGAAGGTTGACAGAGCACATCATCAGTTTTACAATCAACAATTCACATCTGTTTTGTTTCAACTCATCCATTTCGATACCTGCAAGGCACTGATTGCACCCACCTGGCGGCCTGGCTGCCCCTCTGTCCTTGGGCAAAAGCTGCCCTTTGGATCTTAAGCAGTTAACTGTTTGAACACATGGGTGGGGTCAGGTCTAACTCTGAGGGTTGACCCAGGGCTCCCCACTGTGTTCCTGACCAACAAGCCTGGTCTCTTGATGATTTTGAGTCGCGTTCCCTATTCCCCGCCCCCCTCTATCCGAGCCCAGAATCCCTTAGAGCCCCAATGTCAGGGTTCACCAGGAGAAGTGAACCCAAACACTACAGGCCCTCTGATTTTCTGCTGTGGTGGACATTGGTCTCTCCCCTTACGAATTCAGGGAAAGCCTTGTTCCCGTTGATCTTGGATCTCAGGGCACCTTTTCTTAAGTCCTGTAGTGCCCCTCAGTTCCACCTGGTGGCAGTGCTTGCGTGTGGATGTGTCAGCTGCGTGCTTTCTCCTGTGTCTTCCCCCCTAGTCAGTCCTGTCAGTTTGTCACACTTGATGGCTTTGGTGCTGCTATCACGCTGGAAGCGATGTCACTGGTATTTCAGGACCACTGATGGTGAACAGGTTGTCATGGGAACTTCCAGAATAAGATGAAGAAAGGACCAGAAATCTACTTCTAAAAAACTAGCCCGTGAAACCTTACAGATCATAACAGAACATTGGCTCATTTGCTTTGGCCGCAGCTGCTGGATAAATCAGTCCCCGGCACCAGTCATTTGGTGAAGGGACGGGCCTGTGAGCAGGAAGAAGGTCCTAGGTGAGATGGGTTGGCACAAAAGCTCCCAGGACGGACGTGTGCATGATGGAGATAATGGTGAAGACTCAGGATGGGCCAGGACTGTGTTTCTCATTGCACACAAGGTCCCCGTGGGTGGAGCCGACTGGATGGAGGCTAAGAACAACAGCATTCTCTTTTTCTCCCCCAAGCAGTGGTGACAGGTAGGGGGATACCAAGGATCCAGGTCCCCAAATAACCGGAGGAACCACGGCCCAATTGCAAACCGTCCTTGCAGGCCAGTAAAACATGTACTGAGGCCCCTAAAGGGTTTCTTTGGAGCTCATAGTAAATCAGGGATTGGGGCCATCCTAAAAGTGTGCTGCGAGGTTGACCATGGCCCAGGGTGCCTGGGAGGAATCAATCTTGCTTTCCTTGTCATCAAGACCATGCTGACTCAGCAACACAATAGGACAGGGTGGAACTGCCTCTGTGGGTTTCCAAGACCACAACTCTTTGATGGGAATAGAAAAACCTCATCTTTTTTCCCCTAGGGAACAGCTGGGGGTTGCCAGCTGCTGATCTTGTCGGTAGCAAGGCAAGGAGTAAGCCTCCAGGGTCCCTCTGCGGAGCAGGTAGTCAGGAAAAAATGGCAGCCCTGTTGACTTTGCAGTAAGACCCCTTTTCGGCAGCCCTTCCAGAGCCACCAGAGTCAAGTTCTGAAGAGCCTTTCAGGGCCATCTTTTATCAGAGTCAAGGGCAAAGCGATGTCCGGCCCTCTTCGGCCCAGGCAGTTGGAGCTGGTCTAGTCTGCGAGGCACCAGCTCAGTGTGTCCTCCTCATTTGGGCTGCTTAGTAAATGCCACCAGAGCTCCCTCCCAATCGCTGCTCTAGGGGAAACTGGCCTTGGTCTTTGGGGCTGCCGTCCTTAGTTGGCCGAGAGCATGAACTGAGCTCTGGCAGAACCTTGCCGGGTCCTCTGTAGAACATGTACTTCTTTGTCCCCTCCCTGTGGTGACCATTGCTAAGCTTGGTGTGGGCTTCCTCGGGATTGTTTCTGAGCATATACCCATACTCAACTCAGAGAAAAGTCATCACGGTGGAAAAACGAAAATGGATTGTTTTTGTTGTTGTTGTTGTTCATTCGCTCATTCAGGGCTGGGACACGCCTAGCCCAAATTTACAATGAAAATAGGCACTTAACCATCCTGTCTCGCCAAGTTCAGCATCACAGAAATTAACCAACGTTGGCAAGGAGCTGGAGCGATGGAATCCTCCTACACTGCTGTGGGACTGTAAATGCATACAACCATGGTGGGTATCTACCTCAAGGCGCTAACTCACACACCTGGGTATAGACATTCCACACAACCCAGCCATCCTCTGCTGGGGAGGGTCCTCAAGCCAGAGTCCAGGGGCTCAAGGAGAAAGAATATGTTTTGAGAACGATGATGGCAACAAATGTACAAATGTGCTTGACACAATGGATGGATGGATGGATTGTGATACAAGTTGTAGGAGCCCCCAATAAAATGATTTTTTTAAACAATTTATTGGGGCTCATACAATTCTTTTCACAGTTCATACATATACATACATCAATTGTATAAAGCACATCTGTACAGTCTTTGCCCTAATCATTTTTTTCTCCTCTTTTCTTTTTTTACATTTTATTAGGGACTCATACAACTCTTACCACAATCCATACATATACATACATCAATTGTATAAAGCACATCCATACATTCCCTGCCCCAATCATTCTCAAGGCATTTGCTCTCCACTTAAGCCCCTTACATCAGGTCCTCTTTTTTTCCCCCTCCCTCCCCAGTCCCCCCTCCCTCATATGCCCTTGGTAATTTATACATCGTTATTTTGAAAATGATTTTTTTTTAAAGCCAGAATCATGGCACAAACCGACCGACACAGGTCACCCAGGTCTGTCCCAGCACTGTTCACAATAGCAAGAAGGAAACAGCCTAAATGCTGTTTCCCTCAGGAGAAGATCAGATAAAGACACTCTGGTGTATACACACCATGGAATAGTTAGTACACATTGCTAAAAGTGAAAAGAAAACAAACACGCACGCACGCACACACACACACACACACACACACACACAGAGGACACTGCCCCCCGCCCCCACCCCCGCCACTTCCTGGCATGGATGATGGCCATCGTGTGTGAAACTCATCATCCACAAAAGGACAAATGTCACCTGAGACCACCGTTACAGGGGGTGGGCAGACTTTGAAGACTGCCAATCAGGAGAGGAGGGCAAGAGAGGGAAGAGAAAACAATGGGCTAGATTGTGGATGGGCGTTGACTTGGGTGTCCTGGAAGACAGGAGGGAGATGGGAAGTCAAATAGTGGGAGTGGTTGGGTGGTGGTGGTGGTGAGTAGTTTAAACTGTTGAATTCTAAGTTGATTATCTGAAATGTAAACTCCCCACCTAATTTACAATAAAAACTATTTTAAAAAGAGCAATTTTCTAGCATTCACTTTGCCTTTCCCCCTTTCTTTCCTGTCTATCCGTTTGCTTTCTTCACGTATGATGTGCTTGATGTCCCTGCACAGCTCAGCAGGACTCACACATTAGTGCTCAATGAGTCAGATCTTACCTGAGATGTTCTGGAGATTCAGGTGGGCTAGACTCAAGGTCGTATTCATATTTTGGCTCTTGTGGGCTTGTTTTAAACTTTCTTCCACTTCCACTTGAATTCACGTATGAGCAGTTGACGGCCTTGCCAGCCAGGCTCTGCAGCGGTCCTGTGGGAGCTCTGAGCACACGCTGACTGTGGTGGCCAAGTCTGGGTGGGCTCTGAGGAGGCAGGTGGCATAGTGGTTACACATTGGGCTTCAAACAACAAAGTCAGTAGTTCAAAACCACCAGCTGCTCCTTGGGGAAATGATGAGACTTTCTTCTATAAAGAGTTAGTTTTAAAAATCCACACAGGCAGTTCTGCCTTGTCCTATGTGGTTGCTCTGATGGACTCAATGGTAGTGAATTTGGGGCTTGGGGAGGGAGGGTTCCATGCATGAAACGTAGGCTCCCCACTGCCCTGAGGAACCTCTCAGACCTGCTCCAGTTTGGCGCTTACTCCTCATCCTTGCATTTGACGGGGCGCAGAACTGGAGATAACCTTCAGGAGTTTGCTCCATTCAGAAGAAGGTGCCACTGACCCCAAACTGGGCTGCAGGCTTGGTTCTGAGCCTGCCTTACCCCTGACCCTCAGACCTGCGGGGTGAGTTTCAGCAAACTGTCTCCATCTTCCATGCAATGGGAGGTTCTCTGGGGGATCTTGCTGGGCTACAGAGATCCTGGTTTGATTTCTTAGAGGAAATGTGTGAGTCCTGGGAGGCCCTTTCTTCCCGCACTGGAGCCTCCCACCTCCTTGGGGAACCGTGAACTAAGGGAATGATGCTGGTGACCCTGACTGGGGGAGGAGGGACAAGCCTAGAGGGGATGAAGCCTATTAAAACCAAAACTGTTGCCATCAGTTCAATCCAGCTCATAGCAATCCTATAGGACACAGGAGAACCCCCACATAGCGCTTCTAAGGCTGTCAATCATTATAAAAGCCAACTGCCACCTCATTCTCCCACCGAGCAGCTGGGCAGTTACAACCACCAAACTTTGGGTTAGCAGCAAAGTGCCTAAACATGACTGCTCCAGGGATCTTAATTTCTAAGTCCTCGCATTCTCCCTTTTTCTTTATTTTTTAAAAGGGACAGAGAGCTAGAATCAATTATGACAGGAGGTGAACAGCTGATAATTCTTGGCGATGAGAAAACACACAGATGTTTTTTATTCC
The DNA here is from genome assembly GCF_050624435.1 of Tenrec ecaudatus. Lineage (NCBI taxonomy): Eukaryota > Metazoa > Chordata > Mammalia > Afrosoricida > Tenrecidae > Tenrec > Tenrec ecaudatus. The sequence goes on along the minus strand of NC_134539.1, from coordinate 88,101,999 downwards.
TTTAAAAAATTGTATAACATTTTTTCAACAGTTTTATTGGCACATGATTTATACCATACAATAGTTCAAGCGTTCAGTTAGATCAAGAATTGCACAATCATAACAGCATCAATTTCAGACACACACACGCACACCGAGATTAAATCGCCTTTAAAATGAGTTGTGTAATCACAATCAGCTCCATGCTCCCTCCCTGCTCCTGCCTTCCTTCTTTACTCCCCAACCCCCCTTTTCTGACGGCTAAAAACCCCATTAGAGTTTTCCTGACCGCATGACTCAGCCATTTTATTCCTGGGTCTCTATCTCTCAGAGAACAACATACAAGCTCACTAGAAGGCTGTCTGTTCCTCGGAGCGCGGCTCACAATAGCCAAAAGGGGGCAGCACCCCAGAGTTCATAAACAGAGGAGTGGATAAACAAATTGCAGTTCATTATCCAGCCACAAGGAGAAAATGATTTTCTGATGTGTGCTGCAACGGGACAGAACATGACGCCGAGGAAAGAAGCCAGAAACAGAAGGTCAGACTCTGCATCATCCGCCTACATGACGTTGTTAGGTTTCTGGGGTGGGTTGGACCTTGGCTCGTTGCTTCACACACCAAAATAATTCACCCCAAGCCCGTAGTGTGATCCAAGAGGATTTTATGAAGGCCAAGACAAGTTTCAGGTGTCACCATCTCAAAAGGGTGCATGCCAGTTCTGGGGGCGTGCCCGGCCGCGTGGGGCTCACAACTGGGCCAAAACAACCAAGAGGATAAGAGCACCCACATGTGCAGATCTTGGGGGCGTGGGGAGTGTTTCTCTGGAGAACCCTAGAGACTAAAATCATGTGGGCCTAGAGAGGCTGTGGGTCCCAAGTAGGCCCCGAGCAGGTGCACATGCACCCGCTGGGGGTGGGGAGGGACCCTCGACCTCCACCTGTCTCTGACTAGGAGCAGGGTAAGAGAGTGAAGCCTTCCCAGAGTCAGTATTTCAAAACTCTGGCTGGGGAGGCATGGTTGATGGTACTGGTTGACTCCATTGGCTGACTTAGGCCCACCTGGGTATGTCATGAGCCTGGGCCTAGTTTGGGAGCCCAGGTGTATCTCCCACCTGGTTCAGGGAGTTGGGTATGAGCATGCTCAGTTTGAGGTCTTCACAGGTGTCTAATGGTTGTCTGATGTCTTTCCATCCTCCTCTAGGGGGGCCTTTGCAGGCATGGGGGACAACGCCCCTGTCCCTAAGCTAGCTGCCAAACAAAATATCTGGAATTGGCAAGACATAGGGACAAAAGTGGATCATGGTTGCCAAAGGTTGGTGGAGGGGCAAATGGAGTTCCAGCACCAAAGGCGCTGAGTTTCTCCTTGGGGCTGATGAAGGAGTTCTGGACGTAGAGGGTAGTCACAGTCACAGAGCAGGGAGATATCATTAATGCCACGGAATCATACACATCAAAACAGCAAATTTCATGTCCTCCATATTTTACCACAAGAAAAGAAAACATGTCAGTGAGACTCGTTAGCTAAAGGTACTTAATAGAAGTGTTGTGAGACCTTCGTCCAGAGTGTGCTTGTGGGTGTGAGTGCATGTAAAAGGGCGGCATACTCAGCAGCCTCCTCCTCATTTTTCTTCATGAGCTGTTTCTGCTAGGTGATGCCCCAGCACTTGTGCTGCAGGACACATGGAGTCATGAGACACTGAATCTTGGGCACAGTGCTATCTAGGTAGACCAGAGAAACAAATTCATAGACACTCATATGTGTCTAGGAAAGAGCTTTATCTGGAGAGCAATTGTACATTAAGAAACATCCCAGCCCAGTCCAGATCGAGTCCATAAGTCCGATATGTCCAGTACCAGTCTGTAAATTCCTCTTCAGACTCATGCAACACCTGCAATGAAGCCAAGTGCAGGAGGATCACAGGCCAGTGGGTGAAAAGTCTTGTGGATCCAGTGGTGGTGGCAGCACAGTGGCTGGTTTGGGTCTCCACATGCCTCCTCCAGCTCCAAAGCTCTGGCTGCTATTAGCATAGCTCCATGTGGCTTGTCAACGGGAATGTCTTACAGGGAGTGAGTATGTATCACGGCTCCAGTGAGCTATTTATCTCCTTAGTGCCTCCAAATGAGGTCATCAAGCTGTGACCTGATTGACAGGCTAAACTCCACCCTTTCACTCTTCATACTCTCAAATTGGCAACAGATTATCTAACTACCACAGGCACTTTGGTCCTGGGTTTCTTGCCTTCTTTGTTCAGGGGCTTCTGGCAACATTCTGACAGACATCATCTTCTTTAGAGAGACTGAAGAATTTTCGGATTCTTCTTGCTCTTTTGGTCCCTGGCACAGTTGTACCCATTAGTCCTGAGATATTTTTCTCCCCGCCTTTTTTGTTTTTACAATATCCAATTTGAGAACGTTGAGACTGGCATCCTCAATACAGCCCCGGATGGATTTGACTTTCTTCTCCTTGGTATGTAGCAGGAGTGGCCCTTACGCAGTAGCAGAAGGATGCAGCCATGGGTCAAGACACCTTGTTTCAAGGAAAACCTTGCTTGTTGCTCCTTGCACTGATGCTGACAATATAACCCTTTCATTCATCACCCAGCGCCATTCACTTCTCATCAAAGGTGGGAAGTTGGAGTTCTTTGTCCACTTCTGTGAGTTTCTGGCAGCCACTGACTGGGAAGGAGATGCTCAGCTTCATAGTGAAGCAGCTCATCTTCTCAGTGAGGCCACGGAAAAGAGTTAAAGTTCTTTCTGGTGCCTAAAGAAGTGTCACTGGATTTGTTTCTCTAGACAGCTTGACCTAACATGCAGGCATATGAGGTGATTAAAAAATATCATGGTGTAAACAAGTGGCCATCTAGCTCAGAAGCAACAAAGCCCACATGGAAGAAGCACACCAGCCTGTGTGATCATGAGGTGTTGAAGGGATCAGGTATCAGTCATCAGAACAAAAAATCATATCATTGTGAATGAGTGGGGAGTGTGGAGTGGAGACCCAAAGCCCAATTGTAGGCCATTGGGCATCCCCTTACAGAAGGGTCTCTGGGAGGAGATGAGCCAGTCAGGGTACAATGTAACAATGATGAAACACATAAATTTCCCCTAGTTCCTAAATGCTTCCTCCTCCCCCACTATCATGATCCCAATGCTACCTTACAAATCTGACAAGACCAGAGGATGTACACTGGTACAGATAGGAAATGGAAACACGGGGAATCCAGGACAGATGACCCCTTCAGGACCAGTGGTAAGAGTGGTGATTCCTGGAGGGTGGAGGGAAGGTGGGGTAGAAAGGGGGAACTGATTACAAGGATCTACATATAACTCCCTCCCTGGGGGACGGACAACAGAAAAGTGAGTGAAGGGAGATGCTGGACAGGGCAAGATATGACAAAACAATAATTTATAAATTATCAAGGGTTCATGAGGGAGGGGGAGCGGGGAGGGAGGGGAACAATGAGGAGCTAATGCCAGGGGCTTAGGTGGAGAGCAGGTGTTTTGAGAATGATGAGGGCAGTGAATGTGCAAATGTGCTTTACACAATTGATGTATGTATGGATTGCGATAAGAGTTGTTTGAGCCCCTAATAAAACGATTTAAATATATACCATGGTTTGGGTCAGGCGCACCTTAATCCTCAAAGTAACATCCTTGCTGGTCAACACTCTAGAGATGTCCTGTGCGGCAAATCTACCCAGTGCCATATGCCATTTGACTTCTTGACTGTTGTTTCCATGAGCATTGATTGTGAATCCAGGCAAGCTAAAATCCTTGACAACTTCAATTCTCGTCTCCATTTATCACGATACTGCCTATTGGTCCAGTTGTAGGGATTTGTTCTTCTTTATATACAGTTGTAATCCACTCAAGGCTCCCATCCTTGATTTTCATGAGCAAATACCTCAAGTCTTTCTAGTCACTTAAGAGGGACTATCGCCCAATTCACTTAAATGAATAAGTTGAAGAGTTTGCTAAGACAAAGGCTCCTGGGCCTTTTTGAAAAGAGGTGCGTTGGTGAGGGGGCAAATACTCTGTTAATGAAAAAAGAAAAGCAGATTGTCCAACATCCAAAGTATGAAAAATAGGAATAGAGTATAATTATTCAACTATTAAATTGATTTAAATATAGCACCCTCTGCTCTGACGGTGCTGTGGGTTAGGCTTTGGACTACTAACTGGGAAGTCATTGGTTCAAACCCACCAGCTGCTCTCTGCATGAAAGATGTGGCTTTGCACTCATAAAGATTCACAGTCTCAGAGACTCAGTGGGCAATTCGACTCTGTCCTATAGGGATGCTGTGAGTCAGAATCAATTTGGTGGCAGCGTTTTAGTTTGGCTTGTGCTGAGGCTATGCAGTGAAACGAGAGCTTTGCATCCTGGAGGGACACAGACTTTTAGGAAGCACGTGGACTGCCTGCCTCCTCTGTCCTTTGGGGTTAATCCTAAGGAAAGACTCCTAAGCAAGACTTCAGACACTAAGCTGCCCCAGGCGCCACAAGAAGGGAGGTGTCTTTGCTGAGGGTCTGCCCCATCCTTAATTCTCATCACGACTGCTTTCAACTCCGCACTCTGCCTTTTCTCTGCGCAGGTCCCTCTTGAGCAAGATTCATCCCCTGTTGGAATCTAAGGGAGCCCGGATGGCGCTGTCAGGGAAGCCCTGGACTGCAAACTGCAAAGTCAGCAGTTCAAATTCATGGGCCGCTCCGTGGAAGAAAGATGAGGTTATCTGTTCCCATAAAGATCTGTAGGCGTGGAAGCCTTCTCTAGGTGGCTATGAGTTGGAATAGACCTTGATGCCAAGTGGGATTGTTTTATTTGGTTGTGATTATGAAAGCACATGCCGTTCACCTTTGACCTATGAGAGGAAGGACTGCATACCGGTCTGTCTGGGTTTGTTGCACTTGCTAGTGCTCCGCACCCCACTCTCCACCCTATTCCTCCACTACAGGTTTGAGATTCACACGGAAGGGCTTTTTTTTTTCTGGTTTTTTTTTTTTTTTTTTTTTTACAGAATGTGGTTACCCAACGCGTCCCCATGCCATTGTTGATTGACTAGAACAAGTCCCTGCATGTACCGCCACCCCCCCACCCCTACCGTCTCACACACATATTAGCAGCTGAACTCAACTAACGTCAAGAGGACGGGTGAGAATTAAGATCAGCAAAACTCTGATTCCTACGAGGTGGAGATGAGGTGGAGGGCGGACGTACTTCCTTCCCGCCTTCACCTCTCCTACTGTTTCTGACACTCACCGTTCCCCAGCCCCCTCCACCCCCTGCTACTCTGTACTTGTTGGGTGGGTCTCGGAGGTTCTCAGTGTTGGGACCAAAGAATGGGCTCCGGTTTCCTTTGGGTAATGAGGCACCCCTCAACTACTGTGGCATTAGCTCTTATACTTAATTTTAAGGAATAACCTTCCCACCAGAACCAAGAACTGACCAACTCCCTCAGAAGCCCACAGCCACTCCGTTTGCATAGCCTACTGAACAGACCTATTAAAGACTGTGGGCCAGTCAGTCACTATGGCAGAATCATAAACCCAAGGCCAGGAAAACTGTATATAAGAGAACCCATTGCACACAACTGTTTATCCAAGCCAACTACTGTTTATTCAAGGACATAGTTAGGTTCTAAAGACCAGGTCATTATGAGAAAGTGGAGGAGGACCACATCCGATGACAAAATGAAGGATGACTACACACTGCCAAATTGTATCACTGCATCACTGCCAAGTGCTGGGAATCGTGGCCCCGTCGAATTGATAAATAACCCTAACCATCACAACCATTGATACTTTTGCACAGATTCTTGGTGCTTATTAATACACAAAACAGTCAAATAGTCTATTTTCTTTTTTACTTCTGTCATAAATGAAAAGTGTTAAGTAATGCAATACTAAGCTGATCAGCATCATCGGTGTTGGTCCAAGGATGGACAATTGACCTAAGTTGGACCACTTACAGTTCTTCTCTAGGATTGAAAAAATAAGATACTGTCTAATTTCTCAATGCTACATTTTGAATTGTGTTCCCGAAAAACATGTGTGGAGATCTAAACAATTTTACCTGTGGACATAATCCTGTCTGGAAATAACAAGTACTGGTGGGCAGTTCACACTCTTCCAGAGGTGCTGTGGAGGAAAGGCCTGGCAGTGTGCATCTGTAAAAACTGCAGCCAAGAAAGCCCAATGGCACATTCTCCTCTGCAATATCAGCACTACAGCCACAGGTTTGTGCTGGGTTTTTTTTAAATAAATCATTTTATTTGGGCTCATACAACTCTTATCACAATCCATACATACATCAATTGAGTAAAGCACCCTTATACATCCATTGCCCTCATCATTCTCAAAATTCGCCTTCTACTTGGGTTCCTGGAATCAGCCCGTTTTACTTTTTTTCCCTCCCCCTCCCTCCCCTTTCCCCCCTCCCTCATGAACCCTTAATAGTTTATAAATTATTATTTTATCTTATCTTACACTGCCCGGTGTCTCCCCTCACCCACCTTCCCATTGCCCATCCCCCAGAGAGGTTATATGTAGATCCCCGAGATCTGTTCTCCCTTTCTACACCCCCTTCCCTCCCAGTGTTGCCACTCTCACCACTGGTCCTGAGGGGTTCATCCATCCTAGATTCCCTGTGTTTCCAGATCCCTACTGCACCGCTGTGCATCCTCTGGTCTAACCAGGTCCGCAAGGTACAATTGGGATCATGATAATTGGGGTGTGTGTGCTGTTTTAACATCAATGTGGAAGGAGTCCTGGTGGCAGAGGGGGCTGCTAACCACACGTCAGCAGTTTGAGCTCACTCACCACTTTCTCCTCGGGAGAAAAACAAGGCTTTCTGCTCCAGTCAACATCGGCAGCCTCCGAAACCTACAGGGGCCATTCTAATCTGTCCTGCAGGGTCACTGAATCAAAGTGGACTCCATGGCGATAAGTTTTGCCAATAACCTTGTTTTTAAACAAATCAACTCTGTGTGTTGTAAATCGAATCACTTCTGAGTCCTGCAAAGCAGACACACAGAAATACGAACAAGGGAAAACGATGTGCCCTGAAGAGACTGTCAAAGAACTGAGAACCGTGGTGCAACGGACAAACATCCTTCCCCCCCTCCCCCAAGCCCACAGAGAGAGAGAGCCCCTCCCTACTGCTGGAGCCTGAAACCCAAACTTCCAGCCTTCTTCTTCTTTTATTAACTACTTTTATTGTGGGCTCTTACAACTCTTTTCACAACCCATCCATCCATTGTGTCAAGCACATTTGTACATCTGTTGCCATCATCATTCTCAAAACATTTGCTTTCTACTTGAGTCCTTGATATCAGTTCCTCATTTAGCTCCCTCCCTCCCTGATTCCCCCCTCCATCATGAACACTTGATAATTTATAAATTATTATTATTTTGTCCTATTTTATAATGTCCGACGTCTCCCTTTACCCACTTTTCTGTGTTTAGTCCCCTGGGAGGGGGTTATATGTTGATCTTTGTAATCATTCGCGCTTTCCACCCCACCCTCTCTCCACCCTCCCAGTATCACCACTCTCACCACTGGTCCTGAAGGAATCATCAGTCCTGAATTCCCTGTGTTTCCAGTTCCTCTCTGTACCAGTGTACATCCTCTGGTCTAGTCAGATTTGTAAGGTAGACTTGAGGTCATGATAGTGTGTGTGGGGGGGTGGTGGTGGTGGTGGAAGCATTTAGGAACTAGAGGAAAGTTGTATGTTTTATCAGTGCTACAATACACCCTGACTGGCTCATTTCTTTCTTGAGACCCTTCTGTAAGCGGATGTCCAATTGTCTTCAGATGGGCTTTGGGTCCCCAATCTGTACTCCCCCTCATTCACAGTGATTTGATTTTTTATTCTTTGATGCCTGATCCCTGATCCCATCGATACCTCATGATCACACAGGCTGGTGTGCTTCTTCCATGTGGACTTTGTTGCTTCTCAGCTAGATGGCCACTTGTTTATCTTCAAGCCTTTAAGACCCCAGACACAATATCTTTTGGTAGCTGGGCACCATCAGCTTTCTTCACCACATTTGTTTATGCACCCATTTATCTTCAGCAATCATGTCGGGAAGGTGGGTATCACAGAATGCCAGATTATTAGAACAAAGTGTTCTTGTGTTGAGGGAGTACTTGAGTTGAGGCCCAATATCCATCTCCTACCTTAATACTTAACATATAAATATAAGCACATAAATCAATTTCCCCATCATTATATATATAAATATATTTATATATGTACATGCCTTTATTTAGACCTCTATAGATGCCCTTTGCCTCCTAGTTCTTTCCTCTATTTCTTTTTACTTTCCTCTTGTCCCACTATCATGCTCAGCTTTCATTTGGGTTTCAGTAATTCCTTTTGGTTACATTACCCTTGATCATGCCCTATCAGGCCTCCTACACCCTACTCACCACTGATTTGGATCACTTGTTTTTCCCTTGTCCCTGGGTTTGTTAACACCACTTCTTTCCCCCCCCCCCCTCGCCACTTCCCTTATCCCATATCCCCCTGGAACCATCAGTCCCATTGTTTTCTCCTCCAGATTGTTCATCCAGCCAATCTTATCTAGACAGACTTGTGGAGATAATAACATGCACAAAAACAAGACAGAGCAAAACAAAGCAACAAAAGAAAACAAAGCAAAACAACAACAACAAAAAGCCAAGGACCAAAAAAACCAAACAACAACAAGAACAACAGCAAAAAAGAAAAGCCTGTAGTTAGTTCAAAGACTATTTGCTGCTTTTTAGGAGTGTTTTCCGGTCAAGTCTGATGGGGTACCAAGCCCTGGAGCCAAAGTCTATTTTTGGTATTTCCTGGGGACTTCGTTGCTCTGTTCCCCTTGCTGTTTTGTTGCACACCCATAGTGTTTTGCCTCGGTGTGGTGGGATCAGATTGGGCGCAATTCCCACACTGTGTCTCCAGTGCTGTCCCCTGTAGGGGTATGGGTCAGTGAGGGGTGTCGTGTCTCATAGTGGTGCCGGCCATGTGGTCCTCTGTGGCCATTTGCGCTCTTCAATACAGTAAGATGAAGTCAGAAAAGAAATAGCTGGAACATCCCCTGATGTCGGATGTCTGAGTCTCCAGGTGCTGCTGTAACGAACACAAATCCCACAGACAGGTAGCCTGAAAGCTTGAAAGGATAGACATTTATTTTCTTACAGTTCAGAGTGGGAGAACGATGAATTGCAGTCTTGGAAACTCACAGGGGCAGTTCTATGCTGTCCTTTGGATTCACTCTGAATCAGAGTCGACTTGATGATGTGAGTGAGTGACTCTTTAGAAAGCTAGACGTACAGGGGAATAACAAATGAACTAAAATCAGTGGAGACAAGGGCGTAGGAGGCCTAGTGGGGCTTAACAAGGGAATTACTGAAACCTGACTGAAGGCTGAACATGATATCACTACTCCCACTACTATTTTATCTATCCTGAATTCCATGTGTTGAGAGCTCTTTTCTGTACCTGTGTGTACTCCTGTCTAGCCAGACATGTAAGGTAGAACTGGGTCATGGTAGTGGGAGGAGGAAGCATTCAGGAACTGGAGGAATAATGCGTGTTTCATCAGTGCTATACTAAATCCTGGTTGAATTATCCCTTCCTTTACCCCTCTGTGGGGGGAATGTTCAATCGTCTACAGATAGGCTTTGGGTCTCCACTCCAACCCCCTCTTTCACATCGATATAATTATTTGTTTTGGATCTTTTGATACCTGATACCTGCTCCCGTTAACACCTCATGATCACACAGGCTGGTGTGCTTCTTCCATGTGGGCTTATTTGCTTCTCTGCTAGATGACTGCTTGTTCAACTTCAAGCCTTTAAGACCCCAGAAGCTACATCTTTTGATAGCCAGGCGCCAACCACTTTCTTCACCACATTTGCTCACGCACCCATTTTGTCTTCAGTGATTGTGTCAGGAAGGTGAGTATCAAAGAGTGCCAGGTTACTAGAACAAAGTGTTCTTGTGTTAAGGGAGGCCTGAGTAGAGGCTCAAAGTCTGTTTGTGATCTTAATAGTTAACATATATGTACATTGGCTTCTATCCCTTTTATCATAAATTAGTATATTTACATATATACATGTCTATAGCTATCCCTCTATAAATAGATTTTGCCCCCTACTTCTTTCCTCTATTTCCTTTCACTTTCTTCCTGTCCCACTCTCATGCTCACCCTCCATTCAGCTCTCAGTAATTCCTCTTGGATACATTGCACTAGATCCAACCCCACCAGGCATTATACGCCCCCCTCACCATCAATTTTAGATCTCTTGTTCCCTTATCCCTCAGTTTGTTGGCTCCCCATTCCCCCTCCCTGCTCCCTTTTCTCCCATGTCCCCCCAGAACAGTCGGTCCCATTGTTTTCTCTACGGGATTGTTTGTCCTGCCTATCTTATATAGACATGGTCTTGCCCTTTCTTTCAGTTACCAGCAAACATATTTTAAGCCCAACAGGATTTTTAAAATTAGTATTTTTATATGTTCACCATCCTAGTGGATGTCAAGTGGTATCTCATTGTGGGAGGTATGGCATGCCTATATTTGTGCATCTTTGTGCATGTCTCATTCTCTTTTGAAATTTTAATTTATTAAGATTTTAACATCCCCCCCCACACCTCCCCTGGCTTCCCCATAACCATGGTGAAAACCCTTCTTTATTTTTTTCCTTTTATAATAGTGGTCTCATAATCGTTGTCTTTATGAGAGCGAGGAGCCTTGTTGAGCAGATCCAAATTCATCCACCTCATAGGGGTTCGACTGCTTCAGCCTTGATCTTCATGGATGCATCGTGTTGTGTGACTGTATCAGAGTATTTATCCACTGCTCCACAGATAGATGGGCATGCTCATTGCTTTCCTTTATTTTTTGGCTGCTGTGGGTGGTAGCACTGCTAGCAACCTGAATGTGCATTGTACACGCATCTGATGGTGTGCTTTCTTTTATTTCTTTAGCGTTAAGTAATCATTTCTTTTAGAATTTATACCAGAATAATCCCAAGGAGTCGAGGCTTGAAGATATTCCAAATGTCCAACTGCTCTAAGATGCTATTATGCTTCATTCCCCGATCACTCCCTTGGGGCGAGTCCCTCATGGCTCTGGGTTCTCCGAATCAGTGCAACATCCCACAGAAACTTACAAAATTTTACGGAAATGTCTCACGTGGTGGTGGGTGCTGGCCAGGTGGGGGAGAGGCAAACTACGTGCAGGATACAGAGCCAAAGTAAAAAATGTCCAAAAGTCTTAGCAGGCCTTCTTGCTTCTACCAAAGCTCAGTTAAGAGAGAGAGCCATGGCTTTCCAGGCGATGCTGAGGGTTCAGGGCTGTTAACAGTCCTTATGCTGGTGAAGAACTGTTCGGTCATACCAGCACCTATACCTCACTCGGGGAACACAAAGGGTGGTGTCTTAAGTAACACCCTCTAGGAAAGTAGTTTTAAACATGTCCCCTATTGAAGCCAGGTCCCAATGCCATCCTAATCCTGTCCATTACTATAGAAGAGCATGCCTTCCATCACATAAGGAGTTATGGCTGGAAGGACCATATTCATCGACTACAGGGTCGTTTGGTATTTCTGTTCACATTTGTCTAGGCAGGACTATATTGATTTCCATAGTGGTTGAACAAATTTGCAACCCCACCGGCAGCGCATGAGGATTCCAATCTATCCACATGCTTTCCAGTATTTCCCATTATGGTTTTTTTCCTTTTTCCTTTTGCTATCACTGTCAGTATAAGGTGGCATCTCGTTGTTTGAGTTTTTATTTAAACACGTGATCATGAGCATTTCTTCATGATTGTTGGTTGACTGGATTTCATTATATTGAGTTGTCTATTCATGTCTTCTGTCCATTTTAAAATGGAATTGTTTTTCTTATTGAGCAGTTGCAGATCTCTATAGATCTTAGAGGCTAAACAGTCATCTGATAGATCATTGCCAGACTTTCCCCCTGGTCTATGGCTTCTCTTTTCACTCTTCGATGAGTCTTTTGATGTACATAAATGTTCTTTGTTTTGCTTTCTGTTGGGTGGGTGTTTTCATTATGTGTGGTAGAACGTTTGTGTCTTGAATTAAGGCCTTTAAGTTTGCTCCTATTTTTATAGTTTGGGGATTTATATTTAGGTTTTTCATTCATCTTGAGTTCTTTTTTGTATATGGGGTGAGGTCTGGGTCCCATTTCATTCTTTTGCAGATGGAGGTCTGTGTTAGTCTGGGTAGACGAGAGAAACAAATTCATAGACACTTACATAATCTGTGGCAGTTTATACATAATCTCCTGTCAATTTGAGTTGTCTACGAATTTGTTTCTCTAGTCAACCCAGACTAACACAACATTCATATGTGCGTAAGAGAAATCTTTATATCAAAGAGCAATTATATATTAAGAAATACATATATCCAGCCCAGTCCAGATCAAGTCCATAAGTCCAATATTAGCCCATGTGCCCAATACCAGTCTATAAATTCCTCTCCAGACCCCCAGAACAGAGACAATGACACCAAATGCAGGAAAAGCACAGGCCAGTGAGTCTTGCAGCTCCAGTGGTGGTGGAAGCATCTCAGCACTGGCATGGGTCTCCTTGTGGTTCCTCCAGCTCTCGGGCTCTGGCTTTATCAGTGTAGCTTCATGTGACTTGTCAACAGGAATGTGAGGCACAGAGTGTGTGTCCTGGCTCCAGGGAGGAAGATAGGGGTTCCCAAAATTCTCAGGAGGCATATCCACACAGAGACCTCTTTGTCTATGACCTGATTCACAGGCTAGACTCCACCCTTCACTCAAGTTGACAGGGGATTATGTAAGTGCCACAGAATCTAATTTTGCCATTTCTTGTAAAAGCTCTCTCTTCATCATTTAATGTATTTTGGTCCTTGATCAAATATCAGATGTCTATAGGTGCTTTCCCTCTACCCCGCCCTCCCCCTGCGGGGTCTTGATTTTTTTTATTTCATGTTTTTATGGGATCTCAATTTTGATCCATTGTCCCACATATTTACTGTACCAATACCAAGCTGTGTTGACTACGGTTGCTAGGTAATAGGTTCTGAAATCAGCGAATGAGAGGCCTCCTATTTGCCACAGGATATTTTTATTCTGAACTGTATATATATTTTTTGGGAAAGTCAAAATTACAGAGACAGTGAAAAGACCCTAGGTTGTCCGACAGGAGGGAGGTGACGAACAGGGGGGAGGTGACGAACAGGAGGGAGGTGACAAATAGGACCGAGGTGATGAACAGGTGTACTTTCAAAGCAGTGACTCTATGATACTATAATGAGGGATACATGACATTGTGATTTGTCGAACACCCCAGAACTGAAAAACACTGAGGTAGTTAGTTCATTGTGCCAACCTGGCCAACAAACACATGTGGGGTTAATTAAAGGGCGGAGAGATAAATGGCTCAGTGAGCCTCGCCTTTCGAGTTCTCGGGTCTCTTGCTTTCTGATGGTCAGAGCAGGGTGCAGCTGCCTTAGCCAGGTCCCTGCTTCACCTGGCAAGGCTCACTTCCTGCAAGACATCCCTGAAAAGAAGCCTCATGGACCTACCCTGATGCAGCCCTGGGTGCTGCAGCAGCCGTGTGGAGACCCCTGCCAGCGCTGAGATGCTTACACATTCACTGACTCGGCTTTCCCCCTGCAGTTGGCATCATTGCATCTGTTTTGTGAGCTGCAGGAGGACTTTGTGGATTGGTGTCGGACATATGGGTTAGTATTGGACTTGTGGGCTTGAGCAGCACTGGGTTGGGATGTTTTTTTTGATGTGCACTTACCCTTTTTATAAAACTCTCTTTTATAGATGAGTTTCTGTGGATTTGTTTCTCTAAAGTGCCCAGACTCACACAAAAACAGACAGTGAACCTCCACTGCACACCGGGGTTACCTCAAAATCCACGCAGTAATTAACCCCTAGGAGGAAGAGCCTACCCAGTGAGACTACTCCAAGTCTGAGTCAAACACAGACATCCGCCAGGGCTGGCAGAGCGGAAGCTGTTATTAAAACTCACACAACGGACAGTGTGCTTCAGGAGACAGTTCATGATGACTATCCCCCCTTGGCTTAAAAATGCTCTTTGATGGGTGCCCCCACTTGGTGCCACAGGAGAGGGAGTAGGATAGTTGCACCATGAGCAGGCCCCTGGGCCTTGGCGCTAAAGCTCCTTTCTGATGCTCCACAAGGCGCTGAAACAAGAGACCAGCAAATCCCTTCGCCAGGCAATGACTCACTGCAGGGAATGCAATGTAGGCATTCCTGCAGACTTTCCAAGGAAGTGGTTAGATAACAGGGAGTCGCTGGGGATTCCATTTACTGCTGTTTATCAGGTTTCATGGGAATGGTGGTTTGTTCAGAAGCTTTACAATGTTAACACAGGGTGGGGGCAGGATAGGGAGAAACAAAGGCCACCGGGCTTGTCCTAAGGACTGTCTCCTCCCAGAATGGGAGGAGAACTGAGAACCGTAGTTAATAACATGGTGTCCACACTGGTTCATCAATTGTAACCAACATGGTTTCAACAATCAGGGAACTGTGTGCAGAGGGGAGTTCAACTTTCTGCCCAGTTCTTTTCGTAACCCTGAAACTTCTCTAAAAATAAAATTTAATTTTAAAATTTTGATTTAGATTTACCTACATATTTACCTTTTCCAGTGCTCTTCAGTGCTGTTGGCATTCCTCTGTTCCACCTGAGGTCAATTCCTCCTGCTTGAAGTCTCTATAACACTTCTTTTCAGCTTTGGCTTGTTGGTGATCATCCCTGGATTTGTCTGAAACTGTCTTACCTTTGCTGCTGCGGCTTCTTTTATTTAGTTATTTTTAAAATTTTATTTATTTATTTTGCGGCTTCTTTTATAAGAGGATTAAGTTACTTATTTTGTTTGCAACTTTTTACTGTGAGTTGGGTGAAGGTTTACAAGGCAAATCAAGTTTCTATCCAATGAGTCATATACATTCTTCCCCTTGACATTGATTGGAATTCCCACAACATGGCACCACTATCCCATGCCCTCCCAGTGTTCCCAGATTCGACCCTTTTGAACTTGATCTTTGGTTAAAGCCTGCCCTTTAGTCTCAAATGGTTGGCGGTTAGACTTGTCTGTTGTTTTCCTGAACATGGAACCATGGTCGTGAGTTTAGTTCCAGGCCTGCACCGTTGGTTAAGGACCATAGTCCCAGAGGTTCTTCCAGTCTCCATCAGATCAGTAAGCCTGGTCTTAGTTTTAGGAATTTTAGTTTTGTTCCACATTGTTCTCCTATTTTATCCAGGGCCACTGGCAGCACCTCCTCTTTCTCCTCCTCCTTCCCCTCCTGTTTCTCCTTCTTTGTCTTGAGTTGGAGTTTCATCTTTATCTGAAAGTCTCATCTGCCAGCTTAACATTGTCCACAGACGTGGGGAGCAGAAACTTTGACAGGCATCACCATCTTGTGCCTGGGTGTTACCTTGGTGGGGCCTTAGTAGCAGCCACTGCTGTCTTCTTACATGGTTTTACTTCCTTGGCATCCCTGATAACCTGTTCTCATTGGGCTTTTCAAACTTCAATTTTCTGATTCCTCTTGGCCGTTCTACCAGCAACAGAATCCAGGACCTTCCGATGGGATCCCTTCCAAAGCAGCGGGAGTGGTTGCTGGGCACCATCTAGTTCTTCTGGTCTCAGGGTCATGGAGACTGATGTTGGTGTGTGTGGTCCATTAGTCCACTGGATGTTTCCATGCGTCTTGTAGTTTCTTCACTTTTCTTTCTTCTGGGTGGACAGAGACCAGTAATTGCACCTTACATGGCTGCTCACAAGTTTCTAAGACCCCAGTCACTGCTCACCAATGTAGGGTATAGATGTTTTTACCTCCATTTCTAATGATTCACTGGGTGTAAAATTCAACTTTGATCAGCGATAAGCAGCCTTTTCATCGCAGCCCTTGAAAGGGGTCACTTCACTGTCCTTCTGGCTTCTGTTGGTTTCATTGGGAAGTTCCCTGCAAGTCTGGTTGCTCCTGTGATGATAGGAGATCTGTTTTTCCTCTGGCTGCATTTAAAATGTTCTTTGTCTTCCTTTTTGGGGAGCTCCTCTGCTTCCTATAGAGCCCTAGTGCTGTAGTGAGCTGGGCTGTGAGTCACTAGGTCAGCAGTTCAAGCCCACTGACTGCTCTGCAGAAGATTCATTAGGCTCTTCCATCCTGGAAAGAGTTACAATCTTGTAAATCCACAGGGGCCCTTCTACTCGGTCCTGTCGGGTGGCTGTGAGTCACAATCGACTTGATGGCAACGAGTTTTATGTTTCCTGTGCTTTCAGGAGAATCCCGACAACTGGACCCATAGGTCACATCATGGTAAATGGAGAAAAGATTGAAGTTGTCGCGGATTTCATCTTGCTTGGACTTACAGCCAGTGCTCAAGGAAGCAGCTGTCAAGAGATCAAACAACACACTGCACTGGGTACATCTGGCGCATGAGGGCTCTGAAGTGTTGAAAAGCAAGGATATTACGTTGAGGACCAAGGTGTGCCTGACCCAAACCATGGTGTTTTCCATTGCTTCGTATGCACGTGAGAGTTGGACATCGAATAAGGAAGACTGAAGATGAATTGATGTGTTTGAATTACGGTGCTGGGGAAGAATATTGAATGTACCATGGACTGCCGAAAGGACAAACATATCTTTCTGGGAAGAAGTATAGCTAGAATGCTCCTTAAGTCAAGGATGGCAAGACCGTGTCTCACAAACTTTGGGCATGTTCTCAGTAAAAACCAATCCTAAAGAAGGACATCATGCTTAATAAAGAAGAGGCACAGTGAAAAAGAGGAAGATCTTTGTCAAGATGGATCGACACAGCGGTGCATTGATGGGCTCAACCATGAGACCAATGGTGTGTTTGAAGGCTCAGAACCAGGCAGTGTTTAGTTGCTACGAGTTGGAGCCGGTGCGATGGCACCTCACAACAGCAACAACAACAATGCTCTCGGGATATCCCGCGCTGGATGATCCCTGGTAGTGCAGTGGTTCAGCACTATGGTCTATCACTAACTGAAAGGTCAACGGTTTGAACCTAGCAGATACTCCATGGAAAAAGACATGGAGGAAGGACATTGTGTTTATGTGCACATGTATAGCATGGAAACTCTATGCGGAGGTTTCACTCTGATTGTTAGATCACACTTGTCTGAATCAGTTTGTATCCTGGATCGGAGTCTGGACGCTTGGAAGTCAGCATTCCTTTGTTCAGACAATGCCCCGGGAGTGCCTGTTCGTTGCCAGATGTTGTGCTGGCCGGATGCAGGAGAGAGAGTGGTAGGCAAAGCAGATAAGGTCCCTGCAGAGTCAGGGACAGGGTATGAGGCAGAAGCAACAAGAGGTGCAAAGGCTTGGTACTAAAAAAATTCAAACTCACTGTCATGGAGTTAATCCCAATTCACAGTGACCCTGTAAGGCAAAGGAGAACTACCCTATGGGTTCCCGAATCTATAAATCTGTACGTGAGCCAGAAGCCTCATCGTTCTCCCATGAAGGAGCTGGTGGCTTCAAACTGCTTCTCTTTCACCTAGCAGCAGCCTAATGCATAACCCACTCTGCCACCAACGCTTCTCCAAGGCCCTGTGGCTGCAAGAACAGGTCCGTGAGGCTGGGGTGCAGAGAGAGAAGATAATGGGAAGGGGACCCAGTCCTGGGCCAACAAGACCTTGGAAAGAATGGTTGTGGGTTAACTTTTTTGGCCTTTATTTTTAGAGGAGCAATTCGGCTTCTAAGAGGAAATGAGGCCTCAGCTGGGCTCCATATCATGGGTAAAATGGATATAAGGAAAAGAAGCAGACGGGGCAGGAGCATGATGGATTTTGAGTTCCCTGTAGTAGAGTGTGTGCAGGAGTCGTGCTGGGCATTTTGCATGACCTCATCCATCCTGGGGAGCCCTGGTGGATTGAAAACACAGGCCAGTCCCAATGGAGAAAGACGAGGCTTCCTGCTCCCGTAGAGTTATGGTCTTGGAAGCTCACAGGGCCAGTTCTTCCCTGTCTTACAGGGTCATTATGAGTCAGAATCAACTTGACAGTGAGTTTCGGGGTTTTCACCCCCCTGAGTCATCCATCCTGAGTAGAGTGGTCAAAGTCCAGGCTTAGAGTTGGGAAAACAAACAAACAAACAAACAAACAAACAAACTCACTGCCATCAAGTCCATGCCAACTCGTAGCCATCCTATAGGACCGGACAACAGAACGGCCCCTGTGAGTTTACAGACAATAAGTGTTCAATGGACTCAAAAGCCCCGCTTTCTCCTGCTGAGGTCTGGTGGTTTCCAACCGTGGACCTTGTGAACTGCTGACCAACTCTGAACCACTTCACCACCAGGGTTCCTCTAGGGTCCAGCAGGCTGGTTTAAATGCTGCCGTGTGCTTAGCGTGTGACTGAGAGAGAGTGAGTCCTTTCCCATTGAGCCAGTCCCCTCCCCCGGGAAAGGCAGAGTAACAGCCCAGTCTCACAGGGCAACTGTGAGGTTTGAAGAAAATGATGCTGTAGCATTGTACAGGCTCAAAACACTCGCTCTCTTTTCCCTTCCCTGGTGCCTTTTGCTTTATTATGGCAAAATGTGGAGCCCTAGTGGCCTAGTGTTTACGCAGTGGGCTGCTCACCTCAAGGTCAGCAGTTCAGAACCACCAGCTGCTCTGTGGGTGAAAGATGGGGTTTCCTGCTTCCATAAACAGTAATGACCTCAGAAACCCAGAGTGACAGTTCTACCTTGTCCTCTAGGGTCGCTATGAGTCAGCATTGACTCTATGGCAGTGAGTTTGTTGGTTTGATTTCCATGGTAAGATATGCATAACATGAAATATTCACCATCTTAAAGAACACACTCAAGTGACATTGAGTATAATCAAGATGTGCAACTGACACTTCTCTATCTAGTTCCAGACTTTCTTGTGTCACCTCAACAGGAAAGCCCATTCTTATTAAGCAGTCCACCCCTGCTTCCGCCACACCCGTTCCCTGCTTTCTGTCTCTATACCCACCGCAGTGACAGCCATTCTTTAAAAAAAAAAAATATATATATATATATATATATATATATGTGACATCCATTCTGACTCTTAGTGATCTTTTAGGGCAGTGCTTCTCAACCTCCCTAAGGTCGCAACCCTTTATAAAACAGTTCCTTATGTGTGGTGACCCCCCCAACCATAACATTATTTTTGTTGCTACTTCATACCTGTAATTTTGCTACTGTTATGAATCGGGTGACCCCTGTGAAAGGGTCCTTCGACCCCCAAAGGGGTCACAACCCACAGGTTAAGAACTGTTTTAGGGCAAAGGAGACCTGCTCTATAGGGTTTCCGAGACAGACAGCCTCATCTTTCTCCCAAGAAGGAGCTGGTAGATTTGAATCACTGACCTTTGGTTAACAGTCCAATGATTAACCCATTGTGCTACCAGGTCTCCTCTCTGTCTATAGATTTGCCTATGCTGGGTATTTCCTGTGAATGGAATGATAATTAGTGCCTTTTGAACCACGGTTTATATCCGTGTGTCACTCTGTTTATGGCTGAGTAATATTCCATTGTACGGATAGAATCCATTGTGTGTCTATCTGTTCATCAGTGGCAGTTGAGTCGATATTTGAGTCCTGCTTTCAGTCAGCTCTTTTGAGTATATACCCAGGAGTGGAATTGCTGAATCCAAAGTAGCATCATGCCCTGAGGGTGTAGTGATCACAGGTTGAGCAGTTCAAACTCTCCATCTGCTTTGTGGAAGAAATATGTGGCCATCTGCTTCTGTGAAGATTTACAGCCCTGGATGAGGGCGGTGTGGGGGTGGGGGTGGGGGGAACGACAGGGCACTAATCCACCACCTGGAGGCTACTGTTTATGTCTCCACAGGAAAGGGAGAGAGGGCCCAGACCTCAAGCTGGTACGCCAAGCCTGGGGGCAACACACCTGCAGGAAGTAGTAAACTAACAGAGAGGTCTGCAGCAACACACCTGCAGGAAGCAGCAAACTAACAGAGAGGTCTGAGGGGCCAGCCCCTATCCCAGATACACCAACCCCTCTCCCCAGAAGAATGCACTACAGAGGATAGCACTGAAGATACAGCCTGGGGAGAGGGGCGGGTCTGCTCAGACCACACATGGGAGCAAACTAAGAGAGAAAGAGAGAGAGTGTACAGCATCCTGGTCCACCAAACTTCTTGGATGACATTCCCACTCGAAGCAGCCAATACACAGAGAGGACTGTGAGGTCTGCCTCACCATGAGACACAATGTCCCCTTATTGACCCACAGCACTAGGGGCTGGGGGGGCAGCACCGGAGACACAGTGCGGTAATTGTGCCCTGTCTGACCCCCCACACCAGAGGTAACAGGAAGGGAGCGCAGCAGAACAGCAAGGGGAGCAAAGCAACAAGTCCCTGAGGAATTCTGAAAATAGACTTCAGGCTCCGGGAGCAGGGCTTGGCACTGCACCAGATCCGATTGGAAAACAGTCAGAAGGTTCAGCACACAGAAATGAAACTATTCATAGGCTATTTCCCCTCCCCTCCTTTTTTCCATGTCTATCTATATAAGATAGGCAGGATAAACAATCCTGAGGAGAAAACAACAGGACCAATGGTTCCAGAGGGACAGGGTACAGGAAGAGGTGGGGGAAAGGGAGGCAGGAACCAACAAACCCAGGGACAAGGGAACTACAAGAAATCTAAAATCCATGGTAAGGAGGGCATAGAATGCCTGATGGGGTTCGATCAAGTGAAATGTAGCCGTGAGGAAGTACAGAGAGTTGAATAAAGGTCAAGCATGATAATGGGGACAGGAAGAAAGCAAAAGGAAATAGAGGAAAGAAGTAGGAGGCAAAAGACATTTATAGAGGTATAAACATAGGCATGTACATATGTAAATATATTAATATATAATGATAGGTATATAGGTCTATGTACCTATATTTATAGGTTAAGTATTAAGGTAGCAGGTGGACATTATCCTCCCTCAATACAAGAACACTTTGTTCTAATAACCTGGCATTCTGTGATGCTCACCTTCCTGACACAATCACTGAAGACAAAATGGGTGTATAAGTAAATGTGGTGAAGAAAGCTAATGATGTCCGGCTATTACAAGATATACTGTCTGGGGTCTTAAAGACTTAAAGTTAAGCAAATGGCCACCTAGCAGGGAAGCAACAAAGTCCACATGGAAGAAACACACCAACCTCTGTAATCACGAGGTTTTAAGGTGTCGATGGGATCAGGTGTCAGGTATCAGAAGACCCCAAACAACCAACCATTTCAATGACAATGAGGGGGGTCGGAATGGAGACCCAAAGCCAATCTGTAGACAATTGGACATCCCCTCACAGAAGGGTCACAAGGAAGGAATGAGCCAGCCAGGGTGCAGTATAGCACCAACAAAAGACACAACGTCCCTCTAGTTCTTTAATGCTCCCCTCCTCCCCTCACTATCAGAACCCCAGTTCTATCTTACAAATCTGGCTAGATCAGAGCATGTACACTGGTACAGATAAGAGCAGATAAACCCCTCAGGACCAATAATGAGAATAACAATACCATGAGGGTAGAGGGAAAGTGAGAGAAAAGGGGAACCGATCGCAATAATCAACATACAACCCCCTCTCCCCGGGAATGAACAACAGAAATGTGGGTGAAGGGAGACAGCAGATGTTGTATAATATGAAAATAAAAATAATTTATAAATTACCAAGGGTTCACGAAGGGGGAAGGGGGATGGAGGAGTAAAAAGAAGAGCTGATACCAAGGGCTCAAGTTGAAAGAAAATGGTTTGGAAATGAAGATGGCAACATATGTACAAACATGCTTGATGCAATTGATGCATGGATTGTTCTAAGAGTTCTAAGAGCCCCCAATAAAATGATGTATTTAAAAATAAAGATTTACAGTCTTGGAAACCTACGGGGCAGGTCTCCTTTGTTCTGTAGGATCCATAGGTGCTATGATTGACTCGAAGGCAGTGAGTTGGGGTTTTGAGTATTCACCTGCCCAGTGTTGACCATTCCCTACACGGGTGCCTGCCTATAGCCCTGTCTCTTCCCAGGAATTCAGAGCCCCCGAGTTTCCAGGTAGCTCTCCTGGACGCCAGTGTTGGGCTCATTCCAACCCCAGCAGTGTGACCCTAACTGGGCTGAGTTGTACCAACAGGAGGGAGAGCCATGCCGCGGAGAAGGCTTTCTGCTCCAGGTACTTTTGTGTGGGCTGTCACCTCTGTCACCACCTGTAGCCTCACTCAAAGTGGTCTCCTGGTGCCCATTTGTTTTATGAACCAAAATTAGATTCCGTGTCAAACCCAGAGTCATCCGATAAAACCAAACCAAACTCACTGCCATCCCCTCGATCCTGACCCATAGAGACCCTATACACAGAGTAGAACTGTTCCTGTGGATTTCTGAGACTGTGACTCTTACAGGGGTAGAACATCTTGTCTTTCTCCCTCGGAGCATGGTAGTTTTGAACCGATGGCCTTGCAGTTACCACCCCTCAGTGTAACCACTAGGTCACCAGCCTCCCTGGTCATCAATAAGCAAATGCTAATTTTAATCATAAAGCCCAGTTTAGTGATTGCTGGACACTGGGAGCTGATGCAGCCCGATCAGCCGTGTGTAGGAACCAGACAGAGGGGAGTGCCACCGGGACAGGGAGGGCTTCTTTTGACTTTAGTTTTCCCTAGCAGGTGTCAACCCCCTTCCCAGCGAGGTCACCTGGAGATGTTCGACATGGAGACCACTGGGAGAGATCCCTTCATAAATGCATTCTCTTAAGAGGTATCAGAGTGGCAACCTAGAAGGTAAGATGTTGGCTTGCTGAAGCTTGTGGAAGAGTGACTTTTGCTGTCATGAATAAATGTCCTGTACTACTTAGGAGACACTAGTGGTACAAACAGCTCACTCACTTAGTTGCTACGGGTTGTATTGGTTGTTTGAATCCACTCAGAGGCACCTCGGAAGAAAGGCCTGGTTCCCTAGTCCTTAAGAATCCCATTGGAAAAAGCCATGGGAAGCCCCAAGATGCACTGATTGACTGACACACATTCAGAACTGATTCCACAGTAACTGTGGATACTGTTTGGGCCCCACAGTTGAGCAGGCCTCTTCAACAGGTGGTGAATCTCCCATCATTGGGGCATGGAAGCAGAAGGGAAGTATTCCCGGGAGGGCACTTTGCCTGAATGATTGGTTTCCCTGAAGTTTCAAGGGAGAGGAAAGAACTTCTGCCCTTAAGTATCTCCAGCAGGTTCTTGAGCAGAAATAATCACATTGCAAATTTCTGTCTGTCTTCTGAAGGAGGCGTTTGCTGGAGGGACTTAGTGGTGGAGGCGTGGTTTCCTCTAGCTTGGGGGTGGGTAACTTCTGGCCTGAAGACCAATCAGGCCTGGGAAATCACCAATACCAGCTAACCTCACATGGCACCATGAGCAGCAGGTCTAGCCATCCTGTTAGGGGTGGAGTTATGTAAATGTTTGCCTGGCCCAGCCCTCCAAGTGTTCTAAATCTCCACATGGCCCTAGGGCCTAGGCAGAAAAAAAACCCCAACGTTCCCACCCCTGCTCTAGTTGCATCAGCCGCGGTATGTGACCTCTGCTACTTATCTTGTTGGTTCCCAGATGAACGGAACAGACAGAAAATAATTTTGTCCAGTTAGCAAAACAACAGAAGTGGCCAGGTAAGCCAGGAGAAACCCAGGGGGCGTTAGTGAGGTAGACATGTGGGTAGTGGTAGGATTCAAATAACGTGACAACCAGTTTGCTGCCCTAATGGCCGTTTTAAGAATTAAAAAATATATACTGAAAGGTAGTTTATTATTTCATACAGTTGATACTTAAATTTGAGTTATGCAAAACTAGATTATAGGAGTTTACAAATATTAATGAAAAAAGGTGAAATAACTGACAAAAACAATGAAGTTGTTAATAAGATTTTTTTATAAAACTGCTACTATTCGATACTTGATATTTCGTATAAGTTCTTGATTGCTATCCTCACTTGCGATATTCTTCACTTTTATAAGAGAATCATCAGCTGTGTGATTGATTCATAATCATCTTTCCATTGTCAGAGTAGGATCCCATTTGTTTAGAGGTACACCAATTTGACGACAATCATTGTGTCTGATATATGTTAGAAATGTTAAGTAGCCAGGATCAGGACAGGGGGTTGTCCTTCCCATGGCCTGTGAAGTTCCCCAAAGGGAGGTTGGGAAGAACTCAGGCGAGCCTTAGGCACCTAAGAGGACCCTTTAACCGAGCATGCTCCAATTCCAGCCCTAGCCAGGTGGGCAGTAAGTACACCTGGGTGGCCCAAACTAGGCCCAGGTGGGCTTAATTCAGTTAATGGGGTCCACCAAGACCGTCCACCCTGACTGCCCGGCCAGAGGTCTGAAATACCCTGGCGGTGGGAAGCCTTCTTTTCCCTGCCCCAGTGCCATCCGCGCTGTGCCACACTCTTGGGCCTCAGATCTGTATGTGTGGGCCGTTGGCCCATGAGGTTTGGGTCCAGTTGTGCCCCAGTGCGGCTTCCCAGTTTGGCATGCTTCTCTGAAATACCGTGTAATCTTTGAGTCTCTAAAACCTGAAACTTGTCCCATCCCTCATAAAAACTCACTTGGAGGACAACAGAGAAACAGGGGAAGGGAGATGTCAGACAGTGTAAGATATGACAAAATAATAATAATTTATAAATTATCAAGGGTTCATGAGGGAGAGTTGAAAGGGGGAGGGTGGGAAAAATGAGGAGCTGATACCAAGGGCTCAAGTAGAAAGCAAATGTTTTGAGAATGATGATGGCAACAAATGTACAAACGTGCTTGACACGATGTATGTATGGATGGATTGTGATGTGTTGTAGGAGCCCCAAATAAAATGATTGAATTTAAAAAACAAAAAACTCACTTGGATTACAAACCAGGCTTTGTCATGGGAAGCCAAGAACCGAGCTCTAGGAACCTCACAGAGAGGTGACTTCTTTGAACATATGTGCATTTTTGAAAACCCCCGTTCTGCTTCTGCTGAATTGACAGCAATTGCTCTGACAATAGTTTTAGCTCTTTGAACACGCTCAGAAATAGCCTATGTCACTCCTTGGCTCATGGGAATTTGGGGCTTACCATAAAGCCGAAATGACTGACACACTGTCACCCTCTTGTTATTTGGCACTTTTCCTCTTGAGGCTATATGTTTGTTTACTGCCGCAAGAAATGCAAGGGAATAAAAGTGTAGTATTTCCACCTCCATGATAGGATCGCTGAAGACAAATGGGTGCATAAGCAAGTGTGGCGAAGAAAGCTGATGGTGTCCGGCTATCAAAAGAGATAGTGTCTGGGGTCTTAAAGGCTTGAAGGTGAACAAGCGGATATCTAGCTCAGAAGCAACAAAGCCCACATGGAAGAAGCACACCAGCCAGTGCCATCACGAGGTGCCAAAGGGACCAGGTATAAGGCATCATGCAAAAAAAAAAGATATATGTATATATATATATGTGTATATATATATATATAT
The DNA here is from genome assembly GCF_050624435.1 of Tenrec ecaudatus. Classification (NCBI taxonomy): domain Eukaryota; kingdom Metazoa; phylum Chordata; class Mammalia; order Afrosoricida; family Tenrecidae; genus Tenrec; species Tenrec ecaudatus. Next base: position 88,076,514 of record NC_134539.1, on the reverse strand, counting down.
ATACCATATTGAATGAAGGGGGCAGTGCAGAGTAGAGACCCAAGGCCCAAGTGTTGGCCACTGGAGATCCCCTCATAGAGGGGTTTAAGAGAGGAGATGAGTCAGTCAGGCTGCGAGGTAGTACCGCTGCTGGATGCTTCCTCCCCCCAACTACCATGATCCAACTACCATGATCTGAATTCTACCTTGCAGAGGTTGTACACTGGTGCAGAGGTTGTACACTGGTGCATATGGGGGCTGGAGGCATAGGGAATCTAGGGTGGATGATACCTTCAGGACCAAGGGTGTGAGGGGTGATGCTGGGAGAGTGGAGGGTGAGTGGGTTGGAAAGGGGGAACTGATTACAAGGATCCACATGTGACCTCCTCCCTGGGAGATGGACGGCAGAGAAGGGAGACTCCGGATAGGGCAAGATATGACAAAATAACAATGTATAAATTACCAAGGGCACATGAGGGAGTGGGGAGCGGGGAGGGAGGAAAAAAAAAAAAGAGGACCTGATGCAGAGGGCTTAAGTGGAGAGCAAATATTTTGAGAATGATTGGGGCAGGGAATGTGCGGATGTGCTTTATACAATTGATGTATGTATATGTATGGATTGTGATAAGAGTTGTATGAGCCCCTAATAAAATGTAAAAAAAAATAAATAAAATATGTCCCCTAGGGAAAGCTCCATAAGAGAGGGTCCTGAGTGTCTGAGCCCACTTACACAGTTGTGTTATAATAATTTTAAAAAGTGTAGTATTTGATTAAAAGCATAATGAGTTTTATGAAATGAATATTATAAGCAGAATTCTATTTAATTTTTTAGCTATGGATTGCATTAACATGGCCATGGGCACTTAGGATACGCTGTTGTGCAGAGATGAGCATTAAGAACGAGAAGGATCGTAAGTTTGTGAGCAGCTGCCCACCTCAGAGAGAATCCTGATTACAAATGACATTTTAACAACTGAATCTCCACATGAAACAAAACATTAGCTTATTCTGCTGGATTGGTTCAAACTGGCTGAATCCCACCACTCCATATGGGCGAGGGGAGGGGAACACTTGGTATGCACCTCCTTTGCCTTTGGGGATTCTCCAGAAATGGTTGTTAGGTAGCTAGATTTAGGGATGGGGTGACCCACTCATCCCTGCAAAGGTCCCCATAGAGGAGGTTGGAAAGAAAACAGGTGACGAGACACCTATGAAGACCCCAAACTGAGCATGCTCATCCTCAAGCCCCCAGGCGGGGTGGTGGGGGTTGTGTTAGGTTTCCCTCTCCAGCTTCGGTTCTTGGCTCCGCCCGAGAAAGATTTCACGCCGAAGCCGGGCTCGTGATCCAAGTGAATTAAATGAAAGTTCAAAGAAGCATCAGGTTTTACGCAGCACTCATTGGATTCCTTTGACCCTGCGGCCTGGCAGAGACTGCTCCAGGTCATGCAAGGATCTCTCCCCTCCCACGAAGACGACCAGACCCCACAAACAAGCCAAGACCAAGAGACCAAGGGCCCCCTCTCCCTTCTGGTCTCTGCCTTTTCAAGGGTTCCCGGGGGAGGTGTGGTGAAAGACCCCAGGTTGATCCCATTGGCTGAATTGCAATCACCCGGCCCAGGTGGGCTGCTCCAGGTGTAACGCCCATTCGAGCCCACAGGCAGGAAAATCCAGCTTTTGTCTTTTGCTGGCTCTCCTGGGCATGCGTAAATGGACTTCCCAATTCCCTAGGCTAAGCTACCTCACAGTTGGGGGTACACTCTCTCTCTCCTGAGTTTGGCCTCTGCACTCTCCTGTCCCTTGCTCCCTTGCTCCCTCAGTTCCTGGGACCCCACCCCCCAAAAGTTCCACACATGTGGGTGCTCTTTTCCAAGAGGTTGCCCTGTTATGAGCCCCTTTGAGACTGTCTTTCATAAAAGCCCACTTGGATTACAAAATGGGCTTCAGCATGGATTCTTTCACCCTGCGAAGCCAAGGACTGAGGTACTACCCAATGGAGAAACCTCACAGTGAGTTCCAGACTGGGTATCCTGAGAAGAGAGGGTTCCTGACTCTTGCAATGCCAGTGAACTAGCCCTTACCCACTGTAAACCCACCCCTATTGATTCAGCAGGAGCCCTGGTACTGTAGTGGTTGTGCATTGAGCTGCAACCCACATGGTTGGCAGTTCAAAACTACCGGCAATTCTGTGGGAGAAAAACTGGGCTTTCTATTCCTGTAAACAGTTAAAGCCTCAAATCCACAAGGGGGTCACTGAGTCAGCATTGACTGGAGAGCAATGAGTTTTCTTTCTTTGGTTGATTAAACACTTCCCAAGGATCAGTCCCTGTACGATTGGCTTGACCAACATCTCCTCCACCCCTATTTTACTTTTGAGGACAAAGGAGAGTTGACCACAGTCACAGAGCGAGTAGGTACATCAGAGCCATGCCCTTTTGGCTCTGTTGGCCTGCAGGCTCCCTGGCTCCCTTCTATGGGTGTGGTGGTTGGAGCTATCTGTAAGGCAATCAACACAGGACAGGGATTTCAGTGTGTTGATGTCAGGGACTGCAAGATTTCATCTCATGTAATTTGGACATGTTAATAGAAGACACCAGGCCCTGGAGAAGGGCATTGTGATCCATAGAGTGGAGGGCCCGTGAAAAAGGAGATCCCTTAAAGAGAGGGATACAGATGCCTGCAACCATGGGCTTGGATACAGCAAAAATTGTAAGGATGCTTCAGGTGCTGGAGAGCATTTTGTTCTGCAAGATACAGGATTTTGATGGGTCAGAATCAACCTGAGGGCATCTATCGTCAATAATTGTTAGGGAGAACCGATCTCGAAGATCTATGTGTAACCTCCTCTCTGGGAGATGGGCAATGGGGAGGCGGGTGAGGGGAGATGCCGGGGAGTGTAAGATAAGATATAATAATTATTTATAAACTATCAAGGGACCAGGGGTGGGATCGGGGAGGGAGGGGGACAGGGGAAAAAAAGGGAAACCGAGCTGATTCCAGGAACCCAAGTGGAAGGTGAATTATGAGAATGATGAGTGCAACGAATGTATAAGGGTGCTTTGCTCAATTGATGTATGTACAGACTGTGATAAGAGCCTTATGAGCCCCAATAAAAAGATTTAAAAAAATGTTGATATAATTGATTTATGGATTATTATATCTGAAAGAGCCGCCAATAAAATGATTTTTAAATATAAATAAAATAATTGTACTGAAGGCTAAGGTGAAGTGGGCCCCCCAAATTAGAAAGCAGCTGGTGTTGTGGAATGGCTCTGTGCTGTTTTTCTCTTTTCCGCATATAAGTAACACCCAGCAGCCAAGGGGGTACTTAGTGGGTTACTTGCTGGACTGCTAAAGACAAGGACAGCAGTTCAAGGCTGCCAGCTGCCCTACTCTGTCCTATAGGGTCCACATGAGTCGGAATCGACTGATGGCAGTATTTGGAGTTTTAGAGGCATTTAAAACCTATCCATTTAAAACGAAAACAAAGCCACACAAAAACCTCTTTTCCTGCCACCCCTTTCCTCTCCGTCACTATTTTCATCGCTCAGTATTCTGTACTACTGACAACCCCGATATGAAATTCTGGCTCACAGCCACCCTCTTAAGAGAGGGGTGAATTGTTCCACAAAGCTGCCAATCTTGAAAAAAATAAAGAAAAAGTTTTAATGACATAGAGCTCACACATCTTACACTTCAATAGTTGGGTCATATCAAGAGGAGCGCCGTCATCACCGCAAGCGTTACTGGAGTAACGTCACTGGAGCAGACTGCTTCCCCACCCCCACCGGGCTTGCAATTCCTGAATTCCTCAGGACTCCTTTCCTCTCACAGTCAGCGCTCCTGCCCTCCGCACACTTTGAATGACGGGCACCTTCCCGGGTGCTCAGACCTTCCCTGGCATCGACCTGGGCACCAGTGTTTTGCATCACAGGGCTTATCAGAATTGCCATTATTTATATTTTGTCTCCTGGCCCCGACCAGACCCAGAGGCGTCCAGTGTCGTCTAGCTCGCTCCAGTTGGAGTGGCGGGGGAGGATGAGTGAGGTCAGCTTCAGAGGAGGGGTCCCCGGCGAAGGAAAAGGTCCTGGGGGTCGGGGGTCAGAGGCCCCGGTCGGTGCGGGGAGCAGCCTTCAGGTGACACTCCCACCGCTCGCGGCACTTCGACTTTCAAAGGGGGAGGGGGCCCCGCTCGGGCCAAAGTCCGAGCCCGCAGGGGGCTGCCTGGGAGCTACTTAAATCTACGGCCCGCCGCCTCCGGCCTCTGTTGCGCGGGCGCCAGCGGGCAGCGGACTGCAGGTCAGTGGCGGGCGGGCGGGCAGGCTGGCTGCCGGCGCAGGGACCCCGCGGGGGGCAGCGGGCGGCCCTGGGACTTGTAGTTCCCAGCTCCGCGGAAGCTGCCGCGAACCCGGGAGCGGCCGCGGGTCCGGGAACTACATTTCCCACAAGGCTGGGGGCTGGTGGTGGTGCGGCGGCCGGAGGGACTCCGAGGAGGCGCCCGGGCGGGCGCGCAGCCCAGCGCCATGGGGCCGGCTTCGGGAGGCCGCAGGCTCCGCGAGGCCCCGCGCGGTCCCCCCGAGGCGGCCTCCGACCGAGGGGAGCCGGAGCCGGGTCAATGAGCGGCCCCGCGGCCGGGCTCGACTGCTGCGGAGGCCTCGGCGGGGTGGATTTCAGGCAGGTACGGACGGACCGCGCGGCGCCTCGGGGCCGCCGGAGCCGCCCGAGCCGCTCAAGCCGGGGGCCGAGGGCCCGCCTCCAGCGCAGGAGGCCGGGCTGCCCACGTTACCTGGCAACGCGGCGGAGCGGGGCCTGGCGATGGGGTGAGGGGGCGTGCGTGACGGCGTCTGTGTGCGTGGGGCGCCGGGACGGCTCCCTCCGAGCCGGCTCCCTCCGAGCCTCATTGCGCGTGCGTGGTGGGGGGGTGGGGGGCGGCAGGCGTGTGCCGGGTTGGGTGAGCCTTTGTGCGGGTGTCCTGGGCTGTGGCTGCGTTGCTCGGAGCGGAGCGTGCGTCTGGAGCCCGGATGCGGGTGTGTGTTCCTGAGGAGGGTGTGGAAGGACACCCTTAGGTGCGTGTGCTCGGCGGGACCGGAGGTTTTAAAAAGAGTCCTAACAGCCCTCCCCGCCGCAGCCCCGAGCCGATTGCACGCGTGTCCTTCCGTCCTACGCCCTAGTTGGATGGGAGGGATGGGAGGGGGGCTGCGGAGCTGGGACCTGGTGCTGGCCCGAGCTGACCTTTTTCCGAGTCTCTCCCAATTCTGGTTGCTGCCCTCTCCCCTTCCCCAGCTTCCTGTACCCTCCGTGGATCCAAACTTCCTCTTTAGATTCTTCATTCTCCTTTTCCTTCAGTTACACTCTAAACCCTTGAGACGTGCTCAAAGTAGCCGCTGATTCAGCCCCTACTACACGGACGCATTCATTCCTACAGGGACCCAGCCATTGATTCCTGAAGACCTGGTGTTGGGACCAGGCAGGATGTCCCTGAGCTTACGTTCTCAGAGGGAGAGAGAGAAATATAAATGATTAGGAGTATTCCAAAGGAGAGCTTAGGAAAGTGGGTTTGCAGTCACAAGGTAAGTGGTTACAGTGGATAGGGCACTGTGACCTGAGTGAGAAACCTCACTTGGGGTCAGAGCCCTCGCGGCAGAGGGAGCATAAAGTCTTAATAAGCACAGTGTTCAGGGGACAAAAGAAGGCTAGGTGGGCAACCCTGACACAGTACAGGACAGTGAGGGGCAGTGGATGGCTGAGGAAAAGACACCACCCTCCCTCGTTTTTTGTTAATCTTTGTTTCAAAGCCTAGGTTGCTATGGGGGGTGGCCCTAGCAGAGGATGACTACATCACTACGTAACTGCCAAATTATGACTGAACTGCCAAACTACTGCGAATCATAGCCAAGCTGAGGTGCCAAATAACCCTTTCCTTCACCGTCAGAGCCAGCATCACTTGTGCCTCATACCTTGGCACTTGTTACCGTCAGACCTAAGTCATTAGTGTACAAAGTAGATACAGTATTAGATTCTTTTTACTATAGTTGTAAATATAAATGTTAGCTTGCAAGATAATTAATAGCAAAGAGTAGGTGTACTCTATCACCATTGCAGGTAGCTTGTCATTGACTTCTGATGACAGAGCCAACGTGTACATGTAGATAGAGTTTCACAAGGTGAACATAAAAAAAACCCAGGTCATCTGCGCCCAGGAACATGCAACATCTCTCCGTTTACAGCAGTGTTTCCCAACCTGTGGGTGGCAACCCTTTTGGGGATCGAATGACCCTTTCAGAGGCATTGTCTGATTCATCACAGTAGCAAAATGACAGTGATGAAGTAGCAAAGAAAATAATTTTATGGTTTGGGGTCACCACAGCATGAACTGTATTAAAGGGTCGTGGCATTAGGAAGGTTGAGAACCACTGGTTTACAGGCTTAATATGGTCAGGGCCAGAGGGCTTATCATGTATATCTGCTACAGTAAATCTCGAATGAAAAGGGATTCTAAGAAGGGTCCCCCACTTCCCCCCCACACCCCTCCTGGGCTCTGCCTGGCTTAGCCACCAGTGTTTCATGGAATAGTCAATCTGTCCAGGCAAGGTAGGCTCATATCAACAACAGGGACAGCATGCAGGGGGACATGGATGGATGTACAGAGATCCAGCTCAGAGCTAGTCATTGCACATTTTGCCCTGAGGCAGAGCCTGTCTTCTCTATGTGGTAGGTACTTGGCTCAGACTAGAGCAGGGAAGTTAATTAGGTGGGTTAGGAGGATTTCCTGCTGCGTCTCCTTCCCTTAGTGCCAATGGGCTGTGCAGTTTGGGAGCTACGGACTTGGGGGGGAGGGCGGCAGGGGCGGGGATGCCGGTCTGGGAGACTGGTACAGGTCAGGGTGACCTTCACTGACTAACATTGTGATTTTTCCACTACTGTCCTCACTGATACAATTACACATTCTGTTGCCAAAGGTCTTTTCTTAAAAAGAAACACATTCACACACAGTATAAAAAACCAATCATCCACCAGAACAAATGTATGAGGGTAAGTCAAAAAGTATCGTTATACAAGAATAACAAAATAAGCTATTCTTTCTCTACATATTTTCCTTTTAGGTCTATACATTAAAAACATTTTATTGGCATGTAATACTGTTCTAATTCAATAGTTTAATTGTATTAAGAGTGGTGCGAGCATCACTTACAATACATTTTCTTCTTTCTTGTACTTATTATTGGCTCCCCATTTCTCCGCAACCTCCCCTGCCACACCCCCCAAGAAACCATTAATCCAGTTACTGTCTCTAATAGAGTTTCATATACAGAAAAATATACACCTCTCCAAAAAACACCCCAAAACCAACAGCAATAACAAAACAAAAGAACTTCAATCAAAAAGAAAGCACAAAATATTAAAAACCTAGGACAAATGTAAAATGGATCAAAAGGGATATCAAATGATAAGGTGTTAAATTTTAGCCGAATATATATCTGCAATCATCCACTTTTGAATCCACTCTACATGATAGCAAGACTGTTCACACTCCTGGTTTATGGTCAGAGGGGAATCACCAAGGGCTTAATTTTTTACCTAGTGTATTTTTCCTTTCCTTTTTTTTTTAACGGAAACAATTTGTGTCAAAAGGGAGATCAAGTAATAGGATATTGCAGATCTATACACTTTTGAATGTGGGTTTCCAGCTTTGCTTTCTAATCCTTCTTTGAAGAATGCTGGCTCTCTGATTTACACCAGGGGTGTCAAACTGGTGGCCCGTTGGCCGCATGCAGCCCCTGAAGTAATTTTTTGTGGTCCATGATGCTCTGAAATAAAATGAAAATAGAAAAAAAATTTATGAAGAAAATAGTGCTTAGGAGAGATTGAGGCAATACCATACACACAATTCCCTCGTTAACATTTTATTTCAGAGCATCATGGGCCACAAAAAAATTACCTCGAGGGGCCGCCAGTTTGACACTCCCGATTTACACGATGTCAAATACGTGGTGTCAGAATGGCAGTAGCAGTATCCTCAAAGGACATGATGGACACATTTCATTATCTTTCCATTTCATTTTGTCTATGAACTTTCTGGAGCCCTGCTCCTCTGGCTTTTCAGTGCTGAACCAGCCCAGGAGCCCACGATAACCCCTACTCAATTGTGACATAATATCCTTTAAATATCTGAGAGGAGCTTCAAGAAGTTCATGCAAAGGTAATCCATACATTGATGGGTTCCATTTGCTGATGTACTGCTTGAAGATTCTATGGCTGTTTGTGCGTATGGGATAAAGAATCTAACTTTACCCACAGTGATTGTAATTGTGTGAAAGATAAACTATAAAACCCTTGGAATTTCCTAAGTAATTGAGATTTTATTTTTGTTATCTAAGCCCTCCAGATCACACTGAGGGCTGTGCTGGTCTGGGCCCTCGTTATCTGACCACAGGGACTGTGGGGGTGGGGAGGTATGATCACTATGCAGTGAGGCCCTGTTAACAGACTTGAGCCTCTGGGCTTCCTGGTTGGAGGACGGTATTAGTGGGAGGGGGTGTCCCCTTCTAGGGACTTGGAAGCTCTGTTGAGAACCCTTCCAGACCCCATCTTATTTGTCTCTTTATTGTGTTGTTTTTTGCTTTCATCCAGCTGAAATTGTAACTAGAATTCCTTCATGGAGTTCTGGGAGTCATTGCAGCAGATGATCAAGCCTGAGGAAGTAGTGGATCCTGCAGGTCAGAAGTCAGGGCGGGTTTAGTTAGGGATTCTTGAGCTTGAGGCTGTTGTCCCGATGGGGTAGAGGGAGCCCCTGAATGTGAGACCAGTAGGGTAGAGTTGAAGGTGGCTTCTGGGGACCCTGAACTTGGAATATTTGTTTGTCCTTTTCTTGAAATGTCTTTGTGTGACTATTAAGGTAAGGCTGGGCTCATAAAAAGAAGAACTTCTGTAGCATTGGTATTATTTCTTCCTAAAATGTTTGGTGCAGAATTCACTTAGGGACAGACACCATCTGGGTCTGAAGTTTTCTGGGAGATTTTAACATGACTATAATTTCTCTAATAGATGCAGGACGATTTCTTCTTAAATGGATTTTGGTAGTTTGTGTCTTTCATGTGTGCCTATATCACCTAAGTTGTCCAATTAATAGGCATAAAGTTGTTAGTTGAAAAAATATCAAGATACACTCACTAAAAAACCCCCCCCAAACTACCGTATATACTCGAATATAAGCAAACCCGAGTATAAGCCGAGGTTCCTAATTATTACCTGGGAAACCAGAAAAACTGATTGACTTGAGTACAAGCCTAGGGTGGAAAATGCAGAAGCTGTTGGTGAGTTTCAGTAATCAAAACAAATGAAAATAAAATTACTAAAAATTAAGACATCAGTGGAGTAATGTATTTAAATATTTATTTTAAATAAAAACCATAAAGGACAAGTCATTTAACAGTAAACCAGCATAGTAAGTGGAAAATAGGTTCCACAAAAACAATAAGGTATCAACAATGATACCTTAAGAGTACTATTCCCTGAACTCAATCAACAACCAAGCTAAAATGTAGAGTTAAAATCCTTCAAAACTGGATTCCTCATCATCATCCGTATCCCAATGCAGAGCTTCAGCTGGTGTGAGGTCATCATAGACGCTGTCCTCACTGAGATCGCCGTCATCGCCATCACTGCTGTCATTTTCATACAAAGCGCGGTCTTCACTGCCATCCATAGCATTACTAATACTACATTTCTGGAAGGCACGTCGCACCATGTCTTCTGGAATGTCTTCCCATGCATCTTGAACTCACTTTGCTATTAACTCTATGTCTGGCTTCATGAGATTTCCTCCTTTTGTTAGTCGGGCTTGACCAGATGACATCCATTCATGCCAGATCCTTCGCACACGGTCTTTAAAAGGCTTATTCAAAGATACACGTCTTAGGGAGACTCTGATTGGTTAGATGTGAGTAAACAAACATTCGAAGTGGAGAAACGGCAATCGTTCTCAAGATGACGGGCGTTCGTCCCATTACCTCGGGGCCCCAGCGAGATGTTGCACCTCTCTGGGGTACCACTGACCCGTGTATAAGCTGAACCCCAGTTTTTCAGCACTTTTTTGTGCTGAAAAACTCGGCTTATACATGAGTATATATGGTACTACATTTTTGTTGCTATCATGTCGAGTCTGACTCCTGGTAACCCCCTTTGGGTCAGAGTAGAACTGTGCTCCGGGTTCTTTTAGAAGTAGTTCACCAGGCCTTTCTTCTGAGGTTCCTCGGGGGGACTTGATCCTCCAAGCTTTCTGTAAGCAGTTGAGCATGTTAACGGTTTTATACTGACCAGGGACGTTTCATTCCTGATATTGGAAACTCATTCCTGTGTTTTCTGTTGCTGTTTTTTCTTCTTTGGACCAAACAGGTGTATCAGTTTCATTTATTCTAAAAATCAGCTTTTGATTTCTTCTCTACTGTTTTCAGACTGATGGATTTCTGCTCTATTATATTCTTATACCTACTTTGGGGTTAATTCCATCTTTATCTTTGGGTTCTTTTTTTAACATTTTATTAGGGGCTCATACAAATCTTATCACAATCCATACATACACATACATCAGTTATATAAAGCACATCTGTACATTCTTTGCCCTAATCATTTTTTTTTAAATCTTTGGGTTCTTAAGGGCTAAAGATTGTATTACTGATGTGACACATGCCTTCCCGGCCAACACAAGATTTTAATGCAATAAACCCCTTCGACACACGGCTTTCATTACGTTCCCCATATTTTGCCATATTTCATTTTCATTCTGTTCAAATTACTTTTTCATTTCTTTTGAGACTATCTCTTTGATAGTCACATGGCCAGTTTAGGAGCCTGTTCTTACTGTTACTGACTGCTAGTGTACTTCTGAATACTTCGTAGGATTTTATTTTAAATTTAAGTTTGTTGCATAACAAATGTGGTCTGTCTTGGTGAGTGTACCATGTGTACTTGAGAAGACCTGTGTTCTGGTGGTGTGCTGGTGTCCCCGTTGTTAGTGTCGAGTGTGATAAATGAAGGTCAATTTGGATAATGGTGGTGGTTAGCTCATCTTGACACCCTTAGTGATTTTCTGCCCACTTATAAGTTATCGAGAGGAAGGTTGAAATGTCCAACTAATTATGGGTTCATTTCACCTTTCTGTTCTATCAGCTTTAATTTCACGTATTAGCCTTATTATCATTACTACTTTTTAATTAGGATACCTCAATCTGGTTGTTACAAAACAAAACAAATTCACTGCCATCGAGTCAACTCATAGCAACCGTTTAGGACAGGGCAGAATTGCCAATGAGTTTCTGAGACTGTAACACTTTACAAGAGAGAAAGCCCTGTGGCTGGTGGTTTCGAACTAGTGACCTTGCAGTTACAGCCCGATGCCTAATCACTGGAAATAACAGCTAACAGGTTTGCTGTGTATCAGACTCTGTGCCTTAGTTCTTGTATTACCTCATTTACCCCACATGGCAGCCCCATGTGAGGAACCCTTTTCACTGCATTTTACAGACAAGAAACCAAGACCAGGTGACTTGCCCCATTCCAAAACCCCAAATCTGTTGCCATCGAGTTGATTTAGCCCCTCAGCTACACTATGGCCACAGTAGTACTGCTTCTTAGTTACAAGGTGATGCTTTAAGGAGGATCCCTGGTGGTGCAGCGGTTAAAATGCTCGACTGCTAACCAAAAGGTTAGTTGTTGGAATCCACCACCCACTCTGTGGGAAAGGATGTGGCATCTGCTTCCTTACTCTGGGCCAGTCCTTCCAGATCACAGTAGGGAAAAATGGGGTCAGGGTTTTTGCCCTAATGTATAACACCTCCCTCCACTCCTGCCAGATGGTGCGGTTTTGGTTCTTGGAGAAACAGATGAGCACAGTTATTTTTGTATTCCTGTTATATTTGGTCAGAAGTTCCCTGTAAATAGTGACAGAGTAAACTGGCAATGCCAAGGGCATGTGCACGGCTTTTGGCCTCCGCAGCAAGGGTTGTGATTTCAGAGGCAGGCCTTGTAGTGATGGGTCCTGTCTGTCCAAGGTCCTTCCCCCTCCTGGACAGCTCCCACCCAGCCTCTCCTATCCTTTGAGGTGCCTGCTCTGGAATGGCCACTGGAGATCGATGTGACTTTGACTCCTGCTGTTTGTCTAGATGTCACAATGTGGCGTGAACCCAAAGTGCTGTTGACCTGCTGCAAATCATTCCCTGAAAATAAAACATTGCTGTCCAGTGTCCTCAAGGCCCTCAGAGTGGAGTTGCTGTGTGTACCTCCTTGCCAGCTGGTGAGGTTTCACTGGCTGAGCCCACTCAACATGGACCCAGTGCATTCTTCCTGCCGCTCAGCTTAAGGTTTCCTCCTGCATCGGTAGATTGCTCTTCTCGTGAGCCAAATAAGGAGAAGCTCGCTGCAGGAGAGAACCTTGAGGGGCTTCAGGTCTCTCAGTTACCCACGTGCAGAAAGCCTGGATGTCATTGCTTGTGTCACTGCCCTGAAAAGGTTATTTTGGGTGTGGGGCAGGATGCAGATGGGAGAAGCCCTTCCCTAGGTCCATGTGAACGAGGGATCTGGAGAGGGCAGACAGACCAGTGTATTGTCTGCTGGTCCTGTTTCAGGAGACGCCGAGGGCAATGAAAGGTCACAAAGGTATCTGGAGTTAGGGCCTCTCTCAGCCTCAAAGGAGCCTTGAAGGCCTAATGGTTACACGTTGAGCTGTGCTCTGCAAGGTGGGCAGATTGAACCAGGCCGGTTACTCCCACGAAACCATTGCAGTCTCACAGGCACAGCCTGGGAACCTCACAGGCCTGCTCTGTCCTATAGGGCCGCTCGAGTTTGTTTTTCCCTTTTTTCTGCCTCAAAGGCCCCTGTTGCTTGGCATTCCACCCTGAACCATATTAGTCATGCTTTCCCCCTGAGCTGGCTCTGCAGGCAGCTGGGGCTTAGAGCCGTGCACTTTTCAAGGTGACCCAGTTATCAGATACTTCCTTCCCGAGACCATATTGACCTGAGGGCAGTGGAACCTGGGGGGGAGGGAGTCTGGGCTAATTTTCACCCAGTGAGCCCTAACTAGGTGGGGACAGAAGGGGAAGGAGTTATCTTTGCTGTTAACCCTTCACATCCTAGTAGGACTCAAACACTTTTCTCTTTACCCCCAAGGCAGCCGCACGCATTCTTTCCCCCTGGCCTGAGGCAGACAGCCTTCAGCCGGCACAGGCTTCTTTCTGTTGGGAAGTTCTCCCTTGAGGTGCTCTGGTGGTAGAGTGGGTACACGCTGGCCTGCAGTCCGCAGTTCGAAACCTCCAGCAGCTCCTCAGGAAGAGACTGAGCTCTCTACTCCCATAAACAGGTCCCGTCTCTGAAACAGCATTGACTTGATGACAGTGAGGGTTTGGTTTTTTTTTTTTTAAATAAATACTTTGGACATGTAAGGAGAGACCAATCTTTGGAGAAGGACATCATGCCTGGTAAAGTAGAGAGGCAGCGAAGAGGAAGGCCCTTGATGACACGGATTAACACGGCTGCAGCAATGGGCTCAAACATGGGAGCGAGTGTGAGGATGGCACAGGATAGGCACATGTGCGTAAGGTTGCCATGTGTCGGAAGTGACTTGGCACCTAGCAACAACAACATATGGGCTTAACTATGGGTCTTCAGTCCTATACATAAGGAGCCCTGGGGGCATAATGGATTTATAGTTGGGCTGCTAACTGCCTGGTCAGCAGTTCAAAACCACCGACTTCTCTTTGAGAGAAAGGTGACGCTATGCTACTCCTGTGAAGATTTATAGTCTCGGAAAATCCAAAGGGACATTTTGCCCTGTTTTGTAGGTTGCTCACCACTTGTCTGTTTGTCGTGTTGCGGTGCTGGAAACTATGTCACTGGTATTTCAAATGCCAGCAGTGAACAGGTTTCAGCAGAGCTTCCAGTGTTTCCTACATCTGTGGGACAAGACAATGGAGAAGCTCAAAAGCAGCAGCTCAAACTGGACCAGGGGCTGGCTGACTGTGGAACAGACCATCAATTGCTTTTATGTAAGGTCAGGTTAAAATTGAAGAAAATGAACGCTGCAAGTCCACAGGAGCCAAAGTATGACCTTGAGTCCATTTCACCTGAATTTCGAGAACATCTCGAAAACAGGTTTGACACATTGAACACTAATGACAGAAGATCTGATGAGCTATGGAAGCACATCAAGAATTCATGAGGAAAGCAAAAAGGACAGGAAAGAAAAGATCAAAGTGGATGTCAGAAAAGACTGAAGTGTACTTTAAAAATTTTTTAAAATATATTTATTTATTTTCTCTTTTTTTACATTTTATTAGGGGCTCATACAACTCTTATCACAATCCACACATATACATACATCAGTTGTATAAAGCAGGTCCGTACATTCTTTGCCCTAATCATTTTCAAAGCATTTGCTCTCTACTTAAGCCCTCTCCATCAGGTCCTCTTTTTTTTTTTCCCCTCCCTCCCCTGAAGTTTACTTTTAATCTTAGAGTAGCTAAAGCAAATGAAAGAAATGATGAAGTCAGAGAGCTGAATAAAAAATTTCAAAGGGAAGTTTAAGAAGACAAAGCCAAATTTTATAATGAAATGTGCAATGACCGAGAGTTCAAAAACCAAAAAGGAAGAGCATGCTCAGCATCTTAAACTGAAATAATTCAGGACAAAATTCAAGCCTCCAGTTCAGTTTTGAGAGATTCTATGGGGAAAGTATTGAGTGATGAAGGAGGCATTTAAAGAAGATGGAAAGAATACACAGTCACTGTACCCAGAAGAACTAGTTAACATTCTGCCATTTCAGGAGGTAGCCTATGAGCAAGAACCAATGGTGCTCAAGGAAGAAGTTCAAGCTGCACTGAGAGCATTAGCCCAAACCAAGGCTTTAGTAATTGATGGAGTTCCCATGGGAATGTTTCAACAAGCTGATGAAGCCCTGGAAGTACTCACTCGTCTATGCCAGGAAATTTGGAAGATACACTTGGCCAACTGACTGGGAAAGATCCATATCTGTGTCCATTCCAAAGAAAGGTGACCCAACAGAATGTTCAAACTACAAAACAGTGTCATTGATATCACATGCAAGTGAAATTTTGCCCACGATCATTCAACAAGTTTCAGCAGTATATTACAGGGAGCTGCCAGAGGTTCAGGCCGGATTCAGAAACTGTGGAACAAGGGACAACATTGCTGATATCAGAGGGATCTTAGCTGCAAGCAGAGAGTGCCAGAAAGCTGTCTACTTGTGCTTCATTGACTACGCAAAGATATTTGCCTGGACCATGATAGACTATGGACAACCTCGAGAAGAATGGGAGTTCCAGAGCAGTTCACAGTGCACACGAGGAACTTGTGCATGGGTCAAGAGGCAGTTGTGCAAACAGAACAAGGGCATCGTTCATGATTTAAAATTAGGAAAGGTGTGCATCAGGGATGTATTATCTCACCATACTGTGAACTCTGTATGCTGAGCAAATAATCACACAAGCTGGATTGTTTGAAGAAGAATGTTGCATCAGAATTGGAGGAAGGCTTATTAACAACCTGCCATATGCAGCTAATACAACCTTACTTGCTGACAGTGAGATCTTGAAGCACTTGCTGATGAAGGTCAAGGATTGTGGCCTTTAGTATGGATTGCATATGACTCAAATCCTCTCAACTGGACCAATAGGGACAGCATGATACTTGAAGAAAAGGTTGGCATCAAGGATTTTGTCCTGCTTGGATTCACAATCAGCGCTCAGGGAAGCAGCAGTCAAGAGATCAAAAGACAAAAGACCCGTTGGATTAGGTAGCTCTGTTGCACAAGTCCTCTAGAACATTGAAAAGCAGCAAGGCCAGTACTTTGAGGGCTAAGGTCGGCCTGATTCAAGCCACGGTGATTTCAATGGCCTCGTAATGCCTATGAGAGTTGGCCACTGAATAAGGAAGATTCAGAAAGAATCGACACGTTTGAAGTGTGGTGCTGGAGAAGAATACTGGAAAGTACCGTGGACTGCTACGAAGACAAACGTATCTGCCTTGTGAAGTACATCAGAGTGCTCCTCTGACGCAGGGATGGTGAGACTCGGTCTTACATACTTTGGACACGTCGGGGGAGACCAGTCCCTGGAGAAGGACGAAGGGCATCATGCTTGGTTAAGTAAAGGGGCAGTGACAAAGAGGAAGGCTTTTAGCGAGATGGGATGGCACAGACAGCGGCTGCAATGATGAGCTCAACCATAGGAATACTTGTCCAGATAATGCAGGACTGGGCAGTGTGTCCTTCTGTTGTGCATATGAGTTAGAACCACCTGACACCACCCAACGACAGCTGACTTTGACATTTCAGGCTGCATGCTTGCTGGGCTCGACTTCCTCTATGTAGGATAAGGTAGTGGTTAGGTGTCCAGCTGCTACACCAGCTGCTACCGCCAGCTGCTCCTTGGGAGAAAGACTGGGTTTTCTACTTAATGCCTTAAAAGAGTTACAGTTTTGGAAACACACCAGGTCTGTTCTCCCCTGTCTTGTTTGGTCACTGTGAATTAGAATCTGTTCGATGGTAGTGTGTTCTATGTTGGAGGGGGTCTGGGTTCACGGTGCCTTTCTGGAGGAGTGGGGAGAATGGTGCCTGCAGGAGGGATGGGGTGCCTGTCTGCCACTGACTCCTAGCATCAGCTGAGGCCCCAGACCCTGTCCTCCTCCTGAAACACCTCCTCTGGCTCTGCACCCAGATTTCCGGCCAGTCCCTGATTTTCCAGGTGCCTTCACTGGCCTTGCTCCTCCCTGCCCTGCCAGCCTTGGGAACGTGTCCTGATGACCCGACCAGAAAGGTCCCAAGAGAAATGGATGTGCAGCACAGAGTCAGGGTGGGGGTGGGAGAGGACAGTGATGCCCTGCTCTGCATCCTCAGAAACTGGTGGGAGCTGTGGGCTCTCCAACTGCAGAGGCAGCTCACCCCCAAATGTCAGAGTGCCAGGAGAGAATAGCTGGAGCCTTCTCAGTTACTGAAGGAGCCAAATAGCAACATCCAGCCTCTGCCTGGCAGTGGATGGCCATTGCAATAAGGAGCATGGAGGAACACAGATCTGACCCCCTGGCTTTCCTATTGCCACGAGGCAGGACTCAGACATGCCCTCACCTTCCATCCTTCTTTACCTAATCTGACACTAGCCCTTCCTCCTATTTGTTTCTGTGCTGGGTTTGATAATTCATTGCAGTGGCTACACAGAGCTCACAGACAATACTCACAGTTAAGGGGGATAATTAGGGAAGTGACCACATGTCAGGACCAGCAAACAGGAAGGATCCAATCATTGATCCACAGCAAAACCTGTGCCCAGCCAACAGCCAAATCTCTGTCTAGCCCTTAGTTTTTCATCCTCCAGGAAGCCAACTAGCTTATCACTCTGCTCCACAGTTCCATAGTCCTGGTGCTGCTCCTCCATGCCATTTGCACAGTTCATAGTCCTGGTGCTGCTCCTCTGTACCAGTCTGCACAGTTCCGTAGTCCTGGTGCTGCTCCTCTGTACCAGTCTGCACAGTTCATAGTCCTGGTGCTGCTCCTCTGTACCAGTCTGCACAGTTCCATAGTCCTGGTGCTGCTCCTCTGTACCAGTCTGCACAGTTCATAGTCCTGGTGCTGCTCCTCTGTACCAGTCTGCACAGTTCCATAGTCCTGGTGCTGCTCCTCTGTACCAGTCTGCACAGTTCATAGTCCTGGTGCTGCTCCTCTGTACCAGTCTGCACAGTTCCATAGTCCTGGTGTTGTTCCTCCATGCCATCTGCACAGTTCCATAGTCATGGCACTGTCCCTCCATGCCATAGCCTCTGATGCCTGTGGTCTTGGCAGCCACTTCAGCTAGAGATGCTCTTCTACCTGGTCCTGTGTGAGGCTTTCCTGTCACTCAGACGGCTTGTCCATACTAAGCACAGGCTTTGATGGAGGTGTGGTTTGTCTTTAACCGACCATACCCTTAGGGAAATCGAAGGATATGTCTCAAGTCAGACCCTTCACTGACGTATTCTTTTTTCTAAAAAAAATTTTTTTCTGACGTAGTCTTAAAGATGCCCCAAATATACAAGTGGTATGTCTTGTTTCATACCTCCTATTAAGGTCAGGAGTTAACCAGAAAAAAAGAACCCAAAACCAGTACTCACTATCATAGAGTCCATGCTGACTGTTAGCAGCCGCCTGTTGGTTTCCGTCACTGTTTAAGGGAGTAGAAAGCCCAGTCTGTCTCCTGGTAGAGCTGCTGGTGGTTTCGAACTGCTGACTATGCAATTGCAGCCCATTGTGCAACCATTACACTTCTGAAGTCAGGAGTTAACTCCACCTTAATCTTCTGACATAAAACTCCCTCCAAATGGGATTATAGCCACAGGCAGAGTCCAGAATTATAATAAATTGTATAAGGAATTACGGTTACAGCGCCATATTAAGTGACTATTTTCAGAGAGACAAAGACGCAGAAAAAATGACCCCTAGTCTGGAGGACTTATTGGAGAACTGAGTGTGGCAGATGTACAAATAATTGTAATGGGGTGAACAGTGGGGTCACCACGGAGGTAGTGGAGGTGTTTGTGCCAGGCGCTAATGGATGAGTAGGATTTTGGCAGAGAATCCAGAGACTGAGTGAATTTCAGATGAATGGAACCTTTGTGAAAAGGGTCTAAGGCAGTGGTTCTCAACCTGGGGGTCGCGACCCCTCTGGGGAGGGGTGTCGAATGACCCCTTTACAGGGGTCACCTGATTCATAACAGTAGCAAAATTACAGTTATGAGATAGCAATGAAAATAACTTTGTGGTTGGGGGTCACCACAACATGAACTGTATTAAAGGGTCATGGCATTAGGAAAGGTGAGAACCACTGGTCTAAGGTGAGGTGTTCAGTGTGGGTGAGCGGATGGGAGGATTGGATGGGAGGTAAGAGGTGGACCAGTGCTGACCACTGCTGGATCCCTCTGTGCATGTGAGGTCTGGAGGTGAGGGTATGAGATGTGCGGCATAAAATGAGCTCAAGCAGTTGGAAGTCATGGGTGACAGATGGAGTGGTTTGTATAGTGGACCATCGGGGTAGGCTCAAGGGTGGTCCATGTTCTAAGGGGTGTGGCTGGAGGGATACGGTGAGCTAGATGGTGGGATGGACAGGACACAGTGACAGGGCTCCTGAGTGCATGGTGGGTGAGAGGAGAGGGGAGTGGTTTTGACTTTGGGGTTTGAGTGTACCATGATTGGGATGTGGTGGTAGCTTGGGGCAGGGGTGGGTGTGAGGGAGAGAGAGTAGGGCAATGGGGAGAGACCTGGAATATTCTGCAGGTTCAGGAGCAGTGAGGCAAGATGATCTCTGAGTGACTAAATGAAGACCAGAGCTGGGACTCCCTGGTCCCTCGGACATCTTTCCCTCCCCATAGCACCTTCTTCCTCTTGTGTCCCAGCATGGCCCAATTGTAAATGGGCTTCATTATAAAAAAGCAAACAACCAAAAGCAAACTCACTACCATTGAGGCAATGGCGACTCATAGTGAACCTATAGGACAGCATAGAACTGCCTCTCTGAGTTTCTGAGCCTGTAGCTGTTTATGGGAGTAGAAAGCCCCATCATTTTCCTGAGTAGTGGCTGGTGGTACAAACTGCTGGCCCTTTGGAATGCAGCCCAAGGCATAGCTACGCTGCCACCAGGGCTCCCTGGGCTTCATTCAAGAGGTACTTAGTAAATATGTGCAACTCCTCACTGACCCGTGATCTCGTTATCCGACAGTTCACATTTACTGTTGGGAAAAATCCACTATCCAACTATTTTGCCCATTAACCTCTAACAACTAATGGTTGCTGTGCTGGCTGGCTGTGATGATGATGAGGATTACTTGCCAACTTGGCTGGGTGGGTTGGCAGTTGTGTAGTCATCCTTCATTTTGTGATCTGATTGGTCCCCCTCCTTTTTAGAATAACATGGAGTTTCTCGTAAAGTCTTGGTCTTTGGAACCTAACCATATCCATAAATGAGGAGTGAGTGAATTCTCGAA
Organism: Tenrec ecaudatus; assembly: GCF_050624435.1. NCBI lineage: Eukaryota > Metazoa > Chordata > Mammalia > Afrosoricida > Tenrecidae > Tenrec > Tenrec ecaudatus. The sequence goes on along the minus strand of NC_134539.1, from coordinate 88,056,519 downwards.
CAGAAGTAAAATGGTCCTCTGCTCATCCCCAGAATCTGGAAGATTTGTGCCTGGCCAGGTGGCTGGGAGGTATTGGTATTCCCCTCTGGCTCAGGGCACCCTATTTCTGAGGTCAGTGTCCAGTGATCTTGACCTTCTGGAGTGACTTTACCTTTCTCATGACTTGGGTCATGGTCACAGCCTAACGATTTCCTGAAGAAAGGGTTTGCTGATCCAAGAGAAGAGCTTGGTGGCAGAAGGTATTCAGAGGCACTGTGCCCTGCCAGGGGTGTACCCTCAGGAAAGACACATGTGGAGCGAGAAGACAAGAGTGGTTTGTAGCATCCTGGCAGTACATTGAGAGAGACTCGTAGTGCAGTGGTTATGCACTGGGATGCTAACTGCAAGGCCAGCAGTTTCAGGTTACCACTTGCTCCTTGTGCGAAAGATGAGGCTTCCTACCCCAATAAGGAGTTACAGTTCTAGCCTACCCCATAAGGCCGCTGTGAGTCAAAATTGACGGGATGGCTGCGAGTTTCCGTTGCTTCGTCAATGTTCGTCCTGTTGTTCCCCAGGTGGGCCCTCCTTTGCCAAATGTTATCATTCTCACCTGGCCATCCACTTGCTCCCTGGTTCCTTTGTGGTTTGTATGCTTATTCACTCATTTAGGAGGCAGGTGTCTTAGCATCTTAGGCTGCTCTCGCACAATACCATAAGTGGATGGTTTCAAGGAACAGAAAGTAATTTTTGCACAATTCAGGAGGCCAGAAATTTAAGATTGGAGGTTGCTGCCTGTAGGGAGGGGTGTGTGTGTGTGTGTGTCTACGCTTTCTGTGGCCTCTCCTGACATTTGTTCTTTGTCCATTCTGGTCTTCCTATAACTCAGAAGATTTAGAGCCCACCTGCTTGGATATGACCTATTTAATATGACCAAAAAACCCAGCTTCAAATCACACACTATTTATTGGTGTGAGGGTCAGGATTTTGGTACACATTTTGGGTAGGGAGGACACAATTCAATCCATCACATTAGGCCTCTAAGACTTGGCCATCTGCTGGAATGTGAGTTTGGGCCTATTGAAAGGTTCTGGTCTTTGCCCTTGAGAAATCCAAGGGACAACTAGTAGAGGAGCATGTCTGGCCAAGGGACAACCATGGGAGCAGCATGCCTGGCCATGGTGAAGAATGTCCACAATAGTCTGTGTACCCAGCAGTGCTGTCTGGATGACCACACGGGCAGGCTGAGGAAGACACACAGGGCAAAAGTTGGTCAACTTGAGCTCCCTGCCCAGGAGGAAGAGTGTACCCAGGTGTGGGCAGAGCCCTCAACTTCATCCCCAGTTGCTGCAGTTGCCAGCTGGGTGACCCAGCTACCCCATCTCCAAAGTGAGAAACAGAGCACTGTGGGAAATAGTGTATTTTAATTACAAATGAAACCCTGCAGGTCACCAAAGGAGACACGTTGGGGAAGCCAGAACCCCATGGGCTTGTACTTAGAATCCAACTCTTTCTCTTTGACTTATATCGAGAGACACCACCTGCTCAGTGCTCAGGCCTCTCCAGCCCTTGTTAAAGTGAAAAACAGAAAAGTCCACCCCAACTATCATGATCCCAATTCTACCTTACAAATCCAGTTGGACTGGAGGATGTGCATTGGTACAGATAGGAACTGAAAACAGGGAATCCAGGACAGATGAACTGTTCAGGTCCAGTGGTGAGAGTGGCGATACTGGGAAGGTGGAGGGAAGGTAGGGTGGAAAGGGGGAACCGATTACAAAGATCTACATATAACCTCCTCCCTGGGAAATGAACAACAGAAAAGTGAGTGAAGGGAGACGTTGGACAGTGTAAGATATGACAAATAATAATGACTTGTAAATTGTCAAAGATTTATGAGGGAGGGAGGAAAGGGGAGGGAGGGGGGAAAATGAGTCCCTGATGCCAAGGACTCAAGTGGAAAGCAGATGTTTTGAGAATGATGATGGCAACAAATGTGCAAATGTGCTTGACACAATGGATGTATGTATTATCGATTGTGATAAGCATTGTATGAGCCCCCAATAAAATGATTAAAAAACAAAACAAAACAAGAAAAGTCTAGAGATGATTCATGCAAGCATTCAGAGTGCCCTGATCTTGGATGTTTCGGTTATTCTTGTCTCTTGAGCAGTGGCTCCCAGTGGAAGTTGCCCCCCCCCTCCTCTCCCCTCCCCAGGGATATTTGTCAATCCCTGGAGCTGTTGTGGTTATGTAACGGGGCATTGCTGCTGCTCACCATCCTACAATGCACCGGATACCAGAGGTGCTAGCTATGCCGAGGGAGCAGCCCTGCTCTAGAGGCAGCCAGACTGCCTGCTAGTGAGTCATCCCAGGGACTATTGAGTAGCCCCTGCAGGACAGACTAGAACTTCCCCCGTGGGTCTCTGAGATGATATCTTTCCGGGAGCAGAAAGCCTCATCTTTCTCCATGACTGGCGGTTTTGAACTGCAGACCTTTCAGTTAGTATCCAAGTGCCTAACCCGCTACACCACTAGGACCCTTCTCGAGGCAGCAGGTGTCATGCCCTTGGTATATCTCAGTGCTGGTCGTTCACATGTAGAAAGAAGACTCAGCATTATAGTATGCATTATGGGGCCTTGGTGACACCGTGTGTTAGGTATTGGCTGCTCACTGCAAAGTTGGTGGGTCCGCACATCAGCCAAGCGAGAAAGATGAAACTTGTTGCTCCTTACAGATCAAGTCTTACCCCCCCAGGAACAAGAATAGGAGTAGCGATACCATGAGGGTAGGGGGAAGAAGGGGAACCAATCGCAATGATCGACAGATAACGCCCTCCCCCCCAGCATGACAAACAACAGAAATAGGTCAAGGGAGACAGTGGACAGTGTAAGATATGAAAATAATAATAATTTATCAAGGGTTCATGAGGAGCGTAGGAGAGGGAGGAAAAATGAGCTGATACAAAGGGCTCAAACAAAAAACATTTTGAAAAGGATGATGGCAACATACGTACAGATGTGCTTGACACAGTGGATGGATGGATTGTTGGAAGAGCCCCCAGTACAATGATTTTTAAAAGTGAAAAAGATTTAGTCTTGATCATCCTCTCCAGGGTTGCCAGGAGCTGGAACGGACCCAGTGGGTTTGGACCAGGCGATTGTATGTTGTTCTCTAAACTTTGATGTACGTGCGCCACGCACTCGTCCGCCTGCTTTCTTCACTCGACAGTGGTGTGTTTGAGAACTGTATCTTGATGCTTGTGGATCTAGTTCATTCATTTTAATGTGGTTTAACTACCTTGGGAAGAGGCCACATTTGATCTTCCATTCTGCGACTAATGGTCACCTCAGTCATTTCTGACGACGTCTCATCTTCTCTGTTGCAAGCAGTGTTGTCGGCCATGTTTGCACGGGCTCCTGACACACGTGGGCAGACACTGGGAGTTGCTTTGCTGGGTGTGGGGAGCTCCTGTTTACAGTTCCTCTGGCCACTGCCCAGCCCTCGTCAGCACCACGTGTTGCCCGTTGTACGTTTGGGAGAGAGTGGATAGTGATAGAATGTACCTTGCTATTGCTTTGTGTCTATCTTCTTGCCATCAAGACCGAACTTTCTCTCCAGACACTTGAGTTTCCGCAGGGACCTGTCACCCTCAGCCCTGGTGTGCATGACCCCTTCACACTGTGCCCACGTGTCGGCCCCCACGTCTGGTGACACTGCTCTCAGCCTGCTGGATCCGGTCTCCTTGTCTAGCATGCATGCCCACTGTCCCTCTGTGTCCTTCGACAGGGCGACACAGATGATTAAGTTTCAGCTTCTTATCTTCAGTTTTATGAGACTGCACTGTGGTGGCCTTTACTGGACTTGGGTGTTCCCAAGCCTCCACTTGTTCCCAGAGGGCAACTTTGTTTCTGAGTTCTGGGGACCTGCCCCCCCCCCTCGGGTGGGCAGTGCGCTGGGCAGCCTTCCCACTGATGCTGACTCTGTCCCTGCAGGCAGACCTCTACGTTATGGCCTGGCTACTGGGCTACGTGAACCCCTGGGACCCCAGCTTTGTGGCTGCAGTCCTAGCCATCGCCTTCAACCCGCTCTTCTGGAATGTGGTAAGTGTCGCTGCTGGGACTCCCTGCCCGGAAGTCTGCCCCTCGCATGGTCAGTCGGCTGCTCCTGCCCTCCTTGTCTGTCTTTGCCGAGTGTGGCAGCCTCCTGCGCGCGCACCCAGGCTTGAGCGGTGGCGGGGCCCGGCCCCTCGAAGTCCTCTGATTGGGAGCCCCGTTATGTAGCCTCAGCTATATAACGGGTTGACATACATAGTCCAGGTGCTCAGTGGTCTCAGATTGCACAGGGGGTCTGCAGGAGACCACAAGGCCTCTGGGAAGGGCTACCCCGAACCTGTCCACAGTGACTTTAACAATATTCTTATCTAAGATATGGGATTTCCTCCTCTCTCTGCTGTTACTTGCACGAGAGAACCGTGTTCTTGTGAATCCCTCCCCTGCCCATGGACTCCATCAACATTTTTGTTTCCCTCAAATACAGCTTCTTGCAAGAAGAGTCTGTACCCCCCACCCCCCACCCTGACTGAGGTGAGTTGTAGCAGACTAAGCCGGTATGAGTTAAAAGTACAAAAACCCTGGTGGCCATTTGTAAAGGAGAGGGTACACAGATGGCTTCCAGCTAGCCACTTGGGTGAACCCCTCCCTACCCCCCACAGGACCCAAGCTTGGTGGGGCTAGGAAGCTGTGAGAGCCCCTCTCCATCCCGCCCCTTTGTTTTTTGGAAACAACTGAGCAAAACTCCATTCCATCCAGTTACCACCCCTGGATGGTGGGTCACAGCATCCAATGTGCCCCTGGGGCTCCTGCCCCGGTGAGCGTTGGGCAGGACTTGGGCTCGGCCCCACTCTCGCCCTCCGGTCATCTGGAGGGCACTTGGAAGGGAAGGCTCTCAGAGGGTAGTGCTATTCTGTTTCCAGGCAAGAGCTCCGTAGCTTGGGAAACAGGCCAGGCCGTGCTTCATTTTCTCTTCTTCTCTGAGATGGGGTTTGTGAAGGAGGGGTTATGATGGTGGGTGGGGGCCAGGGGCGCAGCTGCTTCCCTCACAGGCTCGTGTTCCATGAGTGGTCCCACCTGTGCTGAACATGATGGCCCTGCCGCATGACTGCTTGCCAGCCAAGGAGGCCACAGAACAGGCTACCGCCGACCTGCCAGGGAGTGGGCGGGAGCAGACAGGCCGTGCCTGGCTGGGCCGAGTGGAGCCTGAGGTTGAGATGCCGGCGGACTCTCTGTCCGCCTGGACGTGGAATGGGGGCTGCTGGGTTAGGCTTGAGATGGTTGAGAGTGAGCTCCTTGCAGGCTGCTCTTCAGCTTCTCTGCCCCGCACAAGCCCAGGCTCCCTCTGGCCTGTGGGAACCTCCATCCTCAGCCACATGCTCTGCGTGCTGACTGGCCCTCCTTGCTTCTCAAAAAAAAAAAAAAGCAAAAGAAACCGAGTTGACCCTGACTCGGGACCCTACAGGACGGAGTGGGACTGAGACCTCTCCTTTCTCCCTGGAGTGGCTGGTGGATTTGAACTGCTACCCTTGAGATTAGCAGCCCAGCTCATCACCACTCCACCACCAGAGCTCCTCCCAGACGCCCCCCTAAAAAACAACCAGACAAACCTAGTACCGGATTCTGACTCCTGTTGTGTGGAGTAGAATGCCTGCAGGGTGTCTGAGGCTGTAATCTAAAGGAAGCACCGGCCAGGGCTCTCTCTGGGGAGGGGCTGTTAACTGCTGAGTGCTTAATTGCTGCACCACCAGCCTCCTTTCTCCTCACACATGGGCCTCCCTAGTGGAGCTCTGGTGCCCCCAGGGAGGGCCAGGCCCGTCAGCTGCCCTCCCATCCACAGACCTGCTTTCCCGTCCTCCTCACGCCCAGGTCCCCTGTGAGCTCTCCTCCTGTTCCACCCTCCCATGCCTCTGGCTGGTAGAGTCCTCAGCACCTCTGGTAAAGCAGGTGTTTGGTCAGATGCCCCCAAAGATGCCCACACCCTAATTGCTGGGACATGTGATGGTGACCTCATGTGGCACAAAGGGATCTTTGCAGGTGTGATTGAGTGTGGTGTGTGTCTGGTGCTCTGCCCCAAGAGGTCTCAGTGTCATCGTCCCCCACCCCCCCCAATGATTATGCACAAGACAACGATGTCTTTTTGCCAAATTACTTTAAAATCACGCTTTGATCCACAGAGACTTCCTGAACAGCATGTGGTTAGGAGATGGGCTGTGCTACTTCTAAGTTGTTTTTAGTCATAAGCTTTTGAGTTGGCTCATTTTTAGAAACAAAAAGCAAACCAGTTCACTGGCACAGTGTGGGCATTCAGGGGAGAGTGCGAGCTCCCCAGAGCTGTGTCAGCCTGAGCAAAGGTCCAGCCACTGATGATGGTTTCGTGGTCTCTGCTGCTGGGTAGGACGTATGTGTGTGGTGGCCAAGGGATGACGGGAAAAAGACATGGTGGCTCACTGTTTCTGTGCTTGGCTGTTAGACTGTAAGGTCCCTGTTTCTGACCCATACTTCTGTAAGACTCACAGCCGTGGAAACCCCGTGGGACAGCTCCACTCTCTTCTCTAGGGCCATACAGTCAGAAGTGACTTGGTAGCAGTGGGTTTGGCTTGGGGTTTGAAACCTCTGCACCAAGTCTTTGTTTTCTTTCTGTGAGTCCTTGTGGCTCCTTTTCCTCCCAGGCGCCAGGAGCCCTGTGTGCCAGGTGTGGTGTGAGCATGTGCCTGGTGCTCCCCTGCGCCATGGTTAGTGTCCTGTTCAGTTGTGGCTAGGACTCTGGAGGGAGGTGCCAAGGTGCTGCCGACACATTAACTAAGTCCCTGGCCTGGCAGCGCCTTCAGTGCCCTGACTGTTGGCTTTACTGGGGCATCTCGAGGGGGCTTGGTGGCATAGTGGGTATGCATCAGGCTGCTACCCAACAGTTCAAAATGAGCAGCTTCTCTGACGGAGAAAGATGAGGCTTTCTACTCCCGCAGAGTTCCAGTCTCAGAATCCCACAGGGGCAGTTCTACCCTGTCCTATGGGTCGCTGTGAGTTAGAGTTGGCTCGTGGGCAGTGGGTTTTAGAGGGGCCTTTCCACGCCCTGTAGATACGCTGTATCCAGAAAGAAACTCTTCTGTTCCCCTTCTCTGTCACCTCCTCCCTCAGATGACCTTTGCTTAAGTCCAAGGCCAACCTTGCTGTCTGCCTGCCTCCCTCTCTCCTGAGGCACTGACCCACCTCTGCCACCTCCTCCACTCCCCACTTTCCAGGCCAGGCTCCCTAGGGAGCTGCCACAGGCCCCATACTCTGTTCTCTTCAGTGGTTCTCCGTTTTCTGGGACAGACTGCTGGTTCATGTGGCTTGCTAGTACCCTCCCTCTCCCACTTGTATCCATCCCACTCTGTGCCTCAGTCACCCGAAGAGCTTATCTGTGTCCTCACACAGAGCACCCCAGACCTGGTCAGGTCAGTCCTGCAGGTCATCGTCCTTGCTTTCAACACTTCCTGTGCCCTGCTGTGCCCATGATGGTTGACATTTGGTTAGCATCCTGTTGAGGGATCTGGGCACTGTAGCTCATCTGGCTGCAGTGTGGTTTCTGCCCACCAGGGGTCAGTAGCATCATCACAGTTGAGGCAGTCTACCTTGTACCTGGTACAGGGCCACAGCGGGGCTGAGAACTGCTGGTCTGAGTGCAGCAGCCTGCTTCCGGCCTCCTCTGGGCTCTGGACACTGCCTGCACATGTCTCAGCACCAGCTCCTCTGTCTAGTCAAATGGGCCAGGTCCGCTCACCCTGTGTCCTGCGCACCAAGACTGGAGCGAGAGTTACAGAGGACAGAGAGTCCTCACTCAGTCCTCACTGCTGGCAGCTCCTTGCCCAGCTGCCTGGGTTACTGTACTCATTGGCTTTGCACTGCCTCATGGTTTACAAAAGTAGATGGTTCCCATACTTGGGTTCCTAACTCTTGAAGACCATTTCTCAGAAACGGATTGAGGCCTGACAGCTTGTTTGAACATCATGACAGACCTGGGTGGGCTTGGAGAGAGGGACTGACCGTCTCATATTGCTCACCCTGGGACACTTCTGATTGTTCTGTGGGGACACAGGTGTGAAGGGGCCCAGGACCCAGGTCTGAGCTCCACCCTCAGGGAAGCCACACCTTCTCTCCCACAGCCTGCAAAAACCCTGGCTTCCATCAGCTCTGGCTTTTGTGCCCTGGCTTGAGGTTTCTTCTGCTTGATCGTGCCCCTTCATCCCAGGGTGGCAGCCCCACCTCTCCCAGGTCCTCCCTGCAGCATCCCCTCTCCTCTGCTGCCCACAGCTCAGCTACCTTGGTGCCTGGGCATTTCCATCATGGGGGGAGTTTTGGAGTAAATGTGTTTGTAGGAGCAGTTGCTAGCAGATACCCCACCCCTGTTAGTCATGTGGCCAAGGCCTTCCAGTCAGGGGCATGCCTGCATCTAGGGTAGGAGGCCCTCTGTCTGTGTCACTCCCCTCGACTTCCTTGGTTTAACCCCCGAAAGCCTGCACCTCTAGGAAGAGCTGTCCATCACTTTCGCACAGTGGAACACTGGGAAGACTGTGTACCCTGGTCAGCCCAGGGACCCAGTGGTGTGGCCTGGAGGCAGCTCTGGCTGCAGGACAGCAGGTGGCACTGTGGGCACAGAGAGGAGTGTGGCCAGTCTCCTAGGCCTGCTTTGTCCTGCTGCACTAGCCCCCTGCAGGAAAGCTCTCCCCCAATCGCACTGTCATCAAGTGGATCCTGACTCAGCAGCCCAGTAAGACAGAGTAGAACCCTGCCTGGGCGTTTCCAAGACTGTAAACCTTTCTGCGAGTACAGCACCTCATCCTTCTTCTCCAGAGGAGCAGCTGGTGGTTTCCCAACTTCTGACTGTTCAGTGAGCAGACCAACACGTAGCCCCTGTGCCACTAAGGCTCCCAGGAAACCGTTCGTGGTGCCCATTCTGTGCCTGTGGAAGCATGCTAAGTAAGGAGGCCAACCGAAAGTGGCTTTGCCTCTCATTCCTTCTCAGGCTTGTTTCTCTGGTGGAGGGAGGTTGTCCTCTGAGTATTATGGGCGCTCACTGTGTGTGGCCTTGTGATCTTGGGGAGGGTATGTCCTGCCTGCCTGGATACCAGGCTGGACATCGGGTGAACGAAACAGCAAGACCAAGGCCTTTTGAAGGGTCCATATTGCAGGTAGTAGATGAAGAGGCCTGGACACAAGACCTTTGGGCCAGGCATGAAGGTGGCATAGGGTTTTCAAGGCAGCGGGCCTGCTCAGGGGCTCTTCTCAGGGGACTCTGGGATGGGTGTGAGCAGGAGTGCAGAAGACCCAAGAAGAGATATGTATGTGTATGTGGGGGAGAAGGTTGGTGGGTGGGTCCAGGCCGCATGGAGCCCAAGGTCAGCTGGTAGTGGGCCTTAGGCCTGCATGGGCACTGGACCGTGAGCCAGGCTTTCACAGCCCCTCACTCTGCCTAGAAGTTTGGCTCTCTGGTTGTGCCTGTGTGCCCACTGGGATGCCAGCCCAAGTTTTGGGTCCAGAAAACAACCTCCTGATCAGCACCTGCCTGGCGTTTGCGGGAATCTGGGGTGAGCAGAAGAGCCCGGGCACAGGCTAGGCTTTTATCTGTGCAGAGCCAGCTGGCCCTGGAAGTGGACTGAGGTCTAGTTGCGTCCCAGAGCCTTGAGCAGGTTGCCTCATCTTGCGTCTGAAAACGCAGTCTGTGTCCTGCTTTTTTTTTTTTAACAGCTTGGCTGGCTGAGAGGTTATCCAGGACAAAGTGGATGGAGAGTGTGGGAAACAGCAGGCACCCCGTGTTGTAACACACTCCCAGGAGCAGCAGCTGTGAAAGCTTCCGTTGCCTTTGTCTTCCATCCGTTTCTCTTGAGGCCAAGCTTTTTCAGAAGTACTTGAACTAGTCCAGAAGCTCACGCCCAGGACATTCCCATGGTTTAGGGCCCTGTCTTCTGTTCTCTAGGAGTGATAGGTGAGCCTGGGGCCAGCAGTGGGTGGTAGGTCTCCAGGATCATCAGCTGTCCCTGTGTGATAGATAGGTTTATTGTGCCAACCTGGCCAATGAACACATGTGGGATTAAATGAAGAGCAGAGAGAGAAATGGCGTGGTGAGCTTCGCCTTTTTTGTCTCTTGCTCTTTGATGATCCAACCAGTGCTGGTTCTCTGCCTCAACTTGTGAGCTACACTACCTGTGGGACACCCAACCAGTGCACTGTGTTGCTGTAGTTTGAGGTTCCTTCAAGACCTGCTTCTCACACTACTGGTGTACATTGCTTGAGCTGGGGACTGTTGGACCTGCCTTGCTGTTTGTTGCCTGTGACCAGATTGCCTGAATTGCTCTACAGAGGGTTCAGCTGTCTGCTTCCTTACTTGTACCCAGCAACCCTCAAGACTTGAAGGACTGCTATTGTATTTGCTGTCTCACGGAAGTGAGTTGCACTGAGTCATTTGTACTGCTCTGTAGACTAATTAGCTGTTTATTTCTTATGTTGTATCTATATAAATATGTATCTCTCTCTCTCTCTATATATATACATATATATATATATATATATGTATATATATATATATATATATATATATATAAAAATCATCAGTGTCCTGGGTTTTTTTTCTCTAGAGAACCCTGTCTAACATTCCCTGCCTCACCTCTGTATCCAGCCTTATTGGTTGCCCCTTGTTCAACTCCTCACCCTCCCTGCTCCCTCCTTCCCTACCAGCTGAGGGTAGGGTGGAGGATGGCCAGGTGCTGTCCTGCCCACGGTCATGGTGGAGTGTGAAGACAGGGATGGGCCCCTTGCTTTGTCCTTGGTGGGCTCTGAGGCACACACTCTGGTTGTCTATTCAAGAGGGTGGTAAGCAGGTCCAGGAGCCTCACAGTCCAGCCTAGCTCAGTCCAGAGCCGAGGTTGAGGCAGAGAGGGATGGTGGAAAGTGGAGGAAAGTGGGTGTGCCTGGAGGTCAGAGGTCAGACCAAGGCTAGAGCCTCTGATGGTCTCTAACAAGAGTTTTTAAAACTAGGCACAGTTGTTTGGTTGGCCCTGAAGGTATACAGGCCCAGAGGTGACACGGGCAACCATAGCTAGCCACTCTGTGGGGTGGCAGACCCTTGCTACTGTCCCACCCACACTGTGATCCCTTGTTTTCAAAGGTGGTCAGCGCGTGCTGGCCAGTTGGGAGGCAGCTCGTTTGTCCCATGCAGTCCACAGAGTCCTAGTTTGAACTGCTGGTAGCACAACCATGAGGTACTTGGTGGGGGAGTGCCAGCAGTGATTTGGCTTGATCCTGCTGGCTCTTTGGACCAGTGTTTTCTTTTCCTGAGGCTGTGAGGAGCAAGGTGGACAAGGACCAAGCCAAGTCAGTCTGGGACTCTGCCTGAAGGACGGGACCTCACGGGGATTATGCCACGTGCTCACGTCCTACTCCTGCTCCTGCCTCTCCCTCTCCCTCGCCCTCTGCTGCTCCAGGGGAGCAGAGGCCGATTACTGGGTTCCGGAGGCCACCTGCAAGCTTTTCAGACCCTGGGCACTATACAACAAACTAGGAGGTGGAGTGGAAGCAGTCAAAACCAGGGTTAGGCCGATACCCTGGGATGTCCTGTGAAGCCATGGCCCTACCTAAACCTTTAAGTGAAGAAACCAAATCCCTTGAGGTATTTGGTTGTACAGGTGTGTAAACAGTCTCCACAGCAGCCAGTGTTTTGGTTAAAAAAATACATCTCACACGTTGCTGAGTCAGCTTTTTATCTATTGACATCAGTTACATTAGCCAGCTCTGCCTGCAACTATTACCTGTAATCACTGCGAACTTTCTACCGCCTTAAACAGAGACTCCATGTTCTGTAAGCAAACACTTCCTCTCCCTTCCTTCTCTCTCCCACTTCCGGTAGCCCACAAATACATCGTGGTTCCTTTACCTTTGCCATTCTTGTCCGCTTAATAAGTGGTGTGTGTGTGTGTGTGTGTGTGTGTGTGTGTGTGTGTGTGTGTGTGTGTGAGAGAGAGATTGACTTGTTCCACTCCATGCTGTGGCACAGGTCTGGACTTCATTTCTCTTTCTTGCTAAGTGCTAGTCCATTGAGCATACACACTGCTTTTAGTTTAGCCATTTATTCGTTGATAGGCATTTCGGTTGTTTTTTGGTTAAGGTTGCAGTGGCTGTTGGTGCATGTCCCTCGGACAGATGCTTACTCAGTGGGGTTGATGGATCACATGAGGTTTCCAGTATTAGTGTTTCGAGGCACTGCTACGTGGTTTTCTACCATGTCTGTACCATTTTATGTTCCCACTGGAGAAGCATTGTAATTTCTCCATATCCTCTCAAACATTTTATTTTCCCTTTTTAAAAAAGTGTGTGTCATCCTATTGGGCTTTATCGTTAGGCACTCTCCCGTCAGTTCCCACTCACAGGGAGCAACCCTGTTGTACAACAGAACAAAGCCTTGCCTGGCCATGCCCCGCCCTCACAACTGTGCTTATGTTTGAGCCTGTTGCTGCAGCCCCTCCGCCAGTCCATCTTGTTGAGCGTCTTCCTCTTTTTCCCTTTACCAAGCATGATGTCCTTCTCCTGGAACTGGTCTCTCCGGAGGCATGTACAAAGGACGCAAGGTGAAGTATCACCATCCTTGACTCTACCTGTTACTTCTGCTGAGACAGATTTGTTTGTTCTTTTGACAGTCCATGCCAATACTGTAATTCCAGTGCATGGATTCTTCTTCCATCCTCCGTATTCATTATCCAACTTTCATATGCATTTGAGTCCATTGACAGTGGCTTGGGTCAGGTGCATGTTGGTCCTCTCACATCCTTGCTTTCCAACACTTGAGAGAGAGCTTGTGCAGCAGAGTCACCTAGTGCAATGCATCCTTGTATCTTTTGACTGCTGCTTCCATGAACATTGATTGTTGATCCGAGCAAGATGAATCCTTGACAACGCCAATCTCCATTCATCATGATATCACTTCTTAGTTCAATTGTGAGGATTTTGGTTTTCTTTACATTGAGTTGTAGAAAAGGCTGCAATCTTTGATCTTCATCAGCAAGCAAGGTTGTGTCGCGTGCATATCTGAGGTTGTTAATAAGCCTCCCACCCTGAGGCCACATTCTTCTACATAGAATCCAGCTTCTCTGATGTTTGCTCAGCACACAGATTAAGTATGGCGAGAGGATACAACCCTGACACACACCTTTCTTGATTTTAATAGTCCCTTGTACTAATACTCCCTTGTAATAATAATTATTGCCGTCCTTGTGTGAGTGATATGATGTCTCATTGTGGTTTAGAAGATGTTGAACACCTTTTCATATGTTTATTGCTTATTTGAATATCTTCTTTGAAGTGTCTGTGTATAGCCTGGGTATCATTTTTGAGTAGGTTACTTGTCTTTTTGTTAAGCTGTAGAAGTCATATATACTCTTTAGCTAGCAGGCCCTTATTAGGGAGAGCCCTGGTTGTGTAGTCTCATGGCCACCCTAGAGGACATAATAGAACTGCCCTGTGGGTTTCCGAGACTGTAACTCTTTACAAGAGTAGAAAGCCTCATCTTTACCCTAAGGAGCTGCTAGTGGTTTTGAATTGCCAACCTCATGGTTAGCAGCCCAAAGCATAACTCACTATGGAGTCAGAAATGACTCTAGGCAGTGTGTTAGGTTTTTGGTTTTGGTGGCTCAGTCGTTACGCATTCACCTGGGCACTGTTGGGAACACATTGTCCATTATAGAGCCTAAGCCCCAGGGGCCGTGCTGGGGGTGAGGATCCCAAGGAGAGGGGGATTCAAAGCCAAGGGCACACTATAAGTTCTGTTTCCTCTTCCCCCACCAGGGGAGGAGACCAAGTCCTCAGCCAGCACCCTTCTGACCTAATGTGATGGAGGGCTGGAAGAGGCGGGCTCTGGAGGGAGGAGGCTTTAGAGCTGAGCCAGCTCCACAAATGACCCACTTGTGAGACTGTAGAGTGTGGTTGACGAGTGGAGCCCCACAGGCCCATCCCAGCACCTGCCCCTCCCAGCTGGTCCTGCTGATCCGGGTTTCCTATTAGGCCAGCGTAGCCTTAGCCCACCTTGTCTGGTTTGGGCTTGCCTCTCCCATGGTTCCCAGGAATGTGGCTGCCTGCTGCTGCACTCAGCCCTCGAACCCCAGAGCACTTCCACGCTGAAGCAGGAATGGGTGGTGTGTGTGTGTGTGTGTGTATACAAAGACCTGGTGGGAAGCTGGGGCCCAGGCAGGAGGCTCCCAGCATCCTTCTTTGCACACTGAGTGGCCAACTGCTTCCGTGTACAGGTGTGCTGGTGAGAAAAGGAATTAGGCGTTGGAAGCACCGAGGGTTGAGATTGGCCTGCATGACCCCAGCTACCACACCCAGTGAGGTCTTCCAGCTGCTCCCACAGTCATCATTGCCTGAGATACTCCCAGTCCCTCTGGTTGCAGGCCAGCTAGTCTCATCTTGAGCAGCCCAGACCCCTGGGCAGGAGCAAGGGACTGGGCAATCCCTTCCTGAATCTGCTGCGTGGATCCCCACCCCAGTACCCATGCTCTAAAGGGGCCCAGAAACCTGACCCACAACATTTTCTAGATTTACTGTTGATGGCACAGAGTTGGGGGCCTGGTTCTGCTGGTGAATGTTCCTGAGAAAAGTGGTAGAGTGGTGGTAGAGAGGGTGAGGAGGAGGGGCCTGTCATGCCTGAGTGCATCTGGGCGGAAGGAGCACAGAGCTGGGCACCCCAGGGAGTGGGCAGAGCGGGAGTATGGTTACACTTGCTTGGTCACTGGAGAGCAGGTCCCAGCAGCAGTTGATGCGGAGAACAAGTGATTGCACACCTTTGTGTGACCCTTCCTCCGTCCCTGCCATGAGACCATTCTGACTCAGAGCGACCCTCCAGGACAGGCAAGTAGAACTGGCTGTCACTCTTTATGGGAGTAGACAGCTTCGTCTTTATCTCATGGAGCAGCTGGTGGGTTTGTACTGCTGACCTTTCGGTTAGCAGCCCAGTCAGTGTGTAATCACTGTACTACCAGGGGCCCTGGGCCCCTCCCTGGGAGCAGGGAATCCGGTGACCCACATTCCTGCAGCCAAACCTCCCAGGATGAAGCTGGTCTGAGGAGAGGGGTGGGGGTGGGGCTAAAAGATGGGTCTGGTGGAGACTCCTGTAGGGCCTGGAGAGTTCCCATGGGCAGTTGGAGTCCTCACACCTTGTTCCTTGCTCCAGAACCTGACTTTCTGACCTGGTTGAGGCTAGGTAATGACCTTAACCCCTTTGGTCCAGAGGACACAGTGTTTGGGGACACCAAAGCCCTTCTAATCCCCTGGCTGCCAAGCACTTTCACACCTCAGCCCCAGGCTGCAGAAAGAGGGACGGTGATGCTGGCTCCCGAGAGAAAGGATGGGTTGCAGTAGCTGAACATGGAAAGTTAGGGGCTGGGAGTGAGACCATGCGCTGCTGCCTGCTCGGTGGGAGTCCTTCAGCATCCCCCAAGACCCGTGTGTGTGCACGTAGGGGTGGGGGCAGAAAGTTCACAAGAATGGTCCCTCCAGCACAAATTTGATACCTGTTGTCGCTGAGACCCTCCCTTCCTCCAGGTGTAAGATCCAGCTGCCTAATTTTAGACCTTGAGTCTCCATGTCAAAATGGCAGCAGTATAATTAAATAATAAAACAAGTGGGGAGCCAGAGAGGGGGGCACGACGGTGAAGAACTGAATGGAAACATTACAGCATTAACTGAACCCCATTACTTGTAAGTGGAACCCAGTTGCCAAATTTCTGCCCCAGCCGCAGTAGGAGCAGCCCCCTCCTCTCCTGGGCCCAGGGTCCCAGACTCACTGCACAGGAGGACCAGCACTTTCCTCACAGGCCGGCAGTCCCCACTGGGACCCTGAAAGGAATGGGAAGGGGATGTGGTCATCTGATGGGACAAGGTCCTCATCTTTATTGGCTGCCAAAGAATTCAATCATTGTTTTGGGAAGGATCGGTTTTGCACAATCAGATTTTTCGGATAAATAACCCAAGTTATTTTTGTTTCTCCTTAAAAAACAAGCAAACAAACAAAAAACCCCTAATTTTTAGATGAGCTTTCTGAACCCAGACCAAACTCACTGCCATCAGGTTGGTTCCAACTCCTGTGCCCTGTCGTACAGTAGTACTGTGGGCTTCCAAGACGGTTCGTCTTTACAGGGGTAGAAAGCCTCATCTTCTTCCCCTAGAGCAGTTGATGGTTTTGTACTGCTGAACTTGCGCTTAACAGACCAACGTGTGAACACTGCCCTCCACCAGGGCTCCAGAGGAGCTTTCCAAAAAAGCTCAAACTCATTGCCATCGCTTCGATTCTGACTTGTGGTGACCCTATAGGGCAGGGTAGACCGGCCCCTGTGGGTTTCCCAGACTCTCTTCATGGGAGTAGACAGCCTCATCTTACTCCTGTGGAGTGGCTGGTGGTTGTGAACTGCTGGCCTTAAGGTTAGCAGCTCAACACACAACCACTAGCCA
Organism: Tenrec ecaudatus; assembly: GCF_050624435.1. Taxonomy (NCBI): domain Eukaryota; kingdom Metazoa; phylum Chordata; class Mammalia; order Afrosoricida; family Tenrecidae; genus Tenrec; species Tenrec ecaudatus. The sequence continues at coordinate 88,040,016 of NC_134539.1, read as the reverse complement.
CGAGGGCCCCTACAGGAGCTTTACGTGCACAGTCTATGCAGAAAGAACAGTTTCCATGTAAACCCCTTCTCTGCTTCACTGTGACAGTCGAAAAGTCAGTGTTGATACTGTTACCAATTGAAGCCCTGAGGCTAGGTCATGTCTTGGTTTTGACAAGTGCATGATGCCCAATGGCCTTTACACACGTTCATTAAAGAAGAAACAAACCATAGCCAGCAGCTGGCTTCCACTCAGGTGGCCTGTCTGAGGCAGTGGTGTGCTCCTTGGAGTTTGTAGGGCTGTGCTCTTTTGGAAGTAGACTGCCAGGCCTTTCTTCTGAGGTGCTTCTGGGTGGACTCCACAGACTGCTGATCTGCCCTTGTGCGAGATGGATCTAGGACCTACTTCTGGGTCTGGAGTTGCTGGGCCAGAGGCAGACCTGGTGTGATGGTGGGAGAGATTGGCCCTGTGATGAGCATGTCTGAAGGCACACGTCCCAGTGTCCTGACCCGGAGCAGCCCACACTGGTGGGTGCACAGGATGACGCCGAGTGCCATGAAGACCCCAAGTTCTCCCCCTGAAGACGTTGCGGAGAATGATTCCTCAGAGACTGGACCATGGTAGGCAGGCCTGCAGCAGCTAACAGGATTGGGCTGTTCTGTCTCATGTTCCCCCTTTAAGCCACAGAAGTCCCTGTCCTTGAAGGGCCATGGGAAATGTTCCAGCGGGGACCAGTTAGCCCAGAACATAGTATTTTGAACTCCGGCTGTACCCAGAGAGAAGAGACCGTCCCTGTGCACAGCGGCACGCTGTCCTTGCCCCTGCTGTCATGAGTCCCCTCGGGAGCAGTCACACTCCTCTGTGAGGAGGGTTGGGTTTCAGGCAGGAGTGGGCCTTTGTATTTTCCTCCCTGCGTTTTGGCTGGTGTCGCTCACGTCCCTCCTTTTTCCACTGCCCCTGCTTGTACTGCTGGCCGTGGGGACACAGTTAGCCCCTGAGGGATGCAGCCTGGGCAAAACAAACCGAGAACAAACTCACTGCTGTGTAGTCAATGCCGATGCATAGCGACCCTATAGGACAGGCTTGAATTGCCTGTGAGTTCCCAAGACTGTTACGCTTACAGGAGTAGAAAGCTGCCTTTCTCCTGAGGAGCAGCTGGTGGTTTTGAACTGCTGACCTTGGGGATCATAGATGAATTCATAACTACGACACCATCGGGGCTGCCCTCAGCTGGGGCAGAGGGGAAAAATTAAGCCTTGCTTTCAAGATGTGAGCCATTTCTTGGAGGATGGAGGTGGCTGACCCCCTCTTAACCTACAGGCTGGTCCCCAGAGCCTTCATTCCCCTTTTGCCTGAGTGACTTGGGCAGTGCAGGGAGACCCCAGGCCTCAAAGAGTGGGGCTAGGTTCAGCAGTGGGGTCGAGGCTTCGGTTCACATGGGTCCCAGTTCTGTGAGATCCTCATCTGTGTACTGAGCACAGTACCATCCTGCCGCCTCTCTGTGCCCATATGGGGATCGGACGGAGCTGTGGATGCCGAGGAGCCTCCCAAAGCCTGGCGGTCATATACAAGTGAGAGCTGTGCCTACAGTTACCGCTGGCGCTTCCTTCCACGAAAGATGAGCCTGCGGGAACAGGCCCTGTGTCCTCACCTACCATGGCCCTGCTGCTGCTGCTGCGTGCTCTCCTTGGGGATGTTGGCCTCTGAGCCCCCTCCCACCAGCCGGAGGTGGCATGCTGGGAGGTGACGGCATGAGCGTCGAGAGCCTGTGGGGTGATCCCAGGTAGACAACCCCTGGGGTGAGTTGAGTAGGCCTTCTCTGCCAAGTTCCCCTTCTCTAGATTAACTGTGAGGGCACTTAATTAGGCAAAGCACTTTGCTCTCCTCAGCCTCTGTCCTAAAGAACAACAAGATTAGCTGCACCTTCTGGCTCAGATGCTAATATTCAAGGGGCTTGGCTGCCCTGGGCTGACCTAGATGAGTGGCACCCGCAGACTTTGGGGCCAGGTTCCTCTCAGGGCAGCCCAGGGGGCTTGGGATGGCTGCTGCAGCATGCTCTGGGAACAGACCCTTCCCAGCTCCAGCGAGCTGTGTGTTCCGGGCTAGGTGGCTTTACTCCTGAGTCTAAGGCCCTCACTTGAGAAATGGACCCCACTGGCTTAGGCATTGGAGGCCTTGGGAAACCATGGTCACTGCCCCTTAAGCACCCTCAGGCCAGGTGACCTCCTTCTCCAGGATGAGCCCCAGAATGAGAGCCAGCTGCCCTGGACTCCATGTTCCCCTGGTGGGGATTAGGCTTGCCTGCCTGGGTAGGTACCAGCATCAGTTGTCAGACAGGTTCATGGGGGCCTGAGCCCACAGCTTCCAGGAGGAGTTGCAGGCAGGCTCCGCCAATTAATGGGCAGCTGTGAGACTTGAGTGGCCACTCTATTAGTTGATGGTGTCATTCTTTTGTGGGAAACCCAGGAATTATCTGGAGTCCCTGGGCAGTATAGATAGATGCTTGGCTGCTCATAAAAAGGCTGGAGATTAGTGTGCATATCTTGAAAGAAAGGCTTGGCTGTCTACTTCCAAAAGATCACAGCCACTGGAAACCCACAAAGCAGCTCCTTCTTTTGCGCCCCAGCCCTGGGCTGCCCCACTACCCTCAGCCCTATCCCTCTAACCCTGTCCTTCGGTGTCTACAGGGCATCTGTGTGGGAGGTGGACTTTTTTGGTCTTTTGTGTGTGTGGATTGGTGGTGGTGGTGAATTTTATGAGGGGGCTTCAAAAAAATGTTTGTGACAAAATGAAATAGAAAGGTAATGAAATCTTTCCGTTGACTTTTTGAAGCCCCATCATATACATAGCAAAACATTCTTGCTGTTTTCATATTTTTGGGGTGTGTATAAATTCCTGCTAAGCTTCACATTCCTCCTGTTATTTGACCATCACTGACGGTTCCAGTTCCCCATCACCCTTAACAGAAACTCACGTGTCCTTGAGGCAACGTGTCTGTCTTTTCTCCTCCCACTGGAGTGGGACTAATGAGCTCTGGTCCACTTGCCTTGTTTAGATGCTTTATAGACTTGGGCCCATTCAATATTTACCCTTTCAAGAAAACAAAAAAAAATCTTTATTAAGGTGAATTAGATGAAGGTTTACAGAGCTGATCATGGTTTAGTGTTTAATCATTCTTATAATTTTGATTCAACTCCTCGATTTGCAGTCCCCTCCATGTTTGCGTGCACCTAGAAAGGCCTTGGAAGAAAGGCTCATCTACCTCCTTCCAAACGGCCCCAGCCACTGAGAACCCCTCTGCAGCTTCTGCCTTTGGGCCCCAGTCTGCTGTGTCTCTCTGTCGTGTCCCACTCCTCCCTGTATGTGCTGTTTCTGTGCCTCCTCTTTCTGACCTTGCCCTTGGCTAATTGCTGTCTTTTGATCCTACACGGATGACTGTTCTAACCAGAGGTGAGTTCACCTCCAGACCCGGAGAGCAAAGACCATGGTCTTGGAGGGCCCAGTGGGCCCTATGTGACCATTCGGTTGCACATTTCTCTCCTACTCTAACCGGGACCTTCTAATGTGCTCCCGTTCAGAGCAGTTGGTAGTGGTAGCTGGGCCACTAGTTGTCGGTTTGCACCTGACTTCTTTTGTTCAGAAGAGCCCTGGTGGTATAGTGGTTACATGTTGGGCAAGGTCTGCAGTTCGAAACCACTAGCCACTCTGCGGGAGAAAGATGGGGCTTTCTACTCCTGTCAAGATTTACAGTCTGGAAAACTCACTGAGGTAGTTCTGTCCTGTCCTGTGTAGGGTCAGCATCGACTCGATGGCAGTGAGTTTTGTTTGGTTTTCTTTCATTCAGCATAATGCTTTCAAGGTTCATCCTTGTCTTAGTACGGGTCAGAATGGTATTTCTTTATGGCTGGGTAACAGTCCCTGGTATGGGTCAACCACACTGCTTATCTATTTGCCACTTGGTGGACAGACATCTGGATTGTTTTTGCTCTGCTACTTTGTGGTGGGACCTTGGGTGTGGTATTCCTCAGCTCCCAAATAAAGGCCCCCGCTCTCGTGGGCCATTATCCCACGAAGCCCATAAACATCCAACATGGGAGAGCTGATTCGTACCGGACGGCCACCCGGGACACAGAGGGCTGGTTCTTACAACGCTAAACACACGCGGTAAAGCTCACCGCCCCAGGTGGATTCCAACACATGGCGACCGAGAGGCCGAGTAGAACTCTGGACAGGAGTAGAACGCCTCTCCTCTCTCACTTGGAGTGGCTGTAGGCTCGACCTTTGACCTGGGCTTACCAGCTCAAGAGAATTGGAAATCTGTACACAAATAAAATCTATAAGCAGATCCAGGTTGTGGGGATTGGCTCTGGATAATCCATTGGGGCGGAGGAAGGACGAATACCGACTGGTCCATCCACATGGCAGAGGACCACTCGACACAAAGGTGTAGGCCTTAAACGTGCACACACACCTGAGTCTGAGTTGCCAGAGGCTCAGGTGTGGGAGGGGACACTGTAAGCTGATGGAAGCATTCTCTGCTTGACTATTGTTGTGAATTAAATTGTTTCTTTCTCCTAACCCCTCTTTGCCCACACGAAAGGAGCCTTGGGGGCATCGTGGTTACACATTGGGCTGCTAGCCACAAGGTCAGCAGTTCAAACCTACCAGTTAGTCTGGGGGAGAGAGATGAGGGTCTCTGCTCTTGTTTACAGCCTCAGAACCCCAAGGGGGCAGTTCTGCTCTGTCCTGTAGGTTATTGTGAGTCAAAACTGGGTTAGTTGGGGGTTATTTGGGACGTCTCTGCGTAATGAGCCCTAGCAGCCAAGTAGGTTAGGAGTTGGACTTCTTACTGTTCTCATAAGATGTCACCATCTCAGAAACCCACAGGGGCAGTTCTGCTCTGTCCAAGGGTTGTTAATGAGTTAGAATCAACTTGATGGCAGTGAGTTTTGAGTTTGGTGACACTGTCGGTTTGGGTGAGGGGGTGCTAACTCTGTGGGAGATAGAGAAATCCATTCATTATGTCAGTGACAGTTTCAATGGCAGTGGGGCTTGCTTGTGCATTTTACTTGGGATTGGTTGTCTTTGCTATATTACCGAGACAGGAATAGTGCAGGGGGTGATCTCTTGAGATATAGAAGAGATCAAGCAAGCAAGAAGAAGCAGAGATGGAGTAAGACAGATGTCCAGACACATGTAGTTCGCCAGGGAGCCAGCAAGCAGAAGCTAAGGAGACAAGGACCCTCGTGTAGAGAAGACAGAAAGGTTTCCGCTGAATTCTAAGCCTTGAGGAAATAGATTTCAGCCACCTGCTTGTCGGTGACTGAGACAACTGTAGTGCTTTAGTGATTGCTTGCAGAGCCATGTAGAAAGGACATTTTTATTGTCCCTTAACCTTACTTCAATAGACCTAACCTAGAAAATAATCAAATAGTCCTACCTTCTGAAAAACACACACAACAAAGCAAACATGCTGGCTGACTATTGGTGCTGTTGGTGGTGCCGGTGGGTGTGCTCCAGTGCCTTCCCCACTCCTGGGAAGCTTGTGCCTATCAGTGGCAGGCTGAAACCTTGCATATCCAGACAACTGCTTACTCCAGCTTTTCAGATTCCTTTTTTTAAATTTTTTTAATTTACATTTTATTAGGGGCTCATACAACTCTTATCACAATCCATACATAAACATATACATACTTCAATTGTATAAAGCACATCCGTACATGCTTTGCCCTAATCATTTTCTTTCTTCAGATTCCTTTTTTAGGCAACCTCATGGTCATATAAATATTGACCCATGAAGACAGACTGTGTTTGGTAATAGTTGGGGAATCACTATTAGGCTGTTTCCCCAGTGGCTTGGTGCAGATGGGCCATGTTTTATTTAGTTAAGATAAAAAGGTTTAAAAAGCTGCAAGTAAGTCAAACACTTCAATTGCAGCAGGAAAGCCTGCAGCTTTAAATCAGCCACAGAGGGAGTCATTGGATAAGCCACTGAGTTCTCCTGCCTCTTGCTGTAAAAACTCACTGCCATCAAGTCTTTTTTGACTCATAGTGACTATAGAACAGGGCAGAACTGTTCCTGTGGTTTCCCGAGACTGCAACTATTTTCAGGAGTAGAAAGTCCCACCTTGCTCATGCGGAGCAGCTGGTGGTTTCGAACTGTGAACCTTGTGGATCACAGCCCAACATGTAACCCCTATCCCTGGGCTCCTTACTGTAAAAGGGGGTCTTCAAATAGTTGGTGGAAGAATTCTGTTATTTAAAAAATTCCATTTTCCTCATCAACTTCTTGAACCCCCTCCTAATTAAGTAGACGGAAAGCTACATACATATCCTCACTCAATGACCAACATGGTTAGGTCGCGAAGACTTAGGTCATTCTGTGAAAACAAAGGATGGTGAACACATCATATCATAAAATCAAGGATCACTGCATCATGACATGACTGCTAACTCACTGAGGATCATGACGCAGCCATGTTGATGCAGAACTTTAACCATTGTATCTCACACCTTGACATGCAGTACTGCCAGCTATGTGTCTATCATGCACAACATAGTCATGGTAGGATTTTTTCCCTCCTGTTTAAGTATGAAATGTCAGATCATAAGATAGATCATAAATGAGTAGGTGTATGCCTTTCCCCCCAGGAGAATTTATTTCAGAGGACAGCACCGAAGCTGCAGCTCAGGGAGAGAGACATGTCAGATCAGAGCGCACGGGAGCAAATGAAGGGGGAGGAAGAGAGAGTGGAGCACCTCCTGACCCACCAAACCTTGAGGGTGATATTCCCACTCAGAGCAGCCAATCCACAGAGAAGACCATATAGCTGGCCCCACTATGAGACACGACAACCCTCACTGATCCATAGCCCTACAGGGGACAACACTGGAGACACAGTGTGGGAATTTTGCCTTATTTGACTCCACCACACCGAGGCAAAACACTAAGGGTGTGCAACAGAACATCAGGGGAACAGAGCAATGAAGTCCCCAGGGAACACCAAAAATAGACTTTGGGGCCAGGGCATGCCACCCCATCAGACTCAACTGGAAAACACTTCTAAAGGCCAACAAACAGTCCTTGAACTACCTACAGGTTTTTCTTTTTTGTCATTGATTTTGTTGTTTTGTTTTCTTTTGTTGCTTTGTTTTGCTCTGTCTTGTTTTTGTGCATGTTATTTTCTCCACAGGTCTGTCTAAATAAGATAGGCTGGATGAACAATCTGGAAGAGAAAACAGTAGGACCGATGGTGCCGGGGGGACATGGGAGAGGGGGAAGTGGGGGAAAGGAAGTGGTGTTAACAAACCCAGGGACAAGGGAACAACAAGTGATCCAAAATCAGTGGCAAGGAGGGTGTAGGAGACCTGGTAGAGCTCTATTAAGGGTAATGTAACTGAGAGGAATTACTAGAACACAAATGAAGGGTGAGATGATAGTGGGACAAGAGGAAAGTAAAAGGAAATAGAGGAAAGAGCTAGGAGGCAAAGGGCATCTATAGAGGTCTAAATAAAGGTATATACATATGTAAATATATTTATATATGATGATGGAGAAATAGATCTATGTACATATATTTATAGGTTTAGTATTAAGGTAGCAGCAGATAGACATTGGGCCTCCACTCAAGTACTCTCTCAATGCAAGAACACTTTGTTCTCTTAAACTGCCATTCCATGATGCTCACCTTCCTGACATGATTGGTGAAGACAAAGTAGATGCATAAGCAAATGTGGTGAAGAAAGCTGATGGAGCCCGGCTAACAAGAGATATAGCATCTGGGGTCTCAAAGGCTTGAAGATAAACAAGCGGCCATCTAGTTCAGAAGCAACAAAGCCCACATGGAAGAAGCACACCAGCCAGTGTGATCACGAGGTGTCGAATGGATCAGGTAGCAGGCATCAAATAACAAAACATCAAATCATTGTGAATGAGGGGGAGTACAGATTGGGAACCCAAGACCCATCTGTAGGCAACTGGACATCCCCTTACGGAGGGTCGTGGGGAGAAGACGAGCTAGTCAGGTTGCAGTGTAGCAACGATGAAACATACAACTTTCTTCTAGTTCCTAAATGCTTCCCCCAATGCTTCCCCCTCCCCCACTATCATGATCCCAAGTCTACTTTACAAATCTGGCTAGACCAGAGGATGTACACTGGTACAGACAGGAACTGGAAACACAGGGAATACAGGGCAGATGATCCCTTCAGGACCAGTGGTGAAAGTGACGATACTGGGAGGGTGGCAATACTGGGAGGGTAGAGGGAGGGTGGGGTAGAAAGGGGAACTGATTACAAGGATCCATATATAACCTTCCTCCCACGAGATGGACAACAGAAAAGTGGGGAAATGAGACTTCAGATAGTGTAAGATATGACAAAATAATAATAATTTATAAATTATCAAGGGTTCATGAGGGAGAGGGGAGCAGGGAGGAAGGGGAAAAATGAGCTGATACCAAGGGCTCAAGTGGAAAGTGAATGTTTTGAGAATGATGATGGCAACAAATGTACAAATGTGCTTGACACAATGGGTGTATATATGGATTGTGATAAGAGTTGTATGAGCCCCCCAAAAAATGATGAAAAAAACCAGGCATCTTTGCTGTACTTACATGAGGAGTGTGGTGTTGGCCATGTGTTGTGGCCTTGCATGGGGCAGGGCCGCTGGGGAGACATGGTGGTGGCCAGTGTGAGTGTAATGACGGTGAAGGGACAGCTTTTCCAGGTGTTTCCTGCATGGAGGGAGAGGAAAACAGCTTGTTGAGCCCTTCCTTGACACTTGTGGGCGGAGGCACAGGACCCATTGTGAGGGTGGTTGGTGCAGGAGTAGGCAGTGTTTCTTCCTGTGACACCTAACAACAACAAACGCTGCTGGGTTACTGACCGCCTCTTCCGTGGGCACTGATTGTACATCCTGCATAAGATTTCCGTCTTTGCCGGTCCCCTGGTCATATAGAGTGCCTTCTGTCCAAACAGCCGCTCTTCTCGCTCTGTGTGGGACAGGGATTGGCTGTTACCGGGAGGTTTGCATCGGTTGGTTTTTCAAAAGTAGGTCTTCAGGCTCGTCTCCCGCGTCCGGCTCACTCTGGAGGCTCTGATGATAACTGTCCCTCGTGGGTGACCCTGCTGGTGTTGGAAACACTGGTGCCTTCGCTTCCAGCAGCACTTAAGCAACATGCAAGAGACCAGCTCAATGAGTGTCTGGCTTTTTTTGCTGAGTCTCTACCAAGAAGCATGATGTCCTCTTGCAGGGACTAGTCTCAGATTTAGTATAACCTAAAATGTGCCTGCCCTTCATCTAGAACAAAATATGTGGTGTATAATAAAAACCTCAATAGTAAACAACGACAAAAATCATAAGCTAGAGTTCTTAAGTCCTGTTTACAAAGGTGGATAGTCCTGGGATTTGAGTCCAATCCTCTCTGCTCAGAATAAAGCAGAAGGACCTGGAAGGACGAACAGCTCAGAAGCTGGTCCAGTGTTGCCCCACTCCTGGCCTCTTGTATCACTCTGCATGACCAAAGGCCCCACACTAGTCCTGGTACCTGGATCCTTTATCTGTCTCAGTTTCCCACAAGGGCAGATCCTGCCCCTACAGACCCCCAGAACCCACCCCCAAGGGCGATCACAATGGCAGAGTCCCCTTAACTTAAGGCCAAAGCTCCCCCCACCCCATACACACACCTTGCCCGGCATGGGTTAAATCTGCAGCCTCTCTACAGTTTGGAAGGTGTTTAATTTATTTACAGATTTGTGATTTTAAATCAAGCAAAGCCCACCTGCACAAAGCCACTGGCAATGTGTGGCCCTTCAACCATGAATCCAATACATGCCCGCCCCCTAAAGCCACCCTGAGTCCTAGCAGCCGGCGGTGGCCTCTCCTGGGGCCGGCTGCCAGCATGGCTTGTCTGTTTGTAGTCATGCTCTGCGTCATAACTACCTCTCCTCTCACTGTTACGCTGTCTTTGGGGTGCTGGAAGTGAGAGAGGAGATACGGGGGGGGGACCCTGATCCTATCCCCCTCTACAGCCTGCTCACCCGGCAGCTACAGCCCAGACTGGCATAGAAGACATAGCCTCTGGGACCAGGCCTTGGGCTCGAACCCCAGCCAACTGCTTGGGAGTACTGTGGCTTGGTTATATATGGCCACTCATTACTTCTGAGACTGCATCCCTGTGCAGGTGGCTGGAGATGCAGAGAGCAGAGGGAACCGAGGGCCTCCCTCCGGCATGACTGCTGGGTGAGACAAACAAAAAAGGCTGAAAATAGAAGTCACATTTAAGAGGGCCAGGGATCTCTGACAAGCGCCTTCAGGTAGAGGGTGGGCTTAGCATTGGACAGATCTGCTGCAGAAGACTTCTTTAAGGGTCAACAAAGCAAAGATGCCACTTAGAGGGCTGGAGTGTGCCTGACCCAAGCCATGCCATTTTTAACTGGCTCCTGCATTCGAAAGCTGGCCAATGAATAAGGAAGATCGAAGAATTGATGCACGTGATTTAAGGTGTTGATGGAGAATATTGAATATACCCAGAGTCACAAAGCTATTTTAAGTGTGCACTCCGCGAAGTCCCAACATACATAGCTTTAGAAGAGAATGACCCATTGCCACAGGTAGCCTCACAGCATGACTGCCTTGTTCGCGTCTGATGCTATTGGATGAGTTCTGATGTCCAGAGCCAGGAGATTGCCTTAGGTCAGATTAGGAGCATTTCCCATCCACAAACTGGATGGCGTAAAACAGCAGTTCATGGTCTCAGGGGTCTGGAAGCCAGGAGGCCACGTCAAGCTGTGTGCTGGGCCATACTCCCTCCATAACCTCTAGGGAAGATCCTCTTTTTGCTCTACCCGCTCCTGGTGCTGTCAGCTGACGGGTGCAACCTTTCATCCCTGGCTCCATCTTCACATGGCCATCTCCGTCTCCGGGTGTCCTCTCTTCCATGGGCACCAGCCATTGACTTTAAGACCCATGCTACTCCAGTACAATCTCATCTTGAGCCTTAACTAATCACATCAAAATCACCCACCAAACCCAAAACAAAGACAACCCCAAACCAACTGCCATCAAGTTGACTTTGACTTGCAGTGGCCCTACAGGACAGAGTAAAGCTGCTCCTAGGTTCTCCTTTGCCAGAGGGTGTAGCCTCACTTTTCTCCCTCAGAGTGGCTGGGGGACGTGGTCTCCTTTATAGCATCATGGCGGTGTGTCCTTGGCTACCTCGGACCCTTCTTCAGTGCCTTTCTGGGCCTCACATGCTCCCTCGCTCCTAGCCAGATGATTTCTCCCTTCCTAGCTCCTTAGAGCAGGGCAGCCTATCCTTGACAGGTCTTGTCTTGTCTTCCTTGTAGAAAGGTGGGAATATTGCAGGAGACCAGAGTAGTGCACAAAAATAAAGTGTACTCTTAGACACTAGCAATAACATAGCTGAAATGGAATCTTATAGAACAATTACACTTATATTGACATAGAAAAGAATAAAATTCTTAGGAATAAATTTAACAAGTAGTATAAAACATGCCCTGAAACTACAAAAAAAATTGCTGAACAAAATTAAAGAAAACTCAAGTAAACGGAAAGGCATCCTGTGTTCATGGACTGTATGTGAATTCTCTCCTCTCACTGCCTTTGAATAATGCTGGCTCATAGGGATTCTGTGGGACAGGGTAGAACTAACTGTCCTTGTGAGTTTCTGAGGCTGTAACTCTTTATGGGAATCGAAAGCCCTCACCGTTCTGCAGAGTGGTTGGTATTTCAAACTAGTGACCTTGCAGTTAGCAGCCCAGCGGGTAACCACTACGCCACAGGCCTCCTGCACATAAATCAGTGGATGGAATTTAACCATCCTAAACCCACGGTGGTTCAGATGATCCCCACTCAGAAAGCTCATGGGACAGCAGGGAACAGCCCCATAGAGCTTTCAAGGTTGAAAATCTTTATGGGAGCAGAGGAGCATATTTTTTTTTTCCTGAGGAGTGGCTGGTGGATCTGAACCACTGACCTTCTGGTGAGCAGTGGAGTGCTTGAACCACTGTGCCACCCGGGCTCAACGAGTGAAGCCGAGAGGAGTGTTTCCAGGGAATTCTGTGCCTCTCCCTCAGTCCTTCAACCATGCCTACGGAGCCCCTACGGCAGTCCACTGCACGCAGAACTGAGCCCAAAACCGGAGTGCAGTTTGCACTATTAGGCTGTGGCAAACGTCCATCAGGAAGTCTGGAGATGTGCAGTAGTTCCAGTTGTGGCTGGGGTGAGCAGCTCGGGCAACTCGTGGAGGTGGGGAGCTTGAGCTAAGCTTGGCGTACGGGCAAGGTCCGGGTAGGCAAAGGGAGGTGGTGGGCCAGTCGTAGACAGAAAGTGCTTGGGGCACAGTCCCTAGGATGGAACGAGAGCAGGAATCCTAGTGCCCCTCCGGGTAGTAAGTGGCCTGTGTTCCCTGGCAGAGTGAGAGGATGTGGCTGGCAAGGGCAGAGGGCCAAGATCGGAGCATTGACCCTTCTGGTGCCATGGGCCCCTGTGGAGAGCTCGCACCTACTCTGGCTCCTCCCCAGCCCAAACCCTCTTCTTCCCTTCACTTTGGAGTGTTCAGGTCCTAAGGTGAGCACCCTTTGGCTAGATTGGGTGGGGAGGAGGAAGGAGGAGCTGCGTTCCAGTGGGCGGTCCCTTTTGTGCCCTTTGTCTATGGCCTGGGGAGGAAGGGTCATGTCTGAAGCGGCACAGCATCTGGGCCAGCTGGTGCCCAGTGTGAGAGAGGGCCCTCTGCCATCAACCCCGGGAACGGTGATTCCATAACAGCTTTCCTCATCGGCTTGGCAGTGACCTATATGGTTCTCAACTCCCACCCAGTTCCCACACCAGAATGAAAACAAAGACTCCTTCTTGCCATCTTTGAATGCCTGTTCCTGTGCGTGAAGTCCTTCCGTGCCCACAGCTGCTCTCTGGAGGAAGGCATCTTATGAGCTCCATTTGACAGCGGAGGACACTGGGACAGAGAGGGAATGACATGCCCAAGGTCACACAGCCAAGTACAGGAGCTGAGGGGCCGGTCCCAATCCTAACTACATGGACAATTTCCCCTCCCCCTAGAAGAATTTATTCCAGAGGACAGCACTGAAGCAGCAGCTCGGGAGAGGGACATGTCTGATCAGAGCACATGGGAGTAAATGAAGGGGGAGGAAGAGAGAGTGGAGCACAGCCTGGTCCAACAAGCCTTGATGACAATATCCCTGTTCAGAGCAGCCAATCCACAGAGAATACCATATGGCCAGCCCCACTATGAGATACCGCATCCCTCACTGACCCATAGTCCTACAGGGGACAACACTGGAGACACAGTGTGGGAATTGCCTCCGATCTGATCTCACCACACTGAGGCAAAACACTGAGGGTGTGCAACAGAACAGCTAGGAGAACAGAGCAACGAAGTCCCCAGGGAATACCAAAAATAGACTTTGGGGCCAGGGCTTGGAACCCCATCAGACTTGACCGGAAAACACTCCTCAAGGCCAACAAACAGCCCTTGAACTAACTACAAGCTTTTCTTTTTGTTGTTGTGTTGTGCTTTTTTGTTTTGTCAGTGGCTTTTTGTTATTTTGTTTTCTTTTGTTGTTTGGTTTTGCTCTGTCTTGTTTTTGTGCATGTTATTATCTCCACAGGTCTGTCTAAATAAGATAGGCTGGATGAACAAGCTGGAGGAGAAAACAATGGGGCTGACAATTTCAGGGGTACATGGGAGAGGGGGAGGTGGGGGGAAAGGAAGTGGTGTTAACAAACCCAGGAACAAGGGAACAAGTGATCCAATTCGGGGGTGAGGAGGGTGTAGGAGGCCTGGTAGGGCATGATCAAGGGTAATGTACTGAGAGGAATTACTGAAACCCAAAAGAAGACTGCATGATAGTGGGACAAGAGGAAAGTCAAAGGACATACAGGAAAGAGCTAGGAGGCAAAGGGCATTTATAGAGGTCTAAATAAAGGCATGTACATATGTAAATAAATTTATATATGAGGATGGGGAAATAGATTTATGTGAATATAATTATAGGTTCAGTATTAAGGTAGCAGGTGGACATTGATTCTCCACTCAAGTACTCCCTCAATGCAAGAATGCTCACCTTCCTGGCATAATCGCTGAAGACAAACCAGGTGCATGAACGAATGTGGTGAAGAAAGCTGATGGAGCCTGGCTATCAAAAGATATAGTGTCTATGGCAGGGGTCCTCAAACTTTTAAAACAAGGGGCCCGTTCAATGTCCCTTAGACCCATTGGAGGGCTGGATTATAGTTTAAAAAAACTATGAACAAATTCCTATGCACACTGCACATATCTTATTTTGAAGTAAAAATACAAAAGGGGAAAAATACTTGGTGGGCTGGATAAATGTCCTCGGCTGGGCTGTAGTTTGAGGACCCCTGGTCGAGGGTCTTAAAGGCTTGAGGTAAACAAGTGGCCATCTAGCTGAGAAGCAACAAAGTCCACATGGAAGAAGCACATCAGCCTGTGTGATTGTGAGGTGCCGAAGGAATCAGTTATCAGGCATCAAAGAACAAAAAATCATATCCTTGTGAGCTCACTTCCCTGATACTATCACTGAAGAAAAACGTGTGCATAAGCAAATATGATGAAGAAAGCTGATGGTGCCTGGCTATCAAAAGATATGGCGTCTGGGGTCTTAAAGGCTCGAAGGTAAACAAGTGGCCATCTAGCTGGAAGCAACAAAGCCCACATGGAAGAAGCACACCCACCTGTGTGATCACCAGGTGTCGAAGGGATCAGGTATCAGGCATCAAAGAACAAAAAATCATATCATTGTCAATGAGGGGGCGTGTGGAGTGGGGACCCAAAGCCCATCTGTAGGCAACTGGACATACTAGAGTGGGGAGGAGACGAGCCACTCAGGGTGCAGTGTAGCAATGATGAAACATTCAACTTTCCTCTAGTTCCTAAATGCTTCCCCCCCCCCCTTACACACACAATCCCCCCCACCCCCACACTCTCGTGATCCCAACTCTACCGTACAAATCTGGCTAGACCAGAGAATGTACACTGGTACAGGTAGGAACTGGAAACGCAGGGAATCTAGGACACATGATCCCTTCAGGACCAGTGGTGAGAGTGGTGATACTGGGAGGGTGGAGAGAGGGTGGGGTAGAGAGGGGGAACTGATAATAAGGATCTATATATGACCTCCTCCCTGGGGGACAGACAACAGAAAAGTAGGTGAAGGGAGACATCGGACAGTGCAAGATATGACTAAATAATGAAATGTAAATTATCAAGGGTTCATGAGGGTGCTGGGAGCAGGGAGGGAGGGAAAACATGAGGAGCTGATGCCAAGGGCTTAGGTGTAGAGCAAATGTTTTTAGAATGATGAGGGCAATGAATGTACAAATGTGCTTTACACAATTGATGTATTTTCCTGGGTGCTCTCAACAATATCTTGTAAGGCATCTCCCTCAGGTAATGCTACTGATGCAGCCCCACCTGGCATATCAACTTGAATAGTTTGGCTAATTTATTCAGGTGTTTCTAAGGGCTCAATAGCCTCCTCTTCTGGATCATCAGCCCATATGTTCCCATCCCATGTTTCAGGGTCCCAACTTTTCCCAATTAATCCCCTTGCTTTGGTTTCAGACACTACTCTAGATCTGCAATTCAGCTGCTGTTGTAATTCAGCCACTCATATAATGAGACTCTGGACCTGGTTCTCAGCAATGTCAGCTCTATTACTAGAGGAGAGAAGGCTCTCCTTTGTAGCACAGACGGAAGTTTTCAAATCTGTTGGTTGGCACCTGAGGCGCGCTTCTGAGGCTCTGAGATCATCCCTCTCCTTAATCACACTCTCCATTGTAAGAAGGACAAGCCAACCAGCTTCCCTATACTTGTCATCCTTACAAAACTCCTGGAAAATATCAAACATACGATCACCCAGAGCCTCTCCTGTAACCAGCACCTCATCTATCGGTGGTGCTACTTTAGGTATTATCTTTGCTATTTCACACCATGGATTAGTAAGAGTAGATGTATCCACATTTTGGGGTGTTGAAGTAGCAGACATATCCATGTTTTGGGGTGTTGAAGTGCTGTTAAGACTAATCAGGTTGAAAAGCCAATTTAAGAAACCTATATTTATGGTTTATTTCTCTAGAAGCATTCCTGGTACCAAAATGTGTTAGATAGGAACTGGCAGCTCTCAAGACTTAAAGAACTGCTAATGTCTCACTGCTTTATAATTTAACTGTTAATTTCTTGTATTATCTATCTGTATATAATTTAATGGTTCATTTCTTGTGTTTTATATATATATATATATATATATATATATAATTACTAGCAATCTGGTTTTGTCTCTCTAGAGAACCCTGTCTAACACATGTATGTATGGATTGTGATAAGAGTTGTATGAGCCCCTAATAAAATGATTTAAAAAAATTATCAAGGGTTCATGAGGGAAGGGGGAGCAGGGAGGGAGGGGGAAAATGAGGAGCTGATGCCAGGGCCTTAAGTGGAGAGCAAATGTTTTAAGAATGATGAGGGTAACAAATGTACAAATTTGGTTTATACAATTTATGTATGTTTGGATTGTGATTAGAGTCGTATGAGGCCCCAATAAAATGAATTAAAAAAAAGAAAGTACAGGAGCCCAGGCTCGAATCCAGAACTACGCACTAAACACCATACATTCCATCCTGCCTTTCAAGCCATCGTGGGCACTCAGCAGTTAACCATTTTAATGACTGGGAAGGTGCCCCTGTTTCACTTCAAATGGGGTGTGTACATTTCCACCCTTCCCATGAATGTGGGAAATGTCTGCACACTCCCGTGTCTGGTGCACACCTGGCAGAAAGTGGGTTCTGCTAGACTAGAAGCTGTGCAGACAGAGGCTTGGCCAGGCTTTTGTGCCTGGCATGTGTGGCCACAGCCCGGCGGGGAGCCTCCAAGACCCACCATTCACCTAAGTGAGTGAAACTATGAGGACTTGGGAGCAGGGTGCTTCATCTTTCCCGTGGAGCAGCTGTTGGGCTTGAACTACAAACCTCATGATTAGCAGTCCACCTTGTAACCACTATGCCACCTGGGCCCTTTATGCGCTTTATTAGTTAAACTAAATTGTTTGATTTTAGGAGGACTTCAGGGCTATTTTTGGTTTAAGCTTTAAAGACGATTGTAGGACAAGCTTCAGGGTTTTATCCAGCCAATATTGCTCCAGAAAATCCGAATGCCATGAGAATTTGAAATTCTGTTCTGCATTTCCTGCCTTTATCAAAATACTCAGCAGTGATAGCTCGGCACCATCCAGTTCTTCTGGTCTCATGGCAAAGGCAATAGCTGTGTTAGCCACACATTCCATTTCTTCTTCCTGCTTTCCTGTCTTCCAGTCTGGTTATTCCAGTCATTGGAGAGCAATCGTGGTTCCTTGTGTGGCTGCTTTTAAGTCGCTAGACCAGGGGTCCTCAAACTACGGCCCGCGGGCCACATGCGGCCCACCGAGGACATTTATCCGGCCTGCCAAGTGTTTTTGCCCCATTCGAAATAAGATATGTGCAGTGTGCATGGGATAGGAATTTGTTCATAGTTTTATTTTTTAAAACTATAGTCCGGCCCTCCAATGGTCTGAGGGACAGTGAACTGGTCCCCTGTTTAAAAAGTTTGAGGACCCCTACCCTAGACACTATTAAATGAACTAGGAAATAGATCAGAAATACTGAATTAGGCCAATTAGCTGTGTTGTTTCATGAAACCATTAACACAAACCTCTAAACCAAAGAACCAAATATCCATGAAGTGTGTAGCACTCGTTTTGTGTCATTGTTGAAAATAGATCTGCGTTATCTAGTGCTGCGGTCGCAGAAATACCACAAACGGACGCTTTAACAAACAGGGAGTTATTCTCATAGAGTTAAGGTAGCTGGAAGTCCAAATTCAGGGCATCAGGTCTAGTGGAAGACTGTTCAGCTCTGGGGAAAGGCACTTCTCTTCTGCAACATTGGTGGGCCTGGGCCTAGGACCCAGCGCAGGAAGTGTGTCTCCAAAGGATAAACTCCTTTCTTCTGATCTCTGCCAACTTGTTTAACTTCTTTCAGTATTTCAAAGAGAGTGAGTCAAGATACAGCCTAATCCTCTAGCGTGCATTCTGCCGTGTTAGCATGACTTTCTCATCCTGCCTGAGACAGCATAGCAGTGAGGACTTTTCCCATCGCTGTAATTCAACACGGAGCACTCCTAAAGCACTCCTCCCCGGTCGCCTCCCACTGCCTCTAGTAAGCACTAAAAATAAACTCTTGGTACAAGGTAGGTGATATAACATTTGCCCCTTGTGATGGACTCATTTTGCTCAGCATCTGCCTAAGCTCCCTCCATCTTGTAGCACCTGCATCAGGACTTCACTTCACCACGGGCTGAATAGTATCCCAGTGAGCAGACATCTGTGCCACGTTTTGTTCGCCTGTTCTGTTGACGGCTGTTCGTGTTGTTTCCACCGTCTGGCTATTCTGTGTAGTGCTGCCGGGTCTATTTCAGTCTCTTCTTTAAAGTCTTTTGGGCATATACTTTGGAGTAGAGTTGCTAGGTCATGTTAGCCTATTTCCCCTATGGCTGTCCCATTTTACATGCGTGCCAGCAGTGGATCTCAGCAAAATGCACTCTCATTGAGTGGATTCTGACTCATGATGACCCGGGAGGGCAGAGTAGAACTGTCGTTTTGAGTTTTCAAGGCTGTAAATCTTTATGGGAGGGGAAAGCCTCATCTTTTTTCCTTGGAGTTGTGTGTCCATGCCTCCCTTCTTTGACTGTTTGCTGTTAAACACTTAGGCACTCTAACGTTGATTAGATGTGGACTGATGATTGTTAAATCTTGTTGAACTGGCCCTGCCCCCCTTTAAAACCCTATAATGTCCATCTTTCGCTCCTCTAACAGATTTTGTCTTCGTGTCCACTTTGTTCCATACTGAGGCTACCAGCCACCCTAGCTCACTTTCGGTTGTTAATGACATTGAACATTTTTTCTCTACCAACCTATTTATTTCCTTGGGACTAAGGCCTGTCCTTATAAAGAGCATACAGTTGGATCATGGGAGAAAGACTAGGCTTTCTGCTACCCTGTAAATCCACAGGGTTAGTTCTACCCTGTCTTCTAGGGTCACTGTGAATTGAAATCAGCTTGCTAGTAGTGAGTTTAAGTTGACAAGTCCCATCTTTGTGCTTCACTGCTGCTTGCTTTAGTGGTTTATGGTTTATTCTAGGAAGTGATTCAGTTTCCTCCTCTGCTTGTGCATATTCAACAGATGTTTTCTTAATGCTTATCATAAATACTACAGTTTGCAACTTGTATTTATAACATCATAAGATAAGTTGGCCCCAACTTAACTTTACTAACACTTAGGAAATTCAGGACTTAAACCATCCATCCCCCTCTTCTGTTGTTGTTATTGTTATTTTTTTTAGATTCCTTTTTAAAAAAAATCATTTTTTGGGGGGCCCGTTCAACTCATCACAATCCATACATACATCCGGATCCATTGTGTCAAGAACATTTGTACATTTGTTGCCATCATCATTCTCAAAACATTCGCTTTCTACTTGAGCCCTTGTTATCAGCTCCTCATTTTTTCCCTCCCTTCCCGCTGCCCCCTTCCTCATAAACCCTTGATAATTTATAAATTATTATTATTTTGTCATATCTTACACTGTCCAACGTCTCACTTCACCCACTTTTCTATCCCCCAGGGAGGAAGTTATATGTAGATCCTTGTAATCGGTTTTCCCTTTCTCCCCCACCCTCTCTCCACCCTCCCAGTATCGCCACTTTCACCACTTGTCCTGAAGGGATCATCTGTCCTGTATTCCCTGTGTTTCCAGTTCCTATCTGGAACTGTTCCTCTGGTCTAGCCAGATTTGGACGGTAGAATTGGGATCATGATAGTGGGGTGGAGGAAGCATTTAAGAACTAGAGGAAAGTTGTATGTTTCATCGTTTCTATACCGTACCCTGATTGGCTTGTCTCCTCTCTGCGACCCTTCTGTAAGAGGATGTCCAGTTGCCTACAAATGGGCTTTGGGTCCCTAATCCACTCTCCCCTTCATTCACAATGATTTAATTTTTTGTTCTTTGATGCCTGATACCTGATCCCTAGACACCTCATGATCACACAGGCTGGTGTGCTTCTTCCATGTGGGCTTTGTTGCTTCTGAACTAGATGGCTGCTTGTTTACCTTCCAGGCTTTAAGACCCTAGAAGCTATATCTTTTGATAGCCAGGCTCCATCAGCTTTCTTTACCATATTTGCTTATGCACCCATTTTTTTTTTCAGTGGTGGTATCAGGAATGTGAGCTTCATGGAATGCCATTTTAAGAGAACAAAATATTCTTGCATTGAGGGAGTGCTTGAGTGGAGGCCCAATGTCCACCTGCTACCTTAATACTAAACCTATAAATATATGCACATAGATCTATTTCCCCATCATCATATGTAAATGTATTTACATATGTACATTCCTGTTTTTAGACCTCTATAAATGCCCTTTGCCTCCTAGTTCTTTCCTCTATTTCCTTTTACTTGCTTCTTGTCCCACTATCATACTCAGCCTTCAGTTTGGTTTCAGTAATTCCTCTCAGTTAACATTGCCCTTGATCAAGCTCTACCAGGCCTCTTACACCCTCATTGCCACTGATTTTGGATCACTTGTTGTTCCCTTGTCCCTGGGTTAGTTAACACCACTTCCTTTCCTCCATCTCTACCTCTCCCATGTTCCCCCCCCCTGTTCTATTGTTTTCTCCTCCAGATTGTTTGTTCAGCCTATCTTACCTAGATAAACCTGTAGAGATAATAATGTGCATAAAAAAGCAAGACAGTACAAAACAAAATGACTAAAGAAAACAAAACTGACAACAACAACAAAAAAAGACAAAAAAAAAAAGAAAAGCCTGTAAGTAGTTCAAGGTCTGTTTGTTGACCTTTAGGAGTGTTTTCTGGCTGAGTCTGATCAGGTGCCACACCCTGGCCCCAAAGTCTATTTTTAGAACTCCCTCAGGACTTCCTTGCTCTGCTCCTTTTGCCGTTCTGTTGCACGCCCTCAGTGTGGTGGGATCAGATCGGGGGCAATTCCCACACTGTCTCCAGTGTTGTCCTCTGTAAGGCTATGAGTCAGTGAGGGATATCCTGTCTCATAGTGGGGCCAGCCATATGGTCCTCTCTGTGGATTGGCTGCTCTGAGTGGGAATATCGTCCTAAAGGCTTGTTGGACCAGGCTGTGCTCCACTCTCTCTTCCTCTCCCTTCATTTGCTCCCATGTGCTCTGATCAGACACGTCCCTCTCCCTGAGCTGTAACTTAAGCGATGTCCTCTGAAGTAAATTCTTCTGGGGAGAGGGATGGGTGTCCACGTAGTTGGGATTGGGGCCGGCCCCTCAGCCCTCTCTACTGGTTCTCTACTCCACAACTATTACTTCTTTACGCTTCATGTGCCCTGTAACAAAATTTTATTCTTGCTTTTTATATATTTGTTAATAAACATGTGAAGGGCAAACAATTAGAAGTCTCAGGCATGGCTGGCAGTAACCTTTATACTTGTTTTGCAGCTCTTTATGAGAGAGCGTTCATTTTGTGTTATTCTAGTGCGTTTCCTCTCATTAACCTTTTTGTAGGCCTGGCTTGATGGTACAGACTCTCCACTTTTGTCTGTCTGAGAATGTTTCAGTGTCGCCTTCCTTCTTGAAGGACAGTTTCTCTGGGTATAATATTTTTGTTGAATAGTTTTGTTTGTTTTTTTAACCATTGGCTTCTGTACCACCCTGGGTTCCTGAGGCAAAATTGGTGCTGTGCCATCTTGGGAATCCTTTGTATTGATTGCTTCTTTCCCGTGGCTTTCAGGATTCTCTTGTTTGCGTTCTGAGAGACCATGATGATCCTTGTTACAGAATTCTTCATGCGCTATGAGTTTCTTAGTTTTGTAGATTCATGGCCTTAAACAGAATGGGAAAATATTCCGTCTTTAGTCCTTCAAATACTGTTCCTTTCTCTCTGTGTCCTTCTGAAACACCATGATGTGTAAGTGGGTCTTGTCCCCTGATTCCATTCAGTTGGGAGAACTTCGCCCATTGTTCTTACTTTGGTCTGTGTGTTTGCTCTAAGTCTTTAACTGTGGGTGATGCTGTTTATTCTCCCGTGTTTTTTGAACTCCTCTTCATCGTGTTCTTTTTTTTTTTTTAATTTTAACAATTTATTAGGGGCTCATACAATTCTTATCACAGTTCATACATATACATACATCAATTGTATAAAGCACATCTGTACAGTCTTTGCCCTAATCATTTTTTTCTCCTCTTTTCTTTTTTTACATTTTATTAGGGACTCATACAACTCTTATCACCATCCATACATATACATACATCAATTGTATAAAGCACATCCATACATTCCCTGCCCCAATCATTCTCAAGGCATTTGCTCTCCACTTATGCCCCTTGCATCAGGTCCTCTTTTTTTTTTCCCCTCCCTCCTCTTTCCCCCCTCCCTCATGTGCCCTTGGTAATTTATACATCGTTATTTTGTCATATCTTGCCCTATCCGGAGTCTCCCTTCCCCCCTTCTCTGCTGTCCCTCTCCCAGGGAAGAGGTCACATGTGGATCCTTGTAATCAGTTCCCCATCGTGTTCTTTGGGTGGGTCTCTTGCTCCCTCCCCTTTCTTTGTGTCTTGTGATCGTGGCATTTTTTATGAAGGTGTTGGCATTTCTGAGGGTGTTACCCTTTTTTGCTTCTTTGTTCGCTGGGTTTTTTGTTTGCTTTTCGGAGAGGGGGTCGTGAGTATGTTGAAGTGCTCAAAGGTTTGAGGGAGTCTGGTGTTTTTGCCCGCACTGCTTTCTGCAAGAACAAGCTGTAAGCAGGTAAACCTTCGCTGACTGTTTCTCCTCCTTTTCCAAACTCTCTGAGTCAGTTAGGCTTTGAACATTCTGGACCTCAAGTTTTAACTCCTAGTGTCTCACACACTCCAGTGAACACACGGTGACCCCCCTTTCCACCAGGAGGCACCACTTCTCAGGCAGAACAGCACCAGGAATGGCTTCCACAGGCACATGGCTATCTCCAGTCATCACTTCCTAGCCCACACCCACCCATCCCGATGTGGAGCTGGGTTTGCCACTCCTCCCACAGGCCTGTGAGGGACCTGCTTTCCTGGTTTCCGAGCCCCAGGAGCCGTGGCAGGGGGAGGGGTGGGGTTGGAGGAACAGTCTGTATGGTGACACATGCCTCCTGACTCCTTTGTAAGGGACCGACTCCTTTGTAAGGGACCATCTTCAGGCATCAGCAGGGGGCCAGGGCCCACCCCCTACTCATGGTGACACCTGCGCAGAATTTCTGAGGCTTTGTTAATCTTTGTGTTTTTTTTATGCCTCCTTTCTTTTTTTTAAAATCATTTTATTGGGAGCTCATAAACTCTTATCACAATCCATAAATACATCCATTGTGTCAAGCACATTTGCACATTCGTTACCTTCATCATTCTCAAAACATTTGCTCTCCACGTAAGCCCCTGGCATCAGCTCCTCTTTTTTCCCCTCCTTCCCTCATGAACCCTTGATAGTTTATAAATTATTATTTTGTCATATCATGCACTGTCTGACGTCTCCCTTCACCCACTCTTCTGTCCGTCCCACAGGGCGGAGGTTATATGTAGATCCTTGTAGTTGGTTCCCCCTCTCTACCCAGCCCTCCCTCTACCCTCGCAGCATCGCCACTCTCACCACTGGACCTGAAGGGATCATCTGCCCTGGATTCCCTGTGTTTCCAGTTCCTATCTGTACCACTGTACCTCCTCTGGTCTAGCCAGATTTGTAAGGTAGAATTAGGATCATGATAGTGGGGGTGGGGTGGGTGGGTGGAAGGAAGCATTTAGGAACTAGAAGAAAGTTGTATGTCTCATCGTTGCTATACTTTACCCTGGTTGGCTCATCTCCTCTCCGCGACCCTTCTGTAAGGGGATGTCCAGTTGCCTACAGATGGGCTTTGCTTCTCCACCCTGTGCTCTCCCCCATTCACAATGGTATGATTTTTTGTTCATTGGCTTTGTTAATCTTTATGGGAGCAGATAGCCTCATCTTTTCCCCTTGGAGCTGCTTGGTGGATTTGAACTGCTGAATTCACAGTCCAGTGTTTATTTTGCAGTACTGGGTCTAGGAGAGAGTATCACCTGTCTTCTTATTGCTCTCAGGGGCCTTTTCCCCGTAGTATATTGGAGGTGGGTGGAGCCCCTATTAAAAACGCCTGCTTCCTAGCGTACTACAGAAGGCTCAGTGCCGACAGACCCTGAGCACTAGCCCTCCTCCACCCCACTGGGCCTTGCCACATCTAGCTGTGGTAGAGGGCTGCCAGGTCGCAGTGAGCATGTGTCGCTGCCTGTGTGCTATAGACAGACACACAGACCCCTTACTTTGTCTTCATCTTCTTGGCCCATTCCCTGAGGATGGCCTGCGCCCTGGGGTTCTGCAGCCTAGTGTTACTGGAATCATATAGGCCCCTTGGGCTCTGGGAAGGCTGATTCCTGGGACGGTGGCCCTAAGGAAGGCAGTCTGGTTCCACCATTGTGTGTCAAGTTCTTAGCCCCCAAATCTTGGCCTGCACCACAGTCCTTGAGATCTCAGTCCCTTCTCTTCTGCAGAGAGGGCCAGCAGAGGCCACCTGCATGTAGCTGGACATAGGGCTTTACCTCCGCAGGAAGCCAGACAGTGGTACCAACAGCGGATAGGACTAAGGGCAGGAGCTCCTGCTTACCTCACTTCCCTGAGCCTCAGCCAGCACCCTTCCCCAGCCTCCCACTGCCAGGCAGATCTGAGGGTGGCCTCAGGAGCTTTGAGTCCACCACCACTAGCTGGACCAGAAGCCACTAGTTACCCTCCAATGAATGATTGCCAGGGAAAGGCAGGCTCATTTGGGGAGCTGAGCCTGGCAGCTGGCAGGGGCACCATGTTGCAGTAATGGAGACAGATGGCCTGTTGGCAGAGCCAAGTCCTCCCTGGCTATCCAGAGCTACACAATGCCAAGAACTCTGTGCCAGAGCCCACACCCCAAGACAGTTCCACCCAACCACCCAGGGACTAGTTTATGTGTGTGTATAAGTGCACGTGCACAGGTGCACACACAGGTGTACATATATAAACACACAGGTGCACACACAGGTAGGTAGACAGCCATAGATACACAGACACTGGCACATAACCTACATACAGACTCGCAGCATCACACATACACATACACACTCACACACACTGTACACACACATACACTTTTGTCCAGGAGCCCAGGTGAGTGACTGGCCTACATACTTGGAGTCTGTTGCCCTGACTTCCCACACCTGCTCAGCAGCACTGACCCAGTGGGGCATGGAGGAGGCAGGGTAGTAGGGACCAGCAGTCTATAGGGAGATACAAAGGTCATGGACAGAAGCCACCTGTTTGCTGTGAGCAGTGGAATGTGGACATTCATGCAGGGTAAGGGGTGGGTTTCTGTGACTAGGAACTTCAAGTGCTAAGGGCCACACGGGCCACCATGTCTGGGGGAGAGGAGGATGTGTGGAATCGAATCATGGAGTTCCCATACGCCTGGTTCCCACACGCCTGGTTCCTCAGCCAGGGCCTTTGGGCTTGGTACCCCTTGTTTGTGCTGTCCCGTGCCAGGTCCCATCTGCAGTGCTGTCTAGGTGAACGGAGTCTTAGAACTCCTTTGGACAGCTGTTTCCAGTAGCTTGTTCTCTTCCCCCAGACCACTGTGGGCTTCTCAATACAGCAAGGTCCAGATTCCATGAAGGGTCTGTGGCAGGTGGTCCTGTGCACCCACATGCTGGTCAGGGTGGCTCTCAATGCCGGTGTCTCTGCTCTTTGGTTTGAAGGCTTGCTCCAAGAAGGACTCCGTCCTGCCTGAACTAGCCCCTGTGTGAGCACCTGCCTCCAGGTGGCCTTCCTTGCTCAGAACTGGGACCTCAGGACCTCGAATTCCCAAGGGAACTGGCTCCTTCCCAAGAGACTCCCCAACAACATCTCACCTGTCCTCTTGTTCTCTCTGCCATCCAGGTCGCAAGATGGGAACAGAAGACGCACAGACTGAGCAAGGCCTTTGGGTCCCCCTACCTGGCCTGCTATGCGCTGGGTGGCGCCATCCTGCTCCTGAACCTGGTCCGCTCCCACTAGTAAGCACATCCCGCCCACCGATCGCAGGGCTGGGCCTGCAGCCACCTTAAGAGCCCCTTTTGCATCTGGAAGAGGAGAGATTCTGCTCTAAGGCCTCAGATCGCAACAGCCATTCCTGCTCCCATAGGAAACACATGATGTCTGTCTGCTCTGAGCCTGGGGCAAGTGGGAAGGAGACGGGCAGACAGAGGGAGCAGCCCTGGCCCTGCCTACCCGGGACCTGCTTCCTTCCTTCTCTCTTGGAGGTGCTGGAGCGAGCCTGCTGTCCACTACCTTCCCGGGTGGGGCTCGAGGAAGGGGTCTCCTTGCTGTGGCTAGCTTCCCCACTCCCTCGGTCCCTCTGCTAGAGTGCTCTTCCAGCTCCATTCCGGGCCGAGGAGCCCAGCCCACCCACCTCTGAGACTTAACTTCTCATCTGTCAAGGAAACAGTGAGTGCCCGCCCCTCTGCACGTGAGCCAGTGGCTCCTGCCCTGAACTGGCCCCTGTGGTGCACTAAAGATGGAGGCATTGCAGATGGAAACCTGTTCCCGACTCCTCGTGAAGGTTGGACACTGCAGTGGCTTTGTGGAGGCAAACCTGGCCCTGCGTCACAGCCTCACCTGGCCCCGGCTCCCTCAAGGCCCTGGTGGGACAGCAGACGAGTCTGCTAGCATGGGGGCCAACAATATTTCATGCTCTGCCCTGTTGGAGAGCTATGGGGTGGCCCTTCTCCCCATTTTACAGGTTAACAAACAGGGCTGGCAGGGCCAGCTCCCAGACTTGAGCCCAGGCCTTCCCGCGGGGCATCCGCATTTCCTATGAGTTTGACTTTGCAGAGAGCAAGGCAAGGGATGGTGGGTATAGTTAGGTCCTAACTGTTAGGAGGGTCTGCCATGTGAGGTTCCTGGTCTTCGTCCATGGCTGGTTGGACCCCTGGTCTCTCGAGGGGCCTGGCCCTGCTCCGGGCTCCATGGAAGAGGTCTTGTTGATCATGCAAAAGGACTTGCAGCTCGGCTTGTTTAGAGTCACTTGGGCTTCTGAAGCACAGTAGGGAACTCAGCTCAGCTGGTCGGCAGCGGCTGAACTCAGGCCGATGACAAACTCAGGTAGATGACCAGAGCGAGCCCAGTTTACACATGAAAAAGTTGAGACCCAGTGGGGGCAAAGATGGGCAGATTCAGGCTCAAGAGACATGGTGGCAAAAATGCCAGGATTGCCTTCAACTGTGGTTCTGGTTCGTAGCAGTGGGAAGTCCAGACTGAGAAAAGAACATCCCTCAGGGCCCCCCCTGGGAAGCCATCACAGGGTAAGCCTCCAGCCACTCCCACGGTCCACTGCCCGCTACCCCTGGAGCCTTGGCAACTCTGCAGCAGAAAGGAGTTAACATAAGTCTGTGCTGCCCAGTGCCTGGGGGGGTAGCACCTCCACTCTGGGTCCCTGGAGCGTCCCTGGGCCAGCCGCCTGTGGTCAGAGGGGACTGGGTTAGATGGGAGGACAACGGGGTGTCCATGGCTAATCACTCATGGGGTTGCACAAAAGCTGGGCAAGACCATGAAAGCACTGCCGGCCAGTGACTCGTCTGCCGAGCCCATTGCCCTGTCTCCCCGCTCTGCCTACCCACTTTCCCTCTGGAGCCTCTGTCCTGAGTCTCCGCCCCAGAGGCCTTGACACACGCACGACTTATTCACAACAGCCTCCTCCCTGGCACTGTGTGGGACATCCTCTGCCCTTGCCACTGTCAGCCCTACAGCAGGGCCGAGCCTGGCCCACAGCTGACCCGAGTCAGAGGCGCTCCTACAAGGGTATGTGCCTGTGGACATGTGTCCCAGGAAACCTTGACCTCGTGTGGTGTGGTTCTAGGGGCTGAGCATCCTGGGCAGGGCAAGGGTGATGGGGAGGAGGGGGTGTGGAGAGGTGTTCAGCCTTTCCTCCTGCAGTCCGCTGCCCTTGGATAGGGGAAGATATATCAGAAGCATTGTCTGACCCTAAGCCTAGGTAAATCTACACCAACACCCACATTGGAATCACAGGTATCTTGTCCAGAATGTGGCCCCAGGGCCTCCTGGGCTTGTAGAACTGGCTGCTTGGGTATCCATGGCTTCCAGAGACTTCTGGGGCCCTGGGCACAGCCAGACTGGGAAGCGGCTCTGCTCCCAGTGCTGTATGGAGAAGCAGCTACTTGTTCTGTCCAGGAGGGAGAGTCAGACTGGCCTCCAGCTGTGAGCTGGCAAGAGCTGAGAGGCTCCTGGAGGAAGGCAAGTTCATGGTGCTGGGGGACATTGTGGGGAGGTGTTGTCCAGGCGGCCATCTTTATCACCCCTGGGCTGGGCCCCCATAGGGGGCAGGCAGCAGGCCTGCCAAACTTGGCAGCCAGGCTCCCCAGTAATCCTGCAGTGACCAGCTAGGTCGTGCGCACACTGTAGCCCATCCTCCCCCAGGGCTGTGTCACTGCCGTACCCCAGTATTGGAGGGGTGCTCCCTGCACACGCCAGGACGGGATGCCATCAAGGTCGCGCGAGCACAGTGATGGTGGTGGCAGCCAACAGGACAGATCAGGTGGCAGATGATGTGGGTGCACATGGCTTCTAGTCTCGGGACCAGGCTGTTCTCGGAGTGGGATTTATGATGTCCAATGGGGTCCCCCAGGCTGGGAGGCAGCATGTGCTGCATGGCACATCCCACATGTGCTCAGCTCCATGGACGGGCCCCGGCTCTCCTCGGAAGCTGCCTTCATGGTGTCGCCTGGGTCCACTGGCTTATCCCTCATGGGGGTGCACGGGACATAGTGCCTTGGGATTGTAGGACTGAGCCCCTGGCTCCTGGGGGGCCTGACCAACCACTCCCTGCCACCTGGCCCTCTCTGCATCTTGGCAGTTGGCGTTCTCAAGGCCTGCCCGTTTGTACCAACACTGGCCTTAAGATTAGAACCCAAGATCATCACCAGAGTTACTTGAGAAGGGCCATCAGTGCTCAGCAGGAATGGCTGAAAACAGTCGGGGCCCTAGGGGCGTTGTAGAGTTCTGCCTGCCACACAAGGGGAGGGAATTGGAGGTGGTGGGAACAACACCAGCAGCTTGCTCCAGAAGGCACAGGAGCTCAGTGTGGCTGGGGTGTGGAGTGGGCCTGGCACTAGGGAGGGCCAGGCCATGACCTTGAGAAGGCCGTGCCTAGAGCTGGGCTTTAGCAGCGTGCATCTGGTGGACCTAGTGGGACACATGTCACACACATTGTCACGCACGCATGCTCCTGCCCCCACCCGGAGCTGCTGGTATTCTGAGGAGCTGCGTGCAGACACAGCGTCAAGTCACACTGATGATGGAAAGCTCAGTCCAGGCTTTAAAAATAGAACCCAAGGCAGACGTGTGTGTGTGTCTCTGCCCCCACAGCCTGATGCAGACTGTGTGCAGAGGAAATTGCCTCTCATTACTTCGTTCTGTTCCCGAGCCCATGGCCCCAGAGAGCTGCTCGTCCTCCATGAATCACTGAGGCACGGGGCCAGACTGTACTTCCCTGCCTCAGTGGAGGCACAGTGCAGAGCCTCAGGGTTCCAGTAAAGCAGACCTGTGTTTGCTTTTCTGTTGGTGATGGGAACAGAGGAGAGCAGGCGGCAGGTCTGCAGCATTGCCAGCTTGACTCCAGGTTCCCAGAGTCTCAGACCCACTGACCGTTGATTCTGGAGAACCAGGGTGCCTGGACCCATCCAGCCCTGTCTCTCCTGGGGCCATGCACACAGGGGGCCATGAGAAGTCTTGAGGTGGAGAGGAACGCTGTCTGTGGATGACAGCAGTGGGTGGATGGGGAAATGTGGTTATTGTTCAGGGCACAGGCTTAGGTGGCCGAGAGGGGTGCCTTCGCATGTGTGTCAGTGCTGGAGCCACTGAGGGAGGCTGTCTGGAGGGAAGCCCTAGGGCTCAGGGCTGCAGGCCCCTGCATCTGGCGTGGCGAAGGCCCATTGCAAACCTTGTCTGGGATGTGCATCTGCTTCTGTAGCCAGACTGCCTGTGTGTATATGTGTGTGTATGTGTGTGTGTGTGTCCTGTCCTCTGCTGGGATGATGGGAATGGCGCCTGGCAGAGGGAACCAACATGTTCATGAGGCTTCCTGCCTCTGCCCCCAGTGGCCACTCCACACACCAAACCAAACAGTCAACCAAGCCCTGACATCAAGTCGATTCCAACTCCTGGTGGCCATCAGGACAGGGTAGAACTTTTTATGGGGAGAAAGTCAAGCCTTCCTCCTACAGAGCAGCTGGCGGGTTCCAACTGATGACCTTCTAGCTAGCAGCCCAGCCAATAGTCATTACGGCATCAGGGCTCTGCTACCCACACACCGAGGGTGAAGTCCAGGCTCCCAGCAAGCTTCGATCACTCACCTGGGTCACTCACTCCCCTGCCTTGCCACCTGTCCATCCTCCGAATGTCCTCTTTCTGCCGACCCTCCCCTGCCCTTCTCCTGGCTAACGCCTCTCTGTGCTGTGGCCCTGCGAGTCAGTTTGCAGTGCTTAGTGCTTCGTAGAGGAGCCTGGCTGGTCTGCCCCTTGTAGAATGCTGTACAAGGAGACAGGGTAGGGGCTGCAGATAGAAACCTGAGCCCGGGCAGCAGCTTGACTGGAAGCCAGCCTCACTCTCTGGTGTGGCCCCTCCTTGGCCTGGGTTGTGTGGTCCGCTAGTGCTCCTCTGATGGGTTTGCTGGACCAAGTCCTTGGACTGGCCAAGAGCCACCCTTGGATGGGCAGACTGGTGGCACTGGGCACCAAGGAGTAGGTGCCAGAGTTGAACAGGCAAGTGGGGACACAGCCTGGAGACCAAGCAGTTGGAAACCACCTCAGCTCATGAGAACATGGAAGCCTAACATCACTACACACACTCACAGATGCACACAAACACACGTGCACATGCAAAAATAACATGTACACACACACACACTGTGATGTGGGTGGGGAGTCTGAGCTGTGGGCCACATGGCCAGACACCAGTGTGCCCTGATACACGAATGCTACTCTTTGACAGTTTGCTGAGCAGGTCCCTGCCAACTCTCCTCTTTCTCTCTTCCTCCTTGCCTCTCCTTTCCAGGGTGGGAGGGACCTGAAGAAGTAGAGGCGGAGGCAGCTCTCTCCATTCAGGGAATATGTACCAAACCTCCATCTGCCAGGTAGTGCCAAGTCCCAAGGGGGGAAATGTTCTAGGGAAACCGTTTTTAGTTCCACCTAATTTAAGGAACTTTGGTAGTTAGTGGTTACACATTGGGCTGCTACCCACAAGGTCAGCAGTTTGAACCCACTGGCTGCTCTGCAGTAAAGAGTGATCATCTCGGAAGCCCATGGAGGCAGTTGTGCTGTGCCCTATCGGGTCACTGTGAGACAGAACTGACACAATGGCCGGGAGAGCTGGCCCTGTGGGGTCGGTGTTGGACTGTTGACTGCAAAGTTGGCAGTGTAACCCCACCGGCCGCTCCCATCTCTGAGTTGGGATCAACTTAGGGCAATGGGTTTGGTTTGGGTTCATCTGAATTTACCAGTGGAATGAATGAGTAAATGAGCAAAGACAATGCATTCCTTTTGCTTCAAAGAGGTTAAGGGATGGATGGATGAGTGGGGTATGTGGATGGGTGGATGGATGGATGGAAGCAAAAGATGTGTAGGTGGGTAGTTTGAAGCTAGATTGATGCATGGAAGGATGAGTAGATGGATGGATGGAATACTGCCTGGATGAGCAGAAGATAGACTACCAGTGAATTCAGAGATGGACTGTACTCCCCAGTTGACCCTGGGCCCTCTTCAGCCCACTTCCCTGTGTCTGTCACCTGTTGATCCAGCAGGCTTGTGACCAGAGACCCTGCACTGGATACTTTTGAGCACCTATCCAGCCTGAGACATGGGGAGAGAGGGTCCCTGGGTGGGGCAGGCCCCCACTGCCTTGTCTCCTGTCCCACCCCATGCAGTGACACCCTGTCCCTGCCCTGCAGCTTCACCCAGGCCATGCTGAGCCAGCCCAAGATGGAGAGCCTGGATAATGCCGGAGCCTACCGCGTGGGCCTCGCCCTTCTGGGAGTGGGGGTCCTGTTTGTACTCTCCAGCTTCTCTGCACTGGGTTTCACTGGAACATTCCTAGGTAAGACCCACTGGCCCCTCCCCTTGTGACCTCTGGGAGGCTGGGTGGACCAGGCCACTTGCCACACCTGCACAGGCCCTGGAGCAGTAACTCCCTGGGGACCTTGCTTGCACAGAGAAGTGCTGCCCTTTGCAACCCTACCTCCACCCTGCCCACCTCCCAGGGGCAGGTCCTGGTCAAGCTGCATTTTCTCACTGCCCTGCATGGGCTGGCCTATGGTGGGTGAGCAAGGGATGTATTTGCTTGGGGATCTTGGGCTGGGTCCCCATTTATAATGTTAGCCACTCTCCACTGAAAGTGTGAGGAGAAGCAACTAGGGGAGGGGAGGGGGCTTGGAGTGGGGAGGAGGCCCTGGGGAGCAGGATAAGGGGGCAGCTTATGACAGGAGCAGGCCACAGACGAGGCTGCTGCAGGCCTCTGTCCACACCCCATGAGCACTATGCAGCCGCCTAGGGCCCAGCACTGGCACCGAGCCTGTTAAAGGGGAGGCCCTGGGGGTGGGTTGTGACCGTCAGGCCTGTGTCATGAGCTAGGGTGCAGGAGGAGGAGCTGCACTAGGCAGGAACTTTTGGGGAGTCTGTTCCTGGAAAAGAGGTTGCTGGGGGAACCTGGGGAGGGAAAACAGGGAATCATGAGCAACTTGGTTGACCAAGTGAGGCGGGAAGAAGGGCCTTAAGCCAAGGAGAAAGGTCAAAGGGCAGACGCTGTGGCAAGTTGGGGTGGTGGGATGGAGGACCGAGTCAGGAGCTGAGGCTCCTGCTACAGAAAGACTTGGAAAGATCCTGGCTCAGCATCCAGGAGGATGGGCTGGGGCAGGAGCAGCATGGAGGCAAGGACAAGGAGGGGTCCTGGCTGAGGGAGTGGGGTGGCGAGGAGCAAGAGGTGCTAGGACCTGGGAGGGAGGGAGGTGCGGCTGGGCTGGAGACCAAGAGGGAGTCTGCCCCTCCAGCCCCCAGGACTTAGAGACTGATGGGCCCAGGAAGGTGGAGGTGTGCAGCTGCTGGGTGGGCTTCAGTAGGAAAGAAGGCTGGGGGTGGGCTGGGTAGAGGTGGTTGTTCTGAGGGGGCCGGAGGGGCGATGGTCAGAAAGAGGAGCCCTACCTCTGCCTAAGCAGAAGTGCCTTAGAAATGCTGGAGGGGCTCACAGCTGTCTACAAAAGTATACAACCCGATGAATCAGCCCCGTGGTGGATTCTGTGCCACCACGGGCTCCTCTAGCCCATTTCCTGCTTCCTGGGAAGAAAGCTCCCGTCAGTGGTCCCAGCCCGGCCTCACCTCAGGGCTCCCTCACGCTTTGTGCACAGACAAAGGGGTGACGCAGCTCCCACTGGGCTCATCCTGCCCACTGCACCCCATTGTCAGCCAACTGCCCTACTTTCTGCCTCTGCTGAGACTCCTGCTTCAGCTGAGGCCGTTCTGGGGGAGGGGAGGGCCTGCCAGACCACAGCGACTGCGTGCTCCATCTCCTTGACCCTGTGTGGATTAAAATGCAGATTCGAATGTCATATTGTAGGTTTTGTTTACTACCTTTTAAAAGCTAACATGTGTTTGGAAACCTCCGTATGTTTTTATTTTAAACTTTTCATTTGACAGTGTTTGCACTTTTCCCAATGGGGAGAAAAGAGAACGTGAGACTACTTTTGGGCAAGCACAGGCCAGGTAGCACCTGGGAGAGGTCTTTGGTCCTAACGCCTGAGGAGCCCAATGAGATGCAGCCTTCACTGCTTTCTTCCCCCAGCACTGTCTGTTTATAACCTGAGGTGGGGGCATTTTTCTTCATGTCTGTCAGAGATTAGACACAAGAAGGACTAAGTATGAGGGTGTTCTGTTCGGATTGCTTTTTGAAGTAGTAGCCCATTCCTGTTATGCCCCGGCCCTGGTAGCAGCCACTTTGGCTTTGTGTCTGGGCATTCGCCCACTCTTGCATAAGTGGGACCAGCCCATACGTATCTTTTTGTGCCGGGGTTACTTGGCATAGCATAAGGTTTTCAAGGTTCAACCATGTGGCAGCCACTTGCTGCTCTTTACAGCTGTCTTACATGGACACACCGCATGTCGTCATGTGTTCACCGCGTTGGACACCTGCATGGACTCCTGGCTTATTGTGAATAATGCTACTGTGGGCATGAGGGTACAAGTATCTGTTGGATCCTGCCTCCACGTTTTGGGGTTTATGTCCATGAGTAGGATTTCTGGGTCCCATAGTAATTTTCCCCACAGTCATTTATGCTAAGCTTTTGAGGAGGCACCAGACTCCTTCACAGAGGCTACAACATTGGGCGTCGATCCACGGGTTTATTTTGAGCTCTGCATTCTGTCCCGTTGGTCTCCATGTCTGTCCTTAGATTTGCACGAGACTCTTGATGCTGATAGCTGTAGAGTGTGCCTGGAGCTGGCTTCCGGGAGCTTCCAGACACGCAGACGAGGTTTAGAAAAGGCCAAGTTATCCACTTAGGAAAACGAGACCCGGAGGGAGAACACTGTAGGTCTCAGGGGTTTGAGTCACAGCCAGTGATGGTGAGGGCACTGGACCAGGAGCTCACAGCATTAACAGTACGTCCTGAACTCGGGAAGTATAACGTCTCCTACTTTGTTCTTTCTCAAGATGGTTTTGACTGTTTGGGGTCCCTTGCAAGCCTATGTGACTTTGAACTATTACCTCAATTTCTATATGATTTAATAATTCCTGTGGAAAATGTTGGCATTTCAATGGGGTTACTTTGAATCTGTAGGTTACTCTGAGTAGTATTAACATCTTTAATGTAACAAAATATTAACACAAAGCACTTATACAGCATAAAGTGACAGCATTAATGAAGTGTGCCTTCCAGTCCAGGAGCATAGACTATGTATGTTTGCACTCACTAGGGGTCACCCACAGGGCAGCAGCTTGAACCCGCAGCTGCTCGGGAGGGGAGAGAGGAGGCTTTCGACCGCGCGCGCAAGACTGACATAGCGCGAGACTGACATAGGCGCAGTTCTAGCCCACCCTATGAGGTTGCTATGAATAATAAATGAGTTTTTTTATAGAGGTCATCTTAAAACAATTTTTTTCTGCATCCTTTTATACTTGATCTTAGCTGAAAGACCAAGAATTGATCTCTGCGTTTATAGCGTTCAGTGTATATGTCTTTCACCTCCCTGGTTGTTTATTCCTAAGTCCTTTCATTTTTTAAGTGCTATTGTAAATAGAGCTGTTTCCTAATAATGTTTTCAGGTTGTTCACTGCTGATGTACAGAAGCATAGCTAATTTTTGTGCTGACCTTGTTCTCAGCAGTGCTGAACCCATTAATTAAGTTTGTTGGGGTTTTCTATATATAGGATTATGTCATCCGTTCATGGAGATAGTTTATTTCTTCCTTCCTGGTTTGGGTACATTTTCTTTTTCTTGCCTAATTGTCCTGGCCAGGACTTCCAGTAAAACGATGAACAGCAGTGGAGAGGTTGTATCTTGCCTGGTTTTGATCTTAGGTGGACGCTTTGTCTTTGCCACTGAATATGATGTCAGCTGCGGGTTTTTCGTAAATGCCATTTATCATGTTGAGGATGTTCCTTGCTAGTCCTAGTTTGTTAGGTATTTTTATCATGCAAGGGGTTTGTAAAATCCCCTTCACCAAGTAAGATGATCATATGGCTCTTTTAAATGTGATTTATTACATTAATTTTCTTATGTTGAACTACTCTTGCATTTCTGGGGTAAATCCTTCTTGGTCATAGCATATAAATCCTTTAACATAGTGTTGGATTCTGTTGACTACTATTTTTAAAATCATTTTCTTGGGAGCTCTTACAGCTCTTATAGCATTCTATACATCAATTGTATCAAGTGTAATTGTACATATGTTGCCATCATCATTTTTTAAACATTTATTTTCTATTTGAACCCTTGGTATCAGCTCCTCTCCGCCCACCCTCACTCTTGTGACCCTTTGATAAATTGTAAATTATTATTGTTTTCAATCTTACACAGACCTCTGTCGCCCTTCACCCATGGTTCTGTTGTTTATCCCCCTGGGGGAGGGGTGGTGTTATGTGTCATCATTGCAATCGGTTCGGTTCCCCCTTCCTCCCCCCACCTTCCCTCTGCCCACCTGGTAACGCTACTCCCATTTCTGCTCCTGAGGGGTTTATCTGACCTGGATTCCGTGTGTCCTGAGTTCTTATATGTACCTGTGTACATGCTCTGGCCTATCCCACAGTGAAAGGCAGGATTTGGGTCATGATAGTAGGGGGTGAGGAAGCCTTCAGGAACCAGGGGAATATTGTGTGTTTCATTGGTGCTATACTGCACTCTGGTTGACTCATCCGTTCCTTGCGACCCTTCTTTGAGGAGATGCCCTATTGTCTACAGATGGGTTTTGGGTCTGTTCAGACCCCCTCGTTCTCAATAGTGTTTTTTGTTGGTTTGTTCTGGGTCTTCAGGTGCCTGTTACTTGATCCCGTCAACACCTCATGATGGCACAGGCTGGTGTGTTTCTTCCCACGTGGGCTTTGTTACTTCTCTGCTAGATGGCTGCTTGTTTAACTTCAAGCCTTCAAGACCCCAGATACTCTATCTTTTGATAGCCGGGCACCATCAGCTTTCTTCATCACATTTGCTTATGCACCCATTTTGTGTAGGGAAGGTGAGCATTACAGAATGCCAGGTTGTTAGAATAAAGTGTTCTTGTGTTGAGGGAGGGCTTGAGCAGAGGCCCGAAGTCCGTCAACTTCCTCAGTGTATTTCCATATAAATCTATGTACATGGGTCAATACCTATATTTTTATGAATTAATATATTCACATAAGTGCCCACCTATGTTTATACTTCTGTCCATCGTTTTGCTTCCTAGATCTTTCCACTGTTTCCTTGTACCTTCTTTCTGCCCCAGCATCATGTTTGCCCTTCTTCTACTTTGGTTTACTACTGTTTTTTTGGTTGAGGATTTTTACATGTATATTCATAGCGATACTGGTATGTAGTTTTCTTGTGGTGTTTCTGTCTGGCTCTGGTAATCAGGGTACTGTTGACTTCTTAGAGTGAGCTAGGCAGTGTTTCTGCTTCCTTTTTTTTCCCCCCCAGAAGAATTTGAGAAGGATTTATGCTACTCTTTACATGTTTGGTAGAATTCCCTACTGAAGCCTTCTGGTCCTGCCTGAGCATTTGTAAACGAAGTTTTGATTGTTGAATTAATCTTTTTACTTGTTGTTTTCCCTTGATATTTTCTCAACTTAAAGTTAATGTGTGTGCTTTTAGGAATTTGCCCATTTAATCTAGGTTATCTAATTTATCGATGTCCAGTTGTTTACAAATTTCCCACGATGGTTTTTATTTCTGTAAGTTCCATCAGAATGTATCCACTTCTCTTCTTTTTGATATGTGCCTCTTCTTTGTTTCTCCTCAGATTTTTCAATGGTTTGTTAATTTTGTTTATGTTTTCAAAGAATAACCTTTTCCTTTTTAAAATTTTGTTTTGTTGAGAATATACACAGCAAAACATGCACAAGTATAATTCAGTGATGCTGATAATCTTTGAGTTGGACAGCTGTTCGCCTTTCTGAGTCATCCACCTCTCTGAACAGAAACTCATGATTCCCCGAGGTTCCATCTAACCTGCCAAGTGCTGTTGTCACTCTGATCCATGGAGAGCGTTCTTAAGAGCACGCTCCTCAAGGCTGATACATTTTACTAGTTAAGCTAACCTTGTTTGATTATAAGACCATTTTAGGGGATATTTTTCATTTAAAATTTTGGACTTCCTCAGGTCAAGTGTTTCAGGGATTCATCCAGTTTACTGTGGCGCCAAGGCAGTGGTGACCCCTTTGGGGGTTGAATGACCCTTTCACAGGGGTTGCCGATTCATAACAGTAGCAAAATGACAGTGATGATGTAGCAGCGAAGATAATTGTATGGTTGGATGAGGGGGGGTCACCCCAGTATGCGGAACTGTATTAATAAAGGGTCACAGCATGAGGAAGGTTAAGAACCACTGCTCCAGGGCGTCTCGGGAGTTTGTGAGAATTTGAAATCCCATAGTTTTTCCCTCATTGATCAGGATTCTTCTATAGAATCCCTGATCAAAGCGCTCAGTCATGGTGGCAGGGCACCAGACAGTTCTTCTGGCTCACATCAAAGGAGGCAATTAGCCACATATTCCATTTCCTCCTCTGATTCCTACACTGCTCCAGCTAATAGATGCTAATGGTCTCAGATAGCTGCTAGACAGTGGGCAAGGCCCAGGGGACTGTACAAAGGAGGTACAGGGGAAGCACCGTGAGGCCACTTATCTCAGAAGTCACAAGGAACCAACTTTGGGCATTGCCGATGCACCCTGTTGTTTTTGCCGCTCTCCCTGGTTTGTCTCGAATTCAAAGTTTATCATTTCCTTTCTTCCAGGACTGTGGGTTGGTTTTCCCTTCTCTTTCTAGGCCCTCAAGTTAATCAAATTAGATGATGGATTTGAGATCTTTGTCTTCAATGCAGTCATTTAAATTGCCCACCACATCCCACACATCTTGGTTTTTGCTTTCATTTTCATTGGTCTCTAAATCTTTTCTAAATTTCCTTGTGATTTCTCCCCCCTTTGACCCAATTGGTGGTTCCGTAGCCTGCTGTTTAATTTCCGTAGCCTGCTGTGTGTTCCTCTTGTTGGAGAGGGTGGGAAGAGCTGGGAAGAGCCTTTTTCATGGGCAGTGTACAGTTGACTGGCTCCATTGTTTGTCCTTGTGGCGCAGGACTTCCATCGTCCGCTCTCAGACCCGGTAGCCAGCCCCTGAGCCAATGGGCTCACTGGGCTTGGAACAGTTCATTGTTGAGGAAAAATGGTTGCAGCTGATTGGCCTGGAAAGTTCTTAATTGCTGGGCTCAGTACAAAAACAAGTGAGCAAGCCCTTGAAGCGGTGCTCGCCACAGGTGGAAGAATTGTGGAAGTGCTCCTGGTGAAACCGCAGGGAAACAGACTTTGCTTTTTGTCATCTCTGAAAGCCCAGGGTGTGATGGAAAAGCCATAAAGGCTGAACAAGCCACTTAGCCAACATTTGAAAGTGATAGCCATGGACCCCTACCGCCTCCACGAAGCACAGCTGTTCCCCACCCCCAGAGGTGTTTGAGGTAGGAGAGGCGGCAATAGAGGAGCCAGGGGACCCCTTTCATGTGGGGGCCATATGGTTGATGGTGGTTATTCCTTGAATCACCATGAATTCTTTCCGGGGGTCACTTCCAGGACAAAGAGGACCTCCACCACAAAGTGGAAGGCTACTTCCTAAAAGACCAGCTTCTTAGACCAGTGCGCTGCAGCAGCGGCGGCAGCATGATGGGTGGAAGAGCGTCCTGTATCAGGTGGAAAAGATAGTTGCAGAGGCCCACCAGGAAGGGAACCCCTGCACAGAGATGTGCATTTGTCCTCGAGAGATGACGGAGAGTCTACTCAAATCATGAATTTGCAAGAGCTTCCTCTTCCCTCCTCCCCCATCAAGACCACTGAAATTGGGCGTTACGTAACTGCAGAATACTAAATTTAAAAGTTTGTCCTAAACCAACCATGAAGCTCTTAAAAAGGGGGCAGCAGTTAAGTCTAGTTGGTTTATAGTGTTTAAATCCTCCTTTCATTAGTAGAACACCCCCTTCAGCAATCACCCCGGTTCTCGAGATTTAGAAGAGAGCA
Source organism: Tenrec ecaudatus (assembly GCF_050624435.1). NCBI lineage: Eukaryota > Metazoa > Chordata > Mammalia > Afrosoricida > Tenrecidae > Tenrec > Tenrec ecaudatus. The sequence continues at coordinate 88,000,133 of NC_134539.1, read as the reverse complement.
GGCATCATGGTCATCTTAGTCCCGTGATGACTGCCCGTCCAGAGGCAGCCGTGACAGAGGTGGCTATGTTCCTGGTCGTGACTTTTCAGACCTTCCCAATGGAGGGCCCTACGAGATTCCCACGAGAGCGCTCCCTACACAGGGCCCCACCATCGTATGGTGGAAGCAGTGGAGGAAGGCAGACAGGCACGAGGGAGGGCTCCCCCTTCTGTGGAGAGTGGGGTGTCCTCCACAGGGCTCCTACGTGGAGCACCCAGAGGGGTGCCCTAGAGGAAGCCAAGCTGATCCAGGGGGAGGCAGAAGCAGGTATTAAAAACAAAACTTTGGACCAAATCCCTGTTCAAAGTAACAAACAAACAAAAAAAGTGAAAACAATTCTGTCATAGCTACCCAAGGATTATTAAGGGGAAATTGTGTTATTTTAAAACATTTCCTAAAATTAGGGGAAAAAACCACCCACATTTCCCATTTTAAGTTCTCCACAGTCTTTATGTTCTTGTGAGGCAAAAGTAAAACCTGCTTAATTTATTTGGTTTGATGACATTGTCTTCAACACGCAGACAGACGTTAAGTGTGTAAGACGACTTGTGTGCTAGTGTCGTAATGCTCCTCAGGTATCCCTGACAGCCACTTCCCATCTGATTCTTCCCCGTAAACCAGTCAAGAATGTAAAGATCGTCCATAAACATCTAGCCATCTAAAGTGGAGACAGGGATCATCTTGCTATAAAAGTGAGCTAGACATTAGGAGGGTGGTTGGGTTTGCTGCTACTCTACCATCTCATGGCGGTGTCAGATGGAAATCCCACTGTTACGTAAGGAAAGTGCAGCCACCTAGGAAACCCCAAACACAAGGATACTGCGTGCCAAAGCCACCTCCTTCCCCTTCCCCTCCCAGGGCCATTTAAATTGTGTGTGAAATAACTACAGAGAATACTAAATAAAAAGTTTGGCCCAAACCAACCACGGAACTTTTTTTTTTAAAGGCTGTGAAGTCTAGTTGGTTTATAGTGTTTAAATCCTCATTTCTTTATTGATCTTTCTAGATGTTCTGTTTAACTTTTTATTTTGATATGGGCAGAACAAACTGGCTCTTTATTCAACAGTTCATACGAATTCTGATCTGTGGCTTTGGCTGCAGTCTGCAGTGTGACGGTGCGCATCGAACCTCCTGCCTGTCTACCGCGACGGTGGCCTTCTTTCCTGTCCTTCATGGCTTCCGAGCTGTCAGTCTCGGAACTGTAAGGGGTTGAAAGTGTAGTGAAGTTTCCAACTAAGATTAGTAGCAGTCGATTTCCCCCTTTAATTCTGTCAGGGTGTGATATTAAGTGCATGTACTTAATATGCTTAAGGATGCTCGGGAGATTGTTCCAGGACTTTCACGTCCCATAACCCCCACCACTGTAGAAATAAAAATCCACGAAAGTTCAAGTTCTCTGTATGAAATGGCATTGTGTTTATACCTTTACACATCTCAAAAACATTCCCCTCCATCCTTGGTTGGCAGAGTCCCCGATGCAGAACAGGTGTATAGGGAAGCCAAGGATAAACTTCTTAATCGCTCTTTCTCTCGATGAATTGACCCTTTTATCATGCTGTAGTGCCCTTCCGAGTCTCTCGTGTCACAGTGTAGTTCAGGGCTGTCTTAAGTGATGTTAACAGAGCCACTCCAACCAGCTCCCTTTGAGTGACTGTGTGATGAGAGACCTGCTCCGACCCTTGGTTTTCAACTGCTTTGTGTCTTTTTATTACAAATTAGTCCTTACAGACAGAATATAGTTTGATCATTTTCTGATCCTTCTGACTATCTTTTAGGAAGTTTAATCTGTTTACCTTTAAAGTAATTACTGATCAAGTCTGCTAAGACTGTGATTCTTCCCTTTTACTTAGTTCCACCCAGACTTCTTTATTCTGTTTAGTTGACTCTTTGTTTTGAAACTTATTAACTTCCCTCTTACTTTCTTTGTACAAATGTTAATGTTTTCATTGTGATTAACATGAGAATCAAACTGAGCATTTCAAACCGTTACACTCCAGGATGGATTTATACCAGCTTAACTTCAGTGTGACCGTGGTTTAGGTGCCAGTGAGGTGGTTTAGTTACAGCAGCCCTCTGTGCAGCAGAACAAAATGCCACCCAGGTCAGCAGCATCCTCGCAATTATGTTTGAGCCCATCCTTGTAGCCACTGTGCCAATCTGTGTGGTCGAGGGGGTTCCTTCTACTCTACCAAGCATGACCCCCTCTCCAGGGGCTGCTTTCTCCAAAGTACATGCGATGAGGGCTCACTGTCCTGGTTCCTAAAACAGGCGCGGCAGCTCTTTGCCAACCTCTAGTAAAGAACAACGCATGGTTTCAAACGCACTGCTGTTGTGCTGATCCCGACCCTGGGAGGAAGGTGTGATGCCCCTGTGTGTTTCTGACACTTAACTTATGAGGGGTACCCCCCAAATGGCTTTTTCCCCTTTTCTTCAAAGCTGTGTACTTAAATTTTTTAACAAAACAACCTTATCACCTCTAAAGTATTCTCCATTCCACTTAATACATTTGTCAAATCTGCGATTCTATTCTTGGAAACATTTTTCAAACATCTGTTTGGACGGCTGACAGCACCTCCCTCGTTTTTCTTCACCTCTTGGATGTCATCAAATCCATGGCCTTTTATGTCTCTCTTCATTCGCGGAAATAATACGTAAATCGCATGGAGTGAGGTCAGGTGAATCAGGTGGGTCAAGAGAGGCATGTTTCTTTTTGCCCAGAACTGGCACACTGAGATGGCTGCATGAGCAGGTGCATTGTCGTGGTGGCAAAACCATCCCCCTGTCTGCCACATTTCAGACCTTTTCTGTAGCACAGTTATTACAATCTTTTCAGAACCTCTGAATAGTAAGCTTGATTAAAAGAACTCCAGATGCACTGTGCGACATTTTCATCCATTTGGGAAGTTGAGGGACGTCCAGAACAAGGTTTGTCATCAGTTGACATTTCACCTTATTTTGAAGTGAGTAAACCACTCGTATAACTGAGTTTTTCCCATAGTGCTGTTCTTATAAGCTATGTTCAACATCACAACAGTTTCTGCAGCATTTTTCCCTAGCAGGAAACACAATCTCACAGCTGCAGAATCTCACTCTTCTCTTATATCAGCCATCACAAAAAAACTAGGTTTGAGCAGAAGTGCTTTTACGAAAAAGTTCACTGTGACCAGAGAACCTTCCCAGGCAACACCGCTGGGTGCACTAGCTAGAGTGAGTTGCTCAGTGCTTGCCTAGTGTGAAAAGCATGAAAGCTCTGCCCAGCCGAGCTTTTGTTCCCATTTTGTTTGCGTGGTTGGGGTACCCCCTCGTAGTTAAGGTTATGGTGATGTTTTAAGGTCAAAGTGAAGGCTATGACAGCTTGTCTGGGTGATAATTCTCGGTGGTTTGGTAGTTATATATTGGTGTAATCTGACCATTATATATACTGGTGGGTGGTGGCAGTGATGTAATGATGCGATCACCCACCATTTTATGTATCACTGACTTCTGCATAGCAACCTGGTGTTTGGAACCTAACTGTGTCATTAAGTGAGGTAAGGATGTATTAGATCTTTATCTAACCACTCATACTGAAAACCGAATGAAGAATTTCTGCTGTTGTGCTGACATCAGTAAACTGTATCTGAACTAGCGTTATGTTTCTTGCACCATTGTCCCACCCACTATAGCCATTTGTACCCATACTCCCTGGGTCTCTGTTTGCATGTCGTAGAAAAACCACACTGTTCTTTAGAGTATCTCATACTTACTTCTGGGTCACATTTCATATGCCAGCTCCTGGGACTTGCTTTGACTCAAGCAAAACTGGTCGTGAGGATGGGTCTCAGTGGAACATTTAGCAATGTTTGTCAAGACTGTGCTTTAGGTAAAGACTGTACAGTTGCAGTTAGGTTAGTTCCATTAAATGGAGTGGAAAGCGGCTTAGCAAAAAAGCTGGAGTAATTTCTTCAGATAGGAGAGTGAGGGGGCTGGTTCTGTTGGCAGGAATAATTAAATAGAATTTAGGGGCTCAGTGTCACCAGTTTCTAGATTATCTGCCTAGCTGTCTCCATCCAAGTTTTATGATCCCATTTCTTCTGAATCCACCCACTAATTTAACTTCAGGCACCATTCTGGGTTGGGAATTCAATTGGCATTGTAATTCAGACACTTCATTTTTTTTCAGCAATATCACCTTTTACAAGAAATAAGCCTTTCTCTGGGCACAAATAGTAACTTTTAGGTCTTTTATGAGGCACACTGGTGATGTAGTGGTTATGCATTGGGTTGTCAAGGTCAGCAGTTCAAAACCACTGGCTGGCTACTTAGTCTGAAGGAGAAAGACTGGACTTCTACTCTCATAAAGAGTCCCCGTCTCGGAAACTCACAGAGGCAGTTAGTTCTACCCTGTCCTATGAGATCACTATGAGTCAGCATCCACCCAATTGAACGGTAGTGTGTTTGGATTTTGGTTTAGAGATCTCTTTTGCTTTGTTTCAGCTAGGATTCTAGAGATCCCAAGCGCATCATTCTTTCTCCACGTTGTCTAGCAAAAGTAGGACCAATGAGCCAGCTTCACTTTACTTCTCAGTTTGACAAAGATAGTAAAGAATGTGAAATACGCAATCACCCAGAACCTTGTCTCTCACAAATGTTTGAATCAATGGTGGTTATGCTGTGTCATATCATGCCAAGGATGAACTGTGCCCTATTTACTGGTAGACATAGTCATTGGTGCCTTAAGGCTAGCCAGATTTGTAAATCAAGGGAAAACATGCTTCCTTAAGATTGTGCTCCTCAGAGCAGTTCGCCAGTCCTTGAGGGCAACATATCTGCATGAAGCAGCAAACTAACAGAGAAGTGTGTGGAGCTGGCCCCAATGCCAGCTCCATCAACTCCCTCTACAGAAGTTTGTGCTACAGAGGACAGCACTGAGATACAGCCTGGGGAGGTCGGCCCAGACCACACACGAGCAAACTAAGAGGGGGGAGAGAGAGAGAGAGAGAGAGAGAGAGAGAGAGAGAGAGAGAGAGAGAGAGAGAGAGAGAGAGAGAGCTAGAGAACTCTACATCCTGGTCCACAAAGCCCCCAAGACGACACTCCTGCTCGGAGCAGCCAAGGCACAGAGAGGACTACAGGGCTGGCTCCACCACAAGACATGATGTCCCCTCACTGACCCACAGCACTGGAGACACAATGTGGGAATTGTGCCCGGTCTGATCTCCCCACACCGGAACGAAACAAAGGGAGTTCAACAGAGCAGCAAGGGAAGGGAAATTCCAAAAATAGACTAAAGACTTGGAGAGCAGGGCTTGTTCTAATAACTCGGCCCTCTGTGATGCTCATCTTCCTGACAAGATGCCTGAAGACAAAGCGGATGCATAAGCAAACGTGGTGAAGAAAGCTGATGGTGCCCGGCTATCAAAAGATACAGTGTCTTAAAGACACTGGGGTTTTAAAGTATTGAAGACAAACAAGCGGCCATCTAGCTGAGAAGCAACAAAGCCCACATGGAAGAAGCACACCAGCCTGTGTGATCATGAGGTGTCAATGGGATCAGGTAACAGGCATCAGAAACCCAAAACAATCATATTGATGTGAACGAGTGGGATTAGAGTGGAGACCCAAAGCCCATATGTAGACAATTGGACATCCCCTCTCAGAAGGGTCACAAGGAAGAGACAGATAAAACCCTCAGGAACAATAATGGGAGTGGTGATACAAGGAGGGTAGGGGGAAGGTGTGGGGACAGAGGGAGAAAGGGGAACCCATCACAGTGATGGACGTATAACCCCCCGACCCCTCAGGGAATGAACAACAGAAACGTGGGTGAAGGGAGACAGCAGATGGTCTAAGATATGAAAATAATAATAATTTATCAAGGGTTCATGCTGTGGGGGGGGGGGGTGGAGGGGAAAAAGACGAGCTGATACCAAAGACTCAAATAGAAAGAAAATGTTTTGAAAATGGTGCTGACATCATATGTACAAATGTGCTTGATACAATTGGTGTGGATTGTTAACCCTATAACGCCCAGCGTGACGTTTTCGAACGTTTAATTAAAACGTGTCTGGTACAGAAATTATGAAGCTTTGGGAGCCGACAAAGATGTCGACGAACTCGGCACACTTGGCTAGCACAGATGCACACCGCTAGTCACGCACTGCAGCGGCACCGTGCTTGAAGAGTGCTGCATGTTGGCCGATGGTGCGTCTGAGGTGAAGCGGTCGTTGGCGTCCAGTGCATTTTGCAATACTTTCAACCTAGTGACGTTTTAGTGTTGATATTTTTGTAGATGTTCATAAAACTGGTTTTTAATGTCAAAGGTGTAATACTCATAAAAAACATATATTTCCGCTTTTTCAAAACGTAACAAATTCATTACATTCGTCTTTTGAATCGACGGTGACAAAAACTACCACAGCATGGATTGTGATTTGTTTTATGGAAAAAGGTGAATTTATGACCTAGATGGAAGCGGTACAGACTCAGACAAGGAACCAGATGCTAATATGGATGAAATTGGTAAATAAAATGTGTATTATATTTTAAAGTTTTAATTTTATAATATAAAAATTTAATTATATTGCTATTCCAACTATTTTGATAACAATATTTTATTTTCCCATGATAGGAAGTGACTATACACCTGATTATTCTGATTTCAATGAATTAGAAGACCTTGTAGTTAGTAATGATAATACTAGTGAAGATGAGTTAGAAACTTCAGTTGTTGAAGTTGAAGAATCAATTCCAGTAACTACAAGTTCAAAGCCATCTACATCAAGAAATCGAAGAATTTCTCTTTGCCAGCACATTTCTGGAGACGTTACAGCTATATCTATGTCTGAATGGTTAGGACAGATAGATTCTTCTGGGGTAGTAAAACGTCCCGTTGAATATTTTAGACATTTTTTCTTGAAGGATATCATTATGCATATTGTTGACCAATGAAATCTTTATGCAATCCAGCAAAATCCCAATAAACCTCTTGCACTGAGTAGCCAGGATCTTGAGGGCAATTTTGGGGTACACTGCTTGCTATGTCGATGGTGAGGCTCTCAGATTCACGTTTATATTGGAAGAGCAAACTAAACTGTCTTATTGTATTGGAAGTGATAAGTAGAGAGAGATGGGAAGATATAAAGTCCAAGATTCACTTCAATGATAATTCCCAAATTCCCAAAATCTACAAGAGTTCAAAATGAGCATCGCCGAAGCTCTTGTTGAAGGAAAAAGTAATAGACCAACAAAAAGAGGCAGCCCTTCTACGAGCTTTACTGAGGCTGAGTTGCTAACAAAAAGAGAAGAGGTCCTGCCACCAAAAGTCTCCCTGGAAGAGATCCCCGTTTGCATGGTCTTCACCATTACCCTGAGGTCACACACAGGAAGATGCAAAAACGTAAATTGCAAGAGTGCACCAGTATTTTTCTGCAGCAAATGCAAAGCTCCTCTTTGTATCACCAAAGAAAAAAAATGTTTTGTTCAATTTCACATTAACTAAAATTATAAACAAATAAATTATGTATTATTTTATAAATAAGTTTTAGTTAGTTTTTTATTTAATAATAAAATAAGATGAAAAGTAATATACAAATGAAGGTGCATTTTTTATTCTTGTATTATAAATCCATGGATGAATGTGACAATTTGGTTACATTTTTAAAACATTGCAAATTTGATATATTTTTAATATATTTTGGTTGTTATATATTGATAACTATGAAAGTAAAGAATAAAAACACAAAACATTTTCCCTGAAATTAAAAATTCAGGCATTGTAGGGCTAAGAGAGCTGTATGAGCCCCAAATAAGTGACTTATTAAAAAAAGAAAAAGCTTGTGCCCCTCTAGGACCACTTGGAGTACACCAGATGTCTTGGACTGGGTTCTGTAGAAGGGCAAAAGTAGTGACATGTAGTATAAACATATATGGAGAGAATGGCTGACACAACTGTGGAAGTGGCTCAAATGACCCACTTAGATCTGTGAGGCAGACAATAAGCTGAAGACTTCTGTTGGCTCACATGTTTACAGGGTCGGAAAAATCCAAACTCCACACACCAGAGCCTTCTGTAAGGTTTACATCTCAAGAAACGGAGTTGGGCTGGTGAGAAGAGTGCAGGTCAAGGACGAGCAAGCTTTGTCAACCACCTTTCATGCACTGATGCTGCTCATCCCAGCAAGGAACCGGCTTCCGACTGCTTAGTCGCTCACCTTAGCTCACAAAGATAACACAGAACATTAATCATCACAGTATTACACTGAGAAAATCTGCTGCAAAGCCTCATTGAAAGTGTGAACGAGCAAAGATGTGCCCGACTCCACTCATGGTCGGGTTCAAATGCCTCATGTGCACTTGGAAGCTGGTGATCAAAGAGGGCTTACATACTCGTGCTCTCACACAATTCTGAGTACAGTGTGGCCTACCAGGAAAAACCACGTTGGAGGAAGTACAGCTTAGACACTTGTTCGAAGCAAGCATGGTGAGACTTCCTCGTGCCCATGTAGAGTGTCAGCAGGGAAGATCGACTGCTAGAAAGCATCTCAGTCTTGGTCAGTGAAAACAAGGCCCCAACACATCGTCCACCGTGAGCAGGGCCTAGCACTGGGCGGCGGGGCCTGAGGTGGACCGAGGCTCTGGCAACTAACAAAAACAACAAAGGATTATATGGGCACCATTAAAGAGAACAGCGTACCCATTATGAAAGCCCCAGTGGGGACGACAGAAAGGACAAGAAATAACAACTAAAGAAATGATGGTTGAGAACCTCCCACATTTGACAAAACACATGAATCTGTACATGATGAAGCTCAAGGAACATCGAGTAGAATAAACTCAAAAATATTCACACCAGACACTGTATAATTAGGTTATTGAAAACTGAAGATAAAGAGTGGTCTTAAAAACCGTGAGAGAAGCAAAGGGCCGCATACCAGGGATCCTTATGAAGATGAAGGTGGCAGTGGGATAACGTATCGGAAGGACTGAAAGAATAAAAACTGTCAAGCAAGAATGCTGGACCTGGCAAAATGAAGACACTCTCACCCAGCAAATGTCGAAGACCTACCAAACTCACTGCCATTGAGTCAGTTCTGACTCAGCAATCAATCCTATCAGACAGGGTCAAACTGCCTCTGTGAGTTTCCGAGACTAACTCTTTATGGGAATAGAAAGCCGTGTCTTTCTCCAGAGGAACTGGCTGGGGGTTTCCACTGCTGACCTGTGAATAGCGCAACGAGTAACCATCATGCCACCAGGGCTCCTTATCAGACCTACCAGAAATGCTGAACGGAGTTTTTCAGGTGGAAATGAGAGAAAGTCAGAAATACACAGCTCCAGTAATGGCAGTTTTATGAGCAAATCTAGTTCGAATGTGTGTTTGGTGTGTAATTCTACTTGTCACATCCTGTATGATATAAAAGGCATAAATAAAGATGGGGTGGGGAGATGTATAAGGACAGATTTTATATGCTATTGAAGTTATTGTTAACCTCAAGGTTGGTGACTTAAACCTACCAGCAGCTCCTTGGGAGGAAGATGAGGCTGTCTGGTCCTTTAAAGATTTGTAAAAGCCTCAAAAGTTCTGGATTGCTGTGGGTCAGAATAAACTTGATGGCAGGAGTTTGGGTTTTCTGTGCACGCCCTGAGGAGAAAGTGGTTATAAATTGTGCTGCTAACCACTTGTTTGAAACCACCAGCCACTCCTTGGGAGAAAGAGGAAGCTTTCTACTCCGTAATGCAAGGAGGTACTCCCCCCAAACAGCTGGAAAAGAGCTCCCCCGGGCAACTTGCTCTGAGTTAGTGTACCCAGTGGCGTCACCTGGGAAGGTTCTCTCTGGTCACAGTGAATTTTTTTGTTACAGCCGTATCACTTGAACCTCATGTTTTGCGATGGGCTGATTTAAGAGAACAATGTGCAGCTGTGAAATTGTTTCCTGCTTGGGAAAATGCCACAAAAACTGTTGTGTTGAACACAGCTTACAAGGACAGCACTATGGGAAAAACTCAAGTGTATGAGTGGTTTTCTCCTTTCAAAAAAGGTGAAATGTCGATTGATGGCAAACCTCATTCTGGATGTCTCTCAACTTACCGATTGGATGAAAATATCATCTTGTAGCGCATTTGAAGTTCCTTCCACCAGGTCAGACTGTTAATCAAGCCTACTCTTTAGAGGTTCTGAAAAGATTGTGTAACAGTGAGTGACATAAAAAAGGCCTGATTTGTGGTGAATTGGGGCTGGTTTTGCCACCACAACAATGCACCTGCTCACGCAGCCATCTCAATGCTCCAGTTTTTGGCCCCAAACACATGCCTCTCATGCCCCCACGCCTTGTTCACTTGACCTCATTCCATGCAACGTCTTTGTTTCCTTGAATGCAGAGGCCCATGGAAGGACAGCGATTCGATGATGTAGAAGAGGTGAAGACAAAAACGAGGGAGGGGCAGTCAGCATCCAAACAGATGAGTTTGCAATGTCTCCAAGAATGGAATTGCAGATTTGACAAATGTATTAAGTTTAATGGAGAGTAGTTTGAAGGTGGATAAAGTTGATTTGTAAAAAATTTAGATACATAGCTTTGGAAAAAAATTTAGTGGTTTTTTTTTTTAGGTACCCCCTCATATGAAGCTAACGTGACTCTGAGCATGCACCGCGGTGGTTCTGACTGCCAGATGTACGTCATTAAATGTCCAAAATCGTTAGCAAGTCGATTTTTTACCATTGTCAAGAGTGCCAGATAGTGAGTGTTGAGAAGGGACAGTTTATTTGGTTGGTGGCCTCTTATGTGCAGCAAGAGGTGTTCCCATGAAATAACAACCTTGGAAAACTGCAGGAGGCAGTACCCCAACCCGTAGGGAGACACAAATGTTAGAGTGGGCGGTTGTGTGGGACCCACCCCAGGAGCACGCAGAGGGCGACCCACCTGTTACCACACAGGCGCTCACTGGTGAAGAAAGCCCCAGCATCCGTGTCGCTGGTGTGACAGCTCTTCCATGTAGGTCAGACACTGCAGCGGGCATGGCCCTCAGTGAAGTGAGACACTCCACTGCAGTGCGGGCGGTTGGATCCCGGGTGGCAGAGGCTGTGTGGCAGTGCTTAATCTCCAGACAAGGCGAGCACAGGTACAGAGCAGTCACCGGAAGAGTGACTCAGTAAATTAGCCCTGGTGTCCCTTGCGGGGAGATGTACGGCAGACTCACTGAATATTTGCTGGAGCAATAACAGCGGATGAACTTTCGGTCAAGTGCACAGCAATCTAACCAAGAGTCTTTGACAGAACCCCCAACTCCTAGAGTGAGGGAGGCCAGGTCCATCTGAGGAACCACCCCACTACCTTGCCCCAAATTTCGACTGTCAATTTCTCTCGCAGCTTTCCCTAGAAGGATCCGTGGCCATCTCCCAAAGCCCTTGTTCATTCCGGGAAAGGAAATGTCTCTGAACTGACACGAATCCCAGGAAACCCACAGGTCGGGGACAAATGGAGGTCATGTTGCTTGTGGAGACTTAGCTCAGGCCCTTCTCCCAGGGGGTTTAGTGGGTCTCGGGCACCTTGTAGTGATATCCCTGGTCCCAGAATGTGCAACTAGGACAGACCCACTCACCAACTAGAGCAGCGGTTCTCAACCTATGGGTCGCGACTCCTTTGGGGGGGTTGAACGACTCTTTCACAGGGGTCTCCTGAGACCATCGGAAAACATATCCGATGTTTGGGGGTCACCACCACATGAAGAAGTGTATTAAAGGATCGTGGCGTTAGGAAGGCTGAGAACCACTGCTCTGCTAGAGGCCTCTCCTCTCCACTCGATCCCTGTGGAGAGAGGGTTAATGTGGAAAGGAAGCCAGGTGGAAGTCATTAGAACTGCCCCTGCCTGGGAGCATAGTGAGCCCAAAGCAGCACCTCACTCCTGCAGGGAGGAAGGGTGCAGGGTGGCGGTGAGGACCTGCGCTGCACACAGAGGTGCTGCTGGGAGCCTCTATTGGCGAGTCACAGCGCAGGCCCTTAGGATTCGGGCTGCAAAGCCCTGCCACCCTCTGCGGATAATTACTTTCCGTTTGAGAAACAGCTTTGGAGTTGTTACTCTGGTGTTGGGCATGTTTGTTAAAACATCTCAGTTGGGACTTCACCGATTCCTGAAGCCTTGTTTTCACCTGCACATTCAGTCCAGTCGGCATACCTTCCTCAGTACCAGCAGTTCTTTATCTTTGCTGCTTCCTGAAAATGACTGGCTGCTGAGGGATTCTTGTGGGTACAGGCCTCCCCTCACCTTTGGATGCTGCAGACCAAGGCTTGAGCCTTCTCTTCGGTTCTTTGAGCTGATCACACCTGGTTTTCTGGCTCAGGCCTCTGTACATTTCTCGCCAGGCTTGCCCTGTCTCCTCAGCCGCCCTTTGAAGCCTTCTCTTCCGCTCTTCACTTGGTGGTTTTTCTGTTCACTTTGCTACGTTGAGTCTCGTGACAGTCCTGTGGGCGCACCCAGGCTCGTTTACCTTCTTCACGTGTGACGTCCTTGACGTCCTCCCCCAACTCCTCTGGCCACTTTTGGTCAGTGTGTCAAATCTGTCCTTTATGGGATTCTTTGAAGCCCCTTCTCCATTCCGGCAGGATGTATTCAAGGCCAAAGTTGGGCGCTTGTAGGCTCGCTTGGATGCTGAATTTGAACCTGCGATGGCAGTCATCCCCTGCATTTGCCTTCACTGATACTGAGCTTCTCGTCATCTCTGCAGATGGAGTCTGTTTGGTCTCCACGCAGCCCACCTGACGTGGTCTGTGTGTGCAGTCACTGAGTCATTGAGGACCAGTGTCCCTGATGAAAAGCCATTGGTCCTAGAGAACACCATCACGTCATCTGCTTCCAAATTCTGCATTTCAGCCACCAGTTAGTGTCTTTGCATGTTGTTTTGTGCGTGACTCCCTCCGTTCCCAGCCTCTGGGTTCCCGTAGTTTGCTGATTCTTGCTCCCGTTCTCCGTCCCACGCTTGCACGGATTAGAGGGACCAGCTTGGGTGAGAACATCGCATTCCTCGGGTCCTGCGGAGCAGGTGTCTTGTTCTGGGCGTGCTTGCGGCGCTCCAGGTCACACAGAGGTGTCTTTAAACACCCCACCATCCCAGAGAAACACGCTGTCTGGCCTGTGGGCTTCGGCTTTCCTCTGTGTATCTGAATGGCCGTCCTGGCCCACAGGCTCCCAGCCCCTCGTCCTCTCATCGCCATGTCATGCTGCGACCTCCACCAAGCGGGCAGGACAGGTGCCCGCCAGCATCCTTCAGGCAGTCGCTCCCCAGGTCTGAACAGACGCCGTCTGCTCTCTGTCGGCGCTGGGACCCACCATCCCAAGGTGGATGTGCACCTGTGGCTTGAAGGAGCAGGAGGGGCAGGACGCCCAAGTGGGGTCCTATCACTGTGACAGCTATGAACCACCCCCGAACGCCCACCCGAGTCCCAGCGAGGTTAGCTGCATCAGTTTCTGCTTGCTCGTGTTGGTGTTCCTGGGAGGGCAGTAGTTTGGTGCTTCGTAGTCTGTCGTCTTGGGCTTCAGCATTCTCACTCGCATCCTGACCAAACTAGCTCCGTCGGCATGAGCCCCGCGCCCTGCTTAGAAGGAGTTGTTCTGGTCGCCACACCACGTTCCGGCTCCGGCAAAGGGCAGCCGAGTGTAACATCTGCTGGCCGCGGAGGAGAGCCGGGCTGTTAGCCTGGATTTGGGGCCGTGGTGGCAGGCGGCGCCCCAACCCCTCCAGCCTCACAGCCTATGCGAGCATTGCTCAGTCCCCAGTGCTAGCAGGTGGTCCCGAGGCTCGGAACATGCTGGAGATTGCCCCTCCTGCAGCCTCTTGGTTTCTCTCAAGTACCTTCTCCAGCCAGAGACCCCACAGGAATCAGGTGTGGGTGCTGATGTTACCTAGGAAACGCGCTGACATTGGTTCTGCCAGCATTGTGGGCACCTGCGCCACGACGGACTCCTTTCCTAGAAACGCCTATGCCTGGCAGGCAGAACCCCAACCCTCGGGGCTACGCGGTGGCTGTGTACTGCTCTCAGTGTGGGAAGCTGGTGTCGTGGGTACCCGCAGTGAAAGAGACTCCGGATGCCTTAGTGTGGACCCTGAGTCCTCAGAGGACAGACCACAAAGATAGTCTGTCACCTGGAGGGGCATGGGCCCAGGGACCTAGAGTGGACGTAGTGAGTGCAGTTATGTGTTGGACAGGTAGGGGCATTGAGGCCTCGCTGGAGGGATAAACATGCCCAAGGGTGCACCCAGTTATGGCAGACCTGGGCCCCGAACCTGGGCTGCTGTAGACATGTGCTGCGCCCCACGCAGCCCCCCGCCCTTGTCAGGCCTTGGCCTGGTGAGCAGGGTGGCCCCAGTGGGAGTGTCCTGGGGTGTCCTCCTTTCTCTGTTGTCACACAGGCATGTGGGGGCCCTGGAACTTTTGCCCCCTTGGACATTGGATGGCTTCAGGTTCCCTTGGGTGTTACCTGAAGGAGGACAAAGTAGGAAGGGGAAGGGGACAGATGAAGAGGGTGGGCCTCTCACATCCGTGCCTGTGGGCCTCCTTAAGCCTGCAGACATCCTGTGGCTACTGGGGCCTCTCTTGAGGGTGGTCACTGGTAGCTTGCGCTTGGCTGGCCACCCCCAGAAACCACAGGAATGGGAATCAGACCAGGGGGAGAGGAACTGACCTACAGCCCCAGGCTGGGCAAGCGGGAAGGCATCTTTGGAAGAAAGTGAGTTCAGGGAGAAGTGGGGAGCTGCCCAGGGTGCAGGTTGATCAGGCGAGACTCGGGTGGGAAGAGCCAGAAGGCTGATGTGGCTGGGGCCCAGGCCAACGAGGCCTTTAGAGGGCGTCACAGCGTCACCCCTCAGGGCCCCACCCTCAGCGGACCCTGTGCTGCTGAGGCCAGAGCCAGAGCACACTGGTTAGGATTCTTGGGTCCCAGCTGCCAGCCGAGTGGGATGTGCGGTGCTGTGATGCCCTGCCTTGCCATCTCTGCAGGTGATTATTTTGGGATCCTCAAGGAAGCCAGAGTGACCACGTTCCCGTTCAGTGTCCTGGACAACCCCATGTACTGGGGCAGCACTGCCAACTACCTAGGCTGGGCCGTCATGTGAGTACTGCAGGATTGGGCCTCGCGGCCAGGAAGCGGGTCCCCAGTTGATGTGCTTGTGAGGGCTGGCCGTGGCGTCAGAAGCCCTCACCTAAACAACTCTGACATTTGGATTCTAGTCTTTGGATTTTTTTTAACCATCTGAAAAGACAGAAGCCATTGTTGGCCTGCAGGCTGTTCCTCTGTGGGCCTGTGCTGGAACATTTGAGGCTCCAGAAGACACAGGGGCTCCTCACCCAGAGGAGGGGCCCTCGCACCGGGGCAGCAGGCCTCTTGACTGTGGCCTGCCCCAGCCAGGCACATAGTCCATGGCTGTAACCTCAGGTCAAGAAGGATAACCTAGGCCCTAGGGAGAGCTTCCGATACTGGGCTCCCTGTCCACTGCCCACTGTACACGTGAGAGCGTGCACATGCACGCACACACACACTGTACAGGGGCTTCAGTGACTGCTGTTTTGGAAACAAACATCCCACCTTTCAGGTAGTATCCACAGCGAGTTAACCTGTGCATCTCCACTTAGAGAGTGGGCTCCTTCCACTGAGGCAGGCGGGTGGTCGGCAATAGTCCACTGTCACTTGGCCTTTGGAACCGCGTCCCTGGATGCTGAGGGTGCGCTCGGGAGCAGGCAGCAGATGGCATCGAAGTAATGGGCCTGAGGTGCTGGCATGGCAGTCAGTGATCGAACGGACCCTCGTCCCCCATGGCCTGGGCTTGGGCGGTGGGCTCCAGAGGCACCCGCTCCTTGGAGCAGGCCTGCCTACCAGGGACCAGGACGATGAGCCAGACAGAAGCCCTCCCTCCTGCCTCTGCCCATCTGTTGCCACAGTCAGGCCCTCAACATGCCCACACCCTCTCCCACCGAGCGTCTGCATCCCCACCATGTAGTCCCTACCCACTTCCCTACGACCTGGGGTGCTGTGTGGGCAGTGCCCATGTGCGTCCTTTCTACAGAGCATTCTTTTGCGTGTGAAGGGCGGTGGGTGGCTGAGGGCAGCCCTGGCTACAGGCCCTTGGGAGCAGCACCATGCGTGGCCTGCTGAAGCCTGGGAGCTGGAGCTGGAGCCGGAGCCGGAGACCCTCGTCTGAGAGCTCACCAGGCCTGTAGGATTGACCACCAGGAGCACCATCTGCCCCAGCCTGCTGGGGCCGGAGACAGCATGGCACTGTGCCTGCGCTGGAGCCTGAGGACCCAGATTGAAGGTCCTGGGCACAGAGTCCTCAGCCCTACCCTCTCCAGGCTGCTGTGTGCCCAGGCTGGCACAAGATACGCCCCTCCCTTGGGGCACAGCCCAGGCCAACCTTCTAGGCACCCAAGGCTCCGGGCCAAGCCTGGGCTCTGCATGTGGCCCCTTCTGTGCCCTCGTCCACGGTGTGGGGACAGGGTTTTCATGCGGACAAGCAAAGGGAGCCCAGAGCACATGGGACCAGCAGGCAGGCCTGATTTGAGGAGCTTCCTCCTCTCGGGAGCCTCTGAGCTGGCTACAGGTAGAGAGCCACGCCAGAATTATAGGTGTGTGGGAACGGAATGCACCAGGGCCCCGACTGTGCCTGCACTCGGCCTGCCTCTCCCAGGCTCCCCGACAGACGGGCTAGTGCTCAGGCTCAGCCTCCATAGTCTGCTGCTCAGGAGGGGGAGCTTGGTGGTCTAGCCCCCCATGGGTCATGCCCAGTATGACAGTGCCAGCTGTCCTTACCACCAAAGGGGACAGAGCCCCCCCCCCCAGGGCCTGGCTCCCCACTGTACCATCCAGGAGGGGTTCTTGGTGTGCCCCACGGCTACTGTGCCCCCTTCCCCACTGGTCTGCCTTCAGTGACCCTCGGGCCTCCAGCAGAATGATGCTGCCCAAATCCAGCAAGCCACCTGTGCCTGTCACTGTGGGGCTTGGGCACGGCCTGAAGACCCCCAAGGATGCCCTGTCCCCTAGCGAGTTACTTGGTTCCTGGAGCCCTGTGCCCTGTGCCCAGGCAGGCGGCCCTGTCAGAGGCTGCCCCTTGGATAGCCTGCAGCCCTTACCACTAGGACAGGGCACAGTCCTTGGGCCCAAGTTAGAAATCAGACCATTCCAAACATGGGGCCCAACACTACTGCAAACATGGCATCCCTCATGGGGCCTGGCTGGGGCGATGGAGCAGTAGGACCCCCCTTCCCTACCCACCTAACCTCTGGGGTGATGGGAGCAGTAGGACTCCCCACCAGCCCTACCCCTGATGCTGGGCCCTGATTCCACAGGCACGCCAGCCCTGCCGGCCTCCTGCTGTCCGCCATCGTGGCCCTGGTCTATGTGATTGCGGTCTACTACGAGGAGTGAGTGACCGAACGTGGGCAGGGGCAGGGTGGGCCATCCCCAGTGTGCTGGGTGGCTTGGGCCATACGAAGGACCCAGATTGGAGCAGTAGGTGGGCACTTTAGAGTGGCCACAGCTGGGCCTCCAGCCTAGGGAGTGGTTCTCAGTTGCCCTAATCCCCCCTGCAAGATTGCACCATGCAATCAGGTGCCAATGCTGCCCATAGACAGGCTGTCCACAGTCCCCGAGCGCCATGCTGCCCTGGACACCGCAGCCCTTACCCACCCTCCTCTGTCAGCTCCTGGATCCTTGGGACCCCATCTGGCTCCGATGATCCGGAGACGAAGGGGATCCCGGTCCCCACTGCCCCTGGCTGTGGTGTGAAGGCTTGCCCGCTCTACCGCCCCACTGCCCCTGGCTCTGGTGTGAAGGCTTGCCCTCTCTACCCAAGTGGACTGACTGAGGGCCCCTCTGCTCACCTCTGCCCTGCAGGCCCTTCACAGCAGAGATCTACCGGCAGAAAGCCGCCAAGTCCCACAAGCAGAGTTGACCGGCCAGCTGGTGGGCCTGGGAGGGAGGCAGTGGCTGTGCTAGGGTCGAGCCCTCTGCCCACCCTGCCCAGCCCACCCCGAGGGGCGCGACCTCCATTGCTCAGGCTCACACCTCATGGCTTCTCCAGTGCCTTGGAAACGGCTGTCGTGGGGGCTGGCTGTTACGCTTCCTCTGAGCCGCCACTGCCCCTGTACCCAGACTCCCCAATAAAGGCCTCTGTCTCAGCCTGGCCTCCAGTCTCTGTTCTCCCTGACGGACCCTCCTGGACCCTGGCCGTCCTGAGAGGTGGGGTCACAGCCATGACTGCTGAGGAGCCCCCGCCCACCTGCTCTGGGGGGCCCTTGGCTCCCCTAGCAACCAGGATCTCCCAGCCCTGCCGTCATGGGGGCTGGGAGAGAGGGGTGGGGGCAGGAGGGTCATGGTGTGAGTGAGTGGTATCTGAGCAGAGAGGAGGGTCCCCAGGACCTGGGGAGAGCACCCCCCCCCAGGAGTGGGGGATGTAGAGGAGCCCTTTTCTCACACTGCTCATCAGAGGTGACTCAGTACAGCACTAACAGCCCCTGCCCTAGCCCCTGCCTCCCGTCCCTCCTGTAGCCCCGGGGACCCAGGACTAGAGGCTCCCCAGCTGGGATGGAGCAGGGCTCACTGTTCCAGGGTACCACAGACCCCCACCTCAGCCAACACCCTGTCAGGATCTTTTTGGTCTGCAGGCACAGGGGCAGGACTGCCTCTCCTGGCCACCAGTCCTGATTGGCCCAGTTCCAGGGAGCTGCATAATCGGTACCAAGGCCCAGCGTCCTCCAGCCACCGGAGTACTTACTGGCACCCCTGGGCTCCGAAGCTGACCCAGGACTGGTGTCTGTCTGCAACCTCCCTGTGTACACATCCTTCCAGCCTATGCTGCCCCACCCTGACCTGGATGATTCCAGGACTCCTGCAGCCCGGGCAGGGGGTCTCAGCGGGATCTGCTCCCTGTGCCCCACCCTCCTCTGCTCCCCCAGCAGGAGTGCCTCATCTGATCATCTCCAATACTTCTATTCCTGCCTCTGCTTGCCCACCCGAACACACACACACACACACACACACACACACACAGTGCAGGCCTGGGGACACCACTGTCAATATCACCTCACATCATACGCCTTACCACAGCGAAGCCATTCCAACCATCTCATTCCAGAACCGAACCCACTGCCTCAAGTCCACGCCGGCTCACAGTGACCCTACAGGACAGGATCCCCTGTGGTGTCGAGAAGAATTGTAGGAGGTCTCCATGTGGGGAGGCGGGGGCCAGGCTCCCCCTCTCACAGAGTGGGGTCCAGACAGAGGCAGAGTCGAGTCCAGCTGGGTTCTTTTTGAGAACTGCCCTTGTGAGTTTACAAGACCACAACTCTTTTTCCTTAACAGTTTTATTGGCACATAATGTACATATCATATAATTCAATCGTTCATTCTTCTCGAGAATTGTACGATCAGTACATCAGCTTTAGGGCATTCCCGCCCCCATTCCTGGTTGAATGCGTTGTGCAACCACAGCTGGAACAAGTAAGAGGTGCTTGCACCCACCCATAACAAATTCCGGCTGGTCTGTAGGGAGGTCAGCTGCCAGTGATCAAGTTCAAGCACGCATAATCAAGATGACAAGGGCCCCTGTCTGCATGGGAGTAGAAAGCCCGTTGTCTAAGGAGCAACTGGTGGTTTTGAACACCTGACCTTTCTGTTAGCAGCCCAGCTGGTAACCACGGTGCCACCAGGGCTAGCTAATTGGATGTGTGACCAAATGTAGCTGGCTAATTCTTTAAGTTGATGATTTTGACAGAATAAAGGTTCCCTGCCTCTGCTTTAGGGGTCAGGGCCCTCTGGTCCAGGGCTCCTGAGATGGCTCCCAGGCAAAGCTGAGAGCCTTGAGCTGACCAGTAGGGTGCGCTGTTCCCTGGGGCAGAATGCAGAGCCGGCCCTGGTCACTGATGAGAAACAGCTGGACAATTGAGATCTCAGTTTAGTGATGGGCATTGGCCGGGGAGGGGGCTAGACAGAAAGTGGTAACAGCCCCTCTTCCTACAGGGGAAGGCTTGGAAGGAATGAGTCACTTCTGGACTGGGGATCCCCTGTGGTGCCGAGCTGACACACAGTCACCCTGGTTGCTGGGAGGGTGCCGGCCCCTCCCAGGCACGGTCTGGACAGGAGACCGCACGCACTCTCCTCCAGCCTTCTAGACTGCCCCGTGTGGCCAGGCCAGGCTGTGTGGCCCACATGTCCTGCCTCCTACCTGCCTACCAACACACACACACACTCATACACACACACACACCCCTCCTACCTGCCTACCGACACACACACACCCCACCCCCTCCCCCCATACACCTGTCAGGTGTGGTAAGAGTTCCCATTTGACCTGAGCAGGCCCTGTGTGTGAGCAGCCTTTAAGTGGGCCAGCCCCCGGTAGGTAGTCAGTCATCACCTGGTATGCTGGGGCCCAGGCCGATGGGCATGCTGCACCGCCGTCTGTGATTTGGGCAACAACCTTCAGGTGGCACGGCCTGGCAGGAAGCACGAGGTCTCCATGTGGGGAGGCGGGGGCCAGACTCCTCCTCGCACAGAGTGGGGTCCGGACCGAGGCAGAGTCGAGTCCAGCTGGGTTCTTTTTGAGCTCGCTGGGCTCTGAGCTGATGATCACGTCTTGCTGAGAGGAGAGGCAGCCTGGAGCCTCTGGAGGACCGTCTCCGAGGCAGCCCTCCGAGAATGCCAGTCGTCAGGTGGTGAGGGGCAGGGGCTTCTGCTCCGCAGACTTCATCTGCTGCCATCGGCTGTCAGTGCCCACGCACAGGCCCTAGAGGGCGTAACGCTCACCAAGACTCCATGCACAGGTGGAGTGCCCTGGGTGGTAGCAGTTAGGGTCCCTGCTTCTAGAGTTCCTTCTCTCTCCACTATCCAGTCAGCACTGACTCATCGTGACCCCTGTACATTCCCCAGACTGTAACTGTCAACCAGAGTAGAAAACCCAGGCTTCTTCTGCGGTGCTGCTGGTGGCTTTGAACTGCTGACCACGTGGATCATAGCCTGACGTGTAACTACTGCACCAGCAGGGGTCCTGAATGCCTTTAGTCTGCGCCCTAAACAAAAAGACCCATGGTGACCTCGTGCACAGTAGGACAAAATGCTGTCCCATTCCACTCCATTCCTATGGTCTGTTTCTGGGCCACACCACTGTGATCCAAAGATTTTCATTGGTTGATTTGGGGCAGTCAATCACCGTGCCTTTCCTCCCTAGTCTGGAAGTAGGTCTTTCATCTTAGTCCGTAACCCCTACGCCCCCCGGGTCCTCCTCTAAGGATGAACCTAAAGGCCAGATGACGAGGTGGGTGGCCACGTGCTCGAGTGCCACTCCGTACCCTTTCCGGCCTGCAGTCTGCTGGGCCTTGCGACATGGCTTCCTTGGGAAACCCGCCTTCAGGGGGCAGGTGAGCCGCTCCAAGACCCCTTCAAGGTTGGGGAGGCACAGCTGGTTGGGGTCCAGACCTTACCAGTTGGGAGCTTACAGGCCAGTTGGTCCAAGCTTCAACACTTGACCTGGGAGCTTTGAGTTCAGGCTGGGCCTGTCACTGGGTCTCCAGATGACCCCGCCACTCTGGGGCCCTCGGTCAAAGCTGTTAACCTCAGAGGGCAGGGGGCCATGGTGAGGATGGCCATGTCCAGGTGTACTCCCAGCCCACAGAAGGGGCTCCAAGCTGTATTCAGTCCGAGCCCAGTTGCCACACAGGGCCTCTGTAGGTCTCAGGCAATGTAGGCCTTGCCCCACTGCGCCCTTGGCTGCCCTCCACCTCAGCCCCCCGGCAGCACACGCCCTCCACCACGGGCCATAGCAGCCCTATGCACAGTGCCGTGGCTGAGATGAGCGCCTCCTGAGGCCTGGGCCAGCTGCAGACGGCTGTCAAACCATTCCCCCACAAATCACGCTGAGGGTCAAAGCGCCCTGACCCGAGTGTGTGTGTGTGGCAGAGAGGGGGTGGGGGGTACGCAAGCTATTAGCCTCCTGGGTCCCTCCCAAACCAGACACAGTGAAAGTGAGATCCTGTCGCTGGGGAGGGTGGAGGCTTCTTCATGAGTGCCAGGTGGGGCATGTGTTTCCAGACGGCCTATTTCTGGGCATTTCAGCAGCGTCAACCCACTCCTGGTTACTGATCAACTAGCTGCCACCTGTCTGCCTGGCCAGTGCCTCGTGGCTTGTCCACGCACTGTTGTCGGTGAGCCAGGGCTCTGGCAGAGAAGAGCCTGGCAGTCTGCCTCGGTAAAGGCTCCCACCAAGCAGCACTCCCTGGGGCACTTCTCCATGGCACGGGCTGCTGCTTGGAGTCTGACCCCGGAGCAGCGTCTAGCATTGCTTTCCGTACCAGGCCACCCCTATAAAGTGGTCACAGACCTAGAGCACATTGTCCTCAGGAGAGGGAACTGAAGCCCAAAGGAAATCCAGTAACAAGCTCACTGCCATGAAGTCAACTCACAGTGACCCGAAAGGGCAGAGTGGACTGTCCTGAGCTTCCAGGGTAGGCCAACAGTGTGGGGAGGACAGACTGTCTTTCCCTCACAGAGAAAGCAGCTGGTGGTTTTGAACTCCTGACTTGTGGTTAACAGTTGAACGCATATGCCCCCAGGGCACAACACAAACCCACTGCCATTCGTCCATAGAGAAGCAGCGGACAGCGAAGAACTGCCCCTGGGCTTTTGAGACTGGTGATTTTGTTTTAACTTTTTATCGTGAAGTGGGTGAAGGTTTACAGAGCAGACCGTCAGTTTTACATCCAACAGTGCACACACACTTGATTTCGACGTGTCCACTGCGGTGCCCTCAGCATTTCTCTCTCCTCTGTTTCCTCCTCCTTGTCCAGCTCTCTACCCCTTTGACCTCAAGTACTGTGTTGATTCCTAAATGCAGGGGTGAGTTCAGCTCCACATCTGAGGGTGACGAAGGGCCAGAGTCTTGGAGCTCCACCAGTCTGTGACCAGTAGGCCTGATCTAATGATTCTGAGTTCTGCTGCACACTGTTCTCCCACTTTATCCAGGACCTTTTCAAGGTGATGGCCTTCTTCTTCTTTTTTTTTTTAAAGAATCTTCATTTTTATTTAGCTATTCATTTTGCAAATGAAAAGAAGCAAACATATGTAAGTCAGGGTCACATTGCTTTTGATGCTGTTTGGTTTTATGCACACTGGCCTGAAATCAGGAAATCCTCTGGGAGGGAACCTAGGTGTTCCCCTCTGAGGATCAGCATCTCTCTCGCTCTCTCTTTTTAAAATTGTTTTATTAGGGGCTCATACAACTCCTATCACAATCCATACATACATCAATTGTGTCAAGCACATTTGTACATTCATTGCCCTCATCATTCCCAAAACATTTGCTCTCCACTAAAGCCCCTGGCATCAGCTCCTCATTTTTTTCCCTCCCTCCTCGCTCCCCCTCCCTCATGAACGCTTGATAATCTTATAAATCATTATTTTGTCATATCTTGCCCTGTCCGACATCTCCCTTTACCCATTTTTCTGTTGTCCGTCCCGTCCCCTAGGGAGGAGGTCACACGCAGATCCTTGTAATCGGTTCCCCCCTTCCAACCCACCCTCCCGCTACCCTCCCAGTATCACCACTCACACCACTGGTCCTGAAGGGATCATCCACTCTGGATTCCCTGTGTTTCTGGTTCCCATCTGCACCAGTGTCCATCCTCTGGTCCAGCCAGACTTGCAAGGTAGAATTGGGGTCATGATAGTGGGGGGTTGAAGGGGCGGGAAGGAAGCATTCAGTAACTAGAGGAATGCTGTATCTTTTATTGCTGCGACATCGCACCATCTGGCTCATCTCCTCCCTGAGACCCCTCTGCAAGGGGATCCCCAGTGGCCTACAAATGTGCTTTGGGTCTCCACTCTGTACTCCCCCCTCATTCAATAAGGTAAGATTTTTTATTCTGATTATGCCTGATACCGGATCCCTTCGACACCTCATGATCACACAGGCTGGTGTGCTTCTTCCATGTGGGCTTTGTTGCTTCTGAGCTAGATGGCTACTTTTTTATCTTTAAGCCTTTAAGAGCCCAGATGCCATATCTTTTGATAGCCGGGCACCATCAGCTTTCTTCACCACATTTACCTATTCACCCGCTTTGTCTTCAGCAGTTGTGTCGGGAAGGTGAGCATCATAGAATGCCAAACTAATAGAAGAAAGTATTCTTGCATTGAGGGAGTACTTGAGTGGAGGCCCAATGTCCATCTGTTACCTTAATACTAAACCTATAAATATAGGCACATAGATTGATCTCCCCATCATCATATATAAATATATTTGCATATACACATGTCTTTATCTAGACCTCTATAAATGCTTTCTCTCCCAGCTCTTTCTTCTATTTCCCTTGACTTTCCTCCCATTCCACTATCATTCTCAGTCCCCACCAGGGTTTCAGCAATTCCTCTTGGTTACATTACCCTTGATCATGCCCTACCAGGCCTCTCACCCCCTCCTCACCACCAATTTGGATCACTTGTTGTTCCCTTGGCCCTGGGTTTGTTAACACCACTACCTTTCCCCCACCTCCCTCTATCCCATGTCCCCCTCGGAACTGCCGATCTGTTGTTTTCTCCTCCAGATTGTTCATCCAGCCTATCTTATTTAGACAGACCTGCGGAGATAATAACATGCACAAGACAGAGCAAAACCCCAAGCAACAATATACAACAAAACAACAACAAACCAATGACCAAAAAACCCCAAAACAAAACACACCAAGAAAGAAAAGCGTATAGTTAGTTCAAGGATCGTTTGTTGGACTTTAGGAGAGTTTTCCAGTCCAGTCTGTTGGGGCACCACGACCTGGCCCCAAAGTCCACCTTCAGCATTCCCTGGGGACCTCGCTGCTCCATTCCCTTGCTGTTCTGTTGCACCCCCTTAGTGTTTCGCCTCCGTGTGGCGGGATCAGATCGGGTGCAATTTCCCACTGTGTCTCTGGTGTCCCCTGTAGGGCTATGGGTCAGTGAGAGACGTCATTTCTCATATTGGGGCTGGCCATGTGGTCCTCTCTGTGGACTAGCTATTATTGGGGTCATCGTCCTCACGGCGTGGTCAAGGTAGTGTTCTTTATGGAATCTGTGTCCCCTTGGAGATGAGGCCAGCCTTATCTGTTAACAGTCAACTGCTTAAATTAGCCATTGAACCGGATGCCTTGAGAAGCCAGGGAGTCCATTGCCGCCCCCTCGCTCCAGGTGCCCACTTCCTGCCTGTCTTGTTTGCAGCCACTAACAGCTCCAAGTTCACTGGAGAAAAGAGCAGTCCTGGAAATGGATTTAAGAGACTTGAGTCATGATATCGGGGTCTTCCCGAACCCCCCTGGTTCCAAACCTCAGGCTCACCAACTTTAAAATGTTGGGAATGTTGTCCCAAGGGGTTGTAAGGTCCACAAAAGCGCTCTGAGGACAGGAACCTCTGGTTCTTTGGGAGTCAGGGATAGGAACAGGCGGCTGATGAACCCTGCCAGCCCACAGAGCAGCTCTAGTGGAGGGAATCCTGGAGCAAGGCGCTGCCGAGAGACCAGACTTCGCATGGCAAAGCCGGAGTTCCGCTTCCCTCTGGACCCCAGACCGGGCGCTCTGCTCCTCGCCCCGCCCCGCAGCCCAGAGAGCCGTCTCCGCGCGGCCGGTGGCGCCCTCTGCTGCCCTCTGGCGGCCGCTGCGCGCACAGCGCCCATTTGCGCCCTGGGGGTCCAGCCGGGCTCAGCCTGGAAACTGGAGGGAGGTCAGCCGCGGAGGGGCCGGGGGCTGGGTTTGGAGTTGGGCTGGGGGTGATGTTCTGGGCACTGGAAGATCATGTATGTCCAACACTAGACGCAGTGCCTGGCTCTTGGAAGATACCCAGCAAGCGCTGCTTTTACGGAATTAAAATTCTTCCCCGGGGAAACGAAGCCTCAAAGCAGGCATCGCGCGCACGTGCGTGTTGCAGAGCGGGGGTCGTGGCCCAAAGTCGCAGAGGCACTTGTGGCCTCTGAGCGCAGTGCGTGGGGACGGCGGCGCCCCGGGGTGCAGTTCCTCCGGGCGCGCAGAGGGCAGAGCGGGGGAGCGGCGGCGGCGCCCGGCGGAGGGCGGTGACGCAGCGGGAGGGGCGGGGCGGCGCGGCCCGGGCGCCCATAAAGTCGGCGGCCGGGAGCGGGGAGCCAGAGCGCACACTGACTGCCCAGCGCCTGCGAGCCCTCGCGACTGCGACCAGGACGTGCACTGCCGCCGCGCCTCGCGCCTTCCTCGCCCCGTGCCCACCTCCCGTGGCCCCGGCACCAGATGAAACTGGCCGCGATGATCAAGAAGCTGTGTCCGAGCGACTCAGAGCTGAGTATCCCGGCCAAGAACTGCTACCGCATGGTCATCCTTGGCTCGTCCAAGGTGGGCAAGACGGCCATCGTGTCGCGCTTCCTCACGGGCCGCTTCGAGGACACCTACACGCCCACCATCGAGGACTTCCACCGCAAATTCTATTCCATCCGCGGGGAGGTCTACCAGCTGGACATCCTCGACACGTCCGGCAACCACCCGTTCCCCGCCATGCGGCGCCTCTCCATCCTCACTGGTGAGTGCCCACGGCGGGGTGAGCCCCGGGCAGCGGGAGGCGGGCGGGCCGCGGAGACCCCTGGACTCGCCCCACCGCGCGCCTGGTGCTGCGCTGGGAGAGGTCCGCACCCCCCACCCGTCCCCCCTTCGGCGGCCACCCTCACCCTTTCCTCTTCCCTCTCTGCGCCCCGCAGGGGACGTCTTCATCCTAGTGTTCAGCCTGGACAACCGCGACTCCTTCGAGGAGGTGCAGCGGCTTAAGCAACAGATCCTCGACACGAAGTCTTGCCTCAAGAACAAAACCAAGGAGAACGTGGACGTGCCCGTGGTCATCTGCGGCAACAAGGGCGACCGGGACTTATACCGGGAAGTGGAGCAGCGCGAGATCGAGCAGCTGGTGGGGGACGACCCCCAGCGCTGCGCCTACTTCGAGATCTCGGCCAAGAAGAACAGCAGCCTGGACCAGATGTTCAGGGCGCTCTTCGCCATGGCCAAGCTGCCCAGCGAGATGAGCCCGGACCTGCACCGCAAGGTGTCGGTGCAGTACTACGACGCGCTGCACAAGAAGGGGCTGCGCGGCAAAAAGCTGCTGCGCGCCAGCGGCGACCCGGGCGACGCCGTCGGCATCGTGGCACCCTTCGCTCGCAGGCCCAGCGTGCACAGCGACCTCATGTACATCCGCGAGAAGGCCAGTGGCGGTGGCCAAGCCAAGGACAAGGAGCGCTGCATCATCAGCTAGGAGCCTCAGCTGCGCCGGCCACCAAACACACGGAGAACCTTTTTGTTTAAAAGTGAAATCCGCGGCTCCAGCCAGCATGCGCGCCCACAGCTCCAAGATGCGGGGACGCGCGGCCGCCTCCAGAAGTCCCCGCCATCTGCTCTGGAAGGAGTCAACGAGCCGCCCGACTGGGCTCGCCGCTGCCCCTGACTTGGGGAGCTCTAGCCCAGGGGAGGGGGTGTGCTCGCCTGAGGATGAGAGCAGGCTGAGGATGGGCAGGGAAGTTAGGCAGAATCCTGCCCTGGCCTCAAGGGTCAGGGGCAGGGCCACAGGGGCATTATCTTGTCTGGGTTCTCATCACAACTGGTGAAAGCTTTTGCCAGTCAGAAGCCAATTGGTGGCTTGGGGCAACTCCGACCCAAGCGACTTGTTTACACGTGTGTAATTGTTGACGGGAGAAAACAACAAACCATACATTTTGCACTTTAAGTTCTGGTGTCATGATGAACAAAATCCTACCTGGGTGTTTATACTGTGTGAGAGACCATCTTTAAAGTGTTCATTGTGTTTTGTTTTTCTAAATATAAAACAAATCATTGAAAATGGAAAATGTGGCCTTCTTTGTTGTTACAAGTGGCTGGAGGGCGGCGGGTGGTTGGGAGAAGGGCGGCATAGTGGGTGTTTGTACAGATGTGGAATTGGTACACACCTTTCCCAGACTGGAGTCAGCCCTGCTGCCCTGGGATAACCTCAAGTCATGGAATAAATGGCTCCCACAATTTCCAGATGCCCCCGCCCCCGAGTGGCAAGATGGGCAAAGCCCTTCCATTTGGGAAAGGCTCCGTGGGAGGCAGGCTACAGACAGGAGCTGACCACACTCTCAACTGGTCTAGTGCCTTCAGTAACCTGTTTGGTGCTGGCTTCCGTTGAACTCGGTTTCCGACTTTCTTCTTCGTCCTCTCAAGCGACAGGCCAATGGCTATTAGGTCTGCTATCCCCAGAACTGTGCCCCACTGTTGTCACCAGACCCAGGGGCAGCTAAAAACCCAGATTCCCCCACTCCACCCCCAGTCAACACCTGCTGCCCCCAATGGGATCCACTGCACATATGCCTTGCTTCCCCCTTGCCATGGCTCAGGGCATTGGCCCTACTGCTATGGACAAACAGCTCCTGTAAACTCAGGGCAAAGCCCACCCACCAAGTCGGCTCATTTCTCATTTGCAGAGTGAGTGCCATCTTCACAGGCTGCTGTGAGGGTGAGAGGCACTGAGCCTGAGTGTCTGCCCGTCACCCAAGTGGTAGTCCAGGAGGTGCTGGCTACGTGCAGGGGGGTCACCCTGCTCTGGAGGCCCACACAGACTCCAACCTCCTCAAACCACTAAAAGGACACCTGCCTGGGCGGTTTGGCCACTCCAGAGACGAGTGACTCTGTGTTGACGCTAGCCTGGCTGATTGGCGTGTTGGGGGTCAGGATAAGAAAGAGAGGAGTCGAGTTTCCACTATTTATTCTGTGTACACTGTAAGCAAAGCAAACATTTTCCTGTCGGCTATCCCAGAGGCAACCTGCTTTCGGCTCCACAGTACAGAAACAAGACATCCTGGGAGGAATTCTGATCCCACCCTCAAAAACTGCCACCGGTGAAAACGCCGGATACAGTCTAGTCCGGGGAAGGCGGCTATAAACCCTGTGTTGGGGGCGGGGGGCAGAGCATCAGTCTCCTGCACCCACTAGGAGTTCTGTGCCCACCCTGGTCTTACAGAGAGACCCTAGTAGTTTCTGTTCCATGTACCCCAGGTTTCATAGTATTTGGTCAGGGCCTTAAAAGAGCCCACACACTACTTTGAAATCTCTAGAAAATAACTGATTCAGTTAAATAACAGCCCCAAGGGAGAACTGGTCTGGTGGGTAAGTGCCACTTACAGTCCCAGCATGCTCTCTGCCCACAGCCAACGAAACCTGAGCTCCTCTGTGCTGGGCTCCCACAAAGCAGCCACCCTCTAAATACACCTCGACCAGAGTTTCTGCCACCAAGGTCAGTCAGTGGGCATCTGATAGGGCCCTCGGCCAGCCCAGCTCAGGTGATGTGTCCACTTGTAGATCTATATATCATACAGTCACTTCTTAACCTTTAGGGGTAAGGCATAGACTCCTAACTTGGCCGTCCGGGGGGCACTCATAAACCCAACGCCATGCCTGGCAGAAACTGGCGCGGAGCTGGGGCCGAGGGCTGCACTGGCCTGCTGGCCTCAGAATGGTGCCTCAGCTGCCTCCCTGAGCTGAGGCGCAGGCCACCATGCTGGTGTGGCAGGGTAGCTACTTTCTGCTGCCAACACTTCTGAGGCGGCCAGGGGAGGAGACAATTCCCAACACCTGGCCCACTAGGTGCTAGAAGGGCAAGACTTGCTCAGCTGACCAGCAGCTTCAGCGCAGGCAAGAGGGTCAGTCAGCTTGTCCGCTCAGAGGGCTCTGGTGAGGGCTGCCACTCTGACATCAAGCGGCCAGTGACAGGGTCCAACAGGTGAAAGGAGATAAGGGAGCAACCGCTACAGAACACGGGGGTGCCAGAGAAGCTGGAGACAGGGGCTGCAGGAAGGGCCCAAATGAGGCAAAATGGGGAGAGGGTGTGAAGTTACCCTATAGTCTTTCCAAATGACATTCTTCCTCTCAATTCATGGAATCCCAAGGCAGGCATAGTTCTTCCAGTGGGCTCTATGCGAATGAATGTCTCAGCAAACGGCCTTCAGAGGAACGGCATGCACCTGGTCGGCACCAAGGGGGAGAGGCGAGGGCGGAAGGAAGCAGAAGGAGCAGCACCTCCTGTGCTCTTCAGAGCAGCTAGGGGAGCCGGTCCCTGGCAGAGGGCCCGCCCCCACAGCCTACCTGCCCGCAGCAGGGCCTGGCCTTTATCTATCTAGACACACGGATGTACAGGGCTGTTAGAGCCTTCGAGGTCAGTCTCCGTGCAGCCTGGTCAGGGGAACCATGTGGGGGACGTAGGGTCTGGCGCTCCTGGATACACGTTCACACTACTCCTTGGGGATCTCAAACATGCAGAGGCTCTTGTACTTCTGCAGCAGCTCGTTCTTGGTCCTAACTTGCTCCCGGAGGCTGTGCAGCTGCTGCTGCTGCTGCTCGGGGCTCAAGTGGATGCCAGGCATGCTGCCAACAGCCTTCCGCACCTCCTGAAACTTGGTCTTGAGGGCATTCAGGTCCTGGTGGATGTCAGGGCTGTCCTTGTCCATGCTGCAGAGGGCAGAGGCAGCATCAGCACAGCGCACCGTGCCCGCCCGCCCCACAGAGCCCCCCGACCCTACTTGTCCACCGTCCCTTGCCTAGGCCACGAGCCCCCAGACGGGACCAGCTCGTGGGTGCAGCACTGGCCAGGCAGCAGTGGTGCTCAGTCACAGTCTGCGGCCCCCATGGCCAACACCGCCCCCTTTCATAGCTCCCAACACTCTTCCCTTACAATCTGCATTCTTCACCGAGCCATCTGCTTCGGAGGGTGGGCAGTGCCTGCGTCATCTGGCTCGGCCATGTTCCCTACCACTCAGCGTCTAGGGCACTGTTGGCAATCGAGAATCCAGCACTTACAGCTGGCTGCTCACATCTGAATGAAGAAGGGCCAAACCATCTCCGAGACCTGATGCCACAGGTCAGAGTGTGCAGCCACGCCACACCCCTTCCATTCGATCATACCCTGGGCCCATCAGGAGATGTGGCATTTTACTTGATGCTCGCATGCTCGGGCCTGTTACCGCACAGACTCATTGCCACAAGGGTGTTCATACATGTTAAAGTAGTTATGAGCAAGTGGAAGCGTTCGGAGGTACAAGGTCTCCCTGCCACAATCTTGTCAACTCCTTGCCTCTGGGCTAGACTCGTTGAAAGGAAGGCGAGCCTTGCTCCCTGTTAGAGAGTTAAATCAAAACAGAACAAAACAAAGCAAAAAAGCAACAACACACAACAAATAACTCCCACCGTCTAAGATCAGAGAGCCTGCATGCAAGTGGTCCCTGAACATTTTTTCAAGGTGAGTAAGAAACAAGTCAATTCGGCAAGCTGTTCTGAAAGTATTCCATTGAGGGAAAACTGTCACTGAACATTTATTTTTTTCACCAAATGCTTATCCCTGGTGGGCTGTCTCAAGCCAGATGGTGCTACCTCACGTTTACTATTCATCATGTCTCTCTGCTTGTGCACACAGAACACCCAGCTCCCTGACGAACACATCGGGCCGAGGAAAGAGCTCCCTGTCATCAGCTAAAAACTCAGGGCAGGCAGAGTGGATGGAGTTTTGGAAACGGATGGTCGGCTGCCATTTGAAGCCCAGCTGTGAGGCACAATGACAGACCCAGGGTCCACGGCCCGGAGTGGGCTCCAAGGCACGGTGCCTCTGAGTGTGTGAGTAGAACAGTGCTCCACCGGGCTCCCACGGCTGGTTTTCCCAGAAGTACATCACCAGACCTTTCTTCCAAACTCAAATCACCAACTCTTCAGTTAGCAAGCCAGCACATTACCATCTGAACCTCCCACGGACTAGGACTGGAGCCCTGGTGGCATAGTGGTTACACGATGGGCTGCTAACTTTAAGGCTTTAAGTTCAAAACCGCCAGATGCTCTGTGGCAGAGAGATGAGGCTTTCTACTCCCATAAAGAGCTACCGTCTTGGAAAACAACAGGGGAATTTCTACCCTGGCCTATATAGGTCACTGCGAGTAAGAACCAAGTTGATGGTGAGTTTGAAGGACTGAGTGGAATGTCTTACCTCAATTTCTAAGGGGGACAATTGGTATTTTTGAGCTGAAAGTAAGCCAATCGGGAACAACTGTGACTTGAATGTGTGTCAGTCTCGGCGTGGGCCTGAGATAGAGATAGAGACATCAGGATAGAGACATCTGGCCTCCTCAAACTAACCACACTTGGGTGGGTGGGTGGGCGGGTGCTAACAGTGCTGATTATGGATTTAAGTCCCAGGGGAGCTTTGAAATTAAAATACACTCTTAAGAAAAAGAATCACCACAGGAGCCTGAAGGGACATGGCAAAAACCAAACGCAAAACACTGGAAGAGAGTGAAGCTGATCCAGTTCTCCAAGCAAACACAGCCTGGTCTAAAAGAACACTCAGATCTGAAACTCAAAAAAAGTGTGAGGTGCTCCTTTCTCAAAAGCCCCAGACCTGGAGGGTTGGCTATTCTTTACCTGGTGAGCCAGCTTTCGGTAAGGAGACAGTGAAGACAGGCAGGGCAACAGAGAAGCCCAGCATGGAGAAGAGCTGAGCAGAAAGGAGGCCATGCAGCCCCAGGGAAGCCCTCTCCGCAAGCCCCCAACCTGCCCCAGCTGGGGAGGGAAATAGCCTGAACTCCGGGGTGAGGAAAACACTCTATTCAGGAACCTGCTCGAACCAGGTGGGAACCTGCTAAGCAGGATGACTGTGACAGACTCAAAACAAAAGAAAAGGGGACAGACCTAGATATAAAGGGAATAAAAGCAGACAGCCTGAGTGGGCCTGCCTTTGTGTGGATGTTAGTCATCACCCAACTTTAGGAGGGAAATAAAGGCGCAGGGCCGGGTCAGGAGCCTGCAAGGTATGCCAGAGGACACGCGGGTCGAGGCACTGAGGGCCTCACCATGCTGCGAACAGTGGCCTGGACACGTCTGGCTGGCAGCATTCCCTGATGGCCTGTTGCTGTGTGGACATCCTTTGTGCACAGAATGACACAGTAGCACAGACGGGGAGTGTCACCAGACTTCTGAAGAAGCACCACAGGGCTCAGGCGGGCAAGCAGAAGAACTATGCACCCATAAGGATCAGTGCTTTGGAACATGAAGGTGCAGAGTCACTGGCAACAGCCAAGCACAGGTCTTCTGGTCACTGGCCACTTAGCTATTAAGAGGTTTCAGTCCACGTCCAGTCTACTGGACGCTGGCTTCCTAACTATCCTGGACAGTCACCAAACCTGAGCATATCTCCGTGGCTTCTGACTTGGTTGCCCGTTTTCAAATTCTTGGCCACCTAGGTCCCACTTTGTCCTCACGGACCTGCCCAGCCCTTCCTCTCACCATTCCTGGAAGTGTGAAATCTGCTGGCGGCTTCTCCTTTGAGTGCACACACTGGTGCTTTCTATCTTTTCAAAAGTCTTTAAAAATAATTGGTAGAAATAAATGCTTGCAGGATAGAGAAAAAAGGAAACATTAATGATCTCCAAGTCTGAGAACAAAGTCTCTCTCATCCCGCTTCCCAGCGATAACTTCTGTTAGCACGCGGGGAGCACGGTCTCAGAGTTCCGTGCAGCCTTGTCACAAACACCTGCACTTCGGAGCTTCTGCTGCTGTCAGACACGTAGCCATGCTAGACCCATGATTCTGCATCTTGCTTCTTTTCACTTGACCACTGCCCTTGGATATCTTTCCGTTAGTCAGTAGAATAATTTGACAGCTATTTGTCAATAATTTGGACTCACTGTTGATGGGTTTTGAAAAACACGCAATTTATCCATATTGCAATCAGAATGGCAATATTTATAGGCACTTGTGCAAAGTTTCTGTAAGATAATTTCTTAAAAGTGAGACTCTTGGCTTAAAGATTATATAT
Source organism: Tenrec ecaudatus (assembly GCF_050624435.1). NCBI lineage: Eukaryota > Metazoa > Chordata > Mammalia > Afrosoricida > Tenrecidae > Tenrec > Tenrec ecaudatus. Next base: position 87,966,277 of record NC_134539.1, on the reverse strand, counting down.
GAATTTTTAAATTAAAAATTATGCTACCAAAATGCCTTCTAAAGAAGCCAAACTGCTGTGCACACCAGTGACAGGGGACAAGACTGGCTTTACTTATCATTGGTTGTGTACATTTCTCTCCTGTCCTGACAGTACCTGTGGGTCTTTGAGCTCCCAACTGTGCTATCTGCCCATAGGGTTACATGCAAAAGACATTCTTCCTAAAGCGGAAGCAATAAGTTCTACTACTAAAAAAAGTTTGGGAAAAACAGAAACTACAAAATATCCCAGATTTTGTCCATCTGCTCCCACCTCCTCACATGCTGTGAGCTCCTCCCCGGCCTGATCTTCCTTCCTGAATTCCAGCTCTCCGATTCCAATGGTGACCAGTGTTTCCCTGGAGTCCGGGAAACAGACCTAAGGCACACTGGCTATGCATTGACCTGCTAACACCAAGGACAACAGTTCAAAACCACCATTTGCTTCTTGGGAGAAAGACGAGGCTTTCTATTTCTGTAGAGTTCATCTCCGAAACTCACAGGTGCTGTCCTATAGGGTCGCTATGAGTTGGCATCAACTTGATGGCAGTGAGTTTTTGGTCAGGGTGACCTTGACAGGCTGTGACTAGCTTTTCCCACGTGCCTCTTGCTGAGGGTGCCCCACCTTTCCAGATGTGGTGTGCTAGAGAGGGTCACTCTTGATGTTACCTTACTGCTCTCAATACCCACCTAATCATCATGTGCCCCCACCCGTGCCCTGTCCCTCCTTTCTAGGCAGACCCAGGTTTGTTCCTCCTAACATCTCAGATGCCTCCTCACCCCAACCCCAGACACCTGCCAAGGGCATTCCCACCCTGTGGGAGACCACGCAGGTCTAGTTACTGCTTCTGCAGGCCCAGCAAATGCTCCGGCACGACACTTTCCATGCTGGCCCGCACCCTTGCCTCTCCACACGGACACGCTAGTGGAGGCCAGCAGGTGCTGGGTGGATTATACTGTGTGAGTGAGTACATTCAAAGTGGTACAAGAGTGAAAAGGTACTTAAGAAAGCCCAGAAGCAATCCTACACAATCGGTAAATACTCTCTATTTTTTATACTGGGATCTGGTCGACAGAGGAGCAGGGCAGGCAGTGGGCCAGTGTGGGAGGCCACTTCCTGCAGCACGCCTGGGCGGCCTCAGCTGCATGGAGGGCCCGTCCCACTGAAATACACTTGTGTGGGAAGCAGGCAGGTCAGCAAACACCCTGTTCCCAGGAGCAAGGTCTTGCTGACCTGCTGCATCAACAGACTTAGTTAGCAATCTGTCCCAAACTTGAAGGGAAAGGACAAGATAGGGTGTTCCTCACTTGAGCTACTTCTGTCAGGTCAAAGAGGGCTCCTGGCCACTAGTTAACAATTAACAATTTTTGGAATTTTAAAGAATTTTTAAAATGTAATTTTATTTTTTTAAAAAGCACCCATACTGATGAAATACTTTTGGCTTGGTGGGTCAAAGCCATGGGCCAAGTAGGGACAATTGTCTCCCAGAATTCTTGGGCTGGGAGATTTCCTTTCACACTCTGATTAGACTTTCTGAGTTTGAGTAAGTCAATCAATGTTTCCTTGGTTCAAGAGGCCTCTTTCATTGTGTCTGTACTTTTACAATGTGACTTTTGTATAAACTAAGAAAGGGCTTCAAGGGCCAGGATTGAGAACATTTCTTAAAGGTACAAGATGTCCCTGGGCAGAGCAGGAGCCTTGAGGGTGCTTCCACGGAAGTGCTAGACTGTTAGCCACAAGGTCATGGTTCAAATCCACCAGATGCTCCCTGGTAAAGCGATGAGGCCGTCTGCTTCAGTAAAGACCTACAGCCCAGGAAACCTTATATTATGACTCAGTGTCGATCTGATGGCCGAGGGTTAGGTTTGGGTTTTGGAGTGGCACAAATGGTTTGCTTTGGTTTCACTCTGCAATACACAGGTTGCCAAGGGTTAGAATCAATTTGGTAGTAAGGCTTCTTTGTTGGTGATAAACTGGAAAGATTTATAGGCATAATAGTGAGGCTTTACTTTTTCCCTTTCCTCACTCTTTAAAAATAATATAAATATGTAGTCATAATCTTCTGCCCATCAAGCAAAAGTATTTAATCAACACAGGCACTTGAATCACATTCTAAAATTCGTCAACATTTTCTAGGTAATTAGGTAGAAGCAAGGAGCCAGCTTTGACACCACAGAAGTTCAAATGATAAGCAAGTTAAGTAGTTATTTACCTTCAATTATGAGAGGAAACTAAGCAGGACGGAAGTGACAGGAGCCAGGGGGCTCTTGTCAACACCACACAGTGTGTGTTCCCAACGACCAGGATGGCGGCGGGGAGCTGGCTCTCTGTGGAAACATACAGAATGTGCAGCATTTCCATGGGCAGAGCAAAGGAGGCAGGGGTCTTGTGGGTTTCACCCACTCGCTCCAGGGTTTGTGCTGGGGAACAGCAATCTGAAGGCGGTCTTCAGAGATCCCTGAATGGAGGGCTAAAAGTCTGGGCTCTTTTTAAAAACCAGGACTCTAAACCTCTAAAACAAGAAAGCAAAGCTCACAAGCTGCTTGGCTATGTGTATGTAAGCAGGCTCGGCAGCTGTTCTCTTTGACGGAGATGTCAATATGTATCTATCAGCCAATTTCTGCCGAGCTAACTTGCTATAGGTGTGCACATTATTGGCAGTAGTTACATTAATCTGCTACCCTTAATCCAGGCGATCTCTTCATCACAGCCATCAAAGCATTAAGTCCACCTCTCCTATTGCTAGAACTTTCCCTAAGAGAAGCCCAGGAGTTCCGTGAGATAGGGAATCAAACTCACTGCCACTGGGTCAATTCTGACCTGCAGAGACTTTAGGACCGGGTACAATTGCCCTGAGCTTCCTAGACTTTTTATCTTCATGGGAGAAACAGCTTCATCTTCTCCCCAGGGTGCTGGTGGATTCAAACCATGGACCTTGTGGTTCAGTACAGAGCCCATACCACCACCAGGGCTCCTCACACGCTGACAGCCACAGCAAAACACACATTCTTGAGCAAGAGCTGTTTAAATCCATGGTGTGGCCATAAAAATGTCAGGAACCCTGGTGGCATAGTGGTTATGTGTTTAGCAGTTCAAATCTACCAGCCGCTCTTCAGGAGAATAAAGGGGTTCCCTACTCCCATAAGGGGTTTACCGTCTCAGAAACTCAGAGGGCAGTTCTATCCCGTAGGGTGATGGAAGGAGCTCATTTTCTATTTTATAACCATGGGCACTCTGAATACACATACAACGTCACTACTTTTTAAAATGTTTTCTGATTAGAGTTATAGTTTAAAAGGAAGCCCTGTGGCAGAGTGGTTACGGGTTGCACTGTTAACCACAAGGTCGGCAGTTTGAAACCACCATGCTGCTCTTTGGGAGAAAGGCGGGGCTTTCTACTCCAGTAAAGAGTTACAGTCTCCAAAACCCACAAGAGCAGGTTTATCCTGTCCTACAGGGTTACTCTGGGTCCAAATCGACTCGATGATCATGAACTCAGAGTCTTGGATTTAGTTTAATCAGGGTCTTAGGTCAACTGAGCAGAAGAGATGACAGGGTGATGTTTGGGAGGAGTTAGCGAACAAGATGCAGCACTTCAAATGTAGCAATAGTTTTTAGAATGAAAAATGCATGTCTCCTGATCTAGCAATTTTACTGCCAAGATTTTTTCATAATATATTATTCAAATATGAGGTTCCCCAAAAGTTTGTGGGAAATGGAAGGGAAAGCTAATGGATATTTTCCAGAAACTTTTTGAAGCTTCCCTTGCATAAGGATGCTTACTCCAGAATTGTTGGTTTACAGCAAAAATTAGAAAATAAAAAAGTTCAAAAATATAAGACTAGTTTAATAAATTAGGAGGTGCTCACAAAATGGAGCTCCTTGCAATTACTTTAATAAGGTATGTTTTATGTAATAAGATCTAAAAAGAAAACAATGCCATCAAATTGATCCTGACTCACAGTGACCCTATAGGACAGGGTAGAACTGCCTTGTGAAGTTCTGAAACTAACTCTTTACAGGAGTAGAAAGCCCTTTCTCCCACAGAGTGACTGGTGGTTTCGAACTACTGACCTTGCAGTTAGCAGCCCAATGTGTAACCACAATGCCACCAGGCCTTTTTTTTTTAAGGTCTAAAAGGTGGTTTCACCTATTAAATGAATAGATTTCATATACTAAGTGAAAAATTCAAAGGACAGTGTGATCTCAATTTATATAAAATTTTGAAAAGATGTGTGTATGTAATTCCTAGGAGACTTTATAAAGAATATCTTGTGGTAGCAAATGTACAATACTGCTTGATGTGATTGAACTACGTACGGTTTATTCTATACGTAAGAACTCTCATTAAAAAATGATTAAAAATTTTTAAAAAGGGAAAAAAAAGAATTAACATCAGTTAATATGATAAGGGGACTTAGAGGAAGGAGTAGTTTTTCTCTCCCACATTATGCTTTTCTCTACTTAGGAAGCTGCATTTGTTACATTAAAAGAACAAAACTATGGTAACACTCTGGTTCTTTGTAAGCATGAGCAAGGCTAAACTCCCCACTAGGTTGCACGTCCTTATTTTTGTCGCTGGGAAAGGAGTAAACACACAATGCCAAGACCATTTAGCAAGTGACAGAAGGGAGAAATAAGTTAGGGAGTGAAAGACTGGGTGGCCAAGTCTGGTTCAGGACAGTGCCGGCCTTTGTCATCTGGGCAGGACCAACACCCAGATTCCTAATCGATCAGCCATATTTACCTCAAGCATAAACTGGACCATGTCACCCCTGGATGAAAAGCCAGCTCCTTACCCTCAGAGGACCGAGTCTCTGCCCTTCAGGTGATGAGCGCTGCCCTCTGCCTCCTGGTCCCTCTGTCCTCACGTTTTTCCTTTCTTTCCTCCTTCCTCTTGGACCCTTACACGCTAGTATCCCTAGGTGTGCTATTTCTTGACTTCAGCTTGTTTTACTCATGAACTTGCTACCATCTCCCTTCCTCCCCCACTTGCAGGAATGAAACCCATCACTGCCATCGTCCTCCAACGAGTCTTCTGATGCCTCAGGCTTTGGTCCAAGTGCCCACTTCCATCACTGCCGTTTCCATTTTGTTCCCTTCCTTCAATAGCCCAGAAACTCAAATCCACACCTAGATCCAAGTACTAATTGGATCCTAGTCTCTGTTTTTCTCTCTTCACCTCCATGGGGCATTTCCGGCCGTGTCCAGTAAGAGTAAAGCACTGGAAGTCTGAGTGGAAGCTCCAAGTAGAAGTGGAGTCGAAAGCTATTACTTTATTATAACATGATCTGTTCTTATCTTCCAAGGAGAGGACAGAGGTGTTTTCTAGGGGATCCCCTGGATCTTTCTCTAGGGCTGGCCAGGCATTCGAGAGAAGCACCTCTATCCTCTTTCTGGAAGGTAAGAACCCTTGAACCAGCCTAGACACCAAGTAGGGAAGAAACCCCTCAGGGTGGTGCCTCCTTATTCAGGTTGGAAGCTTTTTCTTCGTTCTTATTTTTAACATGGTTTCACCCCTCTAAACGCAGTCACCGCTATCGAGTCAATTCTGACCCTCAGCGACCTACAGAACAGAGTAGCACTGCCTGTGGGGGTGGGTTTCTGACGCTGCAAACTTGTACAGAAGCAGAAAACCTTATTTTCTCCCAAGGGCCTTCTAGTTAGCAAACCATTATGTACAATCCACTCTGCCACCAGGCCTCTCCCACCCCTGCAACAGGTCTAGTGTCCCGGCACTTTAACCCTGTCTCCAGATGGAAGAAGAGAAGTGCCCCATTGCTTGGAGTTTCCCATCATAGTGCTGCGGGGATCAATTTCTTACACAGACCATTAAGTCTTCCTTCTTAGTCCCCTGGTCACTCATATTTCCAGAGGTCTATGACACTACCAGTATCTGAAATCTGGGGAAAGATTTCATCCTGCTTGCACCCACAATCAACACCCAGGGAAGCAGCAGTCAAGAGATCAAACATTGTATTATACTGGGCAATGCTGCTGTATGAGAGTAAGGATGCCCCTTGGAGGACTCGGGTGTGACGGACCCAACCACGGTCCTTTCCATTGCCTCCTCTTGTGAGAGCTGGACAACCCCACAGCTCCGAAGCACACAGTCAAAGGCCGGCTGCTCTCGGAATTTGTATGGCGTTGGTCCTTGGCCATCAGACTTCTGCCAATCATTTACCTCCCTGTTCCTTTCAGTTTAGGTTTGTTTATTTTAATCCTTTCATTGTCCTTTTAGAGGGAACTGAAATGAAAGTAAGCAATCAACCCACCATCTTTCCTGCAACGCATCCTGTTTCATAAGAGAAAAAGGGGCTCAGAGAATTCACCGATACAAGGTCACCAGTGGCATGCTATAGAGCTATTATTTGGACCACTGGTTGAGGTCCATTATTATTATCCACAGGTTGAGATAAGGCCTAATATACCTAAACCCAGCACTGTCTAACTTCAAAGTCTATGTTCTCCATTGTATAATTTACTGCCCCATCCTGAGGCCAGCATAAACCTACCACTCTGCTGGGGTTGCGGAATATACTGAGTTAATCTGGATAGCCCTTCATAATCCAGTACTGCACCAAGATTGTACAGTCTGCATCGGCAAACTCACTGCTGGCAGACAATCTGCCTTGTGTTCATACCAAGTAAAGCTAAATGAAGCCCCAACTAAGGATTTGCAATAGACTGAAAAGTGGTGGTAACCTCATACATCCCACAGCAAATGAATTTAGGCTGGCTAAAGTCAAAAGGGGACCTGGTGGCATAAGTGGTGGGCTGCTAACCACAAAGTTGGCAGTTCAAACCCAGCAGTTACTCAACGGGAGGAAGAGAGGTGGTCTACTCCCATAGATGTATCCTCTGAGAAACTCCACGATGCAGTTCTACCCTGTGTTATAGTGTCACTGTGAATGGGAATGGACTGGAAAGTAGTGGGTGTTTTTAAGGTCAAAATACAGGCCACTACCTTCAAGTTGGCAGGAGAAAAGACAAGGCTTTCTACTCCTGTAAAGAGTTACAGACTTGGAAACCCACAGGGGCAGTTTTACCCTGTCCTATAGGGGTGCTAGGAGTCCGAATCGACTTGATGGTGACAAGTTTGATCTTCATGTTGTGAGTTACAATTCCATTTCAGGAAAATATTAAAGAGCCTTTTAAATGCATTTGAATTTTAATATTTGCTTTGAATTACTTTAGACATTTATTTTGGTTTAATGGTTGAATACGAGTTACCAGTAGCATCTACTATCCTGTGTATATGTATTTAAGGAACACAGCAATCGAAATAAGCTCAGTAAGAATCGGGGATCGCGGAGTCCTTTACAGAGGTTGGTTTGAAAACTCGGGTTTACTTGAAGGCTAGACAAATGGATGGCAATGACTCCCATTCATCTAATCTGGCGGGGCAACTTGTTTCTTTTAACGTTCCCCACCACCGCCTCACCGTCCCATCATTTTAAATGATGGGGGTTTTCTCACTGTGTATCTTCCCCCTTCCTAACTGGCACAAACAAATCTACAGCGCTTCTCAGTGTGTCGCACGGGGGGTTGGGGGGGGAGGGATAGGACTCAACCTGTGGACTGAATTCAAAAAGGGACCAACGCATTATCTTCACTCAGAGCGACAGGGCTTGCTCGAGAGGGCTGGGGGCAAAGTCTGCAGTGGTCACTGCAGAGCCCGTGCATATAGTTTAATTCTTATCTCACTCGGCTCTCAAGAGGTCCGGCAAACCTCAGGGCTCGGGGACGTTTGCGGAATTCACGGGAGGGGTCTGCTTGTCCTGGGAAAGGCTTCTCGCCCCCCGGGTCCCCGTTTTCGCCTCAGTTAAATGGGAGCGGCCTCCTCTGGCTCTGACACCACTGCGACCGCAGCAGGAGGGAGCGTCGCGGCCGGTCCTCTTCTAGACCTTACCATTTGATGATGTTGTGAACCAAAGGTAAAAAGGAGTAGTTCTCCTCCTTCACGCACGCAGGCGACTGCGGTCTCGGTGCGAGCGACGGCGGCGGCTGAGGCGCGGCGACCGGAGCGGACGGCTGAGGCGGCGGCAGCGGCTTTGTCTCGGGCAGCGGCGCCTCCACAGGCGGCGGTAACGCATCGTCCGTCGGACGCCCGGCGGCCACACCGACAGAGGCCATGGCGCCGCTCGAGGTTCGGCCTCTACCCACAGGGGCCAGCGGCTCAACCCGCCGGAAAGCGTCGCAGGCTCTGTACGTCACCACCGCGCGCCCGCCGGAGGCTCTGGCGCCTGCGCACTAGAGAAAGGGGCGGGGCCGGGCGAGGCTATGTGGGCGGGGCGGTGCGATGTGGGCGGGGCGGGGCAAAAGCTCCTATTTTTTTTTACGAGTTATAAGGCGTTTTATGTACAACGATATGCTTTCTTCTATTTTTCTCCGCGATTTTTAAAAAACATTTTATTAGGGGCTCATACAACTCTTCACAATCCATACATATACATACATCAATTGTATAAAGCACATCTGTACATTCTTTGCTCTAATCATTTTCAAAGCATTTGCTCTCCACTTAAACCCTTTGCATCAGGTCCTCTTTTTTTCCCCCTCCCTCCCCGCTCCCCCTTCCTTCAGGAGCCCTTGATAATTTTAGATTATTATTTTGTCATATCTTGCCCTATCTGGCGTCTCCCTTCACCCCCTTCTCTGTTGTCCGTCCCCCAGGGAGGAGGTCACATGTAGATCCTTGTAATCAGTTCCCTCTTTCCAACCCACTCACCCTCTACCCTCCCAGTATCACCCCTCACACCCCTGGTCCTGAAGATATCATCCACCCTGGATTCCCTGTGCCTCCAGCTCCTATCTGCACCAGTGTACAACCTCTGCTCTATCCAGACTTGCAAGGTAGAATTCGGATCATGGTAGTTGAGGGGGAGGAAGCATCCAAGATCTGGGGGAAAGCTGTGTTCTTCATCGGTGCTACATCGCACCCTGACTGACTCATCTCCTCCCCTAGATCCCTCTGCGAGGGGATCTCTAGTGGCTGACAAATGGGCTTTGGGTCTCCACTCTGCACTTCCCCCTTCATTCACTATGGCATTTTTTTTTTTTGGATGAAGCCTTATACCTAATCCCTTTGTCACCTTGTGATCACACAGACACTATCTCTTTTGATAGCTGGGCACCATCCGCTTTCTTAGCCACATTTGCTTATGCACCCATTTGTCTTCAGCAATAATATCATGGAGGTGTGCACCCAATGATATGATTTTTTGTTCTTTGATGCCTGATAACTGATCCCTTCAGGACCACGTGATCATACAGGCTGGTGTGTTCTTCCATGTGGGCTTTGTTGCTTCTGAGCTAGATGGCCGCTTGTTTATCGTCAAGCCTTTAAGACCCAATGCTCGTGACCGTTCTGGGGCGGTCTAAAATTGTAGGTAAACTTTGAAATAGTCAGAAATATATTTATTTACGAATAGAACACAGTCTTTTAATTTATATTCCTCTGACAAAGCGAGTTTAAATGCAACAAACGCTGGAAATCCTGAGAGAAGGTCAATTGGGCAGAGTCCTCTTGCAAAGGTCACCTGAAGAAACCAGTTGAACTGTGGGAAGAGTCCCGCCCTCCCTCACGACGTTGAGTCATTTCTCCCACCTGGCGACTCTGTAGGACCGGCAGAACTGCCATTGGGGGTTTCTGAGAAACGCAGGACTTGTACTTCGAACATGACTGAGGCAAAAGGGGCGCAGAAGCTGACTGATCAGGGAAGACACTGCATTGAACCCTGAAAAGAGGATGGCTAGTAGGGAAATTTACATAAGCGAACTCTTTTAATATATAATTTATATAGCACACATGCTTTACCAATATATAGATATAGATAGATAGATAGATAGATAGATAGATAGATAGATAGATAGATGCCAGGATGTGGGAGGAGGCTACTCTAACTTTAGGAAAAGGGGTAAGGGATTGTGAGGTACCAGGTTCCTACTCGTAGAACTTTCCCTTTGGGTTTTCTAGGATGTAATCTTTTTCTTTTTTTTTAATACTTTTCTTGGGGGCTCTTACATCTCTTATCACAATCCATACATTCCTCCATTCTGTCAAGCACATTTGCACATATGCCACCATCATCATTTTTAAAGCATTCTCTTCCCACTTGAGCCCCTGATATCAGCTCCCTATTTCTTCCCCTTCCCTCCCTGGGCCGCCCTCCCTCACGAACCCTTGATAAGTTATAGATTATTATTTCCATATCTTACATCGTCCTCTGTCACCCCTCACCCACTTTTCCATTATTCGTTCCCCTGGGAGGGTGTTCTAATGGGCCCCCTTTCTCCCCTCACCCTTCCCTAATCCTCCTGGTATCTCCACTCTCATTGTTGACCCTAAGGGGTTTATCTATCCTGGATTCCCAGTGTTTGGGGCTCTTATCTGTAGCAGTGTGCATGTTCCGGTCTAATTTGATTTGTAAGGTAGAATTGAGGTCATGATAGTGGGGGGAAGGAAGCACCAAAGAACCAGAGGAAAGTTGTGTGCTGTAATCTTGATGGAAGCAAACCTGCAAGTATTTCTCCTGCTGGTCGTCTAGGTGAGTTTGAACAGCCAACCTCTTGTTAACAACTGAATATGTAACCATTGCCCCACCAGGTGTCCTTCAGAAGGAAATTCTCTCGCCCACAGCAAACCAAACCAAACTCTGAATGGTAGGAGTGTGGGGAAGGTGTGGGTTACAGAGCAGGACTGCTCAATGGGGTTTGGTGGGCCCAGCCTTCATGGAAGCAGATGACCGGGTTTTCTTCGGTAGGGCTGTGTTGTTGCCAGGTGCTCTTGAGTCCATTTGGACACACAGCAACCCTATGTTCTAATAATGAAACACTGTCCTTTTCAGTCAGCCTCGCAGTTTTTATGTTTGCGCCCATTGCTGCAGCCACTGTGTCCACCCATCCATGAAGGGAATTGTGGAGTTTGCTGCAATAAGCGTAGGTGTCTGTGTTGTATTCTTAATTTCTTTGGGTCTACGCCCTGTAGAGAGATTGCTGGATCACAAGGTACTTACATTTGCATTCATTTAAGGAAGTGCCATACTGATTTCTCTAGTGGATGTACAATTCCACATTCCCACCAACAATGTAAAAGCATTCTTATCTCTCTGCAGGACAGATGTATGTGTTCTTCTGCAGTCCATGGTACTTTGAGTATGAGGGGGTAGTGAAAGAAAAAACATATTTTTTCCCCAAAGCTATGTATTTTTTTTAACCAAACAACCATATCACTTTCAAAGTACTCTCCATTACATTTAAGACATTTGTCAAATCTGCAATTTAATTCTTGGAAATATTTTCCACACACATTTGTTTAGATGGTTGACAGGACCTCCCTCGTTTTTATTTGTCAGCTCTTCTACATTGTGAATTGCTATCCTTTCATGTGCCTATTTATTTGAGAAACAAAAAGAAGTCACACGGAGTGAGGTCAGGTGAGTAAGGTATGTGGGGCAAGAGAGCCATGCTGATTTTTGCCAAAAAGTGGTGCACTGAGATGGTTGCGTGAGCAGGTGCATGGTTATGGTGCCAGATCAGTCCCCCATCAGCCACAAATCAGGCCTTTTTTGGTCACACGGTTACACAATCTCAGAATCTCTAAATAGAAAGCTTGGTTAACAGTCTGACCTGGTGGAGTGAACTCCAAATGCACTACAAGTCGACGTTTTTGTCCGTTTGAAAACTTGAAGGACATCCAGAACGAGGTTTGTCATCAAGCAACACTTCACCTTTTCTGAAATGAGAAAACCACTCGTACACTCTCCCCCCACCCCCCATAGCACGTTCCTTTTAAGCTGTGTTCAACATCACAATAGTTTCTGCGGCATTTTTCCTGAGCAGGAAACAAAATTTCACAGCCAAATGCTGTTCTCTTAAATCGGCCATCACACAAAATGAGGTTTGAGTGAAACTGCTTTAACAAAAAAATTCACTGTGATCTCCCGACACAACGGCTGGAGCCAAAGTGGGTGAACAAGTAAATGTGGTGAAGAAAGCTGATGGTGCCCGGCTATCAAAAGAGATAGTGACTGGGGTCTTAAAGGCTTGAAGATAAACAAGCGGCCATCTAGCTCAGAAGCAACAAAGTCCACATGGAAGAACACACCAGTCTGTGTGATCGAGTGGTCCCAAAGGGATCAGTTACCAGGCATCAAAGAACAAAAAATCATATCATTGACTGCACACCTCCATGATAGGATCGCTGAAGACAAATGGGTGCATAAGCAAATGTGGTGAAGAAAGCTGATGGTGCCCGGCTATCAAAAGAGATAGTGTCTGGGGTCTTAAAGGCTTGAAGGTGAACAAGCGGCCATCTAGCTCAGAAGCAAAAAAGCCCACATGGAAGAAGCACACCGGCCAGTGCAATCACGAGGTGCCAAGGGACCAGGTATAAGGCATCATGCAAAAAAAAACAACAACGATATAAGTGTGTGTATATATGTGTATATGTATATATACCATATTAAATGAAGGGGGAAGTGCAGAGTGGAGACCCAAGGCCCAAGTGTCGGCCAATGGAGATCCCCTCATAGAGGGGTTTAGGAGAGGAGATGGGTTAATTAGGGTGCGAGGTAGTACCGATGAAGAACACAGCTTTCCCCCAGATCCTGGATGCTTCCTCCCCCCAACTACCATGATCCGAATTCTACCTTGCAGGACTGGATAGGGCAGAGGCTGTACACTGGTACATATGAGGGCTGGAGGTACAGGGAATCCAGGGTGGATGATACCTTCAGGACCAAGGGTGTGAGGGGCGATGCTGGGAGAGTGGAGGGTGAGTGGGTTGGAAGGGGGGCACTGATTACAAGGATCCACATGTGACCTCTTCCCTGGGAGAGGGACAGCAGAGAAGGGGGGAAGGGAGACTCCGGATAGGGCAAGATATGACAAAATAACGAGGTATAAATTACCAAGGGCACATGAGGGAGGGGGGAAAGGGGAGGGAGGGGAAAAAAAAAAGAGGACCTGATGCCTGATGCAAGGGGCTTAAGTGGAGAGCAAATGCTTTGAGAATGATTGGGGCAGGGAATGTATGGATGTGCTTTATACAATTGATGTATGTATATGTACGGATGGTGATGAGAGTTGTATGGGTCCCTAATAAAATGTAAAAAAAGAAAAGAGGAGAAAAAATGATTAGGGCAGGGACTGTACAGATGTGCTTTATACAATTGATGTATGTATATGTATGAACTGTGATAAGAATTGTATGAGCCCCTAATAAATTGTTAAAATTAAAAAAAAATTCACTGTGATCCGAGAGAACCTTCCAGAGCAAGTTGCTCGATGCTGTCCTAGTTGGAAAAATGCAAACTATGAAATCTCTGCTCCACCCAGCAAAGCTTTTTTCCCCTCCGAAATTTTTGTATTCTTTGCCAATACCATAATTTAAATGCCAGGTAGCTTCAAATCAACATCCTTGAAGCACAAATCCAGAGACATAAAAGGGGGTCCTTCCCAGGAATCATATTATATCACAGAAGAAAGTGTCAGGTACTCTCTATACCTTTGGGTCAGCTCTTTATGCCTTAGGTCCTAGCTTCCTTCCCCCCAGACCACAGACACTTTCTACCATCGGTTAGGTGACAGACCTCAGGAGCTGAGTCTAATTGGCATAAGGATGACCTGGGATCCTAGGTCAATGAGAGGGACTTTGATGATTTGTGATTATGCTCTTCAAATAGGTTTGACCTAGAGACTGCTGTAAAAATGTCTGGACAGATACTGGGAGGGCAGAGGGAGGGTGGGGTGGAAAGGGGGGACCGATTACAAGGATCTCCATGTGACCTCCCTGGGGGACGGACAACAGAAAAGTGGGTGAAGGGAGATATTGGACAGGGCAAGATATGACAAAATAATAATTTGTAAATTATCAAGGGTTTATGAGGGAGGGGGATATGGGGAGGGAGGGGAAAAATGAGGATCTGATGGCAGGGACTTAGGTGGAGAACAAATGTTTTGAGAATAAGGGCAATGAATGTACAAGTGTGCTTTACACAAATGATGTATGTGTGGATTGTGATGAGTTGTATGAGCCCTGAATAAAATGATTTAAAAAAATTATAGGAGATCCCCCAAAAAAAGTCTGGACAAGCATTATAATATAATCTCATTTAATCCATAAAAGATTTGTAGGAGTTGATATTAGCATTCACATTTTATAGATAGAGAAATGGAAGCGTGCAGTGGCTAAGATCCTGGTCCCAAAGTCATGTCTACAGCTTACCTGACACTGAAGCTGCACATAGGAGACCTCTGATACCTTCCAATTCAGAAATTTTATGATTCAAAATTTTAAGGTTAGGAAGTTATTCAGAATCCAAAATGCAATCTGATATGCAAAACCATTCCCATGGTGGCTAAATATCCTGTTTCCTCTGCTGTTGTTTCCTCATTCCTTAAGAGCCCAGCTTTGTTGCTGGCAGAATACTAAGGGCATCTCTCTCCTTTGCACACACTTCGAGTATGAATTGTTGTTCTTCGGCGCCGTGGAGTCAGTTCTGATTCACAGTGACCCGACATGCAGCAGAAGGAAGCGCCACCTGCTCCTGCGCCATCCTCACAATTGTTCTTGCGTTTGAGCCCATTCAAGATAAACAAGTAGGGTTGAAAATAAAAACTAAAAATGCATTAAGCATGAACAATCTGGCACATTGATTATTCTCCCTGAAAATAGTTAACATCATGAATGGAAAGAGTAAAACTGACTTCATAATGCTGAAAATAAACATCACATAAATACTTCCTGTAATTGTTTTATTAAAATTCAAAATTACCATAACAGATGTGTGTCTGTTCATAATCACCCCATGAAGAGTGAAAGAAAGGTGCTTCCCAACCTGTGTGATCATGAGGTGTCAATGGAATCAGGTATCAGGCATCTAAGACTGAGAACAAAGTCATACCCCATGTGAATTGCAGGGAGGGGATGGAGTGGAGACCCAATGCCCATCTGTAGACAACTGGTCATGCTCTCGCAGAGGGGTCACAGGGAAGAGATGAGTCAGTCAGGGTGCAGTATAGCACCAATGAAACACACAACTTTCTTCTAGCTCTTTGATGCTTCCTCCACCCCAATATCATGACCTCAATTCGACCTTACAAATCAAATTAGACCAGAAAATGCACACTGCTACAGATAAGAGCTCCAAACACAGGGAATCCAGGATACATAAACCCCGCAGGACCAACAATGAGAGTAGAGATACCAGGAGGAGAGAATGGGGGGGGGAGAGAAAAGGGGAATTGATTGCAAGGATCAACCTATAACCCCCTCCCCAGGGGCCAAACAATGGAAAAGTGCACCCACGGAGGATGATGTAAGATATGGAAATAATTATCTATAACTTATCAAGGGTTCGTGAGGGAGGGTGGGCCAGGGAGGGAAGAGGAAGAAATGGGGAGCTGATATCAGGGGCTCAAGTGGGAAGAGAATGCTTTCAAAATGATGATGGTGGCATATGTGCAAATGTGCTTGACAGAATGGATGAATGTATGGATTGTGATAAGAGATGTAAGAGCCCCCCAATAAAAGTATTTAACAGAAAGAAAGAGCATATAAAAAAGAGAAAGGTGCTTCATGGTATGTCAAATACCACAAGGTCATCCATATTGGACAGATTTAATGTGAGCTTCCAGATTAAGACAGGCTAGGAAGAAGGAAGAGGCAGCCCACTTTTGCCAAATTAGCCACTGAAAACCAGTTTAATTGCAGCAGAACATTGTCTGTGATACAGTGTTGAACAGTGGTTCTCAACCTTCCTAATGAAGCGACACTTTAATACAGGTCCTCATGTTGTGGTGACCAGCCCAACCATAAGATTATTTTTGTTGCTACTTCATCACTGTCATTTTGCTACTGTGATGAACCGGGTGACCCCTGTGAAAGGGTGTTTGACCCCCAAAGGGGTCACGACCCACAGCTTGAGAACCGCTGGTGCAGTGTGATGTGCTCCTTGGGCGGGAAGGCACTCACAATACTCCAGGGAAGAGCTGCCTCCTCCAAGTCGGGTAGACCTTAATGATGAGGATGGAGCAGCCCTTTCAGGACCTGCCCCTGCTGATGGGCAGGCCTGAAACCACGAAACTGCTGCAATGCACACTCACGATTGGAATGTGAGCTGCATGAATCTAGGAAAACAGGCAGTCATCAAACAATGACTGATATCCAGTGTTCTGTAGAAGATGGGGCTATAGAGCCATGTAGAACATGACCCTCTTCAACAAACAACATAGAAGAGACAGATATGAAACAACAACTGAAGACAGGAATCTCTTTACAGAATTTATTTATCATTTTATTGGGAGCTCTTACAGATATCATCACATTCCTTACTTCCATCACATCAAGCAGTATTGTATGATTGCTACCACAATCAGTTTCAAAACATTTTCTTTCTTCTTGAACTCCTTGATGTCCCATCCCATCCCTCCCCCACCCCACCCCCCAGAAACTCTATAGTAGTTGTGTGGTACCCCCCACCTATCTTACACAATCCAGTAAATCCATTCACGTGCAATTCTGTTTGATCCCATCAAGTGGGGTTATACAGTTATCAATAGTATCTGCTCCCCAGTTCCCCTCCCCAACCCCCCTTCCTGTATCCCCAGGGAGCCATTACTCCTGTTACTGTTTCTGAAGGGTTCTCTATCTTGGTTTTCGTGTACCGAATGATCTTAAATATACAAATGAACATATGCAAAGCTAAAATGATTAATGAGGTAAAACCAACAAAAACCATAATAGTAAAGGAAGCACATATTAAAGAACTAGAGGATAGTTGTATGGTTCATCAGTGCTATCCCGCCTCCTGGATTCAAAGACACGGATCTCTGAGGAATGAAAAATAAGTAAGCTGAACAACAGAGACAATTTGAAGGTGGAACCCACACAAAGATTGAGAGCAGCAGTCAAGAGAAAAAGATTAAGTAAATCTGCTGCCCAAGACCTTTTTAAGAGTACTGAAAAGCAAGGATGTTACTTTGGGGACTAGGGTGCGCCTGACCCAAGCCATGGTCTTTTCAGTCACCTCAGATGCACGTGAAAGTTGGACACTGGATGAGGAAGACTGTACACGAATCGATGTATTTGCATGGGGGTGCTGCGGAAAGGACAAACAGATCTGTATTGGAAGAAGTAAGGCCAGAGGGCTCCTGAGAGGCCAGGATGGCAAGACTTCGGACACAATGTCAGGAGAGACCAGTCCCTGGAGAAGGACATCATGTTGGGAAAGTAAAAAACAGCGTAAAGTAGGAAGGCCCTCAAGGAGCCGGGCTGACACCATGACTGCGAGGATGGGCTCGGGTGTGGAGAGAGGGTGAGGGTGATGCGGGTCCGTGGTGCTTCATTCTGCTGCGTTACAGGTTCGTTACGGCTCGAAACCAACTCCATCTCCCTGCCAACAGCAGCAGCAAAGGACACAGTCCACAGTCGTGGTATAACCCGGTGCCAACTCATGGTGACCTCGTTTGTGTCAGAGTGGTATCGTACCTCGGGGTTTTCATAAGCTGTTTCCTGGGAATTCGATTCCCAGGCCTTTCCTTTAAGGTACATGCGTGGACCCAGACCTCGGCCTTTCAGGGCGTAGCCAAGCATCTTCACCGTGTGTACTATCCAGGGACTTCTCATCTGCAAAGTGGAGTATTGTCCCGGCCTCCGAAGGTTTCTGTAAAGGTGATAGGCCTTACTGTGTATTGAACGGTGGGGACAGTGTTTGGCACCTAATCAACGCATTTCAGCTGCGACTGCACCATTTTTTTCCCGTGAGAAAAACTACAAACCCTAAATTATTATGAAATAAGGGGGCAGTTCTACCCAGTCATGTAGGATCACTATGACTTGGAAACAACGTGATGGCAATGAGTTTGAGTGCAATACTTAAAGTGGACCGATTATACACACACACACACACACACACACACAACTGCACTCATTGTTCAGGCCAAGTATAGTACAGCATCCACGCACCTGAGCCAAGACACACTGCTCAAACCACAGGGCAGAGCCTTGCTCTCAGAGCCGCCCTGTGGGTAGACTTCCTTCTCTGTGAACCCCTCCTTTGATTCCCTTTCCCTTTCTGCTCACCATCTTTCTCTTTCCAACGAGACTCCATTAGGGCCAATTCCTCAGACCACCTACTCAAGTGGCTTCAGTTCTCAGAAGCCCTCATTTCTCAGCCACCTTTTTATAAATGTTCTTTCAGACTCAGGTAATGTTCTCCGTCTCGTTATTATTTTTAGCAAGACTTCCACCTGCTGCCTATTAGGTTTCCAAACAACCGTTGGTATAATGCGAAGGAGACACAATCGATTCCAGGAGGTAGATTTTGTTTAAAATGGTGGCATAGCACATGACTTCCCATCTATCATTAAGTAATTTCCCCCAGATGATTTGTTAGTCAATTTTTTTCTACAAACCATCTGCTCCCCATAACCCTTTTGGTTACATCTTTCTAAAAAGCAAAATATTAAAAGCGTATCTTTGTTGTGCTTCCTTTTCCCTGTTTTCTAGAACCTTCTTTGTTTCCCGTATTGGATCTGTTATGAATCTTTCAACTCCTGACTATTAGCTCCAATTTCACAATTAGAAATTAGACCCGACATGTTGGCGTGTGTTGCCTCTGAGTGTCACTCGGCAGGTAAGGTGAGGCGGGGAGGTTTCCAGACCTGGGGGTACGAGTGGAGTGGCTGCAATCAGACTGCTCAAAACCTTGAGAAGGACCCATGCTGAGGACTGGGAGCAGCACTAGGAGGGACACAAGTCCCTCTCATTGCCTCGACCTGACCTCACCCCAACCCCTTCCTAATACGCCTTTGAGAATGTTAGAAAGTCCTCCCAGCCCTCCGGCCTTCTCCTGGCCAGCTCTTCTCTGGCTGCGAATCCAAAGTCAGTACCTTTTGATGTCCCAGCAGGCTAGAGAAAGAGAGTCCTGCTGATCTCTCTCCGTGCATTGAATGGTGGGGACGCTGGAGGGACATAGGTAGGGACAGGTATCTGCCTTCATCCACGTATCACAGGGATGGACAGTGGTTGCTTATTCTGACCAGGCTTAGGATGGGCGTTGTTCAGTAGAATAGTTCCCCCCTCGCTAACTGTGAAATGTTTGTTACCCTCCTGGCAGAGTGGAACTAACGACACAGGTCGGTCCCTTTACTAGAAGATGCTCATTGTGGCTCCATCTGCCCCCAGAGCCCCTCAGTGCTTCCTCAAAACTTGCTTGTCCTAGCAGGTGCCTTCTGGTGTAGGAAGCCAGCGGTTTTCCCCAGGGCTGCTGAGCTCCTACCTGCCTCCACCTGAGGTTAGCGTCTGGAAGGAATAGATCAAAGGGGTGGGGGTGGGAGGCATTACCACAGTGAATCAGGACCTCAGGGTCAGACCCAGAATGGCCGCCTCCTAGCCGTAATGCCTGGTGGTGACATGTGTGCAATGAGCATGAGTGCCCCCTGGCACAGATGGGAACCAGAAACACAGGGAATCCAGGGCGGATGATGTCTTCAGGACCAGGGGTGTGAGTGGCGATGCTGGGAACGTAGACGGAGAGTGGGCTGGAAAGGGGGACCCGATTACAAGGATCTGGGGGACGGACAACAGAAAAGTGGGTGAAGGGAGGCGTCGGACAGGGCAAGATATGACAACATAATAATTTATAAATTGTCAAGGGTTCATGAGGGAGGAGGATGTGGGGAGGGGAAAACTGAGGAGCTGATGCGAGGGGCTTAAGTGGAGAGCAAATGTTTTGAGAATGATGAGGGCAATGAATGTACAAATGTGTTTGACACAATTGATGTATGTATGGATTGCGATAAGAGTTGTCTGAGCCCCTAATAAAACGATTAAAACAAAAAGAGAATGAGTGCCCCCTTCAATAACGAGGACGTGCCTGAGAACAAGACATAGTGCCCACCACCCTGGGTGCCCACTTCTGGGCTGCTTCCACTGGCTCAGCCTAGCACACCTCACCTGCAGGAGAAATACACTCATTCTTCCTGACCCTCCACCCCCCACCCCCTGGTGGGGATGTTTGGTGAGAAGGCATTAATAGGGACTTAGGGGTTTGGTAAGGGAAACCTTGTGGCCACACCCTATCTGGTTGTATTAATATTTGGGGCTCATGTTCTCTTTTTGGCTTCAACAAAAGGATTAATTTCTGGGAGCCATCAGGACCCTTCTTTATCCTGTCCCACCTGTCATGAGCGGCGCGGTTGATAATTACTTGATGCTCTTTGACATTTTCGAATGCTCAGTTTATTCACTTCAAACACACATCAAACAATCTAACCATCAAAAATTAACTTAAGTTGCTAGCTATAAGGGTAACACGGTATTAATTCGGCTTCGTACCGGTTACTGGCCCTTAGTCCCGTTAGGCATTGCCTTCATCGGTGTGCTCGCCCAGGTAGAGTTGGAGAGAGCAGGCGCTGACGTCTCCATTTGGTTCCTAGCTCTCTGACTTCAGTCTTTCTTCCCGGGCTTTTATAGGGGGTCTTGCTGGCTCTTTGACGTCATTAAAGGTCTTATCAGGGTTCCCCAGATGTGTGTGGGGAGCTTCTAGGTGCCGCCCTGGTAGGTGGTTCACTTCTTTTCAGTGAATCTGCAGTGATTCAGCGGGCTCACCCAAAGCCAGGCAGCTCTCACCGTCTGGTATCTGGCTGTGGCAAGCAATTGCCTGGCTATTGGGATCTTTGTGTTCCCTGGGCTGGGCTCAGAGGAGGCTCAGCTCCCATACCCGAGGGAGGGGGCAGCGGATCAAAAGGAACATCAAACGAGGAGGTGTTGAGTTTTAAGCTAACTGCATCTGCAATAACCCATTTACTTTTATTATTATTTAATAATTATAATTATTTAATAATAATTATTATTTCTAGTTCTATCCGCAAGTGATTTTTTAAATAAGGCAAGAGGAACTCAGATTTCCAATATCTCTTTCAGGAATTTATCAACAGCACTCTTCAGTATTAGAATGAGCACACCTGATAGACTCACTGTGCATTGGGAACACCTGGTTTGCAGAAGGCTATGGAGGACAGTGGAAACCCTGGTCTATGGTCAGAGGGATTGTAAATTACGTCAACGGATTTTGGATTTCCACTGTCATTCATAGCCTTCTGCAAACCAGGTGTTCACCATTTAAGCTTTGATACCAAGCCCTCATTTGGATTTGAATTTTATTATTTACAATTCTTGGATCACACAGGCTGATGTGCTTCTTCCATGTGAGATTAGTTGACATCTTACAAAACTAGCTGTTTGTCTGAAGACAAGCCTTGAAGACCCCAGACGCTATTCTGGCTGATAACTGGGCACCATCTAGTTTCTTCACCACTCTTTGCTCTAGCATCACTATCTCCAGTGATCTCTTCATGAGGGCGGACATCAATCAGGGCCATGTTATCAGAACGAATTGCTCTTAGACTGGGACTAGAATTAAGTGCAAGTCTCAGATCCATCGATATATCTATGGTTGAGATATGTGTCTCTGGTTTACTTTAAAGACACTATCATTTTATTGAGGAGACCATTATCAATCATTACCATGGAACACACAATAATTCTATTGATAATTTCATTAAGTTAGCCCATGGCATAGAATTATAGACATCGTTGAGAAAAATAATTTATACAAGTAAGGCTGGCTACAGACCGCATTGCATGAATTGTTGATTTGTACAGATTGAATTGTGATTGGACATTATTTGCACCTCTAGGGGGGTTGGTGATAGGACAAAACTTTCAATAATATTTAGTCACAACTACGGAACCAGATTAATACTTAATAAAGCAAGAAGGGCATTAAAATAGTAAGCGTGTGGTAGTTCAAGGCTACCGTTCTTTGGGCACACTCAAGGTGCAATGTGTCCTTTAGTGATTGACTAGCTTCACTCAGTAGAGTGATTTCCAAGTCCATCCATGTCATGAAGGGCCTCATGGCTTCCTTGCTGCCTTTAGGGGTGCATCTCACTCCGCTGTGTGCGGGTACCAGAGTTTCTTTATCCTTTCTTCTATTGATGCGCATTTGGGTGATTTCCAGCTTCTCATGATGGCGAACTGTGCTGTACACACATGGGAGAGCATACATCTTTCATTTTCTGTCCCTTATTTGGGGGAGATATATGCTCAGCAAAAGTACTGCTAGGTTGTATGGCATTTCTATCCCAGTTGTTCTAGATAGCGCCATATCACCTCATTCGGTATGCAGATAACACAACTTTGCTTGCTGAAAGTGAGGAGGAACTGAAGCACTTGCTGATGAAGATAAAGATTTGTAGCAAGACCAAAATCTTCACAACTGGACCTATAGGTAACATCATCATAAAGCGAGGAAAGGTTGAAATTGTCAAGGATTTTATAAAGCACAGATCCACAATCAATGCTCATGGGAGCAGCAGGCGAGAGATCAAAAGACACATTGCATTAGGTAAATCTGCTGCACAAGACCGAGTTAGAGCATTGAAGAGCAAGGATGGTACTTTGAGGATCAAGATGGGCCTGACCCAAGCCATGGAACTCTCCCTTGAATCGCACACATGTGAAAGTTGGACGCTGAATAAGGAAGACGGGAGAAGCATCGATGCGTTTGCATGGTGGAGCTGGAGAAGAACACGGAAAGCAGCATGGACTGCTGAAGGACAAAGCAATCTGTACTGGAAGAAGGAAGGCCAGAGCGCTCCTTAGAGGCAAGGATGGCAACACTTCACCTTACATACTTTGGACCTATTGTCAGGAGAGACCAGTCCCTGGAGGACATCATGTTTGGTAAAGAGGAGAGGCCATGTAACAGAAGAAGGCCTTGACGAACAACAAGTGATCCAAATAGTTGGTGAGGAGGGTGTGGGAAGCCTGGTAGGGCATGATCAAGGGGAAATGCTGAAACCCTGGTGGGGACTGAGCATGATAGTGGAACAGGAGGAAAGTCAAAGGAAATAGAGGAAAGAGCTGGGAGGCAAAGGGTGTTTATAGAGGTCTAGATAAAGACATGTATATATGCAAATATATTCATATATGAGGATGGGGAAATAGATCTATCTGCATATATTTATAGGTTTAGTATTAAGGTAGCAGAAGGACATTGGGCTTCCACTCAAATATTCCCTCAATGCAAGAATACTTTCTTCTATTCAATTGGCATTCTTGCTCACCTTCCCGACACAACCACTGAAGACAAATGGGTGCATAAGCAAATGTGGCGAAGAAAGCTGATGGTGCCCGGCTATCAAAAGATATAGCGTCTCAGTTCTTAAAGGCTTGAAGGTAAACAAGCGACTATCTAGCTCAGAGGCAACCAAGTCCACATGGAAGAAGCACACCAGCCTGTGCAATCACGAGGTGTCGAAGGGATCAGGTATCGGGCATTACCAGGACAAAAAAAATCTTACCGTAGTCAATGAAGTGGGGGGAGTGCGGACTGGAGACCCAAAGCCCATTTGCAGGCCACTGGACATCCCCTTGCAGAAGGGTCTCGGGGAGGAGACGAGCCAGCCAGGGAGTGATGTAGCAACAATGAAAAATACAACTTTGCTCTAGTTTCTAAATGCTTCCTTCCCCTACACTATCACGATCCCAATTCTGCCTTACAAATCTGGCTAGACCAGAGGATGTACACTGGTACAGATAGGAACTGGAAACACAGGGAATCCAGGGCGAATGATCCCTTCAGGACCAGTGGTGTGAATGACGATACTGGGAGGGTGGAGGGAGGGTGGGTTGGAAAGGGGGAACTGATTACAAGGATCTACATATAATCTCCTCCCTGGGGACAGACAACAGAAAAGTGGGTGAAGGGAGACGTCAGACAGGGCAAGATATGACAAAATAATAATTTATAAATTATCAAGTGTTCATGAGGAAGAGGGGAGTGGGGATGGAGGCGAAAAATGAGGAGCTGATGCCAGGGGCTTGGGTGGAAAGCAATTGTTTTGAGAATGATGAGGGCAATGAATGTACAAATGTGCTTTACACATTGATGTATGTATGGATTGTGATAAGAGTTGTATGAGCCCCTGATAAAACGATTTAAAAAAAGAAAGAAAAAAGAAAAAGAAAGAAGCAAAAACCATGGGCCTCTCGCAGAATTACATCTAAGTCTTGTTTGGAAAGAATATTCTGCCTCTCACTCCAAATGTATTCTTAATAGTTTCCTTAAGGATAATTTTCCATGGGAGAAGAGCCCTCAATAACTTTTTAACATAAAACCCCACTATTTTAAAAATCTCTTAACCAAAATAATCACAGTCAATCAAAGCAGACATTTTTTTAAAGTGCAGAAGAATAGCACAATATCAACCACCTAGAGATATTCATGCCTAATGATTTTTTAAATCTATCTTCTCCTGCATTTAAAATGTATACATCGGTTTTTAAAGTTTGATATCATGCTTAGTAATCTGCTTTTTCTTTCATTTGCTGTGAATGAATGTGAGTAATAATTGATTTACAACATGGCTTCCAATAAATGGGTACATAAAAAAAAGTTCCAGTAGAAAGGAAAACGTTAGTAAATTCTCTTTAAAGGACAATAAGAAGTTAAGGTAGCTTGTGGACATAGCTTGTGAGTTTAAGAATTTTGAAATCATTGTGGTGGTACTTTGATTTTGGAGACTATTTTTCTTGAAATGAAACAACTTTCAGTGAGAGTCTTCCTTTGAGAGTCTGACTTTTATTTATTTATTTATTTTAAACCTTTTATTAGGGACTCATGCAACTCTTATCACAATCCATACATATACATACATCAATTGTATAAAGCACATCTGTGCATTCTTTGCCCTCATCATTTTCAAAGCATTTGTTCTCCACTTAAGCCCTTTGCATCAGGTCCTCTTTTTTCCCCTCTCTCCCCACTCCCCCCTCCCTCATGAGCCCTTGATAATTTATTAATTGTTATTTTGTCATATCTTTCCCTATCTGGCGTCTCCCTTCACCCCCTTTTCTGTTGTCCATCCCCCAGGGAGGAGGTCACATGTAGATCCTTGTAATCGGTTCCCCCTTTCCAACCCACTCACCCTCTACTCTCTCAGCATCGCCCCTCACACCCCTGGTCCTGAAGGTATCATCCACCCTGAACTCCCTGTGCTTCCAGCTCCTATCTGCACCAGTGTACAATCTCTGCTCTATCCAGACTTGCAAGGTAGAATTCGGATCATGATAGTGGGGGTGGGGGTGGGAGGAAGCATTTAGGAACTGGGGGAAAGCTGTATTCTTCTTCGGTGCTATGTCGCACCCTGACTGACTCATCTCCTCCTCTAGACCCCTCTGTGAGGGGATCTCCAGTGGCTGACTAATGGGCTTTGGGTCTCCACTCTGCACTTCTCCCTTCATTCACTATGGTAAGATTTTTTTGTTTGATGATGATGATAGCTGATCCCTTCGACACCCTTGTGATTGCACAGGCTGGTGTGCTTCTTCCATGTGGGCTTTGTTGCTTCTGAGCTAGATGGCTGCTTGTTCACCTTTAAGACCCCAGACACTATCTCTTTTGATAGCCGGGCACCATCAGCTTTCTTCGCCACATTTGCTTATGCACATATTTATCTTCAGGGATCGTGTCGAGCAGGTTGGTATCATGGCATGACCGTTTAGTTGAGCAAAGTGTTCTTGTATTGAGGGAGTGTGTGAGTGGAGGCCCAATGTCCACCCTACTACTAAACCTATAAATATAAGCACAGAGATCTATTTCCCCCATAATCATAAATATATTTACATATGTACATGCCTGTATTGAGAGTCTGACTTTTTAAGCTACCTTAAAGTTACAGTTTAGTCTTCTAAACCAAACTAAAAAAAAATCAACACCACTTGTCTGTCAGTTTGTTGTATTGTGTTGGCTTTGCTGGGTGCCGGGAAGCTATGGAAGCTCTGCTATTGTATTCCAGACACCCAGCAAGGTCACCCATTATGGGAAGGCTTTCAGTGGAACCTCCAGACTAAGAGACAGCAAGTGTAGCAAGAAAGGTCTAGTGATCTCCTTCCATAAATTAGCCATGAAAATCCTATGGATCCCAACATCGTATTGCCTCACAGAGTGCTGGAAGAGGATGGAATGTTGTGGACGTGTCATAGGACCAGGCAACATTCCCTTCTGATATAAATGGTGCCAGCATGAACTAGAACAAAGTCAATGTGAACTAGCAACGGCACACTTTTTAAAAAGAAAAAAGATTGTTTATTTTTGGCTCGCTCATTTCATTCTATGAAAGTTGGTCAAAAATAATTCCATCCTGAGAAGCTGATGCCAAGGGCTTAGGTGGAGAACAAATGCTTTGAAAATGATGAGGGCAATGAATGTACAGATGTGCTTTACACAAATGATGCATTTATGGATTGTGATGAGTTGTATGAGTCCCTAATAAAACGTTAAAAAAAAGAACACATGGAAACAAACCAGAGTGAACAGTTGCTACAGAGTGCCCTCCTGGTGCCCTTGGTATGTCAGAGTAGAACTGTGCTCCGTTGAGTGTGCAATGGCTGGGTTTTCAGCAGCAGGTCACCAGGCCTTTCTGCCGAGGTTCTGGGTAGACTCAAACCACTAAACTTTTAGTTACAGGCAAGCATGTTAATCTATGCACCACGTGGGGGCTCCATGGATACATGTGCACATGCATGCAAACAAGTACATCAATAAAATATACTCATGTTAACAATTAGGTTCAAAAAAATTCCATCTTTAAAAATATGTAGACACATACATGTTTAACCAGAGAGCCAGGAGTGTTGGCTGGGGCAGGGACAGTCATACAAAAGGCATCACCTTGTCAGGTCCCCGCCCCCCAGTCTGACAACAAACTAATCCTGGTGTTCACACCACATCCTCTAACAACTCATCAAAGCTTGTCAACAACTGTTAGAAAACATCTTGCCAAAAGAAGTCAGTGGAAAAGGGTGCGGCTCCTCCCTTGACCCATGGCCTTGAGCTAGCACTGTGTGTATCAATAGTGATAGGAGGTCTCAAGTGAGCCGACCTGGGAGCAGGAAATAATGAACTCAGCGTGGGAAGGACTTTGAAGGTCATGCCGTCATATCCCTTACCCTACCATACCAAACAGAGACCAGAGACGTAAGCGCAGTTTCTACCAGGTGAGTTTACAACCCAAATACACACCACACAGAAGAAAGGGAAGATTTGGGTTAGATTCAAGGGCATTTCCCCGCCAGAATCAAAAAGAAAGAAGGAAACCATTGGAATTCCAAAATAATCTCCCAAATAGATAAACTGCACGTTCACGGGTTAAAGGAGGTCCAGAGCGGAGAAAACAAAGAGAGAGAGGATTATTATGGGAACAGGCATCGTCTCAGAGCTAAGCAGCCCCGAAGATAGCCTGCCGCACTCACTGTCTGTCTGTAGATTGCACCCCGCCCCCATGTTTTAAAAAATAGTGAGTGTGTGCCAAGATAGGACAGGATGCTAGACAGTTTTCCTACTCTCAGGGAGCTTATACATCTTGGCCAAAGTCGGATGGTCTGGAGGGGCATTTCATTGGCTGTTTGGGCATCGAAATGATCCTCCACAGCAGACCAACTTGGCAACGGGTCCTTGTGTCAGCTTTCCTGCCTCCCCCTGAGCTCTGCTCCCTGTACCTCACCACCTTCTGGAATCACCGAGGCTTAGAGAAATGACATCAAGTGGAACAGGTGGCAGGGGCGGTCCTTGTTCAGCGGTGGAATTCTTTCCTTCCAGTCTGAAGACCCAGGTTTCGTTCCACTCATGTGTCAGCTATGATGTTGAAGAGGTTTCAGCAGAACTTCCAGAGGAGAGACGTGGCAGTCGACGTCTGAAAATCAGCCAATGAAATCTTTCTGCGTGAAAATGGTCAATAGGATGCTACCTTTTTGTTGGATGTGGGGTCCCCGTAGGTGGATGGCAACTAGCAACGGCACTGGTGATAGGTGAGAACATGATCAACGTTGTCACTTGGCGCTGAGACACTCACTTCATCCCCGACCACACTTTCATGGCTGAATGAAATGTAGATTCGGTAAGTGCTTGGTTCAGTAGTAGCTTAGGCCCTGGGACGGTATGGGACAATGGTAACCACGAGGTCTATAGAATCGAATCATTTTTTGTTACCTGAATTGTGTGTCTTGAAAAAAGCGAAGGGTAGACTCAGGTCCGTCATTGACTGGAGCATGTTCTGAATATCAGAAACTCTCTGGGCAATATGGGGGAAGATCCTCATCTTCTGCAGACATAGGCTCAGGATCTGGTCATAGGAATAGAGTGCAGAAGAGATGAATGCCCAGCCTCAATGGGCCTCCCATAGAGGGACCCCTGAAACCTGGAGCACTGAAGCTTGAGGAAACAAGCCTGGGACTCGGGGCTTCCTGACTTCCCTTGACTTCTCCTTGCAGGGGTAGCCCCTCTTCACGAGGCAGGGGTTTCACACATGATGCTTGTCCTCCCGAAACCACCATTGCCACCCTGCCAATGCCCAGGGTCAGCATAGCTTGAGGGGGAAGAGAGCTAGCAGGTGCTGCAGGGACTAGAAAAATGTATACTAGAGGGGATTTTAAAGGAGCTGAGCTGCGTTTGGTTGGGCCATGCCTGGAAAGGAGAGCATGTATGCCCTCACCTGTGGCCCAATTCTTATTTAATTGGCACTACTGTAACAGAAATACATTCGCGAGAAGCTTCAAAGAATGGAAAACTATCTCCCCACTGATCTAGAAGTCACACTCTACATAATGTCTCCATATGCTAATTTCTTTCTTCTACGTTCTAGAAGTCAGACATTGTGTGTGTGTGTTCTGTCCCTTTCATAACTCAGAGTTGATTCATTTTAAGAGTCATGTACATTGGTATGACTTCAGCTGACTGGGTACATTAGACTACATCAAAGAAAGTGATCACAGTAGATGAAAGTCATGACATCACATCTGCAGGTATAAGAATTAGGACCCTAGTATACATTTTAGGCAACATAGGCCTAATTCTATAGTGGATGCTACGCAGGGGCTCACACTTTCTGAAGTGGATCTACCTGCAGCACTGAGGGATGGGCAGATGGATGACGGAACCGCAATGAGTACTGAATCAGAGATACCTTCTCTGAGACACCTCTAACCACGTGATGTCAAGTTGATTATGCGGGTCTTTTCCATCCTAGAGAGAGAAGCAATTCTTTATAGACATGCTTTTTTCTCTTGCCCGATCCTAGTGTCTCTGCTGGATTGTTATCTGAGGGCCTACAGAATCCTCGACTGATCGATGTGATGTCCCATACAATAATTTTGGAGATAATGGAATCCACTATGACTGGGAGAGGGACACTCTCCCCAGGGAATATATTAAAAGTTGCTTTTGAACTTGAAGCTCTGATGACCGCCTGGTTACGTTTGGATTTTATGTCACAGGATCAGCCGGCAGAGGTAGG
Organism: Tenrec ecaudatus; assembly: GCF_050624435.1. Classification (NCBI taxonomy): domain Eukaryota; kingdom Metazoa; phylum Chordata; class Mammalia; order Afrosoricida; family Tenrecidae; genus Tenrec; species Tenrec ecaudatus. The sequence continues at coordinate 87,936,892 of NC_134539.1, read as the reverse complement.
AGTTAGCAGATTGGTAGAGGTAAACAACATGATTACCATGGGGAGCTAGGGTGCTTGATTTAAAAACAGAACCGAGAGGATTATGCTTAAACCTACAGAAATGGACTTCTTGGTGCCCAGTGAGAATGGTGAGGAAATCATTGCAGCAACCCTGGCCTAGTAAAGGGCAAGCATCTCAGGACTTGGGGGCCCCGAGATGAAAGGACAGGCTATCTTAGCTGGTTATGGGTAAGGGAACTCACAGAGGGTTGGTGAACAAAGAGGGAGGACAAATACCACATGTAGCCTCAGGACCGCTCCAGTGTGTGTAGGAAGTCTTCCTAGAGACTGTGGCTGAGTGACACCCTGAAGAGGATTCCGAATAGATTGAAGCCAAATATTCAATAGAATCTGAGCAGCACAAGGGAGGGACTGTATTAGACATGCTTTGTCCTGCACTGCTAATTTTCCTGGTCCTGTCTCATCCAGGACTGTGGTGCTCAGTTCTGTGAATGCTGCTTTGGCTTCAGGATGACCACTCGGACACATACCAAGCACCTCCCACTTCCTCCCCTAGGCTTTCCCTGAGATCCCAGAATAGTGGACCTTCTCAGTTCTCACACAGTTGCCTCCTGGAAGTGGATGGATGGACAGTGAGAGCTCTGTGAGATTGCCCTAGACCAACAGGGCATTGACATCTAAATGTTCGCATCTTTTCCCTTTGGAATCAAGCCTTCTAAGATGGTCTCGTGCAAATCAGGAGTTTCCAAATACTATTCACTGCTAGGAGTGAAATAATTCTGGGGAATTAGTTGATCATGTACAGATGCTGAGAGAAATTGCTGGATGTAATCAATAGAGGCACTGGGAATCAATTGATATAAAATCACAGTGCATTTGCCATCAGACTACAGTGATTCTTTCTAGTCACAGCAAGGTCAAGAAAGGTCTGAAGAGACCAGAGAAGAGCAGGAGAAAGGCACACTTAAAACTAGCTTTTCAGAGAGACAAGAACTGAGGAGCAGGAGGGGAATGTTTACAGCAGCAACAGCTTATAAGTGGAAAACAACTTCAGTCAGTGCAATTTGGTCCTGGCTGAAATGTGGGTAAAATAATTTAATGAGGCACCAAAATAAATGCAATTTCACTAGGCACACAGGTCACCCCTTGCACTAACTTATTCTGAGAGATAGGTGCATGGATGCACTTTTTTTTAAGTTCATAAAGAAGTAAGACAAATTTCCCTTTGGTTTTTCTATCAGTTGTTAAGAGAACATCAAGAGTTTTGAGTGGATACTTGACACCCGTAGAATAACGATATTTTATATTTGTGCATCTCTCTCCAGTTTCCTTATGGCCTGTCTTTTCTATCCTACGACACGCAGTGTCGATCCCTGCACACAATGGAGGCTCGTTTGACGTAGATGAGTAGGGTCTCTCTAGACCTCACACATTGTCTCTTTGTGGGAAAGCCAGACCCTCCCCAAACATTTTTATTTTTCTTATTGAAGTCCACATGCCTGTGTCATAGGTGAAGCTGTGGTTTAATACATTTTCACATCAACCTAGTGCCTAAGTCAAGACACAGCACGTGACCAAAATTTCTGAAGCCATTTCTGTGTCCCAAGAGGGAACATTTCCTGACCTCCAATACCACCAAAGATCAGTTGTGTCTGCTTTGAACTTGAAATAAGCAAATCATATAAAAAGTACTTCTTTCTGGCTTCTTTTGCTCCGCATAATGTCTGTGGGGTTAATTCATATTGGTAAGTGTAGTTATAACGCATTTATCTTTTTTGAGGGAAACATACTTCTATTTATCTATTATACTGTTAATGAACAAGTATGAAATTTCTAGTTTTGCACTATTATGCTAGCTGCTATGAACATTCTTGGACATTAATTTTGGGCACACTTGTAGGGCTGGCAATTGAGTGTATGAGGGGGCTTTAAACAGTCCGTGGAAAATTTTATTTTCTTAATTCTATTTTCCCATGAACTGTATGCTGGAAATGAACTCACTGGGCACAGGCCACCCATGGGTTCATCTTTAGTTGTTGTTGTTGTTGTTGTTAGGGGCCACCCAGTTGGCTCCAACTCATAGAGACTCCATGCACAACAGCACAAAACCCTGCCCAGCCCTGCACTATCCTCAGAATTGTTCTTATCTTTCAGCCCGTTGTCACTGCCACTGTGTTGATCCATCTTGTTAAGGGCCTTCCTCTCTTTCACTGCCCCTCTGCTTTACCAAGCATGATGCCCTCCTCCAGGAACTGGTCTCTCCTGACAACATTTCCAAAGTTTGTGAGATGAAGTTTGCCTCCAAGGAACATTCTGGCTGTACTTTTCCCAAGACGTATATGTTTGTTCTTTTGGCAGTCCATGGTAACTTCAATAGTCTTCACCAATATCATGATTCAGATGCATTGCTTCTTCCTCTGGCTTCCTAATTCATTGTACAGCTTCACACACATTACAAGTCAACTGAAAAGATCATGGCTGGGGGTAGGTATACCTTAGTCCTCAAACTAACATCTTGGCTTTTCAACACTTTAAAAAAATCTTGTGCAGCAGATTTACCCAATGCCATGCCTTGTTTGCTCTCTTGACTGCTGCTGCCATGAGCATCGATTGTGGATCCAAACAAGACAAAATTCTTGACTACTTCAATCTTTTCTTCCTTCATCATAGCCCAGTAATGAAGATTTTAGTCTTCTTTACATTGACTTGAAATCCATTCAGAAGGCTGCATTCTTTTACCTCCTTCAGCACGTGCTTCAAGTCTTCCTCATTTTCGACAAGCAAAGTTGTATCATCTTTATATTGAAGGTTTTTAATAAGTGTTCTTGTATTATTTGCTCAGCAAACAGATTGAATAAGTATGAGGAGAGGATTCACCCCTGACGCACACCTTTCCTGATTTTAAACTATGCACGCTTCTCTGATTCCATTTGCACAACTGTCTCTTGAGCCATATGCAAGTTCCACAATGAAGTGTTCTGATCACTCAGGCAAAGTCCTTGGTATTCTCCATGAACTAGAAGGAAACATCTTTCTGGTATTCACTGATTTCAGGCAAAATCCATCTGACATCAGCAATGATATCACTTGTTCCATGTCCTCTTCTGAATCTGGAAGTTCCCTGTCAATCTACTGACGCAACAGTTGTTGGATGATCTTCAGTAAAATTTACTTGCATGTGATATCAATAACAGTGTTCTATAATTTGGGCTCCATTGGGCCACCTTTCCTTGAAATGGGTACAAATATGGATCTCTTCCAGTCACTTGGCCAAGTAACTGTCTTCCAAATTTCTTGGGATAGATGAGTGAGTGCTTCCAGTGCTTCATCAGTTTGTTGGAAACACTTCAATTGGTATGCCATCCATTCCTGCAGCCTTGTTTTTGACTAATGCTTTCAGTGCAGACAAGCATATCTCGTTGTGTTCTGTCCAAAGGCCTCATGTACAGAATAAAAAGATTATTGTGTGATACTGTGTTTGGTGATTGTAGGAATCATCCCCCACCCCAACCCCCAGAGTTTTTTCCCTAATTCTCTGTAAAGGGGATTCTGGACAGGGATTTGAAGGGCAGAAATAATATGTAAAGAAAGACAAAGCCTTGCTTCCTTCTGATTATTTAGGAACAACATCTCAGAATCAGTTTTACTTATAAATCCCGAGGCTGTTCCTCAGCATTGTTTCCTGATAGTACCAACAGCTGAGGATGTCCTGCTTGTTTCTGATGCTCTTGCGTTTAAGAGGCAGATTTTCCCTTTAGCAGTGTGAAATTTCTCTTCTGGAATCCAGAGCCCCCTAGATTGGGAAGCACCCTGCTCTGGTTATCTTGGCCTTGAGTGTGTCTGGTGGATTTTAGCATCTCCTCTAATATAATTTTCGAAAGAGTGAGAAGTCTCTTCAAAGTTCTTGATTTTAGAGGGAACAGGCAGGATGGAGGAAGAAAGGACCAGGGCTGACTTCCAGAACTCAACAGTGAAAGGTCAGTGGTTTTCAGGGATTCGGGGAGGGGGATACGTTTTGGGAAGTGAAACTATTCTGTATGAACTATAATGGGAGACACATAATATTATGCTTTTCCCCCTGTGCTAGTCTGAGTACTTTAGAGAAACAAATCCACAGAAACTCATGTATAAGAGAGTTTTATATAAAGGATAAGTGCACATCAAGAAAACATCCCAACCCAGTGCTGCCCAAGCCCACAAGTTCAACATAAACCCATATGTCTGACACCAATCCACAAAGTGCTTCTCCATCTCACAAAACACACACTGTGATGCCGACGGCAGGAGGAAAGCCGAGTCAATGAATGTGTAAGCATCTCAGCACTGGCGGGGGTCTCCATACAGCTAAGCATCCAGGGCTGCATCTGGGTAGGACCATGTGGCTTCTCCTTGGGGATGTCTTGCAGGAAGTGAGCCTTGCAAGCTGAAGTAGGGACCTGGCTAAGGCAGCTGCACCCTGTTCCGATCATCACAAAGCAAGAGACCCAAGAACTCAAAAGGCAAGGCTCACTGAGCCATTTATCTCTCTGCCTTTCAATTAACCCCACATGTGTTTATCAGCCAGGTTGGCACAATAAACTAACTACCTCACCCCCAAACCATAGAACTGTAAGACACCCAGGGTGAATCCTAGGAACTTCCAGCAAGGTGGAGGATTAGACAAGTAATCTACATATACTTTCTTCAATAAAGATGTGAGAGAACAGATATGGGTGATAATCATGGAACCCTGAGCCTCAGAGGAAAGGATAGGTGAATTAAATAGCAACAGAAAGAAGAAACAGAACGTAAGCATTCAGAGGGTTAAGCATATGGCTAACATGCCACGGACAAGGTCGTAAGCAGCATTGCTTGCTCAGGACCAGTGCAGGTGCACACCAGCAGCTGATTTTGAGAAAAGTGGAATTCTCCCTTGTTCCTTAAACTCTCCTGGTGACTACAGTGGCTTCACAACTCCAGTGGCCAATTACAATCCCCTGATTGTTCAGGACCCGCACAGGCACATACCAGTAGCTTGTTTTGGTTTGTTTCTCTCTGCTTTCCTCTTCTCTCCTCTCCCCTCCCCTCTTCTCTCTTCCTCTCCCCTTTCCTCCCCTCCTCACCTCTCCCATCCCATTTCCTTCCCTCCCTTCCCCTCCCCTCCGCTCCTCTCCCCTTCCCTTCACCCTCTCCTCTCCTCTCCCCTCTCCTCTCCCTCCCCTCTTTCTTCCCTTCACTTCCCCTCTTCGCCTTCCCTCCCCACTCTTTATTTTTACACCTGGCTGGAGGCAACAACTGTCCCCATATGACCCTGGCACACTTGTATCTCCCATAGTTGCATCTATTAGGGAAGGATCACTACCCACTCCAGTACTACCTGATCATCAAACAAACACAAACGCAACACCACCACAATGCCTTGGAGACAGCAGATGACTGCAATTCACATGAAGAAACAAGATAAGAATGACTCAAACGAGTGACGAATATACAGAGCCAAAAGACTTCGGAGGAAGAAAAGGCACTGCACCTACCATATAAAGAATTCAGAAGTGACTTCTGGGAAGAAGATGACTGAGTAACACATACCAGAGGGACTCAGCAGAAATCAGGGGAGGAGAGTTCCTAAGAGGGAAATTCTTCACTGCCGGGTAGCAGGAGGAGAATCATAAAGATAAGTAGGCACAGATCCACAAGGATTAGAGAAGCTGGAGGCTTTTGGCAGTGGAGGCTGGCTAAGGTCCCACTACTGTCTAGGCCAGAGCCAGGACAATTTGGGGCCAGCGCAGGGGCTTTATCTCAATACAGCCACAGCTTGCTGCCACCTTGGGGCAGGGATTAACCCCCTCCAGCCCCAAGGGCAGGGATCGGGGCTCAGCTATATTGTTACTTTTGTTTCCCTCATCTTTCTTTATCCCCGTACAGTCTCAATGGGCTTAGGGTGTTTTTTCAGTGTAACCCGAGGCTGGGGAAAGCCCACCCACCCTCTGCCAGGGGATATCATGCCCAACTTCTGGGGAAATTCCACCCGCCTGCACTTGCAGTGCTTGACACTTGGCTGAGAAATCCTGCTCACCTTCTTTGGGGTAAATCCTGCCTGTGTGGTTGGGGGAGCTCCTATCTGCCCTCTGTAGTCCTACATGACTGAAGGAAATTCTTCCCACCTGTGGTAGTGCTTCACCTGGCCTAAGGCATCCAGGCCAACACTTGACAACATTCCACACTGCTGCAGGAACCTCTGCTCAACCTCCACAGCAATCTACCTGACCAGGGAAATTCTGTGCACCATTCGAGGTGCTCTGGCAAAAGTGGGAAACCCATCAGCTTTCTGTGGCACTCCCATTGCAGCAGGCACCCCTGCACACCCTCTGTGGTGCCCCAAGCTGATGTGAGTCACACCATCATGGCTTCTTGTCAGATCACCCAGTACAGCACCATCCTCGTGGGTCCACAACAACCCAACCAGCGTCCCCTGAGAGCACTACCAAACTTGCCCTAAAAATAACAGAATACTTGTTGAATAGGGAAAGAGTGAAGCCACAGGGGGGTAAAGTGGTAGGCAAATTCCATAGTGCAATTAGCTGCAGACAGTACGAAGAAGCATTTCTACGAGTTGCCCAGAAAAAGCCTGTGCTTGGGGCTTAAGTGGAGAGCAAATGCCTTGAGAATGATTGGGGCAGGGAATGTATGGATGTGCTTTATACAATTGATGTATGTATATGTATGGATTGTGGTAAGAGTTGTTTGAGTCCCTAATAAAATGTAAAAGAAGAAAAGAGAAAAAAATGATTAAGGCAAAGACTGTACAGATGTGCTTTATACAATTGATGTATGTATATGTATGAACTGTGAAAAGAATTGTATCAGCCCCAATAAATTGTTAAAATAAAAAAAAAGATCAAAAAAAGAAAATCATGTAAAAAAAAGCCTGTGCTCTTCAACTCCCTGCAAAATGGCACCCAGCTCCTCTAAAACAATGCAGCACAAACAGCAATCAGCCCCAACAACCTTAACAATAAAACAGGAGAAACAAAAGGCAATGGCAGAAGATGCCCTTAACCTAACAACATGCTTAGAAGAAGCAGACATTTATCTGCCACAGAAAGAAGCCTTTCAGAATGCTACTTGGAGTCATACAGGATATGAGGGAAACAATACAGAAAAAGGATGAAATGATAGAGGAGTAAAATCCATACACCAAAGGGAAATACAAAAGCTTAGGGACTAGATAACAAAAACCAGTTGCAGACTCATGGACTTCGACAACAGCACCAGTGAACTAGAGTACTGCCAAGCAGACTTTAACACACACAAACAAAAATCTAATAAGATCATCAGCGAAGCTGAAGAAAACCTAAGAGCTATGTCTGATGCTATGAAGAGGAACAACATTAGAATTATTGGATTACCAGGAAGACACAACAAAGAAGTCATCTGCAATAATAGTGAGAGAATTCTTGGAGGAAAACATCTCCAGCTTAATGAATGAAAACCAGACAACCATTTAGGAGGCTGGAAGAACATCAGCTAGACTGAATCCCAAGAAGAAGTCACCAAGGCACATGATAGTTAAACTATCCAACTTTGAGATAAAAGAGAAAATCATGAGAGCAGCTGGAGAAAAACAAGCAATCACATATAAAGGTTCCTAAATAAGAATATTCTCAGACCTATCAACAGATACTGTGAAAAAGAGGAGAGAGTGGAGCAACATATTCCAAAACTGAAGGAAAATAACACAAACCCAAGAATACTCTACCCAGCCAAAATATCTATCAAGTTAGATGGAGAAATAAGAGTCTTGCCAGACAAGGAAAAACTCAAAGAATATGTAAGAAGACACCCAGCTCTACAAAAGATCCTTGCTGACCCAGTATGGGCAGAACACACTCAACAAACATAAAGAAGAGACCACCACATAGAACAACCCCACCTCAGGGTAACAAAGAGAAAAGAGCCTCCAAGATAGCATTGGCTTAAGGGTTGAAAGAAGTCAAGAATGATATACACACACTTGCACAATACACTGATAAGAAAGGGAGGTAGAAAAACACCCAACCCAAAAGATATAAGATGACATCACAGAGTCCACAGGAGATAATAACTCTGATATCAATGGACTGAACTCAGGCATTAAAAGACTGAGGCTAGCAGACTGGCTTAGAAAACACAACCCATCAACCTGCTTCCTGCAGGAGACACATCTCAAGACTACAGACAAAACTAGGCTGAGAATCAAAGGCTGGGTAAACGCATAGCAAGCAAACAGCAATTCAAAAAAAGTAGGGGTTGCAATCCTAATTTCAGATAAAATTGACCTCAAAGTGCAAACCATAACAAGTGATAAGGAAAACAAAGAGATAAGGAAGGACACTATATAATGGCAAAGGGAATGGTAGACAAAGAACCACTACGCATTGTGAACATATATTCCCAGAATGAGAGACCTGCTGTATACGTCAACCAAATGCTCCAAAAGATATGAAAAAAGAAATCACAGCCTCAATACTATAGTGGATGACTTCAATACACTACTCTCTGAGAAAGATAGACCATAGGGAAAGAAACTCAACAAAGAGGCTAGAGATCTAAACATGACAATTAGACAATTTGACCTAATAGATATTTGCAGAGCTTTTCATCCGAATACAAAACAAATTCACATTCTTTTCAATTCTACATGGCACATATTCAAAGACAGATCACATGCTGGGGCATAAGGCAAATCTACATAAATGTAATCACGTTGATATCATACAGACCTCTCTCTCTGACCACTGTGCCATAAGACTGTAAATCAACAAACGGAAGATGACGAAAACAGGAGCAAACAATTGGAATAACTCTCTGTTTCAAAAGGAGTGCGTACTGGCCCAGATCAGAGATGAAATTTTGAAATTTCTAAAAACCAATGAGAATGAGAACATGATGTACAAAAACTTATGGGACATAGCAAAGGCAGTTATCGGCGGAAGTTTCATAGCAATACATGCACACACGAAAGAGGAAGAGAGACTTATAATTGATATGCTGGCACAAAATTTACAATAACTAGAGCAGAGACAAGAGGCCACTCCTACTAATAGCAAAAGAAAAGGGAAAAATAAAACTCAGGGCTGAGATTCAAGAGAGATAAAATAAGAAAACTATGGGAATAAAATAATGCTGCTAAACAGGAATAATAGACGACTGGCAAACCTAACCAAACAAAGAAGGGAACAAATCTCTATAGAAAGGATGAGGGATGAAAGAGGGGACATTACAACAGACCCTAATGAAATCAAAAGGATAATTACACAGTTCTGCAAAGGACTGTGTTCCAATGAATTCAACAACTTGGAAGACATGGACAAATTCTTGGAAAAACAATCCCTCCCTAGGCTATCTCCGATGGATGTAAAGAAACTCAACAGAACCATAGCAATAGAAGAAATAGACAAGGTTATCAAGGGATTACCAACAAATAAATTCCCTAGACCAGATGGCTTCACAGGAGAATTCTACCAAACATTTAGGGAAGAAATAACACCAATCCTACACAAACTCCTCCAGAACATAGAAAAAGAGAGCCAACTCCCGAACTCCTTCAATGAAGCTAGTATAACTCTGATACCAAAATCTGGCAAGGATCCCATAAGAATCGAGAACTACAGACCAATATCCCTAATGAACATTGATGCAAAAATCCTTAATAAGACACTGACCAATAGAATACAAATGTATATATAATTTTTTTTCACTATGACCAAGTGGGATTTATACCAGGGATGCAGGAATGGTTCAACATACGAAAGACTATTAGCATGTTTTGCCACATTGACATAAAAAACTATAAGAACCACATGATAATATCGATAGATGCAGAAAAAGCATCCAACAACATCCAACACCAATTCCTGTTTAAGCAACTCAAGAAGATCGAAATGAAAGGAAAATTCATCAAGATAATACAAGATATATATGAAAAACCTACAGTCAACATGGTAGTCAATAGAGAAAAGACTAACACAATCCCACTGCAAAAGGGGACCAGACAAGGATACCCCTTGCCCTCACTCTTATTTAGCATTGTGCTGGAGGTTTTAGATAACAGCATAAGGCAAAGAAAAGACATCAAAGGTATTTGCCTGGGGAAGGAAGAGGTGAAACTATTGTTATTTGTGATGATATGATTTTATATATGGAAAATCCTAAAAGATCCACAAGGGGTGTACTGGAAGCAATAGTGAAGTTTGGCAGAGTGCCAGGATACAAGATCAACAAACAGAAGTCCATCGGACTGTTATACACATCGGATAAGACCACAGAAGAGGAGATCAAAAAGGTGGTACCCTTCACAATAGCCAAGCACAAATTGAAATATCTAGGGATATACCTGACTAAAAGAACAAAAGATCTATATGAGGAAAACTACAGAACACTATTACAAGAAATCGAGAGCGACCTCAACAAATGGAAGAATATCCCATGCTTGTGGACTAGAAGACTCAAAATAGTAAAGATGTCAGTTTTGTCCAAGGCACTATATAAGTTTAATGCAATCCCAATACAATTACCCTCATCTTTGTTCAAAGAAATGGATAAACTGATTACCAACTTCATAGGGAGAGGGAAGAAGCCCAGAATTAGCAGAGAACTCTTCAATAAGGACACAGTGGGAGGGCTTGCTTTACCTGACTTTAGCACATATTATACAGCCACAGTGGTCAAAATTGCATGGTATTGGTATAATGACAAATACTCAGACCAATGGAAAAGAACTGAAAACCCAGAAATAAAATCATCAGCATACAGACAACTGATCTTTGATAAGGGCCCCAAAAATATCCAATGGGAAGCAGATGCCTTCTTCAGCAAGTGGTGCTGGAAAAAAATGGATATCAATCTGCAGAAAAATGAAGCAAGACCCTTAACTCACTCCATGTACAAGAATAAACTCAAGGTGGATCAGAGACCTCAAAGTAAACCCCCAAAATATTTGGGCCATCAATGAGGAAATTAGGACCAACCTTAGAACTTTGGTGCAGGGAACACATAGGCTATCACAAATAGGGAAGGGCACAAACACAGAGGAGGCACAGACTGACAAGTGGGATATACTGAAGATAAAACACCTGTGTTCATCAAAAGAATTCACCGAGAGTGTATTAAGAGAGCCCACTGACTGGGAAAACATCTTTATCAATGACACATCAGACAAAGGCCTTATTACTAAAATCTACAATACGCTGCTAACTTCCAAAAAGAAAAAAAAAAAAAACTAATTCCTCACTGAGGAGGTGGGCAAAGGACCTGAACAGAAGTTTCTCAAGGGCAGAAATCCGTAGACCCAATAAACATATAAGAAAATGTTCCTGATCATTAGCCATAAGAGAAATGCAAATTAAAGCAATGAGGTACCACCTAACACCCTCAAAGGTAGTCCAATTCAAAAAAACAGAAAGCAACAAGTGTTGGTAGGGCTGTGGTGAGATAGGAACTCTCGTCCACTGCCGGTGGACCTGTAGGTATGTACAGCCACTATGGTAATCGATCTGGCGATATCTAAAGCAGATGGAAATTGAGCTACCATATGACCCAGCAATCCCCCTGCTGGGCATATACCCAGAAGAGGTAAGAAACAAACCATGGCCAGACATCTTTGCTCCAATGTTCATCGCGGCACAGTTCACAATTGCAAGGAGTTGGAAACAACCCAAATAATCATCAACAGACGAATGGATTAAAAAATTGTGGCACATACATACAATGGAGTACTACACAGTGCTAAAAACCACTGATGAACGCATGAAGCATATTGCTGCATGGGAAGAGCTGGAGGAAATTATGCAAAGTGAAGTTAGCCAAGCACAAAAGGACAAGTACAACATGAGTCCGCTGAGGTAAGCTCAAAAATCCAAAAGGGGCATAGGGAAGAAGCTACTGCATACATATATTCCTGGAGTGAGGTCCAGGTAGTATGGCAAGGCCAGACCAAATCCAGGGGTACATATGGGAGCCAACTAAAAAGGATGGGGGGGGGGGAGAAAAAAAAGAAAGAGAGAAATGGGTAGCAGGGGAACAGAGTACTAACCCACCCAAGGGGAGGCTATTGTTTATATCTCTACAGTGAATAGGGACCGCACTTTAATCCGGTGCTCCAAGATGTGAATGCAACATGCCGGCATGGAGTAGGAAACCAGCTGAGAGGTTTGAGGGGCCGGCTCTAATCCCAACTACGTGGACAACTTCTCCTTTCCCCAGAAGAATTTATTTCAGAGGACAGCACTGAAGCTACAGCTCAGGGAGAGGGACATGTCTGATCAGAGCACACAGGAGCAAATGAAGGGGGAGGAAGAGAGAGTGGAGCACATCCTGAGCCATCAAGCCTCGAGGACGATGCCCTGCTCAGAGCAGCCAATCCACTGAACACCCTATGGCCGGCCCCACTATGAGACACGGCATCCCTCACTGACCTATAGCCCTACAGGAGACAACACTGGAGACACAGTGTGGGAATTGTGTCAGATCTGACCCCACCACACCGAGACAAAGCACTAAGGGCATGCAACAGAACAGCAAGGGGAACAGAGCAACAAAGTCCACAGGGAATACCCAAAATGGACTTTGGGGCCAGAGCTTGGCACCCCATCAGACTTGACTGGAAAATAATCCTAAAGGTCAACAAACAGACTTTGAACTATTTACAGGCTTTTCTTTTTTTGTCATTACTTTGTTGTTGTTGTTGTAGGGGTTTTTTTGTCGCTTTGTCTTGGTTTTTTGTGTGCATATTATTATCTCTAGAGTTCTATCTAGATAAGATAGGCTGGATAAACAATCTGGAGGAGAAAACAACGGGACCAATGATTCCAGGGGCACATGGGAGAGGGAGAGGTGGGGGGAAAGGAAGTGGTGTTAACCAACCCAGGGGCAAGGGAACAACAAATGATCCAAAATCAGTGGCAAGGAGGGTGTAGGAGGCCTGGTAGGACTTGATCAAGGACAATGTAACCGAGAGGAATTACTGAAACCCAAATGAAGCCTGAGCATGATAGTGGGACAAGAGGAAAGTCAAAGGACAGAACTAGGAGGCAAAGGGAATTTATAGACATCTAAATAAAGGCATGCAAATGTGTAAATATATTTATATATGATGATGGGAAAATAGATCTTTGTGCATATATTTATAGGTTTAGTATAAGATAGCAGATGGACACTGGGCCTCCCTCCCTGCAGATCACTTTGTTCTATTAAACTCGCATTCCATGATGCTTACATTCCCAACACTATCACTGAAGACAAATGGGTGCATAAGCAAATGTGCTGAAGAAAGTTGTTGGTGCCCGGATCTCAAAAGAGATAGCATCTGGGGTCTTAAAGTCTTGAAGATAAACAAGTGGCCATCTTACTCAGAAGCAACAAAGCCCACATGGAAGAAACACACCAGCCTCTGTGATCACGAGGTGTCGAAGGGATCAGGTACCAGGCATCAAAGAACAACAAATCATATCATTCTGAATGAGGGTTAGTGTGGAGTGGAGACCCAAAACCCATCTGTAGGCAACTGGAAATCCCCTTACAGAAGGGTCTCAGGAAGGAGACTAGCCAGTCAGGATGCAATGTAGCAACGATGAAACATACAACTTTCCTTTAGTTCTTAAATGCTCCCCCACCACCACCACTATCATGATCCCAATTCTACCTTACAATCTGGCTATACCAGAGGATGTACATTGGTGCAAATAGGAACCAGAAACACAGGGATTCCAGGAGAGATGATCCCTTCAGGACCAGTGTTGAGAGTGGTGATACCGGGAGGGTGAAGGGAAGGTGAACCAATTACAAGGATCTACATATAATCTTCTCCCTGGGGGATGGACAACAGAAAAGTGTGTAACGGGAGACATCAAAGAGTGTAATGATATGACAAAATAATAATAATTTATAAATTATCAAGGGTTCAAGAGGGAGCGGGTAGCGGGAGGGAGGAGAAAATGAGGAGCTGATACCAAGGGCTCAAATCGAAAGCAAATGTTTTGAGAATGATGATGGCAACAAATGTACAAATGTGCTTGACACACAGTGGATGGATGTATGGATTATGATAAGAATTGTATGAGCCCCCAATAAAATGATTTAAAAAAATGGAATTCAGAAGAATGCTACTTAAGTACTTTCAGTGGACTGAGAGAAAGACTGAGAAAGCTGTGATGGGATGGTGGGGGTTAGGGATGGAGGCAGACAAAAACTTGTAGAAGAAGTCAGGGGGTGGGTGTGGATAAAAGGGAGCTGATGTCAAGAAGTTCAAGAAGGAAAATAATGTTTTGAAACTAAGTGTGGTAGCAATTGTACAATACCGCTTGATATGATTAACCAGGAAAGATATGATATCTGTATAAGCTCTCAATAAAATGCATTTGGAAAATAAATAGATATGTTTCCATATTGCTTCTGGGGGGAGGGGGAAACAATTCAGCAAAATACTATAAGAACAAACTGACAAAGTAACTGAAAAACTTAGAAACCATACAAAAACAGTAGATAGAAATTCAGATGAATAATACCAAGATGATAGAAATAATACTGCATTGAAAGAGCCAAAGATTAGAATTGAATCAATTGAAAGTTGGACTAGGGAGCTTGAAAACAAATCTCTCATACTATTCTGCTACAGTAGGGTTCGGTGAACTGAGGCTCTCAGGCCATATGAGGATCTTTCAGTGCCTACATATGGCTCTGAAGTAAAATTGAAAAAAATGTAAAGGCTGTTAATCAGATAACGGTGATTTCATTTGTGTGTAAAAATATATTTGTAGCTCTCAACTAATTTTTAACTTGTTGTAAAGGACAGGAATGGCCCTTCCATCTCAAAAGTCTGTCCGCTCTTGTGCCAGAGAAACAAAGGGCAAAAATTGGAAGAAAGCCTAAGAATTATGTGGGATATCATCAAAAGGAATAATTTAGGTATGACAGGAATTCCAGAAAAGCTTCCAGGAGAACCTCTAGCCTAACATCTCAACCACAGACTTGGAGTTAGCCTGGACTTGGACTTGCCCTCTTCTACAACCATGTGAGTCTCTCTCTCTCTCTCTCTCTTTCTCTCTCAATATATATATTGAGATGTGGTGGGACTGAGAGGAGACAGAATTGTGCCCACATGAAGTCACACCTCCCTCCTCTCTTAGTGGACAAGGCTGGAGTCCCTGTGGCTTCCTCCTCATGAGAATGGTGGCAGCCCCCACCATGTAATGCCTTCTTCAAACCCACCCAACACACTTAAGCCTTGAGTGCCTGTTCCGATGTCCTTCAGGTCAGCATCCGTCATCTGACGACACATTGTGGTTCCTCCTGACCTAATGTCCCGTGAGTGCCAGGGGTTCTCACTCAGTATTCGCCCCGAAGTACCTAAGCCAGGTAGTTAGTAATGCGGAGTAAACGAATCCCACAGCTTTGCCTTCTGTTCCTAAGTATGTAGTCGCACAATCAACACATGTCCAGTCCATAACCAGCCCTGGTCTAGACATAGGGGTTCAACGTGAACAGGGCAGATGAGGTTCATGCATTCACAGAGCTAACACTTCTTGTCGGGGAAAGAGAGAGAAGTAAACGCACAAGGCATCTCACAGGGCACAGAGCTAGGGAGAGATAAGGGCAGGGCATGTGATAAGGATGGATAGGTCACCTCCTTCCTGAGGGGAGAAAAGAGCAGTGGAGGCTGGGGGTAGGAATTGGAAGGTGTAGAGTAGGTGGGGCCAGGTCACCAGCAGGTGTGTGTACCTGGGAGTCTGTGCTAGATGCACCTCTAATCTCACAGGTACAAGATCAGTTTTCTTGCTAACAATAAAGCCCCAGAGTTTGGAGTAGTAAAGGTGTAATAATAACAATAATAATGTTATTTTATAGTAATGCCAGTAGTAATGAGTAGTAAAGGTGTAATAATAATAATACTTTCTGATGGCAAGTTGCTAGACTATTCACAAAGGACTTGCATATTTTCACTTGCTCCTCAAATATACCTGAGAGGCTCTGAGTGTTGATAAGTTGCCAATGTCCACAGCATTCATAAGCAGATTGAATGTGTATAGCCGTTCCTATATAGATATATATTTTTAATGAGGTAAATCCATTCTAAAGATTTGCTTTGCTCTGAAAACTCCCATGAAATTAATGTTTGTTTGTAATCACGACCATTGCAATGGTGCAAATGACCTTGACTATTGTAGACTCCTGGCTCCACTATAGATCGTTTCTGTTTGAATAAGGCACATTTGCCTCGATCCAAATGTCAAGATTGTATTATCCTGGATTTCAGTGGCTTGTGTGCCACTTAAAGAAGCAGGCAATGCAGGCAGCCCCTGCACTCCCTCCATCTGACCCAGTTCAGCACAACGAAGACAAAGACAAACCCAGACAGAGCTCAGAGCTCCTGGAGAGTCTGCACTTCAAAGGAGAAGATCAGATGAGATCTGGGAGAGGCTGGCCCATCACTTAAGGGACCAACTTTTTACTGACAGTCCTTCAGGCTCCTAGTTAGGGCAGGAGTGGTTTATCTGCCCATCTCGTTGCCGCCAGAACACACCTGTGACTGTTGAAACCACACCTGTGGTGGTGCTGAAAAGCTTCCGTTCATTTTATAGTTCAAGCAGGAACCAGGGCTTAGTATGCCACTCCCTGTATGGTTTAGTGTGCTTCCAAGCAGGTTGGCCCCAAGATTTAGGGTCTGAAAGATAAGCCGTGACCAAGGGTCTGCTACGTTAAACAGGAAGATGTTAACTAAGCATAACAGCTACCCTGTTCTGGGAACCTACAATATGCCAGATCTCAAGTGAGGTTCTTTCTTTCTTTTTTTTTTTTTAAACAATTTATTAGGGGCTCATACAACTCTTATCACAGTCCATACATATACATACATCAATTGTATAAAGCACATCCATACATCTTTCATATATGTAGTCCAACTTAATCTTTTTTAAAAATTACATGCAATGACAAATATTATTTGTCTGCTGTATGGCATGCATTCTGGTTGCTGGCTCTGTAGCAGGGAACGAGAGATGAGGTCCTCAATCTGTGTGGCTGCTGGATTCCAATAGAAGAGAAAGGCAGCCTTTAAACAAAGTACAATCGATTTTCAGATGGGGAGGTTACCAGTTCTAGATTTGAACCCCAGCTGTACCTTTGGATCACACAGACGCATGGTCCCCCAAATATCTGTGTTCTTTCATAACATAAGAACCCCAATTTTTACCTGGGTAGATGGTACAATAAAGCCAGAAGCCAGGCTTTCTTTCCCCAGCTTCTTTTTTGGTTTGGTGAAGCACGTGATTCAGCGATCATCAGTGGGATGTGCGACGGCGTGGTATGCAAACATGTAGGATTCGGTCTAAAAGGGAAAGGTCATATCCTTTCTCACTTTCCCTCCTTTTTGTCTCCTGGAATGTGGACACAATGCCTGGAGCTCCAGCAGCAATCTTGGATCAGGAAGGAAAAATATTTTGTTTAGTCCATAGTTGTTTGGGGGTTATTTCTGCGACTCAAAGAAGAATCCTTTATTTTAATTTAAAATAATTTTTATTACCTAGAGATGTTGTAAATTCAAGTTGCACAGTACTGTCACTGAGAGATATACCTTTTGAATATGCTAGTTTCCCTTTTTGTTCACTTGAGATGAACTTGTTTGTCACTAAATACTGCAAGTGTATTTCAATTTTACTTTTCCTCCTTTTATTAATTTTTATTTTTAAGCCACTCAAAGCACTATTTAGCTTTAAGGGATAAGGACTTTTAAGGGATTTTTTAGAAGAAACATACTATATATACTTACACAGTCCATCTCAAGAAAGGAATCAGCAACTATATTTTATTACATCATCCATATATGTGGTTCTTTTTCTTCCCCCACCTCATTCTTCTTCCTCAATAATCTATACCTCTCCCTACCCATTCCTGCCCACATCCCTGACTCCCTAGTAGTTATCAAAGTTTTGTCTATTACTGTATAAACCATATTCATTTTTCTTTGTTTTTCCTTTTAACAATGGTGTTATTAAACATTTATCTTTTGCAAGACTGACTAAATTTGCCAAGCATAATATTCTCTAGTTTTGTCCATGTTTAAGAAAGTTGTCATTTTTTTTTAATTGATGCTTAATATTCCACAATATGAATGTACTTTATCCATTCCTCTTTAGCTGTGGTTTGGGTTGTGGTTTTTGGTTGTTTTCATGTGGGGCAGTTACATAAGTTACATAATCTGGTGTCACTTTGAAACTTAAGAGTGAATGGGTGGAATTTAGTTTGTCAATCAGGTTGCAGCTTGATGACCTCATTTGGAGGGGCTACAGAGATAAATGGCTTGTGGTGGGACCCTCACTCCCTGCAAGACATTCCTGTTGACAAGACATGGGGCTACACTAGAGCTCTGGAGCTGAAGGAGCCACGTGGAGACCCCTGCCAGCGCTGAGATGTTTCCCCTGCCACTGGATCCACAAGACTTTCCACCCATTGGCTAGTGATATCTTTCTGCATTCATCGTTATTGCATGTGTTGCATGAGTCTGCAGAGAAATTTATAGATTGGCATCAGATATATGGGCAAATATCGGACTTGATCTGAACTGGGGTGGGATGCTTTCTTAATATACAATTACGCTTTCTATAAAGCTCTTTATTGTACACATATTCTCTCTGGTTTTGTTTCTCTAGTCAACCCAGACTAACACCCATGTTTTTGCCATTATGGAAATTGCTTCAATAAACATAAGTATGTATATGTCTGTTCCTGTTGCAGTCTTAAATTCTTTTTTTTTTTTGGCAGTCTTAAATTCTTTAGGGTCTATACCTAGCAGAGAGATTACTGAATCATAAGGTATTTGTGTTTAAGGAAGTGCCATACTGATTTTCATTGTGATTGTACAATTTTGTAGTTCTACCAGTAAGGTAAGAGCTTTCTAATTTCTCTCAATCCTCTCCAGCATTTATTATTTTCTTATTTAATTGAATTTTGCTAAAAGTATTGGTGTGAAGTGATATTTCATTGTTATTTTAATTTTTATTTCTTTTACAGCTAATGATTGAAAACTACCTGGATGCCATTTCTGGTAATTGTCTATTCATGTATTGTGCCCATTTTTTGATTGGGTTATTTGCATTTTTTTTGTTAAGATGTAATATCCTATAGATTTTGGAGATTAGTTCTTTAGCTGATATATTATTGCTGAAACATGCCCCACCCACCCAATCTGTGGATTCTCTGTTGACTCTTTTGCTGAAGTCTTTTGATGTGCATAAATGTATTTTTAGTAGGTCCCAATAATTTATTTTACAGAAGTTTTCTTAATAGGAAATTTATATATCATACAGTTCCATGGAGAAGTCACTTGTAAAGAGTTTTATATGTCTCATCATATTTAGTTCTGATGTGGCCTACCCCCACCCAGTTCTTTATTTTGTCTTCTGTCGTGTGTAGATATTTTTCACTCTGTTTGGTGGTGTGTTTATGCCTTGTATTAGAGTCCTTACGTTTGTTCCTATGTTTTCTTTCTTTTTTTTTTGTTCCTATGTTTTCATTGATGGCCTTTGTAACTGTGTGATTTATATTATGATCTTTAGTTCATCTTGGGTTCGTTTTTGTACATAGTGTGAGATATGGGTCCTGTTTCATTCTTTTGCAGCTGAAGATCCAGTCTTTCCCAGCACCTTTTGCCAATAGAGTTTTATTTATCCTGGGGTTTTTTCCTTTCCATATAAAACTGGAGATTCGTTTTTCCATTTCTTTGAAGAATGGTGGTGGGATTTGATTAGAATTGCATTGAATTTAATTTGTGAAATATTTCTGGTAATATTGACATTTTCACAGTGTTTAACGTGCCTATCAAGGAACATGGTAATCTGTTCCCTTTGTAAGTTTTGTGAAGGAGTGTTTTATAGCTTTCCTTGTATAAGTCTTTTGTTTCTGTGGTAAGATTTATTTCTAAGTATTTTATCTTTAGTATAGTTAATGAAAATTGTATTGTCCTTTTGGCATCTTTTTCGGTATCATAATCCTCAATATACAAGAATCCAAGTAAATTCTGTATGCTGCACTGCCAAATTTTTTCATTTAGTTTAAGTAATTTTAAAATTGAATTTTTAGAGTTTTCTACCCCCTCCCACCCCGTACCCCCTAAAAATGGGGGGGGAAAACTCCACTGGGTGGAGATTTCACAGGACACATTTTCCCACTAGGCAAGCATCTAGAAACTCGCTCTGAGTTAGTGCACCCAGTGGGGTTGCCTGGGAAGGTTCTCTCTGGTCACAGTGAATTTTTTCATAAAAGCCATTTTGCTTCAACCTCGTTTTGGGGATAGCCAATTTAAGAGAACAGGGTGTGGCTGTGAAATTTTGTTCCCTGCTCAGGAAAAATGCCGCAGACACTGTTGTGATGTTGAACACAGCTTACAAGACAGCACTATGAGAAAAGCTCAAGTGTATGACTGATTTTCTCATTTCAAAACAGGTGAAATGTCAATTAATGACAAATCTCATTCTGGACACCCCTCAGCTTCCCAAACAGATGAAAATGTGGACAAAATCCATGCACTTGTGCCCAAAGACTGATGACGGACCATTGAAGAGATGGGAAGTTATCTGGACTATCTTGGAGCTTGGTTCAGGAAATTTTAATGGAAGATTTGGGAATCAGAAGGGTCGCTGTGGAATTTGTGCCTCAGGTTCTGACTGACCAGGAAAAAGAGAGTCGAGTGGAAACATCCCGTGCTTTGAAAGAACAGCTCCGAAGTAACCCGTACTTTCCCCCCAAGGACATTAGTGGTGATGAGATAGGGTGCTATTTTTACGACCCCCCAAAGCAAACATCAATCAAGCCACTGGAAGAGACATTGTCACCTCGCCCCCCAAAAGCTCATCAAGTAAAATCAAAGATCAAGACAATGTACGTTTTGAGTGTGTGTATGTTTTGATGTAAGGGTGACAGTTCATTTGGAGTTTGTTCTACCAGGTCAGACTGCTAATCAAGCTTTCTTTCTATTTAACGATTTTGAAAATATTGTGTAACATTGTGCAAGAAACAAGACCTGATTTGTGGCAGACGGGTTTTGCTACCACAACAATGCACCTGCTCACACAGCCATCTCAGTGCAATGGTTCTCAACAAAAACCAACATGCAACACGCACGTCACTCACCTGATCTTGCTTCGTGCAACTTCTTTTTGTTTCCACAAATGGAGGGGGACATGAGAGGACAGTGATTTGACAACGTACAGGAGGTGAAGAAAAAATGACGGAGGTGCTGTCAGGCATCCAAACAGATGAGTTTGAAAAATGTTTCTAAGAATGGAATCTCAGATTTGACAAATATATTATTGTAATGGAGAATACTTTGAAGGTGATAAGGTTGTTTTATAAAAAATTTAAATACAATAGCTTTGAAAAAAATCAATTTTTAGGGGGATACCCCCCTCATATGTAGGATCATATCATCTTCAAATCAAGAGATTTTATTTCTTCCACATCTCTGTGGGTACTTTTAATATCTTTTAAAAAATATCTTATGATTTCTGTTCTGATTGTTTCATTTCCAGTAATCTAGTTTTTCTGCCCCTTTGCTTTAGAAAAGCTGTTGGCTATTTGGTCTCACTTAGGTGCATTTGTTTGTTTTTTTTTTGTTTTAGGAACAAAGTTCTCACAGATTATATTATTTATTTTATGACCCAATCTATTATTTAACTAAAAAAAGAAGGCATGGAATAATTTTAGTTCAAGGTTAAAGAGTATCTCAGGGCAATTGTCCCATGGAGACATCTAGTCTCAGTTGTCCAGTAAGTCTGGTCTATTTATTATTTTTTTTTACACTTAAAAAAATCTTAAATAAAAATTTATTGGTTTTGGAAAGAAAAGTGGTGGGTGGAAGGCATGCTTCCCAACTGGGAATTTCCCCCAAGAGATACTCCAGCTGCATGGACCACAGAGACTGACACTTAACAATATCTGATGCATCTGCTCCACTTGACCAAGTCGCTCCTGGTGTCATATGGCTTTCACGTGAACGCCTAGCAACCACCCAACTCGAAGAAGAGCTCTGCGCCTTGTAGAATCAAGAACCGCAAAGGAAGACCCTTCACAACCTGCTCCATTCTCGGACATTGATTTCAGGCAAAGCTCCTTTCCCTTGATGAATACTCAGCGGTGCCTTCCCCCTGAGACTCCTTGCAACCTTTCAGCTCAAAGGTTTCATTAAGGTCCTGGTTCTGGTCATGCAGGTGGACGAGCAGGCCAGCAAACAAATCAGCAAGACATAGCCCCAGTGATGACTGCAAATAAAATTTAAAATAACGGAAGTTTCCCACAAACTTTTTGAAACCCCCTTGCATATCTATCACACAACTTTTGCCTGTTCAGTTAGTCACAGGTTTAAGCCTTATTGACAGCAATTACAAAATCAATTTCCAAGCTACCATTCCATGATCAATGTAGTTTTTCCATCACCCCTACCCTTCACCCCCCACTTTCTCTATACTGACCCAAGTAACCACTAATAAGCTTTGTTATCTATAATATATATATATATATATGTACATACATATATATAGGTTTTTGGTCTGGGATTTCATATTTTCCATTAATATTTTAAAACCCTTTCTCAATCTATTTTTTGTGCCTCTTTTAATGATCTTGTTTGAATTTTCCCCCATATTTCTATTGGCACCTAAACCACATATCATACAATTCAATAGTTCATCATTCAATCATTGCAAGAAGAGTTGTACAATCAATCCTAATCAATTTTAGAACATTTCCCCCCTCCATGGTTGAATTGGCTTTGAAATGAGTTGCGTAATCACAATTAGTTCTAGTGTTCCCTCCCCACTTCCACCTTCACTGTTTACTCTCAAAATCCTCTTACCCTCCTTATCTCTCACTGAGATAGTTAAGGTTATTGTGCCAATCTGGCCAATAAACACATGTGGAGTTAATGGAAGGGGGAAGAGATAAATGACTCGGTGAGCCTTGCCTTTCTAGTTCTCGGGTCTCTTGCTTTGTGATGGTCAGACCAGGGTACAGCTGCCTTAGCCAGTTCCCTGCATCAGCTGGCAAGGCTCACTTTCTGCAAGACATGCCCAAAGAGAAGACACATGGACCTACCCCGATGAAGCCCTGGGTGCTGTAGCAGTTGTGTGGAGACCTCTTCCAGTGCTGAGATGCTTACACACTCATTTTTCCTGCAGTTGGCATTATTACGTGTGTTTTGTGAGACTGAGGAGGATTTTGTAGATTGGTGTCAGACATATGGGCTAATGTTGGACTTGTGTGCTTGGACAGCACTGGGTTGGGATGCTATCTTAGTGTACACTTATCCTTTATATAAAACTCTCTCTTATATACATATAATTTTATGTGGATTTGTTTCTCTAATGTACCCAGACCAACGCACACACCTTCCACCGCTATATACCCTACAAACCCTTGCATCAGTTATTATCTGTATGCATCCACTCTTTCCATGCTTCACAAACTGTTAAACCCAATAGAAACAATAAAAAATAAAGGGATAAGGATGAAATAATAACCAGATAAAAATACAAATAATGAGTAAGGAAGAAATGACCACCCTCAATATTTAAAAGGTCAGGGAATACATTTTTGTCATGGAACACACAAGAGATAGATGCACCTAGAACAAATTCAGGTTGGGTCAAAAGAGAGGTCAGCTGACCAAATATCAAATTCTATCCAGCATAATCAAGATTACAAAACTATTTGAGGCCCTTGCCTGTGGTTAGAGGGGATTTTCCAGTGGTTTAATCTGACTACATACTCTGTGAGGTAGTTTATTGTGCCAACCTGGCTGATAAACACATGTGGGGTTAATTGAAGGGCGGAGGGATAAATGGCTCAGTGAGCCTCACCTTTCTAGTTCTCGGGTCTTTTGCTTTCTGATGGTCGGACCAGGGTGCAGCTGTCTTAGCCTGTTCCTTGCTTCTGCTGGCAAGACTCACTTCCTGGAAGACATCCTGAGGAGAAGCCACATGGACCTACCCTGATGTAGCCCTGGGTGCTGGAGACCTCTGCCAGCACTGAGATTCTTACACACTCACTGACTCGGCTTTCCTCCTGCAGTCGAAGTCATAGTGTCTGTTTTGTGAGATGGAGGACTTTGTGGATTGGTGTAGGACATATGGTTAATGGGTTCATGTTGGACTTGTGGGCTTGGGCAGCACTGGGTTGGGATGTTTTCTGGATGCTCACTTACCCTTTATATCAAACTCTCTCTTATACATGAGTTTCTGTGCATTTGTTTCTCTAAAGTACCCAGACTAATATACTCTGCGTATGGCTTTGGCTCCCACTGTCCTCCATAGTCTTCTACAAACTGAGTGTTCACAATTTAAGCTCTGCTACTTTTCCCTTCATCACATTTGGATTTTGTCACTGTCATCTTTGGATCACACAGGATGATGTGCTTCCTCCGTGTGGACTTGGTTGACTCCTCGTTTAGATGGCTGCTTGTTTGAGTACATACCTTTATGACCACAGACACTATTCTGACTGATAGCTGGGCATCATTGGCGGTAGCACCCTTATCTTCATGAAGGTGAGTATCGAGCAGGGCCATGTTATCAGAATTAACTCTTCCTGGATTGAGGCTAGAGTTAGGTGGGAGCCCAGAATCCATCTGCATATCTATGGGATATGCATGACTCAGGTTTACTTTGATGGTCATATTATGACAAAATCAAAACCCCATAAGACCAACTACACCAACAGCAGCAACAAACCAAGTCACAAAGAAGAAAACAAAAACAAATTAAAAGCAGGAAAATAAAAACCCATAGAAACAAAAATAATAAAACATTGTCAATTATACTCCTGAGGTATAAGACATTGTCAATTTTCCCAAGGACACCCCCACCCTGACACTGTCAGAAGGAGGGGTCTGTGCAAGCACATTTCCACTGTGAGCTGGAAACTGTGAGTTGTTGTTCCATACAGGTGAATCTCCCATTCGATTGTGCTTAGTTTACTCCATGTATGGCGATTGGTGCCAGGGAGATCTTCCTGGATCAATTCTTCCAAGTGCAGAATCCTGCCCAGCAAATTGAACCTGTCACATCACTGCGAGGTGGGAATCATGGTGCTAAATATATGGTGATTCTGTTTCCCTTTCCATTGGACACCCACCAAGCCAGGGGTTCCCCCCAAGGTCCAATGATCACCACTTCCACAGTCCCAGGGCAGCCACTCTCTGCTTCCTCTCCCATTCAAGTACCCCAGTCCTCTGTCCAAGGGTGCAGGCAACTTCAAGGCAGGGCTCAGTTCATTGAACTGGGCCTCTAGGCTAAGTCCTTCTGATGTAGCCCCTGAATTACACCATGCTACCTGCCAGGTCATCTTCCACGATTATCAAGGTGCTTAGTTCATGGTGTGTTTTACTGAAGGAAGGGTAGAAACATATTCATAGTGTCTACTCAGGAACATAAAATCTGGCAGATTGTCCCCCTAGCTTCCCTACAATCATTGTTCAGCATCCCTTCCTGATATAAGGTTACTTCTCCCCCAATCGCCCACCATACTCACCAACAGGACTGTCAGCATCTCCTCCAAAATGTAGATGATCCTCTCCCCTGGTCTTAGCTTGATTTTCTGGCAAGATTCTCCTTCCAGGCCTGTGGGGGCCCAGGGATTTGCCCCAGTCTTGTCTCTGTGATGTATAGCCTCAAGTGGAAGGTCATCTCCCAATTCTCCCTTGAAGGAGTGACTCCGGGCAATGTGAGGTCTCCTCCTTCAACCTGGCTCTTGCGAAGTACATGAAAGGGAGCTGACGAATGGTTCATGGCCGGGGTAGCCTTCCAACTTTTGTTGATGAATTGGTTCCTAAGACTTGTTTCACTGGCGTTTCTTCTTCTAGGAGTGAGCTCAGACATGGACTTTTAAAGACTTTGAATTCTGCTCTCTATTTTGGTCCCACGATGTCAGTCTCCATCTATTACTTGCTTGATCAGAACAGCACTGATAGCTCTTCTCTGGCCTCGGGAGAGATGGAGCCATGGTCTGAGTAGACCACTAGTCTTCTCCATCTTTCTTTCATTTTTCCATCTTTCTTCCCTAGTCTTGTCCCTTTTATTTTTTGATCCTGCAGAGAAGGCACCCCTCCTGTCCTCTCTTCCAACCACACGATTAACAAAACCAGCCCCATCCCTCTCCAGGCAGAGGTGTTTGCTCTTGCTCAGCTATGCTTGGTAGCAAGCACGTTCACCAATTCTGTGCTTTTTTTCCTGGATTTTTTCCTTCTTAATCTCTCCCTCTTTATTATTTTTTGATTGACACTTTCTCTGTACCTCCCATGTGATCAGACATCCAGAACAGGAAGTGACCAAGAGAAAAACATCAAGAATATTTTAAAGGTTTGATGGAAGTAAACTTCCCTACCATCACAAAAGACAAGAAGATATGCATTGATGAAGCTCAACAAATCCCAAACCAGATAGATTCCCAAAGAAAATCACTAAGAAACCGTGTGCACTTCCACAGTGAAACTGCTGCTAGAAGGAGTTGCATAAACACACTGGCATGAAGCAGGGAACCAGTAGAGAGGTCTGAGGGGCCGGCCCTCATCCCCACTACATGGACAGCCACCCCTTCCCCAGAAGAATTTACTTCAGAGGACAATACTGAAGCTACAGCTCAGGGAGAGGAACATGTCTGATCAGAGCGCACGGGAGCAAATGAAGGCGGAGGTAAAGAGAATGGAGGACATCCTGGCCCACCAAACCTTGAGGACAATACCCTGCTCAGAACAGCCAATGGCCAGAGAGGACCAAATGGCTGGCCCCACTAGGAGACATGAAGTACCTCACTGATCGATAGCCCTACAGGGGACAACACTGGAGATAGTGTGGGAAGTGTGCCAGATCTGACCCCACCACACCGAGGCAAAACACTAAGGGTGTGCAACAGAACAACAAGCAGAGCAGAACAACAAAGTCCCCAGGGAATACCAAAAATAGACTTTGGGGACAGGGTTTGGCACCCCATCAGACTCGACTGGAAAACACTCCTAAAGGTCAACAAACAGACTTTGAACTATTTATAGACTTTTCTTTATTTGCTATTGGTTTTTTTGTTGTTGTTGTTGTCTTGTTGCTTGGTTTTGCTCTGTCTTGGTTTTGTACATGTTATTATCTCTGCAGGTCTATCTAGATAAGATCGGCTGGATAAACAATCTGGAGGAGAAAACAACGGGACCGATGGTTCTCGGGGGACATGAGAGAGTGGAAGGTAGGGGAAAGGAAGCGCTGTTAACAAACCCAGGGACAAGGGAACAACAAGTGATCCAAAAGTGGTGGGAAGGAGGCGTAAGAGGCCTGGTAGAGCTTGATCAAGGGCAATGTAACCGAGAGGAATTACTTAAATCCAAATGAAGGTTGAGCATGATAGTGGGACAAGAGGGAAGTAAAAGGAAATAGAGGAAAGAACTAGGAGGCAAAGGGCATTTATAGAGGTCTAAATAAAGGCATGCACATATGTAAATATATTTATTTATGATGATGAGGAAATAAATCTATGTGCATATTTATAGGTTTAGTATTAAGGTAGCAGATGGACATTAGGCCTCCACTCAGGTACTCCCTCAATGCAAGAACACTTTGTTCCAGGATGCTCACCTTCCTGGCAGGATTGCTGAAGACAAAGCGGGTGCATAAGCAAATGTGAAGAAAGCTGATGGAGCCCGGCTATCAAAAGATATAGTGTCTAGGGTCTTAAAGACTTTGCTTTAGCTCAGAAGTAAAAAAAATCATATCATTGTAAATGAGGGGGAGTGAGGAGTGGAGACCCAAAGCCCATCTGTGGGCAACTGGACATCCCCTTACAGAAGGGTCACAGGGAGGAGATGAGCCAGTCAGGGTGCAGTGTAGCAACGATGAAAAATACAACTTTCCTCTAGTTCCTAAATCCTTCCTCCCCCCCCCGCCCACTGTCATGATCCCAATTCTACCTTACAAATCCAGCTAGACCAGAGGATGTACACTTGTACAGATAGGAACTGAAAACAGGGAATCCAGGATAGGTGATCCCTTCAGGACCAGTGGTAAGAGTGGCGATACTGGGAGGTTGGAGGGAAGGTGAGATAGAAAGGGGGAGCTGATTACAAGGATCTACATATTACCCCCTCCCTGGGGGATGGACACAGAAAAGTGGGTGAAAGGAGACGTCGGACAGTGTAAGACATGACAAAGTAATAATAATTTATAAATTATCAACGGTTCCTGAGGGAGGGGATTGGAGATGGGGGGAGATGAGGAGCTGATGCCAGGGGCTCAAGTAGAAAGCAAATGTTTTGAGAATGATGATGGCAGCAAATGTACAAATGTGCTTGACACAATGGATGGATGTATGGATTGTGATAAGAGTTGTACGAGCCCCCAATAAAATGATTTAAAAAGGAAAAAAAAGATGAGTCGATAAAGGGAAGACTGTCCACCCCAATGAATGAAGAAATTGTGGCTGAAGTCCAGAAAGTTGTACAAACACTGTCACATTAACACGATACGCTTCCTGCTAAAGTTGGAATCTCAAAAGTTTCTTGAGCTTAAAGTGAACATCTTGGCCTCAGCAAGCTTTTAGCTTGGTGGGTGCCCAAAGCTTGCGAGAAGAGACTTGTAAACAAAATCAAAGTTCATGAAAATGATTTGATGATGATGATGGCAACATATGTAAAAATATGTTTGATACAATTGATATATGGAATATTATAAGAGCTCTAAGGGCCTCCAATAACATTATTTTTTAAAAGAAATAAAGTGATTTTATGAAATGCATTATGATCCGTGATTATCTGGTCTTGGATTTACCAATATGATCCAGATAGCAACGTCTTGACTAAACAACGGCTCCCACAGGGATCTGCTGGGCCAGTAGGGTTCAGGGAAGAGAAGCCAGCAGGTTATTATAACTGGCTTTTGGGGGGCAGGGGGATTCCCAAATGGGAAATTGTGAAAGATTTTCTCAAAGGATGCAGGATGATCATGGCGGCTTATTGTGAAAATATATATATTTTTTAATTGAACACTGCACTGGTGATAAACAGGCCAGGAAACACACACCAGGGACATGTTTTCCCTTCCCCACAGTACAACATTTCTGAGTTATTGACAGCAACATTTTATTTTCATCTGATGTGAGTGATAATGTTTTGATAATTTCTGCCTTCGGTTGGGTCACCTTTCTACAGAATGGGCACAGATATGGGTCTCCGCCAGTTGGTTGGCCACATAACTGTCCTCCAAATTTGTCGGCAGAAACTAGTGAGCGCTTCTAGCACTGCATGGGTTTGTGGAAACATTTCAGTTGGGATGCTGGCAATTCCTGGAGGCTCTTTTGTTTTCTCACCAGTGCCTTCGGGACAGCTTGGACTTTTCCTTCTATCTTATGCATGCTTTATCATATGCTATTACTTGAAATGATTGAATGTCAATCGGTTCTTTTTGGTACAGTGACTGTATTCCTACCACCTTTTTTAGATGCTTTGTGTGTTCAATATTTTGCCCAGAGGATCCCTTAATACTGCAATTTGAGTTTTGATTTTTTTCTTCAGTTCTCTCAGCTTGAGAATTATCTAGCAGGTTTTCCCCTTTTGGTTTTCTAACTCCAGGTTTTCACGTTTAATTTTAATTCTATTTAATTACATTATATTATAATTTAATTATACTTTACTTTGTCTTCTTTATCTGGCCTTTGAAATTTTTGCCCAATTCTTCTACTTCATTATTTCTCTTTGTAACTTTAGCTATTCCATGTTCAAAAGCAAGTTTCACAGCCTCTTCTGAGATCTATTTTTTTCTTTCCTACCTTTTTAATGACCTTTTGCTTTTTCATGCATGACGTTCTTGATGTCCTCCCACAGTTCGTCTGGTGTTTGGTCATTAGTGTGCAATGAATTGAATCTATTCTTGAGGTGACCTTTAAATTCAAGTGGGATATTCTGAAGGTCCTATTTCAGCTATATTGGATTTGTTTTAATATTCTTTCACTTGAATTTTCATAAGAGCAATTTAACATCTGCTTCATAGTTTGCTTCTGGTCTTGTTTTGGCTGCTGATACTGAGCTCCTCCATCAACTCTTTCCACAGAAGTCATCTATTTGAGCCCTGTGATTCCACCTGCTGAACTGAATGTGTATAGTCAACACCCATGTTGTTCAAAAAAGGTCTTCAATGAATAAGTCACTGGTCCTGCCATGAATCAGTCACTGGTCCTGCCATGAATCAGTCACTGGTCCTGCCATGAATCAGTCACTGGTCCCGCCATGAATCAGTCACTGGTCCTGCCATGAATCAGTCACTGGTCTTACGAAATTCTGTAATTTGATCTTCAGATTCCTTTCTAGCACTGAGATGATCTCCGGATCCTTCCTCCTTGTTTCCATGTTTCTCATTTCAGTCACCAGTAATTATCCATATATCTTGAATGTATGTTTGAACAATTTCAGACGGAAGAGGTTTAAAATAGAATTCTTCCATTTCCTCATCGTTGGCTAAAGGGTTGACTAATTGCTCTATTAACTAGTCTTCTTTGTAGACATGATTATTACCTTATTATGAATAGCATTGTCTTTTAAGATAAATCTTAAAATGTTATTTTTGACAATGAATGTCTATCTGTTCTTCTTTAATTCTCTAGGAATGAATATCATAGTATACTCTATCATTGTCCAATTCAAAGTGGTTATTAGTAAGCTGAAATGGATAGGGATTGGCTATTTTGAATTGGGCAACCGTATGGTCTCTGGAGGAGGACATTGTGTTTGATAAAGTAGAGGGTAAGCACAGAAGAGACAGAGCCTGGACACAATGAACTAACACAGAGCTGCAACAATGGGTTCAACACAGCAAGGATTATGAGGTGGTGCAGGACAAGGCAGTGTTCTGTCTGGTGTCCACGTTGGGTCACTCTGAGTCAAAACCAACTGGACAGAACCTAACAACAACAACATGAACAGAACTCCTATGATCAAAATTGGGGAAATACCACGTACTGGCAGAGATGTGGAGAAATGGAAACTCCAGGCATTACTGGTGAGAACATGAAATGATACAGCCAGATGAAAAAGCGTTTGGTGACTCCTCAAAGTCTATAGAATAACCAGAAGTCCCAGCAGTCATAATTCCGGGTATTTACTCAGACATTCCTGGAAGCAGGGACTCCAACAGATATTTGTACAGCAATGTACACACGGTAGCATTATACACAACATACACAATGTAGCATTATCCACAATAGCCAAAAGGTGGAAATAGTTCAAAGGTCCATCAACAGATGGATGAATAAGCAAGATGTGACCTAGCTATACTGATTGACTACTATTTAGCCTCAACGAAAATTATGTCTAATGCTTGCTACATACAACATGGATAAACTTTATAAAACATTATTATGAGTGGAATATATCAGATTTAAAAGAACAAATACTGTATTAGTCCATCTAGAATAGGCAAGTTAATGGAGACAGAAAACAGATTAGAGGTTACCAGGGACTGGAGGAGTACACCTGGAGGATGATGCTCAGTGGGTGCCTAGACTCTGTCTGCAGTGATTAAGGGGCATTGGGACCGTGATGGAGGCTGCACAACATGGTGACGTAATTAGTATCACTTGATGTGCTCTTTAAAGTGACGGGAATGGTAACTTTGTGTTAAGTGTATTTGACATTGAAAAGATTGAAAGCATATTGACTTTCACATGGGCACCAAAAGACAGGCGCAAGAATGCTGTCAACAGCACCATCTTCCACAGCTGGAAATTTCAGTGTCCACCCACAATAGGTTAATCCACTGTGGAGTATTCACATCACACAGGCAAGAAATGCACAGAGCATAGTTACACATAGCCTGAGTCCTGTGCTGACAACCCAGCTTCAAAGGCAGCTGGAAGTAGGGTCCGGTCTAGGACCTTCTGCAGCAGGAGGTGGGCTACACTGCACCAAAGGAATGGTTTTCTAGAGCTGCTCTACCACAGATACCACAAATGAGTGGCTTAAAAAAAAATTAGGGGGGAAAAAAATCACTTTTCGCTGTTCTCTTTGTTGGGTGTTAACGTGAAGGTTGACAGTTCAAACCTACCGGAGGAGGTTATTTACTCCTGGAAAGACTTGGAATTGCCTTGCTTGTGGGCTTGAGATGGAGGCTTCAGTTAGAGTCTTGGCAGTTTGATGGATTCCTTCCTTGTCTGTATCCCCTGATGTTCCTTGGTTCCTCCATGATCCTTACATGTGTGCATGTCTTTGTGTATAATCTGTATAACTTAGATGGGATTCCATTGGAATGAAAGCTATTTAACATAACAAAAACACATTTCCTTTTAAATGCTTATAATATTTATTTATTCCTTTAACCCTATTTCCTTAACACACTCCCCAATTGCCTTCAGAAATTCTGATTTAATTGGTCTTGGGTTTGGCCAACTTCTGTTGTCGTTAGTTCTGAGCTCCTTAACTGATTCCGAAGTAAGTTAGAATTGAGAACTACTGCCTCAAATCATTCTCTTTCAATCAAGAAAGCTTTCATTTATTTTTTTAACATTTAAAATCTTGAAAGCATTTAAAAGGAAATTATCGAATAGATTCAGAGCATGTAGAGTTTCTAGCCACTTAACTCCATTATTAATATTCCTAGCTGTAAATTAACTGAGTGAATGAGCCTCGAAGGTTAGAAAACAGAGACGTTAGGAGACCATTTGCCAAAATCTCGTTATAGTCTGGAAGTGGTATTTAAATATGACTCAGTTTAGCTGTATTGTAGCTGCGCCAATTTCCAAGTCACGTGGGGTTCGGAATGAATAAATAGCTACGTTTGGAGTGCTCCTGGTTACAGAGAGCCATTCTCGTGCCCTTTGATGGCCAGGCCACCAGCCAGTCGTGAAGACCAGGAGCTCTGGATCTTGCAATAAGAAAACATGGGTGGAGACAAAGGCAATGAATTCTGAGAACAAAGCTAAGCCTGCTACTACCTATGGGCTGGCGACATCATTGCTTCTTTCTTGAGTCCCTTTTTGTCATTCTTTCCTTACCTGTCCACCCATGGTAGTTGTTCTCAAATTTAGTAAAAAAATTTTTTCATTATTAGTTACTACAGACTGGGTGTTTTACAACAGAGATTTACTGTCTTACGGTTCTGGAGGTCAGAAGTCAAGGTGTGGGTGGCAGGATCATGCTCCCTCAGGAGGCTGGAGAGGAGAATGTCTCCTTGCCTCATCCAGCTTTGGGTGGCTTTAGGTGGACCCTGGCACTCCATTTCTGCCACCATGATCACCTTGCCTCCTTCTGTGTGGGTGTGTCTTCCCCTTTTCTGTCTCTTCTAAGGACACTTGTCCAGATTATCCACCAAGAGAATCCAGGATGATATCCTCCTTGTGAGATTCTTTACTGAATCACTCTACAAAGACCCTGTATTAGTCTAGGTACATTAGAGAAACAAATCCACAGAAACTCATGTATAAGGGAGAGTTTGATGTAAAGGGTAAGTGCACATCAAGAAAACATCCCAACCCAGGGCTTCCCAAGCCCACAAGTCCAACATTAACCCATATGTCTGACACCAATCCACAAAGTCCTCCTCCATCTCATAAAACACACTATGACATCGACTGCAGGAGGCAAGGTGAATCAGTGAGCATGTACGCAACTCAGCACTGGCAGGGGTCTACACATGGCTGCTCCAGCACCCAGGGCTGCATCGGGGTAGGTCCATGCAGCTTCTCCTTAGGGATTTCTTGCAGGAAGTGAGCCTTGCCAGCTGAAGCAGGGAACTGGCTAAGGCAGCTGCACCTTGGTCCGACCATCAGAAAGCAAGAGACTAGAGAACTAGAAAGGCAAGGCTCACTGAGCCATTTATCCCTCCGCTCTTCAATTAACCCCACATGTGTTTATCGGCCAGGTTGGCACAATCAACTAACTTAGACCCCTTTCCAAGGCTTAGGACATGGGCAGATCTTTCTGAGGCCACCACTCAACTCTCTAAGCCACTTTTCCTCAACATTGATGTTTACATCGAACCTAGATGGGCGGAGGGCCCAGAAGAATGTGTTGCCCTAGCTCTGGATTTGCTATTGAGTAGAAGGATAGCTCAAGGTGACCCTTCTCAGCGAGGCCTCCACGCAGCCAGAGCCACGCTGCAGCTTTGTTTCTCCACCGCCAAGGAAACACACCGGCACAGGCTGTTTAAAACGTATGTTCCCACTCAGTGGGTCTGGAGGGAGGCTCAAGGCTTTTGATCTTTTAAACAAGCTTTTAGATGCTGCTGCTGCTGCTGGCCCAAAGACTCTACTTCTGTCATCTTGCTACTGTGATGAATCGGACGACCCCTGTGAAAGGATCATTCGGCCCCCACAGGGGTCGTGACCCACAGCTTGAGAACCACTGTTCTAGGGCACGTGTTGGGTGCATATGAGAACCATCCAGTTCCACTCGCACAGTCCTGACTCGGGAACTCTGGTCCCCCCAGGCGATGTGATGCAGGCAGCCTTCAGGCTGTGCTCTGAGAAACCTGGCCCAAGAGGTCAGGACCAAGACCGCGGAGGCGTGCACAGTCTGCCCCTCTAAAGATTCCGTGAGTCCTCAAGGCCAAGGAGAACACTCCTGCTTCAATTCAGAATTCCCAGCGAGTCAACATTGGTGACAGAAAGTCCCCTGGGGAATAGTGAGTCAGTGCTTACTGAGAGTATACCCTGAGCTCTGTGCAACATGGCATGCCCAAGCCATCCTTCTCCATGGGCACCCCCACAGGGGGGAGCAGAGGACCCAGTGGGGCAGTAGTGCTCCTTCACTACACAGTCAACCTGACGACTGGATATATTCATATCACTTTTCTTCAAACTAATTTCTTCTCTGCCACGGAGGTTGATCAGGTACTGGAGGAACTTCTTCCTCATGAGGTCTCCTGTCTCTCCCCTGAGTTTCTCTTCTAGGAAGCGCCTACTGAGAAGGGCAGCTTATGCATACCACATTGCAGAGATCAGAGTACAGACTCAGGATGTGCTGCCAGTCACTGTTCCGGGGTGGGCCGGCCTCATACCCTCGGGTGTTTTCTGTCCCCTGTGTTGGCGCTCTGGGAATTTCTAACGCAAAACAGGAGTGTCCCTACTGGATGAGAGCTCTGGTGGGAAAGTAGGTTAAACAGTGGGCTGCTAACCACAAGGTTGGCGGTTCAAATCCACTAGACTCTTCTCAGGAGGAAGATGAGGCTATCTGCTCGTGTAAAGATTTACCGTCTCAGAAGCTCTATGGGGCATGAATCAGAATCGACTCAAAGGCAGTAGGTTTGGGTTGGTTTTGTTCGGACTCACAAATGGCAGCAGTAATGAGAGCTCAGTTTGCAGATGTTCTCTTGGATGGAGACAGGTAAGTCTTCAAAAATCAACAATGAGGCTGACAGTCAAGATGTGTACCACAATACTCTGCACAGGTAACCATGACAAGGGAGCAATGCATGACCTAAAAGGAGCTGTGCCTCATGCTATGTGACGTCACCAGTCCCTCTGTCATCTTAACATGACTGATGTCATCTGTGAGCCCGGCAAATTCCTTTAGAAGGAAGTCATATTGCACGTGGGCTACATTTGTTCATGACCTATTTATTACTCGTGGTTCGCCATCCCATTGGTCTTTCCTCACCATTCTGTTGACCTCAGTTAATGATTGATTGACCGGAAACCTTTTCCCAATGTTTAACTGATGTCACACAGTCCTTTCCAAGAATGGCCAGGCATCTCTGGATGACTTACTTCATTCCTTGCACTTGTACTACTGCCTTTCGCGTCGCAACAAGGAAGTGGCTATTTTAGGCAACAGTAAATGAAGGGACAGAATTTTCCCAAAAGACAGCTGGGCCTGATTCTAGGTGAGGGAATTCTGGGCTGTGCTGGAGGACAGAACACAGTGTTATCCTTCAGCGGATGCCACTGGCTGTGAGTGCACTAGCGGGGGACTTTGAGGACAAGCGGTAAGGAGGGAAGAGTGCATGGTGGTTGACAATTAGTGTTCTTTGATGTTGCACAGAACGCGTCCAACGGGTGAAGTTGTAGAGAGCAGGGGAATAATTCAACAAAAGAAAATAAAGAATGCCTGGCCGCAGAAGACACGCAGGCAGAAGCAGAATGATGAATGCCTATACAGTTATGCGCTCAGCCCAGATGTGTACCAAGTGGTTCAGTGGTCGATGTCCACCTTCTGTGGCGACCCAGCCATTCCTCGGCTGTCAGTGGGGATTCGCATGTTGCCGTGGTGCTGAAGAGGTTCCAGTGGGGCTTACAGACAGAAGAAGAAAGGTCTAATGGTTTCCCTCTGAAACTCCACAAATGAAGACACTTGTGGGTCACAGTGGGCTGACCTGTGGGTTGAAGTAACCATGGAAACGGCACAAGACAAGGTAGCATCTTGTTTTGTTGAGCATGAGTCACCAAGTCAGGGCCCAATTCGATGGTAATTAATAACAACATGAAAAACCAAAAACAAACTCATGGCCTTCAAGTCAGGTCTGACTCATGGCGGCCCTCTAAGAGAGAGTAGTCTCCACGATGGCTCAGAAGCCGACTGCCACGTTTCTCCTGTGGAGTGACTTGGGGTGGTTAAAATCACTCACCTTTCAGTTAGCAGTCCAGCTCTGAACTGCGGCGGCACCAGGGTAATTAAAAATAGGAGTATGAAAAACTCTGACTCCAATTGAGAAGGTTAAAAATCCACTGCGGAGCCTCCCAACCCCAGTGAGTCTTTGGGGGTGTGCCTGACTGACTCTATAGTTGCTTCTTCAGAAGAGCCCTCTGCAGGTCGGTTCCCATGGGAAGGGACTTCTCCGGGGAGCGCCAGTCTGATTGTCCTCATTCCAGTCAGACATTCAGAGGACATCAGAACCTGGAGGCCAAGAGAGTCCTGAGGACTCGATTCGAATGAATGTTCCGTCACTTGCTGTCAGAACTTGGCTGATACTTGGAATTTCAGTGAAATACTGTCCATGACTGGCGCTCAGGCGGGGGAGACAGGGGCGGACTGCATGGAGACAAAGCGCTGGCCCAAATGGCACCTGTGCTCATCCTGGGGCTGTTGTGACGAAGTGCCACAAGTTAGTGCTCATATCTACAGCAATATATTCTCTCACAGTTCTAGAAGCTAGAGCAGAACTCTGTATCCCAGGCCCAAATCCAGATGCCAACAGGGCTGTGCTCACTGCAGAGGTTCTGGAGAAAATGAATTGCTTTTTTGTTTGTTGGTTTCACTTGCACTTTGTCCACACATCATACAATTCAATAATTTAATCGTGTCCAGAAGAGTTGTACAATCGTCATCATATCCAATTCTAGAACACTTTCTTCTCCCTTGTAGTTATTCGTGTAATTATTTCTTCCTAATTGTGGAAATAATATACACAAGTTCACAGCTTCTACTTGTATAATTCAGTGTCATTGGATACACTTGTCATGCTGTACAGACATACTATTGATATCCTTTTCCAAATTATTCTACCAACATTAACATAAACTCAATGCTCCCTATGGGACAATACTCTGTCCTTCACCTATGGTAACCATTGGTCAAGTTTGGTTTCTTTTCTTTTCTTTTTTTTTTCGTGGTTTACTTTACATAGTATTCACATATCATACACTTCCATGGATAGATCACTTTTAAAATGAGTTGCATAATCACAATCAGTTCTAGTGTTCCCTCCCCCTCCCACATTCATTGCGTGCTCAAAAACTCCCCTCCCCTCCCAGTCTCCCACCCCCACCAGTACTGTAAGCCCTTGCATCAGTTATCATCTCTGTGCATCCACGCCTTCTGAACTTCACAAACTGGGAAACCCAACAGAAACCATGAGAAACAAAATAAAGTCATAAGGGTAAAAAAATAAAATACAAATAATAAGTAAGAGAGACAAGACTGCCATCAATTTGTAAAAAGCCAGGGCAGATATTTTTGGCATGGAACAAGCAAGAAATACTTGCATCGAGAACAAATTCAGGTTGGGTCAAGAGGGAGGTCAGCTGACCAATATCAAATTCAATTCAACATAATCAAAATTACAATGATCACTAGCTGATAGGAAAGCTGTTTGGGACTCTTGACTGTAGCTAGTCCTTTTAGGTCACACACTGTTATGCAATCTTTTCAGAACCTCTAAAAAGAAAGCTCGATTAACAGTCTGACCTGCTGGAACAAACTCCAAATACACTGTCCACCTCACATAAAAAAAAAAAAAAAACAACCCTAATGAGCATCATCTTGATCTTTGATTTCACTTAACAAGTTCTTTTGGAGGTGATGATGGTGTCTTCCACTGGCTTGAGTGATGTTTGCTTTCAGGGTTGTAAGCTAGCACCATGTCTCCTCACCAGTAATGACCTTGGAAGAAAAGTCTGGGTTGCTTAGGAACTGTTCTTTGCAAGCAAGGCATGTTTCTATTCGACGCTCTTTTTACTGGTCAGTCAGTAACTGAGGCACACATTTTGAAACCACCCTTCTCAGTCCCAAATCTTCTGTTACAGTTTGCTGAACAGAGCTCCAAGATAGTCCACATAACTCCCCATCTCTTCAATGGTATGTCAGTCTTCAAGCACAAGTGCACAAATGTCAACATTTTCGGAAGTTGACAGATGGTAGAGTGAGGTTTGTCATCAATCGGCATTTTGCCTTTTTCGAAATGAGAAAACCACTCATACACTTGAGTTTTTCCCATAACTCTGTCCTTGTAAGCTGTGTTCAACATCACAACAGTTTCGGTGGCATTTTTCCAGAGCAGGAAACAAAATTTCACAGCTGCACACAGTTCTCTTAAATCGGCCATCACAAAAAAACGAGGCTCAAGCAGAACTTCTTTTTACAAAAATAATTGTACTTCCCAGGCTAAACCCCTGGGTACACTAACTCAGAGCAGATTGCTCAATGCTCGCCTACGGGGGAAATGCATATTATGAATGTTCCACCCAGTGGAGGTTTTTTTTTTTCTTCCCATTTTGGGGGTGTGGGGTGGGGTTAACCCTCATATTGGGAAACTGAAAATACTATAGCTTGATTCAAGGATCCCTAGCAGTGTAGTGGTTATGCATTGGGCTGCAATCTTCATGGTCAGCAGTTCGAAACCACCAGCAGCTCCAAGGGAGAAAGACTGGGTTTTCTACTCCCTTGAGCAGTTACAGTTTGGAAACCCACCCAGGGTCTCCTGACTCCAGGGCGGTGAGAGTTATGGCTTGGGTCAGGCACACTTTATTCCCCAAAGTGACATCCTTGCTCTTCAACAATTTAACGAAGTCTTGTGCCACAGATTTATGCAAAGCAAGGTGTCCTTTGATCTCTGGACCGGTGCTCCTACGAGCACTGATTTTGGATCCAGGTAAAATGAAATCCTTGACAACTTGTACGTTCTCTTTTTACCATGGTTTTGTCTATTGATCCAATAGTGAGGATTTTTGTGTTCTTTGTATTGAGGTGTAACCCGTATTGAAGGCTGCAATCCTGGATCTTCATCAGCAAACACGTCAAGTCCTCCTCACTTTCAGCAAGTGAGGTGAGGTCATCTGCATATATCCGGTTGTTAATAAGCCTTTCTCTAATCCCGGTGCCAAGTGCTGCATGTAGTCCAGTTACTCAGACTATTTGCTCAGCATGCAGATCAAATAAATATGCTGAAAGGACACGCACCTTTCCTGATCTTAAACCGTGCAGGACCCCTGTTCTTATCAGACAACTGTCTCTTGATCCATGTGCAGGTTCTGCATGAACACAGGGAAGCCTTCTGGATTTCCCGTTCTTCTCAAGGGCACCCATGGTTGTCATGTTCTCCAGGCCTAATTGCTTTTCACCGTCCAGAAAGCACACGCAAACATTTTTTTCTGGTATTCTCTTCCTTCAACCAAGATTCACTTGACATCAGCAGTGATATCCCTTGTTCCATATTCCTTACTGAATCCGGCTTGAATTTCTGGCAGTTCCCTGCGAGCCCTGAGTGACCCTCAGTAAAATTGTACATGCATGTGATGTTAATGGCAATGTTTGATATTTCCCACATTCGGTTACCTTTTTTGGGAATGGGTACTGTGGTAGTCACATAATCTGTCGTCAATCTGAGAGGATTAAGAGTGAAGGGGTGGAGTTTAGCCTGTCAGTCAGGTCGCAGCTTGATGACCTCATTTGGAGGCACTAAGGAGATAAATAGCTTGCTGGAGGCAGGACACACGCTCACTCCCTACAAGACATTATTGATGATGACGACAATGAACCTGATGGAGCTATGCTGATGCAGCCAGAGCCCCGGAGCTGAAGAGGCCACATGGAGACCCCTGCCAGCACTGAGATGTTTCCACTGCCACTGGATCCACAAGACTTTCCCACCCACTGGCCTGTGACCTTCCTGCATTCGGTGTCATTGCATGTGTTGCATGAATCTGAAGAGGAATTTATAGATTGGTATCAGACATATGGAATAATATCCGACTTGCAGACTTGATCTGGACTGGGCTGGGATGTTTCTCAACATACAATTTCGCTTGTATATAAAACTCTTTCTTATATACATATGGGTGTCTATGAATTTGTTTCTCTAGTCTCCCTGACTAAC
Source organism: Tenrec ecaudatus (assembly GCF_050624435.1). NCBI lineage: Eukaryota > Metazoa > Chordata > Mammalia > Afrosoricida > Tenrecidae > Tenrec > Tenrec ecaudatus. Next base: position 87,896,336 of record NC_134539.1, on the reverse strand, counting down.
ATAGGTACTAATAGGGAGAGATTTCTAGGGAACATTGAAATCATGATGATGGAATAGGGCATTTGAAAAGCCTGCTTAGGCCAGGATTCCTTCACTTCTAGCATAGTCACAAAAGCAAGTGATGGTAAACATGGTAGAATGGTAGTGTCTCAGATGTTCTACCAGGGGGCCACTTGGGAGACTCTGTTGAGTCCAAGGGACTCTTGCCACACACCACCAATGGAATCGACACAATTGTGCAGTGAAAGCCACTCAAATATACCCAAACTGTCTGAATGACAGGCCAACTGATGAGTCCTTCAGGAATCTTTCCTGTTCAACTCTGGATTGAGTGCAGGAGGGGGCAGTGCAAACATATAGTTTTCAACGGCAAGATCACAGTGTTGAGAGAGGACGAGCAGTCCTGTGACGTCAGACTGACTCCATTTGTCACTGGTCCGAGGAGGAGTCGGTGACAAACAAGGCCAACGGAATGCCTCTAGGGTGTTTGATGTGAATCCTGGCAGAGAGGTCTTCTCTGACTCTGAGATCATGAGCTGGGGACTTACTGTGTAAGTGTGACGCCACCAGAGAAAGAAGGGAGGAAAGGAGGGAGAGAGTGAGCCAGCTTGGAGCTAACTATGACTGAAGTTAGCAAGATCCAGCTTGGTTATTTCTAACGATGTGACGACAGACTCACTTAAGCTTCTTCTTGTTTTCCTTTGCTCCTAGACTTGTGCAATTCCATAATTGCAGTGCATAGCATCCTGTCGAATAGTGTGTACCTTTAAAAAATAGGCTTTATACTCTCAAAACTCTCTCTCTGATGTACAGCCATCGAGTCAATGCCAACTCATAGTGACCACCTGTGGGGTTTTGTACTCTAACTGTTCACAGGAGTAGAAAGCCCTGTGTTTCTCTGAGAAGCCTTTGGTGGTTTTGAACTGCCTACTATGCAGATCACAGCCAAACACGTGACCATGACATCACCAGGGCTCCTGTGCTTTGTACTAGTAACTGCAAATGAAGAGCCTGGAACAGTCCAATGACCCACACTGTACTTTTGATTGCCTGCAAAAACTACCATTCCCCATCACCACAGGACAGAAGGTGACAAACATTAGGAAGACCAAGCCACCTTTAAGTGACCCCAACTGCCCTCCAGTTTGGGCCACACATTGTTGCATCAAGTGGACAGGCGCAATGGTCTTCTCACTGCTCTATCTTTCTCAAGCTTTATGAGAACAAAGGCCGTCTTTTCTGTCTTTTTTCAACTATATTGTTCCTGGGAATTGCCAAGCAAAGACTTCTGAATGACTCAAGTTGACTAACGTTCGTAAAACTTGTTCTTTGACTCGTGGCCAATACCGACTGAGGCCTGACTGTGCTTCAGGTGTGTAGTCACGTACTTGACCAGAAATATCTCATTAGTCACTGTGGTCATGGAGTTCTACATTCAACCTCATTTGTGCAGATAACAAGACAGAGGCAAAACCTGGTCAGTTTCCCAAGGTCACCAACGGCTGGAATTGGGAACCTTGATCTTAACCCCCATATTTTTTACTCTAGTCTCTTCACCTTGGAATAGTGAGCAACAAGCCAAAACGCCCTAAGACATTTATTCTTTTATGATGAGAAATAGATGGCACTCCACCAAACATACCTGTGTACCTATACCCACATGTACACACATGTACTCACAGTACATATACCTACTAACACTTCTATCGACATCGACATGTACATTCTCACATGAACATACACACACAAGAACACACACGTGCATATGCACACACGTGCATGCACATATAAGACTCACACACGTGCACACCTGAATGCCTGCACAGGCCCACACACATTTCTTGTGGCCCTGACAGCCTGGAGCTGGCCAAGGACCTGAAACCCGAACACAATGTTCTCTCTGCATTATTAGCCTTGATTGCGCTAACATGCCGCATTTCCTCAAGGAAACTTGGGGTGAGGGGTGGCGTGGAGAACTGAGGTTCCCAGTGCCCAGGTTTCCATGGCCACTTGTGCATGTCTAATTGTGTTTTCTGTCGTAAGGACAAGCTATGCTTCTCAGAAACTCATTAGGAGTCCAGCCAAGAGCTTGTTTGTGATTTCAGGGTTGGGTGAGGATCTCAGCTCCAAAGGGACCTCCTGCTGAGCAGTGAATTGGTGTCTCAGAAGGCACCCACCTCCACGTTTGGCTTGCTTGTTTTCCCCAAGCTTCTGTTTGCTTTGCTTCAGGCAGGCTGGCAAGATCAAAGGAAATATGTGACTGTGAGTGGGAGAGGAGAGCAGATGTTCTGGCCAGACTTCCTTCTTCCAGGGGATTTGGCTGTTGCCAAAGCAAAGAATCCATTTACCTCAGCAGACCAGTGATGCCAATCAATAGGCTATGTATTAGTCTGGGTACTTTAAAGAAACAAATCCACAGCATCTCATCTATAAGAGAGAGTTTTATATAAAGGTTCAGTGCACATCAAGAAAACATCCCAACCCCGTGCTGCCCAAGCCTGCAAGTCCAGCATTAATCCATTAACCCACATGTCCAACACCAATCCACAAAGTCCTCCTCCATCTCACAAAATAGGCGCAATGATGCCGACTCAAGGAGGAAAGCCGAGTCAGTGAATGTGTAAGCATCTCAGCGCTGGTAGGGATCTCCACATGGCTGCTCCAGCACCCAGGGCTGCATCGGCTTCTCCTCAGGGATGTCCCGCAGGAAGTGAGCCTTGCCAGCTGAAGCAGGGAACTGGTAAGGCAGCTGCACCCTGGTCCGACCATCACAAAGCAAGAGACCCGAGAACTAGAAAGGCGAGGCTCACTGAGCCACTTATCCCTCCGCTCTTCAATTAACCCCACATGTGTTTATCGGCCAGGTTGGCACAATAAACTAACTATATCTACTAGGAGCTATGTGTTAAGCACCTGCCATAAGATCGTGCAGTACCCTAACAACTTTTTAAATTAGTTTTGCCAAATTCCCACTTGGGGGTGCCTATGACATGTGAAGAAATCCCGGTACTTTGCTTGTAATTAGAGCACCATGCCAGCAGAAACCCTATATACAATAGTGTACATATTATGTATGGTCTACAGTGTTATTATGAGTTGGAATCAACTCAATGGTACAAATAAATATGTGTGTATGTGTGTGTGTGTGTGTGTTTGTGACAGTATGACAAACTGGGTGATGGTGATATATATATATATACATACATATATATATATATATATATAATGTTATCCAGTGAAAACCCAATACACATAACAAAGGAATGCTGCTGAAATATGAGCCTGCCAGGTTGGAAGGCCATCAAAATGCACAGTGAGCACAACGGTGGGTCTCAGCAGACCAAAGAGCCGGAAAGTGGTTCCGGACCGGGCACTGTTTTGTTGTGTTACACATGGGATCGCCGTGAGTCAGAGCCTATTTGATATCAGCTAACAACTTGAGATGACAAATGAAATGATTCTTATGAAGAAAGATGGTAGCATGGAAGGCAGACTGGAAAAGGAGCAAACGCCCATTGGGGGCTTTTCCTTCCGTTTATTCAGAGACGGAGCTAAGTCCAAGTGGAATGCAAACAAGGGGCCTTGTCATCCCAACCCGGCAGCCTCCTTCGCTGGCTTGAAGCAGTATTTAATGTGATCAAGGCTCGTTAACCATCTGGGGCTGGGATGCCAGGGCAGACCCTGCCACCAACTCAGTGCTCAGCTGAGCCCTGGGATTGTGGCTCATCCCTTTGTCTTGGGACCAGCCTCTGATCCGGTCACAAGGAGAGTAATTCACAGACACGCTGACTAGAGACTTGGTGCCTCTCAGAGCAATGAGCAAATGGACACCTTTCACCCTGAGGCGCAGTGCTTGCCCTTCTCTGGCAAGATTTCCCGTTCTCTAAGTGTGCAGAGAGGGCGACTCATCCTCCATGGCCTGGTTAACCTAACAGATGCAGGGATGGAGGATTCAAAGGGTAGTGATGGGTTAGCGGGAGATGCAGTGGAGCAAGAGGAAAGAGGGACAGGCTTATGGGAGGGGCTGACTCCTAAATCATAAGCACAGAAGAAAAGTTAAGTCCCCAGGTGTTGCGGGGGTATGTAACGGATATCTTGCTGTCACGTCATTTTCACACAGAATTCAGACACTGTGAATTCCAAGAGTTCCTGGGGTCAGAGTTCCTGTCGACTGTCCCTGCGTGGTGGTTTTGAGGTGGTCCGTTCACTTCAAGGCCACACATCTTGGTGCACAGACTGCAGATGATAAAGGGGCACACGGAGTATGCAGAGCCTGCCTTCCGCCAGCCCTTGGCGTGGCAGAGGAGATAAAACTGTGGGAAAGACTGAAGATGATCATTGCTCAGACTGCGGCAGACACTATGGTTACATTCCTAGACAGTCTTCGCGGTCTACTGACAGACAGTTAGGCTGAAGATGATCATTGCTCAGACTGCGGCAGACACTATGGTTACATTCCTAGACGGTCTTCGCGGTCTACTGACAGACGGTTATTTTATTTGAGGATGGAGTAGAGGCTACTATTTTTCAGGGGAGGGGTCCCCTGTCTTAGAGTAAGCATGTTCTGGGCAACAGAAATGCGCCAGAGAACTTCGGGTTGACAAGCATCTCCCCTTTCGTCCACGTTCCCGTTCCCACTCCCACTTCTGGGGACCATCAAAGAGTGCCTCTTTCAGTGTGCAAGCTTTTCTTGATTTTGGACAATAGTGGCCTCGTATATATTAGTCCTTTTACAATGGACTGATTTCACACAGAACAATGTCTCCCTGATTCATCCATGTTATGAGGTGTTTCACAGACTCATCGTTACGCTTCAATGTTGTCTAGCGTTTCATTGGACGACCGGTGTGCTCCATCGGGGCAAGGATATGTCAGACTTCGTCTTGCACACTTTGGGCATGTTGTCAGGAAGAGACAAGTTCCCTGGAGAAGGACATCATTCTTGGTAAGATAGAAGGGCAATGAAAAAGAGGAAGGCCCTCAATGAGATGCTCCGACACAGTGACTGTAGCAGTGGGCTCAGGCCAGGAGCAGTGGTGAAGATGGGGAAGGATCAGGCAGTGTTTCATTCTGTTGAGCACAGGGTCTCCATGGGTTGGAACCAACTTGATGGCACCTAACAACAACAACAACAGTATTCCATTGTTTATTTACTCATTTTCATTAGTAGGCCTTTAGTTTCCATTCGTCTTTTTGCCACTGACGAGTGTGCATATATCTATTTATGTCAACGGTCTTATTCCTCTAGGATTTATGGAAATCTAGGTATTGCTGGTTCGTATGGCATTTCTCTTTCCAATGTTTAAAGGAAGAATCCTACTGCTTTTTTTAGAAGGGATGCACCATTTTACAGCAGTGTATGTGGCTTCCCGTCTCTCCACGTCCTCACTAGCACTTCTGTGTTCTGTTGTTTAAACTTTACTGGCACGAGATGGCATCTCATGGTCTCTCTGTTGGTCAATGAAGCTCTCTGGTGGTGGGGTAGTGGGTTATTCGTTGGGTTAGCCTCAGTGTCAGCCATTAAAACTCCCCAGCCCTTCTGAAGGACAGAGACAAGACTTTCTGATCCTATAAAAATTCATAGCCCAAAAAATTCATAGCCTTGGACACCCAAATGGGAAGTTCTACTCTGTTCCCAAAGGTCATTTTGAGTTAGAATCAGCTCAATGGTAGTGGGGAATGACTAACAATTGCAAATATTTTTTATGTTTGTCGGCTTCCTGGATATATTTATCTTTTTCTTGTTTAGATGTTAAAGTTTTCCATAAACTTAGAAGTTAGTCCCTTTTCTGCTATGTTGTCAATCCCCCGCCCCTGGTTTTTTGTGGGTTTTTTTTTTAACACTTTTCGTGAAATCTTTACAATTTTTGCTCTCGCTGTCAATGCTATTGAATTGATTCTGACTCACAGAGACCCTAGCACAAAAGTGTTTAACTTTTAAGAGGTCCTAGTCATCTATTGTATCTTCTGCTTTGTGTGTGTGTGTTTGATAGTGTGTTTATGCCCTAAGTTGATTCCTATGTTTTCACTGGTGATTTATATAGTCCTAAGTTTACATCTAGGCCTTTAATCCATCTTGAACTAGTTTGTATTATAATGTATGTCTTGGGCTGGGTTATCTAGAGAAAAAAGTCTAAAGAAGCTTACAGATGTATATATGCAGGCAAGTGCATATCAAGGAAATGGCTCACAAAGTTGTAGAGGTGCGTAAATTCCAAGTTTATAGTCAGATGTAAGACTGGAAATTTCTCCTGACTCACATAACTGCAAGGGCTGGTGAAGCCAAGAACAGCAGGTCAGAGGGCTGGCTTCTGGCCTCAGAGGCGAATGAATCCAAAGTTGACAGAATAGCAGGCTTCTGAGGACTTCCTGTATCAACAGGCAAACATAGCAGGCTGCTAGTTCACATCCAAAGAACTGGAGGTTAAATGAAGAGTCAGTTGCAGTATCCAGACCCAGCAAAAAGCAAGCAAGTTCTTCCAGAGTCTTGTTATATTGGAATTAGGCCAAATCCCAGAAGGAATCTCATCATGATGGCTGACTAGGTCTTAACTGCTAAACTACTAAGAATCTTGGTCCAGCCAAGTTGTTATACCGTGATATATCAGTCCTATTTCTTTCTTCTGCAAATATATACAGAATTTTGCAGCACCATTTGTTAAAGAGACTTTCGGTACGATATTGAATAGAGACTTTCGGTACGATGGAGATAAAGGCTGTTCTTGTCTGGTTCCCATTCACAAGGGGATGGCTGTGAGTCTCCCTTTGTTGAGACTAATGGTAGCCATTGACTTTGCACATATGCTCTCAATTATGTAGAGGACTTCTTCTATTATTTCTATTTTGTTGATTTTTTAAAAAAATCATGAATAGGTGTTGGATTTCACTGAATGCCCTTTTCTGTGTCGATCAATTTGATTGTACTTATTTTTTGTTGTTTTACTTATTTGGTGTATTACATTAATTTTTTTTCTAATGTTGAATTCTTGCATACCTGGTATGTATCCCATTTGGCCATGATTATTGTTTTTAATATGTGTTGAATTCTATTGACTAGTTTTGTTGAGAATTTTTGCATCTTTGTTCTTGAAAGATATTGCTCTGCAATTTTCTTTTTTAGTGATTTTTTCCCTTAGTTTTAGTACCACATATTTGTTGGCTTCATTAAATTATTTTGAGAATATTCCATCTTTATTCTATGCTTTGGAATAGTTTGGGTAGAATTGATGTCAACTCTTCTCTGAATGTGTCACTTGTGAAATCTTTTGGGTCCAGGCTTTTATTTTATTTTATTGATTTTAATCATTTTATTGGGAGCTCGTACAACTCTTATCACAATCCATCCATCCGTCCATCCATCCATCCATGTGTCAAGCACATTTGTACATTTGTTGCCATCATCATTTTCAAAACATTTTCTTTCTACTTGAGCCCTTGGTATCAGCTTCTCATTTTTTCCCTTCTTCCCCACCCTCCTTCATGAACCCTTGATAATTTACAAATTATTATTATTTTGTCATGTCTTACACTGACCGATGTCTCCCTTCACCCACTTTTCTGCTGTCCATTGCCCTGGGAGGGGGGTTATATGTAGATCATTGTGATTGGTTCCCCATTACTCTCCCCACCTTCCCCTTACCCTGCTGGTATGACTACTCTCACTATTGGTCCTGAGGGGTTTATCTTTCCTGGATTCCCTGTGTTTCCAGCTCTGATCTGTACCCGAGTACATGCTCTGGTCTAGCCAGATTTGTAAGGTAGAATTGGGGTCATGATAGTGGTGGAGGGGAGGCATTAAAGAACTAGAGGAAAGCTGTATGTTTCATTGGTGATGTACTGCACCCTGACTGGCTCGTCTCCTCCCTGTGTGGGTCCAGGCCTAAGAAAAAAATTATCTGACCCATTTCTTCTTTTGAAGTGTTGGTTCTGCTAAAGATTTCTCTTTCATTCTGTGTTAGGTAGGTGGTGGATTTCTAGAAATTTGTCCATTTCTTATAAGTTTTCTAATTTGTTGGGGTACAGTTCTTCTTTTTTTTTTCCTATTATATTGGTGGTTCAAACCCACCAGCTGCTATGTAGTAGAAAGCTGAGGCCCTGTGCTCTTGTATAAAGTTTTATAGTTTCAGAAATCTTGTACAGAGCTGATAGGAGTCTGAATGGACTCGATGGGAGTGGTTTTCTCATCCTTACTATTTCGTTTCTTCTAGAGATTGTAGACTTTTCGAGGGGCTGCTTTTAAACTAAATGTTGGAGGTGTTGGGTTCAGGAGCTGATTTTTTTAATTCTGTCTTCTATTTTTCATTGTGTATTTATTTCTATAAGTTGCCATCTGAGCACTGCTTTTGCAACGTTTTTGTTAAGTTGTGTTCCAACGTTTTTGTTAAGTTGTGTTTTCATTTCTATTTGATTCAAGGACATTTAAAATTTTCCTTCTGTTACCTGGTAGTTTTTAATCAGGGTGTTATTCAATTTCCATGCATTTGAACCTGCCACCCCTCCCCTGATCTACCTATTATTGGTTTGTGGCATTGTGATCTGAAAAGATGTTTTGTAGTACCTTGATGCTTTAAAATTCAATAAGGCCTGTTCTGTGACTTAACATATGGTCTGTTCTGGAGAATGTTTCATGTGTGGTGGAAGAGAATGTATACTGTGCTATTGTTAGGTGGAGTATTCTGTATACATATTAAGTCAACTTGTGTTGTTTAGTTCTTCTATTTCTTTGTTGCATTTCGTTCTGCCTGTTCTGTCCTTCATCAAAAATGGTGTTTGAAAAAAAATGGTGCTTGGCTATGTTTTTGGTTGCTATTGTAACAGTGTTTAAATGATTATTTAGATAACAAAATGAAATAAATTTTTATTTTCCATTCCCTTCAGACTAACTTGCTTTTTAAGAAAACCAGAGTTATTCATAACCCAGGGACTAGCAGATGAATTCTGGGCTCCCACGTCATTCTAACCAAATTCAAGAACAGTTAGTTCTTGTCATATGGCCCTGCTTGATACTCGCCTTCATGAAGAAATCACTGAAGAGAAGGGTGCTAAAGTAAAGGGTGGTGAAGAAAGCAGATGGTGCCTGGCTATCAATTGGAATCATGTCTGGTATATTAAAGGCTTATATTCAAGCAAGCAGTCATCTAAGTGGGACATCAACTAAGTTCACATCAAAGAAGCACATCATCCTGTGTGACCCAAAGGTGTCAATAACAAAATCCAAATGTGATGAAGGGAAAAGCATCAGAGATTAAATTGTAGAAGTCTATGGAGGACAGCAGGAGCCCACAATCCATTTACAGAGCATCTAGTCAGATTAAGCCTCTGATAGATTCCCTCTAGCCCCAGACAAAGGACTAGAACAGCTTTACTATCAGAGAGAGATTATTGCAAACTTGATTGTGGTGGATTGAACCAGGTACAATATAATACTTGGTCAGTTGACCTCCTTATTGACCCAATCTTAATTTGCTCTAAGCTCAAGTATTTCTCAGATCCAAGAAAAAAGTTGTTTCTTATATCTGTGTAATGATTTGGGATCTCAGTAGGTACACTGAAAATATTTGAAAACAAATTGGGTCATTTGAAAAATGCACTGGAATGAAGATTGAATTTAAATTTGTATTAGTATATTAGCATAATGTACTGATATTATACTATTATTATAATTGGATAGTGAAGTCTAAAAAAGATGGAATATTTTCCTACCTTCCAAAGACAAGCTCAACATATCTCAAGCTGAAAAAACTGAAGAAAAAATGTAAGCCTGGAGCGATAATATTGCAATATCCTATGGGCAAAATATCGAATAATTCAGGAAGCATTGAAAGCAGATGAAAGGAATATAAAGTCACTGTGCCCAAAACAATCAGCCAGCAGTCAGCCATTGCAAGAGGTCACACACGCCCAAGTCCTGAAGAAAGAAGTGCACGTGTCACTGGAGGCATCAGTGACAAGTAAGACTTCGGCAATTGATGGCGTTCCCATAGAAATGTTTCAGCAACCGATGAAACGCTGCAAACGTTCGTTCATCTATGCCAAGAAATTTGGCAGAGAGCTGCTTGGCCAACTGACTGGAAGAGATCCATATTTGTGCCCAGACCAAAGGAAAATGAGCCAACAGAATGCTCAACCTACAGAAAGATAGCCTCGATAGCAGACACAACTGAAAGTTTGCTTGCGATCATCCAGCATAAGTTGCAGCTGTGCATTGACAGGAAGCCGCCATATGTTCAGGCCAGATTCAGAAGACGATGTGGAACAAGGGATATCTTGACTCAAAGCAGAGAATACCAGAAAGATATCTACTTATGTTTCATTGACTATGCAAAGCCATTCGACAGGATGGACCATAATAAATTATGGGTAACCTTGAGAAGAATGGGAATTCCAAAACACTTCATTGTGCTCATGAGGAACTTGTCCATGGATCAAGAGGCAGTTGTATGAACAGAACAAGGGCATACTTCATGGTTTAAAAAGTCAGGAAGAGTGTGGGTCACGGTTGTATCTTCTCACCATCCTTGCTCAGTCTGTATGCTGAGCAAATCATCTGAGAAACTGGATTATGTGAAGAAGAATGGAGCATCAGGATTGCAGGAAGGATTATTAACCATCTGTGATATCCAAATCACACAACCTTGCTTGCTGAAAGAGAGGAGGAATTGAAGCATTTGCTGATGAAGATCAAGGACTGCAGCCTTCAGTGTGGATTACAACTTAATGTAAGGAAGACCAATATCCTCACAACTGGACCAACAGGTAATCTCAGGATAAATGGAGAAAAGGTTGAAGTTGTCAAAGAGTTTGTCTTACTTGGATCCACAATCAATGCTCGTGGAAGCAGCAGTCAGTAGATCAAAAGACCTACTGCATTAGGTAAATCTGCTGCACAAGACCTCGTTAACACATTGAAGAACAAGAATTTTACATTGAGGGCTAAGGTGGGCCTGACCCAAGCTATGGTATTCTTCACTGAATCAGATGAATGTGAAAGTTGGACATTGAATAAAGAAGACGATAGAAGAATCGATGCGTTTGCATGGTGGAGCTGGAGAAGAATATAGAAAGCAGCATGGACTGCTGAAGGACAAAGCAATCTGTACTGGAAGAAGGAAGGCCAGAGTGCTCCTTAGAGGCAAGGATGACAAGACTGGGTCTTACAAATTTGTCTTGCATATTATTGTCGGAAGACACCCGTCCCTGGACAAGGACATCATGTTTGGTAAAGTAGAGGGCAGCAAAAAAGAGGAAGCCCTCAAGGACATGGATGGACACCATGGCTGCAAGGATGGCTCAGGCACAGGAACAGTTGTGAGGATGGTGCAGGACCAGGCACTGTTTTGTTCTGTGGTGCATTGAGTTGCTCTGCGTCAGAGCCGACTTGATGGCATCTAACAAGAGCAGCCTGTAATTAAACAGTTCTTTAAAAAATAACAACAATTTTTTGAGGAAATAAGCTAAATGATTGTTTAGATAACAAAGTTATATAAATGTTTATTTTCCATTCCCTTCAGATGAACTGGCCTTTTAGGAAATTGGTTGATATTGTTATGACTTGCAAAATAAACTTGCTCATCTAGAAATAGTGCTATTGTCACATCAATTATGCAATAGCTCTTAATATTTGAATTTTAAAATTCCTCAAATAAAATGTACAATGTGTAAATTTTCTATAAAATAACAATGATATTTTCCATTGAATTTTGGACCACTTGTTCTTTCTTGTCAATCATATGCCAGCAGAACTATAATCAAGTGACTTGTACCTCTCTGCCCAAAGTGAACCAAAACACCTCTTTTGGTTGAGCATTCCCTTGCATTTGAATCATGCTCTGCCACCCAGCAGCTACTGAGATTGGTCTAATGAACTGGGAAGACACAGCGTCAACAGAAAGTGAGGTTGTATGATTTCAAGCATTATTTCAAGACGAAGAATACTCCTGGAGATCTGTGAAGAGTCTGCCAAGAGGTATAATATGAAAGAGGAATAAAATTATTTTCAACTGCCTTGCAAGTACTCTTTACTATCTCAGACAAAATTATATATTCTAAATCAACATTTTGCTTACTAATGTTCAAATAAGAAAGATGCTTATTTGTGTTTTATTGACTGAAACGCAGTATTCAGTTCTGCAGACCATAACAAACTGTGGATAACCTTGAGGAGAAGGAGAATTCCGGAACACATCATTGTGCTCATGTACTGGTGAATGTGTCAAGAATCACGAAGCAGTGGGCAAGCAGAACGAGGGAGTATCGTATGGTGAAAATCAGGAAATGTGTGTCAGGGTTGCATGCTCCCCCGACACTGGTCAATCTGTCTGCTGAGCAAATCATCTGAGAAACTCGGTCTTATGAAGAAGAATGGGGCATCAGGATTGGAGGAAGGGTTATTAACAAGCTTTGATATGCAGGTGATACACCTTGCTTGCTAAAAGGGAGGAGGATTTATTTATTTTGTCAGTGTAGCATTTTCCCAGGTTCTTCTAGTCTTTTCTGTGTTTTTCTTTATTTCATCTGTAGTGTAATTTATTTCATTTCTCAGTAGGCAGTTCTTTTTTTTTTTTTTTTTTTAACATTTCATTAGGGGCTCTCAGTAGGCAGTTCTATTGCTTTTTAATTCCTCTAAGAGGTCTTTTGGCTCCGTAAGATGTTTCCTTGTTTGGGTCACTCTGTCTCGTTTCTTCATGTGCACTGAAAGAGTCTGTTGTCTTTAGGATATTGTAGTGTTGTTGTATTTGTAGTTATCTGATGAGACTCTGGCCACTTACTACCTGACTACTCATGGGTGTAATAGAGAATATCAGTGTGTGCACAATTCTCTGCTTGCTGTTCACATAATATAGTTGAGGGCTAGTTGTGACTGATGTTTCCTGATAACTGTTAATGATTACTGGCAAAGAAATGTGCTCTCAGCCAGTAAGCGTTGTCGAAAAAGTGATAAATTTAGTTGGCCCCGTGGGGACGTGGTTGCGTCTTCCATCAGGTGGTAAAATTTAAAAAGAGAACGAGAAAACAAAACAAAATAGCCAAACTAGAAGAAGAAAAACAAAAAGAAACAATAAGCAATCTTGGTAAAGCATGTGAACAACAGCAAGTAAAATAGTTAATAACTGAGAAGGGAAGAGTAAAGGGCAAACAAAGATATTTCAAAAGGAAAGAAAAAATGAATAGGGAAATTATTGTGAGAGGAAGAAAAGAAAATAGTAAGAAAAAATGATGGGCTAAAGGGAGTAGGTATAAGGCATCATGCAAAAAAAGAATATATGTGTGTGTGTGTGTGTGTATATGTATCATAGTGAATGAAGGGGGAAGTGTAGAGTGGAGACCCGAGGCCCAAGTGTCAACCACTGGAGATCCCCTCACAGAGGGGTTTAGGAGAGGAGACGGGTCAGTCAGGGTGTGATGTAGTACCGATGAAGAACACAGCTTTCCTCCAGATCCTGGATGCTTCCTCCCCCCAACTACCATGATCTGAATTCTACTTTGCAGGGCTGGATAGGGCAGAGGCTGTACACTGGTACATATGAGGGCTGGAGGTACAGGGAATCCAGGGTGGATGATACCTTCAGGACCAGGGGTGTGAGGGGCGAGGCTGGGAGAGTAGAGGGTGAGTGGGTTGGAAATGGGGAACTGATTAAAAGGATCCACATGTGACCTCCTCCCTGGGAGATGGACGGCAGAGAAGGGAGGTAAGGGAGACTCCGGATAAGGCAAGATAGGACAAAATAACAATCTGTGGATTATCAAGGGCTCAGGAGGGAGGGGAGAGCAGGGAGGGAGGGGAAAAAAAGAGGACCTGATGCAGAGGGCTTAAGGGGAGAGCAAATGCTTTGAGAGTGATTAGGTCAAAGAATGTACGGATGTGCTTTATACAATTGATGTATGTATATGTATGGATTGTGATAAGAGTTGTATGAGCCCCTAATAAAATGTAAAAAAAGAAAAGAAAAAATGATGGGCTAAAAGAAAGAAATAGAGGAAAGCAACGTTTTAAAAATAGAACGACAACATACACAAACCAAAGGGAAAAATTGTGGGGTCTAGGGCACCCAGTTGGGTTGATACCCTCTGCCAGATAAAGAAATAATGTAATGGTTGAGGGGGTTAGGGGGTGGGACATCAATCCTAAATGGAGGTTCTGCCAGCCTCCATGCTTCTGGGGCCAAGGTACCTTTCCTACGAGTAATGCATGCTGGCTCAGCTGGTGGCTGAGCTCAGAATGCTTGTTCCTGGAAGGAATTCTTTCAAGTCAGAAGACAAATGCAGGCAGGGCCACTCATCATGGAATGAGTTCCTGCCTGTCTAAGGTGGCCAGGGAGCCAGCACTACTTATTCACCTGGTCTGATGAGAGGTATTCAAGTCCATTCTTATATCCACCAGCAAGCACTTCCGATCTCAGAGATGGGCTGTGCAGAGGTGGGTGGGTGGGTGGGTGAGGGTTGAGGTTGGCCATGCTTTTGGTCACCAGAGGGTGAGAGGAACAAGGGAGGAGGATTCCATCTTTTTCATTACTTGTTATCTGTGTGTCATGCCCTTCTCTGAATGGAATGCTGCTTGCAAAAGTTCAACATGACCATGCTGCACTATGCTGTCAGGATAACTGACAATTCTCCCTGTGCCTCCTTTTGCATCGTTTTTGTTCAGCTTCTTCTCCTAGTTGATATTCAATCCACTTCTATATATTTTCTTTTTTTAAATCATTTTATTAGGGGCTCATACAACTCATACATATATCAATTGTGTAAAGCACATTTTTACATTCAATGCCCTCATCATTCGCAAAACATTTGCTTTCCACTTAAGCCCCTGGCATCAGCCCCTCATTTTCCCCCTCATTCCCCGCTCCTCCCTCCCTCATGAATCCTTGATAATTTATAAATTATTATTTTGTCAACATATCCCTTCACCCACTTTTCTGTTCTGTCTCTCAGGGATGAGGTTATATGTAGATCCATATAATCGGTTCCCCCTTTTCACCTCACCCTCCTTCCACCCCCCTGGTATCACCACTCTCGGTACTAGTCCTGAAGGGATGATCTGTCCTGGATTCCCTGTGTTTCCAGTTCCTATCTGTACCAGTGTACATCCTCTGGTCTAGCCAGATTTGTAAAATAGAATTGGGATCATGATAGTGGGTGGGGAGGAAGCATTTAGGAATTAGAGGAAAGTGGTATGTTTCATCGTTGCAACACTGCTCCCTAACTGCCTCGTCTCCTCCCTGAGACTCTTCTGTAAGGGGATATCCAGTCGCCTACCAATGGGCTTTGGGTCCCCACTCCGCACTCCCCCTCATTCACAATGATATGATTTTTCTGTTCTTTGATGCCTGATAACTAACCCTTGGGCAACTTGTGATCATACAGACTGGTATGCTTATTCCATGTGGGCTGTGTTGCTTCTCAGCTATATAGCCGCTTGTTTATCTTCAAGCCATGAAGACCCTAGATGCTAATATCTTTTGATAGCCAGGCTCCATCAGCTTTCTTCACCACACTTGTCTTCACACTTTCTTCACACACTTGTCTTCAGCAATCGTGTTGGGAAGGTGAGCATCATGGAATGCCAGTTTAATAGAACAAAGTGTTCTTGCATTGAGGGAGTACTTGAGTGGAGGCCAAATGTCCATCTGCTACCTAAACCTATAACTAAACCTATAAATATATGCACATAGATTTATTTTCCCATCCTCATATATAAATATATTTACATATATACATGGATTTATTTAGACTTCTATGAATGCCCTTTGCCTCTTAGCTCTTTCCTCTATTTCATTTTACTTTCCTCTTGTCCCACTATCACTTCACTCTTCATTTGGGTTTCAGTAATTCCTCTCAGTTACATTGCCCTTGATCATGCCCTACCAGGCCTCCTACACCCTCCTCACCACCGATTTGGATCACTTGTTGTTCCCTTGTCCCTGGGTTTGTTAACACCACTTCCTTTCCCCCCACCTTCCCCTTTCCCATGTCCCCCAGAACCATGAGTCGGGTTGTTTTCTCCTCCAGATTGTTCATCCAGACGATCTTATTTAGACAGACCTGCAGAGATAATAACATGCACAAAAAACAAGACAGAGCAAACAAAGCAACAAAAGAAAACAAAACAACAATAAGCCAATGAGCCCCCCCAAAAAAACACCCTGTAGTTAGTTCAAGGTCTGTTTGTTGGCTTTGGGCGTGTTTTCCAGTTGAGTCTGATGGGGTGCCAAGTCCTGGTCCCAAAGTCTATTTTTGGTATTCCCTGGGAACTTCATTGCTCTGTTCCCCTTGCTGTTCTGTTGCATGCACTTAGTGTTTTGCCTCGGTATGGTGGGGTCAGAGCGGGCACAATTCCCACACTGTCTCCAGTGTTGTCCCCTATGGGGCTATGGGTCAGTGAGGGATGTCCTGTATCATAGTGGGGCCGGTCTTCCCTGTGGATTGGCTGCTCTGAGAATGAATATTGTTCTTACAGCTTGGTGGACCAGGTTGTGCTCCACTCTCTCACCCCCCGCCCCTACATTTGCTCCCATGTGCTCTGATCAGACATGTCCTTCTCGCTGAGCTGCAGCTTCAGTGCTGTCCTCTGAAATAAATTCTTCTGGGGGGAGTGGCAGGTGTCCATGTAGTGAGGATTGGGGTTGGTCCTTCACCTACCTTCCTTTTTTATTAGTGTGTTGGGTGTGTGTGTGTGTGTGTGTGTGTGTGAGTGAGTGTGTGTGTGTGTGTGTGTGTCTTCTTGACTTCTTCCCATCCTTAAGCCAATGCTATCTTTGGGTCTGTTTTGTCTTTGTTGCCCTCTGGGTGAGGTTGTTCTATGTGGTAGTCTCTTATTTATGTTTGGTGAGTGTTGTTCTTCTGCCCATACTGGGCCAGCAAGGATCTTTTGTAGGGCTGGGTTTCTTCTAACATATCCTTTGAGTTTTTGCTTATCTCGGAAGACTCTTACTTCTCCATCTAGCTTGATCGATAATTTGGCTGGTGAGAGCATTCTTTGGTTTGAGTGATTTTACTTCAATTTTTGGAATATGTTTCTCCACTCTCTTCTCTTCTACATTGTTTGGGAACCTTTATATGTGATTGCTTGCTTTTCCCTAGCTGCTCTCATGATTTTCTCCTTTTGTTCATAGTTGGATAGTTGACTTCTTTGTTGTGTCTTCCTCTGGTAAGCCACTAATTCTGATGTTGTTCTTCATAGCATCAAATATAGTTCTTAGGTTTTCTTCAGCTTCTCTGATAATTTTATTAGGTTGTTGTTCGCATTTGTTAAAGTTTGTTAGGCTGTTCTCCAAGTCACTGGTGCGGTTCTCTGCTTCTTCCAGTCAATTCTCAAGGTCCGTGAATCTGCTACTGGTTTTTGTTATCTCTTCTCTAAGCTCTTGACTTTCCCTGTGGTGTATGGACTTTATCTCTTCCATCATTTCAACCTTTTTCTGGAATATCCTGTATGACTCCAAGCAGCATTCTGAAAATTTCTTTCTGTAGCAGATCAATGTTTGCTTCTTCTATGCACGTTGTTAGGTACAGGACATCTTTTGCCATTGCCTTTTGTTTCTCGTGTGTGTGTGTGTGTGTGTGTGTGTGTGTGTGTGTGGTCATTGGGGCTCTTGCTGTTTACGTTGAATTGATTTGGAGGAACCTGGTGCCATTTTCCAGGGAGTTGAAGAGCATTGGCCCTCTCTGGGAGACTCGTAGGAATGCTTCTTTGAACTTCCTGCAGCTAATTTCACTATGGAATTAGCCTACCACTTTCTCCTCCTGTGGCTTCACTCTCAAGGGGAGTGCCCCAGAAGGCTGGTGGGTTGTCTGCTTTGGTGTAGAACACTGCGAATGATGGGTGGAATTTCCCTGGTCAGGTAGATCACTATGGAGGTTGGACAGAGGTTTCTGAAGCAGCTTGGAACATTGGTGAGTATTGGCCGAGCTGCCTTAGTCTGTGGGAGGCACTAAGGTAGGTGGGAGGAAGTTCCCTCAGTCACATGGGCCCACAGAGGATAAATAGGAGCCCTTCCAGCCACACAGGCAGGGATTCCCCATCCTTGGGATATGCTGCACAGGGTGGAGCTCACCTACCTGGGTGGAGGGCAGGTGTAAATGCCCTAGGCTAAGGGGAGTGGTCTGAAGGTGAGCAGTGAAGTGTGCGAGAACAGGGAAGAGACAAAGAGGAAAAAAGAAAACTAAGTCCTCTGAGACTGTGGGGGGATAGAGAGAAGAGAGGGAAACAAAATTAACAATGTATCTGAGCCCCATCCCTGCCTGTGAAGCTGCAAGGATTTAGTACCTGCCCTGAAGCAGATGAAAATTGAGGCTGTGTTGAGATTAAGCCCCAGTGGCTGCTCCAAATGGGCCCGGGTCTGGCAGAGACAGTGGCAGGGCTAAGGTCAAGCCTTAGCTGGCCTCCACTGTGGTAAGCCAAAAGCCCCCAGTCCCTCAAAACCTTGTGAATCTATGCCTACTTATCTTTATGATGCTGCTCCTGCAATCCATCAGAGTTGAATTTCCCTCTTAGTAACTCTCCTGGGCTGATTTCTGCTGAGTCCCTCTGGTATGTGTTACTCAGTTGCCATCTTCCCGGAAGTCCTCTATGGAAGTCCTCTATACCCTTTCTTCTGAAGCTTGAGGTTCCAGGATTATCCTCCATGTCTGCTTTGTTGGGTATTGTCTGGTGTCTTTGTTGTAGAGAGTCTGAGTAGCATGTCTGACTAGTTTTCCATCTTTCCGGAAGGCCTTCTAGTTATTCAAATTTATAAACTATGGTAGACATAATTTCCTATTTAGATAAAATGGAACAGCAAAGAGTAAAGTGTAGTGAAGAAACCAGAGGGGGTCTAGCTGTCATAAAGGATAGTATCTGGGATCTTAAAGGCTTGTCTTCAAACAAGCAGCCACCTAAATGAGGTGCCAAGTAAGTCCATGACTAAGGTGCTTAGTCCACAACTAAGCACCTCAACCTATGTGGTCCAAGGATTATAAGTAATAAAATCCAAATCTGAAGACCACAGAAAACAGTAGGAGCCCCAGTGTCACAGTGGTCACACATTGGGTTGCGATCCTCAAGGTCAGCAGTTGGAAACCACCAGCTCCTCAGAGGGAGAAAGACCAGGCTTTCTACTCCCATAAGTTACAGTCTTAGAAACTCACAGGAGCCATTGAACCCTGTCCTATAGGGTCACTATGAGTTGGCATCAGCTCAATGGCAGTGATTTGGTTTTTTGTTTAGGGAAGACAGTAGAAGCCCAAGACTCATCTGAGTTAAGCCTCTGGTGAAGCCCCTCTGAACATAGTGCAGGGATATGAATAGCAATGCTAAGAGATATAGAGCATTGTAAAGTCGATGACAGCAGATGTAGTCGAATGGGTGTGAGTTGTAGTCGTTCACATGTGCTGGACTTACTTAGACTGTGGTTAGGTGTGGTCGAGTCAGTTAGGACTCATATGGACCCCATGTACAGCAGAATGAAACACTGCCTGACCCACACCCATCGCACAACTGTTCTATTTGAGTCCATTGTCGCAGCCCTTGTGTCAATTTGTTTCCCTGATGGTCTTTTTCTTTTTCACTTACCTTCTGCTTTGCCTAGCTTGACGTCTGTCTCCAGGAACTTCCTTCTTCTAGTCACATGTCCAAACGGCATGAGATGAAGTCTCAACATCTTCACTTCTAAGGGGCATTTTGATTGTGCTTCTTCTAAGGCAGTTTTTTTTTTTCTCATAGTCAATGGTATTTTCAATATTCTTTGCCAGTACCACAGTTCAAATGTATCCCTCTGTAGTCTTTCTTCCAGGGTTCTCATTCAACTTTCAACATACCATGTGCTGTTGCTCCTGAGTGCCACTTAGTTCATACTCATGGACAACAGAACAAAGCACTGTCCAGTAAACATTTGCTTGTGTTTTATCAACTATGCAAAATTATTTGACTATGTGGCTTATAACAAATTATTAATAACAGAGATTGTATGCAGTCATATTTAAACAGGAGATATGATTTTGCTTTACTTACAAGTCAGAATCTACTTGATGGCAGTGAGGGGGTGGTGGTGTGAAAACAGAACATAGTGGGGGTGGCCACTAATGGGTATACATTTTTATTCAGAGGGATACAAATGTTCTAAAAATTCCTATGGATATTGTTTAAGGACAGATTCAGAGAGTAGGTATTTCTTGAGCCAAATGCCTTTATGTCAACCACCTAAATTTCCAATTCTACAACTTATTGAGCAATACTCTGTTTACCCTTTGTCTCTGGCTTCATTCTGAAGTTTACCTCCCAGCATCCACCAGGCATTTGAAAATTGAAAAAAAAAAAAATATATATATATATATATATACACACACACACACACTCAAGTAGCCCTGACAAAGAGCTGTTCATTTACGAAGTCTTACAAGTGTAGGCAGTTTGTTTAAACATTAAATATCTTCAAGTTGCCTACTTAAAGTTTTCGGTTACACAATCCATTTTATTAAACGCCTCATTATTGACTGGTTTACCAGCTGTATGAGAATTTGTTCTATTTTAATTCACTACTTGAAATAAATATGCATTCCAGTTAAAAATTTAAAAATAAAATAAAATTGCCTGTGACAATAGTTGCACAATTTTGTAAATACAAACGATCTCTAGATGGTGAACCAGGTCTGTACGTGGAATTTTTAAAACTATAATATGCTTTATGGGATACATTTTAACTCTGTAAATTGAACATAAATCAAACCATTGTTGATGAAGGCAATTAACATACAAATGTGCTTTACACAATTGATGTATGTATGGATTGTGATAAGAGTTGTATGAGTCTCTAATAAAACAATTAAAATAAAAAACCTTTGTAACCCAGAGACAGTCTCTACACTAAAACCCACTGAATTGTATACTCTAAATGGGAAGGGGAATTGTGTGGAACTTGAATTATATCTCAACAAAGCTGTTAAAAGATCAAGAGTGGGAGGACTTCCGGGAAGATGGTGACGGAGTGACACATACCAAAGGGACTCCGCAGAATCTAGCCCAGGAGAGTTGCTGGAACACAGGAGGAGCATCATAAAGATAAGTAGGCACAGACCCATGGGGTTTTGAGGGGCTGGCGGCTTTTGGTTTACCTCAGTGGAAGCCAGCTGGGGCTTGACCTTGACCCCTGCCACTGTCTCTGCTGGAGCCAGGACCATTTGGAATCTGTAGGGGGGCGGCTTGTTTTCAGCATAGCCACAGTTTCTCCCCACCTGCCTCAGGGCAGGGACAGGACACTTGCAGCTCCAAGGGTAGGGATCAGGGTTCAGCTACATTGTTGCTTCTGTTTACATCTCTGCTCTTTGTTCCCCTACAGCCCTGGAAGACTGCCCAGGGGCTTCTTCTCCGCACAGCCACAGCTTGCCACCGCTACCTCTGGGTGGGGACTAAACCCTTGCAGCTCCATGGCAGGGATCAGGGTTCAGTTACATTGTTGCTTTTGTTTACATCTCTGCTCTCTGTTCCCCCAGTCTTTCAGGGCTGCCCAGGGGCTTTTTCTCCCCTCAGCTGGCGTTTGCCACCACTGCCTGGGGGCAGGGACTAAACCCTTGCAGCTCCAAGGGCCGGAAGTGTGACTCAGCTACATGGTTGCTTTTATTTCCCTCTCTCCCCTATATTTCAGCACAGTCTAAAAGGTCTTACTTTAAATTTTTTCCCCTCCTCTTTGTCTCTTTCCTGTTCTCTCACACTACACTGCTGACCTCCAGACCACTCCTCTTAGCCTAGGGCATTTACACCACACCCAGCTAGGTGAGCTCCACCCTGAGTAGCTAGCCTGAGGCTAGGGAAAGCCCTGATTTCCCTCCAGGGGATACTTTGCCCAACTTCTCACCAGGGAATTCATGCCTGTGTACCTGGGGGCATAAAGTAGCTCCTTGAAAACTCATCAACATTCCAAGATATTGCAGGAACCTCTGCCCAACCTCTGCAATACCAAAGTAGACAACCCATTAGGCTTATGAGGTACTCACCTGATAGGGAAGCCGCAGGAGGATAAAGTGGTAGGTTAATCCCATAGTAAAATTAGCTGTAGGCAGTTCAAAGAAGTATTTACAAGTCTCCCAGAGAGAGCCAGTGCTTTTTGACTCCCTAGAAAATAGCACCTCGCTCCTCTAAAACAACTCAATGCAAAAAGCCATCAGCCCCAGTAACTTCAACGAAAAAGCAGGAGAAACAAAAGGCAATGGCAGAAGATCTCCTGAACATAACAACATACATAAAGGAAGCAGACATCAAGCTGCCACATAAAGAAAGTTTCAGAATGCTACTTGGAGTCATACAGGATATAAGGGAAACAATACAGAAAAAAAGATAAAATGATAGAGTAGATAACGGCCATACACCAAAAGGAAATACAGGAGCTTAGGGAGGAGATAACAAAAACTAGTAGCAGAAACATGGACCTTGAGAATCAACTGGAGGTATCAGAGAACCACATCAGTGACTTGGAAGACAGGCAAGCAGACTTTAACAAACGTGAACAGAAATCTAATAAGATCATGAGAGAAGCTGAAGAAAACCTAAGAGCTATGGCTGATGCAATGAAGCAAAACAACATTAGAATTATTGGCTTACCGGAGGAAGACACAAAAAAGAAGTCATCTGCAACAATAGTGAGTGAATTCTTGGAGGAAAACTTTCCCAGTTTAATGAATGAAAACCAGGCAATCATTCAGGAGGCTGAAAGAACACCAACTAGATTGAATCCCAAGAAGAAGTCACCAAGGCACATAATAGTTAAATTATCCGGATTTGAGGAAAAGGAGAAAATCATGAGAGCAGCTAGGGAAAAAAAGCAATCACATATAAAGGTTCCCAAATAAGAATATGCTCAGACCTATCCGCAGAATCTATGAAGAAGAGGAGAGAGTGGAGTAACATATTCCAAAAATTGAAGGAAAACAGCGCAAACCCAAGAATACTCTACCCAGCCTAAATATCGATCAAGATAGATGGAGAAGTAAGAGTCTTCCTATACAAGGAAAAACTCAAAGAATACGTTAAAAGAACCCCAGCCTTACAAAAGATCCTTGGTGACCCAGTATGGGCAGAAGAACAACACTCACCAAGCAGGAGGAAAGTCAAGGGAGATGGAGGAAGGAGCTGGGAGTCAAGGGGCATTTATGGAGGGCTAGACAAAGACATGTACATGCAAACATATATATGAGGATGGGGAAATGGATCTAAGTGTCTACATTTATAGGTTTAATATTAAGGTGGCTGAAGGACCTTGGGCCTCTACTCAAGCACTCCCTCAATGCATGAATACTTTAGTTTATTAAATTGGCACTCTATGATGCTCACTCTCCCGACACAACTGCTGAAGCCAAAGTGGGTGAACAAGTAAATGTGGTGAAGAAAGCTGATGGTGCCCGGCTATCAAAAGAGATAGTGACTGGGGTCTTTAAGGCTTGAAGATAAACAAGCGGCCATCTAGCTCAGAAGCAACAAAGCCCACATGGAAAAACACACCAGCCTGGGTGATCAAGTGGTCCCAAAGGGATCAGTTATCAGGCATCAAAGAACACAAAATCATCATATCATTGGCTGCACACCTCCATGATAGGATCGCTGAAGACAAATGGGTGCATAAGCAAATGTGGCGAAGAAAGCAGATGGTGCCCGGCTATCAAAAGAGATAGTGTCTGGGGTCCTAAAGGCTTGAAGGTGAACAAGCAGCCATCTAGCTCAGAAGCAAAAATGCCCACATGGAAGAAGCACACCAGCCTGTGCGATCACAAGGTGCCCAAGGGACCAGGTATAAGGCATCATGCAAAAAAAAAAAAGAATATATGTATGTGTGTGTGTATATATATATATATATATATATATATATATATATATATATATATATATATATATATACCATATTGAATGAAGGGGGAAGTGCAGAGTGGAGATCCAAGGCCCAAGTGTCGGCCAATGGAGATCCCCTCATAGAGGGGTTTAGGAGAGGAGATGGGTCAGTCAGGGTGCAAGGTAGTACCGATGAAGAACACAGCTTTCCCCCAGATCCTGGATGCTTCCTCCCCCCAACTACCATGATCCGAATTTTACCTTGCAGGGCTGGATAGGGCAGAGGTTGTACACTGGTACATATGAGTGCTAGAGGCACAGGGAATCCAGGGTGGATGATACCTTCAGGATCAAGGGTGTGAGGGGCAATGCTGGGAGAGTGGAGGGTGAGTGGGTTGGAAAGGGGTTACTGATAACAAGGATCCACATGTGACCTCTTCCCTGGGAGAGGGACAGCAGAGAAGGGGGGTAAGGGAGACTCCGGATAGGGCAAGATATGACAAAATAACGATGTATAAATTACCAAGGGCACATGAGGGAGGGGGGAGGGAGGGGAATAAAAAAGAGGGCCTGATGCAAAGGGCTTAAGTGGAGAGCAAATGCTTTGAGAATGATTGGGGTAGGGAATGTAAGGATGTGCTTTATACAATTGATATATGTATATGTATGGATGGTGATAAGAGTTGTATGAGTCCCTAATAAAATGTAAAAAAAGAAAAGAAAAGGGGAAAAAAAGAAAAATGATTAGGGCAAAGAATGTACAGATGTGCTTTATACAATTGATATATGTATATGTATGGATTGTGATAAGAGTTGTATGAGCCGCTAATAAAACATTTAAAAAAACAAACAAACAAACAAAAAAGAACAACCTCACCCAGAGGGCAACAAAGACAAAACAGGCTCCTAGATAGCATTGGCTTAACGATGGAAAGAAGTCAAAAATGATACACACACACACACACACACACACACACACTAATGAGAAAGGAAAGTAAGAAAACTCCCAAGACAATAGGTATAAAATGACATCACAGAGTCTGCAAATGGACATGATAACCCTGAATATCAATGGCCTGAACTCAGGCATTAAAAGACTGAGACTAGCAGAATGGCTTAGAAAACACAACCCATCAATCTGCTGCCTACAGGAGACACATCTCAAGGTTACAGACAAAAATAGGCTGAGAATCAAAGGCTGGAGAAAGTCACACCAAGCAAACAGCAATACAAAAAACAGGGGTTGCAATCCTAATCTCGGATAAAATTGACCTCAAATTGCAAACCATAAAAAGAGATAAGCAGGGACACTATATAATGCTCAAGGGAATGGTAGAGAAAGAACCACTAAGCATTGTAAACATATATTCCCTGAATAAGAGACCTACTGTATACATCAACCAAACACTCCAAAAGATTGAAAAAGAAATCACAGCCTCAACAATTATAGTGGGTGACTTCAACACACTACTCTCTTAGAAATATAGATCACAGGGAAACAAACTCAACAAGGAGGCTAGAGATCTAAAGGCCACAATTAGACAATTTGACCTGATAGATATTTACAGAGTTTTTCATCCAAATACAAAAAAAAAAATCACATTATTTTGGAGCTTACATAGCACATATTCAAAGATAGATCACATGCTGGAGCATAAGGCAAGTCTATATAAATTTAAGCACATTGAAATCATACAGATCTCTCTTTGACCACTGGGCCATAAGGCTGTAAATCAATAAAAGGAAGACAAAGAAAACAAGAACAAACAATTGGAGGTTGAATAACTCTACTTCAAAACGAGTGCGTAGTGGTGCAAATCAAAGATGAAATTAGGAAATTTCTAGAAACTGAGAATGAGCACACGACATACCAAAACTTATGGAACACAGCAAAGGCAGTGATCAGAAGAAGTTTCATTGCAATACATGCACACCTGAGAAAGGAAGAGAGAGTCATGATTGATATGCTGGCACAAAATTTACAACAACTAGAGCAGAGTCAGTAGGACAATCCTACTAACAGCAAAAGAAAAGAAATTATAAAAATCAGGGCTGAGTTTCAGGAGAGGAAAAATAACAAAACTATGGAAAAATTAAAACTGCTAAAAGTTGGTTCTTTGAAAGGATAAACAGAATAGATAGATCACTGGCAAACCTAACCAAAGAAAGGAGGGGACAAATTTCAATAACAAGAATAAGGGATGAAAGAGGGGACATTACAACAGAACCCAATGAAGTAAAAAGGATAGTTACCCAGTACTAGGAATGACTGTACTCCAATGGATTCAACAATTTGGAAGACATGGACAAATTCTTGGAAAAACAATCCCTCCCTAGTCTATCCTCGGTGAACATCAAGAATCTCAACAGACCCATAGCAATAGAAGAAATAGACAAGGTTATCAAGGGATTACCAACAAAAAAAAACAAACAAACCCTGGACCAGATGGCTTCACTGGAGAATTCTACCAAGCATTTAGGGAAGAACTAACTCTAATCCTACACAAACTCTTCCAGAACATAGAAAAAAAGGGCAAACTCCTGAACTCCTTCAATGAAGCTAGTATAACTCTGATACCAAAACCGGACAAGGATCCCACAAGAATCTAGAAATACGGACTAATATCCCTAGTGAGCATCGATGCAAAAATCCCTAACAAAATATTAGCCAACAGAATACAAAAGTATATAAAACAAATAATTCACCATGACCAAGTGGGATTCATACTAGGGATACAGGAATTGTTCAACATACAAAAGACCATTAGTATTATTCGTCACATTCACATGAAAAACTATAAGAACCACATGATAATATCGATAGATGCAGAAAAAGCATTCGATAACATCCAACACCAATTCCTGTTTAAGACACTTGAGAAGATAGGAATGGAAGGAAATGCCTCTAGACAATACAAGCTATATATGAAAAACAAACAGCAAACGTGGTAGTCAATAGAGAAAAGACTAACACAATCCCACTGAAAAAGGGGACCAGACAAGGATGCCCCTTGTCCCCAATCTTATTTACTATCTTGCTGGAGGTTTTAGCTAACAGCATAAGGCAAAGAAGAGACATCAAAGGTATTTGTCTGGAGAAGGAAGAGGTGAAACTATCATTATTTGCAGATGATATGATTTTATATATGGAAAATGCCAAAAGTTTCACGAGGGGAGTACTGGAAGAAATAGAGGAGTTTGGCAGAGTGGCAGGATACAAGATCAACAAACAGAAGTCCATCGGACTATTATACACATTGGATAAGACCACAGAAGAGAAGATCAAAAAGGTGGAAGACTCAATATAGTAAAGATGTCAGTTCTGCCCAACGCACTATGTAAGTTTAATGCTATCCCGATACAATTACCCCCATCTTTCTTCAAAGAAATGGAAAAACTGATGACCAACTTCATATGGAGAAGGAAGAAGCCCAGAATTAGCAGAGAACTCCTCAAAAAGAAGGACACAGTGGGAGGGCTTGCTTTACCTGACTTTAGCACATATTATACAGCCACAGTTGTCAAAACCGCATGGTATTGGTACAATGACAGATTCTCAGACCAATGGAAAAGAACTGAAAACCCAGAAATAAAATCATCAGCATACAGACAACTGATCTTTGATAAGGGTACCCAAAATATCCAATGGGAAGCAGATGCCCTCTTTAACAAGTGGTACTTGAAAAAATGGATATTTACCTGCAGGAAAATGAAGCAAGATCCTTATCTCACTCCATGCACAAGAATAAACTCAAGGTGGGTCACAGACCTTGAAGTTAAACACCAAACTATTAGGGTCATTGATGAGGGAATTGGGACCAATTTGAGAACTTTGGCACAGGGAATACATAGGCTATCGGAAATAGGAACAGACACAAACACAGAGGAGGCACAAATTGACAAATGGGAAATCCTGAAAATAAAACACCTGTGTACATCGAAAGAATTCACCAAGAGAGTAATAAGAGAGTCCACGGACTGGGAAAACATCTTTAGCAATGACACATCAGACAAAGACCTTATCACTAAAATCTACAATACTCTGCTAGCTTTTAAAAAGAAAAAAACTAATTGCCCACTTGAGAGGTGGGCAAAGGACTTGAACAGAAGTTTCACAGGGGCAGAAATCCGAATGACCAACAAACATAAGAAAATGTTCCTGATCTTTAGCCATAAGAGAAATGCAAATTAAAACAACAATGAGGTACCACCTAACACCCTCAAAGGTAGCCCAATTCAAAAAATCAGAAAGCAACAAGTGTTGGAGGTGCCGTGGGGAGACAGGAACTCTCATCCATTGCTGATGGACTTGTAAGTATGTATGACCACTATGGAAATCGATCTGGCGATATCTAAAACAGATGGAAATCGAGTAACCATGCGACCCAGCAATCCCACTACTGAGCATATACCCAGAAGAGGCATGAAACAAACCAAGGCCAGACATCTGTGCTCCAATGTTCATTGTGGCACAGTTCACAATTGCAATGAGTTGGAAGCAACCCAAATTTCCATCAACTGACGATTGGATTAAAAAACTGGGGTATAGATATGCAATGGAGTACTATGCATCACTAAAAACCAGTGATGACCGTATGAAGCACATCGCTGCATGGGAAGAACTGGAGGAAATCATGCTAAGCAAAGTAAGTCAGGCACAAAAGGACAAGTACAACATGAGTCCACTTAGGTAAGAGTTTTAAAAAACTGCAAAAGGGACATAGGGGAAAAGCTACTGTATACAAACATTCTGGGGTGAGGACCGTGTAATATGGCAGGGACAAGATCAAATGCAGGGATGCACATGGTAGACAACTGGTGAGGAGGTGGGGAAAGGGGGGGGGGAAGTATGAAAATAAGGAAGAAATGGGTAGCAGGGCACAGGGCGCTAACCCACCCAAGGGGAGGGTACTGTTTATATCTCCACAGGGAAAGAGGGACCAGACTTCAACCCAGTGACCCAATGTGTGAATGCAACATTCCGGCGTGGAGTAGGAAACCAGTGGAGAGGTCTTGGGGGCTGGCCCCAGTACCAAATACTAAGTGGATGCCTTTCCCTCCCCCCAGAAGAATTTATTTCAAAGGATGGCATTGAATCTGCAGCTCCGGGAGAGGGACATATCTGATCAGAGCATACAGGAGCAGATGAAGGGGTAGTAAGAGAGAGTGGAGCACATCCTGGCCCACCAGGCCATGAGGACGATGACCCCAATTATAGCAGCCAGTCCACAGAGAGGACCACATGGGCAGCCCCACTATGAGACTTGACGCCCCTCACTGACGCATGGCCCTGCGGAGGACAGCACCGGAGACACAGTGTGGGAATTGCGCCCGACCTGATCCCACCACACCGAGGCAAAGCACTGAGGGAGTGCAGCGGAACAGCAAGGGAATGTATCGGCAAGGTCCCCAGGGAATGCTGAAAGTGGACTTTGGGGCCAGGGCATGGCTCCCCAACAGACTGGACTGGAAAACACTCCTAAAGGCCAACAAACGATCCTTGAACTAACTGCAAGCTTTTCTTTCTTATTGTGTTTTGTTCTTTGTCAGTGGTTTGTTGCTGTTGTTGTTTTGTTGTATATTGTTGCTTGGTTTTGCTCTGTTTTGTTTTTGTGCATGTTATTATCTCCACAGGTCTGTCTAAATAAGATAGGCTGGATGAACAATCTGGAGGAGAAAACAACACGACCAACAGTTCTGGTGGGGCATGGGAAAGGGAGGTGGGGGAAGAGAGGTGGTGTTGACAAACCCAAGGACAAGGGAACAACAAGTGATCCAAATTGGTGGTAAGGTGGGTATGAGAAGCCTGGTAGGGTATGATCAAGGGTAATGTAACGAAGAGGTATTGCTGAAACCCAGGTGGGGACAGAGCATGATAGTGGGACAGGAGGAAAGCCAAGGGAAATAGAGGAAAGAGCTGGGAGGCAAAGGGCATTTATAGAGGTCTAGATAAAGACATGTACATATGCAAATATATTTCTATATGAGGATGGGGAAATAGATCTATGTGCCTTATATTTATAGGTTTAGTATTAAGGTAGCAGAAGGACATTTGGTCTCCACTCAAGTACTCCCTCAATACAAGAATACTTTCTTCTATTAAATTGACATTCTATGATGCTCACCTTCCAGACACAACCACTGAAGACAAAGTGGGTAAATAAGCAAATGTGGTGAAGAAAGCTGATGGTGCCCGTCTATCAAAAGAGATAGCGTCTGGGGTCTTAATGGCTTGAAGATAAACAAGCGGTCATCTAGCTCAGAAGCAACAAAGCCCAAATGGAAGAACACACCAGCCTGTGTTATCACAGGTGCCGAAGGGATCAGTTATTAGTCATCAAAGAACAAAAAATCATATCATATCCATCATCATCAGTTATTAGGCATCATCAGAACAAAAAAGCTTACCATAGTGAATGAGGGGTGCAGTGCAGAGTGGATTCCCAAAGCCCTTTTTTCACCACTGGGCATCCCCTTGCAGAGGGGTCTAGGCTGAGGAGACAAGCCAGTCAAGGTGAGATGTAGCACAGAGGAAAAATACAACTTTCCTCTAGTTCCTATATGCTTCCTCCTCACTCCCCCTCCCTCCCCCGCACTATCATGATCCGAATTCTACCTTGCAATTCTGGCTAGACCAGAGGTTGTACACTGGTGCAGATAGGAGCTGGAGGCACAGGGAATCCAGGGTGGATGATACCTTCAGGACCAGTGGTGTGAGTGGCGATACTGGGAGCATAGAGGGAGGATGGGTTGAAAAGAGGGAACCGATTACAAGGATCTACATGCGACCTGCTCCCTGGGGGACGGACAACAGAAAAGTGGGTGGAGGGAGATGTCTGAAAGGGCAAGATATGACAAAATAATAATTTATAAATTATCAAAGGCTCATGCAAGAGGGGGGAGTGGGGAGGAAGGGGAAAAATGAGGGCCTGATGCCAAGGGCTTTAGTGGAGAGCAAATGTTTTGAGAATGGTGAGGGCAATGAATGTACAGATGTGCTTTACACAATGGATGGATGTATAGATTGTGATGAGAGTTGTATGAGCCCCTAATAAAACGATTTTTTAAAAGATCAGGAGTGTCTGCCCCAGAGTAGTAGATATTTTTTACTCTCTAAGTTCTCGAGAGAAGCAGCGGATCAGGACGAGTTCAGCTGTCTGTACAGAAACCCGTGATTCCTTCAGAACGGCGTTCATCTTCGTTAGGAACGGCAGCTTGGAGGCAGGCGGTTTGGGGCTGCGTGACACTAAGGACTCGGGCTCTGTTTCTCTTTCTCATGCACCACCTTAGTACACACGGTGCTGACCCCTGAGGTCAACTGATGGTTCAGAAATGGCTTCTGGGGCTCCAGCCACGTACTCCTTAAACCAGACAGCAAGAACGAAAGAAATGCCAACGTGGCACACCACACACGTATACTTCCTTCTCATCGCCCAGGACTGACTCCCCGGTCTCTTATCACCCCTTGCTGTGAGGGACAGTGGGGACTGTAGGCTTCTAGCTGACAAAGGGCTGCCCTGCCTTGAATCAGGCCTCTATTTGAAGATGAAGGACAAATAGCTATTCGATGATTTAACTGTCAGGATCTCCCACGATTAGGTACTCTATTTGTCCATGAAACCTCCTGGTTTTTAAATGTTGGCACAGTTTTAAAAAGCGCCTTGCGGAACAAACACCAAACGTACGTATTGACGGCACTGCGAGTTGAAAACGGTGAGGCTGGGCATGGTCCTCTGAGGAAGGCTTAGGTGCTAAACTTACCTATGACAGCTTGGCGGGTGTCGTCAGGTTGAAAGCCGCTTTCCGTTAAAATGAGGACAGTGCTGAGTCACGGCGAACTGGCGAAGAGAGAACATGGACTAATGTTTTGCAAATATGAATGCAAAATCTACAAGCAAAGGGCACCGTTTGGACGCGCCGCTGTACGGCTTCAGACAAAAGCTTTGGGTTCTGCACAGAGGGTCCACGGCACGGGGGGGGGGGCAGGCCCCCTGAGTCACAGCCCCAGTGCTATTGTGGGGCGAGCTCACATTTTCTTTGTGTATAGACCAAAGCCGTGTAAGTTGCTATTTGGGCATGAAGGAACAAGAACAAAAACCTAGCAATTATCCACTCTGCGGTGAGCCCGTTGCTTCCTTGTCTTCATTTCCGGCACAGCTTAGGCCCCGCATGCTGGTAATTATGTCTCCTGGGAACATATGATAATAAACCATGGGCAGTTGGGTTTTTTTGGCAGGCAGGAAACCAATCTACAGCCCTTTGTTGCTACATGCTCTTTCAGTCTCTCTATAGCCGCGGAGGAGCCTGGGAGTGAGGGAAGAGAGCCTTTTTCTGGGGATTTGGCGCTGGGTCACTTGAGCATAGCACCAAGTGGCCATGAACGGGGAGGTGTGGATGTGTAGGCGGGCAGTGAACCAGGGCCCACACTTCTGTTTCCAGCTTCTCTGTGGCATCTTCTTTTTGCATCTGGTCCTTCAGCAGTATGTTCTAAGACAGGCATCCTCAAAATACGGCCTGTGGGCCACATGCGGCCCGCTGAGGACATTTATCCGGCCTGCTGAGTGTTTTTGCCCCGTTGTTTTTTAACTTCAAAATAAGATATGTGCCGTGTGCATAGGAATTTGTTCGTAGTTTTGTTTTGTTTTTAAACTATAGTCCGGCCCTCCGATGGGTCTGAGGGACAGTGAACTGACCCCCTGTTTAAAAAGTTTGAGGACCCCGGATTGAACTCCTTGCTAAAGCTTGTGCTTCCCAGTGTGTATAAGAAAGACACCTGGATAATTCTGCCATAATCTAAATAGGTTTTAAGAACTATGCATCAACAGCAAGCTAGATGTGCAATAACTGGACAACAGAAAAAAACAAACTGCTCTGGACAACGAGATTGAGTGACCCCACGGCACAGTATGTGGCAATGGCATATGCATTACCTTTTAAATTTCTCGATGGTCTGTCTTTGTGATACCCCGACATACTAGCTGCATTATCACCGGATCAGCCTTTGCGTTTGGAATGTCCCATTTTACACACTTCATATAAAGAGCAAAGTCCTTGATGAGTCATTTCGTCACCGGTGTGACTTTTTAAGTTAGCGGATGTCTGCCCGTCTCTGTTAGGCTCCATCTCTGAATACATCCCAAGTCGGGGCTGCTCTTCAGAGAGCAGTAGGGAGGGGAATGCTTGGGGGATGAAGGAACTGGTCTGGTTGTCGCAAAACTGGCCCATTCCAAGCTCTTCCTTTTGAAGGCAGGATCAGGACACCGTTTGGGGGCTCCCTTCCCTCTCAATCGACCAGGAGGAAATTGGGGCTCTATACCCTCCCTGTGGAACTCACATTTGCCCTGCATTGGAGCTTGCAGCGTAACTAGCCTTAGCAGCCAGATGCTGTGGACCCTTGACACACAAGTGCGAAATCATGCATCAGCCCCACGCCTTACACCTGGATCTGCTTCCTAGTAAATTTTGTTACGTGGTCTCTGGAGCAGAGTGTCATTTACCCCCAAATGACAATTGTAGTAATACTGCTACTGCTGTGTATTGGACACTGAGCTAAACGGTGGTGGTTACACGACACTGCGAGTGCTTGGGGCTTCCAGACGCTCATGGAAACATAGCAAGGAGAGATGCTGGCATTTTCCCACAACCTTCTTGGGAGCTTCTTCGTGCTAAATGCCACGGCCCTGCTCACTTCAAAGCAGTTTGGTTCCTGTGATGTGAATTTCACCTCAATTTTTTTAAAGGGAGATAAATGTCAGTAGCCTTAGGACAAGTTCCAAATTTAAAAACATTGTTTCGTTTCATGATCCAAGAAACCCCAAGACTAGAAAATGCCTGTGTCCGTCAGTCCCTGGTGCTTTAAGTCTGTCTTATTTGGACCCTCCAAAGAGAACTGGGGTGCACAGACCCCTTATTCTGACTTACACACCAGACACAGGCTTAGCTCCGTAGAGTAATTGGCCTATCTTCAAGGTTTAGAAAGGTGTCCTGCGTGGTGCACATGATTAAGCATCTGGCTGCCAGCTGGAAAGCTGGAGGGTCAAACCCCCCAGAGGCCCCTCGGAAGACAGGTTTGGAGATCTGTATCGGAAAAGGCTTCCAAATTAGGCATTTCTCTCTAAGGCTTTCTGCTTATTTTAAGTCTCCGGAACATGAAGACCACACTGACCTGTAACAACAGATCTCTTGGAGAACAGTGTTCTCTCTGGGGTTCTTTTTTGAAAGTGCGCTCCATCTTTCCCCAATTTCTGATTTTCTAAGTCACATCAAATCCCCCTCAGCCCCAGCCCCAAGTCAGACCATGTATGAGACTCAGTCCTAAGAAACTGGTGCGCATGGCCTAGGATGTGGGCAGCAGGCACAGAAAGCAGAGAGAGATCTGCCACTGGGGTAGCTGTTTTAATTCTTCTCCGCAGTAAGTCCAGCCATGTAAACAGAGGGCACCCGGCCTGGCCTGGCCTTTTGCCGCAGTAGATGAGAAGTGCTTTTGCGGTCGATGGCCCCAGCAGGCTCCCTGAGCGAGGGGGAAATGCCCTGGACAATGTCCAATGTTCTTATGCTGAAATTTCGATCCATAATGGTTTACTTCTTTGTCACTGGCTGGCAACAGCTGCAGTGAGAAAGGGGGGAACGAATCCCGTCCTAAACCAGGGGTGTGAAAATCCAGGTGGTTGGCAAGATGGGATATGGAAGAGGTCAGAGCACGATCAGGGAAGGCTTTCTTCTGCCAAGTGAGTTTCTCTGGCACAGAAAAGCGTGGGCATTGTCCCTCGTGGCCCGAGGGAAGACTTCCTGGAGGAGGTGTTGCCGTGGTCAGCTTTGGAAAGAGATCAACCCAGATCAGAACACCTGGCTGACTTGCGGAGTTTCCACTTTAGGAGAAGGGACAGTGAGAAGGGACAGGGAAGGAATCGCTTTGTGGGAAACATGAGTGGGGAAGAAACATGCTGATTAGGGAAACACAAGTCATGAGAGTTTCTTTTCACACCCACTGAGTGGGCCCGAGATAAGACGTCTGAGAATGCCATTGTTGGTGGTGATGTGAAACAATGCCAATCCGAATGCACAGTGGGTGGGGGTGTAACTGTTTGGAAGCTCTTGGCAGAACAATATAACATTGTCTTGTCAAAATGAATGTTCGCCTTTGCGGTAACCCAGGTGTACATGAGCCTCCAGAGATGTACACAAGAACCCTCTCTGTGCAACAAACTTTCCACTGTTCCTGATGTTAAAAACTGGAAACAAGCCCCACGCTCATTGGCAGGTGTGGGCAGGGAGGAAGGGGGGATATAGAAAGGTTGATTCCTACTGTGGAATGCTACACAGCTATTCCAGGGGAGCGCCCCTCTCCCCAGAGGGAGCTTGAGTTGAGTCCCATTGCAGAAATCATGCTGTGGCCCCAAGCCCACGGCAATCATTTTGGCTAGAGTAGTAACCCACAGCCACTGAGTTGATTCTGACTCAGTGCCCCATGGGACAGAGAACTGCTCCTTACGTGTTCTGAGACTGTGAATCTTCATAGGAGCAGACAGACTAATCTTTCTTCCATGTGATTGGTCAACATGACCCACTGGCCTTGTCAATAGCAGCCTAACGTTTAACCGACGGCAACAGCAGGATCCCTTGCTAATTCCGAAGCCAGGATCCATCACTTCTGAAGACGAGTCAATGAAAACTTCATACTTCACCGCAGGCGACCGTGTCAGCAAAAGGGGTATGTATGTTGCTGGGTGAGACTGAGGGCCGAGGAGAATGAGGGAGGCTAGGTGAGTGAACTGGCATAATAACACAACAATAGACTGTAAGACGCAGGCGCCATGAGGAAAAGCCAGGATCGGGCAGCATTTAGCTCTACTGTGCATGAGGTCCCTCTGGGTAGGAGTCCACTAGATGTGAGCGACCAGCACTGAAGCCAGCCTGGCCTCCCTTCTCCACCCAAACCCCCATCTGATGGTGCGGGGAGTCGGGGGAGGCATGGTTCCCCAAAGGAGAGTGGGATACAATAGAGAACACTGTCCCTTCCAAGATTCCTTACATTTG
Source organism: Tenrec ecaudatus (assembly GCF_050624435.1). NCBI lineage: Eukaryota > Metazoa > Chordata > Mammalia > Afrosoricida > Tenrecidae > Tenrec > Tenrec ecaudatus. Next base: position 87,860,512 of record NC_134539.1, on the reverse strand, counting down.
CTTTCAACAGCTCTTTGTTCCAATTTCGCCTCCACAGCTTCTGTGGCTTGACTGCTAAGGGCAGACCCTGGCCACCCAGGGGAGAGTACTAGGGGGGGATGTGTCCAGTGCACCTCTCCCAGGAGCACTGCGGTCAGTGACTGGCTGCTGACGGAATCTGCAAGCTCTTTGCCCTTGCCTAGAGGCAGGACAGCCCACGAAGTATAATGGATATCCCAGAGCTCCCAGCAGAGTCAGCAGGATCAGGCGGAGGCCACAGCTTCTGAAATCTCATGCGTAGCTTTTCCCCCTTTCTAGTCCCACTGAGCTCTGTATTAGAGCAATTCCCGGGAGCATTTCAATCTCTGACTCACCAGCTGTTTCTGGGAGAACCCAGCCTAAGATGGGTCTGTTTTGTTAAAATAAAAAAAAATTAAAAACAGAAACATTCAGCTGCAGCCATACAACATTGTGCAAAGGTCACCTGAATCAAAAGACAACGCCTACAAGAGTGATAAGGGAACCTTACCGGAAAGTCAAGTCAAGATGGTGGCAGGGAGGCATCTATGTCTCAGAGAAGGTGATTGTATTTCTGCTGACAGGTAAACCAGGAGGAGCAACGTCCCATCGACAAAAGCCAGTCAACAATGCTTACGTAGAATTGTTTAACCCAAGGGGGACACTACTCCAGGTACTACGCTCCTCATCTAGCTTCTAGTCAGCCCTTGCTCACCTAGGCTGGATCGTAGAGACTACAGGGAGTTTAGACTCTGTCCTTTTGAGGCACACAACTGTTTTTATTATGATTCCAAAGGGGTGACCTTGAGAGATTTTCTCCAAAGACACAGGAGTGTCGGGGTTTATCATGAAGTTTTAAAACAATTGAAAACTGCATCGGTGAGGAAAATACCAGGAAAGTCGTTCCAAGGACATTTCTCACATCCTGATGAGGCACCCGCTCCTTCTTTCACTGCCGCAAGGGTTGTCCTAGGAGAGCTTCCTTTGGAAACCTCCCTGAGCCCCCCGACTGCCCCTTCTTGTCCTTTCAGACTTCTCTGTGTTCCCCACATTCAAAGAACATTTCAGAGGAACACAAACCGAGGCCCTTGAACATGCAAACACTACCGTGTGACTTAGTGTAAATTGAAGAGGGCAGAGTTCTTTGGGGGAAGGCTCAAGAAATGGAAACAATACCTTCAGAAGTATATACGCATAGATGGAGGGTAGGTTGAGAAGTAACAGCTCTACATTTTTAGATTTTTGTTTAATAAAGATTTCTGTGACTGCAGCAATACTTTTGACTTACCCTCGCCTACAGGAGCCCTGGTGGGGTAGTAGTTACACGCTGGACTGCAATCCTATGGTCAGCAGTTTGAAACCACCAGCAGCTCCTTGGGAGAAAGACTGGGCCTTCTACTCCCATAAAGTTTATGGCATAACCAGTCACAGTCTTGGGAAGCCACAGGGGGTCACTGTGAGTCAGCAATGACTCAATGGCAATTGAGTTTGGTTTGGGACCTAGCACACAGTGGAGAGGAATGCCTGCTAAATTATTTTCATGGTAGATGTACTTCAGACTGAGCTTTGGGAATGTTCTAGGTGTTCTTTGGATATTTGCATATTTAAAGACAATTACTTCGGTCACTTTTAAATTTTAAAATATTTATCTACTGTTTATCAGGACCTTTGCTAAGAACTTGACAACAGATTGTCTCGTTCAGTCCTCACAAAAGCCCCACTGTAGTAGGCATTGCTATTGATCCCATTTTACGGCCCTGACAGCTGAGTTGGGCTGCTAATTGCAAACTCGGCAGTTCAAATCCACCAGTCACTTCTCAGGGGAAAGATGAAGTAATCTGCTTCCACAAAGGCTGACACCCTCAGAAACTCTACTTTGTCCTCCAGGCTTGGTGTGGTAGCTACATAACTTCATACCAACTTGAAGATATATGAATGAAGGGGTGGAGTCTAGCCTGTCAATCGGGCCACAGCCTGATGATGCCTCCTTGTGGGTGTGACCTTCTCATAAGGAGGGTCCAGGGACCCTCCCCTTTCCCCCTCTCTGTCTTCACCTTCATGCTGGCGAGCCACACTGAGGCCTGCATGAGCCCTGGAGACACGTCCAATGCCATTGGATCCACAGGACTTTGCACCCACCAGTCTGTGATCTTCCTGTATTCTCCATCGTTGTATCTCACTGTGTGGATATGAAGAGGGACTTGTGGGCTAGCATGAGACTTATGGACCAGAATTGGACCTGTGGCCTTGATCTGGTCTAGGATGGAATGTTTGCTTGATATGTAATTACTCCTTAATATCAAGCTCTCTTACACATATATTTAAATGTCCCTGAATTTGTTTCCCTAGTCAGCCTGGGTGAACACAGTTGGCATGAGTTAGAATTGACTCGATGACTATTGATTTGCTTCTAGAAGAAGCAAGTGAAATTTGGAGAGTCGCACAAGCCACAGTCCCAGAGCCAGGATCCAACCTAGAAAGCATGACCCCAGGTGTCTAAACCTCACAGTGGTACATTGAGGGGTCATGAACTTGTTTGGGGTTTGCTTTTTCAAGTTTGTTATTGAATGGAAGTTCTGCTTGTAAAACAAGTAATCAATAGAGTGCTTTGATAGGAGTGAAGCTGGGGGAAACCTTTGCTCTTTGACACCTCTCTGCTTGGGAATCCCTTCAGTTCTTACCCCAAGTTCTCATGGGACCCAAAGACCCTAATTTGAACACCACTGATCTAAGGGACATTGAGGTTGTGTTAAGCTTGTTTCTCTAGAGAAACAAAACCAGTGACACTCATATATGTATAAGAAAGAACTTTAGACTCTAACTCACTCACTCACTCTAACTTACTCACTCACCTCACTTCACTCACTCTAACTTACTCACTCACCTCACTCTCACTCACTCACTCTAACATACTCACTCACCTCACTCTCACTCACTCTAACTTACTCACTCACCTCACTCTCACTCACTCACTCTAACTCATTCATTCACCTCACTCTCTCACTCACTCTAACTTACTCACTCACCTCACTCTAACTTACTCACTCACTCTAACTCACTCACTCACTCTAACTTACTCACTCACAAAAAAAAAGAAAGAACTTTATATCAAAAAGTAATTTTATATCAAGAAGGCTTCTTAGCCCCGTTCAATTCAAGTCCATGGGTCTGACGCTAACTTGAGCCCTCTGCAGACTCACCCAACTGCAGGTAGATGATGCAGAAAGGTGCAGTGGAAAGCAGGGAGATTGCAAGCCAGTGGGTGCATAGTCCCATGGATCCAAGGTTGGTGGGAGCATGACAGGGTGCTGACAGCTCCCAGGGTCAGCTGTCTGTCCATCCTTGGAGGCAGACACAGAATCCAAGTCAGGAGAGTGGCAAAGGGCAAAGGAGAGAGGTTCCCAGTGTCTCTCTTATAAAAAAGACCACACCGTCCAGGAGGCATCACCTGGCTGACAGGTTGGACTTCAGCCCTATCGCCACACAGTATCATTAAGCTGCCATAAAATCGAGCCATCACAAAGGCCCTTCTCTTTTGATACAACGGGATTCTAATAACATCACTTCCATTCAAAGAAAGGGAAAGGGAAAAGGGTGAAAATGTGTTACTGGGGCATTCGAAGCCCAGTGAAGAGTCACTGGGCTGTGAATAAAGAATACACGCCAAGTTGTTCCCAACTTAGGGTAAACAAACACATGGAGGCATTGCCTCTCAAAGGGACCTTTTCTGTTGCAGCTCCCCTGGGCATGATGAGCATGGTCTGATCAAAATCTCATCAAAGGATAGAGCAGTGTCCCACACAAACACCCTTTACTTTTTATTTCTCTCCCCCCACTGGACGAAAGCTCAAAAGGTAGTGGTTTCCGCTTTGGGCCTCCAGCAAAGAGCCCTGGCAGTGCCACATGGTTGGCATTTCAAACCCACCAGTTGTTCTGTGGGAGGAAGGTGGAGCTGACTGCCCCTGCAAGAAGGCCAGTTTCAGAAACCCTAAACAAGGTCTCTATGAGTTGGAATAAGCTCCATGGGAGTGTATTTAGTTTGAGTTGGTTACCTCCAGCACCTAAATTGTCAACAAGCACTTGTTGAATGAGTGAGTCAATAAACAAATGAATGAACGGGTCTACTAACTAACTAGACCTCATGCGCACAGGCCCCAACCAATGGCCTTTAATTACATGAGTTTTAAGAACAGAAGCAAAAGGAAGTTAAGGGGACCTAAGCAGCTGTCCCCCTCCATGTGGTCATCTGCTCCTCCCACAGGCTCATCTCGTGAATCCAGAACCACCAACATCTGGCAGCCTCTTTACAACTGACCTGGGACCTCCATCCTCCTTCTCGATTCCTACTTCTCACAGAGGTCATGTTGCCGGGTGGTTTGCAGCTTTGTCTTTCTGGAAGCAATGTTTCAGTCCAGAGAAGCATGTAGCAGTTGTCGTCAACATGTGAGGGGATACCAACAGTCAAGCCAGGGGTCTCAGAACTGTCCCTTATAGAACTACCCGAGAGCCTGTGGGGTCTATGGCAGGTCCTTGAGACTAGCTGGGACATTGGAGGTTGTCGGTAAGAGTAGGGCAGTTGAGAGTAAGGGGAGACTGTTTGAAGGAGGGGTGAACAAGGAGCAAAGACACAAAAATGGCCACCTAGAAGGTATGGCACAGGATTAAGAAAGGAAAGGATAAAGGGCACATCGAGAATTCCCAGGAGCTCCTGGAGAAGTGGTAGAGTCCAGGGCCCTGGGAGGGACAATGCAAGATGGGCCTGGGACAACTTATGGCACCAGAAAGTAAGGGCACACTCAGGGGGAAAATATATTATATATATATATGGTTTTCAGAAGGAAGAGGGAACCAACCTGAAAGAGCTCCCAGTTGTCAGTGCTAGGACAATTTCGACAACATCTTAAAACTAATTCTACCATTGGGTTTTTACTCACAGAATAAAAAAAAAAAGACAAAGAACGATGGAGTCCATACTGATATACATTAAGGATTGAACACATAAATGTGAGAGAAAGGACAACTTTTTCATTATTGAAGAAACAGAAGAGAAAGCTGATGGTGCCCGGCTATCAAAAGAGATAGTGACTGGGGTCTTAAAGGCTTGAAGATAAACAAGCGGCCATCTAGCTCAGAAGCAACAAAGTCCAAATGGAAGAAGCACACCAGCCTGTGCGATCACAAGGTACCAAAGGGACCAGGTATAAGGCATCATCCAAAATATATATGCCATAGTGAATGAAGGGGGAAGTGCAGAGTGGAGACCCAAAGCCCATTTGTTGGCCACTGAAGATCCCCTCACAGAGGGATTTAGGGAAGGTGATGAGTCAGTCAGGGTGCAATGTAGTACCGATGAAGAACACAGCTTTCCCCCAGATCCTGGATGCTTCCTCCCCCCCAACTACCATGATCCGAATTCTACCTTGTAGGACTGGATAGGGCAGAGGTTGTACACTGGTGCATATGGGAGCTGGAGGCACAGGGAATCCAGGGTGGACGATACCTTCAGGACCAGGGGTGTGAGGGGCGATACTGGGAGAGTAGAGGGTGAGTGAGTTGGAAAGGGGGAACCGATTACTAGGATCCACATGTGACCTCCTCCCTGGGAGATGGACGGCAGAGAATGGGGTGAAGGGAGACTCCGGATAGGGCAAGATATGACAAAATAACAATCTATAAATTATCAAGGGCTCATGAGGGAGTGGGGAGCAGGGAGAGAGGGGGGGAAAAAGAGGATCAGATGTGAGGGGCTTAAGTGGAGAGCAAATGCTTTCAAAATGTTTAGGGCAAAGAATGTACGGATGTGCTTTGTATAATTGATGTATGTATATTTATGGATTGTGATGGGAGTTGCATGAGCCCCTAATAAAATGTAAAAAAAAGAAGAAGAAGAAACAGAAGAAATGAGGGAAAGTGAAAATCACTACTCACCCATGAGTCATGATAGCAATAGGCAAGATCCATTGAGGAATGCTGAAATGAGTGAGAGACTTGTGTAGTCGTCAAGTACTTCCCTGAATATTTGCTAATTACAAAAGGAAACATAGTACCATTACAATGGAGCAGCCTGGCAGTCACCACTGCAACCAGTGGTCAAGGTCAACATCACCCATGACGATACCTGGGGGCATCCTGCCCGCTGGTAGGGTGCAATGAGAAGGACACAGCATCACTCCTTCGGCTTTCTTCCAACAACAAACAACCTCTATTTAATCATGAGCAAATAACAGGCAAATCCAAACAGAATAACACTTTACCAAAGAGTTTTTTAAAATGTCAAAGTCGTGAAGGACAGAGACACTGGGGAACTGTGAGAAATTGGAAGAGGAAAATTGGCATGACTAAATACAGTGGAAGATCTTAGAACAACAATAACAAAATGGCCAGCAATCTCTGGCCTGCGGATGAAAACCATTCCAAAGAAAAATGGCCGTGGCGATAGTACCAGACAATAGCAGACTCGACAGTACCAGACAGCAGCTGACTCCATGTAATGACCAGACAGTAAAACCTGAATTAGTGGGGGGTGAAATATCAATAAAACCTGTAACTTAGTATTATTTTAACAATGTTCATTTATTAGTTGTGAATATTGTTTCATGGTTTTATATGGTGTGAACATTAAGTGAAGCTGGGTGAAGGATATATCAAAACTGAGCTACATTTGTAACTCGTCAGTTAATCCAAGGTGATTTAAAATTTTATATTTCAAAAAAAGTCCAGTGTGAGAAGCAGAAGACATCAGGGAAGCTGGGCTCAAAGTTGGCAGAGGTGGTTCCTGTGGGTGTATCACCAGTCTTAATTCACACGGGTTACTTGGGGGTGGACCCCAAGTTCCTGAGGAACATGTGCTTTGCCAAGAAGCAGCCCGAGAAGAGCCTGAAGAAAATGCAGGGCAACAATGCCAAGGCCTTGGGTGTTCATGTCGAGGCAATCAAGGTTCTTATGAAGCCCAAAGGGGTCAAGGCTAAGATCCCAATGGGTGTCAACTGCAAGCTCAGTCAACTGGCCTACCTTGCCCACCCCAAGCGTGGTAAGCTGGCCCAAAGCCAAGGCTGATGCTCCACCCAAGACCTCAACTCCAGCTCAAGCCCCCAAAGGTGCCCAGACTCCCACAAAGTAGAGTTCTCCATCTGAGACAAGAGGGACTGGTGTGACCCCTGGGCTGCCATCTGCATGGAGCTCGTGTCCTCCTGTGCTGTTTGTACAAAGAAACCTGAGGTGGGGAAAAAATAGACAGACTTAGAAACCCTATGCAGCACCTCTACTCTGTCCTGGAGGGGGCAATGAGCTGAAACCAACTTGATGCTAGGGGTTAGTTAGCACTTCATAAATATTTGCCTGTAGAGAAGGCTAATTTTTCCTAACGCCTTACACTAAAGACGACATTTTCCTCCTTCAACATATGTCCTAGTCCTAGCGTGTTGCTATTATTTTTTTAATCATTTTACTAGGGGGCTCGTACAACTCTTATCACAATTCATCCATCCACTGTGTCCAGCACATTTGTACATTTGTTGTCATCGTCATTCTCAAAACATTTGCTTTCTACTTGAGTCCTTGGTATCAGCCCCTCATTTTCCCCCTCCCTCCCCACTCCCTCCTCGCTGCGTGTTGTTATTTTTATCAGGTGCCATCAAGTGCCATCAAGTTGATCCAACACATCCTCCGCCTTCCTCACACAGTTGTTATGTGGGAGGCCATTGTTACAGCCCTCGAGTTGAATCATTCCCTTGAGGGTCTTCCTTTGTGTTGTTGCCTTTCTACTGTACCAAGGACAATGTCCTTCTCCAGGGACTGGTCTCTCCTGACAACATGTCCAAAGCCCATGAGATGAAATCTCTCCATCCTTCTAAGGAGCATTTTGACTATACTTCTTCCAGGACATCTGTGGCACTTTCCATATTCTTTGTCAACACCATAATTCAAATGCGTCAAGTCTTCAGCCTTCCTCAGTCCTCGCCCAACTTTCACATGCACATGAGGTGACTGAAAATGTTAAGGCTTGGGGGAGGTGCGCCTTCGTCTTCAAAGTGACCCCGCTGCTCTTCAGCATTTCAAAGAGGTCTTGCACGGTAGACCTGCTCCATGGATGCATCATTTGATTTCTTCCTGCTGTTTCCAAGAGCACGGGTCCAAGCCAAATGAAATCTTTGACTTCGATCTTTTTCTGACCTGTGATGAGGTTACCTATTGGTTCAGTTGTGAAGAGTTTGGTTCTCTTTGCATTGAGTTATAAATCATGCAGATTTATATACATAGAGTTATAAATCATACAGATTTATATACTGTATATATTTATATATTGAGTTATAAATCATACTGCAGCCCTTCATCCTTATCAACAAGTGTTACAGGTCCTCTGCACTTTCGGCAGGCAAGGCGATGTTAGCTACAAACCACAGGTCGTTAATGAGCCCTGCTCCGATCCCCAGGCCACGTTCTTCTTGAGAGAATCCGGCTTCTCCGATTATTTGCTCAGCGTACACACGGGATGAGTATAACGGGGGGAAATACAGACATGATGCACACCTCTCCAGCTTTTAAGCCATGCAGTGTCCCCTTGTTCTCAAAATGCAAACTGCCTCTTGGTCCATGAATAGGTTCAGTGTGAGCACAATGAAGGGTTCTGGAGCTCCTGTTCTTCTCAATGCTGTCCACAGTCTGTGACGAGCCACACCGTGGGGTGCTTTTGTATAGCCACCACTTGTCTGTCCCTCTGTCACACGGGGTGGCTTGCCCGTTGCTGTGATGCTAGAAGCTAGGTCACCGGTATTTCGAATATCAGCTTGGTCACTCGAGGTAAATAGAGTTCAGCAGAGTTACCAGACTAAGGACAGACAACAAAGACAGAATAGATTGTCCGCTTCTGAAGAATTAACCACATAAGCCTTGTGAATCACAGAGAAACCAGAGCAGATAGAGTCCCAGGAGGTGAACCCGCAGATTGGGAGGTACTCAGACTATGACCGAGGAAGAGCTGCCTCTTCACAGTAGAGTCGACCATAGGGAGGTGCATGGAGTCCACTTCGGGGACCTGCACGTTCCAGGAGAAATAGCTGCCAATGCCCATCGCTAACAGGAACACGGACTGCAGCAAGTCTGAGTCTAGGGAAGCCGGCAGTCACCAAAACTGAAATGGAACACATCCAGAAGACCCAGCTTGGAGTCTTCCCAAAGCAGAGCTGGAGAACGACCCTGGATGCAAGCAGTTTCTTTGGGAAGTGATCCTGGGAAGAGGGTGGGCAAAAGGCATGAAACGAGTGGGTGACAGCTCTAGGGTACCCCTGCTGCTGCTGAGACCCCAGGCCCTTTCCTGTCAAAGGTCTGGTGGAATCCTCAAACAAGTGCGGGGAGGGGGGAGGAAAGGAGGAAGGCAGGAGGTGGGAAGTGGGAGGGAAGGGAGAGGGAGAGGATTGTTGACTCAACATTAGCTGCCTCCCAGGTACTCCCCACTGCACCCACTATCTCATCCACCCTCACAACCACCCCACCAGGGGTTCCACCTCCATCATCTTCCACGTGGGAACCCCCTGAGGCTCAGTTTAGCTGGATGGGACAGCCCGCCATGCTTCCCTGGGGCGTGAGTGACAGGGTTGTCTGACACTAACGTCAGTGTTTCTGCCCGAGCAGCTTCTGGAAATGCACTTTCTTAGAGCCAGCTCAGGTGACAGCCAGAAGATAGTGATGTGGGTTTTCACTATCCTAAGGTTTCTCATCCTGTGGCCACTGGGCAAGATCCACAGCCTCGTGGACCCTCGGTCTCTCCATCTGGAAAATAGAATGATGGGTCTCTACAGCTCAAGGTTTAAAAAAAAAAAAAGGAGAGAGGCATGTACATAAAGTGCTAGACCCCGCCCACCCCGCCCACCCACCCCCCCACCGTAGGTTCTTGACGAATGAGAGTTCTAGCCCCAGTGCTACTGACACGTGTGCCATATCCGGCTTCATGTCATGGGCTGCACCCCTAGAAGCCTCCACAGAATGGTGGTCGGCAGGCAGGGTTCTGCCCAGCAGAACTGGGCAGGAGGGCCAGAGGCAGCCACCGTCCTTAGTGGCGGGATTCTACTTGCTTGGCATCCGTGTGAGGTCAAAGTCTAGGGACCAGGGACAGAGGAACCATGGAGGAGACAATCAGGTGTGGTGTACACCCACACCAGCCCAAGAGGAGCCACACAACCCCAGGCTTATGGGGCAGGAAGAGGTAGCAGGTTCTGGAGCCTAGAGGAGGGCCTCTGGCAGGAGCTCTGCCTTCCTTCTGCAGAGAAAGCAGCCACTGAACACCCCTCAGTGTGCAGGAAGAGCATAGGACACATAGTCTAACCTCAGTGTCTCCTCCCTTGTAGCTCCCATTGACCAAATCCCATCTGAGCACGCAAGCACCCAGAGGGGCAAATGGCCCAAGGGTCCACCAACAGGTGGACAGCTAAAGACAATGTGAGATGACTCAGCCACAGAGAGAGCTGCCTCCTGACCCATGCCACCACGTGGACAGCCCCAGACAAGGTGAGGCTGAGTGACATAAGTGACAGAAGTCAGACATCAAGGTCCCGAGCTTGCCTGAGTCCATGTTGATGAACTGGCTGGAACAAGCGAATGCTTAGAGACAGATGTGTAGTAGAGGTTACCAGGGGCTGGGGAAAGAGAAAAGGGGGGAGGGACTGCTTAAAGGGGATGATTTCTGCCAGGGAATTGCTGTACAGCATGGTGGGGCACGGATGCCAGGTGGAGAAGTGGGTAGTGGGGGATTGTACAGTAAGGTGGGCGTGAATGCCACTCTGTTGCCACATAAAAATGTCGAGATGACAAATACAAATGAGACCGCCCTTAAAGAGAAGGGCTGTGCTGTTACCTGTAGCTTAGCCCACGTGCACAAGCCCCCTCCCCACCCAGCGGTCGGGGAGCTGATGGAATCTACGCATCAGCCTCCACAGCGCTGGACGGCTAGGCTGGACCCTATGGGGCCCTGGCTGGGCTTCTGCACATCATGCCACAATGCTCCCTCCACACCCACGCCCCACTCTATGTTCCTCACTGCCAGCAGACCAGACCCGCTTTCTCCTCTGACCACCTGCCTCTGTGCCTGCGGCCTTTATTTCCAATCGACAGCTTTAGCTGAAAGGCAGCAGCTGTCAAATTGCCCTTGGAGCGCAGGGAGAGCGGGGCTCACTCTGCGGCTGGGAGCAAAGCAATCACAGGCCCCTGAGGGGGGGCAGGCCTCCCGTGCACTGCGGGGGTGGGGGGCAGGCCTCCCGTGCACTGCGGGGGTGGGGGGCAGGCCTCCCGTGCACTGCGGAGGGGGCGGGGGGGGGGGCAGGCCTCCCGTGCACTGCGGAGGGGGCGGGGGGGGGGCAGGCCTCCCGTGCACTGCGGGGGTGGGGCAGTGGGGGTAGGCCTCCCGTGCACTGCGGGGGTGGTGGGGCAGGCCTGGCGGGGCACACCCTCCGCCGCATCCAGCAGTCACGTTTTCTCTATTTACCCACAAGCGTAGCTGAGGGTGAGTGGGAATATAAGGAAGTTGATTTTTCCTGGTCATATTTTTAGAACCTCTGTTTCGATGGGCTGGCATCACTCGGGGGCACGTGGGCCTCGTTTTCTGGCTGCACGTGACATTTATTCAAAAGCACCGAGACCGACCAGGATCTGCCTCCCAGAACCCAGTGTTTAACGTTCCCCCTTCCCCCTCCCGCCACCTGGAAAGCCTGGATCCACTTCACTCCACAGGTGAACCCAGGTGCTAGCCAGAACCAACCCCCCACCTCGGTCCACTCTGCCTGCTGGCCCTGGGCTGACAGCACCACCCTTATCCATGGCTGCTCTACAGCAGGGACACCGTGGCAGAGGGAGCGAACAGTAAACTCTGTTCAGAGGGAGACGTTTGCAGTCTGAGCCCCGGGCTCAGCCACACATCAGTCCGCTGGGCCCCAGACCTCCACACACCCAGGCCAGAGGGGCGGACAGGTATCTGTTTGGGTTGGCCGGTTGGTAAACATTGGGGCCTGTCCTCTACCGCCAGCACTTCAGGTTGCTGGGCATGTTTTGTGTGGGTGTCTATCTTTTTAGAGGGTGAGGCTCTGGCCTCCTCCAAGGGGTGCGGGGCCCCACTTGACATGCAGATCAGAGGTTCCTTGTACTGTGGTGCCCTGTGGGCACGACAGTACGAAACCAGCCCCGGAGGACACTTGGGTCGTGGCCACTTGAACAGTCTGCACTGACCTGACGACACCGACCATTGCTCCTACACGCATGCTTTTCAGGCACACACAGGGGACTCTTGTGGGCTAATGGCACCTCAAACCCCGCTGGTCTACCAGGTGTGCTGGGATGTGCCCCACTCTCCCTCACCCAGACAGACTCCCTCCTCCGAGTTTTCCATCTCACCTCTCGGACCTACATGGCAGCTGCTTTCAGATGGGCCAGCCCTCCAGACCATTCCCTGCCTGTTCCCAAGAGCCTTGCCCCCCCCCACCCCCCCCCCGCGCATACTCCCTGGGAGTCCTCTGCTTGAGAGTGACACTGATGTCTCCAAGCCAGGGGGTGAAGGGTTTTGGGAAGCCTCACCTCGCTTGTCTGGTAGATTCTCTGCTCCGGAACAAAGGAGCCTGAAAACATCCCCAGAACGTTTTGGCCACAGCCAGGAGCTTGGTACCTTGCGGTCCCAGCGGGAGCATGGAAACATGCTGAGTGAGCTGGGGGATAGGGCAGAGGAGGAAGACTGAGGCCCAAAGTGCTCTGAAAGTCCCTCCAGGCCTGACTTCATGGACTGAGTCAGCTCCCTGAGAAAAGCAAAGAAATATCCTTCACTCGTCTGGGGGCTGCGGAGCTTCCACCCCTCCCCACCCACTGGGGCAGGGAGCCCTTCCTCCAGGTCCTGGACAAAGGTCAGGGACTGTCCAGGAATGGACAGGAGTCAGCACTGCAGGGGCTACTGATGGTGGTCATTCTGTCCTTTGCCCACATAAGAACGTTTCTGAGCCTGCCTCTGGGTAGTCAGGGCGGGCTCCTGAATAGGTGGCACTGATTCTGAAGGTGCGGGAAGGCACCCAGGCAAAGCACAGCCAGCGTAAAGGCCCTGAGGCAGCCCGAGGGGCTGGAAGGAAGTGAGCTTGTGGAAGCAGCATGAAATCAGGGGCCAGCTCGAGGACTTCAGCTTAACCCCGGGGAAGTGGGCGTCATCGAGGGATGTTTCACTGGACACCAGTGGGCAAGATGGCAGGAGCACAGTGCCCAGCACCACTCTGCCTGGGCTAAATCCCCCTGAAGTTCCCACAGACCTGGGTGACCTGATGCAAACGTGGGGTATCTTTCTGGGTTTTAGTTTTCTATCCAGAAAAAGGCAAGAAATGCAGGTAAGATGTAGTCCCAGGCCCCTGGAGGCTAGCTAGTGGACCAGGAGAAGTCTGACTGTAAGCCATGAATTGGAATCAACTCAGTAGCAGTGACAGAGGGCAACAGAACCAAACAGCCTAAGCTTGTCCTGAGGTACTGTCTCAGCTTGGCAGGAAATGACAGAAATGTGTTTGCTCCAGGGCTGGGGCTTTTGTGGGTTTGCGCACAAGGAGATCAGGCTGTGTCTGGAAAGCCCTGGGACCAGAGCTGAAAGCACTGTCCTTTTATGTTGTCACTTAAAAGACAAATGATGAAGTGCGACAAACTTACAGCCAAGAAGAGAGAACAAAATGCCAACCACCTTTGTCCCACCAAAAGCTTTATAAAAAGCCTAGCATTTCTCCTATTTCCTTCAGTTCTTTCTGAAGAAATTAAATATAAAGGGATGTACTCATATTCATGGCTATGAAACAAGTTGGCATACAATTTGGTGACTTAAAACAGCATTATTTTATGATACTATCAATAAAATTACCATATGCCCCATGGGGATGATATATAATATTCCCTAATAAGAGGAGAATGATGTTCTGTAAGGTGGATCAGAGGCATATAAAACCATAGTTACATACATGGATTTTGAGCTCCCACTTAATCGTAGCCCTGATTGAAGAAGGATTGGTTCTTATGACATGGCCTTACTCAATACCTGCCCTCATTAAGAGATCACTGAAGATGTGGGTGCGACAGCAAAGTGTGGTGAAGAAATTAGATGGTGCCCGGCTATCAGAAAGAATAGGGTCTCCCCCACAGTGGAGCGAACTAAGATAGGAACATACCAGATCAGTAACGGGAGCAAAGTCAAGCCACAAAACCCCTGAGGAGCCCCCAAAATAAACTTCAAGTTAGGAGGGGCAGTTCCCAGAACCCCCAGGATGGTGGAGAGATAGTCATAAAGGTTGGCAGACAGACCTGGAATTATGTTTGCTTTTTCAGGTTTTTGTTTGTTTGTTTTGATAGTTTTTTCCCTTTCTCTTTTTATTCAATTTGTTTTGTTTTGTCTCTATTTTTGTTGTTTTGTCTACCAATATAAGATAGGCATGGGAAGGAAGCCTGAGGAGAAAGCCACAGACTGATGGTTCCAGAGGGACTTGGTGGGAGGAGGAGATGGGGGAAGGGAGCAGTGAGCAAACAACACCAAGGACTAGAGAGCAACTAGGGAATTAAAGCCAACAACGAGGAGAACTTGGAGATCCTGGGGGTGTTGAAGCAACAGCAACCTGGCTGAGAGGAATTACTAGGAGGCAGAAGCAGGGTGAGTATGATGGTGAGGCAGGCGGAAGATAAAAAGAAACAGAGGAAAGATCTAGGAAGCAAAGCTATGAATAGAGTTATAAACATAGGTGTGCACTTATGTAAATATATTAACTCATAAAAGTAGAGGTATTGGCCTGTGTACGTATATTTATATGGCAATGCATTGAGGAAGTGGACGGACTTGGGGCCTCTGCTCAAGTCCTCCCTCAATGCAAGAACACTTTGTTCTCGCCACCTGGCATTCTGTGATGCTCACCCTCCTGACACAATCACTGAAGCTAAAATGGGTGCACAAGCAAATGTGGTGAAGAAAGCTGATGGTACCAAGCTATCAAAAGATATAGCATCTAGAGTCTTAAAGTCTTGAAGGTAAACAAGTGGCTATCTAGCAGAGAATTAAAAAGCCCACAAGGAAGAAGCACACCAGTCTGTGTGATTGTGAGGTGTCAACAGAATCAGGTAACAGGCATCAGAAAACCCAAAACAAAGCAAAACAAAAACATATTGTTGAGAACAAGGGGTTTCAGAGCAGAGACCCAAAACCCATCTGTAGACAAAAAGGGTCACAAGGAACAGAGGAGTCAACCAGGGTTCAGTATAGCACCAATAAAACACACAATATCTCTGGTTCTTTGAGAATTCCTCACCTCCCCAACCATGCTACCATGACCCCAGCCCGCTTTCAGTTCTGGCTAGATCGGACAGTGCACATTGGTACAGATGAGAGCTCATGACGCACAAATCCCAGTCAGATAAACCCCCTCCGAACAGAAATGGAAGTATCAATACCAAGAGGGTAGGGAGAAGGTGGGGGAGGAGGGGAGGAAGGAGGAGCCGATTGCAACAATGGATGCATAACCACCTCCCCACGGGGGAACAAACAACAGAAAGGTGGGAGATGAAAGACAGTGGTCGGCATAAGATATGAAAATAATAATAATTTACAATTTATCAAGAGGGCACAAGGGTGGGATGGGGAAGGGAGGGGAAAAAAGTGGAGCTGATACCAAGGGCTCAAATAGAAAGTAAATGTTCAGAAAATGATGATGGCAACATTATATACAAATATGCTTGATAAAATTGATGTGTGGATTGTTATAAGAGCTTATGGTAGTTACATAACCTGGTGTCAATTTGGGACTTGAGAGGATTAAGGTGGAGTCTAGCTTGCCAATCCGATCATAGCCAATGAGGCCTCTGTGTGGGTATGGCTTTCTCCTGAGAATTCTGGGAACTCCTGTTTTTGCTCCTTGGAAGTGAGAGACTCTCTTGGCTCATTCCCTTGGAGACTCTCTACTGACAAGACACATGGCCCTATGCCCTGGGAGCTGGAGAAGCCACATGGATCTATTCTGATGCAACCAGACTTTTGGAGCCGAAGAAGCCATGCAGAGACCCCTGCCAGCTCTGAGATGCTTACAATGCCACTGGATCCACAAGACTTCCATCCCACTGGCCTGTGATCCTCCTCCATTCAGCCTCATTGCATGTGTTTCATGCATCTGAAGAGGACTTATAGATTGGTGTCGGACATAAGGGCTAATATCAGAATTATGGGTTTGGACAGCACGGGATCGGGTTGCTTTTTTAATGTACAATTACCCTTAATATAAATCTCTTCCTTGTACACATGAGTATCTATGGATTTGTTTATCTAGTCTATCCAGACTAACAGAGCTGTAAGAGCCCCCAAATAAGATGAATTTTTTTTTTTAAAGAAAGAATAGGGTCTGAGGTCTTAAGAACTTATTGTAAAACCAGCAGTCCTCTAAGTTAGGTGTCAGCCAAATCCACATGAAAAAAGCACACCAACTTGTTTGACCTAAGGAATATAAATAATAAAATCCAAGAACAGGGGAGGGAATGGTATTAGAACTTTGATTCTGGGCACCTGGTTTGTAGAAGTCTGTGGGTGACAGTGAAAGCCCCAAGGATTCACATGTGACCTCCTCCCTGGGAGATGGACGGCAGAGAAGGGGGGAAAGAGAAACTCCGGATAGGGCAAGATATGACAAAATAACAATCTATAATTTATTGGGGGCTCATGAGGGAGAGGGGAGCGGGGAGGGAGGGGGAAAAAAAGAGGACCTGATGCAGGGGGCTTAAGTGGATAGCAAATGCTTTGAGAGTGATTAGGGCAAAGAATGTACGGATGTGCTTTATACAATTGATGTATGTATATGTGTGGATTGTGATAAGAGTTGTATGAGCCTGTAATAAAATGTAAAAAAAGAGAAAGAAACAAATCCACAGAAACTCATGTATAAGAGAGAGTTTTACATAAAGGTTAAGTGCATATCAAGAAACAATCCCAACCCAGTGCTGCCCAAACCCACAAATCCAACATTAACCCATATGTCCAACACCAATCTACAAAGTCCTCCTCCATCTCACAAAACACACGCAATGATGCTGACTGCAGGAGGAAAGCCAAGTCAGTGAATGTGTAAGCATCTCAGTGCTGGCAGGGGTCTCCACACAGGTGCTCTGGCACCCAGGGCTGCATCGGGGTTGGTCCATGGGGCTTTTCCTCAGAGAGTCTTGCAGGAAGTGAGCCCTGCCAGCTGAAGCAGGGAACTGGCTAAGGCAGCTGCACCCTGGTCTGCCCATCAGAAAGCAAGAGACCCAAGAAACTGAAAGGCGAATCTCACTGAGCCATTTATCCCTCCGCCCTTCAATTAACCCCACATGTGTTTATTGGCCAGGCTGGCACAATCAACTAACTACCTCAGCCTTAAAGGCCCAGGATGATGATTAACGATGCTCAGCACCATTAGTCATTGTTATTGTTCACTGTCAGGTTGATTCTGACTCACAGAGAACCCAGGTATGCCGAGCAGAACTGCTTCACCAGCTTTTCAAGGCTCCCGGGGTCAGAGGTGACTCTGTGGCACTGAGTTGAGTGCCACTCTGATTTGGCCAGTGGGGACCCCTTTCAGGATGTCTTTCACTTGGCCATACCCTGTTTCCCTCATCCTGTGACACCGTTTCATGTGACAGCACAACATGACAGATTCTCCAGGCTGCTTCTGCCCTGGCCCTGCCCTAGCCTGGCACTCATTTTCCCAAGGAACCCTAATGGAGAATGGTATTTAGAAACCAAGACCTGGATACCAGGCTGTTGGGTCCCCAGGCCCTATCAGAGAGGACAGAGATTCATATATACTCAGCGTTGATGCTCATTATCCACAGATTCCCTATTTTCCAATTTCCCTACTCAGTAAAATTTATTTGTATCCCCCAAAGCAATACTGACAGTCATTAATTGGCATGCAGAGAGGCCCAGTTGCTTGACTTGCTGCCACACGGAGCAATGCTCTTCATTCTTGCTTCCGCTCACGCACTGAAAACACACACGTGCCCCTTTCAGAATCTATTTAGTGCTGGGTCTTCCTGATTTTTGTGGTCATTCTTTGGATGATTTTGCCGTATAAAATGTCCCCAAAAAGGGGAGCCAGAAAACCCAAGGACAAGGGAAGAGCAAGAGCTCTAAAATCAATGCCAAGGAGGGTATAGAATGCCTGGCGGGGTTCGATCAAGTGCAATGTAGCGGAGAGGAAGTACAGTGAGCCGAATGAAGGTCGAACATGATAATGGGACCAGAGGAAAGTAAAAGGAAATAGAGGAAAGAACTAGGAGGCAAAAACATTTACAGAGGTCTAAACAGGCATGTACACATGTAAATATACATATATATATAATGATAGGGATATAGGTCTATGTACATATATTTACAGGTTAATTATTGAGGCAGCAGATGGACATTGGGCCTCTACTAAAGTCCTCCCTCAATGCAAGAACACTTCGTTCTAATAACCTGGCATTCTGTGATACCTTCCCAACATGATCACTGAAGACAAAGCGGATACATAAGCTAATGTGGTGAAGAAAGCTGATGGTGCCCGGCTATCAAAAGCTATAGCATCTGGGGTCTTAAAGGCTTGAAGATACACAAGCGACCATCTAGCTGAGAAGCATCACAACCCACATGAAGAAGCCCACCAACCTGTGTGATCACGAGGTGTCAACAGGATCAGGCATCAGAAAACCCAAAACAAAAAAGATGTTTTGATGTGAACAAGGGGGGGTGGGATGGAGACCCAAAGCCCATCTGTAAACAACTGGACATCCTCTCACAGAAGGATCACAAGGAAGGGACAAGTCAGCCAGAGTGCAGGATAGCACCAATGAAACAGACAGCATCCCTCGAAGTTCTTTTATATTTCTTCCCCAACTATCATGCCCCCCAGTTCTACTTTACAAACCCATCTAGACCAGAGCATGTACACCAGTACAGATAAGAGCTCTCAACAAACAGAATCCAGGACAGATGAATCCCTCAGGGCCAATAATGAGAGCAGCAATACCAGGAGGGTAGGGTAAAGGTGGGGGCGAGGAGAAGGGGAGAAAGGGGGAACCAATCGCAATGATAGACATTTAACACCCTCCCACACACCCAGGAGGCCATGGGTGGAGGGAGACAGCAGATGGTATAGAGTTTGAAAATAAAAATAATATATATTTTTTCAAGGGTTCACGAGGGTGAGGGAGGGAGGGGGGGAAAGAGCTGATACCAGGGGCTCAAGTAGAAAGAAAATGTTCTGAAAAGGATAACTCCAACAAATGTACAAATGTGCTTGACACAATTGATGTATGGATTGTTTTAAGAGCTGTAAGAGCCCCCAATAAAATGATTTATTAATTTTAAAAAATGTTCCCAAAGAGTCAGACTGAAATGCTGTCCAGAGTTCCCAGCACAAGAAGGTTGTTATGTACAGAATGAATATGTGTCAGATAAGCTTTATTGAGGCATGTGTTAAAGTGCTGCTGGCCATGAGCTCAGTGTTAACAAATCAACAACACACATTAAAGAAAGTGGCTTTAAACACTGCCGCCGCCACGTTGATGCTGATTCATAGCGACCCCATAGAACAGGATGGAGCTGCCACTGTGGGTTTCCAAGACTGTAACTCTTGACAGAAATAGAAAGCCTCATCTTTCTCCTGTGGTCATTTTGAACTGTCCACTTTGCGGTTAGCTGCCCAACTTTGATGGACAAAAACAGGAGCAACCGGTCAGGATCCCATAGTTCAGTGTTTGTGGTGGCTTTATGGGACATCACATCTGCAAATAATGAGAGTGGACGGTCTCTCTCTCTTTTACCCTCTGTTGAAAACCATTCGTTCACACCAATGCTTCTACTTCCAAATCAACATCTCAGGATTCAGTCTGCTTTCCTCCCTTTCTGTATTCATAAGTCTTTTCTGGTCATGAAAAACCTGGCTTCCATCACCTCTGATATGCTGCTTACGCAATGCCCCAGGACGTAGTCAACCTCCTGTCTCTGTTGCCTCCTTCGACATATGGTCTCCTTGTCACTTCAGGCTTTAACATCCCACACTGCCACTCTCGCCATGCTAGGCTGGCAGCCAGGGCCTTGAGTCAGAATCCCTCTTGGATGTATCTTTTGTGTCTGGGACGCCAGCTGGGCATTGTGCCAAGGGTCCAGACGGAGCAGTGTTTCTTCTTCTTAGCCTTGAAGCTCTGGGAACAAAAGATCCCTGGGAGAAGTTTACTTTGGACTGTGAGTTTGGTGTTCTGAGCCAGAGCAGCTGTTGACTTCAATGCATCTCCCCGCCAGGCTGACCAAACGAGGGTGTGTGTCAGGGAGGAATGTCGGTAATTATCTCCTACACATGTGTCCACACACGCGCACATGGACATGCACACATATGCACACACAGGGCCATGCAAACAGGCACACAAATACACCACACACACGTACATAATCACACAGAAGCATATACACACAGCACTGGGTCTCCAAGGAAAAAGATTATCAAATGAAGAATGAACACGGCTCTTCCACCCTGGGCCAGGGCTGAGCATGAACAACCATTGGGTTATCATCCATAACCCTCCAACGCACGTGTTTAAACTGTAGCATGCAACGAGTCTTCGTGGACTGACAGAGCTGTTAAGGCATCGCTCCCATCAATTTTAGAACATTCTCACCACCTCTCAACGAAGCCCTTCAGTCACCGCCTTCTCGTCTCCACGCCCACCCTGATTCCCTGATCACCAGTCACCTGCCTTCTGTCTTTGTGGATTTGCAGATTCTGAACATGTCGTAGAAATGAAACCATGTAGTACATGTGAGACCTTCTGTGACTGACTGGCTTTCCAGTGTCGGAATGACACGGCATGCATCCATTCATCTGTTGATGGGCCCTTGGTTTGTTTCACCTGTAAAATAGCAGCAGCAACAGCAGCAGAACCTGCGTGCCTTCAAGGAAGATGATGAGGATCAAGGGCAGCCCCAGGCTGATCCCTATGAGTCAGAATTCAAACATGCACTCGGTCATCTTTTCACCCACTCGGACACCAGTCCTTCCTCCTTTGGCACTCCCTGTTGTGCAGCTTCTTACAGTTACTCAGCTCTTTAAGGAAATCTCAGGCTACAGCTGGGATCGGGAGCACCAAGCCATAACCTGGGGGCTGGACCAGTAAACACGTGAGTCAAGTCTTACTTCTTCAGCACAGGACGGCTCTCTCAGCTCTGCTCAGCCCTGCAAACACACAAGCCTTGTTCTTTGCATTCTAGCCCCCTCTTACCATGCAGGCCTTCACTTAGTCCCCTCAGCCCAGGCTCCTCTTTTTAAAAAAGAAATCTTTACTGAGATAATTAACATAGCACACATTTCAATAGTCCAGTCCTACTCGTGATTAGCGCTCCAGGTCCAGCCAATCTCCCCTGCCACCCCCCCTGGGAAACCATGGATCCAGTGACTGTCCTAAAGACGTACCTCTCGTGGGTGTCATATGCAGAAAAACAGACAAAATCAAGCAAAAACCAGACAGCCCAAGGACAATGACAGAATAGAACGGAGAGAATGCTCAGTAGAAAGGCAAGCAGAAAATATTAAAATCTGGAACAAGTACACATTGGATCAAAAGGGGCGTCACATGACAAGGTGTCACCGTTTAACCTAAACAAGTGCGACGGAGACGCAGCGTGTGTCCCCTTGCAGATAAGGCCGCTGACACACCGCTGCACGGGCATCACCTCCGGGCCTGCCTCGGGAGCGTCGGGTGCAACCTGGGGTTCTTCCGTCTTCTCCTAGAACATTTTCACTTTCAAATGTCACTCCCGCTGCTTTCGATGACAACAGACACTCTAGAATAAATGCCCGTGGGGGCAGGAGCCCCAGTGGCTGGGTCAAGGAGCTTCAAAGCTAAGGGATCTCAACATCCAAAGGCCATACTGCACTCCTGGCTCTTCCCTTCTGCTGGTAGTGAAATCCCCCCTCCCAGCCTGCCACAGAGATGGCTGATCATACACCCAGCAGGATGGGAGTCACAGTTAACCCTGTTAGCAGTCACCCCCAACGGAATCACCTAATCCTATCGCTCTCTTCCCCCACTTCCTCTTACTCAGAGGGAAAAATAGTTATTTGCTGGGAATTATACAGACTAAAGGAAGCGCAGTAAGTACTTGGCTCACCGCACCGCAGCACCGGACTACAGTGCGTTGTTATTGCTGGTGTCAGGTGGGATGTGCCCTGACGCTCATATGATTCCTTATGCCTTGAATTCTATTTGGGGAGTGAACCATAGAACACGCATGACAAATTTCCTTAAGTTTAAAAAGATTGAAAATAAAAGCACAGACAATATTTGCAACACAGACATGGTTGGAGACCCAGCACGGAATTTAGAGGGACGCCCAGAGCCTTTCCCTGTGGGTGGATGCGGTGCAGCCCAAAGCACGGAGACCAAGCATCACGAGTGTCCTCAGTACGCGAAGGAGACTGTGGGAAGAGCGTGCCACGCAGAAAGAACGGGCCACTGCAACAAACGTTGCTTCGCCGAGCTAACTGAATAATCGGGGTTCCGGAGCATCTTAAATCCATTTCTTGCTTCAACTGGTCAAGATTTTCCAATCACATGAGAGAACACTAGGGAATGAATACCTCCTAGGTCCTTAAAAGTTATCTGCGAAATTATCAGAATTCCAAAAAATAATGAATATTCTCTTAAAAATGGATGCTGCCAGTAGATTGAGCTGGTCCATTCTAGGAATGAACACTTAGCTCCTACAAGATGATAAAATACACCCATTGACAGTGGAAACGAAAGGGGTGAAAGAAAAATACACAGATCTAAACATCAAAAAACCACTCGGATTTTAGAGAGGCACAACAGATTTATTCTGTAGCTACAGGTAAAGACTGACATGAGTAGATGCATTGATTTCCTCTGAAATAATGGTGAAATTGAATTTCAAATGTCAGGGCAAAATGGCAATCTTGAATCCCCTGGCAATGCTCTCTGACTAGCAGCAGCTGTCCCAGAGTGTGGCGACAGTGACGAGGGGTACAGGAAAAGGCTCCGGGAAGGGTGCTGTACACATAGCCTAATACGTCACTAAAGATACGAGACAGGACCAGAGTTTGCCTATCGTTCCTAGGGAAGATGGGAATACTGTTAGGGGTTATGGACTTGCTAGCAAGGACGATGAACAATTTGGGAACAGCCTGTGGTAATGGTTTCATGATACTAAGTTATATACTAAAAATCACGGAAATGGTCGTTATTTTTATAGATTTTTACCGCCATAGAAAAGATTTTCAAATTTTTAAAAAATGATACAATATAGGGAGCTGAAGAGGAAGAATTATGATTTGCTGAAATACTTTGAATTCTGACACTGTATAACACATTCTCAGAAAATAACTGAAGGTTATGGTTGACAGCAAATGCCCCAAATCCGTTGTCAGGGTCCCCACGCGGATTAAAGCCCCAGCGAATCCCCTCTGCCCATAGACCAGGGAAATGAAAAGCTGGCTGCCACACGGAGTGTATCAGGAAGTGGATTACTATAGATACAGTTAGTTTAAAATGTAACATATCAGTTGTTTTCCTTTTTGGCTCATTTTTAATTTGTTTTAGCTTCTGTTATCTTCTGCTTTTGTTTGGAGTGAGGGGGTGATAAATGAATCATAAGCATTAAACAGACACACCACCACAATGGAGGGGGGGTGGATTAAATGATTACACAAACCTGTCTTTGGTTTGGCTTGGGTCCTTACACTAATGGTCTCACACAATATTTGTCCTTTTGTGGGTGACTAACTTCACTCAGCATAATATTCTTCAGGTCCACCCATGTGTTTTGTAGTTTTCATGAATGTTTTTTTTAATGATGCATAATATTCCATTGTGTGTCTTTACCAAAGTTTATTATCCATTCCTCTATTGGTGGGCTTTGGGGCGGTTTCCAATTGTGGCTGTTGTAGACAGTGCTGCCATGAATGCAGGGGGGCACCTATCTGTTCATGTTGTGTCTGTTACATGGCTAGGGTGTATATCCAGCACAGGTATTACTGGATCATATGGGATTTCCATTCCCAGTTGTTTTAAATCACACCACAGCACTGTCTACAACAGTTGTACCTGTTTATAGGCTCATCGCAGTGTATGGAAGTCCCGATCTCTCCATATCTTCTCCAGCATTTGCTGTTTTCCGTTTTGCTTTTAATTGGGCTCTCATTGTCTGTGCAAGGTGATGTCTCATCATCCTTCTGATGTACATCTCCTGTATGGCTAGTGATCCTGGAGCATTCTTTCATATGCTCGCTGGCCAGTTGAATGTCATTTTGATAAGTTGTTCATGCTCTTTGTCCACCTTTTAATTAGATAATTTGTGATTTTTTTATTATTGGAGTCTTGCAATATTCTACACATTATATGTGTGTGTGAGTGCGTGTGTGTGTGTGTGTGTGTGTGTGTGTGTGGTGCGCCATTGTTAAATATTTTCCCCAGACTGCGTGCTTTCTGCTTATTCTTTTGATGAAGTCTTTCGAAGCACATAAGTGTCTTATTTTTAGTAGGTCTCAGTCAGCTAGTTTGTCTTCTGGGTGTGCTTCTTTGATGCCCTGCAGTGGGGACGTGCAGTTTGTCCCCATTTTCTCACCGATGATATTTATAGCTCCAGGACTTACATTTAGGTCTTTGATCTATTTAGATTTCATTTTTGTGAACGGGACTAGGCATGGTTCCTATTTCATTCTTCCATAGATGGAAACTCAGTTTTCCCAGCACCATTTATTGAAAAGACTGCCTCTTCCTCATTTAATGCCTTTTGACCCTTTGTTCAAGATCGGTTGCCTATAGGTAGAAGCATTTATTTCTGGGTTTTCTGTCCTGTTCCATTGGTCTATATCAGGGGTGTCAAACTGGCAGCCCATGGGCCACATGCATCCCCTGGGGTAATTTTTTGTGGTCCATGATGCTCTGAAATAAAATGGAAATAGAAAAAAAAGTGTTATGGAGAAAATAGCACTTAGGAGAGATCGAAGCAATACCGTACGCACAATTCCCTCATTACATTTTATTTCAAAGCATCGTGGGCCACAAAAAATTACTCGGTGGCCACATGTGGCCCGCGGGCCACCAGTTTGAGCCCCCTGGTCTATATAAGCTATCACTGTACCAGAACCAAGTGGTTTTGCCTACTGTGGCTGTGTCGTAGTTTTTTAAGTCAAGTCTTGCAAGGTCTCCTACTTGGTTCTTTTTAATGAGCTGTTTCCTTATCCTAAGTCTCCCGCCTCCCCATATGAAGTTAGTAATTTGTTTTTCCATTTCTTTAAAGAATGAAATTAGGATTTTAATCAGAATGGCATCGTACGTATAGATTGCTTTAGGTAGCATTGACATTTTCACAAACTAAGCCTTCCTATTCATGAACATGGGCTAGTCTTCTGTTTGTGCAGGTCTCTTTGGGTTTCTTGTAATCGTGTTCTTTTTTTTTTTTTTTTTATAGGAAAGGCGAGTGGCAGCTACAGATACTTTGCTGACCTGAGCTGTCAAAGTCTCTCCACGTTGCTCTCGCATGCAGTTGGAGATCAGATGGCCACACTAGCCACAGACCTTGGGAACATGCGCTGTAATCGTGTTCTATAGCAGTCTTTGTATGGGGCATTTGTTTCTCTGGGGTTATTTCTAAGTATTTCATCTATTGTTTGGCTATTGAAATGATATCTTGATATCTTTTTCAGAGCTCTCTTCATTAGTATACAGGAATCCAGTTTGATTGCTGCTTGTCAGTCTTATATCTTGCCATGTTGTCAACTCTATTGTTTCCAACAAAGTCTTTCGGGCTTTCTACAGTAATGTCATCTGTAAAAAGTGAGAGTCACACTTCTTTGCCTATTGGATTCCTTTGATTTCTTTTTGTTGTCTTGTGGTTCTGGCTAAAACTTCCAGTACAAAGCTGAATGAGAGAGGTGATGAGGCGTCCTGTCTGGTTTCTGTGTGCAGGGGAAATACTTTCAATTTCTCCCTGGTGGATGTTGACCCTTGGCTTTTCATTTATGCTCGGATTTTTATTATTTTCATTTGGGTGGCTCTTGTCTTCTTTGCTCAAGCTGTCTAATTAAGTTGTTGATTTTTGATCTTTTAATATAGGCATTTATTGCTATGAATTGCCCTCTGAACACTGCTTTCACTGGACCTCAACAAGATGGTATGTTGTGTTTCCATGTTCGTGTGATTCTCAGCATCGTTTAATTTCAGTTTTAATAGTTTCTATGACCAAATAACAGGAAGACTCAACACTGCCATCATTTCTATTTCCACTCATAGCAACCCTGCATAGAGTTTCCAAGGCTGCAAATCGTTATGGGTGTAGATCGTCTCACCTGTCTCCCAGGGAGCGCCTGAAGGGTTTGAACCACTGACCTTGAGGCTCGCGCCCAATGCTGACCCGACACTCCCACCAGGTAGTATATTTCTTTATTTCTATATATCTTTTTCCCTCTTACTCGTCAGATTTGCATGCTGAAAGGTGTTTTGTACAACCTCAACCTTTTAAAGTTGATTGAGATTTGTTTTATGGTTTAAAATATGGTTTATTCTGGAGGATGTTTTGTGTTCCTGGGAGAAGAATGTGTATTTTGCTGCTCTTGGGTGTTGTGTTCTATGCATGTTTGTTAGGCCCAGTTGGTTAATAGTGCTATTCAGGTATTCTACATCTTTGCAGGTTTTCTTTCTAGTTGGGCTATCATCAAAGGTGGCATATTAAAATATCTTACTATTATCATAGACCTGTCAGACTTTTCTTTATATGTTTTGAGACTCTGGCATTGGAGGCATAAACATGTATAATTGTTTCAGATTCTTGGTGGATTGTCTTTTCATTATGCAATATTTTTCTTTACATCTTAAGATCGATTTGGGTTTAAAGTCGATTTTGTCAGACATCAACATTACCATTCTTGCTCTCTTTTGGAGAGCAACTTACCATTTTCTTTTGTTGTTGTTGTTGTTGTTTGTTTGTTTGTTTTGCTGAGCTTTCTCCCATCCTTTGATTTTTAACTTATTTATCTTTGTGTCTAGGTGTGTCTCTTATGGGGAACATACTGATGGGTCATGTTTTGTTTTTAATTCAATATGCTACTCTGTCTTTTGACAGATGTATATAATCTATTTAGATTCAGTATCATTTTTGACAGGGAAGAATTTTCTGGATTCATTTTGTTATGCTTTTTATCACATTAATAGTGTTTTTTATTTTGCATGTTGAGTTTTTTTTGTATTTTCTTTTATTTCCATTTATTATTGCTATTTTTTGTGTCTACTGAGTCTATGGTCTTTTCTTCTTTATTTTGGTGAGTAGAATAATTCATATATTTTGTGGTTACCATGAGGGTTGCATTTAACATCCTACATCTTAAAAATCTATTATATCTTAGAAGCGATCTAACTTCCCCATGGTGTAGAAGTTCTACACCAATCATTTCCCCTTTCATTTTGCTATTGTCCTTGAGTACAACTCTGCACCCCACATTCCCTGTAATCAATTTTTATTTCACTCTTTTGATGTTTTCACTTGGATTGATATCAGGATGATGTTATCATGTGTCTTAACCTCAGGTTGTTGGCTGATCTGAAGCATTCCCTTTAATTTTTCTTGCAGGACGGGGCTAGCAGTTACACATTTTAAAATTTCTACCTTTCTGGAAATATTCTAATTTCTCCTTGAATAACAAGTTTGCTGGATCTATAAGTATCAGTTGACAGTGCTTTGAATCAGGACTTAGCTACAAAATTGGAGGACATTATGCTCAGAATAGTCAATCTCATAAATATCTTATGGCCCTGTTATTATAAAGAAAAATAGTTTTCACACCAAAGGACAAGACTAAAGACTATGAGGAGGCCTGGGCCAGTGGGGAGGGATGGGGGGGATAAAAGAACCACTGCCCACAGGGGGCTTTAAAGGGATGCTGTCATGTTTTGATAAGATGGGCTTTACAAGTACATGCAATATGTTTTTCTTTGTATGTGCTCCACCCCACAAAATAATAAACAAAAATCAAAAGAATGGATCAATCAATCCATCAATCAACAGAGAAAGAGAAGGGCTGCGGCAACTGAAAACCCCCCAGGTCCCGTACTCATCAGACGTAAACCCTGGTCAGCGTGGTTATAAATGGAGGGAAAGAAACACTGAACTGACTCGCATTCTTTTGTGACTTGCAAGCTAGTTTCAAACAACAAGGAAAACAGGTCAGAGTGGCTGTTTGGCCTGGTGGGTCTGGGGGTGCAGAGCGTGTGCTCCCAGAGGGGTAATCGTGACCATTGCTTTAGGACACCGGATGATCACAGGGACTTATTGGGAAGAAAGTTTGAGAGAATCAAATGGGATTTTGAGAAAAGAGGAAGGGGAACGGGGGAGGGAGAAAGCGGTCACATATATAGAGGGTTTAACAGGATATTATTGTGGATTCAATTTATTTTAATACTTTGAAACACATCAAAAATATGATAGATTGATAGAGGGATCAATATTTAATAAAGCAAGGATCATACAGTGTGAAGAACTGCAGAGTTCAGGTGGACGTTCACTATAAAATTATTTCAGCTTTCTGTATGTTAGGAGATGTTCACAGCAATAGGACATTTTAAGAGCAGCGGCTCGACTCCACGTGATACCGTGATGACGGGCACTTGACATTATACACTGTCAAAAGCCATAGGACTGTACTGTACAAAGAGTGGATATAAAAGTTCCGAGCTTTAGTTAATAACAGTGTGCCAGTGTAATCCATCAACTCTAAGAAACGTACCAGACAAAGGCAAAGTCACAACAGGAAAGGGGAACCTGTGGGAGGGCCAGGGAAGGGGGGTACAGGGAAACATGCTGTACTTTCTCTGTACAGTTTGTTTTATGGAAACCTCAAGTATCTCTAAAATGTACAACCTATTCTTAAAATGTTAGGGAAGAAAGCGAGGGAGGGAAGGAGGAACTGTGGTCCCTTCTTAGCCAAGCCCTGTGTTTTGCAGCTGGGGAAACTGAAGCCTGGTCAAGCCTCATCTCGGAACTTTGAATCTGCGAGGTTCCGTCTCTTCTTCAGAGAAGCAGCGTGATAGAAAGGACTCCTTCGCAGAGCAGAGGAGTGGAAAAACTAGACACGGACAGTGTCCAAGAAGTCCTGGTGGCACCATAGTGAAGCACTCAAAACCGTCTACCATTTACTGTGGGAGAGTTGCATAACTTGGTGTGTATAGTAAAAACCACCTGACATGGGTAGATTGAATGCACAGTATGCCAATTATATCTTAATAAAGCTCTGGAAATTGAAATACTAATAATTAACGCCGACCTCTTGATGTTTCAGGGATGATGACATGGGATGACACAATCAAGGGCGTCATGGAGTGCCTGACACAGAGAGCACTCGATCAGAGCCTCTCACCTCACCGCTCAGAGTGTGCTGGGGACTGGCAGCAGCAGCCCCCTGGGGTTTGTTAGAAATGTCACCCCTGTGGCATCGACAGCTGCATGTTAAATCTGTCCCCAGGGGACTCATGTTTGCCTCCAGGTGTGGAAAGCCCTGTCACTTGTCTAGGGCCAGCACATGTCAGAACACCCCCACCCCCCAGCTGTGAAGACAGGGCTGGCAAGGTCGGGAGCCCACACCCGCCAGCCCCACAGCTCACACTGCAGGCTGAGCTCCGCAGCGAGCCAGGTGCCAGCACGTGTAAAACTTGCCTCGTGGTCCCAGTGGGCAGCCAGGGCTGACCCCTCAGTGCTGCCCAAGAGGAAGGGATCATCAGTCATGCTCTATCCTCGCCAGGGAGGGGACACGAATGAGCAACATGCCTCAGACTTACACCAGCGCCAAGGCTCTGTTTCTGGGTCCAGCGTGCTCAGTGGATCATTTCAGATCTTTCTGGATCTTCATGGGCTGCCCTTGGCAGAGAAGGGTATCCAGCCATCACAGTGTCCACCCCCTCGGAGCTCTTAATAGGGCTGAGATGGAGGAGTTAGTGGAGGGTTGAACAGAGCAAAACAGCATGATGAGCTTTGGCTCTCCCTTCGGGCCTACGGAGATGTCGCCAGCACCCTGCTGGCCCACCTGACCCCTTAGGCACAATCACTGCTGGAAACTTCCTTCTCTCCTGTTTTTCAAAAAAAAAATCACTGCCATCGAGTCAATGCAAACTCACAGCCTCCAAAACCTCCAGGAGCAGTTTCTCCCTGTCCCACGGGGTCACGATGAGTTGTGCTCTTTCCAGGAGCAGACAATTTCATCTTTCTCCCGAGGCGGGGCTGGGAGTCTCGATCTGCTGGCCCTGCGGTTAGCCATGACCCAACTCGCAACCACTAGGCCGCCAGGGCTCCTGAGCACCCAGGGCAGTGGGGCATTAACTCGTAAGATTGAACCGATAGCGCAGAGCTCCACACCCAACACTGGGATGACTGTAGTCCCCGGGCTCCCCGTACATGGCCTGAAACACATGTGAAAACACAGGGGCACGGTGCCGTCCAGTTACCCCTCACTTACTGACTACCTCTTTCTCCCGCACGGCATCTTGCCTTGATAGCAACTTTGGAAAAACTCTCAAGAAGTGCCTCCTTGCTCAGGGTCCTGTGTGGGGCCCAAACCAGGGCCAGGGTCAGCAATGACCAGGCCACGGGTGACACATGGTCACAGGCAGGCAGTGGGAGGCCAGGCGAAGGCCCAAAGGTGCTGGAGGGGTGTGTGAGGAATAAGAGGGGAGGGGACCGTGTGGGGCCGAGGAAGAAGGTGGGCGAAGGGCTGCCCACCCAGGGTAAGCAACAAGCGCCAGCACGTGTAGACAACACTTGACCACCACGACTCCCACCCCTCCAGGCTCCGTGGTAGCAGAGTGGGCATGGTGGGGAAGGTGGCCCATTAGGGCTGAGCGTGTGGAGAGATGAGGAGGTGGGCGGCCACGGCGCTAAAGGGGAGCATGGGTCCTGACTCTTGCATAATGCCAACTGTGTATAGTTCTTCAGAATCGGAATGTGTTCATAAGTAAGGAGTAGTGGTGTTGTGGTGCTTTTACTCCGTCCAGGCTTCTGTGGTCAGTAACAGAAATCGACATCGTGGCTCTCTTGTCATCCTCCGCGCAGGCCTGGGTTCTGGAAACAGAATCCTCCCAGATGGCACCCAGGAAACAGACGAACGAAGTGGCTCGTTACAATCTCTGTGCAGCGCTAAGTGGCAGCCGCCAAGAGCAGCAGTACAGAAACTGGTCCCTCCCCCCAAACCCTTCCCTCCCAGAGGTGTGGCCCAAAGCAGAGAGGGAGAGGCACATGCACCGGTTTTACCATGTGAGGAGGGTGCACAGGGTGGCACTAGGAGACCCTGACCTCGAACTATGTCTGCGCTCCTGCGCTTCAGGTCCTGCGTACACAAGCTGGTGGGGAAGTTCCACGAGACACACAGGGTGGGACTTGGCACAGGGCCTGCTATGCATCACAGGGCACCGAGAAATGAAGTCCCAGCTCCACAGAAAAGCTCTTCAGATATTGGAATAAAGTATCCAAATGGAATTTGTTTTTCAAAATTATCATTTATAATAGCATCAAAGACAAAACATCACAACTTAATCTAACGAAGGATACATATAAGACCTCTACACTAAAACTTATGAAACATTATTGAGAGAGATGTTGTAAATGCCTGAAGTAATTGAAGGAATGTACCCTGCACTGGAGCTGGAAAAGTCAATGCTATAAAGATGCCAGTTCTACTCATGTTGTTGTCAAGGGCCATTGAGTGGGCTCTGACCAGAGCAGAAGGAGACACTGCGTGGTCCGGGGCCATCCTCACCACCATTCCTGTGCCTACGTCCATAGACGCAGCCACTGTGTCCGTCCACTCCCAGAGGGCCTCCCCCCACTTTACACCAAGCATGATGTCCTTCTCCAGGAACTGGTCCAAAGTATGTAAGACCGAGTCTCGCCAACCTTGCCTCTAAGGCAGTGGTTCTCAACCTACCTAATGCCGCGACCCTTTCATACAGTTCCTCATGTGGTGGTGACCCCCCCAGCCATAACATTATTTTTGTTGTTACTTCATCACTGTCATTTTGCTACTGTGATGAATCAGACAACCCCTGTGAAATGGTCGGTTGACCCCCAAAGGGGTCGTGACCCACAGGTTGAGAACCGCTGCTGTAAGGAGTGTTCTGGTTCCTACTCAGAGCAACCCTTTATCCGGTGTCGGAGGCTATAAATCTTTTCCAGAAACAGCTGGCCTCATTTTTCTTCTGCAGAGTGGCTGGAGGGTTTACCCTGCTGACTTTGCAACCCAGCGCCTCACCCATGTGCCTCCGGCTTGGTAAGTCCCAGCTGAAATCTCTGGCCTATGGATCCTAAATTTACATAAAATGGAAAAGCCAAAGAATAATCAAGACTCTTAAAAGGAGAACAAACCTGGAGAACTTACGCAATCAGATAGCAAACCCTCCAGTAACACTGTGTTCAGTACGACAATGCGGCATTGGCACGAGGATGGCCAATATGAACAAAGAGCAGTCCAGAAACATATGCACCCATGTGGGTACCTCACAGTAGAGGTGACAATATCTTTTATGGCAAAGTGCTCTGGGAAAAGGACGGTCTCTTCAATAACGGGACATCCACATTACTATCTTGATCCTGAGCTCGCTCCATACAAATAGAGACCACACTTCTACATGTGAAGAGTAAACATGGATAATGTCTGAATTATCTTGAAGAATGAAATGATTTCTTAAACAGGACGTTACAATTATAACCACAAACAGAAAAAATGATAAGTGAGTCTTACTAAGTTAAGAATGTTTGATCAAATAGACTCAAAGACACCAAAGATCGAACTGCCACCCTCAACCAACTTAACCTGAGAGACATATGTGGAGCACGCCACCCAACTGCGGCAAAGTATATATTCTTTTCCACACATATAGATCATTTTCTAGAGTAAGCTACATTTTAGGCCACAGAGCAAGCCTTAATACAATTCAAAACATGAAAATGATACAAAACATTTGCCCTGATCAAAATGCTATAAAAGTGTAAATTAATAACAGGGGAGGCAAGGGGGAGGGGGTAAAATACATGGAAGGTGAATAGGACTTGTTTAAGAAATATAAAAATCTTAAATTCCTAGACTCATTTAAAAATGAAACACAACATAACAAAAGCTTTGGAATACAACAAGCAGTGCTCTGAGGTCAATGTATAGCAATAAGCATACACATGGGGGTCAATGTATAGCAATAAACATACACACGGGGGAGGAGGGAGGTCAATGTATAGCAATAAACATACACACGGGGGGTGGGAAGGTCAATGTATAGCAATAAACATATACACGGGGGGGGGGGGGGAGAAGGTCAATGTATCGCAATAAACATACACACGGTGGGGGGGCGAGGAACCAAAATCCAAGCACTGAGCCTACAACTCAAACAAAGGAAAAAGAGCAACACAAGAAGCCAGAGTCACCAGAAGAAAGAAAAATAAATAAAGATTCGAGAGGAAATGAATGAAACAGAAAAGGGAAAGATAATCAAGACCAGAAGATGATTCTTTCAAAGAATCAATAAAATTGACAAACCCCTCGTTAAAAGACAGAAGGAAAGCAGAAGAAGCAGATAACCCAAATAAGAATGAGAGCGATGACGCTCCACTACAACAGACACAGGTGAGGCGGGAAGGACCGGAACAGAATGCGATGAAGGTCAGGACAGCATCATTTGAAACTCTAAAGGAATGGACAAATTTCTAGAAACATCCCACCTACCTAAACTAACCCTGAGGTAGAAAATTGGAACAAACTCATGACAAAAGAAAGAATTGATCAAGCCATTAAAAACTCCCAAACATCAACAACAAATCCAAGCCCAGGCAGCTTCACCAGCAAATTCTCCCAAACATTCAGAGAAGAGCTCACACCAATGCTGTCAAAGTTATTGCCGAGCACATAAAAGGAAGGAATACACAATAATTCAGTATATGAAGCCAGCAGAACCCTGATGCCAAAAGCCAGGTAAAGATTTATACAAAAAGGAAAAGTATAGACCAATATCTTTCATGAAACATAAATACTAAAAGAACTTAATAGACATCGCTCCTTGGCCTTTTGGCTAAGATCAAGTGTAAAAAACGTAATAGAATTCTAGTCAATAAAATTCAACAGCATATTAAAAAAAGAATGGCCAAGTGAGATTCATACCTGCTATACCAGGTTGGTTCAACATTAGAAAATGAATCAACTTAATCCACTACTTAAATGAACCAAAAGAATCACATAATCATCTCAATGGACGCAGTCGAGGCATTTGATAAAGCCCTCATAAAACCTCCTCAGGGAAATTTCTCAACATAGTAAAAGGTAAACACACAAAACCACAACAAAGCACCCATTGCCACTGAGCCAACTCTGATGTAGAGAAACCCTATATGTAGCTTCTGAGGCTGTAAATTTTTAGGGGAACAGATGGTTTCATCTTTTCCCCATGAAGTAGTCGGTGGGTTTGAATGGCCAACCTTGTGGTTAGTGCCAGCAGCCAACATTATTCTCAATGGATAAAGACTGAAAGCATTCCTCTTGAGGAGAGCCAGACAAGGATGTCCCTATCACCATTCTTATTCAACACTATACTGGACGTCTTAGCTAGAGTAATGAAGACAAGACATGCAATAAGGAGCATTCAAATTGGTAAGGAAGAAACAAAACTATCCTAGTCACAGAATAAATGATCCTCTGCATAGAAAATCCTAAAGCTTCCATTAATTCCTGGAATTAATACACATGCTATTAATCAGGAATTAACCTGACTTCACAAGAAGGAAAAAGAATCTCTATCGACATCTCGGTTGGGCCAAGACCAAGTCATCTGAGACTAAGGTCAGGCCTGCCTCCACCTTCCAACATTTTCACCAATTTTCATACCAATTGTCCCTCCCACAACACTGTACCTGTCAACTGGGTTCAATAACATATCACATTGACCCTACAGAACTTGCAGACCATGCACACAACTGTGAGGCTTGTGAGGGAAGTTAACGGGTTACAAGTCAAGATCAGAAATGCCCCAGACACAGTTATTTCCATCAGGACAGCCTCTTCTCAGCTGTGCTCACAGACATGCCTCTCTGGTTCTTGATCCCTCAGTCATACGGCCTCTTGGGCTCTGCCCTGCTGGGGCAATGTTACAAAACTCTTTTAGTGCTACTGATAAGTGCTCCAAAGACACCCACTCCTCTATAAGTCTCGGTTCAAAGGTGCTTGGCTTTAGCTTAATGGATCAATAAACTTAATTCTCCCACTCACCTTCTCCTGCCTGAAGGCACTCAGTTTTATTTGCACCTTGGGCCAGGAAGCCCACCATTCTGTCTCACGTTCTGGCTCTTGGTTCTTTGCTGCTGCCTCTGCTCCTCTGCCACTTCTGTGGGTCGCAGTTTTCTGTCTTTAGATACAAGAAGTTCAAGGCACAGGTATCTCAAGGCTCATAGGACAGGCTTGACTCCTGACTCTTCTTTCTGGATGGTGAGATTACCCCTTTCTGCTGAGATGGTTCATTTTATACCCAGCAGGATGATTAATTACCCCATTAGAGGTTTAAGATTTTACGACCATAATTAGCTGCTGTGTTAGTCTGAGTAGACTAGAGAAACAAATCCATAGAAACTCATACGTGTTTAAGAGAGAGTTCTGTATAAAGAATAATTGTACATTAAGAAAGCACCCCAACCCAGTTCAGTCCAGTCCAATATTAGCCCATATGTCAGATACCAATCTATAAAGTCCTCTTCAGACTCATGAAACACAAGCAATGATGCTGAATGCAGGAGGAGCACAGCCAGTGGATGGGGAGTCTTGTAGGCCCAGTGGCATTGTAAGCATCTCAGTGCTGGCAGGGATCTCCATGTGGCTTCTCCAGGGCCAAGGTTCTGGCTGCATCAGGATAGGACGGTCCATGTGGCTTCTTCAGCTCAGGGCACTAATGTAGTTCCACGTGTCTTGTCAGCTGCAATGTCTCCCAGGGAGTGAACACAGAGAAGAGTCTCCAGCCTCCAAGGAGGAAATACCGGATTTCCCAGAATTCTCAGGAGAAGGCCATGCCCACACAGAGGCCTCATTGGTTACATCTTGATTGACAGGCCAGACTCCACCCCTTCAGTCGTAATCCTCTCAAATTGACACCAGATTATGTAACTACCACAGCTGCTCACAGTCACTCACAAACAAGGAAATCACATAATCAGATCAGCAGCCTCCCCATCTTCTCTTTCCTAAATCTATCAGGAAAAAGTAATTTGATGGGAGTTACAAAAACTATGGCTAGGCCATCTTAGCTCAGAAGCAACCAAGCCCACATGGAAGGAGCACATCAGCCTGCGTAATCATCAGGTGCCGAAGGGATCAGGTATCAGGCATCAAAGAACAAAAAAATCATATCATTGTGAATGAGAGGGAGTGCAGAGTGGGGACCCAAATCCCATCTTTAAGCAACTGGACACCCCCTTGCAGAAAGGTCGCAGGGCAGGGTGCAGTGTAGCAACGATGAAACATACAACTTTCCTCTAATTCCTAAATGTTTCCCTGCCCCACCCCCACTATCATGATCCCAGTTCTACTTTACAAATCTGGCTGGACTAGAGGATGCACACTGGTACAGACAGGAACTGGAAACACAGGGAATCCAGGATGGATATCCCTTCAGGACCAGTGGTGAGAGTGGTAATACTGGGAGGGTGGAGGTAGGGTTGGGTAGAAAGGGGGAACCGATTACAAGGATCTACATATAACCTCCTCCCTGGGGGACGGACAACAGAAAAGTGGGTGAAGGGAGATGTTGGACAGTGTAAGATATGACAAAATAATCATTTCTAAATTATCAAAGGCTCATGAGGAATGGGGGAGCATGGAGGGAGGGGGATAATGAGGCGCTGATGCTAGGGGCTTAAGTGGAGCGCAAATGTTTTGAGATTGATGAGGGCAGTGAATGTACAAATGTGCTTTACATAGTTGATGTGTGTGTGGATTGTGATAAGAGTTGTATAAGCCCCCAATAAAATGATTTTTTTAATGAGAAATGATACCAAGGGCTCAAGTAGAAAGAAAATGTTTTGAAAATGATGATGGCAACAAATGCACAAACGTGCTTGGTACAATGGCTGGATGGATGGATTGTGATAAGAATTGTACAAGCCCCCAATAAAATTATTTTTAAAACTATGGCTAGAAGAGCCATATCAAGTAATTCACTGGATCACAGACCTATACAAAGAAAACTGCAAAACAGTACTATAAGAAACCGAAGAAGACCTCCATAAGAGGACAAACACACCATGCTCAGGAATGAAAAGTCTTAGCATTGTGGAAATGCCAATTCCACCCAAAGTGTGTTCCGTACATACGAGGCAGACCCAGTCTAAATTCTGACAGCACTCTTTAGCAAGATGGGAAAACTAATCACCAACTGTATAAGGGAAGGAAAGAATTTCTGAGGAGTTAAAGCATTATTGAAGAGCAAGAAGAACAAAGGAGACTTCACACCCACCTGATTTCAGAGCCTGTTACACAGTCACGGTAATCAATACAGCATAGTACTGGTATAACCACCAACACATAGTCCAATGGAACAGAATTGAGAATTCAGGCTTAAAACCATCCACCGCTGGACAGTTGACTTTTGGCAAAGGGCCAAATTTTATTGAATAGGCAAGACATGTTTTCTAACAAATGGTGCCGACAAAACTGGATGTCAATCTGTGGGAAAAAATTAAACAGGACCCATGGTTTAGTTAGGTGGCATCCGGCCAGCTCCGACCTGTAGCGACCCTGTGCACAACAGGAGGAAACACTGCCCAGCCCTGTGCCATCCTCACAATTGTCCCTCTGCCTGAGCCCATGGACGCAGCCACTGTGCCAATCTATCTCCTCAAGAGTCTTCCCTTTTTTCACCGCCCCTCCTCTTTACCAAATAGGATGTCCTTCTCCAGGGACTGGTCTCTCCTGACAACAGGCCCAAAGTACGTAAGGTGGAGTGTTGCCGTCCTTGCCTCTAAGGAGCGCTCTGGCCTTCCTTCTTCCAGTACAGATTGCTTTGTCCTTCAGCAGTCCATGTACTTTCCGTGTTCTTCTCCAGCTCCACCATGCAAGCGCATCGATTCTTCTCCCGTCTTCCTTATTCAGTGTCCAACTTTCACATGCGTGCGATTCAAGGGAGAGTTCCATAGCTTGGGTCAGACACACCTTCGTCCTCAAAGTAACATTCTTGCTCTTCAATACTTGAAAAAGGTCTGTGTCACTGTGTTAGTCTGGATACTTTAGAAAAATGAATCCACAGAAAATCATGTATATGAGAGAGTTTTATATAAAGGTTAAGTACACATTAAAAACATCCCAACCCAGTGCTACCCAAATCCACAAGTCCAACATTAGCCTGTTTGTCAGACACCAATCCACAAAGTCCTCCTCCATTTCTCAAAACACACGCTATGATGCCAACTGCAGGAGGAAAGCCTAATCAGTGAATGTGTAAGCATCTCAGCGCTGGCAGGGGTCTCCACGTGGCTGCTCCAGCACTCAGGGCTTCATCAGGGTAGGCCCATATGGCTTCTCCTCAGGGATGTCTTGCAGGAAGTGAGCCTTGCCAGCTGAAGCAGGGAACTGGCTAAAGCGGCACCTTGGTCTGACCATCAGAAAGCAAGAGACCCAGGAACTCAAAAGGCGAGGTTCATTTATCCCTCCGCCCTTCAATTAACACCACATGTGTTTATTGACCAGGTTGGCACAATAAACTAACTACCCCAGTCGCAGATTCACCTAATACAATACGTCTTTTGATCTCTTGACCAGAGCTTCCATGAGCATTAATTGTGGACACAAGGAAGACACAATCCTTGGCAACTTCAACCTTTTTCTCCATTTATCATGATGTTACACACTGGTCCATTTTGTGCAGATTTTGGTCTGTCTTACAGTGAGTTGTGGATTCACACTGAAGGTTACAATCCTTGATCAGCAGCAACAAGAGCCTCAATTCTTCCTCACGTTCAGCAAACAAGGTTGTGTCATGTGCTGACCACAGGTTGTTAATAAGCCTTCCCCCAGTCCTGATGCCACACTCTTCTCCACCACTTGCCTGTCAGTTTCCGTACTGCGATGACTTGTGATTGAAATGCTTGTGGTATTTCAAATGCCAGCAGAGTTGCCCAAAGTGAACAGGGTTTCGGCAGAGCTTCCAGGCTAAACAGACAACGAAGAAGGAATCGACTGCCCATTTCAGAATAAGAAACCACTGAAAGCCTTATGCATAGCAAATAATGAATGAGGGAGGGGGAAGAAGCCCTAGAACTTATTGTGATGATGTATACAACACTTTTAAAAAACAACTTAGGGAGGGAAAAAACTGAGGAGCTGATACCAGGGGCTCGAGCAGAGGGAAAATGTTTTGAGAATGATGATGGCAACAAATGTACAAATACGCTTGACACAATGGATGGATTGTGATAAGAGTTGTACGAGCCCCCAGTAAAATGATTTTTAAAAATTGATCAATCTCAAAAAATAAATAAAAAGCAACTTAACTTTGGAAGTGTATATGAATTTTATATCAAGAAACTACTTTTACAAAAGAAAGAAACCAAAGTTGGCCAACGGTTACCATGGGTGAAGCAGAAAGAGTTTTTGCTTAGGAGACACTGAGTTGATGTGAATGGTGGTGGAATAATTTGGAAAAGGACATCAATAACGGTTGCACAATATGAACAGCATAATCAATGCCACTGAATTATGCACTTACAAGTTGTTGAATTGGAGAATGCTTTGTTGTGTATATTTTTGCCACAATTAAAAACATATACATAATAACAATGAGTATAAGGAAAGAGAAAATGTTCTAAAATTGATGGTGGTAATGGCTGTACAACTCGTCTTGATGTGATTTAACTATAGAATTGTATGGTATGTGGCTGATAGGCCTATCAAACTGTTAAAAAATAAATAAACTGCCGCCTTCAGTATGATTACACCTGGATATCATGAAAGTGAAGCGCTTCCCAGCTGGACCAATAAGCAGCGTCATGGTAAATGGAGAGAAAATGAAGTCTTTATTCTTTTGGAATCAAGAATCAATGCTCATGGCAGCAGTCAAGAGATCAAACAGTATATTGGACAACTC
Source organism: Tenrec ecaudatus (assembly GCF_050624435.1). Lineage (NCBI taxonomy): Eukaryota > Metazoa > Chordata > Mammalia > Afrosoricida > Tenrecidae > Tenrec > Tenrec ecaudatus. The sequence goes on along the minus strand of NC_134539.1, from coordinate 87,820,372 downwards.
TTCTGCCACAGACGTCTTTGAAGTTCTCAATCGCAAAGATGCCACTTTGATGACTAAGGTGTGCGGCCCGAGTCGTGGTCTGTACCATCGTAAATCTCTGTCCACGGGCTGCACGATGAAGAAGGAAAACGGACGAAGAACTGATAGCTCCTTTGCTCTGTGAGAAGCGCATAGGACAAAGCAGGGTCCAGAGTCCCCCAGAGGCCTCCAGCTCACCAGTGACAGCGAAGATGTTTGCAGGATGTCAACACACATGGTCTCACACACTCCTCTGAACACCCAGTGAGTGAGCACAGTTTCATTACTCAGGTAGGGAAGCAGAGGCCGAGACCGTGCCTGTCCTTTGCCCGGGTCACACGGCAGGAAAGCAGCAGAGCTGGGATCTGAACCCAGATCTGACGGATTCCAAGACCAGCCTCTTACTTTGAGGCGATCTTGCCTCGATGTAGCCAAACTTCCTGTTTTGAAAAAAAGAGAACCTGAAAAGCAGAGGGAGTAGGTTCTGCCTTGGATCACAGAGCTCAAGAATGCAAAATTCAGGTCGAAAGTTACTATGATCCACTCCCAGGCTCTTCCTAGCACCCCTATAGCTCTCCCCACCTACAACGGACAGTATGAAGAAGCCCTCTCTTACAGTTTCCCAAAGAACCCCAACAGAGCCCATTCAGGCAACTTATTACTCTGCTCACCATAGTGCCACGGCTGCCTCCCTAAGGCCACCCCTGCTCCTGGCCCCAAGGAGGCAACAGGAAATGCGGGGGCAGCACAGCCGCTGAGGCTCAAAGCTTCCCTGGCCCCGGCTCCTCTCTATTCTCAGCTCAGAGACTGCGGAGGGAGGGGGGGAGGGGTCTGGCCGCGGCCCAGCTCTCAGACGTCAAACCCTCATGCCGAGGTCCAGCTGGCAACAGGTCCAGCTGGCAACGGACTCAGCCGATGGAGAGACGGCCTGGGTGTCCAGCTGCATCACCTCCGGACATTTCCACAGACGCAGTGCTGGTGGGGAAAGCAAAAGAGATGCACCGCCCCCCCTCCCCCCCCTGAGCTGAAGCTCAGGCTGGAGGCTCTTTCCCATCAAAAGCGTCAGTGATCCGAGACGCATGTTTGAGTCAGCCAGGCCAAGGTCAGGCCTGACTGTGCCTCATTTCATCATCTGTAAAGTACTCTCAGGGCGGAGTGGACACCTTTGCCCTGACTGCATCTTCTGAGCGCCCACCCGAGAGCGCAGGCAGGCCGGCACTGCCGTGGGGGAGGGGGGCAGTGCTGGGGGGTTGGGGGGGTATGTGAGGGTGGACAGCTACACACTGGGGCAGCTCTCAACTAATGACTGATAGGACTTGGTGGCTACATCCCCAGCTTCCTTACTCTGGGTTTGGAGAATCCAAAACGTGATCTCTCTACACAGTCTCCCTGAGGTTCCATGGGAAGGAGACAACAGTAACCTGCTCACTCCTTCCCCCACTGGTCACTTCCCCAGACCCTGCCCGAGCGTTCTGCCTTCAAACCCTTGTCTCAAGATGGACCAGTCAGCCAGTGCAGACAAAAGTCACACTCCTGCCAAGGTAACTAAATCACAATGATGATCAATCTCAAAACCAGCTTTGAGCTGAGTCGACTTCTAGGCCTGAAGGCCGTATGTGTGTCCCAGGAGAGTCGTGCTTTTTGAGTTTTCAGTAACTGATTGGTATTTTTTTCCCTGGAAGTCAATCACCACACCTTCCTTCCAAGGTACTTCCGGGGTGGACTGAAACCTCCCATCTTTCAGTTAGCAGCCAATCACAGGAATGGTTTGCACTACCCAGGAACTCTGCAATGAAGAGAATCTCCCCTCTTAACAGAGATGGAGGCTGAGACCCCCAAAGAGGTGCCTTTGGTCCAGGGGCACACAGGGAGGGAACTGCAGAACCTGGAGCCCTGTTGGAATGACTTCTCAATGATAGAGACATTCCTCTGTCCTAACCAGTGGAGCGACTCAAAAGATGGAGAAACAGAGGCGGAAATTGCACTGTCCCCACCTCCACCCCACAACACACACACACATGCACACACACACGTCTGCAGGGAAAATGTTCTCGAAGCAACTTTCCCATTGTGGAAACTGAGCCACGGGAGGGGCTGGCCTTGGCCAAGGTCACACCGGGAACAGATGCAGAGCAGGGTCTACAGCAGGTCTCTGGGCTCCTGGACGCTCTCAGCAGTACACACGTCCTCTAGGATGCGGGCAGGCAGCAAGAATGACGCAGGTATTAGCCTGCTTTCCAAGCCAACAGCTGCCCCAGGCTTTTAAGTTTTTTGTTTCCTATTGAACATGTTCATCCGCTATCCTTGAGGCTTTAAAAATAGAGCCAGATAGACACAGGCAAGAGCTAAATCAGGGAGACAGGCCTGAATATTCAGCTGGCCACGCAAAGCTGGCGAAAGCACCCAGACAGGCGAGATTAACTCTCTCCCAGTCTGGGGAGATCACTCCCAGGGCCAGGTCTCCAAGGCCCACACAGACCGGGTGAGAAGCTCCCCAGTCAAGGCTGGAGTTTGCCTCTTCAGACCCTCTGTGTTTTCAAGAAAGTGCTTCTCAGCACAAAGACTTACTTTCTCCTCCGGTTTTCTCAAAGTCCTGTAAACTCAGCCTCCAATCGCAGGCGGGGGATGCCCGAGCCAGGGGTCAGCAAACTCTTAAGACAGAAGGGCCAATCCAGTCCATCACAGCAACCTAAAACTTGTTCGAGAGCCCTAAATATACATTTTACAAGCAAATGAAATCCCCATGATCTGAATGATAGCCTTTAAATTTTTCAGTGTTACTTCACAGCCATATGTACACACTGAAAGAGCCACCTGTGGCCAGAGAGCCGCAGTTTATCGACCGTGCCCTAGCCTGTCCTGGAGTCCAGGGCTGAAGGAAGATCCTTTGCTGGCTCAGCTGTGTAGAAGCCACATCTGTCCTCCCCTGGCCTCACAGGTAAGAAGAAAAATCCAATTCCACACAAACCCGAGGCCAAGTGCCACACGGCAGAGGTCAGACTTGCCTGCATCCTCCATCTTTCTTCACCTATTTTGACACCAATCATTCAGCCCAGGAGACTCTACTTCTCTGCCGGGTTCAATCATTCTTTGCAGTGACCACACAGAACTCATAGGCAAGATTCACAATTAAGGGGGTTTGTTGGGAAAGCTTACAGGATCAGTAACAGTTAAGGACACGGTCATTGGTCCACAGCGGTGCCTCGTCTTGTCCAGCAGCCCAGTCTTGCTCGGGTCCTCAGCCTCTCAGCCATGAAGTCCCTGGGCTTCTGCCCAGGCCAAGAATCCCACCTGTTGCCCTGCCTCACAGTCACATAGTCTTGGCACTGGTACTCTGTTCTGTCTCACGGTCTCCTTGTCTGGGTTTCTGCTCTGGGCCCAGTTCCTTTGCTCTATCCCAGTTTCAGGGCTGCAGCCTCTAGAGCAGCAGTTCTCAACCTGTGGGCCGAGACCCCTCTGCCTGCTCAAACGACTTTTTACAGGGGTCGCCCAATTCATAACACTAGAGCAGGGGTTCTCAACCTTCCTAATGCCGAGACCCTTCAGTATAGTTCCTCATGTTGTGGTGACCCCCCCCCAACCATAAAATTATTTTCATGGCTACTTCATCACTGTCATTTTGCTACTGTGATGAATCGGGCGACCCTCGTGAAAGGGCCGCTCAATCAGGCAGAGATCTCAGACATGGCCCCGTGGTGACCGGTGGTTCAGGGATTCCTTCGCCCTGCTTTCAAGATGGCTCTTAAAGATATGGCAAAATAATAATAGTTTATAAAGTATCAAGGGTTCATGGGGGAGGAGTGGGGAGGGAGGGGAAAACATGAGGAGCTGAGACTAAGGGCTCAAGGCGAAAGCAAATGTTTTGAGAAGGATGATGGCAACAAATGTACCAATGTCCTTGACACATGGATGGATGGATGGATTGTGATGAGTTGTATGAGCCCCAATAAAATGATTTTTTTTTGAGTGTTGAAAAGCAAAGAAGTCACTTTGAAGAGCGAGTTGTACCTGCCTGACCCACGCCATGGTACTTTCAATCACATGTGCCTGTAATGCTGGACAACAAAGACTGAAGAAGAAGAAGAAAAAAGACAGCTCCTACACACAGAGGAGCGGCTTTGAGGCAGGTGTGGTTTGAGTCTTTCAGCAGACCATCTCCCCAAGAAAACAAAGGGTATACCTTGGTCCACACCCACTCGCTCCTCAGGGGGAGACACAGAATACATCCCCCCTTAATCCTATCCATTAGCATAATGGGCAATTCCCTCCAAACCGGGTCTGGAACTGGAGGCATAGAAGGAAGCATTTACAATGTGTGACTTAAAGGGTCTTTGGCTAGAAGGACCATATGAATGGACTCCACTTCACCTGCCCTCTGCTGCCCTTGGTTATCTGGCAGATGCACCTCTTTATCCCACAGCTCTGCAGGTAAGGCGCTCGGTGAGATGAGGCCAATGAAGGCAAGGCTGTTACCTCTAGTGAGGACATTTACAGCCAGGCAGGAGGACCAAGTGGCCTCCATCAAGCCCTCGCTTCCCCTCGCTTCCCACTGGCTCCCCTCCAGAGCACTCACGGTCACATTTTCCTTCCTCAGTGTCTCAAAACCATTTTCCTCCGCCCCGCCGTCTTTACGCATCGCCCCCTTCTCCCCACTCCCCTACCCTCCTCCTCCTCTGTGAGCTGGTTGATTTCTCCTTCTCCTCCTACTTAAAATGCTCCCCCTCCCGCTAGGCCCCCAGAGCCAGGTTTCCCTCCCATCCTCGGGAGGAGGTTGCGAAGCAGTCAGTTTGGAACTTCACGTGGGCATGTGTTTGACAGGCGCACAGCCGGCCTGTGGGCTCGGCCACCTCCAAGCGCCACTGGGGACAGAGGGTTAGAGAATGGTGACATTTATAGGTGAGATTCATGCCATCCCATGGTTTGAAATCACCAACAAATGACAGACCACACACACACACACACACACACACATACACACCATTAGTGCATGGAGAAGCACTTCACTCACAACATAAAGAAGAGACCGAGAAAAACCTGCCTCACTAGTGGAAGTGCAGGGAAGATGTTCTACATTCCCTCTCTTCCTGCTGCAGTTGAGAGACCCCTCCCCGCACCACTGAAACATACAGAAATGGGGCTGACCAAGCGCATGTGGTGAACACGCATGTGCAGGAGACAGCAAAAGTTACTGCGTGTGAAAGACAGGGAGAAGGCTTTCCCTGTTAAGGAGCTAAGGAGAAGCAGCTGAGAGAGAGAGAGAGAGAAAGAGAGAGAGAGAGCTTGAGAGATCAAATTCTCATTCTTCTTATCAGAGAATGTTCTGGACCCAAAAGCCTTTAGTTAGGCAGCCTGACTGGGAGGCATAACGGGAGGCCATTTCCCCAACAACCCATCCTCTGGCTCTCCTCGGGATGCCAGAAAGAGAACCCAAGCTTCACCAAGCCCTGCCATGTCCCTGGACCACCTTGGAGGTTGAGCTGCATGGTTCAGCGCACAACGCTGATTAGATGCTTTACCTGTGTACCAATCTTTAATGATGTAGCAGCATTCACTGGTAGGTCTGTCTCAGCACGGTGCTCAGAGCTGGTTGGAAGAAAGAGCCCAACCAGTCACCCCAGCTATGGTTTTATCTACGCAAACGATAGCAAAGGCTGCATTATCTAATCTCAGATATGAAATTGATATTATTTATAACATATCCTGGTTTATGTAAAAACAGCATATTGGCATGTTGTACAAATATGATGCATCCTAGTACAAATCATACAGAGGCTCCTCTTCTTAAAAAATATAAAAATAAGTAAATAAATAATAACCACTGCCATGAGTTGATTTTGACTCAAAGTGACCCTATAGGAGTGTGTAAAACTATCCTTGTGGGTTTCCAAGGCTATAAGTCTTTACATTACAGGAACAGAAAATCTTTCTCCCAAGGAGTGTCCAGTGGTCTCAAAATGCTGACCGTTTGGTTAGCAGCTGAATGTGCAACCCACTACACCACCAGAGCTAGACCAGGTTACTGTGTACTTGTGGCAAGCAGTCAGTCGCATGGTCATCTTCTTCAGGTTCTCCGTGTCGAGAGTAATATCAAATTTGTGCTCAAAAGGACCATTCTCATTCAAACCATATTGTTTGGTGTAGTAGTTATCAGGAAACTTCCCTAAATCTAATAAATCTGCTACCCAAGATCTCTTTAAAGAGTTGAAAAGCAAGGATATTATTCTGAGGACAGAGGTATCACAGATCCAAGCCATGGTACTTTTCAAAAAACAACTTTATTGGCATATAATTCACATACCACACAATTCAATAGTTCCATCATATTAAGAAGAGTTGTACAATCATCACCACAACCTGTTTTAGAACATTTTCTTCTTTCTGGTCCTCCTTGTTATTAGCTCCCCATCCCCCCACCCCACCCCCACCCCCAGCATCCCCTGCCATACTGCCAAGAAACCATTCATCCAGTTACTGACTATAGATTTATGAGCCAGGGAATCTTCAATCGCCTCATATGCATGGGAAACTTGGACATCGGATAAAGCAGACAGGAGCAAACTGGATGTGCTTGAACTGTGGTGTTGGCGAAGACGATTAAAAATACAATAGTTTGTCAGAAGAACAAACAGCTCTGTCTCAGAAGAAGTACAACCAGAATGCTCCTTAGAGGCAAGGGTGGTGAGACATCTTCCCATGCACTGTGGATCTGTTGTCAGGAGAGGCCAGTCCCCAGAGAAGGCCATCACGCTTGGTAAAAGAGGGAGCCGTGAAAAATAGGCCGGCCCTCGATGAGATGGATCGACTGAGGGTTCAGGCATGGTAGCAATTGTGAGGATGGGGCAGCACCAAGCCGTGTGCCTTCCGGTTGTACACAGGGCTGCTGAATAGAGCATCCAAAATGGGGTAACCGTGGACAACAAAATGGCCACCGAGAATAAAGACGTCATCAACAAAATGGCTGACAAGAAGGAAACCGAAACTGGCTGGGATGGAAGACGAAACACTTGGGGTTGCATCCCTTATTGGACTGAACCCCCCCAACCACACCAATGGCTACACTCACAACAAAATTCTATAAATCCAGCTCAGAGCCCAGAAGGTAGAGCTTTCTTGACCGCTGTCACGGAACGGACTTCGTACCCTCCCTCTCTCGTGAGCTCGCTCTTGCTGGTCAGTCTTGCCCGTTGTTCTTGACTCGCTATTGCTATGTGTGACTGCCCGCTGGAATAAACTGGATAAAAGACTGTCTGGCTCATAGAGTGCGTGACGCTCCTGAAAGAACCGGGCCTGGTCATTGTGCGGAGCTTGGGGACTGACGGGTCGCTGGCCCGGTGTTTAACTTGATTCAGACTTAATTCCTAAGCCACATACTAGGGATGACAACTTAGACATGAACAGGTCGCCACCCTGCTGCATAAGCCGACTGATTCCGAAGCTCTGTCTGTGGAACTGTCCTAAGGTGCTCAAGACAGGCGATGAGCAGACCTGACTTGACAGGCGCCAAACGCCAACAGAGCTGGAGCACTTCACCTTCCAGAAAATGTTCTCCGCGTGTAGTGGAAGAGCCCGTGCTCATTGCTCCTTCACGCTCTCCTGAGGAATACACCAGGGCACCCAGTCAGCTGGCAATGTGGTGTCCACCGTGTGGCTAGATCAGCTGGGACAAGGTGGAGAGATGCTTCATCAACTTGGCTTAATTGCTGATGGAGTCGGCACTTGCTCGGATCGGTAGCTCTAGCAAACTCCTGTATCCTATCGCTGGGCTCAAGGATGAGGAGCCTGCCCATCAACGTGAGGTCCTCTGAGAAGAAAAGGAGATATTAACAATCCCCCCACCCCCTCACCTATGGCATCATGCCAGGGTTTGCCTGGCGTTGACCTCTGTAGAGACCCAGATCTCTTGACCCAGGGATTCCAACTGGACAAAACATCACATCCTGACAAACATTTACAGTATCCTATGATACCCTGTTTCCCCAAAAGTAAGACATCCCCCCAAAATAAGACCGACCGACAGTTTTGCCTCTTGCTGAAATATAAGGCATCCCCCCGAAGCTACCATAACTCTGGACTCTGGACCGTAGCAGCGGGCGCCACCACGCAGCTCACTGTTGGCTGCAACGCAGCTGGAGCAGACAGGAAGTGTGAGGTCTCTTTTAATAAAACAATAAACAATAAATGCGTACTGTATTCTTCTTTATGGAAAAATAAGACATCACCTGAAAATAAGACCTAGCACATCTTTGGGAGCAAAAATTAATGTCAGACACTGCCTTATTTTCAGGGAAACAGGGTACATCTACCTGAGCTGGAAGGCTGGGTCACCTTGGTCATATTGCTCCTCCCACATGCCCATCCCCAACCCCACAGGGTCCCCCAAAGAAGGCGTACTTGAAGACAGCATCACCTTGGGTGTGAACCACCAACCGCCCCTGGTAAATGTGTTCCAGGGGGGAGAAGAACCGTTGAGCTTCCTGAGCTTGGAATGGCTGCTCCCCCTGCACCCCCTCCGAGCTCAGCATAGCCCCCCATGCACAGCAGGGCCATGGGTCATGCCCAGTGCCGTCGGGAGGGCGCAAGCATACATAACAATGCAGAGGTGCTCGAGAAGGACATTTACATCACCCTCGTCAGGTGGTCGCCCATCGCAGGGCATTTCACTCAAGGCAAGTGTAGTCTAAAGGCTTCCGTTCAGCCCTTACGTCTGCAGGGGCTGCCTGAAGCCGGCTGTGTTAGAGTTCTGCTTGTCACGGTAGCCAGCTAGCGATTCCAGGAGTAGATGAAGTCAAAGGGGCTCCGCGTGGACAGTGCCGGGGCCAAGACAACGTCTGTGGGTTCGTTTGTTTGGCAGCCTTCCCAGCAGCGTGGAAAGGCAGCACCGGGAGCTTCCTCAGGAGGAGGAGAGCTTTCGGGAACTGTTTTGAAAGAGCAAAGATCATTTGTGGCCCAGCCCATTCCTCATGCGTTCCCAGAGCTCAAGATTCAGGTTTGTTTTCTTCGAAGCCGAGCGTCCTACTGCATACTAAATACTTGACGTTTCCACCACTTTCATGTCTCCAGATAGCATGTCAAAAACAGCTGAATGCCAACCTCTGTGTATTTTATAGAAGAGACAGCCCGCTCAAACATGTGCTGCAAGGAGAAATGCCCCAGGGAAGGCCGAGTTTGCCAGAGAAACAAAACCAATGCCACACCTATATGTATAAGCAAGAACTTTAGATCAAAGAGCCACAGTCGTGTGGTGGGTTATGCATTTGGGCTGCTAACCACAAGGTTAGCAGTTCAAAACCACCAGCTGCTCCTCTGGAGAAAGACAAGGCTTCCCACTCCCATTAAAAAATAAAAAAGAGGACCTGATGCGGAGGGCTTAAGTGGAGAGCAAATGCTTTGAGAGTGATTAGGGCAAAGAATGTACGGATGTGCTTTATACAATTGATGTATGTATATGTGTGGATTGTGATAAGAGTTGTATGAGCCCCTAATAAAATGTTTTAAAAAAAAAAAAGAGTTACAGTCTCGGAAATGCACGATGGCAGTTCTACCCTGTCTTATATGGCCCCTATGAGTCAGAATTGACTCCGTGGAGGTGAGTTGTAGTGTGTGAAGAGTCTATGCGAGACCCATTAGAATCTTCTGTATAGAACAAGAGACCTCAATAGGATTTACTTGCCAAGAACACACTGACCTGTTGGTTCCGGAATCTGTCCCTGGTCAGGTTTCAGCCTTGGCCATGGTCTCATAGGCTGGCCAGCTTCTCTGTTCTGTTCAGCATCTCCTGCCAACAGTGATAGTCCATGTGTGTGGCCCAATCTGTGATGATGTGTGCGTCTTTAATACAGGGAGCGCTCCGGACACTGCTCTCTGCTCTGGAGAAGAGGAGGTTCAACCTCGCAGTCAACTGACAAGAGCGATCTGCCCTTCGGTTGGTTTCCCTCTGGACAGAGGGAGCTTCCTGGTGACCGTCCGCATGACTAACAGAAGTCTCTCAGCTGAAGACCAGGTTGCCCTCGAAACCGTGCCGAGTTTGCAGGGACCAGATTGTCAGTTTCGGCATGCCCCACTGAAAATGGCCCTACTCACCGCCATTCTCATCAGGGCTTAAAAGCTTACGAGGGTGTGTCAACATCATCAACAGACACAGTAGAGGAGGGTAGGAGCCCGGAAGGCTGGGTCTCCGTGATGGGGACCTGAGATGCCAACGTGTTCTTCATTCTTCACACCTGTGACTAGTGTCTAAAACCCGAACATGCAATTCTTTCCATTTCCTCACTGCATTTTCATTGTAACCTATGGCTTTTGGTTCTCCTGTGACAGAGGGGCCTAGGCTTAACCTGAGTCCTAATTATTTCTGAAAGTCAAATGCTCTGGGCAGAAGTTGGCAGTGCCCTGTGTCGTTTGTGAAACCACATCTCTTCCACAGCAAGAGAATGCCGGCTTCCAGCCCAGTTGCCTGGTAACAGCGAGGCAGTTCTTCCCATTTCAGTTTTCCTATTTCTCACTGTTGCAGCTGTGACTCTGCTGATACTCGGTTATCTTGGCAGCGACAGCTACCAGCATGTTCTAGAGGGGACCTACAGGTCCCTTCAAGGCCACTCAACACAAGCTATCTTGAAGGGCTTTTTACTTTGTTTCTGCCTTCCTGATCCTTGCCCTGTGCTGGGAGCTACAGGATATTCTCTGGAAACACTGGAAAGCCCCGGAAATCAAGCCCTGCAAACCAGTGTATAGTTACTTAGCTGTCGGATGCCTTCTTTTGTCCCACTAGCTCTGAGTCCCAATGCTGTTTCCATAGCCCAAATCCTACTGAAACAGACACTACCTGGCTGCGTCCATCCCAAAGTGGGACATGGCAGTGGGGTTTCTCCACTACCCCCCCACTTCTGTTCCAGGAAATGACCATAAAGGTGGGAGTGGTCTCCATCATGGAGGGGCCTCGTCAATCAGGACAGACAGCATCATGTTCAGAAAAACAACAATAAACACTCCATTTTCAGCAACAACCAAGTCTGCAAGCAGCAGGATGGGTCAGGGCCTTCCACACAGGAGCTCCAAACACCAAGCCTGCAGGTAGACCGCTCCCCATCAGGCCATTGTTGCAACCATTTCTCCTTAATCCCAGGGTAGCTGGCATTAACCAGGAAGGGGTAAGCAGGCAAGCCCGAGTGCTCTGCATTGCCAACGTGTCTCTCTGGCACGCCTGCTCATGGTGCCAAACAGGTGTACCAGGGTTTGTGGCCACCATCAAAAGACACAGGCCGATGCAGACACACTCCACTAGTTCATGGGTAAGCAAACACTTCACACATACGGAAGAGACAGATCAAAATCTAGTAGGCGCCTCCCCTGGCCAGCTGGATCCTCCCCACAGATGGCCAATGCAGGGCAGATGTTCTATGCTCACTCCTCTCATAACGTGGTTGAGCGAGCCCATGCCCTTCCCACTGGATATATAGATGTGGGGTTGGCCAGGTGTCATGGCTCCCACACATGTGCAAAAGACAGACAGCATCATGTTCTGAAGTAACTGTGTGCGGGGAATGAGGCTTCTCTAATGAGAAGGGACTGGGGAAGAGAGGGCGTGACCCAGTTCCCAGCCTCCTTACCAGAGAATGTCTTAGGTAGCGTGGATGGGAGGCAGAGAGACAGACCATTTCCCCAACAATTCATGGAACATCAAGTTAGCCATTTTGAAGAGAGTGATTCAGTGGCAATTTATTAATTAGCTTCTGACTGACCAGTGACCTCTTGGGAGTCCAGTGACCAATAACAAGGTAAGGCAAATCATCGCAGAATGGAAAGATAAAGAGATGTCGATCCAGCCAATCTCCATTAAGATGCATTGATGCATCCCAGAGAAATCATAATCACTCAGCCATTTATAGACTCCAATGTACTTCCCCGTGATCTGCTTCTTTCTGTAAATTCCCTCAGAGCTCAGCAGACCCTCAGGACCACAGCAGGTAGACCCAATGCCGGAACTGCCAACCCCCAAAGAGTCCCTCTCTCTGACCTCATCCTGTGAGAGAAGCCCTTTGAACGCTTCTCCCATGGGTCAGTCTCCCTCCCAGACCTCTGACTCTGGAGTCTGAGTCACATCCTTGACCTCCTCCAGTCCCCCTGCGTGCAAAGTCTGTGCGCTCCCTGCTGTTCCCATCATCCCGAGGGTCTATCGTAAACCCTGAGGAGACGGCTGCTTGCTTCAAACCCTCAATCTTCTTACTAGCTATGTGGGCTTGGGCCAGTTGCTGAAGCCCTCTTAGCCTTGGCCTCCAAATCTGCAAACTAAGGACAATATCAGTCCCCACCTCTTGGGAATATACTGGATGTGCCAAGCACTGACTTGGAAGTACAGTCAGAAAGCCTCCTAGAAGTAAGATGGTGGGATTTTGTCGCATGCACTTCGGACATGTGATCAGGAGGGACCAGCCGCTGGAGAATGATTGGATGAAGCAGAGGAAAAGAGAAAAAAAACTCTCGACTCGATAGCCTGATACAGTGGCCGCCACAGCTGGCTCAAACACGAGCACACTGAAAGATGGCCCAGGGCCAGGCAGCGTTTCGTCCTGCTGTTGTACACGGGTGGCCAGGCGTTGCATTTGGCACTAAGACGCCAAACAACTCCATGGGGTTGTCACGAGGATGAGCGGAGGTAATACTTATACATGGAAAGACCAGTTCCGGGGCACGCGAGGTCCAGCAATCACACATATTCAATGTGATCAGCGCAGCAGCCAGACTTCATGTGTTGCCCACCCGGCCACCTGATGCTGGCAGCCCAGCCCCCTGCTGAGACCCATGCTGGTGGAACCGTGGAAGGTGTGCCAGTCTCAGAGAGAAGGGGCAAGAGTCAATGGTATCAACTTGAGAAAGAGACAATGAATTTTGTTGCTAAGCACTGGTGTGGGGAATTTACAATATACATATATATATATATATATATATATATATATCCCCCCCCCCCCAGGGTTCTGGAACGCAGAAGAAAGGTCTGAGATGAAATAAAATGTTGCGGACCCGGCCACGTGAAAACAGAGCCCGGGCGCTGGGAGTGGGTGACGGGGGCAGGAAAGGCCAATCAAATAATCTACCCAAGTCACACGCTCTTCACTTTGTTGCTGTACGGCTCCTGAGTGGTGTGGGATTCTTTCTCCAGCCTTGGAAATAAGTGTGTGTGGAAAGGGCAGGATGGATCCTCCCTCCCCCTCTCCCAGTCAGTGAGAGGCCAGGACTCTGTCGAGCTCATCAAGTTAAAGATAGCGAAAATAGGAGGATCTCAGCCTCTCCCTGGCCCAGCTCATCGTAACCTACTTTGGCCTCACAGGATGCCCTGCCACCAGCTGGCTGTATGGTTATGAATTGGACATCCTCTCTGGGGTTCAGATGCCTTATTTGTAAAAACAACCGGCGCTCTTCCTGCTCTGGGAGCCTGAGTGGAAACAGATGTCCTCCCCTGAGGAATGGGAGCGTCAGAGCCATTGGCACAACCTGCCCCACGACCTCTCCCTTGGGTCTGACTCCCCCAGCGGCCCCCGATGACAGCAGCTTCCCCACACGAGCCTCTCTGCTCCCCAGTCCCGAGACGAATCCAACCATCTGAGGCAGTGCGTCTTCCTGTTTCCTGAGTCATGAACTTCTTTAAGAATCAGATAAGCCTATAGACCCTCTCCAGATAGTCTGTCGAGGCAGGGTCAAGAACACACATTGACAGGGAGTTGTGTCCTCTGTGGTAAACAGAGGCTGTCCAGAGTTGGAATCATGTCAACAACAATTGACAGCATGGTGACATCAGATGGACCTAGGCCCAAATCCTGGCTGTGCTAAAATTCACTATATGTGTGTAAGTCCCAGGTTTTCGGTGTGTTAAAATAGGTCTATGAGGTTGCTTTGAGGATTAAATAATACAATTCACATAAGCCCCTTCGAGATACTTGACACTCAGAAAAAGTTGCTAAGTCCAAACTCAGCTGCTTGCTCTACAACCTTGCCCACACTTTGCAAACAGCACTCTCCAGACTTCTTTAAGAACTCTGTGCTCTCTCCTCTGCTACTGTCTGTGAATGTGTCGTAGTGTGGTGGTGTGTGCATCGGTGTGACGATGGAAGCTATGTCACTGGTCTTTCAACTGCCAGGAAGACCACCCACAGTGAACAGGTTTCTGAGAAGCTGCCAGATTAAGAGCAAACAATGAAGAAAGACTTAACTCTTATCTGTACCTGCACACATGCTCCGGTCTAGCCTGCAGTGAAAGGCAGGGCTGGGGTCATGATATTGGAAAGTGTGTGGGGGGAGGATGGATGGGAGGGTGGGGTGAGGAAGTCTCAAGGAACCAGAGGAATATTGTGTGTTTCATCAGTGCTATACTGCACCCTGGTTGATTCATCCTTTCCTTGTGACCATTCTGTGAAGGGATGTTCTATTGTCTACAGATGGGTTTGGGGTCTCTGCTCCAACCCCCCTCATTCTCAACAATATGGTTTCTTGTTTGTTTGGGGTCTTCTGAGGCCTGTTACCTGACCCCATCGACACCTCATGATCGCAGAGGCTGGTGTGCTTCTTCCATGTGGGCTTTGTTGCTTCTCCACTAGATAGCCACTTGTTTATCTTCAAGCCTTTAAGCCCCCCAGACATTATATCTTTTGATAGCCGGGTACCACCAGCTTTCTTCACCATATTTGCTTATGCACCTATTTTGTCTTCAGTCATTGTGCCAGGAAAGTGAGCATCATAGAATTCCAGGCTGTTAGAATCAAGTGTTCTTGTGTTAAGGGAGGGCTTGAGCAGAGGCCCAAAGTCCATCCACTACCTCAGTGTTTTGCCATATATGTACATATGCCAATAACTCTATTTTATGAATTAATGTATTTACATATGTACACACCTGTTTATACCTCTATCCACATCTTTGCTTCCTAGATCATTCCTCTTTTTCCTTTTACGTTCTTCCTGCCCCACCATCATGCTCGCCCTACTTTTGCCTCTTAGTGATTCCTCTCAGCTAGATTGGGGAGAGAAAGGGAGAAGGGAGGAACAGATCGCAATGATCAACACACACACCATCCCCCCAAGGAGACAAACAGCAGAGACAGCAGTCAGTGTAAGACACAAAAATAATAATAATGTATAATTTATCAAGGGATCACGAGGGTGGGAGGGAAGTCAAAAAGAGGAGCTGATACCAAGGGCTCAAACAGAAAGTGAATGTTTAGAAAATGATGATGGCAACATATGCACAAATATGCTTGATATAATTGATGTATGGGTTGTTTTAAGAGCTGTAAGAGCCCCCAATAAAATGATCTTCTATTTAAAAAAAAAAAAGACTTAGCACCCCACTGCAGGAGAAGGAGCCAGTGTAAACCTTATGCAGAGCTTCTAAACATTGTTAGGTACCAAAGCCCTAGTTATTGGGAGCAGAACATGGTCAGAAGCAGTGCTGGAGGGCGGTCCTCTGTTACCAGGGCCACTCGCAATGTGACTGAGGAGGAGCTGCTTTCTCAGAGTGGAGGCAAAATGGGACTTGAGTCGGGTGAAGCCTGTGGGAGTAGAGTCCAGGATCTTCATTTGTCAATGGGGCACGGCTCAAGGTAAGGAAAAACAGCTGCAAAAATCTGCCAATGCTCAGAACTTGGAATGTGCAAAGTATGAATCTAGGAAAATTGGAAGTTGTCAGAAATGAAGTGGAACACATAAAGACAACATCCCAGGCATCAGTGAGCTGAAATGGACTGCTACCAGCCATTCTGAATCAGAAACGCATGCCTTACTGCATCAGGAATTACACAATCAGGAACAATGGCTTGGCATTCACTGTCAAAGACATTGCAAATCTAAGCATGAAGTAAAGTATGGTCTGTCAGAGGATTATATCTATCCACCTTCATGGAAATATAATCAACACGGCTATTATTCAAATCCAGGCACCAAAACTAGAGGCAAAGGACAGATATGGGAGAAGGTACTTGGAAGCCAGGGCCACAGGCATAGGAGTGGGAGGACAAGATTACAAAGGATAGATAAATAAGAGATTATAAGGAAACCACTTTGGGGTTCAGAAGTCTGGGGTGTGATATTTCCAAAGGGTCGGTAAAGTTGTAGGGCAGGGATGTCTCTTTCTCTTTGTTTACCTGAGCTCTGACACATCTTTCCTCTCAGACTGGGGGATTTTGTCCTCCTGCACTTTGGAATAAGAAATTAAATGTTGACTCTGCCCTGCACGTGTAACTGTCCTCATGTACTTCCTCTTCCCCTTTGTGCCATCATCAGTTCAATCGTCTCCTCTATTTGCATTTCAGCCAAGTCGTCTGCTCATTTTTTCCCCCTCTTGAGGTGGTTTATTGTGCCAACCTGTGGGGTTAATTGAAAGGCAGAGGGATACATGGCTCGGTGAGCCTCACCTTTCTAGTTCTCAGGTCTCTTGCTTTGTGATGGTCGGACCAGGGTGCAGCTGCCTTAGCCAGTTCCCTGTTGGCAAGGCTCACTTCCTGCAAGACATCCCTGAGAAGCCATATGGACCTACCCCAATACAGCCCTGGGTGCTGGAGCAGCCGTGTGGAGACTCCTGACAGCACTGAGATGCTTACACATTCACTGATTTGGCTTTCCTCCTGCAGTCAGCATTATTGTGTGTTTTGTGAGATGCAGGAGGACTTTGTGGGTTGGTGTTGGACTTGTGGGCTTGGGCAGCACTGGGTTGGGATGTTTTCTGGATGTGAGCTTACCCTTTATATAAAACTCTTATACATGAGTTTCAGTGGATTTGTTTCTCTAATGTACCCAGACTAACACACCTCCCAATGACTGTATTTTATTTTCCCAATATTCCAGTTGCTCCTTTAAGGTATTCAATGTCCTATCACAGCTCTTGAAGGATCCTTATTACACCTGTCTTGTTCCGATTGCTGAACTCTTTTCCTGTGGTGCCGGTTCTCGTTTATGAAGCTGGCGTTCATCGTTCTCCGTGCTTGTAAAAATGATGTGGTGCCGCTTCTGGCCTCCTCGGACTTCACAAACGGGCAGGAGAAGCAAATCCATCAGCACAAGGCCAGTTCCTGTGAGCTTCAGGTTAGACACTGCCTGCACTCCACCCCTTCTCTCTCTTCCAGGGCCAGCCATCCCTCTCAGCCGGATTTCTCCAGCGGGTGCAAGCGTTCATTCCGATGGCCATACAGAACTCACAGGCCATACTCAGGGTTATGGAATCTGCTAGGGAAGTTAGTGTGGTACAGCTCAGGATGAGACATGCTCAGGATCAGACTCGGTCTGGGTCACTACGTCTTAGCTATGCCCACAAGCACGTCTCTCAGCACATGGCCCTCACTGTTACATGTCCTGATCTATTACAAAGCTCATTTAGCCCTGCTGACAAATGGTCACAGGCCACTCCACTCCTCCAGAAGCTTCCACGGAAGTCATTGTAAGTGTCCCCAGCCCCGTTTACTGCTTGGGGCACCTCAGTCTGCAAGCGAGACTCCTGCTGGATGGCGCGCAGCCTTACTTGCTCTGTGGGCTGGGAGTCCCCGGCTGTCTTGGACTTGGGTGCTGCCGCTCCTCTAGTGTCACAGCTGTCTCTAACACCAGGAAGCCTCAGCACACAGGGATCTTGGGGTCTGAAGGATGCATTCCACTCGGGGCTCTTTTCTTATGGCAGTAAGATGCCAATTCCACTGGAACAGTAAAACTACCCAGTCTTCATGTTAAAATCTGACACACTGTATCTGCATGGTCCCATCTAGTCATTACATGGGAATTAGCAAGATTATGGCTAGGGGGCTCATATCAGTAATTCACTGCACCTAGTGCTGAATCTTGGTTGTGTACCCAATTTTGTATGTAATGTTCCTGTCATTTCATGTACAAGTTTTACATCTACTTTCCACACCCTGTCTCCATTCACTCTTCTCATTGTGAGATAGAGAAATACACTGTAGACAACATCGAATGTTCTGGGCTGAGAGACTTTCATTTTCCCTGATGGCATCAATCTTCTGGGATACCACTGCCTCGTCAACTCCAGTACCCACATCACCCTTCCAATGCAGATACCCATGTTGTTTGGCCCAGATGTGTATGTGATGAGGGAGCAGCCTCAACTTACCTGGCTGCTCCCATTGATGTATGCTACACTAGTATCCAAATATCATTGACCAGGGTTCTTTTTGAAAATTTTTATTTATTTCATTGTTCTTATTGAGAAGATACACCAATTCAACAGTTTCTATGTGTACCATTTAGTGACATTGATGACATTCAAGGTGTGCAAACATCCTACCCCTTTTTCTGAGTTGCTCCTTCCCATTAGTATAAATCCACTGCCCTAAGGTTCTTAATATTTCAAGTTGCTGTTATCCACTTGCTCCCATATAGTTCTTTAAAAAGCATAATGCTCAAGGCAGACATGTGCTTCTGGCTAAGCTGGACTACTGCTTGATTTTAAGTAGACTTCAGGGAATGTTTCAAGTTTCAAGATTATCTCTGGGCACGTTTCAGGATTAATTCAACCCTCACAGCTCCAGAGTCTGGAGTCTCTAATAACTTGACATTCTGTTCTGTAGTTTGCCCTTCGATCAGGAGCATCCTAAGGAATCTCTGATCAAGTCGCCCAGTAACGGCAGCCAGGCACCATCCAGTTCTAGTCTCGTGGCAAAGGAGGCAGGCACTCACGGAGGCCATTAGTCACGCATTCTATTTTCTATTCCCGACTTTCCTTCCTTGTGCCTTAAGGCCACGTGCAAGCTTTGAAGACTCCAGGCAAAATGCAATCAACTAGAAAGTGGAAGCACTGATCGTGTTATGAGGCCAACTAAATGAAATGTCCTATGACACCAAGCTGCCCAGGGCCCACTTTATTCCCAAAGCCACCCATGGGCTTGCAGTCCCTTCCATTCATGCAGTCCCCCCGCTAGCACCCCCATCCCACCTGCCTTCCACCTCTAAGGTATTCCTCTTTGATTCCGTTCCGCCACGTTTACTCACTCAGAGGGCCCAATGTGCTTAGGAAATTATATTGACTTCCTGTCAGTCCTAAGGATTTGGGGCAATAAGAGGGTGCTAAGTATTGCCTGCCCATTTTTACCCCTATTTTTGTCTGTTGATAGGCTTCCTGCCTTCTGTGGCCTCAAGCAGTGAGCTCCAGACAGGTAGCTGTGGATGTGGGAATAGGTGCGGTCTTTGAAGTCAAGCAAAACCTGGCTTCCAGTTTTCTATCTTCAATTTCCACACTATTAATGTGAGTCCACCTTTACCTTGGTCACCTGGAAAGATTCATGACATAATGTATACAGTATCTGGCACAGGCTCAGGAAGTGAATGTTTCTCCCTCGCCCTCCCTCCCACTCCTCTCTCCATTACACTAGCTCAGAGGTTGAGAACCGCTGCCCTAGCTGGTCGGCTCCTCCTCTAGACTCGGTTTGAAGGAAGTAGTTCAGGTCATCATCTGTAAGGTCTCAGGGGCAGGGGACATCTGCTAGGACATCCTGGGAGAGAGACATGAACCCTGAGGTCTTAGCAGTGGGATTTGGCTTGAAAGAAGTGGGGAGACACGGAGGGAAATTCCAGATTTGGGTGTGGCCTAGAGTGGGGGGGAGGCATGTCTTACAGGCAGAGGTCCAGGAACATACACAGGAGAGGTGGACAGTGATGGGCAGAACAACGGGTCAGGAACCAGTCGGATTCGTCTGAGGGCAGCTTCTGCTTGGGGGGGGGCACCTCATAAAGGAAAGGAGCCCAGGGAGGAGAGGGGACATCAACCGATGACACAGAACAGGGTCCTGAATCTCCCGTCAGAACCCTCAGCCTTCCTCCAGGCTGGTCGCAGGAGCCCAGCTCCCTCTATTCGCTTCGTTCTTTTAGGCAAGGGCTGTAATGTGCCCCACCGTGTGTGTGTGTGTGTGTGTGTGTGAGAGAGAGAGAGAGAGAGAGAGAGAGAGAGAGAGAGAGAGAGAGAGAGAGAGAGAGAGAGAAACTTCGTGGAAAAATGGAATTAGGAAATGATGATGGCCCTGGTCCATAAACTTTGTGGCGCCCCCTTGTATAACCACTGTTAGCATGCAAGCCAGTAGCATTAATTTACACTCGCGTGTGCAACCACCCCTTACCATCCATTTTCAGAGCTCAGCAACTCCAACAGGGACACTGTACCAGTTCAGCTCCATCCCCGGCAACCTCTCTGCATTGCTGACCAGTGGGACCCCACCATATGTACTTCTCCTGTGTCTGGTTTCTCTCGCTCAGCATGTTTTCAGGGCTGACCCTCAGTCAGCAGTCCCCATAGCTGCCCTCTGCACACAACCAGGGCCTGCACCCAGCGGGCTCCAGGGATGTCCAGGCAGTTGTTAGCGACCACGGGTGTCAGAGGGTCCTATGGACTGACTAACCGGCAGGAAGGCCCAGTTTGCCCAGGCACTGGGGAGGGTGTACCCCAAACCAGCCTGGGTGCTGAGCAAAACTGGTGCTCTGGCGCCTCCAAGTGGACGCGTACATGCAAGCTGCAACACTCCATCTGTCTGTCCTACCTCTGCTTTTAAAGAGGAACCTGGTGCACTGGTCACCGAAGCCACACTGCTCCTGAGCTGCAGGGGCTGATAGGTCGCCCTGGTCGCCGGCCCCTTTCCTTTGCAACATGGGCTGCATCTCCTCAGGGCCTCTTCTCTCCTGGTCCCTAAATTTTACATTCCCAAGCAGGTCCCTGTCAGCTTTGCCAAATGGAATCAAGGATTTGTCAGTCCAGATTTTAAGAGAGTCAAGATGCTTCCAGCATAGGTGGCTTGGCTCCTGCCTCTACACATGCCTGGCTCTAAGCACCGTTTCATTATGGTTCGAATGAGTTGACTCAGTGTTCCACAGCAGTGAAGGTGGGTCCGTTGGCACAGAGCCCAGGGCTTGGCCGTGTCCACCCTCTCTGAAGGCCAAGACTCCAAGATGTAAAACCTGCAGACCCAGCTGCCATGGCAGCCCTGAACTGCACTCCGCAGTGGTGTGGGGCTCAGGGAGGCAGACACGAGCTGGAGGGTGGGCTTGGAGGGCAAGTGCTGGGTGAACAGATGCGCAGACACAGAAGTCAGGTGTATCTGACATCTGTACCCAAGAAGCTCCAAGCACCTGGCACCGTTGAGGGATGGGATGTGCACAGGGCCAAGGCATTCACTGTGTCCTCAGTGGAGCCCGGCCGTCAGTGCAGGCTCAAGAGGACCCACTTTCAGACATCATAGGCGCCTCCAGGATCGCCACACACTACCGACTTTTCTCTTCACGCCTTGAGGGGGTGTGGTGTGTGTCAGTGGAGATAAGGTTTCCTGCTGAGGGTAGAAGAGGTGAGTAACCCTGACCCTGGCAGACGACACCCAGGGCCCATCAGCAATTGGAGTTGGGGAGACAGGAAGAAAAGCAGTCCAGGAGGGCAAGGAAACTTAAGGTACCAGACACAGAGTCTCAGACATTCATTCATTCTCACACCCTCCCTTCCTCTGACACACACACAGCTGACATTCTCACCTCTCCTTCTGTCGCACGCACACATGCGACATTCATTCTCACACTCCCTCCCTCTTATACACACTGAGTAAACTGACATTCATTCTCACCCCTCTCTCTCTCTCACAGTAACTTTGAACGGGCTGTGCTACCACCTGGTGGCCAAACTAGGATATGCCCCCGACCTTCTACAGCAGTGGTTCTCAACCTTCCTCATGCCGTGACCCCTTAATGCAGGTCCCCATGTTGTGGTAACCCCCAAGCATAAAATTATTTTCATTGCTACTCCATCACTGTCACTTTTATACTGTTATGAATTGTAATGTAAATATCTGATATGCAGGGTGTATTTCCATTGTTACAAATTGAGCATAATGAAGCATAATTAAAGCATAGTGATTCATCGCTATGATTATATATTGTGGAATATTTATGTTTTCCAATGGTCTTAGACCACCCCTGTGAAAGGGCCGTTCGACCCCCACAAAGGGGTCACGACCCACACAGGTTGAGAAGCACTGTTTTACAGAGTCAGCCTGTGTCCTTCGGCATGCAGCAATGCAGCAACTCTCTGGAATCACATCCCCATGCTCTTGAAGCCTTCCTCTTGGACTGCTGCAAGTGACTTGGCTCAGGTCACATAAATGTAGGGGGAGGGGTGGAGTGAGAAGGCTTGCCCCAAAGTCACCCATCGCCCTGGGCAGTATCCGTCCCACTGCCCAGGCTGCCTGCTGGCTCAGGCTGGGACTGAGCTCCCCCCAGCCCTTCCTAAGAGTTCTCTGAGGCCTGGTTTCCCAGGATGGTAACATGTCCCAGGGTGCCTTTGCAGGAACCATTCAATGAGACTGTGCATAAGAATGGGCCAAACGTAAGCACTGAAACTCAGGTGTGCAAGCAAGCAGTGGTGATCATCCATGGACCAGTATTTCTGAAGATGGCTGCTGTTTTAAAACAGCCCGCCTCTTTCTATTTGAAAAGGTCTTAGGCTCGACGGCCATGCCGCCCAGCCATGGACCTGGAGAGCCTGAATCCAGAGCCTTGTGGCCCCTTCTGCTTTCATGTCGTGCAGCGATCTCCTGGGGCCTCGAGACTCCACGGGCACGGCCCAAGGGGCCTGAGGTGCCTGTGCAAACCTGAAGCTTCTTTTATCTTTCATAAAACCCACTTGGATCACAAAAGATAGATAGACAGACAGACAGACAGACAGACAGACAGACAGACCGATAAGGTCTTTCAGGTACTCCATCAGTCTAAAGCACCACAGGGGCTGGTATCTCCTCTGCAGGACACAGCAAGTGCCCGGTAAAGGCTGTTGCTTTTCTGCAGGAGCGCCTACAAAGGAATGGAGAAGCCGAGGCCCAGACAAGCACATGAACTTGATCCCACAACCCCAGGCCACCCTGGAGGCTGCATGTCCACACTGTGTGGAAACACACCTCCACAGTCCCCTGAAGCACTGCGCTTCTGCCCTTCCGGTCCTTCCACCTTCAAACGTGTCCCGAGTCAGGCTCTCTGTGCGAAAACACGGACGCTCCTGGGCAACAGCACCAGTTACTGAGCACTCTGCTCGACGCCTCGCATGGCTGTGTCACTTCCACTCTGCAGGCAGACGAGGGGGCCCTCCTGTACTGCGTGGGAACAAAGCCTTTGCTCATGCTCTCAGCGCCTCCCGACCACGCAGGCCTCCTGGGAGGTGGCGCGGCAGGGTCAGAACACGGTCCACGATCACACAAGAAGCCTGATGGACCACAGGAGAAAACCACAAGCTGGGGGGGGGAGGAGTGGGTGACATCAGCGGCACCCACATCCCAATGCTTCCAAGTGTCCTGCACAGCTTTTGACCACGGCCAAGTTCTTCCCAACCACGTACAACCTATCAGCTTGGGAGTGGCATGTGGTACCGGGCCAAACCCTGATTCCACATGCAAGCATTTAGACTCTTAGACACAAAGGCTGCTGGTCAATGTCACTTTGTGTGTCCGGGCAGGGCACTAGGCCTGCTCTCCAGGGTGTCATGACCTGAGGCTGTCATGACCTGCGATTGCTCCTCACTCCCTCTCCTAACCTTTTTCTTCAGTCACCTCAGAGAGCTACTAGACTTGAGAATGCGTCATTGCTGCTAATGTGAACATGCTGATTGTCTCTCGGTTGAGCCCCTTTCCCATTGCCCTGGGCCAAGGACCACAGCTGCTGCCGCTGTTTGGAAAAGGCTTGGAGGTATTCCCACCAGCTACCCATCTGGAGAGTCTGCAAGCCAAAGAAAGTCCCTCAGCTCAAATCTAAAGACAGAGTCTGACAAAGACAGAGAATCCCTGATTATATCTGACCCACTGCCAGCTACACAGACAGATTACAGATGCTCTCCGACCAGGAGGGAGTTTTTTCCTTTGCTGCTCCTGTCAGACTCTGAGTAGACAGTACTGAACACTGGCAATAAGTTCAAGGAGACAAAGCTAGACTTTTGACAAGTTATGCATGAGTCAAGTATGCTTGAATGCCTGACATTAGCAAGTCAAAGCCTGGTGCCCCACTGAGGTGTTGCAGGCCCATAGTCCTAGCTGTGAAGAGCAGGGCAGGAGGTAGGACATGGAGCATGAGTCCCCACCCTAGGAGAGGTCCACGGCTTTGTTACGCAGCAGTAAAGCAGCCGTCAGGCTGTTGCCTGTGCCACTGTGGGGCACAGGACTTGGGATGCTCACCTACTGAGGCTAAGCGGATATCAGAGAAAATGTGTCGAGGATGATGATGGCGACAAATGTACAGATGTGCTTGACATGGATGGATTGTGATAAGAGTTGTACGAGCCCCCAATAAAATGATCTAAAGAAAAAAGAAAAACATCTGGCACAGCCTGCATTTAATACGATGCACCAATGAAAGAAGCAAGCTCCCCTCCAACCATCTGTGTGAAAACAGAGGGACTGATGCACTGGCAGAGGTAGGGGTGCCACGTGATCTGTGCTTGAGATGACAACCCCCCTGTAAGAAGTGTGGTCTTAAGGTGACACCCCATGTTGTTAGCTGCCACTTGTGGTGCCAAGTGCTGCACCATCCCCATGACTGGCTGCAGACCGGAAAGTGGTAATCCGTGGGAGTTTCACGGGCTGGTTGTTAGAAGTGGATCACCAGTCCTTTCTTCCTCACCTCAGTCTGCTGGAACCTGTTTGGCACCACAGCAGCACACAAGCCTCCCCGGACAGGCAGGTGGTGGCTATGCAAGAGGTGTGCAGGTTAGTAAAGAGTTAACTGCCCTAAGGGATGCTCAGCAAACACTTGTTCTCCTACTGAGTTCATTTGCACTTCAAGGGTAGTTCTGAGTGGGGCAGTGCTTCCTGAGGGCCCCAGGGAGGAGCGTGCAGGACCTCTGTGGGGGCAGGGAGGATCACAAAAAGGAAAGAGGGTGAGCGAGCAAGCTCAGGTTTGGGTCCCCACCAAGAATATCTGGTTTGCGTCTCTGCAGTATGTACTTGCACGCGAACTTTCAGTTAAAGAAAAGGCCTCTCGTCTAAAAGGGCAGCTTCGTCTGTGACACTACGTGACACTGACACAGGCTGGGAGCCTGGTTTCACCCCTTGCTGTGTGGCCTGGGGAAGTCACACCTCTACAGGCTGGAAGTCTGGTTTCACCCCTTGCTGTGTGGCCTGGGGAAGTCACACCTATAAGAGCTGGCTCCACATGCAAGACTCCTACCTTTGCCCCAGGGACGGCTCAGAGGCTTAGAAATGTCCCTTCCAATGACACAGCTAGGAAGTTAGGGGAGCTGGGGTCCTGAACCCAGTCCTGAAGTCTGACTTCAGAACTGCTACCCGACAGCTCCCCCAGTGCCCCGAACAGATGGTGCCCCAAGCTGGTCTGTGTGATACTGTACTTCCCAGGGGGGCAGCGTTCAGCACCCAGAAGGGCCAGCCAGCACCTGACCTCTTCCTCGGGCCTGCACACAGCAACACCTGGAGGGGAAGAGCAGGACCTGCCACCAGCACGTGAGGATTGCCAGCCCAACCATCCTGCCCCACACCCTCAAGTCCAGGCTGTCTGTGGGGCGTGAGGGAGAACGGGTCCTCTGCCGTGTGCACAGTGCCCAGGTTTCTCCCACCCTTTACGGGGGCAGGAAGAAAGGGCATGAGAATGAGGGACTGCACTTCACGGGGCAGCCTGGAGTCCTCCCTCCCAAGGCTGTGGCTCAGAGGAGAGTGGCCAGGGCACAGCGGCATTCTGCATGGACAGGGATGAGACATCAGACGGACACAGGTACAGCCCAATGGAGGGCCAACCAGGGCCATGTCGATGCCCCCAGTGCAGAGGAGCTCTGGTGTTTTAGTGGGCAAGCTGACGGATGCTTTCGCAGACGGGGGCTCCAACAGGAACTGGGACGCACAGGAGCACAAAGCCAAGTGACCTGGAACTGGGACCCCAGTCACACCTGCCACATACCCCTGCTCTTCTGTCCGTCTGGAGGCCATTTCTGGGCACAGTACTCCTACTCCTTCCTTCCAGAAGGGACTACTGCCTTGAGAATCCCCCTAAGCTCAAATGGTAAGTCTGGAGTTCTGACCAGACCTGCGCTGCCCACAGGGCAGGGATACGGGGGAGTGGGTAGCGTTGTGCTGGCCCTCTGTGCGGTGGGGGGGATGGCCCTGGATACCTACAAGCGTGCAGCTGAGGCTAGGAGTGAGGAGACGGACGGGCCACGCCCACAGCCTCAGGTTCCAGGTGAACAGCATTTATTTTTCGTGCATCCAACACACGTCGGAGCCTATCTGCTCTTTGCCGGGCCCTGCGTGGGTCTGGGGGCTGAAGTGTGTGAATCCTTGAGGCTGGCTAAGGCAGGGCCGGGCACCAGCCCACAGCACAGAGCTGGTGGGCGCTGGTGCTCACTGAGTGTTTGCTGAACGAACACACGCAGGTGGTGGTGAGCCCGGGCAGGAGGGCGGGTGGAGGCAGGAGACCGCTATGTCCAAGAAGCCGGGGAGCGTCCCACCCAGGCCTGCTTGCCAGAGCTGGGAAGCACCGTGCTGTTGTGGCCCTGGCCGTGCCCACCAAGAGGAGTGTGTTTCCCAGGCCCCGTAGGGGAGGGAACTTACCTGTGGGACCGGGAGGGCGCTGCCAGCCCCGTGGGCAGGGCCTCTGTTGTCAGCCCCTGGCAGCAGGGGCCTATTGCCCAACGTGCACCAAAACCCCCTGGATGCACTGTCTTTGTCTAGCAGGGCAGGGAGGGGAGGGGAGGGGGCGCTGTGCAGAGCAAGGTTGTCTGGGCCTGGACATCTCTGGAGGCTCCGCCCAGCTTGCAGCACTGGCCCCTGGGGCCCCGAGATGGGAGCTCTGCCACCCAGTCCCTCCACGGAGCCCAGGGAAGAGTTCGGGTCAGCAGGGCCGCTTGCTGTCCAGAATGGCCTTCCAGTCGTCCGTCCATGAGTGCAGCCTGCGGCTGGGGGGCGACCACTGCAGGTGCCGATTGTGGCAGGAAGTGAAGAGGACATGCTCCCAGCTGGGGTTGGCCTCAGCCCCTGTGGGCGGGGAAGCAGCACCGCGATCAGTGGCTTAGCACTTGGGGGGGGGGGCGGGGGGCGCCAGGGCCTGGCGCTGCGGCCTCTTCGGCAAAGTGTCTCTGCTCTCTAGACTCGGTTTCCCTTCCATAAAGTGGTGAGTGCCCCAGCCTCTATCCCACAAGGGACAGTAAAAACGCGTAAACCAGGTTGCAACTGTTGTCCAGGGACCTGAGTGGAGCTGGACACCACACGCTGCTCCCCTCACACGTTACACGTGACATGGACCAGCCAGCCCCCTGCCTCCCCCTTGAGAGGTCCCACAGCACGCAGAGAGGCCCAGCCGAGGAGGGGCCAGCACAGCACCCCACAGCAGCATGAGACCCAACTGCAGTCCCTCACCTCCCGTTGCCGCTCAGTGGTGCCACTGACCCTCGGGGAGCAGCTTGGCCCCAGCTCCTCTCCTGTGGGCTGCTCCCCGACTTTCTGTGGGTGACCAGGCCTTCACAACCCTGCAGGTCTCGGTCGCTCTGCACCTGCCACCCTGGCTCTTGGTGGGAAGCTGGTGGTGAGGCGGGAGCTGGACCCAGGAAGAGGCCCACCGTGGAGCCCACCATGTGCACACAATGACTGGGCCTGGACAGGCATGTGGCTCCCTCAGGCCAGGCAGGAACAAACGGCCTCCTGTACCTTGGGTTGTAAGCCCAAGATGGCTGGTGGCTTGCAGTTGGAAAGCTGGTCTGAGAAGGACATCAGAAGAGAGAGCAGAGGCACTGACGCTACCTGAACCCCGGAACTCAGCCAGGCTCAATGCCCCCCACCCCTCCTGCCCTTTCAGCTAGTGCACCAAAAGTCCTCTCCTTTCTAAGTCAGTCTGAGCTTGCAGGCTTGCTGGCTTGGCGGGAAGGAGGTCATCGGTAAGCTAAGAGGACTGACACAAATCCACGCACCTTCCACCAGAGGAACCGTCACTTAACCAGCTTCTGGGACACAGAGCAAGTTCAGACCATGTGGCTTTGAAACACGGAAGGTGGGCTCATGTTGTTGAAAATGAAAGCTGACAGTCTGAATTCATTTCTCACTTTACATGAGAAAAACGAAGTTCCAGACTACCAAGTGACCCCAAGGAAAGTTACTACAGACTGGAGCCAGGCTAGGGCCCCCTGACACATACCCTCCACCCCCAGGCTAGTGCCCCTCTTCCTATGAGGAAGAGAGCTTTGTCTGAATAACAGGAAAGAATATAAGTATGTATTTGGCAGTGAAATGGGGGGGGGGGGTGGAGGGAGAAGGCAGCCAAGTGGGGACCACTTGGAAGGAGAACGTGGGGAGCAGCCTTTATGCTGTGCGTCTAAGCCTGCTCTGTCCCCTATCCCTACCCTTAACCCCACCCCCATTCAAGGCTCACCTGCTTCAGACAACGTACCTGTTACGTCTGGCCGGTCATCTATGAGCAGGTCACCAGAGATGACCGTCTTGTCTCTCGTCAGCACGATGTGCTCCAGAAAGTCGGCGCCGAAGTGCTTCTCCACCCAGGCGTACTAGACAGGGACAGGCAGGGAGGAGAGGAGAAAGAGCCGTCAGAGCTGGGAGCAGAGCAGGCCCCGCAGGGCACATAGGATCCTACAAGGTGAACGTGACCCTGAAACTGGAGAGCTAAGAAGGGGCAGGAGAGCCTGACAACTGAGAGTCCATTTGGGGGGAGCCAGGCTCTGAGGAAGATGTCACTGCTCTGTTCAGACAGAAAACCAGTGCTCAGAAATAAGGAGACCGGCCCATGTTCCCCAACTAGAAAGCATCTAGCTGTGACCCAATCCGTGAGCCGTCCCTCTCCCTCATCTCAGATCTCCACAGCGCTGTCAAAAGCCACCAAGGGAGCCACCTAGTCCAATCCCGTTTTCAAAAGGACAGAATTTGCCACACTGCTGTGCTCAACTGGCTCACTCCTTCACTGTTTCAGTGAATCAGTATTTAGGGGTATGCACTCTGTGCTCTTTGAAGCAGCAAGACCAGTCCTGCCTCGCTAAGGAGCCAGAGAGCCAGGGATATGCCTAAATAGCTCATCAGGAGCACATCTGTGGAAATGCTACAAGCAGCAGTACCCAGGACCTGCGAGAATGTGTGCCCAGAGAACAAGACTCGCCAAGAGGCAGTCACGGTGGGCTTCCTGGAGGAAGTGGCATTGAAAGCAAACCTGACAGGTGCGGAAGAGGAACCCTTCAAGCACACGCTCCCAAGGAGAAAGGATTCGGGGCGTGAGTGGGGAAGTCTAGCACGCTGTGCTGTGGTGCTCCGGGGAGCAGGGCAGTGGGGGGTGAAAGGCAGCAGTAGCGAGGCCTCCTAGGCGATCAGAGGACCAGCCCTGCTCTCTGACTGGCATCTCTGCCACTCCCTAACAGCACCCTCCTGAAGACTTGATTTTCTCACGTAAAAAAAGAATCCACCACTCATCTGTTGAGTGTCATACTGTGGTGGCTCGTTGGCTACAAAGGTGCTGGAAGCTATGACACTAGTTGCTTAAAGCCCAGCAGGGTCTTCAGTGGTGGACAGGTTTTAGCAGAGCTTCTGGGCAAAGACAGACCAGGAAGAAAGGTCTGGTGATCTGTCCCTGAAAATTAACCGGTGAAAACCCCGTGGATCAGGCAGGACGTTGTCCCGCTCATTTGCTGTGGGAACATTTCACCAGAGAGCTTCACTGCCCCCTGTGAATCCGGTCCCCAGAATGTGGACGTCGACCTAATCCTCCCCTTCTCGCTTCACCGACCTCACTGCCACGCATCCACATGGCTGCTCCTCCCTCTCGGATCTCAGATGGGGTCCAGGAGCCAGGACCAACAGCCAGTTTGCTTTGGGCACCTCACACGCTTCATCGGGATGATCAAGCGCTCAAAGGACCTCACGTTGGGTGAAGCAGAGGGCTGGAGAGGGTGAAGGAGACAACAGCGACGATGGCCTTGGACATGTCCAGGACCATGAGGACGGTGCAGGACCAAGCAGTGTTCTAATCTGGTGTGCAAGGGTCTCTGCGAGTGAGAGTCATCTGTCTGGCTGCCTGTCCGCCCACCCATCATTTTTATCTAAGAGGGATGGGACCATGACGGCCCTTTTCTGGTTTGAAAAGACAATGTGCTAATAAAGTTCTCCCCATGAATTAATCAGTTCCCGCAACAATGCTGTGAAGTCAGTGCACCAGCACTCACGTCTGCCAGAGGCAGAAACCTGCGCAATGCAGTACAACAAAGCCCAGAGAGGAGCCCAGGACACTGGCAAACTCGAGAGCACGTGGGGGTCGCCAAGCCGTCACAGGCTCACGGTGCTTCAACAGCTCCGGACGCACTATTTCCCCAGACTGCAACACTTTCTATGACCGTTCCTTTACACGCAGACACACATGGACATACGGAAGCACACAAGATGCACACGTGTGCATGCGTGTACACACACACCTTTACCCCAGACTAGCTTACTCCTATGCCTTCTAAACATATCATGTCCTCGGCCTTCTCTGACTCAGCACACTGTCCTTCCTACTGATTCCAACTATAGCTGTATATTTGTAGAATTACTTGTTTCAAAACTATCTGTCCCATTAGACCAGTGGTTCTCAACCTTCCTAATGCCTCAACCCTTTCATACAGTTCCTCATGTTGTGGTGACCCCAACCATAACATTATTTTCATTGCTATTCATCACTGTCACTTTGCTACTGTGATGAATCACATGACCCCTGTGAAAGGGTCGCTTGATCCTCAAAGGGGTTGCGACACACAGGTTGAGAAGTGCTGTATTCGACTGTAAGTTTCTGAAGGGCAGGTTCAAGTCTCCATGAATACTTGATGAAATAAGCAGGTCTGTGTAGGTCAGCCTTGCCCAAGGGAAGGGGTGCTCTGACTAAAGCCTTCCTGGCCAAGATCCGCAGGGTGGCCCTGTCCCTCAGCTGCTGTCCATCAGAGGCCACCTTGGCCTCTCTCTGGCCTGGGTCTGCACTCCCCAAATAGCACTCTAACACACAAGTATATTTCCCGAATGAGCTTACCTCAGCAGACAAAGGGTCCGAAACAGATGGCCAACGCTACTGAGTCGGCATGGACCCAATGGAAGTGAAATTGAGCTTTTTAAGTTTGAGTAGTCCAAAACCTCATTTTAAACAGACTTCTCTCAGATGCACACATTCTCCAAGGAGCATGAAGTCACGCTGCTACAGCTGTCGTGAGCTAACTAGCTCCCAGGCGGTCCACCTGGCAAGGCCGAGACCTGCAAGCAGGTACAGCCCCACTGAGCAGAGGCACTGAAGAAGAATCACTGCCCCAATGACCATGCGGATGAAGCACACTAAACACACCAAAGAGAATCACAAGTCCGTGTTGGCAGCAGTACCACCAGAATGCGCCTTAGAAGCGACACCTCACCTCCTGCACTCTGGCTTGCTCCTCAGGAGGGTTCAGTCTGGAGAACACATGCTTGGTGAAGCAGATGGTCAGCAAAGACGAGGGAGACCTCTACAGGGTGGACTGCACAGTGGCTCCAAGAGAGGAGACGTGCGCAGAAACCCAGGCAGTGTCTGTTGCACCGTGAGTCGGGACCGAAAACTAATTCTGGACATCACTCACGTCGTACAGACCAGAAAGAAGCACTTGGCCCCCAGAAGAATTTATTTCAGAGGACAGCCCTGAAGCTGCAGCTCAGGGAGAGGGACAGAGAGAGCGGAGCACATCCTGGCCCACCAAGCCTTGAGGATGTTATTCCCGCTCAGAGCAGCCAATCCACAGAGAAAACCACATGGCCGGCCCCACTAAGAGACATGACATCCCTCACTGACCCATAGCCCTACAGGGGACAACATTGGAGACACAGTGTGGGAACTGCACCCAATCTGAACCCACCACACCGAGGCAAAACACTAAGGGCGTGGAACAGAACAGCAAGGGGAACACAGCAATGAAGTCCCCAGGGAATACCAAAAATAGACTTTGGGGCCAGGGCTTGGCTCCCCATCAGACTCAACTGGAAAACATTCCTAAAGGCCAACAAACAGTCCTTGAACTAACTACAAACTTTTCTTTTTTTGTTGTTGTTGTGTTTCGTTTTGTCACTGGTTTTTTGTTGTTGTTGTTTTCTTTTGTT
Organism: Tenrec ecaudatus; assembly: GCF_050624435.1. Taxonomy (NCBI): domain Eukaryota; kingdom Metazoa; phylum Chordata; class Mammalia; order Afrosoricida; family Tenrecidae; genus Tenrec; species Tenrec ecaudatus. The sequence goes on along the minus strand of NC_134539.1, from coordinate 87,788,279 downwards.
GCTTGGTTTTGCTCTGTCTTGTTTTTGTGCATGTTATTTCTCCGCAGGTCTGTCTAAATAAGATAGGCTGGATGAACAATCTGGAGGAGAAAACACGGGACTGACAGTTCTGGAGGGACTTGGAGGGAGGAGGTGGGGGGAAAGGAAGTGATGTTAACAAACCCAGGGACAAGGGAACAACAAGTGACCCAAATTGGTGGTGAGGAGGGTGTAGGAGGCCTGGTAGGGTGTGATTAAGGGTAATATAACCGAGAAGAATTACTGAAACCCAAATGAGGGCTGAGCATGATAGTGGGACAAGAGGAAAGTAAAAGGAAATAGAAGAAAGAGCTAGGAGGCAAAGGGCATTCATAGAGGTCTAAATAAAGGCATGTACATATGTAAATATATTTATATATGAGGGTGGGGAAATAGATCTATGTGCATATATTTATAGGTTTAGTATTAAGGTAGCAGATGGACATTGGGCCTCCACTCAAGTACTCCCTCAATGCAAGAACACTTTGTTCTATTAAACTGACATTCCATGATGCTTACCTACCCAACACAATTGCTGAAGACAAAGTGGGTGCATAAGCAAATATGGTGAAGAAAGCGGATGGAGCCCTGCTATCAAAAGATATAGCATCTAGGGTCTTAAAAGATTTGAAGGTAAACAAGCGGCCATCTAGCTCAGAAGCAACAAAGCCCACATGGAAGAAGCACACCAGCCTGTGCGATCACAAGGTGTCAAGGGATCAGGTATCAGGCATCATCAGAACAAAATATCTTATCATAGTGAATGATGGGGGGGTGGGTGCGGAGTGGAGACCCAAAGCCCATTTGTAGGCCACTGGACATCCCCCTACAGAAGGGTCTTGGGGAGGAGACGAGACAGTCAGGGTGTGATGTAGCAACAATGAAAAATACAACTTTCCTCAGGTTTCTAAATGCTTCTCCCCCCCGCCCCACCCTGTCATGAGCAGAATCCTACCTTGCAAGTTTGACTAGACCAGAGCATGTATACTGGTACAGATCGGAACTGGAAACACAGGGAATCCAGGGCAGATGACCCCCTCTGGACCAGTGGTGTGAGTGGCGATACTGGGAGGGCAGAGGGAGGGTGGGTTGGAAAGGGGGAAACTATTTCAAGGATCTACATGTGACCTCCTCCCTGGGGGACAGACAACAGAAAAGTGTGTGAAGGGAGATGTGGGTCAGAGCAAGATATGAGAAAATAATAATTTATAAATTATTAAGGGTTCATGAGGGAGGGGGTAGTGGGGAGGGAGGGGCTAAAATGAGGAGCTGATGCCAGGGGCTTGGGTGGAGAGCAAATGTTTTGAGAATGATGAAGGCAATGAATGTACAAATGTGCTTTACACAATTGATGTATGTATGGATTGTGATAGGAGTTGTATGAGTCCCTAATAAAATGAGTTTTTTAAAAATTTCTGATCTTTAAAAGAAACTATTAAGAAAATGAAAAGACAAGCCATAATCTGGGAGAAAATGATTGTAAAAACACATTATTTGATAAAGGACTTAAAACCTGAGTATTATAAACAACTCTCAGCACCCAATAAGATAGACAATAGGAAAAAAAACAACAACAAAAAAAAAACAGACAAAAGATTGGAAGCTTTGTTAAAGAAGAGGCTTTTTTTTTTTTTTAAAGAAGAGGCTTTCTACGCCTGTACAGATTTACATTCTCAGAAGCCCACAGAGGCAGTTCTACTGTGTCCATTAGGGATGCTCTAATGAGTCAGAATTCACTCAAAGGCAGCGAGTTGTTAAATGCAGGGTGATTCAGGATCACCTGGCAGACTTTTAAAAACAGCCTGCTGACAAGCAGCAAAAGCACAAGATGGTGAAAGAAATTGATGGCATTGAACTGTACACGTGGAATGGTTGCAGTGACAGGTTTGTGCGTTATATAGATCTGTCACTGCAGGGTGGACCCCTGGGTCTGAGGTGCTCAAAATGTGACATTGCAAACAGGAAGAACACCCTTAGCATGTAATCGGAAACTGAAAGAACTCACGGGAAAAATCAGGCCTCGAGTTATGATACTGAAAGATTCTACGGGCAAAATCGTGGGCGATGCAGGGAGCATCCAAAGCGGACACAGAGCCCCTGTCCCAGAAAGAACCCGTGCACAGCCCCCAACTGAGAGGGAGCACAGCGGTAGGTGCTGAAGGAAGAAGTTCAGCCGCATGGAAAGCAGTAGGAAAACACGAGGGTCCAGGAATGGAATGTGTGTCCATCGAAATGTTTCAGCACTGGAAGCACTTGAGCATCTATGCTGAGCTTTGGAAGAGAGCTACCTGGTTGGAAGAGATCCGTATTTGTGCCCATCCCAAAGAAAGGTGACCCAAAAGAATGCTCCGCCTATCGAACAATATCACATGCAAGAAAAATGTTGCTGAAGATCATCCAACAATGGTTGCAGCTGTACACTGACAGGGAGCTACCAGAGGTTCAGGCTGGATTCGGAAGAGCACATGGAGCAAGGGCTAACACTGCTGATGGCAGATGGATCTAGGCTTGATGCAGAGAATGCCAGAAGATATTTACTTGTGGTTTATTGATTATGCCACGACATTCAACTGTGTGGATCAAAAAAAACTATGGACAACCTTGAGAAGAATGGGAATTCCAAGACGCTTCATTGTGCTCAGGCGGAACCTGGGCACGGATCAAGCGGCAGTTGTGCAAACAGAACAAGGGCATGCTGCATGGTTTAAAGTCAGGAAAGGTGTGCCTCAGAGCTGTCCCTCTCACCATACTTGTTCAATCGGTACACTGAACAAATCATCAGAGAAACCGGATTATATGAAGACAAAGGGACCATCAGGATCGGAGGAAGGCTTATTAACAAGCTAAGATATGCAAATGGCACAATCTTGCTGGCTGAAAGTGAGGACTTGAAGCACTGGATGATGAAGATCAAGGATTGTAACCTTCAGGGTGGATTATACCTCAATGTAAAGAAGACCAACATCCTCACAACTGGATCAATGGGTAACATCAGGATAAATGGAGAAAACGTTGAAATTGTTAATAATTCTGTCATGAAAGCAGCAGTCAAGAGATCAGAAGGTGGCAAATCGGCACAAGATCCCTTCTGAGCACCGAAAAGCAAGGGGGTTACTTTGAGGGCTAAGGTGTGCCTGACCCAACCATGGCATTTCCTATTGTCTCCTAGGTCTGTGAAAGTTGGGCATTGTTATTCAGAAGACTGAAGAAGAAACGAAGCATGTGGTGCTGGTGAATAAAGTACCATGGCCTGTGAAAAAGACAAATCCATCTGTCGTGGAAGAAGAGCAGAGTGCTCCTTAGAGGCGAGGACGGCAAGACTTACATACATCTTACATACATTAGACATACATACTGTCATGAGAGACCAGTCCCTAGAGAAAGACACCATGTTGGTGAAGTGGAAGGGCAGAGAAAAACAGGAAGGTCCTCATCAAGACGAGTGGCACAGTGGCTGTAACAACGGTGTGCCGGTTACATAATCTCCGGACAACTTCAGGGAAGAGGTGGAGTCTAGCCTGTCAATCAGGTCATAGCCAAAGAGGCCTCTGTGGGCATGGCCTTCTCATGAGGATTCTGGGAACTCCTGTCTTCGTCCCTGGAGGTGAGACACACACGCACACTCTGCTTAACATTCCTGCTGACAAGCCACATGGAGCTATACAGATGCAGCCAGAGCCCTGGAGCTGGAAGAGCCACATGAAGACCCATGGCAGTGCTGAGATGCTTCCACTGCCACTGGATCTACAAGACTTTCCACCCACTCACTGGCCTGTGATCTTCCTGCATTTGGCTTCATTGCATGTCTTCCGTGAGTCTGAAGAGGAATCCATATGTTCCCTAAATTTATATATTTAGACTGGTATGAGATATAGGGGCCAATATCAGACTTATGAACTTGGTCTGAATTGGGCCGGGATGTTTTCTTAATATACAAGTGTCCATGGATTTGGTTCTCTAGTCAACCCAGACTAACACAAATGGGCTCGGGCATGGGAAAACCGAGAGGGTGGTGCAGGACTGTGCAGTGTTTCGTTGCGTTGTGCACAGAGTTGCTATGGGTCAGAACTCACTGAAGGTACCTAACAACAAGCCAACACCAGAAAGGAATACACACACACAGATCCTGCACTTTTTTTTCTTCAAAAAATAAAAAACGCAGGGGTGGGAGTGGAGTGGGGGGGAAAATGTACACTTCCAGTAAGTTTCCAGGTGACCTGCTGGCCTGGGAGCAAGGCGTTACTAGAAGTACAAGGGGGGCCTCAAAAAGCTTGTGGGGTTTCTGAAAGGAAAGATAATGAAATTTTCCACAAAGTGGTTGACGCCCCATCACAGCACACCTGGCTTCCACGCTTACTTCTGCAATCACTAGCTGTGGGCAAAAGTCACTGCGCTTCCTCACGCTCAGTGTCAAATGGAGGCAAGCATGACTGCCTTGCAGGACACTGTGAGGATGGATGCGCCTAGAGGGATGGGCACCAAGCGCCTCACGTCATGTCACCCTAAAATCCCCGTCAGCTGGCGTGCAGTGTAAGTGCAGGCGGCACATTTTGTTTCGAGTGTGTCATCAGAAAGTGCAGCGGCAATGCGGCGACCCCACAGAGAGCTCGGCTTGGAGGTCCGCACAGAGCTCGCAGGCCAGGCAAGGTGTGGGCTCAAACACCACCCTCCTGGGCCTCTGCGGAGTTGCTCACAGCCCTCAGACGGCAGGGAGTCGAGGCGCAAGTCCATCTCTGATATCAATACCTCTCTCCTGGGCAACAGACCATGACTTTAGGTCTAGCAGCCTCACTCCCCCAATTTCTAGGAAGCCTCAGTTTCATGTCATTCCATTACAAGAAACATGGTCAAGTAGGTATATAGAAAACCATGATTCAATGACTTCATCTTTCAAGGAATTTTCCCGTAAATAAGTTCACATGCTCTCGATAGTTGGGCTTGGGTTGCCTGCAATCCCTCTCCAGGGAACCATTTTCCCTTTGGCTCACCCGTCAAAAGCTAACTGTGTGCCAAGGAAGAGCTGATCGAGTACGTTTTACTAAAATGTGAATGGGGCACCCTTCCCTGGGAGCCTGTACCTTCAGCAGGCTCCACCCAAAAGAATGAGAGCTGGGATTTCAGATGAGCAGTCAAGAAGTTTTGCGGTACAAATGCCTGGACCAGGACCTGATGGGAGGGGAGCCAAGCAGCACGGAGGAGAGATCAGGCAGTCCTGCAGCCCAGGCACGGTGTCCACATCCCTACAGCTGAGCCTTAACCGTCACCTGGCCAAGCGCGCCTCAGAACAAGATCGATGTCTTACCTTCTCATAAGGACAGTACTTAAACATCCTGATGGGGCTGGTACAGATGAAGACATCGGTGCTGCCAAGAAGAAAAAGCAGAATGAGGCTGTGAGCCTGAGTCCCACTAGGCCTGCATCATCCCTCCCTGGGAAGAGACTGGCCCGCATTGCCCTCCACACCTGAGACGTTGCCTGTGCCTGGTCTGCCCTCACCGATGGCTCCAGCCACTGAGGGCACTAGCGGGGCGGGCACTTAACGAAGGGATAGTTTTCCACGACCTGACCCCAAACCCTGGCTGGACGGCTACAGAACCTCTCTGGAAATCTGAATGCTGCCGAATGAGGCCACGGAAAGACTCACGGAAAGATGCAGACACGTACACAGGAGGAATGGGGCCGTGTGCAATGCAGAGTGAAGAGGAGAGCCACCTGAGGGAGAAATTGTCACTAAGCGGGGTCAGTACTTGGTAGCGGCGGGAGGAGCCCAGTCCGCACCGGGTTAAACTCCCTAACAGGATCAAGTCCCCTTAAGATAGGCTTGAACACTCCTATTCTAGTCTCTGTGCCTCCGGTGCTGAATCAATATAGGGTCTTGACCTTTGAGGGGTCTCCCAGGGCCTACTTGTCCCCCAACATCTCTAGAGGCCCCCGACTCTCCTCAAAAGAAGCGCCTGCTCTCAGCCGGCGCCAGGGAAAGTTGGGATCGCCTCACTTTTTGGTTTTGTCTTCTCTATGGCAAATCAGTCCCCTGTGAGTCCTATGTCACACTACCAGGTCCCTCTGTCTCCTCATCACCGAAATTCTTAACTGTGCTATCCATCCTCTGGCAACCACGGAATAACCATCCTGCCTCCACGAGAATACCATCTTGGCCCCTGCTCCGCCTCCTACATGCTCAATTTCTCCTGAGCAGTCACTTACCTGTCGCCTTAACTAAAACCTGACATGACTGCGCACCTGTTTCCTTCTCACCCCCACATTCTTCAGACAGAGCGTGAGAGGAACGTCTTCTTTCTCTGCTGCTCCCGAAGCCATCAGCAACTACACCCGACCTTACTACATGCTGCTGGCCCTGATAGAGCCACTTACCTCCCAACCCCTCACTGGCTGTCAGTCCTCCACCCTCACTCCTACCATGATCCCAGGGTTTTGATACACATGTAGATGGCTCTCCCTGTAGTGGCCTGAAGGTGATCCTCCAAAATATAGGAAACTCCACAAAATCATGCAACTCCTCAAGAGGTTCGAATCATCGGGTCCGTTTTAAGAACACTGGTGAAACTGCCCAGGCCACCAAGGGTCTTCTACCGCCAAAGCCACCAGGTAGTTGAAAGATGTCCCTCTACAGAAGCAGTGGTGGAGGTGTGCCCAGGCCAAACAGTGGGGTTGGACACAGGGTCGATGGCTCAAAAAGATGCTGAATGTTAGCTACACAGGCCTAAAAATGCAGAGTCATGCTGAACTTAAGGGTGTAGATGTGGACTCTAGTCACTGAGCACATCCAGGTGAACAAAGCCCCCAGGACGGGCCGCCCCAGATGTAAAGAGCTCCTGCTCGGCTCAACCCATACATGAGCTCCCCCTACCACATTGAACCGGTCCTTACTGACAGGGAGCAGATTGCCCCTAAACCAGAAGAGGGGGTGCGCAGAAGAAAAAGATCTCCCAGGAGAAACCGGAGAAGCATAAACTTATGTCTCAGGAGTGAATTCAGCTTAAAATAAAAGCTAATGCAAGTGTTAAATATCGAGAGCTTTACACAGACATTTATGTGTGCATGCAGCGTCCACCCCTCCGTCTCTCAGTCCCTCCCTCCTCTACCCCGCCTCACTGTCACACAAGCCCGTCCTCACCACACACCACCCCTCCTCCAGCACACTGACAACTCTGATACATCCTCCACTCGCTCCTTCAGCCCAGGGAAACCCGCCACTCTCGTTTCCTTCCCCACTCCCACCCCGCAGCCTCACATCCCCCTCTTGTCACCGTGGGTTCTCGAGCCCTCTGTAACGCGCCTACATTCACAACCAGAATCAGCACAAAGCTGGCTCCCAGGAGGAAGAGGTCAGACAGACTTCCAGGAGGAAGAGGTCAGACAGACTTCTGTTCTCCGGCTTCTTCACCATTTTGCCATCCACCATTCCCCAGAGGGCTCTGCTTCTCTGCAGGGTTCAGTAATGCACGGCCGTAGCCACGTTCACAGACCACACTCGCGGTTACGTGATTCATTAGGGAAACAACAGGCGACATCTCAGGATCAGAATCAACCTGTATGTAACAAGTCAGGATCAGTGTCAGGGGCGCTTTTAAGACAAAGCCCGGAGGGGTGCCTGAAGTGGAGAGCACACCACTCCCTTCTTTAAGACACAGCAGCTTCTGATCAGCTCTCAGAGCCAACAAGCGCTCCACTGGAACAACTCTAAGACTGTCTCCACCATCACCACTGCCCTCTGCTGGGTGGCTACCTTCTCATGAGGCAGGCCCTGTCTTAGTTTCTTAGCCTTCTCTGCCGCTGACCACTCCACTGTCGGACTCTCCACCATGCCTGTCATCGGCCTCTGTGACCCGGGCCGTAGCCAGTTCATCTCTCTCAGCTGCTGCTCTTCACCACTGGGCCTCCCTGTGTCCTGCTCAATCTCACCTCCTGCTCCTGCTTCTACCCTCTCCAACCAGAATCCCGTCCCTCCACCACAGAAATGTCCCTTGTCCACAAGGGCCGTCAGATCAACATGGTAGCAGATACTTATCCATTCTTAGCTCACTCACCAGCTTTTACCATAGACGCTTATGCCCTCCTTGGGGAAACATTTGCTTGGCTCTGTCCCGCCTTCCTGGTACACCTCCTCCTCACTGGCTGCTCGGATCCATTTCTTCTCCCTCATGTGTACACAAGGGAATTTCGGGGGAGGGGGCGGTGTCTAGACCCTCTGCTGCTCCCCTCAAGGACACTGCCCAGTCCCGTGGTTTTCGTTACCATCTCTAGGCTGGCGACTCCCAACCTTGCATTTACAATCCAGGCCTCTCCCCCAGAGCACCAGACTCACATCCTTTGGGGCCTATTAAATAGCTCCATTTAGATAGCTAACAGGCATCTCAAGGTCAATATTCCCCAAATGGAACACTAGTTTCTCCCCCCACAGAGTCCCTCATTTCAGGCACAGGCACTAATAACGCTCAAGCGAACAACCCAAACAAAATGACCCCTTTCCCTTCCTTTCCTCGATCCATAGCATCCGATCCATCCCTAGGTCCTACCAGTCTTCCCTCGCACTTCCACAGAATGTTTCAGACCAGCGTGTCCCCAGAGCAGGCAATACCACCCCGGGGCTGGGGGCTGGGAGAGCCCCTACACATTATCCTGGATGCTGGGCTGCCGTGTAAACGATTTTAATTGCCATGGGGGGGGGGTTGGGGGTGTGTGGGGGGCGCTGAGTAAATTTTTTTTCCCTGAAAAGGAGGCAGTAGGACAAATCAGTTTGGGAACCCATGATCTCATCTGCCAACCTCCCTCCATTCTTCTTCATTCCAAGTTCTCCACTGGTTGACACACCAACAGACAAGGCTTGGATGACCACGGAGGGAGGGGGTGGGAACAGGAAAAGGGGAGGGATGGTGGGGGGACAAAAATAAACAGAGGGCTTAACACGAAAAAAAAAATTAAATTAAAACGGCTTCATGGAAAAAACAAAAAGCACCCCTCCAGATTCCTTTACCCTACAGATCAGAAAAGTCAAACTGAAGCGGGACTGGCATCTTTAATGATGTACAAGTTCACTGCAAACATAAAAACAACACTTCTCCCTTCCATGGTCACCACCTGGTGCAGAACTCCACTATCACTCACCGAGCAGGCTGCCGACACAACCACACCTAAGTGAATTCTTAACCTCTCATTCTGTACCTGGAATCCAGGCTGATATCTTAGAAACCAGCTTTAATGAGGTCCAATGGGCATGCAAGACACAGCACATAATAAAAGTGCATCACATCAGATACACCTGGATGTATACATGCACGTGGGAAACCACCGTCACCTCACCACCCGAGTCGATTCTGACGCAGAGTGAGCCTCTTTCTCCTATGCAGCAGCTGATGGGTTCAAACCACTGACCTCGTGGTTAGCAGCTCAGTGCACAGCCCACTGCGCCCCAGGGCTCCTAACAGTCATCACAATAAAAACAAATGTATCTACGCCCCCAGTTTCCTCAGATTTGTTTGGAAGCCCTTCCTCCTAGGCCTCCCTGCCAAGTCAGCCGAGCCCTGAGTCCCATGCAATCCCTAGTCCGATTTCTGTCACTAAAGATTAGTTTGCTTTTGCTAGGATTTCATGTAAATGAAATCAGAAAGCATAAACTCTTTTTTGCCTGGCTTCTTTCACCCACAAAAATACGTTCATATTCATTAATGCTCATGTATCAATTGCTCATTCCTTTTAATTGAGCAGTTTTAAAAAATGACATATAATTCATATACCATACAATTCACCTACTTTGAGTGTAAAACTTAATAAATTTACAGAGTTTTACCAGCATCACCATAAGTTTGCATTGTTGTTGGGTACCATCCAGTCAATTCTGACCGATAGCAGAACAAGACACGGCCCAGTCTTGCACCAAGTATGAGCGTTAGGCAGCCACAAGTCTATTTTATCTTTATGGGTATGCTCACGGGGGAGGGGGGATTTCATATAAATGGAATCATGCAATACATGTTCTCTTGCCTTATTTCCCTCAACATTTATTTTCAAAATGTTTTAGCATGTATCAATGAGTCATTCCTTTTGCGCAAACAATATTCACATTTTGCTGACCAATCATCAGTTGATAGACATTGTTTCCATCGTTGCCTATTGTAAGTGATGCTGCTGGGAATACCCATGCACAGGATTTTGCACCGATGCAGGAGTTCATTTGGCGTGGGAAGATAGCTAGGAATGGAGCAGCTGGGTCATGTGATTCTCACTGGCGATGAACGAAGGCTATACAATTTCTCGAGATCCTCGCCAATGCTAATGATTTATCTTTCTTATTACAGCCATTCTGGTGAGTATGACAAGGGACCTCACGGAGTTTGCTCTGCACGTCTCTAAATAGCTTCTGAGCAGCTTTACCTGTGCTGACTGGTCACTTGCATATCTTTTTTGTAGGAATGTTTTATTCGGACCTTCACCCCCAAATCCATGATTCTAAAACCTAGATAAGATGATATCACTCTCTCTTCAAACCCTCGTGCTCGCCAACCCCTCAGGAAGTTCTAGCCACACTTGTTTCCAGCCTGTTTCTCCACGGAGAAAAGCCATCGGCCCTGACAGGACCTTGACACTTGCTACTCTTCCTGCCAGGACTGATTCTCCCCTGGCTCTTCTTGGCCAACTTCACTCATACGCCTCACATCTAATTTTACATGCCATCTCCCCCGAGAATTCTTTCCTGGGGTTCCTGCCCACAGCAGTCCCTTCATACTTACTCTCTAACACAGCGCCTTGTTTGTAAACTCCCTGAGACCTGCGATCTCAGATGTGTCACTCGCAACTCCAGGGCAGTGCTTAGAACAGTTCCTGACACACAGCAAATGACACATGGAGGGGCTACCAAGAGCTCATGGAAAACTCTACTATCTTTCAAGTCCATGTCTTCATGAACTTTCGGAAGCCCTCGTGCGTGCGTGTGTGTGTGTGTGTGTGTGCATGTATGGATGCATACGTAGCTTCATAGAGTCTAAGCTGACAATAAAGTAATAAGGACTACTTTGCAGAACTCACACCTAAATATAAATTACTGATCAGATAAGAGCAACAATAAAACTCAAATTCATCCCATAAATCAAAACGGAAGTATTTTGTCTTTCTCTGACTCCTACTTAGAACTTTGAACGTTGGCAGTGTTTTGGCGGCATTTTTAGGGCGCAATGAAGGCCAAATCATTCTTCCTGTCGGATTTGTCATTCGGACTACGAAATTTAAGCAACACTGGAACCAATGCAAGTTCTCTACCCTCCTCCCCTCCCCTGCGGAGGCCGATATACAAACAGCAGCCTTTTCAGGAGTGCACACAGCCTACAGTGTAGATAGTCTGTTGGCACGTATGGATAGCATTAATGGACCTTGGAGACGGCCCTTTCCTGCTCTTTCATGTCTCTGCTGTCACTAATCTAGACTCCAGATCGGGATGTGACGTACCTTTAGAAAACCTTAGGATATGGGGTCCAAGTCACTACATCCATCGATACCACGCTTCCAAACCAGGAATGTGTGATTCAGGCCCTCCACAGGGCCAATTTCAAATTCCCTGAGGATCCACATCTCCAAGAAGAGGGGCTTTCCCAAGTCTGATGCTGATCACTGACCCTGAAGACAAGGTAGCTGCGAAGCACTTCACCTTAGCCCAGTGGTTCTCAACCTGTGGGCCGTGGCCCCTTTGGGTGTCAAACGACCCTCACAGGGGTCGCCCAATTCATAACAGTAGCAATATGACAGTGATGAAGTAGCAATGAAAATACTTTTATGGCTGGGGGGTCACCACCACACGAGGACCTGTATTAAAGGGTCACGGCATTAGGAAGGTGGAAAAGCACTGCCTGAGACAGATGTGGAATTAAATACACCCCTAATCTTGGCCCTTGGACAAGGAGCAGGCTGTACACTCACCAAGACCTTGGCAGCACTGCCCCGCCTGGCCTGCCCACCCATCTGAGGAATGCCCTGCCTCAAAAATTTAAATAAATAAAAAGTTATCCAGATCCAGAAATAAACTTCCTTTTCTGGTCAACTGGTTCTGCTGTGTTTCCCTTCAGAGAGCTGTCTCCCTGACAAATGGCACTGGGACAGGCAGGTAGCCTGTAAAGGGATGACGTTGGATCCATTCCTGACACCGCATGCCAGGACTCATTTAAAACGGACCTCAGACTGCAACATAAAAACGAAACATGAAATTCCTAGAAGCACAGGGACCAATCTGCATGGACTTTGGTGAAAAAAACTGCACTCAGATATGACACCCCAAAACACCAATGACGAGAGAAAAACATGTAAGTTGGAGCTCGTCAAAATTAAAAGAGTTTGTGCTTTAAAGGACACCACCAAGAAAGTGAAACGGCAAACCGCTTCCTGGGCTAAAGGAATGCCTGTGCACGTCACATGCTGGGCATGGGGCTGGTGGCCAGAGAACGCGTACAAGTCCGCGAGAAGAGAGGCCAATTTCCCAACCAAAAGCAGGCAAAGGGTTTGCACAGGCATTTACGTAAAGAAGATTTCAAACACAGACTGTATGTTTCCATTTACATAAGGTTTCCAGATTCGAGAAAACTACGGGGGCAGAATATAGATAGTAGTTGCCAAGAGCTACAGAAAACAAAACAAAACCAAAAAAATCACTGTCATCAAGTCCATTCTGTCTCATGGCAATCTTACAGGCAGGGCAGAACTGCCCCTGAGCGTTTCCAAGACTGCAAACCTCTACAAGACTAGACAGCCTCAACTTTTTCCCTCAAAGTGGATGGTGGCTTCGAACTGCTGACTTTGTAGATTACAGCCCAACTCCTAACTACTAGAGAGCAAGGGCTCCTTTCAGCTTTGTGAGGGTCATGAAAATGTCCTGAAATTGAGTAAGTTAACTTGCTTAACTTGGTGAACATACTTAGAACTATTAGACTGTAAACTTTAAATGGATGAAGTTAGACCTTAATAAGACACACACGCACCCCCCCAAAAAAAGTCATCAAATCAATTCTGACTTACAGCGACCTTCCATGTGCTTCCTGGAGCTTTGTAATCTTTACAGGAACAGAAAGCCTCATCTTTCTCCCACAGAGCAGCTAGTGGGCTTGAACAGCCAGCCTTGCGATTAGCGGTCCAACACTTACTTTAAAACACCACCAAAGCCTCTTTAACTCAATAACCAAAAGCAAAAACCAAATCCACTGCCATCAAGTTGATTCCAACGCTCAGTAACCCTTTAAGATGGGAAAACTGCCCCTGTGGGTTTCTGAGACTGTAACTCTTTATGGAAGTAGAAAGCCTCGTCTTTCTCTCACTGGGCAGCTGGTGGCTTCGAACAACTGACTCTGCAGTTAAACTCACTACACCACTAGCTGCTTGAAACAAGGTTACCAGAAAGCTCATCATCTGTAAATGTAATAGTTACTGTGAGTAGAGGCTTCAGTCCAGAGAAACACTCACTTCACTACCACACAGCAAAAGTATCTCAAACCATACCCTTCCTCCTTCCTGCCTTTGAAAATTTGGTCTCTCGTTAGACCTTTTTACACTGCTTGCCCTTTTCCTCCCCGGTACTTATCTCCATTTGTAATCATACTCACTTAGGGAACCTTTGTCTGATGCCTGCGTTCTCACTGAGCTGTAAGCTGGGTGAATGTAAGTAGATTTTGTTCATTTCTGCATCCTCAGTGCCTAGCAGCATCTAACACAATCGGTTCTTAAATATTTGCTGAATAAATGAAAAACATCCAGGAAAAAAAAGGTCAAAATAGCGTGTGTGTGTGTGTGTGTGTGTGTGTGTGTGTGAATCAAACATCTTAATAGCCTACACACTTGTTTTCTCCATTCAGGCTTTTTATTTAGCCCAATGACAACAGGACAGCATTGCTCTGTGCAAAGATATAGACCAGAGAAGGGAGGGGAGGGGAGGGGAGGGGAGGTAATGGCAGAAGGTATAGATCTAGCCCAGGAACCGGGGCCCAACTGGGGCAGGAGTACAAGCTTACTTTTCCAGGTTGGCCATTTGCTTCACAGCGTCCACAGCCCCGGGCAAAGGCTCAAGGTCTAGAAAGAAGTTCTCTGACTCCCATATGCTGACGGCCTTCTCCTGCAGAGAGAACAGAAGCCGGTCACTTCCCTGATCTTCAAGAGCTCATTGCCCTCACCTGCAAGGCATCAAGACTGTTGGCTGGCTGGTGGTGGCAGCTGAGCAGAAAGGGTGGGGCCTCCACATTGCCCTCATCCCCAATCGCAGCCCCACGGACCCGTTTCCTGCAGAAAGTGTATCTCAGCTCTTCTCCAGGATGAATTTCCTCTAACTGATGGAGACCAGCTGCCAAGGGCCGTGGGCTCCCAAGCCGGCTCCGGCCTTCCCCATCACCTCACTGTTAGAAACCACCGGCTTGCTGCCCATCATGAAGGTGGGCCAGGTCTTGCTATGGCAGTAACCTTTCCATTTAAGAGCTGGAGGGATGCAGAAGTGAAGGGCAAGGAGACCCAGATGGGGAACACGACCACCGGGCAGAGCTCCGGGCCCCTCACTTCACATCCTCCAGAACAGCTCTGCTTTGATTAGTTCATTGAGTGCCAACAAGTAAAAATACTTTAAGGAGCCTGGTGCTTGTAGGTAGAGAAAGATGAGACTGTACCCATGAAGATTTACAGACTCCGAAACCCCTGGAGTCACGAGGAGTCAGAAGCAACTCAATGGCAGTGGGTTTTGAGTTTGGTTGCCTTTAAAGTCTGAAAGCTAAAATTCATACTCTTTGTTTTACACAACAAAACTGACGCTGGATTAAGGAGGGGATTTATCTAATGCCACACGATAGGACAGTGGTCATGCAGGGAGTGGAGACTACATCTCCCAACCCCGACCTTCAGCTGATGTGTTCAGAATACTACACCTTCTCAAGTCTTAAGCACTCACCTGCTAAACATAAAGTGAATAGTTAGACCCCACTAAAGAGGTGGCCGTCTGCTCCCATTAAGACTGCAGTCTTGCTAACCTGTCCTAGAGGGTCACTATGAGTCGGAAGCCACTTGGCAGCCAAGGATTTGTTTCAGGTTTGACAACGCTGCCCAAACTAGAAGAAATCAGTGATACCAAGCTACTCTCCTCACTGCCCAACAAGTTGTGCTCCTTGGCCTCCTTGGAAAATGATTCACTGCTTCAGCCCTGATATCTGTCCATCTGTCAAAGACCTGGAAAAGTCACTGTGTTTCCCAGGGCTAAGGTTAGTCTCTGCTTAATGAGACACTGCTGGGAGGGAGTAAGACAGTGCTCTCCAATGTAGTTCTTGGACTCTAAGGGAATACACACCCAGAGGGCAGTAGAGTCCACTGCTGGGGCATTTTCTGAAAGCATTTTCTCCTGTGTAACGGTTTCCATTTCCTACCAACCCAAGTACTGTGGCAGTCCTTGTCAGACTGCGAAATGTCCCTGCTTACAAACATGAGGGCTGGAGAGCAAGACCTTGAGATAGGGACGGTTACATGTGCTTGAGAGGCCTGGGTCTGGATGCTGGGCGGAGCAAGTCACTTATCTGGCCCAAGCCTCGGTTTCCTCATGTGCCAAAAATCAGATAATCATGTCCACCACACAAGGTAAGGCAGTGAACCCCTGGTCACCAACTGAGCACTAATATCATCATCACCCATCCATCCTCTGGTCGTCCTGGGGCCAGTGCCAGGAACCTCCCGTCCTCTTTCCGGCTCTCCACAAAGCCACTCAAGCTCTCTGTGCCTCCAGAACCTCTGGGAATTAGGCTTTTACTGAAAATCAACAACAACAAAAGAGTGGGGGGGAGAAAGCAAGCGATCTCCGTCAATGCATGGGAGTTAGAGAGTGGAACCGATGACTGCGGTAGGCTTGAACAAATACCGCAGTAAGAACAACAAAAACATATCCCAAAAAACAGTCCAACAACGTATCAAGTCGAACGCCAGTGCGGGACGGAAAGCTGGGTTTTGCTCTCGCCTGTCCGAGGGGCTGGCGATGGTGGGGCGCTGGTGAGAGCGCTCAGCGGAGCATCGGTGCTTGGTGATCACCAGTCCCCGCAGGCGAAAAGGTTAGGCAGTCAGCCTCGGCGGCAACAACAACAACCCAAACTCCCTGCCAGCGAGTCCCTAGATTCCCAGCGACCCTCTGGGGCCGGGGGAGCGCTGCCCCGCGGAGCATTTCTCAACTGCAGGACCTGCGCACCAGCTCGGGCGCGCGGCCGGTGCAGGGTCACCCAAGGTCATCTGGATTCCCGGGCTCCGGCTCCCGGTCTCCCGCCCGGCCCCCGGGGCTCCCAGCGCTCAGGACCCCGCCCGCGGCTCGCGAGGCCTCGGCGCCCCCCGCCCGGTCCCCGGGGCGCCACTCGGGTGCTCACGCGCAGCTCGGGCCGCAGCCGGCCGTACTGCTCCGACACCCAGAAGCCGCGCCGGTCCTCCAGCGCCACGAAGGGCAGGTCGGGGTAGCGGGCGCGGAACTTGCTGAGGAAGCCGCCCTCGAAGTCGGCCAGCACGCCGTCCATGTCCACGAGCACCCGCAGGGCGCGGCCGCCCGCCCCGCCCGACGCCCCGGGCCGCCCGGCCGGGGCCCCGGGCTGCCGCCGCAGGCACCTGCCGCCCAGCCGGATCATGGCCCGGCGCCGCCGCCGCCGCCCGCGGGCGCCCGAGCGCGGCTCGCGGCCATGGCGCACGCGACGGGAAGCGCACCGGCCCGCGCGCGGCCGGCCCCGAGCGCGCAGGCCCGGCCCCAGAGCGAGGCTGCGGCGCGCGCACCCGGGGGCGGGCGCGCGCTTGCAAAAGCCCCGGCGCACGTGGCCGTGGTAGTTTAATCCCCCTGGATAGGATTGATCGTTTGAAAGACACGATGGTATGAATTGTAAGTTAGGTACCAAGAAAGCTGTTGGAGGAGGGGAGGGGAGCACCGGCGTCCAGGAAGGCGGGCTTCGGGGACCCCACCCACCCCCACCCCGACCCCGGGTGTCTTCCCTGGCTCGCACTCACGCCTTGGCCCGGGACTTGAGCTAGTGGTGCTCTACTTCCACTGAGCAGGCCTGTGTCATGCAGATGATGACCCGCCCGCGGCCCCTGGAGTGCCAGGCGCTGGGTTTCCGCAGTGGGTAACCCCGCAGCCTCACCCGCAGGTATGTCTGCTCCCAGAAAGATGTAAGCCGCGGGTGTCCCTGTGAGTCTGAATCCACTCCACGGCAGAGGGTCTGGTTTGGGGAGCCGGTAGTGAGCGCATGGAAGTCTCCACCATCCAGGAACACTCTGGGGGTGTGGGGGGGACAGCCAGACAAAAGCAAACAAACCTAGAAGGAACCCAAACAGCACGGTGTCCGCATGGACAGGTTCTGCTTGATGCTGATGCCGATGTTGATCGCGGCAAAAGACCTCAGAAAGCCGGTTGGTTTTAAAATAAGCATGCATGAATAGAGTATGGGCAGCTATCAGTGATCTAGGGGGGTGCGGGACGGCAATTTTTCATTCTGTTGTGCTGTAAAGTCGCCATGCCTCAGATCATGGACAGCAACACGGACACCTGCATAGGTTATGTTACCTCATCTCTCTCACACACACACACAAGCAAAGCTTAAAATCGAAGATTGGGTGGATGGTGTGAAGTTAGGGATTGGCAGGTGTCTTGGTTGAGTGGCTGCACTGAAGCAGAGCCCCAAACTGTGAGACAGAGCAGATAGTGGAAACGCCTATATCCCTAGATTGTCCCCCACTCATTGCTGTACAACCTATGGTGCAACCCCTTCCTGTGACATATGTCTTTACCCGTAACTAGGGGGCTTGCATGCCCCCCAAAGATATATAAGCCTGTGTTAGCAATAAAGAGCTCTCCTCCAGTCCTCCACTTCCCCCCTCCGGTCCTCGCTCCCCTGTTCCCTTTCCCCTTGTCCTCCCGCCCCTCTCCCTCTCTCCACATGGACCACCAAGCAGGGCTGAGGTGAGCATGCTACTATGGAATGTGTCTGAATCCATTATTTCAATCTCTCTTATCTCTCATGCTCTCTAGGACTTTACTATAATCTTGACTATATATCTCAACCGTACAAGCCCACGATTAGTTGTGAGGAGCTGGCATGTCCCCCCACAAACATGTGCTCTGTGTGCTCTAGTAGTGCAGTTCCTCTGCCCACGCTTCTCTGTTCCTTATTCCTATAGTGCTTTTCAAAGTAAGCTGCAAACATCCATCCACTCCACCACGCACAAACGCTTCCGCCTATGTAGCTGAACTTAATGTCTTAAAGGTAAATTTTGCAAATAAAATACTTTGCCAAGCCACGAGTTTTGACAAATACAAGCAACTGCGTGACACACATAGCCAGTAGAATGAAGACCCATGCTATCTAACAGAATGTTCTGCTAAAAACAAACAACAAGCGGACTCACTGCCATAGAGGCGATGCTGACAGGGTAGAACTTCCGGAGTTTCCAAGACCGTAATTCTGTAAGGAACTAGAAAGCCTCATCTTTGTCCTGCTGAACAGCTGGTGGTTTTGAACTGCCGACCTTACAGTTATCAGCCCAACTCATAAACCGCTACACCATCAGAGCTCCTAATATCAAGTAAATAATGTAACTTTATACAGATGTTCTCTAAGGCCTTATTTCTACCGTAAGGTGAGCCAAACTCTGCTGTAAGCCAAACTCTTGCTTGAAAAGTTCATCACTGTTCTAGAAAGACTCCACACAATTGAGGCTTCACCCCAGATGGGAGTCCTGTGAGGGGCCCCCAAAGCTTCTGGAAGCTCTCAGGAATCATTAAATGACAAAGATCCTAATACTCCGAGATCCAGATTGCTACTGCTAATCCAGGAAAAACTTTAAAACCATTATCTTAAGACTTGGAGTGTAACGGTACCATTGAGTGATTAGAGAACATTTTGATCAGTGCATAACTTTCAGCCAATATGAGTATTTTTGATTGAACGTTTTTAAATAACTGAGCACAAATGAAGTAAGTAAGCCCCATGCAAGTTTAGAATTCATTCTTCAAGATTAAAAAAAATGTTCCGATGTCAATAACAGAAATGTATTCATCAAAAGTAAATCATTAAATAACTTGATTTCTACAAATGCTAAGTACTCTTCTGGAAATTTTGAAATCCATAAAAACGATCTACAAAGAGTGATACTAAATTTGTAGCTCGCTCAAATAAATTTTACTACTTGTGACAGTGGTACTTACGAAAGGAATGTTAGTGAACTAAGGTCATCACAACTTATCTGAGACCTAAAAATGGCAGATTACTTGAATTCTTGCCATTTAGCACTTGAAAACAGTACAGTACAAATATTATTGACAATTCAAATATGTGAAGACTTTGGAGCAAAACGATGTTATTTCACAAGTGCCTTGGGAGTTTCTAAAGATGTAATCCCTTAAGCAATTATAATTATTTTTTAATTAGTATGTTTTTTAACAAAAACTGTTGTCTATTTTATATGTACCAGTTATAATACATGGGCCCCCCATGTATGTTTATTTTGTGTTCCATAATAATTGTAATAATAATGGAATCATGGGGGAAATGTAGCTTTTATATTATTTATGTATAATGCTTCTCTCTTTGTCACTAAGTATGTTTTTATTACCTTTTCCTCAATCTGTCGCTTTACTTTGAAATAAAGTAAATGAATAAGTAGACTGTCTTCTGGTAGACAGCTGATGTCCCCTGGCCAAGGCTAGAAAACACGTCCAGCGCTGAGCCCCTGGCCCCACGGTACGCTGTGTGTCGGTGGCGATCGCGCTAGCTGCTATTGGGCACACAAAGCACTTGATCTCCTTGCATCCTCACAATGATCCAATGAGGTGAAAAGGAAGAACCCGTTGTCCTCTAGTCGATAAAGCTCCTGTTGACTCCATAGGCAGGTTAGAACTGCCCCTGAGGATTCCTGAAGCCGTGATCTTTAAAGAAAAACAACGTTTTCCACCTCTTCCTCTTACAGAACACACTGATGGGTTTTTTCCATTACCAGCCCCGCTATTAACCACTGCCCCAGCAGGACTCCAACTAGAGACTTCACTTCAAGGGCATGGGCGTGTGGGACGAACTGGGTGACGTTGTCAGAGGGGTGACAGCAAAATGACTGTAAAATTTCTTGTGTGATGTTCTAGCAGAGATTTCTTATTTTTCATAAGTAAACCCCTGTAATTAGTTATAACAACCAAGCGTTTTGCTAAAGCCCAGCTGGCATATATCTGCAAGGCTAACACATTGTGCCAATTTGCTTTTTAAACCTTTTCACTAGCTCCTCCTAGTGGTGTCACTATCACCCAATTACCACGAGCCTTTGCAGTTTGCACTACACGCGCACACACACGTGCACGCGCACCAGTGGGCTCAGGCCCAGGCACACTGGTGAGGGTGGGCCGGGCGGGCAGGCGGGGTTTGGTTCTGTTGTGCACAGGGTCCTTCTGGGTCGGAGCTGACCCCGTGCATGGGACAACAGCGCGACAAACACGCACTGTTGTTTTCCTGATGGAGTTGTCGCTGTGCTTTTTGGTTATCGAGTTTTTTCATAGTGATCGAGTTTGTAAACTTCTCTGGTGTTTAGCTACAATAGTGTTCTTGGTAAGGAGTCCTGGTGGTACCGCGAGTTAAGCTCTGAGTTGCCAACTCAGAAGTCAGTTGGAGCCCGCCCGCCGCTGGGAGGGAGGAAGATGAGGCAGGATGCTTCCCCTAAAGAGTTACCTCACAAACCTAAGGGGCAGCTCTACACTGTCCTATAGGGTTGCCATAAAACGACATCACCTTGCTGCAATGTGCTTATTGCAGTAAGTGGTATTTGTGAAACTCTATCAATCATTTTCTTGAGGATGAAGTAGTAATTAGAGGAAAAGGAGGCTTCTACTTGGTTACTAACCATAATACAATGAGTAATGCTTTATTCAACCTGGAAAGATTTCAGAAAACAAATTTGTTGTTAGTATTCATATCATCTAAGAGCTACTACACTGAAACAATTGACGTCGCGTATTCATTGGTGGATGGGGTTGATAATAAACATGACTAAGGAGTCTGTCCACGTGGGGGTTGCCACAGTGGCCGACCCCAATGACTCCTATCCAAGAATGTAGAGACCATCATTTCCCAGGAACAGCATCAGGAGGTAAAGTGACTGCTTTGTGGGTCAAATCCAGCCCTTTCCATCAATATACTAGCTGCCAGTATCCTGTAGTAGCCTCAACTTTTTGGTCATTGGATGGGTGGACAGGTAAATCACATTCATTGTGAGCCTACACAATGTTAAGGGTTCTTTGACACTTATCCATCAGGGACAAAAACAAAAAAGGTGACTGTGGAGAGTGCAAAACTCAAACCATCATCCAGGGGCACAAAGCAGTGGTCTTCCTTGTAACATGTCTTCTTCCCTGCGTTCTCTACAGTGCTTAGCATACAATACGATTTTGAAAAGCTCTGTTGAGCTGAAACTAGCCCAAAGGGTACAGAAGTTGGCTGGTAGAATAAAAAGAGGAATGTCTTCCTCCTGCAGATGAAGGATTCGGACTGCCAAACCAATTTCCTTGGATAAAAGACATCAGCGCTCCTGGCATGTACCCTAACACTTGGGTGTGTACCTCCAACCTCTGTCAGAGCAGTATTTGAAAATGGTCTCTCCTACCCACCATAGTGAAAGGAAGTTGAGCATTGGCATGGTGGCGCAGGACAGGACACTGATCCACTTGCTGTTCTTGGTCTCTCTGAATAATGAGCGTGAGGGATGGCTGCTTGAGACTTGCCATTAAACCCGAGTTGTGCTGGTCTTCACTGAGCTTCGCTGTTGGGAAGCGGACATAACCAGCCTGACAAGACCGACTCCATGCTGTCTGCCCGGCAGGGCTGAAGCCACGTCACCTCAACCTTATCTTATCCTGACACACACCAGATGGCCCACCCTTGTCTGCTCCAGCACCAGACATTCCAACCGCAGACTTGCGGCCGCCTGCCCGGTGTGTTCTGCACCCCCGCCCTTCCTTTTTTTTACCTTCCCTTGGAATTCCTTTGTTTGCCTCACCCTTTAAAAAGAGGCTTGTGTAGCAATAAACTGAGACCTTGACAAGAATCTGCTTGGTCTCGCTCCTCTCTCTCGCCCGTTTCTCTTTCAGGCTGGGTCCCCCTCGGAACCCCTGGAATAGCTGAGTCCCGCTGGTCGGGGCACTTCGCCTAACCCCCATTCGCTCCCACAGACAGCCTGCTCGGCCCTGCGGTCAAATCCTGCGGGTCTGTTTTTATGCCTCTTCTTACACCACAGCCCCGCTGTTTTGCTGGCAGCCTTCGGCATTTCTTGGCCGCCAGCCTGCCCACGTACAGATTACAGACCATCAAGCAGCTCACCTCAGTCATTGAACCCAAGACACCTCCCTCAGCTAGGGTTGTATGCCAGTGAGGAGCGGGGCTGACGCAGAATTAAGCTTAATGTGAGCTTTTCAAAGTGGTCAGCACCTTTCTGCTCAGCTAAAAGCTCAGGGACTGTTGTTTTTAAAGGTCCAACTCCATTGTCCAAAGATGATGCACGGAACACATCATCACTGCACCAAACAGAACTTGGTTGACATTCAACCCTTCCAAGAAGCATGTGATCAAAAAATGGATGGTACGTAGGGAAGAGGTCCAAGCTGCGCTGAAGGCATTAGCAAAAAACCAAGGATGCATAACTGCTGAGACATCGATGAAAATGTTTCCAAAGGTTGATGAAGTACTGGAAGCACTTACTTATCTATGCCAAGAAATGTGGAAGACAGCTAATTGCTCAACCCACAAAAAGCAATCTATATTTATGCCCATTCCAAAGAAAGGCAACCCAACAGAGTTCAAAAAGTATTGAACAATATAATTACTATCACATACAAGTAACTTTGTGCTGCAGATCATTCAAAAGTGGTTGCAGCAGTATCTACACAGGAAACTGCCAGAAAGCCAAGCCGCACTCTGAGGAGGTCTGACTGGTTGGTATGAGGAGCATCAGATAGACCTTGGCTAAAAGCAGAGAATCCAAGCAAGATGTCTGCTTGTATTTTATTGACTATGCAAAGGCAGTCAACCCTGTGCATCATAAGCTACTATGGATACATTTGAGGATGAGAATCCCAGACACTTCATTGTGGAACCTGTACATGGATCAAGGAGCAGTTGTTCAAACACAACAAGGGGATGTTCATGGTCTAAAATCGGGAAGGGTGTGCAGCAGGGGTTGATGCTTTCATGATACCTTTCAACCTGTGTGCTGAGCAAATAATCCGAGGCTGGAATACATGAAGAAAGACGCAGTGTCAGGAGGGAAACTTAGGAACAACGCATGATGCTATGCAGGTGGGACAAGCTTGGTTGCTGAAAGCGGGGAGGGCTAAAGCACTTGCTGATGCAGATCAAACACTGCAGCCTCCTGTCAGGGGGAGCCAGCCCCTAACACATCATTACGGGTCCGGTAGGTGCAATTGTTCAGCGATAATAAGTAAAGATTAAAGTTATAGAGAGCATGAGAGATAGAAGAGAAGTATTGAAATAAATGGAGTCAGACACAATTCATGGTAGCATGCTCACCTCTGCCCCGCTTGATGGTCCATGTGGAGGGAGAGAGAGACCTTTAATACTAGCCCAAGCTTTTTATCTTCACTGGGGACATGCAAGCCCCCTAATCACAGGTGAGGACATACGTCACAGGAAGGGGTTGTGCTAGAGGTAATACAGTAATGGGAGGGGGTGATCTAGGGAAATACACGCAATAGGAAGAGGAGGGATTGGGGGTACACATGTGACAAGATGGGCAGATCCTAGATACAGGATGGCAGCCTAACTTTGGATGTCACAGATCATTTGGCCTGTTCCCTGGTTCAACTGATAGAGACCATTACTCCATTGTCCCCAGCAGCAGGGAGCAGGCACACCCCTGGGTGGGGCGAGACAGCAGTCTGGCAGGGACTGCCTGCAGGGAAGATGCCTGTGAGCATCTGACTCCCCCCCCACAGCCTTCGATGTGGATGAGAACTGAATGTAAAGGACACATGTCACCAGGAGACCAATAGGTACCATGATAAATGGGGAAGAGATTGAAGTTGTCAAGGGTTTCGTTTTCCCTGGATCTGCAATCAAGAAATCAAATGACACACTGCAGTGGGGAAATCTGCTGCTCAAGACCTCATCTGAGTCCTGAGCAATGACGTCACTTCGAGGACATCTCTTTCAATCACCTCATGAGAGTTGAACAATGAATAAGAAACACTGAAGAAGAATTAATGCATTTGGATTAAAGTGTTGATACGAATACTTGAAGTACCACGGACTGCCAGAAAAACAAACAAATTTCTCTTGAAAGAAGTATAACCAGTGGGAACTGAATACAAGGATCTACATGTGACCTCCTCCCTCGGGGGCGGACAACAGAAAAGAGGGTGAAGGGAGACGTCGGGCAGGTTAAGATATGACATAATAATAATTTACAAATTATCAAGGGTTCATGAGGGAGGGGGGAGGGGGGAGGAAGGGGAAAAATGAGGAGTCAATGCCAGAGGCTTAGGTGGAGAGCAAATGTTTTGAGAATGATGAGGGCAATGAATGTACAAGTGTGCTTTACACAATTGATGTATGTATGGGTGGTGACGAGTTATATGAGCCCCTAATAAAATTATTTTAAAAATAATAAAACTCATTGACACTCGTTTAAAAAAAAAAGAAGTATAGCCAGCGTGCTCCTTGGAAGCAAGGGTGGCTAGATTGCATTTTCCGTACTTTGGGCCTATTATAAGGTCCCTGGGGAAAGACATCATACTTGCTAAAGTGGAAGGTGAACCAAAAAGAAGACAATCCTCAGTGAGCTAGCTGGGCACCGTGGCTGCAACACTGGGCTCAAGCACAGGAGCAGTTGTGAGGATGGGGCAGGACCGAGCGGTGTTTCCCTCTGCTGTGCATGGGGCCACTGTGGAGCCGAACTGACTCCATGGCACCTCGCAACATCACCATCATCATCGATAGGACTGCTGTGAGTGGAAGCCCACCCAACCGCATCTAACAACAACCCCTTGGTGGCCCTCTCAGAGAAGCCTTGGACTGCTAACTGCAAGGCTGGTGGTTCAAGCCCACCAGCCACTCTTACGGAGAAAGGTATGGCTCCGGTAAAGACACAGGTTGGGTTGCTGCTAACCACAAGAACAGTAGTGTCAACCCACCAGGCGCTTTGAGGAGAAAGATGAGGATTTCTGCTTGCTTCCAGACTTTTAACATTAGTAACCCAAAGGAGCAGTTCCACTCTGTCCTGTAGGGTCCTTGCAGGTGGAATTGAGTTTGGTGGTTTAGTTTGGTGCAATTTCAGCCTTACAGCAGCGCCTTCCTCTGGCTGCTCTGTAAGGACCCACAGGACGACCTTTCTTCATTTGTAGCGACCTGCCGAAATGTGTCAGGCCACTGGATGATGCAGACCTAATAAGAGGACAGACATTTCAGTGACTACAAACAATTGTAATGCATGCTTTCACGCTTTCAGGGAAAATTCACTAAACAGATGGGTTTTGTCAAATAACAACAATAGCAATTCCTGAGAAATGTAGACTCTCATTTTCAGAACTGCCACATTATCATGTCTAGTTCTCAAGGGGAAAAAATGACAACATGAAAAACACTAGATAGTTCCTCAAAGCCCTAAGAAAAGTAAAGAACACGGGCAAAGACAATTACATTTAAAACAAAACAAGCAAATCCATTGGCATCAAGTCGATTCTGACTCATAGAGATCCTTTAGGACAGACTGGAACTGCGCCAGGTGATCTCCAAAGCTAGCATCTTTCCGTGAAAACACGGCCACAGCTCTCTGCCTTGGAATGGCACCGGGGCTCAAGCTGCTGGCGTCTCGGTGTGTAGGCAAGCACTTAACTATTGTGTCACTGGGGTTCCTGAGAACACAAGAGCTGGTATTGCTGTACTTTTGATTTGTCACTCCCTTTTCTTCCTATGTAATTTAAGAGGCAAAATCATAAAACAATATTCATAAATCTATATTAATAGACACAGACGTATACCAATGTAATTTGTAATGATGACAACATAAAGGGGATGAGGAATGACCTATGAAATACAGCAAATGCAGTGCTGACAGCTAAACTTACAGCCGCACGCACCCACGTTAAGAGAAGAGTTCGAATCGAAGCCTAAGTGATAGCTTGAGGAAGTCGGAAAGGAAGCTTACCAACCGGACATTTCAACTAGAGCAGAGATAAACAAGACAGAGAATAGAATAGAATCGAGGGAAGCAAAGGTTGGTTCTTTGAACTAGTCAAAGTCCTGGTATATTGGCGAAGGGTATTAGAGAGAAGATGCAAGTAACCCAGATCAGAAAGCGCTGCCATTGCCCTTGACCTTACAGAGATGTTTAAAAGCTACTACGGTTTTCTGTGCCTACGGGGCCTGGAGGAGACAGATGTACTTCTGCAAGGTTTTGCCAAAAAGAGTGGGGATAAGGTAAAATAATAATTTTTAAGTTATTAAGGGTTGTTGAGGGAGGGGGAGCAGGGAGGGAGGGGGAGGGGAAAAAGGAAAACGAGGAGCTGATTCCAGGAACCCAGGTGGAAGGTGAAATTTTGGGAATGATGAGGGCAACGAATGTATTGGTGTGCTTTGCACAATTGATGTATGTATTGATTGTGATAAGGGTTGTATGAGCCCCAATAAAATGATTCAAAAAGAGAGAGTGGAATAATAGAAACTTCATTCACAGAAATCTCTGTGGGTCGCCATCCTTGCAGGGATGCCCTTAATCGCCAGCCTGGTCCTTAGTGAGACCACAGGGTCCAGCAGACACCTTGGAAAGCTGGCAGCACCCTCTCGCCTGCAGTCGTTTCCTCACCCTTGTCTGGCACCAGCTCCTCAATCAGCTGCACACCAGTCTCCTTCAATCAATGTCAGGTTCAGCAACAGCACTCAGATACTGAAGGCCTAGTGAACGGAAGCACACGTTGTCGGAGATTGTGCAGAAGGGTGGGTCCCTGGGAGCGTGTGGCAGTTATAGAATCTGGTGTCCGTTTGAGGATTCAGAGGGAGGGGGTGGAGTCTATCCTGTCAATCAGGTCGCAGCTTGATGACCTCATTTGGAGGCACTAAGGAGATAAATAGTTCACTGGAGGTTGGACACATGCTCAGTCCCTGCAAAACATTCTTCTTGACAAGCCACATGGAGACAGGCTGATGGCAGCCAGAGCCTCGGAGCTGGAGAAGCCAGTGGAGACCCCTGCCAGCACTGAGATGCTTACACTGCCACTGGACCCACAAGACTTTCCACCCACGGGCCTGTGATCGTCCTGCATTCGGTGTCATTGCATGTGTTTCATGAGTCTGAAGAGGAATTTATGGATTGGCATCAGACATATGGGCTAATATCCGACTTACAGACTTGATCTGGACTGGGTTGGGATGTTTTCTCAACATTCAATTGCTCTTGTGTATAAACCTCTTTCTTATACACAGATGAGTGTCCATGAATGTGTTATTCTTGTCTACCCAGACTAACACAGAGCACAACTTGAGGTGAGAAGACACAGCTGCAAAATCATCTAATGGTCAGAATTTGGAATGTGTGAAGTCTGAACATAGGAAAATTGGAACTGGTCAAAAATGAAATGGAACTCATAAAGATCAATATCCTAGGAATTAATAAGCTAAAACGGATTAGTTCCCCTTGGAGGCAGACAGATATAATCCGATCATTGACTGCATTATACTTCAAAATAGATCTTGAAACATCCTAACGATAAAATAAACACCATAGAAAGATTCACTTTTGAGGTTTTCAGAAAAAGTAAATGATTATATTTTAGAAAAAATATTTACTATCAGAGGAAAAAAAATCCCACTAGGATATGTAGTGTATACTCTTCCAAAGGAAAGTGAAACTCAATATGCTTGCAAACCTGGTATGTACCACTACGTGTAGGTAAATACTATACAGTATACCAAATCTGAGAAATATATTAAATATATGTAATTTGTTTCAAAAGGAAAACTAGGATACTGTGAACAGTTGTATGGTGACAAATTGGGTGATCTCGGGGAAATATGGATAAATCCTACAAACATTAAAGACTACCAAAACTGGTGGAGGGGAGGGTGGTGACAAGGGGGACCTGATTACAAGGATCTACATATAACCTCCTCCCAGGGGGATGGACAACAGGAAAGTGGGTGAAGGGAGACATCAGACAGTGTAAGATATGACAAAATAATAATTTATAAATTATCAAGGGTTCATGAGGGAGGGGGACTGAGGATGGAGGGGGAAATGAGCTGATACCAAGGGCAAATGTTTTGAGAATTATGATGAGTAGAGAGCAAATTATGATGAGTAGAGAGCAAATGTTTTGACAATTATGATGGCAACAGATGTACAAATGTGTTTGACACAATGGTGGTTTGTATGGATTGTGATAAGAATTGTATGAGCCCCCAATAAAATGATTAAAACACAAACAAGCAAAAAAAAAAAAAAACCCTGCCAAAATGGACTCAAGAAACAACAGAAAATATCAACAGATCTATAAAGGTAGAAGCAGTAACAAAAAAACCTTCTCAACAGAGAAAATTCCATGACCAGATGGATGTTTTTACTGCTGAATTGTACCAAACGCATCAAAAAGGATTAGAACCAATTATTTTCAAATTCTTCCCCCAAATACAGGAAAATGGAGCACTGCCTAATTAATCTTATGAGACTTCTATTATTCTGATACCAGAGGCAGATAGATACCACAAGAAAATAAAACTATAGACCAGTACGCCTTCTAAATATAGATGCAAAAATCTGCAACAAAATATTATCAAACTGAATCCAACAATGTCATAAAGAGATTGTACACTTCCATTCTGTCTATAGTTATAAACAATTAGGTGACACTGTACTTGTAATATTTATCTCATAAAACTTGTTAGACTTTTGATGAAATACTACATTTTTATTCCCTTGCTTTATTAGGGAACCCAAAATTTCAATCATCTTAACCTAGTTAAGATTTATTTCTCATTCACCAAAAATCCCACTGGTCAAGGGGGCGGTGGTCCCTCAGTTTCATTGTGGCACTTAATGACTCTCAGGTCTTGGCACACTCATCCCTATGCAGTCTCCTGCCACTCTGAACAGAGCTACTTCTTACCAACAGGATATGGAGGAGATGATGGTGAGTGACTTCCAGAATAAAATGTTAAACGCATTGTGGCTCTATCTTACTCTCTCATGCAGAACTCATTTGGAAAAGCCTTCCACCAGCGTGTAAGAACACTCAACCCACTCCATGGAAAGGTCTACATGTCAAGAAGCTGCTGTCTCAACAACAGTCAATACCGACTAGCCATGTGAGTGAACTACATCCCAGTCAAGCCTTTCCATGACTGTAGCCCGGTTGACATCCTGGTGAAACTTCATCAGAGGCCCAGAACTACCTCACTAAGCCACACCCAGACTCCTGACTTTGTGAACAATAGGAAATGTTTATTGTTTAACATTGCTATGGATGGAGGTCATTTATTATGCAGTAATGGATAACAAGCACAAGGGGAGAGATTTGCCCTACTTAATCATTCCGGGAACAAAGCTTTCAAATTCTTACTTGGTATAGAATTCCAACCAATGGGCAGGGAGAAGAGAGATCAAACCCAAACCAGTCCAGTAACAGTTGAGTCAGTTCTGACTAATAGCAACTCACAGGAAAAAACGGGACTCCATGGGATTTTCAAGGTCGCGGTTTTAGAAGCAGGTCACCAGGCCTTTCTTCTGAGGTGCCTCTGGGGGTTCAACCAGCAAGCCCTACAGGTAGTCGTGCCTTCGGGTACAACGGAAACCCAAAACTCAAATAGGATTTATGCAGAACATTCATTAAGCTTTGAACTGTACAAAGACATGGGAAAAGGCACATCATCTGGATGAGGGAGATAGCACAAGATCCAAGCAGCATCCAAGGGCTTACGGAGAATCAGAAGCTTCAACAGGACATGAGATGACAACGGAAAAGGTCAGAGAAGAATGACCTGCCACAGATTAATGCATCACAGTTGCAGGTGGGACTATAGAAATGGAAATGCACATTATGCTAGACAGATGACCGGACAAGGTCAATCCAGAGTCTTCTGACCAAGGCAGTCAGGGTCTGACTCATGACTGTGCTACCCCACAAAGGGAATCTCCATCAAGGACACACGCAGGCAAGCTCCTAAAGGAGCCTCTTCCTCCTTGGACTGGTTGGTGGGGTCGGGGATGGGGGGGGTAGGGGTAAACTACTTTCTAACATACTCTGTCTGAAGGCAATACTGCTCACATCCCTAGTAAATGGTCAAAAAGGAATTCAGCAGAGGCTAATTACAGGTGGGGCCTCTAGATGCACCTTGGGTTTTCCCTGTTACCTATGCTGTTGGTTGTAGGTGCCGCTCAGTAGATTACAACTCATAGTGACCCTGTGTGCAACAGAACCATATACCGCCCGGTCCGGCACCATCCTCACGATTGCTCTTATGTTTGATCCCATTGTTGAAGCACAACCCATTGTGTTGAAGGTCGTCCTCTCTTTCACTGTCCCTCTACTATACCAAGCATGATGTCCTTTCCCGGGGAATGGTTTCTCCTGACAACACGTCCAATGTGTGAGACAAAGTCTAGCCATCCTTGCCTCTAGGAAGCATTCTGACTGTATTTCTTCCAAGACAGATTCCATTTGTTCTTTTGGCAGTCTAGGGTACTTTCAATATTCTTTGCGTTAGTCTTCCTTATTCAATGTCTAACACCACAAGCAATTGAAAATATCACGGTATGGGCCAGAAGCACTTTGGTCTTTAAAGTAACCTCCTTGTTTTTCAACACTTTAAAGAGGTCTCATGCAGCAAATTTAGCCAATGCTCTGCACTGCTTATCTCCTGACTGCTGCTTCCATGAGCATTGATTGTGGAGCCAAGCAAGATGAAGTCCTTTCACAAATTCAATCTTTTCTCCATGTATCATATTAACTATTGGTTCAGTTGTGAGGATTTTTGTTTAATGTACCTTGAGTTGTAATCCACACTGAAGGCTTCAGTCCCTGACCTTTATCAGCAAGTGCTCCAGGTCTTAATCCCTTTCAGCAAGCAAGGTGTGCCATCTGCATACCATAGGTTGTTAATAAACCTTCCTCTAATCTTGATACCACATTTTTCTTCATATTATCCAATTTCTCTGATTACTAACTTAGCCTATCGATTAAACAAATATGGTAAGAGGATATAATCTGACACACAGCTTTCTTGATTTTAAACCATATAGTATGTCCTTGTTTGTTTTAAATGACTGCCTCTTGATCCATGTACAGGTTCTACATGAGCACTTAATTGTGTTCTGGATTTGCAATTCTTCTCAAGGCTTTCCATAGTTAGCTATGTTCCACACAGTTTAATGCCTTCACATAGTCAATAAAGCACATGGAAACATTTTTCTGGTATTCTCTGCTTTCAGTCAAGATTCATATGACACTGGTAATAATATCTCTTGTTCCAGGTCCTCTTCTGAATCCAGGCTAAATTTGACAGCTCCCTATCAATGTTCTGCTGCAACCGTTATTGGGTGATCTTCAGGAAAATTTTACTTGCGTGTTATAATAATGATATTGTTCTATAATTTGAGTATTCTATTGGGTCATCTTTGGAATGGTCACAAATTGGATCTTGCCGAGACCACTTCCAACAATGGGCCTTGACAAAGTCAGCGCATGGAGGAGGAGCATTCAAAGAAGGCTTCACCAAGGAAGGTCTCTTCCGTGAACCGTTTGAAATTATTAGCCTGATATCATTATTGATCATTGTAGCTGCTCTCTGGTTCTTGATCATTTTGATCACTTCCCCTTTTTGGGAAATAACTCATGTCAACTGAGGAATATTCCCCAGGAGTTGAGGTTACTCCCCTTCCTATGGCTTTGAAAGATCCATGCCCTGACTATGTGCAAAGGGTATTGTGTAATAAAACTAGAAATGGAAGCCAGAACCCCACTTAAGGAATTTATGTCAGATCTTGAGCAGGCTGAGCTATTGACACCGAAACCCACGGAAATCTCAGAGGCTCATTTGGAAACTTTTGTGCAAGACCCTAAAAAGTTTATCATCCTCTTCCCATGGTTTTTCCCTTTCCTTATACTGGTTACCGCATAGGGGGTAGAATATGGCATCCCCCTCCAGGAAATAACCCAAAGAGAAACAGAGTTCCTGGCCCTGATTCACCTTATACAGGGGCTTATACTGAAAATAGCATAAGAATAGTTAACAAAGAAGGTGTACAAGTTCCTTTTAGTAGTTTAAGTTTTATGGAACGGTTAGCAAGAAGAGGGCCTCCGTGATGCTTGAAGTCCAATGAAGCAGAGCTACCTATTGTGAGGCAGCTTGAAGTCCACTGAAGCAGAGCTACCTATTGTGAGGCAACTCATGCTTTGGTACAGAAAGACTTCTGGGAGTTTAATTTATGGGAACTTAGTGGTAAAGAAAAAACAAGAAATGAAAACCCTAGAGGAACAGCCTAAGAAAGAAGAGAAAGAACAGCCAAAGCCTGTCAAGTAATTTTTGATAATGAAATATATTAATGCTTTATTGATTTCATAGTTAGAACAATACACCCTAGTTGGATGAAGTGTGCTCAGTTATTGTTAGAAGTTTTATGTCTATCACCTTTGTAGTTGAGAAAGCTTTAGTTTCAAGATGTACTAATTTTTAACCAAGAATCATGATGTGATTGATGTAACTTGTTACGATCTTGTGGCCTGAGAATTTCCTGATGTCTGGATCTCAGTCCATAAGCTTTAAGCCAAGAAAAAGAATGCATAAATTGAAGCTTTGCATGAATAAAATTGGAACACTCACCCGTAACCTTTGAGTCGTGTGGTTTCTGTCTCCTACTCGCCGATGCCATGACCCACCAGTGCGCCTACAGCTTGCTGAAGCATTTCACTTGGTATTCCACTAATTCCTGGAACTTTGCTTCTGGCTGATGCTTTCAGAACAACCTGGACAACCTCCCTCAATACCATAGGTTCTTGCTTATATGCCACCCTCTTGAAATGGTTGAATGTCAACTAGTTAGTATTGTTACAGTGACTCTGTAATCTTCCCATCTTCTCTTGGCAGTTCCTGAATTGTTCAATGGAATCTTACTAGAGATTCCTCAGTTCTTTCCGTTTCAGATATGCTAACCCTGATCTTCCTTTTAGGTTTTCTAAGTCAAAGTCTTTACATATTTCATCATTATATTTAACTTTGTCTTCTCAAGCTGCCTTTTGAACATCCCTGTTCAGCTCATTGACTTCATAATTTCTTCTATTTGCTTTAGCTTCTCTACAATTGAGAGCAAGTTTCAGAGTCTCTTCTGACATCCACTTTGATCTTTTCTTTCTTTTTTTGGTGAACTTTTGCCTTATTCATAAATTATGTTCTTGATGTCTTCCCACAGCTCATCAGGTCTTCTGTCATTAGTGCTCAATGCAGCAAATCTCTTCTTGAGATGTTCTCAAAATTCAGGAGGGATAGAACCAAGGTAGTATTTTGGCTCTCTTGTTTTAATTTTCTTCAACTTCAACTTGACCTCGAATATGAGTAATGGGTGGCCAGTTCCACAGTCAGCCCCTGGCCTGGTTTAGCTGGTGACACTGAGCTTTTTCATCATCTCTTCCCACAGATGTAGTTAATTTGATTTCTGTATATTCCATCTGGAGAAGTCCATGTGTTGTGTTGTTAAAGAAAGGTATTTACTATGAACATATTGTTGGTCTTGCAAAGTTTTACCATGTGATCTCTAGCTTAGTTTCTATTATCCAAACCATATTTTTCAACTAGTGTTTCTTTTTCTTAGGTTCCAACTTTTGCATTCCAATGGACAATACTACCAATAAATTTTTATTTCACTTTTGATCAATTTCAGACTGAAGATGTAGAATTCTTCAATTTATTCATCACTAGCTTTAGTGATATATTTGAATAATAATTGTACTGATTGTATTTCCTTGAGGACAAATAGCTATAATCCTATCCCAGACAGCTCTTGAAATGTCCTTTGTGAGTAAGAATACCAAGCCATTCCTCTTGATTGTATCATCCCAGCATAGTAAATCATGAGTTTCCAATTCAAAATGGCCAATAATCAATCATTCATTTCAGCTAACATCTAGAATATTGATATTAATGCATTCCATTTCATTTTTTCTCTCTGTTCAAGGTTTGTTTTGTTTTTTAATCATTTTATTGGGGCTCATACAACTCTTATCACAATCCCTACATACATCCATTATGTCAAGCACATTTGTACATTTGTTGCCATCATCATTCTCAAAACATTTTCTTTTGACTTGAGCCATTGGTATCAGCTCCTCATTTACACCCTCCCTCCCCACTCCCCCTCCCTCATGAACCCTTGATAATTTATAAATTATTATTTTGTCATGTCTTATACTGTCTGACATCTCCCTTCACCCACTTTTCTATTGTCCATCCCCCAGTGAGGGGGTTATATGTAGATCCTTGTGATTGGTTTCCCCTTTTTATCTCACCTTCTCGTTACCCTCCTGGTATGGCTGCTCTCATTATTGGTCTTGAGAAGTTTATCTGTCCTGGATTCCCTGTTTCCAGTTCCTATCTGTACCAGTGTACATCCTCTGGTCTAGCTGGAATTGTAAGATAGAATTGGGATCATGATAGTGAGGAGGAGGAAGCAGTAAAGAACTAGAGGAAAGTTGTATGTTTCATCATTGCTATACTGCACCCTGACTGGCTCATCTCCTCCCCATGACCCTTCTGAAAGGGGATGTCCATTTGCCTACAGATGGGATTTGGGTCTCCATTCCGCACTCCCCTTCATTCACAATGACATAGGTTTTTTTTTTATTGGTGGTGGTTTGTTTACTTTTGTTGCTTTGTTATGCTCTATCTTGTTTTATGTGTATATTATTATCTCTGCAGGTATATATCCATAAGATAGGATAAACACTCTGGAGAGGAAAACAATGGACCGATGGTTCTGGGGGCATATGGGAGAGGGGGAGCCAGAGGAAAGGAAGTGGGTGTTAACAAACCCAGGGACAAGGGAACAACAAGTGATCCAAAATCGGTGGTGAGGAGGGGGTAGGAGATCTGGTAGGGCTTGATCAAGGGCAATGTAACCGAAATTACTAAAACCCAAATGAAGGCTGAGCATGATACTCGGACAAGAGGAAAGTAAAAAGGAAATAGAGAAAACAACTGGGAAGCAAAGGGCTTTATAGAGGTCTAAATACAGGCATGCACATATGTAAATATATTTATATATGATGAAGGGGAAATAGATCGATGTGCATATATTTATAGGTTTAGTATTAAGGTAGCAGATGGACATTGGGCCTCCACTCAAGTGCTTCCTCAATGCAAGAATACTTTGTTCTATTAAACTGGCATTCCAGGATGTTCCCCTTCTCGATATGATCACTGAAAACAAAGCGGTGCATAAGCCAATGTGGTGAAGAAAGATGATGGTGCATGACTATCAAAAGAGATAGTGTCTGGGGCCTAAAGGCTTAAAGATGAACAAGCAGTCATCTAGCTCAGAAGCAACAAAGCCCACATGGAAGAAGCACACCAGCCTCTGTGATTAGGAGGTGTCGATGGGATCAGGTATCAGGCAACAAAGAACAAAAAATCATATCATTGTGATAGAGGGGGAGTGCAGAGTGGAGACCCAAAGCCCATCTGTAAGTCAACTGGACATCCCCTTTCAGAAGGGTCACTGGGAGGAGACAAGCCAGTCAGAGCACAGTACAGCAATGATGAAACATATACATTTCCCTTAATTCTTAAATGCTTCTTTCCTCTCACTATCATGATTCCAATTCTACCTTACAAATGCAGCTAAACCAGAGGATGTATGTACACTGGTACAGATAGGAAGTGGAAACACAGGGAATCCAGGACAGGTGAACCCTTGAGGACCATTGGTGAGAGTGGCGATACTGGGAGGGTTGAGGGAAGGTGGGGTAGAAAGGGTGAACCGATTACAAGGATCTACATCCCCTCCCTGGGGTACAGACAACAGAAAGGTGGGTGATGGGAGACGTCTTACAATGTAAGATATGACAATATAATAATTTATAAATTATCAAGAGTTCATGGAGGGGGAAGCGGGATGGGAGGGGGGGAAATGAGGAGCTGATACAGAGGGCTCAAGTAGAAAGCAGATATTTTGAGAATGGTAACAAATGTACAAATGTGCTTGACATAATGGATGGATGTATGGATTGTGATAAGAGTT
Organism: Tenrec ecaudatus; assembly: GCF_050624435.1. NCBI lineage: Eukaryota > Metazoa > Chordata > Mammalia > Afrosoricida > Tenrecidae > Tenrec > Tenrec ecaudatus. The sequence continues at coordinate 87,752,006 of NC_134539.1, read as the reverse complement.
GTACGAGCCCCCAATAAAATGATTTAAAATTAAACCCTGGGAAATACGAGGTTTATTGTGAGTTTTGTCAATCCCTTGCTTTGCTCTCCCCCAACCCGCTGAAGACGGGGACTTTTTAATAGTGAGCACAAGCACCAGCAAGGAAAGCTTACTTCCGGCTCCGGCAACTACAGGCCTGGCGCTCCACGGAAACCGGAACTGGTGCCCAGGCAGGTGAGCTCTCGCGATACTTGAGTGGACGGAAGTGACGTCAGATGCTCCCGGAGGCCCTCCGGTGTAGTGGTGGCGCCCCTCCTCCCAGAGCGGCCGCTTTTTCCCGCCGAGCCGCCTCTGCCGATTGGGCCGCCCGGGGGAACCATGGCTTCTGCTCTCGAGCAGTTCGTGAACAGTGTCCGGCAGCTCTCGGCTCAAGGTGAGGCTCGGGCCGGCGCGCCCGCCGGGCTCCGGGGGATGGAGGTGCGGGCGCGGGCGGCCCTTTTCTGCCGGAGTGCCGGGTCGGGGTCTGGGCTCTGGGCAGCGGCGCTGACTCCGAGGCCGGGGTGCTGCCGACTGTGCTGTTTCCACCCCCCGCACCCTGGCACCCTGGGCTCGCCGCCCGCACCCCCCAGGCCGCATCAACCTCTCTCCACCGGCCCGGGCCCCTCACACGGGGCGCTGCTCTTGACAGTTTGGGGGCGGCGGCTTCCGCCAAACTCTTCCGGGCGCCCATTGGGCCCTTTGGGTCCCCTTCACGGGCGGTGATTGGTGAGCTACCTGTCGGTTCCGGCGGCGTGGGGCAGCCTGCGGTCTAGGCCGCTGGGCCAAGCGGGCTCGGAAACATTCCAGGCGCCCCGCACCGCAGCTTCGAGACCGGCTGCCTGCTCCCGTCCGAGGGGCGTTCTATTGTGTTCCATAGCATCGCTGTGCGGCGGCATGGCTCCCTGGGAACGCGGAGGGAGCCCTCGCCTCCCTCGCTAGCAGGCCTCCCCGTTTCTAGGGCTGGAAGTGTCAACCGTTAGCATTTTGCTCTAAATAAATGCCCACGTTGTTTCACCCTCCACCACTTCCATCGGAACCTGGAGCCCGGTGCAGACTTTTGGACTTAAGAATCAGAGCAACAATTGCTATTTGTGAAGCCCCTTTGCTGTCTTTTGCTTCAGGTTTATATAAAATAGCTCCCTACCTACCAGAAGAGGAGCCCTGATGGTTAGCTGTTCGAAACACCACATCCTCCGTGAGTGAAAGATGAAGCTCCACTCAGTCCTGTAGGGTCGCTGAGTCGAAATCAACTCGATGGCCGTTAGTTTGGGGTTTTGTGAACCTACCCAGTGTTGAGGAGCCCTAGTGGCGTAGTCGTTATGCATTGGGCTCCTAACCGAAAGGTCAGCGTTTCGGAACCACCAGCTGCTCCACGGTAGAAAAATGGGACTTCTATTCCGGTTAAGAGTTAAAAGACTTGTGAGAGGTGCCCCGGCGACTTAGTGGGATAAACATGCAGCTGCCAATCCCAACGTCAGGGCTGTCAGAGGAAGATGAGACTGCCTCTGCATGTGAGATTTACAGGTTCGGAAACCCTAAACAGGTGCTCTATTGTGTTCCATAGCATCGCTGTCACCCAGCATGGGCTGTAACAGGGAGTTTTGCTGTGGCGTTAGGAAGGAAACCGTTTAAAACTCTTTGCAACAGTGTATCAAAGAACAGACAATAAGTAAAGTGTAAAAATTATTATTAGCCAGTAATTGTATCATTCTAGGAGATGTGTGACCTGGGACATGTCAATTTAACCTCTTGAAGCTCGTCCAACTTTGTAAAAATGGAGAAGTGTTAGCTACCTCGTTGTAAGACCTAAAAGTACAGTGACACAGTACTGAATAAGTAATAGTTCTCCTTCATTTTCTTTATTGTTGATAGAAGTTGTGGTCACAGAAAAGGGATAGACTTATTATGTTCTGTATGACTGAGGGAATCATTGCTCTATTTCCCACGCACTTTGGTTCTACCTCCTGGGATGTTGTACCTGGTAAGGAAATTCCATTTGGGATCTCAGTCACTTAATGGTCCAGCCACTTAATTTCTCTTGGACAGTGTCTACTTTTACAAAATGGAACAAGACTTGATGTGTTGTGCCCATCAGTTGGGATCCTTCAGCTGCAAGCTTTGGGTTATCACTCTGCAAGATACTGTTTTAAGGGCAGTCTGCCAGGCAGAGGTGAACAAGGTCTGGGAAACCGTTATTAAAAGCATAGCTATTGTTTCTCAACTTCTCTCTAGGACTCCACACTCGTGAGAGCAGTGTTTTCATCTCTAATCCTTTCCCAAAGAATTCACGTCAAAATGGACAGTCTAGCATATTTGAAGGACTCATAGTGTGCGTCTTTGAAATGTTTTAAGAGTTTGGGGAACCAAAAGAATTTTGAAGGGGCATGCATGTTCAGCACTGTAGGGTGGATGGGGCAACATTTCCTAACAAACTTTTCGTAGGGTAGCTGATGTTGCTCTGGGAGAATGAGCAGATACATTGTTGTGATGGAAAATCCTTTCTCAGTACAAACTTTCCTAGCCTTTTCCCCACCAATGTAGTTTTTGGTTTTCTAAAAATTGTGTCATAATAAGCCCCCATGATCGTTCTGTGTCCTCCATCAAGATTACCCCTTTGGAGTTCCACAAAGCAGCTGTCATACCTTCTTTGTAGGGGGTGGGGGGGCGGGCTTTTTTTTTTAACTCTTATTGTGAATTAGGTGAAGGTTCACAGATTAGCAGTTTCGCATCCAACAGCTTATGTACATTTTGTTTCAATATATCCATTATAAATCCCTGCTTTCTCTTTTTGGATTCCTCCTCCTTTTTTTCCCCTTTGATCTTTGTCCATGAGTAAATAAATGCTGCTGTTTTTATCTTAAATGGTTGTTTATTCTTTTTTTTTTTGGATCCAAATGGGTTTTTATTAAGGAGAGAAGGTGATAGAGAAGAGAAGAGAAAGAGAAGAGAGGAGAGGAGAAGAGAAAGAGGGGAGAGAGGGGGGAGGGGGAAAGAAAGGATTGAGAGAGAGAGACCACAGCAAAAGAGTGGTTGTTTATTCTAAACCAAAGTGATTTCAGTTCCAGACCTGAAGGGTGATTCAGGGCCACAGCCTTTGGGGGTCCTACCACTCTCCATCTGACTATTAAGCCTGCCCTCATTTATGATTTTTCTCCCATTCTCTCTAGGACCTTCTCAAATGGTTCTTTCAGAGAGATTGGTACTGGTGGTGGGCACCATCTAGTTCTTTAGGTTTCAGGGTTGTGGAGATTGAAGTTTGTGTAGTACATTGAAGTAAATGTCTCCGTCTATCTTTCAATTTTCTTCTTTTAAATCATTTTGGGAGCTTGTACAACTCTTATCACAATCCATACATCCATCAATTGTGTCAAGCACATTTGTTGCCATCATCATTTTCAAAACATTTTCTTGCCACTTGAGCCCTTGGTATCAGCTTCTCATTTTTTCCTCTCCTTCGTGACCCCTTGATAATTTATAAATTATTATTTTGTCTGCCTTACACTGAGTGATGTCTCCCTTCACCCACTTTTCTGTTGTCCATCCCCCTGGGAGGGGGTTATATGTAGATCATTGTGATAGGTTCCCCTTTTTTCCCCCACCTTCCCCTTCTCCTCCTGGTATGGCTACTCTCAATATTGATCCTGAGGGGTTTATCTGTCCTGAATTCCTTGCATTTCCACCTCTTATCTGTCCTTGTGTACATGGTCTGGTCTAGCCAGATTTTTATAGTAGAATTGGGATTATGATAGTAGCGGGGAGGAAACATTAAAGAACTAGAGGAAAGTTGTATATTTCATCATTGCTATACTACACCCTGACTGGTTTGTCTCCTCCCCACGACCCTTCTGTAAAGGGATGTCCAATGACCTACAGATGGGCTTTGGGTCTCCATTCCACACTCCCTTCATTCACAATGACATGATTTCTTGTTCTGGGTCTTTCATGCCTGATACCTGATCCCTTGGACACCTCGTGATCACGCAGGCTGGTGTACTTCTTCCATGTGGGCTTTGTTGCTTCTCAGAAGGTTATGTCATAACCTTCACTGACTTGGATGTAACTGGCCCAGCAGATCTCCGCGGATGCCACTTTTGACTGGATCTTTTTTGAAGTCACCGTAACAAGATTGGCAAGTGTTGACTGAGAACACTCATCTGCAGCTATCCACTGATGGCAGAGACGTGTTTTGTTTGGAATAAACTGCATATATGAACTGGAACCTTAGTAACAATATTTTTCAACTTCATATCTTTGGTCACTGTCTTCACTTCCTGTGCTTCATGCTCACTCTGTTACTCAGAATTTTCCAACTTGAACCCTAAGTGATTGTGTTAGACAGGGTTCTCTAGAGAAACAAAACCAGGACACTTATGATTTTATATATGTATATATAACATAAGAAATAAACAGCAAATTTGTCCACAAAGCAGTACAAATGACTCATTTCAACTCCCAAGGGCTGGGTGCAAGTCAAGGAAGCAGACAGCTGAGTCTTTTTGTAGAGCAGTACAGGCAGTCCAGCCACAGGCAGCAAACCACAGAGTAGGTCACCAACAACAGTCAGCCAGATGACAGAGTCCAACAGTACCCAGCTCAAGTGATGTACACACCAGCAGTTTGGCGAAGCAGGTCTCGAAGGAACCTCAAACTTTAGTAACACAGTCCATGGGTTGGGTGTCCCACAGGTAGTGTAGCTCACAAATAGAGGCAGAGAACTAGCTGAGGTAGCTGATCAGATCAGAGAGCAAAAGACAGAATGGGAAGCTCACCAAGCCATTTATCTTTCCCCTTCATTTAAACTGCAACCTTATTAATCCCACATGTGTCTATTGGCCAGGTTGGCACAATAATCCTACCTGTCACAGTGATGGAGGTGCTATAATTAGCTACTTTCTCTAATTCAGGAATAGATAACCTTTTTTCTGCTAAGGGCCATTTGGGTATTTATAGCATCATTTGAGGGCCAGGCTGATCAAATTTTAATGGACTTACTCCTAATGAGAACTGCTTCTCTTTGGGAAGCCATGTGAATTGCTGGCATTGATGATTTCATAGGCCTTATGTAGCCTGTGGGCTAGACATCACCCACCACTGATCTAATTAAAGGGTCTTTCATAGGGCATATCTCTGGTTATGCTTATTTCAGTGCATCCTGAAACACCGAAACTTACTTTTGATTTTCCCCTCTGCTAGCACTAATGGACTGCCTTGTGATATTTTAGTAACTCCAATTTTTTATTTTTATGAACATACCATGGTGGTTTAATTAGAAGAAAAAGTAATAGACTGAAATGCTTGCTTATAGTTGTTTCAATGTTCAGAGCTTTAAAAAGGGCAAGTAGTTCAATTAGAAGAAGCTGTCTATTCCATAACCTACCAATGAAATCTATAATAAACTGATGGTGACTTGGTATTTTTTTAGTTTAATCTGTGTTTTCATCCTGCAGGTTGATACCTAAAAAGAATGTGTGTGCACGTGTGTGTCACTTTGCAGTTCCTGTGATAATGATGAGATGTTGCTTTCATATTTTGGTAAAATTTACCAAATTTGAAGTTATAGACATCCCAGAAATTAATGCTTGGCTAGGTTCCTTTGTGTTTTATTGTTGAATGTTCTGCTAAGAAATGAAACATAACACAACTACTAAATAACCAAAAACCAAACTCAAGGCCAGTAAGCTGATACCACTTATACTAACCCTACATGACACAGTAGACCGGCCCCATGTGAGTTTGCAAGACTGTTAACTCTTGATGGGAGTAGAAAGCCCATCTTTCTCCCATGGAACTGTGATTTCAAGCTGCTGACTTTGCAGTTGACAGCCCAGTGCAAAACCACTCTGCCACCAGGGCTCCAACAGCTACTAAGTAGAAATAGCCAGTATTGGTACCTTGAAGTTAACTATTGAAGAGTATAACTTAGAGGCTTATGTCCATGAATGTTTATATACACCCACTACCACCAGTGAATTTGGGATTATACACTGTAACCAAGGCGTTTGACATCAGAATAACCACCAAAACGGGCAGATTATTCAAAAGTAATAATTGGAGTCTTTTAGATTCTGTATCTGAGTTGTCAAGCAGTACTGTTGTCGTTGGGTGCCATCAAGTCTGTTGCAACTCATAGGGACCCTGTGTACAACAGAGTGAAATGCTGCCCAATCCTATACCGTCCCCTCAATTGTTTTTATGTGAGGGGTATCCCCCAAAAACTGGAATGGTGCTGGGTGGAACGGAGCTTTCGTAGTACACAGTTTTCCTCTAGGTGAGCATCTAGCAATTTGCTCTGAGTTAGTGAACACTGTGGTGTTGCCTGGGAAAGTTCTATCTGGTCACAGTGAATTTTTTTGTAAAAGCCTTTTCACTCAAGCCTTAATTTTGGTTTTATTTTTTTATTTCATTTTATTGCTGGCTCATATAACTCATATCACAATCCATACATACATCCATTGTGTCAAGCACATTTATACACTTCTTGCCATCCTCAAAACATTTGCTTTCTGCTTGAGCTCTTGGTATCAGCTCCTCATTTTTCCCTTTCCCACCCGCTCTCCCCTCCCTCATGAACCCATGATAATTTATGAATTATTTTGTCATAACTTACACTTTCCGACATCTCCCTTCACCCACTTTTCTCTTCTCCATCCCCCAGGGAGGAGATTATATGTAGATCCTTGTAATCGGTTCTGCCTTTCCACCCCACCCTACCGCCACCCTCCTAGTAATGCCACTCTCAAGACTGGCCCTAAAGGGATCATCTGTCCTGGATTCCCTGTGTTTCCAGTTCCTGTCTGTACCAGTGTACATCCTCTGGTCTACCCAGATTTGTAAGGTAGAATTGTGATCATGATAGTTGGGATGGGGTGAGGAGGAAGCATTTAGGAACTAGAGGAAAGTTGTGTGCCTCATCGTTGCTACACTGCACCTGACTGGCTTGTCTCCTCCCCGAGACCCTTCTGTAAGGGGGATGTCCAGTTGCCTACAGATGGGTTTTGAATCTCCAATCTGCACTCCCCCTCATTCACAATGATCTGATTTTTTTTTATTCTCCCATTTGTCTTCAGTGATTGTATCAGGAAGGTGAGCACACAGTGATATGATTGTTTTGTTCTTTGATGCCTGATACCTGAACCTTCGACACCTCATGATCACACCGGCTGGTGGTGCTTCTTCCATACAGGCTTTGTTGCTTCTCAGCTAGATGGCCGCTTGTTTACCTTCAAGTCTTTAAGACCCTAGAAGCTATATCTTTTGATAGCTGGCCTCCATCAGCTTTCTTCACCACATTTGCTTATGCACCCACTTTGTCTTCAGCAATCGTGTTGGGAAGGTGAACAACATGGCATGCCAGGTTAATAGAACAAAGTATTCTTGCATTGAGGGAGTACCTGAGTGGAGGCTTAATGTCCATCTGCTACCTTAATACTAAACCTATAAATATGCACATAGATTTATTTCCTCATCATCATAAATAAGTATATTTACATATGTACATGCCTTTATTTAGACCTCTATGAATGCCCTTTGCCTCCTAGTTCTTTCCTCTATTTCCTTTTACTTTCCTCTTACCCCACTATCATGCTCAGGCTTCATTTGGGTTTCAGTAATTCCTCTCAGTTACATTGCCCTTGATCACACCCTACCAGGCCGCCTACATCCTCCTGGCCATCGATTTTGGATCACTTGTTGTTCCCTTGTCCCTGGGTTTGTTAACACCACTTCCTTCCCCCTACCTCCCCCTCTCCCATAACCCCCTGGAACCTTTGGTCCTGTTTCTCCTCCACAATGTTTATCCAGCCTATCTTATTTAGACAGACCTGTGTAGATAAAGACATGCACAAAAACACGACAGAGCAAAACCAAGCAACAATATACAACAAAACAACAGCAACAATAAAAAGCCAATGATGAAACAACAACAATAACAAAGCCGGTATTAGGAGTGTTTTCAGGTCGACTCTAATGGGGTGCCACACCCTGGCCCCAAAGTCTATTTTTGGTATTTTCTGGGGTTTTGTTGCTCTGTTCCCCTTGCTGTTCTGTTACATGCCCTTAGTGTTTTGCCTCAGTGTGGTGGAATCAGATCAGGTGCAATTCCCACACTGTGTTGTCCCCTGTAGGGCTATGGGTCAGTGAGGGATGTCATGTCTCACAGTAGTGCTGGCCACATGATCATCTCTATGGATTGGCATCCTCAAGGTTTGGTGGGTCAGGATGTACTCCACTCTCTCTTCCTCCCCCTTCATTTGCTCCAGTATGTTCTGGTCAGACGTGTCCCTCTCCCCGAGCTACAGCTTCAGTGCTGTCCTCTGAAATAAATTCTTCTGGAGGAAGGGGCAGGTGCCCATGTTGTTGGGATTGGGGCTGATCCCTCAGACCTCTCCACTGGTTCCCTACTCCATGCCAATATGTTACATTCACATTTTGGAGTACCGGGTTGAAGTCTGGTCCCTCTTTCCCTGTGGAGATATGAACAACACCCTCCCGTTGGGTGATTTAGTGCCCTGTTACTCTGTTACCCATTTCTTCTTTTTTTTAAATCTCCCCCCCCCCCCATCATATGTATTCTTGGATTTGGTTTGGTCCCTGCCATACTACTTGGTCCTCATCCCAGGAATGTTTGTATACAGTTAGCTTTTTCACTATGCCCCTTTTGCATTTTTTTTAACCTTATCTCAGCAGACTCATGTTGTACTTGTCCTTTGTGCTTGGCTTACTTCACTTAGCATAATTTCCTCCAGTTCTTCCTATGCGGCTATATGCTTCATGCGTTCATCACTGCTTTTTAGCAATGCATAGTACTCCATTGTACATATGTACCACGGTTTTTTAATCCGATTGTCAATTGATGGAAATTTGGGTTGTTTCCAACTCCTTGCAATTGTGAACTGTGCTATGTTGAACATTGGAGCACAGATGTCTGACTGTGGTTTGACTCTTGCCTCTTCTGGTTATATGCCCAGTAGGGGGATTGCTACCATATGGTAGCTCTATTTCCATCTGTTTTAGATATTGCCAGATCGATTTCCATGGTGGCTGTACATACCTACAGGTCCACCAGTAATGGATTAGAGTTCATGTTTCCCCACAGTCCCTCCAACACTTGTTGCTTTCTGATTTTTTTGAATTGGGCTATCTTTGTGGGTGTTAAGTGGTATCTCATTTTAATTTGCATTTCTCTTATGGGTAATGATCGGGAACATTTTCTCATATGTTTATTTGCCATTCGGATTTCTGCCCGTGTGAAACTTCTGTTCAAGTTCTTTGCTCACCTCTTCATTGGGCAATTCTTTTTTTTTTCTTTTTTCTTTTTGGAAGCTAACAATATTGTAGATTTTAGTAATAAGGACTTTGTCTGATGTGAGGATGTGTCGTTGCTAAAGCTGTTTTCCCAGTTGGTGGGCTGTCTTATTCTTCTCTGGGTGAAGTCTTCTGATGCACACAGGTGTTTTATCTTCAGTATATCCCACTTGTCAATTTGTGTCTCCTCTGTGTTTGTGTCCTGATAGTTCTGTTATTTCTGATAGCCTATGTATTCCCTGTGCCAAAGTTCTCAGGTAGTCCCATGTCTCTCATTGATGGCCCGAATACAAACCTCAATTTTTGTGATGGCGGATTTCAGGGAACAGTGTGCATCTGTGAAATGTTGTTTCCTGCTTAGGAAAAATGCCGCAGAAACTGTTGTGATGTCGAACGCAGCTAACAAGGACAGCAACTAAGGGGAAAGCTCAAGTGTACAAGTGGTTTTCTTGTTTCTAAAAAGTTGAAATGTGGATTGCTGACAAATCTTGGTCTCGACATCTGTCAGCTTCCCAAATGAACGAAAAAGTCGACTCAGATGAAAGTGTTGATTCATAGTGCATTTGGAGTTTGTTTCACCAAATCACACTGTTAATCAGTTTTCTATTCAGAGGTTCTGAAAAGATTGTGACAAAAAAAGCCTTATTGGTGGGGGTGGGAAATGGGGCTGCTTTTACCACCACAAAGCACATACAGGCATCTCCGTGTGCCAATTTTTGGCAAAAATCAGCATGCCTCTCTTTTGCCCCATGTACCTTACTCACCTGACCTCACTCTGTGCCACTTCTTTTTGTTTCCGCGAATGAAGAGAGACATGAAAGGACAGCAATTTGAGGATATAGAAGAGGTGAAGGAAATGAGGGAGGTGCTGTCAGCCCTCCAAACAGATGCGTTTGGAAAATCTTTCCAAGAATGGGAATCTCAAAGTTGACAAATGTGTTAAATGTAATGGAAAGTACTTTAAGCGTGATACAGTTGTTTTGTAAAAAAATTAAATATAAAGCTTTGGGGTGAAATTACGATTTGGGGGGTACCTGCTCATGTTTGAGCCCATTGTTGCAGCCACTGTGTCGATCCTTCTTGTCAGGGCCGTCCTCTTTTTCACCACCAAGCGTGATGTCCTTCCCCAGGGGCAGGTCTCGCCTGCACTTTAGTACAACAGAAAGATCCAGGGACTCTGTTAGGGGACTAAATAATTTGTAAACTGTCAATTGAATAACTTGCTGCTAAGCTATTCTGTGAATACAATGAATGGGAAACTGGACAGTCCCTTCATCCCAGGTGTTTAGTAGGTTGACTGTTTGAAGCTTGGGTAAATGACGGTCTGAATTGTAGAAAGGAATGGAGCTGGGAGATGAGATGCAGGAGATAAAATCAGGTCATGTTTGATGATCTTTTGGCTGCAGAGAACTTTAGAGTAATGATAGATAGCAATGTGTACATTTCTGACATGCCTAACTAGAAAAGGGGGTGAATAAAAGGAAACCTCAAGGACCCACAGGAAAATAGGAGCTCTGGTGAACGGTCCGGCCAGCTCTTAGCCATGAGCTGATGCTTCCCTTCTTACTCTTTGGGGCCCCCCTCAACGAAACAAAAGAGATACAAGAGTCACCTTTGGGTACTTCTAGCTCTGAGATTCAAAGTCACTTTTCTAAGTTAGTTACTGCTATAACTGAGCACTGGCACTATTTCTGTTTTCCAGGGCAAATGACTCAGCTTTGTGAACTGATCAACAAAAGCGGGGAACTCCTTGCAAAGAACTTATCCCATCTGGACACTGTGCTTGGGGCTCTGGATGTACAAGAACACTCCTTGGGGGTCCTTGCTGTTTTGTAAGAGATACTCTATAGATTTGTGGTTTTTAAAAACGGAATGCTTTTCCAGGCTTTATTTGGGGTTTGTTTGGTTAACATGTAACAAAAACCACTTAAACAACATTAAGCTCTTTTATAGAACCAAAGCCACATAATAACAGTTGCATTTTACTTGTTCTACGTAGTCATTGCTTATGTTTTCTTTACTTTTGTTTATGTTTATACAGTGTATGAACTTATAAAAATAATGGCCATCTTAATGTGGGCACTATGGTTTGCATTTATCTGAATAATTTTCTTCATGCCATCTGTAAAATTGTCATTTTTTCACTTGGAAAGAAAACAGAAAAATGAGGGAACTGTATGATGAAATACAGTTCCGCCTTGGACAGGGTAGATTTAAACTGTGGTCCAAAATAGCATTACTTAGTGTCGAGTTGGTCCCAGCGCTGTGACACTCTGTACAACAGAATCTTGTCATTGTCACATAGGAGCCCATCATTGTAGCTACTGGGTCAGTACATCTTGGGTCTTCCTCTTTTCTGCCAACTCTTTCTTTTCTTTACCAAGCGTCATGTCCTGCAGGGACTGGTCCCTTGGGATAACATGTCCAAAGCAACATTCTGGCTGTCCTTCTTCCAACACAGATTTATTTATTCCTCTGTCAGTCTGTGGTATGTTCAGTATCAACACCATAAGTCAAATTTCTTAATTCTACAGTCTTTCTATCAGTCCATCTTTTATATTAGCGGTTCTCAACTTGTGGGTCGCGACCCCTTTGGGGATTGTCAAACGACCCTTTCACAGGAGTCACCCAATTTATAACAGTAGCAAAATTACAGTGATGAAGTAGCAATGAAAATAATCTTATGGTTGGGGGTCACCACCACATGAGCAACTGTGCTACAGGGTCACGGCATTAGGAAGGTTGAGAACCACTGTTTTATATGCATATGAAGTCATTGAAAATATTATGGGTTGGGTCAGACAAACCTTAGGCCTCAAAGTGACATCCTTGGTGTTTAACACTTTAAAGAGCTCGGTCTTAGCAGCAGATTTTCCCAATGTCATAATTTTGTACTTCTACTTCCATGAGCATTTATTGTGGATCCAAATAAAATACAGTTCTTGACAACTTCCATAGTTTCTCCATTCTTCATGATATTGCTCAAACAAGTTAAAGCTGCTTAATTTTAAGACTAGACTAAATAGACCTTCAAACATGATTTATTGTAAAAATGTGTACTTCACAGTAAAATTAAGCTTCTCTTGCTACCATATTATAAGTGGAAATGTTGCGATCGTCATACTTATAGAAAGAATACATCTAAACTGAGCCTAAGTTGACCTCATTCAGGGTCAGCCTTCCTTCAGGCTAGGATCCCTGAGGCAATGATGTACACCAGAACAGTGACAGAAAACACTTGGTGCGAAGGAAAGGGTGCCATGTGGTAGCCAGCAGCCATATGTGACTTTTTCAATCAATTGAAGTGAATAAAGGGAAAGATTGGGTTCCTGATGCACTAGTCACATCCTGTGCACTCAGTACATGGCGGTGCAGCCTCAAGCCTGGGCATCTTTGACCTGAACTCTCCCAATGGCCTTCAAACCAACCTGCCAGTTCTCTTTCTTAAAACAGGAAGAATATCAACTGAATTTTCAATGACTAACATTGTGGTCCTGACCACATTGGAATTGGGGAAAAGAAAAAACATTGTACAAAAACTTGGTTTATAAGCTTATAGTCAGGTCCTTCAGGAATATTAGCAAATCTGATATGTATCATTCAGTGGAGTGATTTGTTGTTGTTAACTCCATTGCAGCTGTGTTCTAAATCTTTGGTGTGTGGAAAACTTAAAGAAGTTGTGTTAGCCAGGCCAGGAGAGTCTGGGGAACTCTGCTTCTGGTTCTTGATTTCTAAAAATATTACTCATTTAATTGAACTAAACACTGAAGGTGAGAATAGGGACAGAAGGCAGGAGGTACCTCTGGCATGAGTTAATTTTACATTTTCCATCTCAATGTACAAGGGTAATTAGGTTCTTTTCCCTTTTTCTAGGTTTGTGAAGTGTTCTATGCCCAGTGTTCCTGACTTCGAAACGCTATTCTCACAGGTTCAGCTTTTCATCAGTACTTGTAATGGGGAACACATTCGATATGCAACAGACACTTGTAAGCTAAATAACATTTTTCATATTTTCTGTAGAAGGTCTTTTTCTCATGTTGTAGTAATCGGTATTTTCAATATTTTGTTATTATGTCTAGTTGCTGGGCTTTGCCATCAATTAACAAATGCACTTGTGGAAAGAAAACAGGTAAGAAATGTTGCTCGAATACTCATCATCGTGATGTATATCAAATTTGCAAAATGGAACTAATTTGTTAGGCTCCCAGGTTACTGCTGAGACCCTTGGCACGTACATAGATGGAGTTACTGCAGAGTACTGCATGTGTTTGATGCAGGGACAACAAGCCTACATGGAAGGAGGAGGGAGGAAGTAGAGCTTCAGCTGAGAGGCTACTGGGTTTTCGTTTTTAATCTTGTTTTAACTACTACCCTAGTCTGCTTTATGTTGAAATATGCTGCTTTGTTTTAATTTTTCTTAACTTGTTAACAATCATGATTTTGACTTACAAAAGCGTTATAGGAATAACATACCTTTCTCCCAGTTTCTCCAGTGACAGTATTTAACCACATTTGCTTATCGACCTTTCTCTCTGGGTGGTGGTGGTGGTGGTTCTGGTTCTGTGGCATGGGTTCTGCCGTGTAGCTTATGGCTGGAGAAATAAAATTGCAGACATGATGTACCTGACACCAAAATGCTTCCGTGGGTGACAGATCTTCAGTCTTTCTTCATCTTTTAGGAAGGACACTGACATTTTTGAAGAGTAACAAGTTGCATGCTTCTTTTTGATTGAAAGCTTTCAGACGAGTGGTTTGAAGGAGACTGAAAACAAAGACTCAGTGGGTGTTTATAGGAGTAGGAAATGACTTCCCTTTGAAAGAGATTGTACTTTTTAAAGTACAGGTTCCGTTGCTTTGGAGCCCCATTGCTGGACCAGAAACCGTCCTCACAGTCACTCAGAGTCAGTGCCGTTAACTGCCGGGTGGGAGGTTGTGGTGGTCACTGCAGGAATAATTCTCCTTCCAATGAGAGACACGGTGATTGGAGAGAACAGGCATGTGATGCCTGGATAACAACAGTCATCGACTTGATTCAGACTCAGAAGCTGGACCACTGGGGTTTCCCAGGCCGGGGCTCATTTTGGAAGCAAATTGCTTCCTCTTTCTCCCTGAGGAGTGGCGAGCAAGTTTGAATCACCTGGTACTTAGTCTACTGAGTCTACTGTGCCACCAGACCCGCTGGGTACCAGCTGCCCAGTTTCACCTGGCACTCACTCATCTGTTGCATTTGGAAAACATTGACTTGTTTAGATGTAAATGTAATGAACTGAGGAGCCATGGTGTCATCCTGGGCTGCTACCTGCAAGGCAGCAATTTCAAACCACCAGCTGCTCCTCCCTGCCCCCCGCCCCCAGAAAGCTGGGGTTTCCCCACTCTTGTCCAGAGTTAGAACCCCCCCCCCCCCATCTGCAGGGTTGTTGGGAGTTGGGACTGACTAGATGGCAGTGAGTTTGCTTTTACTGAGAAAGAAATAGAGTGCTCTTGATTATTGACCTTCTATGTAATGAGAGAGACATTGATGATTTACCAAAGGAGGGTCCCGAATTATTTTAATTATCATAAGAACATGTAAGGAGAATGCTGTGACTGAATAGGGATAGGAATTTCCTGAAAGAGTATGGAAACCTCATGTTGCTATTTAAAGGAACCTATCAATTAGTGTTATTTTTTATTTGTAAGTGACAACATAAGATCCAATGTGCTGCCATCTTTGAGAACTTGTCTGAAAGAGATGTCATTTCTGACAGCCCCTGCGAGGAATTGGCATCCTTAAACAAGCCATAGACAAGATGCAGATGAATACAAATCAGCTGACCTCAATACATGCAGATCTCTGCCAGGTAAGCAGCCAGTGACTTCTAACTGCTCAGAGGTGTGTGTAAGGTTGTGGGTTTGTACAACATTGGATTACATGTTTGAAGGCAGTTTGGTGACAATTATAGTATGTTGTACACATTGAAAATTGTAAAAGCACCTAATAATTAGGGAATTTTCATTAGTACTCGAATGAACTACACAGACTGGGGTTCAGTTGTGATGTTAATAGACCTGAATACTTAAATTCTTATGTCAAAGAAAATCACGTTTCCTCCCCCTCCCTCTTAATTGTAAAAAATATAACAAAACATTTGTCATTTCACGTACACAATTCCATAGCATCAAGTATTTTATTTTGGGATTTTGGAACCTGAGATTACACATATTTTACACCTTTAAGTTTACCCATTTATTTTACATAGTTTCTCGGCTGGAAGGCACAAAGGAGAATCGATAATGAAGTCGCCTTCCCATTCATTTCTTCTTTTGAGGTTCCTGTGTATCTCCCAATGATTTCTTCCTGCACGTAAAAGTAAATCTCAGAGATGATTCCATGTTATTTCCATGTGATAGGTGTGCTGTAGTTTAACCCGCACTCACTGGCACTTCCGTTCTCCTCAGTGAACACTGGAACTTCAGTCATTGAAGCACATGCTCTGACTCCATTCTGTTTTTCTTCTAAATACTTTTGACGGAAGCGTAACATACTATAGTGATTTTCACTCATCTTTTTATTTTCTATGAAAACATAGTTTATGTTCTCACACTTGTAGTTTATTTTTACAAAATAAGGGACAAATTTTGGCTCTCTGTGTTATTACAGAATAGGTCATATCGAAATATATATATAGGTAGCACTCGAGTTATAAACCCATAGCACATTCAGTTTGCACTCAGCCTAAGTGTGCAGTTCCACACACGTGTACCACATGTGTCTGTACCTTTGTGACCACCACACAGATATGGTACTTTTTCATGTGCTTGATTTCTTAAATTATATAATTTCATGCACTTACCAACAGGACTCAGATTCAGATTAATTAATTGGTTAATTTAAGAAAATACTTCCAATTTTTTCTTACCATGCAGGTCTATTTTTAATCCACTAATTCAGCCAAGAGAAAAAGGACACACTGTCTCCCCATCTGTAGACTGATGTGGGCTAAAAGAACACTAAGCTTTAATTTATTTGTGAAAAATAACTGCCTAGTGTTCATAGAGAAGAGCTATTTTGTTCCGGATGCTTAGGCAAAGGAGTAATGTGTCAACATTGGCATCACTTTAGTGAATGTATCATATTCCGCTGTCTGAACTCTGAGTTTGCTCCCTCTGCAAAAGTCTGCCAGGAATAAAATTTAAATGGTGATTTATTCTTAGCTTTGTTTGCTGGCAAAATGCTTTAAGCCTGCTCTTCCGTATCTTGACGTGGACATGATGGATATTTGCAAAGAGAATGGAGCCTACGATGCAAAGCACTTTCTATGTTATTATTATTACGGTGGCATGATCTACACGGGCCTGAAGAACTTTGAAAGAGCACTCTACTTTTACGAACAGGTAACCATGCTTCTAAGTGTAGGGGAAGTTGTTTTGAACTTGTAAAGTAGACAAGATGTTCTCTTGGGTGGATAGCAGCAGCTGACGGAACCCAAAGCCTTTGCGTTTCAGATGAAAGGACTTTTTAAGATAGTTCCTCTAAGATTGCTCCACCACTTGAAGAGCAGTCGCAGTGTGGAGAGCACTAATGAATGGGCTCCGTTCTGGGCTCACCACCTGCCTGCTTGGATTTGAGACAAAATAGGCGCAGTTCTGACCTCAGTGGTTGCCTCTACGTAGAGAAGAGGTGAAACCGAATGACCTTTAAAAGTTTAAAACTGTGTGTGTGCTAGTTTGTTAAGTTTATTTGTTTTAATATGCAAGATAGTCTTGTTCAGAATTCAGAGGGTATTAAGGAATATACCTTAAAAAAACCAACCTCCTATTCTTGTCCCCTGGTTGCTGGCCTAGGTAATAGCCTAATTGGGTAGGCTGTTTTTGAAGGTCACTCAGGGTCAGAATAAAAAAGATACACAATATTGAATAATACTGGTGTTTCCAAGATTGTTAGATGTTCATAAATTCCTACTGTATTCGCAGCATGCATTACGGTAATGAAAGTATTGTAATCATTCGGGGGCTAGTGTGTGGGTTGTTTTCGGTTTCAAGGAGTCAGAATTGCTGTAGCACACACAGCTTTGGGCTCTAAAGATTGCCTCAGGAGGGTGCTTCATGGTGGTGCGTGGGGTTAACAGACCTACTAATGAGCCTAGAGAACGGTTAGCCTAAGTGGGGATAGTCAATGACAGTATTCTTAAGGGAAATGTCTAGTCAGAATATTAAATTGTCAGTCTGTTTTCTCATTAAGCAAAGATGCAGAGTCAAATTTGGCAGAACTTTTAAAAACTAAAAACTAATTTTTGAAAGTCACTGAATATACTATGAGTTTTATAACCAACTTAATAGCTCATAAACAATCTTTATATCAAGATGATGTCGGGTAAAAAAATAAATAAAAGGAAAGTATGCAGTAGACTTTGAAATATTTTTATCATAAATAACTAAAATGTTTTTTTAAAAAGCATTTTGTATGTCTATAGCTATTAACCTTTTACCTGAAAACAAACCAATTCCTGTTAGTTTGCCCTAAGATGAACAGTATCTAGTCTTTTAATGAGATAAATGCAATTATCCAATGATTTTATTGCTTTAATTTCAGGAGGTGATAATGCCAATTTTTATTAAGTGCAATTAAGTGTTTTTAAAAGATGGACATAATTACCGAGAGCCAAATTAGATTACACCAAATTAGATTACACCAAAAGGCGAATGCGTCCTGTGCTCATATCACTCTAGGAATTGGCTCTTTCTATTTCGCTGTGGAAACAGTGTTGCCATGAGAATTGGTCTGCATGCGTCTCCGTGCGCCTATAGACTAATCTCAGGAAGTGGCATTACAGGCCCGGTGGTTTGCATTTTTGATTTGGGCTGATTTAAGTATCATAGTTTTAAATTCTTCTAAACCACCATAAATCAAGAAGAGAGAGACAACCCACAGAACAGGAAGGAAATATTTTCAAATCATATTTCTAATAAAGGACTTGGATATAGAATAGGGATCCTAAAACTTTTTAAATAGGGGGCCAGTTCACTATCCCTCAGACCCGTTGGAGGGCCGGACTATAGTTTTAGAAAAAAAACTATGAACAAATTCCTATGCACACTACACATACCTTATTTTGAAGTAAAAAAACAAACGGGGCAAAAACACCCGGCGGGCCGGATAAATGTCCTCAGCGGGCCACCCGTGGCCCGTGGGCTGTAGTTTGAGGACCCCTCGTATAGAATATATACAGATCTCTTATAACTCAAAAATAATACAGCTTAACAATGGACAGTCGATCTGACTGGGCTTTACTCTGAAAAAGATGGACAAAAGGCCAACAAGCACATGAAAAGATATTCATTTTCATTAGTCTTCAGGGAAATGCAAATTAAACCACAATGGTATGGAATTCACACCTAGAAATTTAAAAAAAATGTTTTTAAGGCGACCAATAGCAAGTATTGATGAGATGGAAATTTTTTACTTGTGATATAAAATGGTACAACTACTTTGGAAGACACTTTGACAGCTCCTCAAAAAGTTTAATATGACCCATAAATTCCACTTGTAAGAATATTTCCCAAGAGAAATGAAAACATAACATACAAACAAAAATGAACATTCATCTGATAGCAATGATGGATGCACACTCCCCCTCGAGGGGGATGAATAACAGAACTGTGGGTGAAGAGAAACATCGGACTGTATAAGATTTGAAAAGTATCTCTATGTATATATACAATAAGGGTTCACGAGGGTGGGGGGGAATAAAGAGGAGCTGCTCTCAAAGGGCTCAAGTAAAAAGAAAAGTTTTGAAAATGATGATGGCAGCATCGTACAAGTTCATTTGATATAATTGATTTATGGATTGTTATGATATCTGTAAGAACCCCCAATAAAATAAATAAATTAAAACATGTGCGTGTGCGCGCACACACACAAAAATGAATGTTCATAGCAGCATGATAATAACCCCAACATGGAGACAACTCAAATGCCCATCGATGAATGAATGGGTAAGTAAAATGAGCATCTCCAGAGAATGGACTACTATCTAGCAATATAAAGTACTAATAAACCTTGAAAGCATTGTGCTAAATGAAAGAATCTAAGCACAAAATACCATATACTTTATGGTTTCATTAACAAAAAATGTTCTGAAAAGGCAAATCAATGGAGTTAGAACGTGAGCGGCAAGAAGGAAATAGGACACCTGACTGCTAATCATAGGGTTTTCTTTTGTGTGGGAAATTTTGAAATTAGATGTTAGATGCTCCAGCTTACTGAAAACCACTTAATGACATACCTTGCAAGGGAAAATGTTATACATATAGATTGTATCCATAAAGCCATTAGGAACGTAATGCCGGTAGAACTTTCGATGAGGACTGCTCGGTGTTAAAGTTGCTATGGGTGACCAGTAGTTCTTTGTTGCTATGATGTGTTCTTCTACTAACTAAACACTCCTCTTTGCTTAGGCTATAACGACTCCTGCCATGGCAGTCAGTCATATCATGCTGGAGTCATATAAAAAGTACATTCTAGTTTCTTTAATATTACTTGGAAAAGTACAACAGCTGCCGAAATACACGTCTCAAATTGTGGGTAGATTCATTAAGGTGAGTTTTTTAAAATAAAATTGATCTAGGTGGCATGTTAAATCCCTTAAGAAATTATACCAATACGATTTTCCATCCCACTAGCTTCATTACATTTCTATTGTGAGCTTTGGTTCTGTCACAAGCTCCTAAATCCATTCTAGTTCATGTGAACACTCCTTATAACCCTATCAGAATCAAATATTTCTCAGGAACCTATTTTCTAATCTTCACTCTGGGTCATTATGGCTACAGGTCTCTAAGCGCCTATAAGGGTTCCATTTTAGTCAAAAGCAGTGCTGGTTTTGCCTCCCCCCACCCCCAACTGTCAAGTTTTCTATTGTGACCTGTCCCAATTATTAAACCCTTGCTTCAGTTTTCACTGGAGAACTCAGCTTTGGGACCCGGTTTTTATATGCACTGTTTTTGTGTGTATGTGTTTGTTTTGATTTTGAAGTACATACTCCTATTTGTGTTTGCTTTAAAACTGAGCAGTTTAAGAGTATATGGGGTCACAATCATTTTAATAACAATGTCACCATAGTCTGTGTATAGAACTCAACATTTCAAGATACTGGGGTTCCTGGGGATGAGATTTTCGTGCTGGCTTGTTGATGGTAGCCAGGTGTCTTTTGCATAGGCACCAGTTGTGCCTCTACTCCTCAAGACTGCCTTGTTGCCAGCGGAGAGAGTGGGTGGGATGGGGCAAGAGCAAGTTAAGAGAGCTCCCCAACTCGTTCTGCGGAGATAGGAAAGTGGAGTTACAGTAGCCATAGTCAGGTAATCGGGGAGCACTCCTGGGTCCTTCTGTGGTCCCACACTGGGATCCAGTTTCTATCTGTTAGTATTGTTTCTCATCACTGTTCTTCCCAATTGTGGACTATTTCAAGTAGCGGGTAGTGTAGATAAAATACCCCATGCAGCTCTGGCTCTCTTATGAGGCCCTCCATCGCTGTGGGTGCGCTTATTTTTATCGCCTGTGTACTAGCGGATTGTTCCATTGCACCTGGCGAGGGTCATTGGTTTGTGTGATTTATTTTATGTACCTGCTCAAAACATACTACCAAGCTTTTTTAATAACAAATTTTACTCCTCTAAATGTTTAATTTTTTCATTATTCTTAAACTTTTAGCCCCTTAGCAATGCATACCATGAATTAGCACAAGTATATTCAACCAATAATCCCTCAGAACTCCGAACCCTGGTGAACAAGCACAGTGAAACTTTTACTCGTGATAACAACATGGGACTGGTGAAGCAGTGCCTGTCGTCGCTTTATAAGAAGAACATCCAGAGACTAACAAAGGTGAGGCTGCGCTTCCTCAGGGAGCATCTCCTGGTGTATCTCCTCCTCTCCTTCCAGGGCAAGAAGTGTGGTAGGCTTTCTACATGAAGAAAGTTCTAGGGTGGGGAGGGAGGGAACACAGAGGAGCTGATGATAGGGCTCAAGTAGAAAGATGATGTTTTGAAATTAACGATGGCAACAAATGTACAAGGTGGAGAAGTGACGGTTCCAGGTGGAGTCATTACTAGCCTGGGAGCTTCCCAAGCTGAACTGATCTCTGCTGACGTTTCCTTCTGGAATGCCTCACAACTCCAGCTTTATTATTCAAGCCAGGCCTGTACAACCTAAATGCAGTTGAATGGGAGAATATAAGCAAGGTAGATAATTTTTATTTTCTAAATGAAAACTTGATGGTTTTCAATAATGGAAAATATGCTTACTATCAAGTATACACATGGTATAGAAAAGGAAAAATGAAATCTCATGTATGACAAAGGCATTTGCTACAAGTCATAGGAAGAGAGAACTAAGAGTATCTTAACAAATAGAGTGTTGCCTTTTCCTCTTGAGAAGTCTCTGAGATCTAGCATTTCATAACTGTTGACAGTAAGGTCGAGGCACTCCTACCCACACCCTCGACATTGCTACTAGCTGTGATGGTGCAGGAGGACGTGGGGAACAAGAATAAGGGAGTGTTACTGGAGCTACTACCTAGCAGTGGGAGGGCTGCTGAACTGATGGGGATAAAGTAAGGTGTAATAGATGAACTGCTGATGGGGATAGGTAGGAAATGTAGATGAACTAATGGGGAGAAGGTAAAGGATCATTGATTTGAGAAGGTAGCTTTCTCTGGCGCCCGAGCAAAGCTGTGTCTGGGTAGCAGTGCATTACTGGCAAGCCAACAAGGAGAGTGCTGCAGGGGAAGAGAGGTCTTGACCAAGAGAAGGAGAGTCCTTGGAGACTTCGTAGGCATTTACTATAGTTTCCTGATTGTTTGCCACAAGTGAGTGGTTTTAACAAATAGAAGTTTGTTTTCTCACACTCTGAAAGTCCAAAATCAATAGGATGTAGGGAAGGCATTCTTTTTTCTGTAGGTTCTGAGGAAAGATCCTGGTCTCTTAAACTTCTGTTGATTGGCTTCATGTAGAATGGCATCTATTTTCCCCTATTGCGCTCCTTTTAATTGTCTCCTTTTGTATCTCAAAAGACATTGACTCAGGATACTCCCTGCATTAGTCCAGGTAGACTAGAGAAACAAATTCAGGGAGACACTTATATGTATATAAGAAAGAGCTGTATATCAAAGAGTAATTGTACATTAAGAAACACCCCAGCCCAGTCTAGATCAAGTCTGTAAGTCCAGTATTAGCCCATATGTCTGAAACCAATCTATAGAGCCCTCTTCAGACTCATAAAACACATATAATGATGCCGAATGCAGGAAGATCACAGGCCAGTATTTGGAAAGTCTTGTGGGTCCAGTGGCAGTAGAAGCATCTCAGTACTGGCAGCGGTCTCCACGTGGCTCCTCCAGCTTCAGGGCTCTGGCTGCATCAGCATAGCTCCATCAGGCTCGTTGTCATCATCATCATCAGTAATGTCTTGTCGGGAGTGAGTCTGTGTCCAGCCGCTAGAGAGCTATTTATCTCCTTAGCACCTACAAACCAGGTCATCAAGCTGCAACCTGATTGACAGACTAAACTCCATCCCTTCACTCTTAAGAGTCTCAATTTGACAACAAATTATGTAACTGCCACACTCCCTAAAAGATACTGCCCCATAAACCTTAAAGGAAACCCTTTCCCAAATGGGATTAGAACCACCGGTATAAGGGTTAGGACACAAGGAGGGATGGGGTATACAATCTATAATACTACCTAACAAATCAAAAGGGGGGGTTCATTGTATGAGAAAAATGAAAGATTTAAGCAAAAACAACCCAAGAGAGATCAAACACACACTTAACCTATCAGCCAGCATAAAGCAGACCTCACCCCCTGGCTGAAAACATGGGCCTAAGGCGCGCAAAGCAACAAGCAACCAGCATTGCCCCTCTAATTCTGGATTCTCGCCACCAAGTAAAGGTTCAGATAAAAAAATTTTAAAAAGCAATGGTAGAAAGGACAAAAGACAACACTAAGGAAAGGTTCAGATAAAAAAAAACAATGTTAGAAAGGACAAAAGAATTCATTTGGAGACAGATGCAGAAAGAAAATTGCAATGTGGCAAATGAAAGTTAAATGAAGAATAAAAGCTTAAGCCATTAAGTAGGCATCATTGCAAAAACCACGTTCCTGTCTTGTAAAATACAGTAGTGTTGCAGTAGGTCCAAAAACTCACTGCCATCAAGTTGATTCCAACAGGTGCCCCATAATGGGTTTCTGAGACGGAGTTACGGGAGCTATGGGAATAGAACACCCCTTCTTTCTCCTGGGCAGTAGGTCAGTAGCTTCTACTTTGGGAAATCAGTAGAATAGGCAGTTTTCTATTTTATGTTAGGTAAATTAAAATTGTAAGTTTGATTCCCTTTTCCTACCACCAGAAAACAACATGTTCACAAAAGGTCTGGAGGTGACTGGCGGAGGAGGCTCCATTGTCATTGTGCTGCCCTTCTGCGCCTCTCACCTGAAGTGGGTTGAATCAGAGCTTCCTCTTTGACTCACTAGTCACAACTCTGTGCGATAATAACAAACTAGGGAAGCCAATTTAGTCTCTTCTTTAGTAGAAATGTGGAAATCAAATACTTTTTGAGAAATTCCCACCTCGCCTTTTTGTAAAGTTCTCTGCTTGGCACTCTCAGTCACTAGAATTGCTAACTGGGAAGGAGAAGTCAATGATCGGAAGTTAACACTTGCCAATACCAAGTGCCACTTCATTATTTATTTGGTTATTTGTAGATGGCTCTTTGTCTCTCCTGTGTGTATGAGAGGGCTTCAAGAAGTTTGGGGGAAGGGGCAAAAAAAAAATAAGTTTGTGGGAAAATTCAATTTTCCACACTTTTTGAAATTCCATAGTTTGTGTACAGTGCCAATTTACAGAAAATTTAATCATACTCGTGTGTCTTAGTTATATAGTGCTATTGCCAACTGCTGCAAAGGAGCAGTTTTTTCAATCATTTTATTAGGGGCTCATACAACTCTTATCACAATCCATACATCCATCCATTGTGTCAAGCACATTAGTTGCCATCATCATTCTCAAAACATTTGCTTTTGACTTGAGCCCTTGGTATCAGCTCCTCATTTTTACCTCTCCCTCCCTGCCCCCTCCCTCACGAACCCTTGATAATTTATAAATTATTATTACTTTCTCTGACGTCTCCCCTCACCCACTTTTCCATTGTCTGTCCCCCAGGGAGAGGGTTATATGTAGATCCTTGTGATTTGGTCCCCCTTTCTACCTAACCTTCCCCTTACCCTCCTGGTATTGCTACTCTCATTATTGGTCCTGAGGGGTTTATCTGCCCTGGATTCCCTATTTCCAGTGAGGGAGTATTAATTTGTGTTTCATTAATTCTTCACGGTTACATTACCCTCGATCACTTCCTACCAGCCCTACTATACCCACCTCACCACTGATTTGGATCACTTGTTGTTCCCTTGTCCCTGAGTTTGTTAACACCACTTCCTTACCCCCATCTCCACCTTTCACATGTCCCCCCCGAACCCCTAGTCCTGTTGTTTTCTTCTCTAGATTGTTCATCCAGCCTATCTTATTTAGACAGACCTGGGGAGATAATAACATGCACAAAAACAAGACAGAGCAAAACAGCAACAAAAGAAAACAAAACAACAACAAAAAGCCAGTGACAAAAACCAACAGAAACAACAAAAAAAGCCTGTAAATAATTCAAGGTCTGTTTGTTGACCTTTAGGAGTGTTTTCTGTTAGAGTCTGATGGGGTACCAAGCCCTAGCCCCAAAGTCTATTTGGGGACTTCGTTGCTCTGTTCCCCTTGCTGTTCTGTTGCACGACCTTAGGGGTTTTCCTCTGCGTGGTGGGGACAGATAGGGCGAAATTCCCACACTGTATCTCCAGTGTTGTCACTTGTAGAGCTATGGGTCAGTGAAGGATGTTGTGTCTTGTAGTGGGGCTGGCCAGAGGGATATTGTCCTCAAGGCTTGCTGGGCCAGGATGTGCTTCACTCTCTTCCTCCCCCCTCTCACTGGCTTGTTTTAATCTGTTTTATATTTCAGAAGAGTTTGACTCTGGGTAAACTACACTAATCCTGCCTCCTTAACATAACAAAAACAGCCCATTCCCAAGTGAGATTGTAATCCTGGGTTAGGATTTGTAACACATTTGCAGGGACTTAATCTGTTTGCTGTAGGTAGCAAGTGGTGTTGTGCAGGAATTTGACTTTACCAGAAATTACATTCACATGAAAATCATAGTGAAGACTGTGTTAGAGATAGAGAAGATATTTCAGATTCGGGTCCTGCCAGCAGTGGGCCATGGAACCTTGGGAATGCATAGTAGTCAGGATTCTCCTGTCCCTTGTTTTTTACAAAAATGTATAAACCAGTGACATTAAATTATGATCACCATCTAATACCACGGCCCTTTCCCCGCAAGTTTTTCTTCCCCTCACAATGAAAGCACATGTCCCTTAGGCACTCACTTCCCTTGCTTCCCTGAGCCCCGGTCGCCGCGCACGCACCTTTATGCTTGTGTCTGCCCAGCTAAGTACTCCGTAGACGGTTTTCAGAAAGAACCACTCTTGATTTCTCATGTGTATTAAACTACTTAACATATTTCTTACAGTTAGTTTCACAATTTCATTTTCTTGGTTTCTCTAATTTTCAGTTTATGTAGAGTACTTTTTGGTTATTGGGTTATAATAATTTTCAAGGTGGGGTTTTCACTTGCTTAGCTCTTACAGTTTAATTGTTGTAAGCCATCGGGTGCATCCTGTGTGTGTCACAGACTGCTCCATACAGCTGTCCTGGCCGTGACCTTGATGTGAGCAGATCACTAGGCCTTTGTTTCGTTCTGCTGGGTTGCTTCAAACTTCCAACCTTTGTTAGTAGTGGTGCATAAGCCTGTTGGTGCTACCTAAGAACCTAATTAATACCAACTGCCAAAATCACACAACAGTTGTCCATTTGGTCCCCAAAGGGCCATTTTAATCTAATTCTGGGCAGAGGAGTTACAGACGTTGGGTTCTATTATTACACTCCACAACCTAAAGTTTCCCTTGGACTCCTCTCCATTCGTTTAGACATTTTAATTTTGCACGATATATAGGAGTTTTAAAATTTTGTATTAAATACATATTTGTAATGCAAAATTTTAAAGATGCAAATGCTTCCATCCAATCCTTGTACCCCCCCAGAGCAGTGGTTCTCAACCTTGCTAATGCTGTGACCCTTTAACAGAGTTCCTCTTTTCATTGCTACTTCATAACTGTAATTTTGCTACTGTTGTGAATCGGGTGACCCCTGTGAAAGGGTCGTTTGACACCCCCCCCCAAAAGGGGTCAGGACCCACAGATTGAGAACCTCTGCCCCAGAGGATTTCTTTATTATGCAATTGTTAGCGTACTATATATGCTTTTTGGCAACTTTTTTATATTTAATGAGATACTGATCTTGAATTTCTTTTTAACTGTACTATTACCAATCCTCTACCAGTGGGCATTTAGGTGGTTTCCTTTCTGTTGCTACTACTGTAAAGATATAAGAATATGTGCAGAAAATAATTCAAGGCATTCCATTCTAATTATTTTCCTCTTGTAGATGAAGTATTTATTGCACGTGTAGTATTTACCACCAGAGCTAGGTCAGTTCTCATGTGAAAGGACACAATTCTCTAGACTACCCAAAACTTTGGGTGCCAACTGCAGATGTGGAACCCCAAGGAGCCCCTTCTTTTGAACTGTTGGCTCCCACTACCCCTTTCGGTTTCATAATCCACTAGAACATGTACCAACGACTACAGATGTATTAAAGCAAACGGTATAACTAAAGACAGGAATAGGATGAGATGTGGGAGAATTTCCAATATTGAGCTTCCACATCCCTAAGGATATATTACTCTTCCATGTGTATTGCTGTCTGTCACCCACCTTAAGCCCATGGAATTTGTGTCTGGAGCTTTTATAGGGCATCTCGTTATCAAGGCATCATTAATTAAATCAGCGTGTCGTGCATGTGACTGAATACTCTCACCACCCAGGTCCTGTTCAAGTCAGGGGCCTCAGGCCCTTCAGGATGCACTGGTGGTCAAGCATGATCTGATAGATCGCTATGGTCTGGCCCCTCATGCAAACTTACCCAAAACCCATTGTCATCAAGTTGATTCCACTCATCACAGCCCTGTACAGGGTTCCCACAGCTGTCTGTCTTTAAGGAAGAAGGGTCAGCCTCATCTTTGTTTGGCTGTCAGCCTTGCATTTAGCATCTAAGTCACAGTGCAACTGGGGCTCCTTTGATCAACAGCCTTGCAATCACTAGGGAACTTCCAAGGCTTTGTTTATTTCCTGAGAACCAAGGACACAGTCTAGTTTAAACAACAGAACCACTGGATTAAAGGAGTCCTGCTTGGGAGATCTAAAGGGTGCTATTGAATTGTCCTCCAATTGTACCTACTTGATTCCTTTTAGCTGCTGGTAAAGATGGCCACTTCCTCAGACAGACCTGCAGCCATGCAGAGGGTCCTTGGTGGCACAGAAAGGTCAGCATTTTGTCTGTTAGCTGAGGGCTTGGCAGTTCAAACCCGCCAACCATGTGCCTGGTGGCCAAGTGCTTAACCCTCTGCACCATCAGTACTCCTTTACGTGGCTGCAGGCCTAAGCAGAAAGATGAGGCTGTTTGCTTCTGTAAGATGTACAGTCTCAGAAAAATTGGCTGCGTGGCATTGGCTTTATGTTGGCAGTGAAGCATGTGTTATTAAACTCCTGTCGGTGGCAAACTCGTAGGCTAACATGGAAATTCCGGTGTAGTTCTACTTTATCTTTGTAATTAGATAGAACAACTTTCATAAAAATCTTTTGATTTTCTTTGTGTGTGTGTTTGACCAGAGTAAAACTCTATACTTTTTGAAGTGCTGGATTTTTTCTCACTGTTTTACAAGCGTAAAGTTTGTTTGTTTGCTTATGTTTAGTCATTTTATTAGGGGCTTATACAGCTCTTATCACAATCCATACAAACATCAATTGTGTAAAGCACATTTGTACATTCATTGCCCTCAAAAACATTCTCAAAACATTTGCTCTCCACTTAAGCCCCTGGCATCAGCTCCTCATTTTTCCCCCCTCCCTCATAAGTCCTTGATAATTTAGAAATTATTTTTTGTCATATCTTGCCCTGTCTGACATCTCGCTTCACCCACTTTTCTGTTGTCCGTCCCCCAGGGAGGAGGTTATATGTAGATTTTTGTAATTGGTTCCTCCTTTCCAACCCTCCCCCCGTCTACCTTCCCAGTATTGCCACTCACACTACTGGTCCTGAAGGGATGATCCGCCTGGATTCCCTGTGTTTCCAGTTCCTATCTGTACCAGTGTACATCCTCTGGTCTAGCCAGACTTGCAAGGTAGAATTGGGATCATGATAGTGGTGGAGTGTGGGGTGTTAGAAAGTATTTAGGAGCGAGGGGAAAATAGTATTTTTCATCATTGCTACATCGGACTCTGACCAACTCATCTCCTCCCCAAGACCCTTCTGTAAGGGGGTGTCTAGTGGCCTACAAATGGGCTTTGGGTCTCCACTCTGCACTCCCCCCCTCATTCACTCTGGTAAGATTTTTTGTTCTGATGATGCCGGATACCTGATCCCTTCAACACCTGGTGATGACACCTTGTGATCTCACCGGCTGGTGTGTTTCTTCCATGTGGGCTTTGTTGCTTCTGAGCTACATGGCCACTTGTTTATCTTCAAGCCTTTAAGACCCTAGACGCTATATCTTTTGATAGCCGGGCACCATCAGCTTTCTTCACCACATTTGCTTATGCACCCACTTTGTCTTCAGCAATTGTGTCGGGTAGGTGAGCATCATAGAATGCCAACTTAATAGAAGAAAGTATTCTTGTATTGAGAGAGTACTTGAATGGAGGCCCAGCGATCTTCTGCTACCTTAATACTAAACCTATAAATATATACACCTAGATCTATTTCCCCACCCTAATATTATAAATATATTTATATATGTACATGTCTTTATCTAGACCTGTATAAATGCCCTTTGCCTCCTAGCTCTTTCTTCAGTTTCCTTTTACTTTCCTCCTGTCCCACTATCATGCTCAGTCCCCACCAGGGTTTCAGCAATTCCTCTTGGTTACATTACCCTTGATCATGGCCTACCAGACCTCCCACACCCTCCTCACCACCGATTTGGGTCACTTGTTTTCCCTTGTCCCTGGATTTGTTAACACCACTACCTTTCCCCCACCTCCCCCTCTCCCATGTCCCCCCAGAACTGTCGGTCCCGTTTTTTTCTCCTCCAGATTGTTCATCCAGCCTACCCTATTTAGACAGGCCTGCGGAGATAATAACATGCACAAAAACAAGACAGAGCAAAACCAAGCAACATATGCAACAAACCAGTGACCAAAAACACAACAGAAAGAAAAGCTTGTAGTTAGTTCAAGGATTGTTTGTTGGCCTTTTGGAGTGTTTTCCAGTCCAGTCTGTTGGGGCACCACGCCCTGGCCCCAAAGTCCACCTTCAGCATTCCCTGGGGACCTTGCTGCTCTGTTCCTTTGTTGCACCCCCTTAGTGTTTTGCCTCGGTGTGGCAGGTTCAAATCTAGTGCAATTCCCACACTGTGTCTCTGCTGTCCCCTATAGGGCTATGGGTCAGTGAGGGGCTTCATGTCTCATAGTGGGGCCGGCCATGTGGTCCTCTCTTTGGACTGGCTGCTCTAATTGGGAACATCGTCCTCACAGCCTGGTAGGCCAGGATGTGCTCCACTCTCTCCTCCCCCCTTTATCTGCTCCTGTGTGCTCCGATCAGACATGTCTCTCTCCCAGAGCTGCAGATTCAATGCCTTCCTTTGAAATAAATTCTTCTGGGCGGTGGGGCAGGTGTCCACTTAGTAGTTTGGATTGGGGCTAGCCCCTCAGACCTCTCCACTGGTTCTGCATGAAGTTTATATTCAGGGAATTTTACCCTTAGTTAGATACCTCAATCTATAGAGTTCATCTTTTAAATTGTATTTACAAACAAAAATTAGATGTTATAATACAAAGTGTTTCCAATGGCTCAAGTAGAGTGCTACACATTTCTTCTGGATTGGATTGTGTCCTCCCAAAATAAGTTGGTTAGAGTCTCGGTACTGTGTAATTCTTCTCCATTTGTCACCTGGTAACCTAGGCCAGGTTGATGAGAGAAGCAAATCCAGAGATGCTCATTTGTGTAATCGAGAAGTAATTGTGTATCAGGAAAACTTCCTAGCCCAGTCCACCTCAAGTCCCTAGTCCTATATATTAGTCCATAAGGCCCTCTTTAGACTCAAAGCCATATATAATGATGCAGAATACAGGGGGTCACAGGTTGGTGGGTGCAATGTCTTGTGGATCCAGTAGCAGTGGACACATCTCCAGGGACTGGCAGCGACTAGGGTCAGCCAGCAGGAAGGTGAAGGCAGAGGGAAAGGGGAGGTTCCCAGGGCCTGCCTTATGAGAAGGCCATGTCCACAAGGAAGCCGGATCAGGTTGTCACCCGATTGACAGGTTGAATACCATCCCTACAATTTTACATATCTTAAAGTTGAAATGAAATATGTAACTACCACAGACCACCCCTTGTCATCTTGAGACCTTTACACACACTTTAGTCATACATAATTTGTAAGACAATAGTAAAATCACATTTGTGCCACACAGGATAAAACCAAAATGAGTACAACTGAAAATGTGCCAGCCAAGTTAAACGTAACAGTCTTTACAAAATAGAAAATACTCAATGCCTAACAATTACAGCCTTTTGAGCGAGCACGTACACCACAATCCTATAATCTCATCAACATATTCCCCACCTGTGAAAGTTTGTAAGCCAGCCACTCCATGCCTTTGTTCTCCACAATGCAACCCATATTTTAGGTATCCAATTCCTGGGTTACCCATTTATATCAATCCAGTGATCTGAGGATTTGAGCATGTTCTTTGATGTGAACATTCCAGTTGGAACCTTGTGAGTCTGCATCCATAAGCAAAGTCAAATTGGCACAGGCCATCTCTAAAGTTAGCAACAATATGCACCAATTCACAGTCTCAAAAATATTTTTTTAAATCATTTTATTAGGGGCTCATACAACTTACCACAATCCATAGCTACATCCGTTGTGTAAAGCACATTTGTACATTCATTGGCCACATCATTCTCAAAACATTTGCTCTTCACTTAAGCCCTTGGCATCAGCTCCTCATTTTCCCCTCCCTCATGAACCCTTGATAATTTATAAATTATTATTTGTCATATCTTACACTTTACCCACTTTCCTGTTGTCTGTCCCCCAAGGAGGAAGTTATACGTAGATCCTTGTAATCGGTTCCGCCTTTATACCTCACGCTTCCTCAACCCTCACAGTATCGCCACTCTCACCACTGGTCCTGAAGGGATCATCTGTCCTGGATTCCCAGTGTTTCCAGTTCTTATTTATACCAGTGTATATCCTCTGGTCTAGCCAGATTTATAAGGTAGACTTGGGATCATGATAGTGGGTGGGGGAGGAGGCTTTTAGGAACTAGAGGAAAGTTGTATGTGTTATCGTTGCTACAATGCACCTTGACTGGGTCGTCTCCTCCCTGCAACCCTTCCATAAGGGGATGTCCAGTTGCCTACAGATGGGCTTCGGGTCCCCACTCTGCACTCCCCCTCATGCACATGATTTTTGTTCTTTGATGCCTGATACCTCATCCCTTCAACATATTATGATCGCACAGGCTGGTGTGCTTCTTCCATGTGGGCTTTATTGCTTCTGAGCTAGATGGCCACTTGTTTACCTTCAAGCCTTTAGGATCCCAGATGCTATATCTTTTGATAGGCTCAAATCTTTATAATCACCTGGTCGGGTACTGGTCACTTCAGTGTGGGCTGCCTCACCTAGCTTCACCAGGGTGCCCATTGGCCATCTACCTTTTGATCATGGACCCCTTCACAAATTTTCAACAGCCCACATCCATATCCCTTGGGCTAGGTCATGCCTTAAGCTCAGGTTCCACACAACTCTATAAACATCAGATCAGCCAGTCCATGGGTGTCGGTGGCCAGACTCAACCCATCTCTATTGCTGTGTTTCTCCCACTTCCACTCAACAAGTGGATCCAGGTGGTCCCCTAGCAAGCACTTCAGGCTCTCTTTAAGGTCCTAGAAGGATGAGTTCTTCATGGCTCCACAGATTTTTCCTACTTCAGGTGCAGTCCTCCAGTTCAAAATTCTCCCCATTCAGTCTGCCAACAGCTCTTTCAGCAAGTGTTTTAGAATGCAAATGTCCCGAGAGTCCTCAAAGCACTGGGTGGGAATTGCCTTTTCAGAGCCTCTTTGCAGGCATTTCCTTGTAACCCTCTAACAGATTCAGTTTAATGATGAAGGCAGTGGGCTTACAAACTCTATTCATACTTCCCAGTAATCATTTCTACACATTATTTCAATAACAATAGGTAGAAGAAATTAATAGAATCCTAGTACAGCGTGATCCTAAACTCAATTCATAAAACTGTCAATATCAGTCCTTATCTAAACTATCCCTTTCCTATGCAATGTGACCTTTATGTCCTCTTGCTTCATCAAGCCAGGGCCAGTTCTTATGTCAGCCATTTTGATTAAGCAACATGGCCTCAGAGAAATTCAAGGGGTGATTTCGCCCCCTCAGTTCAAAGTTCACATTTATCACATATATTTTTACTGTTTCAGTTAGAAATAACCAAAGACAACTGAGAATAGAAAGCTTCCTTTCCAGAAAACAACCCAGTAAACTGCATGGCCATATTTGATCTCTGGCTAGCCCAAGAAGAAAAATTAATAGTGCAGTGGTCAGACAAGCCTCCACGCTCCATCTTAATGATTTGTTTCTCTAGTACCCCACTCCCAAGGTACCATAATGAATTAGACCTGTTGAGTAGAGAAACAAATTCAGAGACACTCATGTGTGAGAAAGAGCTTTATATCAAGAAGTAATTGTATATCAGGGAAACATCCCAGCGCAGTCCAACTTAAGTCCATAAGTTACTAGTTGATAGGTCCCTCTGCAGACTTACAAAACCACATCCAATGATGCAGAATGCAGGAATAACACCACCCAGTCGGTGCAAAGTCCCGTGAATCCAATCGCAATGGACACATCTCAAGGGCTCTGGCTGCAACCAGGGTCAGCCAGCAGGAAGGTGAAGACAGAGAGAGAATGGGAGGTTCCCAGGACCCTCCTTATGAGAGGGCCACACCCACAGGGAGGCAGGATCAGGCTGTGAATACAACCGCTACACTTTTACACATCTTCAAGTTGACGTGAAATTATATAACTACCACATGGAATAATCATCCAATAGGTTTTAAATCATAATTTCTTTGACATGACAGGAGTAATTGTGGTTATATTAATGAGTCAAGGTACAACTCGTAGGATTAGGTTGTATCTTGAGTCATTCTCATTTGCGATATAAAAGCTTAGAAGGACAGCAGAAAGCAGAAGGAAAGAAGAGCTGGGAATGGAGCACATCCTTTCTGTATGTCATGAAGCTCCTCTCAGAAACAAAACTCACCACCAAGGCAGCTCTGAGTGAGCAGCAACCCTGTAGGACAGGAGGACTGCCCCTGTGCATCTGCAAGATTGTAGATCCTAGGGAGAACTGATCTCGGAGATCTATGTGTAACCTCCTCTCTGGGAGATTGGCAAGGGGGAGGCGGGGGAGGGGAGACGCCGGGGAGTGTAAGATAAGATATAATTATTTATAAACTATCAAGGGACCAGGGGTGGGATCGGGGAGGGAGGGGGATGGGGGGAAAAAAAGGGAAACCGAGCTGATTCCAGGAACCCAAGTGGAAGGTGAATTATGAGAGTGACGAGTGCAACGAATGTATAAGGGTGCTTTGCTCAATTGATGTATGTACAGATTGTGATAAGAGCCTTATGAGCCCCAATAAAAAGATTTTAAAAAAAAAAGATTGTAGATCCTTACCGGAGTAGAAAGCCTCATCGCTTTCCTGAGGAGTCACTGGTGATTTTGAACTGCTGACCTTGGAGTTAACAGCCCAGTGCATAACCCACTATACCACTCGGGCTTCTTTTTGAAGCTGCTAGACCAGGGACAATTAATGACAAGACATGGAGATTTCCAAGAGTTGGCAAGCCTAGAGATGGTCATAGAAAACAGAGAAAGTCTTCCCTATCATCTGCTATTGTGCATTCAGACTTCTAAACTATGAGAGAATGAATTTGTTTGTTGAAGCCATCCATTTACAGGTATTTCTGTTTGAGCAGCACTATATAACTAAGACAGCATTTAATAAAACATTTTTCAACAGCTGTTTCTATCTGTGATTAATACTTCTGACTTTCAGACTTTTCTTACACTGTCATTACAAGATATGGCAAGTCGTGTGCAGTTATCTGGACCTCAAGAGGCAGAAAAATATGTTCTACACATGGTATGTGTGCTTTCATCTTTAAAAAGTAATTGGTATATATATATTTTTTTCCCAATATAAATGAAATCTATTATTGTAAATGAACCAGAAGAGGCCCTTGCCCAGTACATGCAGAAATCCAGTCGAAAGAACTAACTTTATAGCAAAGCCCCGAACAAGGAGCCAAGAGTTGTTTGTCTAAGCACTTCTGTGCGTACGAGTTAGTCTACTTCCAAGTGCCTTCTTCCTGAAGACATGCTGCCTTCCCATGGGCTTACTGAACTTCTTTGAGCATGGCCACGATGTTGGTCTAATGGCCAGCTAGCTCTGTGAAGTAGCATAAAAAACTCAAATAGCACCTGGACTTCAATCAAGAGGCAAAACAAAATGGAGTTAAGACTCCCACAGTAAGCTACAGTCTTCCACAAACCAGGTGCTTTGGAATTTCCGCTTTCCTTCGTGGTATATGGAAATGACACACACCATGTCCTGTTTGATTTTCTGGATATTTACATTTTTCCATTAAGAGTTATTGTAAGCATCATTTAAGGTAGTCACGAAATATTTTTGGTTTTATTGAAAAAATAGTAAAGAAGTGCTACTTGGTGTGCTGGTCCCAGTGGGGCCACGAGCTCCCCAGAATGTAAATTAAAGCATTGCTTACTTTTTCAAGAAAGTGTGTTAAAATGTGTCCACAGAACTAAAGATCGTGCTTAGTAACTAACTATTGACTAGTTACTGATCCGTATCTCTTAGCTCTTAATGGACTGCTGTTTTCCACATAGCACCAGCTGTAAAATTACGGCAGATTTCTGTCCGGTGTTGCTGTTAGGTAAATGTTGGACTGCTAACCACAAGGTTGGTGATTCAAACCCACCAGCCACTCCGCAGAGAATGATGAAGCTGTCCTTGTAAAGATGTGCAAAGCTACAGAAACCCTGTAGAAGGTCACTATGCATTGGAATCACTGAGTGTCAGTAGAGCCACTTTAAAGGAGAGAAACCATGTAAATTGTTGCAACAAGAGGGTAAAAAGTATTTACAATATGGAACTCAGAGTCTTACACCTTATAAGCTGTAAGTGTCTGGGCAATGGCTTATTCATGGGCCATTAGTCCAAAATGAAATAAAGGTCTCAGTTGATTGTTCATCAGAAATGGCCAAATGATCGTGTTGTGCTTGCTCTGTAGATTATTTTTACAAGAAAAGGCAGGGACAATAAAAGGTACCTATGTACTCGAGGATAAGCCGAGCCGAATGCCAGCTTAAGGTATCTTAATTTTACCACAAAAACTGCATTAAAAATGTGCTGGAAAATCTCAGCTTATACACGAGTATATACTGTACTTCTGTTAATCAGATACGCACTTTCTTTGGTCATTGATCATTTACTGTCAGGGTTTTAATGATCTTGTCTGTCCCTTCTGCTGGAGCTGGCCTGTGTGTCATGAAAATTCACTCTTGCCTTTGTCTCTTAGTAATCTTAAGATGAAGGTTCTTCTGACCAGTTACTGGTGTCAGTACATAACTGTCCTTGGACACGGAGGTACAGAGGAGGAGCTCCTGTGGCAGAGTGGTTAAGTTCTCAGCTGCTAACCCAAAGGTCATTGGTTTGAATTTACCAGCTGCCCTTGGGAGAAAGATGCAGCAGTCTTCCATGGAAATGTACAGCTTTGGGTCTCTGGATCAGAACCAACTTGGGTTTGGTTTTGACTTCATGTGAAGGGTGTGATAACAAGTCTGCCCGCATTCCCCACTTGGCTTAAGAAATCAATGACAGGTTGTCCCAACTTAGAATCTACTGCCTTCCTTCCCAGTGACGCCATGTGTCTTTTCTCACAAAGTCAGATACCTCATGAGTTTGCTCTACATTTCATTCTTGCCTTATATTACCAATGTCTTTCTAGGTCAGACAGATATATTTGTCTTTGGGGATTGGAAACATTGCATATAAACTTTCAGATATATTTCAACACGTACATAAGATCAACCCCACTGTGGTACAGCGGATTCCAGCTAATAGTGAACCGATGGGACAGAGTAAAATCGCCCCATCACGTGTCTAAGGCTGGAAACCTGATGGAAGCTGCCTGTCATGGCTTTCTCCCTTTTAGTGGCTAGTGGGTTCAAACCTTTTCTAGCTAATCTTTTGATTAGCAACTGAGCATTTTAAGCACTGCACCAC
Source organism: Tenrec ecaudatus (assembly GCF_050624435.1). NCBI lineage: Eukaryota > Metazoa > Chordata > Mammalia > Afrosoricida > Tenrecidae > Tenrec > Tenrec ecaudatus. Next base: position 87,715,098 of record NC_134539.1, on the reverse strand, counting down.
TAAGACTTCTAATATATGCATAAATAAATAGTAAAAATGTAATGATAAGGAGTTGGACAATTGATGTTTCACAGTTGAAGTAATCACTCCACTTGGGGACAAACCTAGATTATCCCTGGGAATGGGAGTGGTGTTTCTAGTCAGAAATTTACTGAGGTCTGCCCTGGTAGTGGTGGTAGTGGTTATGAGTTGGGCTGCTAACTCTAAGGTCAGCGGTTCAAAACCACCATTTGCTCCAAAGGAGAAAGAGAGTTACAATCTCAGAAACTAACAGGGGCAGTTCTACTCTGTCCTTTAGAGTGACTGAGTCGGCATTGGCTTGATGGCAGTGAAAATTAAACATTCAATCATAAAATTGAAAACCTGTGAGAACATCACTCAGGTAAACCCAACCCACTGGTGCAGATAAAAATGCAAACCTTAAAACTACCTTGGAATCAGCACTGGCAGAAAAGTTTTCTTGAAGGATCAAAAAACAATTTCCCCTGGGGCAGAACAGAAGGGTATGAGGTTACAGTTTTAAATTAAAACAAAAGGACCGTGTAAATTATTTTTCCATGGCAGGGTTTCCCTCCCATGGTTTTGCACTCCATAGTGTTCAGCATGTAGTTGTTCAGTAAATACTTGTTGAATAAACAGATGGTGCTTTTTGTTTCTTTTTTTAATGGTGCTTAAACATACCCGAGCAGAGCGATGCGAATTGTTGTTTGTGTTTTCCCTGACCATATATTTCACCATATCCACATAATAACGAGATCTAAACTGCTTCCCTAATTTTTTTTTTTACAGATAGAGGATGGTGAAATTTTTGCAAGTATTAATCAGAAGGATGGTATGGTCAGTTTTCATGATAACCCTGAAAAATATAATAACCCAGCCATGCTTCATAACATTGATCAGGAGGTAAATATGAATGTGGCGTTTATCTATCTATCTATTTGTTGATGTTTGTGATTTATAGATAAAGACTCGTTTTAACTCCTCAAACTCTTGAAGGTTGGTCATACTCTGTACCCAGCCACCATTTACCAGGTAGAACTTTGTCTCTGAAAGCCTGACGGGATGAGCGAGGCAGCTGAGAAGGGTCACTGGAAAGCCTCCTCTGCCTCTTCAGCTGCCGCCTCGGTGCTTGCTGAAGTTTTGTTGCACAGTTCCTTGTAGGGCTCTGGGGTAGGGAGTGTATGGGACATTTACCCAGGGTTAGGGATTATGAGCTCAGACTGTGTCTCTTATTGCTTTTAAGAAGAGAAAAATATTAAATCGGAAATGCATAGTAATGTGTACTTCTGCAGTCCTTTTTTTTTTCTAAATCCAAAAGCACTGGAAAGTTTTTTTCTCATCTGTTTTGATGAAAAAACATCACCTGAACTGATGCAGTCTTTCGTGTATCCCACACAATTTTAATGTTCTTAGACTTTTTTTTTTTTGCAAAAAATATGCATGTGTTTGTTTTTAAGGTACTCCTGTAGATCTGCCAGAGTGTCAGGTAACACACAAGGCTTGTGTAGTGTGTTTAGTATTTGCTTTCTGAAGATTGTAAGCCCGTGGTACTCAGTGAGTACCCGTTGCCCCATTACCTTCGAGTTTCTTCTGCCTCATTGTGGCCCTATAAGACAGAGCAGCACTGCCCCAAAGGGTCTCCAAGACTGCAGTCTTGTGGGTTCAAACTGCTGGCCTTTCAGTGTACAGCCAGTACTTAGCCACTTTGCCATCAGAGTTCCACAGCTGAGTCCAAAACACACACGTACTGCTAGTGAGTCGATCCCAAGTCATGGTAGCCCTAGGGGACAAAGGAGAGCTTCTCCTTAGGATTCTGAATGCTGTCGTCTGTGTGGGTGCGGGCAGCCTGCCCTTCTCCTGTGGCGCGGCTGGAGGGTTTGAACCACGGACCTTACAAAGAGCAGTGCAGCAGTTACCCTCCGTCACCACCAGGACTCATCTCATGAATGGTGTGCTTTAAAAGAAGATACTGATTTACTGACTGGCTTAACAATCATTTACTAATTACAGTTACATGTGTATCAAACAGATGCTGAAATGTATAGAGCTCGATGAGCGGCTGAAAGCCATGGATCAAGAGATCACAGTGAACCCTCAATTCGTGCAGAAGGTGACTATGCTCCTCCCTCGGGACTTAGAGGTGGGCTGTTGAAGAAGACAGGTGCCACCACCTCGTGATTACTGGTAGGATGGCTCCAGGAATGTCGTCCTCTGCATCTCACAGAGGCCGATGCTCCTCTGCAAGGGCCCGGGAGTAACTGTGTTGCACTTCTTGGGCACTGATGGGGTCCCTTGGCAAGAGTGACCCTAACCCTGCCTCACTCTCCTCCTACAGAGTATGGGATCACAAGAAGATGACTCAGGAAATAAACCATCCAGCTACTCTTGAAACCAGCATCCTTCCTGAGCTGAAAGAAACGATTACCATGCCCAGGGGCAAGTGTTAGAATGAGCAGAGAGAACTAAGACTGTTTCACCTGGACATTAAGAAATTAAATTTTGTTTTGAATCTTGAGACATCATATGCTTTCAGAAAACTGTTCTCTCTGCAAAGAAAGAGGGGCGTGTCTCAAATTTTAAAGCCTGTTGTGAATTTATTTATCCTCAGATTAATGTTGTTATTGCATTAAATCTACCTTTTTTGTTTTAAATTACTTGAACGTTGATGTGTTTCTATATCACTCCTCACCCCGTCCTCCTCCTTCCCTCTCCCTACCCCCAAGATTTTAAAAAAACCAAACATCTTATTGGGGCTCATACAACTCTTAACCACAATCCATACATATACATCCATTGTGCCAAGCACATTTGTACATTTGTTGCCATCATCATTCTCAAAACATTTGCTTTCTACTTGAGCCCTTGGTATCAGTCCCTCATTTCCCCCATTTCCTCCCCTCCCCTTGCTCTCTCATGAACCCTTGATAATTTATAAATTATTATGATTTTGTCATGTCTTACATGTCTCCATTCACCCACTTTTCTGTTGTCCGTTGCCCAGGGAGGGGGCTAAATGTAGATCCTGTGATTGGTAACCCCTTCTCCCCCACCTTCCCCTTACCTTACTGGTATCGAGACTCCTTATTGGTCCTGAGGGGTTTATCTGTCTTGGATTCCCTGTGTTTCCAGCTCTTAATCTGTACCAATGTACATTCTGCCCCCAAGATTTTGAAAGAACATATTTCATGTAAATTTTAGGGATTTTTGGAAATTTTGAGTAACAATTGGTATCCATTTTCTTTTTTTTAAAGGTGGGAAGTTAATTATTAAGTAATTGGAATTAAAGTGCATTTTCATGAAAATAGGAAATAATAATTAAAGGTGTACTATTCTTAAACACTTTTAAGTGGACACAAGTAAGCCAAATCATTTAGGAGAAAGGCACAGGCAATATGTAAATGAGTGGTTCTGGCTGTGTTCCAATCCCAATAAAGTTTTATTTACATATCTAGAAACAGGCAGAATTGGAACCTGACCTGCAGTCACAGTTTGCAACCCCTCATCCAAACTCAAATTCTCTAGTGCTTGAATTCATGTTAGGCTGATAACCACAAGGTCAGCAGTTCAAAACCACCAGCTGCTCTGTGGAAAACTACTAGGCTTTCTATTCCCAAAGGATTGACAGTCTCAGAACCCCTCAGAGACAGTTCCACCCTGTTATGTAAGGTCGCTGAATCAGAAGTGTCTCAATGGCAGTGAGTTTGATCCTGGAGTTAATACTAAATGTGGGTTGTGTCACTTTCACATAGGCTTACACAAGTGATTTCAATGAAATTTATATTTTGTCCTTGTAGCAAATTACCTTGTTTTCATTTTTTTAACTGAAATTTGTTAACTTCTAATTATATCTGATTTTTTTTTTTTTTTAAGCAAAGGGAAGAAATTTATTGGCGCCTATACGGGAAACCCTAGAGGTGCCTAGCATACCCTACTGTGTAAGCATGCCCAGCAAAGGATCACCATTCACTGTGCCCCCATGTCCCAGAGGGACTCCCCTTTAAGCCGAGCCCCAAAACCCCAGGACTGGCTGGGAGTGAGGACCTTATATCTGAAATTAACATCACCTGAAATGTGATTTAAAGCTCACATTTGCCAAACTCAAAAAACACATACCACTGAGTCAATGCTGACTCATTTTGACCCTATATGACTAGAGAGTATTGTCCATGTGTGTTTTTTCCTAAACGGTTTTATTGACATACAATTCACATATACCATTCAATAGTTAAATCACATCGAGAAGAGTTGTATAATCATCACCACAATCAATTTTAAAACATTTTCTTTGGGACCGGCCCCAATCCCAACTACGTGGACACACGCCCCTCGCCCCAGAAGAATTTACTTCAGAGGACAGCTCAGGGAGAGGGACATGTCTGATCAGAGCACACGGGAGCAAATGAAGGGGAAGAAGACAGTGGAGCACAACCTGACCCACCAAGCCTTAATGACGATATTCCCGCTCAGAGCAGCCAATCCACAGAGAAGACCATATGGCTGGCCCCATTATGAGATACGACATCCCTCACTGACCCGTAGCCCTACAGGGGACAACACTGGAGACACAATGTGGGAATTGTACACCATCTGATCCCACCACACCAAAGCAAAACATTAAGGGCATGGAGCAGAACAGCAAGGGGAACAGCAACGAAGTCCCCAGGGAATACCAAAAATAGACTTTGGGGCCAGGGCTTGGCACCCCATCAGATACAACCAGAAAACACTCCTAATGGCCAACAAAGAGTCCTTGAATTAACTACATGCTTTTCTTTTTCGTTGTGGGGTGTTGGTTTTTTGTCAGTGGCATTTTTGTTTTGTTGCTTGGTTTTGCTCTGTCTTGTTTTTGTGCATGTTATTATCCGCAGGTCTATCTAATAAGATAGGCTGGATGGACAATCTGGAGGGGAAACAACGGGACCGACAGTTCTGGTGGGGACATGGGAGAGGGGGAGGTGGGGGGGCGAGGAAGTGGTGTTAACAACCAGGGTCAAAGGAACAAGTGATTCAAATCAGTGGTGAGGTGGATAAAGGAGGCCTGGTAGGGTGTGATCAAGAGTAATGTAACTGAGAGGAATTACTGAAACCCAAATGAAGACTGAGCATGTTAGTGGGACTAGAGGAAAGAGGAGGTAAAGGGCATTTATAGAGGTCTAAATAAAGGCATGTACATATGTAAATAAATATATATGAGGATGGGGAAATAGATCTTTGTGCATATATTTATAGGTTTAGTATTAAGGTAGCAGATGGACATTGGGCCTCCACTCAAGTACCCCCTCAATGCAAGCATACTTTGTTCTACTAAACTGGCATTCCATGATGCTCACCTTCCTGACACAATTGCTGAAGACAAAGCAGGTGCATAAGCAAATGTGAAGAAAGCTGATGGAACCCGGCTATAAAAAAATAAAGCGACTAGGGCCTTAAACACTTGAAGGTAAACAAGCGGCCATCTAGCTCAGAAACAACAAAACCCACATGGAAGAAGCGCAATAGCCTGTGTGATTGCGAGGTGCCAAAGGGATCAGTTATCAGGCATCAACAAACATAACATATTGTGTGCTCACCTCCCTGATAACGATTGCTGAAAACAAATGAGTGCATAAGCAAATGTGAAGAAAGCTGCTGGTGCCCGGCCATCAAAAGATATAGGGACTGGAATCTTAAAGGCTTGAAGGTAAACAAGTGACCATCTAGCTCAGAAGCAACAAAGCCCACATTGGAAGGAGCACACCAGCCTGTGTGATCATGAAGTGCCGAAGGGATCATGTATCAGGCATGTGATCAGAGCTGTGTGAACCCTTAATAAAGAACAAAAAATATTGTGAATGAGGAGAGAATGCAGAGTGGAGACCCAAAGCCTATATGTAGGTAGCTGGACATCCCCTTAAGGAAGGGCCTCAGGGAGGAGATGAGCCAACCAGGGTGCAGTGTAGCAATGTAAAATAAAATTTTCCTCTAGTTCCTAAATGCTTCCTCCCACCCTATGCCCCACCCCCACTATCATGATCCCAATTCTGTCTTACAAATCAGGCTGGACCAGAGGATGTACACTGGTACAGATAGGAACTGGAAACACAGGGAATCCAGGACAGATGATCCCTTCAGGACCAGTAGTGAGAGTGGCAATACTAGGAGGGTGAAGTAGAAAGGGGGAACCGATTACAGGGATCTACATATAACCTGGGGGGTTGACAACAGAAAAATAGGTGAAAGGAGACATCGGACAGCACGAGATAGGACAAAATCATAAATTATCAAGGGTTCATGAGAGGGGGGAGCGGGGAGGGAGGGGGAAAATGAGGAGCTGATGCCAGAGGCTTAGGTAGAGAGCAGATGTTTTGAGAATGAGGGCAGTGAATGTACAAGTGTGCTTTACACAATTGATGTATGTATGGGTGGTGATCAGAGTTGTTTGAGCCCTTAATAAAATGATTTTAGAATAAGACATCTGCAAGCAGATTAGTGATGAGGAGGGGACCTTGGCAAGAAGTGGGCGATAGTCTTGTTAACTGAGCAGGTCCATGTGATGCTTTTGTTAGCCACGTAACCACGATCGTCCAAGGTGCCCATATGTCTGAGTGGACTATTCCCAACTTCAGTCTCCCTGAGAGATTTATATGATTTACACTCCTCACGTTGGGCGGAGGCAGGCAGGATGGAGATTGCGTTTGGGACAAGCGTGTTTGGAAACTACGGGCTCTAGAAGGTCATGAGGCCTACCTATTGAAAGGAGTTAAAATCTCTTGCTGCCTATGCCAAGCTACCATGAGTTTCAGATGTGGGCAGAAACTTGACTTTCCCTGTATCCGATAGGTATGGGTTGAAATCCTTGGGCAATTCCCTTAAAATGGATGTTTTGAAGTCTAGAAGACATGAACTTTGTAAGGGGTTTATACATGGCCAAGCAAGAGTGGGTCAGTATGACCAAGTGACACTCGGCAGGACAGACAACAATTGAGAAGATGCCACGTGGGTTTGACTTTAGACCAGAGGTTCTCAACCTGTGGTTTGCAACCCCTTTGTGGGTCGAACGACTCTTTCACAGGGGTATCCTAAGCCTCTGGCATTGACTTCTCATTTTTCCCCTCCCTCCCCGCTTCCCCCTCTCTCATGAACCCTTGGTAATTTATGATTTTGTCATATCTCGCGCTGTCCGATGTCTCCCTTCACCTATTTTTCTGTTGTCAACCCCCCAGGTTATATGTAGATCCAATAGTCTTAGGAACCCAGACACCACTCCTCTCTCTGTCTCCAGGCCAGCCTGCCCACATGCAGGTATGCCCGAGTACCCGGTGTGTTATCCATGGTACACCATGCTTTAAGACAAAATATCCTTTATTTGTAATTAGAAATAAATATTTCACAATATATAATTACATATTGTTTTTGTGATTAACCCCTATGCTTTAATTATGTTCAATTTGTAACAAAATATATCCTGCCTATCAGATATTTACAGTATGATTCATAACAGTAGCAAAGTGACAGTTATGAAGTAGCAATGAAAATAATTTTACAGTGGGGGTCACACAACATGAGGACTGTATTAAAGGGTCGTGGCATTAGGAAGGTTGAGAACCACTGCTCTAAACTTACGTAGTCATTTCACTTGTGCATGCATTTCCACCTTTCCTGAGGTGCTACATGGATAGCAAGAAGTATTTGCTATGGCACAAACTCGCCTTTGTTCAGCTAATAAATCATCTAAGGCTAGGCGATCGTCTCAAACCACCTTTGCTACGAAGCCTAGGCTTCTCGTGGGAATCCACAGATTTCACTGTTGATTCTGCTATGCGCTCAAGGCTCTGGGTCAGATTCTTTAGAGTGGCCTCCTCCTAAGCAAATCTTCCCTGGGGGGCCAGGTGCCCCATCATGGCTCTGATAGCTGTGATAATCAGTGCAATGACTCTTGCTCTAGGAGGTGGTATTTTGGCTGGATCTTGTCCGGATGATACTCATGCAGAGCACTCAGCCAGTTGGATGGGGCCTTTGTTTTCTTCCGTAGATTCCAAGGGCTAGAAAGTTGGGGCAGCTGTTGGACAAGCCCTCCTCCCAACATTTCACTTTATAGGAGGATTTAGGAACGTCTCAGTGCAATGACTGGCGAGGGAGGAGTCTACTGGGTGGTCTGTAGTCTGGAGCAGATGACGTCAATGGAAACATAATAATTGAGTCGGATGTTCATTACGTTAGAGCATAGATTCCCAAAATTATGTGGCCTATCACCCCCTTCCCAGAAAAAAAATTACTCAACACGCCCCTGGTGATTAAAAACATTCATAAGGATAAAGTGTAGGTATCTGGATTGCTTCAGGCAGCCCTCCCACCACTGCCCCTACCCACCCCCATTGGTCCACGCCGAAGAGTGGTATTGCCAACTTTGGGAAACAATCAACTAGAGGTTCATTTAGAGCTTCTCAGAGGACACCTGTTGTCGGTTATATTTGAAAAGTGGGTAATATTTTAAAACCTAAGTAGTTTGAAGAATAGTGTTCGGCTAACAGGAGGGGCTGGAGTCACCATCTCTGAACCAGAGATGGCTTGTTGCCATAGGAAGTTAACCATGGCAACAGGTGATTGCTTTTCCTGATACTGGTGTATTCCCAAGTGTGCCTCAGGTTTCTATGGAGATTGTCTGTGTCCAGGGAAAGCCACTGCCAGTTCCAGCCCTCCCTTGACTAGCCAGAGTCACCCAGCGAGCTGTCCAGGTTGTCTGGCAACCCAGACTTGGGTGTTCACTTGGCCCAAGATGTGAGAAATGCCAGGCTTGTTGAGGGTTGGTTCTCTAGGAGAGTTCAAAACCCTGCACCCTGACGCTTATCTTTTTGTGTAGTACCCTGCTTATCAATAAGGAATGTGGTAGCACCTGAATTGATTTAGAGGTCTCGCCCTCCTAAGAGGATTGGACATTCTGGTACCTCTTACAAAAAGGAATGGGGTGGGGTTCATTAAGAGGAAAGGTAAGTTTGGGGTTTTTTTGTGTGTGTGGTTCTGGAAAGTCCAGTACTGTAATTGTACAGCTTTAGCTAGCTAGGTTTAAGACAGAGTAGTCAGATCTGGTATCAAGCAAACCATTCAGGTCTCTGACCTGCCACGTCAACGGTAGCCTGAGGTTCCAGAGGGGTGCTGGAGTTTGGCTGGTCAGTGGGAGCTGGGCCTCATGCCAGAGAGCTATGGCATTTCCCACCTCGGGGCTAAGTTAGAGTGGTGATGTTGTTGCTGTTTTATAACGATTAGGACCTCCCTTTCCCAAAGAGCTTTAGGCTTACAAACCGCATGCTGCTGAGGCCCCAGCTTTGCTGTCTACCCCAGCATCTGATTCCATGATTAAGTAATCCACTGCTCACTGGGGACCAGTACGCTCTGGCTCGAGTGTTACTTTGAGATGGGCCCTGTAATACTGCAACCTCTGTCATTTCTTGCGTCTCTTCCTCCACTGTCTCTCTCTTGTCTCTTCCTCCACCGTCTCTCTTGCTAAACACCTTAAAAAGGCATGCTCAATCAACTGAGCTGACGGGGCTCAGGGATCCACTTGTAATTTTTGCAGTTTTCTCCTAATGTTGGGGTACCCTGAGTTATGAAGTGTTATCTGATAATAGCTGCTGAGACTGGATACTCAGGATCAAGTTCAGTAAACTGTCCAGCTGGCTTCAAATGACTCATAAAGGTGGCAGGATTCACATATCTCTTTGTGTTCTCTGTCTTCGTATAACCAGTAAGCTCATATAGACACGTTCGCATCTCTCCTACCATACAACTAAGACAATCCATATAGTTTCATTAGGGTTCCAATGGAGGTCCTGCCCGGGGACTGTCTCATTACCTGCTCTGATGACCTGACCTTATAAACTGCCAAGCTTCATTTTGATGCAAACCCAGCTGGGTGCAAACAAAACAGAACTGGTTAGCTGTCAAAGTTGAATTTCATCTGTGTTCCCACTTTATCTTCCGAGATACTGTCCTCAATATTTTAACTTACTGGCTTAATTTTGGATGTCAGTTAAGACTTCATCCACTACATGAGAGGGCTATATTATCTGCCCGATTTAGAATTTTGAAGACACTGAAAAAGACACACATCACAGACCTAACTGATTAGCCACAAGGAAGCCTCAATCTTTTCAGTGTGGAGATGTCTTGCCTTCTCTGTCTAGAGTGTACTCTTTGCCAAGCTGGTGTCGGTGATGGGTTGGGGGGAGGGGGGATTCAATCTCCCAATCAAATGCCAGCACCTTATGGAGGTGTCTACTCTACCTCCATACCCAAAGTGTGCTGCTGGTGGGGGAACTCAAACCCGGTTCCTAACTCAAAACTAGTCTATTCAACCAAATCAAAATCAATGGCTGAGAGGTGAAACTCACCAAGCCTGAGAAGCAGTGAACAAAGATCCCCTTAAGAGTTCCTTCATGGTTGCCAAGTTTTCTTAACCAACACAATGGGTTCAATGCTCGTCCTCTAGCTCAGAGTAATTTAGATCAGTTTCTCCAAATTCTAGAATGATGGGGGTGGGAGGCTATAAGAGCAGATACCTACACTTTATCCTTGGTGATGGGCCACAGAGTACAAAAGCTCTTAATTTCTGGGAGGCGCTGAGTATTTTTCTGAAAAGGGGGCTGTTTGGAAATCTAAGATTTAGAGCTCTGTGGTTTTAGAACATCAACTACACCGACTGCCATCAAGTCAGTTCTGACTCGCAGGGATCCTACAGGACAGAACAGAACGGTTCCCTAGGGTTTCTTCAGCTGTGCAGCTTTACAGGAGGAGGTAACGTCACCTGTCTCCTAGAGCGGTTGATGGGTTCACATTGCTGACCTTGTGGCCAACAGTCCAACACAACCCACTACAGGCTGCACAGTTTATTACTGCCATGAGTAAGAAAACAGGGAGATCACTCTAATACTGTCTCCTCGAACAAAGCACCTGGGGGGATATTTAAGCAGAAAAGGAGAGGAGGTTGTACATATTCAGGCTTTTTCTGGGAGAAAGTTATACATTATTCTTAAGGGACAAGGTTTAATTTTAGATGGAATTAGCCAACAAGACCCCTTACTTCTGAAAGGTGTTTGTGTATATGGTTTTACTTTGACTCCTCTTTGACATTTGACCTAGACCTTGGGGGTCCGTTGACTGAAAAAGACATCTGTCAACTGAAAGACTAGACATTGAGGGAGATTGGCAAGAATTAGAGTGTGGTAATCCTCGGGTAGGGAACCCTTGTGGTGTAGTGGTTATGCATTGGGCTTTGATCCATATGGTCAGCAGTTCGAAACCAGCAGCAGCTCTGAAGGAGAACGACTGAGATTTCTACTCCTGTAAACAGTTACAGTCTCAGAAACCCACAGGACAAGTTGCTATGAGTCCACATTGATTCTATGGCTGTGAGTTTGGTTTGGGGTTTATTCCTCTTGGTTAACTGATTGGGCGCATCTGGTGATATTGTTAATTACTCACAGAGTTCAGCTCAAGGTTCCCATAAGCCTGAGTGGAAAATTCCTCACCCTAGCTGACAGCAAAAGGATGTACTGTTTATGATTGTCTTATCACTTTTAATGCATCTTTGTACATTCTGGAGTCCCTGGTGCATGTAACTGAAACGTAGGTTGGCTGAGTCAACGCAGAGGTGCCGCTCAAGGAAAACCTGGCGACCTACTTCTGGAAAGAAAACAAAACAAAACAGTGAAAACTATGTGTTGTCTGCTCCTGTAAAGATGTAAGGTTTTAGAAACCTAAATGGGTAGTTCTACATTGTCCTATAGGATCATTATGAGGCAGCATCAATTCAATAATAGTAAATATAAGTTTGAGAGGTTTTTTTTGTTTTGTTTTTTACCTTTTCCTTTGAACTAAGTAGCTAGTTCTCAGTAGCAAACTGTGTACTTTGTAAAAATGAGATAAGGCAGGCAAGCACAAATGGAAGCTGTTTGACCAGAGATGAGCTAAAAGCAATTCCCTTATCTGACTAACTGGGAATGGGACTGGAGTTCAGACAGGATACGCTCTTGCTTCCCTTTCTTAACACCATCCTGTGGAAACAGGTCATGATCTGGACTACATTCCATGGACAGGAATACATTTCCCAGAAATCCTCACAGCCAACACCATTTTGAAACTCATTGTTTTCCCTTCCCAACAAAACATTGTAAACTACAATTCCCAGAATCCCTCACACTCAGTGGGAACACTTAAAAACCAATAGCCACATGTACTTAGGAAGCCATTTCCTAACCTCACCAATTTTCAGGTTGAAGTTTTCCCTCCAGAGTTTCCAATAATAATAAAACAGTGTTACCTCAGTATCTGACCAGAGTAATTCTTTCTTTCAATAAGACAGGAGCCTGACCCGGGCAACAAAAATGCTTACTGCAGCATTTTGATGATAATAAAAGGTGGCAGTAATGAAAAACATGGCTCAGGAACTGGCAGAATGCCAATGGAAATATTTCAACAAGCTTATGACTCACCCACCTATACCAAGACACTTGGAAGACAGCTACTTGGCCAACTGACTGGCAGAGGTCCATATTTATATATATTTGTATGAAGAAAGGTGATCCAACAGAATGTAGAAATTATCAAACAGTATCACATTAATATCACATGCAAGTAAAATTTTGCTGAAGATAATTCAATAACAGTTGCAGCCATACAGGGGGCTTCCAGAATTCAAGCTGGATTCAGAAGAGGACATGGAGCAAAAGATATCATTGCTGATGTCAGATGGCTCTTAATTGAAAGCAGAGAATACCTGAAACAATTGTTTACTTGTGTTTTACTGGCTATGCAAAAGCATTCAACTATGGATCACACGAACTAACTATGGATAGCCTTGAGAAGAATAGGAATCCCGGGGGAAGGAGGGGGAAATGCGGCGATGCCAGGGGCTCAAGTAGAAGGCAAATGTCTTGAGAATGATGATGACAACAAATGTACAAATGTGCTTGACACAATGGATGGATGGATGGATTGTGATAAGAGTTGTACGAGCCCCAATAAAATGATTTATTAATAAAAGGAAGAAAAAGAATGGGAATCCCAGAACACTCATGGAGCTCATGCAGAATCTGTCCATGGCTCAAGAGGCAGGTGTGGGAACAGAAGAAAGCAATACTGCAAATAATGCGTGGTTTCAATTCAGAAAATGTATGCGATAAAGTTGTACCTTCTCACAATATTATTTAATTTGTATGCTGATCAAATAATCAGAGAATCTGGGCTATGTGAGAGAAAAAAGAGAACATTGCATTAGGATAGGGGAAAACTGGCTTGCTGAAAGAACTTGCTGATGAAGATCAAGGATTACAGTCTTCAGTATGGATTACAACTCAATGTAAAAACAACAACACCACCAAATTCTCACAACTGAACCAATAGGTAACATCGTGATAAGTGGAGAAATCATTGAAGCTGTTGAGGATTTCATCTTGCTTGGATCCACAATCAGTGAATGCTCAGGGAAGCAGCTGTCAAGAGATCAAGTTATGCAATGCGTTGGGTAAATATGCTGCACAAGGCCTCTTCCAAGGGGAAGCTTGGCCCAAACCACGGTATTTTCAGTCACCTTGTAGGCATGCAAAAGTTGGACCTTGAATAAGGAAGACTGAAGAAGAATTGATACATTTAAAGTATGGCTCTGGTGAAGAATATGTGCCAAGTGAGACCAAAGGCAAGGCAAGGAGAACATGAGACATAACAGAGGAGCAATACCGAGACTGGGAGACTATGAAGTGGACTGGCTTCCTGGTCCATTAGAGGCAACAAGGGGCCACATGGCTGAAAGGCTGAGGATTAGAGGGAAAGATTTGGCTGCTGGCTAAGGAGAGGTGTGGACCTATAACTGTATCCTTAATATTTTCTGATCTTGGCTTGTGGTAACCCAACTCATTGCCATTAGTCCTTTCTAATTCCTAGAAATCCTATAGGCCAGAGTAGAACTTTCCCTATGGGTTTCCAAAACTGTAACTCTTTACAGGAGTAGAAAGCCTCATCTTTTCCCCCTCAGATCAGCTGGTGGTTTCGAACTGCCGACCTTGCAGGTAGCAGCCCAACTCATAACTACTCTGCCTCTTGGGTCCCCTTAATCATGAGAGAAAAAAAAGTACCATGGACTGCAAAAAGAACTAATAAATATGTTTTAGAAGAAGTACAGCCAGAATGTTCCTTAGAAGGGAGACTCGTGAGACTTCATCTCATGGACATGTTATCAAGAGAGACCAGTCCCTGAAAGTGGACATAGAGGGACAGTTAAAAATAGGAAGACCCTCAACAATGAAATAGATTAACCCAAATGCTACAACAATGGGCTCAAACACAGTCACAGCTGTGAGGCTGGCGCAGGACCGGGCAGTGTTTCATTCTGCTGGCTCATCTGCACCTAACAAGAAGATGGTGAGATTATGGAATTATGAGATTATTTTATAAATGAATGCTGCTATGGCAGAAATTACCCACAAGCCAGTGCCTTAAAAATGTATTCTCGTTTGTTGTTCATTAATGGTCTTGCCAGTTCTCTGAGGGTTCTTTTTCTGTTGTTGTTTTACTTGTCTTTTCATGGTGATTGCAAATGTCCTTAATGAAAACAATTAATTGCCACACACATGGGGCCACTGTGATTTGGAATTGATTCAGGACAAGTGATTTGGTATTTTTTATTTACCAGATCCAGTACTTGCATTAAATGCATGTTTCTATTTGTATTGGTGTCACATGAACCCCTAAAAGTGGCAGTGATGAACTTCTAAGAGACGTTTCTCGACTTTATGGAAGACCTATAGCAGTTTCAAAGACCCTGGTGTAAGATGTTCTTTAAACAGACACTGGGGTTTCAAAGAGCTCAAGGAAAAATGGAATTAAAAGATGCAGTTTCCCCACAATTTTGTTGAAGATGGTAGTGAAAGGTAGACAGATTCGGGATAGAGGGGTGTGTTGGACAGGGTTCTCTAGAGAGACAAACCAGATTGCTAGTAATTATATATAAATATATTTATAAAGATAGATATATAATACAAGAAATGAACCGTTAAATTATATACAGATAGATAATGCAAGAAATTAACAGTTAAATTATAAAGCAGTGAGACACTAGCAGTCCTTTAAGGCTTGAGAGCCACCAGTTGCCAGTCCCCTTCTGTAGAGAGAGCTGGGCTATATATACCCAGGCAGCAAACAGCAAGGCAGGTCTCCAACTGTCATCAACTGTTGGTCCCCAGCTCCAGAGATGAACATTCCAATCGTGTGGACTTAAAGGGACCTCAACTTACAGAAACTCAGTCCACAGGCTAGGCATCCCACAGGTAGTGTACCCCTTTAAACTGAGGCACAGAACAAGCAAGGTGAGGCTCACCAAGCCATTTATCCCTCTGCCCTTCAGTTAATCCTACTTGTGTTTATCGGCCAGGCTGGCACCATAAACTATCGCAAGGGGTTTGTCTCCACTAAATGCTAAACAAAAGGTAACCAAAAATTAGCTGGCATGCCACAATAAAGGGGTTTTAAAATATCAGGCACACATTAGATGCCTATGGGGCAATCAGCTGGGCATGCTCAGACCAACATCACCGAGGTACAGGTGAAGGTCAACCTGGGCCTGCACACAAGGCACTAGCAACATTATGTCACACATGTGCCTAAACTCACCCACTAAGAACAGTCAATACCCTCAAACACACACACACACACACACACACACACACACACACACACACACCACCACCACACCCTTTAGGAGGGGATAAAAAGTGGGCAGGCTTCTTTTTCAGGTTGGAGGGCACTGAGAAGCAAGAACTGGGGAAAACCATCTCAGAAACCTAACAGGAGTATGTGCTTTCTGAACCAAAGATTTGTACTAAGAGATGATAAAGCAATGAAATTCTTCTGCCCTGTATGAATGGCATCTTCTTTACATTGTTAAAATTAAAAAAAATTTAAGCATTGCCATAGAGCCAATTCCTACTCATAACAACCCTATGGAGAAGAGTGGAACTCTCCCATGAGACTGCCACAGCTCTCTCCTGTGAAGCTGATGGTGGGTTTGAAGCTAAAACCACCAAACACATCAAGTAGAAAGAAAATGTTTTGAGAATGACGATGGCAACATATGTACAAATGTGCTTGACACAATGGATGTATATGTATGGATTGTGATAAGACCTGTATGAGCCTCCCAATACTTTTTATAAGTTGTAGGTATATATGGCTTGTGGGCGCTAGGCAAGCTCTCTACCTTGTTGCTTGGAATACCAGATTAGATTACACCACCTGAGTAGAAGCCTGCCTTCTTGGTGTTTATCCTTATAGGATTGAACTCATATACTGTGTCCTTGTACGATTGACTAGCTTCACTTGGCATAATGGTTTCCAGGTCCACCCATGTCATGAGTGCTTCATGGATCCATGGCTGTTTTTCAGGGATGCACAGTATTCCGTTGTGTGTATGTACCAGAGTTCTTCATCCATTCTTCTGCTAATGGGCATTTAGGCTGTTTCCAGATTCTTGTTAATGTGAAGTGTACTGCAATTAACAAGGGAGAGCATAAGTCTTTTGTGTTCTTATTACTTTGAGGTGTATGCCCAGCAAAGGTATTGCTGGATCAGATGGTATTTCTATTCCCAGATGTTTTAGGTAGCACCATCTTGATTTCAACAATGTTTTTTTGTGTGCGGGCTATCGTTGTGGGTGGAAGGTGATATCTCATCATTGTTTTGATTTGCACTTCCTGGATGGCTAGTAATCATGAGCACTTCCTTGTGTTTCTTAGCCATTTGAGTGTCATCCTTTGTGAATTGTCTATTCATGTCTTTTGCCCACCTTTTATTTGAATTAGTTGTTTTTCTTATTGAAGTGTTGTGGAATTCTATAGATTTTAGTAATTAGTACCTTGTCTGCTGTATCACTGATGTTTTATTTTTTTCCCCCAATCCCTGGATTTTCATTTTACTCTTTGGATGGTCTTTTGATGTGCATAAGTGTTTATTTTTAATGGGTCCCAGGCATTCCTTTTGTCTTCCACTGTGTGTGCTTCCTTTATTACATGTGGTACTTGGTGTATACCCTGCAATAAGGCCCTTAAGTTTGTTCCAATTTTCTCATTGATGATCTTTATAGCTCTGGGGTTCACATTTAGGTCTCCAATCCATCTTGAGTTAGTTTTTGTGCATGGGAGAGGTACTGGGTCATGTGTCATTCTTCTGCAGATGGAGATCTAAAATTTCTTTTTTGCACCATTTGTTAAAGAATGTATCCCTTTCCTATTTCATGTTTGGGTTTTTTTTTCCCCTTTGTTGAAAATCAGTTGCCTGTAGGTGGATGCTATTATTTCTGGGTTTTGATCTATGTATCTATCATTATGCTAGTACTAATATGCTTTGATTATGTTGGCTTTGCAGTATGTTTTGAGGTTGGGCAATGCAAGACCTCCTACTTTGTTTTCTTTTTGAGAAGTTCTTATTTATTCTGGGCCTCATCCCTTTTCATGTGAAGTTGGTAATTACTTGTTGTTGTTGTTGTGTTCCCATTTCTTTAAAGAAGGAAGTTGAACTTGGAAGTTGTACCAGCACCAGGCTGTTTCGACTGCTGCGGCTAGGTAGATCACAGTAGACCAAGTAGAGTCAGGCCTCTTCTTGGTTCTTCTTTTTTGAAAGTTATCTGCTCTCTTGGGCCTTTTGCCTACCCTTAGGAAATTGGTCATCCATTTCCCCATTTCTTTAGAGAATACCTTTGGGATTTGGATTATGTTATATCTCTAGATTGCTTAAGGGACCATGTGGAGAGCCTGCAAATAGATTTTTTCTTCCACCGTCATTCATAGCACACTGAGTTCAGAATTTAAGCTCTCCCCCAGATTTGGATTTCATTGTTCACAATCCTTGGATCACACAGGCTGGTGTGCTTCTTCCATGTGAGTTTAGTTAATGCCTCCCTTAGATGGCTGCTTAATTGAAGACAAGCCTTAAAGACCCCAGATGCTATTCTTTATGATAGCCAGGCACCATCTGATTTCTTCACCATACTTTGCTCTAGCACCCATATCTTCAGTGATTTTTTTTTATGAAGGCAAGTTTCACAGATTTTTTTAATGGAGCACTGTACACAAGGATAATACCCATGATTTTGTGTGCCAATCTATGATTTCACTAATCTTGGGACATGTCAGCTCACCCAATAGCAAGATAAACATGGGTTTACATGTGCTCCTTTACTAATCTGTAGCAATTCGTTTCACAGGTTTTTCATCATAACCCATGTGAAGCCGTTTACTAAAGATTAGTAAACACAAGTCACCACTGAGTCAATGCATACTCATAGTGACCCTGTAGGACAGGGTAGAACTGCCCCAGGTGTTTCTGAGACTGTAGCTCTACAGGAGTGGAAAGCCCCATCTTTCTCCTGTAGAGCAGCTGGTTTCAAACTGCTGACCTTTCAGTTCGCAGACCCAAAGTAACCAATACCCCACTAGGGCTCCCAAATAAACACAAGTCAACCAGTGCTGTTTGGGTTCAAGATTTAAAGAGTAGCACGGTGAATTAATAATCTCAGGAAACCCTCTCATCTCAACTTGTCCAGGAAGTGGGCACTATTCAAGAACTTAAATTCTATTCTGTTTTCCTTTTCTGTACTCTGAAGGCCCATCTATTGTGACCCTGATCAGGACAGTTGGTAGCAGTAGCCAGACACTTTCCAGGTCTCAGTAAATGAGGCCATGGCTGGTGTCGTCTGCCAGCCCTGTCAGTGTAGCTAGTCCCAACAAATCATTATGGGTCCTGTAGGTGCAATTGTACAGCTATAGTATGTAAAGTTATAGAGAATAAGAGACAGGAGAGAGAGTAAAATGAAGGAGTCAGACACATTTCATGGTAGCATGGTCACCTCAACCCTGCTTGGTGGTGCACGTGGGGATGTAGAAGGTGGGCAGGGCAGGAGAGGGAGTGGGGAAGGAGGACCAGAGGAGAGGGGACAGGGCCAGAGAGAGTGTTTCTTTATTGTTTGGGGGCTATTTATAGATAGCCATAAGACATGGATATTCAGGAGTTACATACATCACAAGGTGGGTGCTAATCACAGTGAAGTCCCTGAGCTCACAGGTGAGGAAACACAATACCTGCATTAGGGGAAGACATGATGGGGGATGGGTGCCTCGATGGGAGGACATAATCGGGGAATGTCTGTCTCTACAAGGAGACAGAATCAACCACGTGCTCACTTCAAGGCAGCATCGCTGTTAGGGGAGAATCTGCAGGAGTGACATTTGTTAGTTTCCCACAATAAACTAGTTTCTTCTCTCAAATTTGAGTGTTAGGCCGAAAGGGGGACTGGTGGGGCAGGCAAGTGGAGCAATTACCCTGACCACAGTCACAGCAGTGACAATAACTCCTGAGGATGGCCTATAAAGCCCAGATGCAGAAGAATCGGAGCTCCAGACAAGCATTGTTACATCGTTACATTGTTACAGTGTTACTAACTGCCCGCTCACCTTGCAAAACAGCCAGACAGCAATGGAAAATTCCTCAAATGCCTTTACCTCAGACCAGTACCATAAAACCCTTCCCCTCTGTTCCAAGCAGGACAACTTCTAAGGCCCCTAACTAGGGACCGGGAGCCTTGCCCCAGAGCTCTGAAATAAACCTTCAAAGCGATTTTCTGCCTTTCCCTTTTTTCTTTCTGTTGCCAAATCTGCCTTATAGTGAGGTCCCCTTTCTCTTTTGCTCCTAACAAGTAGAGACTAACAGCTGTATCTTAAAGAACTGCTTGAAAACTTTCATGTTGGGTCACCAGGTAGGAGTAGAGCCCCTCACTTGCACAATGTGCCTTTATTTCTTCCCAGTAACCCAACTGTTTCAGGGCTTTCTTATCTTGAACAAAAACACCAGAGCTGGACATAGAGCTTCATACAGCTCTGAGCATGTTTGCCTGAACCCCCCACGGACACGCATACCTCCAACCACAATGACAAATGGATACAGGCTAAAGAACGAGTTTTACTTTTATGTACAGAAAACTAGCTGTGTGCATTTACCCACTGTGGTGCCAACTTCTTTGACCTTGGCCTTTTCCAGCTTGGTGATGTGAGCCACTAACTTGGGGCCCAGGACATTACCTCCCCAGCTGATCTCATCCTATCCGTCCATGTAGTTGGTCCTGATTGCTACCACCAGCTTAGCCAGGGCTACAGGTCTCTTGTGGACCACCCACCAGGCCTTCCCCTTAATGATACAGTGGGGGACCCCCATTTATGACACAGGAAGACATTTTATGGCAAGAAGACAACTAGCTTGGTAGGGTCCACACTATGTGATCAGCGCCAGTTGAGCTTTCTTGTTTTCCACCAGGGTGGTGACAGTATTAATTCCAGCTCACAGAATAGGCCGCCTTTTGGGGGTGGGTGGGGATGACATCCCTTTGGTAGCAGCTTTCTTCTCTGCCCAGGCCTGCAGCCTCTGATGTTTCTCATGCTTCATTTAAGGCCTATACCTGTGGGCCAGTTTCAGCAGGTGAGTAGCTGACAGTGCAGGGCCTGGGTGAACTGGCTGATGGCAGGCGGTATGTGCCTTCTGTCACAATAGCTGACAGACGTGAGGACCCTCTTTGGCTGGATGTCCTGATATACCGAAATTCTTGGGCCTTTTCTTAAACAGGGGTCCACCGTATTCTTGGCTTCCTGATGACCACAGGGGCTGGGGCCACTTGCTTGCCCTTCTTTCCAGTCAGCACGTTGGGCTGCTAGCTGAGAGCGCTGCTCGCAAACCGGTACCCCTCAGATGGCATTCATCTTTCTAAGATGAAGAATATGAACTCTGTGAACACATACTAGGAGGTACCTCCCCCAAAAGCATTGTGCTGGGCAGAGCAGAGCTTTCATAGTACACATTTTTCCTACTAGGCGAACATCAAGCAACTCACTCTGAGTTAGTGCACCCAGTGGCGTTGCCTGGGAGGATTCTCTCTGGTCAGTTAATTTTTTTTGTATAAGCAATTTCACTCGAACCTTGGTTTTTTTGTGATGGCTGATTTAAGAGAAGTGTGCAGCTGTGAAATTTTGTTTCCTGCTCAGGAAAAATGCCTCAGAAACTGTTGTGGTGTTGATCACAGCTTACAAGGACAGTGTCATGGAAAAAACTCAAGTGTATGAGTGGTTATTTTCATTTCAAAAAAGGTGAAATGTCGATTGATGGCAAATCTAGTTCTGGACATCTGACTTCCCAAACGGGCAAAAATGTCAACTCATATTGCATTTGGAGTTGATTCCACCAAGTCAGACTGCTAATCAAGCTTTCTATTTAGAGGCACTGAAAGGATTGCATGACAGTGGGACAAAAAAGGCCTGATTTGTGGCAGACAGGGTACTGGTTTTGTCACCATGAAATGTACCTGCTCATGCAACCATCTCAGTGTGCTAGTTTTTGGCAAAAAAACAAAAACAAAAAAACATGTCTCTCTTGTCCCATGCACCTTATTCACCTGACCCCACTCTGTGCAACTTCTTTTTGTTTCTGTGAATGAAGAGGGAGATGAAAAGACAGCGAGATTTGACATTATAGAAGAGGTGAAGAAACAAATGAGGGCGGTGCTGTCAGTCATCCAAAGATTGAGTGTGAAAAATGTTTCCAAGAATGGAATCGCAGACATGATGCCCCTCAGTGACTAAGGGCGATACAGGGGACAGCACCGGAGACACAGTGTGGGAATTGCACCTGACCTGATCCCACCACACCGAGGCAAATCACTGGGGGAGTGTAGCGGAACAGCAAGAGAATGGAGTGGCAAGGTCCCCAGGGAATGCTGAAAGTGGACTTTGGGGCCAGGGCGTGGTGCCCCAACAGACTGGACTGGAAAACGCTCCTAAGGGCCAGCAAACGACCCCTGAACTAACTACAAGCTTTTCTCTTGTGAAAAAAAAAAAAAAAGAATGGAATCGCAGATTTGACAAATGGAGGGTATTTTGAAGGTGATAAGGTTGTTTGGGGAAAAAAATTTAAATACACAGCTTTGGGGGTAAAATCCATTTTGGTGGTGGGGGGGTACCCCCTCATATGATGATTTTTAAAAGTTTGTGAAAAAAAATTAGTGAAGCCCACCTCGCTATTTTGTAAACTGAGCTTCCCATAAAGACTAAGGTCATAAACCTTCAAACCCAGAAAGCCTAACCGTGCAAGGTGTTTGGTCTGAGAAGTATCTGTAACCGTGTCCTCATTGAATAGATCATATGTGTATGTGCACAAATACACACAAACCTCTATTTCCCTGGCAGGAGAAGGTGAGGCTTTCTTTTTTAATGGTTTTACTAGCACTTCATCGACATGTCATACAATTCAATGATTGTAGAGCAAACCAGCCTCTGACAACCGCAGGGTTTGTAGGTGCAACTGTACAGCGATAATCCATCAAGATAATAAAGTCAGAGAATAGGAGGGATAAGTAGGAGAAGTTAAAATAAAGGAGTCAGACACATTTCTTGGTCACATGCTTACCTCAGCCCCTCTTGGTAGTCCACGTGGAGGTGAAAGAAGAGAAAGCGAGACTTTAATGTCTTGGGGCATTTATAGGTAGGCACAAGTCATGCATATTCAGGAGTTACATAAGTCACCACCAGGTGGATGGTAATCACAGTAAAGTTCCTAAGCTGACAGGTGAGGCAACCTAATGCCTGCATTGGGGGAAGGCATGAGGGGGATGGGTGCCTCCGGTGGGAGGAGATAATCAGGGAATGTCTGCTCCTATAGTGAGACAGAATCAACCATGTATTCACTTTAAAGCAGCCTAGCTGTTAGGGGAGAATCTGTCGGAATGATGTTTAAAGCAGGATAATGTACTTGGACTATCTCTCTAATTTACCAAAGTGGAGTCTTTCCTACTGTGGAATATTAGCTTTCTATGTTCCCTCTCTTATAAATTAGGAATATAGTCCTGGTCATATTTCTCTGTGTTAGTTTCCCCAAAATAATTCAATTTCTCAAAAATAATTAATACCAAGAAGAATAGTACAACTATCACCACATTCGATTCTAGAGCATTTTCTTCTTCTTTGTACTCATTGTTATTCATGTAATTAATTTTTTCCCTAATTGTGGCAAAAATATATGCATCAAGTCTCCAATTCCACAACTTCTACATGTATATTCCAGTGCCAGCAATTATACGCTTTGCTTTGTACAACCATTATTGATGTCCTTTTCAAAATTATTTCACCACCATTAACATAAACTCAATGCCCCTAAGCAACAACTCTTCCTCCTTCATCCATGGTAACTGTTGGCCAAATTAGGTTTCTTTTTATCTTTTTTTAGTTAGAGGAAGCTTTCTACTCCTGTAGAGCTGCAGTCTTGGAAACCCACAGGGGCAGTTCTACTCTGTCTGATCAGATCACTATGGGTCAAATTGACTCAATGGCAGGGAGTGTTTGGTATACTTGTACACACACATGCCTGTGCACATAGATATGTACCCATACACTAGTGTTTATTATTGGTGTTATAGTTCAAGTAGATATGTCATATTCTTTAGCACAAACATCTACACATCTTTTTTCTCTTGTGTATTTACAGTAACATCACTTAGTCAAGAAGTGTTCATTTTGTGCACATTTGGTGTTATTTTTCCCATCATCTGAAATAACAAGTACTGGGAAGAGTCAAGATGGCGTCCAGGTAGAACCACCCACCTGGTGCTCCTGTTGTTAGACCAGAAAATTAAGAGATAGGCATGGGAAGCAAGCACGAGAAGACCAATGATTCCGGAGACACTTGGAGGGAGGAGGAGGCAGGGCAGAGAGTGGTGAGCAACCTATGCTATAGACAGGGGAACAACTAGGGAATCAAAATCAACAATAAGGAGGACATAGAGATCTGGGGGGTGTTGGAGTAACAACAATCTAGTTGAGAGGAATTACTAAGCGGCAGAAGGGCAAGCATGAAGGTAGGGCAGGAGGAAGGTTAAAAGAAAACAGAGGAAACCTCTAGGAAGCAAAGGTATGGATAGAGGTATAAACATAGCTGTATACATCTGTAAATATATTAATTCATAAAAATAAAGGCATTGGCCTATGTACATATATTTATATGGCAATAAACTGAGGTAGTGGATGGACTTTAGGTCTCTGCTCAAGCCCTCCCTCAACACAAGAACAGTTGATTCTAACAACTAGGCATTCTGTGATGCTCACCCTCCCATGCCCATTGCTGCAGACAAAATGGGTGCATAAGCAAATGTAGTGAAGGAAGCTGATGGTGCCAGGCTATCAAAAGATATAGCATCTGGGTCTTAAATGCTTGAAGTTAAACAAGTGGTCACCTAGCAGAGAAGCAACAAGCTCAGATGGAAGAAGCATGCCAGATTGTGTGATCATTAGGCGTCAACAGGATCAGGTAATAGGCATCAGAAGACCCAAAACAAACAAAAAAAACATACTGTTGAGAATGAGATGAGTCGGAGCAGAGACCCAAAAACCGATCTGTAGACAATTGAATATCCCCTCACAGAAGGGTCATAAGGAAGGGATGAGTCAACCAGGGTGCAGTATAACACTGATGAAACACACAATATTCCTCTGGTTCCTTGCTTCCTCATCCCCCACTATCATGACCCCAGTCCTGCCATTCACTTGGGGCTAGACTGGAACATGTGCACAGGTACAGATAAAAACTCACAACACACAGAATCCAGGTCAGATAAACCTCTTAGGAACAGAAATGGGAGTAGCGATACCAGGATAGGGGGGAGGTGGGAGGAGGAGGGGAGGAAGAGGGAACTGATTACAGTGATCAACACATACTCCCCTACCCTCCTACCTTCCAACCCCCAGGAGGATGAACAATAGAAACATGGGGGAAGGGAGACAGCGGTTGGTATAAGATAGGAAATAATAATAAATTTATAATTTATCAAGGGATCATGAGGGTAGGAGGGTGAGAAAAAAGAGGAACTAATACCAAAGGCTCAAATATAAATGTTTTGAAAATGATGGCAACATATGTACAAAGATGCTTGATACAATTGATGTATGGATTGTTATAAGACCTGTAAAAGCCAATAAAATGATCTTTAAAAAAAATGAAATAACAAGTATTTACCATTTAAAGGGTGATTCCTCCCCTTTCCCCCATCCATCCTTGGTAACAACCAATGAATTGGCTTCTGAATATATATATATATATTCCATTCTTGTCTTCTTGGCAGCTTTGTTGTCTGAACATCACTGCTACGTTTTGCTTTTCCCATTGGGGTGGTGGCCATGTATGGGGCTGCTAACTAACAGGTCAGCAGTTTGAAATCAAGAACTGCTCTGTGGAAGATGAGGCTTTCTACTCCTGTGAAGTGTCCAGTCTTGGGAACCCACAGGGGCAGGTCTACTTTGCCCTGTAGGGTCACTGTGAACCAGCATGACTTGATCGCTTTTGTTTTTGGGTCCCATTGATAACATTGGGTTTGTTTTCTGGCTTCTAGATGTCCCTTTTGTTGATTTTATTTGCAAGTTTGTACTCTAAGTGAGCCCAGTTTATTTAGCAATTAGTACAATTCACTGGGGCAAGGATTTGGCAAGTAGTTGGTAGTTTTTAGTTTTGTTTTTCAACAAGGTTATAGAGAGCACCTCCTGAAGAGGTAGTTGGCTAAGACAGGGTGTTAGGAAAGAGAACGATATCATAAAGTAAATTCAGATGTAGCAAATCCACATTGCATTTTATTGAAATAGTAGTGGTTGGACAAATCTTTTTCTTGGGGTCTTTATTACTTTACCAACATGAAAATACAATAATTTGAAGAAAAAAAAGAATAATTTGGGCGAGGTGGTTGTTTCCATGAACTCTTAGAAGTTCTGAGAATTAAAGTTACAAGATGCAAAAAAAAGTTCTTGGCATATCAGGTCTCAAGAATTCTTATTGCTAAGAGAAAAGAGAGAGAGATGTGTTGGTTACTTACAGCTGCTGTAACAGAAACATAAGCCGGCAGCTTTTTAAAGAAAAATGGATTTTTTTCACAGTTCTGGAGGCCAAATCAGGGCCTCAGTTTCAATTCTTTTCCTTGCTGGCATCCTCAGGCACTCTTTGGAATTCCTGGGTTTATAGTCCATCCTCACATGGGGTCTGTGTGTCCCTCTAGCATCCTCGTCCTCTCTATGTTAATTTTTCTTTTTTTATAATTTAGAAGTATTTGGATTTATTCCTCGATTTGGCAGCACACAAACAGAAGTAATTACATTTAGCATTTGCCCTACTAGTTAATGGGCTAATTAACACAACAACCTCATATTTCCAAACAGAATCTTATTTACAGGCTAGGATTTCATTATGTATTTTGGGGAGACAAAAATCTATAACTGCAGGATACAAAAGTGGGAGTAAAGTGCTAAAGAAACAAGCCCCGTGTTCGCTTCGGCAGCACATATACTAAAATTGGAACGATACAGAGAAGATTAGCATGGCCCCTGCGCAAGGATGACACGCAAATTCGTGAAGCGTTCCATATTAAAAAAAAAAAAAAGCCCCCAAACAACAACAAAAACCCTCCTGTCTCAAGAGACAACAGAATATGTGATTGACTTTCATATATATATGAAAGTTTTTTCCCCCAAGTCCTTTGCTTATTAGTGTTGAAATCAGCTCATCAGATTTGTAAATTACCGCTGTGGTAATTTTCATTTACTTTTCTAAATGCTGGTAAGGTTTTTCTTTTAAGAACTGAAATAACAAAAAAGAATCAAAACCTAGGATTTCTAAAATCCATCGATTGTTATTACTCCATATGGGCCTCTATTTTAAAAGTGAGTTATGGAAATCCTATCTATAACTCTACGTGGTTCACTATATTTCTTAATTTTAAGATTTCGATGGATATAATTTTGATATTCTTTAATATATTAGACCAATCAGTATTAAACAGTAATTCAAAAGTATAATATAAAATCGGAATTGGGAAAAAAGGAGCTGATACCAAGAGCTCAAGTAGAATATGTTTTGAGAATGATGGCAACAAAATGGATTGTGGTAAGAGCTGTATGAGCGCCCCCCCCCCCCGTGATTTAAAAAAAATCATTATGTCAATAACTTTAATTGATAATTTTCAATTTTATTTTTTCCATTTTCCCTCAGAGCCACATGGCTCATGCACTAGTTTGCCAACCCCTGCAATAAGGATGACAGTCACCCCCAAGCCCTGCAGCTAGGTGTGCTGTTACAAGGCTCCTCCAGAGCCCACTCGGAACACAAGACAAAGATAAGAAGAGCATATATTGAAAAAGTTTATATTTAGCATTAGCCAGCTGGGCTCACTTTAGATGATTCCAATTTTGTTGGCAACATCTAAAGCGTCATAGTCAGGAGCCAGTCGAACATAGGCCTTCTTCTCCCCTTCAGGCCTGATCAAGGTGTTGACCTTGGCTACGTCAATGTCATAGAGCTTCTTCACAGCCTGTTTGATCTGGTGTTTGTTGGCTTTGACATCCACAATGAACACAAGTGTGTTGTTATCTTCGATCTTCTTCATGGCAGACTCTAGTCAAGGGGAACTTGATGATGGCATAATGGTCTAGCTTATTTCTCCTGGGGGAGCTCTTCCGAGGGTATTTGGGCTGCCTTCTTAGTCTCAAGGTCTTGGGCTGCCGGAAGGTGGGTGACGTGTGGATCTTCTTTTTTTTGTGGCTGTGGACGCCTTTCAGCACGGCCTTCTTGGCTTTTAAAGCCTTTGTTTTGGCTTCCGTTTTGGGAGGGGCAGGAGCTTCCTTCTTTGCCTTCGGCGCCATCTTTGTGAAAAGGCGTGATTTTTTTTAATCAGAAAAAAACACCTTGAAATAACAGTGCTATAAGGAAGCTGTACCATACTTCATGTGCTTTTCCATCAAGGTTCTCAAAGATGTTTGCAAACAAGAAAATACAGGAATTTGAAATGGCATGCCTAAAAATGTTATTCCAACTAACAGTCCCTGGTCAACTCTGACACAAGAATGGCCAGCATGTTGGAGGCACTGAGGCCTTCTACCCCCTCAGCGGCCTTGCGATTCACAAGTCAGGATGCCCGTTCTGAGTGCTCCCGATGACGTGGTCCTCATTGTCCTACAGGGCCGCCAGGGCCCAGGTGAGTTTTCAGAAGCACTTTGCTAGCTCTCTCCTCTCTTCCTCTGGAAGGTCCCCTCGAACCATGGGTGACTCTGAAAACACCCCGCGGCATCGCTTCCAGCCCAGGGCAGCGCGCGGGGCACCTCAGTAGGGCAAACGCAGGGGAAAAGGCTCAAAGGAATGCCAACCCCCCCACCCCACCCCCGTCCATCAGCAAGGGGGAGACCTAACTGTAACCGTCCCCAACGCTCCATACCCTCACATGCTGGACTTGCTACCAGGAAGAGGAGGAGGGGGATTTGCTGGCAACGCAACGGTGTTTTTTGTTGGTTTGTTTTTGTGGCGGCTCTATTAGCAAGAAACTCTAGTATCCGTGACTTCTGAGGTATTTAGTTCACCCGGAGGCAGAACTCTGTGTACTCATACCGCGACGTGCAGTAACGGCTGAAAACCAACCACGAAGTAGCCGGGCTCGTCTGGTTTTGTGAAGTGTGATTATTCAATAACTGACCTTGGCGCGGGAAGAACACGCCCGACGCCCGCTCCGGCTCCCGCGCAGGCGCACGCCGGCCCCGCCCACCGAGTGACGACATCGCCACGCCCCCGGTCACGAGACGCGACGTCACGTGACGGCCGCTCCGCCCCGCCCGCCGCAACGGGCCACGCTCACGTGAGGTGGGGGGGCCCGGGCATCACGTCGAACCTAAAGTGATTACCGTGTCCTTAGAACGTGGACGCGCCCCCCTTTTCTTCGTTACGGACCGCGTGCCGACCCCCTCCCGCCGGTCTCCGTGGCTCGCCGTCTTTACGCGTCCCCGCACCCCAGTCATGGGTCCCCGCCGGCGTGGTTGGGACCATTCGGCTCTAAGCCGGGGGGGGGCGCATCGGGCCCGCGTCGGCGAGGGGCCGTGGGGGCGGCTGCTGCCGACGCGCTCCCGGCCTCGGCGCGTCTGGTCTGCGGGCGACGCTGCGCGAGGCCGGGCGCGGCTGCACCCGTCTCCGGGTCGAAGGCGCGCCCGGGCCGCCCCGCGGAGTCCACCCCCCCGCGGCCGGCGCTTGGTGTGGCCCGGCCGGGTCACGCGCTTGCGGTTCCGGCGGGGCGGCGCGGACTGTCCGCGCGCTCAGGTGAGGGGTCGGCCCGCGTTGTGGGGGTAGGGGCCGGCGGGGCGCGGCGGGGCTCGGGCTGTCGCGCAGGGCCGAGGCCGCTGACCGGCCCGCCAGCCTGCCGGGAGGTGGAAGGAACGATGGGGTCGATTGGCAAGAAGGGGTCGGGCTGGGAGCCTTGTCTGGGGTCGGAGGAGGGGCGCCGGGTTTCGGCCCCCTGGACCAGTGACTACTCGGGATTTGCGAGCGGGCCATGAGCTGGGGGAATGGGAGTTGTTGCTGGTAAGTGTGCAACTTAGCCGCGGGCCCGAGTCTGCGCGCCTTGCTCAGGGGAGGCGGGACTATCCTCGCCTTGCTCTTGCAGAAATGGAGGCTCCAGCCAAGGTTGACCTCTGCAGGTAGTGCAAGGAGAGCTGACATTCCAACAGGGACAGGCTGCCTCCTAAAGGACCTAACCCCCCATCCCTGCTGTGAGGCTCCTACCGCCAGGGACCCTCCAGGGACAGAGAGGAAGCCAGACCGGTCTACAGGGTCAGCTGGAAAGGGCACAACTGAGTTTTGAGTTGATCTGGGCTTTCTCAGTGAGGGGTGATGGTGGTGGTTTGCAGTGGAAGGGGTCTGCCAGACCCTGAGATATGGAAGGGGGAGGGTAGGGTTAAGGGGGTGAGGGCCAAATCCATGACCTCTATATATAGAATGTGCAGATAGAAAGGTGACCTGTTAGGGTCACTGATGATTTTTTTTCATTTAATTTTGCTTTTTCTCACCCAGGTTTTGCCTTGCCTCTGATTTGTATTATGGCTCCTGTTCTTCCAGGCTGGCATTCTGAGGCCCCTCTGGCAAGCTGATAGGTCTGTATTGCTTCTCCAGGGCAAGGAGCTGAACTAACCTGCTCTCTAGTTTGATAGGTGTGCTCAGTGGTATCCTTACCACCTGCAGAGAATGTGTGGTTCAGGGATTGGTTAGTTGCAGATTGAGGTTCACACTGGTGGTAGCAGAGTGTGTGGAGAGCTTGCTAAAAGGAAATACTTGATTTCTGGGCCTTGGATACCTGGCACTACCCATTGGTACCCAGTTGGGTTGGCAGAAGAGACTTCATTTTGAAGCAGAGAAAGACCATATCCATCCAGTGCTGGAGGTGCTAGCCCACCAACATTGCCGCTGAGTTATTGAGGAATAGTGGCATATGACACTTCATTTGTTCTGCTAAAGTCGTATGTCTAGAAACTAAACAGTAGCCTGGGCAAAGTCAGTCATAGTAGATCCACAGTGTTGGTGAGTCTGAGCAGGAAATAATCTCCTGTGGATTTTTTCCATTTTGCTCTCACTGGGATCCCAGTCACTGATTTGTGGTCTTCTGTGTGAAATATGTCTGATGCTCACAGCTGGTCAAGAATCACTGTGATATTTCATGTCCACAGTGTACTGTAGTCTAATCCTCATAGCCCTCTGAAATAGGTCCAGGGCACAGAGCAAGCACTCCATGGGGTGAGAGAGGAAGGTGAGTGCAGAGATCGCTGTCACTTCCACAAACTTAGCCAGGGTGTAAGGGAAGTTGAACCGAAAGGCTCTCTCTTCCAGGTACTCGAATCATGACTTGGACAATCATGTCTAATGGATTGCCTGGCAGGGGAAGCATGCCTGCCTCTTGGGTTCTGGAAAACTCATTGAATAGATGTTAGGTGTACTCAGAAACAAATGTAAAAATCATTAAATTAGACTATTTCAACTGTTATATCCAAGGTGGGAAGACCCCTGGTGGAGAAATGGTCAAAGGGTTGGCTGTTAACCCAAAAGTTGGAGGTTAGTACCTACCTAGCAACTCCAAAGCATAAAGACCTGGGCTGCTTCTGTAGAGATTACAGTCAAGAAGCCCTATTGGGGAGTTATACTCTGTCACATGGTTACTCTAAGTTGAAAATATGCTGAGTCAATAAAGTGATGCAAGTGGTTAACAGCAACACCTTGATGCCATTGAGTCAATACCAGTGGATACCCAAACGAAGTTGAAAGCCCAGTCTTTCTCCCTTGGAGCTGCTAGTGGTTTTGAACTGTTGGCATGAGGATCTGCAGCCCAGCATGTAACCACTCTACTACCAGGGCTCCTGTGCAGTGGTTAAATATTCATTTGCTAGCCTCAAACTTGTCATTCTAACCCTACGCAAAGGCACCAAGAAAGACAGGTTGGAAATCCTTGGAGCAGTTCTGCTCTGAACATGTGGGATCACTGAGTCGAAATTTTGCTGTTGCGTGAAATGTTCTGTATGTGTCTATGGGGTCAAGTTGGGTATGTTCTCTAGTTCTTCTGTTGAGTCTTTTTAGTTCTGTCCTTCATCAAAAGTAGTGTTTTAAAGTCATCTTGACATTTTCATTTTTCAATTCTATTAGTTTGATTTCTGTATTTTGATACTTTTTTTAGTAGTTATCTGTTTATTGGATTTAGTTTTTTATCTTGAATTAGTATTTTTAAAATATTTATATTAATTGAATTATTAAAATCTTGCATGAACTTTTACATAGCTATCAAATGTTTTATAACATGAATTTTTAATATTGTTATTTTACCTTTAGACATTAATACATCCCATCTTTTGGTGCATAAGGATATTTTAATAACATATCCAATTCTTCCCTATCTTTTGTCTCCCCCCTTTTTTTTCTAAATCATTTTAGTGGGGGCTATTACTGCTCTTAATTTTGATAATCTTTCATTGGGGCATAGATTTTTATTATGTCTATGCCCTTTTTCTTTTGACCCTTTAATCCTTTGATGAGGGGGCTTCAAATAGTTCATGGGAAAATTCTGTTATCTTTCAATTCTATTTTTTCCTGGAACTTTTTGAAATTTCTCATTTAATGTCCATCTTTTTCTCTGTGCTGGTGCAAAAATAATGTGTTTTAGGAAAATTAATGCAAGCCTAGTCCCAAAGTGGAAATTAAAGATGTCCCGAATGCTATCCTACTCCATTATCACTTGTAACAACCACCATTCCTCCTCATGGTATATTCATTGCCTCAGGGAGCAGGTCCCATTGAACTCAACAGGCCTTTAAGGAAATGGTTTACATGGTTGTGGTTGCTAATACGTCCCAAATTTGAAGTTCATACATCTGGAGGATTCTGCCTATGTACAAGACTGCAGAACCTGTTCAAGTGGTAGGCTACAACTCAAGTCTCAAGAAGTAAGATGTGGGATCCAGAGCAGAGAGTGAAAAAGTCCAAAAATGAAAAGCAGATCTTACTTATTTCTGTGCATGTTCAGTTGGAAAGGGAAGATCGCAATGATGGCTTTGATGGAGATGTGGTTAATCCTGCAGCCAATACTCCAAAAGAAGCAAAGCTTAGTGACTTGATTCACACCCTCTAATAAGGTTTTCATTCAAAATTTATCCCACTCTCATCCTGTCTTATTAACATACAGATAGCTAGCTCACTTCACAATGGGCACAGGTGTAGCAGCTAGAATTTAGAATACATCATAAAAGGAAGAACTGTTTTTTGCCATAGTCTATTTTTCAAGAATAAATATAGCCATTAACTTGGTTTTTTGGTTGCCATTAACTTGTTATATATTTTTTCCCACCCTTTGATTTTCAGTTTATTTTTGTCTTTATGTCTGAGTTATATCTCTTGTAGACAGTATGTCAATGGGCCCTGCTTGCTTATTCATTCAGTTATTCTGTCTCTTGATTGATGCAGTTAAGCAATTTACATTCTGTGATTATTGATAATATGAATTTATTGTTCTCTTGCTGTGTATGTGGTTTATTTGGCAGGGGTGGGGGAGTTACTAGTTTCTTTGTTTCACCTAATTTTCTGTGTGGAGGTCATTTAATTTCATTGTTTTAGTGCTTATATTTTTATGGATTTCCACTTTAATTTTGTGGAAATTAATTTTCTTTGAGGTTACCATGTAATTTATTAATTTCTTCTCAGATTTGAAACAATCTGTTCTGTAGTGAAATTGACCTGATTCCCTTTTGAAAATTTTGTAACCACACTATTCTCTTTACTTTTGTTTATAGATTGTTAGCTCTGGCTCCCAATTATCAATTTGTAGATTTGTTTTACTTTGGATCCTTCTTTATATGTTGATTTCTCTGGAGTGTGTGGTCATGTGTGTTTAATCTCAGGTTGTTGTCCACCATTGTTGGTTTTCTGTTCAAATTAACTCACCCACTCACTGCCTTTGAGTCGATTCCAACTCTTAGCAACCCTGTAGGACAAGGTAGAACTGCCCCAGTGCATTTCTGAGACTGTAACTCTTTCCAGGAGTAGAAAGCCACCACTTTCTCCCATCGTAGCTAGGGGATTTGAACTGCTGGCCTTGTGGTTAGCAGCTCTAGAGTAACCTAATATGTCACATTTCTTGTAAGGTTGGTCTGGTTTTTACAAATTCCTTTAATTTTTGTTTTTCTGGAAATGATTTGATTTTGCTGTCATGTTTGAGGGACAGTTTTATTGGGTATATAATTCCTGGTTGGCATCTTTTTCTTTCAGAATTTTCTGCTTGTCAGCTTTCATGGCTGCATGATTTTCTGCTGAGAAACCAACGCTTGGTTGTGTTTGTTCTCTATAGGTAACTTTTCACATTGCCCCAGCTGTTTTCAGAATTGTTTCCTTGACTTTGGTTTTGGTGATTGTGACATTTTGTGGTGATTTTCTTTCACGATCTGACTTCTTTGGGGGTCTGTGAGTTCATTGAATATTTTCTGATATGTTATGATAATAGGGAAGTTTTCTTCCAACTGATCTCCAAAATCTGAACACAAACAAGTTATTCCTCTTGACAGTGTCCCACATAATTATTGGGCTTGCTTTCCTTCTTTTCTGTCCCCACCGCCTGTCCTGATTGTTCCTCTAGCAAATTCATATTCAGAGATTTGTTTTAAATCTTACTAATAAGATTTTCTGTTGAGTCAGTTCTAGTCCTTTGGCCTTACAGTATGTTATCTATTGTGGAAATCTTAGCATTAATCTTCTGGACTTGTTTGCTACTGTTGTGTGGATATCTTCCTTTTTCATTTATTTTTATTTTTTTATTGTTTGAAGTAAACTTGTTTGTCACAAGACTCCAAGTTTTCATTTATTTTCAGTTCTTCTAGTGTTTCAGAATTTTTAAAGGATTATATATGTGTTTTCTTGATTTTATCTGAAATTCCCTTGGTCTCTCAGTATGCTGAGGGTCCTTAAATATCATTCTTTTAAATTCTGTATCAGGTAGATGCAGTAGAATTTTTCTCAGTACATTTTCTGGCTTTGTATTTTGGTAATCTTTTTTTTTTCCATCTAAACAATTTTAAATCATGATATTGCTGACATATTTCACAATGTGTCAACATCCTCATAAATTCCTTGCTGTTCATGGTCATCTTTTTGTATCACTTTGGTTTGTTTGTATGAACTGAAATCATCTGTTGTCTTGGAGACTTAATGTTGTATTTGCATTTAACTGGTGATTGTATGTTAATTTATTCTTAGCTGCTTGCTCACTATCTGTCTCCTAGTGGGAGTGATAGAGGATGAATGTGTGTGCAATTCTTTGTTCATCATTTGTGTAGGGCAGTTGAGGGCAGGTTGGGCTGGTAATAGCTTCTGTTTATCATTGGTCAGGTGGTGCAGGAGTGGGTGGTGACCCCCACCCATGGGTAGGGCTGCTGGAGATGCAAGAATTGCTTGCCATTGTGGGCATTTTTGCTGTCTCCTGCTGGATGGGACAAAATAAAACAAGATCAAATAAAAATAATAAGGAAGGCAAAAGAAAACAAAGAAAAAGAATGAGAGCAGAGAAGTTGACAGGGACAGATGGTGTTCCTGCCTGGCTGAGAGGGTGGTAGGGGGTGGGCTACCCAGTACAGGTCTGTGCATTCTGCCAGCTGATAAGCTCCCTACTTCCTTATCCTTTCTCTGAAGCCCAGAGTTTCAGGATCATCATCCGGATTGGCTTCATTTGATCCTTCATGTCTTTGATGTACAGCGTCTGGTAGCATGTTTGCCTAATTCACCGTCTGGCCAGAAGTTGGAAGCTGGATTCTGTTAAATAACAGGAGGTTAGTATCCATGTTCTGCAGATAAACAAAAATTGATCATGTGCTGCTTTCATATGAGTATCTTGCTAGAATTTGTTTTTATGTTTTCTTGTACTAAAAACATAAAAATTTGACTTTCCAGTTAGTCAATGGGTCTTCCATTCAGTGGCATTAATTATATTCACAAGGTTGTGCATCGTCACCATTGTCGATTTCTAGAACTTCCTTTTCTCCACATAGAAACTTTGTACCATTAAGCAGCAACCTGGTAACACCCCCAGTAACCTCTGATGCACTTTTTCTCTAAATTTGCCTGTACACATTTCCTTCTCTTCCTTTTGTGCTTCTTTCAAAGAAGACACCACACTTCTCTTTGACTCCATTCCTTGCAGCTTCCCTTCCTTCACTCCACTTACAACCTGCACATCACCATCTGCTCTTCAGAACACTGCTCTCTTGGTGTGTGGATGGCATTGTATACTTAACTTCTGCCCCAGCTGATCCTCTGCCTCTGACCCACACTCCATCCTTCAGTGCCCTCTGCTGGCTCTGGTCGGGAATATAGTGACAACATGACTATCCTTTAAGTGGAGGAGCACCTCAGTTTTTCCCCTGCTTCCACCTTGACCTTAACTGGCAACTCCTGATGCTATCCCAACGCCCTAGATGTGCCCAGGTCATGCCCCAGTGAGGCCTGGAGCCATGCACTTTCCTCTGCTCCCCGGCCGCCCTGCTTTCCTCAGCTCTCCTGTAGGCCCTTTTGAGGGGTCCTTACTCTCTCCCTGGAAATCTACCATATGCCGTTCTCACCTTAGTGGTGTTTAGGAGCCCTAGTGGCATTGTGGTTATGTGTTGAGCTGCTAACTGCAAGGTCAGCAGTTTGAAACCACCAGCTACTCCACAGTGAGACCTGTTTTGCTGGTAGATTGTTTGAAACTATTCTTATTTTTTGAAACTATTTTTAAAACCCCATGGAACAATAAGCCATCTGGCATCATATTGTTTGAGTAAAAAAAGTCATTGGAGATTCATAGCTGCGCTATCATCTCAGTGACACTGAGTTTGGCTTTGAGGATGTTTTGTTTTTTTGTGTGGTATTTGCCATATTTTGCTCTATTTCTTTGTCATTCTGTCATTCTATTTTGGACTGTTTGTGCCCAGCACTGATTGCCGTTTTAACTAAAGATCTCTTGCGGTGTTGATATTTTCTTGTTTGCTTGGAACTCACGTGGGCCAGGGCAGGTCTGTCTGTGCCTCTGCATGCGACTGTTGGCACGGCCAGGGCTGAGGAGACACAGACTAGATGTGGGGCTCACCTCTGTGGGGTAGGGGCTGATTGGCAGTAGGGCTGACTTGCCCATGACTCCTCCTGGTTCCTGTGCACCAGTGTCAGGCCCTTTGTGGGGGTCATGGCAGGGGCCAACTGATGGTGTCTCCTTTCTCTCTGCAGGCTGCAAGTTAGTTCCTCAACACCATGAACGCCATTGTTGCACTCTGTCACTTCTGCGAGCTGCATGGTCCCCGTACTCTCTTTTGTACGGAAGTTCTGCATGCCCCACTGCCCCAAGGGGCCGAGAGTGGGGACAGTCCTAGCCAGGGTGAGCAAGCCGAGGAGGAAGAAGGGGGCATTCAGATGAGCAGTCGTATCCGATCTCACAGCCCAGCAGAAGGGGCCAGTGCAGAAGCCAGCAGCCCAGGCCCCAAAAAGTCCGACATGTGTGAAGTGAGTGCCCTCTTGGTTGCTGGAGCACCTGCTCCTGCCATCCTGGGGTGGGTTGTACAGGAGCAGGGTGGCCTGATGGAGTGGCAGACGCTCAGTGCCGTACTCTGATTTCTGTAGCCCAGTGTCCTTAAAGGCTCCCCAGTGGAAGCCTCTGTGTCACTTGGTGAGATAGGCTCTTCTGAGTGCGTAGAGCCAGGTGGTGTTAGGCCAGTCACTACAACATGACCAGCAGGCTCTATTGAGATACAGTTCCCAAGTGGATACTCGGTGGGCAGGAGATTAAACAGTTGAGGCCACCCATGAAAAATAGGGGGCATGTAGGGACTTGGGTGGGTCCAGCCAGGTTGTTGGAGGGACCTTGAGCAGAGTTACCCGTTAGAGGGGCCATATCTTATGGGAATGGGGTTGACTTGGTGGTCCCTGGTGTTTGGCCTTTGAGTGGGGGCCGCCACAGTCATGGCCTCTTTTGTGTTCCATGCTTGACCCTTTGCTCTGGCCCGAGGCCTTGCCAGTTGTTTGCATTGGGGCTGAGGTGGCAGGGTGGGTCACGTCACTCACAGTGATTCACAACTGAGTGCAGCCGAGCCTTGCCGTTTGCCAGCTCTGCGGCCCTGGGCCGCCTCCTTACCATCTCGGTGCCTCAGTGTCCCCGTGGGGGTTCTCACTGTAGTTTTCTCAGGTGCTGTGCATGGGATGAGACGAAATATGCAAAGACCTTATCCCTACATCTGGTAGATAAATGCTCAGTAACATCATGGCAGCCTGTCACTTTAGCATTTAACATCCTCAAATAAGTGATGAATCTTCTAAATTCAGAAATAAAAGGATCTGTTGGCTGCTTCCCAACTAACTGATTTTATTTTCGTTCTCCTGGTCAGGGCTGCCGATCCCTCGCTGTGGGTCATCCGGGGTACATCAGCCATGACAAGGAAACCTCCATTAAGTATGTCAGCCACCAGCACCCCAACCACCCTCAGCTCTTCAGCATTGTCCGTCAAGCCTGCGTGCGGAGCCTGAGCTGTGAGGTGGGAGACGTTTTGGGGGATCTCATGCTTTGCAGGTCAAGTCAGTGGCCCCCTGTGGAGCCGAGGCCTCAGCAGGTCTCTGGGCCCTGTGAATCAGTCCTGTGAGCTGCGCAGGCTTCTGCATTGGTGACTGGTTTTCTACCTTGAGCACCAAATTTAGATCACTTGCTCATTCTCGTTTGATTTATATCTAAGGTTAGGACTCTTTTTAAGTACGATTTCACAGCATTCGAACATAACCTTTTAATGAAATTTTGGTCCTCATTTTAAGCTCTAATGGCCCAGGGTGTGTTAGGTGTGTAATTCTGTTCCTGGACCCTGTGACTGCTGGTGTGAGGTTCTAGTTTTAATTTTTGTGGAGTGTTTTGTCTGCCACAAATAGGTTCATAACTGAGGTACTAAAACCTCTTTTCCCTGGTGGTTGCCCTGTCAGACAGATTGTGCGCTCTGGCTGCCAGGCTTCATTTATTGTGGCTGTGTGTTGCTATTCAGCTGTTTTTCCTATTTACATGTCCTCCTGCCCTCTGGGCTGAGATCAGTTTGAATCCACCAGGTGCTCCTCAGGAGAAAGACAGGGTTTCTTCTGTAAAGAGTGACAGCTGTGGCCACTTCCAGAAGCAGGTCTCCCCTGCCCTCAGGGTCCCTGTGAGTCGGCATGGACTCGATGGCAGTGAGCTTGCTTTCTAATCTGTTCACTGCCATCGAGTCGATGCCGACTCACGGTGCCCCTGCAGGGCAGGGGAGAGCAGCGCCTGTGGGTTTCTGAGACTGACTCTGCAGGAGTAGAGAGCCTCATCTTTTTCCTGCGGAGGGGCTGGTGGTTTCAAAGGGCAGACTGCGGTTAGCAACCCAACTTGTAACTGCTATGCTACCAGGGTTCCTGGAAAGCGAATTACTCTGTATTAGAATTGTGAGTGAATTACCATGAGGGAGGGATCTGTAATAGTCTTCTCCTAAAAATATCGTATGCAAATTTTATGGACTGTGTAGTAGCTATTTTGACCTGCATGATTCTGAATTATATTCCAGATCGATATATTTCAGCCGAGAATTGATGGAATATTTATATAGGAAAAAAGTTTTTTTGGCTTCAAGTAGAAACAACCTATTTGACTTGTGTTTCTTGATAACCAGTGTATTCAGAAAGTGATCAGATGAACAGATGAATGCAAAATTTCCCTGGTTCCCTCCTCTGCCTAGCAATTCATTCTGGGTAATCAGTGCAGACAGAAGTCTGAAGAGCTGGGTGGGACTCTGCCCTTGAGGCTCGGGAGGACTGCTGCGTCCCATTACTGCCATGTTCGCAGGTCTGCCCTGGGCGTGAAGGTCCCATCTTCTTTGGAGACGAGCAGCATGGTTTCGTATTCAGCCACACCTTCTTTATCAAAGACAGCCTGGCCAGGGGCTTCCAGCGCTGGTACAGCATCATTGCCATCATGATGGATCGCATCTATCTCATCAACTCCTGGCCCTTCCTGCTCGGGAAGATCCGAGGGATCATCGATGAGCTCCAGGGCAAGGCCCTCAAGGTGCAGTTAATTGATGGGAGTGGGGCCTGCTGGGGTGGGCCCTGGCCTCTCCAATTTCTATTTCCACTGGGACTGCATGTGATAAACTCATGGTGGTTCAGCCCCAAATTGCCATCTTGGTCTCTCCTGCCCCCACTGTTCTCTCGATTCTTGCTCAGCTCGTTTACTCCCGGCTCATGGTGTTCAGGCCCAGGCTTCATCCCTGCTTCTGTCAGTCACATAGCATATCCACCCCTAATGAGATTTCTAGTGTGGCATTACCTGTCACTGTAGAGCAGGGTGGGCTCTGGTCAGATGCCCCTCAAGCCTCAGCAGATTACAACCACAAGGGTTTGCTTCTTGCTCATGCCGAGAGTCCATTGCAGGAGGCCCAGGGGGGTCTGTTTATTGGCAGCCAACTGAGTGGCAGCCAACTGGGATGCTGCTCATTTGCCCTGTGGAGGGAATAGGACACTGAAGGGCTCTGCTCTTTTTAATTTTATTGGCCAGAACTAGTCGCATGCCTCACACCTCACCAGGGAAATCCTCCCTGTGCTTGGGAAAGGGGTCTGGGGATGTTTAGAGAGCAGCGCTGATGACTGCCTGAGCAGGTCATCTGCCTGAGGCGTGCATTGTAGGAGAGAGTCGGCACTGGTCCCTCGCTCGGGCAGCTGTTACTCTCTCTGGGGAAGCAGAGCCTTGCTGGGACCTGCATCGGGGCGGGGCAGGCTCAGAAGTGGGCTGTGAGGGAGCGGCAACCTTGGCTGCCTGCTTTGGCTCTGATACTGAGCTTCCCTTCCCTGTGCACTTCAGGTGTTTGAAGCAGAGCAGTTTGGATGCCCACAGCGCGCCCAAAGGATGAACACAGCGTTTACACCATTCCTGCATCAAAGGAATGGCAACGCAGCCCGGTCACTGACCTCTCTGACCAGCGACGACAACTTGTGGGCATGTCTGCACACCTCCTTTGCTTGGTAATGAGCTCTTCACCTGTTGGCTGGGTGCGGTTATGTGCTGGTTGGAGAATGCTGCAGATTGGGTTGTATTGAAGCATGGAGTGGAACAGTTCCCTCCTTGCTTCTGTGGAAGAGCTCTGGGTGTACAATCGTTAGGCAAGCGTGAACACGCCATCTTGGAAGATGGTGCTGCAGGCGAGGAAGGGAGCCCCGGCCCTTCGCAAAATGGAAGCCAACACAAAGACTTAGAAGGCTGTGCTGAAAGACGTCCACAACCACAAAAAAGGATGGGCGTGTCACCCACCTTCCAGCAGCCCACGACCCTGAGGCTAAGAAGGCAGCCCAGAGACCCTCGGAAGAGTGCCCCCTGGAGGAACAGGCTTGACCACTAGGCCATCATCAGGCTTTCCCCGACCACGGAGTCCGCCAGGCAGAAGATGGAAGAGAAGATGGAAGAGAACACAGGTGTGCTCATGGTGGCTGTCAAGGCCAATAAGAAACAGCTCCAACAGGCTGTGAAGAAGCTCTGTGCCATGGCTAATGTCAACACCTCAAACAGACCTGACGGTGAGAAGAAGGCGTATGTCCGACTGGCTCCTGACTATGACGCTTTAGATGTTGCCAACAGAATCCGAATCATCTAAACTGAGTCCAGCTGACTCATGCTAAATAGAAACTTTTCAATGCATGAAAACGGAACAACAGACATGCCACCCTCCTTTTCCGTGGGCTTTCTCTCCTGGTCTCTGGGGCACTTAGATGACCTTCCCGTCCCAGTGATGCTCCCATACCAAGAAAAACAGCAAGAAACATTTCTTTTGCTTCTGCTGTGGGTTAGAAATTCAACAGGAGCAGAACTTACTGATTCAGGCAGGGACAGGCATCTGTAGGTTCAATGGAAGGCTCCATTTCTGAGGGGCCTGCTCTTGAGGCTGGCAAGCTCACATTGGCTGCCCTGTTTTCTGTGTGGATGTGGGAGTTGTGCCCACCCCCACCCCTATGAACGTGACCCAAGAGAGTAAGGCAGAGCCTGACCTGGGCCCAGAAGTCACACACGCTCACTGGAAGTGTGTGTGTCACATTACAAAATCTAGCCCACAGCCTTTTAAAGAACCTGTGGAGCTACTTAAAAGTTGCTAGAGTCTGTCCTCTGGCCACAGATTATTTCTATTCCACCTGGATGTAAAATCTACTGTCTCCCGGGCACCTTCTTTTGCAGCCTGCATTCTGGAATTGGCCTGAAGTCTGGAATCTCGTCCTGTCAACCAGGTCCTGTTGTGGAAGAATCTTAGGCACTGGAGTATGGAACACAGCTTTGGAAGGCTTAGAAGCTCAAGAGAAAAATTCTCTCCTCGCCACTCACTCAATGTACAGTTTCTCCTATCTTTCAAAATTATAGTAGGGAAAACTTACAAAGGTACCCAAAGTAGTATAAATTGTATAATTTCCTGAACTCCCTACCACCAGCTTTAGCAGTGACCAGCACTCCGCTACTTTGTTACTGATCCCCCCACTTAATTGTTTCAGCCATAAGTAGAACCATAAAAGCATTACCATTTCCAACAATGTTGACAGACAGTGATTCTGTAATAGCATCCTGGACCCAATCCATGTTCAGTGTTCCCTTTTTGTCTCAAGAGTCACTTTTGAGTCGAATACTTACGTATTGTTTTGTTATGTTTCCTAAAGCTCTCAATTTGGAACAGGCTGTTTGTTGCCGCCCCAACCTTTCACTGACGGGCCTGGGCCATTTGTCTTACCGACTTGGCTGCGTTCTAGATGAGGCCGTTTGTGCCCCGTGGTGGCATTGTGCGTGTTCTGTTACTCCCATCTTCCCTGTAAACTGGTAGTTGCATCAAGAAGAGCGGCCGTTTCAGGTTCCATTTCTCTTTGGGCATGACTGTGCTTTGCAGGCTGTTGAAAGCGTGTGGCAGCCGGCTGACCGAGAAGCTGCTGGAGGGTGCGCCGACCGAGGACACACTGGTCCAGATGGAGAAGCTCGCTGGTGAGGTTTGAAGGGGAGTGTGCCGGCACCTCGCCTGGTAGTGCTGGGTGCACGAGGCTTTGCCCTTCAGTGTTCTAGGCGCACAGCAGCCGAGCTCTGGTCCACCATGTAGGAATGTGCGTGGGGGTGGCCCAGGCTGATGAGCATTGTTAAAGGTCACTCTTTAGTCGTTGTGTCTTACTGTGAATCTCTTACTCTCCATGATACATGAGGTGGTCTCTTCAGGCAGCGGGGAAATCCGCTGTTGGTCAGTCTGTCTGTGGAAGGGCGTGAATGTGGGAAGACCGCCCTGTGCAGGTCTGGCTGCCCAGTGTAGTCTGGCAGTAGGCTAATACTCTCTTCTGTTAAACAAAGACAGGCCTCAGTTG
The DNA here is from genome assembly GCF_050624435.1 of Tenrec ecaudatus. NCBI lineage: Eukaryota > Metazoa > Chordata > Mammalia > Afrosoricida > Tenrecidae > Tenrec > Tenrec ecaudatus. The sequence continues at coordinate 87,672,336 of NC_134539.1, read as the reverse complement.
GATTCACGTTTCCCTTCCTATCAAGATTGATTTCCAAATTCCCCCTCCCCAGATCCTTGCATCAGAATCTGCCTGCCTGGTCTTCAATGCCCTGTGTGTGTCAGGGGCTTTCCAAGGGGTTTGGGTGCACTTTGGCATTACCCCAGCACCCTTTCACCTGTGCTTGCTATCGACATGCTGTGATTTTTGATTATCTAGGTCCATGGGCTTTAGCTGTGGGTTAGTTAAGTCCTAGTTGTAATACCTGTAGCAGGTCAAACCAAACCATTGAGAGTCAATTCCAAGTTACAGAGACCCTATAGGACAGGGTGTAACTGCCCCGTGGGTTTCCGAGACTCTTTACAGAACAAAAAGCCTCATCTCTCTCCCGCAGAGTGGCTGATAGTTCCCAGCTGCTGACCTGGAGGTTAGTAGTAGCCCAGCGCAGAGCAGAACCCACTGTGCCACAGCTTGGTGCAGTTTACAGATGGTTTACCCGGGTGGTAAGTGGGAGCTGTTTCCCAATGATTGCTGTCATCAGGCTCTTGCGCATGCTCACTTGTAAATGAGCTTTGCCGAGAGGGGAGGGAGGGAGCGAGGAGAGAGTGTGCTGCAGCAAGCCAGCATCACACCTTCATGAGTGGCGAGTACAGTTTCTGTGCTGGTCGAGATGGCCAGGGCAGTCTCGAGGCCACTGAGAGCTAGGGAAGCTTTCAGAAAAGGCAGAAATGCTGGTGTTTGTGGGTCATGGCAGAGATGAAAGTTGGGAGTGTACAGCCGTGTTTGAGTCGAACTGGCCTGCCACTAACCCTAGCTGTTCTGGCACGTGGCAGCAGTGTGTCGGCAAAGTTCCTTCCTCTGGGCCAGCTGTCTCAGCCACGATGTGGAACAGACATGTGCTCGCTTGTGGGGGGTTCCCTACAGAGGAGCTGCCATAGTTCTTTATTTGCAAAATGAGGCTAATAGTATTGACCTCAGGATTGGATAAAATAATGCACATAAAATTCTTAGGAGAGCCTGAGAGGCAGAGGAGAAGGATTCAATAAATGCGAGCTCTTGTGTTCATCATTGCTTTGAAATTTCCCCAACCAACAGCAAACAGCTTGCCTCTTTCAAGTTAGTGCCTTAAAAACTCAAGGTACAGCCCCAGGTACACCCTTACAGGTGATCAGGGGGCTGCACCTCTTTCCCTCTCTAGGGCTCCGGGATATCCAAGATCATGGCCTCATGTGCCAGTTTGCCAGAACAGGAAGCCAGTAACGACTCGCCTGGGACCCCACAGTTCTGGCGGCCAGCCCAGCGCGGTGGTGTGGTGCACAGAGCAGCATGTTCTGTAACTGCCTCTCATCCGGTTTGCAGACTTAGAAGAGGAATCAGAAAGCTGGGACAACTCTGAGGCCGAAGAGAAGGCGCCTGTGTTCCCTGAAGGATCAGAAGGGCGGGAGCGGCCCAAACGCCTACCAGACTTGTCCTCCCTCTCAGACGGCGGGAGCTGGCGGCCTCGGAAGCTGGCGGTCTTTAAGTCCCTTCGGCACATGAGACAGGTAGGTCGCAGAGGAAGAGTTAAAGGAGAAGGACCCAGTCTTCCTTCCCAGCTTGCCTCCATATGATCTTTGAACTTGTTGGTGTAAAACTCTAGCAGAGGGTAGTTGGGCAGGAGTACAAAGAGCCCTCACTCTCTGTTATTTTTGGTGATGACATATCAGACAAGGGACTAATCTCTAAATTTTTTTTAAAAAGAGAATGTGAATGTTAATGAAAAGCAAACAACTGCTTGCTTTATATTTTCACAAATAAAATCAGGGCAAAAGATATTTGTGTGTACAAGACCTTTATAATCAGGCTTCTAGGTGCAATTCCTGGGCTGCCTCCACTCCCCCTAACTAAGCTTTTTCTTTTGACATGTGACTGAGGCTTTGAGAGGATAAGGGCTTGCCTTTTCTCCCAAGCCCATCACCATAGGAGAGAAGTTTCTAGAAGAACAAATGACTAGAATAACTTTGGAGAAATAAGAAACAATTCTCTTGGTCATGTTGTAAACACTGAGCTGTCTTTCCCAGGTTCTGGGTGCCCCGTCTTTCCGAATGTTGGCCTGGCACGTTCTCATGGGGAACCAGGTGATCTGGAAGAGCAGAGATGTGGATCTTGTCCAGTCAGCTTTTGAAATTCTTCGGGTAACAACATCTTTTTCCTTGTGTTTTATAGTAGGGAAGTGTTTACGTTAGTGGGTTTAAAAAAATTAAAATTCTGGCTTTAGATATGAATGTTCAGGTGCTCAGGAAAGGGTCAGTGTGTGAATTCTAAGCTAGACATGTGTTTTTTACATTATTAAAGTCGTGGCCATCCTGGCAGATAGTAATCTAACCTCCAGATCCCCTGAGAAGGCCATTTGGGAGGGCTTGGGCTGCCATTTCAGCAGACCAGGCCATTGCATTTCTTGCAGAGTGTCCTCAGGGAGTGGGTGGTGGGGTGCCGCTGTCACAAGCTGTCCCCTTCCCATGGGAGGAGTCGAGAGTAAGCCCTGGCTAGCTCCGAGTCACACTCGAGTAAGTCGGTGGAAGTGTTTGCCTTACCTGCCTTAGCCTGTGAGGGTACAGAAACAAGCGTGACAACTGGAAGAGACTGAGATGTCAAAGAGCAGAGCAGGAATGGACACTGACCAGCACAGTCCATGTGTGACCAGTGCAGAGATGAGAGTTGGTTCGTGGTGGGGAGAGGCATTCCTGCAGGGCCGAGGGCAAGGAAGCCTTGGCAGAGAGTGTTGAGGGACTAGGTCAGGCTGCTGTTGGTTCTCAGTCATTCTCATCCTCTCTAGACCATGCTGCCGGTGGGCTGTGTCTGTGTCATCCCTTACAGCAACCAGTATGAGGAAGCGTACCGCTGTAACTTCCTGGGGCTCAGCCCACAGGTGCAGATCCCCGCCCATGTGCTGTCCTCAGGTGCGTGTGCTCATGGCCTGATTGGTGAGTTCATAGACTTCGGGGCTCAAGTGGAATTAGGTCCTAGCTGAGAGTGAGGGGCCACTGCCTGCTGGTTCTGGGGGCAGGAGAACCCAATTTCTAGAACCAGCTTTTCCATAGCCAGTAAGAGTTGAACTCCATTTTCTGACTTTTAAGAATGGGCGTGGTGGCCAGGGCTTGCTGCGGCTGTAGTTCTAGTGGGCAGTGAGACGTGTGTCCCCGGAAACAGGATGGACAAACTACTAAGGAGCCTGTCGCCTCTTACCTTCCCAGACGTCAGGAGGGCTAATGTGCCCTCTCTGACCTCTACCCTGTGTAAGCCACGATCTCTTTCCCCTCCTTTCCCTCCTGCTATTCTCCCGTCACACTTCTTTCCGCTCTTTCCCTTCCGTCCTGTAATCTCAGTCTGCCCTGGAATTTCAGTGTGCTCGAGTTCAGTGGGGCTTGATCAGTCTAGTGCGTGTCCTCAGTGCTGATCGAGTACAGACACATCATGTCACCCATCTTTTGGTTGGGCTTCCCTGGGCACGCCTATGAGGTGAAAATTGTGCTCTCTGATGCACCCAGTGTTCACAGGCTCAGCCTCAGGGGCACGAGGCTCAGTGTAGGGAGGGTTAGGAATGCCCTGAACCTAGAGCCAGGGCAGACATTGTTCCTACCAAGTCACTTTTGTTTCCTTGTCTATAAGTTGGAGGTAATAGTGGGATCAAACCTGATAAGGCTTTTGCATAGTAAGTGGGTTGCTTATAAGGTTATTAATACTTAGTGTAGTTTAACTGGGATATAAATTAACCTTTACCTCTATTCACAAATAAAATAGAAATGGTTCAAAGTATCAAAGCTTTAATCTTAAAAGGCATTTCCCCTAGTAAAGCCGGAGTGATTTGGAGGGACAGCGTGAGGGAAGTGCTGTCGGGGAGGTGAGTGTGCACTCCATGGAGTGATGTTTTTATGCTGCCGCAGAGTTCGCTGTCATCGTGGAGGCCCACGTGGCCCCCCACCCCAGCGTCTACCCCGTGGGGCCTGAGGATGACCAGTCTCTCAGCAAATATGAGTTTGTGGTGACTAGTGGGAGCCCTGTGTCTGCAGATCGAGGTAGGTGTCGCTAAGCAGGCTGCCTTCTGTGTGAGGGCGGGTGTCTAAAGAAACAAGGCCAAAGAAAAAAAAAAGAAACAAGGCCAGTGACACACATGTCTAAGAAAGAGTGCGGCCCAACCGGAGGGCCCTCCTCAGCCTCACATGGCTGCCGGCCCATGAAGCAGAAAGGTGAAGCAGGATGCAGGAAGCCTGATGACCAAGGAGGTGTCATAAGGACCCGGTTGGTAGGTTGGGTCCCGTGCCCACCCTTACCCAGGAGTGTCAAGGTCACGTAATCTGTCCCACCTTGGATCAGAGAAGGCCTGTGCTTTAGGAGAACGGGAGGGAACGCGTTAGCCGGCACTTCTTTCTTTGTGTTGACACCAACCCTTGCTTTGCTTCTGCTCCTGTTCCTAGTTGGCCCCACCATCCTGAATAAGATTGAAGCTGCTTTGACCAATCAGAATCTCTCTGTGGATGTGGTGGACCAGTGTCTCATCTGCCTCAAGGAAGAGTGGATGAAGTAAGAACGCGTCCTTTAGCTCTGGCCATTGCAAGAACCCTGCATCCCCAAGCTCAGGTGGCTCCTCTCAAACGGGCATGATACGGACCCCACCAGTTGTTGAGAGTCAAATAAATTTGACTCTGAGTTTGTGCTGGCGCGTCCTCTAATGGAAGCTACGTTCCCTTTTTTTAAAGCAAGTTAATTTAATGTAGGAACTCTTTAATCAAATCTTTGCTAGTTAGTGATTATCTGACTTAAAATAATAAAGATCAGGCATAACCAATCCTTCCATAGATTGAAAGGAAACGAACTTGTTTTCCATTGATTCTCCAGTCTCCTTACCCAGGGCCAGACCGCTTGGGCAAATGTAAGGCATGTTGGTGTTTTGGGGAGTCCTTGAGTCTCAGTTCTGCCCTCGCTGGTCTGAACCACTTCAGCCCCAGTGACCTGAACCCCCATGACTGCGCAGTAGTATCTGAGTGTTTTGTTTTTGATTTTCCGTAGCAAAGTGAAAGTGCTTTTTAAATTCACCAAGGTGGACAGTCGCCCAAAAGAGGACACACAGAAACTCCTGAGTATCCTTGGGGCGTCAGAGGAAGACAACGTCAAGCTTTTGAAGTTTTGGATGACGGGCTTGAGTAAAACCTATAAGTCACATCTCATGTCCACTGTCCGGAGCCCCACAGCCTCAGAGTGTCGCAACTGACCCCACGATGAGAGCTTGTCTCCATCATGACTTTGGAAAATGGTGTGGCGTCCTTGCCACCACGCCTAGAAACAGTGAAACGCCCGCTCCAACTTCAAGGGAGGTTTGTCCTTTAGTGTTTGTGCTCTTGGGGTGGAGCTGTCTCTTACTAAGAACTAGAAACTGTGTGGGCTGAACTCTGCCCTTTGAGAGACTGGGGCCGATAGTCGTTCCCGTTCTATGAACTGTTCGGATTGCGGCAGCACTCAAGAAGGCTGAGAAGGCTGGCGAGCTGCAGGTCCCATGTGCTCTTACACATCTGAGAAGACGGCAGAGAAATGGGCACCTCCATCTCCAGGTTCACCGGAAACATGTGGTAGGCCGGCTCGGCCTGCTTAACTCCTGTAACGCCATCTTTTGAAGTTAGCACTTGAACCTCTCCACGTGGATCTTCAGCAAGAGTTTCCTAGTTTGTACATATGTCTGTTACTACAACTATTATTCAACACCTACTCCAGCCCATATTTACTTTTCAGTTACGTGATTTTGAGGGAAGACTCTGAGAATGGGTGTTTTCCTCATCTGTGGAGCCTCCAGAGATCATCTGACTCCACTCTTCCAGCCGCCCTCCCCTGGAGTGACCGTCAAGACCTACCTGATCTGGCGCAGCCACTGGTGGGCAGGCATCTTTCCAGTCGAGTGTACTCGTCCAGTTCATTGGGTACAGAATTCAGCACACCATTGTTTGATAACCTGTCACTTTGCTCTTCCTTGCTTCTTTTTGGTTACAGTTAACAATTTTCAGAGTAAGGTGATTTAAAGCAATTTCATCATCCTATACTACATTTTAAATGATTTGTGACTTGAAGGGATTTCAGCAGCTCTGATAGTTTTTTTGGAGTTTTTATCTAATTTATATTTAACATGAAGATTAAGTGTGTTTGATCTGTCTATAATGCAAGAACATTGAAACAATAAACACATATTTTTGTAAATTATTGGCTACTTGGCTTTACTGAGGATGCATAAGATTCACGTCCGCTCCGTCGCAGAAACATTAATGTGGTTAAGAGAACACCATTGGGTGTGAACATTTAAGGTACTGTAGTGGTCTTGGACAATCTTCCCAGAGATAGTCATTGGAAGTCTCAAGTGGGAAGAAGATCATGTTTGACTTACTCTGAAGACATAAATAGAGTGTGTGCCGCCGTGCTCAGAATTTGTTCACCTTTGGGAAATGTTCATCCCTCAACAATACAAGGAACATCCACTTGAGATGAAGATGCATGGAGTGTACCTGAGTGAGTGGTAGTGGCAGCACCTAAAAGCAACAGGGGTGTCTTGGTTATCTGCTCAGCTCCGCCCTAGCCCACTCGGGGCCAGAGTGAAGAAGGGCAGAGGCGATGCCTGCTGCCCTCTTTCTTGTCTTTAGGTCTTTGCCTTTCCTTTCTCTGTTGCATAACTTGACTTGGGAAGACTGACCGCCAGTCGTCTGCCAGTGTAGTGACAATCCGCTTGGTAGCTCAGCATTCGTGTTGTAGGAATGTCTGATCTCAGTCTCCAGTGAGTAAGGAAACTGCTGGGACGAGCAGGCAGAACCATCAACGGACTCCTTTTTCTAGCTAGCTGTAACTTTGTTGGTTTTCCCTCATGAGAATAGTGCAGTGCTTACTGATTGATCACATCCAGCAGAGAGGAGCAGATGTGGGAGACTGGCCCCAAGATCTAACTACACTATTAATTTTGGTACCGTAATAAGTCATCTTGGGTTTGGCCAATCTCTTTCTCTTTGGATCTGGAGATGGATTACACGGTGGCTACAACAATGGCCTCAAATACAGCAAAGATTGTGAGTGAGGTACAGAATGAGGCGGCGTTTCATTCTGCCCCTCTCGGGTTACAGTCAATCAGAACGGAGTCAATGGGCACCAATCCATAACCAGGTTCCTATCTAAATTTTCAAGTTGCTATTATTGATTTTATACAGATGTTCTTAAAAGGACGTAAGACATTTTTTTTACTAGTTAAACTATTGACTGGTTTTAGGAAGACTTTAGGGAATATTTGGTTTTTGGTTTAAGATGTAAAGATCTACACAATTGATGTATATATGAATTGTGTTAAAATTTGTATGAGCCCCTAATAAAACGATTAAAAAAAAAGATTTAAAGTCTGAGGATGGTAGTTTCAGTAGTTCACCCAGCTTTCATGGCTCCAGGAAGTCCAGAGTCCATGAAAATTTGAAATTCTATTCTGTATAATTCCCCTTTTGGTTAGAAGTCTTCTATGGAGTCTTTGATAAAAATGTTCAGTAGTGCCCCCTTCAGCCACCCCATTCCAGTTCTTCAGTCTCCTGGGAGACAGCTGTTGGTAGAGGAAATTAGCCACACACTCCATATCCTCCTCCTCTGCCCGACGCCGGCACTTGTTCCAGGTGCTACACCTTGAACTAAGAGGTAGAGTAGAAGGACTCACCATTTCTTTAGGCTAATTACCTGGATGTCCCATGAAACCATGACCCCAATTCTTCAAGAAACTAAGTCCCGTGACTATTTTGGTGGTTTTTAATATTCAGCAGCTATATGTATTTTTTAGTGGGTGGGGATCATTGTAAACAAAACTTTTTCCAGTTAACATTTCAGTATAACTTACATTATCATTAACCCTCCCTTGACCCTTCTCTCTCTTCCCTAGAGTCACTAACTTTGCTTATAGACATTTGCCTTGTCTTTTTATATAAGAAAGTCATACTTTATGCAAAAAAACCTCCACACTCTAGACTTAACTTTATTTTTAGACCGTAACTCTTTATGGGAGTAGAAAGCCCTGTCTTTCTCCTGAGGAGCAGCTGGTGGTTTTGAACTGCTGGCCTTGAAAGGAGCAGCCCAGTGTGTAATCACGGTGCCCCCAGGGCTCCTTCATATCATGAGGGAGCTTTAAAACGTTCGTGAACAAAATGGATGACAAGATCATGGAATTTCCCCCCAAAACTCCCTTTAAGCTCCTCGTATTTTTCCTTTTGTGGTGGACTTATTTCACTCAGCATAATGTCTTCAAGTTCTATTCAAGACAATTGCTCCCACGGGCAAAGTAGTATTCCGTTGTATGTATGTACCATGTTTGTTTATCTGTTCTGTTGATGGACCTGTAAGTCATTTCTACCTTTGGCTACTGGTAATAGTGCTGCAATGAACAGTGGTGTTGAAGTCTTCTTTTGAGTCTCTGCTTTCAGATCTTTAAAAGTGTATATACCTAGGTGTGGAATTGCTGGGTCAGGTGGTCGTTTTTATTTGTTGAGGACCCACAGTGTTTTCCATAATGGCTATGCCATTTGCATCCCCTCCAGCAATGTGTAAGAACCCATCACAATTGAGTAGATTCTGGTTGTTAGCAGCCCTGTGGGACAGGTAGGATCGTGCCAAAGGGTTTTCAAGTGTCCTCTTTACAGTAGACTAACATCTACCACCCATGGAGCAGCTAGTGGTTTCAACACTGCTGATGTTTTGGTTAGCACCAAGGCCTTCAACCCGTGTGTCACCAGGGACCCACCACCCTTCAGCAACAGCTAAGAGGTCCCAGTCCCACACATCCTTGCCAACGGTTATGTTCTGATTTCCTTTATTTTAGCCTTCCCAGTGGGAATGAGATGACATCTCATTATGACTTTGATTTGCAGCTCTGTGATGTCTAATGATACTGAGCATTTTTTCATGTGTTTGGTGGCTATTTGAATATCCTATGGGGAAAAGTTTGTTAAGTCCTTGGCCTGTTTTATGACTGGGCTGTTTGTGTTTTTATCAAAATGATACGTACAAAGGGGTACACCCCCAAAAGCTGGTATTTAATTTTGTTCTAAATCCTTATCACCTTGAAAGTACTCTTCATTATACTTAATACATTTGTCAAATCTGTGATTCCATTCTTGGAAATATTTTTCAAAGTCATCTGTTTGGATGGTTGACAGCACCTCCCTCATTTTTTTCTTCACCTCTTCTACATAGTCAGATCATCAAATTGCTGTCCTTTCATGCCCCTCTTCATTTGTGGAAACAAAAAGAAGTCGCACGGAGCAGGGTCAGGTGAGTAAGGTGCGTGGAGCAGGAGAGGCATGCTGTGTTTTGCCCTGCATGAGCAAATGCACTGTTTTGGTGGCACAATCAGCCTCTTGTCAATCTTGAGAACCTCTAAATATAAAGTTTGATTCACAATATAACCTGGTGGAACAAACTCCAAGTGCACTAGGAGTCCACATGTTCGTCTGTTCGGGAAGAAAACCACGTGTACACTTGAGTTTTTCCCTTAGTGCTATCCTTGTAAGCAGTGTTCAACATGACGCCTTTGAGTAGTAAACAAAATTTCACAGTCACGCTGTTTTCTTAAATCGACCATCACAAAAAAACGAGGTTAGAGTGAAACTGCTTTTACAGAAAAACTCGCTGTGACCAGAGAGCTTTCCCAGGCGACGCCACTGGGTGCGCTAGCTCAGAGTGAGTTGCCTGATGCTCACCCAGCAGGAAAAATGGGTACAACAGCGAAAGCTCCGGCGCAATTCTGGTTTTTTGGGGTACCCCCTTATATTTAGCTATTGATTGTTGTTGGATAGATTTCTGAAGATACTCTCCCAATCAAAAGTTTTAATTTTTATGAGGTCCTATTTAATTTTTTAAGACGTTTTCTGGTTTTAACTCTGTTTTTTAGCTGAAAGAGCAGTTTGACAGTATTGCCCCTGTTTGTTCTTCATGGGATTTTTTTTTTAAGTTTCACATGTTTATTATTCAGTGTAAACCCCAACATGACACTCCAACATGATTTCATGCATTTAGGAGATAACCATATCCTGGTCACGTGGAAAATTGTGCGGATAACTTCTGGAAGACCTTCATTCTAAGCAGCTTTAGGGGAAAACTTCTCATTTAGAAGTCAGGGCCTTCTTTCTTCAGCTTGCTGTGATCCGTATTCACAGCGAAGAACTTATAGTGGTCATTGGGACCAAGTTTATTCCATGGTTCTGGGTTGTTCTTTCTGCCCCAACTGACATCTGGATTACACAATGCCAGACGCATGATATACAGCCCAGCTCCAGTACCTCCAGCTCCGATAAACACGAAGAGAGGGATCAAACTCGGGTGCTTCTTGGCCTGACCCAGGATCTGGCGCAGCATGTTTGCGGCTTTGGCCTCGGGTCTGGAAGGAAAAACAAATTTGGCAGACCCAGGAGCTAGGACTCTGCACGCTTTTGCGGGCACCCCTCTTCATGGGATTTTATGGTCTTAGTTTACACATGCCCTTCATCCATTGTGAAATTGTTGTTATATATGGTGTGAGGCCTGGATCCTGTTTCATTCTTCTATGTCGAAATCCAAATTTCCCAGCATCACTGATTGAAGAGGCTTTCTTTCCTCATCACACTGACTTGGTACCCTTGTCAAAAATAAATTGGCTATAGACACATGATTTTATTTCTGAATTCTCAATTCTATTGCATTGATCTATGTGTCTATTGTTCTACCAGTACCAGAACCAAACCCAAAACCAAACTCACTGCCATCAGGCCAACTCTGGCTCACAGTGACCCTACAGGGCAGGTAAGAACTGACCTCGTGGGCTTTTAAGACTCGAAAGTCCGAGGGCCAGGTTCTCATCATAGTAGCTGTGTAGTATGTTCTAAAAATTGGTGTGAGCCTTCCTACTTTGTTCTCTCTCCACATTGTTGTAGCTATTTACAGCCTCTTGACATTCCATATAAAGTTAATGATTGAAATGATTCAATAATGATTTTCTATTTCATAAAGAAATACGCTGTTGCAATTTTGATCGGGATTATGTTGTATGTATAGATTGCTTTGGGTAGTACTGACAGCCTAGTCTATCTATGTAGGTCTTTTTCTCCCCACAATCGTGGGGTTTATTAGGGAAACTAGCAGGTACAAAATGTTAAGGATACAGTTTTTTCTCCCATGATTCTTGTCCTTGCTGGCAGACATGTCTCTCTGGCCCCTCAGCCTCTCCTTTGTGAGTTAAAAAGTCTGCCTGCTGCTCTACCTCACAATTTTGGGGCTCCTCTGCTCTATCTTGTGGTCCTGACGTCACTACCTCTGGTGCCCCCACCACTCAGGCAGAATCTCCCACATGTTCCACTGGTGGCTTTTCTCTCATGTTTAAAAATTCACAAATCATAAAATTCAATAGTTAAACCATATTCAGAAGAATTGTTCAATCACCAAAATCAATTTTAGAACATTTTCTTGGTTCGTTTACTCATCATCCTTAGTTCCCCGTCTCTCCCAACCCCCCCTGCCATGCCCCCATGCCATATCTATGGACTCACCTATCCTGGATTTCATACACAGGAAAATATCAAACAACTAGCTAAAATAAAAACATCAAAAAGGAAGACAATTATTAAAAACTAGAATATAAAATGGGTCAAAAGGGTAATCAAATGATAAGGTGTTAAGTTTCAACCGCATCTGCAATAATTTCTTTTGTAGTGCAGTCTGCGTGATAGCAAGACTATTCACATCCCCTTTTCTCTGGTCAGAGGGGCTCACTGGAGGCAGCTTTAATCTCTCTCAGCAGTGTTTTTATAATTTTCATTGTACCAGTCCTTCATGTCCTTGGTAACATTTATTCCTAAGTATTTCATTCTTTTGCATTCTTTTCTAAATGGAATTTCTCACTAGTGATGTATAAAAACCCCAATCATTTTTTAAGTTGATCTTTTACATTGTAACTGCTAAATTCCTCCATTAACTCTAGAAACTCTCTTGTGGACTTCCAGATTTCCTATCCCTAGGATTGTATCATTTGCAAATAGAGATCACTTTACTTCTTCCTAATCTAGATACCTTTCATTTGTTTCTCTTGTTTTACTGCTCTGGTTAGGAATTCTAATTCAATATTGGAAAGCAGTGATGAGAGTGTTCCTGATTCCAAGGCAAAAGCGCTCAGTCTTTCTCCATTGAATATCATGTAGACTTTTCAGATATACCCTGAATCATACTGAGGGATCCCCACTCTAGTCCAGTCTTCTTTAGAGTATCTTGACTGACCTTCTGTTTAGCTGTCCTATCATTTAATGAGCAGAATATTAAAATTTCCAACCATAATTTTCCTTTCAATTGTCAAGTTGTGTTTTTTGGATCTTGATCTATGGAAATATTTATTAATGGTCTATATTGTAAGGGATTGATTGACTTTTACCATTATGAAATTTATATGAATTTTTTGCCTGTAGTACTATTCTTTGCCCTAAAGTCTATTTTGTCTGATAAAGCCATTCCCGCTCTGTTATGGCTGCTGTTTGCATAGTCTGTCTTTTCCATCCTCTTTCAAGCTCTGTGTGTCTTTAAATCTAAAGTGTTTCTCATAGATCATGCCTTGATGTTCCATCTGTAATTTCAGCTTTTGATTAAAGTTTTGGTCCATTCACATTACATTTCACTATTGATAGACACTTGCAATGCTGTGAATTATTTGATCTGGCTCTTCTAGCTATAGTTTTTGTAATTCCCACCAAAAAACTAGTTGAGACCACGGAATGTAATGTGGCCACATTTCCTCTTTTCCTGAAAGGTCTGTGTAAGAGGAGGTAAGGGATGCTGATAGGATCATAGGGTTCCACTGGGAGTGCTAGTTAGAGGAGTTCATTGTGATTGTGAAAACTTGGAACTCTTGGACGTGGGGGTTGGTTAACTTTGATGTCCTGCTGGGTGTAAAATGAGCCATCTCAGAAACAGGAAAGGAAATCCCACTGCCATTAATAAAGAGCCGCATAGTGCACCCTTTGGACTCCTAAGTCTCTGTGCCTTGTACCACCTTCATCCAGGGACAGAAAGTGTGATATGTAAGTGACAGCATGAGACAGAGTGGTGGGCTTCCTGGCCCAGGGAGTGAGGAAAGCTGAGTGAACTTCAGACAGGTAGGTCACTGGTGGAGTGGGTTTTGTTGCCCCAAGCAACTGGAGCTGAGCATGTACCTGCTGACGCTTGTAACAGAGTAGTGCCATCTGGGCATATGTCAGGAGCACTAAAACAGCTTTATAGCTTTTCCTCACCAGGGCAGAGACCACAGGACCTTGTGGCTGAGAGGCCAAGGGTCAGCGAGAGACCTGCCTGTAGGCACGACTGAGAAGGGGCTGTCCTGTTGAACTGTAGCCGGAGCATTTTTGGTCCTGGGTTGTACTGTTAACTTCCCTCAGTGGCCCCATAGTTGTATGTTTTCTGTGGTCATTGCAATGAATTATCAACCCCACTGAGAAGCAGACCGGGCTGTGGGAGGGGACACTGAGTATGAGTGAGAGATGGCAGGCGAGAATTCTACCACTGAACCACCAATGCATTCATGAGAGATGGTAAAGAATGTCTGAAGTTGGAAGCAGGTGTGACTTTGAGGCTAGGACGTGTGTGACCTAAGCCATGTTATTGTAAATCGCTTCGTTTTCATGCAAAAGCTGTACAATGAATCAAGAAGACCAAATAAGGCAGACCTCTGATGCATTTGAATTCTGGTGCCGGCAAAGAATATTGAAAGTGCTGCCAAAAGCCCTCAAATGTGTGGGAAGAGCAGTCAGAATGCTCCTTAGAAGCAAGGCTGGGAGATTTCATCTCAGGTTTCGGACGTTACCAGGAGAGACCAGCCCTTGAAAAGGACATTATGCTTGGTAAAAAGACTATTGATTTGGAACAAATTTAGATTTACAGAACAGTTTCAAAGATAGGACAGTGAGTTCCCATAGAACCTCACCCGTTTCCTTCATAGCTAGCATCTTACAGTAATATGATACATTGGTCAAAACTAAGAAACTGACATTGGTAGATGACTATCAACACCCTTAGCTTCTTTGGATGTCACCAGTTTCCCTCTAATATCAGGGAACCACTGTGCATTTAATGACCATGTTTCTCCAGCACTCCTAGTCTGTGACAGTTTCTCAGTTCCTCCTTGTGTTTCATGACTTCTCTGGGGAAGAACTGGGCCTTCTCTCTCATTCATTCATTCAGTCATTGATTGCATAAGTACAGACTCAAGGATATTTACTATAGACCAGCGGTTCTCAACCTGTGGGGCACGACCCCTTCACAGGGGTCGCCTAATACATCCTGCATCTCTATGACGGTAGCAAAATTACATTGACAAAATAGCAATGAAAATAATGTTATGGTTGGGCGTCTACACAACATGAGGAACTGTATTAAAGGGTATTAGGAAGGTGGAGAACCATTGTTATAGACTGAGGTTATAACCCCACACTACATTTTTTGTTACTTGAATTGTTCTACTTTAAACTACTTCATGTGTTTTCAGGTTGTTTTATTGTCCCTATGGCATGTCCCCATGTTTTGCATTTTGAACACATCCTTACTGATTCTGCATGATGTCTCAGCCTCATCTTGTATAGTCTCTGCTCCAGCAGCAGGATAAGTCATTTCTTCAAAGAACATTCTTTATTGGAGAATGGAATTAGAATCAAGATGTGCACCCTATGCAGTATAGCAATGATTAAATAACTTTCCTCTAGTTCCTAAATGCTTCCTCCTCCCCTCCACCCCCCTGCCACCCACTATCATGATCCCAATTCTGCCTTACAAATCCGGCTAGACCAGAGGATGTACACTGGTACAGATAGGAACTGGAAACACAGGGAACCCAGGACAGATGATCCCTTCAGGACCAGTGTTCAGAGTGGTGATACTGGGAGGGTGGAAGGAGGGTGGGGTGAAAAGGGGGAACCGATTACAAGGATCTACATATAACCTCTCTGGGGGATGGACAACAGGAAAGTGGGTGAAGGGAGAAATCAGACAGTGTAAAATATGACAAAATAATAATTTATAAATTATCAAGGGTTCATGAGGGAGGGGGAAGCGGGGAGGGAGGGGAAAATGAGCTAATGCCAAGGGTTTAAGTGGAGAGCAAATGTTTTTAGAATGATGAGGGCAACAAATGTACAAATGTGCTTTACATAATTGATGTATGTATGGATTGTGATAAGACATATGAGCCCCAATAAAATGATTAAAGAAAAGAAGTGGACCCTAAGTGTGCTACTTGGGGTGTCCTTGTTTCAGGCCCTCCAAGAGGTAGGTAATCTGTTTGTAAGATCTATGTATCTATGTGGAAAAGATGGGGCTTTCCAATCCCATAAAGAGTCTAAGAAACTCTAAAGCGGCAGTTCCACCCTATCCTATAGGGTTGCTGTCAGTGAGAATTGACTCAATGGCAGTGGTTTGGGGGATCTACATACATATAGCTCCAGTTTACACATAGAGCAGTTTCAGAATTGGTACCCAAGACCCCTATGGGAAACACTTTATCGCCTATAGAACAGTGTTTATAGCTATAACCTTTTTCTTTTTTGTGGCCTTTTTCGCCGTAGTCTTGCAGTTGCTAATCAAGCATATTTTCCAATATTATTGAGGCTAGCTCTTTATTTTCTACCATCTACTTTTAAAACAGAAATCACGGAGGCCACTTACTGATTACAAGGAGGCAGTTAGACAGAAGCTATCCTTTGAACTTAATGTTAAGCACTTTCAAGGCTGCAAGTCAGTGAATCAAGTCATACAATAGGCCTAAGACAGGCCAGTTGTAGCATCCTGATTGAGAGAGAACTTTACCAGATCATTTAAAAAATTTTATTATTAATTAGCTTTATTGGGGGCTCTTATAACTCATCACAATCCATACATTCATCCAGTGTGTCAAGCACATTTGCACCTATGCTGCCATCATCATTTTCAAAGCATTATCTTCCCAATTGAACCCGATATCAGCTCCCCATTTCTTCCCCCTCCATCCCCTGCCCTCCCTCCCTCCTTCATGAACCCTTGAAAAGTTATACATTATTATTTTCATCTCTTACATCGCCCTCCATCGCCCCTCACCCACTTTCCATTGTTTGTCCCTCTGAGAGGGGGTTATAGGTTGATCCTTGTGATCAATTTCCCCTTTCTCCCCACACCCTCCCCTAATCCTCCTGGTACCTCTACTCTCATTGTTGGCCCTGGGGTGTGTATGCTATCTATCCTGAATTCTCTGTGTTGCTGGCTCTTATCTGTAGCAGTGTGAATGTTCTGGTCTAATTCGATTTGTAAGGTAGAATTGAGGTCATGATAGCGGGGTGAAGGAAGCACCAAGGAACTAGAGAAAAGTTGGGTGTTTCATTGGTGCTATACTGCATCCTCACTGGCTCATTTCTTCCCTGTGACCCCTCTGCAGAGGGATGTTCAGTTGTCTACAGATAGGTATTGGTTCTCCACTCCATGCCCCACCCCCACCCCCTTTCACCTTTGTTCTGCAGATCATAAACCACAACCCCATCGAAACTAAAGGTGGTAACTGAGTCACACCTTCTAGTAGGGAGTGACTTAAGCTATAGCTCACCCCCATCTCACCTCTACTCTCCAAAATGAGACCATAACCACAAGTCTTGGGGCTAGGGCTTAGAATACATTATAAATGGAGGACTGTGGCTAATTTAATTCACTGCTCTTGTAGCCATGGACTCTTGGAGGATGAATTGACCACCCCCCCCAGTCCTTACACCAGCTCAACAGCCCTTCATAACTAGCCCTCACTTGGAGGTTCTCCAAGGAGGGAGGAAGGATGAGCCAATGGACAAGAGGGTTGACAAGTACAGACTTGGAAGTGAGAGAGGACTGAAGTCTGGAAGAGGGAAAAGAGTTCTCAGGGAGTGGAGGGCGTGGTGGGGGGCATGGTGTGATCTTGTTGAAATCAGAGTTGAAAGTCTGAAATGTAATCCCTCCATAATAAAAGAAAATCAAAACATTCAATAAAAAACCAACGAGGTCTTCGATAGGGTGGAGAGAAGAGTCCTAAGGGTGAGGTGCCTTGAGCAGCAGCCACTGTGGTCCGCTGCAGGCTTTCGTTCCTCTGGGAGTTTGTCTTGCCTTCATCCATTCTGGCCTGATAACCTTTAAGAGCCTATTCCCCTTTTCCCAGCCTCTCGAGGCATTAACACAATGCTAGATTTCTCACTTAACTCACTCCCGGCGTTTCTTTCCCCTCTCCTTCCATCTGCCCTTTATTTTACCTAACCTTTTCCACCTTGGGAAAGGACATGAGGTTCAGCTGCTGAGCCAGTTAAGGCTGCCGGGAGCGCGACCGGGCCAGCAAGTATTCCCCCAACCCCGCCAAGTGTTCATGTTGGATAACATAGGAGCCAATCATGCGAATTCCTGACAAGAATTCAGGGGAAAAAGAAAAAGGCGTCTTATTAACAATAAAAAAAAAGCAACCCCTTTAGTCTTTTTCCTGCAAAAATTACCCAAGCCTTCTGGAAAAAAAAAAAAGCATATCCGTTGGCCCTGGTGCTTGCTGGCCCTTTGTCTCCACTTGGCTTGTGCTCACAGCGGCTCCTTCGAATCGAAGGCTGCGTTCGTTATGCGGTGGAGGCAGGGTCACGGGCAGAGGCGCTGCACTTGGGGCGGCGGGGGCCAGCACCTGGCCCAGGTGTGACTCGGTCGTAAGATTCAAGGGTCGGACATGTCCCAGCCCAGCAAAAGAGGCTGCCGGCTGCATCCCGGGCGAGTCCCGCTCCCAGGTGGGCCCCCAGGGGCGCGCCAGGCGGGGGCGGGGGGCGGGGCCCGCGCCGTCTCCGGAGCCGACTCCTGGGTCTGTGCGCGCACGTGCCCTGGCGGGCTGGCGCGCACGTGGCGGCCCAGGGCGCAGGCGCAGTGCTGCGCGCACGCGCCGTGGCGCCGGCCGGCCGGAAGGGGTGGCCGGGGCCGCGACATGAGGCGGTGGCCGTTGCCGTGGCAGGCGGCGGCGGCGGCGGCCGTGGGGCTCGCGCTGGCCGTGGAGGCGCTGCCCTCGGTGCTGCGCTGGCTGCGGGGCGGGCGGCGGCGGCCCCGGCGCGAGGTGCTCTTCTTCCCGTCGCAGGTGACCTGCACGGAGGCGCTGCTGCAGGCCCCGGACACGCGGCCGTCCCCCGCGGCCTCCGGGTCGCCGTCGGGCTGCCAGTGCAGCCTGCCGCACGGCGAGAGCTCGCTGAGCCGCCTGCTGCGCGCCTTGCTGGCCGCCCGCGCCAGCCTCGAGCTCTGCCTCTTTGCCTTCTCCAGCCCGCAGCTGGGCCGCGCCGTGCAGCTGCTGCACCAGCGCGGCGTGCGCGTGCGGGTCGTCACCGACTGCGACTACATGGCGCTCAACGGCTCGCAGATCGGCCTGCTCCGCAAGGCAGGTAGGCTGGACCCAGGCCGGGCGCGGGCAGTTGACACGGGGCCCCCCTCGGGGGCATGGCCTACTGAGCAGTGGTGACGCCTTGGACCGCTCACCGTGAGGTCAGCGGTTCGAAAGCACCAGCTGCCCTTGGGCTAGAGAATGAGCGTTCCATGCCTGTAACGGGGGACAGTATTGGAACCCCGCAGGGGCAGTTCTAGGGTCGCTGTCAGCTTGGCCCAGATGGCAACGAGTGACTTGTTTCTAGCGGAGAACACGGAGCCCTCCCATCCAGGGGGCTTACCCCGTTGGGGTGGGAGGCACTTTGCTTTGCCAGAGCCCTAACATGGGATGAGAGCCCTGGCAGAGGTTCCTGCCACATATCCGCCGGCCATGTGTCCCCACACCTGGTAAGGAGAGCGCTCAGATGACATTGGAGCAGGTGGCCGGCCTCCTGGGTCCCCGTCAGACCCCAAGATCCCCTCCCGCCCAGCATAGCTCAGGAACACCGAGGGGCCGTGTGCCCTGGGTGAGGTAGGTGAAGAGCCTGGCATCAACGGTGGTGGCTTAGCTGAATGGAGCGCAAGGAGTGGGGTGGGGGGGCGGGAAGGGGCAGAGTTAAAAAAGGCAAACCTGTTGGCCGGCCCGTGGTCACTTACTGTGAGCCTCCCACAGGGTAAGCTAGACGGTTGGCTTTCAGTTCCAGGACCGCCGGGGTGGGAACCTTTTTTGTGTCGTGGGCGATTTGGGTATTTCCGACGTCGATGCATGGCTGGAACTGCGTGTGTGATGCTCACTGGCATTGTGTGATGTTAGCAGGCCTCAGCCGACCATTGGGGGGGTCAAAACCACCGGTCGCTCCAGGGGAGAAAGAGAAGGTTTCCTACTCCCGGAAAGAGTTACAGTCCCAGAAACCCCCGGGACTGGGGGGTGGGTGGGCAGCTCTGCCTTGTCCTGTGGAGTTGCTATGAATTTTGAATTAACTAGACGGCAGTGAGTTAATAGGATCCACGGGCCAGGCGTCCCTTACCTGGCACAATGGTGTTAAAATATTAGGTTGATCAGCATTTTTCTTCATTATTTCTCCAGTTGCCTGGATGAAACCCACAGAAGCCCTTGACCTCCCTGGGCTAGGGTGACAGAATGACAGGGGAAGGGTGAATTTTTTTTTTTACGTTTTATTAGGGCTCATTCAACTCTTATCACAATCCATACATATACATACATCAATTGTATAAAGCACATCCGTACATTATTTTCCCTAATCATTCTCAAAGCATTTGCTCTACACTTAAGCCCTTTGCATCAGGTCCTCTTTTTTTCCCCTCCCTCACGATCCCTTGATAATTTATAGATTGTTATTTCGTCATATCTTGCCCTATCCGGAGTCTCCCTTCCCCCCCTTCTCTGCCGTCCATCTCCCAGGGAGGAGGTCACATGTGGATCCTTGTAATCAGTTCCCCCCCTCCAACCCACTCACCCTCCACTCTCCCAGCATCGCCCCTCATACCCCTGGTCCTGAAGGTATCATCCACCCTGGATTCCCTGCACCTCATATGCACCAGTGTACAACCTCTGCCCTATCCAGTCCTGCAAGGTAGAATTCGGATCATGGTAGTTGGGGAGGAGGAAGCATCCAGGATCTGGGGGAAAGCTTTGTTCTTCATTGGTAATACCTCGTACCCTGACTGACCCATCTCCTCTCCTAAACCCCTCTGTGAGGGGATCTCCAGTGGCCGACAACTGGGCCTTGAGCTTCACTCTGTACTTCCCCCTTCATTCACTATGGCACATATATATATATACACACACACATACACATATATATACATACACACACATATATATACACATATACACATATTCTTTTTTTTTTTTTTTTGCATGATGCCTTATACCTGGTCCCTTTGGCACCTCGTGATCGCACAGGCTGGTGTGCTTCTTCCATGTGGGCTTTGTTGCTTCTGAGCTAGATGGCCGCTTGTTCACCTTCAAGCCTTTAAGACCCCAGACACCATCTCTTTCGGTAGCCGGGCACCATCAGCTTTCTTCACCACATTTGCTTATGCACCCGTTTGTCTTCGGCGATCGTATCATGGAGGTGTGCAGCCAATGATATGATTTTTTGTTCTTTGATGCCTGATAACTGATCCCTTCGGGACCACGTGATCACACAGGCTGGTGTGTTCTTCCATGTGGGCTTTGTTGCTTCTGAGCTAGATGGCCGCTTGTTTATCTTCAAGCCTTTAAGACCCCAGACACTATCTCTTTTGATAGCCGGGCACCATCAGCTTTCTTCACATTTACTTGTTTACCCGCTTTGGCTTCAGCAGTTGTGTCGGGAGGGTGAGCATCGTAGAGTGCCAATTTAATAAAAGAAAGTATTCATGCATTGAGGGAGTGCTGGAGTAGAGGCCCAAGGTCCTTCCGCCACCTTAATACTAAACCTATAAATATAGACACATAGATCTATTTCCCCATCCTCATATATATATTTGCATGTACATGTCGTTGTCTAGACCTTCATAAATGCCCCTGACTCCTAGCTCTTTCCTCCATCTCCCTTGACTTTCCTCCTGCCCTACCACCATGCTCTGTCCCCACCTGGGCTACAGCTATACCTCTTCTCTACGCAACCTTACCCTTGATCATTCCCCACCAGGCCTGCCACTCCCACCTCACTACCATTCTGGGTCCCATGTTGTTCCCTTGTCCCTGTGTTTATTAACACCACTTCCTTACCCCCCTACCCCACCCCCACCCCAAGTCCCCCCGGAACTGTCGGTCCCGTTGTTTTTCCTCCAGATAGTTCATCCAGCCTGTCCTTTTCAGACAGACCTGTGGAGACACTAACATGCACGAAAACAAGACAGAGGAAAACAAAGCAATGGCATACAACCAGACAACAAAACAACAAAAACAAACCACTGACAGAGAACAAAACAGAACACTTCACGAAAGAAAGCTTGTAGTTAGTTCAAGGATCATTTGCTGACCCTTAGGAGCGTTTTCCAGTCCAGTCTGTTGGGGCACCATGCCCTGGCCTCAAAGTCAACTTTCAGGATTCCCTGGGAACCTTGCCACTCCATTCCCTTGCTGTTCCGCTGCATTCCCCCAGTGCTTTGCCTCGGTGTGGTGGGATCAGGTCAGGTGCAGTTCCCACACTGTGTCTCCGGTGCTGTCCCCTGTATCGCCCTTAGTCCCTGAGGGGCATCATGTCTCATAGTGGGGTCAACCATGTTGTTCTCTCTGTGGACTGGCTGCTCTACTCAGGAACATCATCCTCACGGCCTGGTGGGCCAGGCTGTGCTCCACTCTCTCCTCCTGCCCCTTCATCTGCTCCCGTGTGCTCTGATCAGATATGTCCATCTCCTGGAGCTGCAGAATCAATGTCGTCCTTTGAAACAAATTCTTTTGGGGGGAGGGGCAGGAATCCACTTAATTTTTGGTGCTGGGGCCAGCCTCCCAGGCCTCTCCACTGGTTCCCTACTCCACGCCGGGATATTGCATTCACACCTTGCGGCACTGGGTTGAAGTCTGGTCCCACTTTCCCTGTGGAGATATAAACAATACCCTCCCCTTGGATGGGTTAGTGCCCCATGCCCCCACTACCCTCTTCTTCCTTATATTCATCCTTTTGTTTTCCTCCCCCCCTCCTCCACCATTGTCTACCATGTGCATCCCTGGTTTTGGTCTGGTCTCTGCCATACTACACAGTCTTCACTCCAAGAATGTTTGTATACAGTAGCTTTTTCCCCTATGCCACTTTTGCATTTTTTTAAATACTTACCTCAGTGGGCTCATGTAGTACTTGTCCTTTTGTGTCTGACTTACTTCGCTTAGCGTGATTTTCTCCAGTTCGGGAAGGGTGCATTTGGAAGGCATTCCCAGTGCAGTCCTTACTTCATGATGAGTCCTGTGCTTCAGCCTCTCGGACTGCATCGGGTAAGGCAGTTCTTGCTGCTGGCATGTGAACACCGCGCAGTCGAGAATGCATAGCTCCTGTCAGACCCTAAGAAAGCTCATCTTGCCCAGACCTAAATGCAGCTGGTCACAGGGCCAGAAGAGTGCCCTGTCGCCTTGAGAACTGCCTGGTCTTGCAGCCGCACTGCCATTCTCCCTGGGCATTTGCCTACCCAGGAAGTGGGGCAGCCAACCTGGACGGGGCTCATGTGTTCATCCCACCCCTCAGGAGTCTGAAGAGGGAAGGACTCCCAGGCTCACCGGGCTCTCACTGGCTCCTAAAGACGTGTCCCAAACCTGCCCATCATTTTCATGGAGGATGGTGAACGGGTGTGTTTGAGATGTTTGCTTTCCGAGCGTTGGAATCTCAGGGTTGGAGAGAATTGTAAATGGGGCCTCCGAGGTGACATCGCAGACACAGTTGCGTGACCCCGAGCCCAGTGTATGTGGCCTTGTGTGCCGGAAGGGGGCTTTCGGGGCTGGCGGTGCAGAGTGAGCAAGACAGTGGCGACGGGGCTGATAACGTGAGGAGATGCAGAGCAGGGGAAGGGATGAGGGCTGTGCACAGAGCCCGAGTGCCGGGAGCTGGGAGGAGACTGGAGGAAGAACCAGCCCGTCAATGACCACAGCCGGGAGACACACAGGCAGCCGAGGTGGGGAGGGGCGGAGACCTACAGGGCTGGGAGTGTCTGTCTCACAGAGTTGTCTGTGCGGTGGAGAGGGAGGATGAAATGAGGAGGTTGTGGCATAGGGATGGGAAAAATGATTGGATCTGAGGTAGACTCTGAAGGTAGAGCCAACAAGATTTGCCAGTGGATTAAAGGGTGTGAAGAGAAGAGGCGCCAGGTGTGCTTGAGGTAAGGCAGTCACTAATTTCCAGGTGGCCCAGTTCACAACAAAGAACTTTTTCAGTCGTAAGCATGTCTGGAAATACTGCATGCAGCATAGCTCCCCAGACTTAAAAACCAAACTCACCGCCATTGAAGGGGACTCACAGTGACCTATGGGACAGCGCAGAGCTGCCCCCAGGGGTTTCCAAGGCTGACAGCCTCCTCTCTCTCCCCCAGAGCACCTTGCAGTTAGCAGCCCAGTGCGTGAGCAACTACAGTCACTAGGGCTCCTTGAGACAGATGCTGAGACAATGGCTTGTTTATCTGCGGTTGAGGTTTAACCAGGGCACCCTGTACTTCTGTTTGCTAGAACTGGCACCTTTCTGAGTGCCCCACTCACCCAGCCAGGAATTCGTCCAGCAAAGTAGGCAGCAGAGCCCAGCCCCCTGCCCCAGGGAGCCTTTGAGATGGTGGGAGAGTGACCTCCCATCGAATGAAAGTTGATCACGGACAACATGGGGAAGGAATGTGGGTGCTTTGAAAGAAAGTAGTTCCTCTCTGCCTCAATTTAACCCATCTGGGGACTGCAGGTACACTTGGTTCACTGCCTCCAGTGAGCTCACCCTGCTCACCTTCTGCCCAGGTGTGTGTCCTAGAGTGGCAAGGGGCGCCAGCAGCTGCAGGCCTCAGTGTGAGGACATGAGGCTTACAGGGGTCTCTGGCAAAGGGAGAATGTCACAGCCCAGGAGCCCCTCCTTGCCTTTTGCTGGGACAAGATGAAAATGCACAGCGGGCACCCAGGTCCCTGGAAGGAGGGACTGATGGGTGTGGTCTCCAGAGATGTCGTGGGGTGGGGAGCTGTTTCCCTAAGGAAGTGGAGCGGTACCAAGAAAAGCCGCTGTGAGGTCTCCTGTCCGTCCTGCCCCCCCCCCCGAGTTGTCCCCACAAAAAGATGGTTTCCACCCCATCCACAGCTTTGCACGCAGTGCCACTGCCAATGTCTAGGCTAAAACCCCTTCACCCTTTGCCCTCTCTCTGGCAATCCCTCCTGGGAGGGGGCTTCTGGGAGTGGTCACTGACCAAGTCCTTGCCTGCCTAAGCATGGCTCTCTTCTCCTCTCCCGCCAAAGGGCAACATTTGTAGCTACCAGAAAGCAGGCAGCAGGTGAGGAGGCGCCGCAGGTGCCTGAGGTCATCTCTGTGCAGGCAGCAGTGACAGGCCCGTATGCCATTTTTGCAGGTATTCAGGTTCGGCATGATCAAGACCTGGGCTACATGCACCACAAGTTCGCAATCGTGGATAAGAAAGTGCTGATCACGGGCTCACTCAACTGGACCACCCAAGCCATCCAGAACAACCGGGAGAACGTGCTGATCATGGAGGATGACGAGTACGTGAGGCTTTTCCTGGAAGAATTTGAGCGGATCTGGGAAGAGTTTAACCCTACAAAATACACCTTTTTCCCACAAGAAAAGAGAGGTCACTGAAGCTGGGCTCTCTACTCCACCTTCCGAGTGAGCGGAGGCGAGCTGTTCCCATGCTGTGTGCTGGTGCCAGCAGAGGAAGGGCTGAGCCAGCCTCCGCTCCAGAGCCGGAGCCACGGAGCGTGGCGATGTTTGCAGCACGGGCTCTGCCCTTGGAGCAGTAGAAAGTTCCTCTCAGGAGGAAAAAGAAGAATCATTCCGTCCCTAAATGGAATTCAAGAGTGTCCGGGGTTTACAAGGAAAGCATTGTTCCGTGAGGTCCGTGGTTTGGGTGCCTTTACTGGCACATGGAGGGGAAGTGTCCTCTGTTGACCTTGTCAGCCTTTGGAGTGGAGCCCCTTTGTTCTGTGTTTGTTTTTCTCCACCCCAAGTAAACACGCGACACTGGGTTTTGTTTTTAAGTCACACGTGCACTCGGAAATCTTGCCGGGTGTCCCAGCGTAGGAGTGAAGGGCTTCTCTTTGTGCTGCTGCCTGAGTGGACACTGCAGGGTGGCAAAGACAGGGACTTCCTTTTCTGCTCTGGCCGATTCCCATCCAGCTCGGCCCTTGAAGAAACAAGACTATTCCTGGGATTGGTTACAGGTGTCACCAAGTTCCTGGGGGCTTCTTGCCAGGGGCAAAGTGGAAATGGGATGAGTCGTGCTATCCCCTCCAGACCCTGGCAGGCTCACCCCAGCTCTAGTTCCCATTGCCACGACAGCAGGCAGCTCACACTGGGGACAGCTCCCTTGCCTAATGACCCAGGCTGTGGGCAGTGGGCAGAAACGGCTTTCTGTTACTGCGTTATGCTTGTCATGTTTTTTTTTATATACATAAAAAACACTCACACGTCTGAAGTCGTCTGGTGGTGTTTGGGAGTGACCTAACTTGAATACTGGTGGACTGCTAACTCTCACGTTCAGAAGGTCTGAGGCAGTTGCTGCCTCATATGCCCATTTCTCCCCAGCTTGGGCCCGGGTGCTTCTCGGGCACGGCAGAGGTATGGTTAATGGGGCTGTATGCTCCCAGGCACCAAACAGTCTTCCTGAAGGTTTTCCATAGTTTTTGCCTCTGCAGGTCGTTTGAAGAAGGGGCGTGTTAAATCAGACCGTGGAAATGCCCACAGTCGCTTTTCCTCTCTGGTTACTGAGCTGTAGCTAGCAGGGAGAGAGCTGGGTGAGTTACCCTAACATCTTGTTGTATTTCTCTCTGTGTGTGAGGGAACCATGTGGTTTTCCAGAAGTCTGCTCAGGGTGACTGTGGGCTCGTCTTTTCCCAGCTCTCCTCAGCATTGCCACCTGTGTGATAGAGTTCAAGTTACCCTTGACTTAGAGTGACAGACAAGTGAACTTGAAGTTGAATATTTTGGTATTTGATTGAGCTATAAAGTGTGCTCCACCAGTGACGTCTCCAGTGCGCTCTCTGTGAGCCGTGCAGCTTCTCTAATGAAGAGAGTGGAAGCTATTTTGATCTCATGAAACAGTGTTATCTGGAACTTGTGCCTTACTTGAATAAATGTGTTCTTATTTTATAATGTTTATGTTATCCTAACTTTGCCTTACCCCATGACTGAGGCATTGAGGTGTGGCTACTGTTTATTGAATAAACACAACTTTGTTTTTCATGGAGGGAAAATATCTACTTTGTAGAAACTTTGTTGGTCAAGTTAAAAAGGCTTGTAAAGAAGAAGGGAACTTTTCTAGAGAAAGGTGTTGCGTGCCTCCTAGATTAAAGTACTTTCCAATGGCCAGATGTCTTTTGGTACTGTTTCTGTGTCTACCAGATAGAGCCATGATTTCCCGCCTATCTGATCACAGTGTGATCAGGCGCAGCTCACTCCCAGTGGGGTCCAGCTGTCCTTGAAGTTCCCGACTCTCACCCATAATTACACTCTTCCTTTCCAGACAACAGGTTGGTATGGTCCTGGGTTTGTCCTGACCTCAGCATCTACCTTAGAGGCCTAAACAAACAACATTGGGTGTTAGCAGGTTGCCTAATCTGCCTGCATGTTGACTTAGAAAGCAGACAATAGTTGGCCACTCTTGCCAGCTGCCGTTTGTTTTTTTCAACCTTTAGTGAGACTGAGGGCACTATGCTGATGACACCCATGCCCAGACAACCCCGACCCCTGCCAACTTCTGCTGACCCAGACCCTAATAAAGGCTGTGCCCACGTCTGACACCTCTCTTTCATTCGCTCTCTGCCCACAGCCTCGGGGCTGGCCTGCAGGCACACCGCATTTCTCCCTGCAAGGACTAAAACTTCTGTGTTTGTCAGCAGTCTGTGACTGAGGCATGGCTTCCCATTCCAAAACCCCGGTGAGGAGCAAGGGCAGTTTCTGCTGGGTCCCTGCTTGTGTCTGCGTGAGCCCACTGGGGTCTCGGGGTGAGCATAGACCCTGGACAGGAAGTGTTCACGTCAGCATCAGCATGAAGGTGCACACCCTGCCTGGAGGTTTATTCTGCAAGAACCAAAACCAAACCCATAGTGGTGGTAATTCTGCTTTGTCCTATAAAGCTTGTGAAAATCTATGTCATGGGTATTTCCATGGTTGTTAGTAACTGTATGCATATGTAATAATTTTGTTAGCTATCCATAAATGTTTTATGAACTACAAAACTTTGTAATCATTTTAGTAGCAGTGGGGCATTAAATCTAACAAAGTTTCTGGTAACAGTTAACCTTCTGAAATAAATAATTTATAATTAAGTGCAGTTTACTAAGGTAAGTTGTGAGATGCAGGCAGGTTGGTTCTGACTCGTCTGCGAACTCGTGTTCAGCAGATCTCATGCACAGCACTGCCCCCTTGTTGCAAGTGCAAAGGCATCTGTCGCCAGGCTTGTGCGCTGCCCCTCTGCTTTACCAAGCATGATGCCCTGTGAACACGGGCAGAGTACACGAGACGAGGTTTCGCCATATGCACCTGGAAGGCGCATTCAGGCTGTACTTGCTCAAGACAGAGTTGCTGTTCTTCTGGCAGTCTAGGGGAATCTTCACCCACTCTATAATTGGAGTGCATCCGTTCTTCTGCAGTCTGCCTGATCCGCGTCCACTGGGTCGGTGCACCTTACTCTTCAAAGGAGCAGTCTTGCTTCTCAGCACTGGGAAGAGGTCTGATGTAGCGTACTTGGCCCAGTGTAATATGTGACCTGATTTCTTGACTGCTGCTTCCATGAGCATTGATTGTGGAGCCAAGCACAGTGAAATTCTTGACACCTGTAGTCATTTTTCTGTTTATCATGATAACGTGTACTGGTCCAATTGTGAGGATTTTTGTTTTGTTTACATTGAATTGTAATCCACACTGAAGGCTGCAGACTTTGATCTTCGTCAGTGAATGCTCCAAGTCCTCTTCCCTCACAGCAAGTAAAGTGTCATCTGCATATCACAGGCTTTTAATAAGCCGCCTTCCACTCCTGATGCTCCGTTCTGCTTATAGTCCAGCCTATTTGTTCTGCCTACAAATTGAATAGGCGTGGGAGTTTATTTAGTATGACGTAAATACAGTACGGAAATCTGCCTCACAAGTAGAGGCTATTTTTCATCCATCTTGACTAGACGCTTATAAATACGTTGCTTGATTCGTCTCCAGGTGATGCTTACGCTATGCGTGGCTCACTTCCTGTTTCAGACGCATTCAGAGTACCAGGTGTCACAGTCTACCAAGGAAAGGTGCTGGGCGGGCCATCGTGAGCTCCTGGAGTGAGAGCTGTGAGCAGCAGTGCCTTGGAGACTAGAACGGTGGGTCTCTCTGTTTTGCGCTGACACTTGAGGAACGGATTGCTAGAAGGGGGCAGTGTCCAGTGTCTCAACATAGAATGGAACAAGGGTGGAGACTTGGTTGTGTGTGTGTGTGTGTGTGTGTGTGCAGGTGCACACAGGTACACATACCTGAGAGATTTGAAACTCTTGCCAACAAGATTCATGTCTCCCTCTCAATAAGTTTAATACAATAATAAATATCCATAGTGCACACACACATATAGTATACCTGCTCCTCACTTAATGTGGTTCTGTCCCAAAGAGCAGGTGGTTATGTGAAAATCAGCTTCACAGGGCAGAGGACGATGACCACTGATGGTTCAGGTTGTGTGTCAACTTGGCTCGGCCTCGGTTCTCAATGGTTTGATAGTTGTGATGTCATTGCCCATGATGAGATCTGATACAGTCCCCTCTGTCTTAGGCTGGGTTTTCTAGAGAAGACACTTCACTTATATGTGTACAGGAGGAAAGGCTTATGTCAAGGAAATGGCTCTCGCAGTTGCAGAGGCAGGTAAGATGCAGGTCCCAGGGGTAAGACGTCACTCTGGAAGTCTCTCTTGATTCATTAGTTGCAGAGGCTGAAAAACTGACAGGTTTCTGAATGTAGAGGCAAATGATTCCCAGGTTGGCAGGTTTCTGGCTCAAGCCCAAAGAACCAGAAGTCAGTATCCAGATGTAACAAGAAGCAAGCTTTACCAGGAATTCAGCTATCAGAGGCAGACCATGTCACTGAAGAAGCTCCCTCTCAGTGATTGGCTGTTCATAAGACATATCATCACAGAGGTGCCTACATCATATGAGCTCTCATCATGGAAGATGATTACATCATAGCAGCCAGACCACTGAGAGTCATGGACCAGCCAAGTTGACACAAGTTTTTCCACAGCATCTTCTTACACTGAGAGCAGGCTGTGCGTTCAAGAGCTCATCATGGGGGATTACTAGGTCTTAATAGCCAAACCATTGAGAATCTTGTTCCAGTCAAGTTGGCACAAAGCCTTAGTTATCACTGTCCAGCCATTGTCAGCTTGGTACCTGTATATATATCTTTATATATATTCTCTAAATAAAAACGAAGTCATACTTATGCCTAACATGGTAATAACTAACACAGAACTATCCCCACTTGTATATTTTGTAAGTAAACAAAATATCTGATGCATACATGACATGAGGAAATACACTTAACAATTATACCCCTGATTCTTTCAATTGAACATGCCATTACTACTTCCACCAATTCTGAATTCACTTTAACCTCAGCAAGTCTCTCAACTTGTCATGTTTCTTTACCTGATGGGTGACTCAGATTCCTGAGGGGTCTGGGTCATTAGTTGTCCACTCAGAATAGGGTTGATGTGGCCTACCGTTTCTTTTACCGCCATTAGTCCCAGGGCATGGGGTACGAAGAGCCACCATAAAGGGTCTCCAGGTTCCCAGGCATGGTTTTCTTTACCTCCACTATGTTGTATCAATCTAATTTCCCCTTGGTTGTCAAGATCAATCACACAACCCAATACAGCAACTCCTTTCCTCGCCTTTAAGGAGCTTCAAGTGGTGGTCAGTCCAATGGAGTCAGTCATGTCGTCAGGTGGCACAAAGCTCTCCTCCATACATGAAGAGCATAGGGTCACAGAGACAGGAAGCAAAAATATTGCCAGTGGGTCGCTAAGTTTTGAGTGGTGCCAATCCCATCCCTACCCCTTGATTTCTGTACTCCAGGATCTTGGCCTCTGGAGAAATAGCACCGCATACTAGATGGTGGTTTAGAGCATATACAGCCCTAAAGAATGTTACCCCAACCCTGCAGGGTGTTGCCACCTAGCCGGTACCCTAGTGTATCTTCAGAAGACTATTTCATCGTTCTGTGAAGCCCACTGCTTCAGGGTGATAAGTGTGTTAGGTTGGGTTCTCCAGAGAAATGAAACCAGTGATGCATGTCTGTTGTACATAAAAAGATGTATATATCAAGAAATGGCTTGCCCAGTTGTCAAAATAGGTTGGGTCCAGTCTGACTCAAGTCGGCTTCCGATGAGTAGAAGCTCCAGTCAGGAAGCAGGAAGATGAAGCAGAGACAGCAAGGGCTCAGGCTGGGGGATGCAGAAGTCCCAAGTCAGCGGAACGAAGCCATTGTTGGTATTCCCCTGACAGCTCGTAGGAGGGACAGGAAGCACAACAGGAGATTGAGGAAGCAGACACTTTCTGGCAGAAGGTGAAGGGCCAAAGAGGATTCAACTGTCCTACATGTTTCTGTCTGTCTGTCTGTCGTACAAAAAGGCTTATGAAGTCAAGGAGGGATCGCCAGGCTGTGATAAGATCTGTAAGTTGAGCTCCGTTCCTACCCTTCCCCAGGACTGCGGAGTTGGCATCACCCCTCCCCATCACAGTGGAGAACGTGGGGAGCCAGTGACTTCCAGTGTGGCCGTGGCCACGCTTCCTTTGCTGTGAGGCGAGCCCTGCAGTCTGCGGCGATCCTGTGCGCTACGATGACACCGGAGGATAAGCCTTTCGATACGTCCACAGATTGAGTACAGGGAGGGCAAATCCGTATTCCAGGGTACCTCTTATAGTGAAAAACCCAAATGCTGCCCTTCCCATGATAGGCATGGCCCAATGTCATCAGTGTGCCGTCGGGTTGCTGTTTGACTTCTCTCTGGAAAGGTCCCATATCAATAAACTCAGATGGACCCAACTTGATGTTCCTTGCACCTTTATCTCACACCTTAATTAGCACTCTTACACCTGTTCTCCGGGTCTGTGTTCGTACAATTCAAAAATCAAACCGTTCTTTTGAACTTTCTGGGTCACAGTTTGTTCTTCACCTTTTGGGGGTCCCTGGGACGTAAGTCTGAAGCAGTGCTAAGTAGTGGGTGTTTTCTGAATCATTCAGCAGTGTCCGGTCAGGCACCTCCTTGAGATGGTGCTCCACACAGTGCACCAAGTGCCCTCTCAGCGGGCACCAGTCATAGGTGAATTTCATCAGATGTGCTTGATCTGCGTTAGTGCATTTCTGTGCTCTTCTAGCTGTGGCGTGTACAGGGCAGGGCCACAGAGGGCTAACTCAAGGTGGAAAGTTTACCTTCTAAAAACATTTTTGCACAGTAAGTGGAGTAGGTGGTTGATTACAAAAAGTAGACATACATTTCACAAACCATTTGACAGGGCCTAGGATTATGCCAGCGATCTAAATGATTGCTTAGATTTGCAACATAGAATGCACATAGGAACTCATGTCACTTGGCAGCCATATGTATGTGTGTGAATGTATGACGACGGGCACTGAGCGAAATAAGGTGACTTCCTCACAAACTGTGGCAGTGTGTAGTTTTGCGTCTCTCGAGGACTTTATCCGAGAGCAGCAGGGGGTCTGGGCAGTGACAGGCCCCTACGTAAGGAGACACTGAAGAACTATTCTGATGTCGAATACCACTTCAGCAAGGGCTTCGAGAGAATTTTGTGTACTGCCCTCCCGTCAGCACCCTCACTGACTATTTGAGCCTCAGTAGCAGATCACGATGCCTTTAAAGACAGACAAACCCTGTCCTCCTCGGTCTCCTGGAGAGCTTTCTAAGAGGTGAGATGGTTCCCATGCAACGGCGCAAACATGTTTCCCTACCCATGGACGTCTGTAAGCCAGCTACTTCATGCCTTTCCCTCTCATTTTGAGTATGTATTCTAGATAATATTGAAACTGCCCATTTCTATCAACCTAGTGCTCTGAGGAGACAAGAGTGTTCTTTGGTAGGAAGAATGTTCATTCCAGTTGAAACGTGTGCGTCTGCATCCATGAGCATCGTTAACTATGGAGCAGAGCATCCGTTAGCTCAGAAGCAACATGCACCAGCACACAGGACAAACGTCTGCCTCTTCCTCTGGTCGGGTTCTGATCAACTCAGTCATAGCCATTCGGGGCTAGGTCGATGGGTGCTAGAGTAAAGAAGTTCCCCAGGTGATTCCCCTACTTAAGACCACTGACCCCTTCACAAATTCTCAGTAAGCCATGCCTGCTCAGGCTAGGACATGCCATCGGCTCAGATTCCATGCGCTGGCTCATTTTGTGTCTCCTCTCTCCCCTGTGAACCAGACTCGCGGATATGAATGGTCAGGCTCAACCCACCTACCTCTCCATTGCTGCCTTTCCTACTTCTACTCAAAAAGTGGATCCAGAATACAGCCCCAAGGTGGGGTCCAGGTAGAACCACCTACTGGCGCTCCTGTTGCTAGACCAGAAAATTAAGAGAACCGGGAGTGTGCTTGCAGACCCCACCACGGGGCACCACACCTTGAGGACAGTGTAACCACATGGAGCAGCGCATGAACAGAGCGGGCTACGGGTCAGTCCCAATCAGCCAAGCTGGCCCCGCTCCATAGAAGTGTGTGCTACAGAGCTCAACACTAAACCTACAGGCAGGGGAGAGGGCCGCCTGCCGCGCCCACACGGAGCAAACCAAGAAGGGGAAAAAGTGAGGGACTAGACCCCATAGTGGCACAGCAGCCCTGAGGGTGACGTCTCTGCATGGAGCTGTTAGGCACAGAGAGGGCTGTAGGGCCCACAACAGCTCGAGACATGATGACCCCTCGCTGGAGTAGGCTGTGACAGAGGACAGTACTGGGGATACACGACAGGGAGCAAATCCAGTCTGAACCCCCCACAGCAGGGTAAGCCAAGAAGGGAACACAACAGATCAGCAGTGGGAGCAAAGCCAACCACAAGGCCCCTAGGAGCCCCCAAAAGAGACTTCAGGCTAGAAGGGGCAGTTTTCGGGACCCCCCAGGAGTGGTGGGGAGATAGTCATAAAGGTCAGTGGACAGACCTGGAATTTTATATGTTTTTTTTGCTAGTTATTATTTTTCTTTATATTTCCATTTCCTTTACCCCCCTCTTTTTGTTCAGTTTTTTGTTTTCTTTTTGTATTGTCTATGTTGTTGTTTGTTTGCCGACCTATAGAAGATAGGCATGGGAAGCAAGCCCGAGGAGAAAGCAATGGGCCTAAGGCTCCAGAGGGACATGGAGGAGGAAGGAAGTGGGAGAAGGGAGTGGTGAGCAAACAGTGCCACAAGGGAACAACTAGGGAATGAAAACCAACGAGGAGGACGTGGAGATCCTGTGGGTGCTGGAGCAACAGCAGTCTAGCTGAGAGGAATTACTAAGAGGCAGGAGAAGGGTATGTGTGTTGGTGTGAAAGGAGGACAGTAAAAGGAAACAAGAAAGATCTAGGAAGCAAAGCTAGGAATGGGGTATAAACGGGTGCACTTATGCAAATATTTTAATTCATAAAAATAGAGGTGGTGTCCCCAGAAGAGGCAAGAAACAAACCATGGCCAGACATCTGTGCTCATGTTCATCGTGGGGCAGTTCACCATTGCATGGAGTTGGAAACAACCCAAATTTTCATCAGCGGATGAATGGATTAAAAAACTGTGGTACATAGATACAATGGAGTACTACGTATCCCTAAAAAGCCATGATGAAAGCATGAAGGACATCACCCCATGGGAAGAACTGGAGGAAATTATGCTAAGTGAAGTAAGCCAAGCACAAAAGGACAAGTACAACATGAGTCTGCTGAGGTAAGCTTACAAATGCAAAGGGGGTACAGGGGAAAAGCTCCTATATACATACATTCCTGGGGTGAGGTCCAGGTACTATGGCAGGGGCCAGACCTAATCCAGGGGTACATATGGCACCCAACTAAAAAGGAAGGGGAAAAAAAGACGGGTAGCAGGGAAACAGCACTAACCCACCCACAGGGAGAGTATTGTTTATATCTCCACAGGAGAGGGAGAGAGGGACCAGACTTCCACCCAGTGCATTAAGATGTGAGTGCAACATACCGGCCCGAAGCAGGGAACCAATAGAGAGGTCTTTGGGGCCGGCCCCCATCTCAACTACGTGGACTGCCCCCTTCCTCCAAGAAGGCACTTGAGGACAGCACTGAAGCTACAGCCCAGGGAAAGGGGCATGTCTGATCAGCGCACACAGGAGCAAATGAAGAGGGAAGGGGAGAGAGTGGAACTCATCCTGGTCCACAGATCCTCGAGGACAATATTCCTGCTCAAGAGCAGGCAATGCACAGAGTGGACCATAGGGCCAGCCCCACTATGCGACTTGACGTCCCTCATTGACCCATAGCACTACATGGGACAACACTGGAGCCACAGTGTGGAACTGTGCCCGATCTGACCCCACCACACTTTGGTGAAACACTAAGGGCATGCAACAGAGCAGCAAGGGAAGCAAAGCAATGAAGACCTTGGGGAATACCAAAAATAGACTTTGGGGCCAGGGACTCAACCAGAAAACACTCCTAGAGGTCAACAAACAGACCTATAATTATTTATAGACTTATTTTTTTGGTCAGTTTTTGTTGTGTTTGTCTTGTTTTGTGTTTATTGTCTCTGCATGCCTATCTAGATAAGATAGGCGGAATAAAGAGTCGAGAAAACAGTGGGACCGATGGTTCTGGGAGGACGCAGGAGAGGGGGTGGTGGGGGAAAGGGGAGTGTCAACACACCTAGGGACAAAGGAGCAAGTGATCTAAAATCGATGGCGATGTCTCCCTTCACCCACTTTTCTCTTGACATGTCTGTAAGACATGAAAAAGTAATTTATAAATTATCAAGAGTTCAAGAGGAGAGCACATGTTTTGAGAATGATGAGGGCAATGAATGTACAAATGAGCTTTACACAATTGATGTATGTATGGATTGTGATGAGTTGTATGAGCCCCTAATAAAACGATTTTTTTTAAAAAGTGAGGATACACAGATTTTGTTTCAAGCACTTTGGACAGGTTATTAAGAGAGACCAGTCCCTGGGGAAGGTACCAGCTTGGTGAAATAGAGGATCAGGGTAAAAAAGGGGATCCCAGGAGGAGAGTGATTGGCCCAGTGGCTGCAGCAATAGGCTCAAACTGAAGAACAGCTGTGAGGACGGCCCACAGCATTAGGCAGTGCCTTGTTCTGCTGTACCCAGGGTCCAGGTGTCGAGTCTCAGTGGGACTGCACACAACATGCAGTAAAGAGAAGACAGTGGGAAGGGGAACAGACATGCCATCGGAGCAATGTCTGCCCAAGTCTGAAGAACATCACCAGGTTCACAGTATATATCAGTTGTTTAAATCTGTAAATATTTCGCCCCTCCATAGATATACTAAACACTATTGACTCAGTGTAATGGTTTCACAAAAGATCATTAATTTAACTTGGTGTAGCGATCAATAATAATCACACCAGAAAAGATTCTTTTTTCTTTTTAGCCATCTTTTATGAAAGTGATATTCTGTGTTGATTAAATCTCAGAATTCAATAGGACACACTTTTATGACCACTTATATATGTTAGATAAATATTTTATGTATGGATAAAAATACAATGTTGAAATATATGTGAAAATGTTAAATTTTAAAAAGTTATTATAAAAGTATTCTATTTTAAAAATAGGATGAAATTTAAAATATCTGCAAAACATATTTTTGTTTTCGTTAGATGTCATTGAGTCAGTCCCTACTCATAGCGATCCTATATTCAGCAGAATAAAACACGTTCAAGTCCTGCAAAAAAAAATTATCAAGAGTTCTTGAGGAAGGGGGGGCAGGGAGGGAGGGAAAAATGAGCTGATACCAAGGGTTCAAATAGAAAGCAAATGTTTTGAGAATGATGATGGCAATAAATGTACAAATATGCTTGACACAATGGTTGTGTGTATGGAGTGTGATAAGAGTTGTACGATTCCCCAATAAAATGATTTAAAAAAATAAAATCAATGGGGAGGAGGGTGTAGGATGCCTGGTGTGGCTTGATCAAGGACAATGTAGCTGAGCAGAATTACCGAAACCCAAATGAAGACTGAACATGATAGTGGGACAAGAGGGAAGTGAAAGGAAATAGAGGAAAGAACTAGGAGGCAAAGGGCATTAATAGATGTCTAAATACAGGCATGTACTTATGTAAATATATATAACAATAGGGAAATAGACACATGTTTATATGTTAAGTATTAAGGTAGCAGATGGACACTGGGCCTTGACTCAAGTACTCCCTCAACATAAGAACACTGTGTTCTAATAAATAACCTGGCATGCTGTGCTGCTCACTTTCCTGACACAATCACTGAAGACAAAGCAGGTGAACAAGCAAATGTGGTAAAGAAAGCTGATGGCGCCCGGCTATCAAAAGATACAGCCTCTGTGGTCTTAGAGGCTTAAAAATAAACAAGCGGCCATCTAGCTCAGAAGCAACAAAGCCCAAATGGAAGAAGCATACCAGCCTGTGGAATCATGACGTGTCAAAGGGATCAGGTAAAGGCATCAGAAGACCCCAAACAAACAAAATCTGTTGAGAATGAGGGGGGTTGGAGCAGAGAGCCAAATCCCATCTGTAGACAATGGGACTTCCCTTCACAGAAGGGTGGCAAGAAAGGGATGAGTCAACCAGGGTGCAGTAGAGCACTGATGAAACACAGTATTCCTCTGGTTCCTTGAGGCTTCCTCACCCTCCTCTATCACGACCCCAGTCCTGCCTCTCACTGCTGGTGAGGCTGGCACATGTATACAGGTACAGATAAGAGCCCAGGTCATATAACACCCCCAGGAACAGATACCAGAAGGGTTGGGGGGGGGAGGTGGGGAGAGGAGGGCAGTAGAAACCATGGGAGAAGGCAGACAGTGGTTTGTGTAAGATATGAAATTTTAATTTATCAAGGGATCACAAGGGGGGATGGGAGGGAGGGAAAAAAGAGGAGCTGATACCAAGGGCTCAAATCGAATGTAAATGTTTAGAAAATGATGGCAACATATGTACACACATATGCTTGATACAGTCGATGTATGGATTGTTATAAAAGCTGTAAGAGCCCCCGATAAAATATTTTTTTAAAAATCTAGAGAAATGTTCAATTGTGAAATTAGTTTTAAATTCAGGAAATGAATATGTGTTAACTACTTAAAAAAATAAAAAGTTGATCCAAGGGATTGCCTAGTGAGATTTCAGGCTGCCTGGGGTGCTCTTTTTTTTTTTTTTTTTTTTTTAACATTCAGTCCCAAAAGAGGGGTTCTGATGGCACAGCCTTTTCTGGTTTGGGTGCATCCAGAAGCAAACTGCTTGTTCAGTATTTATAAAGCCCGAGTAACCTTGTCTTCCCCTCTCCCGTCCGTGAACAGTTCTAGTCGCATGCCTTTTCCCAGGCAAGCACTCTGTCCTTCAAGGCACTGAGTCAGGCTTACCCTTTCTAAGCCTTCTTTCTTGGCTTTAAACAAAAAGTCATTTCTTCTAGGGAATGCTCAGTTTTCCTTTTAACAGGTAGATTTGTAAAGGCTGAAGGCAGTGACCTACAAGCTCATAATTGCGCATATTTCTGTTACACATTATGTCAGTAATAGTAGGTAGGAGAAATCAGTATAATCCTAGTATAGCCAAATCCTAAACACAATTCTTTTTAGAACATTCAAATTCAATCCCTTAGGATTCCATAGTCCAGTCGCAGCAAGTAGAATTGGACACAATCCGTTTCCAGACATTTTTTCTTACATGGACTCCTTGACAGTATTTCTCTTTTACCTCCCCTCCCCTCCCCACTTTCCTCCCCTCCCCGAAACCCTGATTCTACTTGCCATCCCTATGAATTCACCCACCAACCCTGGGTT
The DNA here is from genome assembly GCF_050624435.1 of Tenrec ecaudatus. Classification (NCBI taxonomy): domain Eukaryota; kingdom Metazoa; phylum Chordata; class Mammalia; order Afrosoricida; family Tenrecidae; genus Tenrec; species Tenrec ecaudatus. The sequence continues at coordinate 87,634,287 of NC_134539.1, read as the reverse complement.
TCATACACTGTAAAACATACTGACAAAAATTAAAGAGGGCTATCCCAATGGCTGAACACCTTAGAGCTAAGCCCCCAGATGAACAGAAAGAAAGCAAACAGAAATGTTGACGACCCTTATCAAGCCCAATGCGTGTGGGAGAGGTGAATCGGTAAGGGTTCATCATTTGGATGTCCGATAGTCTCTCCAGTTTACCTCCGTGCCTCCATTAGGGATCGAGGGGAATCACCAGAGGCTTATTTCCTCTGCAGATCCCACACTGTCCATAGCCTTCTGCAAATCAGAATCTCACAATGTAGGCGGACACTTTCCCTCCTGGGGCTTCAGATGATCTGATGTTCAATCCTTCGGTCACTGATGTGGACGCTTCTTCCGTGTGGACTGCGTTGGCATCTCAGTTAGATGGCTGCTTGTGTGCAGACAAGCCATCGGAACTCCAGACGCTATTTTACGTGCTAGCCAGGCACCACCTGATTTACTCCCCACACTTTACTGTACCTTGTTTCCTTCCTGAGGGCTGGTATTGAGCAGGACCATGATGTAAGAGCTCATTGTTCTTAAATTGGAACCAAGATTCAGTGTGAGCCCCAAACCCATTGCCGGATCTATGTTTGTTTTTTTTAATCTGCCTTTGGCTTCTATTAGAGACCTCCTTGTTAATCTATGGTAGAGTTTTATCAATCATCTCCCTGGAGCATAATTGATTAGCTCCTGGTACTAATTTTGAAAGCACAGTTGAAAGGGGGATATTACGCCAAAGTAGGCTAACCACATATTGCAGTACCTGAATTTCCCCATTGTACTGAAGAAATCCTTCTGTGGCTATACATTACTTACACAAACAGTGGCAGTTGGTTGTCAGGGAAGACTTAGAACAGTATTCACCAAGAATGTCAGTCACAAGTTTGCACGAATAAATGTTTCTTATTTTACAGCATATGGGACAACGATACAGTAAGTCCGCAATTGTCCAACTACTGACAAGTCAGTACTCGTGGTATAGCTGGCTTCTTCAAGTGCCATGAATTTTCCGTCTTAGTCCTTAGGTTGCAGGTGTTTGAGATAAGAGTCCAGCTCACCTAGTGGAGTTTCAGCATCTGATCTCTGTAGTGTGTAGTGTCATCAGCCTTTGTAGTGGGTTGTGCACTCTGTAGATCCAGGATTCAATGCCCCAGTGTTATATGGCATTTGGCCTGGGTCCCCAGGGTGTGTCCAAAAGCTTGGGCCAATGTGGCTTATTCAGTGCATATTACCAGGGACATTACCCCCCCCCCTCTTAGGATCCTTAAAAGTATTTTTAGTTAGTCTTCTCCCACTTGGGGGTCGGTCCTTCCCCATTTTCTACCAACAGACATGTACCTGTGTTCTCCCAGACATGTTTACTCCATTTCCCTTCTCCTGACTTGAGATTCCCATCCCTCTGATAGGGACGTCTACCTGCCTGGCAGCTGGGGAAACCTCATCATAATTTTGTATGACAGTCACTAAGTGGTCAACCTCCGGTCCCCCTCCCTTGACAATCTGATCCCAGCGGATGAGAGGAGCCCTCTGCTAACCTGTGAGGTCCTATAGCAGTGGACTCACACAGTATTGTTTTTTTGTGATTGACTAGTTTCATTCAGCATGTTTTCCATTCCCTCCATGTGGTGTTGTATTTCATGATTTGATCATTGTTTTTTTTTAGTGCTGCGAAGTATTCCAAATAGCAAAAGTTTCACTTCTTTCCCCACGTGTCCTCCCTTACTTTCTTGCTGTTGCCTTATGATTCTAGCCAGGACTTCTAGCACAATGTTGACTACAAGTGGGGATGGGGCATCCTTGTCAGGGTCCCTTATTCAATGGAAATGTTTTCACCTATTCTCCACTGAGTGTAATATTGGCTATTGGTTTTTCATATATCCCCTTTATTGTTATGTTTTCCATCTATTCGCATCTTATTGTTTTATTAGGAATGGGTGTTTGGTATTGCTAAGTGCTTTTTTTCTGCATCAATTGATATTACCATATGGTTCTTACCCTTTTACTTGTTTATGTGGTGGGTTACAGTTATTATTGATTGTTGAACCATCTTTGCATCCCTAGTATGAATCCCACTGAGTTATATTATTTTTGATATGTTGTTGGATTCTATTAGCCAGGACTTTGTTGAGAATTTTTGCATCTATATTCTGTAGTTTTCTGTCTTTATGGGGTCCTTGCCTGGTCTTGGTATCAGGGTGATACTAGCTTTGTAGAATGAGTTTGGGAGTTAGCTGTCTCTTTTTATATTCTGGAAGAGTTGTTGTAAAATTGGTGTCAGCTCTTCTGTGGATTCTTGGTAGAATTCTCCTGTGAAGCTGTGTCAGTCTAGGTAGACTAGAGAAGTAAATCCAGAGGCACTTAAATATGTGCGTAAGAAAGAGTTTATATACAAGAGCAGTTGAATATTGAGAAAACATCCCAGCCTAGTCCATATGTCTGATATTAGTCCATATGTCCAATACCAATCTATAAAGGCCTCTTCAGATTCAATGATGCCAAATTCAGGAAGATCACAGGCCAGTGGGTGGGAAGTTTTGTGGATCCAATGGTGGTAGAAGCATCTCAGCGCTGGCAAGGGTCTCCACGTGGCTCCTCCAGTTTCCAGGGCATGGAGGTCTATCAGTGTGGGGCTATGTTTCTTGTCAGTAGAACATCTCTCAGGGAATTAGCAGAGAGAGTGTCTCCTGCCTCCAAGGAGGAAATACAGGAGTTCCCAGAATCCTCAGGAGAAGGCCATGCCCACGCAAAGGCTTCATTGGCTATGACTCGATTGACAGACTCGACTCCACCCCTTCACTCTTAATCCTCTAAAGTCCCAAATTGACACCAGATTATAAAAATCACAGAAGCCATCTGGTTCTGGGCTTTTTGGCTCGCAAGTTTCTTGATGACCTTGTCTATTTCTTCACTTGCTATGAATCTGTTCAAGTTCTTAATGTCCATCTGTCCATTAATTTGAGAAGAGAATGCTATTCTAAGCTTTTGAGTAGGTCTAGATTATTGAATTTGTTGGAAAGCTGCCTTTCATAATACTGTGGTATTATTTTTATTTCATTTGGATCTGTTGTGACATCAACTGTTTTGTCTCTAATGTTAGATACCTTTGCCTGCCCTTACCTTTGTTATGTTTGCTAGAGGTCTATCAATTTTGTTGATCCTTTCAAAGAATAACTTCTTGCTTTATTGATTCCCCCCCCCATTAGTTTTCTGTTGTCTAGGCAACTTATTTCTGCTCTACAGTTTATGATTCTGTTGTTGGAGTGTTTATGCTGTTATGAGTTCTAATTGGAGGTGTTGTGTTAAGGTGCTGAGCATGATCTTTTTTTCATGCGTGCGTTAATTACTGTAAAATGACATCTGATCACTACTTTTGCTGTGTCCCATGGGTTTTGGTATGCTGTATAATCATTCTCATTTGTTTCTAGAATAAGGTGACCAGACGTACCCGCTTTTGGCAGAACAGTCCCGATTTTTAACAATTTTTTCCCGCGTCCTGTGGAGTTTAAAAAAGTCCCGATTTTTGGAACGAATGCATGACAAGCTAGGGTATACAATTTTCAGCTGCCATGTGGCTATTTCACCAGGATCTAAGTTTTATCAATGGTGTCCCGCTGGTCTGCTGCTTTATCAATGTTAAAATCTGGTCACCTTAGTTCTAGGAACTTCCTAATATTATCTCTTATTGAGTCTCCAAGTATTTTTTAAAACCATCTTATTAGGGGCTCATCCAATTCTTATCACAATCCATACATACATCAATTGTGTAAAGCATATTTGTACATTCATTGCCCTCATCATTCTCAAAACATTTGTTCTCCAGTTAAGCCCCTGGCATCCACTCCTCATTTTTTCACCTCCCTCCTCGCTCCCCCAAGTCTCCAAGTATTTATCTTTGTTTTTATAAAAATTCTTTCTATGGTTTATTTCAAGTTTTATGGCACTGTGGTCTGAGAAGATGGATCGAATGATCTCTAGTGTTTGAATTTGCTAAGGATTGCTTTATAATCTAGCATGTGTTCTTTTTTAGAATACGTGTGTGTGCATTGAAGAAAAATGTGTTTTGGGTTTTTTTTTTGCCGTGTTTGGAGAACTTGATAAATATCTAGAAGGTCGAGTTGTGGATTGTGTTGTTTAGCTCTTTAGCTGCTTTATTGACTTTCTTGACTGTTGATCTATCTTTCCTTGAGAGTGGTGTATTGAAGGCTCCTACTATTACTGTAGATCTTGTGATTTCTCTTTTTATGTCTTTGAGGGTTGTGTTGGTGAATTTTGAGTGCCTTTCACTGGGTGCATATGTTTATCATGGTTATCTGTTTTTGGTCTATTGATCCCCTCAGCATTATGTAATGTCCATGCTCATCTCTTACTATATTGTATACTTGGAAGTCTATTTTGTTGGAGAGTAATATTGCCATTCTTGTTTTTTTTAATTTTATTGCCATTAGCAATCAAACTTTTGGTAAACTTTTTGCCATCCTTTGACTCTGTCTACTTTTGTTTGTGAGTTTGAGGTATCTCTTTTTTAAATCATTTCGAGGGCTTTTACGATTCTTATTACAATCCATTTTATCAGGCATATTTGTACATCTGTTGCCATCATTCTTTTCTACACAATTAATTTCTATTGAGCCTTCTTTTTACCCCCCCCTTGTGACCCCTTAATAGATGATAAATTATTAATATTTTCATAAATCACACTGACCGCTGTCTCCTTTTCCCCATGGTTTCCGTTGTTCTTCCCCTTGTAGGGGGGTTGAGGTATCTCTGGAAGGCAGTAGATTGATGGATCTTCTTTCCTAATCTAGTCTGTTATTCTTGGTCTTTTCATTGGTCTGTTTAGCCCATTGACATTCAGCGTTATTAATTCTAAATGTATATTAGTTACTGTCATCTCGTATTATTTGTGCTTGATATTTTTCTTCATTCTCGTGTGTGTGCTGATTCTTGTCTTCGTTCCCCCTAGATCTGTATTACTCGAGGTACTGTTTCAACGTGCTGATTTCTGGGTGGTGTTACACCTTGTGGTGGTCTCATGTTTAAGGGCTACAGGTGTTGGCTTTCTGATCAGAAAGAACTGGATAGTATTTTTTTGCAATATTATTTTTTTAAAAAACAAATTCTATATTTCCTTGTTTGAGAATACTTTTATTTTTCCTTCAAATTTGATGGATAGCTTTGTTGGATATAGAATTCTTGGGTGGAAAATTTTGTCTTTTCACTTTGGAATATACTGCTCTAATTTCTTCCTCCTGTGTGGTTTCTGTGGGGAGGCCTGAGCTTATTCTTACATGTCTACCTTTGTACGGGACAGTGTTTTCTCTCTCTAGCTGCTCTCAGGAGTCTCTTTTCCCTTGAAGGTGGATAATTTGACTCTTGTATGTATTGATGTGTTTTGTGCTTTTTGTATTCTTGGGGGAGGCGGGGCGTGATTTAATCTAGTTGCTGTTCTCTATGCTTCCCGGAGGTTATAATCTCCTCCTTTGTACTACTGGGGGAGTTTTCTCACACGAATTCCCTTACAGTACTATCTGTAATGGCCTCCCAGCTCATCCGCAGGCTTTCCTCAGATTCTTTTGCTTTTTTGTTTGATTATTTCTCTCATTTGCTGAAGTCTACTTGGTTGTCTTCGAGGTCACTTATTCGATTTTCCTGTTCTCCTATTTTATTGCTCAGCTCTTATACTGTGTTATTATTTGTTATAAATTTCTGCTAACATGTTATTTAACTTCCGAGTTTTTATTATCTCAATTATTTCCTTTGTTTTCAGGATTTATTCCCAGATCTCTTATATGATCACACACATCATGCTCCTGTACTCTCTTTCTGGCTGTTCCAGGCTGCTGCTTCAGGGTACTCTGTTGGGCTTGGGCAATCTTCAGTTGACTTTTCTGTCGTGGTTGTTTTTTTGTGTGTTTTTTTGTGGTGGCCACTGTTGGCTGCTGTTTATGTGGCATAGTGGCCCAGCTGTAGATGATGTGTAGATTCTGAGTTGTGTAGAAGTAAGGGAAGGTTGGCTCTTTTTGTTAGAGGAGGAAGATCAGATAAGAGCTGGAAATTGTTTTGTGTGGAGATGCAGAAGGAATGGTTGCTGGGTGGGTAGGACAGAGAGAAGGTAGGTACACAAGAATAGGTTTTCAGCGATGATACTAATCATAGGAAGCCTTCCTGTTAAATTTAGTTATTTTTATCGATTGAAAGAGGAAGTTATAAGAGATGTGTTATTGCTTGATCGTTTAGAAAAGAGCAGCTCACTGGGGTGGGGTGGGTGGGGGGCGAGGTGTTGAGGTGGTTGGGCTAGGTGAGGAATATACTAAAAGATCTACCAGAGTCACCTACCAGAGTCTGTCATTGTGTTTCTAGCAGTAGGCCCTTATTTCTGAGGCACACTGTTTCTCTGTTCTCAAGGAGGGAATGTCTCACATTACATTGTGGAGGAAGAAGCCGCTGAAAGCTTCAAAACATTGTCAGATGCTTAAGCTAAACAAGGAAGGAGAACATTGTCAGACTCATGCCAGAGGATGGGCCCCTCCGAAATGAGACTGAAGAGGACTGATTTCTGGGAAGAGAGGCAATGATGGTGATGTGAGTGAGGTAATCCCTGTGAGAGTGAATCCTTTAGGATCTTAGTTTGCAGATGGGGCACAAGTCAAGGTAAGGAGAAACAGCTGCAAACATCTTCTAATGATTAGAACTTGGAATGTGCAGAACATGAATTTAGGAAAATTATAGGTGGTCAAAATACCAAAGGATACCAAAGAACATAAACATATTCCACCTCTAGCCACCCCGAGTGTCTGACGAGGAGGATTCACTCACCCACACACCACGACTTTAACTGTTCACCGCTGTGCGCCAAGCACAGCTCAGAATCCACTCATCATTCCCACCCGTTCTTCAGGAAACATCAGAGCCAGCGCTCCTGAGCAGAACTTAGAGCCCACACATATGTTAATAGCTGTTTGCGTCATATTGTAATATTATTTTTTCTATTTACATTTTAAAGATATTTTTCCTTTTTAATTAAAATATCATTTTGTTGGGGGGGTCTTATAACAATCCATACATCAAGTGTATCAAGCATATTTGTACATGTGTTGCCATCATTTTTTACTAGACATTTACTTCCTACTGAACCCTTGGTATCAGCTCCTCTTTTTGTCCTCCCTCCCTCCACCCCTACCCTTGTGACCCTTTGATAAATTACAAATTGTTATTATTTTCATATCTCACACAGACCTCTGTCTTCCTTCCTCCATGTTTCATTGTCTGTCCCTCTAGAAGGATGTGTGTATGATCATTGTGACTGGTTCCCCCTTCCTCTCCTCCTCTCCTTTGCTTCCCCATACCCTTCTGGTATCTCTATTCCTGTTCCAGGATTCTGTGTGCCATGAGCTCTTAACTCTTATCTGTACCTGTGTGCATGCTCTGGTCTAGTCTGAAGTGAGAGGCAGCAGTGGGGTCATGACTGTATTTTAAATATTTTTATCTCTTGTTTTTTCCTCCTTTAACTTTAATATTTTAATTTCTTTAGGATTATCTTTTTTCTTCTCTTCAATACTTCTTTTTTCTTCTTATCTTAACAGCTAATACTATTCTTAAATTTTTTCTCTTATTTTTGATCATCATTATTGGCTTTTCCTTCAACCTTATAAAATAAGGAAATTTAATTTTCTTTTAAAATAAGGAAACTTTTTATGGTCTATTTTTCTTTCTTATAATCTACCAATTAACACTATGTGATCCCACCTTTTGCCTCCTCTTTTTTCTTTCTCCTTCCTCTAGTACATTCCTTTATATCCTTTGATCTCTTCCTTAGCCCTTATTTTAACACTCTCCCCTAAGGGTCTACCATCTTCCACAGCACCACCTTATCAGAGTTAACTGATAATCTCTACACAACCCCACCTCTCTACCACCCCTAGTAGCTACACTAAAATGTCAAGGAAACAACACACACGAAAGAAATACAAAATAAACAATACCTAGACCTAAAAGAAATGCCTGAAATTGAGCAGTCTATGAAATTATCACAAGAGTTATAATTGCACTTGTACAGCAGATGAAGAGTCTGAAACAACAAGAGAAAGAATAGATAAGCTAGAAAGTTCTCTACAAACATTACAAGAAAAACTCCAAATAGAAACAAAAGAGTCAAGCATTATGATAATGGAATTACACAAAACTGTAAAAACAGAGAAAGCAAGAGCTAGAAACCCCTATTAGCAAGCTTGAAGGCAAATCTTTAGATTCCAATATAAGAGAAGAACAAATAATATAAATTGATGCAAACGAGACCGAAGAAATGTTAAGACCAACGTAGAGTATAATCAAGAGGAGCAGTCTATATTTTATGGGGATTCCAGAGAGGAAGAAACAAGAGTCCACAAAGAGAATAACCCAAGAAGTGCTGCAAGAAAAATCTACCCACTTCCTAATGAGTTAAAGATAGCTATACTCGGGAAGCCGAAAGAACTCCAATCAGGAGAGACCCCAAAAGGAAAACTCCCCAACATAGTGCCATCAAGGTCTCTGTATCAGGCTGGGTTAACTAGAGAAACAAATCCAGTGACACTCACATATGTACAAGACAGATCTTTATATGAGGAAGTAACTATAGATCAAGAAAGCATACCAGCTCAGTCTAATCAAGTCTATAAATTCAATCCTAGTCTTAAATCCCACTTCAGACTCACACAGTCATATATAACGATGAGGAATACAGGATGATCACAGCCTGGGGGTGCAGAGCTGTGTGGATCCAGTGTCATGGAAACATGGCAGGCCCCCAGCAACCTTAACGGTCAGTGACCCAGTTCCAGCAGCAGGAAGGCAAAAGGGGGTAGAGAGGAAAGGATCCCAGGGTCTTCCTTTGAGAAGTTCACACTCCCAAGGAGACAGTATCAGGCTGGGGCCTGACTGACAAGTTTGACTGCCCCCCTTGCCAGAAGTGTATAGTTGATATAAAATCATCTAATTAGCACAGTGTCTAACATCAATGACAAGGAAAAACTTCTAAAAGCAGCTACAGAAAAAAGAACAGTTATTTACAAAGGGGAAGTGATTAGAATAATCACAGGGTTTCCAACCGAAACCATGAGGCAAGAAGGCAGTGGGGAGCTGTGCGTAGTCTTGAAGGACAAAACAATGTCAACCAAGAAGCGTGTATCCAGAAAGAATTCACTCAAATATGATAGAGAAGTAAACAAGGAGAAATTGGGAGTAATTTCTCCCAAACAAGGAGGAAATAAAGGAATTCACAAAAACAATACCACTTCAAAAAATTTCTCAAGGAAGTACTATGGCCATAAAACCATCACCAACAGCACACACACCTGAAACCAACATACAAGGCAATTCCTCACAAAAACAAACACACAGAACAACATCCATACAGGAATAATAAACTACCCCCAACAGCCCCCACAAATACAAAGCAAAACGACAGCAACAAATCTATATCAATCATCTCATTGAACATGAATGGGCCAAATTCAGCAGGAAAAACAAAGAGTAGCAGAATGGATACGAAGGCAAACCAGTCAATATGCTGCCCATAGGAAACATTCCTCAGAGGGGCGATGCCTGGAGGGTGCAGGGAGGGTGGGGTGGAGAGGGGAAACATTAATTATTTATAATTAATAATTTATAAATTATCAAGGGCTCATGAGGGTGGGGGGAGCGGGGAGGGGGGTAATAAAATGAGCTGATACCAAGGGCTCAAGCAGAAAGCAAATATTTTGAGAATGATAATGGCAACAAATGTACAAATGTGCTTGACATAATGGATGTTTAATGGCTTGTGGTAAGAGTTGTAGGAGCCCCCAATAAAATGATTTAAACAAAAAGGGAAAGAAAAGAAACATACCTCAGAAATGCAGGCATCAACAGACTAAAAATAAGAGGCTAGACAAAAACATACCAAGGAAATGGCAACCCAAAGAAAGGTATAGCAATACTAATCTCTGAAAAAACAGACTTCAAGGCAAACAGCATCATAAAAGACAAGAACGACCCAACATAATGATCAAGGAAACAATAGCCCAAGTAGAGATAACCATAATAAACATATGCACCCAATGAAGGGACCTACAAGGCACATCAATGAAATCCTCACCGAATCGAATCGAGGAAACATACAGACAGACTGCTCTACTCTAATCACAGGAGGATTCCAAAGTCCACACTAAAGGAAAGGCAGAACAGCAACAAAGAAACTCAGTCAAGACACAAAAGAGCTCAACGTCACAATCAGCAAACTAGAGCTCACAGACTGATACAGAGGCCCCAGTGAATAGAAACAGCATCGTTCTTCTCCAGGGCACAGGTAGCATTCTCAAAAATAGGCCACATATGAGATCACAAAGCATCTTCAACACATTTTTTTAAAATTGAGATTTTACAACCTATCTTCTCAGACCACAACACTATGAAACTAGAAATCAGTAATAAAATGAACAGAAGCATAAAGACAAACATGGAGAATGAACACAATACTAAAAAATGATTAAATAATAAATCAAATAAGGGATGAAATAAGGAAATTCCTTGGAACAGAACTATAACATCGTAGTCTTTGGAACACAGCAAAGAGGGCGATTTATAGCAAAATCAAGATACACATGAAAAGTGGGGAAATCCAAAATCAACACCCTAACACAGTGGTTCTCAATCTTCCTAATGCTGTCACCTGTACATACAATTCCTCATATTGTGGTGACCCCAACCATAAAATTGTTTTTGTTGCTACTTCAGAACTGTAGTTTTGCTACTGTTAAGAATCTGATATGCAGGATGTATTTCATTGTTACAAATTGAACATAATTAAACCTAATGAAAGCGTAGCGATTAATCACAAAACAATATGTAATTATATATTGTGAAATATTTATGTGTTTTCTGATGGTCTTAGGCAACCCCTGTGAAAAGGTCATTTGACCCCCAAAGGGGTCACGACCCACAGGTTGAGAACCGCTGCACAACACCTTCAAGATCTGGAACAAGGACAGCATAAACCCTCCAACAAAAGAGGTACATAATAAAGATCAGAGCAGACATGATCTGGAAAAAATCAAGACAAGAAGTGTGTCTTTGAAAGGATTAACAAAAATCATTGTCACAAAGAAAGAAAAGATGCCCATACCTGGAATAAGAGCTGCAAAGTTGTGCCGCAGCAGATCCAAGTGAAATAATAACACACTACTAAGAAACACTGCACTCTCACAAAATTTTAACAACTTAGAATTGGACCTAGAAATACATCACCCACGCAAACTAGGGCAGACAGACGTTCAAAAGCTCAACAGACCCCAAACAAAAGAACTAGAGAATAGCATTCAGAAACTGGCTCTGCCCGGGTCCTAGTGGCTCTGGGAGCAGGCAGGGCAGCAGCAGCCAAGGCAGCCCAGCTCCAGGTGTCCCTCAGTCTGAAGGCACCAGGCAAGCACCCTCCCCACAGGCAAGAGGCCCCAAAGGAAGGTCAGCTTGGCCGAAGGAGTGTTGGCGGAGGAGCCCAAGAGGATATTGCTAGGATTGTCGGTGACGCCTGCACCTGCGAAAGTGGAGACGAAACCAACATAAGCAGCAGGAAAGGTTAACTCTTCCGAAAGGAGAGTGCACGCAGCCCCTCCCCCGCGGAGGCCAGCGAGCAGCAGCACCACAGTCACGCACCACTCTGGCCGTGGGCTCCTGACCACGCACACCAACTCCGTGGGGGACATGATCTGGGCAGTGTGTGGCTTTGAGTCCTAGAAGTTCGGCCATGGAGCTGCTCAGGTCTCCAAGGGCAAGCGGGTGCTTAAGGTCACACATCGGTGCCAACAGGAAGAGGAGCAGAGCAAGGTGGTGGTCGCCATGAGGAAGGTGACTACCAAGAAGGAGTGAGTGACGTGCCCTCCACCACAATAGTAAAACCTTCCAGGAAAAAAAGAAAAAGTGTGAGCGCAGGGAACCAGACTGGTTCGCAGAAGCCCCTAAGCAGGAAACGGAAGATTTACCTGCCAGCAACGGAGACATGAGGAGAGTCCAGCCTGTGATCAGTGAAGCCCAGTCTGACACGTTTACCTGCCATGGCTTATCACTGGGTCCTGTTAGCGCCCTTCTTCTACAATCCAGAGGAATATTTTTTATCAACTCTTAGAAATACAAGTTTTTGTAGTAGCTCTAGAAGAATTTTTTTTTTTAGGGAAGGTGGGGTAGAAAGGGGGAACTGATTACAAGGATCTACATAGAACCTCCTCCCTGGTGGGCAGACAATAGGAAAGTGGATGAAGGGAGACAGAGGACACTGTAAGATATGACAAATTAATAATTTGTCAATTATCAAGGGTTCATGAGGGAGAGGGGAGCGGGGAGGGAGGGAAAATGAGGAGCTGGTGCCAGGGGCTCAGGTGGAAAGAATGTTTTGAGAACGATGAGGGCAACACATGTACACATGTGCTTGACATGTAATGTATGTATGCACGGATTGTGTAAGAGTTGTACAGGCCCCCACTAAAATGATTTTTTTAAAAAAGAAGCATTTTTTTTAAGAAGGAGGAAATCCCACATCATCCCCTTTCATCCCCCCCCCCCCCCGCCTTTTTTAAAGCCATGGCATAATTTACTGGTTGTTTATTTTTTGGTACAACCAGAAAATAGTGGGATGTTGAATTGTTGGAAGGTTTAACTGCTTGGGTGTCAACATCACATTCCATGGGATGGGGGGATGTATCCGTAATATAAAACATAGTCAATGGCAATTTGGAGTCATTGACCCTTGTCATGCATTTGTATGACTTGAACATTTAAAGTTTTGTTTCCATGGGGTTTTGGGGTTGTTTTTTTTTTTCATCACAAAAACAATATGTACTATATTGTGAAATACTTTCAATTACAAATAAATGAATTTTTGTCTTAACAGTCTTTATATAATAACAGTAAACTACATTGCTACATTTTGCCACAGTATGTGTAAAAAACGGTCAGTGTGAAGGTTGAGATAGCTTCTTTCTCACCAGATCAGACATTCTCGGGGCAGTGTTTGCAAGAGCACAACGAAGATCATCTTCCACAACAAGTCTACTTCTGTATTTAGACTTGATAAACCAACAAGCTGGAAAACCCTGTTTCACAAAGATATGTTGTTGGAAATGGAAGAAGGAGGCGCAACACAGTCTCAGACAGAACAGGATGTGACTGCAAACACTTGATCCAGAATTTTGTAACTGGCATTGTAGAGAAATCAGTTCTCGCTGCATCACTGTTAATAAGTTCAATGGACTCCTCTTGTGCTGTCTCGGGTACATCTTCAACTGTGACTGTGAATGGGCTTCTGGCAAGTGCAAAAGGGGTGTCAGGGTTTTTAAAATAGAATTGTGGCTAAAAACCATTTTGTCATCATGGCTTTCTTGTCAGAATGGTGTGCGTTCTGTAACGCCTTTGGTCTTAATAATTCCGTTCTCCTGATAACTTGGCTATATGCGGGGAAGGGTTGAACATTTGTGTAGTGTGTATGACATTAAATTGTGAATTAGTGGGTCTTAAGGTGTAACAGCTTATCGATATTTGAAGATAATGGTACTTTGTAACCTCTTTTTAAAAACTGCTTCCAAATTTAAAGCTGGAAGGAAGGTCACTGGAACTTAGAAAAGAACGGTGTCTACATGGCATTTTAGGATTTTGGTTTGTGGATTGTGGCTCCCCCAGAAGTAACTGGATCCTGCCGAGGGCATCACTGGGGCTTGAGCACTTGGACGCATGCAGCAAAGATGGCCAAGAACAAACGAATCGGGCAGAAGGCCAGGAATGTCTTTCACAAAGTGAGCCAACACGCTTGAAGTCTAAAAACAAAGCAAAGGCAGCACAAATCTTAGGAAGTAAAACCCTGTGCATGATGAAATGTTGCAAGTAAGTAAATCCTTTGTTAATATATAAAAGGAACTTGTACACGTCTCCAAAGGCCTTCCCTTGAACCTCTGCGGAAACAACCAGTTCCTCAGGAGCATCAAGAAATGGACCAGTGGATGCTGACAGGCTACAAGTATAATGACTCAGCTACAATCCGGGGGTGGGGGAGGGGAGAAGACCAATAAACGGAATGTTTTATACAAAAGAAGAAGAATTGTGGTCCTTGCAGCGGCGCAGCGTGAGAGGGGTACCTGCTGCGGCCACCCAAGCGTCTTGGCAGGACGGGCATTTTGAAAGTTTCTTCCCCTCTTTGACGGAATATTGGTGGAAAGGAGTGGCGCTGAAACTGTAACCAAAAGTCATAGCTGTTGGGTCGAGCTCGAAAGGAGAGGGTGGAGAGATTGAACCAGTGAGTGTGAGAGTTGGAGATAAAGTTCTCCCTGAATCTGGAGGCACCAATGTAGTCCCAGATGACAAGGATGATTTATTTCGAGAGGGTGGCATTCTTGGGAAGTATGTGAACCAGAGGAAACGACTGTTGAAATGGCATCATGTGAAGCTGCCCTTTCCACTGAAGTTCTGAAATCTCTCATCATGCAAAGAATCACCAAATCTCTCTTTCATAATAAACTCATGATATGTGGTGCCACTAACATTTCATTTCTTTGTTTTAAAACATTTCCAAATAAAATATGCAAAAAAATTGTGTACAAATTGTTAATGGCTCTATATTGATCTCAAAACAACCAATAAAATGCCAGTTACAAATTAAAAAAAGAGAAACTTCCAGCCAACAGTAGCCTAGGACCAGATAGTTACGGCCTCACAGGGTAGTTCTACCAAATATTCAGAGAATACCTGTCACCAATACTACACACACTATTCCAGAATGTAGAAAACGACAACAAATTCCCAAATCCCTTCTGTGAAGTGAACATAAACCTGATACCAAAACCAGGCAAAGACCCCACAAATGTCTATCCTGCACAGAGACATACCTAAATAAAAGCTTGGCAAAAAGAATTCAATAACATATCAAAAAAATAATTCACTGCGACCAAGTGGGATTCATTCTAGGGATGCGGGGATGGTTCAACAAGTGAAAAACTATCAATGCAATCCACTATATAAACAAGTCAAAGGAGAAAACCACATGATCATATCCATAGATGCAGAAAAGGCATGCAACGCCCACTTTTGATAAAAACACGCGACAAAATAGGAATAAAAGGGAAACTCCTCAGTATAGTGAAAGCCATATATGAAAAACCAACAGCCAACACTATGCTCAATGGGTAAAAACTAGGGACATTTTCTCTGAAAATGGGGACCAGACAAGGATGCCTGCTATCACCACTAGAAGTCTTAGCCAGAACTATCAGAAACAAAAGAAAATCAGGGAATACAAATAGGCAAAGAAGTGAAACTCTACTTGCAGATGATATGGTCCCGTATAGAGAGAACCCAAAAGACTTACACAAGAAGCCTGCTGGGAAAAAAGAGAGAGATTTGGCAAATTAGCAGGATACAAAACTAACAACCAGAAAGCAGTTGGAAAATGACATTAAGAAAACAATACTATTCACAGTAACCAAACAAAAGATGAAATATTTTGGAATAAACCTAACCAAATAAACAAAAGACCTATACAGAACATTACTACAAGAAACCAAACCAGACCTATATAAATGGAGGACTATCCTGTGTCGTGGCAGACTTAGTATTGTGAAAATGGCAATACTACATAAAACAACCCACAGATACAATGCAATTCCAACCCATATCCCAAATACATTCTTTAAAGAAATGGAACAATATGAAGAAAGCTGATGATGCCCAGCCATCAAAAGGTATAGCGTCTGGGGTCTTAAAGGCTTGAAGGTAAACAAACGGCCTTCTAGCTGAGAAGCAACAAAGCCCACATGGAAGAAGCACACCAGCCTGTGTGATCACAGGGTGTCGATGGGATCAGGTACCAGGTATCAAAGAACAAAAAAATCATATCATTGTGAAAGAGGGGGAGTGCAGAGTGGGACCCAAAGCCCATCTGTAGGCAACTGGACATCTCCTTACAGAAGGGTTGTGGGAAGGAGAAGAGCCAGTCAGGGTGCAGGGTAGCAACAATGAAACATACAACTTTCCTCTAGTTTTTTAATGCTCCTCAACCCCCCCACTATCATGATCCCAATTCCACCTTACAAATCCGGCTAGACCAGAGGATGTGCACTGGTACAGATAGGAACTGGAAACACAGGACCAATAATGAGAGTAGCGATACCAGGAGGGGAAGGTGGGAGAGAAACGGGGAACCAATCACAAAGGTCTATATATAACTCCCTCCCTGGGGGGCGGACAACAGAAAAGTGGGTGAAGGAGGACGTCAGACAGTGTAAGACATGACAATAATAATTTATAAACTATCAAGGGTTCATGAGGGAGGGGGATGGTGGGAAGGGAAGAGGAAAAATGAGCTGATATCAAGGGCTCAAGTAGAAAGCAAATGTTTTGAGAACGATGACAGCAACAAGTGTACAAATGTGCTTGACACAATGTATGTATGGATTGTGTACGAGCCCCCAATAAAATGGTTTTTAAAAAGAAAGAAAAAGACATGGAAAAACTAATTGCCCACTTCATCTGGAGAGGGAAAAGGCCCAGGATAGGCAAAAACTTCTTAGAAGAAGAACCTCATAATACCTGACCTAAAGTCCCACTACACAGCTACAGTAGCCAAACCAGCCCGGCACTGGTCCAATGAGATACATAGAGCAATGGAACAAAACAGAAAAACCGGAAGTAAAAGTATCTACCTACAGCCAACTGATCTTCCACGCAGGACCAGAACCTAACACATGGGATAAGGGCACTTTCTTCCACAAATGGTGTTGGATTAATTGGATCTCCATATGCAGAAGAATGAATGAAACAAGATCCTTATCTCTCTCCCATGCACAGAAATGAACTCAAGATGGATTAAATGTAAAGCTCACAGCTATTAGGGTCATCAGTGAGAAAACTGGAACGAACCTGCGGGCCCTATCTCAGGGCAGACATAGACCACCAACGATAGTAAAGGAAGCACACACAGTGGAAGACAACATAGATCATCGGGACATGTTGGAAATAAGTCACTTATGCACATCGAAAGACCGTCAAAGGCATAAAATGACAGCTTGCAGAGTGGGGAAACTTTTTTTAACCAATGACAACTAACAAAGTAGATGTCTAGTCACTAAAATTTACAGAACTCTGCAACAGCTCAATAAGACGGTAATCCATAACCCAATTAAGAAGTGGGCAAAAGACATGAACTTCACCCACAATGACAGTCCAATTCAGAAAAGCAGAAAACAACAAATGCTAGAGGATATGGAGAGAATGGAACACACATACGCTTTGGTATACTTGTAAATGCATACATCCACCATGGAAAATTACATGGGGCTACCCAAACCAACGGGGAATATTAGGTAGGTAGATTTAGGGACAGGGGGGTTGTCCCTCCCATGCCTGCAAAAGACCCCATAAAGGAAGTTGGAGAAAAATCTGTCAACCATTAGATACCTATGAAGACCCCGAACTGAGCATGCTCCTACTTAAGACCTCAAGACAGGTGGAAAGTATACCTGGGCAGGCCAAACTAGGCCCAGGCTCATGACCTCACTGAGAGGGGCGTAACCCAGCCAATAGGGTCAGCCAATACCATCAACCATGCCTCCGCAGCAAGAGGTTTGAAATACGCTGGCTGTGAGAAGGCCGCTCTCTCACCCTTGCTCCTGGTCAGAGGCAGGGGGAGGGTCTCCCTTCCCCAGGCAGGTGCATATGCGCCCACTCTGGGCCTTCTGGGGCCCACAACCTCTTGGCCCACATGCTCTTAGCCTCTAGCGTTCTTGGGCTTCTGACCTCCTGGGATTCCAACCCCCAGTTCCACACATGTGGGTGCTCTTTTCCACGTGGTTGTTCGGGCCCAGTTGGGACCCCCTCTGAGACTGGAGAACCTGAAACTCGTCCCGTCCTTCCTAAAAACCCACTTGGATTACAAAACGGGCTTCATGTGAATTCTTTCATTGTGTGAAGCCAAGAGCCGAGATATAACCCACTCTAGAAACCTAGCAGGAATAGAAATACCATAGGACATTTAATACTGCTATTAGGCATAGACTCCAAAGAAATAAGATGTAGAACACGCATGTATGTGTGCTCTCCCATGCTTATTGCAGCACAGGTTACAATAAAAAGAAACTTGGAAGCAGCCCAAATGCCCAACATTAGGAGACTGGATAACGAGACTAAGGTACGTACACACAGTGGAATACTATGCATCCCTAAAAAATATGATGAAAGCATGAAGCACAGCCTGACAAGGAAGGACCTGGAAAACACGATGCTGAGTGAAGTTGGCCAATCACAAAAGGACAATACTGTACGAGCCCACTATCATAAGGAAAAACATATAATAGATACATTTTAGAGACCAAATCCCAAACAAAGGGGTAGAGAGCCTGCCTACTGTTCACGAACCATACATCACCCCTTATTTGCACATCTTCAGGACTGCCTCGGAAGAGGAGGCCACATCAGCGGGGGGTCACCCCTTGAAGCCACACCACACAGTGATATGGTTGCACAAAATCAATAGACTCCACAGGAATGAGAGGGGGCCTCCTGGAAAGTCAAGTCCAGACCGGCTTTGGGGCTCCAGGCCGGGAGGGGCAGCTCCTGGACAGTCATGAAGGCCAGCGAACAGACCTGGGGAGTTTGTGTATTTCTTCTCCCTTCTATTTTCTTTTCTCCCTTTTCTTTTTCTTCTTGTTTCGTCTCCTTTTCTCTTTTCAATCTTTTTTTTTTTTTAATCAGTTTGGGCTATGACATGGTCGGTGTGCCTACCTATATAGGATAGGCACGGTAGGCATGCCCAAAGAGAGAGCAGTGGGACCAATGGTCTTGGGGAGACCTGGAGGGTGAGGGTGATGGGAGAAGGGGGAGGTGAGCAGGTAGCACCATGGACAGGGGAACAACTGGGGTGTTGGAGTCAATAACAAGAAGATAGGGATTTGTGTGTGTGTGTGTGTGTGTGTGTGTGTGCAACAGCAAACTACCTAAGAGGAGGTACCATAAGGGGAAAGGGATGGCGGGGCAGGAGGAAGGTAAAAGGAAACAGAGGAAGGACCTAGGAAGCAAAGCAATTGATAGAGGTATAAACATAGCGATGTACATATGTAAATACATTAATCCACAAAAATAGAGGTATTGGCCCATGTACATATATTTACATGGCAATACACTGAGGTAGGGGATGGACTTTGGGTCTCTGCTCACACCCTCCCTCAATACAAGAACAATTTTTTCTAACCAATCTGAGACACTCACCCTCCCGACGCAATTGCTGAAGACAAAGTGGGTGCATAAGCAAATGTGGTGAAGAAGGCGGATGAAAAGATCCAGTGTCTGGGGTCTTAAAGGGTTGAAGTTACACAAGCAACAAGTCCACATGGAAGAAGCACACTGCCGGTGCGATCATGAGGAGTCATAGGGACCAGGCAATAGACATCAGCAGACACATAACAAACAAACAAAAACATATTTTTGAGAATGAGGTGGGGTGGAACAGAGATCCAAAGCCCATCTGTAGACAATGGAACAGTTCTCCCACAGAGAGGTCACAAGGAATGGATGAGTCACCAGGGTGCAGTTAAGCACTGATGAAGCACACTATATTCCTCTGGTTCCTTGAGGCTTCCTCGCCCCCCACAACCATGACCCCTGTGCTGCTTCTCAATTTAGATTAGACCAGAACATGTACACAGGTATAGATAAGAGATGATAGCTCAGGACAGAGATTCTGGGAACAGGAGTGGGAATAGTGATACAAGGGTATGGGGAAGTGGGGGAGAGCAAGGGGGAAAGGGGGAACTGATCACAATGACCGACACATAAC
This sequence comes from Tenrec ecaudatus, assembly GCF_050624435.1. Lineage (NCBI taxonomy): Eukaryota > Metazoa > Chordata > Mammalia > Afrosoricida > Tenrecidae > Tenrec > Tenrec ecaudatus. The sequence goes on along the minus strand of NC_134539.1, from coordinate 87,614,444 downwards.
CATACACCCCTCTTCAGGGAGAAGAACAACAGAGAACATGGGTGAAGGGAGAGAGCAGTTGGTGTGAGATATGAAAATAATAATGTATACTCTATCAAGGGGTTATGAGGGTGGGGGGGTTAGAGAGGGGGAAAAAGGGCTGATACCAAGGGCTCAATAGAAAGTAAATGTCTAGAAAAGAATAAAGGCAACATATGTACAATTCACCTGATGCAAGTGATGTATGGACTGCAACTTAAAAAAATCATTTTATTGGGGGTTTGTACCACTCTTATCACAATCTATGCATACATCCATTGTGTCAAGCACATTTGTACATTTGTTGCTGTCATCGTTCTCAAAACATTTGCCTTCTGCTTGAGCCCTTGGTATCAGCTCCTCATTTTCCCCCTTCCCTTCCCACCATCCTCTCCCTCATGAACCTTTGATAATTTATAAATTATTTTTGCCATATCTTACACTGTCCGACGTTTCCCTTCACCTACTTTCCTGTTGACCGTCCCCCAGGGAGAAGGTTATATGTAGATCCTTGTAATTGGTTTCCCCTTTCTACCCTACTTTCCCTCCATTTTCCCGGTATCGCCACTCTCACCACTGGTCCTGAAGAGATCATCTGTCCTGGATTTCCTGTTTCCAGTTCCTATCTGTACCAGTGCACATCCTCCGGTCTAACCTGATTTGTAAGGTAGGATTGGGATCAAGACAGTGGGGGTGGGGGGAGGTGGGGAAGAGGAAACATTAAAAAACTAGAAGAAAGTTGTATGTTTCATCATTGCTACACCGCACCCTGACTGGCTCATCTCCTCCCCCAGACCCTTCTGTAAGGGGATGTCCAATTGCCTACAGATGGGCTTTGGGTCACCAATCTGTATTCCCCCTCATTCACAATGATATGAATTTTTGTTCTTTGATGATCGATACTGAGGTATCCTCATCACACAGGCGGGTGTCCTTCCTCCATGTGGGCTTTGTTGCTTCAAACCCGACCCAATATCTTTTGATAACCGGGCACCATCAACTTTCTTCACCACATTTGCTTATGCACTCATTTGTGTGTGATAGTGCCAGGAAGGTGAGCATCATGGAATGCCAGGTTAATAGAACAAAGTGTTCTTGCATTGAGGGAGTACTTGAGTGGAGGCCCAATGGCCATCTGCTACCTTTATGCTAAAATTATAAATATATGCACAAAGATCTATTTTCCCATCATGTATAAATATATTTACATGTGTACATCCTGTATTTAGATCTGTATAGATGCCATTTGCCTCCTAATTCTTTTTTTAATCATTTTATTGGGGCTCGTACAATTTTTTTTACATTTTATTTTTTAAAAATCATTTTATTAGGGACTCATACACCACCCATCTCGATCCATACATACAATTGTGTAAAGCACATTTGTACATTTGTTGCCTTCATCACTCTCAAAACTTTTGCTCTCCATCCAAGCCCCTGGCATCAGGTCCTCATTTTTTCCCCTCCCTCCCCGCTCCTCCCTCCCTCATGAACCCCTGATAATTTATAAATCATTATTTTGTCATATCTTGGCTCTGTCCCATGTCTCTCTTCCCCAACTTTTCTGCTGTATGTCCCCCAGGGAGGTCAAATGCAGGTTCTTGAAATAGGTTTCCCCTTTCCAACCCACCCTCCCTATACCCTCCCAGTATCGCCACTCACTCCACTGGTCCTGAGGGAATCATCTGTCCTGGCTTCCCTGTGTTTCCAGTTCCCATCTGCACCAGTGTACCTCTTCTGGTCTAGTCAGGCTTGCAAGGTAGGATTCGGATCATGACAGTGGAGGGCGGGGGGGTGGAGTGGGGGGTGGGAAGGAAGCATTTAGGAACTAGAGGAAAGTTGTATTTTTGATCGTTGCACCATCTTGTCTCCTCCCCAAAGACCCTTCTGTCAGGGGATGTCCAGTGGCCTACAAATGGGTTTTGGGTCTCCACTCTGCACTCCCCCGCTCATTTGCTATGGTAAGATTTTTGTTCTGATGATGCCAGATAACTGATCCCTTCGACACCTTGTGATCGCACAGGCTGGTGTGCTTCTTCCATGTGGGCCTTGTTTCTTCTGAGCTAGATGGACACTTATTTATCTTCAAGCCTTTAAGACCCCAGACACTATCTCTTTTGATAGCCGGGCACCATCAGCTTTCTTCGCCACATTTAGTTGTTCACCCACTGCCTCCTAGTTCTTTCTCCTATTTCCTTTTACTTTCCTCTCATTCCACTATCATACACAGCCTTCATTTGAGTCTCAGTAATTATTCTTGGTTACATTGCCCTTGATCACACCCTAGCAGGTCTCCTACACCCTGCTCACCATTGATTTTAGATCACTTGTTCCCTTTTCTCTGGGTTTGTTAACACCACTTCCTTTTTCCCACCTCCCTGCCTCCCATATCCCTCCCAGGAACCATAGGTCTGTTATTTTCTCCTCCAGATTGTTTATCCAGCCTATCTTTTCTACATAGACCTGCACAGATAATATACACAAAAAAACAAGACCAAAAAAGAGGACCTGATGCAAAGGGCTTAAATGGAGAGCAAATGCTTTGAAAATGATTAGGGCAACGAATGTACGGAGGTGCTTTATACAATTGATGTATGTATATGTGTGGATTGTGATAAGAGTTGTACTAGCCCCTAATAAAACGTAAAAATAAAGAGGAAGAGGAAGAAAGAAAAAAAAAAAACAAGACAGAGCAAAACAAAGCGACAAAAACAAAATGACAAAAAAACCTCAACAAAAAACCAATGATTCCTGCCCCTCCCCCGAAAAGAACTTGTTCCAAAGGACGACATTGACCCTGCAGCTATGGGAGATGGTCATATTTGACCAGAGCACACGGGAGCAGATGAAGGGGCAGGAGGAGAGAGTGGAGCACAGCCTGGCCCACCAGGCCGTGATGATGATGTTCCTGAGTAGAGCAGCCAGTCCACAGAGAGAACAACATGGCTGGCCCTACTATGAGACATGATGCCCCTCAGTGACTAAGGGCGATACAGGGGACAGCACCGGAGACACAGTGTGGGAATTGCACCTGACCTGATCCCACCACACCGAGGCAATGCACTGGGGGAGTGCAGCGGAACAGCAAGGGAATGGAGTGGCAAGGTCCCCAGGGAATGCTGAAAGTGGACTTTGGGGCCAGGGCGTGGTGCCCCAACAGACTGGACTGGAAAACGCTCCTAAGGGCCAGCAAAGATCCCTGAACTAACTACAAGCTTTTCTCTTGTGAACTGTTTTGTTCTGTTCTTTTTCAGTGGTTTGTTTTGGTTGTTTTGTTGTCCGGTTATATACTGTTGCTTTGTGTCCCTCTGTCTAGTTTTCGTGCATGTTAGTGACTCCACAGGTCTGTCTGAATAGGACAGGCTGGATGAACTATCTGGAGGAAAAACAACGGGACCGACAGTTCCGGGGGGACTTGGGGTGGGGGGTAGGGGGGGTAAGGAAGTGGTGTTAACAAACCCAGGGACAAGGGAAAAACATGGGACCCCAAAGGGTAGAGAAGGGGGAGTGGCAGGCCTGGTGGGAAATGATCAAGGGTAAGGTTGCTTAGAGAAGAGGTATACTCTAGCCCAGGTGGCAATGAAGCATGGTAGTAGGGCAGGAGGAAGGTCAAGGGAGATGGAGGAAAGAGCTAGGAGTCAAAGGGCATTCATGGAGGTCTAGACAAAGACATGTACATGCAAATATATATAGGAGGTTGGGGAAATAGATCTTTGTGTCTATATTTATAGGTCAAGTATTAAGGTGGCGGAAGGACCTTGGGCCTCTACTCAAACACTCCCTCTATGCATGAATACCTTCTTTTATTAAATTGGAACTCTATGATGCTCACTCTCCCGACACAACAGCTGGAGCCAACATGGGTGAACAAGTAAATGTGGTGAAGAAAGCTGATGGTGCCCGGCTATCAAAAGAGATAGTGACTGGGGTCTTAAAGGCTTGAAGATAAACAAGCGGCCATCTAGCTCAGAAGCAACAAAGTCCACATGGAAGAACACACCAGCCTGTGTGATCGAGTGGTCCCAAAGGGATCAGTTACCAGGCATCAAAGAACAAAAAATCATATCATTGACTGCACACCTCCATGATAGGATCGCTGAAGACAAATGGGTGCATAAGCAAATGTGGTGAAGAAAGCTGATGGTGCCCGGCTATCAAAAGAGATAGTGTCTGGGGTCTTAAAGGCTTGAAGGTGAACAAGCGGCCATCTCGCTCAGAAACAAATAAGCCCACATGGAAGAAGCACACCGGCCAGTGCGATCACGAGGTGCCCAAGGGACCAGATATAAGGCATCATGCAAAAAAAAAAAAAAGATATAAGTGTGTGTATGTATGTGTATTTATGTGTATATGTATATATGTATGTGTATATATATATTATATTAAATGAAGGGGGAAGTGCAGAGTGGAGACCCAAGGCCCAAGTGTCAGCCAATGGAGATCCCCTCATAGAGGGGCTTAGGAGAGGAGATGGGTTAATTAGGGTGTGAGGTAGTATCGATGAAGAACACAGCTTTCCCCCAGATCCTGGATGCTTCCTCCCCCCAACTACCATGATCCGAATTCTACCTTGCAGGGCTGGATAGGACAGAGGCTGTACACTGGTACATAGGAGGGTTGGAGATACAGGGAATCCAGGGTGGATGATACCTCCAGGACCAAGGGAGTGAGGGACGATGCTGGGAGAGTGGAGGGTGAGTGGGTTGGAAAGGGGAAACTGATTACAAGGAGCCACATGTGACCTCTTCCCTGGGAGAGGGACAGCAGAGAAGGGGGGAAGGGAGACCCCGAATAGGGCAAGATATGACAAAATAACGAGGTATAAATTACCAAGGGCATATGAGGGAGGGGGGAAAAGGGAGGGAGGGGGGGAAAAAAAGGAGGACCTGATGCAAGGGGCTTAGGTGAAGAGCAAATGCCTTGAGAGTGATTGGGACAGGGAGTGTATGGGTGTGCTTTGTACAATTGATGTATGTATATGTATGGATTGTGGTAAGAGTTGTTGGAGTCCCTAATAAAATGTAAAAGAAGAAAAAAAAAAAAGAAAATGATTAGGGCAAAATATGTACAGATGTGCTTTATACAATTGATGTATGTCTATGTATGGATTGTGATAAGTGTTGTATGAGCCCCTAATAAAATGTTTAAAAAAAAAAAAAACCAATGACAAAAAAAGAATAGCCTGTAAATAGTTCAAGGTCTGTTTGTTGACCTTTAGGAGTGTTTTCCTGACAAGAGTTTTAAGAGCCCCCCCCCCAAAAAAAATAAAAGATCGGGTGCGGGGAGCATCTAGATTGCAGAGGAAACAATTATATTTCTGTTGGTGGGCAAATGGGAGGAGCAATCTCACCTCAGAGAGGGGCTCAATGATAATTACAGAGAACCCAAGGGAAGAATAAAACCAGGCCTCGTTCCTGTTCATACACCTTTGAATTCTCATCTACCCACCCTCTCGCAGTCTCACCATGGGCTGTGTACTACAATGACCTTGGACTGTTGGGGTGAGGGCCCCGACACTCCAACTGGTCCTCAGGAGCGACTGCGATTGTGGAAAATATTGAAGTCAGGCAGACAGCGGGGCTCAGCGACTCCTCGTGCCATGTCAGGTCTGGGAGAGAGAATGTATTTTTCAATGGGTATATATACTGGGGCTTACAGATATTACATAAGGCATGCATGGCATACAGCTAACATGTGGCATAATCAGTAGGCAACATCACAGGCAATAACACAATAAACAAACAATGAAGTGAGTCAACATCTTGACTTAGTGCTTGTTGACCTGGAGTACCCCTGAGCCCTCCCCAGGGGGTTGCTGCACTTTATGGTGATTTGGCTGTAGAACTTGGTTGTTCTTATCTACAGACAACTTCAGGAGCAGGGACTAGCCAGAAGCACAAATGATTCATCTTAGATGGTAGCTCCTAAAGACAGTTCCTTAATGGGGAGTTGTTGGAGGGACTGTGTTCAGTCATGAGAATGTGGATTAAGATTTATGTATATCTCATAACTATGAGGGTCTTCCCCCACCAGAGTCGGCTTTCCAGACCTGTCATTGTGAGTGTGGAGGGAGTTAGCTGCATTACCTTTTCATCCAGTCTCTCAGTGTACCACACTAGACGCTGTCCCTTCAGGGAACATGGCACCCCCCATAGGCCACCTGAAGGATTCACCATGGAAACCCCACTGAGTGAACTGGGCTCTACCTTAAAATTACCAGTAGCCCCAGGACTTATGACCACCATTCCCTGGTGTGAGAAGAAACACATGACAGTCACCCTAAGACTATGGAATTGGCTATTGTTGGACCTTGGTTAGGATCCCTGGCTTAGCAGACATCCAATGAAAGCAGAACTACCATATATTTACTATTTTAATGCCCACCTTAGTTTAATATGACATATATTCATCTGATAAGCAAGCACCTGGCCTTGTAAATGAATGTTACTGGAAAATTTGCCCTAGCACAAACTCCCATGGCCAACACAAACAGCCCAGTCACTTAAGAATTTGATCTGTATGTGAATTAACTCATGGCTCGTGGTTCAGAGCTGGGCTGGGCTGCACTAGCATAACCTCCTTCTCGTAACAGTATGTTAAACTGTATGCCATTGGATAGGTTCATGGCACTGCAGTGGAATTTCCTTATGCCCCAGGGGGATGATTGATAACGTTGTGTCTTAAAATTATCATGAGACTGCTAAAGTGAACCAGAGTTCTACATACAAGTGAATGGATTCTGGGCTCCCACTTAATTCTTGCCTTAATCCAAGAACATTTAATTCTTATGCCGTAGCCTTACTCAATACTCACCTTCATGAAGAGATCACCAGATAAGGGTGCTACAGCGAAATGCGAAGAAAGCAGATGGTGCCCGTCTACCAAAAAGAGCAGTTTCTTGGGGTCTTAAAGGCTTGTATTCAAACAAGCAGCCATCTAAGTGAGTCATCCACCAAATCCACAGGGAAGAAGCCCACCAACCTATGTGATCCAAAGATGACAAGTAAAATCCAAATACGATGAAGGGAAAGGTATCAGAGCTTAAATTGTGAACGCTGCATTTGTAGAAGGCCATGGGTGACAGTGGGACCCTGAAGTCCATCTGCAGAGCACCTACGTGGATTAAGCCTCTGGGAGATGAATAGTCTATTGGACGGATTATTTTAAACTTGGTTATGGGAATATATTATATGAAACCTGGTCAACTGATGCTCCTGTTACCCAGTAGGGATTTGTTCTAAGTTTAAATATTTCTTGTTTCTCAACAGAGGTTTTCTCTCTGGCTTATTTTAATAGCAGTTTTTTTTCTTTCTTACACACACACACACACACACACACACACACACACTTTTTCTTGGTGGGGGTACGTCTACCAGTTTTTGAAGCACGAGGCAGATGTATAGAGAAAATAATTGCTGTTAATAGCTCATGGAGGGAGACAGGAGGGAGAAGCCGAGGGGACTTGGAGAGCAAATGATGAGTACGGGAGTGGGGAGGATGGACTGGAGCATACCAACGTGCTTAAAATACTACTGAACTATGTGAATTACAGCTCAATAAAACTTGGAGAATTAAGAAAATGGCAATAAACCCCCAAACAACACTGAGCTTCCTCTGCCCATACAAGGTTGCTTGTGAATAGGGTTTACTGCGTCCTTTCTGGTTGGCATGCTTTTCCCCGAGTGCCTACTTGTTCTGGAGACAGTTCCCAGCATAACGCTGACCAGGAGTGCGGCCAGCAGGCATCTATCTGTCTTCTCCCTGACAGGGAGAAGCGGTCAGTCTTTTCCACTAGTAAATCACTGTGGCTTTTTCGCAAATGCCTTTTGTCAGGTCTAGGAAGTTCCTTTCAGTTTCTAGTTTGATATTTTCCCCTTTTATCATGAGTGGGTGTTGGATTTTTGTCACAGACTGACTTATAAAACAACTTATATAGGCTGGAAAAGAAAAACACAAACAAACAAACTGGAATAGCAGTGGGCACTAAGAGCTAGAGAACATTATTTTAGGCCAGTGTCTACTAATGTTGGCATGTACCTCTGACCTGAAAAGTTTACCTTTTTTAAATGGGCGTACCATTCTCAAACTCTTAGGACACAGACAGTAGTGTCTTTTAGGTCTTTATTCACCATGTGTTTGCTTAGTTTTTTTAAATTCAAGTGCCAGACTTGAATTTTCTTCTACATTTATCTGGATGAAACTCAGATTCCCCGTCATTTATAAACATTTCAATGCGGAGAGTGACAATATTGGGGAGGGGGGTGGAATCCAAGTTCTAAATTAAAATTGAGCGACAACGAAATAGAATATAAGGTCCATCTTAGTGAAGGGCTTATCATGACACCTCACCTTCTCAAGGTGCCTCGCAGACACCTTCCTCCCTTCCCTGTTCTGCTGATGCTGCAGCCAACGGAGGGCTGTGTGGGGGAGCGGGGGCTCCTTTTAGACAGGATTATTTCTATCCCAAGAGTTTAACACTGCATTCTTTTGTTCCATCTTTCTTCACCTTCATGTCGGCTGACACCCGTCCCTGTCTCCTCCCCTCTCCAGCTCTCCCCTTCTTCCTTTTGCCCTTCTCTCTCCGCTGTCTTCCAGTCTCCCCGCACCCTGCCCCCTTGACCCGCATCCCAATCCAAACTCCAGAAGGTCCTTGACTCTAGTAAAACCAGTTAATTAACCCATGCTCTGGGCTCGCTTCCCTTTGATTCCCGTTCTAATAGTAGAATTATAGTATATCAAAATAAGGGTATAGTATCTTATGAAACTTTTGTCTGGAGTTATATATCTGGATCGTGATATAAAATGCATCTTTCTTGAAACCATTTTGTTATAAATACATCTTGTAATATTCTGGATCCATAGAGGTGGCATACGGTACCTCCCTTATGTACGTCGTTAACTCATTAATATTTCTGACTGTTATGTTGGCTCTCTGGGAGTTCTACAAGTAATGCGTCTGCGATAGACTCGGCATGTGACCTGTTCCCTGCTCTGCGTTTGTCAGAAGTTGGGAAAGCCACTGTGGTGCAGGGGACAGGACAACGGCCGTGCTCTTTTGAGCAGGATCTGCGGGAGGGGCAGGGAGCAGGACGCCCCCTGCTGAGTGGAGGGCACATTCCTCCCTAGGGACATGTGTGCACTGCTGTTACCAGCTCTTTCTACTGTTCAGAAATCCATTATCCTTATGGGTGTGTGTGCACATGTACGACCTGGATTTTTATGTGAAATCTCCTAAGTTTAGAATCCTGACAACCAACCCAATCATTTACAAAACTTTTAAAAGGTTATAAATGTTAAAAGGCCAACAAACTGTAAGGTTCCTGGGATGGCTGTCCCAGTTCTTGCTTCTCAACTCTTCAAGAATGCACGGGCAGAAGCACGTTTGTAATCCAAGTCACTTTTGCGAGGGACAGGGACCTTTCGGGAAGTAGTCTCAGGGAGCACACGCTGTCCCTGGAAGGCGTGCAGGCTGGGTGGGGGACCGAGCAAGAGCTGGAGACTGAAGATGGTCACCTGAGGGGGCCTTGAAAAACAAAGAGGAAGGAGTAGGGCGGAGGGGGCGGGAGGAGAGCAACTTCCCTGGGCTCTGCCTTTTATCCTGCCTCACCTCACCTGAGGGGCGTGGTTGAGGGTATTGGCTAATTCTTAGTGGCTGAGTTTAGACACCGGAGACATAATGTTACTGACACCTAGTGTGAATGCCCAGGTTGACCTTCACCTGCGTCTAGGTGACCTTAGGCTGAGCATGCCCAGTTTTGGATGATCCCCATACCTGTCTACCATGCGCCTGATTTCTTTTGAACCCCTCTATTGTGGCATGGTCAGCTGATATTTGTTTAGTGTTGGCACTCGGTGGAGATCACCCTCTTTACCCCCAATCTTCCTACCTTTCAGAACACTCCAGATTTCTTGCCTACCAGTGTGTGAGCATGACTCAAAGGACTGCTTTGTCTGTGGCCCGCCCTCCAGTAAGCAGACCTCATTACTCAGCATGCCAAGGGCAATGCAAAAATAGTTTATTATGATATAGTTTGTGTAAAGTTAGGTATATTTACAAAATAAAAATTATCAGCTACATCCATGGGAATCTAGTGTGTCACACAAAGGAATAAATATTTTGACAACATAACACTTCAATTGCAGTGAACAACAGTTGATCAGAACCTATGTAAAAACAAAACAAAATGAAACAAAAAAAAAAAACCCACCGGAAAAAACAAAACCCCTTTAAACTGAATTGTAGGAGACCTGGACTGTCAAGAAGAGAAGGCAGCTTTGCTGTGGTGCTTCCTGGGGGCCCAGCGGCCAGTGCCCTGCACTGGCTCTCTGGCCCCAGGTGGAGCCTTGTGCCAGGAGAGGCTTCCGCTCAGCTTTACCTGGTTTCTCCAGTGCCCCCCTTCCCCCGTTTTCATTTGCATGAAATTTTGAATCTAGTGAACACTATCATTTAGCATGATTACAGAAATTAAACACCAATTAAAGTATCTAAGCTTGCTCTTTGAATGTTTATCACACGCCTGCTGAAGGAATTAGAAGTGATGGCTAGGAACTGGTTCCGAAATTATGACAGCAGAGGAAGTTACCCCACTTTCCACTTTGTCCATAAACCACCCCACCACCATTTTGGCATAGTGTAAGTTTTTGTCATTAGTGAGTGAGCCGAGACATCTCGTTCTCAGAAGGGCATATTGGTGAAACATGTCATTAAATATTCTAATTGTTTCAGAGCTGCTTGTGTACTTTACCTTTAATAAATATTACCTAGGAAAACCACACAATCAATTCTTATCACTTAACTGGGTTTGAATCCTAAAAATAAGGCAGTAGATATGTCTTACACTAAAAGGTGAAATCTCTTAAAATCCATAGTTAGCTGAAGCTTTGTGATATAAACACAACACAACAGTGAACTTAGTGTGCTTTACAATCTATTCTTAGCTTTCTATAACAGAAAATTGAAGTACGCGATCAGACTATGTCTGCGGGGGCGAAAGGGCAGAGGGCAGATTCAGTAGAACACACACAGCAGCGTGGTGGCCCGTGTCTGAGGACAGCTCTGGTTTTGCAATTTAATTCCTTAAGGCGAATCCACGCTGCAGTCTGGGAAGTTTCACCACCAGCTGTCACCACTGGGGACCCACAATCTTGTTAACTCACGTCCACTGTTAGCCTCCTCCCTGGTCAGCTGGCAGTCCGAGGGTTTGTGAGCGCTGCTTTACTCGCTGTGGACGAGGAGTGAGTGTCACACGCTGGGACTGTATTCCAGGACACGTCCCTGCGCAGCCCTGGATGCCGCCAGTCACGTTTGGATCCCTGAGTCTAGCCCTGGGCCTGAAGCCAGTGTCCCCAGCAGTCTGAAGTGACTGCAAAGGTACCATGTAAAAGTACCGGTCGGTTTTCTTCACGCTCCTGGTTTTACAAAGGACTCTGAAAGGTTCTGCTAAGAAAAACAGCGACAGAACTCAACCTAATGGAAGACGTACGGCTGTAGGTTAGATCCGGTGTGCAGTCTTTAAAGCCGTCTATCAAATGACCCACATTTTTAGAAAGGCAGAAAAGTCGCTAAAAACATTCATTTCAGATGCTCAGTGTGGTTTCAACACCGCACCCCAAACTGTTCTTCCTCCCTTAGACGGGCATGAAAAGATTTTAAAAATCCACAAACTTGGTCACAAAAATCCCTGCAGAAACTTCTGAGAAATATTTACACCGCTTGCTCTGAGTTATATACAGGGTGCTATGTAGTGCAGAGAAGAAGCAAGATGCTCTCCTACAGAGAAACTGGAAGCTACCATGGGCTGGCAATAGCTTTGAAGTAGGTGCAAAGTACAGTCCCTCAGCCACAGATACGACCATCTAGAGACCTGAACCAAACCTGTGTAACCAGTAGCCACGCGCTCAGTGCAGAGTTAGTGCTGAGCGGGTAACTCCCGTGCTCGTGTGGTGGCTTCACTTGCTAGGAGCTGTCAGGAGCAGGAGACCTCGTCCTTACAGAGAATGGCACTTAAAACAAGCAACTCTGAAGCTCACTGTCTTCTGAAGGGCAAAGGAATAAAGTAGGGATCTTTCTGCAACAGATAAAAATTGGGAGAAACGTGTATTTTTCATGTTGGAGTTAGGTAACGTCTCTCTAGCAGAAAAGCTAAAACACTTAAAAACATTTTTTAAACTAGACCTCACCCAAAGCTGGTCTTGTTTTCAAGCGTGGTGTGTGCATGTACGGAATTCTACACACAACACTGCATGCTAGTCATCTTTTGAGGGTAATGGGAGGAACATCTTGACCGGCCCTGCTGTGGACTCAGTCAAAAGCCGAGAGCCGTCTGTGCCGCATGGGCGAGGGCTTGGTGACAGGGAAAGCCAGAGAGCAGCTTTCTCTGGAGGTCAACTTGAACACGTGGCGCTTATGAAAGAGGAAGCGGCACTTCCAGTGTCCACTGGTTGGGAAAGGGGTGCTTTATTTGAGTTGCTTGGCGACTTCTCTGTGGGAATCCTGACAGGTTAGAGCAGCTTTGGAAGGGGCGGAGAGCCAGCGTGTGGGTGCATCAGTGCTGGGGCGCTCTCCCTGTGCCTCTAGGTGGGGGTCCTCTGCGGGCACAGCAAGCCGCTGGCTGAGCTCAGTAGGACTTTCTTTGGCAGGAGCACAAAGAACTTGCCCACGGGGCCAAACATTTCATAGGGCAATGGAATAGCTCAAGGACTCCGGATTTTCCCAGGATATTTTGAGATTCCAGAGAAGTGGGCTTCTAATTATCAAGTGCCAAATCTTTCTTTAAAAAAAAAAAACACCTTAATTCCTCTCCAAGTATATCATGTACTTCCCAGGCCTTTGTGAAGTTCTGAAAATACTCAGCGTCTCCCCCCTGCCCCAACCAGATTTTGGATGATGACAAAGGGTCAGGGATCACTGTGCATCTCTTTCTTTTTAAAATAAGTATATCTTTCTCAATTTGTTTTAGGGCAATGCTGAGCAAACTTTTATTTTCAACCAATATTTTTTTCAAAACTTTGCTGGGCTGCGTGTTCTGCACTAAGTGGAAGTGACTTTGAATTCCACGGAGGAAGACGTGTCACTGGGCTCACTGGTGGGCCTAGAGAGAGCAGTGGTGAGAAGCCGTGGCGGCTCAGCCGTGCACACACAGGCGCAAAGCGAGAGGCGGCAGGGCAGCCTTCTCACAGCCCACCCTGGCTGTATCCAAAGGTGAGCAAGCCAAATGGCACCTTTCAACTCTGGGGTTGGTTGGTTACTAGGTGGTAGAGGGAGGGCAGAGACCCTGCCTGGAGAAAGAGTGCTTCTGCCACAGCTGGTGAGAGCTGGGAGGGACTGGGTCCGACTTTGCAATGTGCAGCTGAGTGGACAGCCCTTGCTGTGTATGACCCCGGGCCCGGTGAGCGGCTGACTGACCGCTGTCCTATGTGCCTCACTAGGTATCTTTGCTAAAAAGCAGGTCAGGGATTGGTGTCAACGAGAAGGTCTATCCTCCAATGCTGTTTCCATGTGGCTAGAAGTTACTGTTCTCCCTTAACGCCTGACCTAGTACTGCTCCTAGGGTCCCAATGCACACGTGCATGGGCCTGCTCCATGTGCAAACGTGCCTCGGTTATCAGGGGTGCAGACACGTTCTGCCAGCAACACCTGCTCTCAGTCCCGCCAGAGCGCCACAGAACAAGACGGCTTTGAGGTCCAGGCTAATCCAATGTGCACATCTACGATCGCTGTAGCTTGGCCCTAAGTTGACAGAAATCCTGCTTCACACAGAACACATTGTTTAGGAGGATCTAGGATTTTGAAACCAAGGCAGACAGGTCAGCTCAGAGTGTTAATGGCGACTAGGTTTCGGGATCCCTGTGAGGGTAGTCCCGATCGATCTTTTAAGGACACGGGATGCTCACAGGGGCTTATTTGGAAGAAGTCTGAAGAAGCCGGAGAGCTGCCTCCGTGCGGGAGCTAGGGAGCATGCGGAGGAACTGTCTTTCCAACTGCAGTGCACCGGCTCATCCTTCAAGGGAAGTGAGGACCGGCCTCAGCGCCCCACAGCCTGGATCTTGCCCCGTCAGACTTCTCTGTTTCCCAAAGGAGAGAGAGATGTTTCAAAGGAACGCAGTGGGCGCCCCTGCAGGGGGCCCCATGGCCCTTCTGACTGGGTGTCAGAGAGCAGCGAGGAAACACTGGCCCTTCCAAAGTGCAGCCCAGAACAGAGGAGATGCTGAGAGAGAGAGCACCCTGTCCTGTGGACAATGCTGCTGAGTAGTACAGGCTTGTGAGATGGGCTGTGGCAATACTTAATGCGCAGCCTGGTGCATTTCTATACAAAGGTGTTGAACCACCATTCTATCTACTCTGCTGCTGTGTGCTCAGGCGTGTGTGCGTGGCTTTGCTCTTTAGAAACCGGAATTTGTGTTCTGGGTCTCGTCGGAGCCAGGCCCCGGGCGAGTGGTGAGATCTGGCCAGATGGTAGGCAGACCGTCGCCGAGTCTCCCCGAGTGAGTCGGTGGCACTCTCCCTCCCTCTTGTCCTGTCGGCTCCTCGGGGCGGGGCCCTTGCTCACTCAACCACACGCTCCAAGTGGACCTTCCCCACGTGCCTCACCCAGGCTTCAGTCTGCAATGGCAGCACCCTGCCTGACGGCCCTGCTCTCTGAAACCGAACCTCACTAGGGGCTGTGTGGCCATCGGTCACTGGGACACTAGCTCTCAGACCACAGGCTCACAACACTGATGAAAAGCAACGGCTGCTGTGCTCACATACAGTGACTTCTGCATCTGCCCACAAAAACCGTCACAGAAAAGGAAGACAATGTAGTTTTTCCGTAATAGGTTTGACAGGGGTTACTTGTGGGTGCCCATGCCAGATTACAAGTGTACCTGTGAAGCAGTGCAGAGCATACATGGGGTCATACATATTTACAGGCAAGCAGAACCGCGGAGATCCTAGCCATTCTACCTCGTCCCCGTTCCAAGGGTGGGAAAGGCTCGCCCGTGCTGTTTTCTAGGGGCGCAGGGCGTGGAGCCACGGACGCGCACACACTGGTCTGATGCTGACTACAGCCACACTCTCAGCCTCCATCACCGAGAGGGGTCTTTTCCTGCCAGAAGCCAAGGTGGCTCTGTTTCGATCCGCCATCCCCTCCTTCCCAGGGCCTGGGCACTGGGCGCACACTGAGGCAATCTGTGTGGACCCACAGCCGGCAGATATTGTGGCCAGTTCAGGGTCAGTGCCCTGGAGGCCATCCATCCCCTGTGCCAGAATGTACTCTGGCAGTGGACTGAACCGTCTCCTCTGGGGCTAGCTTGCTGTCTTTGGAGAAAGGCAGCCTGACTTCACACCTGGCAGAGAGCTATCGCTGAGCCTCTGGCTTCTGGGGGCTGAGTCGGAACAGCCCTAAGCAGGAGAGAGGTTCCGAGTTCTTCTGTGGCTCGGTGCTAAGACTCCTCTTCCCTTGGCATGCCCCACACTCAGCCCGGGGGCCACCCAGTCACTCCATGGTGAGACTGAGGTCTTTGGGGTGCCTGAAGTGCAGCCAAATGGTTTTCTGATCTGGGGCAACTCATCTTTACTCAGAATACCACAGCGGTGTCAGGTCCTCCGGCAGTAGGGCCCGAGGGTGTCTAAGCTGAATTACTGAGAAACCAGGGCCCTGGAGGACTCCAAGGCACTGGGAGTTGCTGGGGGGACGCCTGGGGTTCCCCAGAGCAAGTGTGATGCTCACATAGGAAACCAGGCCCAGGGAACAGCAAGGACACCTCCAGCATCCGAGCCCATGCCTGCCCAAGGGGACGCCCGTGGCTCTCTGTGTTAGTCACGGGGCGGACAGCTGACAGCGCCCCAGAAGCCCTGCGGGCTCTGTCCTGTGTTGCACAGAAGGGCCAGGCCCATTTTAGATGAGACCATTCTTAAGAAGAGATCTCATTTCCTCCTGCTTGAAAACAGAATAGGTGCACAGAGGCGAGGAGCCTTGAAATGCTTCGGTGCCCCATCGTAGCTCAACTCGAGATCGAGCAAGAGTATGGTTACATTGTGCGACCCCAAGTGGCCATAGACCAGAGACCAGGAATGAATGCGGGCATTAAGACCACGTGCTAACTGCCCGGTGAGGGGAACCACTGACCATGCCTGGGCAGCCTGGGGCGACCAGGAGGGCTCCGCCGGGTACTCACGGGCCAGGCGGTGCTTACGCCCCTCACCTCTTGGGAGCCCTGGTCTTCGTGGGGTCACCGAACCTAACAGGGTCGCACGGCGTTTCTGATGAGAAGTCGCAAAGACCTCACTCCCATGAGGAGAGAAGGGAAGCTGTTCGTGTGGGGTCCCTTGACCCGGTGCTCCCAGAGCAGACTGCTGAACGAGGATGCTCCTGGGGCTGGACGAGCGAAGTTGGAGCTCAGAGCCCGGCGGCGGCCGCAGCAGCAGCAGCAACGGCGGGCAGTTTCCAGGACACACAAACCGCTCTCCCATTGTCTTGACCCACACTGGACTCCTCTCAGCCTTCTCACAAGCCACGCGACGCTTTCTTTTCTCCTCTTTTCTCTCTGGAAGATTCTCCATGGGGAACAAGTCATTCTTCACAATCCCCGTTCAGAACACGGGGCTGCAGGTCAACACTGATGTTACTATGAAAATCCCAGCGTGATCAGTGACCAAGAAAACACTCTGAGGAAGGATGGAGAGGGGACCTGGTATTTTGTGTGCAAGATTTAATAAAAAACAAACAAGATTAGGAATGGTTGCTTCCAACAGTTTTCAGGTGGAGCTCTGGGATGTGGTTCTAAGCTGCGTTGGTGAGACAAATACAAGACTGTGTCCTGCCCTGTGTTGGGCCCTCAGAGGAATTCGGGGGCTCCCCCTCTAGCTTCTCCCTTCGGCTAGTGTGCTGCAGTGCTGCGGACCAGGCGGCCCGTGACCGTGACCTGATGGCTGTGCTGGACCCAGAGGGTCACCATGGAGGCCAGCCAAGTTCAAGGAGTGCGCTCAGCTCCAGAGGATCCAGGACAAACCACTGCAAGGGCACAAGGGCAAGAGCTGCTGTGGCCACGGTCCGGGTGCCCGTGCGAGACGGAGCTAGCTTATTGGCAGGCTGTTGGCCTTAATACTGACAGTTAGTGTGGTGGTTAGAGCAAGGATGGGGGTGCCAAGACAGATGCCTAGTCCCCAGCTGACTGACTCATTTCTGCAAAGAGCTTTGATAAGACACCGGGAAGCCGGGACCCCCAGGCAGGTACATGTGTGTGCAACCCCTGACGCAGCCCCGTGTCCCTGCCAACAACAGCGAAAAGTCACGTCAGACAGGGAGCACCGCCTGGTGGGGCTGCTGCAAGTCGGGGAGGTGTCCAGGTGGGGTGGGAGGCAGCTAGTCCTTCTTCAAGTCCCTGGATTCAAAGAGCTTCAGCCGCTCCTGCACCGTCAGGCCTTCCTTCAGACTCTGGGTGGGGAGGAGAGAGCACACAGGCAGGTTAGCGCCACCAAGCCCAGACTTCAGTAGGTCCAGGGTTAGGTCAAAGAGGTCTTATGGGGTGTTGGCAGATGAAGGGGGCAGGGTGCAAAGGCAGAGAGGAGGGGTGCCTCCTTGACAGAGATTAGTGGGCATGCCAAGGAGAAAAATGTTCTCTGTGAGGTGGCAGTTACAGGTGGGACGTGCTGCAGCCTGAAGGTTACCGGGTGACAAAGGGAAAGAAATTAGCAAGACAGACCGTGCATTTAAGAAGCTAGATTCTGAGACAAGCAGCCACCAGCCTGGTCCAGCTGGGAATGCATGCCAGGCACGCAGAGTACTCAAGATCTCTGACTTCTTTCGGCTCCTCTGGACTCCCCTCAGGCCCGGAGGCCCCTCTCTGCCCTGTCCTGGACCTGCAGGGCCTGCTCCCCTCTGGGCTTTTCTCGACGGCCAACGAAGGCTACAGTGCTCTGGAACAGGCCAACATATAGACTCAGGTTTCCACCTACAACCAATGCTATCTCTGTAGAATCCTGGGAACTCGGAGGTGAATGACATTTCACTAAGGGGGGAAATCTCCATGTCCCCAGCAGCTCTCTCTCTCTCTCTCTCTCTCACTCACTCACTCACTCTTAGGGGACTTCCACCAAAGATTCCACTTCTGGATAAGAAGAGACGCCACGGCTCAGAGAATGACAAAATGCACAGGGTCCTAGCATCTAGGGACAGCCAGTCTACTTTCAAGTTGTCTTCCTGGACAGTAATCCTCTGCAGAAAGCCTCCCTGCCCCCGTTTTACAGGGAGACAGGCTGACTTGGGCTCGCTCGTCCACGTGGTCTGTAAGTGCTGGAGCAGGCACCGGCGTGGGCTCTCTAGACCCATCTGCTACAGGACAGTCATGGGGAATCGGATGCTGGGGGCGCAGGACCAGCTTGGCCCCCAGGGCATGGAGACATGAGCCCGACAGCAGTCTGGTCTCTACAAGACTTCTGGGTACCGCAGTGGGGGCCAGTCAGCTGCTGAGTTGAATCTATTACTCAAGAGCAGGTTTTGCTAACAGAGGCTTGGGGGTCCTGTGGACTCTCAAAGGTGAGAGCAGGTTCCGGTAGCCCCTTCCTCACCCAGCCTCCTCCAGAACAGCTGTGTTTTTAACAAACTGTGGCTATACATGTGTATGCGTACACATAGACATACTCGAATGTATGCAGATGCATGAGTGGAAAACATCTGGAACCTCACTGGTCTGTGCTCGGGTTTCTGGACGCCTTTCCCAGAGTGTGGTGGGAAGGGGAGCAACTCCACTTCTCACTTACAGCCGGGCCCTGTTATTCCTCATGGGACACACACAGCCGGCCTCCAGGTGTTGGTGGTGGCCATGCTGTCCCAAGTCACAACCCAGACCTGCAGGCCATGCCTATTGTCTCAGCTGGGGACAGTCAGGCGTGGCGAGGTGTGTGCTGACTGTACATACTCTGTGGACAGGGGGCCTTTGCTGCCTTGGCAGCCCAGTCTGGGCAGGAACCAGAGGCCCATGCCATGCTCAGGAAGGGTTGACCAGGGCAAGCAGGCAATGAAGGGGTGTCCCATCTATGGTAAGGTCCAGCCTTCAAAAACAGCACCTGACATACCACACCTCTTGCCCAGACAAGGGGTGGTGCTCTATAAGCCAGTGCCTGCTTCCCACCAGAGCCCAGGGCTACCTGAGACCGCAGCTATCCCCAGAGCCCTGGGGCTGCTTTCTCTCTCAGGGCCCCACCCTCACTTGAGGGGTACCTGGCAGTCTGCCATACTAGGCTCGCCACCAACACAGGCACTTTCCAGGACCCCTGGGAACATCTCTCCCAGTCTCAAGCCCAGAAAGGGCCACGCTGCTCCTGTTGGCTGTGACTCTGTGCGTGGCGGGACTGTTTACCTTTTTGAAGTGAGGCAGAACAGAACAGGAAACCGGAACACAGGGACAGATCTAAACACACACACACACACACCAGATCCCACGGCAACCAGAGCTCGTCTGTTTCTGGGCAGCCTCTTTTTATGGGGGCAGGGCACAGGGCACAGGGGCTAGTTTCCCAACGATGGTAAGGGCGGGCATTTCCCGTGTACACACATCCCATAGTGCTGTGGGGACCCGGGCTCATCCAGGCCAGTGGCACCTCACCTTCTGAGACACCGAGCGTCCTGCCTTCCCCTGGGGCAGCAGGGTGTCCTGCACACCAAAGCTTTTTCCAGATGTGGATGTGTGGGTGGATCAGACACTAACACATTAAAAAGCAAGCCAGGAATGGAAGGCATCTGCAGACAGGGGAGAATCCCTGTACTCGGGCCTCCCATACGGAGGGGACAGAGAGCGAGCTGTCACACTGGGGAGAGCAAGAGATGACAAAAAACAAACAAACCAAAAAACAGTGGCAACAGAACCAGGGGACAAGCAAGAGCCACCTTGGTGGGTTTCCTGGGTCATAGAGAGGAAGCTGAATGAATGCCTTTGGGCAGGTGTCTCCAGGCCCTACTGGTAGATCGAAAGAGCTTTGGAACACTTGCTGGGACAGAGGCCAAGGAGCCTGAGAACAGAGGCCAGAGAGAACTGGGCCGGTGAGAACATCTGAAAAGCTGTTGTCTTAACTGAAGAACCGTGGCCCGTGTCAATCCTGGACTGCAACCTCACCCCATGAGTACTGTGATGGGACACGGAGAGAAGCAGAGGGTGCGGCTGGTGTCGGAATTGGTAAAAAGGCTGGAGGTTGTCTGACCTCAGCCTTAGCCAGGACACCTGTACAGGTGGCATCAGAACCCATGTTCACTGACTCACGCAGGCAGGGGCCTGGGTTTACAGCCCAGTGGATGCAGCAAAATGATGGCTACGGCCTTAGGCCCAACGCCATAGACACATGAAAATAAGGTAGTTACAGTATGAAGATGAAATTGGAATGTTTCTCAGACCCACTGTCCTAAACCAAAATGAATCTCCAAAAACTTCACTGCCAGGCAGCTGTTGAGACAGCTCTTTCAGATTTCTAAGGTTACAGGAGCAGAAAACCCCACCTTTCTCCCATAGCGAGGCTAGCAGCTTTGAACTGCTGACCAAACCATAACCCATTACACCATAAACAACCAAACTCACGGCCATCACGCTGTACCTACCTAAACAGACCCTGTGAATCTCTACGGGCGAGCCTCCCATTTCTCCTGCGGTTCCCAGCTGCTGGACTTGCAGTTAGCAGCCCAACACGCCTCCAGGAAAAACAGGGTTTCTTTTCACAAGCCATAGTCCTAGAGGGGCTTAGGTTGAAAATTTTGCATTTGAGAAGACATGAAGCCCTACCTAGAACTGCTAAGAACATATGTGCATGAGAAGAAAGGCCATAAGGTAGGGGTGTGAGGGGCAGACCAAGTGAGAGTGAGAGAGTGATGAAGTCCAAGGTTCGACCTCACTGGGCTAGTGTAGACAGCTACAATCTGACGGCTTTCTCCAGAGTAGCCTTTGCTTTGGATGCAGATGCTCAAAGTTCCAGCCAGAATGAAAGACTCTTTACAACAAGGCGCATGATTGTCTCCTCAAAGTGCTGGCTTAATTGGAGGCAGGGAGGGGAACAATTTAAACACTGGCTATGCAAAATGGAGGGAGATAAAGGAGAGAAGCAGCTGGCTAACATGCTTACATGGGTGTCCAGAAACTCAAAAGGAGGACAAAGGGGATCCTCTTTTCTTGGGGTCTGGGGAAGAGGGGGTGAGGGAAGATGTGGATACGATGACGACTCAGGTGTGAGTACAGGGTTCAGTGTGACTGCTTGTTGCACAGGCTGTTGGAAGAGTGGACTACGGGTGAGGCACTACTGGAGTACACTGGCCAAACCTAAAGTCCCTTAAAAGTCTTGCTATGCCTCATGAAGCTCAGAGCAAGGAAACAATCTTCTCTCCATTAAATTGTATCAGATTCCAGAAAGGGTGTAGATGAGATGAATATTTGCAGAACCTGACTAGATCATAGGGTACCTGCTGAGGGCCTGTATGGCTGGTAGTGAGTAAACTTGTCCTGTGGACTCCTTGCCTTGCTGAAGCACTGTTAATTGTGAAAGCACGTTTTGGATGACTGAAATGGTTACAGGGAGAAGTTAATTCTTCCAATAGGACAGGGTCAATGGCTAGCAGAGCTCTGGGTGCCAGTGGTGCAAGTGAGTTACTTGATACGGACTCTGCTGTGGCTCACCAAGGTGATTAGATAATTAGCTAATAAGGTAAATAAGGTGCTAGGTACCCTGCACCCTTGTGGTGGTGGGACTATGTAAAAAAGGTGTAATGAACTTTAACATGGGCCTTGATAGGCTTAATGTGAGCCATTCCAGTGAGACCTCAGCCACCAAACAGAGGAGCCAGAGTGGGACATGTCTGTAAACTTGGCATGTCTGTTCTGAGGACACACACACACACGCACACACACGCACCAGATACGGCAAGCAGCAGCAGCAGCAGCAGCAGCAGCAGTAAACAGAGCAGGAGCAAAGCAGAGCAGAAGGTGGGCAGGAAATGGCTTCTTGGCCAAGAGAGAAAACAGCCATGTTGCCAGGATGAGGGGCCTCCAGTTACTTATCAGAAGAACTAAAGAGCATTGTAACACGTGTCCAAACAGAGGAGAGGCTGAGGGGGACCATGGGTCAGAGAGTGTCATGCCTGTGGGTACAGCAAGCTATTGTGCCTGGAAAACTGTGGGCTGAGCTGATTTTGTAAGCTTTACTTCCCAAACAAACCCATCATTGTGAGCAATGTCTGTGCTCCGAGTGGCCACTGCGGGCAGTTATCAGACCCGGCAGAGAGGGAGCGTGTGTCATATGGGGGGTGGGGGGGGGAGACTGTGGTGTCAGAATCAGTAAGAAGCTGGAAGGTGGAGGCCTGTCTGACTCAGCTTCACAGAAATCAGCCTTGGGCTGCTGATGCCGAAATGATTCTTCCCACATGAAGTTAGAGGAGGACAGACAACTTAGCCGTGCTATTGTCACACCTGGCCAGGCCTCCATCACTATGTTTCCTGGATATCCAAATGTTCAGAAACTGTAAAAAAGTGGAACTTAACACACCCTAGCTTCAAATAGGAAACAGAATCTTCAATGAGAAAACTGTAAGAGCACGCACACATGCACACACGAGCTTGCTTTCCTTTGCTAAACAGAAGGTTCTTCATGTTTAACACGACATTTCCTTTTTTAATAGTTTTAAATTTCTTTTTAACACTGGAGTTTATGGACATTTCTTATGGACCTATTTCTATGGCCAGGCATGCGTCAAATTAATATGTGAATGAAACCACTTATTTTCTTTTTAAAACAACTTATTTTATTTAAAAGCAACACTATGAACTTATAAATGAACACTATGTGATACTATGAGGGGGTACTCCCCCAAACCGGAAGTTTTTCAAAGCTATGTATTTAATTTCCCCCCTAAAAAACAATCGTATCACCTTCAAAGTACTCTCCATTATACTTCATACATTTGTCAAATCTGCAATTCCATTCTTGGAAACATTTTTCACACTCATCTGTTTGGATGGCTGACAGCACCTCACCTCCTTCGTTTTTTCTTCACCTCTTCTACATAGTCAAATCGCTCTCCTATCATGTCCCTCTTCATTTGAGGAAACAACAAAAAAAGGTCTCAGGGAGCGAGTCAGGTGCCTGGGGCAAGAGAGGCATGCTGGTTTTTGTTGTGGTTTTTTTTGCCAAAAAGAGGCGCACTGAGATGGCTGCAGGTGCCTTGTGGGGGTGGCAGTCCTCCGTGTGCCACAAACCAGGCTTTTTTTGTTGCACGTGGTGATGCAATCTTTTTAGAACCTCTAAAATGAAAGCTTGATTAAGAGTCTGACCTGGTGGAATGAACTCCAAATGCACTATCCCCCTCACATCAAAAAAACAAAGGGGCATTGTCTTCATCTTTGATTTCACTTGATGAGCTTTGTGGGTGAGGTGACGATGGCGTCTTCCACTGGCTTGACTGATGTCTGCTTTCAGGCCCTAAGAGGAGCACCCCGTCTCCTCACTTTGGAGGGTTTTTCAGAGCAAGGCGTGCCTCTACTCCACACTCTTTGTCCTGGTCAGTCAGAACATGAGGCACACATTTCACAGTGACCCTTCTCATTCCAAAATCCGTTAAAATTCACTGAATCGAGCAACAGGACAGTCCAGATAACTTTCCCATCTCTTCAGTGGTCCATTTTTGGTCTTGGGGCACAATTGCACAAATTCTGTCGACATTTTCTTCCATTCGGGAAGTTTACAGAGGTCCAGAAAGAGGTTTCTCATCAACAGACATTTCACCTTTTTTTGAAATTGGAAAACCACTCATACACTTGAGTTTTCCCCGCAGTGCTTCCTTGTAAAGCTGTGTTCAAGATCACAAGTTTCTGCGGCATTTTTCCTGAGCAGGAAACAAAATTTCACAGCAGCACGCTGTTCTCTTAAATCAGCCCTCACAAAAAACAAGGTTTGAGCAAAACTGCTTTTACAAAAGAATTCAGTGACCAGAGAAAACCTTCCCAGACGACACCACTGGATGCCCTAACTCAGATGGAGTTGCCCAAAGCTCGCCTAGTGGGAAAAAGGTATACTATGAAAGCTCTGCCTAGCAGAGACTTTTTTCCGGTTTTGTGGGGGTACCCCTCATATATATTTATATGACATTTACAATATTTAACATTACACAACATTTGACCCACTGACCTGGATGATTAAGGGTCACTTAGGACAGTCGGTATGACCATTTCTGCTGCACTGTTTGTCTTGACCTTTGATGTGAAAAACCTTTTGACTATGTTTGTATTTTTTTACTGAAGTAGTAAAGCTTTCATGAATGAAACCAATTTACTGGGATTAATATTCAGTTTATGTTCACATCAAATTGATACGTATCTGCAGAGATAGGTACACCACAGAGACATTCAAGATTAGAAGGCAGAAGCAAATGAGCCGGATGTGCATTTGGTCTTGTCAAATGGATAAAAGTCAGCCTAAAAGGTTGGAGGTCAATGTAAAGAGCTGCACTTTTTGATGAGGAAAATGAAATGTGTCAAAATCACGAGTCACGTAAACCCTGGTGTTAAAGAAAAGTGCCCAGGTCTTTCTCCAGTCAAACCAGAGCCACGCAAGTGACTTGGAACTAGAGGAAGGTAGACACACTGTACCAGTGGCTGGGTTCGACACACTCAGATTTGTGTGTCGAATTGTGTCCTAAAGCAAACACACTCCAGGAGCAGCAGTCAAGGAGCCAGGCTTCTGTTGCCAGTCTAGCTCAGGGGCAACCTTAGGGACCCCCGCTGCCCGGACAGTGCCTGGGCTCTTTCTGCTTCACCTTCAAATAGCTCAGCCAGTGGCTACCCTGGAGAGCAAGTGGCTATGTTGGAAGGGGGCAGGCAGTCTGGTCTGTGGAGGTGGGGGCTACTCCCATTCCTCTCCCCTTTGTAAGAAAGCCCTCAGATGCCACCAGTGAGATGCCTTTTTAAAAAGAGAAGTGCTGGTAAAATACTGAACCCCCAACTACTTGCCAGATGTTTACTCCTGTCAGTTTGCACAGCATCCCTAACTCTGCTCTTCTGAACATCTTCAACGCTACAGGCCACGGTCTGTTAGCACCCTGGAGGTACCCGCCAGCCGTGACGACAGAGAGAAACTTCTGCAGGGTGGCGGGTTGAACCTGGGTTGAGCTAGTCTGGGATGATGAGTGTGGCCTGTCAGTGTAGAGGGGTGGCCGGGACCCCTTACAGACAGAGGGCATGCTGGGTTTCCCAGTGTGCATGAGCGGGCTACTGGACATCCATCGGGCATCTCATATGCATGCTGCCGGGCCAGGGCACCCACTGGCCCATTGCCTTCAGGCTGAGAGAGCGTGCCTTTAGCCAAGGGTCAACTCTGACGAGGTCACAGAGCTAACGCCCTCCCTAGGACAGGTTAGAAGGCGTCCTCAAGCTTTTCTACGTGATTGGAGAGCAGGGTGGATGGAAACAGGGTGACCAACAGGCGTCTGACATGACGGTGTGAGCAGTGCATGCAGAGTGGGCCGCCAGGCGGCCAGGTGGTGGTGGTGAGAGGCGTTTGTTTACCTACACGACAGGGGACCTGGAATCGGGCTCGTTTCAGTTATCCCATGAGACCTGCTCAATTACGGACTGTCGGGGGAGAGAGCAAAATAAAACAACACACACAATAAATCCTAAGAGATCACGTGCAGCATTCCCCACCCCCACCCGTCCTGGGAAGCTCACAGGTTTGCCACCACAGTGCACAGGAAGGCCACAGCCACCACAGGCTTGAGGGCAGGGAGCACAATGTGACAACAAGGACATGCGGGAACAGCTGGCACAGGACACTACAAGGCCCAGGGGGGCGGGGGCAGGGTGAAGCTTGTTGTCCTAGGCTTGCGCCCTGGAGAGGCCTCACTACTGCAGGGACATTGCCAATCCTGGTGGGTAGACCAAGCCTGGCCTCCCTCGCAGCTAGAGGCCAGTGTGACCTGGGGCTTTGGGCTGTGCTGGAGGCCGCCTGTGTCCCCTGGGAGTCTGGCTGGCTCCTGGGTTGGAGTTGTGCTCATCCCCGGAATGTCTGCTCAATCCCCCCCGCCCCAGAGGTTGAACAATGAACTCACCTTTGACCTGATATTTCTGAGTTGCCGGCTGACACAGGATCTGTCTTTTTTCAAGAAGTCAGGGTTGCTTTTAGATTTCATGATATCTGAAGAGGCAGACAGAACTGTTACTTTTGTCTTCCAAAACCTTCTGGCACCAGACGACAGACACACTTAAGATTCCCAAAGCTTGCTCTACAGCCACACATTTTTTGACCACTGCATTTCCTAAACAACATGGTCAGCTGAGCGAGGAAGACAGGAGGGCTCTTGTAGATATTGGAGACAGAATGCCATGGCTGTTGGTCTTTTGAAAAAGGTCAACGTGGTGGTCACATGAAGGCCTGGACCCTGGCTCAGCGACGCCGACCTTCCATGTGATGTTGTCTATGCTCACACAGGAGCAAAATGAGCCAGCCTCCTACCTGCCTCTCAGGGGCCTTTTCCAGATGTTACAGGAAACGCTGGGGTCAAGCATCGAAGGAGAGCTGCGTACCCCACCCTCAACAGAACAGCAGCACTGGACCCCGGGAAGAGACGGCCCCCAGGGCTCCGCCCTTCCACTGCGGAGCAAGGCTCGCCAGGAAGAGCAGGGGCCCTGCTGCTCTGAGAGAAGGGTCTCACCATATCCCGACACTGCGGTGTTTTCGGGGGGTTTCTCGCCCAGTGCTTCTGTAGCTGCTTTTAGCTGCTCCTTCAACCGACTGATATCACAATCTGCCTTTGCCTTCACGATGCTGAGCTCGGTGTAGATGTCTTTGTACTTATCACTGGCATACTTCTTGTCCTTGGAAATCAGAGAACAGAGGCACATGGTCCTTAAGTCATACTGGTGCCTCACCATAAACCACGGGGCCATCTTCCTGCTTGCACAAGACCTGGACACTTGTCCAGGTGCAGTGCATGATGCTGGGGCAGAGTACAGCCAGTGGGAGCCTGATGCCAAGGTCACTGCGAGGCAGCCACCTGAATTGCTGGAACCTCCCTCCCAGAGCTCAAGAGAAGGGGTGCCCCTGAGCCACGGTCAGTCAGCCTGTGAGCTCTTGCCCGTAACTACACCTGCTTGAGGATCTCTGGTGCACATTCAGAGTGACCCAACTTCCCCAGAAGAGATTCAGCCAGGTTCTCTATTTGATTCCAAGAATCCCCTGGAGGAGACAAGTAGGGTCTGCCAAC
Organism: Tenrec ecaudatus; assembly: GCF_050624435.1. Classification (NCBI taxonomy): domain Eukaryota; kingdom Metazoa; phylum Chordata; class Mammalia; order Afrosoricida; family Tenrecidae; genus Tenrec; species Tenrec ecaudatus. The sequence goes on along the minus strand of NC_134539.1, from coordinate 87,587,214 downwards.
CTGACAGCAGGCCAGGCCTCTAGCAACTTGTGGAGAATGCATAGGGAATTTGTGCTCTGCTCTCCCCACCCCTGCCCCACAAGGACAAGACAACTGACCACAGGCGGTGGTTTCCCGAGGATCTGCCCATGACATTGCTCTCTGGAGGATGCCATCTGCTCTAGAATGACTGGGGTGGGCGTTTGGGGCACGCCCGGCTCCCCAGGCCTAGGGCCTCCGAGCAACCCAGCCCTTACCCGCAATGCAGTCTGCAGCTCATCCTTGAGAGAGCTGATCTCCTGCTTCAGGTACTGGATCTCTGACTCCTTGACCCGCAGTAAGACCTGGAGAGGGCGAGGAGTCAGGACAGGGACCTTACTGTGGGGTCCCATGAGTCCTCCACCCCGAGACGGTGCGCCACTTCCCATGGCGCCTAGACCCTCAGCATGCAATTGAGATGACGAGAAGCTGTGGAGAGGTAAGGGAACTCAAACAAGGTGCGGTACGGTTACTACGTGTGACAACCCTAAGTGGCTGTGGTAAAAAGGAGAGAGTGTCGGAGAGGGGGCTGGACCTGGCCGTGCTGCCTCTTCCATCGTTAGGGAAAAAGTATTCATTCATTTGTCGCCCCCCCCTCCCTCATACACCGTCAGCCAGGGACCACACTGCTCTTGTTCGGGTCTTGAGGAGTACCTCTAATTCATAGGCGTCCTTGCCCTGTGTGAGAGGTGAACCCCCAGCCTCCCCTCCGCCGTCTCCAGTCAGCAATGTCCGCAGCCGTGTGATCTCTGCAGCCAGGCGGTTGTTTAACTCCTGCAGGAGAGCAGCACAACAGAAGTCACGCTCGACACCCCCGCGAGCAGAGGGTGAGGCATCTGTGCACACGCCAGCCTGAACACAGGAAGGGTATCACTACCTGCCACGACCCAGGGTCCTGTACAAGGGATTTACGAGCATAAGAAACAGCACACACGACTGGAGCACCCCACACTCTCTTGTAGACCAGCTGCCACCGCATTCACTCCAACGGGGCCCATAGTGACTGGCTTTTGCCACCAGGCCTTTCTCCTGAGGTACGTCTGGGTAGACTTGAACCATCGACCCTGTGGTTAGCAGCTAAGCACTGGACTCTTTGTGATGCCCACAGAACTGGTGTCAATCTGTCCCATGGTTTTTCTCACTGAGTCTGGGCCCTGCCGCTCGCTCCCTTGCCCTCGCATCTGCTGCATACATCCAGAGATGGGGAGAGAGGACTGTATTTTAGCAGTAGCAAAAGGGCTGGGACAAGTGGCCCCTGATCACAGCAGCAGGCTCAGGTGAGCAACACAGCCCTCTCTCAGTCCTCGGCTTCTGTGTCCCCCCGCCCACCTGCTGACACAGATCAGATGGCTCCCGAGTGGCTCAGCAGCCGGCATGGCTTACCTGGTTGTGGGCGTTAAGCTCCTGGTTCTCTCGCTGGCACTGCCGCAGGGCCTGCCTCTCAGCTTCCAGCGCCTGGACCAGGTGGGCATTCTCTAGGCACTTCTGCGAGTACTGCTCGGAGAGCACCTCCAGCTCCCGCTGCACCGACTGCAGCTCCTCCCTGCAGGGAGAGCACCACTCACACCGGCCTCCCTCCAGCCTGCGTCTCTGACGGCTTGTCTTTGTGGGGCACCGCAATGCTCAGAAACTCAGAGCCACAGCGAGCAGGCCTGGTCAATTTGTTCTCAACCATTTTTTTAAACCCATCTGAAAAATAAGGGCCAACCACAAAGTACTTGGGGTTTATAGACGCTGTGCCTCTTTCAGGCAGGGCCCTGAGCCTTGGATGCACCTGTCTGGTTGTGGCTGTCTCTTGTGCCATCCTGGGAGCTCCTCAGACACAGGGACACTCGGCTCCCACAGCCCAGGCTGCAAGTGCTAATTCTACACAGGAGAAACCAACACGGGCTTGCCCTCTGCCACCTGGGCCCAGGGAAGGAGGCACCGCTCTGGGTGGGGCCTCCATGGCCTTGCTCGAGGGATGGGAACAAACTCCTTGGGGGTGGCTGCAGAGACTGTCCTAAAGAACAACTCATGGGAGGGGACTTGACAAAGCTCCTGGAAAAAGGCCTCAAACGGTCGTGGGGTTTCCCATGAAATCTCTGAGGCCCTCTCATGTTTCTAAGGTCTCATTTGCTGCACCCTATTCTTCAGAGTTCAGCAGTCATTGCTCATTGGTTTGCTCCTCAACAGGAAGCTCCCACTCGGGCCATGGTCTTGTCAGAGCACAGCAGTTTAAGGGGGCGTCCGCCCCACGGGTGGCTTGCTGACTGAGGGGCAGCAGGAGGTGCCCACACACGGCGCCACACTGCCCGCAAACCGGAGGACTCACAGGTACTGCCGCCTTAGGGCTTCGATGTCCGAGTTGATGCTGCTGATCTGGGAACGCTGGCTCTTCTCCAGCTCCCGCTCCAGCTCCTCCCGGTGGGCGTTTTTCATGGCCTCGATCGCTGCAAGGACGCAAGGGCACAGGCTCAGCACAGGAGGTGCACGGCCCGTGGACAGGCAGGCCTCCCGCACCAGGTGTCTGAGGGCCGGCACCCACTGAGCTCTCTTTCCCAGAAGCGACAGAATTTTCTCGCTAGGACAGTGGGCCGATTAACTAAGAAGCGCCAAGGTTGAGTTCATGAAACATGCAAGTGTTCCAGTGGGCTCATTTTCTCCTTGGCACTGACACCACAACAACCCTGTAGCAGCATCACCGAGCACCCAAGTGAAGTGCAGGTGCTGGACTGAACAGAGGCCTCACTACGGAGGTGCTGGGGCCTGGCTCTGGGCAGGGAGTTAGGGGCATTGTCTGTCTGGAATAACCACACTCTCCGCCCCCACCCCCGGGCCACTTACCTGAGATGGTGGCAGCAGTCTCCTCTGCCAGCAGACGGTCCTTCTCCTCACGCAGCTTCTCTAGCTCTCGCTGGTGCTGCCTCTGCAGGTCCTCAATCTTTTTCTGGTGCGTCTCCTCCATGGCTGCAAATCCCCGCTCGCACGTGGCCTGCAAAACGCAGCAGGCTGTTGGCTTTTCTCTCGACTCCCGAGTTGGGTTTCCTATCTCCTAAGTAGCTGGCACCTGACTGCCCCACCAGCCTCTGGTGGTGGGTGCGCTGGCTACCAAGGCCTGCTCTGAGGCCTCTGGGCACTTGAGTGCCATTAGAACACCGCAAAAGACGGTGTTTGCACTGGCCAGTTCTGCGTCTTGTTCCCATGCGACTGCCGTGGATCCCCTTTCTCTTCAGAAAGGGGGTACTGTGGGCGGGAAGCGGGCGCAGTAGAATTTGGAATGGTCAGTCCTGGACTTCCTTGGCACAGCTGTGCCAGATGGATATGGTGAGAAGAACTCATGCTGAGACTTCACTGCTCCTGGTTTAGAGTGTGAAAAGCTCTTGGTGCCAGCCACAAACCAGACACTTCCCAGGTGGCTGATAGCCTGCCTTCCCTTCTGGCCCACGATACATTTTCTTTTAAAGGTGTGCAGAGAAGGGCACACACAGAACTACTCTCCACACCATGCCCTGCCACCTTGGGGATGACTTACGACTTGGACAGGAGCACAGGACACACATGCCCCAGGCAGGGACCACTGGCCACAGCCCACACCAGGAGGGCCAGTTGCGGACAACAGTTCTAGGTGTTGTGTTGGGGTTTGCTGCTTACAGTCTACAGCCCTGCAAGAGCTGCTGCCTCCAGATGGGGGACATTTGACAAATAACATTTTAAAGGCAACTTTGGTGGTGGGGGTGGGATTGTCTGCCAACTCCCCACTCCCTACCCACCGGTTCCCGGACTACATTAATTGGCTGATGCTCAGAAAGGCTGGTAATCATAACAGCGCCAACTCCCCAACCAGGAGCTCTTTCCCAGCTCCTTCTCTCTGCCCTTCAAACTTCACTGAGACAGATTTGCTGAGCCATCCAAGTAGACATCTCCTTTCCTACGGCTCTCTCAGCATGGTCTACCCTGTCCACGGCTCTGGGCCACATCTGTGGTTTTGCAGCTAACATACAGTTGGTAGGCTTTGCGATTCTGACTTTGGTTTGTTTGAATGCTTCACAATATTTGAAGGTAAGGGTCAGAGTTCTAACAAAGCCTCTGAGATTATCTTTAAAAGACCCAATTGCTTCCTTGGAGAATGTGTATGCTAATAAATGAGTAAATTTAGCAATTTATCCCTGTGATCAACAAAATGCCCAGCAATACCCCCCTCCCTGTGCCTTGGAGCAGAAGCGTCCCATGTGGGTAGGGAGGCACTAGAACAAGGCTTGCTTCCCTGACTAGGAGGGAAACCCGCAGGAAGACAAAGTGACTGATAAACCAGCTGGGCTCTGCTGGACTGTTAGTTACAAAAAGGGTTAAGGGATCCATGCTCCTCTCTTAGGGGTCATGCAAACACCCAAGGGGCTGGGGACAGAGGCAGCTTGCTTTGTGAGCGCCCCCTCAGTATGCAGCTTTTCTATTCTCATTGTCTGCCAACTGGCAGGCCGATATCTGCAGTATGGGCCTCCTCTGCACCCGGAGGTGGGAGTCACCTCATTCTGGAGGTCCTGTGGGATGCAGGACCTGAGCCCACAGCCTGGGGCTCTTTGAGGAGGGCACCTGGGATACGGGTTCAGGCCACTGTCAGGGTGTGTGGTGATTTACCCTGACGCTGCCGCTTACACTTGAGTTTAGACCACAGGGCTCATCATCCCACATGCTTTGACCCTGCGGCTTCATTCATGGCTGGCTCGGAGAAAGAACAGCCCCCTGCCTGTCTGGTCAAACTGGCTGCTATCATGGCGGTGGGGGGGTGGGTGGGTGGGAGGTTAATTACTAAACTTTTCTCCCAGAGCCGGAGGTGTGTGTAGCTAGGAAGCAAGCCCGCAGTTTGCTTAACAGTGTGCTTTAGTGCTGGGGTGGCAGTGGCAACGGTGCAGAACTGTGCATCAGGGTCTTGTAAGCGCTAGGGAGAATGGTAACCATAGCCTGGCCTGCAGGCGGCCAGGCGGGGTGAGGCACCATCTCCCAGAGGGCGGGAGAGTGATGGCACTGTTGAGTCTCAGGTACAAAAAGATCTTGTGAGAACAGTACCAAGACAGCCGGGTGCCCACTCAGAAAGAGCCCCCGGATCTTATTGCTTGGTTTGGCACTATTCTGCCCTCCCAACAGCCCCCATGCATGTGGGTGTCTGGGGGCAATGAGATGGGTGAGAGGTCCCGACATCCCATATGGCCCAATCCCCCGAGGGCCAGGGCCAAAGATGGTATGCGACAGGAAGACAGTGACCAGGATGGGGCTTTTCCTGCCTCCTATAGCAGGAGAAAGGTAGCTTTAAGCTGTGCTGGGAACTCTGCTTCTTGGGCAGAGTCCCTGAATTCAGCTTCCACATGGAGCTGTGACGGCAAGGGCCACTGAGCAGAATCAGGAAAGGGCCTCTGCGGGAGCCTCTGGCCATGTCTCCCTGGTCCTTTGCTGGTTCTGTCCCTGTGGACTTGAGGGCCCCCCTTGGGCCTGTGCTTTAGCACTGGCTGGAGTTTTTGGGGAGGAGGGCAGGATGAGGCAGGGGACCTGGAAGGGGACTTGCAGGGACTCCTCTGAGAACCCAGCTCTGCCATGGGAGAGGACAACAAAGTCCCCCTAGGCAGAAGGAAAGGTACCCGTGAGTGGGTGAGAAGCAGTGAGGAAGACTGATGGGATGGGTTTTGACTTCTACCCCTCTCCTCTCCCTCTGGGTAATGGGCAACAGGAGGCTGGGCCACTGGCCCAGGCCAGCCCGGAGCTCCCACTGAGGTCAGTGGGGAGCAGAAGCAGCAAACAGAACTTCAACCGAGTTCCCTCTGGATAGGGATCAGCACCAAGGAGCCCCGCTCAGCTCCCCCGGGCAGCCACCGGTGCATGGTGTACCACGGGAAGAAGGGGAGGGCCTTCCTGGCCCTGGGCTCAGACTGAAGGGTGCGTTATGACCTTCAGATTCTCCAAGTCTCTCTGGTATTTCTGTCGCAGCATGGCCGCACCGCTCTCCAGGCCCTTGTGTTCCAGCTCCTCTCGCACGGCGTCAGTCTTCGCCTCCAGCTCCTGGACACGCCGGTGAAGGCCGGCTGCAGACTCAGCCACCTCTTCGGCCTGACTGGCTGGCCAGCTGGGACCCCGGAGAGAGGGACTGCTTGCGGGGTCGGGGGCTGGCAGGGCCTCGGGGCGCTGCTGTTGGTAATGGCTGAGGGTTTCCTTCAGGTGCTGCAGGTTCTGGGAATAGTGCTCCTGCAGTGCCCGCAGCTCCTCTGCGTGAATGCCCTGCAGTTCTTCCATCTTGAGCTGGAACCTGTCCTCCAGGCTCTGCATCTGCTCCACGTGGCTTTGCTCTAGGTCCTGCCGGTGGCTGGTGGAGGCGGCCTGCAGGGTGGGCTCTGCCTGGCCGAGCTGCTCCACTACGCCCAGCAGCTCCTCCTCGGGCCGCCCCTCCATGGCCTCCAGACAGAGCTGCTGGTGGCCTAGCTGGGTGACCCTCGTGGTGAGCTCTGCGTTTTCCCTCTCAATGATGGTAATCACCTCCAGGTATTCGCTCTTCTGTTTCCGGAGAAGCTCCCTGTACTCTTCTCTCAGGGCCCCGAGAGCTTGCAAGTGCTCCTGGCAGGGGGAGACGCGGCTCTGCCATGAATCCTTGTACGACTGGAGCTCCCTCTCATACTCCAGCCTAATTTTGCAGGCTGCATAACACACCTGAGCCTGGACGATGGCATCCTGCACCAATAATGACGAGTACTGGCCCAGGCCTCCCACACAAGCGCTGTAGGAGAGGGCCTGGGAGGCCTGGAGGAGCTGCTGGCAGCTGCTGAGCGACTCCACTGGTGGGAGGCAGGTAAGAGCAGCCGCTATCTCCCCCAGGATGTGGGCCTTGGCTTTAAGCTGCTGGGCAAGTTCTTCCTGCACCGCCACCAGGGTGCCGGGGCCCTCGCGGAGCACTTGACAGGGCTCTGGGGAGCTGCTGGGGTCGCCACTTAGCATTTCCCCCACGGGGTTCAAGTTCCAGGGCTGCAGAATACCTTCGCCAGCACCTGCTTCAAGTCCAAGGGCTTCTGACGCCTGCTGCATCACTCTATCAAAATCTGGGGTGCGGTAGGCACCCAGGATCTCACGCAGTGTGTACCTGAGCCGCTGCAGGGCGGCTGTGGCGCTGTGCAGGTTTTCCTGGACGCTGCTCAGCCTGTGGTGAAACGACTCCCTCACAGACTGGGCGGCAAAGCTCAGCTCCGCCCTGACGAGGGTTGCATCTGCCACGGTGGGGCCAAGGGCAGGCAGGAGGCCCTGCCTCCACCCCCGGTCATTGGCATCTCCCGCTTCACATCCTAATGTCCCCAGGTGCTGGCTCAGTGATTCCACCTGGCCCCAGAATTCCCCTTCCACCAGCAGCTTCTTGGCTAGGCTATCTGCTAAAGGCCCTGGACAAGCTGTCGTGCATTCAGACTCCAGGGGTAGCCCTCTGGACTGAGAGATCTCTTGGAGGACACAGGAGATGTTCGAGGTGGTATTTCTCAAAGAGTCTGCAATCTGATTGATCAGTGAGGCTTCCAGAGCGATCCGCTGTGAGAGGAGCTTCAGCTGCTCCTGTTCATTCACCTCTGGCGGCCAGGGCTGCCCACCTAGTGGGCGGCTCCCATCTTCCTGCAGAGCGGGGCCTGGGCTGTCTGTGGGAGCTGGCGGCAGCTGCAAGACCTGGATAGCATCTGCCAGTGTACTCTCCATGCTGGCCAGAGAGGTGGAGGGGGCTGCGGCACACTCCTCCTGGCTTGTCCTCAGCAGGGACCTCAGCTGCTCCCGGCAGTCTTCTAAACAGGTAAGGGCCCGGCTGTTTGTCACCCGGAAGCTCCCGAGCTCCCTAGCATGGCTCTCTGTGCATGCTGCTCTCCCTCGCCTCTCCTGCTCCAGTTGGGAGGCCAGGGCACCGGCATGGGCAAGGCTGGCCTGGAGCTGCTCTCGGAGCTGGGCCTCAGTGCCAGCCCACTGGTGGTGCAGGGTCATCAGGGCCTCCTGATCTCGGCCCCGTTGGCTCTCCAGCCGGAGAGTCACATCCTTGAGCTTCTCCTCTGTGATGTACAGCTTGGTCTCCAAGGAGTGGATGACAGAGAGGTAGCTGTCCGCGTCGCTGGGCCCAGGGGCAGGCTCAGAAGACATACTCTCCTCCGAGAGTGAGCGGTCCTGGCTGGTGTCAGAGGACGTGCTGCCAGTCCAGGTCTTCTCTGACCCATCAAGGTGGATGTACTTTTGGCACTGGATGGTGGAGAACCGGATTCTTTGCCGTTTGCTGCTAGGTGTCCCTGACTCAGGCCTGGTTATATCCGCTGATCGCAGGGGCACAGTGTCTTCCCCGCCAGCCTCTCCCAGACCAGTCCCCGGGTCCTTGTCCTTCGGCCTCGTGTGTGGGATGCCCAGAGGTGCCCCAGCAACCGGCCCCATCTGGGCAAGGCTGCCACGGACTGTTCCCAGAGTGACAGGAAGTTCCTCGGCACCCTGTGGAGACTCATCCACCAGCTTCCTGAGCATCTCCTCCTTTGCCTGCAGCTTCATCTCAGTCTCCTCCAAGCTGCTGCCCAAGGCCACCATCTTCACCAAGGCCTCATTGAGGTCCTGCTCCTTCTTGTCCAGGACTCTCTGGTGCAGGTCCTTGATGCGTCCCAGCTCCTCCTCCCTCTCCCGCAGCAGCGTGTGCATGCGCTGGAGCTGCCCAGACACCTCCCCGAAGGAGTGCTCCAGGTTGAGGTAGTCAGCCTCCTTCCCCTGAAGCTGGGCCTGCAGCGCAGCAACATTCCCGTCCGACACGGCAACCCGGGCCACCAGCTCTTGGAAGCGCTGTCTGAGGAGGTGGCACTCATCTTGGAGGACCTGAACGTGCTCAGCGAGCTCCTGGATGCTGCCCTCCTTCCTTTCCAGCTGCTCCTCCAACTGGTGCACGCGCTCACTACCCTCCAGTGTGGCGCTCAGCTTCTCCTTCTGCAGGAGCTCCACTTGCTGCTCCCGCTCCCGCAGCTGGTCCTCATAGGCACTGGCCCTGTCCTCCACCTCCTTCAGGCTCTTCAGCAGCACCTGCTTCTCCTTCTCGCAGCTCGCCAGCAGCAGCTCGTAGTTTCTCTGCAGCTTCTCCTCCATCAGCCTCTGGGCCTGCTCACTGGCGCCAAGCTGCTGGCTGAGGTCGGCAATGCGCTCCTGAAGCCTCTGTACCTCCCTCTGCCGGTCCCTCTGCAGTGCCTGCTGCGTCTCCAGGTCCCGCAGCTCCTGCATCTTTTCGAGCAGCAGGGCCTCTGCGCTCTTGAGCTTCTGCTCACTGGCCTTGAGCTGCCCGCTAAGGGCGGCCTCACTGTGCTGCCACTCCTCCAGCTGCTCGTGGACCTTGTCCTTCTCCAGTTTCAGGTCGCTCTTGAGCTTGGCCAGTGCCTGTTCCTTGATGGCCAGCTCAGCAGCGGCATTGCTCAGCCTCGCCTGGAGGCTCTGGGCCTCAGCCTCGTGGTGTCGGATCATGTCCTTGGCCTCCCCATAGCTGCGCTTCAGGGCCTGAATCTGCTGACTGACCAGCTCCTGGCGCTGGCACTGGGCATCCAGTTCGCTTTGGAGATCTTGGTTGACTTTATGGAGCCTCTGCCAGGCGCCGGGCACTTCAGTCTTAAAAAAACCGATGAGACACTAGGTTAGTAACACTCTGGCCTCTTGGTTCTGAGTGTCACACCTCTGGCCAGGATCACCACGGAAAAGTTCCTGGGGTGGGCTTGGCTTTTCTCCTTGGCACCATATGATATGTATATATGTATATATTTTTTTCTGTTAAATAATCCAACAAATCATCTTAACTTTTTTTGGAAGTGGTTGCTTTCAGGTGAACAGAAAACATGGACAATCACACCTACACATCTCTAGCGGAATAGCTTCTAGGAGAAGTAAACCAAACAGAACGGAATGATGGAGCACACGGATAAGCAAAACGAGGACCTGAGAGCATGAGACGGCGGGGAGGACGACACGAGGGGAGAAGCGAGGACCTGCATCTGTTTGTTTGTTTTGCAAAACAAAAGTACCCAGTTCTAGCAACCAGTTCTTGAGAAGTGCAGGGTGTCGGGTGCAGGCGCGTGAGGCCACTTCCTTCCACGGTGGAGGAGAAGGAAGGAAGGTGACTGCTGGGAGATGTCAGTGTGGTGACACCGGAACATTTCCCTTGGGAAGTGTCCAATCCTACAGTAACAGGAAGATTTAATCTCTACCTGTAACAAGACAAATGTAAGGGGAGGAAGGGGAGGACCAGGAACCATGGAGTAAAATATAATAATCAACAAAACAAACAAACCTTGGTGGCATTCAAAATAAGAAAGTGAAACATGCGGAAAACAAAACAAAACCAAAACCAAATGAAACAGAACCCCCCAACTGAAAGGCATGCAGAGTGGACAGACTAATATAATTGGGGTGGGGGACAAAAACATGGACACAGATGAGAGGAACAGCTCAGTCTAAGAACCTGACCTGCCTTGTGGCAGCGGTCTGTTGGCAGGGAAGCCACAGATGTGACACTCAGTTACAGTGAGTTCCACTCCATGCTCAATATCCCACCCATGCAAGCCCAAGCACCCGCCCCCCCCCACCTCCCCACACAGGTCAGTGCTGTGCCCACCCTGTACTCAGGGCTCCTCCTGGCAGTTGGCTTTTGGTCATAAGCATTCCCAAAGCCCAGAGGGTGGTCACACCTGACCAGGTGCACAGCTTCCTGGGCCGTGATGCAGACCATTTTCTTGGCCAGGCTTCCGTGTGGGTTCAGGTCCTTGACCAAGCAACCCCTCACACTAGCAATGTGCAACGCCTGCTGCTACACCCTCCCACCATTCAACAAGAGGGCACTGGGCATGGCAATAGGTCACAGGGAGCTCAAGGGACAAGGGTCTAGGGCCAGGATCAAAGCTGGGGCAGAAAGAAATGGGAGAACCAATTGAAGACGAAGGAAAAACGTCATGGAAAGAGAGTGGGGAGAAGGCACAAGGGCTGACTCTGTACCAAGGGAAGCTGAGAGCCAGCTGTCCCACTTTGGACTGAGGAGGCCAGGCCCCTGTCAGCCAGCAACCCTGACCACTGGGCTGTGCTGACCCAGGCAGGAGGATGGCCTATTGGGGAGGGCATGCGGACTCACCTCTTCTGCTTAGTGGCAGGGCTAGCACTTGAACTTGGACTTCTGGATCAAATCATGTGCCTTTCTGAGTTTCCTGGCATGTCTCCAGGTCTGTGTCCTCCCAGTATCTGCTTCTGCTGCCTCTGATCTTTCCTCTCCACCCATTTCTCGCTGACCCCTGCCTATTATCAGCAACACTCAGGCAACAGGAGCTCTGCGCCCACTGTTTCTGGCATATGGAGTGCCTGAAGCCCTGTCGGACAGGTGACCTCACTGGGGCCACTGCACTAGGACCCTCTGTGCACTTCTCTGTGGGCTGAGTGGCTGGAAGTCTTCCTAGAAAGGAAGGCTGGAGTGGGGACCTGGTGCTGCCCAGGGCTGGGCCTGTTGGCTGCCCTGTCGGCGGATGTGTAAGCCTATCAACACATCACTCCTTCTCCATTGCAGCAAAGTTCCCCAATGCCTTCGAGTGCCACAAGCTGCCCATTGCAGCATGCCACTGATGGCTGCCGTGGCTCAGACACCGCCCAGAGGAAGTAGAGGCTGTGCCCCAGCGGGCACCCTGCATCAGAACCCACAGATCAGCTAGCTCTTCCACCAGTGTGGGGACTCTTCTCCCCCAGACTGCCCGTCAGAGCACAACACGGCTCCCAGGTGCTCTAGGCAGGTGTGGTGTACCCCCTTTGTTCCCCGGGAGGCTAGTTTCTGGCCAGGGAGTCAGGCTCTGACTTGAGCTCTGCAAACAGGGCCTTTGGGAAAACCATTAGCAGTGGCATCCAAGACCTGGTGCTGAGAAGGCACCTGTAGCAGGGCCAGAGCACCAGGATGATTTGTAAACAAAACCTCCAGTGGGGAGGCGGGAAGGAAACACACAAGAAGCCCCCACTGCACAGAGCCCCTCCTGGGGCAGGGCATGGTGCCATTCAGCCAGATTTTGCACATTCGTACCCAATGGGGTGTGAATGCCCATACGGAAGCCCCCATGTGCCGTGCCCAGGCCCTACCTGCAGCACGTAGCCCTCCCTCGCACTCTGCTCCCGGCCTAGCGCCATGCGCAGCTGGTCCTGGAGAAGCCGGTTCTGCTCCAGGAGTTCAGAGGCCTCTTTCTGGCTCTGTTCCAACTGTGGGCAAAAGACACACACTTTAATCACAACAAAGCCACAATCATAATGAAGGCAGATGAAGACGACTGGTGGGACCCCGTCCGTCTGGGCTATGGCACATAGTGACTCTCCTCCTGGTCTCCCATGTGGCTAGGGCCATTTGGAGTCTCCAGTTTCTGGAGACGGGCTGACCTAGCCCTCAACCACTCAGGTTCAACCCACACAGACTGTGAGTTATGCCTGGTGGTGGTGGGAACATGAGACCTGGCTCGTCCTTCCTGTTCCTGGCAGACCTAGGCTCCTGCATCAGCCCCACACTTGCTTATGTCCTTGAAGTAGAGCTGTCCACCATGCAAGTCTTCCTGGGGATGACTGGACATGCAAGATGTGATACAGAGACAATGGATTCCTACTCCACTGTAAACACAAATGTGGTCTCAAACATGCTGTGACTGGATGAACCTTGAAAACACTGTATTTAACACAATGAGTCTGTGGCTAACACACACACTACTTGCTCTCACTGATACGAAATAGGCACACACACAAAGAAAAGACAGGCTATTGGTGGCCTCCTGGGCCTGTGCTCACAGTGGCGAGTGGCTGGAGAAGGGGAGCAGGAGCGGTTGGAGGGGGAACCAGTGTCACTGCAGTATGCTCTGGAGACACTGTTGACTTGGTCAATGCTGTGCTGCAGGTGTTTTTGTAACACACACACTAGAAAATGGCCTCTTGGGCCAAGTCCCACCTGGGGCCGCTCGCTCCCCTCTGTGGACGAATCTGGACTCTGCTCTGACATCATGAGAGACAGATCCCACAGAAAGTTCTGTCGGCTAAAGAGCTCCCTCCCTGGCAGTATGAACCCAGTGACCAGGCACCCACTTTCCCTTCTTCCACCACCCACTTACCCCTTCCTGGGCACTTGCAAAGTGTGTGCGTGAGTGTTCGTGAGTGTAACCTTGGCAGTCAGGAGCTGGAAACTCCTTGGTGGGGAGGACTCAGAAGGTATAGCGGGCTTGCTATCAAGGTCCCCTGGCTGTTAAACACTGAAGACCCAGCAGCACTCAAAATAAAGAACAGAGCCCAGGCTGCAGGGTCGATTCTGAGCCACAGCGGCCTGCAGAACAGAGCATGATTGCCCCCTGGGAAGACGCCCAAGGCGAGAGCTTTCTGTGGTAGACAGCTACATTTTCCCCGAGAGGCAGCTCGTGGGTTCAAAATGCTGACCTCTGGGTAGCAGTTGAGCACATGACCATTACACTGTTGTTGCCAGGGCTCTTATGGTGGGCACTTGACAGTCTGAGAAAAATCACAGCCTGGGCATGGTGCCTGGCAGGCTGCTGGCACAGCCCATCCCAACGGCAGTGATGTGGGCCTGAGCTGTGTTTCACGGTTCTCTTGGCTTCATTGTTTTATTAACCTGCGCAGAAAATGGAAAAATGGGCGTGTTGGCACTAGCGCCAAGTGTCAGCCTGAACCCCTGAATAAGATGAGGAGTGGGTCAGGGGCAATTCCCCTCTTTCCTGGCTGCGCACACACATAGCGAAGCACACACACTTCAGTGACTTGGACCACACTCTCTCAAGTGCTCACCACCATCTGAGCTTTCTCTCCCGGCTCATACACACTCATTGCCTCCTAAAGTTCCTCGCCCGTCTTCCAAATGGCTATCGTCACTCGGACGCACATGCTCAAGGGCAACTTGAAAACGAAAAACGGGATTAACTACACTACTGCTTGGCCTTAAGAAGACTCCAGGGGCTGGGTCTGGTTTAAAGTTTTTAAGATTGCCTCAGTTTCAGTCTGGAGTTCATCATCACTTGTAATTCTGTCCTGTATTTCTGCCTTTGGATTGGAATTCTTCTATAGAATTTTAGATCAAACGTTTAGTATTGGAAGCTGGGCACCACCTAGTTCTTCAGATCTCATGGTGAGGGAAGCACTTGCTCATGGGGTGACTAGTTACATATCCCACACCACCACCAACCCTGCCCACAAACAAAACACCCAAACTCACTGCACCACGGAGTCAATTCTGACTTACTGGGACCCTAAAGAACACGGTAGCCCTGTCCCTGTGGGCTTCTCAGACCTTTTTATGGGATTAGAAAGCCAAGACTTTTTCCTGTGGAGCGTCTGGGGTTACAAACTGCTGACCGTGTAGTTAGCAGCCTAACCAGAAACCAATACGCCAGCAGGGCTCCTCAGACAGCCCCGTCCTCCTCGGATTCCCGACTCTCCAGTTTCTCTGTTTCTCCAGGCGAACAGAGAGCAAAGGTGCCTTGGGATGGCCGAGTGTAAACACTTCTGAGCCAGGCCACACAACGAACGAGAAGGTACAACAGAAGCACTCGACATGCTCTAAGGTACAGGGGAAATCTTTGACTTTAGTTATGTCGAAGAGTGCATTTAAAATATGTTGCTAATAACCAGGCCTCTGAATTTCATAGCAATACCATGTGTAGCTTCTAGACCATGGAGCCCCTGTGAAGTTGCACGGATTGAGTTCTGGATTATTTTAAAGCACGGACTTGGTAAGTCACACGTGTGGGAGGCTACTTATTCATGCTGTACCTTACCGCCCTAAAGAGGGTTCAAGAGGAGTTAGCCCCCTGAGTAGTCTAATAACAAATAGATCCAAGCTGGTCTCAGATCAGCTGCCAGAGGCACCCACCCATTCTTTACCAGGATGGTGGGGAATCACGCACCTGGCTTCCATGTCTACTCAGGCCATCCCTGCATGCTCTGCAGGCCGCCTCCTGGACCTCAGTCCCACATCATGACCCTCTGGCTGCTTTCCAGGCTTCCATCAGTCAGTCCCATCTCTGCTGCCCTGGAGCAGCCCAAACTGGAGTCTGGTCACATCCCTGTCCGCTTCCACCCTGCGACTGGCTGACAGACCCTGCGCTGGGGCACTGCCCTAATCTTGTCCAGCTCTCTGGAAGCAGGCCCCGCCTCCTGCTGGCACTCTCCTGGGGACTGGCTGGGATGTCTGCATCCCCTCAGCCCTCAGCCTAAACCATGAGCATTTGCTGCTGTGTCTGTTTCTCCATGGTTACACATGCCAGCAGTGGAGGTGTCCCCAGGCATGTCCCCACCCTCTGTGTTACCTCTTTTTCCAGCAGAGAGGTCAGCTCGTGTGCAGGGAGCCGGTCACTTCCGTCCTCAAAGGGGGCCAGGTGCAGCGGGGCAATGGGCACTTGCTTCTCTTCCCGCAGGGGTGTGGTTTCCACTTGATGCCAACGCTGCTCAATCTCCACATGGACACTCTGTGTCTTCAGGTCTGAGGTCACGGGCAGCCCCGAGCTCCGGTCTACCTCCATGTGAGAGACAGCATCATCTGCTCCTGGCCCTGGGTCTGCAGTGTCGAGGGCCCCGAAACGTCGGCGGCGCTCCTCCCGGCGCCTGGTGCGCTCCCGTTCCAGTTCCTGCTCCCCTAGGTCTGCCTCAGTGCACCCAGAGTCCTGGGCATCACAGGGTCTCCTGGCACTGGCCCTCTCTTGGGCCAGGGCTTGCTGGATGGGACGGAACTCGGCCCAGTCAAAGGTCTTGGAGCGCCCCTCGCGCCTCCGCTCCCTCGCACGGCTCCGTCTCTGCTCAGGGTCCGGCTCTCCCAGGCCGCCTTCCTGCTTTTCACTTGGCCGAGGGCAGATCTCAGGGGAGCTGCTCTTGCTCTTCTCCTCTGGCAATGAGCTGGCGGGACAAGGGCACAGTACCTGTTAGCAGCTCAGGTAACGATTCCACATTGCACAATGACACAGATGCCCTCGAGGCCATCAGGAGAGCCAGAGAGGGAGTGTCCTGGCTACCCCTTAGCCAGCTACCCCGTCCTGGAGAGAACTCAAACCTGGCTCTGAGTGATGGGAGAGGAGAAGCCACCAGCTGCCCAGGGTTCCAGTTGGGGGCATGAAGGTGGATGGAGATTCCCTTGTCTGACAGGCGCTATGACGGCTGTGTCACGATGGCCCTGCTGCCCAAAGGCCGAGACAGAGCTCTGCTGAGTGCCTGGCCCACACTGTCCAGACGAGGGTTGACCAAGTGCCTTGTAGGCTATGCTGATATGGCCACCACCTGGGCTCCTGGATAGACTTGGCTTCTTCTGTGGTGTCTCTGTACTGGGCAGTGGTGGCAGCATGAATGAAAAACAGCCACTTCCTTAGGCCTTTTCTGACAGGTGGATGGGTGGACACCAAGCAGGTAAGCAGCATGCAGAAATAATGTGTTGAAACTATTCTTGTTGCTGGCATGGAAGATGGGTCAGAAGGACTGGCTCAGGTTCTGGGTGAGACAGCCCAGCTACCTGGCAGGCTTCATTACGTAGTGCTGGAGGGCACCCCCACCAGGGGAGCCTGAGCTGGAGGACACATGGTGGAGCCTGGCCCCCAAGCACACTAGGTAGGTGAGGGAGGCCTGGAGAAGGCTTGGGGCACCTGAGGATGCTTCGGCTGGGTCCTGTCTGCCCAGACCCTGAAGATGGCCTATCTGAGCAGGGGTGGGGCAAGGCACTGCTTTGGGGGTGTTCTGGCAAGAAGGCTAGGTGTAGATCTGCGACAGCAGTCTCCAGGCTCCCTGCCCTGGAAAGGCTTCAGGAGAATCCAACCAACTTCAGGCTGGGGAGTGTGGCCCCACCAGAACTCTCAGAGGCAAATGGGGCCAAAGAAAGCAGGTCTGCACGAGGCCCAGTTCCAGTTGCCGGCTAAGGCACACACAAAGCTTCAGGGCTATGGGGGTCTGCAAACCTTCATCTGAGACCATGCATATCTGCAAAACAATGACCAGTGTGTCCCACAGCTGACAGCCATGGCTGGGACACAAAGAGGGACCACCTCTTATGCATGGTCCTCCCAGCAGGGAGAGGCTGCCCTCCCTAAGTGTGGACCGGCTCTCCATGGAGGACAGGCCTGCTCCTTGAGGAGCCTCTAGCTTCAGAGGCAGAAAATGGGCAACAAGCCAGCAAGTCTAAGGACGACCGAACAAGGAGGGCACGCACCTAGCCCTTCTGACACATCTCTGTTTGTAATGCCCTCCTGGGATTGGGCCTTGCAGTACTAAAGAGCGCTTCACTCCTCAAATAGTGAAGTCCCCTAAGGACAAAGGCTGAGAACCAATGCGGGACGTGTACTCTGCTCGGTCCATAAATTCTAGTCAGCAAGGTAACTACTGCGCCAAACCTTTGTATGGGATTTGGTCCCCGGAAGGTAGGAGGCGCATCTTGAACCTCACTGTGATCCCAGGCATCTGCGTAGGGCTTGGAGGCCACACCACGTTGAAGAGAAACAGGAGAGCCAGGGTGGGGCCTCTTCCTTGGACCCGCTCTGCCCACATGCACATAGCATTCCCAGGTCACAGATACACCTGCTCAGCAACATCCCAGGGCTGAGGAGCTAGGGTCAGTGTCTGCAGGCAGGAGCCTCGATCCACTGCACAGAAGAGGAGTGAGCGCAAGGCCCATGGAGCCCCCGCCAGACTAGCTGGCCGTTGTGTATTTGGAACCCACACGGCGAGCCTCTGCTGTTGCCAGTAGCCTCGGCAGGGAAGCCTTCCCCGCACTCCCTTGCACCCTCCTGCCTCACTGGGCAGACAAGACACCCTACGAGAAGGGGGTTGATTCCTCTAAGAATCAGGGAGTCGATCCTGAAAGGTGGAAAACAGCGTGCTAGTCCTGGTCATAGTCTCCTGGCCTGACTGACTCAGGAACCAGTGAGAACCGTGAGAAGCCCTGGACAAACGATGCCAATAAAGATAGGAAAGGATCAAAGAAGAATCAAGTTCCTCAAAAAGTTAACACAGAATTACCACACCCAACCCAACCCACTGCTATCGAGTTGGTTCTGATTCAAGATGAGCTGAGCTAACTACAAGACTAACCAACAAAACTACCCCAAGGCTCACCAGTTCCACTGCTGGGAATGTATACAGTCACAATACTGGAAAACAGGACTCACACAGATGTGCTGTACACCACTGCTCACTGCGGCATGTCTAACACTAGATGAACGGAGAAAAAAGTCTGGTCTACAGGCGTCTAGTAGAGCATGACTCAGCCATAAAGAGAAATGAAATTCGGATGCAATCACATAGACGAACTTTGAAAACATTTTGCTGGATGAAGCCAGTCAGTCAGACGAACAAAGAATGTCTGATCCCACTGAACTGAAATACCCAGAAGTAGCAAACGAATAGAATGCAAACCTGCTCCTGGTTACCTGGCTAGGGAGAGCGGAAGGAGAATTCCTGTGGAAGGTGATGGAAGGGTCCGGACATGGGAGAGCGGTGGTGGGTGCACAACATGAGGAAGGACGTGAATGTCACTGAATTCCACAGAAAATGGCTATAATGACACAGATTTTATATATGTTTTCCCACAGTAATATGGAAAGAGGAAATAATCAATGTGGGATTCCTTTTCTTAATTCTTGTTCAAAGTGGTCTGGAGTCAGTTTGATGAGAGGCAGGGTTTGGAGAGCACCCAGCAAGTGGCCACGCCCAGACTTGGCCTCCCTGCTGCCACCGAGCTCCCCGGCTAAGTGCACGAAGCACCCGAGAGGCTGTGGTGAACGTCAGAGGCTCCTGGCCCCGAGGCCAGCGAGCAAGAACACTTGCTGGCCTTCACAGCACCACCAACACACAAGAAGCATCTCCTCTCTTTTGAAAAGAGGATTAGCACACAGCCAATTGTGAGAGGCAGGGCCAGAGACACAGGAGGGAGCAGTCTTCCAATCAGGGCTTCAGCACCGAGCTCCGCTGGCACAGAGATGATACATGGGAGAGGAGCGGTGCTCAGACCATGCGGCTGTGCAGCTTCCTGGCCAGGTGACCACACGGTGGAGAGGTGGAGAGTGGGGAATGGTGCTGCAGGGGACCAATGACTGTCTCCTGTTTGCTGATCTTGGCTGTGGTGACCTACTAATTTCCTTACAAACCCCTCCACCCCATCCTTCTTGGTGGGGACAAAAACCATATATGTGAGACAGGTGAAAAGAGGAAAAGGCAGGCTTACAAGAGCCTGTGAGTACTGCCGTCTCAGGGCTGCCAGGACTTAAAGCATCACAGCAGAGAGCCACAAGTACCAACACTGGGCCCAAGCAAAGGCCAACAAACCAGGATCTGGCAGAATGGTAGGGTGTGCCCAAAGAACCCTCAGCATGGGCAGAACCCGTGGGCTGGGAAAGGAAGGGCTGGCCGGAAGCAGGAAAGCAGGAGGCAGGGATGAAGGGGACAGTAGAGAAGGAATGTCAGAAAGAACCATTGGTCTGGAGGGAGGCCAGCCTCGGGCCTGGCTTACCTCGTCACATCAGGAGCAGTGGTTGGGTGGACATGCTTCATGATGGTCTGGATCCAGTTCCGCCGGATCCCGGATGTCATCGCCGAGAGGGCAAACTCGCCCTCCTTGGTCTGTACAAAAGATGAGGGTAACCAGTGATTCTCCAAACATGCCTGCAGTTCCCAGCCCTGGCAGTCATGTAGGGGCCTGGCTGGGCAAGACAGCCCTTCCAGGAGTGTCACGGGCACATCAGGTGGACAGCAGGAACAGGGAGACTGTGCACACCTCAGCGGCACTCGTTAGCAGTCAGCCAGGAGCTCCTCTCTGACAGACGTCAAGTGAGCTCACATGTGCTAAGGACAAACGAGACAACAGGGTCCTCCCTGGGGCTCACAGAGACGGCATAATACGGTACGTGTGCAACCAGCAGTGGCGAGTGAAGCCTTACAACACAGCCACGTGGCGCTGGGTCTTGTGGTCTGACAAACCACTGGAAGGGTGCATGGAAGTAGATGTATGTTCCAGGCAGGGAGCAGTGCGAGGGCCTGCTTCGTGCAACACCACGGCAAGTTGTGGGGCACACATTTAGTGCATGGGGTAAGAACAGGACCAGTGGGCAGGGATAGTCAGGGCCCTGGTGGTTACACGGAGGAAGTCCAGGAGGCTGCTGTGGCAAAGATCTGGAGCTGCAGAGTGCATGGTGGTGGCAGGCGTGACAGTAAAGGGGCAGGTCATGAGGAAGACATGAGGCTGAGTCAGGGCAGAGAAACAGCTTGAGCGCCTCCTGACCCCAGTCAGGGTGGCCGGGGTCTTTTGCAGGGGCAGGCAGGGTGCAGGGGGTGCAGTAGGGGAACAGCTTTGCTTGTGGCTGGACTGGCAGTGAAGGTGAGTGTGAGGAGGGTTGGGCTCCATGTTGTGTGTGTCTACAGCCGTGTCTAATGGGGTGGCTTCAGTGTTAAATGTCCTGAGGATGGCTGGGTATAGGACAAAACTGAAGAGAGCTCACCTGCCGGCTGGTGCTGCTCTTATCTCCCTGGAGCCTCTACCAACAGTGTCAACCCCCACCCCCAAGATGAAGGAGTCACGCATCTCACTGTGTGAGAAGAGGGTGCAGATGGGCTTGGATGACCTCCGGGTTCTTGGCCGGTGTGTTACTCCGTCCTCATGTTGTGGACATTCATGACCCGCCTGGAGGCTCTGAGCTCTTCACCCCTGCCCGCCCCCCCCCCACCTCCCTGCTCACCTGGGGCTCCTTCCCAGCTCAGATCCGCTTCTCCTTCATCCTGGACAACCTCCCTCACCTACTATGGCCCATGTCTTCCTCACAACCACCCATCTTCCTCTCTCCTCCCCAGCTTCCCACAGTACCTGCCTCCCGTCTTTGCCCTGTCTGGCTTTTGCACCTTAGTTCCCGAGCCCTGAAATCAGACCTGGAGGATCAGGCTGCCTCCGGGCCCTGGGATGGCAGGAGTTGGAGTGCAGGACATGCTTTTAGGCAGCTGCTGGGATGCGCAAGTTTCAGGTGGGAGTCACCTCATGAGAAAATGACCCATACCACCAAGTAGCGATTTGTTCAGGTCAGGGAGCTGCCCCTGTTAACAGCCCACGTTCTCCCTCAGAATGGCTTCCTAAGGAAACCTACTAGGTTTCTTGGTGTTTTTTGGGGGTGGGTGGGTGGGAGGAAATCTTAGCTGGAGGCCATTTGTCAGTAAACAAGATCCCCTCCTTCCAGCCATGAGAACAAGCCAACAACCCATCTTGGATTATGCCAAGGCTATTGGCAAAGGCTGCACAGGAGCTCCGCAGCCCTGCGGGCCTGGAAGCTGAGCTCCTCATTAGCATTAACACGCTGGCTGCTGGCCAGGGCCTGGGTTTCCTCTAAGTCTGGTGTGAGAGGTTTATTGTGCCAACACGGCACTTGTGAGGAGATATGGAATTTAGCTTGTCAACCAGGTCACAGCTTGATGACCCCCTTAAGAGGTGCAACCAAGATAAATGGCTCTCTGGAGGTTCCCCACCCCCTGCCTTCCTCTTCCTAGTGGCAGACACGGCCCTGTGACGTGGCCACCATTGGATCCACCAGCCTGTGCTCATCCTGCATTCTCTGTCACTGCATGTGACTTCATGACTCTGGAGAGGGACTGAGGGACTTGATCTGGACGGGGCTGGGATGTTTTCATATATACCATATACACCCAAGTATAAGCCGACCCAATTATCAGTGGAGGCACCTAATTTCACCACAGAACTTGGCTTATCCACGAGTATATACGGTAATTACTTCCTGATATAAAGTTCTATCTTACACACATGAGTGTCACTGGATTTGTCTCTCTAGTCAACCTGTCTAATGCATTGTGGAACTAGGAGTGGGGTACTGGAGAAACAAATCATGAATATGGAGTGGGTGCTTGTCTGACCTCTACCTCATGGTAGTTTTTCCTCTCTGGCTAGCCAGAGGTCAGACAGGGTCATGCTGCTTACTTGATTGTTTTCTGGAAAGGGCATGGGAAGTAAGGTTTTGATTCCTACATGTTGTTTTTGGTTGTTCCTCTCTGGAAAGGTGAAAAATGAATGTGATAATTGTGAATTTTGGGCTCAGGGGGTGCAATTGCCCCTTGAACTTCTCTGAGGCCATGCCCTGGCTTGATGCAGCCATATTGCATATGAATGTTATGGTTTAAAGAAAGGAATTGAATTGGACTGTTTTAAAAATGTGTTTAGCATCTGGCTGTATTAGGATTGTACTGTTTTTTTCCTACTTATTGTTATTCATATAATGTGTGGTAGAAATGATTGGGAAATATGAAAATAGAGTGTTTGTAAGCCCACTGACTTCAGCATTAAATTGGATCTTTAAATGGGTGTAGGACAGATCTGCAAAGAATGCTTAGAAAAGGTAAGCCCTATCCAGGGCCTTGAATGCTCAGGACATTTGCATTCGAAAAGACCTGCTGAAAGAGCTGGTGGCAGACTGAAGGAGGAAAAAAAAAGGAGCCATTTGGCCTTCATGAATTTTGAAGTACAGGTTTGCTCCTGAAGCTGGAAAAATGTGAAGCCATTTAGGAACTCTCCTCTCTAAGAGTGAACATTAAAGGGAGCCTGCGGGTAGCCTGAAATGCTTGCTAAGTGATGACCACCTCGATCCACATATTGAGTGAAAGGGGGAAAATGCAGCAACAGATGGGTTGAGTCTGTCCATGGACACTCGTGAGCCTAGTTCATGAGGACTAGAGGAGAGCAGGTTGGCTGGTCTGAAGTTTATAGTTGTGTGGAACCTCAGTCTATGGCTTGATCCAGCCCAAGGAGACCAGGGCTGTTGAGAACTTGTGAAGCGGCCCAGCCCATGGTCGAATTCCAAGGGGGCCAATGGTAAGGCCAAGTAAGGTGACCCACACTGACTTGACCAGAACCTCATCAGATGAAGAATTTTGAGCCTGTGAATTGATGCCTACTGCTGCCGACTTTATGGACGGCCTGTCCTAATTTGACTTTGCTTATGGATGCAGACTCACAAGGTCCTAACTGCAATGAAGATTCTTCACATCAGTGAACATGCCTATCTCCTCGGAACACTGGGTTGAAAGAAAGGGCAGAATAGGACCTGGATACCCAAATTGTGAGGGATAAAGGCATGGAGCGGCGGGTTTACAAATTTTCATGTTTTTTTTTTGGGGGGGGCTTATTATTTTTTAAAAGATCATTTCATCGGAGGCTCTTACAACAATCCATACATCAATTATATCAAGCATACTTGTACATATGTGGCCATCATCATTCTCTAAACATTTACTTTCTACTTGAGTCCCTGGCTTCAGGCTCCTTTTTTTACCCTCCCTCCCCACATTATTATTTTCGTATCTTACACTGACCTCTGTCTTTCCCCTCACGCGCTCCCCTCACCCGTTTCATGCCCCTCTCCTCCCTCCTGCTATCTTTACTCCCATTCTGTTCCTGAAGGGTTTATCTGATCCGGATCCCATGTGTAGTGAGCTCTTATGTGTAGTGAGCTCTTAATCTGTACCTGTGTACATGCTCCAGCCTAGTCTGAACTGAAAGGCAGGATTGGGGTCATGATAGTGGGGGGGGGGGAGGAGGAGGAGAAGATGAGGAAGCCTCAAGGAACCAGAGGAATACTGTGTGTTTCAGGGGTGCTAAAATGCGCCCTGGATGACTCATCCTTTCCTTGTGATCCTTCTGTGACGGGATGTCCCACTGTCTACAGATGGGTTTTGGATTTGTGCTCTGACCCACCTCATTCTCAGCAATATTTTTTTTGTTTCTTTTGGGTCTTCTGATGCCTGATCCTATAGACACTTCATGATTGCATAGGATGGTGAGCTCCTTTCCTGTGGGCTTGTTGCTTCTGAGCTAGATGGCTGCTTAACTTCAAGCCTTTAAGACCCTAGATGCTAATCCTTTTGATAGCCAGGCACCATCAACTTTCTTCACATTTGCTTGTGTACCCATCTTGTCTTCAGCAACCGTGCTGGGAGAGTGAGCATCACAGAATTCCAGGTTGCTTTCTTGCGTTGAGGGAGGGCCTGAGCAGAGGCTCCAAGTCCGTCCACTTACTCAATGTATTGGCATATAAATATATGTATATATGATAATACCACTATTTTTATGAATTAATATAGTTACATAAGTGCACACCTATGTTTGTTCCTCTATCTATAGCTTTGCTTCCTGGATCTTTCTTCTGTTTCCTTTTACCTTCCTCCTTTCCCACCATCACGCTTACCCTTCTGCCTCTTAGTAATTCGTTTAAGCTAGACTGATGTTACTCCAACACCGGTGGGGAAATATTTTGTAAGATTATGGTGCAGGTGTTAATATAACTGATTGTTAGGTATAGAATATTATTTTGTTCACTTATAGAATATTGTGTTTAAATGAGGCTGACACATTTTGAGTTGTATGCATTTTAGTTTTATCCTGTTAGGCACAAATATTTTAATATTGTCCTTGCTTTAAAAATTATAAATGGCTCTCTGGAGCCCTCCCCCCCACCCCCCACCTTCACCTCCCTGATGGAGGCCAAAGCCCTGTGATGGAGCCACGACCATTGGAGCCACACAACTTTGCATCCACTGGCCTGAAATCTCTCTGAATTCTGCATCACTGCATGGATCTGAAGAGGGACTTATGGACTTGATTAGATTGAGCTGTTTTCTTCATATATAATTACATCTTGATATAATGCTCTCTCTTCCACATATATGAGTGTGACTGGATTTGTTTCTCTAGGCAACCTGGCCTAACACATCTGGTTACCTAGGAACTCCTGATCGACTTCGAATATGTTGATATAATGGAGTTTCTGTCACAGGACCTGAAGCCTCTACCTCCACAGCACAGATGGAAAGCCAGCAAGAGCATGCATTGATTGCCCAATCATAGTTTTTTTTTTGAGGGCCAGAGTCTGCCTTGTCCACCACCAAGTTCCTTACAAGATGTTGGGAAAAACAAAGACTTGTGAGTGAGTGAATAAATGATGAATGACTGAAGAAGGAACTAAAAAGCTAGGATCCGGAGATTTAAATAGCTAACAAACATTTTTACTTTGCTTCCCTACTTCACATCCTTCTAGCTGCCCCAAACCTCAACAGTAAAGGAGGACCTTCATCTGCAAAAAGCCTCTAAGCAACCTTGGGAAGAAAGATGGTGTGTCTAATTTTGGGTTCTGATCCTGACTCGGAGTAGGGTTGGGGCTAGATGACATAAGGGACCACATTAACGGGGAAGAATGAGGGCCAGGGTAACAGGTGGCAGTTGGCTCACCCAGGATGCTCCTGGAACTAGGGCATGGGGGTGGAGGAGAACTCTCCCAAAAGCTTCTGCCTGGCTCTTCCCACCTCCACCCTGTCTGTTTCCAAGTCCCCCCGCCCCCCTGTGCTTACATGTATCTGAAAGCCATAGTTTCGTTGGACTGGATATTCAGTGACATTGTAACATGTAGCCAAGTCAATTTCTCCATCCAGGTCCGCTGCCTGCAGAGAGAAATGCAAAGATGGAACTTCCCCGTACAACTCACACTGAACGCAGGTCCTATCTCCCACTCCCTTGAAGCAGCACAGTGCCATTCCTCATCGCTGGCTATGGACAGGGTTGACATTTAATGAAATCATATTGTTTATTTATTTATTATGATTTTAAATAATTTTATTGGGGCTCATACAACTCTTATCACAATCCATATATACATCAATCGTGTAAAGCACTTTTGTACATTCATTGCCATAATTCTCAAAACATTTGCTTTCCACTTGGGCTCGTGGAATCAGCTGTTTTCATTTTTCCCCCTCCATCCCTGCTCCCCCCTCCCTCATGAACCCTTGATAATTTATACATTATTTTATCATATCTTACACTGCCCAACGTCTCCCTTCACCCACTTTACTGTTGCCCATCCCCCAGGGAGGAGGTTATATGCAGATACTTGTAATCGGTTCCCCCTTTCTACCCCATCCTCCCTCCACCCTCCTGGTATCACCACTCTCACCACTGGTCCTGAGGAGTTCATCTGTCCTGGATTCCCTGTGTTTCCAGTTCCTATCTGCACCACTGTATATCCTCTGGTCTAGCCAGATTTGTAAGGTAGAATTGGGATCATGATAGTGGGGGGAGGAAGCATTTAAGAACTAGAGGAAAGTTGTGTGTTTTGATGCTACACTGCACCCTGAGTGACTCAGCTCCTCCACGCTACCCCTCTGCAAAGGGATGTCCAGTTGCCTAGAGATTGGCATTGGGTCCCCACCCCACACTCCCTTCATTCACTATACGATTTTTCACATAGGCTGGTGTGTTCTTCCATGTGGGCTTGGTTGCTTCTGGGCTAGATGGCAGCTTGTTTACCTTCAAGCCTTTAGGACCCCAAATACTGTATCTCTCAATAGCCGGGCACCATCATATTTATTCACCACATTTGCTTATGCACACATTTGTCTTCAGCGCTTGTATGGGGAAATCATATTGTTTAATGCTCAAAAAGGCTGGTTCTAATTTTATTTTTGCTTTTGACAACTATTTGTTCTTTTTCTTAGTGGTAAGTACACCTTATTGGTAATATGTACTACACACCATATTCCACTCTATCTTTATGTCCACATGTAATGTTTACAGCTTCCAAATTGGATTCATAAAAATACTGGTAACGAAAGGCAATAATAATGAAAACTGAAACAAACTAATAACAACAACAAAAAACCCAGAGTTGTGACTTAAGTCAGAAACGACTGATGATGGAAGCACTGGGATGCCGCCCTGCTGTAAGCCGGGGCACTTTGTATGCACAACCGGTATATTGGCAAGTCACATGGGAAGATGTTATTTATTTACTGTTTCCTTTAAGACTAAAACCATTTTATTTTTATGAAAGATAATTCTCCAGGGAAGGAGGGGGTAAAAATGAGGAGCTGATGCCAGGGCCTAAGTGGAGAGCAAATGTTTTGAGAATGGTGAGGGCAATGAATGTACAAATGTGCTTGACACAATGGATGTATGTGTGGATTGTGAGAAGAGTTGTATGAGCCCGATAAGATGATTTTTAAAAAGTTCTCCAAAGCAAAAATACAATAAAATCAGTAAGCAGACTGGTACTGTTTTACATTTTTAGTAAATCTCTTTAACGCCCGACATAGAGACAGCCTGCTGCAGCCATCAGTCTGGTCAATACAGTGTTTTTGCTGAGCCTGGCTTCACAGAGCTGCGTAGCTGGGAGAGTCCTGTCACGGCATCTTCAGATGACTGTGGCTGATAATTTCTACTGTAGAACCTGTGGTCAAATCAGTGAACTCTGCACCTTTGGTTACTCTGAACCCCGTTGTCTTCATCTGCTCTTCAAGTGGTCTTTGGCCCATGCATGGCTCGAGCAGCATGTGCCAGTCAGGCTGCAGCTCTCCCTATTGTGGACGCATTTCACTAAATAATGTCCCAAACCACCACACTGGCAAAGTCTCTGCACAAAGAAAAGCTGCCGAGCTCCTGACAGTGAATAACAGTTTCCCCAAATTCTAATTATTGCTTGAAGGTTCAAATGGTATCTTTGTCAACAAATACTGAAAGGTTTTCCTTCAAGGAGCAGGTGAAGCCCCTTGGCCCATTCCTAAGAAAATGTCTGTCACATACTCAAACCTGAATGACTACAGTTGGCCGATTCTTCTTTCAAGTAAGATGGTGTTCCCCGTGGTTCAGCTGGCACGGGGGCCCTCACAGTGCTTCCTGTAACCTGCACAAGTGACTTACAGACTACTGAGAAGATGGAGGTGTGAGGGTGTGAGGGTAACATCCCAGGCTCACTGCTCCATCAGGGGAAGTCTCATGTGCACTTAAATCTCCCTGGGCGGCACTGAACACAAGCACAGCTGAATGCCACGTCTATGATTTCTGCTAGTGCAATAGCAGTTTCACTCACTGCCATGGCTTTTGTATCAGCAGTGCCAACGTCAAAATAACGCAAAGCTAACAGTACTTGGCATTACAAGGCTTACTTTGACTGCCCTAGTCTCCTTCAAAGGTTCCAGGAACCTCCCGCCCGACACCCCCACCCCCGGAGCCTACAGGCCATGCTCTGAGAATTTCTTGTGTGTACACAAGCCACCACTTAAATGTGCGCCTTCTCTGATTTTAGACATCAATGGGGGCAGGTCATTCACAAGAGTCGTCTATCTGTATTACGGACACATGCTTCCACTACAGTGCAGAGAGCACTTTGTGCGTTTGAGATTTCAAGTATGCAAATACATCTAACCAGTCCCTAAGGACAGGTGTCCGGGTTGCCTCCAATTTCTGCTGTTTTGAGTGATGCAAGAAAGGCTAGCCTAGTGCACAGACCTACCTCTCCTGAACATAGTGGACAAGATCTCTGTCAATTCTGCTAATGACTCACTTCCCCGTGAAAACCCGACTTTCCAAGTGAGACGTCGCAGAGAGTGTTCCAAGAGAAGCCAGGACAGCTGCTGAGGGCCTACGCTGGGCACCCACAGCAGGCCCAGAGGGAGCGGCCATGGAAGCTGGCTGTGGCGGTGCTGTGCTCAAACATCCTTCCTTCCCCCCAACACTCGCCTCCCACCAGGCAAACAGGGAGAGAGCAGTGGCGCCGTGAGTGGGTCCTGAGCCTCTGGGGCTGCATGGGTCCCCCAGCTGCCTCCACAACAGAGGCTAATCCAAAACACTCACCTCCTCAGCCACTGAATCCCTGTAGTACCGCAGGCTCTGATCCGCCAGGACAAACCAGTGTTTTTTCCACTAAAAGGGACAAGAAAAGACTCAACCACCAGGAACTGCCAAGGTTTCCCAGAACCAGGGCCCTGTGCATGGCTGGCAGCACACAGAGGAGCCTGTGCAGGCTGCAGGCAGCTAAGCGCTCATGCCCTGGGTGCCAGCAAAGCTGTAGCTCCTCTGCGTGGATGCACAGGTGTGTGGTGCTGGGCCATCCTTAGCCTGAAAGGCCTGACAGAGATGACGGGGGACAGTGAGGAGGGCACCTGTACCCACGCTGATTTGGCTGCTCAGAGGTGGGTGCCCACCTTCAGTCAGCTGGCGTGGATGAATCGTCACTTAGGGTCCTGTCTTTACTGTGAGTGGCCCAGAGGGAGACGTGGCTCTTCAAGGGGCTGTGGTATGGAGGAGGAAGCATGTTTGCCCAGCTGGCTGGAAGCAGGAGCGGCTGGCTGCACAGCAGGATGGGTTTCTACAGGCCGCTATCGTGGGTAGAGTCTTAGCAGGCGCCTCTTCACTGCTCTTGGGTCAAAGTTGAGGCTGCCAAGGTGGACTGCAAATGGTGCTTCTTTCTTGTGTTTTATGACCACACTGGCTCCTCCAGGGCCCAATGGCACCAGATGCTCTCTCAGAGCCAAGAATCTAGAAGCCCCACGCTGCTGTTCACTTTGCTGTCTGTGCAGAAACAGCCAAACCCCACAACCATAGGCTTCCCTGGCCCCGAGGAACTGGGTCCCTGGAGAACATCCAAGACAGAGTTCCTGGTGGGGGAGCTAATGTTGCAGAGATCCTGTCGTTTCCCCCACCCTCCACCCATTGCAGAAAAGGGGGTGTGGGGCTGTTGGTCACGTCCTGGTGCGCAGGAGAAGTAGGAAGACAGAGCTCGATGTCCGCAGGACTGTCCTTGGGCCACCCCGCTTCCCACACTCACCTGGCCATCCTCATACTGCTTAGTCAGCCAGCCTTTCTTGAAATTCAGCAGGTCGGGCTGAGGAAAGGAAGAAAGAAGAAAAACCCCATCAGAGGAAATCACAGTGTTCAGGTTACGGGCAAAGGGGCAACCGGGAGGGTGCATGTTCCTGTCCAGCTGAGGGAGCACCGGAAGGGGCGCCTGGCTGCCCAGATGTCTTCGTAACACACGTGTCTTGAGAGAGGAGGCGTACACTGGAGGAGAAGCAGGCACCCTGCAGGCAGCAGGAGGAGCCATAGTGGCTCTCAAAGAAAGCCCTCACTGAGGCTTGCTGGGGCTTCAGAAGAATGGGGCTCAGGTGGAGAGAACCACTGAGCAGCTTAACTGAAGGGGAACCCACCAAGATGTGTGAAGAGAGAATCAGAAAGGCTTTTCCACAGAAGGCATAGGAAGACCGAGAACTAAAGCCGGTGGCCACAGGTCGCCCCAGCCTGTGGGAAGCAGTGGCCTAGCCCTGTCAAGACCTAGACCTCTGATTCATCAGGATGCTAGTCTCCATCTCATCCCTGTAAGAAGTATCACCCAGACCCTGATGATGGCTTCCTGCTCCTTCTAACAGCTCGGATCGGGCTCATAATACAAGTCCTGGACAGAGTGGGAGGAAAATGAAGAACCAAATTAAAACCAGAAAATGAAAAACCACCAGACTGACTGGTCTGGTTAGATTGCTGGAACCCTGAGACTCTGCCCTTCACCTTTGCCACCTGTGCAGTCCCCTTTCAGCCGAACAACACACAGGCCTGAAAGCCAGCGACAGCACCCCAAGGACCGTGCTCAACCAGAAGGACAGCATTTGCTGACAACATCCAGCCAGAGGCCAGAAGGGGCACAAGTGAGGAGTGAACGGAAAGAGGAAGGCCATAGAGGAAGTGAGCAGTCAGGAGTACAGCCAAGGTCATGAAACAGAGTCTGTGTGGGTTGTCGAGTGGAACACTAAATCACCCAGTCAGTTTTCTCCCAGACCACAATGAACTGTTCTCCACCTGCCGCCCTGGGCTCCCACACCCAGAATGACTCGTTAGGCCCGCTGTAGGGTGCCCTTGACAGACATGGACCAACCCTTCTCTGGTCTAGGTAGTCTTCTGTTTTTCCCAGAGCCATCCAAGCAGCTCTGGAATCAGAGAATGGGCGAGAGGCAGAAGGAGTGAGAGAGTTCACAACAGTATTCTCTTGCCTCTACGGCAAACTCTGGAGCAAAACCCAGCTTAAAAGGTGACACAAAACTTGCCCCAGTAGGAAATGTTCTGGCTCGTACTCCATGGCCCCATGAAAGGGAGTGTGGCCAATGAGATCTCATCTTCTTAGGAGGCTGAAGGCAGTAGCAGGGAAAAGGTTTTCTATTGACCAGTGGGCTGCACACCCAGGCCTCTGCTTCCCTCTCCTGCTCCCACCAGGCCCTTGCTGACCCTGCTCAGCCGCCAGCCACACTCAGTGACATGCCCTGAGCTAGTACAACCTGGATGCAGCCAAGACCTGCTTTCCTGCTGTGGGGACCCCAGTGCGCAGTGAAAGCAGTCCTGCCTCCCAAGGAGCAGAGGCGAGGGACAGGGTCAGGCTGAGGCCCCTGCTGCTCTAGCCTTGGCTTGGAGACAGGTTCTCCTGTGGTGGCCGAGGGGACCTTCCTCACAGGATACTCCAGCAATGCTAGAAACTCTCGTGGACTCCTCTGGTTCTGCAGGATCCACAGAGGAAAAGGCAGCAAGGCCACACCAGGGTCTGTTTCTGAGTCCTAGGAGGTGGTAGCTGGGTCAGGCACACAGAAGTGGCTCTTGAAGCGCTGACAGAAACAGACACAGAAACAGGTCGGAGGGCAGAGGCAGCAGGACAGCTCCAAGGACCCCTGTTTGGGTGCTGGCGGGCTCACCGTCATGGAGGGCTCCGTGGACCTCCTGTCCAATGACTTGGCTCTTCGGTGTGGAGACAGAGGGGGAGCTGGTGCATCTGGGAGCGGGGCTGTAGGGGCTTCAGCAGTGAGGTCCTATGGCAAAGAGCAGTGCTTGTCAGTGCAGCCAAACCCGGGGGACATGTGGCCCCAGGCGGGGGCCTGCAGCAGCTTGGACAGCTCAAATCTAGGTAGGAGGTCCCACAAGGTGCCCCAAGGGTGAGAAGATCTGTGTGGGGTCAGAGAGCAGTGCCTGGCAGAGCTGGCACCGACCTGAGCCCTGGATTGTGGCTGGGCTTCTCCACTGCACACCTTGGGGCTGAGCTCCTTCTCCATCTGGAGAGCAGTTTTCTCTTCCAGATGTGCCCATCACCACCATCACCTGTTCTTCCTCCACCAGCCCGCCCGCCCCGAAGCCTGGGCCACTTTCAGCCTCTCACTTCTCAGGAGGACCACTCCTGGTTTGTGGGGGTGGCCACACGAGGCTGTGAGCAGGTAGGAGAGCCAATGGAGGCTACTGTCACCTGCATGCTGGTGCCCAACCTACACAAGGAAGAGAGAAACCAGGGCAGGGAGGAGGAGAGGCAGCTGCAGAAGAGGTGGTGGTGGGAGGATGCTACCCAGAAGGACAGTCACGCTGACTCTTCCTTGTGGGTGAGCAGAGAGACGGGTTCAGCAGCCCCTCAAGACAAAGACTAAGGAAGTGGTTTATTCAGACTCTTTGCCAAGGCCACGGCAGATAAGAAGAGAAGATTCCAGATGCAATTTGGGTGTTAAAACCTCATTCAGAACATCCTTCTGCAAAAACAGACGAAGTTTTAGCATGGAGATGCCAAAGACCAGCCCTGGCCTCAAGAAGGCCGATTGAGAAGAAGACCAGAGCAGAAAAGAGTACCTACGAAACCGTAGGGGGAGTGCCCCAGAAATGGTCAGGCAGGCCATCGCAGGAAGGCCCAGAAGAGGACTGGAAGGGAGGGATGGCCTTGACTGGGGGCTGGGGACGACCTGTGAACAGAGTGACGAGGCCCTTGAGAGCACGTGACGCCCGGGGAGCTTACCCGCTTCCTGGGGAATGCCCTCTTCTCGCTTCGGCCCTGGCGAGTGTCACCGGCCAGCGCGAGCCCAGCCGGTGCACTGGTCTCCATGTGCTCTGCCTTCTCGATGTCCAAGGCCTCAAACTTCTCAATCACCTGGGACCTCCTGCAGGAGAGGATGTAGAGGCTGCTGACGGATGCAGGGTTCCTCCAGTCCCCATGCGGGCCTGGCCAGCAGAGGTGACGCTCCTTTACTGACACCCTCCCCCTGGTCAAGCCCGGCAGAGCCTCTCTGCCCGAGTGGGCTTCCATGACATGCTGTGGCCGAGCGGGGGCCCTGCGGCCCTCTGTGCGAGTGAGGGCTGCACGCATGCCGGCAGCAGCTTAGGGGTGAAGCCACCTCTACCACACTGCTCTCTCCTTGCCCTTGCCCCAGTCCCCGGAGGCTGAGGTGGTCACACATCCACACTGCACAGTTGGCTACCCAGCACCCTCTCCTGACCACAGTGGCATCAGGAGGTACCACCACCTTGAAGGGGAGGCAGCGTCAGTGCCCGCCGCCGCTTGTCAACAGACCCTGATGCAGTCCCCATCCCGGAAACCCACAATTTAGCAAGAAAGAGGCCCAGGAATTAACACTGTTTCTGCCAATAGTGAAAAGAATCAAAAACCAAATGAAAACAAAACAAAAAAGCAGGTTGATTTCATGTGAAAAGGCTGGCGGCATCATCAGGTTGTCTACTGCTGGAGACGGAGCTGAGATGGGAGCGAAGCAGGCGGAGGAAGGACGAGTAACGTCACAGCGACACAGCAGGAGGAGGTGGAGAGGGGCAAGACCTGGAAGAAAATAAGGCTGGAAAATGAATACATGGAAAAAGAACTGTCTTTAAAAATCAAGTAACGGCAAACCAAAACTACCCAGGAAATGAAAGGAGCAACCCCAGGTGACCACGGGGAGGGACAGTCCTGAGAAACGCCCTGGGCAGCGGAGGCTGGCCGGGCCCAGTCCCACTGATATCCCCCTTTTCCTAAGGACTGGGACTCAGCAGCTACACGGCCCAGAAGCTGCTCTCAAGGGACACCTAAGCCAGTGCAAGCACCGGCCGCCAGCTCCTGTCCTGCGCTCTACTCAGGGTGCCCGCTCCCACTCGGGATGAATGGTGAGACTTGAGGGATTCAGACTGAATAGCCCAGGAGCCCGCCAGAGTGCAAACGCCAGGTAGAAGAGAGGGGGCAGGTGCAGATCCCGAGAGCTCCCCAAGAGGCCAGCTTTGGTGAAAATCTTCTCAGGTTATTTTCATCAATACCCTGGAAGCGGAACTCTAGACCACACCAGGGCTGCCCATGTGGGAAGTGGAGGTCAGTGCCCACAGCAAGCCATCAATCCAGTAGTGGGGTGTGCTGGGCAGGAGAAGGAGCCGGAGAACGAGAGTGCCAGAAGGTAAGGAAGCTGCGAGAGAGCTCCTGCGTCAGGGAAAAGCTCTGGCAGACACTGACCGGTTGGCCACATTCTGAACCACTCTGGCGAGGTGTGGAGACGATTCCAGCCCCAAAAGCGAGCTCAGAAAAGCCCAGGAAAGCAACGAGGCCCTGTGCAGTGAAGCAAGTCACATGCTGAGTGCAGCAGAGGGGGTAGGGGTGGGGCGCTGTGACCACCTTTCCACAAGCGTGCGTTCCCAGTGCCACACCCTGTGGGCGGGCTGAAGGCATGAGGCCAGGGCGCTGCACTCCTGCCAGGCCCATCCTCCTCGGTTCTGAAACTTGCATGGGGAGCTGGCCTTGCCGGCCAGTTCCATCAGGAGCACTGAGTGCCCACACCCAGTCATCAGCAGCAACTTGCCGCACAAGAAGTAATGGCGGAGATCTGATGGGCGTGTGCAGAGCGGACATGTCCATGTCCGGCTGGCCAGGGTCAGATGGAATCAGAGAAACACCCGCTGTCTCGGCAGCCTAGCTCCTGGGTCATCCTGCTGAACCACCACCCCAGGGGGCAATCTCTCATTAATGTGAAGCTTCTGCTTTAATGAATGCGAGACCAGTCTAGCATGGGCTAGGTGGGCCATTCAGCCAATGAGAAGCCATTGAAGTCAATGCTAAAGTGTTAAGGTGGGTTAGTATAGAGCTGCTGGGTTCCAGGGGTGCCAGCACCAACTAAAAACCCAACCCATGCCAGCAAAGAGCATGCAGTGAGCTGAGCTCAAGACTCCCTCAAACCCGGGCCACTAGAAAGAACTCCAAATGGACACCCCCAAGCTCGAAGGTTCCGAATGCGAATTCTTTATTGTGAAGCTAAACCAGGATGTGGAAACCTCACCCAGGAGCCCTTGCAGCACAGAACTCCCTGCCTGGCCCCTCTGGCCACTGACTTCTACTTAATTGCTTCGAAGAACCCCTGGCCCCAGTCCTGGGCTGTTTCATAGCAGCAAGGACTTCCAGCTAAAAGTCTGGTCAGGATTGACTAATTCCAGCTCCTCATGTCGGCTCTGTAGCCAGCTCTGCATACCAGTTATCCCACGTTGGAGACTCAGCTTCTAAAATGGGGGGTGTGGGGATGGCGATGCCAGGTGCCACCTAGGGCACCCTCTGAGATAGCATGAGTGCTCCCCAAGGAGTGTGGGACCAGCAGAAGGGCGCCGTCAGCTTCTCATATGGCAGTCTCAGTCTGGCCCTCAGCTACGCTGTCCACAGCCCAGTGTCCCCAGGAAGCTGCGTTTCCACCCAGCCAAGTGCTAAGGTAAGAGTGAGGCCTTGGAGCTCAGCACACACGCAGGCTCCACTCCTCTGTGGCCCCCAGGGGAGTGGGCCTCTTGCGCTCATCTTCGCCAGGGCCTCTGCCAGCTCCTAGACTATAAAGGAGGGGTGGGGGGTCTCTCTGTTTCCAGCCCACTTCCACAGTCACCTCTCCGATGAGAAGCAGTCCAGGAAGGAAGGACCCCATCCCCAGGCCTCGGTGGCTATGAACCCAGCTACAGTCCCCCTGGGGTCCCGGCACCAGAAGCACTGGCTCTAACTGGGGTCTCAAGGTGCCCAGTAACCCTATATTCTGCCTCCTAGAGGCAGAGTTTGGGTGTCGGGGGTAGATCAGAGTGCAGGACCACAAGGGAGAGGTCCCTCACGTGCTCTGAACCACGGGGAGAACCATTGTGCTTCCCCAGGGAAAGCGTAGTATGTTTCTACATGTGTACATGGGGGAAGAGTGTGTATGTGTATGTGAGACAGGAGAAGGCGTGCACGAGTATGAGAAAGTATGCTTGTGAGTTAACTGTGAGATAGAATGTGTGTGCACAGGGAGAGTGTGAGAGAGAGGAGGTACGCACAGTGTGGGAGAGAAAGTGTGTGTCCGCGTGGGTGAATTAGAGAAGGGCATGACTGAAAGTGAGGAGCATGTGCATGAGTGTGAGTTCGAGACAGGGCATGAGTGCGAAAGTGAGTGCACGCATGTAAGATAATGTGTGCATGTATGAGTGCGAGTGTAAGAGAAAGTGCATGATTGGGAGAGAGAACAAAGTGTGTGCGCGTGTGAGTGTGAGTAAGAGAAAGAAAGTGTATGACTGAGAGTGAGAGAAAAGAAAGTGTGTGCGTGTGGGGGTGTCTGAACAAGGAAAGTGTCTGAGAACCCATGTGAGAGACAAGAAAGTGAGTGACTACACGTGCACCTGAGCGCGGGGGTTCAGCCCTTTATCCCTCCTTACCTCCGCTCATTTCCAAACAGACGGGCCACCTCTTCCCTGCCAGGGCTGCGGGCCCGAGTTTTACGCTCCAGCCGCCTTCTTTCCACCTGGAAGGCTTCTCGGTGGCTGATCCTGACGGCCTTAGGGACGTCGGCCAGGGCGGCATACTGCCTGCTGACTTTAAAGGCAAAGGTGTGCCCCAGTCTCTCTGCTTCCCGCCCCCCAGCGCCGCCACAGTCCAGGTGAGCGGGGGGCTGGCTGGTTGTGTCCAGGGAGTTGAGGGAGATGCTGCAGACCATGCGGCTAGTTGGCAGAGGACCTGGGGAAGGAAGGGGATGGCCAAGCTCCTGGGAGGGCGATGTGGGGGAACTGTACCTGTTGGTGGGGGTGCTGGGACTGGGGGGAGAGATTGGTGGGGGCAGCTGCTGCTCTTCAGCCTTCAAATCCTGTTTTGTCTTCTCCAAGGAGAAGTAGCCACTCTCCACTCGGACTTTGCGGCCACAGTCCATCTGCTCACCGCTCATGGTGCCCTCCTCTGCGAGATGGGGGTGGGGCAGAGGAGGGGAGAGACACTCAGCACTGCCATGCAGCCACCTTCGCTATGAAGGGTTTTCAAAAAGCCTGCTCATGAGCACAGCACGGCCGCTCTCTGCCTTTGACACCCAAACCCACCGGCATTGGGGGACGCTGCTGGGTGGGAACCATGTATGTACCTTAGACACGGACAAGTGTGTCCTTACACAGAGAGGGCAACCTCCACCTCAACAAGCTGAGTTACAGGCCCAAGAATCTGTTTGCCACGCATGATCCAGGCATGACAAACGTGGGCTGGCGTGGGCCTCACTGGTTCTGGAGCAAGGGAGGTGGACCCAGGACCCACTCCTCCTCCCAGCACCTCGACCCTTTCTGCTTCACCTCAGCGCTGGGGCAGGCCGGGTGGTGAGGAAAGGGCGAGTCCTGTCATTTCCCTCAGATCAAGGGTGTCAGGTCCTCCTGAGGAGGGCGAGGAGACTAGTGTTCCTGCCCAAGAGAAGCGTGGTCAGAAAGCCACAGCTCACGCTGCCCCCGTGGAGGGTCACAGACCTGGAGTAGCCACCCACTACAGGACGGAACCAGCAAGCGCTCCATGCACATACCCCCTTAAATTGCCCGTAGTTTTGCTTCTCACATCCACTCCCAAGGCTCTTGACCCAGTGCCAGGCCAGCCCTGTCCTTAGGGTTCAGGGTCACAGGAGGACATGGTGGGGAGGGGCTTATGGCTGGACTTGCCAGGTTCTGACTGCCCCACTTACCTTCTCTGCCCTCCAACCCTGGTTCTTGCAGGCAGCTGACAGCAGGAGGCTGGCTCTGGCTTGGACTCAGGCTGTTTCCATCTGGCTGGTCCTTGGCTCTCATTTCTTCCTGCCAGAGGGTGGACTTGGTGGTGGGAACTTTCTCGGCACTGGGGATGCTGCTGCTGCTGGTGACAGCCACTTTGGCAGGCCCTGGCTCCTGAAAGTTGACCAGGGGGAGAGGGCAGAGGCGTCAGTGTATAGGGTATGGCGGCGTACAGCTGTGGTCGTCCCCTCTCCTGGTCCCCCTGTGCTTGATTCTGGGGTAGCTAAGGCAGTGACAAAACTCGAAGCTTGGGCAGAAGAGGGACTGGGAACAGGGACTGCCTTTGGATGGCACCATGGCTTTGTCACCTCTGCAGCCCAGTCAGCTTCCCCTAAGACCGTTGGGAAACACATGGATTGAAGACTCTAGGTTCTGCTCAGAGCCCTGCCACCAAGCACAGTGTCCTCCCTGTGCTCCATCGCAGCGGCCTGGGCACTCGCATAGCACCTCTTCGGGCTGGCCCAGATCCTCCAGCTCCAGGCACTTAACACCCCTCAGCTGCTCCAGTCTGCTTCTGTAAAGACCGATAATCTTAGAAATACGGCGAAGTTCTGCTTTGTCCTATGGGGTCACTAGGAGTGGAATAACTTGATGGTAATACATTCGGTTTTAAGGGGGGAGAAATGAGAATACTTCAGCACTATCTTCTGGTCATGGGGTGAATGCAAAGCAAGCACTCACACTATGACCACTCACTCTCCACTGAGTCCACCCTGGGTACCATCTGAAGGAATGAATCAAGGGACACAAACCACACATCGTACTCAAATGTACACCTACACGCATACAAACATGCACAAGCGCACTCTCTCCCATGCACACATACAGTATAACCTGGACCTGCTGAGTCTGCAATCAGAGAATGTGTTACAAGTCAACGGAGTTGTTTGCCACCTTGTGGTTGGACACCTTTGTGGACACAGGGGTTCAACTTGGGGATGTATGGAGTCAAGTTTCTCTGTAACCTCCTCTCCGCTCTGCTACCCTGCTTCATGTCCTGGCCCTGCCACCTGCTCAGTGCAAGTCCTCCCTGGCTGCGGCATGTCCCTCTCATAGCACCCCGTGGCTCAGCTCTCTTGCCTGAAACACAGGGGCTGCTAAACACAGGGGCTTGCCCTCAGCCCCACTCCCCATGTTGGTGAGCAAGCCTTATATGCAGTCCCACAGTATGCCCATCAGGTGATGCTGTATCAGGGTCTGGCAGCCATGCTAGCATCCAGGGCCCCAGCATCCCCAAGGCAACGATGCAGTGCCCTCATGGTGTATTGGCTCAGGCAGAGCGCTTTGCCCACCACACCCTCACAGCTCTTGCAGATATGTCCTATCCCACCAGTACAGGAGAGGGGGGGGCACTATCTTGGAGCTAGCATCCTAGAGAAACCTGGCATCTCAGTCTCCACAAGGTGAGAGTAAGAGTGAGCATCTTGCAGGGTCCAAAACCTCCGGTCACTTTGCACAGGAGATAAGGTTGGGTGGCTTCTACAGATGCAGGCTTTTGCTTGGTTCAGAATGCCAGCAGACTGGTCTACAGGCTAAGGACCACCCCAGAGAGCATGCACACCCGCAAGTAGGCTAATGAAGTAGGGCTTCCTGAGTAGCCCCTCCCCCAACAAGACAGTATTCTTGTGGTTCTCAGATGAACCTCAGAGGGTGTACACACAGCTCAGAGAAGCCTGAGAATGCACACAGCAATGGCTTTTCTTCATCACCTCCTGAGGGCTGCACAGTCAGTGTCAGGGTCCCGTCAGATGACTACCTCAGAGCAGAAGTTATTCTGGGCTCTGGAGATGTTCCCGCTGTTACATCCTCCCTAACAGCCTATGGTCTTCTGCCCCAGAGCAAAGCCAGACAAGTTTGGTGGGCAGGGGCTGGAGGGCAGCATGCCCTGCAGAGTAGGAGGGGAGGACAGAAAACTGTCCTGGTACAGTGGCACTGACTGAGGAGAGGGGCAGCAGGCCCTGAGTCAATCAGAAGGAGGGGCTGAGGTGGAGTCAGCGGGAGAGGCCTAGGTGCTGGCTGCTGCAAATCCTGCCCTCCTGGCCCTGTGCTGTAGAAGGACCTCATGATGGTTCGGAATGCGCTGTCAAGTTGGCTGGTCTGTAATGATGCAATCCCTCCACATGATGTTCTCTGAGGTGATCAGTCCTGATCTGATTCAGAGAGGTCCGGATGGAATGTAACAAGCTTAATCTAGTCACAGTCCCGATGTGCTTTGGAGTCCCAGTGACACAGCGGGTTACGAGTTGAGCTAATTAATTGCAAGGTGAACAGTTTGAAACCACCAGCTGCTCTATGAGAGAAAGATGAAGCTTAAGCATCTATGAAGAGTTAAAGCTTGGGAACCCCACAGGGGCAGCTCTGCTCTGCCCTGGAGGGACGCTAGGAGACAGAATCCACTCTATGGCAGTTTGGTTCGTTTTGCTACTCAAGGGTAAGGCCTGCATTGAATATACATGGATGTCCTGGCAAAGCCCTCTAGCTTTTTCTTCATTTTGCTCTCAGGATCCGACTTCTGGTTCTTGGGATTTAGAGCCAGTGGTCTGCTGTATTGCCTACCAACCTTGATTAGTTAACTTCTGCAGTCTTTGAGCCAGCAGCCCTGTTCTGACTGGATCTTGGGTTTGTCAAGCTCCTGCAGTCACAGTGTCTGAAGAAGCCTCAGCCTGAGACCTACCCATGGACTTGGGATGTGTCGGCCTCTGTGACTATGCGCAGAATCTTTCTCTACATATACACAGAGGAGCGCTCCTGGCTTGCTTCTCTAGAGACCCCACCCAAGACAGGCTTCATTCCAGGAGAACACTCATGTGGTACAGCCCAGTTTAACAGAGGCTCCCTTCTCTCTTGTCAACCTGCGCCCTCTTGCCTCTATGCCAAGCCT
This sequence comes from Tenrec ecaudatus, assembly GCF_050624435.1. NCBI lineage: Eukaryota > Metazoa > Chordata > Mammalia > Afrosoricida > Tenrecidae > Tenrec > Tenrec ecaudatus. Next base: position 87,546,697 of record NC_134539.1, on the reverse strand, counting down.
CGTCTTGTCAATGGGGACAATGGGAATGAAGTCATTTGACAACCCAGGGAAGGAGAGGAGTGTGGAGTTCTCCCTGTTTCCTCTAAAGCAGGTGTGTGGAGGGTCAGAACAGAGCTGAACTAGGGCAGGCTACCTTCTCTCTCCCCATTCTACTTTCAGTATAGGGGGAGAGCGCTTCCTGGGGATGCCTCTGTGTGAGAAAAAGCAGGGAAGCATCTGGCCTTCCTGTGGGTTGCATCCTGCACGGCCAGGGCAGCTGCAGTGCTCAGGGCGATGGGCATTGCAGGGAAGCTGCTTGTTGTGCATCAGACGGGGTTCAAAGCAGGAGAGGATGTGGGGCAGAGACGTCTCACAGCAGGGGAATCCCAGCGGGCAGGCAGCCTTACTCTTCACTTCCCATGTGCAGAAGGGAGGGCTCAGCCCTGGGGTTGGGTGAGGCACAGCCCCAAGTGGAAACCATGACTTTTGCAAAATGAGAAGCCCTGGCTGGGCCCTAAGGCTCAAACGTGGGGCAGAGGGAGCCCTCGGGTACCAAGAGCTGGGTTCGTCTCAAGGTCTCTGAAAAATGACAGGCAGAAGTGAGAGAATGGAGAGCCTGGTGGGCTGGGGAGAAGGGAGGGCCAGCCTGGAGGATGACAGGGTGGGGGCTGGGCACATGAAACACCAGGCTTGCATATGTGCTTGGGAACCTGGCTGCAGAGAAGAGCAGGTCCCCAGGAGTTCACACTTACATGATCTTTTCCTTCTGCACTAGGTTTTGGGGGCCAGGAAAGTCTTTCTGCTGAGAGCTTAACAGGGGCAAGGAAGGTGCTCCCTCCAGCTTCTGAGGCCTGTTTGCTGTGAGTGATCCTTGCCACCCAGGACCCCTGCCTCCTGCTAAAGGTGGTGTGCCCCCCCACAGCCTCTTTGACGATCATCATCTTTCCTCCTCGGTGAAGTCCCTACACTAGTGGTCTCTCACATGAAGCCTGACCTTCCAAGGCCCGCGGCTTCCCTACAGTACCTTTCCTTAAGGGGACTCCCTGCTGGACTGAGGGCAGCAGTCAAGGCTAATAGGACACAGCAGCAAGATGCCTTAAGCCATTGGCTTGCGTGGTCAGCAGTTCTCTTGGGTCAGTCATGTAGGTCGTGGGGAAGAGGTCAGAGAAGGGCTAGGCTTCCAAAGGACCCTGAGGTTTTCAGCTTTTCTGACCTGACCTCCATCCAACTCTAGGGCTCCCATCTGCACACAGCACCAGGAGGAAAGGTGAGGCCAGCCCAAAGTCACTAAAGCAGCAGTTCTCAACCTGTGGGTCGTGACCCATTTGGGGGTCGAACGACCCTTTCACAGGGGTCACCCGACCCTTAACAGTAACAAAATTACAGTGATGAAGTAGCAACAAAATAATTTTATGGCTGGGTGGGGGGGGGTCACCACAACATGAGGACCTGTATTAAAGAGTCATGGAGTTAGGAAGGTTGAGAACCACTGCTCTAAAGGCTAAGCTGAACTGGCTGGGGCAAAAGACTCCAAGTTTCCTGGGTCTAAGAGGTTCTCAGGGAAGGGGGTGACCTTTCTGCCTTGGAATCATGCTAGCTCCAGCTACCGACCTCTAGAAGGTACCAAAAAGGTACCTCCTTCAAGTGGCAATGGTCAGAGTATTTTTTTTTTTTTTTGGCGGGGGGAGGATGGACTGCCACAGCGGAGGGGTTATTAGGGGACAAGCAGAGTCACTAAATCCCCTGGACTGGCGCAGTGTGTCCTCTGCACTGGGAGTTACCTTATTTGGAGTTAGAAGCTCTGCTCCCATGGCATTTCCAAGGTGTCACCATGGAAACGCAGCATAGGCCCAAATGCTGCTATTCTGCCTAACTTTTTTTTTTTTTAAATCTCTCCAGCCAGCAGCTTTGGGGGATTTGTGTGTTTAACTGCTGCTCCCGGCAGGAAGCACCACGGAAGTCCCATTTTTAGTCTCTGGGAATGGCCCTGATTGCAGTTTTGCCAGTTGCCTCCAGAGACGCTCACAGTCCGGGGACGCTGCTGGGGGTGTCTGCTGGGACTTCCTGGCAAGGAAGGGGCAGAGAGAGAGGGCAGGCTGAGACCAGGAATGCACAAGGAGTCCCTGGTGGGCATGGAGAGAAGGGGCTCAGGCAGAAAGCCAGGGGACTGCGGACTGGAGGCCCTGTGCCTCCTGGGTACCCCATGCTTCTCTCTGCCGTGAGGATCCAGCAGGAGAAGGTGGCCCAGGAGCCCAGGAAGGAGACGGGCAGGCCTCCATGCTCCTTTATGTGCTGCGGCAACACTAAGACTTAGATATCCAACACCCTCCCTGACATTCTGCAGAACAGGAAGCCGAGGCTCAGCAAAGTGAGATCACCCCATTAGGGCCCAACAACATGGCAGAGGTTGGGAAGGAGCGTGGGTGGCAGGGAGCCCCGGTCCAGACACTCTGAGGAGGGAGGAGGAAGGGTCATTCGACCCTTGAGGTGTTTGGGGAAGAAGTGGACCTGGTGGCATAACCGTCACCTCTGTTCTGAGCACACAGGAGCCAAGGGAGTGAGAGTGTGCACACACGGCAAAGTCAAGGCCAATACCAGAATTTACCATTTAGGATCAAAGCCCAGAGCGTGCACAGTCTCCGGGGTGATGGCTGCAAGGGCACCTACTTCTGGCGTGCCTCTCCTCGGGTTGCGGAGAGCACGGCACATGCTGTGCTGCACAGCACCCATCCCAGCCCCAGCACACGCAACGTCACCCTGCTCCCTGGGTCAATGAGGAAGTCCTCTCCCTTCTCCCCAGGCCTCGAGGGGGTGCCTACCTGTGGTGTGGGAGGCTCTACTTTTCGTTTCTTCTTCTGGTTCTGCTTGTTGGTCCGAGGGTAGACCATGAGCATCTCCAGCCATCTGTGGAGAGAAGAGCGTGGCACCCGGTGAGATCCTTGATCAGGGATCATAGCTGTGGCCCTAGGGGCACAGTCCATCACCAGAGCCCGTGGGGTCAAGTCCTTGGTCTCCGATGCCTGTGTGCAGAGCTGTCCCAGGTGAGAGTGCCACCTTGGGATGGGTTAGTAGAGCTAGCAGAGTGGGCCATGGAAGGGAGCACAGATTGGCCCCAGGGTTGGATGCTGACCCTGTGATAGTCATGGTACCAGTGGGGGTTGGGGTTGGGAGCTCACAGGTCCTGAATGACCCTGACACAAGGGTTGACCGGCCACATGGTGACTGCTTCCCCCAGCAGCCATGTTCTCAGGGTCAGTCTCAGCTCTCAGAGCAGACCTGGCAGGGGCACAGATAGGCTGGGCTTAATGTTGTACAGGGCTGTACTGTTGTGCCACCAAAGAGTCCTGCAGCGGGTGGCCTTCTTGACTTTCAGCTCTCTGTTTGGCTCTATCTTGTAAAGGGAGGAAGCCAGCACTGACGGCTGTAGGATCCACCTGGACAGGCAGCAGGGAAGGTGGCAGGGCAGAGGGAGAACAAAGGTCTGCAAACCTTGGCAGCCCTAGCTCCTGGACAATTTTCTAGTGGACAGAGAAATGGGCTTCCTAATAGGTCTACATAGTAGAGGGTGGGCAGGAGGAGGGCAGCCCAAGCTCATCTACTCTGAGGGTCTCCTGCCCTGGGGGACCCAGGAATGAAGCCTGAGCTTGCTCGACTAAGTAGGAAGGTTCTGCCAGAGACAGGTGGCCAGGTCTGTAGGTAGTACCTGGTCTACACTAGCCCTGCTTTGGCCTGTGGTGAGGAAGAGGCCAGCAGTCTGAGTGAGCCTGGCTAGAGAGATCAGCATGGCCAGAGGACGCTGGGCTGGGGGCAGAGGTGCTACTTGAATCTGGGGACACTGCAGGCAGGCCAGGTTATAGTCAGGTGAGCTATGGTAGCTGGTGGTGGGGAAGCCGGCCTTACCTGGGAGGAGCCTACTGACCAAGGGGGCACTGGCAGCCTAACAAGGCCTGTGGCAAGCAGTTCTTGCCTAGCTGAGAAAGAACCACGGCTGTGCCCATTCCATCAAAGCCCAAGCCCTAGGCCTGCACGCTTTTCTCCATGGGCTGCAGAAGCAGGAACATACTGTGATACAAAGTCCCTTTACAACTTGATCTAGGAGGCAGATTGCCACACAAATGGGGGATCACTGGCACAGGGCCTCTCTAGATGTCCTGCGGCCCTGACCTGGTCTGGGTGCTCGCTGAGTGGGGCACAGCTACAGGAACAGGAGAGCCTAGGCAACAGGGCCTCTAGGCAGCACAGTAGGAGCAGGGGTATTCTGGGGCTGTTCCTAGGCCCACGGGCCTCCCACGACTCTGCCGACACCAGCTATGCACCTGATGATACCCAGGGAAGATGTGCCCCGGAGGCCACATTGGTACTGAGTGAGGGTGGGCACCCTCAGAGCACAGTTGGTGCTTGTCTCTGCACATCAGGGCGGGTGCTGGAATCTGGGCGGCACGGGCTCCGGCAGTGGTGGTAGGTCCTGTCCTCTGCATTCAGATTCCTCACAGGAGTCAGCAGGAATGTGTTAGAAATCAGAACTTAGTGCACCCAGAGCAGAGGGAGAGAGAGGCTCAATGTGGACACGGGGCCATAGCTCAGGTCGACTCTCCTAGTCTGGAGGACAGTACCAGAGTGAGTGAGGGTAAGGGAGTAGGAGGGAACGGAGCGGAAGGAATGCCCAGATGAGTGCACAGAAGAGACGAGCCCATGCTGGCCAGCCTCCAACTATCCTCTAAAGGAATGGTGTGTGTGACATGGTGGACTTGGCAGCCCTGTCACATTCCTTGTCCAGCTCTAGGCAGCACACAGTGGCCCATTTGGCTGGCTCTGGGCCATGTCTGATCTCCTGTGAGAGGGCTGGGCTGGCCCCCTTTATGGCTCCCTACCCCATGTGGCCCAAGAGGCATAGAGAGCTGCAGTAGTTACATAACTTCATGTGAACTTGGCATACAGAAGTGTAGGGGTGGGGTTTAGCCTGTCGATCAGGTCACAGCCTGATGGTACCTCCTTGTGGGTGTGGAATTCTCATAAGGCGTATTCTGGGAACTTCCCTTCTCTCTCTTCTTCAACTTCCTGCTGGTGAGCTATTTGGAAACCTGCCGGAGGCCTGCCAGACCTCTAGAGATGTGTCCACAGCCACTGGACCAATAAGACTTTGAACCTACCGGCCCGGGATATTCCTGTATTCTGCATCATTGCATGCAGCTGCATGAGTTTGAAGAGGGACTTATGGACTAGCATTGGTTTTATGGACTTGAATTGGACTGGGCTGGGATGTCTTCTTGATATACAATTACTCCTTGATATAAAGCTCTTTCTTAACATATATGAATGTCTCTGGATTTGTTTCTCTGGTCAACTGGGCCTAACACACCACCCTGGGGACCTGGCTTTGACATGGAGCTTGACTGTCATATGACTCAGGCCTCAGACCTTCATGGGCCCCGAGCCCTGGGTGGGAGCAGTGAGATCCAGCAGCGGGAAGGGCTCCATCTGGGCGAGTGAGAAGCAGAGCTCAGAGAAGAGATAGGGAGCTGAACCACCTATCCCCAGGGTACACGTGTTCCCCCTGACTCCCTGACAGCTCAAGTGCCTCAGGGTGACAAGAGGGCTGCGGGGGTCCAGGGGACAGACTCCACAGCAAGACCCTGCCTGCTGGACAAGAAAGAGTGAGGTGGAGCCAGGAGATGAGCCTCTAGGCTGGGAATGTTTAGCCACATGCAAGGCCCTGGGGCCCCAGTGTCCAGGCCAACAGAGGGGACCTCAAGAGATGTGGTCACAGCAGGGACTCCAGAGGCCAGGACCGAGGAGTCCGAGCTGTCCCAGTCCTAGAGGGGATGCAGGCTGTCTGCCACAGGACTGAACACAGGCTGAACAGCAGTATGCACTCTCCTGACACCAAATGTCATCTTCATGCTTCAGGCAATTGACCTGCTCAAGGAAAGAGGCAGTGGTGGGAGGGAGGATGTGTTCCGCAGAAGCGCCCATGCGGGCAAGCAAAGGGCAGCATCTAGCTCAGCAAACAGCAGGCACACTCACCCGCTGATGATCTCCTTGTTCTCCGCCCGGATAAAATGTTCTTTCTCGGGTGTCAGGATGCACAGAGAGAACTTCTGGCTGGTCCGGCCCTCCCCGTCTACCACATCTGTGCACTGGTTCATGTTGATGGTGCCTTGGGGAAGGGTGGTAGGCTGAAAAGAGAGGAGGAGGCAGAGCACTGAGTGGCAAACTTCACAGTTACAGAACAAGGTGGCATCCACTCACTACACTCACCCAGGCCACCTCCCCACAGGCCTGGAACTTCTTCCCACTGCTTGGCACCTACCCATGCTAACTCTCCCCCCAGGTTCTTGGTCTTGTGTCTTCCCCACTCCCTCCAATCCCAGGGGAGAAGGAAGGCCAAGGGTTTGGCTTCCTCCAGAGAACGTTCAGTCATGCTTCATTTCCTTGTTGTCGGAACAGGGAGGAGACAGGAGGGGCAGTTCCATGGAGACAGCTGGTGGAGAGCAGCAGCCAAGAGCCTGCTTTCACAAGACAGCAGTAAGACAAGGCTCCAGAGAGGTGGGTTTCTAAAATAGCCAGGCTATTTTTAGAAGCGGGGGTGGAGTGGGGGCGGGCACAGAGAAGCTGCCGCTGTGGGAGCAGGAGGCAGGGCTGGCGGGCTGGGTGGGAGAGTCACGGCACCTTTCTATCTGGGGGCTATAATGCCAAAATAACTTTTTCATCCTATCGCAAAACCCTCTGAAGACATTGAACTAAGGAACTGAACACCACACAGGAAGAGAAGCCATTAAGGATGCTGTATTCAGCATCCTGGCTTGGTGCTTTCCCTCCCACCCGGGAGGAGGTCCTTTGGAAGGAGGCACCCTAGCTTGAGGAGTGAGGTGTGCAGAGCAAACCAGGTATCACGGTGACCCTGGGCTGGATTTCCTCCCTCCTTAATGCCTTCACCACTGGTGGCCTCATGACTTGTGCAGGTTGCCAAGGTGTGGAAAGGTGTCCCCACACTGACACAGGGGCAGACATCAGTGACCAGAGCCCCTCTGCTTCCAGGTTCTCCACTGAGGAGCACAGGGGAGAATGGCTGCTGATGGGTACACTGAAGTTGGAAGGCCCCTCCTTCCCCCAACAATGAGCTCCTGGCCTGCGAAACTGGGAAACAGCCTGTCCTGCCTACAGAACGTGCGTGTGGCCTGAGCTCTCACCATCGTCTTTGTCCCTGGAGGGGCAGCATGGCGGCAGTGTGGCACTGGAGAAAGAAGTCCACTGCTCAATTCCAAGAAGCCTGGCCTTGTGGGGCTCGGGCTTGGTCCGCCTTGCCTGGCCAGCCTAGAATGCGTGCAGGCTCTGCTGGCAGGGCTTACACAGTCCTACAGAGTCTGCATCTACCCTTTCATGGCACTCTCAGTGATGTGTACAAGTTGTGTCCTGCTTTAGAATGAACCCAGGTGGGGACATGAGCCATATCCAGAAACCATGCCTAGATACCTGTGTGGATTCCTTGATTGGTATTCTTGGAAGGTACTTGGGGGGCAGCCAGAAAAAAGAGTTGGGTGGGGCAGAATGGAGTTTCTCAGCTGAGCCATGGGCCGGAATGTGACCTTACATCAGTGCTTTCCTTGGGCCAAGAGGGTTAGACAAAAGTCCCTCCCTGCCCTGCGCCTGCAGAAGACCACACAGGGCCCAGTCTCTTACACAGACCAGGGCTTCCAACCGGGGCTGGGGTCTGAGGAGGGGCGTCCAACATTACCATCTCTGTGCTCAGCTCCAGTCATCACCTGATTCTATAGACATTCCAATTTCCCCTGCCCCTATTCCTCAACATCATGTTAATGCTCCATCACATGGCCTTCTCAGAGTGCAGAAGCCCACGTGCAGATGTGAGTATCCCCCAGCTGGCCCTGGACAAGGCACTTTGACACTCTAGGCCTTGAGACTCTGCTACATGAGGAAACTGATCCCAAGGGATATGTTAACAGAAAACAGGAATGGCAGGAAAGTGGAGGGTTAGGGGTTTCAAAGGCAACCATTTCTCTCTAGGCTGAGATTCCTACACTGATCTATAGGCCGACAGCACATGCCCGTCAGTACAGAGTGCCAGTATATGAGCATATTACGAAAACAGAACACACACCTCTTTTTCACACACACACGCACGCACGCACGCACGCACACGCACACAGATTCTGATGGCTTCTCTGCTCTGAAGACCACAGATTCTGGTTTGAGTCACTGCAGCAAGCTGCAAATTGCCCCTCAAGGCCTGTTTTCCCCTTGCTCCATGGGGCAATTGTGTGCGTGTACATGGTCACTGGCCAGCTGTGTAGCTATATGTGGCCATGTGACCGAGTATCCCTGATGGAGTGAGCAGAGATGCATGAAGAACATCACCACAGAATCCAGACATAACTTCTCTGGTCTCAGAGTCTTCATTTGTGAAATGAGCGCACTACCTCCTTCTCAAAGGATTTAGAAGTATCAGAAAAAGACAGACCTGGCCAACTAGGTAAGGACTGAAGAAAGTTGAAGTTTACTTGACACCTGCATGGCAGGATCTCTTTGAGGTTCTAACGCAATGACAAACTCCTCCACACCCCTTTACATGGCGCCATGAGCTGGTACTAACCAATTCTATTACATACGCAGAAAGTGGAGCAAACATGTCAAGAACACTCATAAAAGAAGCAAATACTGGGTTTGGAACCCCAACTCACACCTGGGACTCAAAAGTCTAATTTCCAGCGTCTCAGGAAGGAGGTGCCCAGAAGGTGGGAAGAGGCTTGCTGCTCTAACCTCAGGTGCTTCCATTCTCAGTTATACCTGGGATGGTTTCTTTTTAGTAACAACTTTATAAAGACAGAATTCACAAGCCAGTTGATTCCCTTCCTTAAAGGATACAGTTCACCGATACAATTCATACAATTCACTATCGCAGTGCAACCCAACCAACAACAGAGTCAATTTTGAATAGTTTACCACGCCTTGCTCCGCCTCCCCCTCTCCCCTCCCCCCCCAAAAAAAGCAAGAAAGAAACCCTGCGCACATTATCAGTCACTTGCTTTTCTCCCACTAACCAACCTCACCAGCCCTGGAAACTGCTAATCCACTTTTCCTGTCACTAGTCGTATAAAAGGAATCATATAAAGCCCTAGTAGAGTAGCGGTCATAGGTTGGACTGTCAAGTGCAAGGCCAGCAGCTTGAAACCACTCTACTGCGAGGAGTTAAAGAGTCCCAGACACCCACAGGAGCAGTTCTATCTGTCTTACAGGGTGGCTATGCGTGGGAATCGACTTGATGGCAGTGAGTTTAAGTTGTTTTTTTTTCCACATAGCATAATGTTTTCAAGGCTCATCTATGTGGTAGGTATGTACCAGTGCTTCATTCTTTTCTATGGCTGAATTATGTCCCATGAACTCACCGGATGCTCCTTGAAAGATAAGTTTTTTGCTCCTGTGAAGATTCACAGCCTCGGAAACCCAAAGGAGTCATTCCGCTCCATCCGATAGGGTCGCAACTGAGTCAGAATTGATTTGATGGCAAATGCATATACCACATTTTGTTTGATTTCAACTCATAGGGACCCTTGTAGAACAGAGTTCCACTGCCCCTGTGGGTCCAAGGCTATCTTTACAAGGGCATAAAACCTCACCTTTCTCCCGTGGAGCAGCTGGGGGGTTTCACACTGCTGACCTTGTGGTTAACAACCAACATGTAACCCATTCCACCACCAGGGCTGCTCTTCAAAGCGGAACTAGTGGGCCACATCAATTAAATCTGTTTCTGGGGTACTACCAGCTGGTTTTCCCAAACAGCTGTACCAGTTTACATTCCTCCCAGCTGTGTATGAGGGTCCAGTATTACCTTAAAAAATGTACTTCCAAATGATTAGGGCAAAGAATGTACAGATGTGCTTTATACAATTGATGTCTGTATATGTATGGACTGTGATAAGAGTTGTATGAGCCCCTAATAAAACGTTTAAAACAAACAAACAAAATGTACTTCCAACCAAGTACTCTTGTACTGGTCCAGGCCCAGGTGTGCAACAACACTCCTTTATCAAGTCATAACTACATAATGGTCCAAGTGCTTCACACGTGTCACCTCCAGTGAAACTCAGAGCAACCCTACAGAGCTGGAGCCAGTGCCACCCCATTCAACAAACGGGGAAGCAGACCAGAGAGAAGTGAAGGAACATACCCAAGTTCACATAGCTGGCACACAGAAGCAGAATTCAGACCCCTGTGCTTGGCTCTGGAGCTAGGTCCTCACTACTCTGCACTCTAGCGCCTCAGATTCACAAAGCTGGGGTAGATTCAACTACAGGTGTGCAGATGGCCAGACTCGGGCTTAGGTTCATGCTTCAAATTCCAGTCAGGCCCCTCCCTGATTCAGTTTAGAGGTCAGCTATGCCACCTGTATGCTTCCTAGCTAGATCCAAACCTTGAACTGCCAAGCAAGGGCAGATATCTAGGCTGTGACCTGAATCCAGCTGAAAGAACACCTGGCCTCCGTGGCTCTCCAAAGTTATGCTTCTCTGTCCCAGTTCTGCCCCTCCAGGGGCATGGAAGAAGGCTTCCCAAGAGGCCAGTTGAAAGTAGTTTGGTTCATCTAAATTTCCCAAAACAGGGTGATGTGGACCAGGGCAACTGCTCTATGTTGCAATGCCAGGGACTCAGTCCTATAGCCCCCAGGGCCTCTGATCCTTTTCTGCCCTCGATGTCACCAACTAAGCGGGCAACCCTGCTTATGGCTCAGATCGCCTGAGCCTCACTGGTGACCAGGCTGAAGGGCCAAGGCACCACAGCCCACTGTCCCCAAGGCAGCTTCACTACCTAGTAATCTCTATCTCAACTCCAGGGCCTAACAGATGCTGTTTAGGGAAAGCTGGCCACCTCCATCTCTCCCAGGGGAAGGAGAAGGGAAGAATGTTATACCTCACATTCCCGTGTGACTGTGACCTGTGGGGATCAGCACACATGCAGGTGAAATGGAAACTTTATGGAACAATGCTTACTCTAAGCACACACACACACTGCAGTTTTACTTTTATTGTTTAATATTCATCATGATCTACCCATAGACTATGAAAAGCATTATTTGAAGCCAGTATTGACTGACAGCCACCCAGTAAGTGCTTGCCCATTGCCAGTAATGGGGTACCCTCACGGGGTCACCCTGGACCCACTCCAGCCACATGCACAGAGGCGGATCCTCCCACACTACTACACCTCTTCTTGGAAAAGGTAGGTTTCTCAATGTCTCCTACCCTTAGACATCCAACAAGAAATTTGCATGCTATGATTCAGCCACCCAGGAGGTCAGCTAGCTGGGAGCAATGGAGTATGGGGATCCCCAGGGCTCTCATCACCGCTAGGGCATGAGGGAGACCTGAGGCCACAGACCCCCCCAGCTCCCAGTTCTTTCCACCCCGAGAGGCTTGCGATCTAAAGCTGACTCTGGGCTTTAGGTTCTGAACCGAGTAGGAGTGTCCCACCTTGGACATCCAATCCAAGAGCTGCCACTCACTATCTCTGTAGTCTTGGGCAAGTCACAAATTTGCAGCCTTGATTCCCACAATCTAAAATGAGGGCAGATGTTTCTCTCGTCTCAAACGTAGAATGGTACAGCCACTATGGAGAGGTTTGGTGTTTCCTCAAAGGCTGAACACAAGAGTTACCCATATGACCCAGCCATCCCCCCTGCAGTACAGACCCAGGAGAAATGCAAACAAGCACTTAACAAAGACTTTCATGCAAGTATTTGTTGTAGTCCTATTCACAAGAGCCATGGAATAGAAAAACACAAATGCCCATCAACAACAAAATGCATTACGTATGTTCTGTAGCACAGATGATGGAATGAAGCTCTACACATGCATCCGCACAATTCAGACACACTTTAAAACACAAAACGTGAAAGAATCGAGACCCAGAAGGTTATATATCATTGGAGTCCAATTATATGAAACATGCAGAGCGCGAGAGAACAAGCAAGCATACCAGAGTTAAGTAGGGCAGAACTGAGCAGTGGCTGCTAGCAGTCATGGACATCCCCTTTTGTGATTGTGAAATTATGCTGCACTAAATAAAGGCCGTGGTTGCATATCCTTGTTAATGTACTAAGTGTCCCTGAAATGCCCCTTAATTTTATGTTATGTCTATTTGACCTCAGTAATGCCCTCACCCCCCACAAACCTTTCATGAGCCTGGAGGTGATAATGCCCACATAAAGTGAGGGCTTAATCTCTCCCCTCTCTCTCTCTCCTCACAAGGTAGGGAGGTGCTAAGAACTGATTCAATGCTTTTGCCCTCAGGGCTAGCCAGAAGGAAGTTGGAGGGACCCTTTGGGAACCTTGTGTCCCCCACTCCGGTTATTATCCCAGTGGGATAGAGCAGCAGGGCTCAGGGGAATGAGAGAGTAACCTGGCTGGACCTGGAGAAGCTGCGGGCAGGCCACCTCACTTCTCACTGAGGGGAACACACTTCTGTTCAGGGACACTAAGGACGCACTGCTTGCTCTGAGAAGGTTTACTGGAGGCTCCTGAGGCTGTAAACACCAAGGGCTTGACCCCAGTGGCAAACATTCTCCTAACATTCTGAGGGCCTCCCAATCTGAGGATGAGAAGTCAGTCTGGTCACCAGTACACGCCAGGAAGAGCTATGGGATCGCCCCAAGCAGCTGGCCACGGAGGCATCCATCCACTGGCTTGCACCCAAGCTTCATGCCCCCTGAGCGGCCAGGTCAAAGAGTTGGAGCCTCTTTTTTCCCCCTAATAATTTATATTTCTGCAGTTTGTTGAAAACTTATACCCATTCGAGTCTCTTCACGTACAATTCAATGGCACCGACTACAGTCTTTGAGTGTGCCCTCTTTTACCGAGCTGTCCCATCTCCGTTAACATAATAAACTCACTGGCCCATTCTGGGTTGCTTTCGTCAGTGCAATTCCATATGCCCAGATCGTAAAAGAGCATACTGCTCAAGGCTGACATTCTTTACTAGTGAAGTTACACTACTGTTTCATTTTAAGAGGACTTCAGGAAATGTTTATGACTGACAGTTTACAGATGATCTCAGGGCAATGGTCTTGGGTATCCAGCCAGCTTCCATGGCTCCACAAACTCTGGGATCCATGAGAATTTCAACTTCTGCTGTGTAATTTTCTCCTTTTGGGAAGGGTTCTTATATAAAATCTTTTATCAGAATATTCAGTAATACTTGCCAAGCACGTTCAGTTATTCTGATTTCATGGCAAGCGTGGCAACTGTTCATGGAACAACATGTTCTCTTTTCTCCTACTCTTGACTTTCCTTCCTCTGCTGCTCTAGGCAAACAGAGACCAATCGCTGTACTCAGGTGACCATTCCCAAGCGTCTAAGACCCCTGTCACTACACAATGAATTAGGAGGTAGAAAAGAAGCACTAAATATGCTATTAGGCCAATTAACTGGGGTGCCCCACAAAATCATGACCGAGTCTCCAAACTGCTTGTAAGTAAGTAGTTTCAGCAGCTCATCTTTTTGTTACTGTCTTAAAAAAGAACAAACATACAACTTTTGCTAATTCAACTTTTTCTAGGTGTAAGATTTATTGGCAGGGATTACAAGAATTGACTGCAATCTTAGCTTTAACCAATGCGATTTTTCCATCGCCATAAATCCAAACAGTGCGCCATTAGAGAGTCTCCTCCTCTCAATAAGGAGCCCAGGTGGCAAGTGAGTTACATGTTGGGCTGCTAACCACAAGGTCAGCATTTCAAAACCACCAGCAGGAGAAAAAGGAGGCTTATTATTCTCATAAAGACTTATATTCTCAGAAACTAAAGGGACAGTTTTATTCTGTCCTATAGGGTCATTAAGAATCAGACTCAATGGCAGCGACTCAGGCTTTTTCTGCCTCCCACTAAAGAATCCTGTTGGCACAGTGAGTGACACACGGGCTGCTGTCGGCCAGCAGATCAAGCCCACAGGGTTGCTAGGGCTCAAAATTGAAGCAAAAGCAGTGGGTTTGGTTTTCTTCCCAAAGCTCCCTCTCTTCCTAGGTACAGACTTTGGTTTCTACACATTGGCCTTTTCTTACCTTTTTATGTAAATGAGGTCAAGCAACATGACGGATTTCACTCAGCAAAGTGCCTTCCGCTCCATCCATACTGTAGTTGTTCTGAGATTCGCTCCTCTACTGGCCGAGCACTGTCTACTGTATAGGTGTCCCACATTTCTTAATCCATCACCGTGGAGCCATCCACTGTCTGGCTGTTGTGAACACAGGTGAAGAAGTATACCCATTTGGGTCTAAGATTTCAAGTCTTTGGGGGTCTATTCCCCGGAGTGGAGTTGCTGGGTCAATAGTAACTCTGCTTTATGTAGTTTTCTGAGGAATGACTACACTGCTTGCTGTGAAGGGTACACCATCTTGCATTCTCACCAGCAACAGATAAGGTTCCAATTTTCCCCAAGTCTTCAGTAAGTTTATTATTTGTCTTTTAATTTTAAAATGTTTGTCATCTTAGTGGGAGTGAACTGGCGCATCAGTGGGATTTTGATTTGTGTGTCTTTGATGGTTAAGGATGTGGAGCATCTTTTCATTTGTTGGGCGCCATTTGAATGTCTTCTTTAGTGAAATGTCTATTCAAATCCTTTGGCCATTTTAGGATTGGGTTGTCTTTTTGTGCCTAAGTTGTCAAAGCTTCAAACATATTTTGGTTGTGGAATTCTTATTGAATATATAGTTTCTAAAGATATTCTCCTAACCAGGATCTTGCCTTTTAACTTTTTTGGTAGTGTCTTTTGCCAATCAGCTGAAAGAGTAGTTTCCTTGGGTGTGGGTCTGCCTGCAGGGGACAGTGGGTGTTCTGGTAAGGACACTCATTCCTGCAGTCCTCTCACTGCCTGACTTCTAGTTCTTGAGACATAAGTCTGAGGAGTCTCCAGCTGGCCCTGTTGACACAGCAGTTCGGCTCTTGGTTGCTAACCCACCAGCTTTTCCTTGGACAAAGATGTGCAGTCTGCTTCCTGAAGATGTACAGCTTTGGAAACCCTTTGAGACAGTTCTACTCCATCTATGCACTGCAGTTAACTCTGGACAACAGGCTGTTGGTTGGTTCGGTACAATTCCATGAGCCAGCAGCAGAGGTCTCTAGCCTATCTCTTGACCCCACAGATTTAGGAGTTGCCAACCCCCATCATTGTGTGCGTCATTTCCTTGCAGGAAATCTTTCTAAATAGATTCATATATACAGCTTACTTGCTTTGCTCCTCTAGAGAACCCTGGACAAGACATATGTTTTCAAGATACCCTATTATTGCTGATATTGGCCTTGGTCACCTGGCTTAGGCTGTGTCTGTCACAATTCTTCATGGTATAGTTGTCATTTCTTTCTCTTACCATTGCATTCTCTGAAAGGAAGTTACTATGGGAAGCTTATACTTTCTGGGGGCGTTATGTCCCATCTCATTGATGGTGACATATCTAAATTATTTAGACTTTTTCTGCACAAGAGATTTGTCTCCTCTACTTAATTGCTTATTCAATGATTTACTTCTAGCATTTACTTTGTATTCTGTGTTGTAATCCAATACTAATCCATTTATTTTGTTAATTCAATGCTACTTTGTTTATTTTGTTGCTCAAGTTTTTCAGCTGGCTCCTGGCTCATTTTGTGTAAGTTTCCTGTCCTAGTCTTAGAATCAGCCATTTCTCCAAGGAGCTACGGTTCCCATTACTGGAGAATGGAAACAGAAATCAAGGGCTGGGTGCCAAGTGGGTTCACGGCTATTGTGATGTCCTGCTCCCAGGTCCTCTTGGTTGACAGACAGGGAAATGTGTGTATAAGATACTGATGTGTACAGATACATACCTATGAACATATAAAGCTGCGTGCGTGTATCCCCATCTGTGTCTACCTTAGCCCAAGTACAATGCTGTTGTTAACTGATGTTGGTCAGCCCGTGACTCATGGCAATGCCGGCACACTGGAATGAAACACTGCCTGGTCTTGCGTCAGCCCTATGATTGGTAAGGATCAGACGACTGACTGTTAGCCATAAAGTTTTCATAGGCTGACATTTGACAGTAGATTGCCAGGCTTTTGTTCTTACTGTCTTTGTTTGGGAGCTCTATTGAAACCTAATTAGCTCATAGTAACACGCATGTCTCCACTGACAGAGGAACAGGGGCTGAGCATGAAGTGTGCTGGCTGGGAACTGAGCCCAGCTTTCCCAGAGGAGAGGAAGGAGAGAAGCCTACCGTTGAGCCACTACTGCTCCCTAAGCCAAACTACTCATGTCTATACCCTCTCCACGCCGCCGACTCGGTCCCTTTTGGCTGTGGTGTTTCTAACTGCTGACCTCGGGAGTCGCAGCCTAACTCCTAGTCTTCACTATCAATTCATCTTGCTACTCCACATTTTGTACTGACAATAGTAAAGAATGTACCATCCAACTAGTTAGTGCATTAGCAACGCAGACCTGGCCGTAACAAACGCAGAGCTGTGAGGAGTAGGCTAAGGGTCAACTGGGCCAAGCCGTGGCTCTGAAAGGACCGGCACTGATGTCTGTAAAGATGTAGTCAGCCTCCATTCTTGCATGGTGCCAACATTTACACAGCAACCTAGTCTCTGGAACCTAACCATGTTGACCGTGTCTCTGGCTCTTTACCACATGGATAACTGTAGCTGCCTCCCTTGCTTGTCTGTTACCTCCTACTTCAACACTGAGAAACCTGGCACCCACCATCTGCCATCCACTTCTTTACAGTAATTGTTCAATGCCATTTTTATTTAAAAAAATAAATACCACTGGCTGGAGAAAATACCAGAGACCTAGAGGAAAAAAAATTCTGTCATAGTCTCTATCTACTCAAGAGTCTAGGAATGAACACAGCGGAGTATTCAATGGAAATTAGCTATCTTCTCTAAGGTGTGTTTTGATCAAGGAGGGAGTGGAAATTTTGGAGGAAAAGGAGAGTGGAGAAGGGCTGAAGAGGGGAGAAGTGTGGCTGAAGACATTTCTTGGTCAGACACAGTCCTTGTGCGAGTTGGCCAAGGGGTTTGTGTGTCAGGGCCAGTAGGAAGAGGCAGGAGCTGGCATGCAGGCCTGCAGACTGCTAGAGGGCCGGCACAGGTGTCTCAGCAGCGGTCTTGGCCTTGAAAGGAGAAATGCAAGGAGATTTCACATCCCAGCTCGACAGCTAGACCTCCTCTAGCTGCTGCCACCCTTAGCAACCAGTCTTTACAAAATTTAACTCTACCTGCCCAGAGGCCTACCCCATCTCTCGAAAAATCAAAAACAAAACAAACAAACAAACAAACAAAAAACCCAGCTGTTGATTGCTGCAGCTTAAAGTCCACCACACCCCATCTGCAGCCCCTCCCTGCTCACCAACCAGTGCTAGAGTCTGAAACAGGGAGGAAAGGATCATGGGAGATCAAGACCTCTGCATCAAGCTAGAGAAGATAGGCAAGCTGTCCTAAACAGTAAGCTGTCAAGTTCGGCCATCTGCTGAGAGCTGGGATTATTGGGGAAGGTTTTATTAGATAGTAGAACCCATAGACTCTCACTGGATGCTGGGCTGGGGCTGGGGCTGGGGTGAGTGAGGCGTGGACCCCAAGTGCTTCTGCTGCCAGACAAGGCTGGGAACAGCTGTCTTACAGAGAGACCTTGATCCTTGATGATCAGTGTTGTCCAGTGGATGCCACAAGCAGGCTCAGCTCTGCCAGTGAGCAACTTCTGGTTTTGTCTGTCATCCAGCTGTCCTGAATCACTCACAGGTTTTGGCAATGCCAGAAAGGAGCTGATGGAAGATGGAGGGAGGGAGAGACAAAACCCAGCTGAAAGCATTATGCTGGGGGTGAGGGACCAGAGTCCTGGTGTTGTAGTGGGATATGTGTTAGGTTGCTAACAGCAAAGTCAGAAGTTTGAAACCGTCAGCATCTCTGCCAGAGAAAGACAAGGAGGTTTTCGACTCCTAGAAAGTGTTACAATCTTGAAAACCCAAAAGGGTAGGGTAGCTCTATTGTGTCCTACTGAATCGGATTGGCTTGATGGCAGTGAGTTTTCGTTTGGGGGGGTAGGGGAAGATAGGAGTATCTGCGGAAGGTGGAGGCAACCAGAAAGGTGACTTCACACAGTCAGCGCCCTAAAGTCCCCTCAGCACAAGCACTAGTCATACTCTCCAATATGACACAACTTATGAAGTGGGAGGCCAGCCACCCAGCGCCCCCTTGTGGCCAGTACGGGAGGTGAAGTACTTCACTAGTGTGACCATGCCTCCCACTCCAGCTCCTTAAGTACCCAGTGAGGCTGGAGGTGCACCCCCATCTCTGCTACCCTCCCCAGAAGTTTTGGGGACAGCTCCGTTGGCTTAAGTCTAGTTGAAATGTCTGGCTGGTGTACATCAACTGCAAGGGATGTGCTCAGACCCATTTCCAAGAGCTTCGGGACTGCTCCTGCCTGCCACTGACAGACCGGAGAGGATCATATGGAGCCTTTAAAGGCAAGCCACCAGGGCCTAGGGCCACCACAGGCTACAGCACAGGGAGGACCCAAAGGATTCCATATCATCCAGTGTGGAGAAACTCTTCAACATTTTCTAAGAGGCAAACCAGGTAGAGAAACTCAGGACTGAGCTCCCTGCGTGCGTCTCAGAATCCTGCGCTTTCACAGTGGTCCAAATCTGAAGACACAAGAAAGCCAGCAGAGAAAGGCGGCAGAGGAGCCAACAGGAAGCCAAGTAGCTGGCAGGTGGAAGCCAACGTGCACACGATAAAGGTCAGGCCGGGCTTCAGTTCTCTAGCTTCTCCTCTTGCCCCAGAGGACCCAGGAGACCAGCACTGCCGGGAGCCAGGGTGGATGGCAGGCAAGGAAGGCACTCTGGGGGTGCGGGTAGGGGGTTGTCTGGACTCACTGCTGGTGCTCCTAGAGAAGGAAGCCAAGCTGGCATCATGTGGCCCAGAAGCCTCTTCAGGACTGGTCCAGTGCCCACAAGCCCCAGGGATGGGAGAACCTGTCAGGACTCTGCTCCCCGTAACTACTGACCGTAGTGCAGAAACAGTGTACCCATACCCACCCATCCAGGCTCCTGGCTTCCTCTTGAAGGCATCTGGGGGAGGGGGGCTTGCAACTGAGGGGACTAAGGGTTCTGGACTCTACTTATGCCCAGAACCCCTGGATTCATAGGAAAGCCTGTAAATGCTATGTCCCCCAACTTCCCCAATGGAACCTGACCTCTTCCAGGTCAAATTTGCCAAGCTGTAGGGGCGGGAGCCAAGGATTAAGCAAATATGACAAAGACTCAAGACCTTCAGAGAGGAAGAGGGCCAGAGGCTGTGTTCTTTGGGGTTACTTTCCCTGTTGCCTCTCCTCCTCTGCTTCCAGAGAAGACGCTATCCTGCTAAGAGAGTCTAGTTGGAACTTGAGGTTTTCAGTCAGCACTGTACAAGGCCAGCATCTGGGAAATGAGGTCAGGTCCTTGTCTCAGTGCTCTGGTCTCTTTCCCACCAGGAATGCCCAAACAATGCCCCGGAATTCCAGTCCCTTACTGTGAGTTAGCTGCACAGCAAGGCCCATTCTTGCAGCATGCCACTCATGATGTATGTGTCCTGCCAAGTGGAGAAAACCTACAGGCTGGCTCAGAGGCAGGTTTAAAGTCAAGGTTTATGTCACAGGATCCTGCTTTCATTATGCCCTTGAAACCTGACCTGAGACACTGAGGCCTTGGCTTACCCGCAGGGCCGCTAGCCGTCTCCACCCTGACCATGCCCCACTGGTCAGACACTAGCACTCAGGAATGCAGGAGCCTGGAGGCATACTGGA
Organism: Tenrec ecaudatus; assembly: GCF_050624435.1. Lineage (NCBI taxonomy): Eukaryota > Metazoa > Chordata > Mammalia > Afrosoricida > Tenrecidae > Tenrec > Tenrec ecaudatus. The sequence goes on along the minus strand of NC_134539.1, from coordinate 87,526,919 downwards.
CCCAGGCTCCAGAGCACTGCCCATGGTGGGCCCAGGCCGCAGACAGGCCTGGCAGGGGCGGGTGGACACACACATGGTTGACTACAACCACAAGCCCACACCTGGTCTCACATCATCTTATCTCCCATCACTGTCTTCAGGTGAACAGTATCTCCTTGTTACAGGGTTTCTGGATCACCAGGCACCACGTTTCCCTTGCTAGTGCCACAACCACCACCATCACTTCCGACTGGGCTGCCCCAAACAGCATCGAGGCCACAACTTTGGGGCAGAGACTGTGTTATGGTCCCCAAGTCCAGGTGAAAGAGGTCTCTTCTCTCCACCCCACAGCCTCAAGACCAGCACCACCTGTGTCAGAGGTGTGGCTGCTCCCAGGTCGGGCAGCCCTGGGATCTGAGGAGACCTGTGGTCAGAAAATGGAGAACCAAGCTAAACCTTCAGGTGACAAGGCTTGTTGAAACGAGTGCTGCATCCCACCATAAGCACACAGATGGTGCCATCTCAGGCTGTTTTTGATGAGATCAGCGCCCGCCTGAGGAAGAATAGCATTTGTCTATTCTAGGTCTTTGCATGAGGCTATATAACCCTACAGAGGGGCGCCCATGATCCAGGAGGGTATCCAGGAGAAAACACCCAACATCCACACTGTGGATCCGGGGCTGGCACCGCCGGCCAGTCTAAAGGGACAGAGCCCCTCACAGTTCACACCAACCACCCTCCCCCACCCAAACTAGGGCAGAGACAATGTGATGAGGGGTGAAAAATTGGGGTGGGTGGGTGTTCCTAATCATTCAGAGCAGAGGCGCGGCTACCAGGGTAAGCAGCTGGTGCGGTCAGGTGAGGCCTTTGGGTAATGGGGTGGGGGTGACGGTGAGCATGGAGAAGACAGTCAAAGGAAACACCAGGCCTCTGTCTCCTGATGGTCAGAAAAACAAGGTGACAGAGACAATGGGCGAATGGAGGAAGAAAGGGTTCTTGGGGGACACTCACGTAGATAGCCTTAGGCTGTTTAGCAAGAAAGGAGAGTGGGAGGGAGAGGGAGACAAGCAGGGAGGGCGGGAGGGAGGCAGGAAAGAAGGGCATAGCCACTCAGGAGGTCGATTATCTCTGATTCCTGCCTGTCGTTCAAGAAGCAGCTCCTCTACCCAGGGACACAGAAGCCATTCTGCCGCAGGAAGGAAAAGCCATCCTGTTTAGTCACTATCAACTAACTTCATAGAAAAGGCTCCGTGTAGCAAATCCCTAAATTTTACTAAGTGCAGCTCTGGCATTGACACACCAGGAAATGTCAGCTACTCACACAGCGGCCCAGCACAGTGACCTGGGCTAAGTTATTAAACTCCCCAGGCCTCTGCTCTGCTGTCTACGAAATGGCGTTGATTAGACCAGTCATGGGTCTAAAGGGGTCAACACTGATACAGTAAAATGGACAGCATCTGGACATTGCTAAATGCAGCGTGACTATTTGACAAACAAACACAGCATATGTCTTCGTTACCACGAAGAAACATGCTCAGAGAAAGTTAAAAAAAAAAAAAAAGAGCCTGAGAAACACAAATAAAAACCACAGTGAGACACCACTCACTCCCATTCAGATGGCTACGTGAAAAGGGCAGATGATACCAGGTCGCGGTGAAGTTGTAGAGAGATTGGATCCCTCGCCCATTGCTGCTGAAACTGTACACTGGGGCAGGCTTGGTGGGAAACAGTTCAGCAGTTCCCCCAGTAATTAAACAAAGTAACGGTTAGCATAGGACCCAGCAATTCCATTACTGGGCATATATCCAAGAGAACGGAACACATAAACGTTCAAACAGAATGTGTACATGGATGTTGACAACAGCATTAGTCACAGTAGTGCAAACATGAAGGTGCACATAACCTGAACGCCCGCCCATCACAGGTAACTGGAATACCGTTTCCCCCCACAAAATGGAATACATGTTACAACATGGATGAAGCTTGAAAACCTTATGGTGAGAGAAATCAACCAGAAACAAGAGGACATACAATGAACAATTCCATTTACAGGAAATGTCCAGAATCAGCAAATCTCAAGGGACAAAGTTACCTGGGACTTGGGGTGGGCATCTGGAGGAAAGTTGAAGTCACTGCTAAAGGCTACGGATTTTGGAGGAGGGGGATGGCAGTGCTCTAAAATCAACGGTGACATGGCTGCTTAACTCTAGATATACTAAAAATTATTAAAAGGTAAAATCACCCCTGGTGCCTTCACTCACTCATTGTCTCTCCATGACAAGGTTCAGGAGTCTCACAATAGGTGGCACACAATAGGTTAAGCTCTCAATGACTAACTAAAAGTTAGTGGCTCAAGTCCACCCAGAGGCATGTTGGAAGAAAGGTCTGGCGATCTATTCCCCAACCAGCTGTTGAAAATCCTATGGAGCATGGTTCTACTCAGACACACAGGCAGCCTCGAGTTGAAACCTACACATCGGCAAATGGCTCAGTTTTCTGATGAGCAGAATCTGTAATAAATCATGAACCAGGCCAAGTCTCCTAAAGTGATGGTTTGCTGGGGAGAGACATTTTATCCTACTGTTACCATTCTTGGGGCTGCCAGGAGAGCCCTTCGCCTCTGTAACAATCCAGCGCAGTTCTCATCAAGGGCACCATGGTAGGGCAGGAGGGAACGTGTATGAATCACAATCCCACCACTGCACGTGTAAACAAGCACTCACCACCCCTCTAGCCCCAGAATGACCTAGAGGACCAGCTGGACTGGGGCTGCGAGGAGAGGACTTTCTGTCTCTCCTTAACCTCAGTGGATTAAGCATGCCAGACTATCTGGCCTGAAGTTTTCCCCAGGTCGGTTGGTCTGTCTAGCATGTGGACGGGGTGCTCCCCCCATCTCTCCGTAGCTTGCTGGTTCTCCCAGGTCTTCTCTGATCTTGCTTCCTCAAGTCCAATTCTCACCTGATTCTCCAGAGGGAGCTCAGTCTCCTAGTCTCCTCACCACACCTCTGTCTCCCTCATGAGAGAATCAGCACTGGTCCATGTGGGCCAGCTGTAAGCATGTCCAGGTGTCTGTCTCCCATAAAGCTGTCCTCCCCAAGGTCAGGAAGGGGTCCTTCTCACCTGGCCTCACTCAATGGCTGACATACGGGAGTAATTCCAGAGCAAATAAATCAGCAGCAAGGTGCCTCCCATCTAATGACATAAAAGGCTCCCCATGCTCAACTTAGGGGTTAGGTCAGTGTTGATTAGGGCATGGTCAAGACAAGAGGCCACACAAGACAGAACCAGGCAGGAGGCACACCCACACCCACAACCACACAGATTTGTCGAACAAGGATGTAAGGCATCAGGAAGCCTGGAAAGGCCACAGCACCAGGAAGCCCCGCCTTCCTCTTAGTCTTTCAAGCTCTGTCTGCATCTTCTATTATGCTAATTCAATGCTCATTTTAGTTCCAGGAATGTTTTGCTTCAGGAAAGATAGGGGGCTCTCACAAGGCGACGCTAATTGTGTAAAATCTTGGTGCCCAGTTCCAGCTGGCCCTGGTGGTCTCAGAGTAAGACTCCTCGTTGGGGTTGAGAAAACACTCTGCATGGTATTCCCATAGCTGCTAGAGTCATGAAGCTTGTTCCCTGTTGGGAAACGCTCAATGCTGACTGGTCCCAAGAAAACACCCCCAACATGCGATAGATAACCTGTTACTAAAACACAACAAAGAAGCTTCATTCAGAGGTTTGAGTCAGCTTTAAATAAAATCAGGTTGGATTAACTACTTGCAGAAAAATGAAACAGAACCCATATCTCACACCACACACAAACATTAACTTTTAAATATTCAAGCTAAAAGGAGAAACCTCTTATAAGAAAACATAGGGATCTTTTGAACCTAATTTAAAATAAACAAACAAAAGATTATCCAATACAACTACAAATGCACGAACAGCAAAGGCACATTAGATAACTGTAACTTCAAAAAAGTTACCTCCTTATGTTCATCAAAAGATGTTACCACAGAGTGAAAAGGACAAGCTACGGACTGGGGATCAATCACCCTCAACACAATCGTTACGGTCATATCGAAAACTTCATCCAGAGTTAAGCAACCACTTCACAGAAAAGGACAAATGGTAAAAAAACAAAACAAAGCAAACCCACATGACAAGATGTTTGTGCTTATTAGCTGTTAGAGAGATGCAAATCAAAACGATGGTGAGGTCTCATCGGAGCCCTGCTACAATGGTACTGACTGGAAAAGAACACGGAAGAGAAAACAATAAATGCTGATAAGGATGTGAAGAGATTGGAACCCTTATCCAGTGCCACTGGGATGATAAAGCGTTATAAGTTAAGCACTATGTCAAACAGTATGGTGCTTTCTCAAAAATGAATGAATGAATGAATAATTCTAGAATGCCCGAGATTAAACAGAAGAGACAGAAACAGAAGCATACACCCTTATGTTTCTTGCAGCACTGGTCAGATAGCAAAAAGGTGAAGCAACTTATCTGCCCCATCAACAAATAAACACAATTTGATAAATACATACAACAGATTATACAGACAGAAATAATGATGTCTTTGAAACATAACATGAGTAAGACAGGAAGACATTATATTGAGCGGAATAAACCAATCATAAGAGGGGCAATGTATGATGTCACATCTATAAAAACAGAAAGCTAGGTTTATATACAGAGACCAATGTTCAGGGATGGGTGGGGAAAGATAAGGAGAATTACCTTCCAGATAGTAGACACCTATTTTTTTTTGGAAACAGGAAACATAACATTGAATGTGGGTAAAGTGTACACAACTTGGCCAAGGTAAATGCAGTCAGTCACTAAGAGGTATACAAAAAAAGGGAAAAGGATCTTTTGGTAATTGCTATGGAATATGTAATTTTGTAACAACCAAAAATATATGTGTGGGTATATTTTTATGTAGATGCGTAGGGCAAATCTGCTGGCAAAGTGTTACAAAGTAGGTGTCACTTGAATGCTCAAAGTGTGCCTGACTCAAACCAGAGTATTTTCCATAGCCTCGTATGTATGTAAAAGCTGAATAAGGAAGACTGAACCACTGTTGTAATTATGCTATATTGAATGTATTATGGCCTGCTGGAAGGACAGATTTATCTTGGAAGAACAATTTGAAGGCTACTTAAAAACCAGATGGTGAGATTCCATGTTGCTTACTTTGGATATGGTCCTAGGAGGGACCCAGTCCTGAAAAAGAACACTGTGCTTGGGGAAAGCGGAGGGTGAGCACAAAAAGAGGAAGGCCCTCGATGGCTGACAGTGACTGAGACAACAGGCTCAACTCTATCAACTATTGTGAGGATGCCAGAGGCCTGGGCAATGTTTGATTCTGTTATAACAATCCTATATAAAGTTTCCACGACTCTAATGGAGCAGAAAGCCTCATCTTTCTCCCTTTGCGGTTAGCAGCGCCAATATCTAATCCACAGCATCACCAAGCCTCCTTATATATGTTGTATGTATATGATTAGGTACAAGCATATGTATATGTATATATGTTTGCATTTTCATATATAAATAAAACCCATGGGGATACAATTACATATATGATGTTTAGATATAACTAAGGGATTGGTTTTGGGGTTTGAAAACTCAGGACAACTTGGCCAACATAAAGCTTATGTTCTACATCATAGTTTGGTACATGTTTGGGGTCTGAAAAGTTTGTGAGTAACCATCTAAATAAGACATAATTACTTGTTTCTACTTGTCCGACCAAAAGTGAAAAAAAGAAACCAACAATTCTCAAGAAGAAACTAGTCTACAGAACTAGTCGTATGTAAGAATTACGACCTCATTTATTTGACCAGAAGACCTACGTGATGCCTGGCTACCACTACCAACTTTCGAATAAAAAAGAGGAGAAAAATGGGCAGAACCTCATATTCTTTTTTTAACAATTTATTGGGGCTCATACAATTCTTTTCACAGTTCATACATATACATACATCAATTGTATAAAGCACATCTGTACAGTCTTTGCCCTAATCATTTTTTTCTCTTTTCTTCTTTTACATTTTATTAGGGACTCATACAACTCTTACCACAATCCATACATATACATACATCAATTGTATAAAGCACATCCATACATTCCCTGCCCCAGAACCTCATATTCTTAAAACGTCCTGACTTACTGGGCCAGTTGAGATCAGAGGATTCACTGAGACAATTGCCCTACAATATAAAATCATTTTATTGGGGGCTCGTACAACTCTTATCACAATCTATACATCCATCATGTCAAGCACACTTGTACATTTGTTGCCATCATCATTCTCAAAACATTTCACTGAAAACAAAAACATGATTTTGAAAATGAAAATAAAACTGATCAGGGAAATCATATGCAAAGGGCCATTGTTTGAGGGAAGAGGGAAGGAGAGTATATTTGAAATCAATCTCTTCCTGCAGAAAATTTTGCTTCATTTTTTCTCAAAGCTATTTTCACTCCTACAATGTTCTGATGTAGCAGATATGAAACCCTTGTGCACCACCAGGGCCATCTCAGGAAGGAACCAACACTGATGCTGACAGCACCTTGGAAATCACTCAAGGGGCCAAAAGCAAGTGCTGAGCGATGACAGGGTCTAATCAGCAAAAACAGATACATGTTGCTCAGGGTGTGAACTTGATTCTCACCATACAGGCAGATCAGGGTTCCAGGTACGCCAGGCAAACTGCACCAGCCCTCCAATTCAGGGCTCTGGCTTCTGCATCACCACTAGGGTGCTGCTGGCCTAGATGTGAACTCACTCACTTGGCCAAGGTCCTGCAGGGATAATGGGGCAATGGATTGTCTGGGCTGAAAGTATGTCAGGGGCCAGGAAGCCACATCCCTTTTCCCTTTGTAAGGGAAGCTAACTGGTCCAGAGGAGGATGTGGCTGTGGCTTTTATAACCCCACAAACTGCCAATACTTTCTTCACTGAAGTTCATATGACACAACTTCCTCATCTCAGGCTGGCCCCGAGCTGACACACAGTGGCCACTGTGCGTGCACGGCTGGAGCATGAGTATCCACGCACTCCACACTAAGTTGGACATGGAGTAAAGCATAGCAGCCACAGAGGTGAATCAACATACCAACCTATGCAAGGGCCACGGGTCTGGTTAGATGCGCCCAGGAAGAAGACTCAGCCACACTGTGATGTGAGAGGTGGCACCCGGGATAAAGGACGCTGCACATCTCTTTCTTGCCCAACAGGCCCAAACAACCGGTGTGATTCTCCAGGCAGAGAGCTGGGAGTGCAGACAATTCTCTGAATGTTCATGCCTGCTCTGGTCTGGATTCTCTCAGGGTACATCCTGCATGTACAGGCCCCAGCAAGACATTCCACATACTGAGAGAGAATGGTCGCCATTCCAAAGATGAGGAGGTAACTCACCCGAGCTGCTTGGCCTGTGAGTCAGCTGTGAACCCATTCTAGCCTCACACAGAGACTTCCTCCTCACCCCTAGCTTGCTAGGTACTGGTATCAGAAAATCTTGTCATAGCCTGATAGCCCTCCCTGAGGCCCCAGGGGCTCAGGAGGGACAGCACTGGGGTGTATTTCTTGGACATCTCCGGAGAGAAGACGTGAGGCCAGATTTCACAAGAGTCCATCAGGGGCTGAAGAGCTGGTGAGTTTAGTGGAGCTGACAGTGTGTCCACCTTCCCATCCCAGGCGTGGCAGGACTCTGTTTGTGGCCACCTTCAACAATGGGAGTGAAAGCTTAAAACAGCTTTCAACTTGTGCAAGTCTCCTCAGGAGGGGCACTTAATTCAAGGCCAAGCTCTCCATCTGTCAAGTAGTGGATGAGGCAGGTAGGCCAGCCTTGGAGCCTGTGCTGTCAGAGCCTGTGCACCTACTGGTCTGGGGGCTTTCCTTCTCCCTGTAGTGTACAACCCTTATGCAACTCTGAGAAAAAAGGGAGAACGGCTGGATGCTGGAGTCATCATCGTTGCCTCCACAACGTTCACCAAATGTGTGGTGTTTAATATCTATTGTTAAAGCAATTTGGACATAACATTACAAAAATGTTAATATTTAACTGTACAAAACACGACTTTGAGCAATGATTTAACAAATTCTTTCTAGTTTGTATATTGTATACTCAGAACAAAAGGTCCTTAATACCACACAAACAGTATTATAATTGAATTTAAAAATCTAAAAAGTTACAAGGAAAGATAATCATAGAAACAAATATACCAAAATGTTGCTCCAGGCACTATGATAAGGTAGGTTTCCCCATCACCTATCTTACCAGTCTTGTCTCCACTTTCTACCCGCGCTTTCACTTTCCAACAATTACCGCCTCCCCGCCACTCCATATTCAAACCTTTTCAAGGCAAAGGGGATCCCTCTGCTTACTGTGAGGCCTTCCTCCATGCAGGGCCCTTGTGGCACCAGCAACTCTACTCCCTGAACTGGCAGGTGATGCCTGCGCTGGGCTGCGCCACACTGCCCGGCTCTGTCCTGCTCCAGTCTGACTGCTCATCATCAGTCTTTGGCCATCCAAGCCTCTCCCAACACTGATGATATGATTGATTTTGTCCAAAAAAAAAATTTTTTTTGTGAAGTTCTGCAAAATTGGGCAGAAAGGAAAATAAGCTGATCTTCCTTTAGCTTATCAGCACAAATGACAAATACAACCTTTTACTTCTGATTAAGTGTCAGGGTTTCACTTACAAAACCCCAAACATGAAAACCATAAAGTATCTCCTCCTTCAGCTTTTTCCTAACACAGCATACCCCTCACCACAACACCCCAAACCAGGGCTACCCAGCTATACTCTCGGTGTCATCTCCTCCTCCCTGGGTCTCCCACGGCGGGGTCCCCTGCCCTCAGGCAGCAGTGCAGTCTCATCATGGACAGTTGTGTCATCATGTGGTGATACAACTCTGCCACGGAGTCACTTCAAACTCAGGGTGACCTATGTGTGACCGAGGAAAGGGCTGCCTGGTCTGTGTGCCTGAGTCCATCACCAATCCAGGGGGCTCATTGTCCAGCACTGCATCTGACAACATTCTGTACCCATGGGGCTTTCAGAAATCAATAGCCAGGCCTTTCTTCCCACTTTGTCTTTGTTTGCAAGTTCCATTGAAACCTGTCTACCATAGTGGACACTGCTGGTATTTGAATACTGGTGTCATAGCTTCCAGAGTCACAGTAACACACAGGACAAACTGACAGATGGGTGGTGATGTGCCCTTTGGGTACCCCCAAACAGAACCAACTTGAAACTTTTCTATGGTCTACTCTTACTTTGTCAGGACAGCATAAAGCAGTGGACCTGCGCCTCTCCCAACACACATGGACGACAACACAGTGACGTGCTCACTCCCAGGCCTTTGAGAGGTGTAGGACATGCAGTGGTGGTCCTCACTCTCTTCATTCATTTTACAGATCTGGTAAGGAACCATAAGGAACCATAAGCTGCTCAGGGTCAAGGTCAGACTGTGTCAGGGCTCCCAGCCATCTCACAAAGCTGGTTCTCAAGGATTAACACTTTGCAGAAGAGATAAGACAAGCAGAAGGAGCCGAACTAGAAAGAAGGGGTCCACTTTCTGACCTAGGCCTACCTGGCTGTGAAGCAGAGGTCATACTGGCCACACCCCTTACCCTTCAGCAGCAGAGTGGGACCAGGCCTGGACAGGCAGGTGAATGACACAGATACGACGAAGCACAACAATGCAAGGTGGACAAGGAGGTGCCAACTAGGGAGGTGTAGACGCACACTGCTAGCAGACAAAGGGACAACTCCAGCATGGAGCGGGCCTGAGCAATGACCTTTCTGGTCCAGCTGGAGGGACTTGGGACAAGCAAGGATAGGTTGGGGCTAGCTCCAGCTCCCTACTATCTCCTGGGGAAGACCCCATTAACCCTGCTGCTGTGCAGTCCACCACTCACTCTGGAGGAGGTGACAGGGAGTGCTGGTGTCCTCTCATGTCCTCGGAGATCATGGGAGTGAAAACCTGTGGACATGCTCTACTATAGGTTACAATACGACCAGTATGCATTGCCTGAATTACCTGCCACCAGGAGAGAGGTCTGGGTCAGGAGGATAATGGCAGGAGCACCTAGTGAGGCAGGGCCCAAGGAAGGGGAGCCCTGCAAGCAAGCGTGGGGCCAGCTCGCCTGGAGGAATCCAGCTTATATGTGCTGGGTTTCGGTCCCACTCATGCTGCAGGTTCCAAGGGCCTGGATGTAGGTGTGTGTGTCTGTCTGTAGTCAAAAGACAGGGAAAGAGCTCCCAATACCAGGGCAGAATCTCTCCTCTTTCTCCCATCTGACGATCCTATTCCATCTTCCACACAGGTGTACACATAGATATGTACACATTCACAAAGCACATGCACACCCCCACAGGCACACATACACACATGCATACACCCACAGGAACACACATAGACAAGCTGTGATAGTTAAGTTTGTTGTCAACTTGGCTGGGTCAGGATTCTCAGTGGTTTGCCAGCTAAGGCCTTGTCATCCCCCATGATCCGACCAAACACAATGCAATCAACTCCATAATGGGACCTGCTGTGAGCAGCCTACCAGCTCTAAAAAGATTACTCAGGTCACAGCCTTGATGCAATTGAAAGGAAGTTTCATCAGGGGTGTGGCTTACTTACTATATAAGTGGACACTGTGGGGACCTGCTTTTGCATTTTGCTGCACCTGGATCCTGCACCAGGCTCATCAACTGCTGAGTCTTTGAACTTGAGCCAATAGCCTGCTACACTGCCTTGTCAATCCTGGCAGCCAGCAGTGGCCTGTCATTTGCCAAAGACCCCAGCCTAACACATCAGCACGCACATAGGTTTGTACACACAATATGCATGTATATATCACACAGGCACATGGACCCAGACCCACGTTCCATTCATCTCCAAGTCCAACTATCCCCACCCACAACTGTCACCGACATACCCTGTGCTTTCCCCATGCCTGCCTGGTGAACTGGTCTTTCAAGTCAGCATGAAGTCTCCCCTTTTATGAAGTCTGCTCCAGTGGTTTCTTTGTTCCTGACGCCACAATGCAGTGTTTCTCTCTATATACAGCATGTAGACTGGTCCTGTATGCCAGGTTTGATATTTTTTGCCAGGGAACTGTCCCATAGCAACATCTTCAGAGGCAGCATGTGGCAGAGAAGGACTTGGTTCAACTTCTAGCGTCTCCATCAGTCGTCTGAACCAGTTTCCTCACCAGTATATTCGAGGGGCCTGCGTGTGCTTTGCAGGGATAAAGGCAGACACTGTCCATGACACTGACTCAAGCACATTGCTCTACACGTGCTGCTGAGCTTTTCTGCCACGAGTAGGCAGCAACACTGACTCAAGCAGGCCTGCCCTTACGGGAGACGTCTGTCTTTCCTGTGCCATGAAAAGTACAACAGGACATGTCCCCACCTCCTCCCTCATTTTGACTGTGAACTCATTCATGAAGCAGGAGAGCAGCTGGTGACAGAAAGCAAAGCTTCACTGGGTTCTAATTTAATTTTCACATACTCTTAAGAAGCTGTTATGATTTTCCCCATTTTATAGATAAGAATACAAGCTCTTGAGAATGATGCCACAAAAACTGCTCAGGGTCAGCTAATATCAGACAGAACTAGAACCCAAGTCCCCAATGATGTATTTTCTGACAAACTGCTGAAGGACAGAAGTGGTTTCTCTCTCTCTCATTTCGCTTTGACTGGTTCCATGAAGGACATGGAAGGGTGTGCAGGCTCAGTTTGGAATAAGCCTGTCCTCTTTCCCGGGCACCTGGGGTTACCATATTCTCTTTCCCCAGAGACTGTGTTGTGTCCTGGATAACCTGGATCTCCAGCAGAATGCCTGTGGATAAAGATTTGTAAGTTTCCATGTCTATCTATATAAGATATGCAGGACAAACAATCCCTAAGAGAAAATGGGACAGGTGGTTCTGGGGGGACATAGGAGAGGGTGGGGAGGGGGGGATGAGGGAACAAGAGATCTAAAAATGATGGAGAGGAGGCATGGTGGGGTTTGATCAAGTGCAATGTATCCAAGAGGAATTACTGAGAGCCAAGTGGAGGGTGAGCACACCAGCCTACATGATCATGAGGTGTCGATGGGATCAGGTATCAGCCATCAAAGACCCAAAACAAAGCAAAAAAAATCATATCGATGTGAAGGTGGGGGAGGACAGAGTGTAGACCCAAAGCCCATCTGTAGACAATTGGACATCCCCTTTCAGAAGGGTCACAAGGAATTGATGAGCCAGTCAGGGTGTAATATAGTACCGATGAAACACACAACTTTCCTCTGGTTCTTTAATGCCCCCCCCCCCCATTATCATGACCCCAGTTCTACATTCCAAATCCAGCTAGACCAGAACACGTACACTGGGAATCCAAGACAGATAAACCCCTCAGAACCAATAATGAGAGTAGTAATACTAGGAGGGTAAGGGAAGGATGGGGAGCAAGTACGGGGGAACTGATCACAATGATTGGCATATAACCCCATCCCAGGGGGACAGACAACAGGAAAATGGATGAAGGACGACAGCAGTGGGTGTTAAGACATGTTATATGTATGGATTGTGATAAGAGCTGTAAGAGCCCCCGATAAAATAAAATAGAAAGAAAATGTTTTGGAAATGTTGGTGGCAACATACCCGTATATACAAGTGTGCTTAATACAACTGAATGATAGAGGGTCATAAGATTGGTAAGAACCCCACAATAAAATGATTAAAAAATTTAAAAGATACCCCCAAACCCAAAAAAACCAATTTGTAAGTTTCCAAGGTTACTCCTTCTATCTACCCTCCTAGTCTCACCACAGCCAACAGGAAGTCCCTCCATGCTGCAGCAAGACAGGTGAGCAGCTGTGGGAAAGACATGTGGGAGGGTCTTTCCTTGGGGCATAAGCAAGGAAACCGAGAAGGGCCTGACATTATGCACACCCCAAAATGTAACGATCGGTTTTGTTTTTTAATTTCTGGGAAGTAGGTTTATATTTACATCTTTGTGACATCTTGTTTACACACACAAAAAATGTTAATTCTACAATTTGGAAAAATATTTTGAACACAACCATTTTAAGGGGCATTTGTGCTTTTGCATATTACCACTCCCTTTTCTTTAAGATCAGACTCCATTTTTATATGTTTTTTATTCTCTACATTTTTACAAAAGGACAAAAAAAACCTGTCTTGGAAGAATTCCAGCCAGAATGCTCCTTAGAATCTAGGATGATGGGACTTTGTCTCTGTGCTTTGGACATGTTGTCAGGAGAGAGAAGGGCAGTGAAGAAGAGGAAGACCCTTGACAAGGAGGGGTCACACAGTGGTGGCTGCGACAGCACGGGATGACAGCTGAAGGGCTCCAGCCTACGAATAATGGTGAGGATGGTGCAGGACCAGGTGGGGGGTGCTGTGTTTTGTTGCACACAGGGTCGATTGACAGCATCTCAAAACAACAGTTAAGCTACAGAGACCCTGAGGGGTGCAAATGGCTGGAGATTAAAGTATACCCAGAGGCACCTGAAAAGAGAGGCCTGGCAAAACACTTGCAAAGAGTTGGTCTTTGAAAACCCCACGGTGCACAGCCCTCCTCCAACACACATGGGACTGCGCCCAGCCAGGGTTGACTTAATGATTCTAAAACAAACAAACAAACAAACAAACTCATTTTAGCTACAGGTTTGCTGTAAGAAATCTGAACAGGAAAATTCGACTTACAAGAAAATTAAGTAGAAGGACGATTTCATATTTTCTAATCAGTTTTCACAAACGAATGGAGCTGCCCTTTGCATACTTTTCACTCTAACTGTGACTCTGGAAGCTCTGTTGAAATCAGGAAGGACGTGGTCCTGGGGGGGCGAAGCCTGGGAGGAAGGGGCATGGGTGGGGTGGGGTGCGGGGTGGTGCTTCCCAGGGGCTCATCAGGGAAGCCTCCAGAAGCAAATAGCTTTCAGCTGGCTCTTCTGGGCCCTTTTTGCAAAGCTTGCACTTTTGACATGGTTATTTTTGGGTCTTTGAGGGTGAAAAAAAAGAAAAAGAGAAAGCAATCCTTTTCCCAGTCCCAGGCTCAGCTGCTCCCTCTGCCCCAGCCCTGCTTCCTTCCTCCTCCCCAGGGGAAGAAGGAAGCAAGCGGCCCTGGAGCAGTCTTCCTCCCCGGCCCCCCCCCCCCCGCCCCCCCCCCCCCCCGTTTTGCTCTGTGCTCCTGGAGTATTGGAAGGGCTCGCTGCTTGCTGGTCTCTTTATACAGAGCGGGGAACATGGGGATAAAGAAAGCTTCAATTAGGCAGGCGTCCAATGTTTGGAGGGGGTGGGGCGGGGAGGTGTCTGAAGCTGCCAGTCTGATCCAGTGGTGGCTGAGAACAACCTCGAGGTTGTGGGCTTCCCACAGACTCCTACTGGGCCTTGCTAATCAAGCATTGCTTGGGTCTGGGATCCCTGCTCCATTCTCACAGGCAACACAGCTTCGGAATCCCGCCTGAGGCCAGCATCCCACACTCAGAGCAGGAGCCAGGGCGAGGAAGGTAGCTGGCTCATCTGCACAGTCCTCATTTCTCCTGGGCTCCCTGGATGTGGGCCTTGGGGGAAGGAGCTGGGCATGGGGGTTGGGGTGGAAGTGGGGTGCCAGGAATACAGAGCCCAGCTGCCAGCAGTCCTCCAGCCTGACACTCAGCCTTTCTTACTATTGCCATTCTGAGGCTGGAGAGATGAATGAGAGTAAGATCTTTGTTCCCAAGTCCAGGGGATGGAGGGAGAAGCACAGATTCTGTGGGGAGGAAGCAGGCAAAAAGACTGATGAGATCACCTGAAAGACATGGGGATTCAGGGGCTGAAGGAGCAAGAGGTTGTGTAGAGCAGGGTTGGGGGGGTGGGCACACTCTGATTGAGGCTGAGGGGAGTGATCTTTTCAGGCCCCCAATTATTCCAGCTAGTGTTTGGTCAGAGCTTTCACTTATAGCCTGTGGGCCAATGCCACTCTTTCCAAGGCATGAGATGGAAGAGAGGGAATCAGTGGTCAGGTGGCCCCCCTCAACCCCTGCCCCGCCAGTTCTAGCTGTGTTTCCTTCCCACCTCTCTGCAGCCAAGAAGGGGTTAGAGGAGGAAAAGAGGAGGGGAGAAGGCAGAAGGGCAGAAGGGCAGGAGGAGGAGAAAGGGGAGGGAGGAGGAAGTGGGAAGGGGAGAACAGAGGAGGCAATGAAGGAGAGGGGATGGGTAGACAGAAAAAGCGGAAGGGGTGGGAGGAGGAGGAAGGTGGGAGAGGAAGAGCTTGGAGAAGTAGGAATGCCACCTCCCAGCTCATCCCCAGTACTGGTTCTAGGTTAACAGTTTAAGGAAAAAACAACAAAAACCCAGCACCAGACTACAGCAAAGCTGTGGCCACTGGGTCCCTTTTGACTCAGAGCCCCTACAGGCTAAACAAGGCCGTGTTCTTCCTGGAGGCAAGGGGCTGAGCTCTCTCTCAGAACCACTGGTGGGCTCCCACAGCCAGCCCAGCGCTTAACCATGTCACCACCAGGGCTCTTCAGAAGAGTGAAACTGGTTCTGAAACAAGATCATGTGGTTATCTACAGGCTTCAAATGAAGCAGGCTGCCTCAATTCTCGGATCATTCATATAAACTTCTGAGATGCACCTCAAAAAGCAGCCCTGAACTTCCCAGGACAGAAGCAAGAGAAAGTGGGGGAGCCTAGGGCACTACCATAATTTGGCAGTGCACACCACTGCTGCTGCCGCTGCTTAGTGCACAGCCTCCGCTGGCAGGCAGCTCACTGAGCATGGCGCTGACAAGGGGAAAAAAGCACCAGGAATGGCCAACAAGAGAGGGCAGCTACCTGAATTCCAGAATGCTGTGAGAACATTTCAACAGAATTTTAAAAATTAGAACGATAGGTTTCTTAAACACTCACAGTTATTGTGTGCCCTTGAGTGGACATTTGAAGTCTCACAGAAGCACACAAATATACACTCAAGCAAGGGGTCCCTTGAGTTTACTCTTGGGACCGGAACCATGAGCCTCAGTGACCCTTCAGCTGTGACACTTTACTCAACCGTTTAAGATCAAAAGGGTGGCATTTACTGAAGGACAAAAAGTTAGGAAAGGAGGAGGGATGGAAACAAGAAGCGGGATAAGTGATTGGGCGTGAAGGGGACCGAAACGGATGAATTGAAACAAAATGTGCATCAACGGCTGAATGTTCAAACAGTGATCTGCTCTGTAGACCTTCATCCAATTCACAAAGAAAAGTTACTAAACAAATTTAAAGAGTCTACCAATCAAGATATTAACTAGTTTTCAACCTCAGTCATGAAAGACTACTTAGTGGGTGATTTTGTCTTGTGCTTTTTTTTCCCCATGTAATTTATTTTAATTGAGGTAAAAATATGCTCAAGAAAACATTCTTCAATTCCACAACTTCTACATGTATAATTCAATGCTATTGATTATACTCTTCGTGATGTAAAACCACTATTGATATCGTTTTCCAAATTATTCCGCCACCATTAACATAAACTTAGTGCTCCCTAAACATACTCTTCTTTCACTCATAGTAACCACTGACCAAGTTTGGCTGGTTTCCTTTCCTTTTCTTCTTTCTTTCATTTTCTTGATAAAATATAGGCTTTTAAAAAGCAGAGTATATACACCATCACAATCAGTTCCAGTGCTCCCTCCCCCTCCCCCTCCCCCATTCACTGTTTGCTCTCCAGATCCCCTCACCCACCCACACATCCCAATAAACCAGCATCAGTTATTGTCTCTATGTGTCCATTCCTTCTGTGCGACACCAACTGGGAAGCCCAAGAGAAACCATTGAGAACAAAATGAAACTGCATAAAGGAAATAATAACAAAGATAAAAATAAAGAGTAAGAAAGAAAAGACCACAAACAATATTTTAAAAGCCAGAGAAGTAATTTTTGTTGTAGAACAAGAGCAATAGTTGAGCTGAGAGCAAATTCAGGTTGGGTCAAGAGGGAGCTCAACTGACCAAGTACGTCATAGCATGGTTTGGTCCACCACAATCAAGTTTACAATAATCTCTGATAGTAAAGGTATTTGAGTCCCTCACCTATGGCCAGAGAGGATCTGTCAGAGGCTAAATCTGACTAGTTAGACTGCAGATAGATTTTGGGTTCCCACTGTCCTCCACGGCCTTTTACAAATCGGGTGTGTGCAATTTAAGCCCTGATACTTTTCCCTTCATCATGTTTGGATTTTTTTCATCCTCATCTTTGGATCCCCCAGGCTGGTGTGCTTCTTCTATGTGGGCTTAGTTGATGCCTCATTGAGACACCCTCACTTAGACACCTCCAGACATTGTTCTAACTGGTCACCAGCACCATCTGCTTTCTTCACCACACTTTGCTGCAACGCCCCTATCTGCAGTGATCTCTTCATGCAGGGGAGTCTGGAGCAGGGCTATCCTATTAGAACTAACTGTCCCGGGTGGGAGCCCTGAATCCATCTGCCGGGCCACAAGTTATGAACCGCTTCAATTTACTTTGGGGGTCATCTTGTGACAAAATAAAAAACCACCCACCACCAAAAAAAAGAACAAACAGAAGGCCGAAAACTAAAAAGAAGTGAAGAAACAAAAGGCAATCATCCTCTCAGGGTATAAGGAAGAGCACTGATAACACCAATAATTCACCCAAGATACTGTTGATAAGGAGTTTGAGAATAGTCCAACTCTGCGCTGCAATGAGTTTTTGCTCGGTTTACATTGAGTTTGGGGGTTGGTGCTAGGGGAAATTCTCCTGTACCATTTCTTACAAGGGAAGATTCTTTCCAATCAGATTAAAACCTGTCATATTAATGCAGGGGAAGGATTGAGGTAGAGTATGTGGTGGTTCTGGGTCCCCTTTCATTGCACACTCATGAAACCAGAGGCCCGACCCAAGGTCCAATGACCACTATTTCCAGTCTTGGGGTGGTCATCCTTTGCTTCCTCTCCCATCAAGGAATTTCAGTCCTAAATCCAAGGGTACAAGTAGTTTTGAGTTAGGGCCCAATTCGTTCAGTCAGGCTTCCACATCAAGTCCTTCTGGTGTGGCCCTATGTTGCCTGTAAAGTCAGCATCTAAGGTTATCACAGTGCTTAGTCCATCATGTGGTTCACCAAGAGTTGGGTAGGAACATATTCGTAGTGTCTATGCAGGAATATCTAATTGGGTTTATTCTTCCCTTAGGTTCCTTACAATTAATGTTTAGTATCCCTTCCCAGTGTGAGATGGCTCTACCCCATTTAACCACCACACCCACCAACAGAAATATCAGCGGTTCCTCTGAAAGGTAGAAGCTTCCCCTCCTGGTCTGAACTTTGTTTTCCAGTAAGGCTCCCCTCTCATTCCTGTCAAGGGCCTGTTGATTTGCCACAGCTTTGTCTCAATGTTGTACGGCATCTTCTCCCTCTCACCCCTTCTTGAAGGAGTGACCCCAGGCAGTGTGAGGTCTTATGAAGTACACATAGGGGAGTGGTGCACAGTTCACAGCCCATAGGCAGACTTTCTACCCCACTGGGAATTAGTGTTTTCTTGTTTCCCAGTGTTCCACCGTGAACATACTTTATTTCTGGCATCAGGGGTACAAACCACAAACCGCCATCTCTTTAGCCCCTCTCCCACCCACTCCCAGCACTTTGAAAGTCTGTTCTCAGCCCTACAATATTCCTCCTCTGCCTGAGGTACCCTCCACCTCCATCACAGTTGAGGCCTTATTTGGGTCCTGGTGACATAGTGGTTCTTATGCATCAGGCTACTAAATGCAAGGCCGGCAGTGTGAATCCACCAGCTGCGTTAGACGGACGAGGCTTTCTACTCCTGTGAAGTTAGCCTGGAAAACCGACAGGGTCAGTTCCACTCTGCCCTTTGGGTCTCTGCAGGACGTTGGCAGCAAGGTTTTTGTTTGTTTGTTTGTTTTTTAGTTTGGGGAAGAAGTGAACCGGCCAGTCTGATAAAGGTGGCCAGTAGGGTGTGTTGGCTGCCTGTCTCTTTTCTCTCCTGTGTTCCTGAAACCCAGAAGGCTCCCTTGTGGCTCTTGCACTTCACTATTTTCCGGTTAGACTGGGAGTTCCTAGGGGGTCGGGAGGCTGTCTCACCTTGGATACCCAGCTTGCCAGTGGCATACACAGCAGCACGTGATGAGGGAATGGATCCATTCACCTTCTCTCGTGGTTTCTAAAGATCCCCAGGAAAATATGCCCATTGCTGTGAGCCCTGGTTGTACTTTTCCAACGCAGCCAGTTATCAGCTGCAGAACCTGCCCAGCACAAGACAACAAGGATCTTATTGTTGGTCACAAGTAGGTGACTGGGCGGGTCGGCAAAGGGCTTTATTCACAACAGGTAAATTTGATAAACTGCCTCCCTCTAACTTTTCCAAAGCAGCAATCATTAACTCTTCTGTTTCCAGAAGAGAAGCTAGGATTATTAAAGTATTACTTTCCTCATAAAAGGTACTGACAATAAATACGGATTCTACACATAATTCAGAAGGTGAACAAATGTGTACCCCACAATAAGTATGTTCACACATGTACATATTTCCAAACATGTGTGCATGCATGTGCACACACAAACACCATCAAGCACATGCACACAGCCTACTACGCATACTCATAAACACACCATCATGTATTTGCATGCACGCACTGCTAAATATACACCCATGTGCACATGCAGACTGCTAAGTACATAGATAAGCACTTACACATCCTGCCCAACATATTTGTGTGCATCACATGAATGAACGCGTATGCACTTGAGTGCCCTAGCAAAATGCAGTATGTACAGTATGACCTACCAAGGACAAATCAAGGGCAGAACGCCAAAAGAACAGTCACAGAAACAAATGGGGTGGGGAAGGAAGGCAGGAGCTGCTGCTGCCCGGTGTGAAGGCAAGGCATGAGGGAGGAGGCAAGTTAACCATGGCGGACTGAGCACAGCTGAGTGCTCTTTTAGTTTCCTTCCAACTCCCAATAAAATGACTATGGCGGAATTGGGGGTAAAAAGTATAAGCTCCAGGATAAAACTGAAGAGGAAACAACTCCAGACAGAAGGTATGGTGTGTTAGTCTGGGTACTTTAGAGAAACAAATCCATAGAAACTCATGTTTAAGACAGAGTTTTATATAAAGGTTAAGTGCGCATCAAGAAAACATCCCAACCCAGTGCTGCCCAAGCCCACAAGTCCAACACTAACCCATATGTCCAACACCAACCCACAAAGTCCTCCTCCATCTAACAAAACAGACGCAATGATGCCGACTGCAGGAGGAAAGCTGAGTCAGTGAATTCATAAACATCTCAGCGCTGGCAAGGGTCTTCACCCAGGGCTGCATACAGGGTAGGTCCATGTGGCTTCTCCTTGGGGATGTCTTGCAGGAAGTGAGCCTTGCAAGCTAAAGCAGGGAACTGGCTAAAGCAGCTGCACCCTGGTCTGGCCCTCAGAAAGCAAGAGACTCGAAAGGCGAAGCTCACTAAGCCATTTATCCCTCTGCCCGTCAATTAACCCCACATGTGTTTATGGGCCAGGTTGGCACATTCAACTAACTACCTCATATGGGTAGTATTTGGACTGGAGGAAGTAGATGGGGCTAGGTAGAGCAGGAAGGACCAGCACAAAGCTGGAAGCATCGGGCCTCTCTGGGAGAAGAGACAAGTGCCTGTGTGGGAACACTTAGATCCCAGGTGCAGCTTGAAGCAGGTGGCAAACCACAGGGAGCCTCCTGTAAGGCTCTGCAGTTGGGGTGAGTGTCAGGCCCAGGGTGGGGATGGGTGGAGGGATAAAGCGCAGGTGATCCCATAAAGTCTGCTTCCTGAAATCTGAACCCCAGCCTCAAGTCACCCAGCTTCCCTTTGCTCCCCATTCCTCCGATTGAAGAGGAGACGATCTAGGGAAACCAGACAAGGTAGAGACAAAGACTTCCTAAAACGAACATTGTCCCTACATTAAAGATGAGGGGCTTTGTACCTGGAGACACTCAATGGTCTCCCCTAAAGCAGCTAGTTCTCTTCCTGACTGTCCCCTAACAGTCAACCCCACCCTCAGACAAATATGTGGCTTTTAATTTTCAAAAAATGAACTCACAACCAAGGATTGCCACTCCTCTGAGGAGGGCCCAGTCAAAATAAACAGAAGAGGGGACGAAGGAGAACATGAGTCAATGCTGAGATAAGAGACATTTCAAAACAGCCAGATTCATAAGAGAGAGGGCTGTCTCCATGAACCATGGATAACATGTTATAAAGAAAGGAACATACAGAAAACACGGAGGTCTAAGAAACTGAAAACACAGAAAAATAAAGATCCAACAGGTTTTAAGATAAAGTTAATCTGAAAAATGTTGCCTTGGCAAATGTTATAAGTAATTTACAATAGTTAAAAAAGGGAGATATAGTGGAATCTCAGGCAAGACAAAGTGACATAGAAAGAGGATCTGAATCAGTCCTGGAAAACAAGCAAATAACATGAGTTTCGGAAAGAGAAGAGCAGGGAAATTTCCGAAGCAGGGCGGGAGAAATACAAGACAACTTTACTTTCTTGACCTATAGGCTAGGCTGTATGACGCCGGAGGGGTGAGCAGGGTTCTAGCTCTGGGAAGGAAACAAATCCACATTGGGTCGAGAGAAGCCCCAAAACTTTCCAGAGAGAAAATTCACTTCATTCATAAAGGATCAGGAATCAGATCCTTGGTTCAGCCTGGGATCTTTCAAACTTCTCAATGGCAACAGTGAAGACAAAGCAATGTCTTCAAAATTCTACGCTGTCAAATTCAGGTCCAGGAGCCCTGGAGGCACAGTGGGCAAGTGTTCAGCTGCTAACGGGCAGGTCAGCAGTTTGAACCCACCAGTTGCTTAGCAGGAGAAAGGTATGGCAGCTTGTTTCTCAAAGGATTTACAACCTATGGAGTTGAGTACTATGCTGTCCTATAGGGTTACTACTAGTCAAAATCTGCTAAATGACAGTGGGTTTTTGGTTTTATTTTTACAGTCAGTTCAGCTACCAATCATGGGCGTGTGGAGGCAGAAAGGCACTTGTAGACATGCAAGGTCTCGAACTTGCCTTCCCACCTTTCCCAAGATGCTTCCCCAAATGGGGAGAGAGCAATGTAGAGCACACACAGAAAGAGACAGAATTCCTAGGATAACAGGAGAGGGTGGAAGGTACAATTCTGTCAGAAAGTTTGAAGTTCTATGAGAAATAATTAACTTGAATAGCAAGGAAAACCGCAAGTCGCATGAAGGAAATATATACTCATAGTTCAATACAGAGTTTAAAGGTGTACACTTTGTATAATAATTTAAACATAATGACAAAACCTCAATATTTCATTCACTATAACTTTATTGGGAGGCTGGAGGAAGGGTTAGAAAACTTGGGTGAGTATGTGCCTATACATACTTGTACATATGTGTGTGTGCCACAAAACTAGGTAGGTGAAATAATTACATCTTTTTTATTTAAATCATTTATTGGGGGCTCACACAACTCTAATCACAATCCATACATACGTCAATTGTGTCAAGCACATTTGTACATTTGTTGGCCTCATCATTCTCAGAACATTTGCTTTCCATTTGGGCTCTTGGAATCAGCTCCTCATTCTTAATTTTGTGAAAGAATTACATCTCATCCTACAGGGTATACATAACACATATAGTTATGAAGCACACTGGTTGGGAAGGTGGTGTTGCTGGGTAAGTATTGGAGGAAAAATGAGGCTATTTGCCCCATAAAGATATGCAGCCAGGAACGGATCACAATTGTCAACGTCTAACACTCCCCCGCCCCCAGGCCAAATCCGGGGAGATGACCAACAGAAACATGGGTTGGTGTAAAATATGAAAATAATAATAATTTATAAATTATAAAGGGTTCATGGAGGAGGGAGGAAAAAAACGAGCTGATACTTAGGGGTCAAGTAGAAAGAAAGTGTTCTGTAAAGGATGATGGCGACATATGTACAAATGTGCTTGACACATGGATGTATGGACTGTTGTGAGAGCTGTAAGAGGCCCCAATAAAATGATTTAAAAAAAAAAGATCTACAGCCTTGGAAACCTACCTATATTGGGTCACTGAGAGTTGGCTAAGAACTGCAAGGCCAGCAGTTCAAACCCACCAGCTGCTCAGCGGGACACAGTTGAGGCGAGCTACACTGTCAGAGAAGGGCTGGACTGCTAACCATAGGTGGGCAATTCAAGCTCACAGGTGACTCTGAGGAGGAAGGTGGGACTGTCTCTTCCATAGATTCCTGGCCTCAGGAACATGAGGTGGTGCCACTCAGTGGGAACCGACTCCATGGCAGGAGGTGGTTGTTGGGTATGAGTTGGAATCAGTTCAATGATTGGGCTTTGCTTCGTTTTTGGTTTATAAACTCAGTATCTTAAAAAATCCAATGGAAAGAAATGGGGAGCTAATAATGGGTGCAAGAATGAAGAAAACCTTATAAAACTGGTTGGGATGATGATTTGCACAACTCTTTTTAATATATTTAAACCAATGAGTTAGATGGTACGTGAATTATATGCTTTACAAACACTTTTAAAACAATCCGAGAACTAGCAACATACCCCGATCATTTACAAACCCAGAAGACGGATGGATACTAAAATATGTTGTAAGAGTTGCAAGTGGCTTCCTCTAGGGCAGGAGTGGGCAAACCCATGAGACGGAAGAGCCAGCCCTGTCCCGCACAATTTCAAAATTACTCGAGAGCCAGAAACATACTTTAACAAACAAATGAAACCACCATGATCTGAATAATAGCCTTAACATTTTTTCAATTTTACTTCAGAGACGCATGTATGTACTATGAGAGCCCCATCTGGCTCAAGTTCTGCAGTTTGCCAACCCCCTGATCTAGGGAACAGGACTCAGGAGAAAAGAGGGGCAGGGCAGAGACTGATGGCTTAACTTCTACTGTACACTTTAGAGTATACTTTTAAGACTAGGCACATGTTTTATTTTGAGAAAAAACAAAACAAAAATATGAAAGCCTCATGGTACCTTAAAAATTCCCATCTGGCTCATTTTCAGCCTCACAGGTGTCAGTGACCATAGTAATATCCCAGGGCAAACACCGAGCTGCAGGGAGGGGTGTGGGTATACACGATGCATGGCTGTTAGTTGCTGAGTTGGCCCTGACTCATGGCGACATCATGCAGAAGAGAGCGAAACACTGCCCGTTCCTGTGACACCCCCCTAGTCCAGTACAGCTTGAATTATCATGGGGTTTTCACAGGAGGATTTTCAGAAATAGATTGGCAGGTCTTTCTACATAGTTCATCTTAGTCCAGAAGCTCCACTGGAAACTCATCGGCATTATGGCAATATACAAGCTTACACTGACAGATGAATGGTGGTGGTATACCCAGGTGGACTTGCCAGGAATTCAACACAGGTTACTGACAAGAAAGCTGAGAATTCTACCATGGAACCCTATTCGGATGCTGCTGTTAGGGGCCAATAAGTTGCTTCCTCTCCTAATAACCTTATGTACAGCAGAACAAAATACCATCTGGTCCTGCACCATCCTCCAGGCTCTAGGGTCTGCATCCTTTTTGCTATCCCTCTTCTTTACTAATAAGCATGATGTCTTTTCCCAGGGACTGATATTTCCTGATAACATGCCAAATGTACGGGAGGCTAAGTCTCACCATCCTCGTTTCTGATGAGCATTCTGGCTGCACGCACTTCTTCTGAAACAGACTTGTTTGTTCTTTGGCAGTCCATGGTACTTTCAATATTCTTCGCCAGCACCGGAATTCAAATACATCGATTCTTCTTTAGATTCCCTCATTCTAACTTCCACATGCATATGAGGCAATTGAAAAATACCTGGCTTGGGTCAGGTACACAGTAGTCCTGCCTGAAGGTGACATCTTTACTTCTCAATACTTTCAAGCAGTCTTGTGCAGCAGATTTAGCCAAGGCAACATGTCCTTTGATTTCTTGACTACTACTTTCACGAGCACTGACTGTGGCTCTAAACAAGATGAAATCCTTAACTTTTTTTTTAATCATGATGTGACCTACTGGTCCAATTGCGAGGGTTCTGGTTTTCTTTACACTGAGTCATAATCCATATTGAAGGCTGGAGTCACTGATCCTCATCAGCAAAGGCTTCAAGTCTTCCTCACTTGCAGCCAGCACGACTGTGAGACCTGCACATGGCAGGTTGCTGACAGGCCTTGCTTGCTTCAATCCTGACACTGAGTTCTTTGTCATATCGTCCAGTTCCTCAGAGTATCTGCTCAGCACACAGACTGAGTATGGTATATTATGTACACATTATGTATATTTCATACCCCATAAAAAGTTACTGCCTGCCACCACTGAGAATGTATTCCAATAAATTCAGAAACCTGGAAGAAACGGTCACCTTTCTAGACACACGCTACCCATCTAAATGAACACAGACGATGTAGAAAACCTCAACAGACCCACAACAAAAGAAGAAATGGGTCAGATCATTTAAAAGCTCCCAACTGAGAAAAGACCAGAACCAGATGGCTTCACTGGGGAATTCTACCAAGAATTCAGCTAAGAGAAGAATCAATACGAATTCTTTATCTATCTATCTATCTATCTATCTATCTATCTATCTATCTATCTATCTATCTATCTATCTATTGCCACTGCCCTCAGCCCCCAGGCATCGGCCCAACCGGCCAGCCCAGGGGAGCCACAGTGTCACCCACCGCCCAGGAGGGCCTGGGGAGCAAGGATGGGATCATCAGTGGGCACAAATTCTATACAAACGATTCCAGAATTTAGAAAAGGACAGCCAACTCCTGAACACTCAATTTTCTGAAGCGAGGATGACATTCATGCCAAAACCAAGCAAAAACATTAACAGGGTAGAAAACTACAGACCAATATCCCTTACGAACATAGAAGTAAAAATTCTCAATGAAAACCCAACCAAACAAAAATATCCTAGCCAATAGATTTCAACAGTATAAAATCTGGCTAGACCAGAGCATGTACACAGGTACAGATAAGAGCTGGAAACACAGGGAATCTGGGACAGATAAACCCCTCAGGACCAATAATGAAAGTAGCCATACCAGGAGGGTAAGGGGAAGATGGGGTAGAAAGGGGGAACTGATTACAAGGATCTAGGTATAACCCCCTCCCTGGGGGACGGACACAGAAAAGGGTGAAGGAAGACCTCAGACAGTATAAGATATGACAATTAAAAAAAATAAATTATCAAGGGTTTGTGAGGGAGGTAGGGGGAAAATGAGGAGCTGATACCAAGGGCTCAAGCAGAAAGCAAATAGCAAATGTTTTGAGAATGATGATGGCAACAAATGTACAAATGTGCTCGACACAATGGATGTATGTATGTATGAATGATTTCTTTATATGTGTATGTATGATTTAAAAAAAGGAAAAACAATCAATGTACTCCGCCATCGAAAGAAAAGATAAGCACTATATGATCATAGAAATGCATCATATAGAGAATAGGCATTTGATACAAGTTGATAAAATCCAACACCCACTCTTGATACGAACACTCAATGAAAGAGGAATGAAAGGGAAATTTCTCAACACAATAAAGACTAGACCAGCAGTACCAATAGCCAACACTGCACCCAAATGGGACTGAGAACATTCCCCTAGTGAACAGGAACCAGATAAGGTTGTCCTCCATCACCACTCTCATTCAGTATTGTGCTGGAAGTCTTAGCCAGAGCTATTAGGCACTAAAAAGAAATCAAAGGTATCCAACCTGTCAAAGAAGAAGACATAAACCTATCTCTACTTGCAGATGACATGTTTCCATATGGAAAGAAATCCCCAAAGACATGACAAAAATTTGGTGGAACAAAGGAAAGATGCAGCACTATGGCCGGAAATGAGATCAACCTACAAAAATCAAAATGGATTCCTGTGCATTAATGAAGAGAGCTCCAAAACAGAAAAACAAACAAAAAAATCCCCCAAACCATTACCAGTTACAATTGCTACATGAAAGAATTAATATCATCAGAGAAACAAAAGACTTGTACCAAAACCCCTAAAAAACACGACTCCAAGAACTCAAAAGAGGGCTACCTTAATAGAAGAGTATTCCATGTTAACGGGGGGAAGGCTTAATAGTGTGAAAATGTCAGTACCTGAAAGAAATCTATAAATAATAATGCAATTATGACCTAGATCCCATCTTCATTCTTCAAAAAAAATGGAAAAACTAAATGCCAAGTTTATATGGAGAGCAAAGAGACCTTCTTAAGAACAATAAAGAAAGCGGCTTTCAAAACCCTGTACACATCTCACAATCCCAAACCCAGGCAGCCAGAGTGCTCCACATGGAGGTCAAGCGGGTCTCTGGAAGAGGCCTGGGAAGCCGAGTCCACCCACTGGCTTCTCGACTTCCTTGTCTATCACACGTGAGGACTACATGTTTCCAAGAACCATGCTAACATTCTCCTGACCCCTTCATACAACTACCTAAGTAACTGTGATTAGGACACGAGAGGTGCTGGGTGGAGTTTCTCCTGAAAATCCACTGGAAATTGGGACAAGGCAGGCATTTCCCCCATACCCGGGCATAAGCCAACCCCCACCAGCCCACCCAATAAATTCTTCAGATACTAGTCATCTCAGGGAGTTGAGGGCAAGGGGGTGGCCCAGCCCTTTCCTTTGCATGGTTACCTCTCTGTGCCAGCCCAGTACACTGAAGGCATTTAGAAATCTGATGAGTAGCAGACAGCCCAACCACACCCTGCAAAGAAAGGTGTAAGGCTATAGCTTATCCTGCTGTCTCGGAGAGTTCTTCAAACATTAACCAGGGAAAGCTCCCAGATTCCTGAGTCAGAGAGGTGACTATAAGCCCAACTCACCATACAGGAACTAAGCCCAAATGCTCCACTCGTAGTGCCTTTGACCCCTGGCTCGATGTGAGAACTCTACCCAGAAAACACCCTCGTCATGAGCAAGCGACTGTTCTACCACAGGGCCATGCGGAGGGTCAAACGTGAACACACTGTGACTGGGACACAATTTTATTTTACTTCTACATCTATCACAGAGCCTAGCTGGTTCCCAAACATGCAGACATCTACTTGGAGGAAGTGAGCCTCAGGCTCCTGATCCAGTGACAGCCCCTGGAAGGACACAGTGTTATGTTATTCCTTTATATGTGGTCTCTCTGGGATTGAGTTTAAAATTGGGCCCAAAAAAACTTGGCCAAAATGGTTGATGGATGGGGCCATAATCTTTTAAGGGCAGGTGGATTACTATGCACATTGGGGGACTTGTGGTTTACTGAGGAGATTGGTTAGCTCTTGATCTGGTTGAGAGGGGGATGGAATGAAAACAGAATATAAGGGCCAAATAAGAGCCCAGGGTGGAATTCATCCTTTGGACCTGGGATCCTTGTCCAATAACCTCCCAATTCCTTCACCTTGGTACTCTGTGAGCTTAGCTGGTACTAACATGCTTATGTGCCTCGTATATTAGAAGAGGCACAGATCCAGCCTTGCCAGGATGACAAGTAACTCTACACTCCTCATGCCTCCCTGCGGCTGGCTCTTGCATACAGCCTGCACACTGAGGGGCTCATCGAGTCAGAGAGGCTGCCAGAGCTGGAGTACCACTTTTCTCCAGGCCTTCATATTCTAATCTGTCAAAAAAGGACTTGTTTTTTAAGGTCCTCTCCTATGCTGACAATACAGGATTCTGATTATCCTTAAAACAGGTAGTCATGGAAGAAAGGAGAAGCTGAGACTCTGGTTAGACTTGTTTCCTCGGGCCATCTTTCATCCTTCCATCTTCTGGGCATTGCTGTTCTCTTTCCCCATCTTTAATGGGAGCCCTAGTGGCACAGTGGGCCACTAACTTCAAGGTCAGAAGTTTGAACCTCCCCGCTGCTCCCTGCGAGAAAGATGAGGCTTTCTACGAGCATAAAGATATACAACCTCAGAAACCCAGAGGAGCAGCTTTACCCTGGCCTATAGGGCTACAGTGAGTTGGAATTGACTCATTGAACGTGGAGTTTGGTTTTGAGTGAGTACGTCTGTGTCATGTCTGACAGAAGCACCCAGGAGTACTGTCAATCCAGCTGAACATTCCAGAGCCCCAAACTAGAACTGAATAAAAAAATACGTATGACAACAAAGTGACAAGGCAACCATACACCACTGACCCAGGGCTCACTCTTTGGCTATGCTACATTAGCTCTTCAGCCTTCTGAATGGAGCCTACCAGAAAAAGCCAACCCACTATTCTGCTTCCAAAGCAATTTGTATTATTAGCTCCCTCTGATGACTGACTATGGTAGGCTGAATAATGGTTGACAAAGATAGCCACCTTCCGATGCTAAGCACCTGTTGTTACTTGGCGGGGGGGGGGGGGGGGGGGGGGGGGGGGGGGGGGAGGACGACGACAAACAAACAAACAAACAAACTGTAAAAGAAATTTGCAGGATGATAAAATGAAACTATTAATCTCAAAATGCCGTCTGTAAAACACTCTCACCTTGACTGGCATTTCTAAAATGCTAACCCTGGAATCTTCAAAGAAAAGATTCTTTCAAAAAGTACTGTGTGGAAGGGAATAGGGAGGGGATTAAGGCAGAATATGTCAAAGCTACTGATCCACAAGGAAGGCCTTCAGGGTCTGGCTCCTCAGGCTGTGCTATAACCCACAGCACCGTTATTTCTCAGGGAGGCTAGGTGAAAGACCTGGTCAGGCCAGGCAGAGCTGGGCACATGGATCTCAGAACCTGAGTGAGGGCCGAGAGGGGAAGGGGAAGGTACTCTGCTGTTTGGCTTCACACTGATTAACCCTGTGCGTGCCTGTATGCCTGCACACACACATGGGCACATGGCTCCAGACACTTGGCTTTGCTTTTTCAATCCCAAATATGTTTATTGCTAAACCCCATAAAACAAGTCTTCAGTAGTTCTTGCCCTGCTGCTTCGCAATTAGTTTCCTAACCAATTATCCTCAGCTATTCCCGTTCCTAATGCCCAAAGTCATCTCTCTCCCTGCAGGAGGGAGCCACTAGCCCTTCCTCACACAGCACCATGCACAGCAGGGTGGCAGCCCTGTTCAGAGGCTGTTCCCCCACGCTTCAAAGATACCTGACAAGGTGCCAGCCACAGCCCATCTCCTCAGCTCCTTCCTAGCAAACCAGTGCAGGGTGCGTGTGGGCTGGAGATACCACTGACAGTCAGGATTGCGGTCCCTGCCACCCCATCATCTCTTCCCACTATTCAAAGATGTGCCCAGGGCCAAGGAGCTGGCAGATGACACTCAGTTGGGCATGACATGAGCTCTTTTCCAGCCCCCTCAGTTAACTGTGTGTGTGTGTGGAACAGGCGTACCTAAGGACAGATCACAGGAAGCAGCTGGTGGCCACTTTGCCATCCCAGGTCAGCTGTGCTGCATCACTGCTGGCCAGCACAAGGCCACCACACGCTCACACACTGGCTTTCACAACACACCCACACCAGAGAGGCAGTCAGGGAGGACCGCTGACTCACCAATCTAGTAGCTGATACAAAGCAGCATCATTCATTCCCCATCTCCAAAGGTCAAAGGCAGTCCCTGTCTGGGAGAATGAGACAGATACTTCTACTGTTTTCCTGGGGCCAGGGACACTAGAAGGAGGGAATCATGTTTTCGCAGACCAACTGGGAGTGGTGGCCTGTACCTTCTCTCGGTGATCAGTTATTGAGAAGGACTAAGGGCTGCCTGCAGCCACCCAACCCACCTGGCTTGACACCTGCTCCCTTCCATCTGGCTGTCCTCACCCACTCAGTCCGCATGCTCTTACCTATTTCCTTTCTTCACCAAGGCTCAAGTCTATCCTTGTGAAAGTTCCAAAACTGAAAGCACAGAATGTGTAGGCTGCCCCTATACTTTTGCTAAATTCAAATATTACATAAGACATTTAGCCCCTCCTTTTCTACCCACTTCACCAGAAGTCAAGGACGTGGGAAGCCAGCTGGCTGCCCTTACTTATGAGCTGGGCCCCCGCAGAGTCTCAGTTACCTCCCTAGCTCTAGTTGAGTCTCCTTGTCCACAGCCTGGAAGAGCAGGACCCAGCTGCCTCCAGAAAGCCTTCTGACTTTCAGATTCCGGGACATACTCATCTCCCCGGGCCTCATTCCTTCCCATGTAGCCCTCGAATGAACTCTGGAGGGCTTGGACCCACTGTTGTTCCCTATGTAGAAAATGTTTCCAAGGTCAGCATGCAGGGGCTTAGATCATAGTAAAAAAGCACAAATATTTTCACAAGTTCATGTCCTCAAGCTTCTCCCCAGAAATGTGAAGTCACTGAATCTCTTCACACAGCCTCCATACCACCCCCAGTAGATGCTAAAAGAAGAGAAGAGAGGTTTAGGTTCAGCCCCCAGGTTTCAGAGAACAGCATCTGTACTTAAAGTCCCCTACAGTTAATATCCCTACACCCCTATTTCCTTCAAATGGGGGGATCCAAAGTTGCCAGAGGCATAATGAATTAAACTGGGGGGAAAAAGGAAAGAAAAATCCGCATGCCACTTGTTAGCTAATGGCTCCCAGCTCTGCCACTGATGCAGCCCTGGGCCCACAAACCTAGGCCATCAGGAGTTTCCCATCCCACTCACCTCTAGCAGTCAGTAACAAGTTAACTTGACCCAAGTGCTCAGCGGCAAAGCCCCCCTCCCCGCCCCCCAGGGAATATGTAGATTGCACTAGGCCTGGGGGCCCAACTCAGTCCCTGACCTTCAAAGTCAAGGACTAACACAGACTATTAGCACAGGCCTTGCATAACTAAATGGTCCACCTAAGAGACCTGCCTCATCCAGCAAGTCCTCAGAGCCTGGCACTGATGGGACACCTGAGGGGGTCTAAACCACCTGTGGGGCTGGGGGGAGGAGAGTCCACAACTTTAACTAATTTTTATGAGCCTTAAATATTGTATCAGATTCTAAACAAAAACTATTTTTAAAGAAGGAGGTCTCCTGGGGAGGGGAAGAAGAGAAGAGCTGATACCAAGGGTTCAACAGAAAGTAAATGTCTAGAAAAGAATGAGGCAACATATGCACAAACATGCCTGATTCAAATGATGTATGGATTGTGATAAGAGTTGTAGAAGCCCCAGTAAAATGATTTTTTTTAAAAAAAGGAGATCTCCTTGTATAAGAAAGCAAAACCAGGCAGATGCATAGAGAACAAAGTTTACTAGTGTTTACCAGAGCCAGGAGGGAGGAAGAAAGGGGAAGTTTTTGCTAATGGAGCACTGTGTTTCTGTTGATAGGAAACTTACATTGATTTAGGATAATAATCCAGTTAGTATAACTATTATCAATAAGTTGTGCCCCTGTCAAAATTTTAACTAGCAAATGAGTGATGTATCTCTAGATTTCATCCCTGTCCATCTGAAGTCTTCTCCCCAGCACCCCCCCGCCCCCCCTGCCATGCAAGGGAAAGACAGCTACACGGGCTGCTTATGTGCAATGAAACACCTCATGGGATCCGGCTTCTCAGTTTGGCGGCTTAGGTCACAGTTTCATAGGACAGAGAGGCAACAACTGGCTATTCTGATATTCAGTTCTGTTCAACCTTCCAGTTAGCCGAATCGTGCTCGGCTCATAAAATGCTTGCAAGTAGCCATCCAAGGTGCAACAACCGGTGTCTACCTGGAACCGCAGAAAAGATGGCCAATCAGAAAAGGAGAGAAATGCATGTTTAATCTCTTGAAAAATGCTTCCTTTTCCAAAGAGACCAGAAGGACTGGATGGTGCCCAGTTACTAATACTGGACATTTTGATCAGGGATTCAATAGATGAATTTTCATCAGAGGGGTGGGGGAGGATATAAAACAGGATCCTAAATTCTCTTTAAATCCAGGTATTCTGGAGCCAGGTTGGCTGTATGATTCCCCAAAACAATTTCCCTGACATAATCTTTAAACCATACCTAAAAATTTCCCCTGAAGTCTTCTTTAAACCAAACAATGAACTCGCTTATATCTCGTAAGGAATGTTTGCCTTGAACATTAAGCTCTTTGAAGAACTCTCTATGTCAGTAATTCTAAACGCCAGACAAGGAATTTAAGGGGTAGCAAGTTCATGTTAATGGGGAAAGACTGGTGAGAATGGTTTGAATTTGAAGAACTTTATCAATAGTGCCACTTCAAATGTGTAGAAATAGTCGAACTAGTGTATGTTTTGCTGTCTCTATATTTTTTTCTTTTTTAGTCCCAGGTCTGTTTTTTGACCTTTAGGAGAATTTTCCAGTCAAGTTTGGTGGGGTGCCACACTCTGTCCCCAAATTCTATTTTGGGTATTTCCTGGGGACTTCATCGCTTTGCTACCCCCCCTTGCCGCTCTGTTGCATGCCCTTAATGTTTTGCCCCAGTGTGGTGGGGTCAGATTGGGAACAATTCCCACACTGTGTCTCCAGTGTTGTCCCCCGTAGTGCTATGGTTCAGTGAGGGACATCGTGTCTCGTGGTGGGGTCAGCCCCATGGTCCTCTCTGTGTACTGTTTGTTCTGAGCAGGAATATCATCCTTGGGGCTTGGTGGGCCAGGATGTGTTTCACTCACTCTTCTTCCCTCTTTGTTTGTCCTGTGTGCTCTAGTGGTCTATATTTTCAACAACAAAAAGGGAAAAAAAGAAGAAAGAGATCTTCTAAGTGAAGAGTGGGAACACCAGAGATCCAATGGGACAGAGGGAGATGGCAACCTATGGAGGTTCCCTCTAACCACTCCCCATCTTGCTCACAGTGCTAGTGCAAGGGGGAAACCACTTCAGGGTTACAGTTATTTTCAAAAATGCTAATTATGATAGTAGCAAGCCCAGGATGGGAAAGGAACAGAGAAGAAGGAATGCATAGGGATTCAAAGCTGATTGAGGTTAACAACTTGTGAGGTTTCTACCGGAGGGAAAAATGGACAAAGGGGAAAGCAAGGGGATTAGACTCCATATTATTCAAGTTTAATGCTGTAACCAGGTCACACAGCCTCCTGACACAGCCAGGCCTGACTCCAAGTGGCACCTCGTTGTGTGGGAAAACTGAAGGCCACAACAAACCCAAAGCTGGAGATTTAAAAATATACATCATGGACTCCACACTTACTGGTGTGTTGGAGTTGTGTTAGACAGGGTTCTCTAGAGAAACAAAATCAGAATCCTAATAATTTTTATATATATTATATAAATAGACAGATATATAACATAAGGAATAAACAATTAACTTATAAAGCAGTACAAATGGCTCAGTGCAACTCACTCCCACGAGACAGTTGTGAGACACTGGCAGTCCTTCAAGTCTTGAGGCTCACCAGGTAGTCCTCTGTAGAGCAATTCAGGCTATCCGGGCACAGGCAGCCAACAGCAAGGTCACCAACAGTCAGCCAGATGACAGGGTCCAACAGTCCCCAGCTCAAGAGAGGTAAATTCCAATGGTGTGGTGAAGGTCTTGAAGGAACCTCAAATTACAGCGACATGGTCCACCGGCTAGGTGTCCCACAGGTAGTGTAGCTTGCCAACTGAGGCACAGAACAAGCAAGGCAGCCACCCAGTGGTCCGATGATCAAAGAGCAAGAGACAAGAAAAACGAAGCTCGCCCAGCCATTTATCTCTCTCCCCTTCAATTAATCCCACACGTATTTATCGGCCAAGTTGGCACAATAAACTAACTACCTCAGGAGTAGATGAGGCCCTGACACTACTGCCCTGAGATAATCCTCAAACTCAAACCAAACATACCCCTGAAGTCTGAACAGGTGAACAACAGTCTAGCTTAACTAAAACCCACGCAACCTGAGCAGTATGCCCTTTAAAGAACTATCTATGTAGTATCAAAGTGATAACAGCAATTGGAAATATCAGACAGGAACCTCCTCAGGGCAGTGATTTTGTGTTAAAGAGGAAAGACAACTCAGAAAAAAAGGTGAGGATCCTTGTACAACCCAAAGAATGTGCTCAATGGCACTAACTTGTATGTATAGAGATGGCTGGGGCATGTTCTGCTGTGTATTTTGCAACAACAACAAAATATTGATGGGGCAAAGACCACATCAGCCATGACAGATCACTGTTGCTGTTACAGCTATTCTACTTTTGTAAATAAACCCTATGCAATTAAAAAAGAATATAGACAATGTCACTGAACAAGACATGTAGAAAGTTAAAATTAAAGATGTACAACCCACAGAGAGTCACTTCCCTGCCTTTTAAACCCACTTTAGTTGTTTGATCCCATGGAGTGGGGTTATACAACCATCAATGCTAGCAACTCCACATTCTCCCCACTCCTTCTCAGACCGCCAGGGACCCATTACTCCTATTACTGTTTCTGATAGGTTATCTATCTTGACTTTCATGTACCCAATGATCTAAAATACACAAGTGAACATACGCAACTCTAACATGATTAATGAGGTGAAAAATAATAGCAAGGGGAGGAAATATTAAAGAAGTAGAGGATAGTTATGTGATCAATCAGTGAAATACTGTACCCTGGGTTTATCATTCCTTTCACGTGGCCCTTCTGAGCGGGACTGCCCAATTATCTTACAGGTGGCTTTTGAGTCTCCACTACATCCATACCCCTTCACATCGTTTTGGTTACTTGTTTCTGAACTTCTGATACCCCTTCTCGTGGACAACCCATAATCACACATGCTGGTTGGTGTACTTCTTCCATGGGGCTTTGTTGCTTCCCTACTAGTTGGCTGCTTGTTTAACTACTAGTCTTTTTTTTAACAATTTATTGGGGCTCATACAATTCTTTTCACAGTTCATACATATACATACATCAATTGTATAAAGCACATCTGTACAGTCTTTGCCCTAATCATTTTTTTCTCTTTTCTTCATTTACATTTTATTAGGGACTCATACAACTCTTACCACAATCCATACATATACATATATCAATTGTATAAAGCACATCCATACATTCCCTGCCCCAATCATTCTCAAGGCATTTGCTCTCCACTTAAGCCCCTTGCATCAGGTCCTCTTTTTTTCCCCCTCCCTCCCCCTTCCCCCCTCCCTCATATGCCCTTGGTAATTTATACATCGTTATTTTGTCATATCTTGCCCTATCCGGAGTCTCCCTTCCCCCCTTCTCTGCTGTCCCTCTCCCAGGGAAGAGGTCACATGTGGATCCTTGTAATCAGTTCCCCCTTTCCAACCCACTCACCCTCCACTCTCCCAGCATCGTCCCTCACACCCTTGGTCCTGAAGGTATCATCCACCCTGGATTCCCTGTACCGCCAACCCTCATATGCACCAGTGTACAGCCTCTGTCCTATGCAGCCCTGCAAGGCAGAATTCGGATCATGGTAGTTGGGGGGAGGAAGCATCCAGGATCTGGGGGAAAGCTGTGTTCTTCATCGATACTACCTCACACCCTAATTAACCCATCTCCTCTCCTAAACCCCTCTATGAGGGGATCTCCATTGGTCGACACTTGGGCCTTGGGTCTCCACTCTGCACTTCCCCCTTCATTTAATATGATATATATATACATATATACACATACATATATACATATACACATATATACACATACATACACACACATATCTTTTTTTGTTGTTGTTGCATGATGCCTTATACCTGGTCCCTTGGGCACCTCGTGATCGCACTGGCCGGTGTGCTTCTTCCATGTGGGCTTATTTGCTTCTGAGCTAGATGGCCGCTTGTTCACCTTCAAGCCTTTAAGACCCCAGACACTATCTCTTTTAATAGCCGGGCACCATCAGCTTTCTTCATCACATTTGCTTATGCACCCACTTGTCTTCAGCGATCCTATCATGGAGGTGTGCAGTCAATGATATGATTTTTTGTTCTTTGATACCTGGTAACTGATCCCTTTGGGACCACTCGATCACACAGGCTGGTGTGTTCTTCCATGTGGACTTTGTTGCTTCTGAGCTAGATGGCCGCTTGTTTATCTTCAAGCCTTTAAGACCCCAGTCACTATCTCTTTTGATAGCCGGGCACCATCAGCTTTCTTCACCACATTTACTTGTTCACCCACTTTGGCTCCAGCCGTTGTGTCGGGAGAGTGAGCATCATGGAGTTCCAATTTAATAAAAGAAGGTATTCATGCATTGAGGGAGTGTTTGAGTAGAGGCCCAAGGTCCTTCCGCCACCTTAATACTTGACCTATAAATATAGACACATAGATCTATTTCTTCATCCTCCTATATATATTTGCATGTACATGTCTTTGTCTAGACCTCCATGAATGCCCTTTGACTCCTAGCTCTTTCCTCCATCTCCCTTGACTTTCCTCCTGCCCTACTACCATGCTTCATCGCCACCTGGGCTAGAGTATACCTCTTCTCTAAGCAACCTTACCCTTGATCATTTCCCACCAGGCCTGTCACTCCCTCTTCTCTACCATTTGGGGTCCCATGTTTTTCCCTTGTCCCTGGGTTTGTTAACACCACTTCCTTACCCCCCCTACCCCCCCACCCCAAGTCCCCCCAGAACTGTCGGTCCCGTTGTTTTGCCTCCAGATAGTTCATCCAGCCTGTCCTATTCAGACAGACCTGTGGAGTCACTAACATGCACGAAAACTAGACAGAGGAAAACAAACCAACAGTGTACAACCAGACAACAAAACAACAAAAACAAACCACTGACAAAGAACAGAACAAAACAGTTCACAAGAGAAAAGCTTGTAGTTAGTTCAGGGATCGTTTGCTGGCCCTTAGGAGCGTTTTTCAGTCCAGTCTGTTGGGGCACCACGCCCTGGCCCCAAAGTCCACTTTCAGCATTCCCCGGGGACCTTGCCACTCCATTCCCTTGCTGTTCCGCTGCACTCCCCCAGTGATTTGCCTCGGTGTGGTGGGATCAGGTCAGGTGCAATTCCCACACTGTGTCTCCGGTGCTGTCCCCTGTATCGCCCTTAGTCACTGAGGGGCATCATGTCTCATAGTGGGGCCAGCCATGTTGTTCTCTCTGTGGACTGGCTGCTCTACTCAGGAACATCATCATCACGGCCTGGTGGGCTTAACTACTAGTCTTAAAGACCCCAGATGCTATATCTTTTAATAGCTGGGCACAATCAGCTTTCTTCGCCACATTTGCTTATGCACCCATTTTGTCTTCAGCGATTGTTGTCAGAAGGTGAGTATCATACAGTGCCACATTATTAGAACAAACCACTATAGTACTGAGGTGTGGCAGTTACATAATCTCCTGTCAACTTGAGTGAAGGGGTGGAGTCTAGCATGTCAATCAGGTCATAGCCAATTAGGCTGCTGTGAGGGCATAGCCTTCTCCTGAGGATTCTGGAAACCCTTGTCTTCCTCCCTGGTGGTGGGACACACACTCTTGCTCTGTTTGACATTCCTGTTGACAAGCCACATGGAGCCAAATGGACTGAGCCAGACCCCTGGACCTGGAGGAGCCACGTGGAGACCCACGCCAGCGCTGAGATGCTTCCACGGCCACTAGATCCACAAGACTTTCCACCCACTGGCCTGTGATCTTCTTGCATTCAGCATCATTGCATGTGTGCGTGAGTCTGAAAAGGAATTTATAGACAGGTATCGGCCATATGGGCTAATATTGGATTTACAGACTTGATCTGGACTGGGCTAGGATGTTTCTCAATATACAATTGCTCTTTTACATAAAGCTTTCTTATACACACATGAGTGTCTCTGGATTTATTTCTCTAGTCAACCTGGAATAACACATGAGGTAAGATTTAAGATGAGGCCCAAATCCATCTGCTTCCTCATCACAATCAATTTTAGAACATGTTCTTCTTTCTTAGCCATCATTATATTAGCTCCCCATTTCCTCCCAACCTCCCCTGCCGTCCCCCCAACCACTGATCCAGTTCCTGTCTCTATAGACTCACTCTTCCTGGATTTCATACGCAGGAAACATGCCACAACAAGAATACTAGCAGCATTGACCATTAAACAGATTAAAACCCAAGTGAAAAGAAAGCAGAAGCCACTGAAAAGCAGAACAAATTTAAAACAGACAGGAAATCAAATGATCAGGTGTTAAATTTTAACTTAAATGCAACCATAAGAATTCACTTTCCAATGCATTCCTTGGGATAGTGAAGTTATTCACAACTCTCTGGTCTAGCATCAGAAGGAAGAGGCCCAATCCAAGTGTATTTCCACCTTCATTTTCTTTTTAAACTCAAACTAGTTTAAAATGGACCAAAGGGAAGATCAGATGATATACATTTTAACCCACCTATAGACGCCATGATGGACTTTACAATGCTCTGTCTGATAACAAGGCTACTCACACCCCCAGCTTGTGTTCAGACATGATTCACCGGAGACTCACTCCATGTCTGGGTCCTGCAAATGGATTTTAACTTTCCCCGTCATCCACAGTGTTCTGCAAAGTAGGTATTCACTATTTAGAGAATGTAACTCTTAACGGGAGTAGAAAATTCTCATCCTCCCAGACCACAGTACTATGAAATTAGAAATCAACAGTAGGAAGACGTGTGGGAATAAAAAACATGGAAATTAAACACTTTGCTTAAAAATGATTCCCTGATAATAGGGGGGAAAAGAAAATGAAACGCAAATATTCTTTGACTCACATCAAAACCTTTGGGATACAGCAAAAGCAGGGCTCAGAGGGTAATTTATGGCCATAAACACATACATCAAAAAAGACATAACTAAAATAAATATTTCAACCCAACATCTCCAACAATTGGACAAAGGAGAGTAGCAAAATCAGCCCAGTTACCAGAAGAAATAATAAACATAAAGAGTAGGTCTCAACAGCCGCCCTTACAGTTACCAGGCCAGCCCTAACGCACAGCACCACCAGGCTCTGTGACTGAACCACACCCACTGGATGGAATGTCTGACCCTTGCAGATGTTAATATAAAAACAGGCCAAGGCTGTTGGATTTTCCAGTGGTGAAGCACAGGAGGAATGGATGTGTAATGATAATAACTGATACAAGGTGTTAAAGGGAATGCAGGGGTGGGGAATCGGCAAAGGGGAGGGAAAGGAGATTTGGGGAGTAGATGAGGGCAGGAGGGGGAAGGGAGCACTAGAACTGATTGTGATTGTACAAATCATATTGAAGGCGATTTAACCATGCGGGGGGAGAGGGGGTGTTCTAAGATAAGATGTGGTGGTGACTGTATGATATGTAAATTGTGTGCCAATAAAACTGTTAGGGGAAGAAAAAAACCTAACAGAATAAGGGAATACTGTGACTCAAAATTGGAAACAGTATCCTTCCCCCTGTCCTTTCCCATTATTTATTCAATCTGTATGCTCAGCAAATAATCTGAGAAACTGGGCTGTATGAAGAAGACTGCAGCATCAGGATTGGAAGATTCATTAACATGTGATATGCAGATAATGTAACCTTGCTTGATGAAAATGAAAATGACTTAAAATACTTACAGATGACAATCAAAGACTTTAATATGGACTACAAACATGTTCACAACTGGGCCAATAGACAATCGATGCCCGTGGAAGCAGCAGTTAAGATACCCAACGATGCATACTCCATCGGAGAAATTTGCTCAGAGGAGTTCTTCAAAGTTTTAAAAAGCAAGGATGTCACTTTCATGAAGGCGAGCCTGACCAGAGCCTTCATCTTTTCTATCACCTACTGTGTATATATAAAAGCTGGATAACTACGAGAGAGAGAAAAGAGAGAAGGATTGACCAAATCGACCAGAATGCTCCTTTGGAGTCAATGTAGTGACCGTTAGATTTGCTTACTTTGGACATGCCATCCAGAGGGTCACTGAAAATGAGGGAAATGCTCCAACAGATGGACTGACTGACCCAAACTTGCCAATGATCACGGAGATGTCCAAGGACTGGGCAGTGTTCTGTTCTGGTCAGAGCCAGCTCAACTAAAAACAACATTCGCTGCCACTGGGTTGGCTCCAACCTGCAGTGGCCCACGGACAGTGGAACCGTATGCTGCCTGGTCCCGCACCGTCCTCACAGTTGTCCTGCCCACTGCGGCAGCCACGCTCTCAATCTATCTTGTCAATGGTCTTCCTCTTTTTTGCTGCTCCTCTATTTACCAAGCATGATGTTCTTCTCCAGGGGCCGGTCTCTCTTGATATGTCCAAAATAAATCAGATGATTACCAATAAAAATACCAATTTCTGATGGTGATGTTTGCAATATGCTATGGCTCTTAGGTCACAGAGGCACACCGAGAGGCATCAATCAGTCCGCTCTCTCCGGACTCCCAATCCAATGCTTTTTTCCCCCAAAATACCAAACTGGAGAGGAAATGAACTAGACTAAATCATGTCTCCTTTTTCTTTTCTTATAGCTTTGTTACAATATAAACCATATGTAATTCACCCAGATTTTATATACATTCAGAGTTCTGTAACCACCAAAATCTAACTTTAGGACATTTCTTCTCCGCCAATAGAAACCCTGTACTCCCTAACCTCTGTCCTTTAACCCCATCAACTCCCCCATCCCTGGCAGTCACTAATGCATTCTTTTTTTTAATGTATTATTGACCTGTAATGGATTTATCCCTGGCAGTCACTAATGCATTCTTTTTTTTAATGTATTATTGACCTGTAATGGATTTGCCCATTTAGATAAAAGAAATCAAACACAACCCGCCTGTGGCCTTGAGAATGGCTTCTTCCACCGAGCAAGGTTGTAGGGTTCATTCCTGTTGTGGCATGTCTATAGGGTTCCTTTCTCTTGAAGGCTGAGCAGTATTCCATTGTATGTATGTACCACAGTTTGTTTATCTGCTAACAAACATGGGCTGTTTTCATTTTCAGCAACGATGAGCCCATGTGCACAAGTCTCCTTTTTTATAATCATAAAGACAAAGAGCAAAAGCAAAGACAAGGGAGCTCAGAACCCATCAACCAAGAGTAGGTTCTACCTGTGTCTCTGCTGCTCACGCATACCACATTCCTCTCACATCACAACAGGATTCCTCCAGTCTGCAAAAATTCTGCAACAGACAAAACGACCTCACCTGGGTGTTTCCCATCTGAAATGTAAGTTACAACATGAAACCGGGTTCCAGACGCTCCTCCCCATTTTCTGGAGCCACATCTGTGGCATGGAGAAGACTAGAGAGTGGGTAGGAGAAAAGTCAGCTCTACCTTTCCTCAGATGTGCATGCTGGTTCCCTAGAGTCCCAAACTACTCGACGACAAAATGTTCTCACCAATGTCGGAGTCAGTCTCTCTCTCTCTCTCCCCTCCCCCTCTGCCCCAGCCCGTGTGTGTGTGTGTGTGTGTGTGTGTGTGTGTGTGTGAGAGAGAGAGAGAGAAACAG
Organism: Tenrec ecaudatus; assembly: GCF_050624435.1. Taxonomy (NCBI): domain Eukaryota; kingdom Metazoa; phylum Chordata; class Mammalia; order Afrosoricida; family Tenrecidae; genus Tenrec; species Tenrec ecaudatus. The sequence goes on along the minus strand of NC_134539.1, from coordinate 87,484,666 downwards.
CTTTAATCTTGGTTATTATCAAGTCTTTGGAGAATTATTGCACATCATCAACATATTTTGTTGGCCAGGGGCGGGGAGGAGAAGGAAGACATTACCTTAGAAAGTACAACCCAAGTTGAGAAGGCAGAGGGGGTGGGGAAAGAACCTTCCCCATTTCCGATTTCCCGAACGACCACCTTTAACACCATCTCTCTTCATTTTGCTACTTTTTCCATTTCCACAGGTTTATGGGATTCCCAACAGAATGTGCACTTAGTCACACCAAGGGACCTTCTTACAGCTTTGCATCTTTCTCCTACAGTTCTTTGTTCAGAATCCAGTAACTACAATGATTATCAATGACTCAAGCAGTGTGGAAGTGGCTCAAAATTCTGGGATGACATTTTTCAGACAGAGAGAAGTAGTCTTGATTTGCAATGTCAGGTAGATGAAACTCAAAAACATCATTCTCAGTGAAATAAGTCAGACAACAAAAGATAACTATAGTATAATCTCACTTATTTGAAATACCTAGAACGGGCAGATACAGAGAAATAAAAGTTGATTCGGTGTTACCCTGACGGGGCTGTGGGGACTGAGAGCTTACTTTCATCTCCGGTGATGGAACTTGGGGGCAATGGGCAGTGGTGAGGGCTGCACAGCATGCAGTCAGCATCACTAAATTGTTCACTTAACAATGGTTAAAGTGGGACACTTTGTTGTTACGGACATTTTACCATCACAGAATTAAGCAAAACCAGAGCTGCACCTAGGGGAAACCGTAGAGGTGGAAGCAGGTCTCGTGGAGCTCATCAGATGTGGTTCTGCACCTGAAGAGTGCTGGGGAAGCCCTGAGAGACACGAGTGTACGAGAATTTCTGGGAAAGGTGGACTGAGGGCCTGAGGCAGGAGTAGAGCGCATGGCTAACCTGTGACAGTCTTCTCCCAGCCCATCAGCTGTGCAGGGCATGGCTTTTATGTAACACCAGGAATCTGTCAAGAATGGGAATTCCGGAATTTCCTCCTCACACAAGAAACAAAACTTTAAAAACAGAGTCCTAAACTATTCACATCCAAGAGTCCTTTAAAAATCATCTAGTCCCGGCCCTCTCTTACCCATGAGTAAACAATGACTCCAAACCAACATGGGACTGAGAAGTCCAGAGAAACTGGCCCTGAGAAAAACCCATGTCTATAAGCTAACAGTATGTTCCCCATGACACCTACAAGGGTGGGCTGAGCTAAAATCCTTAACAACCCTAACAAAACCTTGCAGATCTCATCTGTCCTGACTTAAATAAGGACTCATCTAATGAGACACAAAAGCACCTGGAAGAGAGACAGAAGACTGGCCTGGAAGCCCCGGTGACAAATCTCTTCACGGTTTGTGTCCCTTTGGGTGAGCAGGGGTCGTTGTTCAACAGCGTCATTTTCTCTTCTCATCTTTGTCCAGGAGGGAAGAGTGGGAGCAAGAAGCCAGGTGCCCACAGTGCTCAGAGCCCTTCCTGCTCCACACTCCCCCCGCTCCTGCTCCTGCTTCTCGAGGGGCTCGTGTCTAGCTCGCCTGGGCTCTGCAGACAACAGTCCCTGAGCGCTCTATCAGGCCCTGGATGCAAAAGTTAGATGCACAGCAGTCTAAGAGAAAAGCTACAAGCAGTCTGTTCTACATGGGGAAACAAGAGCAGAGGAGAAAGGCACAGGTTCGGGTTTCCAGATCTTTCCTCACCCACTTGCGAGAGCCCAGCAGCCCAGCCAAACGCCTCAAGCCCTCACTTGTCTGAAAGGCTGCCTGAGCCCACCTCACCTCCACTCGCATTTGGGAGATTTTTCCTTTTTTGGGAAATCTGCTTCTCCTCTACACCCACCAGTTACAGGGTATGTGGGTGTATCTCGAATGAAATTTCCCAAAAAAGGAAAAGAGAATCCTAAAAGTTAGTCCTCTCAGAAGTGCAGGGAGAGAAGGCCAATGGTCAGGAACTGGACTGGATTCAAATGCCCTGGCCCCAGCAGAAGTCCCTTGATCCAGGCCTGGCTAGTAAGCCCTCGAGGGTCACCTCATCGGCTAGCTTCCATAACCAGCAAGGAGCACCCTGTGCGTCCGTACCCTCCCAGGCAGGGCTCTGTGACAACCGCTCCCAGCTGCTCCGCAGAGCCCTTTGGATGGATGTCTGTCTGCTGAGGAACCACAGAGAATCCCACTCCCAGAACATCCTAGGTCCCACCTTCTTTCTCTTCCTCACACCTCTCCCTTTCCCCAAGATAGGAGTCAAAATTCTGCATTAGTGAATGTACAGAGCTGGCTCGCTCAACTCAAAAAATATTTATCAAAGGCAGAGTATGCATGCTGCCGAGCCTGAGCCAGCAGCATAACATGGGGAACCACCAGCAATTATCAGGCTAACAATGGAAAAAGTTACAACTGAGTGGGCAAGATAGCATGTAAACCAATGAAAACAAATAGGAATATTGTATAAGTCAAATAACAACTTCAAGCAGACTGAGTACGTGTTCAAAGAACAGGCAGACAAAATGCTCCAATGGATTGGAGGTAGCAGAGTCTCACCCGGGAAGGACTGAGAAGGAAGCTTCTGGTTGAGCCAGGGCTGAAGCAGCAGCAGAAAGCAGCTAAGATCAGAGCATTAAAAGATGAAGGAAGGGAGGGCACATGACCTGGGCAACTCCAGTGGGAGACACCCATCAACAATTCTGCTGGGCTCTGGCTGCCTGATTAGAAGCCCTGGTGGCTTTGTGGGAGAAAGACGGGGCTGTGTGCTACCATAAACATTTACAGCAGTTGTTCTCAAGCTGTGATTCGTGACCTCTTTTGGGGTCAAGCGAGCCTTTCACAGGGCTCGCCCAATTCATCACAGTAGCAAAATGGCAGGGATGAAATAGCAACAAAAATAATGTTATGGTTGGGAGGTCACCACAACATGAGGAACTGTATGAAAGGGTCACGGCATTAGGGAGGCTGAGAACCACTGATTTACAGGTTCAGAAACCTGCCTGAGTTGGAGTTGACTCAAGGCACTGGGTTTGGTTTTTGTTTGGATTCCTGGTATGTGATGAGCCCACACCACCCTCCAGACTGGTAGCATTCATGACTCCATTCTTTGCTGACCTCAAAGCCAGCAGGCATAAATCTGATCCACATGCTCCACTCTCAGGAAACCCAACAGGTGATTTCTTCCATACTCTTTACAAAGACAATCAGTCAGAACTCAAAGTCATTATTTTAATTTAAAAATAAACATTTAGGTAAATCACTGACCCCATGTCTCCCCCTTGGCACCGGTGACATTTGTGCTCCACTGGCGACCTTCCACACTGATCTCAAGATGCCTTCAGATAGCCCTGAGGGCACACTGGCCTGGCTGAGACCCACACTTCTATGTTCCTGTAGAAAGCTCTAGCATCACTGGTCAGACCACTTGAATCGCTAAACGTAGAGAGGCCCTAGCACTCACTTATTGGGCCTGCCTACAGCCCCTATGGAGATGCCACAAGGACTGGGGTGGCTCCACCCTGCCCTCAGCCTGATAGTGCTGTAAGGGGATCACGGTACACTTTCCACCCACAAGGCCTTCCTTTACAACCTCAGTGTTCCTCTGATGGTATTTCCACTTGACTGGCCCTGCTCGTATGCATCCATGAAAACAATGCTGTTATTCCCAGAGGGGCAGTGAATATACACTGCTCAGGGGGAGCCTAGAATACCACCTGTAGCCCCAATGTCATTTGTCAAAAAGTTGCCTATCCATGATTTCTAACTCTGGACTCCAATGTCCATCTTCAGTCCTAATTTTCCCTGAGTTTTTTCTGGTCCCCATATGGCTGGCGTATGACACCTTTCAACCCTAACACCAAGTTGGTGGGAAACAGCATATCCAGAGTGGCAGTCCCTGTGGCTCAGTCTCGGCCATTGAGGAGCAATTCTCAATGGTGCCAACATGACAGTGCCCTCAGAAGCTACCCTTGTGCACAAAAGGAATCATGACCGCTCCACACAAGGCTCCTTCTAGGCTGTTAGGATGCTGTGGGGCGGAGAAAGGCAGGGGTGGGGGATGGGTGTGTGTGTGGGGGCTGAGAGAGCTAGTCCTTTAGATTGGTTCCCTTCCCCCAGGGCAAGGGCAAGGGTTACTTCTTTGTTCCACACCTCCAATGAATTCCACCACCCTATTAGGTCACTTACGAACTACTCTGGATCACAGATATTTCCATGGCAAATACCCTCTGTGGCCCATTTTACCATGTCCAAATATGTTTGAGAAGGGAAATATATATTTACTTGTGTATATATATATAGTTTTTAACAAGGAACTAATGAGGTGAGAGTCAGCTAAGGATCCATAGCTATTAATCTCAAAACAGAAGTGTACAGAGTATGAATCACATCAAAAGATCGCAATTTCTGTGTGCAGGAACAGGTCCTTTAATGGCCTTATACTTATGACCTTTAATGACCACCCTATAAATCAGTGTCCAAACAGTCCAGAAAGTCCTGGGAAAGCACAGGAAGTCCCGGCTTACCCCTCCGGAACCCTGCCCTCACCTGTGCAGCAAAGAAATGGGCTCCCAATGGGCTGGGATCAGCCTGTGGTACACAGCACGACCAGGTTCTTTTAGGGCAGTCCCAATGCGGAAATGCTGCACTACTGTCGCCACAAGGTATCCCAGAAATGTCATCCAAACATGCCCCCAAGTGCCTCTTTCGTGCTAGACTTAGCACAAACTCCTTAACAGACCACAGTTCAGTTTCAAAGGAAGCAGTATCACCACATGGTGAGGCACCGGGGTCGACATGATCAGAGGAGGCACAGGCATTATGGCAATGACATTCACACATAAGACTCATGCTCAATGTGTACACCCACACACGCTCACACGTCACAAAAGTAGCTGTATCTTCTGTCTTTGATACTTTACAAAGTTTGGAGTGAGCCATAATTTAACCAGAGAAAAAGCCATGAGAAGAAAAGGAAAACACAGAGCCCTAGACCTAGCTAGTTTTCAGTGTTGCCTGTGGAGTAACAGTAACACACCCTGCTCAGCAAATAGGCAGAAAAGCAGGCCAGGGGCAGAGCAGGGAGGAGTCCATATCCCTCTGGCTCAGAGCAGAGGGACAGTGGGCACACGGCCAAGATACTCTGCAGTCAGCTAACAACTAAGCCAAGATCACAAAGATGAGCAAAAACAATTTTTCCAGTGGGGATTAAAGGCAATTTTGAGAATATAGCATGCGAATGTCTGTACGCTCGCACAGAAACATACACGCACCCACACCCAAGCCCCACAGGAAGCAAAACATTTCTTCCTTGACGACCTAGAGTTCTACACGGACCGCTGTGTGACAGAGTGTGCTGTGGATGAATGCAAACGTCTACTAGTGTGAGCAGAAGGGACTCCCTCTCTCGTCACTTATTCTTGAAGAAGATGCCTCAAATCGATGCCTTGGGCTTGAAGGGCATCTCCCTGAATGGCCACGAGTTCTTCAAAATACCCCAGACTCCTCAGACAGCAAGGCAAGCATGAGCACACTGCTGCTGTGTTCAACCCACTCGTGTGACCACTACCAGCAGGACACTTACCATCTCATCCAGGGCATAGCGCAAGAGACCATGTTCGTAGAGGATGAAGAATCTCCGCTGCCATTTCTGGAACAGAGCACAAAGTGCAAGGTTAAGAGGGCTCTGGCCCCAGCTTCAGTCGGCTGAGTCCCCAGGTCCAACTAACCCGTGCCAGGGGCGACTGGCTAAAAACATTTGCCATCCAGCTGATTCCAAGGTTTCCCTTAGTGGGGCAGGTGGCAGGAAGAGGGACCGTAAGCATAAAAACCCTGACTCGTTGACAAGATTGGATCAGCAGGAAAGGCCCATCACCTCCTGTGTTTCCACATGCATTTTCAAGATTTGACAATGAAATAGCCCACCCCTTCCCTTTTAACTGTGTAAGCGGCTTAGAAGCACAACACATCAACGTTTCAGTAGTCCTTTTGAGGAGCTCTACACCACCAGCCCTGGTGTAGCAGTGGTTACGAATTGGGCCGTGAACCGCATGGTCAGCAATTTGAAGTCACCAGCACCTCTGCAGGAGAAAGACTGGGCTTTCTACTCCCATGAACAGTCAGTCTGGGAAACCCACAGGGGTCACTGTAAGTCAGCACTGACTCATTGGCAGTTGAGTTTGGTTTGGTATACAGCAGCCTCCCTGGATAGTGCAGAGGGTTAAGCATTTGGCTACTAACCAAAACACAAAACAAAAAATCCCCTCACTGTCACTGAGTTAATGGTGATTCACTTTAGGACAGAGGGAAACCTGCCCCTGTGAGTTTCCAAGACGGTAACCCTTTATAGGAGTAGAAAGCCCTTTCTCCAGAAGAGCCGCTGGTGGTTTTGAACTGCTAACCTGATGGCTAGCAGCCCAACATGTAACTACTACACTACCAGCACTAACCAAATGGTTGGTGATTTGAACCAACCAGAGACACATCAGAAGAAATGTCTGGTGATTTGCTTCCAAAAGATCATAGGCACAGAAAACTCTATGAAGCACAATCTGACGCTGGGAATATGGGGCTGCCAAGGTTTGGAATCAGCTTGATGGCAAATGATTTTTCCTGACACGCATCAGAGCTTATCACATAATGTGAGCTCATATGTTAAAGAAATACCTCACATGACTATAGAATAACCCAAGACTCTTCTGAATAACCCAGTCAGCTTCTCTGAGAAAAATAAATAAATAAATCTGGGAAAGTGCTATAAAGGGATTGTCCTGAAAAAAATCAAGGAATTGTCTAAGGAAGAGGCAGTGGTGGTAGAGGTCGTGGCACCCTAGAAGAAAAATTATACCTATACTCCATGAGTTAGACTCACTTGGAAGAGTCTAACAAGGGAAAGACTGCAGAGAAACAAGGCCCATGGAGACAGGCCTCTCTCCCAGGTTCAGAGTAAATCCTCTCTGCCTATGCTCTGCATCTGCCACCACTCTTACGGGACAGCACCAAGGGTTGTCACATGCATGCTGCAAAGAGGCTCATAGGAAGCACCCCCTTTCTCTCTGTCGTCAGAAGGGCCCACCTGCAAGGGGGCTTCGAAAAGCCCATGGCAGTAAAAGATAATGGAGTTTCCCATGAACTTTTTGAAGCCTCTATACAATGAGACTTCTGGTCTACATCAGTGACTGACTAGAACGGCTCCTTGATTCCTAGAGATCAGAATGATGGCCCGGGACCTATGCTCAACATTTCAAAAAGTCCAGCAGAACACATACTCACACTTTTATAGGCAATGAGGCCCCAAGAACTACCTAAAATGTCATTTCTCTTTTCTTTGGGCCAGGATTGTGTATTCTTTAAAATGTAGATTTGCTCTACAGAAACTGAAAGTGGCAATTCTGTCAGATTGGGCTAAGAGGAAAATGTGTTTCCCCCAGGCAGCTGCAGCTGCAGCTGAGGGAAGCACATAGTCGTGCTTGCTCTCCCCTCGCCTGGGTGGCACAAGGAGGGCTATTCACAGGGCCTGCAAGAGCACCTGCGGCAGAGTTGCTTCCAAGCTGGTGTCTCGGGAGAAGCCACTTGGGCATCTTCCAAGAAACATTTCCAAGGCTCCTATGTGTTGTGTTTGAAACCAAAACCCCTTCCAGAAGAAATCCCAAAGACCAGGACACAATGCAAGGTCTGTGGGCAGAATGTGATACTCAGGCCAGTAGGGGTGGCAGAGGAACCAAAGGGGACAGGGCAAAGGGGGTGGTGGTGGTGTAGTAACAGAAGAGAGTGCATGAGACGGAGACAGGCTCAACAGTGAAGTCAAAGAACCTCAAAAAGGTTTCTTAACAAAAGAACAGGCCACAGGTCAGTCAGCCACAATGGCTGGCTTCACTATCTAGATCTGATTGTTCTAGCAGCTTGTGCCCAACAGGGAGCCTGTTCTGGGGCTCCCCAAAGAATCGAGGGCCCTACCCTTTCCCCTTAGGATAAGTGTACTTCAGGGAAAATGTGAAGTCTGGAGGAGGAGGAGGAGGAGAACCCTACTTTGCTCAAGAGTGTTGAGTCCTGGATGGGGTGGAAACAGGGAAGCAGGGTCTGGGCATTGAAGAAAGGTGGGAGCCTAATTAGTATAATACAAAGGTTTGCTAAAGTCCCTTTGTCTTTTCCATCATCACCTGGATGGCAGTGAGTTGAGTTCTATGGCCAAGCTGTCCCTCAAAAAAAGTGGCAGCCATGTGAGCACATCTCATTTAGGGGAACTATATATAATCAATATATAATAACAGGAGCCCCAGTGGCTTAGTGGGTTTGATGCTAACTGCAAGGTTAGCAGTTCAAAATCCTCAGCCACTCCACTAGAGAAAGATGAGGCTTTCTACTCCCCGAAAGATTTAAAGTCTTGGGAACCCACAAGGACAGTTCTACTCTGTCCTGAAGGGTCACTATGAGTCCAAGTTGACTTGTTGAAAGTTTTATAAAAAATAAATAAGTGTGTGTGTAAAATCAACTATAATGTCTTTTTTTTTTTTTTGGTGGGATCTACAAGTTTGCCAAATGGGGGTGGGGAGGCTTCTGGTCCTGTCATCCAGGATCCATTTTAAAATCCCTATCACCCTCTTCAGTTCTACCAGTTCATTTGTCCCTGGGTCCCTGTGGCGCCTCCCTCCTGAAATCTTCACACCCTGAGAATTCACCCATACCCGAGACCGATGCACTGGGTTGTCAAAGTCAGTCCCATCCGGAGCCAGGAGCAGCCAACCACCATAGATGGGTTTTGCCTAGAGGAGAAAAAAAAGGAGGGGAGGTTATCAGTGGCCTTCAATCAGTGAAAAAGAAAACAAGTTCATTGAAAATAGTCTCTTCAGCCTGACCAATCCCAAGGTATCTCATGCCTCAGCCACAGGCTTGGTTCCCCAGGGAGTTGTCTGAACATAGGTCAGCATCTGATGTGCAGTCACATCCCTTTTTAAATTTTATTTATTTATTTTAGGGTTAGGGTTAGAGTTACGGTTAGGGTTGGAGTTAGACTGAGGGTTAGACTTAGGGTTATGATTACGGTTAGGGTTATGGTTGGTGTTAGATTTTGAAGACAGGGTTAGGATTAGACTAGGGTTAGGCTTGGGATTAGAGTTGGTGTTAAGACTTAAGGTTAGTGTTAAGGTTAGGGTTAGACTTAGTTTTAAGGTCAGGATTAGGCTTATACTTAGGGTTTGGGTTAGGGTTATGTTTAGGGTTCCACATCCCTTTTAGGCAGAGTGGAATGCACCAGACTGTAGGAGACACGGTGGCACTGCCAGGTAGGCAATGGATTGTTAGCTGCAAGGTCTTTGGTTCAAAATCACCATGCAGTCCATGGGTGAAAGATGAGGTTTTCTGTTCCCATAAAGACGTAGAGGCTCGGGAAACCTATACAGGGTTGCTGTGAGTCAGAATCAACTAAATGACAGAGGGCTATTTTTATAGCAATCCCTAAGAAAAGGCTGCCTCCAAGGTTCTGATCAGGGGGAGAAGATATTTTACTTTATTAAAATTTGATGCCAATGTGCTGGGTACTGTGCTAGGCATGAGGTATCTTCACATGAAATGTCAATGCCTTCACTGAAATAATCCAAAACAAGATCTGGGAGAAGCTGCCGTTTGCCAAAGAATCATTAACCAAACGACCAGTTATATGAATTTATATAAGAAAACTGAGTATCAATGCTGACATGCACCTATAAAATGGGGATGATGCCCTATCTACATTTCATAAAGTTTATTAGGACTGATGAGACAGCACAAAAATGCAAAATAGCCACTCTGAGATGTCTGCCGGTCCTTCAAAAGTTACACATAGATTTACCCTATGACCCAGCAATTTCACTCACAGGTATACACCAAAGAGAAATTAAAATCTATGACTGAAAAAAAACTTGTCTGTGAATATTCACAGCAATGTCAGGCCCAACAGTAAAAAAGGGGGTAAATAACCCAAATGTCCAATAATGAACGAAAGGATAAACAAAATGTGATATACAAGATACGCTGAGATACTGGTCAATAATAAAAAGAAATGACATACTGATCTGTACCAACACAAGAATGGCATTGAAACATTATTCTAAGTGACAAATGTCTTGTACAAACTGCACCCATTCCAGGACAGGGAAATCTACACAGACAGAGAGTGGATGGTGGGTTGCTGGGAGTGGGAGGACGGTGATGGGGATAGAGGGAGTGACAGGTAAAGGATGAGTTTTTTTTTTTTTGGGGGGGTGATAAATGCATTCTAAAGCTACAAAATGGATGAAACATGAAAACTCAATGCTGAGAAAAAAGAAGTCTGTTACAAAAGAGCACATATTATAAGTTTCTGTGGACATGAAATATGTAGAATGGGCAAATCTTAGAGGTAGACAGTAGAACACTGCCCTCCAGTCTCTGGGGAAAGTGAAAAATGGTGAGTGAGTTTTAGCAGAGACCGCATTACTTTTTGAAAGTAATGAAAATGTTCTGGGGTGCGTCAGTGGTAAGGGACCTACCTGGGTGGCATAAGAGGTTTGCTAACCTAAAAGGTCCTGGTTCCAATCCACCCAGTGGCTCTAAGGAACAAGAGCTTGCCTATCTGTTTCTTGTTAAAATTACAGCCAAAAAAATAATAATTTATAAATTATCAAGGACTCATGAGGGAGGGGGCACCGGGGAGGGAGGGAAAAAATGAGGACCTGATGCTAGGGGCTTAAGTGGAGAGCAAATGTTTTGAGAATGATGAAGGTAATGAATGTACAAATGTGCTTTACACAAATGATGTATGTATGGATTGTGATAAGAATTGTATGAGCCCCTAATAAAATGATTTAAAAAAAAAGAGAGAGAAAGAAAAAAAATTACAGCCAAGAAGTAGTCCTACTCTGTGACACCTGAGTCATCATGGGCAGGGCAGACTGAATGGGATGAAAAACAACATCACTGCTACACAATTATTCCCTGGCGGACACTGGAGTACTAACTGAACAAGAGGGGTTCAAATTCCCCCAGAGGCATCTCAGAAGAAATGATTCACTGGTACAAGGTCACAAACAGGTGTCACCAGCAGCCAGTATCAACATGACAATGACTGATTTGGCTTTTTTGTTTGTTTAATGGCTGGAAAGCTTTGTGGGCAAAAGGATGAGTTTTATGGTATATTGATTACATCTCAAAAAACTTGTCTTAAAGGGAAAAATAATTTAGTGTGGTGCTTGCCCCTAAGGTACTCCCCAAACCCTCCCTGGTATGTGGTTGCAATGGTCAAGCCCTCACTGCTAACTGAAGTCCATGACTAAATGCACAGTCCCTCTGCCGGTGGGTTTACATCAGCAATACACTGGCTCCTGCTCAAGGTATGTGTGCTAAGAAAGGGAGGCCACCACTCTTGCCCAAGATGATGCGTGGGTGTGGACCTTTCCTCGGGGGGCCTCCAGTCCAGCTCTGCCCCCTACACCACCCACAGACCAGGGAAGGCTTCCCGGAGGAAGCGCCATTCATTCCTCCCACAACTGCTCTCCTGCTGGTCTCACTACAGCACAATGGACCACGTTTTTAGTGTCCCCACCAGACTGGAGGCTCGAGTAACTTTCCTGTGAAGACATCAACACCCTTTGAAACCACCAAGTAGGAAAAATGAAGGCTTCCTGAGGCCCTCCCCGCCAGGCATCCTCTTACTCAGGGCTCCGTGAAACGTGAAAGTCAGGCTACAAACGAGAAACCCGAGGGAGGCTAGCATACAAGCTTGCACTTGAGAAATAGTGACACGTTTGCGGTGGTTGTTGGCTGCTGTTTGGGAAGCTGGATTATGAGGGGTCAGGTGGAGGCAAGAGAAACAGATGATCTGTTGTCAATATTAAGGATCTGAGCCAGATTTTAAGGGTGCAAAGGAAGATCCGTGACTTCTATGTCAAGCAGCATTGCACAGGACAAGGGTCCCCAGTTTGTTAGTCTAGATCCCACACAAAGTTACCACATGAAAATCTCCCCGGAGCTATTTCCCTGTCAATTAAATCCAAGCCTGGCAGACCCACAGGAACCAAAGCACTTGCTTCTGGTATCCTGACACTGGCTACTGGCTGGTGGCCTGAGTACCCACCTCTTCAATCCAAAGCCTTTCAAGCCTGTCATTTGAGATTTCCATTTCCTGTCACTCAGGGCTCCTACAAATCCTGGACATTACATAAGAAACAAACTTAACCAACATTGAGGGTGGAGAGAGGGCAAGCATGCCAGGGCCCACAGAACCCCAGGACTGTCAGAGTGGCGGGTTTTCTAGGTTTGCTTTTCGCCAGAAAGAATCTTAATCATGTAGCATTTTATCTATGACCACAATGAAATCAAACTCAGTATCAGTAAGAGAGAGATAAAGGGAAAATCCCCAAACAGAAACTAAAGAACACATTTATAAATGAACCACAGGTCAAGGACAAACTCTGGAGACATTAAAAACAAATAATAAGAGTTGTATGAATCCCTAACAAAATGATTTAAAAAACCCCAAAACAAATATATATATATATATATATATATATATATATATATATATATATATATATATATATATATATATATAGTGAACAGAATGAAAAGGAACATTTAGGAGGGTAATTTGTAGTACCCAAAAGGCTAACTATAGAACAGAAGAGGAAGCAATCAGTAGTACTCTAAGTGCCTTCTTTAAGAACCTAGGAAAAAGGCAAAATAAAGTAAGGAAACAAGAACAGAAATCTATGAAACTAAAAATGTAGAAATAATAAACATGAAGAAAACAGAAAGTTAGATCTCTTTAATTCATTCTATTTCTTTGTCTTTTCTTTGTAAACAGGTTTATTGGCACCTAATCCACATATCATACATTTCAATTGTTCAAACATGTCAAGAAGAATTAATTTCGGAACATTCCCCCTGTCCATGATTAAATCACTTTTGAAATGAGTTGGGTAACCACAATCAGTTCTAGTGCTCTCGCCCCCACCCCACATTCATTGTTTACTCCACAAATCCCCTTCCCTTCCCTATATCCTAACCCCACCTCGGCCCGACAGTAATTCTCTCTATACATCCATTCCTTCTGTGCCTCACAAATGGGGAAACCCAGCAGAAACAATGAAAAACAAAATCAAAATAAAGTGGTAAGGATAAAATAACAGTAACGTAAAGATAAAAATACAAATAATGAGCAAGAAAGAAAAAACCGCCATCAATATTTTAAAAGTCAGGGAAGAAATTTTTATCAGGGAATAGGTAAGAGATACTTGCACCTAGAACAAATTCAGGTTGGGTCAATAGGGAGGTCAACTGACCAAGTATCAAGTTCAATCCAGCATAATCAGTATTACAGTGATTTCTGTCAGATAGTAGTAAGGCTGTTTGAGACCCTTGCCTGGAGCTAGTGGGGCTCTGCCAGGGGCTTAATCTAACTAGATACTCTGCAGGTGGGCTTTGGATTCCCACTGTCATCCATAGCCTTCTCCAAATTGAGTGTTCATAATTTTAGCTCTAAAACTTTTCCCTTCGTCATATTCAAATTTTGTAATTGTCATCTTTGGATCACCCAAGCTGGGGAGTGTGTACCGTGTGGACTTAGTTGACTCCTTGCTTAGATGGCTGCTTGTCTGAATGCAAGCCTTTAGGGCCTCAGATACTATTCCAATTGATAGCCGACTGACAGATTCCTTCACACATCAATAAAATTGACAGACTTCTAGACTGGCACAGAAAAGAGAGAAGTCATAAATTACCAAAATCAGGAATGAAACAAAGATATCAACTACAAATCCTGCTCAGAGTATTAAAGAATACTTAGGTCAATTATATTCCATGCTCATGGGTTCTAAGACTTAGTAAGATGCCACTATTCCCAGTGAGTACTATGAGAGGGCGTCAAAGGGGCGGCCACCGGGGTTCCAGTTCATACTCTCACAGGTTTATTCCCAGCAGTGTGTCTTGCTGTCCACAGATGAATCCAGACAAGAGCTCAAAGACAGAACAGACCTCGTCTCTGCAGAGTGTTTACTATGGTAGGAATGTCAACTTCAAGAGGAATGGAGTCAGATTCATCACCAAAAAGAACAATTCAAGATCTATCATGAAACAAAGTGCTGTCTGTGATAGGATAATGTTTATTCACATTCAAGGAAATCCAGTCAATACAACTACTACTCAAATGTATGCACCAACCCTTAAAGCTAGTGATGAAGAATTTTACCTAAGCCTTGAGTCTGAACTTGATCAAACATGCAATCAAGATGCATTGATAATTATTGGTGACTGAAATGCAAAAGTCAGAAACAAAGAGGAAGAAATAGTAGTTGAAGAATATGGTGACAGATGCAAAGCTGAAGATCACGATAGAATTTTGCAAGACCTATGACTTCGTTATTGTAAATACCTTTTTTTTAACAATACCATGTGGACTTCTCCAGACAGAATACACAGAAATCAAATTCACTACATCTGTGGAAGAGATGATCGAGAAGCTTAATATTAGCAGTTAAAACCAAGCCAGGGACTGACTGTGGAACAGACCACTAATTGTTCATATGGAAATTCAGAATAAAGCTGAAGATAATTTTAAAAGTATACCAGAGCCAAAACACAACCTTGAGTATATTCCATATGAATTTTGAGGACATGTGAAGAGCAGATGCAATGCACTGAACAATAATGACAGAAAGCCTGATACGCTACGAAATAACATCAAGAATATTATACATGAAGAAAGCAAAAGGTCATTAAAAAGACAAGAAAGAAAGCAAAGATCAAAGTGAATGTCAGAAGAGACTCTGAGCCTTGTTCTTAATTGTAGAGGAGCTACAGCAAATAGAAGAAATGATGAAGTACAAGAGCTGAGCAGAAAAATTCAAACAAGCTCGAGGAACAATAAAAGTACTATGAAGTGTGTAAAGATTACAGTTAAAAAAGCAAAATGGAAGAACCCACTCAGCAAATCTTAAACGGAAAGAACCGAAGAACAAAATTCAAGCTTTGAGTTGCAGTACTGTAAGATTATATAGGCAAAATATTGAATGTCAAAATTAAATGGGAATACAGTCTGTGTACCAAAATGAACCAGTCAACATTCAATCAATTCAAGAAGTAGAAGTAAAAGCAAGAGCCAATGATACTGAAGGAAGAAGTCCAAGCTATATTAGTCAAGATACTAACTGAAAGCATTAGCCAAAAATAATGCTCCAGAAATTGATATAGTATCAGTTAAAGTGTTTAAACAAGCTGATGGAGCCCTGGAAGTATTCATCTGTCGGTGTCAGGAAGTTGGAAGACAGCCTTCGAGCCGACTGACTTGAAGAGATCTATACTTGTGCCCATTCCAAAGAAAGATGACCCAACAGAAAGCTCAAATTATAGAACAACATGACTGATATCCCACGCAAGTAAAATTTTGGTGACGATCATTCTACAACAGTTACAGCAGTACACTCTCAGGGAGCTCCCCGAGGTTCGGGCTGAATTCAGAAGAGGTCATGGAACAGGGATATCACTGCTAATGTCAGAAGAATTTTGTTTGAAAGCAGAGAATACCAGAAAAAAATGCTTAACTAAGCAATAACATTAAACTATGAGAACCATAACAAAATATGATAGCCTCGAGAAGAACAGAAATCCCCAAACAGTTCATTGTGTTCATGTGGACCCTATACATGGATGTGTAGAACAAAGGCATTCGAATAAATTAATCGATAAATAGACGGTGCATGGCTTAAATCCTTAAAACCAGGAAAGGTGTGCATCAGGGTTGCATCGTCTCACCATGCTTACTCAATCTGTATGCAGAGCAAGTCATCAGAGAAGCTGGACTGTGAGAAGGAGAACACGGCACAGGATTTAAGGAAGGCTTAACTACACCATGCAGTACACAGATGATACACCCTTACTGGCTCAAAGTGAGGAGGACCTGAAGCACTTGCTGATGAGGATCGAGGATTGCAGTCTTCAGTGTGGACTACAACTCAATGTAAAGAAAACCAAAATACTCACAACTGGACCAATAGGTAACATCATGAGAAACAGAAGTCTGAAGTTGTCCAGAATTTCATCTTACTTGGATCCACCACAATCAATGCTCACTGAAGTAGCCATGAAGAGATCAAAGGACACATTGCATTGGGTAATCTGCTGCACAAGCCCTCATTAAAATGTTGAAAAGCTTTAAAGGCTCTATCTTACTTTGAGTACTAACTAAGGTTCGCCTGACCCAAGCCAGGGTATTTTCGATCACCTCATATGCATGTAAAAGTTGGACACTGAATAAGGAAGACTGCCGGTGAAGAATGTTGAAAGTATCATGGGCTGCTAAAGAACAAGCAAATCATTCTTGGTAGAAGAATTGCTAAAATGTTCCTTAGAAACAAGACTGGCAAGACTCAGTACTTGGACCGTGTCATCAGGAGAGACCAGTTCCTGAAAAGGACTTAGTGCTTGGTAGAGTAGAGGGGCAGTGAGAAGCGGGAAAACCTTGACAAAATTGCTAGACACAGTGGCTGCCCCAATGGGCTCAAGCATAAAAGTGATGAGGGTGGCACAGGACTGGGCAGTGTTCTGTTCTTTGGTACACAGAGTCACTATGAGTTGGAACCAACTCAACCTAACAACCTAACAAACTAAGTACCACTAGGAAGAAGTTTTAAGAAAGTGGAAGCTGTGTTGATGAGAAAAGGGCCAGGAAGTTGCAACAAGGGAACATTTTTTTTTGCCTCCCATCCCAAGGCTTTGGGGAGAAATTCCATCCCTGTGGCTTAACCTTTCCTCACTCCTAAACTGTTTACTAAGAAGACTCCCAATCCTATAAATACAAACAATCCTTCATCACACATCTTTGTACTTTTAGTTCCTATTCTTGAGGCTAGATCTTAAAGATATTCAAGGTAGTATTACATATAGCTATTTATAGTCAGGGCCATCTTTTACCACCCTGTCTAAAGCAACCCATGCAAACTGTCAGGAGGCAATTATTGAATCTTTGGTTAAGTAGCAATCTCCACCTGTCCCACCCCCACCCCAAACAATAGGAAGAAGGAAAATCAGGCTGTCAAGGCAGAGGTCTGAAACAAGAAGACCTACAAAAAGGGAAGTAATGCAGTCGCTACTCAGATTGACATAGAGCTATATGTCTATCTTCATCCAGCTTCAGATCATATGCTTTTGCTTCATTTAAAAATAAGGTGAAAGTTTGTACAGCCTCCAGATCATAGGTAGAGATTTGCTGGAACTGGGCAAAGGAATTCCTCTCCACCGTTCTGGAACAGGTTGTTCCAGACCTGACTTGTCCCAGGATTGGTTATTCCAGGCTTGGGTGCATCATATCTGGCTAGTCCACACCTGGCATCTGTTCCAAGTCTGGTTGTTTCAAGCCCGACTGTTCCAGCTCTGGTTGTTACAGGTCTGGCTTTTCCAGCTCTGACTGCTCCACATTGGAAGGTTTCCAGAAGGAAGATATCCTTGGTGGTAGAAAGCACATAGGTCTAGATACTCTGTAGGCACAAAGACTTGAGTCACACATGGCTATTCTTTGACCAGTTAGTTGGTGGTTTTCTGGTTCTGGAATCAGGTCTTAAGCTGTTTGGAGCTAAGATTCAGGACGTCAGCAAGTTCTTGCATCTGCTGGAGGCAGAGCTATTTCCGTTTCTAAAGTCAGTCTTTTGAGTATGCACATCTCAGTCTAAGAGAACACAGTTAGGACCTTCTGTTTTCTTGTCCTGACCTTTACTTCTTCTTCACTGGGCTCTCCTCAGAACCATGCAGTAGTACTTTGGGATGGGTGGAAGACTTGGGGTATCCTGAAGAAGCAGGACAACAGAAAAAGGCAGAGCAGAGACAGCAGGCAGCCGGAGTAGGCGCCTCAGCAGATGACACTGGCAAGGAGCATAATTTCTTCAGCTCCTACAATCATGGTAATTGGTAAGGAATCTCTAGAATTGGAAGTTCAGGAAGGCTTTGGGGAGAAGCTACACCCACACTCATGTTGCTGGGTAGAAGAAAAAGTGAGAGAACCCAAAACAAATAAACAACAAAATCAAAGACCGAGGTTGTGTAAAAAGCGTCAGACTTAAAAGCTTTTTGAATGGATAATATAAAGATATCCAGATATAAACGCATTAAAGGGCCGAAGTAAAGGGAAAATGCCTCCGTTAAACAGGAGACTATTAGCTCAAGCCAACAAAAAAATCGTGATTTTTGGAGTCTCTGATGGTCAACTGATTTTTGACGATAAATGCTAACTAAGTTCATTCAATGGGCAAACAACAGTCTCTTCAATTGGGATTTCTATATGCAGAAAACTAACAGGAACTGTGCCTCATACCATATATAAAAATAAAAATAAATTAAGTACTTAAATGTGCAAATTAAAACCCTAAAATTCCTACAAGAACAGCAAGGATAATGCTGTCAGGCTTAGCTTTCAACAATTGATTGCCTACTATAATAAGAAAAACAAAAATAACTAAAGACAAAATAAATAACTTTTGTTCGTTGAAAAACTTCACCAAATATGTGAAAAGACAAGCTACTAACTGGGAGACTATCTTAAGAAACTGCATCTCTAAAAAGAATCAAAGTACAAATGAAATTTTTACAACAAAATAAAAGACCAGTAAACCAACCATAAAATGAGCAAAGGATTTGTACAGACATTTCACCAAAGAGACATTAGCCACCAGAGACGCAGGTCAAAATCACAATGAGATACCATTTTGCTATGCTCCAATGGCTAGGATTTAAAAAATAGCAAATCTTGGCAAGGATGTAGGGAAATTGGAACTTTATCCACTGCTGATGGGAATACTAAATGGTACAGTCATTGTGGGACAAAGGTGGCCGTCCCTCAAAAACTAAAAATAGAGCAAGCTATGACATGACTCAGTAACTCTACTCCTAGGTATATTCCCAAAGACTTGGAAGCAGGAACTCAAAGAAACTTGTACACCAATGTCCACCGCAGTGCTGTTGACAGTAGCCAAAAGATGGGACAACCTAAATGCCTATCAACAAACAAATGAATAAACAAGATGTGCAACATACGCAGACACATACGTACATACAAACATACAATAGACTATTTAATCAGTAGGAAAAATGAAATCTTAATAGTAGAGATGAATCTTGAAGATACTATGTTAGGTGACCTAAGCCAGTCACAAAAGGGCAAATATTACATGAACTCACTTATAAAGAGACCAACATTTATCAGTAGTTACCAGGTGTGAGGAAGGACGAGGTTGGTGATGGAAAAACTGCTTTGATTACGAGCTGGGCTGCACAGTTGATTACTGCAATTACTACCAATAAGTTACAAATTTGTAAAAAGTTGAATTGGCAAAAGTTGTGTGATGGTTTATATTTATAATGATGGGGGTGGGGGGACGGGGGCAGAACAGCTGCTAAGGCTGCTTATGTATAATCAAACATCTCATGGGATTTGGTACTTTGGTTGGGAGGTTTAAGATCATGATTTCATGGGACCTCCTAGTCAACTGGTCCAATTCGATGTTCTGTTCTCTTTCCTAGTTGTTTGTGTAGGGCCTGGGGCGTTAAAACTTTGGAAGCTGCCATCCAATGTACGACATTTCGTCCCAACTCACCTGGAGCAACAGAGGAAGGAGACTCAGGAGTGGGAGGAGAAAGAAATGCATGTGCCTAACTGCCTCCTTTACCATTAAACTAGAAGAACTGGATGGTGCCCAGTTTCCACCGACAAACATAAAAGAATCCTGATCAGTGAAATGTAACCCCCCACCTAATTCATCATTAAGAATAACAAAATAGTTTTCATTAGGGAAAAACAAACAAACAAAAACAGTCATGTTCAAAACTGGGGAAAATGCAAAACACAATTTCAAATTCTCATGGACTCTAGACTTTCTGGAGTCATGGAGGGCAAATGCATCCCTGAAACTATTGTCCTAAAATAATCTTTACATCTTAAATCAAAAACATCACCTGAAATCAGTCACCTTAAAGCCCACAGGGGCTTCTCCTGAAGGGTTGCCACGAGTCAGAATCTAATCGATGGCAATGAGAGGGTGTTTGTTTGCGTGCTTGTTTGAGTTTTAGAGGGCAGCAGGTTTATGTTAATGAGACAATAATTTTTAAAAGGTGGTGGGAAGGGGTGCATACCTCAAGGAATGCAATCAATGCCACTATATCATACAGACAGAAACTACTGGGTTGCTATACATAAGTAACATTTAAGGAGGGGAAAGGGGGCATTAAGGGATATACTATGAAACTCAGCAAACATAAATTTAACTTAGATGAAATTAACTAATTCCACAAAAATCAATGATTATAATAAATTCATCCAAATGGTTAAACTGACTGGCTCTACAGGATCCTTAAAGGAACCCCGGTGGAATAGTGGATTAGCATTAGGCTGCTAATTGAGGTCAGTGATTCAAATCCATGAATCTATTTTTTTCCCTAAAGAATCACAGCTTTGGACTTCCGGGCAGGATGGCGATCAAGTAGCATACATGGCAGGGACTCCACGGAGAACAGCACAAAGGAGCCACTGAGAGGGGTATCCTATACTTCTAGACCACAGGATTTTCAGCATAAAGATATGTAGGCACAAATTTACTAAAAGTCGAGAGCAGCAATGTCAACTCCCCACAGCATTTGGCTGGCTGAGTGCAGATTCCCAGGCCTGTGGGATTGAGGAGCTAGCAGTGGGAGAAGAGTGGCAGAGCTGCAGGAACGTAATTCTCAGGGACCAGCCCAGAGCAGCAAAAATATAAAGCTTTGGCTCTCTGCATACACCAGAAGAGTCCCGCTGGATATCTCACGGCCCTGGCTCCCAACACACAGCCTTCCGAGCGGGGCAAGGGTGAGTCAACAGGGCAGCCAAGAGTGGGCATAAGTGGAGAACACAAGTCTACGGAGTTCCAGCCCTACTTGGCAAATCGAATCCCCCATTCACTGAGGCAACAGCTCTGCACAGCCCCTGGTCCCAAGACACCAAAAAAAGCCAGAGACCTTAAAAAATAAGGCCACTCCAGGGTTTACCTTTTTATACTTCTTTGAAATGCAGTTCAAAAACAAAGTATTAGCATAACAAAACAAGGGGAAACTGCAGCAGGTTTTACAAATTCCTGAGCAAAGCTTAGAGCCCAAACAAACATACATTAACAGCTCTCCTGCATCCTACTCTACTATTATACTTACTGTAGTATTATTTTTCCTATTATTCTTAAAAACCTTTATCTCTAGCCCTTTCCTTTAATTTTCCTTTCTTTAAATATCTAAAGTTTTATTTCATAACACTATTAACCTATCTTTAGTTTCACATTTCTTCTCAGACCTTTTATTTGTTTCTCATCCTCATAAAACCAAAAGCTGACACTATTCGTACATTTTAAAAGTCTTTTTTCCTAGCAAATACTAGTACTCATTCCTCCATCACTGCAAATCAGGCATTTCAGGGTTCTAATGTCCCTTCCTTAAGCCTACCAAATAACACTACCTGACCCCTTTCTCCCATTTTTTTAGCCTACTGTTTCTTTGTTCTCCCTCCCATAACTCTTCCTGACTTTCTAAAGGAAGAGTCGGAGAGAAAAAGTGAAATAATAGAACAGCTAGTAACCTCCAAACAGAAACACAAAAACCCAACACTAGAATTGCAGAATTAAACAACCCTGTAAAGGAATAGCACAACACTATAAAATAACAGAGAAACAGAACTGAAGAGATGGAAGCCCGAATTAGTGAGCTGGAAAACAAGCCTACAGATTCCAACCTAAAAGACTAACAAGACTGAGGAAACCTTGAGAACCATGTGGGATACAATAAGTGAAACAACCCGTGTCTTACAGGGATTCCAGAAGCAGCAGCAAAAAGAATCCACACAGAGATTAGTCCAAGAGCTCTTGCAAGAGAACCTTTCTGAATAGCTAAAGGTGGCAAGGCTACCGTATACACTCGAGTATACGCCACACAAATATCAGCCAGGTGCCTAATTTTACCACAAAAACTGCATTAAAAATGTGCTAAAACACTAGGCTTATACATGAGTATGTACGGTGATTACTCAGGAAGCCCAAAGAACCCGAGCTAGGAGAGAGCCCCAACAGAAAACTCCCTGGCATTGTAGTCAAGATGTCTACTAGCAATGACAAGGAGAATACTCTAACAGCAGCAAGAGAAAAAGAGGTCAATTATATACAAATGGGAAGGAATTAGAATAACCTCATATTTCTCAGAAGATACCATGCAGGCAGGAAGACAATGGAGTGGCATATATAGTCTTGAAGGAAAAAAAAACCCAAACAACTGTAAGCCAGTAAAAATCGTGTAGCCAGCAAAAATATTACTCAGATATGAAGGAGAAATAAAAGTATTCCAAGGCAAGGAAAAACAAAGAATTCACAAAAACAAGATCACCATTATAAAAATTACTCAATGAAGCACTATGGCCCAAAACCCAACAAAAACAACCCACAAACTTGAAATCAACATACAAGACAATTCCCCACAAAAATACACACAAACCAACACCCCAAAACAAGGAAATAACAGGAAGAACAAAGAAACTAAACATATAGCACACACATACATAAAGCAAAATGACTAACAAATACATAAATATTAAAAATCTCACTCAATGTTGATGGGCTAAATGCACCAGTAAGGAGACACAAAGTAGCAGGATGGATAAGAAAACAAAATCCATCAGTATGCTGCCTACAAGAAACACACATCACAAAGGCATGAACAGATTAAAAACCAGAGGTTGGACAAAAGTACACCAAGCAAAGAGTAACCAAAAGAAAGCAGGTGTAGCGATATTAATTTCCGAAAAGAGGCTTGAAGGCAAACAACCTAATAGGAACAGACACTACATCATGATAATGGGAACAAAGGCTCAGAAACCCCTAACTATAATAAACATATATGCACCCAAGGATACACCCACAAAATATGTACTCAAATTCTCACAGAACTCAAAAAGGATATATAGACACACTGACAATAACAGGAGACTTTAATACACCACTCTAAAGGAAAGAGAGAGCATCAAGAAAAACAAAAAAACCAACAACCAATAAAAATGACCACATGGACATATATAGATTACTTCATCCAACAAAACAGTATATGTTCATCTCTAATACACACGGAACACTCTCAAATTTTAAAAAACTGAGAGCCTACAATCAATCTTCTCAGACCACAAAGTTATAAAATCAGATATCAACAATAAAATGAGCAGAAACATAACAACAAACTCATGGAGATTGAACAACATAATGACAAAGTAGTAAAGCAAATAAAAGAGGAAATTAAAAATTTTCTTTAGACAAGAAATGATGAAGAAAGAAGGATAACACTGACACAGGAGCTAGAAAGAGTCAATGCGGCAAAAGACAGCCTCTTCAACAAATGGTGTTGGACAAACTGGATTTCCATATGCAGAAAAATGAAGCAAACAAACAAAAGGATGAAATAAGAATACCGTACCTTTCCCCATGCACAAAAACAAACTTAAGATGCATTAACGACCTGAATGTAAACCCAAAGCTCTCAGGATCATCAATGAGAAAGCTGGAACAAACTTAAGGGCCGTATTGCAGGGCATACACAGACTACCAAGTATAATGGAGGAAGCACACACAGCAGAAGACAAGACAGATGACTGGGACATGCTGAAATTACACCCCTTGTGCACATCAAAAGACTTCATCAGGAGAGTGAAACGAGAGCCCACAGACTGGGAAAACATTTCTAACAATGACAAAAATATACAGAACGCTGCTACAGCTCAATAAGAAAACGAGACCCAATTATGAAATGGTTAAAAAATATGAACTGACAGTTCCCTAAAAATGAAGTATAAATGGCCAACACATGAGAAAATGCTCGTGATCACTAGCCATCAGGAAGATGCAAATTAAAAATCAAAACCATAATGAGATGCCACTACAACTACAATGCTATCCCAAATTTAAAAAGAAAAACAAAAAATGCTGGAAACGATTTGGAGAAATTGGAACTCGTATACACTGTTGGTGGATGTGTACATACATACAGCCACTGGGGAAAATAATATGGCAATACTTAAAACAACTGGGAACTGAAATCCCATGTGGTCCAGCACTGCCACTGCTAGTCAAATACCCTAAAGAAACAGGAGACACAACATGAGGGAGGCGTGCTCTCCCAGGTTCACAGCAGCACAGTTCACAATAGCACGAAACCAGAAACAGCCCAAACCCCCCACAGGGGATGAATGGATAAAGAAACTATGGCACATACACACAATGGAACAGGAGACATCCCTAAAAAACAGCGATGAAAGCACAGAGCACGGCATAACACGAAGAATCTGGAAACCGCCTTGCTGAGTGAAGCAAGTCAATCACAAAAGGACAAGTATTGTATGAGTCCACTATTCTAAGAAGAAACACCAATTAAACAAATCTTAGGAACCAATTCTTCAACAAAAGTTCAAAGGCTACCTGGCCATGAACCATACATCACCTCCCTTTCGCGCACTTCACAAGAGCCATCTTGAAGGAGGTGACCTTGTAATTCCTGGAGTCACTCCTTCAAGCGGGCAGAAATGGGAGATGACCATGCACTTGAGGCTATACATCACAGAGACAAGACTGGGGCAAATCCATGGGCCCCCACAAGAATGGTAGGAGAATCTTGCCAGAAAATCAAGCTAAGACCAGGGAAGAGGATCATCTCCATTTTGGAGGAGATGCTGACAGTCCTGTTGGTGAGTATGGTGGGCGATTGGGGGAGAAGTAACCTCATATCAGGAAGGGATGCTAAACAATGATTGTAAGGAACCTAGGGGAACAATGGCACAGATTCTGTGTTCCTGTGTAGACACTACAAATATATTTCTACCCAACCTTTGGTGAACTATGCTATGGACTAAGTACCATGATGATCATGGAAACTGACCCTGCAGGCAGCATGGTAAAGCACAGGGGCTACACCAGAAGGACTTAACACAGAGGCCCGGTTGAATGATCTGAGTCCTGCCTCAAAGTTGCCTGCACCCTTGGACAGAGGACTGGGGTACTTGGATGGAAGAAGAAGCACGGAATAGCTGACCTGGGACTTTGGAAGTGGCAGTCACTGGACCTTGGGGGGAACCCACAACTTGGTGGGTGTCCAATGGAAACAGAATCACTATATATTTAGTACTTCAATTCCCATCTCGCAGTGACATGACAGGTTTCAATCTGCTGGGCAGGGATCTGCACTTGGAAGAACTGATCCAGGAAGGTACCCTCTGGCACCAATCCCCATACTTAAACAGAGCTCACTTAACTCGGAGACCGAACTGCGTAAGGCAACAACTCATAGGTTGCAGCAGCTCAAGGTGGAAATGTCCGCACACAGACTCCTCAGACAGACAGTGTCCAGAGGGCTGTGTCATTGGGAACATGGATGACAACAGTGTAAGTGCCTTATACCCTAGGGCAGAGGTTCTTAACCTTCCTAAAGCCGAGACCCTTTAATGCAGTTCCTCATATTGTGGTGACCCCCCCACCATAAAATTAATTTCGCTGCTATTTCATAAATGTAATTTTGCTATTGTTATGAATCGGGCGACCCCTGGGAAAGGGTGGCTCGAGCCCCCAAAGGGGTGGTGACGCACAGGTTGAGAACCGGTGCCCTAGGGGGATGATTGACAATGTTAAACATCTTTGTTTGTTTTCCTGCCTTTGGTTTGTTTTTTCTGTTTGTTTGCTGGTTGGTTTGTTGCTGTTATTGGTGTAGTTGGTCTTATGGGATTTTGATTTTTTACATTATGGCTGCCAAAGTAAGCCTGAGTCGTGCATACCCCATGGACATAGAGATGGAATCTGAGCTCCTAGTTACCTCTAGCCCCAACCCAAGAACTGAAAACATCGCCCTGCTCCATACTCACTTTCATGAAATGATCACAAAAGACAAAGGTCTTACAGCAAAGTGTTAAAGAAAGCAGATGGTGCCTGGCTATCAATCAAAAAGACTTATATTTAAACAAGCAGCCATCTAAGCGAAGAGTCAACGAACTCCACATGGAAGAAGCACACCAGCTTGTGTGATCCAAAGATGACAATAAGAAAATTCAAATATGATGAAAGGAAGAGTATCAGAGCCTAAATTATGAACATCCAATTTGGAGAAGACTATGGAGGACAGTGGGAGCCCAAAACCCATCTACAGAGTAACTAGTTAGATTAAGCTGCTGGCAGACCCCACTAGCTCCCGGCAAAGGTCTCAAACAGCCTTACCATCAGATAGAAATCACTGCAACATTGATTGTGCTGGCTTGAACTTGATACTTGACCTCCGTTTTGACCCAACCTGAATTTGTGCTTGAACTTGATACTTGACCTCCGTTTTGACCCAACCTGAATTTGTTCTAGGTGAAAGTATCTCTACCTATTCCCTGATAAAAACTTCTTCTCTGACTTCTAAAATATTAATGTCAGTCTTTTCTTTCTAGCTCATTATTTGTATTTTTATCTTTATGTTACTATTATTTTATCCTTACCATTTTATTTTTATTTTGTTTTAATTTTTTAAATCGTTTTATTAGGGGAGCATACAACTCTTATCAAAATCCACACATACATCAATATGTAACCATGGGGCAGGTCGGTGTGCTTCTAAAATTGATGTGATAATTGTCCAATTCTTCTTGATATGATTGAATGATGGAAATGTATGATATGTGGATTAGGTGCCAGCTTTGGAAAGTAACCCTATGGGGCAGTTCTATTCTGTCAGACAGGATTGCTAAGAATCAAGAGTGGGTTAAACCTACCGAGGAATCTGAATATTTCATTTTAAAACTCCCCAAAAAGAAATGCCCATGTTCACTGGATGATTTTACCAACTATATAAGGAAAAATTAACACCAATTCTACATTATCCCTTTCAGAACATCAAGAACATTACTCAACTCATTTTATTAGGTTAGTAGCACTCTGATCCCAAGCTAGATAATGACAGTACCAAAAAATTAAAACATAAAAAATTTAAAGGAAGCCACATTAATATCCTTCATGAATGTAAGCTCACAACTCGTCAATAAAACAACAGCAAATAGAATTCACCAATATGTAAAAACAATGATATACTAAGATATTGTGGGGTTAAGAAGGAGACACAAGGCTGGTTCAATATTTGAAAATTAATTAATGAAATCTACCATATTAAAAGCATAAAAGGGAAATTGATATGATCATAAAACCAATTCAGGAAAAATGTCTGACAAAATTAAGTATCTATTAATAATTATTGGCCATCCTGTATCTTTTGATAAAATCTATAAGGATTGTTGTTGTTCAGAGCCCTTAAGTTCGTTCCTACTCAAACAACTCTATGCACAGTGGAAACAAACACCGTCTGGTCCTGCACTCCACCCATCACAGCTCTTCTTATGCTAGAGTCCACTGTCGGAGCCACTGCGTCGATCCATTTAGTGGATGGCTTCTTCTCTTACAGCCTCTACACTTCTCCAAGCATGCTGTCCTCCTCTGGGTACAACTGTTTCCATGAGCAGTTTGTGGGTCCAAGCCAGAAGAAATCGTGAGAACTTCAATTTTTTCTCCCTTTATCACGATGTTACCTATTGATCAAGTTGTTTGAATTTTTGTTTTCTTAACACTAAATTGTAATCCATACTGAAGTCTGCAATCCTTGATCCTTATCAGCAAGTGCCACAAGTCCTTCTTACTTCATGCAAGTTAAGACTGTGTCATCTGCCTGTTGAAGGTTGTTAATAAACCTTCCTCCAACCCTGTTACCACATTCATCTTCATATAATCTAGTTTCTCTGGTTATTTGCTCAGCATACAGAATGAACAAGTATCGTGAGAGAATACAACCCTGACACATACTTTTCCTGATTTTAAACCATGCGGTATTCCTTTGCTCCATTTGCACTACTGCCTCTTGATCCAGCTATAGGTTCGACATGATTACAATGAAGTGTTCTGAAATTCCCATTCTTCTCACGGTTATCCATAGTATGTTATGATCCACAGAGTTGAATGCCTTGGGTGGCTAATGAAACACAAATAAACATCTTTCTGGTATTCTCTCCCTTGAGCCAAGATCCATCTGACATCAGC
Source organism: Tenrec ecaudatus (assembly GCF_050624435.1). Taxonomy (NCBI): domain Eukaryota; kingdom Metazoa; phylum Chordata; class Mammalia; order Afrosoricida; family Tenrecidae; genus Tenrec; species Tenrec ecaudatus. Next base: position 87,456,589 of record NC_134539.1, on the reverse strand, counting down.
AATGATATCCCTTCTTCCATATCTTCTTCTGAATCTGATTTGAATCTTTGGCAGCTCTGTGTCAAAGTACTGAGGCAATCGTTTTTGGATGATCTTCAGCAAAATTTTACTTGTAGTTGACATAATTGATTTTGTTCTATAATTTGATCATTCTGTTGGGTCAACTTTCTTTAAAATGGGTATAAATATAAATCTCTCCCAGTTAGTTTGCCAAGTAGCTGTCTTTCAAATTTCCGGCATAGACAACTGAACTTCATAAACTTGTTAAAACATTTCAATTGGTATTCCATCAATTCCTTAAACTTTTTGTTTGGGGCTCATGCTTTCAGTGCAGTTTGGACTTCTTCAATCAATATCATTGCTTCTTGTTCATATGCTACTTCTTGAAATGACTGAATGTCAGCTACTTTTTAGTACAGTGACTCTGTGTTTTCTTTCCATCTTCTTTTGATTCTTCCTGTACTCAATATGTTGCAATAGAATCTTTCAATATTGCAACTTGAAGCTTGAATTTTTGTTTCCGTTCTTTCAGTTTAAGGTGTGCTGGGTGTGTTCTGACATTTAAAATTTTTAATTAATTAATTAGTCTGCTTATTTGTTTACATATATATTTTTTAGTTTTCTAACTGTATGACTGTGTTAAGTCAGGTTGACAACAGAAACTAATCCAGTGACACTCATTTATGTGTAAGAAAAACCCTTATATTGAGAAGTAATTATAAATCAAGCAAACATCCCAGCCCAGTCCAACTCAAGTCCATGAGTCCGATGCTAGTCCTAAGCCCCTCTGCAGACTCACACAGCCATCTGCAATGATACAGAATGCAGGAAGAAGATCACAGGCCAGTGGGTGCAAGTTGTGTGGATCCAATGGCAGTGGTCGGATCAACAAGCTCACAGCCACCAGGGTCAACCGGCAGGAAGGTGAAGGTAGGGTGGAGTCGGAGGGAGGGGGGGGGGTCGGGTAGGGAGTGGGGGGAGGTTACCAGGATCCTCTTTCTGAGAAGGTCGTACCCATAGGGAGTCATCATCAGGCTGTGACCTCATTGACAGGCTAAACTCCACCCATATCTTCTTACAGGTGCCTTGTTGGCACAAAAAAACAAACTATCATAAGGCCTGTCCACATTTCATTATATTTGACCTTGTCTTCTCAAGCTGCCCTCTGAACTTTCTGTTCAGCTCTTTGGGCTCATCATTTTTTCCACTTGCCTTCATTTTCTTACATTCATACTTCATATAGCTGTTTCTTTTCATCTGAGTAGTGCCCAATCAGCAAATGAAGGTCTGGGCGACTTTACTCCATCCACGTCATTATGGTCAACTCTAGGGTCGCCATGAGTCAGAATGAAGTGTTGGCAGAGAGTTTGGTTTGGTTCGTTCTACTTGAAAAGGCAGCTTTTCCTAGTCATGTTTTAGTGCCTACTGACCTGAGGGGCTCGTGGTCTGGTACTATCTCTGCTGTTAATCATGAGGTTTTCAGTAACTAACAATGTTTTGATGCTATCCTTTGAAGTGGACAACCTATCCCTCCTTTGTTATCTGTGTTTAATCTGGAAGCTCTGATGAAACCTGTTCACTTTGGGTGATCTTGTGGGTATTTGAAATACCAGTGATACAGCTTTCAGCAACACAGCAATGCACAAGCCACCACAGAATGACAAACTGACAGACAAGTAGAGGCTATCAAGATTGCTCCACTGCAATTCCAAAAAACACTTGACATACATAACCTTCTGAGCTGACCTCTCTGCTTTGAACTCATCTTTGAAGACTACTTGACCTTCCCTGAAAAGCTGATCCATCTGAAAGCTGTTGTTTTATGTGGAGCAGCATTCCTGTAAACGTATTGCCGAGCTTTAATGAAACCCCCAGCTCAAGGCTCGAACCTTATACAAAAACAAACTCAAAATAGATCACAGACTTAATTGTAAAACATCAAACTATAAAACTTCAGAACAAAACATAAAAAGACTTCAAGATTTAGGACGAAGCACGATTTCTTAAGACTTGACACCCAAAGCACAATCCATGAAAGGAAAAAATAATAAACTGAACTTCATAAAAATTGAAACAGACATTTAATGGAGGGAGATAAACAGATGACAAGTACATGAAAAAAGTGTTCAACATTATTAGCTTTTTAAAAACTCAAACTTACTGCCATCAAGCAGCTTCTGACTCATAGCAACCTTGTAGGACAGAGTCGAGAGTGGTAGCTCATCTTTCGCCCTTGGAGCAACTGGTGGTTTCGAAGTGCTGACTTAGTGGTTAATAGCCCAATTTGTAACCCACGATGTCGCCAGCATTCCATTAGTCATTAGGGAGAAGTATATTAGCACTACATGAAACATCAGTATACACCTATCAGAATAAAATTTTTAACATAGTGACAGTATGAATTTTTGACAAAGGTACAGTGAAACTAGATCATCATGCACTGCTGATAAAAAGTTAAAATGGTTTGGACCTTCTGGAAAGTAACTTGGGGCAGTTCCTTAATAAACTAAACACGTGATTAGTATGTTGCTGTTGATTGTTGTCAAGTCAGTTCCAAAAGACACACACTCTCTCAGTGCATCCAGTCGATGGCGGCCCATAGCAACCTTACAGCACTGTGTAGAACTGCCCCAGTAAGGTTCCGGGAATAGAAAGTGCCCCACCTTTCTTCTGCTCCAAAACATTACTTGGGCCTAAACCATCCCCATGGCCACTGGCATGCTTGAATCCACTGCTACCAATCCATCTCTGTGATGCCCCCACTCCCTTTTGGAAGCTATCCTCTTCACCAAATATAATGTCTGTCTCCAGTGATTGGCCTTTCCTCATTAGGCAATTACCAAACAATCCAGCAATTGCACTCCTGGGCATTTATCCCTGAGGAAGGAACATTTACATCCACAAAAAAACTGGTGGGTAAAATATTTCTAACAGCTGTATTTATAAGAACTCCAAATAGAAAATAACTCATATGTTCTTCAACAGGTGAATGGACAAATTAACATGGAGTACTACTAAAAATGGATCAAGGTATAGAAACACCCAATAATCTGGATGAAACTTCCTACAATTATGCTGAGTGAAAAAAGGAAAGCCTCCAGTGATCTTTACTGTAGTATATATTCTTGAGCTGAACTGAAGAAATTGAGGACAGAGGACTGATTGCTTAAGGGTGGGTAGTAGGGTGGGAGCAGGAGCAATGTGGGTGTGGCTATTAAAGGGCAACAGGAGGGTTCTTGTAGCGGAGGAATGTGCTATCTCTTGAGGAGTTCAATGTTGATATCCTGGTGGTGACAATGAGCTACCAAACAAGAGGGTGCTTCCCTGGAGGGGGTGGGGAGGAAGCGGCACGTAGCAAGGGGGAGAGCATAGACTGGGTAAAAGGTCCATGGGATCCCCTTATTAAGATTTCATACAACTACATTAGAGATTACAATATCATATACAATATCTTAAAATAATTAAGTCTATCATAATATATGCTGATGGGGAAATAGATCTATGTGCATATATTTACAAGTTTAGTATTAAGGTAGCAGATGGACATTGGACTTCTCTACTCAAATACTCCCTCAATGCAAGAACACTAAGTTCTATTAAACTGGCATTCCATGATGATGAAGAAAAATGTGATCTCTAAAGAAAAAGTGGGTGCATAAGCAAATATGGCAAAGAAAGCTGATGGTGCCCGGCTATCAAAAGATATAGCATCTGGAGTCTTAAAAGCTTGAAGATAAAAAAATTTTTAATGAAAGTAAATTGTTTAGAAAATAATGATGGGAACATATTGGTACAAATATGCTCCATATAATTTATGTATGGATTGTTATAAGAGCTGTAAGAGCATGAGGGCAATGAATGTACACATGTGCTTTACACAATTGATGTATGTATGGATTGTGATAAGAGTTGTATGAGCCCCTAATAAAATGATTAAATACAAAAAAAAAGCTTGAAGATAAACAAGTGGCCATCTAGCTGAGAAGCAACAAAGTTCACATGGAGGAAGCACACCAGACTGTGTGATCATGAGGTGTCGATAGGATCAGGTATCAGGCATCAAAGGAAAAAATCGTATCATTGTGAATGAGGGGGAGTGTGGAGTGGAGAACCAAAGCCCATCCATCTGTAGGCAACTGGACATCCCCTTACAGAAGGGTCGGGTCTCAGGGAGGAGAAGAACCAGTCAGGGTGCAGTATAGCAACAATGAAACAAAGAACATTCCTCTAGTTCTTTAATGCTTCCTCCCCCACACTACCAATTCTACCTTAAAAATCCCACTAGACCTGAGGATGTACACTAGTACAGATCAGAGCTGGAAACACAGGGAATCCAGGGCAGATAAGCCCCTCAGGACCAATAATGAGAGTAGCAATACCAGGACGGTAAGGGGAAGGTGGGGGAGAAAGAAGGAACCGATCAACAGAAAAGTGGGTAAAAGGAAACATTGGATAGTGTAAGACATGAAAAAAAAATAATAATTTATAAACTATCAAGGGTTCATGAGGGAGGGGAGAACGGAGAGGGAGGGGGAAAAATGAGGAACTGATACCAAGAGCTCAAGTAGAAAGCAAATGTCTTGAGAATGATGATGGCAGCAAATGTACAAATGTGCTTGACACAATGGATTTATAGATGAATTGTGATACAGAGTTATACCAGCCCCCAATAAAATGATTTCTTTTAAAAAAAACCCAAAACCCAACAACCCAGTTATTTGGCAAATGTTCCCTCCAGCCCACTCCCTACACAGGTATATAGGTGCTGGAACCTATAGGCTCCAACCAAGATGGTTTTGCAGTCAGCCCACAGAGCTAGATTGGCTGGGCTGACCACCCAGGCATTAGACCAATCTGTGCGGCCAGCTTCTTTCGAGGGATTCTCAAGATACGTATGCTACACACACTCTCCCTTCCAGGTCTGCTCAGCTAGCCTGGACCAGGTCCTTCTGTTCCTTTCTCTTCATGGCACTTCTCTGGCAGAGCTGAGCTTTATCAGAGACAGACCTGTCTCAGCCCAGGCCACGTGGGCCAACCAAGGAAAAGAGCTGACACTCAGAAAGTAGAGGGACAAGTGCGGACCAGGCCTTTTAAGGGGGCATCTAGGTGAGCCTCCGTCTTCTGAAAATGGCGATCAGGCACAGGGCACCATATGATACTGGAGAGAGGAGCCCCAATAGCCTAAGTGCACAAACAGAGGTCTTACCCTCATTCCTGCCAGATAATGCCCCTCCCAAAGGCCCTCCACTTATCAATGGCACTTTTGCATCCAGACACCTTCTACTCCAGGGAACCACTGACCCATACAGAAGCCCCTGCAAGCTTCCTGCCTCCTTCAGGAAGAGTACTGATGGAATCCAGCCATGGACTGAGGACATGCTGTGACACAGTAGTCATTACCACCAGATGAGAACTTAACTGCACTCTTAAGTCAGCTCAGGCACGCAGGGCCACACCAGCTCCCAAGCCCCAGTGCCATGAGACAAACAGCACACCACAGAACCTGGTGCCCCAAACAGGCTGAACTGCAACTGAGATGTCTTCCTCCCTGAGATGCAAATCCTCGGTCACACCACAGTGTGCCCAACAGGTGGCAAAGAAAATCGGGCAGAAGTGCTGCCAGCAACCCGGCAACGTGCAGTAAGTCGAGAGGCAGCTGTGCTGCTGACCCAGTAAACCTATGGCCAGAAGTGGAGCCTCCAGAATAAGACAAAGTAAAGCCAACGCTCAGCCCACAAATGAGTTCACAGGCGAATTATCTAGCTATTCCAGCAAAACAGGGAAGGAACCCAATTTTCAGTATGGAAAGGCTAAGTAAATGATGGTCTATTAACTCACCAAGATGTTACACAGTCATTAATTACAAATAATTATGAGGGATTCAAGGAACCCTCCACCGCATGGCATAGCATTAAGCAAGAGCATAACTCCATGAGCCAGCACTTCCTGCCCAGATCCAGGCAGCTTCATGCACGCTGCCCACTATGTCTGGCACCCTCTGAAGGTGTTCAACAGAATTTCCCTAGGAATCGTGTGAAAGTTTGAACCACCACTGGCACAAGAAATAAATAAGGGGCTTGCAATCTAGTGTGACCATACATGTGAACAAGAAAACCTCAGCTACATTCGCAAGATGGCTAAAGATGGGGTCAGAAAGCAAACGCTGATTTTGTTTTGTTTTTTAAGTTTTATTGTGAATTAGGAACAGGGTTACAGAGCAGACCATCAGCTTTACATTCAGCCATTCACCCACTGCAACCGCTGCAGTGTGTCAGCACACACACTCCCTGGGCCTCCTGTCTCCATTCTTCCTTCTTCCCCAACCCTCTGAATTTTGTTGTTGGGGAAATGCTGTCCTTCTGATCTCGAAAGCTTGATGATTCTACCAGAGTTGAGTCCAGTGCTAGCCCTGAAGGGTCACTATGGGCCACAGTTTGGGGAGTCTCCTCTGTGGTCTTCTTTATGATTTCAAGTATTGCCTGACATTTTCATTCCCTCTGTCCAGGACCTTCTAATGTGGTGGGTGGTAGTGGTAACAAGGCACCATCTAGTTCTTCCAGTCTCAGGGTTGTGGAGTCTGATTTTTATGTGGTCTATTAATCAGGTGAACTGGTAAGCAGTAATTTTGTTGACTGATGGGATTATGCATACATTTTTGGGTTAGTTTGTTTAGCTGGTTTGTTACTATCATACAGCATTTACCATATATTATTTGTTTGGGGGGGGTGTTTTCCTGAGCACACAAGGTGTGATTTCTGAGATGGTGCCAGCAGGATAACTTCTAAAAGGTGGCCTTCATCATTCATGGCAGGATGGGGGTGGGGTGGGGGGTGATTAGGAAACCAGTATAGCCTGTCTTCCACCAAGAGCAGTAGGACCTAACAGCTCTGGACAGTGTAAAAACCCTGGCCTGGGAACAAAAAGGCCCGGATTCAAGTCCTAGCTCCATGACTTACTTGTTGTATGACCCAGGGTGAGACAGTGTGGGTCCCAGTCTCATCCACTACAACTACAACAGATTAAGAAGTACACCAAGCCCTCCACATCATTAAAATAGAACCTATCAGACAAGCAAACAGGCACTGAGAGGAGCAGAACAAGCGAGAATGCCTAGAGTTGAGGACACTCATCCCAGGACCATCACAACACCTAGCACACAGTGGTGCTCAGATGGAAGTCAGAGGAGTCAGGAGAGCAAAAGAGGTGATAAGTTTCAGAGTCACAGCACTGTGCAGCATGACCACAGGGCCACCTCGAATCAGACCAAATGGACTCTTGATTCCAAGGTTGGAAGCAGAGGAGAGTCCACCAAACCACACAGAGGCGCCCTCACAGCAGGCTGCAGGCCAGATTTCCAAACAGAATAACCACCCCCATAAAAATTCTTGTGTTGGAGAAGTCCCGAGCACTCCTAAAGAAGACTCCATGGCTGAGGATGCCAGTTTCCCAGCTCGGGGGAAATCTGGCAGGCACGCATTTCTGCAGACCAAAGGTGGAGGCCAGCAAAGCATTAGGTTGGAGTCACATGTCTGCTGGTAGAGGTGTACCTGCAAGAGTCTATGGGGAGACTGTGTAGGCTGTAACTCATACCGTTTCTATGGTTCTGAGGTCGGTTCTTTGCCTCACTCCTGCTTTTTTCCCAAGGAGTTTTTGAGAAAATATATCCACAATTAAGCACACAAGCTGTTTCATATTTTTCTTTGTTTTGAATGTGAAAAGAGAAAGCATGTCCAGGAACCTTCTAGATATCTTTGTAAGTGTGTAAATCACAGCTCGCCTGGTCATCTACCTTTTGTAGGGCATGTGAAGGGGTTACAAAGAGGTACTGGGATCTCTAAAAAGTCCAGCTTCACGTCTTATCGCAGCCAAGACCTCAGTGTCCTGTGGCCACCCAGATTAATGATGCCAGGACTAGCTTGCTCCAAGTCTAAGCTCCCAAGGAGAAAACCTTTTCACCAGGGCCATCTGCCCCTCTTCCACCAAGGCTCATTCCTATCAACAGGCTGTTCCTTCAGGTACCATACTCACCTCCACTGAGTACTGAAGTGCAATGTGCCCCAGAAAAACAAAGCTCTTCCTTAAAGCAGATACTCACAGCGACGCTTTATGGGAACAGAAAGCCTCATCTTTCTCAATCAGAGCAGCCCGTGGTTTCAGACCACTGACCCTGAGGTTAGCGGCCCAACAGAAACCTTTAAGCCACCAGGGTTCCCTAAAGCAAACACGGCAGAACAAAAAGAAGTGCCAGTCATCACTGTCATCCTCCAGAAAGCACTTATTCCACCAAGGACTCTCGCATTAAGAAAATAGTGTCCTGCCTTCCCTTACAGAAGGGTCACAAGGAAGGAAAGAGTCATTCCTCTACTTCAGTGGTTCTCAACCTTCCTAATGCCATGATCCTTTAATACAGTTTCATAAACCATAATATGTGGTGGTGACTCCCAACCATAAAATTATTTTTGTTGCTACTTTGTAAATGTAATTTTGCTACTGTTATGAATCAAGTGACCCCTGTGAAAAGGTGGTTCGACCCCCAAATGGGTCATGACTCACAGGTTGAAAACCGCTGCTCAAGTTCTTTAGTGCTTCCTCTCCACCTTCCCCATACGATCATGACCCCAGTTCTATCTCACAAATCTGGCTAGACTGGAACATGGACAGTGGCACAGATAACAGCTCTCAACACACAGAATCCAGGACAGACAACCCCTCAGGAACAGTAATGGGAGTAGCAATACCATGGGAAGAAGATGAGGGGAAACAGGGAACTGATTAAAATGATCTATGTATAAACTGCTCCCCACCCCCAAAACAGGGCCATGAATAACAGAAACATGGGCAAAAGGAGAGAGCAGACGGTGTAATGGAGTGGCAAGGTCCCCAGGGAATGCTGAAATTGGACTTCGGGGCCAGGGCGTGGTGCCCCAACAGACTGGACTGGAAAACGCTCCTAAGGGCCAGCAAACGATCCCTGAACTAACTACAAGCTTTTCTCTTGTGAACTGTTTTATTCTGTTCTTTGTCAGTGGTTTGTTTTTGTTGTTTTGTTGTCTGGTTGTATACTGTTGCTTTGTTTTCCTCTGTCTAGTTTTCGTGCATGTTAGTGACTCCACAGGTCTGTCTGAATAGGGCAGGCTGGATGAACTATCTGGAGGAAAAACAATGGGACCGACAGTTTTGGGGGGACTTGGGGTGGGGGGGTAGAGGGGGGGTAAGGAAGTGGTGTTAACAAACCCAGGGACAAGGGAAAAACATGGGACCCCAAATGGTAGAGAAGGGGGAGTGGCAGGCCTTGTGGGAAATGATCAAGGGTAAGGTTGCTTAGAGAAGAGATATACTCTAGCCCAGGTGGCGATGAAGCATGGTAGTAGGGCAGGAGGAAAGTCAAGGGAGATGGAGGAAAGAGCTAGGAGTCAAAGGGCATTCATGGAGGTCTAGACAAAGACATGTACATGCAAATATATATAGGAGGATGGGGAAATAGATCTATGTGTCTATATTTATAGGTCAAGTATTAAGGTGGCGGAAGGACCTTGGGCCTCTACTCAAACACTCCCTCAATGCATGAATACCTTCTTTTATTAAATTGGAACTCTATGATGCTCACTCTCCCGACACAACGGCTGGAGCCAAAGTGAGTGAACAAGTAAATGTGGTGAAGAAAGCTGATGGTGCCCGGCTATCAAAAGAGATAGTGACTGGGGTCTTAAAGGCTTGAAGATAAACAAGCAGCCATCTAGCTCAGAAGCAACAAAGTCCACATGGAAGAACACACCAGCCTGAGTGAGCGAGTGGTCCCAAAGGGATCAGTTACCAGGCATCAAAGAACAAAAAATCATATCATTGACTGCACACCTCCATGATAGGATCGCTGAAGACAAATGGGTGCATAAGCAAATGTGGTGAAGAAAGCTGATGGTGCCCGGCTATCAAAAGAGATAGTGTCTGGGGTCTTAAAGGCTTGAAGGTGAACAAGCGGCCATCTAGCTCAGAAGCAAATAAGCCCACATGGAAGAAGCACACCGGCCAGTGCGATCACGAGGTGCCCAAGGGACCAGGTATAAGGCATCATGCAAAAAAAAAGATATAAGTGTGTGTATGTAAATATATATATCATATTAAATGAAGGGGGAAGTGCAGAGTGGAGACCCAAGGCCCAAGTGTCGACCAACGGAGATCCCCTCATAGAGGGGTTTAGGAGAGGAGATGGGTTAATTAGGGTGTGAGGTAGTATCAATGAAGAACACAGCTTTCCCCCGGATCCTGGATGCTTCCTCCCCCCAACTACCATGATCCGAATTCTACCTTGCAGGGCTGGATAGGACAGAGGCTGTACACTGGTGCATATGAGGGTTGGCGGTACAGGGAATCCAGGGTGGATGATACCTTCAGGACCAAGGGTGTGAGGGACGATGCTGGGAGAGTGGAGGGTGAGTGGGTTGGAAAGGGGGAACTGATTACAAGGATCCACATGTGACCTCTTCCCTGGGAGAGGGACAGCAGAGAAGGGGGGAAGGGAGACTCCGGATAGGGCAAGATATGACAAAACAACGATGTATAAATTACCAAGGGCATATGAGGGAGGGGGGAAGGGGGAGGGAGGAGGGGAAAAAAAAGAGGACCTGATGCAAGGGGCTTAAGTGGAGAGCAAATGCCTTGAGAATGATTGGGGCAGGGAATGTATGGATGTGCTTTATACAATTGATGTATGTATATGTATGGATTGTGATAAGAGTTGTATGCGTCCCTAATAAAATGTAAAAGAAGAAAAGAGAAAAAAATGATTAGGGCAAAGACTGTACAGATGTGCTTTATACAATTGATGTATGTATATATATGAACTGTGAAAAGAATTGTATGAGCCCCAATAAATTGTTAAAATTTAAAAAAAAAAAAAGATATGATGATAATAATTTATAATTTAGCAGGGGTCCACAAGGGTGGGAGGATGGGGGAGGGAGGAAACAAAGAGGAGTTAATACCATGGGCTCAAGCAGAAAGAAAATGTTTGAAAATGATGGCAACATATGTACAAATGTGCTAATTGTTATAAGAGATGTAAGAGCCCCCAATAAAATGATTTATTAATTAAAAAAATAAAACAAGAGAAAATAGTGTGCTTTGGCTTTTACCATCAGACAGCTTGGAACTCACACTCTGCCCTCAACATCACCACCAAATACAAGAAGTGAGCCCCTACAAAGAGTATGAAGACAGTAAAAACTGCATGCGGCCTCAGCCAGGGGCTCCATCGAGTGCCTAGGCCGTTTGGCCTCCTATGGACCTGGACAGTGTGCTATGGGAAGAAGCTGGACTTCGGGGTGTGAGGAGCCACCACCCATCAACTTATGGGGCATCTGGTGTGTAGCAGATGTGGTGGGTGCCCCACCCCCTTCCCTGGCCGACAAGGGTGCACAGAGAGACACAGTAATCAGGTTAATGGTAGAGGGTTGGTGAGTTGGCTTGGAAATGCTCGTCAGTCTTCCTTCTTGGTTGCACCTGAACTTCTCCCTAGGATCATCATAGCTACCACTACCATTGCCTCCATTCCAGACAAATGGAGGCGCCCAAAGAGACAAGGTAACTCATCTTAGGCCACAGAGCTGGGGAAAGCAGAAGCAGGATTTGAGTCACAGTACATTGCTCCAAAACTCATTCCTCATTCCCCAAGGGCAATCTAATGTCATCATTGGACACCCCCTTTGAATGGAGGCTGGCCCCAACTCAGAAGGAGGCCTGCTCCTACGGGTGACTTCTCCTGAGAGGGGAATTTCTGACCAGCAGCTGCTTGGGGTCTTGCCCAAACTTCCTTACAGCGAAGCCATGATAGTGGGTTGTAACAGCCCACTCCTCTCACAGGACAGGGGAGAACCGCCCCCGTGGGTTTCCGAGACTGTGCCTCTGTATGGGAATGGAAAGCTTTTGTCTTTCTCGCGACTCGCTGGCTAATTAAGTGCCACTGAGTTGGTTCAAACTTACAGCCACCCCAAATCCAATAGAGCAAAACACTGCCCAGTCCTGCCCATTCTCACAGGCTTGAGCCCATTGTTGCAGCCAACTCATTGGTAGCAACTGTCAAATAATTAGAAATAACAGTAAGACACGAAATGAAGGCTTGCCCAACAATGGTTTGGCAAAATGTAAACATGCACACCAGTGAAGAGTAAGGTGGTACAAACTGTCATTTTGCTTTGCTAACAGCTTTATTGATAGAATTCGCACACAATTAACCCTTTTAATGTATCGGAGTGAGTGGGTTTTAGTGTATTCAGAGTTGTGCAAACATCACCGCAACTTTAGAATATTTTCATCACCCCACTCTGTTAATCCCTAAACTGCTCTCATGTCCCCAAATGAGCCACTCGTAGTTGTCCCCAGTCCAGTCTCCCAGCTGTAAACATGGGTGCTTTGATTCCTCAGAGCACAGAGGTGTCACATAAAAGTAAAGCCAACCACTGTCGAAGCTGGATGACCTGAAGAAGATCTGCCATCAGGATTGAAGGAAGGCTAATTAACAACCTGCGATATGCAGATGACAGAGCCTAGTTTGTTGAAAGTGAGGAGGAACTGAAGCACTTGCTGATGAAGATCAAGGATTTCAGTTTTCAGTATGCATTACAACACAATGTAAAAAAGACCAAAATCCGCACACTGGACCAGTAGGTAACATCATGATAAATGGAGAAAAGATTGCAGTTGTCAAAGATTGCATCTTGCTGTGATCCACAACCGATGCTCATGGAAGCAGCAATCAAGAGCTCCAAAGTTGAGTTGCATTAGGTAATCTGCTTTACGTATCTTTTTCAAAGTATTGAAAAATAAGGACATTACTTTGAGGACCGAGCTCCAACTGACCCAAATTCTGGTATTTTCCATTGCCTCATATGCCTGTGAAAGCTGTACCTTGAAAAGGAAGACTGAAGCAGAATGGATACATTTGAACTGTGGTTCTGGTGAAGAACGTTGAAAGTACCATGGACTGCCAGAAGAACAAACTAACCTGTCTTGGAAGAAGTACAACCAGATGTTTCTAAGAAACAAGGATAGTGAGACTTTGCCTCATGTATTTTGGACATGTTATTAGGAGAAACCAGTCCCTGGAGAAGGACATCATGCATGGTGGTAAAATAGTGGGGCAGTGAAAAAGAGGGAAATCCTGTGCAAGTTGGATTGATCCAGTGGCTGTGACAATGGGACCAAACATCAAGAACAATTGTGAGGACGGTGCAGGTCTGGGTGGTCACTCATTCTGTTGTACATAGGGTCACTGTGAGTCAGACCCAACTCAATGGTACCTAACAACTAACTAACCACCAATCTGCTATCTTTCTCTCTGAATTTGCCTACCTAGACATTCCCTATAAATGGAGTCATACAACACATGGGATTTTATGATTTATTTTACTCAGTTTTGAAGGCCCATCCATCCATATAATGGCATGCATCCAGATTTCATTGCTGTTTATGGATGAAGAAGTATTCCATTGTATAGCTAGACCACATTGTGTTTATCTATTCATCTGTTGATGGATATTTGGGCTGTTTCCACCGTTTGGCTGCTGTGAATAGTGCTGCTGTTATAAATATTCATGTACAGCTTTGGTAACTTTGTATTTAAACCTTCAAGGGAAACCAAAGACACAAATACCACCTCTCAATATGAAGTCTGGATAATTAACTGCTCAAAAGCCAAAAAAAAGGGGAAAAGCACCGAAGGTACACTGGAAGGAAGGCCCCGAGGCCTGGCACCCCAGCGATGCAGTCCAAGGTCACCCTGAAAAACTCTCAAAAGAAACCGATAGACAGACCTTTCCACAAACATAGCTATAGCCAATGAGGGTGGGGGCTGAGAGAATGAGCAGGGAGGAACGGGGCAGAGAAAATCTTTTTTTGTACAGATGCCATAAAAAATACAGGCATGGCAAAAACTGTGGTGTAATTGAAAGATGTGAATCCAAGAGGACAGGTCTCTTACTTAACATTAAAGTCATCTAAATTCCTGTCCAAAAACCCAAGGAGCAGGTCCCAGTAAAGAACACGTTGATTTACAAAGAGGAGCTTTCTGATGATGCACATCCTCAGCGCTGACGCAGGCTTCTCCCCTCACCCCACCCCACAAAAACCCTGTCCACTGGCCACTTGTAGACCTCGAGTTGCCCCCCAGATTCCACTCATTCCCTTCACCCCACCTCCTCAGAGGACACACCTCCTTCTACATCAAGTAAAGCCCCATCTCCCTCTCCACCTAGACATCCTACACAAGCTCTAGTCCTAGGTCCCACCACACCTTGAACTCACCGAACCCGTCACCAAGATCAAGTCAGAAGTTGCCGGCATGGCCCTCTCAATGAATAGATGAAAGGGTGGATGAACAGGAATAGCTTCCCTTTCTGGTTGCAGCACAAACTCATGATAGAGCTTCGAGGAGAGCCAGTTAATCCCAAAGTGCTTTCAGCCCCTAAATCAGCAGCCCACATCGATATCCAGTCTCCCTGCTGTGAGCACTGAGCATGAGAACTGACTCTTCCCTTCCTCTTCCTGCGAGCACAGAAGTGCAACTTAAGATAAAGCAAATTCCTCCTTTAAGCCTCAGATTCTGTCTGTGAGATCAAGAAAATTGAACAGGTCCACTGTTCTTCATACATCGTTGAAACAACACTAAAGGTCCGCGTCTGTACCCCACACTTCTCTATCCCTTACAGAGCCTGAGAGCAGGACAATAAGGGTAAGCCAGGCCTAGAAGGGGCATGCTCAGACCGTCTGCTGGGAGTAGCTGCTGTTGTAATTCTCTAATTCTCCTGAGTTCTTACAGCAAACCTGCCAAGAGGCCTCAGTCCCAACTCACTGTCTCTCAGAGTGTCGCCTGGGGTCTCTCCTAGGTCTGTACCCTCCTCAGATCCATCACAACCTGTTTCCTTACTTCCACTCCCATTAAAGTGAAACGCTCTGTCTTGGCACACACGGTCTTCCAAATGGATCTCAAAGTGCAGCCAAGGACTCCTGCATGTCCCTAAGACCCTCTCACAGAAGTCCTCAAGCCAAAACTATGTTTATGATAATACTAAGACTCTCATTCTTTTATGAGTATACAGTAGAGTTTTCTGAAGGCCACAGGGCAAACGAATGAATTCGGGAGCTATGAGAATCCAGCTGTCTACTTTGACAGACGTTAAAAGAGATTTACAAAAATGTAAAATCATACAGAAACTCTCACTAATGTATTATTATCCCAACTAATTGGGGGGAAATTGGTTTTTTGACTTTGGAAAGCAAAGTTTTCTTTTTCATAACACATGCCATTTTATGTTATTTTAAAATGAATTCATATTCTTAACTTTTTTGGTTTTAAATTCAAGGACAGTAAATAAAGATGGTCCGAGCTCACATAAACCTTTTAGACCCTTGATAATTAGGAATGTAAAAGGGTCCCAAGACCGAATGATTGGGGAGACACTAACCTAGAACGCCAAGCCCCCAATAATTCCAGCACATCCTCATAGGCCCAGTAACTGCTATGCTGCACCTGTCCATCTGCCCACCATCCCTGGTCCCTGAGCCTCTGCTCACAGTCCTCCTACCTGATTACTGGCCCCACACTCATCAGCTGGGACACAAATGAGCCCAGTCACATCAAGTTTTCTGGTTTCCACTCTGAGTTCTTTCCACTTGACAGCACTGCCTTAAAAGGCTGCATCTTAAGCTGGCGTGTTCCCAGCTCCTATGTTACAACCCATCTGGATAGAAACAGATTCCTAGACACAGCACGACAGGAAAACCATTCACTTCAACAACTGCCAATCTCTGCCTTGGCAAAAAAGCCAGGAGAAGGGGCTGTGTGTGTGAGGAGCGTAGGAGATCCATTGGCAGAGGCCAGCAAAGTAATCCCCCTCGCCTTAGGTCAGGGGAAGACACAAATGCAGGGAGCTTGTATCAAGATGTTCTTTGGTCCCCATTCTCTGCTTCACTGTCACTAATCAGCTCAGACACTTCCCCTTGGACCTCACCTCTTAGCTATCACCTTTTGGGGTTGCCTCTGGGGAAAGGATGCTATGAGGAGGGACACGGAGTAAGACGATGGGACTGACAAGGTTTTCTTTCTTAAGCAGTAAGTGCATAGACATTGAGTTTACCGTGATGGCTCATAATGCACATAAGTACTACTTAGATCCTTTTGTATACATTAAGTATTCTTGTATTTAAAATATTAATGCAAAAGTTAGAATAAATCAGTGGTTTTCAAACTGTGAAGCCCCCCAGAAGATAGACTTTTGGGAGGGTCACCTGGGAGTGTTGGTTTCAGAGGTAGGGTGGGGGGGGGCATGCTTCCTCCCTGCCTTCATACATAGGTTTTTATGTATCATAATATATTTCATGCAAGAAAATAAAGGGGAAGCAATAATGTTGTTAAGGACCCCTGGTGGCACAGGGGGCTAAGCATTTTTCTGCTAACCAAGAGTTCAGCTACTCTGCAGGGGAAGCTGTGACATTCTGCTTCTGTAAAGATCAGAGGCTCAGAAGGCCTGTGGTCCATTCCACTCTGTCCTATCAGGAGGCTAGGGGCTGGGATGGCCTCAATGGTAATAAGTCTGGGTTTGTGTTTGTATTCTGCTGCTGAGGAATTAAAGTTTGAAGCCTGGTGATACAGTGGTGATCAAGATAGACAGACAGGGTCTCTTCCTTGTCCCTGAGTGCTCCTGGAGGCCTGGAATCAGGACACTGTAGCCCTCTCCCAGACATGCACTGTGCATCTTAGCCTCCTGGGGGCATCAGGGTCTCCCTAAGTCCATTTTACACAATAATTAAGCTCCACTTGGTCCCTCCTTGACTGGTTGACTGAACTCCAGGTTAGACCAAGCAGGAAGGAGGCCACACTACACAGCCACACAATCCACCTGCCACCACCCCACAGGTACACACAGGAGCTGTAGCCTCTATGAGTCCACCAGGAACCTGAGTCTCTAAAGAGAGAATTCTCAGTTGGGGTCAGAGTTATTTTGTGGTCCTGCATGTCTCCAGCATCATCTTTGCCATTCCCTCCCTCAAGAGTCTGCAATGCCCAACACCAGGCTTGATGTGATGCTTTAAAACACAGGCAGGATCCAGCAACCCCAAAGGACTAGCGACTCAAACAGATGTGTGCACACCAATGTGCACTGCAGCACTTTTCACAACAGATGGGCGGCAGAAACACCCCAGGTGTCCATCAGCAGATGAAGAGATAAACAAAATGAGATGTACATACATACAACCGAATACTCAGCCATAAAGAGACATGAAATTCTGATACATGCTACCACATCAAAGGACCCTGAAAACATGCTGAGCGACAACAAAGCCAGACACAAATGGAGAACTATTGTAGAGTCCCATGAAATATCTACAACAGGTAAAGTCAAAGAGACCAATATTTATTCATGGCTGTCAGCAGCTGAGGATCCCAGGGATTGGGGAGGTGAAGAAAACAGTTGGAACTAGAGAGGGGTGGTTGCACAAGATAGTGAATATGCTAACTGCCACAGAACTGTGCACTTTAAAATGGCTAATTTTGTTATGTGAATTTCACCTCAAGTTAAAGCAAACAGACAGAAAACAGCTCGGTGCCTCCAGCAGCACAGAGCAGCAGTGCAGGCTGCAAGAGCCAACTGGCAGCCTTCCCTCCCACTTGCGATTCCGGCTTCCTCCTAACCCTCTGCCCACACACATGCCCTGTGAGCCCAGCCCCTGCTCACAGCTCCTCCCTGTGCTACAGCAGCTGGCGGAGGAGGGGAACATGACATTTTTAAAAGCTTCTTCCCTGTTTGGTCTTGACAATGAGCCCATGGCTGCTGGATTTTTGGAGCATGACAACATCGTAGCTAAGGGAGGGATACTTAAGAACGCATGGAGACATTTTGGGGGCAAAAGCTTTTCAGGAAAGATGCATGCCCTGTCCCTCAAAACAGCCCTTCCTACTACGAACCAGGTGAGAAGGAGAAACAAATTAATGCTAAGACACGTCATTCAATCTGCTTCCCTTCCCCACCCCCACACTCCGAGTGCAATAGGACACCCCCAGTCCTGGGCACCAGTAGTCAACAAAGGCCACACACCACCAGAAATCTAATGTCCATAAGGCCATCAACCAATGCCTGGGTCAGTGTGGGACACAGAGCAGCACAGGGCTACAGAGCAAGGGCTTCAGTCACATCATCTAGACTTAGACCCCAGCTTGGCCACTTACTGCACTGCCCTTGGGCAAGTTTCATTACTGTTCTCTATCTCCACTTTATCATCTACCTACCTCACCAGGCTGCTTGTGAATATAAATGAGCTAATATATGCAAAGTGCTTAGAACAGTGGCTTGGCTCTGAGCAAGTGCTGTTAGCTATTAATACCACCACCACCTCGACAAATAATCTCAGGGTGCGTCAGGTGTTTCTGTGATTTAAGCCCATGAAAACCTGAGCGCCACAAAACGCCACGGTTCAATCAAGCCCAAGAAGTCTGGCCCCACAGGCTGCAGGGCAGGAAGAGAACCATGTGAACTGGGAGCCACGGTGGGTGTCTCTGCCCGTGTAGCTTTTGCCAGAGGGGGGAAAACCAGCCCACAGGTGCTGAAGAGGCAACAGGGCCTCTTTGCCATGGTCTTATGAGTGGGGCACGCCACTCCTAGAAGAAAGGACATCTCAGGTATCGATGGCAGCAGGACCCAACAGCCAGTGGAGGTGGCTAATCAGTGTTTAGACCAAAGGGCCAGACATCTCACCCTCTGCAGTTTGGGTGTGGGCCCATTCGCTGGCCCTGGGCTGTCTGTCTTCTATAACCCTTTGGGCGCTTCACTCAGTAAAGCTTTCCTTCAAACTCTCCCAAAGTGCCAAAGGCAACTGAGATATTCCCCGGGAGAGTGAGTGAGGACATCAAGATCTGCCTCTGTCACCCACAGGACCTGCATGGGGCATGGGGCATGGGCCAAGGCTTGGCTGGGGAACTCGAAGGTGGTCACTGCTCACTGGAGCAGCCTGAGGCCCATGGTAAGTCCAAAAGGGATGGTGATGATCCTTTTGCACTCCCACCAAGAATTAAGGAGGCAGTGGTGATTCCATGGCATAATTCTTACCTTCCCTGTGGGGGTCTCAATTTCTGGCCAATGTAGCTCATGTACAGCTACCACCTGTCCATCAGTGGAGGCTTGCTTGTATGTTGCAATGCTGCTGGAAAAGTTTCAGCGGAGCTTGCAGACTAAGGTGACAAAGAAAGGCCTGGTGACCTACTTCCAAAAATCAGCCAGTGCGAGAAAGCCCCAAGACTGGTCACTCCACAACCAATCATAGGGATGATGTAGGGCAGGAAGTATTTTTTCCACCTATGCCTGGGGTCACCATGAGTTGGGAGCTTGATTTGGTGGCCCCGATGGCATACTGGTTATATGTTGGGCTGCTAACCATAAGGCCAGCAGTTTGAAACCACCAGCTGCTCCATGGCAGAAAAACAGACAGGGCTTTCTACTCTCATCAAGAGTTGAGAGTCTCAGAAACCCACAGGGGCAGTTCCACCCTGTCCTACAGTGTCACTAGGAGTCAGAATCAACTCGATGGCAGTCACTTTGGTTTTGAAGAGTTGGAATATCAACAAAAATTCTTAGCTATCCCATCTTTTATTTATTTAAATTTTTTGAAAATCAAGCCTATATAACCAAGCTGATGGTATCCCTTTCAATCCTCCAGGGATTACTGTCAGGAAGCTGCTGGGTGGTACAAAGTCGGGCTGGGGTGACAAGGCTGCTGAGTTGCTCTGTGGGAGTAAACTGGGAACACAGAATCAGGGGCTGACATCCAGCTATCTATGGAAAGCTGGAAGAAGTCTCGTCGCCCGTCTCTCCTCATCTGTAAAGTTAGTTGGGAGCCAGAAATCTCAGGTCCTCTCCAATACAAATACCCCACTGCCTACTGGGTTCCCTGAGGGAGGGGCACTTGCTCTGCTTTGCTCTGAACACACATCATCTCACCCAGCAACTACCCACAGTTGGCATTCAAAAGAATGTGCATGAGAGTAGATTAACTAGGTATAGATGGTAAGCTCCAGAAGACAGGGCCTTCAACTTACATCTGTGTGACCCATGCTGACTGAGTAGTGCCTAAAACTGAAGCCTACTGTCCAGACTACCCACTATACTCAAGCACCCACTCATTCTGTGCTTGATATGCTCTATCAGCGTTTTCTCTGGGAGCCCTGGAGACTCACAGGGGCAGCTAGATTCTACCCTATAGGATCACTGAGTCAGCATCAACTCGATGGCAGTGAGCTTTGAGTCAGCATCTTCTATCAATTTCACAGGGATGATTTTGATCGTCTTTCAGATAAACAGACATCCGTACCTCCCAATAACTTATTCAATCAGCTTTGAAAATGGAACCAGGATTTGAACCCAAATCTGTGTGGAAGACTATGCTTTATCCATTGTACCTGGTCCCATTTGAATGAACAGTAGTAGCTGGGCCTGCCCAGTTCTTGACCCCAATCCTTCTCTCAGTCCGGGCACAGAGAGAACTCCAGGGGTAGCCTTGGAGACCCAGGATATGGAGACCCTGGTCTCTGACTCAGCTCAGCTCCCAGTGCTGTCCCCTGCTTCCTGGTCCCTTCAGCTTTATGCTAAGAGCATACTGAGGTAGGAAGCCAGGTCTGAAGAGTACACCATGGGTCTTGATTAGTCTGTCAGTTAAGCCAACTTTAGAACCTCCAGAGATCAAGGACACAGCCATTTCCTGATTCTGAATTGCTCTTTCAGAGGGAAAAAATAGAGCTTCCTGCTCAGGGCTGTGCCAAAGGTGTGGTCACCACCACAATCCACAGCCGTGCTGGGGACATGGGGAATTTCAGAACATACACAGGGAGATGACCTACACGGCCCTGTGAAGTCCATGTTACCACTGGTCACCAAAGCCTTCACTGGCCTGCTTGTGTCGGAAGTTAGTAGCAACCTTTCTGGGTTTTCACCCACTAACAGGGACAATTCCTCTCCTGCTCCAAGGGCAGAGGGAAGGCAGAGCCCCTGGAGGCTCCGCTTCCCAGTAATACCCCAGCCACCCCACCATCAACTTTCCCATGCAGAAAGGAACAATGACAAGTATGTAAATCAAGTCAAAGTCAGATACCATGTCTCTCTTTGAACACCCATATCAAGCTCCAACCAGGTTCGTCATGGGCAGGCTACTCAACCTCTGAACCTTGCCTCCAGCAAGTGGCACTACTACCAGCAGCCCTACCTGCTTCACCAAACTGCCGGCAACTGGCCGGGGCTGTGATCATAGGGCCCTTCCAAGGACTAGAGCTAGGAATGTGGATAACAACTGCGAAGACTCCCACTGCAAGCTTCCTCCGAGACCAGGGCAGCAGCCCTCAGTGCTGTATGGGGTTGCAGTCCCGCTGACCGCAAAGGGAGGAAAGAACCGGAAGGGTTACATGCTCCAGGCAAAAGCAGGCTGCGGTTTCACGTGAACTAGGATGACCCTGACTGAGAAAACTCGAGCATGGTTTGGAAGATTCCAGTCCCAATCTCCGGAGACAAAACGCCACTCAATCAGCCCCACTAGGCTCCTACCTCCCAAAGGAATTGATCCTGTAGGTAACAGTGGGTAAGAGCATTCCGGGGTCCTGCCAAATACAGCTATGGACCCACCATGAGGATTTCACAAAACCCCCACTGCTAAAACCAGGGTGAGTAAGTGTACCAACTAGGGCAGAGCTTCCCCACAGACTCCTCAGTCCCCAAGTGGGAGACAGAGCTGGCCCAGAGTTGTGTCACTTTTTCTGTTGTGCTCATAGACTCTCTCTCTAGATGAGATTCTTTTGGTGAAAGGCTCCGTGATTTAATGAAAGCTTGAAAACCACTGACCGGTCCAACTGTGTCATTTCAGATGGAAAGGACCCCTTGGTAAAAGTAGAGCCTGTTTTCTTATGTTAAAGGTTCCAAATTAGCAGTAGCCAGCGGCTTTCATACTGCCCGAAACCCCTCCCCTCCCACGTAGCATTAGGGGGCCAGAGGTCCAGGGCGGTGCTTTCCTCCCAGGCTTTCTCCTTAAAAGCTTTTCTCTCAACAGTAAGATGCCATGGCAGCCTGGGAACTGGGACAGAGCTCTAAGTCAGCAGTCTATTTTCACTGGCTGACATCAGAGCCCCAGTATTCACAGGGCATCCCAGACAGCATACCACCAAGGATGTAAACTGCCAAGGAGGTGGGTTTCGATAGGGTATGCTGGGCCCAACATCTATTTCATTAGCCCACAACTGCAGCAAACATAGACACCTACCCACTCTACAGGTAGGAAGCTGAGGCACGGAGAGCTAAAGCAACCTACATATGTACATATGTACATCCCTGTATTTAGACCTCTATAAATATCCTTTGTCATCTAGTTCTTTCCTCTATTTCCTTTTACTTTCCTCTTGTCCCACTATCATGCTCAGCCTTCATTTGAGTTTCAGTAATTTCTCTCAGTTACATTGCCTTTGCTGAGTCCCTACCCGGCCTCTCACACCCTCCTTGTCACTAATTTTGGATCACTTGTTGCTCCCCTGTGCCTGGGTTGGTCAACACCACCTCCTTACCTGCCCCTCCCCCAAATACAGCAGTTTGAAACAACCGTCAAGAGTTACAGTCTGAGAAACCCAGAGGGGCAGTTCTACCCTGTCCTATAGGATCACTGTGAGTCGGCATTGACTCTATCACAGAACTCAGTCTTAGCACTCAAGCACTCAAGTCATGGGCCTACTGGGTGGGAAGGCAGGGGATCCATCCTATCTCCTTCGCATCTTCCCACATTTCACCCAGTCTAGCTAGCATCCTTCTTCCACTGCCCCCAACTCTGCCCATCGGGGAGTAGAGCCCATGGTCTGGACGGAAAGCTCAATATATTATCACTAAAGGCAATGTGGTCATCAAAACAGAAACCACCAAAAGTTGACAAAATAATATCAGAGTTGGGGGGCTGGGTGTGGGGTAGGGGTAATGGAAGAGAACAGGAACGTTCTGGTAATGAGGCCCAGCATTCCAGGAGTCCTGGAAGCTATCTGCACAGATAGCACCTCGTGGCTTGGTGGCAGGCCCAGAAATACAGGGTGCTTCCCCAGGGGCTCAATGCCATGCAGGGGCAGCCGGCACTTCATAAAGGAGCTGGCTAAATGGAAATGAGCCTTAAGTGTAGAGTACGCACAATAGCCACTTCTTTACATGCTGGGAGTGCTGTTGGGTGCCGTCTACCGTACACAGGGCAGAGGAGAACCACTTTGAAGGTTTTACCAACTGTCATCTCTGCAGACGCAGACTGCCGGTCGGTCTTTACTCCCATGGAGTGACTGGGTGCGTTTGAACTGCCAACCTTTGGTCAGCACTGAATGTTCAGTTGATGGGCCACAGAGGCTCCTGCTGGAATGCTAATTTGAATAGACAAGGGGGCTTCAAAAAGTATGTGGAAAAATAAAATGAAAAGATAGTGGAGTTTTCCCACAAACTTTTTAAAGCCCCCTCATAGTATATAAGTTCTTACAAATTACATAAAATGTATGAATTTTAACTGGTCTTTTAAAATATGATAAATACAAAACATTAAATTGCTTAACGTGGAATGCAGGAAAATGTCCGCTGGCAGTACTGGTCTAGCACAAGCAAGGGTGGGCAAACTATACCTGGTCCATTGATGGACCAAATCCATCTAGCTGCCTAAGAACCAAGAAGGGCTTTGACATTTTTTAAGTGATTATAAAGCCCAAACTCACTGCTATGATTCTGACTCATAGCAACCATTTAGGGCACAGTACAACTGCTAAGGTTTCTGAGGCTGTGAATCTTTAGGGAGGAGCCAGCTTCATCTTTCTCCCAAAGAGTGGTTAGTGGGTTTGAACTGCTGACACTGCAGTTAGCAACCCACAGTGTAACCCACAGGAACACCAAGGCTCCTAACATAGTTATAAAAATACCTACAAAATCTCTTTGAATTTGCTTGTTGGCCTTGCATTCTCTTGCAACCCACATTAAGTGATTTAATGTTTTATATTTATTTCTAAAGTCTGAAAGATTTATAGTCTGTACCTTTGAATCAGTCGGCATCAATTCAATGGCAGTGAGTTTGGTTTTCTGATCCCTTTTAAGGAATCATGGTAGTGCAGGGGTTATGTGCCACCTGCTAACTATGAGTTCAGCCGTTTCAACCCACCAGGCATCCTGGGAAAGCAGAAGTGCCCGTCCGTTTTTGAAAAGATTATAGCCTTGGAGACTGTCAGGGGCACTCCTTCTCTGAGCTATAGCACCACCCAAACCAGAATCAACTCAAGGGCAATGGGATCCCTTTAAGGAAAAAAATATGTCTAATCAAGCTTGCGGGTCAGTTAGACTGACAGAACCCCCAAGACTAAAGCCCTTAGTCACCTTTTAGGGCCGAAACTAAACTCACTCCCTGGTTCAATTAACAGCCAAACAACAGGCAGGTCCTCCAAGGGGGGGGGGGCAATAACACTAGGGAGGGGTGCACAACTTGGAATCATCAGCCATTTGAGATGGAAAGGGCGGCACTACCCAAGAACAAAACTCAGAAGGTCTAGGGGAAAAGGAGGAGTGGAAACAAAACACAGGGATACAGCAGAATAAGCGATGCCCCATGGGGGAAAGAGCAACGAAGGACACGAAACGAAATGTATATGGATTGTTTAATGTAAAACTGATGATCTGCTCTGTAAATCTTCACCCACCTCCCAATCAAAACTTGGAAGAAAAAACTGTCCACCCCTCGTCTAAACTCTCGAAACAATCAGACACTCACTCCAGGTAATACAAGGACTACAGAGTAGTGGGGAGGTGACATTCTCTACCAAACAACCTATCAGTCCCCTACTAAAAGGGTATGTGCTGGGAATGGGGTGTCCTATCATGTTCCTCAGACAGGACCAGCGGAGTCTCTTTTACCTCTTTGTGTGTCTGGGGTAAAGGTTTACGTAGCAGACTAGACTTTCCCTCCACAGTTCCCCAGCATTTTGTTTCATGTCAGGACTGCGGTCCCCACAATGGGGCATCATTTCTCCTACTACCTCCTCATGTTTTCCTCTCTCCATTCCTCCTCCTTGTCCAGTCTTTCCTGACCTGAGCTTAGTCCTTGGGCAAATGCTGCCCTTTAAGTCAATCTCTTTTGAGATATAAAAGAGATTAACAGAGACCAGGGAAGGGTGATGCCAAGCCACATAAAGATTATACAGGAGTAGAAGCTCAGAAGAGACAAGGATCTTCTTCCAGGACAGAGAGAGAGAGAAGGTCTACCCTTGAGCCAGTAACCTGAATTCAGATTAGTATTCTAAACTGTGAGAAAATAAATTTCTTTGGTGATGCCAAAATTAAAATTACAACAGGTACACTCCTTCTAAGATAAATATTAAGTCAAAGAAGTGAAAACCTAAGAATATCAGAGGAACAAAGGGACAATCAAGGATGAAAAGATTCACAAACCCAGGCCAGGCACCCCTTCCTATCTGGATTCCCACCCCACAGGCCCAGCAACTCTGAGCACAGCAGGAGAAAGAATTACACAGGAAGGGCAGAAGAGCCTGGGAAGAGGTCAAGACTAACCTCGGGTTCCAGATGGAAACACTGAGGTCAGACAACAAAATGTTGTTAGAAAAAGAACTAGAACTTAAGTGCTAACTGGTTCATCCCACACACAAAAGTGATGCTGAAAGTCACACAAGTCAGCAGAATAACCAGATTTGGAGTTGGGAAGCCTGGAAACCCAGACAGAGGCTGGCAAGAGGGTTTGCAAGCTAAGAACCTGGGCTGCAGACCTGGTTCTCCACTCACTCACCATTTGCCTCCAATCCACTGCCCTGACTTTCTCAGCAGCGCCCCGACTTTTGTTGCCTCTTTACAAGCTGATTCCTCTCTATTCTCTCGTTCCACTTTATGCCCAGGCCTGGCACTGACAGGCGACGAGGAGTGGCTGTGTATAGGGCTTCCTTTGGGGATGATACTGCTCTACAACCAGAGATAAGGGATAGTGGCACACCATTATGAATGTGCTAAATGTCACTGAATTGTACACTGCAAAATGGTTAATATGGTGAACTGTAACCGCTGACAGCCTGAGTGGATATCTCCACCTCAGAATCAAATGGACATCTCCACAGCTTAAAATGTACCCTATCACTCCTCCCAAATCTGTGAGACCGTCTTTTCCAAGATACCTCTATCCACTCAGATCTCCAAGATAGCAACACAGGAGCTACCCTCAACTTCACTACCAACCAACTGTCCCTAAGTTACAGAGGGTTTCCGTCATACTCACCATCAGTGACCTGGAAAAGCTCTTTATTGTGAGCTACCTAGACTACTTCAGGGGACCCTACTAAAATTTCTGCCTTCAGCGAGGATTAATTTACACACACACAAAGCTGATAGACTTAAAAGATACACTTAAAAATAGCTTTGGACGAATTAAGAAAATATTAGAGACTACTTCCTAATCTTAGAAAGAGGGCATTCTAAAACTATAAAGGGAAATAGGTTTAACTGCGTTTATATTTAAAGCTATCATGATGATGGAAAAGACCATTATCATAAAACCAAACATCAGACCTGCTGTCTAGTCCATTCTGAGTCAAGTCAGCCCCCTGCGTATCAGGGTAGCATTTCAGTGGCTGATGTTTCAAAAGCAGGTCCCAGACCCTGCTCCTGCGGCACCTCAGGGTGGACTCCAACCCCCAACCTTTCAGTTAGCAGCCAAGGTATTAGCTGTTTATACCATCCTGGACTTTTGAGGATAAAAGGTCTCGCATATTTAATAGCGGGATCACATTACTATCCAGTAGGTCAGCAGATGATGAGTGGGGCAATCCACTAACCAAATGCTTTTTTGTAAGTAAAGTTTTATTGACAAATAGCCACACTCATTAGTGTTAAGTATCATCATATAGCTACTTTCCTGTTAAAACTACCAAGCTGACTAGTGACTGCAAAGCTTAACATGTTTACAGGTGGTCCTTTACACAATGTTTGCCAGACCTTGTCTGACAGTATGGGGAAAGATGAGGTTTTCTACTCCAGAAAAGTTTCAGTTCTGGAAGCCAACAGAGGTGGCTCTACTGTAGGGTCATGATGAGTTGGAATCGACGCAAGGGTGAAAGGTAGTACTAGCAGTAGGCCAGCAGTCTATGTAGAAAGCTCCTGTAAGACAGGAAAGGCAAACACTAACCCAACAGAAACGGTCACATAATATACACTAGCAATCTACAGAAGAAACAATAAGACCCAAACATTATAAAAAGAAGTTTGACCTCACATGATGAAGGAAATTATTAAAGAATTAAATCATTTGAAAATATCCAGCCTGGTCAATGGCATGACAGCCTTTTTTGGAGGGCGATTTAGTAGTATCTGTAAAAAAAACTTTGTGTGCTTGATGTCAATGCAGCCATTCTATTTTGGGGTATATGTCCCAGAGAAATACTTGCATGTGTATGCTCCAGAGTATTCACGTACACACACACACCCATTTATAAAGATGTTCATTGGGGCCACCCACTGTTTGTAGCAACAAAACCAGAAGCCACCCAGATAACTTTCAGTAGGGAAACCATTAAGATGATGGTACAGCCACAATGCTAAAAAGATTTTGCATAAATGTAAAAAGACTGGAATCTTTATATATAGTGTCAAGAAAAGCACTCTAGGGTAAAGTAAACATTTTATAAAAAGTTGCAAAGCAAAAATATACAGCAACTGAAAGGTTTCACTGTTTTGAGCCCACGTGTGTGCAGAGTAACACACAGCAAAGCAGGAAGGAGACCCACCACTCGAGCCTGGAGCATGAGTAACAAGCTCAAAGGGGCTTCAAAAAGTCTGTGGAAAAATCCCACTGCCTTTTAATTACATTGTGCCCTAAACTTCTGGGAAGACTCTTGCAGTACAAGCCCGTCACGTGTGATGCATCCTAGGCCATTCTAAATTTCAGGGGTGACGAGAGGTCAACAGACGGCTCCATTTCACACTAGGATTTCAAGAGTCCTAGTGGGGCACCCACACCACACACTCTTTAGCACGTACACATGACTGTCCCTGACATCACTGTCATCACGCACTCATGGAATGCCTCTTAGAGACTGAATAGAAGAAGGGGGCAGAGGATTTGCTGGATGATCCTGGCTCTCTCCCTGCCCTGGGCAAGTCACTTCCCTTCTCTGGGGTTCTGTTTTCTCACCAGTAAGAAGTAATAGTTAAATTAACTGCTCTCTTTGTCCCTTTCAGGTCTGCTCAGGGAAGTTTCCCCTGAAAAGTTCAAGCGGGAAATGAGCCCAAGCCAAGGAAAGAAAGTTCCAATCAGGAGTATGGGAGATTTGTCATCCTAGGAAGATGGCATCACAACAGCCAAAGCCAGCCTCTCCAACTGTTGCTACCATTTCCCGTAGCCGCCCCAGTTTGGGTGTTGGCTGCCTTCAAAGATCGGGGCTACAGCTTGAAGCTTGCACAGTCTACAAGCTCAGGGCAGTGAGGGGCAGGAGGAAACAGGAGCTTGGAGGAGACCGGTGGGAATGGACTGGTTGACGTATTCTAAGGGAGCCTGAAAAGTAAGCACTGGAGAGGGTGGTGGCTGGAGACAGAGGGCCATAGCGACAGGGGCTGGCAACAGCATCCCTCGCTCTTTTTCAAGAGTAGCTTCTTCCCAAAAGATCCCAGGAGGTAGACGCCTGGCTAATATCTCCCAAGACAAATAACCACACTACTTAATACAGAAATGGCAGTTCAACTTGTGCTCTGGGGAGGCTTGGGCCTATTCCTGAACCCAGAATTTAACTTCGGTTACCATGAAAAAGTGAAGTACCTTAAATGCATTCCCATCCAATTTAGTGAACAATTAACAGACTTTAAAAGTGTCTATCTGTGTGTTTACCAGACTCATCTCAGACACGTAGGTTCCCCTCTAATATGTTAAAGAATCAGAAAATAGCCCCTTGGCAATTTACATATCTAATTTACCAGATTTGGCCAGTTGTTTGGAAAGCGCTCTCAGAACACCCTGTGCCAAGCCCAGAAACTTCCTCAGTCAAAGGTGCCTATGCTGTAGGGGGTTTCTTGTTTATTTTTAAACGGTCAGAGAAAAAATAATAACAACATAATTTGCTTTTTCCTAACAGCTCACAAGGCCGGTCAATTTCCAAATTATAGATAAAGAAATAAAACATACAGAGGCAAAGTGACTTGTTCAAGGGCAACAGTTGAAAGCCACAGCCAAAACACGAAGCGGGACTTATTGATTCTTGGAGGAGGGTGTGGGAGCTCCTCTCCATACATGGACCTTCCCAGGAGAAAGGGTCCAGATGACAAGAGGTGGTCAGTTCTTCTCCCTCAAAGTCAACTCCTGAAACCCTACTGCACCCGACTAGGAAACTGAGTGCCACCCCTCCCAGGCTGACCTTCCTCAAAGGCCCTTCCCGTTCACACAACCTCAGACTTCACAGTTCTGAGTATTTGGTGAAACTTTCTGGTTTTAGGTGACGAGAGCTGGAAGCCTCACCTCAGAGGAAAGGACCTCATCTTGGGCCTGAGAGGAAGGCCTCTTGCCCCAGGCCATAATCTCTGGCCTGCCACCCCACTGTGTCCATCGTGTGAACAACTCCACCCTGTGTACATTCACTTCATCTGCACTGAGACAGCCATTGAGAGCCCTGTGTTCAGTGTAAGGGTTTGTCTGCAGGAATAGCTACAACTAGGTCAAACTGACCCGGAATATAAAGGAAGCTCCCGCCTCATGAGCCGGTACAAGAGGAGAGGGCACCCCAGTGAAGACCGTGACTTGAGGGAGAGGAACAGAGAGGGCAGTTCATCAACATATCCCAAGGAGTTGCAAACACAGTCAAGACACCCAAGAATCCAGCTCTGAAAGCCACAAGCCCTCCAAGTGTCGACGGATCCTGGAAGGCAGTAGGCCTCACAAAAGCCAGTGAGGCCAAGGCACAATCCCTTGGTGAGCTTTAAGAAGTGCCCGGCCTCCCAATTCCTGAATCAAGTCTCCAGATCTGTGGCCCTGGGCCTCTCTGTTTTCAAAGGCCAAGGATGCTGTCTTTTGGGGGGAAACCCTTAACCTAGTTCCAACCCCTCATTTGGCAGATGCTCCACAAAGGGAGGGCCCACAGGTGAGTGGAGGGTGGGAAAGGTGAGCTGAGAGAGGGAGAGGGGCCCCCAGCTCTCCCAGGAAGGAAAGCCCTCCAGTGGAAGTTCAAGTTCAAGACCCTCCTCAGACAGCAGGAAGCTCCCCCTCCCCCACTTCCATAGCCAGTGACAGGGATGACTCAGAATCAGGGCAGGCCTGGCAGGACCACAACTCTCCTGTCCCCTGTCACTCTGGGTAGGTAAGTCCTGAGTGTGGCACCCAAGACAGATTCTGAGGGCAAGAGACCATCCCCAAGTACTGTGTCCCTCCTGAGAAAACCCAGGCATTTTTTCAGTCCCCCAAAACATATGAGTCACACGGTGGCGATGTTATTTTTCGGCATACTTGAGGATATTCCCTTTGTCCGCCTCCTCTATCCATGTACTCCCCCTGGCCATCCCGGGTCCCAGTCCCGCTCGCTCGCATCTTCCTGCATACATTGGATTTTCAAAGGTAGGCCAGCCTCCACCCACCTCCAGAAAAGGCACCGTCGGTCTCATAAGGGGTAAAGTTGGGATCCGGTGAGTGTCAGTGTGGGGGCGCCTCCCGTGGGCCCAGTGGCTGCCTGGCCCAAGCTAGCTTTGAGGGACACGGGGTGTCCACCCCGGTCACCCGACCCAAGGACCCTGAGCTAGATACCCTAGTCCTAATGACCTGGCCCTCGGTCCCCTGCCCCCTGCCCTCGACGACCCCCCAGTCGCCCCGCCCTCGACCCCACACCGTCCCCTCGGTCCCCTAGCCCTCGGAGTCCCCTGGGTGCACCGGACTCCGCTCAGGGCCCTCCTCACCCGCCCGCCCCCGCCGCCGGCCCTCGGCCTCCGCCCAGCCCGCGGCGCTCACCTGGCTCAGGTCCTCGTCGTTAAGCAGATGCGACTCGCGCGGCTTGAAGCAGTTCTGACACTTGCTCTTGTTGAAGATGTTGGCCTGGAATTTCCGGCACGGGTTCTCCTTGGCAGCCGACATGGCCGGCGAGAGGGCTCGCTGGGGCGCGGGCCGTCACACGCCGGGCCGCGGGGCCATGCCGGACTCTCGGCCGGCGCCGGTCGGGGCGGCCTGGTGGGCGGGTGGCTGCGGGCAGCCCGTGAGGAGGCTCTGAGGAAGGCGCGGCCCCGCCGCCGCCGGAGGGGCCACCTTAGGGCGCGGCACCCCGGTGCGCCCGACCCGTCCCACCGGACCCTCGCCTCCGGTGCTCCCAGCGGCCGCAGGTCCCGGCCACCTCCGCGCCCCGCGGCCGCTGCAAATGGGAGTGTAGCGCCGAGCGCGTTCCCGGGCGCGTCCCCGGGCGGGGGCGGAGCGCGGAGGCCGCCTTGGGGCCGCGCGCGGGGCGGGGCCACGTTCCCCGCACGACCGACAGTCCCGTCGACCAATGATCATGGAGGGCTGCAGCTAACAAAGAAACTCTTCAGCCACTGGAAGCCGGAGGCGGGAACAAGGGCATGGAAGCAAGGTACGTTGTGCGGCGTCAGGGGGTGGAAGCACCGCCTGACGCCTAGTTTGGTGGACGCGCGCAGGCCCGCCGACCTGACAGCTGCGGGGGCGGGGCGGGCGGAGGGGCCACGGAGTGGGCGGGGCTCGCTGCTAACCTCGGCTAGCCAGCCCGCCCAACGGGCCGGATTCCGTGCACTTGAGCGGAGTCGGACCCCCGGACTCGAGCTGCGCGCGCTACAGAAGTATAGTAGTAGTTAGCATTAATGTTAGGGCCACATACTGGTCCAAAAGCTCGTATTTAACCCTCGAGGAGTAATGGGAAGAAATAGCGGTTAAAGGGATTTACAAGCCTCGAGGAGCCATCCGTTTCTATTATGAAACGGAAGAGAAGGCTTGTCCCGTGCCTGGCCCTGACTTTGCTACGATTTCCCCCATTATAGCCTTGAGAAAATGACAATTCAGACACCTGCAACAATTTGGGCAAGTGGTCCTGCTAGGCAGGAACTGAGCTGCCAGTCTAACCGCCTGCCCTGTTCACGCTCCTGGCCAAAATACCATTGGGAGAGGACTGCAGGGAAAGACTTCACAGAGGAGCGGGGATTTGAGCAAACAGTGAGAGGTGAGTTAGGGAAGGCAGGAGCTGGGAGAAGGCTAAAAGGATTCCAGGAGTTCAGATCACTAGGGCCTGTATTCGGCTCAGTTATGTAAATGGCATCCCGTTGGCAGCAAGGGAGGCAGAGGGGCGTGATTGACTCAGCCTTCACAGAGGAGGTGATTTTGACGCATGCGGAATCTACAGCCATGGCGGCTGTTTTACAGGGACTAAAAAGGTTTAGGAGAGGAAGGAGTAAATGCTTCCATGGCAGGAGTGTGTGTACTTTTCCTCTGATCATCTGGTGACTATCCCAGGGAGGTGGATTTCACCTTGGTGTAAGAAAACACCAAGGGAGCTGCAACAGGTTGAATTAAAATCCTGCAGCAGCCTGAGGAATAAAGCTCCTACCTCAGCAACCGGGTAGCCTTGGGCAAGCCCCATCATCTGTCAGGTGCCTCAAGTTCCCTCATCTGCCAAAATGGGCCCCGCTCTCTGATAGTTGTGAACATTCAATGATATAATGCTGGTAAAATATTTAATATAATAAGACAAACGATTAACTAGTGAATCTTGGTAAAGGGTGTGGGGGCTTGCTGTAGTATTCTTGCAAACTTCCTTTTTTTTGCAAACTTCTTTTGGTTTAAACTTTTACAAGTTTTTTTTTTAAATCGGAGGTGGCACAATTCTTGTCAGCATAGAATACACAGAAACTGATCTCAACAGTGGCCTCTGGGGAGCGGAGCTAGGTCATTGAGAGGTGGCCTACTTTTAATTTTCATTATAAGCCTTTAGTTCATTTTAGATTTGGTTTTTACTGTATACATGCACAAGTTACATTAAAAAATTAATGTATTGCCTATGTTTCAAAGCTAACTCAGAAGTCATTGAATGTTTGCATGTCCTGCCCCGGTCAGAAAGCATACTGGGCACCCGCCTGGGTGGGGTGGTACAGTTTCTGGGTAGAGAAAATCGTTTGCTTCCGTGATTCAGGCTCAGTGCCTGGAAGACATTCATATTCTAGCAAGTGGAAACAGGAGATCAACGTACAAAGCCAATCCTGGTGATTATGTTAAGGGGCATACGGGGTGGTCAGGAGCATCTAGTCTTGAAAATTGAGTAAGATCCAGTCAGGAGAAGCTAGAAAGGAAGGCATTCTAGGAAGCAGGACTGACAGGTACAGAAGCTTAGGGACTGGAACCCAAAAGGTATCCTAACCAATACAAGTGCCTCCACAGTACTGGCTGGGGTGGTGGCAGGGCCCAAGGGGATGTCAGACAAGGAGCAAGCAAGGGGAGTCAGTGGGAAGATTATGGTGTCGTGGGTTACCAGGTGGGGTGCTAACCGAAAGGTCAATATTTGGAAATCACCAGCCTCTCCTCAATAGAAAGAAGAGGCTTTCTACTCCGGTGAAGATTTACAGTCTCAGAAACCCACCAGGGTATTTCTACTCTGTCCTTGAGAGCTGCCGTGAGTCAGCATCAGGTCGATGTCAGTGAGATAGATGGAGGAGGGTTTAGCAAATGCTAGATGAATGAGTCGCTTTTAGTACAGATTAAAGTTCAATTTCTTTCGTGAGATCAGTGATATTCTTCCTGATATTATTATCACAGTATTCCATCTCCATTTTACAGAAGATGCACAGGGCCTGAGTATATAAGGCCTTTCCCACAAGGGTCTACTCGTCAGCAAGGAAACACAGCAATGTTCTGATATACACACAACATGAATGAATCGCACAGACAATGTTAAGTTAGGGCCTCCTGGGAACTTGCCTATAGTCACAGTTCATGGATCTTGGAAGTGGAGATTTAGGCTCACAGTCTGATGCCAGAGTTGCCAACCAGCCTTTTAAAACTGTTTTACGTCGAGCCATCACTTTTTAAACTCTGTTTTGCACTGAGCACTTCAATAAGAGCTGTCGGTCTGGAGAATGAACCAGAAGCATTAATACTGGAAGCCCGAATGATCAGGAAACTTCTATAATCACTCAGAGATGAGAAAAGATGAGGGCATGAACTAGGACAGGGCCAGTGGGAATGAAATTGGGAGCTATTTCGGAAATGGAATAGGCAGAATGAGGGGCAAAAGAGACCTTGAGCTGAATTGAACTGTGAGCCACAGTAGGACAGGGCTGGGGCTGGGTTCCTGCTCTGTGTCCAGTGCTGGTTTACAGATTAGCACATAGTAGGTGCTCAAAAAATACATAAAGAATGAATGAGTGAAAACATAGTTTGCCTTGTACTGTACCCCACTCGATTACAAGTCTTACAGACCGGATGTTTGTTTGTTTTTTTAATACACGTGTCCTTTCCAGGGTCCTTGAAGAGCATTCTAGCCCCACCCACTGTCATTGAGTTGATTCTGACTCACGGGGACTCTTCAAGAAAAAAATAGAACTGAGCCATAGGGTTTCTAAGACTAAACATTCATGGGAGCCGACCGTCCCATCTCACTCCTAAAGAGTAAAGAACTGACAACCTTGTGGCTTGTAGCCCAGTGTATAACTCACTGTGTCACCGGGCCTCCTGCCACAGCACTTTGAATACTCAATGTGTGCATAAGTATGTATTGGCCGTGTACTTCCAATTTACTCGCTTCACTGGATAACATAGGTCTTGAGTAAGCAGGCAAGCAAAGCTCTCTCAGGTGGCCCCCAAATGATGGTCAGTCCTGTCCTCTAGTGACTGCCTCCCTGGGAAGCCTTCTGATAGCATCCTAAGAGGGAACAGGATTTACACACACACATGCATCCGTGTACACTTATACACACAGCACATATACCACATACACAATGTGTACATACACATTCACATGCACATAGACAGGGATGTACACATACATGCACCACAGAACATGCACACACGTAGGAGAATCCACAGAGAAAATAATGATTTGGATCTTGATTCCCATACATTTGTTTTGTCTGTTCTGGAACACTCCTCCTACACTTGCCTTGTTCACTTAACATCGTCTGTGCGATTCATCCATGTTGTGTGTATATCAGAACATTGCTGTGTCTCCTTGCCGACTAGTAGTCCCTTGTGGGAAGGGCCTTCTATACTCAGACTCTTGTGGGCACCGTTTGAGTTATTTCCAGGTTGAGGGCATTATAAGTAAAATTGTAGTGAATATCATAGTGCATGTCTTTGGTGGGCATGAGACTTACTTCTGTGGGAACTACTGAAAAGGGCTGTGTTGTATTCTAAGTGTAGGCTAAGCTGCCAAGCAGTTCTCCAAACCTGAAAAGGCTTCAAGCCCAGAGCAAAACTTTCCAACTTTCTCTTATATTTGAGCCTCCTCATTTAACCTCAGTCTTCCAGCAGTTTTTTATTTTCCCCCTCCAATCTGGCTTGATATTAAGATTCACCTGAGTGAGCGTGTATTTGAATGATTGATGCATTTGAATTATGGTGCTAGCAAAGAATATTGAAAGTATCATGGGCTGCCAAAAGAGCAAACATTTTCTTTTGTAGTTGTTGTTTTTCATATTGGGGATTACCTCAGCTATAGTTTGTCTTGGGGATAACCCTCTTGAACTTTTGTTATATGTTTTTCAGTATGTGAAACCCAGGATGGATGAGCCTATAAAGACGGCAAGTAGAATAAGGACTCCTGGGGGCTCAGTGGGGGGCGGGTGGAGTAACGGGAACTGAGGTCAAAGAGTTCAAGAATGAAGAGAATGTTGTCAAGCTGATTTTGGTGGCAATTGTACTCTACCGCTTGATGTGACTGAACTATGGAATGATATGATTAGCTCCCAATAAAATGGTTTGGGGGTGGGTGAAGAACAAACAAATTCTTCTTGAAAGAAGTACAGCCAGGATGCGCCTTAGAGCAGGGATGACGAGACTTCATCTCCCGGACTTTGGACATGTCATCCGGAGAGACCAGTCCCTGGTAATGGACATCAAGCTTGGTCTAAGTAGAGGGGCAGGGAAAAGAAGAAGATCGTCGACTACATGGATTGACCCAGTGGCTGCAACAAGGGGCTCAAACATAAGAACAGTTGTGAGGATGGAGCAGGACCAGGTGGTCTCGTGTTCTATTGTACACAGAGTGGCTGTGAGTAGGAACCAACCTGACAGCAGCGAACAAGAACAACAATCACAAAGGAACCTGTTGCGTGGACAGTACCAGGGTCCTCCCATGGAAATTCTAGATCGATATATCCATTAGAGTGGAGGAATCTATTTTGCTGTTTTTTGCTTTTCACAAATATGTCAGGCATCTTTTAGTTTAAGGCAAGGTTTGGAAATAGTGGATAGAGTACTGGCTTCCCACCTCAGGTGTACCTGTGTATATTCTACTCCAGGATGCCACTCTCAGAAATGCTGATTTAATTAGTACTTTTTAAACCTATGTAGGTGATTCTACTGTCCTGAAGGGGGTGAGAACTACTGGTTAAAGTTCTGAGGTCAGACAGACCTAGAATAATCCTAGTAGAAGTCATGTCTCAGTTGGCAATTGGTACTTAGCATCCCCATCCGGTGAGCTTAGCACCACTGTATTGTGAGCTGACTAGGCTCAGCAATTCTACGGAGCTTGCACGGGTCTCTTTCCTGGAGTTAGCTGAAGTCCCGCATGAGCTGGACAGCAGGACCACTAGCCCTTTCTTTATGCTCTCAGAGACCCTTCTGTGTGCACGGCCCCTCCATATGGCCTTCCCACATGACTTCCCACATGGCCTTCCCATATGGCCTTCCCACTTCCCACATGGCCTTCCCACATGGCCTTCCCACATGACTTCCCACATGATCTCTTGTATGACATCTCATGGTTCTCAAGGTGCAGTTCCAGGAGAAAGGAACAAAGCTTCCAATCCTCACAAAGGTGGGACTAGGAATGGGAACAACATCACTTGTAGCATTATTCTCTTAGTTAACACAAGTCATGGGCTATCAAGACTCAAAGATGTAAACCCCAGAAGACAGAGTTCATTGGGCCATGTTTTCAGACCAAGTATCCCAAACAGTGTCTCCTTGCTAGGCTTATTTTGAGGAGTAAATAAATCAGCACAGATAAGGTGTTTACAGTAGGGCCTAACACACAGTGAATGCTTGATAGTTATCAACACCCATTATAAAATATCTATATTGTCCTTCTAGCATTGGGCCCCTTCAACCTGGGCTGAGTCTCTCTGCTACGTCTATGCCGGGGGCTGGCATTTTCTGTAAAGGACTGGATAGGTCATGTGTAAGGCTTTGCAGGACACACAATCTTTACTGCAGCTATTCAACTCTGCCTTTGCAGCTGGGGCCCGGAAGCAGCCACAAGTGACCGAGTATGACTTGCTCTAATACAGCGTTGTTTGCAGTAACAAGTGCGAGGCTGCATTGGCCCACAGGCCATTGTTCAGAAGCCCTGATTAAGGCCTCTGTGAGTCAGAGTGAACTCACTGGCAGTGGGTTTATTTTGGGGTGGGTGGGGAGGAAGCTAGGGATCTCTCTTGGACTCTCCCGGCCAGTATCTCTGGAGGGTAGGTGTCTCCCATCCTGGTTTACTCCTGACCTCCATCTTGTCAGACTTGAGGTCATCCACAGTCAGCAGGCTCTGACACTGGGCTATCTCTGGGCCAAGTACTGGGAATTCTTCACACACCACCTCACTGAGCCCACCTACAACGTAGTCTTAAGTTAGCATAGCAGTGCCTACTGGTGTGGAAGGGGGTCCTTAGTCCCTCCAAATCACCACAAACTAACATTAAATTTCATTAAAATGGTACAGATGTAGCTTTAAGAGCAGTCTCCCACCCTTTCTTTAACTGCTACCCTAGGATCAGCATTACCCCCAGTTTGGAGATGAGGAAGCGGAGGCACAAAGAGGTCAAGCAAGTTATTCAGCAAGTAAATGGTAAGAATGGGATTCAAGTATGAGTGGCAAGTTCATAACCACTGCGCTATACAACCCCCGTCAAAGGGTCCTACAGGCACTGATAGAGCAAGCAGTGTCCTCGGTCCCACCCCGCCATGCTCACGGTTTGCTCTCCCTCCCACCCCGCCATGCTCACAGCTTGCTCTCCCTGGGAGAGAGACCAACTGATTCCTGAAGCCCCTTAATGTCTGGTGTCATATTATTTCTCAACTGCATACCCTAAATGACATGAATCCTCAGCTACATACCAGGACAGAAGATCACAAATTGGATATAAAATGTCCAAGGTAACTTAGTCATCCCTACTAAAAATTTCAACTAGGCAAACCTCTTGACCTTGCCATTCCACTTCTTGCAAGACAAGTCGTAGCTCACACAGATATTCAAAGTTAAGCTTCATACAAGGCTGTTTACTGCATCATTGTTTGTAGGAGCAGAAAATGGGAGTTGTCCCAATCATTTACC
Source organism: Tenrec ecaudatus (assembly GCF_050624435.1). Classification (NCBI taxonomy): domain Eukaryota; kingdom Metazoa; phylum Chordata; class Mammalia; order Afrosoricida; family Tenrecidae; genus Tenrec; species Tenrec ecaudatus. The sequence goes on along the minus strand of NC_134539.1, from coordinate 87,418,068 downwards.
ATAAAGGATCAGATGACTGAGTTAAGGGTCTTTGATATAAGGAGAACAATGTAACTGGGAGGGAGTCAGGATGAGCAATTGACTGCAATACATTACAGGGAGGCAAAAAAACAAAAGAGCTAGGGGGAAACATAGTTGCAACCCATTGCTGTTTTAGATGTCTGTGTGTCTGCAATACCAACCAGTTACCATCGTGTCTATCCCAACTCCTGGCAAACTCCCTGCGTCAGAGTAGAACTGCGTTCCACAGAGTCTTCCATGGCTGATATTGTGGAAGGAGATCACCAAGCCCCTCTGGCGTAGCAGTTGAGGGTGTTAACCATTTGCACTTCCTAGTGACTCCTTCCACTATATGCATAGTATTTGCATAGAAAAAGTCTAGACACACACACACACACACCAAGTTTTTCATTGGAATTAACACTGGGAAGTAAGGTAATGAGTATTTGCACCTAAGCTATGGGTTTAATTGTGCTTAAAGCACTTTTAACAAACCCATTTTATATCATATAAAGGGAACATAGGAGGCTTCTCAGTGCATCTCTTTCTGAGCTTCAAAAATCAGATATTCATGGTGGGTCTTATTTCATTTTTACCCTCTAATTCCTCCATGCCATATGATGATGATGATGATTTTAGTAAAGCGTTCCTCTCTACCAAATTGGACAAATAATTCTCTCCCCCCTTTTAACTGGGTTTATGGCATTTTCTCTTTTACTTTTTATTATGAATGACATGAAGGTTTACAGAGGAGATCCGTTTTTCATTAAACAATTCGCATATATTTTGTCTCATGTCAATGATTGCAATCCCCACAGTATAATGTCCTTTATCCCACTTCCTCCTTGTGTTTCCTGTTTCCATTCCTCCTTTTTTGCAAATTCTTCTGAACTTTGTCCTTGGGTAAATGCTGCCCTTTTGATCTCAAATGGTGGATGATTCAAAGGTGTGCACGCCTCACGAGTATCATTGTTCCCCCTGAAGTTCTGGTTATTGGCTGACTGGAAATTGGCAGTGGAAGTAAATTAAAGTGGCACATATACGTTATTTACCATAGTATTGCAGCACCTGTTACAAAGAAGCTACTGGAAAATAGAAAGAAAAGAGAAGCTACTGGAAAATAGTCTGCAGTTGAGCTATATCTCTGTTCATTACCACTTAGTATGTAAATAAGAAAATTGAAAAAAAAAATTTTAAAAAAAGAAAATGGAAAGCAACAGAGTTGTGTGACATTAGGAGACAGGCTAAATATCTGATGGCAAACCCATAAATGGGTATTAGTTTGTCCTTTAAAATAACTGAAAACCAAACTCAAACTCGCTGTCATTAAGTTGACTTTGACTCAAGGATAGCAACTCTATAGGACAAGTAGAACTGCCCCGGTGGCTTTCGGAAGCTGTCACTCTTATTGAAAGTGAAAAGCCTCATCTTTCTCCTGAGGGGCAGCTGGTGGTTTCAAACAGCTAACCTGGAGGTTAGCAGCCCAATGTGTAACCACTACGTTATCAGGGCTTCTTTCACCTCCAACGTATGGAATTTAGTTCCCCTCTCCTTGAGTGTTAACTGAACTTGATGGCTTTCTTTCAGACAATGAAGTATGGAAGCTGACTTCACAGTAGAGAAATCTAGCAGTTGTTTCCTTAACCACGTGAGCAAGGTGAGCATCACCGAAGAGACGTCGTGTGGGGACCATGCGCCCTGATATGATGCAATGAAAAGGGCAGCTCACCTAGACCCAAACTGAAGGATATCTATGAAATACCTGAGCAAAACCCCAAGTTCACTGCTGTGAAATCAGTTCCCACTCACAGGCACTGTAGAACAGAGTCCAGGCTCCACTGAAGGCATTAGCCAAAAACAAGGCTCCGGGAATTGGTACCAAACGAAGTGTTTCAACAAGCCAATGAAGCACTGGAAGCACTTACTTACTGAAAGACAGCTACCTGGCCAACTGACTGGATGGAATCTATATTTGTACCCTCTCCAAAGAGAGGTGACACAACAGAGCGCTCAAATGCTAGAACAATATCACTGATATCACATGCAAGTAAAGTGCTGCTGAAGAGCAGCCATCAATGTTCGCAGCAGTACATTGTCCGGTAGCTGCCCGGGGTGCAGGAGGGCTTTAGAAAAGGACTTGGGACAGAAGATGTCTTTGCTGACATCGGAGAGACCTTGGCTGAAAGGGAAGGATACCAGAAGGATGTTTGCTTGTGTTTTGTGGATTATGCAAAGTCATTGGACTGTGTGGATCCTAACAAACTATGGATAATGTGAAGAAGCATGGGCATCCCAGAGCATTTGATTGTGCTCATGTGGAATCTGCACACGAATGCAGAGGCAATGGTGCACACGGAACAAGGGACTGCTGCCTGGTTTACACTCAGGAAAGATGTGTGACAGGGTTGTGTCCTCGCACCATACTTAGTCCATCTGTCTACTGAGCAAATGATAAGAGAAGCTAGACTATATGAAGACGACTGGGGCATCAGGATTGGAAGGCTTATTAACAATCAGATGACACCACCTTGCTTGCTGAAAGTAAGGAGAACTTGAAGCACTTGCTGATGAAGATCCAAGATTGCAGCCTTCAGTGCGAATCCCAACTCAGTGTAAAGAAAACCAAAATCCTCACACCTTGACCAATAGGTAATATTGGGATAAACAGAGAAAAGATTGAAGTTGTCAAGGATTCATCTTGCTTGAATCCACAGTCATTTCTCCTGGACGCAGCAGTCAGGAGATCAAAGAATGCATTGTAGTAGGTAAATCCGCCCAAGACCTTTAAAAGTGGTGACGAGCGACGATATCACTTTGAGGTTGCTTGATCCGAGCCATGGTGTATTTTCAATGGCCTCATATGCATGTGAAAGTTGGACAGTGAAAACGGAACCCCTAAGAAGAATGGAAGCATTTGAATTATGCTGCTGGAAAAGAATATCGAAAAAGTACCATCCAAGGCCAAAATAACAAACAAATCTGTCTTGGAAGACGTACAGCCAGGAGGGTGAGACTTCGTCTCATGCACTTTGGACATGTTGTCAGGAGAGACCAGTCCCTGGAGAAGGAGATCACGCTTGGTCAAGTAGAGGGGCGGTGAGAAACAGGAAGGTCCTAACAAGATCGATTCACATCTTGGTCTTCACAATGGACTTAAACCTAAAAACAATTGTGGGAGTGGCACAGAACAGGGCAGGGTTCCACTCTGTTGTACACAGGGTATGCGTCAGAACTGGCTTACTGGACCTAACAAGAGCAAGAACTGTGCTCAGTGACTGTCGAAAGACAGGTTCTCTCAGAAATACACTTGTCTTCCTTGCTTTAGGATGTTTCTCCCCCCCCCCAAATAAAAGATCAATAATATTTGGGGGGCCGGGGAGATCTGCTCCAAAATCCCACCAAACCCTGTCATTGAGTTGATTCTGATCCATAGTGACCCTACAGGCCAGGGAAGAACTGCCCCTGTGGGTTTCCGAGGCTGAGACTCTTTACGGGGATAGGAAGCCTCGTCTTTCTCCAGTGACATGGCTGGTGGTTTCAAACTGTTGACTTTGTGTTTAGCAGCCCAGTGCCTCCAGTTGCTTGCTGGACCAGTTGAATTCAAGCAAAGAGATCAGTGCGGAAGGTTATAGCAGCCATGTTTTGGAATCACAAGGGGGTTCTCCTGATTTCTTCAAAGGACACTGGAAAATCACAGGGTTTACTGTGAAGACATTGAAAACCACGTTGGCGAGAAAAAGGCCAACAAAGTTGTGCCAAGGTCTTCGTCACAATAACAAGGCTGCTCCTTCTTCAAGTGAAGCGAGGGCTTTGCTAGGGAAGTTCCCTACCTGAAACCTGAGGCCTACATCCTACATTCTACCCGCCCCACCCCTTCAGCCTTCTTTTGGTGCCCTAACTGGAAGAACATTGGCAAAAAGTCGCAATTGGTGTCTCTTGAGGGTGCCCAAGCTGCCATTTTGCTGTGGCAGGAATCAGAGTGGAAACTTCTTTAGGAAGGGTGGGAGAAGTGGAAACCCTGCTTTCAAAAGTGGATAGGCCTACCCGGAGCATGTGCTGAGAAACAGTGAAGTTCCATATGTCTGTAGCAATACTTTTTTATTTACCCTGGCAGATACAGGAATGAATGTAGTTGATCTATACAGAGGCATGCAGGGAAAGATATCTTGGATTAAGCATTTCAGGAATTGTAGACTCAGAAGCCTCCAGGTTGAGGCAGATAAGGGCCACTGTAACTTTGATGAGCTGGAATATCATGTTCCTATGAAAATGGGCAACAACTTCTTGACCCAGCGGATTGCTGTCCTCAAGACTTGGAACCAGTCCTGGCAGGCCTTCTAATCTTCCAAAAGAAACCAAAATCCAGGGTGTCAGGAAAAAACATCAGAACCCACTTGGATGGAGCAGGGGGGAGGCTTCAGGGTCACCTGCCCAGGGGCAGAGAGGTGGGTCCCAGGCGAGGCAGTGTAGGCGACATACTGGTTTCTCCCAGTCTCGGCCTACTACCTGCAGCCCTGCTTGCGGCACAGCCAGTTGACAGAAGCAGGAAAAGACAGACAGTGCTCCTGGCCTACATTCCTGTGTCCAGATCCAAAGGAATGGAATAGAGGTTTCCGGAGAGTCCAGAGCTGTGTATCCTGACCGTCTGGTTGGCCAGATCATTTTGTGACTGTGACTGAGTGTATGTGCTTATACATGACAAGGTATGGGTATAACATCTCCTTGTGTGTCCACGTCTATATCTGTCCAGGTGGTACCTGGGTGTCTTTGAGGGTATAGGTAGGAATGGCTATGGCGGCTGCTTGCTGGGAATTATCTGTCTGTGGATCTGTACTTATAGCTGACTCTGTGTGAATTGTATGGATATTTCCATCTTTGCGTACATGAGGTGATGCTGGTTATGTGTTTATGCATGCTTGTATGCATATTTGGGGTTACAGTAACTGGCTGATTCCACTTTGTTTTTCATTAAACTATCTATCTATGATCCATATGTATTACTGTCTATGTCTTTTTAAAAAATTCTCTCTATTGACAAATACATTGATTTCGATGTGATGGCCCAATTGCGCACTTTGTGTGCGTGTCTGCTCTGTCGGGTTGCGTTGTGTTTGTGTGTGTGTCTGTTAAAGGCATGGAGTGCCTGTGTGTCCACATCTGTGTGCGTCTCCAGCCATGCCTCTGTGTGCGTGCCTCTACTTGTGCCCCTGTGTGAGTGCTGCTCCTTGTTTGTATCTCTTTGTGGCGTCTCACTGAGGGTTCATATATGTGTGAAGGTTGGGTCCTAGGTCAGGGAGGTCAGGGTTCAAGCCTCACTTATAATGTCCTTCCTTGTGCCAAGGCTCCTCAAGTCCCCACAAGAAGCGCTTTGTGCCAAGGAGAGCCCCAAACTCCGATCACGGGAGGGGGGGTGCCTGAAGAGTCTGGGCCCTGGCATGACCAGAGTCCAGGCTGTGGTATATGCCAGAGTTGCAGCCACCATCTGCGTCCACCTTCCTCACTGACCAGTGAGTGTCCGGGAGGTTCCCAGGCCTGGCCAGCTTAAGAGCACTTGATCCGGGGCAGCCCACCACCGCTTCATTGTCCCCCACAAATATCTGTGTAGAGGAGATCAGTCTGCTTTGATCCCTCCCCAAATGTAGACTATAGGTTCAGGAAGCCATTTGGTCCCTCCTCCTGTGAGATGACCGGAAGGTGGGAGCGTGAGGGAGGTAGGTAAAGGGGGGAAAATTTGGACAGGGAAAAGGAAGCACGAGGTCTCAGAGCTTTATGGCCAGAGGGGATCAATCATGGTGTGACTGTGACTGAGTGTTTGGGTTCACACACGTGCAACTAGACACTGTCTACTCCCCTGTTTCACAGACAAAGACACTGAGTCCAGAGAGGACAAGGTCCTGACCTGGAGTCACACAGCAAGTCCCCAGTATTGCTATCAGAGAGCTAGGCAGTTCCAAAGCTCACAATTCACAGGTGCCATTCATTCACTCAACAAATACATATTTGGTACCTATTTGATTGCTACTAGGCCACAGTGTCTGTCATGGGCTCTCACTACCTCAGCCGAAGTAAAGGAGACCAGGGAGGTTTCAGAGTGCCTATAATATACCAATTAGATACCTGGCCTGCGCCATCTCAAGTGTCCTTCCAATAACCTCAGAGGAAACAGTAGCTCCCAACGTATGGATGAAGAAACCAGGGCTGGGGTCGGGGGGCACGGGCCGTCACCAGAGGTGGCATACCAGCACACGAGCCTGGTAGCAGGCAGGAAGGGTAGGAAACTCGCAGGGGCCATGGCATGGGCTTTCCACTTGATGGCTCACCATCAGGGTCACTTGCTTGGAACACCCAACAGGCACGCTGCAGCCCAAGCCAAGTGGCACACTGGCAGGATGCAAGCCTGAGTCCCCCTTGGGCTGCTCATGGTACCTTTGGTAGACATTAGCTGGGGGTCATGGAGAGCATCAATGAAGAATGTGACCTCACCACTGGCCCACCCAGAGAGTCACTTTCCAGGCTGACACCTAGGCAGGGAGGAGAAAGGCTCCAGGGCAGTGGTTCCCAACCTTCCTCATGCCGAGACCCTTTCATACAGTTCCTCATGTTGTGGTGACCCCCTACCATAACATTATTTTTTTAGTCGTTTTATTAGCGGCTCATACAACTCTTATCACAGTTCATACATACATCAATTGTGTAAAGCACATTTGTACATTCACTTCCCACATCATTCTCAAAACATTTGCTCTCCACCTAAGCCCCTGGCATCAGCTTCTCATTTTTCCCCTTCCTCCCTGCTTCCCCCTCCCTTATGAACCCTTGATAATTTATAAATTATTATTTTGTCATATCTTGCCCTGTCCGATGTCTCCCTTCACCCACTTCTCTGTTGTCCATCCCCCAGGGAGGAGGTCACATGTAGATCCTTGCAATTGGCTCCCCCTTTCCACCCCACCCTCTCTCCACGCTCCCAGTATCTCCACTCTCATCACTGGTCCTGAGAGGTTCGTCTGTCCTGGATTCCCTGTGTTTCCAATTCCTAGCTGTACCAGGGTACATCATCTGGTCTAGCAAGACTTGCAAGGTAGGATTCGGATCATGATCGTGGGGGAAGGGGGAGGAAGCATTTAGGAACTAGAGGAAAGTTGTATTTTTCATTGTTGCTACATTGCACCCTGACTGGCTCATCTCCTCCCCGAGACTCCTCTGCAAGGGGATCTCCAGGGGCCTACAAATGGGCTTTGAGTCTCCACTCCGCACTCCCCGCCTCATTCACTATGGTAAGATTTTTTGTTCTGATGAAGCCTGATGCCTGATACCTGATCCCTTCGACACCTCGTGATCACACAGGCTGGTGTGCTTCTTCCATGTGGGCTTTGTTGCTTCTGAGCTAGATGGCCGCTTGTTTACCTTCAAGCCCTTAAGACCCCAGACGCTATATCTTTTGATAGCCGGGCCCCATCAGCTTTCTTCGCCACATTTGCTTATGCACCCATTTGCCTTCAGCGATCATATCATGAAGGTGAGCATACAATGATATGATTTTTTTGTTGTTGTTCTTTGATGCCTGATAACTGATCCCTTTGGCACCTCATGATCGCACAGGCTGGTGTGCTCCTTCCATGTGGGCTTTGTTGCTTCTGAGCTAGATGGCCACTTTTTTACCCCATAACATTATTTTTTGTTGCTACTTCCTAACTGTTATTTTGCTACTATTATGAATTGGGCAAGCCCTGTGAAAGGATCTTTGACCCCCCCAGAGGGATCACAACCCACAGGTTGAGAACCACTGCATCTAGGGAAAGCGCAGTGTGAAGCTGCCCCTCCTACCCACAGCGGCTTGAGCAGCTCCAGGAAGAAGGACCACAGGAAGCATCAGAGGAACCATCTGACCTTTCAACGCCACACCAATGTGCGACCTTGACCATGAGGGAAAAAGAACAAGACCGGGCATGTTACAAAAATGCCTGTCATAATACTTACTCAGCGCCAGACCAGGTCCTGGCACATGACAGACCCCACCCCACTGAATGCCCACAACAACTCCTGGAGGGAGCAGCCCCTATCCCGACCTTCATTTAGCAATTGGAAAACTGAGGTCTGGTCAAGTTGGAGCCAGGATCCTTGCTCTTCTGAAGCCACTCCATAGCATACTGCTCCACACACCATCTTGCTCTGCAGGCACTTGACCGCCAGAGGAATCGTGCACTTTGTTTTCCTCTCTCTGCCCCACTCTTGCTTCTGCCCTTTGGGAAGGTCACTTTCCCTCCGTGGTCTCAGTTCCCTCATACACGACTGTTCATAATAGCAATAGGCGATACTTGAAAAACTAAATCTCTGTCCATGGCAGCATGGGCAAAACAAATCGTGATATATACATGCAATGGATTTTGACTCAGCGTTGAATAATAATGCCATTGAGAAACACAAACACAGATGAAGCTCAGAGACATATTGTTAAGAGGCAAGAAGCTGGACCCAAAAGAAAGCACGGCTTACAGATCTATTAATAGGAATTTCCAAAAGAAACAGTGAGACCATCAATAATGCTAAATATGGAGAAAAGTGAGGCTGTCTACTCTCATCAGAGTCATGGTCTTGGAAACCCAGAGGAGGAATTCTACTCTGTCCTGTCCAGTTGGTATGAGTCAGAATGGATAAGATGGTAGCGGGAGTGGATGGAGCTAAAAGTCGTGGGAAGGACACCAACTAGGTAGGACAGGGGATACTTGTTGGGGTGCTAGAAGGGCTCTGAGTCTCCATCTGCCTGGTGGTTACTCACATGTGACTATATGTACAAGTTCATCAAACGGAATCAAGTCTATATCAATTTTGTTAAAAGACAAAATACAAGCTCTAGAACCTTGCTTAGATTTTGACTCTATGACTTCTGATCCGATTTGGGTAACCTAGGTGCGGTAGTTACATAATCTGGTGTAATTTGGGACTTGAGAAGATTAAGAATGCAGGGGTAGAATTTAGTCTGTCAATCTGGTCATAGCCAATGAGGCCTCTGTGTGGGCGTGGCCTTCTCCTCAGAATTCTGGAACTTCCTGATTTTCCTCCTGGGAGGCGGGAGACACACTCTCTCAGTTCATTTCCTGTGAGACATCCCTGAGGACAAGATATGCACTACGCTGATAGACCTCATGCCCTGGGAACTGGAGAAGCCACGTGGAGACCCCTGCCAGCGCCAAGATGCTTACAACGCCACTGGATCCAAAGACTTTCTACCCACCGGACTGTGATCGTCCTACATTCGGCGTCATTGCATGTGTTTCCTGAGTCTGAAGAGGACTTTATAAATTGGAATTGGACATATGGGCTAATATCAGACTTATGGGCTTGTACTGGACTGGGTTGGGATGAATTCTTAATGTACAATTACCCTTGATATAAAACTCTCTTATGCACACATGAGTTTCTATGGATTATATGGGACTTATGGGCTTGGACTGGACTGGGTTGGGATGCATTCTTAATGTACAATTACCCTTTATGCAATTACGCTTATGCACATATGAGTTTCTATGAATTTGTTTCACTTCCCTAATCTGGTCTCAGAATTTGTTTTCAAAAGATGCACCTAAGAGTGCCATAGGCTCTGAAGTATAAACCCAAGGCAGCTAGGAGGAAGCTTGTTCTCTTTCCGGAAGGTTCCCTGGGGGGCAAGAGCCTTGCTATGACATCAACCATAGCCTGGCAGCAGCGATGCCTGCGTCTGAGGGAGAGGGCTCCTGCCTGCCCTGCCTGTCTTTCCCGTCCCGTGAGTCCCACCAAGGGGGGAGAGCCAACTTCCAGAGGACTGTGTGATAATCCTTCCCTGGGAAGATGGAACCACCCACCTGGGCATCCTTCAAGGGAAGGCCTGGCTCTACACTCCTCAGAGATAAGGATGTTGCAGGCAGTTGCCCTCTGTGAATACCTCATACCACCTCTTTGTACCCCACCCCAGACCTCTGGATGATGGTCTTTAAAACCTGGTCTTGATCTTCCCTCTCTGCCTTCACCTCACACCTGTGTTTCATTATCATGATGTTTTGAAGTTCCCCCATTATCCTGTCTATGGGAACCCCTTGGGGAACACACAGAATTTGCTACTGGGGACCACAGAAGTTTGTCAGATCAAGCCTGGGCATCCAGGTGTGGTGGTCAACCACCTTGAGACCCTTGGGTGCTCTTTTCTCCCCATCCATCAGGGTTAGCTTTCATCTACGATGCGCTCTCACAGGCTGAGAGCTTTGCTGAGCCTTCCACCATCAGCACTTAGAAATCTCCTACAGCACAAGCTCCATTGTGACCCCATTTTACAGATGAGAAAGTTGAAGCTCGGGAAAGGGAAGCACCTTGTTTAAGGTCACTTTCAGAGAATGGCAGGGCAGGGATTTGAAGCCTGTGTGTTTGCTTCAAATCGGGAACTTCCTCTAATTCTCACCTCTGGTGTGTCCCGATGTTATAGATTACAACACATTGCATAAAAAATAGCTAAATATTCAAATAAGCATAATGCTGTGTGTTGTTTGTGGATATATGCATATAAAGGAATAGGTACACGTATGGAAAGGGCCGTTCATGAGAACAGTTGTCAGTGGCCTCACGGAAGATGAAAATGCATTTGTAATACAACTTAACTGTATACGTGCCGCTTAATTCACCTATTTCAAACACAGTTTTCTGTATATTCACAGTGATGCAATCAATACCATGATCTAACTTAGATCACCCCAGAAGGAAACCTTGTGTCTCGAGCAGCCACTCTACTCCTTGTCCCCCGAAACCACAAATCTGCTTTCTATCCCTAAAGATTTGCCTCCATGAGACATTTTCATTACGTGGAACCATCACGTGGCCTTTGAATCTGGCTTTTGTCCTCCTCGGTTCCCAGGGACATTCTGAGTGTACTTCTGCCCCGGCAGGGTTGTTCATTCTTCTGTCAGTTCATACGTGAAAATGGGGTGGAGGCATTGTCTGACATTTAACTTCACTGGCCCAGGGCGTGCCTCCGCCCTCCAGATGTCTTTGACCCATTTGGACACCAACTGTACCTCCCAGGGCACGCTTTACTGGGTTTGATAATTCATTGTGGTGGCCGCACAAAACTCACAAACCATACTCGCAACTATTAGGAAAGCAGCTGGTTACAAATCCGGATCAGAAACACCGAGGATACAGTTTTTCCATCAGGGCAGTGTCTTCTCAACCATGCCCACAAGCATGCCCAGGCCTTTAGTCTTGAGACCTGCTCAGGCAATCGTTAGAAAGCACTTTTAGCTCTGCCAATAAAGCATCGTTTTGTCAGTCACCCTTAGCCTTGAGATGCTCTGTTCTCTTCTGAATCTAGCTTGATTTCTGACAGGTTCCTGTTTTTGTACTACTGCAACCATTTCAAAGACTTGGCAAAACTTTCCGTATGCATGAGATTAATGAAGCAGTCCTTGTGGCACAGCGGTTAAGCACTCACTGCTGCCCCCTAAAGGTCAGTAGTTTGAGTCCACAGACTTTAGACACCCTCTGGGATAGGTCTTTTCTTTCGTACATGAGTTGCTATGAGTCAGAAACAACTTGATAGCAACTGGTTTGGTTTGGGGCTATTACTGATAACGGTTCAATAGTTTCTGTATTCTATTGGGTCATCTTCTTTTGGAATAGACACAAATGTGGGTCTCTTCCAGTCAGCTGGCCAAGTCACTCTCTTCCAAATTGCTTGGCATCGATGAATGAGTGCTTCTAGCATTCATTCCATGGGCTGAACCATCTCAACTGGTATCCTGTTCATTCCAGGAGCCTTGTGCTTAGCCACTGCTTTCTACCATTGAATCTTGAGCGTTTGCGATGCTGAAATGGTTGAGCCCTGACCAATTCTTTTTTAAACAATGACTGTGCATTCCGTCTATCTTCTTCTCTTGCCCTTTGACTTTTTATTATGATCTGAGTGAAAGTTTACAGAGCAAGTTGGTTTTGTGACCTTGATTGCCGTCCCTTCAAAGTCACGGCATCCTTCCCACGTCCTTCCTGCATTTCTAAAATGTTTGCATTCCCCTTGACCTTCTTTAAGGTACACTCCTGCCTTCTGAGCTGTGCCCCTTTACCTCATATGGTTGATTTTCTAAATAGTGCACATGCCCCTGGTATTGTCTATAGGCCTGTCTATTCTTTGGCTGAAAGCTGAGCCGTAGAGCTGAGTTTAGTTCTAAGCTTAAAGGGTCTCTAAGGGCCATAGGGCCCATTGTAGCACACATCTGTTTCAGACCAGCAAACTTGGACTGTTTCATTATTTTTAGTTTTGTTCTACATTTTTCTATCCGTTGTTGTTGTGAGGTACCATTGAGTCAGTTCCAGCTCGTAGTAACCTTAACCACAGAAGGAACAAAAAGTGACCTGTCCTGAGCCTTCGTTCGCAGTTGTTCTTAGGTTTGAGTCCATTGTCACAGCCAGGGGTCAGTCTTTGAGGGCCTTCCTTTTTATTTTATTTTAATCAAACATTTTATTGGGGGCTCTGACAGCTCTTCTAGCAATCCATACATCCATTGTGTCAAGCACCTTCGTACATTGGCTGCCTTCCTCTTTTTTGCTGCCCGTTTACTTTACCAAACATAATGTCCTCCTCAAGGGATTGGTCTCTCCTGACATGTCCAAAGCACGTACGACAACCTCTCACCATCCTTTCCTTCAAGGAGCATTCTGGTCGTACCACTTCCAAGACTGATCTGTTTGTCATTTCACCAGTCCAGGGTACTTTCAGGGCCCTTCCCTAGCACAATGATTCAAGTGCATCAATTCTTCTTCCATCATCCTTATTCAATGTCCAACTCTCACATGTCTACGAGGCGAGCTGAAAGAAAAATGTCATGGCTCGGGGCAGGTGCACCTTCGTCCTCAAAATAACTTCCTTGTTTTTCAACACTCTAAAGAGGTCTCATGCAGTAGACTTACCCAAACAACTTGTCTTTTGATCTCTTGACTGCTGCTTTCCTGAGTGTTGATTGTGAATCCAACCAGACAAAATCCTTGACAACTTCAATCTTTTCTCCATTTATCATGCTCTATATACAATCTGACTCTGGTCTAGTTGTGGGGATTTGGGTCTTCTTCACACTGAGTTGTAGTCCATACTAAAGATTATCGTACTTGATCTTTATTGGCAGGTGCCCCAGGTTCTCCTCAGTTTCAGCAAGCAAGGTTGCGATGCTTGCATATCACAGGTGGTTAATAAGACTTCACTCACTCCTGATGCCGCATTCTTCTTCAGATAAGCCAGCTGCTCCGATGATTTGCTCCACGCTCAGACTGAGCAAGTCCAGTGAGAAGACACAACCCCGTCACACACCTTTCCTGGGTTTATTTTAAACTATGCAGTAATCCCTTTCTCCATTTTCATTACTGCCTCGTGATCCATATGCAAGTTCTCATGAGCACAATGGAGTGTTCTGGAATTCCCATTCTTCTCAAGGTTATCCATAGTTTGTTATGATCCACATGGTCAGATGCCTTAGCACAATCAATGAAACACAAATAAACATCTTTCTGATATTTTTTGCTTTCAGCCAAGGTTCATCTGATGTCAGCCATGATATCCTTTGTTCCACGTTGACTCTGGCCTGAACCTCTGTCAGCATCCTGTCAATGTACTGCTGCAGCCACTGTGGGATGATCTTCAGCAAAAATGTTACTTGCATGTGATACAGTGATATGGTTCTGTAATTTGAGCATTCTGTTGAGTCACCTGTCTTTGGAATGGGTATAAGTATGAGTCTCTTCCAGGCAGTTGGCCAAGTAGCTGTCTTCCAAATTTCCTGACATGGACAAGTGTTTCCAGTGCCTCCTCGGTTTGTTGAGACTTTTCATTTGGTGCTCCATCGTTTCCTGAAGCCCTGTTTTTGGCTGATGCTTTCAGTGCAGCTGGGGCATCTTTCTTCAGCACCATTGGGTCTTGCTTATATGTTGTTTCCTGACATGGAGGAATATCATCTAGTTCTTTTTGGGGACTGTAACTCTGTGTATTCTTTCCATTTTCCCCGTAGAATCTTCCACAATTGCAACTCAAGGCTTGACTTTTTTTTTTTCTTGAGTTCTCTCAGTTTAAAGAACTGAATATATTCTTCTCTTTGGGTTTTCTAATTCTGAGTCTTTTAAGATTTCATTATAAGAGTTGGCATGTCTTCTTGATTTGCCCTTTGAAATCTTCTATTCAGCTTTTTGACTCATCATTTCTTCCATTTGCTTTAGCTACTCTATAATTAAGAGCAAGTTTCAGAGTCTCATCTGACATCCACTTTGAAGTTTTCTTTCTTTCCTGTTTTTTAAATGACCGTTTGCTTTCTTCATGTATAATGTTCTTGATGTTATTCCATAGCTCAGCAGGTCTTCTGTTCTTAGGGTTCAAGGTGTCAAGTCTGTCCTTGAGATGTTCTCAAAATTCAGGTGGGATAGATTCACGGCTGCATTTTGGCTCTTGTGGACTTGTTTTAATTTTCTGTTTTATTCTGAACTTACATGTGAGCAGTTCATAGTCTGTTCCACAGTCTGCCCCTGGCCTTTGGTGCTGACATTAAGCTTTTAGCTGCTGACATTAAGCTTCTCCATGATGTCTTCCTACAGATGTAGTCAATTTGATTTTTGTGTATTCCATTTAGAGACGTCTATGTGAACAGTTGCCTTTTGTGTTGTTGAAAAGGTATTTGGTATGAACAAGTCGTTGGTTTAGCAAAATCCTATCATGCAATCTCCAGCTTCATTTCTACCATCAAGTTCATGTTTTCCAGCTAGTGTTTCTTCCTCTTTGTTTCTAACTTTTGAATTCCAATTGCCAATAATTATCAATGCACATTGACAGCAAGTTCAGTCAATTTCAGACTGTGATAGTTGGTACAATTTTCCATTTCTTCATCACTAGCTTTTGTGGTTGGTGCCTACATTTGAATAATCATTGTACTGATTTGGATTTCCTTGAAGACAGGTAGATATAATCTGATCGCAGATAGCATTGTACCTCAATGGGTTACCAAGATCCTTTTTGACAATGAATGTCAAGGCATTCCTCTTAATTGTGTTATTTCCAGCATAGGAAATCATATGCTTTTCTGATTCAAAATAGCCAATACTAGTCCATTTCAGCTGAGTAATGCTGAGGATATCAATATTCATGTTTGGAACCTTCCAATTTTCCTAAATTCATGCTTCTCATATTCTAAGTTATGATAATTAACAGATTTGTTTCTTTCAGCGGTTCCTCCTCGAGATCTGGAAGTTTCCACTCCCATAGGCTTTACCTGATCCATGTCACCATGATTGCCTCCACTCGGAGAAGTTAACTCTTTCTTGGTCACATTTTGAGTATCCTCCAACTCCAAGGGCCCATCCTCTGACACTGTCCCTGTCAATGTTCTGTGTCCGTTCACTGGGCCGTCAGTGTCTGACAACACTTTGGAGCTGTGCAT
Source organism: Tenrec ecaudatus (assembly GCF_050624435.1). Classification (NCBI taxonomy): domain Eukaryota; kingdom Metazoa; phylum Chordata; class Mammalia; order Afrosoricida; family Tenrecidae; genus Tenrec; species Tenrec ecaudatus. Next base: position 87,402,634 of record NC_134539.1, on the reverse strand, counting down.
ACCGTTTGCACCGGCTCCTTCCTTCCAAGTCTGAGCTGAGTCCTTCTTTGTTGGCTGTTCTTTGTCTGCAACTCCTCTGAAGCAGAGTCACTTGGGGTGGCCCTCTGGCACGTGAAAGACCAACGACATAGCTTCAGGCACCATAGCAACACATAGCCACCAAAGTTTGTCAAACATATGGACAAGTGGTGGCCCATTCTATCTAGGACATCCTATTGTGAGCCCTTTCAGAGAGGTTGGTTGTGGTTGCTGGGTACCATCTAGGGCTCTGACCTCAGGATTATGCAGCTTGGGGTAATAAAAATATTCTAGGAGCAGATACACAGATGGACACCCATGTTGAACAGGTGTGGGAAGATGAGTGGGAATACGCTCACAAATATATTGGATTTAACAGTATATATATATATATATATATATATATATATATATATATATATATATATATATATATATATATATATATATATATAAAAGTGCTGTTACTAGGATTCCCAGCTCATACATGCGTAGGTTTATCCCAAGCAAAAAGTTTTAGAACATGCCTCTGAAATTAACTGATGCCTACAGACAAGTTCTATCAGTGATACATCTATTTTGGCCTCCTTGGGGACTTAAAATGTACAATCAAAACAGTGGTTCTTGGAGGTATCTGCTGAGGCGGTTCAAATCAAGGTACCAGGGTTATCTCCGAAGGCTATGGTGACTTGTTTTTTATTCAAGTTGGGTAATTTTGATACAAATTTCAGAGGACATAGAACCATTATGACATTATGGGAGCGTATTAGGAAGAAATGTTTAAAAAGTGAAGACTATATTGGTGAGAAAAAGGCCAAGAAATTTGCTTCAAGGGATTTTCATCAAAATAGGCTTACTTGTTCTTCATGGGTAGCCAGGGCTATCCCACAAAGAATTTTATCGAGATGCCTTACTCTATGCAGCCTTCACTTACGATCTTCCCACATCAGACTTCTTTTTGTTCTCAAAACTGAAAGAACATTTTAAAAGCACGTGGTCGAATCCCTTGAGGGTGTCAACTGAAGAGCGTAGAATTTTCTGCAGAAAAGGTCAAAGAGACAGGAGCACTGCTTTTCGAAGTGTATAGACCTCGATAGAGGATGTGTTGAGAAAAAATAACCTCACCTTTTGCTATGCTTGTTTAATAAACGTTTCTGTGATTTTGTAGCAATACTTTTCACTTAGCCTCATATTTATATGTACTACAAATATATCCATGAGAATAGTAGTATATACAAGTGATGAAAACTTCTTAGTCATAAACATGCACCTTGTGGAAATGAGAGTCTTGGCGTTCAAGCATGTGGTCTTGGGGTTCAAGACCACAGTTTTGTGGGACTTCAAGATCAACTGGCCACAAAGACACTGCTTTGGTGAGGAGTGACGGGGGGGGGGGGAGGGTAAAGGCTTCTGAGTGGCCATCTAAGACGTAGCTGTTGGCGTCTCCTCTTCTGGAGCAAAGAAGAATGAAGAAAATAATGACCAAGGAGCACTGAAAGCCTAACCACCACAATCCTGAGGCCACAAGAATGAGGTGGCTCCCATCTCTTACTGCCTCCTGTGTCATTCAAAGGAGCCCAGTGGGCTAGTGGTTATGAGTTGGGCTGCCAACCACAAGCAAGGTCAGCTGTTCAAAACCAGCAGCTGCTCTGAGGGAGAGAGCCGGGTCTTTCTCCTCCTGTAAATAGTTACAGTCTCAGAAACTCACAGAGGCAGTTCTACTCTGTCCTGTATTGGTCAGCATCTACTTGATGGCAGTGAGGGCTTGTTGTTGTTTTGGGTGTTGTTCAATATTTTGTCCATTCTTGTTGACTCACAGTGACCCTAAACACAAGAGAAAAAACATACTGTCTGGTCCTGCTCCATTCTCACAATTGTTGCTGCAGCCACTGTGGCAATCCATCCCAATGAGGGTCTTCCTCTTTTTCACTGCCCTCTACTTGACCCACCGTGAGGGTCTCATCTTTTCCAGAGACGGGTCTCTCCTGATAACATGTTCAAAATATGTGAGATGAAGTCTCACCATTCTCACTTCTAAGGAGCTTTCTGATGGTACTTCTTACAAAACAGATGATTTGTTCTCCTGGTACTTTCAATATTCTTCATCAACAACACCATTCAATGCATCATTTTTTCTGTGGTGTACCTTATTTATTGTCCAATGTTCCCATGCATGTGAGGTGATTGAAAGTACTGTGACTTGGGTCAGGTGTGCCTTTGTCTTCAAAGTGACATCTTTGCTCTGTAACACTTGTGCAGCAGATTTACCCTAGGTTTGTTTGATTTCCTGACAGCTGCTTCCGTGTGCACTGTTCGTGGATCCAAGTAAAATGAAATCCTTGACAACTTCAATCTTCTCTCCAATTATTGTGATGTTTTCTATTGATCCAATTATGAGGATTTTGTTTTCTATACATTGAGTTACGATCTACACTGGAGGCTACAAGCATGATCGTTTCATCTGCATTATTAATAAGCCTGCTCCAATATTAAGGCCCCCTTCTTCTTTGTTTAGTCCAACTTCTCAGAGTGTTTTCTCAGCATACAGATAAAATAAATATAGTGACAGGCTACAACCCTGGCACACAGCTTCCCTGATTTTTTTTCCCCCTGATTTTAAACCACGTGGTATTTCCTTGTTCTGTATGAATGACTGCCTCTTAGTCCATATACAGGTTCCATATGAGCTCAAAGAAGTGTTCTGGAAATTCCATTCTGCTCAATGTCTTCCATGGTTTTTGTTTGTTTATGATCCACAGAGTTGAATGCTTTTTCATAGTCCACGAAACACAAGTAAACATCTTTCTGGTATTCTCCGATTTCAACCAAGACTCATCTGACATCAGAAATTATATACCTTGTTCCATATCCTCTTCTGAATCTGAACTGAATTTTTGGCAGCTCCCTGTAGGTGTATTGCTTCAGCTATTATTGAATTACCTTCAGCAAAAAATTTACATGCAGGTGATATTAATGATATTGTTCAATAATTTCTGCACTCTGTTGGGTTACTTTTCTCTGGAACAGGTACAAATATGGGTCTCTTCCAGTTGCTTAGCCAGGTAGCAGTTGTTAAAGTTCTTGGCACCGACAAGCGAGTAGCTTGTTGAGTCGTCATTTCAGTTGGCGTTCATCAATCCCTGAGGCATGACTTTCTGCAACTGCCTTCAATGCAGCTTGAGCGTTTTCCTGTAGTGCAGTTGGTTCTTGAACAAATGCTACTTTTTGAAATGGTTGAATGTTGACCAATTCTTCTTGGTAGTGACACTGTATTCTTTCTAATTTCATTTGCTGCTTCCTGTGTGTTTCAACATTTTGCCCATAAAAATCCCTCAATGTTGCAACTTCAGGATTGAAAGTTTTTCTTCATTTCTTTCCATTTGAGATCATCTGAGCATGCTTTTTTCTTCCCGTTTTCTAACTCCAGTGCCTTGTGTATTTCATTATGTCTTTACTTTGTCTGCTTAAGGTGCTCTTTGAAATTTTCTGCTAAGCTCTTTATTCACCATGTCTTACATTCACTCACATTCAGTTACTCTGTGACCAAGAGCAAGTTTCAAAGTCTCTTCTGACATCCACTTTGGTCTTTTCTTTCTGTCCTGCATTTTTTTTTTCTACTAACTTTTGGGCTTTCTTCATGTGTGATCTTCTTGATGCCAGCCCACAATTTGTCAGTCCATTGCTGTTCAGTGCATCATCTCTGTTCTTGGCATGTACTCTAAATTCAGATAGGATATATCAAGGTCGTATTGTGGCTTTTTTGGACTTGTTTTCATTTTCTTCCGCTTCCACCTGAGCTTACGTATGAGCAATTGATGGTCTGTTCCACAGTCAGCCCCAGGCCTGCTTATAGCTGATGATATTGAGCGTCTCCATAGTCCATTTACACAGATGTATCAGTTTGATTCTTGTATATTCCACCTGCATGGCCCATATATATAGTTTCCCTTTTTGTTGTTAGAAAAAGGTATTTGCCGTGAAGAAGCCTTTGGTCTTGCAAAATTCTGTCTTGCAATCTCCAGTTTCACTTTTTATCACTAATGCCATATTTTCCAACTACTCATCCTGACGATTTCCAATGTTTGCGTTCCAATCATCAGTAATTGTCAATACATTTTGAATACATGTTTGAATAATATCAGACTAAAGAAGTCAGTAGAATTCCTCAATTTGTTCATCAGTGGTTGTGAGGACATTTGAATTGTAATTGTATTAACCGGACTTCCTGGTGTTAGCACTCTTGGGCACAGCAGTGACGAGTTGGGCTGGAATCCACAAGGTCTATAGTTCAAAACCACCAGAGGGAAAAACAGGGCTTTCTACTCCAGTAGACAGTTATAGTCTCAGAAACTCACAGGGGCAGTTCTACTCTGGCCTACAGAGTTGCTATGAGTCAACATTGACTCGATAGTAATGTATTTGTTTTTTTGTTTGTTTTGGACTTCCTGGTAGGTGTCTAGATACTATGTATTAAAGACAGCATTGTGCTTCAATGTAGATTTTGAAATGTTCTTTGTGACAATAAATGCTATACCACTCCTCTTGAACTTGTAATTCCTAGAATAGTAAGTAATACAAAATGTCCAATATGGGAAAATCTAGATATTTGTCTTCATGTGTTCCATTTAATTTTTGAAAATGTCCTAGATTCATACTAGGTACATTTCATGTTCTGATTATTAGTGATGTTTATAGCTGTTTCTCCTCATTTTGAGTTGTGCTCCATAAGAGCAAATGAAGGTCCCGAACTTTACTCCATTCATGTCATTAAAATCAACTCTACTTTGAGGAGGTGATTCTTCTCAAGTCATACTTCGAGTGCTTTCCAACCTGAGGGACTCATTGTGATAGGTAGGTTTATTGTGCCAACCTGGCCAACAGGAACATGTGGGATTAATAAGGTCGCAGTTTGATTGGAGGGCAAAGAGATATATGGCTTGGCAAGGCCCACCCCTCTCTCTCTTGCTTTCTGGTGATCAGACCAATGTGTGGCTGATCTGGCTATCTCTCTGCTTCGACTTGTGAGCTGCACTACCTCTGGGACAGCCAACCCATGGACTGTGTTGCTAGAGCTTGAGGTTTCTTCGAGACCTGCTTTGCCACACTGCTGGTGTGTCTATCGCTTGAGCTTGAGGCTGGTAGATCCTGTCATCTTGCATTGCTTGAGTTCAACATCCCATCCAGACCTGTTTCTCTAAGCTCCTGAGCTGCTGACTGTTGGTGACCCATCCTGCTGTTGGCTGCCTGTGGGCAGACTGCCTGCATTACCTAAGGGAAGACTCAGCTGTCTGCTTCCTTGACCTTAGACCTAACAGCCCTTGTGAGTTGAAGGACTTCCAGTATATTAACTGTTCCATGAAAGTGAGTTGAACTGAGCCCTCTGTTGCTGTGTGGACTAATTAGCTGTTATATTCCTTTGTGCTGTATAAATCTATATATCTTTATCTCTATCTACATCTATAATCATAAGTGTCCTGGTTTTGTGTCTCTAGAGAACCCTGCCTGACATACTCATCTTTGGCATTGTATTAGACAGTGTTCTGTGCTCTTCAGAAGGTTTTAGGTGGCTAATCCCTCATACGTAGACAGCCTATTCCTTCTTCCTAGTCCATCCTTAGTCTGGAAGCTCTGTTGAAACCTATTTACCACGGGTGGCCCTACTGGTATCTGGAAGACCAATAGTATAGCTCCTGGCATCACAGCAACACGCCAGTCACCACACTGCAATAAACTGGTGGGCAAATGGTAGATTTTGCCCATAGAATTCTTCAATACTACAAGCTCAGCTTGAGAAACACGGTGCATTCTTCTCTTTTGATTTTCTAACTTCAGGTCCCACATTTTGTGAGCATATTTTGCCCTGTCTTCTTGAGCCACTCTTTTAAATCCTCTGTTCAAATCTTCTATTGCATAATTTATTCCACGGACTTTAGCTACTCTGTGCTCGACAGTAGGTGTCAGAGTCTCTTCTGATGTCCATTTTGGTCTTGTTCTTCTTCCTGTCTCTTTGTATGTATCAACCACATTTTGTTTATGCATACAGCTGACATGTAATACAATTATCTGATTTAAAGTGGATTTGACATAAATTTGATGAAATGTTTACATCATGAAAACAAAGTATTGAGAACATGTTTTAAAACAAAATGTCTCAGTGTGTTGATATATTTTTAAAATATATTGGAGGATTCAAAAAATGAATTTCCAGCCACTGAAGGGAGATAATGCTAAGAATATTAAAGAAACGTTTAGGAATGACATTAAGAAATAAGAAAAAGAATTCTAGAACCTTCCTTTTTCCCTCCTGACCTCCCTGTCACAGAGACAAGGAAAGAGGGACCTCCTCAGGTTGGGCCTTCTCTGGAGCAGGTCCCCTCTCCACATTCCCACATTCCTGGTGCACTGCACTAGGTCCTGGTAAAGCAGCTGCGCTCATAGAAGGTTTGGAACACTTCCCAAGGGTGGTAGTCTTGCCTTTGGGGAAAGGGTCCGGCAGGGCTCCCAGTTGGATCCTGCTTAGGCCCAGGTCTTGCAGCCTTCTCACCTATGTGGCGGCTCACCCTGATCCTGCCTGACCTGTTCTGGCAACATGCCTTGGGCACTGACTGTGAGCTCAGTCCCTCCCAAGACAATCATTCTATAGTCTACCACCAGGGCTGGGTACCCTGGACCATGCCCACTAGGAAAACAGTCCAGGGCATGTCCCAAGAGAACAGGGCTCAGGGGTCAAATGTGTCAATGTGTTTGTGGAGCAGGGACAGCATGATCTAAGGCTCTACCACTGTGTCATGTGCTGCCACATTCCATCCTCCAAGATGCTGCTGTCACGGCAGCCTCCAAGAGCATGAAGTAAGCTGCAGGCAAGACCAGCCTGAGGTCACCATCTGGCCTGAAGTCCCACTGAGCTCTGAGTTAAATCCACACCCACACCCACCCACTACCCCCAGATACCTACGTTTTATCCTGTTTTTAATCATATGACTCAGTAGCAGACACCAGGCTTTGGCACCTCCTTAGCCTGCCTGTGCCTGGCGACTCTGACTTGGTCCCCTGACCTGGCCTGGAGGACATGCAAGAGAGCACCTTGGAGAAACACAGCCCAGTGTTGTGCCATGTGTGGTTTGTTCATGATGCCCTCCAGGCATTTTCCCAGGAGCAGAAACAAAGATGTCTGTGCCTCCACAGTTGTGTGGAGTCCACCCTGTGCCTGTTTCTTAGCAGGAAGCTCTGTCCCCAAGCTAGACTATGTGGTGGGGTTCTGGCTCTGCAGCCCAGGTGCTTGTGTAAGGCTGAGGTGTTGCATCTTCAGGTTCTCATCTAGGGTGGGGTGAAAGGGTTGGAGGAGAAAGGGTTGCCCCCACCCACTCCCCCAGGTTCTCCTGCCCTTTCCAGGGGCTCTTGGGCAAAAGCTCCTATTGCTGGAAGAAGGCACAATGGCTTTTCTCAGGAATGAGCTCAGGAGGGGTCCAGCAGGGGTGGGTTGAAGAGGCATAGGCGTCTCCGCTCCTACAAGTGCTCTTTCATCCAACCCTTGCAGAATGGGACTGCATGTGGCGTCTTGGCTGTGGCTCAGCTCCACAGCACTGCAGAAATGTAGCGGGAGGGGCAACTGCCCAGACAGCTGCTGCCCTTGCTGGAGTTATCTGGACAGAATGGCTGGACACCCTCCCACTTCAGTTAAGTCCCAAGAATGTTGTCATCTGGCCACCCACAGTATTATCAACTTGGCATGTCTCAGGATTGTTGGGACAAAGGGCGTGCACATTCTCGGTTCTCTGGGTGATGCTGGGAATGTGCCTTTGCCTAGCAAGTCACCTGTGGGTAGAGCCAGCAGAACCCCCTGCTAGAGGGGCATGCCAAGAGGGACAGGAACTGGCCGAGGCCATAGCAGTTTTGCTCCAGTGACTCGGGCATCACGTGAAGCTGATTGGATGTTGGTTTCACAGACACCTTTGAGAGCTGGGAAGAAGCGCTCGATCAGAGGTTCCCAGAGCTGCACGGCCTACTGCTCCCTTTCCAGAAAACAAACAAACTCACCCCGCTGGCAATGAACAACTTCTGTACTTTTTCTACTCAGAGTCCAGGATACAATGTAGGCATTTGTTTTCCTAGCCCCCTCTGGATCGTTCCAGTATCTGGAATGCCCTGGGTAGCACTCACTTTGGGAAACACTGTGCCAGACATTGACGAGTGGTGAGGTTGGTGGGAACTGAGAGGCTGGTGGGTGAGTCTTCCTCCACTCTGGTTCATGGCTGCTTTACAGGGAATTAGATCTGCAAAGGCTTTCGAGGAGTCTAATATTCACATTTCCGAAGTTTTGCAATGGCATACTGGACAAGAGATGAATTTCTAAAATGTATTAAAAAAATACAATTTCTGCATTTCAACAAGAAAAAGACAATCCCGGTAAAAAATGGGCAAAGGAGGTGGACAGATACTTTGTTAAAGAAGACATTCCGGCAGGGCAGTACAGTGAGTGATTTAACACGGCCTTGCTGACTGTGAACTTTGTGACTGCCACCAAATAGCCTTTGTTTTCTGGGTGGTTGGGAAAGAAGGTGGAGAAAGATACTGATAGGATTGGAGTCTACGAGTCAGTTGGAGTGACTGTTACAGGGTTCATTGTGATTGCCATCTGTGCCACTGACATAATCTGGTGTCAATTCAAGGATTAAGAGTGTAGGGGTGGAGTCTAGCCTTTTGATCTGCATATACCCAATGAGGCCTCTGTGTGGGCATGGTCTTCTCCTGAGGATGCTAGGAACACCGCTATTTCCTCCTGGGAGTCAGGAGACTCTCTTGGCTTACTTCCTTTGAGATATCCCTGGACAGAAGACACATGGACATATATCTGCGTGGGTTCGTACCCCACTCCTGGTACCATAATGTGTTAGTCTGGGTACTTTAGAGAAACAAATTCACAGAAACTCATTTATAAGAGAAATTTTAATACAAAGGTTAAGTGCACATCAAGAAAACATCCCAACCCAGTGCTGCCCAAACCCACACATCCAACATTAACCCATATGTCCAACACCAATCCACAAAATCCTCCTCCATCTCACAAAACACATGCAATGATGCCAATTGCAGGAGGAAAGCCGAGTCAGTGAACGTGTAAGCATCTCAGCGCTGGCAGGGATCTCCACACAGCTGCTCCAGCATCCAGGGCTACATCGGGGTAGGTCCATGTGGCTTCTCCTTGGGGATATCTTACAGGAAGTGAGCCTTGCCAGCTGAAGCAGGAAACTGGTTAAGGAAGCTGCACCCTGGTCCTACCATCAGAAAGCAAGAGACCCGAGAACTAGAAAGGTGAGGCTCAGCTAGTCACTTATCTCTCTGCCCTACAATTAACCCCACGTGTTTATCGGCCAGGTTGGCACAATAAACTAATTAACTCAGAGGATGATGGAGCCAGACAAGCCACTGGAGATCCCTGACAGTGCTGAGATGCTTACACCACCACTGGATCCACAAGACTTTCCACCCACTGGCCTGTGATCTTCCTGTATTCAGCGTCATTGCATGTGTCTCATGAGTCTGAAGAGGACTTTATAGATTGGTATCAGACATAGGGGCTAATATCGGACTTAGGACTTGATCAGGACTGGGCTGGGATGTTTTCTCAATATTCAATTGCTGTTGTATATAAAGCTCTTTCCCATACACATATGAGTGTGTCTATGAATTTATTTCTCTAGTCTAGCCAGACTAAGACACCATCTGACTGGGCATACAGTGAGCCATCCCAGAAGCAGCAGTGAAGGGGACTTTCATGACCAGCAAAAGAGAAGAGTCAGAAGTAGAGTGCACCCTCTGGACGTGAGGTCCCTGTGCCATGAATTTCCTTAATCCAGGAGACAGCGATGGCAGCAGGGTAGAAGTGGCAGAGGCGGCACAGCAGCAGCACCAGGAGCCAGAGCATGAGACAGCAGGTTGTACTTCCAGACCACAGAGCAAGGAAAGCTAAGCGCTTTGGGGCAGGAGACTGGCTGCGGAGTGGGGTTCTTCTGGGCACTTCATTGGGGAAGATGGGCTCGCTGACTGGAGTAGCTATAACTGAGTGCCTTCAGGCTGAGGCTTATGGTGTGACATGCCCTTTGGGCATTTATTAGCACACACACACACACACACACACACACAGCAGGGCAGAGGCCAAGTCAAGCGTCTGAGGGCCAGAGAAAGGCTTCCTGTAGTCACAGCAGAGAAGACACTGTCCTGTCTGAATGGTATCCTTAACATTTCTCACTTGCGTTGTAACCTGTCCCCTTCGCTAACCAACCCCACAGTTGTGAGCATGTCTGTGAGGTCTGTGTGGACATTGCACGGAATTATCAAGCCCAACTGAAAAGTAGAGTTCTGTGGGAGGCAGAGCAGGCGCCCACAAACATATGAAGCATAGAGACAAGACCCGATGCACGATTCACAATAGCAAGACGATGGAAAGAATCCAAATACCCATCAGTGACAGAATGGATATAAACGATGGTGCTTACACACAAGGAAACATGACACGACATTAAGGAAGAACACAGAATCTACAGAGCACCCCATAGCACGGATGGACCCGAAGGGCATTATGCCCAGTGAAATAAGGTGATCACAAAAAGATAAATTATGTATGAGACCACTATTGTAAGAAGCCAAGAAAAGTTTTCACATTAGAAAACATTCTTTGATGGTTACGGGGCAGAGGGTAGATTGCTGGCTGGAGAGTAGACGCCTGTTCACTTGGGGAAAGGCAATATACAGTCAGATGCAGGTCAGCAAAAAAAATGATGGAGGCAGGAGAAGATACTGTCAGAAAAACAGCAACAACCGTGTTTCTGTGGGGAAACGACTGATTTTCAAAAGTTGGCAACTGATTAAAAAATATATATATATATATATTTGCATATATAAGTTGTTGTTAGGTACCATTGAGTCAGCTCCAACCCAGAGCGACCCCATGCCCAACAGAATGAAACACTGCACGGCGCTGCACCATCCTCACAACTGTTCCTGTGCCGGAGCCACTGATGCAGCCACTGTGCCGATCCATCGTGCCGAGGGGCTTCCTCTTTTTTGCCTCCCCTCCAGTTTACCAAACACGATGTCCTTCTCCAGGGGCTGGTCTTTCCCGACAATATGCCCAAAGTAAGTCAGACCAAGTCTTGCCATCCTTCCTCTCAGGAGCTCTCTGGCCTTACACTTCTTTCCAAGCAGATCAGTTTGTCTTTTTAGCAGTCCATGGCACTTTCAATATTCTTCTCCAGCACCACAATGGCACTGATTCAGTGTCCAGCTTTCACACACATATGAGCAAAGGGAGAACACTATGGCTTGGTCAGGTGCACCTTAGTCCTCGAAGTAACATTCTTGCCTTTCAATATTCTAAAGAGGTTTTGTGCAGCAGATTTACCTAATGCAATATGTCGTTTGATCTTTGACTGCTGCTTCCATGAGCATTGATTATGGATCCAAGTAAGACAAAATCCATGACAACTTCAACATAGTGTCAGCCAAATTAAGTACATCTGTTGGCCAGCTAGCTATGTGCTAAGGACTACTTGGCACCCAGTATCAGGGGTCTGCAGAACCCTGGGGAGCCAGGTACCCAGGCAGGGTCCCCTGATACTGCTGCCGTGGTGTGGTTTGGGGGAGGTGTCTTGGCGGGACCAGAGCAGCCTGGGCAGTAGGCTAGAGGCATGTGTAGCCTCAGCACCATCTCTCTCCAAGGGAATTGTGGGATCATTTCGCTTCCCTTTAGGAAAATAAGCCCCAGAGCAGTTGAGCAAGGTGTCCAAGTAGCCAGGGAAACGAGAAGGAGGTGAAGGTGGCAGGGATTGGGTTGAAGATAGGCTAGTCTGTTGGGCCATTGTGAAGACTTGTGCTATCAGTGGGACCTCTGTAGGTGACAATCGAGAGATCTACAAACACGTAAAGACACTGGCCTTTTACGGAACATCCAGAACAATCGGGGAGGAGGGAATACTTCCCAAGTCATTCCAGGAGGTTCACATTTCCCTTATACAGAAACTGGACCATGGATCAATATCTCCCACGAACAGAGATGCAAAGTTCCCTAGCAAAAGATCCTCAAATCTGGACACTGGCACAGATAGGAACTGAGAACACAGGGAATCCAGGACGGATGATCCCTTCAGGACCAGTGGTGAGAGTGGCGATACTGGGAGGGTGGAGGGACAGCGGAGAAGAAAGGGGGAACCGATCACAAGGATCTACATATAACCCCCTCCCTTGGGTGAAGGGAGACATCAGACGGTGTAAGACATGACAAAATAATAATAATTTATAAATTATCAAGGATTCATGAGGGAGGGTGGGCAAGGAGGGACGGGAAAAATGAGGAGCTGATACCAAGGACTCAAGTAGAATGAAAATGTTTTGAGAATGATGATGACAACAAATGTACAAATGAGCTTGACACGATGGATGTATGTATGGATTGTGGTAAGAGTTGTACAAACCCCCAATAAAATGATTTTAAAAAAGATTATCTAATCAAATGACACAATATATAAAAGGAATTATATACCAAGACCAATAAGGATTTATCTTACATATGCAAGGCTGATTTTACATTTGCAAATCTATTAATCAATTAATATGATTCCTCAGGTTAACAAGTTAAAGAAGAAAATCTTAAGAACCTATCAATAGATTTGAAGAAATATTGGACAAAATTCGACACCCCTTCATGATGAAAACTATCTGCAGACAAAAACTAGAGAGGGACTTTCTCAAGTTGATAAATAATATCTACAAAAACTATGAAGCTTACATCTTACATAATAGTGAGGCACTAGTTGCTTTCCCCACTAATATCAAGAACAAGTTAAGGGTGTCACCTCTCTCTTTTCCAATTTATCAGCAGACTGAGATCCTAACCAGTGCAATTAGACCAGAAAAGGAAAATACATGTGTGTAGATTGGAAAGGAAGAAATAAAGCTATGCTTGTACACGATATGATTTTCATTGTAACCCTCCCAGTTAACACAAGAGCAAACCCTGGGACTAAGTGATTATAGCAAAGTGGAAGGCTGGGAGGCTAATATACACAAGTCAGTCGCTCTCTCGTCTACCGACAATGAGCAATTGGACACTGAAATAAGCAGAAGAGGAAGATGAACCTATTTCATTCCTTCATTAATTTAGCCAGCTGTTGGTGAGTTTAAGACTGAGACAGAGAGATTACTAAATACTTGCATGGTATAAATAGGTAAGCCCTTCCTTGACAGCTATCCAAAAGTTGGAGGGTTGAGTTCTCTCAGAGGTGTCTTGGCGCCTCAGACCCGATGGTTTCACAGGGGAATTCTACCAACTATGCAGAGAACATCTGACAGAGCACGACACACAGCTCTTCCAGACACAGAAAAGGGCAACAAACTCCCAAGCTCACTCTATGAAGCCAGCATAACCCTGATACCCAAACCAGGAAAAGACCCCACAGAGATAGAATCAATCAATGCTCATGGATGCAGCAGGCAAGTAGTCAAACAATGTGTCACTCTGGGCAAATCAGTCTGAGACCTCTTTAAAACGTTGAAGAGCAGGGATATCACTTTGAAGACTAAGGGGCACCTGACCCAATCTATGTATTTTCAATCACGTCATATGCACGTGAACATTGCATACATTCAATAAAGAAGACTGAAAAAGAATTGATGCAGTTCAATAATGGTGCTGGCAAGGAATATTGAAAGTATCATGGATAACCAGGAAAAACCTAAATCTGTCCTGGAAGAAGTATAGCTAGACGACTCCTTAGCAGTGAAGATGGGGAGACTTGGTCTCACATAATTTGGACAGGTTGTCAGGAGAGACCAGTCCCTGGGAGAGGACACGATGCTGGGTAAAGTAGAGGGGCAGCCAATGAGATGGATGGACACAGTGGCTGCAGCAATGGACTCCGACATAACAACAATTGTGAGGCTGGAGCAGGATCAGACAGCGCTGCCTTCTCTTTTCTATGGATTTCATTCTGCTTACTAGGATGACTAAGAGTCGGGAGCAACTTGATGATACCTAACAACGAGATCTCTGTACCAAGAGACGTGAGTATCATGACTGTTTATTTATTTATAAGTAGTGTCAGTAGCAACCCTGCTTTGTGAAACTTGAAGTTGCATATTAATATGCCCAAATCTATAGATGCAATCAACAATCCTGTCAGTTAGACAACTTAGGAGAAAGAAGAAAAATCGTTCCTTAGATCCATGCAATAGCACCTTAAAACATTTATTTTTTAAGGAAATATTAAAACATAATATTTCCACATAAAACATTATTCCCATAATAATGTCTCAGAGTCTATTCAGCGGCTAATTTCTTTGTAAGGCTAATGTTTTACTTTGATTGGAAGAACACATGAGATTTAAGAAGCGACGAGTATAAGAGGTCAGGAGCATGGTGAGTTGTTACCAGAAAAGGTGTGTGTCAGGGGGATATTCTTTTCCATACTTATTCAACCTGTCTGCTGAGCAAACCCTCTGGGAAACGTAATTACATGAAGAAGAATGCAGCATCAGGACTGGAGGAAGGTTTTTTTGGTTGTTGTTTTGTTTTTAACAACCGTAGCTTTGCAAACATGCTTGCAGAAAGCCAACCCTGGAAGCTTGAAGCACTTACTGATGAAGGTCAAAGACTTAAGTGTGGATTGCAACTCAATATCAAAACATCAAAATCCTCAAAATTAGACCAATAGATAACATCATGATAATTGGAGAAAAGCTTGATGTTGTTAAGAATGTAATTTTACTTGGATCCACAATCAATGCTTATGGAAACAACATTCAAGAAATCAAATCAGTTATTCCATCTATTGAGCTCTGGAAACAGCTGGAAACCATGGCTAAGTCCAAGAACCACACCACATACAAGCACAGAAATGGCATCAAGAAACTGAATCACGATGATAGGAATCTCTTCCGGAGGTGGACCCCAAGTTCCTGAGGAACATGTGCTTTGCCAAGAAGCACAAGAAATGCCTGAAGAAAATGCAGACTCACAACACCAAGGCCATGGATGCTCATGCTGAGGCTATCAAGGCTCTTGTGAAGCCCAAGGAGGTCAAGGCTAAGACCCTAATGGGCATCAGCTGTAAACTTTGTCGCCTTTCCTACATTGCCCATTTCAAGGTTGGCAAGCAGGCTCAGGCACGTATTGCCAAGGGTCTAGTATTCTGCTGGTCGAAGTCCAAATCTAAAGCCCAAAGTAAGACCGATGCTCCATCCACGGCCTTGACTCAAACTTGGGCCCCCAAAGGTGCCGAGGCTCTAGGTTGAACTCCTAAATGAGCCAGGCCCCCCACAAAGGCTCCATTGTAGTTCTTCATCTGAGGACAAGAGGGGCTGGTGTGCTGGTGTGACCCCTGGGCTGCCATCTGTGTGGACCTGGTATTCTCCTGTGCTATTTGTACAAATAAACCTGAGGCGGGCCGAAGAAGAAGGAGGAGAAAACAAACAACATATTGCACTGGGCAACTCTGCTGCAAAAGACCTCTTCAAAGTTTAGAAAACAAAGCTACCACTTTGAGGAGTAAGGTGTGTCTGGCCCAAGCCATGGCATTTGCAATCACCTCATGTGCTTGTGGAATGGATGCATAAGGAAGGACGCAGAGTAACTCTTGGGGAACAACACTGACAGTATCATCATCTGCCAGAAGAACAAACATCTTGGAAGAAGTACAGTCAGAAAGCTCCTTAGAAGCAAGGAGGGTGAGACTTCATCCCTCATACTTTGGACCTCATAGCAGGAGAGACTAGTCCTTGGAAAAAGACATTGCACTTGGTAACGTAGAGGGTCAGCAAAAGAGAGGAAGACCTGCGAGCAGATGGATTTACATGTGGACGCGATAATGGGCACAAGCGTGCTAGCGATTGTGAGAATAACACAGGACCAGGCAGTTTGGGGCTCCTCCACCTAGGATCACTAGGAGTGGGCCCGCCTGGAGGGCACCTCACAGCAACAAAGATCTTGAACTCATCCAGACCCCACAAGACATCATAACTTCTGGAACAACATTTGTTTCAATATTGTTTAACATTTTTTGAATTTTAACTATTTTCTCAAATCTAAATTTAGCTTTTTAAGATTTCTTAAAATGGAGTCACCTAGTTGGGGGAGGTTCTTGAAAAGTTTCTGCCTTGCCCTTGTTATCTTTGGCTCAAATTCAAAGATAAAATTAGTCATCACAATGCATTTGCAATATTTATATTGGCCCAGGTATTTTGAAAAACAGTAGACAATGATTTTTTTCTCTCCTTTTACTGTTCTCTCGGTAAATACTTTTTTCTCTATCATGACTAGGGGAGAAAAAAAACAAGCTTTCAGGCTCTTTTCCTCTTTCTTTCTAACCTTGTCCGGACCCCAAAGCCCACTGCCATCAAGTCAACTGTTGCCCTCATAGAAACTCATAGTCACCCTATGTAGGGTTTCTGAGGCTATACATCCTTACAGGAACCGAAAGTCTCGTCTTTCTCCCTCATAGTCGCTGGTGGGTTTGAACTGATGACGTCACAGTTAGCAGTCAAAGCTAACCCACTTGCATCACTAGGGCTCTTTGAGACCTGTCCACAAGTTACAAAAACACAACATGACTCATTGTCACTGAATTGATGGCCAACGCACAGCCACACTGTGAACTGCCACTGTGGGTTTCCAACATTGTCTGTCTTCAAGGGAACACCAAGCCTCATCTAGCTTCCATGGAGCAGCTGATGGGTTCGAACTGCTGACCTTGCCGTCAGGGCTCCTAGCCTTGTGCTAAGGTGTATGGAAATACACTTTTAAAAATAATTTTTTCCTGTAGATGAAACACATTCTGCAGTATGTAACTTAAGTTGGTTGGAAAGATTCTTATAAACACCAAACCTCTGTCAAAATGAATTCATTTAATTAATTTTTTAGACTGTCAAAATGATTTAATTCATAATCATCCCTGTGTTAAACCAAATCAGAGTGAATTCATCGAAGAATTATTATTATCTAATTTAATAAAACCATCCAGAATTTAAAATTATATTTTCAAAACTATTTTTCCATGTATAATTCCTTAATTGTGAGGACCTTATTATAGCAATCAAAAGAAGCATTTAAAAAAAATAAAGCGTGCTTCTTACTAACACAGTCAATAAGAAGTGAGTTCTTGGCTGCTGAGCTCAGAGTCACTCATAGAGGGGATGAAGGAAAATCCAGATGGAAAGCTCTTTCCAGATTAGAATGAAGTCCCAAGCACTTTCCCAGTGACCGACCAGATTTTATCCAAGTGGACGCCATCTTGGTGGAGAATCACAGATCCACTGGGTCCCTGAAGTCAGTTTAAATAACAGGCATTTGAGGCACTGCCTGGCTTTTTCCTTATGATGTCTACTTTATGATAATTAACAACGGCATAACATTCTTAAAATGGCACACCACAAGAGAACAGACAGACGCAGCTGTAGGATTTCAAGCAGTTACAGAGGCCGACCTATCTTAAAATCAGCAGCGTTCTCCCTTGGAGCCTGTCCAAGAACACTGGCCTCCAAAGAGGCCCCTGATTTTCCAGAGAATTCTTGGCAACTACACACTAATATCTACTGTATCCAACCTGATCTTTAGAGGTGGCACCCCCACCTTATCCCAAGCAACTGAACGTGTTCTAAAGTTTAAGCACAGCAGGTAGGAAGGAAGCTGTTGCTATTCTCTCCTGGGAATTCCTTGCAAGATTTGGTGATTCCACCCAAAACACCCACAGAAGAAGTCAGACGGCAACACTTAGCAATAGTGAAGTGAGTGTGTTCGGTTTCTCAGGATTTTAGTCAAAAGACATTATGCACATATGCTAGGCAAGAGACCTAGAAGCCTGGACCAACTATCTGCAAGAGAGCAGACCAAAGTATTAGCAACCCCACAGCAGATAGGCTTCTTCTTAGCCACCCCCACAGCAGATACGCTTTTTCAGGGGGCAAATAAATGACCCAAATGGAAACTCATCCTCTCGAAGTATCACTGAAATGCTAAATGAATTCTAGTGTAGTCTGTTTAAAGCATAAACCCCAAGCCAGTGTCCTGATTAAAAAAAAAAAAGTGTGTGTGTTTTTCGATGGGGCGGGGGGTGGGGGGTGTGGGGGGGGGTGGGAGGAAGAGTGCTGGGCGAGGGTAGGGGCTAGGATCCAGACTAAGTTATCAAGGATGTTAAGAATCAAATGGAAACTTAGATTTTTCCTATGTCAAATAAAATTCCTATCAGTAAGTCAATCTACTGAGATTCTAATCTACTCTACAGAGAATTTCAATATGGCCCCATTCATTTTTCCAGACTGTCCTTAAAGAGACTATGCCACACAGATAGTTACAGCCATGTGGCGGGAACGCTGTATTGTCCCCAGAGGTGGCATTTCCCAATTATGGGGCTCAGGAAAATCCTGATGGGGAAGCCCTGCTGGCTTTGAGAGCCCACGCTGCTGACTTTCTGATCATCTTGTGTGCTTTGTTTGACAATTTCTGGAGCCCAAGGTTCCACAAACGTGAAAGCTTCCAGCACAATCATTTATATAGAGAAAATCTCCTGCTGATGCCACCAGCAGAGACAGCAAGCACAAAACACAAGAGAGAGAACTAGAACCCTGCGCTGCCGATACCAATGGGGGTAAACCAAATTCTTGTAAGGACCGCTTGGGAGTGGCAAAGACAATCTTATTAGACCAGGGATCAGCATGCGCAATTGCTCTTGGAATCTATACATCTGCTGGTACAACCACTTCTATTAGTACTAAAGCAACGTCGTGAGACATGGGATCTATAGAATCTAAAGCAGCAGTAAAGAGATCAAAAGCTGCATTATATTAGGCAAATTGCTGCACAAGACCTTCAATCCTGTAGTATTAAAAAGCAAAGATGTTGCTTTGAGGACTAAGGTGTGCCTGACTCAAGCCATGGTGTTTTCACTGCCTCATAGGTGTATGGACGTTGGACATCGAATAAAGAATGCTAAAGGAGAATTGACGCACATGGATTGAGTGCTAGAAAAGGACATTGAGAGTACCAAGGATTGCTAATAAGACAAACTGATCTTTCTCGGAAGAAGTACGACCAGAGTGCTCCTTTAGAGGCAAGGATGGGGAGACTTCGTCTTACATACTTTGCATATGTTGTCAGGAGAGACCATCCGTGGAGAAGGACTCCGTGTTTGGTAAATATAGGGCTCCTCAAGGAAAGTCACTGCAACGATGGTTTCAAGCACGGGAACAAGTGTGAGGATGGGGCAGGACCAGGCAGTGTTGTCCTGTTGTGCATAAGGTAACTATGGGTTGAACTGACTGGATGACACCTAACAACAATAACAATTTTTTTATTGCAAATTTAATTTCAAAAGTACATGCTGGATCAAAAAATTACATACAACAGTCAAAAGATTCAATACACATGATCCAGAACTTGGAAAAGCAACTTGCGTGAGTTCACTTATTTTCCAGAGAAATATCTGACAAAAGACTTTATTGCTTTGGTCCCATCCCTCTCCACACTCCCCACCCCAGGGTACACTCTTTCCATCTCCTGACTTAATCAGAGATGGGAACACAAACTAACGTACATTTCCTTAGTTACCTCTGGTTATGGACCAAATAAGATAGTCAAAGGTCACACAATGGTGAAACATTAACAACAATTTTAGTTTCTCTACAAATTTACCTTTTATGCTTTCTTGGATAGAAACAGACTGTGCTAGTTAGGCTGGGTTGACTAAAATGACAAATCCAGTGACACTCATATACGTGTAAGAAAGAGCTTTAGAACAAGAAGTAGTTATATATCGAGAAAACACCCCAGCCCAGCTCAGCTCAAGTCCTTAAGTCCGATACTGGTCCATAACTCCCACTTCAGACTCATGAAGCCACATGCAATGATGCAGAATGCAAAAATATCACAGGCTGGTGAATGCAAAGTCTTGTGGATCCAATGGCAGTGGATGTATCTCCAGACTCTGACAGCAACCAGTGTCAGCCAGCAGGAAGGTGAAGGCAGAGAGAGAGGGGTGGGCGGGTCCTACAACCCTCCTTATGAGAAGGCCATGTCCACAAGGAGGCACCATCAAGCTGTGACCTGATTGACTGGCTGAAAACCACACCTACATGTTTATATATCTTCAAGTTGACATGAAATTATGTCACTATCACACAGATTGTCAGAAGTATTTCTACCTATTGCTGGGGATAATTTCTGCCAGCAAACAGACAAAGCATTTACAGTTCTCAGACAAAACAAACAATCAAAACCCCAAACACACACACACACACACGACTTAGTAAGGGTCTTGGAGAGATACATCGAAACATAGGGCTCAAAATCCAAGAGCACTTACCGTACACTTTTCCAGGAGTCTATGGAATAACAAAACCTCCAAGCTAAACCCACTGCCACTCAATCCACTCTGACTTGCAGTGACCCTAGTTTGGGCTTGACTATAAATCTTTCTTTCTTTTTTTATGTGTAAGAGAGAACTTTATAGCAAGAAGTAATTATTTAGCCTAGCCTAGTCCAGATCAAGTTCATAAATTTTAAATTAGCCCATGAATTCCTCTTTAGACTCACACAGCACATACAATGATGTCGAATGCAGTAAGATCACAGGGTGGAAAGTCAGTTCTGTGGGTCCAGTGGTGGTGGAAGCATCTCCAGGGCTCTGGCTGCCATCAGCATGACTCCATGTGGCTTGTCAATAGGAAGGTGAAGCAGAGAAAAGTGTGTCCAGCCTCCAGGGAGGAAGAGAGGAAACTCCTAGAATTATCATGAGAAGGCTATGCCCACCTGACAGCATCAATCTGTCTGGGGTATCAATCTTTATAGGAGCAGACAACCTCGTCTGTTTCCCAAAGAGCAAATAGTGGGTTTGAACTACTAATCTTGGAGTTAGCCATCTGAGATAGTTTACTGTGCCAGCCTGGCCGATAAACACAAGAGGGATTAATTGACGGGTGGAGAGATAAATGGCTCGGTGAGCCTCACCTTTCTTGTCTCTCGCTCTTTAATCATAGGACCAATGTGCGGCTGCCTTGCTTGCTCTGTGCCTCAATTTAAAGGGCACACTACCTGTGGGATGCCTAGCCTGTGGACTGTGTCGCTGTAAGTTGAGGTCCCTTTAAGACCACTTGAATGAAATTTACATCCCTGGAGCTGAGGACTGACAGTTGGTGACCTGGCTGATGTTTAGTGACCTGCCTTGCTGTTTGCTGCCTGTGCTGGGATAGCCTAGCTCTCTCTCTCTACAGAGGACTACCTAGTGGCCCCTCAAGACTTGAAGGACTGCTAATGTCTCACAACTCTCCCGGGAGTGAGTTGTACTGAGCCATTTGTACTGCTTTATAATTTAACAGTTAATTTCTTGTGTTATATATCTAACTATCTTTATAAATATATATATAACATTATCAGCAATCTGGTTTTATCTCTCTAGAGAACCCTGTCTAATACACCATCTAAGAGGTGTAATAGGGAATTTGAATGTGTGCGCAGTTCTGTTTGGTGTTTCTATAACGTGCGTGAGATTAGACCCATCATGGATCCCTCTGTATACTATGGTTGTGGGAAGGGCATAAAGCTCCCCTTCTTTGGTACCTGTTCTAGTCTTTAACCCGCAGGGTCCCACTGGGAAAGACGGCTTTGGACTCCGACAACCATGTCAAATACTCTTGGGGAATAAGGCCCCAAATCCAAACATTTTATAGAGACTCAGTTCTGTTAAGCTTTAAACAGGATAAAGACAGAAGAAAGACACGTCATCCGGATGAGGAAACCTCTGAGAATGACACCATAGTGGTGTCCAAAGGATGTATATAGATGACATAAGCCAAAAGAAATCGTCACAAATCATGGTTGGCAGTAGAGCATCTCATTACTGCCGTAGTCGGGCACTCTAGAAGCCAGGGTACATGTAGAGGATGGCAGAAGGACCATAATTAGGATGTGCACACAATTTCAGATTAGCAATGCCTGCAAGATTGGTTCTGGGTCTCTTCTACCACCTGGTTACTTGAAGATTGAGACATGACTCATGATCATAGGTCATAGGTACCCCAACTTGCAGGGGATGGTGTATTTGTCATTCATTAAGGGCACACCCAAGCTAGTCCCCTGAGGGCAAAGCTACCTATCCCAGGGCTGTCTAGGAGAGTAATCATCTCATTTCAACGATACTCTGCCTGAGGACAAACTGCTGGTTAAGGATCAGAATGAACTCAAATGGAGGCTGGACACAAAATGACTCAAGATGGAGTTAGGCCTCCCACTGTAAAACACACCCTTCAGTCAACCAAGTGCTTTAGAACTTAAGTTCCGATACACATCCTAACAAGCCTACCGAGCCAGAGGGGACCAGTTTAATGGAGGCTCCTTGAGCCCCCGACCTGCAGCACGGAACAGGCTACATGTAGGAGAGCCATCATCTCCGTGGATGAGTCGGGGGGGGGGGTGAGCTGCAAATGCCCTTGTGTTTGCCCTCCTACTGTGCTGTTTGCTCCTCGCTGTACGTAATTTATAAAGCTACTTTCCATTATGCTAATGCTCTGGGATCATCTTCTGAGTTCAGGCTCCGATTGCATAGATATAATTTCCAAGGAGGGATCACTATTAATGATAGGTCTCCTTCCTGGTGATCTGCTGGCTCCTTGGGACCCTGGGAGCACCAGAAGCAATCTCTGACTGCATCACAGACCTTCTTTGTGTGGTCTGGACAGTAGCACACTAGACGAGTAGAAGTCTCCGTCTTTGTGTCGATTCTGATCCAGTGCCATTCTGGAGTAAAACCGCCTAGGCCATAAATCTCTGTGGAAGTAGAAAGTCTCATCTATCTCCCATGGAGAAGCTAGTGGGTTTTGAACCATCAACGTTTTGGCTAGTAGCCCAATGCTTATCCCACAGTGTGACCAGGGATTCTCAAACAAGTAAAGAATTGTGGAGAGAGAGCGAGAGAGAGAACAGGCGGCGTCCTATGATCTTTTCCTCCATGTCATGATCATATGCACCAAAGAATTATGGAGAGATTGAATGGACCAGGGCTGATTCCATCTACTTTCCATGCTCACCTCTCTCCTCTCCGTCACTCTTACCCACCACCTACAAACACGTGAACCAAAAGGAAAAGAGCCAGCCAATGCCATGGGAGTATGGTACAGTAGAAAGAGGGCAGCTATGGGATCGACTTGACCTGGCACAACTCCAGACCCTGGTATGTCCTGACTGTATGACCTCGGGCAGGTCCCTTCCACCTCCCACGCCTCCATATCAGCACAGTGGCCAAGGGAACAAAGGAAGCCGTGCTAAGGCTGCCACACATCCCTTCCCCTGGAGTCCTGAGTCGACGGGGTCTCTGAAAAATGCAAACTCAGTATTTTATCCCTTTGCTGAAAAGCCCTTGCTGTTAATAAAGGCTGCGAGAGGGAAGAACGGGGCTTCCTGTTTCAGATGATGGATATGGTGAAGTGAAATTGCTTGGTAATGACTTGGCTTTTAGGAGGAACCGGAATCTGACAAGCATCCAGAAAGAAGAGCAACTGGTGAAGCGCATTTGAGATCCTGCCTGAAGCGCTGTGTGTGTGTAGACCACGAGGCACAGCCGAAGAGCCGCGCTGACACCGTGAAGCACAGCAGCGGGTTCCTCAGTCTGTCGTGACATCAGTCAAATGGAGTTCCTTGGGGCAGGAGCCCTCGTGGTGTAGTGGTTACTGGTTGGGCTGCTAACTGCAAGGTCAGCAGTCTGAAACCAGCTGCTCCTCAGGAGAAAGATGGAGCTTTCTGCTCCTGTAAAGGACCTTTGTAAGCGTCCGGGTGGTTTTCTCGGGTAAGCATTGGACTGCTAACTTCCAGGTCGGTTGTCCAGTCCACCAGATGCTCGGCTAAAGAATGAGTAGGCTCTGGGTTCCTGTACGCCCCATGAGTCAGAAACTACTCGATGGCAGTGGGTTTCCTTGTTTGGTTTGTGAAACTTCCGTAGCACTTGGCCAAGTAGGGCAGAGATCGAGAGACTACATGGCTGAAAGACCAACAATGGTGCCTGCCAGCGTGGCTGAGGACGGTCACTGTGGACGAAAGGATTCTGTCTTTCATGTGTTCTGATTTGGATACCATTGATGATCATATGACATGGTACATGTAATCAATGCCCCTGCATTTTATGTTTAAAATGGATTTTTTTGGTTTACGTTTTACTGCAATTTAAAAACAGACAAAACAGGCCATCTACACAGGCGAGGGAGAATGAGAGTGGAACTCATCCCAGGGTGCCGGTCCACCAGGGCAATGTTCTTCAGCGGACAGAGCAACTTGTCCCCAGAGATGGCAGCAGGGCCGGCCTCAGCTCAGTTGTGTCCTCTTCCCTAGAGAGCAGGCTACAGAGGCTGGCTCTGAAGATCCAGTTCAGGAATAGTAGCGGGTCTGACCCATCCACATGGGGCAAATCAAGAGGGGAGAGCAACAGACCAGTGATGTATCCTGCCCATAGACTTCTGAGTGGGGGCAGCACTGGGTACCCCATCTAACTGGTTGGGATTACTCACAAGGGGGCCACACTGAACGTCTAAAGGTGTAATGGGGCGGGGTGGGGCGGAGCGGGCACTAGATCGCTTCATTCCTGACTGCAGGGATAGCTCTGAGACCTTTAGAATGCACTCCTGTCGGACCCGAATGCTGAAGACTAGAAGGGTGCATGAGTTGCTTGGTAAGCAGGACTCAGCTGTGAAGCTCTGGAAGAAAGTCGGGCTGGACTGATGGTTTATAACATGTCCTGCTCTCTAATTAATGGAAAGATATTCATCTCTATGGCAGGATCCCTACTAGACTTGTGACTATCTGTATGTTGATTTATTCATCATCCATCTATTTATTCTTTTGGTGTTTAACTATACAAGATAGGCAGCATAGGCAATCCTACAGAGACAACGCCTGGTCCGAGGGTTCCTGGGGCTAATAGGAGGGGTGTGGGGGATGGGAGTGGGGAGCCAACAATGACAGGTAAAGGGGAACAGTAAGGATCCTAAGCTGATGGTATGGAGGACTGAGTCTAATCAATCTAATTGTATCTGAGAGGGAGTACTGAGAGGTGAACAATGGATAAACATAAGAGTGAGGTTGGAGGAAAGAAAAGAGAAATGAGGAAAGAAAAGAGAAATGAGGAAAAAAAAAATATATCTGCTTGTTTATGTATGTCTGTATATGCAAATGCAACAAGGAAGCAGATGGACTGTGGGCCTCTACTTAAATCTTACCTCAGTTCCAGAATGATTTGTTCTAATAATGTGGCACTGTATGACACCTTCCTGACACAATCACTGAAGACAAACGGGTGCATAAACAAATGTGTTGAAGAAAGCTGATGGTGCCTGGCTATTAAAAGATATAGTGTCTGGGGTCTTAAAGGCTTGTAATTGAACAAGTGAACTTTTAGCAAGGAAGAAACAAAACCCACATGGAAGAAGCACACCAGCCTGTGTGATCATGAAGTGTTGATGGGAAGAGGTGTCAGAAGTTCAAAAACAAGCAACCCAATTAATGTGAAAGGGTGTGGATGTAGTGGAGAGCCAAAATCCACCTGTAAGATAATTCGATAGTCTCTCTCAGAAGTGTCACAAGGAATGGATGAAAAATCCAGGGTGTGGTAGGGCCCTGATGAACCACATAGCTATCCTCTATTTCTTTAATATTTCCTGCCCGTACTATTGTGGTTTTTCTTTGTTTTACCTCATTAACATGTTAGATTTTCATATGTTCATTTGTATTTTTCAGATCATTTGGTACATAAGCCAAGATAGATAACCCTTCAGAAACAGTAACGGGAGTAATGGTTCTCTGGGGGTTTGGGAAGAGGGTAGGGGAAGGGGGAGGATGGGGAGCTGACAGTATTGATGACTATATAACCCTACTCAGTGGGATTGAACAACAGAATTGTATGTGAAGAGATATATTGGATTGTGTAAGACATGGCAAAAAACATACCAAACTCTTATAGTGGGGGGTGGGGGGTGGGAAGGGTTCTTGGGGGTGGAGGAGGGAGGGTGTAAAGGGAGCTGACATAAAGGAGTTCAAGAGGGAAGGACATGTTTTTAAACTGATCGTGGTAGCAATTGTACAACACTGCTTGCTGTGATTAAACTATGGGATGTTATGATATCTGTAAGAGCTCCCAATAAAATGATTAAAAATTTTTAACGAAAACAAAACAAACTAAATATTAGCCTGCTGGCTTCTCAATGCCCACCTAGAATTAGCTTAATTCTGTCTCTTGTTTCCCTCTGTTTCCTCTTACAGGCAGGCCTGAACTCTGCCACCAATTATCTGTCAGGGACATAGGGGGCATATAGTTCCCTTAAGAGACCTTCCTAGACCAAAATGGGCCCTTCCCATCACCACCCTCAGAGTCTCTTTTTGTCCCGTGCAGCACCCAGATGTTTGCGTGGGTCCACTCAGCTGCAAGTCCCATCAAGCTGTCAGTGGGTCCCATTGTTTTCCACAGTGCCCCCCGCCTGGTGGTCTGGTTGGTCACCAGCATGCAGAAGCGCTCATTAATAATGAATAAATTCCGGAAGGTGCTGGTGGGCTTTCAGAAGAGTCAAAGACTCGGTCCCAGGGTGGGACCTGGAGGAACCTCTCTGTTCAGGGAGGGACCCGGAGCAGGCATGCCAGCCAAGGCCCTCGCCTGACTCTCTCTGACCCTGAGTCACTAGACTGTGGTCCCAGAGGTCTTGTAACTGGCCAGACAGGTTCTCCAGCCTGCTGGGCAGGATTACTATGGACCTACCTCAGCCAGCTGCTGGAGGACAGCCCAACTTGACACCTGTGGCCCTGGTTACCCTTGTGAAAGCCGTGAGGAGCTCTGAGCCGGGGATCTGACTGAGCCCTCTCTCTGGACTCAGACCATAAACCTTCTCTGCCAGGACTATGATCCAGAGGTCTGATTCCTGAGGTCCTCCCTCTTCATTCTCTCCCCAAGCATCCTGTGCAGGCTGCCACCCCTCCAACCTCTCATTTCCCACCCCCTCCATCCTGCACCCCCCACCCCCAACACACACACACACACACACACACACACACACGCACACACACTGGAGTGGACTGGATTCTAGCCTTTAATGGGATTTGCAGTTAAGGGCTATTGACTAAAACAAAATGACTGAGGAGTAAGGGGGGGTCCCTGACAGGACAGGAATTTTTTTCCCCCCAGAAAGTTTATACCATTTAATTTACATGCTTTCAACAACAATAATTATTTTCAACTGTAATAAATACAAGATAAACACACACCGAGGCAATATACAAACCAGTCGATTTTGACAAAGCCCTACCATTAATGATGACTTTAATGACCTTTTGTTTTTAAATCATTTTATTGGGGGCTCGTATAACTCTGTATCACAATCCATCCATCCATCCATTGTGTCAAGCACATTTGTACATCTGTTGCCATCATCATTCTCAAAAAGCTTTCTACTTGAGCCCTTGGTATCAGCTCCTCAAATTTTCCCTCCCTCCCTCATGAACCCTTGATAATTTATAAATTATTATTTTTTCTTGTATTGCACTGTCTAATGTCTCCCTTCACCCACTTTTCTGTTGTCTGTCCCCCAGGGAGGAGGTCACATGTAGATCCTGTGTCACTGTCCCCAACCTCCCCCCTATCCCCATGGTGTCTCTACTCTCATTATTGGTCCTGAGGGCATCATCTGCCCTGGATTCCCTGTGTTTCCAGTTCTGATCTGTACCAGCGTACATACTCTGGTCTAGCCATATTTTTAAGGTAGAATTGGGATTATGGTAGTGGTGGGGAGGAAGCATTAAAGAACTAGAAGAAAGTTGTATAGTTCAATCTGTGCTATACTGCACCCTGACTGGCTCCTCTCTTCCCCGAGACCCTTCTGTAAGGGGATGTCCAATTGCTTACAGATTAGCTTTGGGTCTGCACTCCACACTCCCCACCTCATCCACATTATGATGTTTTGCTCTGGGTCTTTGATTCCTGATAACTGATCTCATCGACACCTCGTGATCACACAGGCTGGTGTGCATCTTTCATGTGGGCTTTGTTGCTTCTCAGCTAGATGGCCGCTTGTTATCTTCAAACCTTTAAGACGCCAGACACTATCTCTTTTGATAGCCAGGCACCATCAGCTTTCTTCACCACATTTGCTTATGCACCCACTTTGTCTTCAGTGATCGTGTTGGGAAGGTAAGCATCACGGAATGCCAGTTTAATAGAACAAAGTGTCCTTGCATTGAGGGAGTACCCAATGTCCATCTGCTACCTTAGAACTAAGCCTATAAATATACACACATAGATCTATTTCCCTATCATTATATATAAATTTATTTACATAAGTGCATGTCTGTATTTAGACCTCTATAAATGCCCTTTGCCTCCTACTTCCTTCCTTTTATTTTCCTCTTGTCCCACTATCATGTTCAGCCTTCATTTGGGTCTCAGTAATTCCTCTCAGTTACATTGCCCTTGGTCAAGCCCTACCAAGCCTCTTACACCCTCTTCACCATCGATTTCGGATCACTTGTTGTTCCCTTATCCTTGGGGTTGCTAACACCCACTTCCTTTTCCCCACCTCCCCCTCTCCCATGACAGGACAGGAATTTAAGGCAATTCAGTGGAGGTGATCCAGAAGCCAACAGCAGGTGAGTAGGCAGTGAGACTAGGAATGGAGGAGTAGTCAAGGCATGGTGCTCCAGTAGGTAGACCACTGTTGTGGCGCTGGAGTACAGGATATAACTCCTAGTTGTCCCTCGTAGGACTGAAGGGACTAGGGTTCACCCTCCTATGTTCACTGTCATTGGGCAGGGGTGCCTCAGGATCAGGGGGAGGGGAGGGAGATACTGATTCTCCAGTTCTGGTGGGCAGTACCAGAGAAGTCCCAGGTAGGCAAGTGGGATCTGGGCCAACATCTCTGCTGGAGAGAGGCTGGGGGCAGGAACATGGGCAGAGAGAGCAACTTCTACCATCATCTTTAAGGGTCTGATAAGTCACAGCACAAATACCTTCACAACGTGTTAAGGGACTCCAAGCACATCTATTTACATGCCGAATAAGAAGCCCTGGTGGGGTAATAGTTAAGCACTTGGCTGGTCACCAAAAGGTTTGCGATTCAAACCCCATCAGGCGCTTCATAGGCGAAAGTCTGGAAGCTAGGCATTCATTAAGATTGCTATTACAGCTTTTTATTTATGTTATTTAATCTGGCTGGAACCATTGCAGAGAAGACAAAGAAGGTCCCCACTGTTCCGGAGACCCTTAAGAAAAAGTCAAGGAGTTTGCCGAGCTAAAGATCAAGCACCCGAGAAAGAAGTTTGCCGAAAAGATGCTTCAAAAGGCAAGGAGGAAGCGGGTCTAGGAGAAAGCTCAGCACTATCACCAGGAATACAGGCAGATGGACAGAACTGGAATCTGAGTGGCTCCAACGTCAAGAACACCTGGCAACTTCTATGTACCCGGAGAATCCACGCTGGCGCTCTTATCAGGATCAGAGGTATCGATGGTGTGAGCCCAAAGGTTTGAAAAGTGTTGGGGTTTCTTTGCTTTCTCCAGCTTTTCAATGGCACCTTTGCTAAGCTGAACGAGGCTTCACTGAACATGCTGAGGATGTGGGACCATACACTGTAAGGGGGTACCCCAACCCGAAGTCAGTGAATGAACTCATCTACAAGCGTGGTGATGGCAAAATAAATAAGAAGCATTGTGTTAGTCTGGGTACATTAGGGAAACAAATCCACAGAAACTCATATGTATAAGAGAGTGTTTTACATAAAGGGTAAGTGCCCATCAAGAAAACATCCCAACCCAGTGCTGCCCAAGCCCACAAGTCCAACTTTAACCCATATGTCTGACACCAATCTAAAAAGTCCTCCTCCATCTCACAAAACACACGCAATGATGCTGACTGCAGGAGGAAAGCCAAGTCAGTGAGCGTGTAAGTATCTCAGCGTTGGCAGGCGTCTCCATACGACTGCTCCAGCACCCAGGGCTGCATCGGGGTAGGTCCATGTGGTTTCTCCTCAGGGAGGTCTTGCAGGAAGTGAGCCTTGCCAGCTAAATCAGGGAACTGGTTAAGGCAGCTGCACCCTGGTCCAACCATCAGAAAGCAAGAGACCCGAGAACTCAAAAGGTGAGGCTCACTGAACCATGTATCCCTCTGCCCTTCAATTAACCCCACATGTCTATCGACCTGGTTGGCACAATAAACTTTAACTATATCAAGCATATTTCCCCAACAGGTAACACTTTGAGTGCATAATCTCTTGGTGAATATGGTATCATCTACCTGGAAATGCTAATTCATGAGATCTAGACTGTTGGGAAACACTTCAAAGAAGCAAATAACTTCCTGTGGCCCTTCACACGATCTTCTCCACCAGTGGGATGAAGAAAAAGACCAACCATTTCATAGAAGGTGCAGATGCTGGCAACAGGAAGATGAGATCAACAGGCTAATTAAAGGGATGACTGAAGTGTCCGCCATGATTATTTTTGTAATCTGGTCAGTTAATAAAACCGTAACTACTTTCAGTGGGCGGGGGAGGGAGGGAGATTGTTGTTGTGGAGAATGTTTTGTTGTGTATATCTTTGCCACAATTAAAAAGATAATTACACAAATAACAATGAGTACAAGGAGGAGGAAAATGTTCTAAATTGTGGTAAGGATGGTACAACTCTTCTTGATATGATTGAACTACTGAGTTGTATGATATTTGGATGAAGTGCCAATGAAAACTTAAAAAAAAAAAGATTGCACTTGTTAGGTTCTGTTGATCTCATCTTGACTCATAGTGACTGCTTGTGACTGGACACAACTGATCCATAGAGGTCTTCTGGGCTGAAATTTTTATGGAGTCAGATCACAGGTCATTTCCCCAGAGAACCATTGGATGGGTTTGAACCACCCACCTGTCGGTCAGCAGCCCTGTGCTTACGTACGTACCTATGTGCACCACCAGAGCACCTCCAGAAGCCCAGAAATCCCTAGGGGACAGTTCTAGTTCTTCATATGGGGTCATTATGAGTAGAACATTGTCTAAAGGGCACCCAACAACAACAACAACAACACACTTAGACTAGAAGCTAGTTTCTCATTAGTAAGGCCTCTAATCCTAGGCCCTGAATTACTTGAACTCCGCTTGTTTTCCTTTTGCTGGACTTTTACACACACACGCGCACACACACACGTGTGTGTGCGCGCTCTGCCCCTCCCTGCTCCAGCCAAACTAGCTTCCGACAGTTCCCTGGCACCAGCTCCAAGGCTCTGCCATGCTGCTCCCTCTGCCTAGACTGCTGTTTCCCAATGTTTCATGTTCACATCTGTCTGACGCCAATGTCACCTCTTTAGAGGGGCTACCCCTGGCCTCTCAGTCTGGGTTGTGACACCCCTCCATCCTGGACTGTGATAGTCTCTCCTGGGCCCCTCTTCCTCTTCAGAGCAGTTACCATGGTTGCAGTAAGATATCACATGGGTGTTCGGTGTTCAGCAGCAGCATCTCCCCAGCGAGATACCCCTGTGGGAGTGTTTGCTGAAAGAACGAGCGAGCACTCAGCAGGGTCCCAGACCCCGAGTCTTGGGCTCCACATGTCACTAGCTTCCTGTGCGTCCTGGACAAGCTTCCCTTCTGTCCATGAACTTGTCAGATTTTAGTCTCCTGGAGGGCCCAGCTGCTCTGAAACTAACACTCAAGGCAGCCTTGCTGTCTTACATTCCTGGTGCACACACACACCGAGGGAACAGACACATACGCTCGGAGTGACCATCACTCCGTGAGGACAGGGGCATCCTAGACCAGATAGGAGGAGAAGGACGAGAAGACCTCCGCACTCCAGTTTCAGAGGCAAGGATGGCGTGGTAGTCGCCTGAGTCACGGGAGTGGGGGATCCTCCGAGAATGGGGAGAATCTTGGCTGGGGTGGGAGAAGACGTCAACTCAACCCGAAGTCCTTTTTTGCAACATGCTCCTTCTCCTTGGAACCTTGGCCTGGTGAGCGAGGGTATGTGTAGCCACACTCTTTAAAGCACAATCACCACCTTGGTTAACTTGAGTCAAACCACAATGAACAGGAGGAACGGATTGGGAGGAGAGAGCGTAACTAACTCCCTGGTGGGGCGATGGTAGCCTAGACGCAGAGCTCTTCTCTCCCACATGAGAACTGGCCCTGATTCCGGCCAACGGACTTCATCCACAGCCACCACTTACCTGTGATGGAGGCATGTGTCTTGGTATGATGCTAAACCGGTTTCAATGAAGATGCTAAACGGGTTTCTAGGAAGAAAGGCCTGGTGATCTCCTTCAATCAACAAAAGGCCAATACTCCATAATAGTTGTACCCACAAGGGATCACGGGGATGCCACAGAACCAAGCAGTGTTTTGTTCCCTTGTGCATGGGCTCACCAGGTGCCAGAGGCCAACATAGCAGCCGCTAACAACCACAACAGGGTATCTCAGAGAATCAGAAAAATACAGAACCTGACATCCGGAAGGACTGGTCTGGCCATGAGATTGAGGTGCGAGAGTGCTTGGAATGAATGGCTGCTCTCCTTGGGCCACTCTCAGGATTCAAAATTCCCTAATGTATAATTTACACAAATCAATGTTGTTCTAAGGTGCTATCAAGTCAGCTTTGACTCATAGTGACTAAGTACAACAGAATGAACTACACTCGCAATTTGACCCTTCCCAATGACGCTGCAGGGGAACGAGCTGACCTGGAAAACCTGTGGGACAATCCTGTTTTGTCACATGGGGCTGCTATGAGTCAACGCAACGTGGTTCACTCGTATCTCCTTTCCTGTGCGCTGTCTGTGCCATTTTTACAATGGTTGCAGCCACTGTAACAACCCATCCTTTGAGGCGCTTCCCCTTTTCCCACGACCCTCTACTTTACCAAGCAAATGTCTTTTTGCAGGGACTCGTGGCTCCTGGCAGGACCCCTGATGGTATATGGGTTCTAGGGTGGGTGCTAACCCCAAAGTCAGCTGTTCCAAGGCACTGGCTGCTTTGCAGGAGGAAGGTGAAACTTTCTTTCTCCCACAAAGCTTTACACTCTCAGAAACCCACCGGGGCAAGTCTGCGCTATCCTACGGGGTTACTATGAGGTGGAATTGACTCAAAGGCAGTGGCACGGTTTGGTTTATTTTTTGGTCTCTCCTGATAAGAGGTTCAAAGAACATCAGCCAAAATCTTGCCATTCTCATCCGAAGAAGCATTCTGGCGGTACTTCCAAGACAGAGTAGTTTGTCCTTCGGGCAGTCCACAGTCCTTTCAATATTTCTCACCAACGCTGTTATCCCAGGAGGAGTCCTGGTGGCATCATGGTTACGGATTGGGCTATTAACTGCAAGGTCAGCAGTTTGAAACCCCCAGCTGCTCCTCAGGAGAAAGATAGGGCTTTCTAACCCCTTAAATAATTAAAGTCTTAGAAATTCACAGGGGCAGTTCTACCCTGCCCTACAGGGTTACTACGTGTCCGAACTGACTTGATGGAAGTGAGTTGTGTTTGTTTGGCTTTGTTCGCTGTTATCCAAACACATCCCTTCTGCGGTCTTCCTTACTCATTGTCTAGCTTTCACATGCATGTAGGTGATTGAAAATACCATGACTCGGATCAGGTGCAGACAAATAAAATTGCAACAGAAAAAGTTCCCCGTAGCACCAACCCCAATGCTCACTGTAAACGGGCCTCCATCAATTAAGAAGTCAATCTGTACGAAGCAACAACTCATGGATTGTTGATTGCAGTTGGACTATACTCCCACTAGCTCCCCATGTCAACAGTACCTGAAATTCTATGCCATTGGACAAATTATTGATGTTATCAATGCAGTCACCTTATACCTTAGGGGGGTGATTGACAATGTTTTTCTTTCCTGTTTGGTTTGATTTTTATTGTTGTTGGTTCTAGTTTTAGTTATTGTTTTTGTCACAATGTGAACACTAAAGTAAATCAGTCATCCATAGCCCATGGACAAGCAGATGGATTCCGGGTACCCACGTAATTCTAGCCCCAATCCAAGAACAGCCAGTTCTTATGATGTAGTCCTGCACCATACTCACCTTCACGAAGCGATCCCTGAAGATCAGGCTGCTACAGCAAAGTATGGTGAAGAAAACAGATGGTGCCCGGCTATCAATTGGAATAGAGTCTGGGGTCTTAAAGGCTTGTATTCACAGAAGCAACCTTCTAAGTGAGGCATCAACTAAGTCCACAAGGCATAAACACACCAGCCAAAGAGGACAATAACGAAAAATCCAAGCATGAAGAAGGGAAAAGTATCAGAGCTTAAATTGTGAACACCTGATTTGTCGAAGGCTATGGAGGACAGTTGGGAAACTCAAATCCATCTGCAGAGTATCTAGTCAGATTAAGCCTCTAGCAAATTCCCTCTGGCCACGTGGGAGGGACTCAGATAGTTTTACTATAAGATCGAGACGATTGTAAACTTAATTATGATGGACTGAACCGTGGTATAATGTGGTATTTGGTTAGTTGACCTCCCTCTTGACCCACCCTGAATTTGTTCTAGGCTCAAATATTTCTCAATTGTTCCACCACAGAAATTTCTTTTCTGGTTTTAAAAATATTGCTGGTGGTGTCTTCTTTCTTGCTCTTTGTTTTTTAATCTTCACATATTTGTCTCATTTTCTTCTTTTCCATTTTTTAGAACACACCAGGCATATCGCATTACCATCAGACAATGTGGTATGCATGGATAGTACGGATAACAAGCCACACAGATATATGGTACTTGAAATCAACAAAAGTGCTTCCATAGGTCAATGGCTCACTTGGAAACACTCTTGCTTGACTAAATACTGAGCAAAAACCAAAGCTGAAACACATACACCATTCTTTTTTTGTGTGTGTGCCACATAGTAGTGATTGGTAGGAAGACACTACTTTTTTTTTTTAAACACCTTCTTTTCAGGCCTGGTCATAGAAGTGTAAGTAAATGAATCCATTAGCAGTCACATCCTATCTGTTGACACCTGTACATTACGATATTAAACACACAAAGCTGCCAAAAGACCTGGGAAGAGTTGCTATATCATGGTTATATTTGAGCTTTGCCCAGGCAGGACTGAAGAAGAAAAATTTGGAACAAGTTTTACATCCTCTTTAGAACAAGTCACTAGCATTCCCTTAAATAACAGGCGACAGTAGAAAGATACTGCCTAGAAGTCATCCTTCTCCCTTGGATTCATTTTCAGTTATTATCTGCATCACTGTTGGATTTATTTGCTTGTACTACAATCCTGCCACAAAGCATAAAAACATAAAATACTTATGATTTCTTCAACATCTCCGCATTTTCAAGTTTTATTATATATTCTCTACTACATCCGCAGAATGTCAGCTGTTCTTGAATATCAAACAAACATAAATGGGTAGCTCTTCTAAGAATGCAGGTGTCTGTAACTTCCATGGTCCTACATGGAAATGGAGACAATGAGGGAAAAAAGAAGACTAACATACATGTGCAGGGAATATGGTTCAAGCCTTTGGATTTAAGACCAACTTCCCTAGAGACACTGGCTACAATGGCATTTCCAGTAGACCTTCTCTGCTTCTCCCAAAGGATGCAAGAAGCCTCAACCCCAAATTTGAACTCTATCTGGTGACAAGACGCTGTATAAGACGCTGGAAGCAATTGGAGGAGAAGGATGGGTGTGTCTTCCACTCAGCTGTATCTTTTAGCATCCCATCACCTCTTTAGCTGTTAGTGTAGCAATAAAAACCATTGAAGTAACAGTTCTTGAAGAATGGGGATATAAAAGTACTGAACAAATATTACCTGTCCATATCTGTAAGAGGGCTTTTACGGCTAAGGAACTTTTCTAACTAGTAAAATGACTCCAAGATAGAGCTTTCTCCAATATGAAGTGTGGCAGAGTTAAAACACACGCAAACAATGTGCTTGACACCATGGGTGTTGTGCTTCTGACGGAGAGCTGTATGAGCCCCCAATAAAATGATTTCAAAACAAACAGACCAAGTAGCTGTAGTGACAACAGCACATCACAAAATAGAGACTATAAAAGAATTCAGACACTGTGATAGTCAAGAGAATTCCACGAGGCTAGAAAACCGGTTTGCTTTGAAAGCCCTAGTAAAATATCACTCTTGTTGATAAACCAACGATTTATCATATGATCACATGTCAAACACCCCCATCCCCATATCTCCCTCCCCAGCCGTTACACACCGAATAATCTTGCATTCAGCCTTCAATCATTCTGCATTTCTTTGCCAATCTTGTCAGTATCTTGTTCAGTCGCTCTGAGGCGAGCATGGAAGCAGCCGGCACAAGGCCTTGAATGTGGCGTCCGACATGGTTTGATCGCTGTCACTAATGGCCGTCTAATACTCACTGTCTTCATGCTCTATGAACTTCATGAACTCCTATGCGTTTCATAACCTCCCTGGCAGTTTAGACTTCGTTTGACGCAGTCCCTGAGTCCTATGCATCTTTATGACTAA
Organism: Tenrec ecaudatus; assembly: GCF_050624435.1. Classification (NCBI taxonomy): domain Eukaryota; kingdom Metazoa; phylum Chordata; class Mammalia; order Afrosoricida; family Tenrecidae; genus Tenrec; species Tenrec ecaudatus. The sequence goes on along the minus strand of NC_134539.1, from coordinate 87,366,122 downwards.
CCAAGTGAACACTGCTGTCTTCGTAAGAGTGGACCTGGCTCTTAAGCACTCCAACCTAGGTGATGTGATGGGGAACTTCCACTCGGATCTCCACTCTGATCTTCCGTAAGGTTTTAGGTGGAAACTGGCGGCTTTCAATACATGCATGAATCATCCGTTGCTCATGTATACGTTCAGCATCAACAGCACTGAAGCCATACGAACAATGATCTTTCACATAGGCTCTCAGAGCACGGTCGCAGGATTCTCCCCAAGACTTCAGGCCGCCATCTACTTTCTCCGGTGGGGGGTTGGGGGGTTGGGGGGGGGGTGTTCATTTGCTCCTTTCTGTAAGTGATCACATTAAAAGGAAATTTTGTTTTCCTGCATTAAAAATCCGCTATTACCCAGGTCACCGCGTTCTGTCATGGAGACCCAATCTTCATATGCTTCTGTCTTCACAGGTGTGAACTGATCCGTGTCATCCCGGCAAATGCACACGCTGCCACTTCCCAGAGGAGATTGTTGTTATTAAGTGGCAGTCGGACACCATTAAACACTTCCTAAAACTCTCCAGGAGGTGGCTGGGTGATAAATTTAGCAGCTACGTGTACCTTCTCCTCCTCTGACTCTGATCCTCAAAGTTGGCCAGCTTGGGCTGCTCTCTGCTTTTGTTTTTGTTGTTTCTGTTGGGTTTGCCAGTTTGTGCAGCACAAAAGGAGTGGATGCACAGAAACAATAACTGACGCAATGATGTATTGGGAAGGTGGGGAGTCAGGGAGGGGGAGGGGAACTGGGGAGCCAACGATGAATGCGGGAGGGGCCAGGGGAGAGAGCATTAGAATGGATTGTGATGATGCACATACAACTCTTTTAGCAAGAGATGTAACTATGGAAGTGTATGATATGTGAACATTAGATCAAGAAAATTACTACTAAAAAAAAAAAAGAAAAGAAAAACCCCAAACTTGACTTCTGGTTACCATAGGTGAAGGGGGAAGAGCTGCTTAGGGGCATTGAGTTTAGGTAAATGCTGGTGGAACAATTTGGAGAGGGGTAACAAGAATGCTTGTACAACCTGCAGGGTGTGATCAATGGCACTGAATTCTACATATATAAGTTGTTGAACTGGAACATGTTTTTGTTGTGTATATTTTTGCCAAAATTAAAAAAAGAACACACAAATCACAATGAGTACAAATATTCTAAAACTGATTATGGTAAAGGCTGTACACTTTTGAGCTATTGAATTATATGATAATGTGGATGAACTGCCAATAAAACTGTTAAAAATAAGGAAAAAATGTTCAAGACTATGAGTAGATGGTTCACTGGAAACAAAATACAAGTGACTTATTGTTGGGTTGGCTTATAGTAACCCCGTGTGACAAAGCAGAACTGTCCCGAGTGGCTTTCTAGGCCAAGCCCTTCGCCGGCAGTCACTGCGAAGGCCAGCGGCTGCCCTTTTGGTTAGCAGTGCGTGCTTAACCATTGCACAACGAACACTCCTGCTACCTTGGAGTCAATTCTGACTCGTAGAGGCCCTATAGGACCCTATAGAACCCACAGGGTTTCTAAGTCTGCACATCTTTATGGAAGCAGACTGTCCACATTCCTCTCCCACAGAGCAGGTTGGTGAGTTGGAATTGACATCCTCTGGGTTAGCTGCTGAGCACTTACCTATGGTACGACCAGGACTCCTCCATGCTGGGCTTCCTAAAGGGCTCTTAAACTTATGACAAACTGTTCAGCCTCATTCATAATGCAAATAGGAACGGTGGGGAAATAGCATTTTTAACCTATCAGATTGGCAATGACCCAAAACTTTGATAGCACTGTGTTGGCATGAATGTAAGGAGACTCACTCATAATTTGCAGGTAAGAGTGAAAATAGATACAACATTACCAAAAAAACTTAAAATATACATGCCTTTGACCTAAGAACTCACACCTAGGAACCTATCCTATAGGAACACTTTCATGTGAGCAAACGTCTCTGGGACAAAGATGCTTATGGCAGGATTTATTTTATAACAGTAATAGTTCAGAAACAATGTAAATGGCTAATTTCTTTTCTCTCTTTTTAAAAAACAGTTTTATTAGCACTTCAACCACATCATCCAATTCAATAATATCAAGAAGGATTGCACAATTATCACCACATTCGATTCTAGAACATTTTCTTCGTCCTTGTGCTTATTATTCGTGTAATTATTATTTTTCTAATTGTGGAAAAAATACACACAACAAAGCATTCTCCAACCCAACAACTTCTACATGTACAGTTCATTGACATCGATAATGCTCTTCATGTTGTACAACCATTATTGAGATCCTCTCAATCATCAATATTTTAAAAGCCAGAGGAGAAATTTCTGTCATGGAACAAGTGAGAAATACTTGGCCTAGAGGAAATTCAGGTTGGGTCAAGAGAGAGGTCAACTGTCCACATATCATGTGATACCACGGTTCGATGCACCATAGTCGAGTTTACAACAATCTCTGATAGTATATCTGTTCAAGTCCTTTTTCTGGGCTCAGAGGGATCTGCCAGAGGCTTAATCTGACTAGATGCTCGGCAGATGGATTTGGGGTTCCCACTGTCCTCCCCAGCCTTCTATAAACCAGGTGTGCACAATTTAAGCTCTGATACTTTCCCCGTCATGTCTTCATTTTGTTATCATCATTTTTGGCTCACACAGGCTGGTGTGCTTCTCCCGTGTGGACTTAGTTGATGCCTCGCTTAGAAGGCTGCTTGTTTGAATACAAGCCTTTAAGACCCCAGACACTATTCCAATTGATAGCTGAGTACCATCTGCTTTTGAAGATGGTTAGTTTCATAAGGTAGCCATTCAAGGAAATGGAAGCTATTTTTCAATGAGGCATCTTGATATGCTCTGATCTGGAATGAGATTCTAGATAAAATTACGAAGTGAAAAGACAATCAAGGTGCAAGAGAAGCATGTTAGAAGCATATGCTTGCTAAGCCTGTTTCCTCACATCTTAGTGAAGATGGCTTGCCTCTGTTCGATGAGGACGTGGGTGGTCCTCCTATAAGACCATTCGCACCATTTCTGGGCAACATGGATTGGTTTTAATGTACTTTTGGTTCCAACTGGTGACACCTGAGACTCTGGAGGAGGCCTGCCCTCTAGCTGCTGGGGCCACCCTGGCCCTCCTTGCAGAGAATTGAATTTGGTTTGAAGTTTATGGGCTGTCTTCCCCTCACGACTACTGCAGCCCTTCACCAGTGAATATGAAAGTCCAACCAACTTTGCTCAGGATGGAAAAATTCTAAAGTGTCACTTATGTTGGGATCCACTGGGAAGTCAAACCGAACTCACCCTCTACAAAAAAAACCCCACAAAACAACAAAAACGTCTAGCCTCTTTCTGGTAGGTCTGCCATCCCCACTCCCCCAGCTTGTCACAGAAACCAGAGTCATCTCTCATAACTATGTTCCTTATTTACTCTCTTCTTTCCCACACACACTGGGAGAGAAGGGGTCTTGGGGCTTGCAATGTGCTTGCACTTTTGTGAATAATAGAATTAAAATACTAATAGCTAGCATTTCTTGAGCATTTTCTCTGCACCAGGTCCCGAGTTAAGGACTCTGTATATTATCCCAGTTAACCATCCCAACCAACATGTGAGAGGCCAAGTTGACTAGAGTAACAAGTCCAGTGACACTCATGTATGTAAGAAAGAGGTTTATAACAAGGAGTGACTACATATCAAGAAAATACGTCAGCCCGGTCCAACTCAAGTTCATAGCTCCAGTAGTCCACAAGTCCCTCTGCAGACTCACACAGTCATATACAATGATGCAGAATGCAGGAAGATCATAGGCTGGTAGATGGAAAGTCACATGGATCTAATGTCACTGGAGACAGTGTTGGGGCTCCAGCACCTCTCTGGGTGGTCAGCAAGCAGGAAGGTCAAGGGAGAGAGAGAGCCCAGCTTCCGAGAGTTATGTATCTGGTGGCATCTCCAAGGGAGGTCATCAGGCGGTGACCTGATTGACAGGCTTAACTCCACCCATATCTTTTTTTTTTCACCCATATCTTCTTACAGGTGCCATGTTGACACAAAAAACCCATCACACACCACCCGTATGATGCAGGTATAATGAAATTCCTGTTTACCAGGCGAGTGATATGATATGCCCTAGGTAAGTTAGCAAGTGGCAGATGCGTTTGAAGTCAGATGGCCAACTCCAGTGCTTCCTTCATAGATATTCCACTAATTATATCGAAATATTGAAAATGATACAATCAGGTGGCTATGAAAGCTCCAAATGCAAGGAAAATCTATATTTTCATGGACTGTGAAATGGGGGAAAGTAATTTATTTTCCCAAAGCATCCTCTTCTTTTCAGTCTTCCCTTCATAAACATCATGCTCTCTGAACAAATCCTAGGACCTGAACAACATATTCAGTTTTGGCAGGCCTCGGGGAAGGCTTTTACAGTGATAGGCCGGAAACCTGCCTGGGTCCCCTTAGCTCAGTGGTTCTCAACATTCCTAATGCACGACCCTTTAATCCATTTCCTCTTGTGTGGCGACCCCCAAACAAAAAATTATTTTTGTTGCTACCGTTATGAATCCTAATGTAAATATCTGATATGCACGATGTATTCTCATTGTTACAATTTGAACATAATTAAAGCATAGCGACTAATCACAAAACCATATATAATTATATATTGTGAAATATTTATTTCTAATTACAAATAATGAAATTTTGTCTTGAAGCATGGTGTAGCATGGGTAACATTCTTAACATAACAACAGCCAACTACATTGCTACATATTGGGACAGTGTGCATAAAAAGTTTGACTGTGAATGGGCTTTTGGAAAGTGCAAATGGGGTGTCAGGGAGATTTGGAAAGTACGATGAAGTTTTGTCAGCAAGCATGTGCAAGTGTTCGTTCACAGAAATTATCATCGTAATCCTTTTGTCTGGTTCAATGTAATGCTCTTCAAAGAAAGCAGATAAGGTAGGCAACATTTAAATAGCAGAGCACTATTTGGAGCATCCAACTCATTGCACAGTTGTGAAAATAGTCGACTGTTTAATAAAAAATTGACAGAATTATGATACTTTTCATTATTTCTTTTAACTCTTGTGGCAGTGTCTTCATTGCTAATATTTTCCAATGAGTCAGGCAGTGAGTTCTGATAACTTTTGTGATTCATTCAGTACCAGACATTGAAATCCAGATCGACATCCTAGCATAGCTGGAGCACCATCTGTTTAAATACCACAAAATTTTTCCCAAGAGATTTTATGCTCTTTCAGAAATGAGTCAACTGTGTCAAATACATCACATGCAGTCATTGCCTTTTCAAGAGGTTTGCAAAAAAGAAACTCATCTTTAAACTTACCATCATTAATATACCTCATGTAAACCAGGAACTGTGAGCAGTTTGCAACATCTATAGGTTCATCAAACTGGATGCTAAATATTGGAAGTGGAGCAGATTTAATTTCCTGGATTACCTGATCAAGAATATCAGCATACATGTCATCTATTATTCTGTGGACAGTGTCATTAGATAAGGAAATTGAACTCAATTTTGTAACAATTCATCTATGGTCATAACTTGAACAATGTCTTTGGCCATCGGCAACAGTAAATCCTCAAAATTGGTGTGAGGTTTCATAGCTCTGGTGATTCTGAGTGCCACCAAATATGAAGCTTCAACAGCTGCTACATTTTGTTTGTGGTACTTACCACCAATGTCAAGTCTGGCTTTCCTGAGTCCATCATGTTGGCTTCTAAAAAAGTTGGTATCCTTGCTGGCAAAGTTTGGATGCTTGCTATGAGAATGATAGTTTGTTTGGCTTCATGGATTTGGCTGATAGAACTTCCCAAGGAATACCACATTGTGACTTCTCAATTCCTGCTGTAATTATTGAGGTAAAACCATACTGTAAAAAAATCCTCAATATATTTTCTTTTCTTAATGTTCTTTTCTACATGATCCATTGTAACAGGATGGTTTACTAATGAAAATAATAACAATAGCTTTAATAATACAAAAGATGATACATGGCATAATTCAGTCAATACAGTTCATTAAAGTTTCCTATGATTTACCATTGTGTGTTTTTTTTTTGCACATACCTGTTACTATCACAAAGGGGGCAGTATTCACAGTTGAATATAAAAAAGAGCCATCAGCATCCAGATTAAATTCCCATGGTACAGATATATATATATATTTGCAGTAGTTGATGATTTTACAGTACATTATTTTACATTTACCCAGCAATTATAATGCATGAAGTGTCGTTTTACCTCCAATACTGCTGTTTTCAACACAGTAGTTGCTTTTAACAGAGTAGCTGCTTTCAACACAGCAGCTGCTTTCTACACAGTAGCTGCTCTCTACCCATGTGTGACTTGTCCACACAAGTACATTATGGCACCAACCCTGTCACATACACCTGTTTTTGTAGGGGGGTATGTGATGGGGTTGGCATGATGTCATCACGCCAGGCACTTGTATGTGAGCATATCTGTCTGTGGGCAGACCCGCTTGGAAAGATAGAGAAGCGGTGTCTCAGTTCCTAAGACCAGTGGAATTAGGTGTTTTCTGTTGGTCTTAGATGACCCCTGTGAAAAGATTGTTCTACCCCCAAAGGGGTCGCAACCACAGGTTAAGAACAGCTATTCTATAGCCTTCTACAAATTGATGGTCACAATTTAAGCTCTGCTACTTTTTCCCTTTTTAATATTTACATTTTGTTATGGTCACCTTTGGATCACACAGGCTCATGTGCGTCTTCCATGTAGACTTTGTTGATTCCTCAGTTAGATGGCTTTTTGTTTTAAGATAAACATATAAGATACCAGAAACTATTCTTTCTGACTGTTGGCCACCATCTGATTTCTTCGCCATACTTTGCCATCGCACCCACATCTTCAGTAATATCTTCATGAGGGCAAGTATTGAGTAGGGCCATGTCATAAAAATGAATTATTCTTAGATTAAGGATATGATGAAGTGTGAGCTCAAATTCCACTCATATATTTATGATGTGTATATATATACCTATATATATTCCAAGTTAGAGACATCATTATCATTTTATTAGGGAATATTATAAATTATCCCCATGGGCACATGGTAGTTCTTTTGATAGTATGATTAATTTAACCAATGGTATATATTTTAAAATACTGTTGAGTAAAGGAAAGTAAATAAATATCAGATAAGTATAGTTTTTTAGACTAGAAAAATTGTGGGGTTTTCCCCCAACAGTTTTATTGGCACATAATTCAAAATCATACAATCGAACAGGTAATTACTCAATTATATCAAGAGGAGCTGTACAATCACCACCTTAGAGCCTTCCCCCACCCCCATGGTTATATTGGCTTTTAAACTGAGTTGTATAATCATGATCAGTTCTACTGCTCCCTGCCCCCTTCCACCTTCATTGTTTACTCCTGAAATCCCCTTTCCTTCCCTATTGCCCATCCCCACCCCTGCATTACCTATAGCAGTTAGTATCGTTATACATCCACTCCTGTGCTTCACAGCTGGGAAACCCAACAGAAAACAATGAAAACCAAATCGCACTAAGGTGGTAAAGATAAGATCATACAGTGGAACTCCGACCTTGACACTAATCCGGTCTAGAAGGAAGGAGCGTTGAGATGTGATGCAGTCGAGTTCCAAATCAATTTTTCCCATAAGAAATAACTAAAAATGGATTAATCTATTTTCGATCACCAAGTTTTTACCCTAACCTTGCCTTTTTATACAAAACATGACACAGTAATTTCAAAGTAAATAAGTTCAGAGTTAAATAATATAATTTAAATAAGAAACACAACACTTAACAAGTTTTTGACAACTACAGTATGGCCCCTACCTTGAGATTGATCTGGCTCTGTGGACACTGTTTGGAAGGGGAATCCCCTTCCATAAAATCAACAGGAGCTACTTTTTTTTCACTAGGACCTGGCTGGCTTTCTCTAAAACAAAATCTGTCTGATGTGGTCTGCTGTTGGCATTTCCTTAACTGTTTTCTAAAAGGGTTTACTAAATTATCAACAACATTGGTAATATGGTTAAACAGTTCCTTATCGTGATTATTCTTTTCAAAAAATTCTTTTTTAGGATTCATGTTTTTAACCTAAAAACAGTACAAAAAGCCACCAAAACTAAGAAAATTATAGCAAAATGCTTAGAACACAGCCGCAAAAGGTTTAAACAACGTTTACTAAAAACACCAACTAACTCCCAGTGACCGAAACACAAACTGCTTTGCTTAAAAAAATCATGTGTGTCGGGCAGGAGTCTGATGTTTTGTTCGAGCTCCAAAGCAAAATTTTCTCCACATTTCGAGTTGAAATCTGATTATGTTGCATACTGATGCATTTAAGTACTGGGCTCTTTATTAGTATAAATGCAAAAATACAAATGATGCATAAGAAGGAGAAGACCTCCATCAACATTCAGAAAGCCAGGGAAGAAATTTCTATCATGGGACAACTAAGAGCTACTTGCACCCAGTACAAATTCAGGTAATGCCTGTAGGGAGAAGAACCGTCCTGGCACTGGGGTCAATCCCGCATAGTCAAGGTTACAATGGTCTCTGCCTGTTAGTAAGGCTGTTCAGGTCTCTTGCCTTTGGCCAGAGTGGATCTGCCCATGGGTAGGCTTGACTAGATGCTCTGCAGATGGGTTTTGGGCTCCCACTGTCCTCCACTGCCTTCTCCAAATTGGGCTTTCATAATGTTAGCTCTGATTCTTTTCTCTTCACCATATTTGAGTTTTGTAATTGCCATATTTAGATCACATAGGCTGGTATGCTTCTTCCATGTAGATTTAGTTGACTCCTTAGATGGCTGCTTGTTTGAATACAAGCCTTTAAGACCCCAGAAACTATTTCCATCGATGCCTGTGCACCATCTGCTTTCTTCACCACACTTTACTGTAGCACCCTTATCTTCAGTGATCATTTCATGAAGGTGAATATCGAGCAGGGCCATGATGTAAGAATCAAATGTTCTTTAGTTGGAGCTAGGATTTAGTGTGAGCCCAGAACTCGTTCCTGGATTTATGCTTTAAAAAATTTGCTGTAACTTGGAAATTAATCATATGTCAGTTTAATCATGTCAAACATAGTTGTACAATTTCTTCTATAATCAGTCTCCAGACATACTTTTCCTTCCTGGAATTCTTTTTTTTTTAATCATTTTATTAGCGACTCATACAACTCTGATCACAATCCATGCATACATCAGTTGTATAAAGCATATCTGTACATGCTTTGCCCTAATCATTTTCAGAACATTTGCTCTCCACTTAAGCCCTTTGCATCAAGTCCTCTTTATTCCCCTCCCTCCCCCTCCCTCATGGGCCCTTGATAATTTATAAATTATTATTTTGTCATATCTTGCCCTATCTGGCGTCTCCCTTCACCCCCTTTTCTGTTGTCCGTCCCCCAGGGAGGAGGTCACATGTAGATCCTTGTCATTGGTTCCCTCTTTCTAACCCACTCACCCTCCACTCTCCCAGCATCACCCCTCACAGCCCTGGTCCTGAAGGTATTGTCCCCCCTGGATTCCCTGTGCCTCCAGCTCCCCTTCCTGGAATTCTTGATGTCATTTCCTTTTTATATCCCCACCCTTCTAAATAGCACAACAACAACAACAAACCCTTGGTAAGTGTTCTTTCCCTATAGGTTCAATGTCTCTGGCTTTCTGATACATTTCAGTGAGTATTCTATCAATTCCTGGAGGTTTGTTTTGGAAAGTACCATTTATGGGGCAAGAGAACCAAAGTCCAATGACTTCCAAAACTATATCTTGGGATAGTAGTCATCTGATTCTCACACTAGAACACACCATCCTTAAGTTGAAGAGAGTGTTTCAGTTCTGTTCATCTACTACTGGTGTGCTATAGGCAAAGTTTAGTTTAACCATCCCTGATGTTTAAGCCTTTCCTTCTCTGCTGTCTTTCCCCCTTCACTCCTGTTTCTCTCTTCTTTTTCTCTTTTTATTTCTTCTTTCTCTCACTTTAAAAATTATCTCATTTTCCCTTTAATAGTCTCTTCTTGTTTTCTATCTAATTTTTTTATTGCTCTTTTCTAATTATTATTTTGCTATTTAGTTATTAAATTATTGTTATTTTGATTATTGTTTTCTTATTTGCTGTTGTTTTTTTCCTCTATGCCCCCCCACCTTGCACCACCCAATAGGAGGCAGCAACCATGTCCACATGACTCAGCCACACCTATACCTCCTGCAATCCCATCGACTGGGTAGGTGCCACTCCCTCCTCCAGTGCCACCTGATCCTCCATAGATGTAAAAGCACCAGCCGAACCTAATCTCACGCACGTTATAGAAACACCAAATAGAACTGTGCACACATTCAAATTCCCTATTACACCTCTTAGGAGAGAGGCGGTGAGTGGCTAAAGATCTCATCAACATTCAATCATTAATTAAAGACTACATCACCACCATGTCTCAGAGACAACAGAGAACTTCAGTTCAAAAGAAGAAACAAGACAGAGTGGCTCCAACAAGGGACTGATATAGAGAGACAGAAGCTCTTTCTCAGAAAGATGAAACGTTGAACGCTCTTGAGGAGAAGTTTAAGAGAATGGCGTATAGATACTTTCAAGGGATCAAAAGTAAGATCGAGAAAAGCTTCAGACAAAGTTAAGGAAAACACAGAAAGAAAATTTCAGGGGGAAAAATCAATAAAACACTATCAGATTGAGACTGATTAAAAATAAAACACTTAAAAAACAAAAAAATATAAAACACTTGTGTACATCAAAAGATTTCATTAAAAGAGTAAGACAAAAGCCCACAGATGGGAAAAGTCTATTTATCAATGACATCACGGACAAAGGACTACTTACTCAAATCTATAGACTTCCGCAACACCACAAAAATTAAAAAACAAAGAACCCTCTGAAAACATGGGCAAAAGACCTGAACAGACAATTCACAAAGGATGACACCAAATGGTTAACAAGCACCTGAGGAAATGGCTCCTGGTCACTTGTTAGCTGGGAAACGCAAGTCAAAACAACGATGAGATAGCATCTAACACCCGCAACGGAACCCACTTTAGAAAAAGAAACAAGGCAACAACAAATGCTGGAGAGGGTGTGGAGAGACTGGAACTCTTACGCACTGCTGATGGGCTGGTCAATAAGTACAACCACCGTGGAAAGCAATATGGCGAGTCCTAGAACAACTGACCATAGAAGGACCATATGACCCAGCCATACAATTGCTGGATGTATGCCCCAAAGAGATGAGACACATCATGAACAGAGATATGCTCCTCCGTGTTCGTTGCAGCACCTTTAGCAATAGCAAGAAGTTGGAAACAGCCCAAATCCCCATCAGCAGAAGAGTGGATAAAAAACGTTGGTATATACACACAATAGGATACTACACATTCTTTTTTTGGTTCCAAATTGAGGTTTATCTCTGCTGTGTTTTGTTATTGTGGGTAGTGTTCTTGACTCTCTGGTATGTATTTTTAAATGCATTTTGGCCTATGAAACCCAGGTAGGGTGACTCTGTCGAGACAATGACTAGAATAAGGGGTCCTGAGGGTGACAGCCAGGGAGGGAGGTGTTGGGGGTTAGTGGGGAGCTGATATCAAGGAGTACAAGAAGGAAGAAATGTTTTTAAAATGACTGTGGTAGCGATTGTACAACACTGCTTAATATGACTGAACTAGCGAAGTGTACGATGTCTGAATTATGTCCTAATAAAATGGTTTGGGAAAATCGTAAACAAAAACACTGGAAGAACAAACTGGCCAAAAGAATAAGAGATTAGCAACCAAACAAAAGCAGCCAATAGAAATCCAGAAGATTAATACTACAGTTTCAATAAAGATAATCCATCGAAAGAGCACAGGAACAGAGCGAAAGGCCAAATAAGTGAGCTTGAAGACAAATCTCAATACTCCTCTGATAAAGGCACAATCATTAAAAAATAATTTAAAAGTCCCAAGAAGGCCAGAGAGGCAACAGCTAGGCGAATTGTAGGCTAGTCTGACGCAGCACAGTCAATATCAGCTCTACTTTCGCAGGACCAGCACTAGCTGCTGGCTGATGATGAGAAAGGTGGGGTCTTCCATTGTGTCCTACACCTCCTGGTGACTAGCCCCCACCCTTCCTCACTCAGTGGCCAGTTACACCCCGCCCAACCCTCCTCGCACAGTCCGCGCCTTGCCTGAAGTCAGAGTCGCCTCCTATGGGTCAGACAGCCCTGCGTGCACTGCTCCACTGCGGGAGATGCCTGAGCTCTGTCTCGTCAGCGCAGCATAAAGGGCAGGGCCAGACAAACAGCTTGTTGCCAGTCACCCTGTTGGGCAAGAACTCTTTCCATAACCACCGGGCCCTGTCCCAGCTGCCCTCTGGGCCTAAAAGAGTTTCTTTCCAGGAACAAACCAAGACAAAAGCCACCACATGAGCTTGTGTGAACTACTCCTGAATCAGGTGACTGCCCCCAGCTAACAGCTAGGTACGTAGGAACTCCATCTAAGATCCGGCTTCCTGTCCCTTCATCCCATGACCTCCTCGAATGGCCGAGAGTGCTGGTCCATACTGTGCACTTTGACCTTTATGCTTTCCTCTTCTCTGAGCCCTGCCCCTGCCCAGTGTTTTCCTTTTATTTAAAATACATTTTCAGATATAATTAGCGTATACTGTTCAATAGTTCGGTCATCTCAAGGACTATGCAATCATCTCTAGAACATTTTCTTGCTTCGTGTACCTATTGCTGTTGACACCCCATTTTCCCCTCATCCCCCCTCCGCGCCCCCATGTAGTTACTGCTGTCTTCATAGATTCACCCATCCTAACGTTCCCACACAGAAAACCATAAAAAAACAAAGACAAAAAGCAAAATAGGACCCAGCAGCAATGACCAAATAAAACCAAGAAAACACTTCAATCAAAAAGGAAAAAAAAAGAATATTTTAAAAGTAGAATAATTTCAAAATTGGTCAAAAGGGAGGTTTAATGACAAGGTATGACATTTGAGCCTTACCACAGCTGCTAAAATCCAATGCAATGCTCTTTGTGTGACATGAAGGATGGTCACTTTCCTAGAGCTGGTCAGTGGGAGTCACCAGAGACTCAGTCTACAGAGGGCCTTGCAGTTGTATTTTGGGCTTCCACTGTTAGACGTAGCATTTTGAAAACCGAGTGCTTAGACCTTAGGCTCTGGGATACCTGCTCCAGGTATGGATTTTATTATTCATAATCTTTGGATCATATAAACTGTTGTGCTTCCTCCACATTTACTTAGCTGACTCTTCAATTAGATGGCTGCTTGTTTTAAGATAGGCCTTTAAGACCTCAGGTTCTATTTTTTTTCTGGTCACTGGGCACCCTCTTCCTTCTTCACCACACTTTGCTATAGCAACCATATCTTCAGTGATCCTCTGAGGAGAGCCATGCCACACAAATTCATTATTCTAATATAAGGGCTATGATCTAGTAAGAGCTCCACATCCCTTCATCTATGGTTTGTGTGTGTACCTAGTTCACTCTAGAGACGTCATCATCATTTTATTGGAGTACATCATAGAGTTACATAAAGTAATTCTATTGACAGTAACATTGTTTGAGTCATGGTATAGAATTTAAAACACCGTTGGGAAAATGACTTTATGCATGTGTAGGACATCTTATTAGGAAACAATGCAAATTGTTAACTTGCACAACTTTAAATCTTTGGTGACTGGATAGTAGCGACATAAGCCACAAGGGTGGGCGATATGGCAGTGATTTCACTTACAAAGGCAGAACCATACCTGGTGGACGAAGAGAGCATGGAAATATGTCCATCCTGAGCCACCATTTGTTTGGCACTCTCAAACAAATGTCCTATGTCCAAACCAGACTAAAGTCCAGTGGCCACCAAATCCCTAACTTGGGGATGACAATCATCTGCTTCTCCCACTAGACTGTTTCAGCTTTAAGTCCCATGAAGCCTTTCAGTTCCTTAGCTCTGCAACAAATGAGTTTAAGGTAAAGTCCAGTTCCCTTCGCGGCATTTCCAATTCAGGTTCTTGTGGAGTGATTGATAAAGGGAGTCATGCCCCTTGAAAGGACATAGTCTATGGTCCAGTTGTCTATAGCACACTGGGTCACTGGGGGCTGATTAGAAACTAGGCCAGAAGTATTAAGTTAAGAACATACTATGAGGTGTATTTACCCCTGGGCTCTATATAAGTAATGCTAGGTGGTTTTTCTCAATGGTGGGGTGCCCCACCTGATTTACCCACCATTGGAAGTATAGGCATCTTCTCCAATACAGACATTCCCTTCTCTTGATCTGGGTTCCTAGTACGGTTCACTAACTCTTGTAGAAGTTTCTGTTGACTTGGCAGGACTGTAGAACACAACTAGATAGCAAGGATTGATTGGTCTTCTTCCTCTACCCACACCTGGGAAAGTGACCCCATCTAAGAGGGGCTGTTTGTATTGAGGTGATTTCTAAGATGTTCAAGTAAGGGGGTGACATATGGTTTATGGAAACCAGGCAGGTGCACCATCTTGCTGCCTGGGGGAATCTTTCCTTCGTTCGGTTTGTTTTAACCTTTGCTTTCTCTGATTTTCTCTCTTTGGTTCCAGTTTATTCTCTCTCTCTCTTTTTCCTCATCTCTTAATTCTTTGCTATTCTCTTTTTCTCCCCAGTTTTGCTTATTTTTTTAACTTCTTTTTATTATCTGAGATTTTACCACCACCTCCTTTTTTTAAGTTGGTAAGTTAGTTTTTCATGCTGTAGCTTCCCTGCCCCTTTATTTTTTAATTTTGCTGTTGTTTGTTTGCTTTGTCACGCCTCATAAAAATATTCACCATATCCACACAGTCTAGCAACACCTGTAACTCATACAGCGAACCTACCGAGCAAAGTCCACTAACTATACATGTACCTAATAGTTGATAGAAAGTAGACACCAGACAAACCTGCCCTTAATCACGCTACGTGAACAGCAAACAGAAACCAGTGCCCCATCTGCCACAAATCAGGCCTTTTTTTGTCGCACACTGTTAGTCAACCTTTTTCAGAACCTCTCAATAGAAACCTTGATTAACAGTCAGTCCTGGTGGAATTCACTACAAGTTGACATTTTCATCTGTTTGGGAAGCTGACGGATGTCTAGAACAAGATTTATCATCAATTGAAATTTCACCATTTTTGAAATGAGAAAACCACTGTACCCTTGAGTTTTTCCCACAGCGCTGTCCTTGTAAACTGTGTTCAACATCACAACAGTTTTCGTGGCATTTTTCCCAAGCAGGAAACAAAATTTCGCAGCTGCAGCTCTTAAATTGGCCCTCACAAAAAATGAAGTTCAAGTGAAATTGCTTTAATGAAAAAATTCACTGTGACCAGAAAGATCCTCTCCAGGATACACCACTGGGTGCACTAACTCAGAGTGAGTTGCTTGAGGCTCACCTTCCCAATCATGACTTCATGAGCCAGGTCTGTCCAGAGAGGAACTAATTTAAAAGGAATTTTAAAAATGGTATTTAGATTCTTTCAATGGATTGAGAGAATGACAAAGAAACCTGCAGGAAAAAAATAAAGGGAAACACAGAAAAAAAGAAGAATTCAGGAAATTACTATAATAATAAACTTATAAACAGCACAATCAGCCAAATAGGCAACCCCAACATGACAGTATGAGACATTAATACACCACTTTTATTGAAGAATAGACTAACTAGAGAGAAACTTTAAAAGGCACAAAAAACTAACCAACACAATCAACCAAACTGATCCAGACATATATAAAGCACTCCCAATACAATACACATTCTTTATCAGAGCACACGGAACATTCTCATGTTTGGCTGTAAAGCAAGCTTCAGTAAATTAAAAAAATGAGATATTACACAGATCTTCTCAGATCACAGTGCTATCTAATTAGAAATCAACAATTGGAAGATCAAGGAAAATAATAAAATATACAGAAATTGAATAACACCTGCTTAAAAACTACTGGGTAATCGGAGAAATTAAAAATGAAATAAAAATTTTCTTGAATCAAATGAATGAAAACACAACATACAAAACCTTTGGTACAAAACCTTTGGTACACACAAACCTTTGAGACACAAAAAGTGTCCAGAATTCATTTTATAACACTTAATACACACATCAGAAAAGAGGAAAGAGCATAAATCAACACCTTAAACCAATATTTTCAACAATTAAAAGGAAAACAGCAAAAGATTCCTCTAGCCACCAGAAAAAAATAATAGAGTAAGGACTTCCGGCAAGATGACAGCCTAGATAAATGAGTTGCACTGCTCCTGCCTATTAAAAAATGTGAATAAATAGATATGAAGGGGAAATCTGGAGCCCTGAATCTCTGAGGAAAGAAAGATAAGCAACTGAACACCTACAGAGAAAATTAAAGAGTGGAACCCACAAGAGGTCAAGGGGACCAGCAAATTCTCTGCTGGTCAACCACGAGCTGATCAACCCCTCCCCCATCACAGAGTAATCTCTTCCACCTGACGACAAGACACATGGGCCTTCTTGCACCCACACCCACCTGGTGAACAGATGAATGACGGGGCCTGCACCCAGTGCACTCAGTGGCTGGGTGCACCCTTCTCTCCACATTGTTAGGCCTTTGAGGGGTGGGCCAGGCAGGATAAGCACACAACACAGACCTAATGAAGAGGGCACTGAATCATCCCTGGATCTCCATGGCACCCGGTACCCGGAGGGGGCACTGGCCCACATATTCCCACACTCAGTGACAACTGAGGCGGTGATTCTCCAGTCAGCTCAGGGATTAGCCTCCACCCCCTGGAGTGCCCCTGGACTGACAGCAGCTGTACAGCTGGAGGACTGGCTCTCCTCCCCTTTCCCACCCCCTTTTCTTTGTTTCATTTTCAAAAACCACCATCACACCACAGGAAGGAGGAGCCATCCCTAATACCCACATGCTCTGGCAATCAAGAAGTCAGTTCTTTGAATGGGGGTGTTGATAAAATGCAGCCGTTAATTCTGGCTTTGGGTTTATTATTATTTTGTTTTTATCTCTTATTGTTTTGATAAGACTAGAGAACAAATCCACAGAAACGCATGTGTAAGAGAGAGTTTTATGTAAAAGATAAGTGTACATTAAGGAAGCATCCCAACCCAGTGCTACCCAAGCCCACAAGTCCAACATTAACCCGTATGTCCAACACCAATCCACAAAGTCCTGCTCAAACTCGAAAAACACACGCCATGATGCCGACTGCAGGAGGAAAGCTGAATCAGTGCATGTGTAAGCACCTCAGCGCTGGCAGGAGTCTCCACACGGCTGCTCCAGAACCTAGGGCTGAGTGTTAGAAAGGGTTCTCTAGAGAGCTAAAACCAGATTGCTGATTATTATATATATATATCACAAGAAATGAACTGTTAAATTATATACAGATAGATAGATAATACAAGAAATGAACAGTTAAATTATGAAGCAGTACAAATGGCTCAGTGCAACTCACTCCTGTGAGAGACACTGACCGCCAGGTAGTCCTCTGTAGAGAGAGCTAGGCTATCCCAGCACAGGCAGCAAATAGCAAGGCAGGTCACCAACTGTCAGCCAGGTCACCAACTGTAGTCCCCAGCTTCAGAGGTGTACATTCCAATTCTCTGGTGAGGCAAGTCTTAAAGGGACATCAAATTACAGCGACACAGTTCACAGGTTAGGTGTCCCACAGGTAGTATAGCTTGCAAATTGGAGTACAGAACAAGCAAGGCAGCTGCACACTGGTCTGATGATTAAAGAGCGAGAGACAAGAAAGGCAAGGCTCACTGAGCCATTTATCTCTCCACCCTTCAATTAATCCAGTCTTTATCGTCCAGGCTGGGAAAATAAACTAACTACCTCAGGCTGCACCGGAGTAGGCCCATGTGGCTTTTCCTCAGGGCTGTCTCACAGGAAGTGAGCCTTGGCATTGAGGCAAAGAACTAGCTAAGGCAGCCACACACTGGTCCGACCATCAGAGAACTCGAAAGGCGAGGCTCACCATGCCATTTATCTCTCCACCCTTCAACTAATCCCACATGTGTTTATAGGCTAGGTTGGCACAACAAACCTTAACTATCACCACCACTAACAAAGAGACACAGGGCACAAGAAGGGTGGAATGGTCCCTAATCTCCTACAACACCCCCCCCCCCATGGCTATTCCCTTATTATGTGCATCATGGGCGGGGCGGGGGGGGGGACCTTCCTAAGAGCACACTGTGACCAAGAAGAGAAAGCAGCGGCTGGTCCCAGCTTGAGTGTTTTCCTGCCTCTTGTTCTTTCTCTGTATGTGTGATTTCTGTTTGTATGCTCATCTGCTCATTTATTTGTTTGATTTTGCTTTGTTTTATTGTTCATTTCTCACTCCATTTGATGGAGTCAACTATCGCTACATGACCTAACCACCCTTGCACCTCTAACAGCTACAGACAGTGGGCCCAGGCCATCACCCACTCCATTACCATCTGATGAACACATATAAATAAACGCAGAAACAATACAATGCCTCAAAGACAACAGGCACTTTCAGTTCATACGAAAAATCAAAATGGGATGGTGAAGACAAATGACCAATATGAAAAGTCCAAAGATCTTTCTAGGGTAGAAAAGGCACTGGAACTACCAAGAAAAGATTACAGAAGAACAGTACCTCACTGAACAGTACCTCACTGAACAGTACCTCACTGAACAGTACTTCACTGAACAGTACTTCAGTGGAAAAAGGGAGCAGAGAAGTTATGGGGGCGGGGGACAGCGGAAGAGCTGAGGCAATCTGACGAATAAGTGAAAAATTAGAAATCATGAAAAAAACTTCAGCTGGAAGCCATAAGATTAGTACTGAAACATTAGAAATAGATAACACTTTGAAAACCAAAACCAGCAGAATAGAAGCAATACAATGCCAAGTTAGTGAGTTTGAAGAAAAATCTCTGGATATCAATTTAGGGGAACAATCACTCCATGAAGAGAACAACAACAACAAATTAAAGACGGTCCAAGAATGATGCGGTGCACTATCAAGAGGAGTAACACAATGCCTGATAGGGATTCTAGAACAGGAAAAGACAAACAACAACAACAACAACAAAAAAGGCCAGAGAAAACAGTCTCAGAGCTCCTTAGCATTGTGAAAGAGGAGAAAATAACTGAAAGAACCCAAACAGGATAGACTAAAATATAAAATCACAATGACATATTATAATCAAACATTATATATATATATCAAGGAAAGAATCCTGAGAGTGGTTGGCTAACAAATAGAAATTACCTACAAAAGGGAGATTTCTCTGCAGAAATCATTCTGGCAAGAACACAGTGAAATGATAGATATAAAACTCTGAAGGAAAAAATGTCAACCAAGAAAGAATGTTATATATAGCTTAATTATCCCTCAAATGCAAGGGGAAAATAAGAGCATTTCCAGAAACAGAGACATTAAAGAAGGGCTTGCGATTATTAGCCCTTAGAAAGATGCACATCAAAATGAGATAACAGCTCACCCCAGCATTAATAGCAAAATTCATAAAAACCTAACAAATACTGGTGTGGAGAGACTGGAACCTTCCTATATTGGTCGTGGGGCTGTAAAGTGGTGTAAGCACTGAGCAAAGCAGTTGGGAACTTCCTCATAATGCCGGGAATGGGAATATCCATGAACCGGCATTCCCTCTCCTTTGTATGTATCCTAGAGAAATAAAAGCAGGGACACAAATAAATGTTCGCAGTAGCACTATTGCTATCCAAATTCATCACAGTACTATTCGGAGTAGTAAAAGATGCAAACAATTTGTCTTAGTCCAGGTGGACTAGAGAAACAAATTCATACACACTCATATATGTATAAGAAAGAGCTTTATATAAAAGAGCAATTGCATATTGAGAAAACATCCCAGGCCAGTCCAGATCAAGTCTGTAAATCCAATATTAGCCCATATGTCCAATACCAGTCTGTCAGGGGAAGCCAGCCCCTAACACATCATTTAGGGTCCGACAGGCACAATTGTATAGCGATCATAAGTAAAGATCATAGTAAAGTTATAGAGAGCATGAGAGACAGAAGAGAAATATTGAAATAAATGGAGTCAGACACAATTCATGGTAGCATGCTCACCTCAGCCCCGCTTGGTGGTCCACGTGGAGGAAGAGAGAGAGAGTCTTTAATGCTTGCCCAGGCTTTTTATATTTCCGGGGACATGCAAGCCCCCTGATTACAGGTGAGGACAAACATCACAGGAAGGGGTTGTGCTATAGGTAATACAGTAATGAGGGGGTGGTCTAGGGAAATATACACAATAGGAAGAGGAGGGACATGGGGTATACAAATGGCAAGATGGGCGGATCCTAGATACAGGATGGCAACTTAACCTTGGATGTCACAGAGCCAGTTTTGCCTGTGCCCTGGCTCAACTGATAGAGACCATTATTGGTAGAGTATGAACACTTGGTCACAGGCCTCAGGGAGAAATAGTTTATTGTCCCCAGCAGCAGGGAGCAAGGCCTACCCTGTAGTCTGGTGACTAACTGCCCTCAGGGAGGATGTCTGTAAGCATCTGACCTCCCCCCACAAGTCCTCCTTTTGTTTTATATATAAAATTCAAAAGCCACATGGGCGATATGGTTATTTTCTATACATTAAAAGCTGTCAAGGCAAATCTTCATGATTCAATTAGTATAGCCCAAAATTCAGGCTTATAGCAAACATTTTGAATCCAGGCATGGAGGATAAAGTCCCCCATGTCCATCTGCTATTGGAGGAAGGCATGAGAGGGGCTGGATGCCACGGCGGGAAGAAAATAGAGCCAAATAGGAATGGCTCTATCATTTTTTTGCCGACCTTCTTCATATGTTACCTTCCCCTTCTCCCGGGTTTACATGTGTCTGTCTTCTAGCCAGTAATTTCCTTTCCCTTCATCTCCCACCTGGGTAACCATCAAAAATTGTTTCTTTTTCTGTGAAAACCTTTTCTTGATGTTTTACAGTAGTGACTCATATAATTTTTATTCTTTTCTGATTGACTAATTTCATTCAGCATAATGTCCTCCAAGTTCATCCATGCTATGAGGTGCTTCCCAGATTCATTGTTATTCGTTAAAATTCAATAATATTCAATGGTTTGTATTCACCATAGTTTATACATTCTCCCATTAATGGGCAATTAGTTTGTGCGGCAGTTACATAATATACTGTCAACTTGAGTGAAGGGGTGGAGTCTAGCCTGTCAATCAGGTCATAGTCAATGAAGCCTCTGTGTGGGCATGGCCTTCTCCTGAGGATTCTGGGAACTCCTGTCTTCCTCCCTGGAGGTGGGGCACAGACTTTCTCTGTAAGACATTCCTGTTGACAAGCCACATGGAGCCATGCTGATGGAGCCCAAGCCCTGGAGTTGGAGGAGCCACGTGGAGCCCCACACCAACTCTGAGATGCTTCCATCACCACTGGATCCACAAGACTTTCCACCCACTGGCCTGTGATCTTCCTGCATTTGGCATCATTGCATGTGCTGCGTGAGTCTGTTAGTCTAATCAATCCTTTAAGATTAAAAGAAAAGAAATAGCAGCATTTATTCAGGGAGAAAGTATAGTGCACTAGGAATGAAGGAAACATGACAACAGGACACGAGGAGGGAGGAGGGTAAGTGTTGTGCCACTGGGGGGATTGCAGTCAGTGACGTGAAACAAAATGTGCATGACTTGTTGACTGATCGACTGGTTATCTGCCCTGTAAAGACTTCACCTAGCTCACACTAAAAAGCTTTCTTAAAAATTCGTTCAGGACCATGAGAAATAAAGATAGTCCAAGGAAACTTTCTAGAGGAATTATAGAGATGTGCCAGCGTGATACAGGGAGTGATGGACAGGGATACAGGGAGCCTGGGAAAGTGTTGTAAAGGGTATCAGTGGGATTATTGACAAAATGCGGAGATAGACTGTATATTACTAGAAAAATTTTACACTAAAATTTCTCAATCTGTGTATCGTTCTGTGGTTAAGAGAATACCTTAGTCTTGGGAGAACACAAGAAAGGTTTCGTACAGGATATTAGTGCTGTGTTCTATTCTCAGTGCTCCAGAGCATCATTTTATATCTAATGTATATAGAGTGGTAACAATGGAATATGTACATGGTACGTACAAAGTATACATATATGGCATATTCACAACGTGTCCAAAAGTTCATGGAAAATGGAATTAAAAGTTAATGGAATTTTAAGTGGGCTTTTTTAAACCTCCTCTTTCATTGTGGTGCTGTTGATAGGCATTGGACTGCTAACAGCAAGGTTGCTGGTTCAAAGTCACCAGCCTCTCTCCCTCTCCAGAGGGAGAAGGGTAGGGCTTTCTGCTCCATAAAGATTTACAACCTCAAAAACCTTAGATAAGTAGTGCATTGTGAGTCAGAATGGACTCTGGCAGTGGGTTTCTATAAAGTGTCTATAATCTCAAAGTCAGAGGGGAAATACGCATTGAAATGTTAATGACTGGTGCATCTAGGTGAAGGAATGGAAGTTTGGTTTTGTTTTCATGCTTACACATTTTCTGCTGGGTTTGAAATAATTTCAGAAGAGAAATCTTTAAAACATTCCAGGGTTTCACAGGGTGGGTACACACTGATGGTCTCACCTCCTCCGAGTCCTCATTACTCAATCGGATCATCTTCTCCAGTACTCAAATGGGATTTTGCATCCTGCTTCCTTCAACCCTCAGACACCCCCTCAGCCTCCCAAAAAACATTCTATCGCGACTACCTCCCCATGTTGTAAACTTTCCTAAAATCAATGACTTTTTATGGCTTCTAGCATTCTGCTCATGATGTCGTTAGCCATTGCCCTGTGTTGGAGCTTTTGCGTCCTCCTGGGAAAGTGTAAATAAGCCTGCAGTGAACAGTTTCACGGGTGCCTGAGTGTGTCTTTGGACAGATTTCCAGGAGGGGAGAGCGAGGCGGAGATTGCTGGCTTTCAAAGGCACCGGGCAGGTCCCTATGAGCGCTCCTGCACTCGGTCCGGAAAGGCTGCGCCAATGAGCATGCTCACGGGGTGGGGCCCCTGCTGCACCCTGCCTGACAGCCTGGAATCTTCCCTGGCCAAATTCAGGTGTCCAGCAGAGCTCAGTGTTTTTATACGTGGTTTCTTGGTAACTGGTATGTCCATTTTGGTCTTTCCCTTCTGCGGTTCGCTTGTGTCCCTGGCCCATATTTTGTCTAGTTGTCTCAGTGTTTTTGTATTGAATTGTATTGGTTATGAAGGATCAGATGAGTTTAAAGGGTCACAATCCATATGCGCACCCACAGACGACTGTTGCCAAAGGAGTGTCCGCCCCTTTAAACAGTCCTCGGGCCCATAAACTTAGGCCAGTTCAGCCCAGACCAAAACTCAACTCAACTCCCAAGGGAGATTTTGCAACTCCCTTTGGAGAGCCGTGTTCCAGTGTCACCCGGCTGAGACTGGTATCCCAGCAAGCTATTCTCAGTCTATTGTGGGTCAGGGCTTCTCCGAACCCGAGAAAAGCGGCAGGAGCTTTGTCCCTGAGGAACGAGCCGTGGGTCCTGGCCGGTGTCACCACTCCTTGCTTCCACAGGGAGGGGGCAGGAGGAACTGGAGGTGGGGCTCTGTGTCTCTGGGCTAAGAGGAGCTTCTAGCCAGGTAAGGCTGGGTCTCCATTTGTCTTCCGCCCACCCTGCTCCATGTTCTCAAGTGACTCCATTAGGGAGGGGCCCTGTGCCACCACTCTGCCTCCTTATACTGCCTGGGTGCTGGGGAGCACAATCCCAGGCTCCTCTAGTCTGTGCAAGGGAAGCTGGGAAGTGGGTTTCAAATTAGGGTGAGTCACCTCTCTCCCCTAAATTAGAATGATTGAGGGCCTTGCAGGGACCACACCTGTAGTGGCTGCCCGGCCCAGTGTTAAACATCTCTCAGCATCTGAGGAAGTGGTCGACAGGTTACAGTCAGCATCTTGGCCTGACCTCGGGCACCGCCCAGCACTGCTGACCATGGTCCAGGAAAGTCAAGGATGCCTCTCCTACCATTGATTACATCACTCTTTTATACACACGCAGCCATCTGGAGGATGCTCACCTGCTTTCCTTGTCCTCATCTCTGACAGAAGGGGAAGGAAGGGATGGACAGCCGAGGAAATATCTCTGGAGATGGGGCCGCTAAAGGACAGGAAAGGAGTCACTGTTGGACCCCATCCAGCCATGAGCTTCCTGCTCAGGGATCCTAGGAGGCACGTTCTACCAGTCCGTGTGGCACCACAGACTCCTTGTTAGCCCCGGGGTAGAGATGAAACAGAGAACGCGAGGGTATGCTGACAGTGGGAGCACCAGGGGGCCCTTGCTAACCGCCTTCACAGGTCAGAGGCACCGAGACTTTCCCTCTAGCGTGTCCAGCCTCCTCTCGGGCTCTTGTGTAAGAGCATCTAATAATTTCAGGTTAGGCTGGAGAATGGGGGATGCAGTACCGCTGTGTAGTATATCCATGCCTTTTATTCCCTGGTCCCTGGAAGAAACGAAGCAGATTCCAGCTAGCACCAGCAGCAGCCTCTTTCTGCACCTCAGTGGCTCCACCTGTGGGCAGGTCTTCACGGTCACATATTCTCCTTACTCTATTGTTGAGCCAGGAGATAGGGAGAGCAACTTCATGATGGTTGGTTGACATATAAGAGGTGTCATCCCTTGCTTCCTTGGGCTCATGGTTAACAGCAGTGTGCACAAGGTTGGCCTTCAGGGAACGTGTGTGTGTGTGTGTGTGTGTGTGTGTGTGTGTGAGAGAGAGAGAGAGAGAGAGAGAGAGAGAGAGAGAGAGAGAGAGAGAGAGAGAATGAATGTGTCAGGGAAGGGAAGGATAAGAAATGGGCTGATGAGGGGTTTCAAATGTCTTGGGCCATAAGGGATGGACATGGGAGATCTTGAACTAAGGAGGTAGGAAGGAGGCGCTAGTACAAGCTGATCTCTGGGAAAGCTAGGAATAATTTGGGGTCTGAGATAGTTAAACTTTATTATGCCAACCTAGTCGATAAACACATGCTTATCATGGGTTAGTTGAAGTGGGGAGAGATAAATGGCTCCATGAGCTTCGCCTTTCGAGTTCTCTGGTATCTTGCTTTATGATGGTCAGACCAGGGTGCACCTGCTTTAACCAGTTCCCTGCTTCAGCTGGCAAGGCTCACTTCCTGCAAGACATCCCTGAGAAGCCACATAGACCTACCCTGATGCAGCCCTGGGTGCTGGAGCAGCTATATGGAGACCCCTGCCAGCACTGAGATACTTACATATTCACTGATTCAGCTTTCCTCCTGCAATTGACATCATTGTGTGTGTGTGTTGTGAGATGGAGGAGGACTTTGTGGATAAATTTCAGACATATGAGCTAATGTTGGATTTAAGGGCTTGGGCAACACTTGGTTGGGATGCTTTCTTGATGTGCACTTACCCTTTAAATAAAACTCACTCTTATACATGAGTTTCTGTGGATTTGTTTCTCTAAAGTACCCGGACTAACACAGGGTCATTAAAGAATTTTCTGAATAACCCCAGAACAACCTGGTTAACTGACTAATTCCCTCCTTGAAATATTGACCTTGCATCTTACAAATTATTCATAGCCAGAGGGCCATTATGAGTCAGAATTGACCTGAAAGTTGGCTTGTTTTATTTTTGGTTTTAAACTTCAAAATTATTTGCAACCTATAGACCGAGATACACAAAGTGTCTAAAGCTATTCTGTATAAACTCCCTGCAATAATGATCTTTAAAGTAAAACAACAACAATGAAACTTACTAAAACACTCTTTAAATGTAAAACAAAACAAAGCAAAACAAGCAAATGAAACCCTCCCTGTAAATCAATAAGAACAAATACACAAAGAAAAGAGCGATTTGGAAAAGGACAGGAGATGACAATGAACAGAAGAGGCACTAACATTGGGCAAATCCGTGATCATCAAAATCCCAAGTCACAGAGACTAGAAACACAATTACGTGGGTGTGCCTTCTGCCTATCTAGCTGGCATGAACTTAATAGGGAATGCCTGGCATTGCAGGATTTGAGGAGAGAGGCCCTTCCAGGCTTTGTGGGTGGCAGTGTAATTTGGTACAATCCCTTTTGACCATCAAGTTGGCAATACCTTTCAAATTGTGAAATTGTACAAATGCCTTTCCTTTGATCCACAAATCCTGCCTTAAGGAATGTATTAGTCTAGGTTGACTAGAGAAGCAAATTCATGGACACTCGTGTGGATAAGAAAGACCTTCATATCAAAGAGTAATTGTATATTAAGAAAACATCCCAGCCCAGTCCAGACCAAGTCCATAAGTTCTATATTAGTCCATATGCCCAGTACCAGTTCATAAATTCCTCATCAGACTCATGTAACACATGCAATGGTAGATCACAGGCCAGAGGGTGGAAAGTCTTGTGGATCCAGTGGTGGTGGAAGCATCTCAGCACTGGCATGGGTCTCTACATGGCTCCTCCAGCTCCAGGGCTCTGGTTCCATTAGCATAGCTCCATGTAGCTTGTCAGCAGGAAGATGAAGCAGAGAGAGTGTGTTTCCTGCCTCTAGGGAGGAAGACAGGAGTTCCCAGAATCCTCAGGAGAAGGCCATGCCCATGCAGAGGCCTCGTTGACTATGGCCTGATTGGCAGGCTAGACTCCACTCTTTCGATCAAGTTGATAGTAGGTTATGTAACTGCCGCAAGGAATTATTTCAACAGGAATTTCTGCTCCAGTGTGCTAAGAGTTCTGCATAAGGTTTTCATCTCAGCATTGTGTGTGCTATTGACAAACTGGTAATGACTCCAATTTCTGTCAAAAGAGGACAATGAAGATATGTACTGTCATCCTATGGAAAACTGCCCAACAGTTAAGATCAATGAGGTGGACACACCTGTGGTGTCTCCCTGGAAAGAGGATGTTGAATGGAAAACGACAAATGTAGAATGAGAAGTAGAGGTAGAATGATTATCTAATGAAACATGGCTTCTTGTCTTGGCTCCTTGGGAAAATGTTTTGAGAGATTGTCCCCCACTCCCCACCCCACCCCCACCCACCCCTGAAACCCTGAGGTGTTACCTTTGCTCTGGTTTTCTTTCCCAGAGGATTTGCTATTTTCATCCAGGTTGACTGGTATTTCCTAGGTAAACTATAAACAACTGTGGTTGTTTATATATTGGTCTTAGGTGCTTCCCCTCTGCCCAAGGTGATTGGCATGCACCTTGCTGGGATTGGTTAATAGTCCATGCAAATACAGAGAACTTACTCAAAGAAACCAAAAACCAAACTCACTGTCATCCACTAGATTCTGCCTCCTAGCAGCCTAACAGAACAGGACAGAGCTGTCCCTGCTGGCTTCCGAGGTTGGAAATCTTCACCAGAGGACAAAGTCTCCTCTTTACTCTCAGGAGCCACTGGTGGTTTCAAACTGCTGACCTTGTGGTTACAACCCCACCTGTCCTCTGCTGCCCCACAGAGGTGTGTAGCCTATGCAGAGGAAATTGGTCAGTAGCCCCCCTGGAAGGGCTATACTTTGAAACTGACAAGGAGTTTTGCGTAGGCAGTGCCTGGGCTTTGCATGAATTCTGTTCCTGAGTCTGCACAGTAAGGTATGGTTTGTATCTCACATCAGTTAGTCAAGAGTGTGTCTTCGTATGTGTAGTGTACCTTTCCGTGCATGAAAAACAGCAAAGATCCGGCTCCAGACAGACTAAAACCTTTAGGGCATGTTAGTAGAGTAGTCGTAATCTTTAATGTACATCGTGAAATGGTGCCCATCGGTTATTCTGAACCATGGTTTGGATCTTGAATTCCAAATGTACTAGGGATTGTTTGTAATCACTATAGGGAATGTCCACGAATTGGATGCTTGAAACCCAGAGACTGCTGTGACCAGCACCACAGAGGTGTTTGCTGCAGGGAAAGCTGAGAGAAGAAACCGAAGGAAGCACGGGAGAGAGGAGAAACGGGCGAGGAGCCTTCTAAAGGAGCTGCGACTCGGGCTAAGGCTTTTAACTCTGAAGGCGGCGAGGGTCTCTGATGGGGCGCAGTGGCCGAGCTGGGAACAAAAACAGCTGCGCCAAGGGGAGCTTGTCGTGAGGGAGCTGCGAAGCCTCCAGGGTGGGTGGAACTGAGACAGCTGTCGTGTTCCAAAAAAGGGAAATTGTCCGCACACTTCCTGACCCTGACCCTGAGTTGAAATAAACCACTTAACTGTAAGTAGGATCTGCGGGTCACAGCGGAATGTCAGTCTTTTGTGCCTGACCTCTTTTGCCCAACCTCATGCTTGGGAAATTCATCTACAGTGCTCTGTGTAGCAGTGGGTGATTCGTTTCTACTGAAACAGAGTGCTCCACTGTGCAAACACCGTGATTGATTCATCCATTCACTTATGGGTGATCTTGGGGGTGCCCAGGTTTCCATTATTTGGCTACTGCTGCTTTAGTACTTTGATTCATTTTCTAATTTTTTTCAATTTGATGGAAATTGTAGAACTCTCAGAGGAACAGATGGGACCGTGCGTCTTACCCTCTTTTCCCTTGTCATGTGTAGTGCCTGTTCACGCTTTGCCTCTATGCCCGGAAGTGAGATTCTCCATTGTTTAAGGCAGGCCTGGCGCCCAAAGCTGGCATGGATGTCTCAGAGATGGGGACCATCAGCAGTGGGGTGCTCACAAGTATGGATGAGCAGGACTAGATGCCCCTGCTGGAGTGTGGGGGTGGGAAAAATAACTGCTTTGTGACTTAGCACCCCAACCCTGCGGTGACATTGACACCAGTTGGAAATTGTATCCAGCTGCAAGTAGTGGAGACTTGGGAAAGAGTGACTTAATTTATTTTTGCAGGTAAAAAAAGCCAGGGCTTCCTAGAACAGACGTCACCAGAAGCCCACCCTCTCGCAGAGTTTCTGCTCTGCCATCCTCAAGGTCACAGAAAGACTACTGAAGTGCCAGCCATCATGTCTGTATTCCACCAGGGGAATCGCGAAGGAAGATGTACAGGATACACACTGGCCTTTTGTTATTATTTTTGGAGCCTTTCTGGAAGTCTTTCCCAACAATCTCTGTTTATATCTCACTATCAATTCCAGCTTGTCAGGGAAGCTAGTCAATGCCAGCTGTGGACGGCCTTAAATAAAATCCAAGCGATGTTACTCAGAGAGAAAGGCAGACTAGACAGTGGGCAGACAGCAAGTACTCCTGCTCAACATTCAATCCTGGTTTTGTACTGTGTTTGGGAAACCAAACAAGCAAACTTACCACTACGAACTCATAGTTACTGAGATATTTAGTTTATTGTGCCAACCTGGCTGCTAAACACAGGTGGGGCTAATTAAAGGGTGGAAGGATAAATGGCTCAGTGAGCCTCACCTTTCTAGTTCTCGGGTCTCTTGCTTTGTGATGGTCGGACCAGGGTACAGCCGCCTTAGCCAGTTCCCTGTTTCAGCTGGCAAGGCTCACTTCCTGCAAGATATCCCCAAGGAGAAGTCACATGGACCTACCCTGATGCAGCCCTGGGTACTGGAGCAGCTGCGTGGAGACTCCTGCCAGTACTGAGATGCTTACACGTTCACTGATTCAACTTTCCTCCTGCAGTCGGCATCATTGCGTGTGTTTTGTGAGATGGAGGAGGACTTTGTGGACTGGTGTTGGACATATGGGATAATGTTGGACTTGTGGGCTTGGGTAGCACTGGGTTGGGATGTTTTCTTGATGTGTACTTAACCTTTATATCAAACTCTCTCTTATACATGAGTTTCTGTGGATTTGTTTCTCTAAAGTGCCCAGACTCACACAGTGAGAACAGGGCAGAACTGCCCCTGTGGGTCCCCTGTGGGTCCCCAAGTGTAACTATTCACTTGATCTTAGCCAAAAGGCCAAGAAGCAATGGGACTGTAATTCCCTATGGGAGTAGAAAGTCTAATCTCTGGTATATAAAAAGGCAAAAGCCAAACCCACTGCCATGAGGTCAAACCTGACTCAGTGGCTCGAAAGGCAGAGGAGAGCTGCTCCTTAGCAAGATTGAGATGGCAAGTCTTCACCTGAGCAGGCTGCCTTAACTTTCTCTCGTAAAGCGGTTGGTGGATTTGAACCACCGCCCTTGTGGTCAGCTGTCCAATGCTTCACCCACGGTGCTGCCATGACTTCTTACCGAGGAACAAACCCACTGACACTGAGTAGATTCCAACCATCGTGATGTATGTGGGGTTTCTGAGAGTGTAAACCTTTACAGGAGCACACAGCCTCATCTTTCGCCCTGGAAGCAGTCAGTA
Source organism: Tenrec ecaudatus (assembly GCF_050624435.1). Taxonomy (NCBI): domain Eukaryota; kingdom Metazoa; phylum Chordata; class Mammalia; order Afrosoricida; family Tenrecidae; genus Tenrec; species Tenrec ecaudatus. The sequence goes on along the minus strand of NC_134539.1, from coordinate 87,335,841 downwards.
GGTTTGACCTGCTGACCCTGTGGTTAGCATCCTGATGCCTAATTTTAGCAATGGATAAAAGCAAGCAAGCATCATTTCTGAAACAAAATGCTTTCAAGAGGGGTTTTGTTGGTATTACTAGTTCTTCTCCTCCTTTAGAGATGTACAACATGCTTTTGGGAAAGGATACGCAGGAATTCAGTTTCCATCTATAGAGGAAGGAACCAGGACCCAAACCTCACCTCAGGTACAAAATCAGACTCAAGGTGGCTCAAGGACCTATGTATAAAACATAGAGCTATGAAGATCACCAATAAGAAATTAGGAACAGACTTAAGGACCCTATTGCTGGGCAAAGGGCATTATATTCCTATATCGCTGGGCATTGTATTCATCAAATATAATGAAGGAAACACACACACACAGCTGATGACAAAATAGGTGACCGGGACCTTCTTAAAATAAGACACCTGTATCCAAAAACCTCATCAAAAGAATAAAAAGAGAACTTATGAGGTGGGTGAAAAAAAAAACTTTGACAATGACACAATGGACAAGGGACTGATCTCTAAAATCTATAGAAAACTGCAACACCTCAGTAAGAAAGAGGCAAATAACCCAACTAAGGAGTGGGCAAAAGACCTGAACAGACGGTTTGCCGAAGATGACATCCCAATGGCCCACAAACATATGGAGAAGCGCTCAGGGCCACCAGCTGCCTGGGAGATGCAAACCAAGGCAAGCAAATATACCACCCTAACCCAACCATGACCGCCAATCAAAGCAAACAGACAATAACAAATGCTGGGAGAGGGTGTGGAGAGGTAGGAACCGTCAGACAGGACTCACCAAGCCAAGCTCACTGTCATAAGGTGATCCAAACTCAGCATGACCTTACAGGACAATGTAGAACTGCTCCTGTGGGTTTCTGAGATGGTTAGTCTTTACAGGAGTAAAGACGTGCCTCACCCCCCCTCATCCCCCACCAGAGAAGCAGCTGGTCGTTACAAAGTGCTGGCCTTTCAGGTGGCAGCCAAACATGTAAGCACTGCACCACCAGGGCTCCTGCGACATACACTACTCATGGGACACAGGGAGTTGGCATTGACTGGATGGTAGTGAGTTTGTTTACTTGTTTGAGTGGGACCTCAAGTATGCACAACCACTGTAGAAATGCTATGGCCCACCACAAACAACTGGGAATAAAAATTCCACGTGACTCAGTTATCCCTTGTTGGGGATAGCTCCCAAAGAAACAGCCTGAACAGACATATGCCCACCCAGATGCATCCCAGCACTGTTCACAGCAGCAAAAAGGCGGAAACAACCCCAAGGTCCACCAGTAGAAGAACCGGTGAAGAAGCTCTGGTGCGTGCACGCGCTGGAAGCCTGCGCGTCCCCGAGAACCGCGAGGAAACCACGAAACACCTCATGGCATCGATGGGCCTGGGGCATGTTACTTTTCAGTGAAATTCACCAATCACAAAAGGATAAATGGTAGATGAGACTTCTGTTACAAGGGGGTAAAAACCTAGATACAGATTTCCATACCGAAGGGAACAGACTAGACACTGTGTGTGGGAGGGCGGCAGAGGATAAATGAAGGAAGACAAAGCAATGGGCCTAAACTCTTAGCAGGTGTCAAGTTGGAAGACAGGGAGAAGAGAAATCAGAGTGGGTAAAGAGTCAACTATTGGGGTGGGGGCTAGGAGTTTAAACTGTTGAATAAAATATTGGTGATCTGAAGTGTAAACCTCTACCTAATTTATAATAATCTATGTGTATATGTTTAATAGATGAAATTACAGCCTACTAATCGCATGTGCTTTATAAGATAGAGATGGTTACATGACAATGTCAGGTGATCTCAAGTTCTGTGCAGACATGTGTCCGCATGGATCATAGGTAATTCCTTAAGAAACCAAATATATAAACACTCTCAGATGAGTGTGTAGTTATTATAAAGAGCACCAACTGCTTTGTGTGTGCAGTGATTTAAGAAGAAAGTGTTTCTGGGGACAGGGAGGGAGTGGAGCAGACTGGGAAGGAGCAGAAGCGAACAGGGTAGAGGCACTGACAGCAAGGGCAAGTATTCAAGGTAAGATTTCCAGAGAAGCCCTGGCCACAGGCTGATCCATGTGGGACCTCTGGGAGGTGGAGATTGTTGGCTCCAGGCCAGGGAGCTGAGCTTCCATGGAGCAGGTTTGGGCTCAAGGCTCTGGAGAAAGTTGCTGGTGTAGGCTGCTGGGGAATAAACCTGCAGACGCTGTGGGGAGGGTGCGCAGATCCGACACAAGAATCCAGGGGGCATCTGGGCTGAGCATCAATGGAGTCCTGTTGCATCGTGCACCTAATTTACACCATGACACCCCTGAGAGGTTGACACTCTTCATCTCCACTTTACAGATGGGGAAAGAGAAGCTCAAGGAAGAAGAGTCACTCATTCAAGTGGGAGTCTAACCCAGCTCTCACTCAATTTGTGGCCACAGCCAAGTCCACAGGTGTGTTTGGAGCCCCAGTCTCCAGGTCTCCCTGTAGGACGAGGCTCATCCCTGTGAGTGTGGCTTTGTGGGCATCTCCAGAAAGCAGGCACCCAAGTGTAGCCAGGATGGGTGGGTTTTTATACTCGGGCCCCTGAAGGATGCACTAACTGCAAAGCATTGGGGTGAGTTTAAGCAGAGGGGGTCCCATGAGTAGATGGACTGGAGCTGTCTGTGGTTTGACCCTTAGTTTATCCAAGGTGGGACTGGGTTCTCCTTGGGTGAAGAGGCGACCTGTTGGGCTGACACTGGAAAAGACTTGGGGTGGTAGTTATGTAATGTCGTGTCAACTTGAAGTGTAGGGGTGGAGTCTAGCCTTTCGATCAGGCCACAGCCTGATGGTGCCGCCTTTAAGGAGGATCCTGGGCACCTCCCCCTGTATCTGTCTTCAACTTCCTGCTGGCGAGCCTCTCAGAGACCTGCCAGAGACCCCCACAAGCCCTGTGACGTGGCCACCGCCATTTGGACCCACTGGCCTGTGATCTTCCTGCAGGCTGCATCATGCATGCGGCTGTGTGAGTCTGAAGAGGGATTTATGGGCTTAGGGACTCAGTTGGACTGGGCTGGGATGTTTTCTTGATGTATAACGGCCTCTTGATATACCGCTCCTTCTTACACCAATAAGAATGTCACTGGATTTGTTTCTCTAGTCAACCCGGACAAACACACTTGGAGAACAGAGGCTCAGGAGGAGGCCTCTTGTGTCTTGTGCACACTTACAGAGTTTAGGAATTTAACCACTGTGTGGCCTGGGGCAATTTTAATTTCTTGTAGGCTTAGATTCCTTCCTGAAAAAATAAGAGACGATCCCATAGAGTGGCTGTAAGGGTTAAATGAGTTATAACTACCACCATCACCCCTGCCCCCCCCCACTTCCCTCCACTCCCCACCAGACCGGAAGGGGACTCCTGGAGCAGTGGTGCCGCCAGGTGGTACTGAGAGGGCTGCTGGCGACCTTTGTGAGACTGGAGATGGATGGGTTGTGCTGCAGCCCCTGCCTGGGAGGAAGCCGGCTCTGTGTGGATAGAAGAAGCACAAGGAAGGTGTTCTTGGAGATCAAGCCCCACTGAACAAGGCGTCCCAAGGGTACGGAAGAGAAGGGATCCGTTTGAGTTCTGAAGTCCAGGTTCTGAAGTCAGAGGGTCCCATGCAGCCATTCTTGCCCCCGAGCACTGGGCAACTGCTTAATGTCGGGCCTTCTGAGAAGTGGGGTGGAACAGAGACTCCCAGATTCCTGGGAATCGTGCATGCTCGGCTCTGTGCCAGGCACAGTGCGAGGACCTCTAGGCTCAGCAGCTCCAGCAGACTTCCAAGATGCAGGAGCGCGGGGAGGCTCTGTTATTGCTCGAGGCCACCCAGATCGTAAGTGACGAGAATAGATGCCCTGGGCGCTTGCCCGCGAGCGACCCTGCTCACCGCACCTTCATGGGCTTGGTCAGCTTCAAGGGCAGATGGTCCAAACTGGGTGTGTTGGAGAGCAACTGCCTCCAGAAACAGCTCTCTGCCCTCAATGGACGTGGGATTGGCAGACAAGATTCCCAGCTCCCTGGAAGCAGTGACAATCCTATCGGATCCACACAGCAGGCGGGGCCAGCAGTGCAGTATCGAGCTGTCCCCTGTCCATGCCTTGCTATTTCCGACTGCTGCACTCCAGACCGACGCCGGCACAGGAAGTCCTGACATCATCCTCCTGTCATCAGTGCACAAGCATCCTCTGCTCCCAGCCCAGCTGGCAGCCTCAAAGCACTGCCGTGTCCCGGGGAGTACGGCTTTATAAAGATGGCGGGTGCATGCTTTCAAGGGTCAGGAGTGACAAGGTGCCAAAGTGAAAGGATTCTTTGTCTTACTTTTTTTTTTTCCAATCTCCCCTGAGGTGGAACATTCTGATGAAGAATGACGGGGATGGGTGGATGAGTCTGTTTTGAAAACCTGCCTTCATGTGAAAATGGAGGTCATTGGACTTTGGGGGGAACCCCTGGCTTAGTGGGTGTCCAATGGAAAGGGACCCAGAATCACCATATAGTTAGTACCTCGATAGTCCTCTGGGTCCCCACTTAGCTCTAGCCCCAATCCATGAACTGTTAGTTCTGATCACATGGCCCTGCTTGATACTCATCTTCATGAAATGATCACTGAAGATAAGGTGCTACAGCAAAGGGTGGTGAAGAGAGCAGATGGTGCCCGGCTACCGGCTATCAATCGGAATAGTGTCTGGGGTTTTAAAGGCTTATATTGAAACAAGCAGCCATTTAAGCAAGGAATCAACTAACTCCACACAGAAGAAGCACACCAGCTTGTGTGATCCAAAGATGACAATAACAACATTTGAATATGGCGAAGGTAAAAGTATCAGAGCTAAAATTATGAACACCAATTGGTAGAAGGCTGTGGAGGACAGTGGGAGCTCAGAATCCATCTGCAGAGCATCGAGTCAGATAAAGTCTCTAGCAGATCACCTCTAGCCCCAGGCAAGGGCCTCAAACAGCTTTGCTAGCAGACAGAGAGATCTTTGTAACCATGATTATACTGGATCAAACTTGACACTTGGTCAGTTGACCTCCCTCTTGACCCAACCGGAACTTGATCTAGGTACAAGTATTTCTTGCTTGTACCATGACAAAAATTTCATCCCTGCCCTTTATAATATAGATGATGGTCTTTTCTTTCTTACTCTTATTTGTATTTTTATCTTTATATATTATTTAATCCTTGCCATTGTACTGCATTTTTGTTTCTCACCGTTTCTGTTGGGTTTCCCAGTTTGTGAAGCACAGAAGGAGTGGATGCACAGAGATAGCAATTGATGCAAGGGTTTACTGGGGACAGGGGTGGGTGGTGGTAGGAGACAGAGTGGGTGAGGGATTTGGGGAGCAAACAATGAATGTGGCAGGGGGAAAGGAGCACTAGAACTGATCGTGATGATGTCTATACAACTCATTTTTAAAGTGATGTAACAATGGGAGTGTATGATATGTAAATACTATATCAAGGAAACCATGGGGGGAAAAGAAACCAAACTTGACCCGTGGTTACCATAGGGGAAGGGGAAAGAGTGGTTGTGTAGGGGGCATTAAATTTATGTCAATGGTGGTGGAATCATTTGGAAAGGGGTATCAATAATGGTTGTACAACATGAAGAGTATAACCAACGATGGAGAATTATACAATGTTCTGTGAGTCTATTTTTGCCACAATTAGAAAAAATTACATAACAATGAAAAAATAAAACAACCCCCCCAAAAAAGCTGTCTTCAATAGAGGTGCAGCTCAATCATATCTGATTAATCTCCCCTACCTCTGATGAAGATAGAGCATTACAGACATCAATATGGTGGCACTTCAACCATAAAACAAACCCCCAAATCTTCACAAACAGCCCAAAAAGTAACATCAAGATGAATAGGGAAAAGATCAAAGTTGTCACATATTTTGTTTCACTTGGACCACAACCAATGTCCATGGAAAGAGTTAACAAGAAAGCAAATGACATATTACACCGGGAGAATCTACCGCATGAGCCTCTTTAAAGTGTCACGGAGTGCAGATGTTTCTTTGAGGACTAAGGTGCACCTGCCCCAAGCCATAGGACTGTCAGTCGCCACGTGTGCTTGGGAACTTTGGACAATGAATGAGGGAGACTGAAGAAGAATTGATGCCCTTAAATTATGACGTTCACAAAGAATATCAAAAGTCACATGGATTTCCAGAAGAATAAGCAATCTGTTTCAGGAGATGTACAGCAGGCTGCTCCTTGGAAGCAAGGGGAGTGAAACTCTGCCCCATGTACTTTGGACATGCTTTCAGGCAAACCCGTCCTCAAGCCTGTCCATGTCCAGAGTGAATCAAAAAGGGGACGACTGTTCAGTGAGACGGATGGAGTGACTCAGTGGCTCCCACAAGGAGCTCCCACACACACGACCGGACACTGTTCATTCTGTTTACAAAGGGCAACTCTGAGTCAGAGCTAACTTGGCATCTGACAACAGCAGCGACATACTTGGGGTTTAAAAGTCACAGTGCAAGCTCCAGGCTCCCAGGCCACATTACCGATCCTTTTCTGTGTTGATAACTCCCCACTACATGTTGAATTTGTGCCCCACCCCCACCACCAAAAAACAAGACATGTTGAAGTTCTAACCCTGGGAATGTCACCTAATTAGGAAATAGAGTCGTTGACATGCGCTAACATGAGGTCCTCTTGGGAGTAGGGGGGAGTCCAAGAATAGGGCGAGTCTAGGAGTGATGTAAGTCTAGAAGTGAGAAGAAGAGTCGAAGAGACGGAGACACAGAAGATGACCCCGTGTGGTACAAAGGCAGAAACAGCAAAGAATGCCTCCCAGAACCCAGGGAAGCCACACAGCTTCCTCTGGAGACTCCAGAGAGAACTGGATCTGGATCATAGCCTCTGGAGCTGCGCAACAACACCTTTGTGTTGTTTCAGGCCATTTACTCCTTGGTGCTTTGTTACGGCCATCCTAGAAAATCAACCCGCTTCTGCTGGCAACATATGCTTCAGCTCCAGGTTCAAGGAAGCAGTCATGCTCCCTGGGCACGCGGTCTGGTGGGGCCGTAGAACGAAGTCGGCAAGCTTTCTGCAGCGCTGCGGGAAGAGCTGAGAAGGGCCACACAGAACTTTGATCGTTTAAACTGGAGGGGTCGGACCTAGTTTGGGAAAAGTGTCCTCAAAGAAAGGAACCTTTTGTTTTACTTCTTATCTAGGGGATCAGAAGAAAAGAACAAAGCAAAACAGAAAACGGAAGAACGATGGGACTTTGTACTCCTGTAAGCAGTTCCTGTCTTGGGAGCTGCCCGGGGCAGATCTACTCTGTCCTATATAGTTGCTCTCAGTCGGCATTGACTTGCTGGCCATGAATTTGAGTTTGAGGTTACATACAAAGTCCACACATTTTAATTGGCCATTGCTTCTTCAAATAGTAGTCCCAGGTGGTACACGTGGCAGAGGGCTTGACTCTTAGCCAAGAGGTCGGCAGTTCAAGACCAAGAAGAGTAACTTCAGAAGGAAGAACTGTCCCTCTGAAAAGGTCACCGCCATTGAGAACCCCGTGCGAAGCAGCTCTACAGGGACACTAACTAACAGGATCACCATGACTCAAGTGACTGCTCCCCACACTGTCTCCTCCTCCTGGGATCTCATAAAACATAGATTGGTCTATTTGATGGTGTCCATCAAATTCCATTCTACTCCTCACCCTGGATCTTTCGATCTCCCATCATGGCGTTCATGGAATCTTACTTCGGCCTGGGGAGCCCCTCTGTCCCTGGGGACAAAGTCCTCAGCAGCAAAGCCTCCCACAAATGTAGAGACAGCTCACTGCCTCCTCTCCTGGTCTTCCATGGCCTCTCATCCAGGGACCGGCAGCCAGGGCTCAGGTCTGGGCTTGAAGCCCACAGGGAAAGGACTGGCGTGCAGGCCAGGAGCGCCACCTGCTGGTAGGAATCGGGACTCTCCAGCCCACAAGGTGGGAGGGAAGGCACCTGGCCCCAGGTGAAGGCTGTCCTTAGGGAGATGGACTAAAGCCACCAGAAGAGGAGCAAGTGTTTTATGATGACGTGGAAAGGTCTTCCTCACCTTTATTCCCCAGGGAAGCCTTATTCAGACACCCCTAGAGCAACGCTGTCCTCATCGCCTCACACAGAGCACACTGGGTGGATAGCGTTTTCTCCTCTACATCAACCCCAGGCTCTCCTAGTCAACCAAGACACCGACAACCACCACAGCCTTCAAGTTGGGGTCAGAGGTCTTCTCCGGGTCCCTGCAGTCCCTCCTGAGTTTTTTTTTCACATGTCTTGTTTGGGGGGGGGGTGCGGAGAAGGCGCCCAGGTGCTGCTCATGGATCCAGAGGACTTACCTGGAATCCAGGTTATCCAGAATGAGTCTATGACCAGACGTCATATATTGGTGAGGGAGCACCCGTTGCACTAAAAGAGTCTCCAGGAGGAAGAACAAAGCGGCGCATCCCACTGCTGTCCAGTTGATCCCCACAGCAAGCAACCCTAAAGGACCGGGTAGGAACTGCTCCGTTGAGTTTCCAAGGCTGTAAGCTTTCTGCCTCCCACAGTTTTATTGGACTATAATTCACATATCATACAACTCAATAGTTCCATCACACCAAGAAGCGTTACACAATCATCAATCACCGCAATTTTTAGAACATTCTCTTCATTCCTGTACCCATTGGTATTAGCTCCCACCCTCCTCTGCCATGCTCCCGATGACCATTCATCTAGTTACTGTCTCTATAGAGTTACCTATCCAGGACTTCATAGACAGAGACATGACATAGCAAGCAAATAAGGGAGGTCACGTGACGCAACCACGCTCCAGCCCCTGCAGCACAGAAGGGGGTCTCGTGCCTCCGATGGCCAGCAAGAGGTGGATGGACCTGGGCGGCTGCAACGTGGAAAAGGAGGCCGAGGAAGAAGCCAGAGATAGTGGGTCAGGCAGCCTCCCCGTCCCACCCTGTCCCCCTTCCCTCCCCCACTCTGTTCCCCCTCCCTCTTTGCTCCCCCCTCCCCCCGGCAGCAGCCACAGCCACCACCTTCCACCTGCTGCCAGAGGTAGTGCTGGTCTGGCGGACGTGGGGCTGAAAGACACACAGAAGTCTTCATGGCCACAGATGATGTATTTAATAATTTAATTCCTACTGAGCATGTAGGGGATTCAACCTGAGAATGAAGTCTGTGAGGATTGTATTACACGTCAAAATGTCTTAGAGGAATCATGGAAGAACATGCTGGTGATAAGTCTTCTAGTCCAGGATCTACCAGTTAACCAGTTCTGGGTAGCAATGATCCCAATGCCCTGATGCCTTGTCCAATAGATGTTGGTCTCAGCGATATGATGGTTGAAGGAGTTGTTAAAGAAAGTGGCAAAGATGCCCTTGATGAAGAACTGATTTTACCTAACAGGAATGTAGGGGACAAAGCAGGAGAAAATTCAGTAAGACCGCCAAGAAAACCGCCTGGCTTCATGGCACAGGAACAAGTAGGAAGTCTGCGACAAAGCGCTATTGCCAACCATTTAAATGCAGCACCCCAAAGTTGCGTCTGGAAAGATCATGTCTTCCCCTAAAGCAGGGGTAAACAACCAGAGAGGTGTCAGACTAAAGGAGTTTATACGTGACCAAGCCTTAAGTATCCTCAAGGGAGAAGGAGCAGCCGGCTTATTGGACAAGTGGAAGTGGTACCCGCAGAGCCTGTGTCCTCAGCATCATCTTCAGTGTCATTTTGTCTTGAAATGAAGGGTGATGCTGAACTCGATTCTCAGCATAAGTGTAATCATGAGGGAGACGCCAATGCAACACCTCATGAACTAGATTGTCCACTTCTTTCAGAGACGTGTGCCAGTACTGAAGAAACAAAAATAGAGCTCAAGGTGAAATCAAGCCCATGGGTTAAGTTTTCAGATAAAGAAGAGTGGGAAGAGAATGATTCCGTTTCAGATGAAATGGATGACATTTTTGTTGAAGAAATGGGAACAGGGGGAAATTGGACAGGAGTCATAGGAGACAGTAAAAGTATCTAATGAGGGTGACCCAATTGTTGAGGAACCTCGATCTTCTGCTGATACCGCTTATACAAATCCAAATAAAATAGAAAAGAAATGTGAAAGTCGGCTTGCTTCTGTTGCTGAGGCAACTGAATGTAATTTGGAATTAAGGAACACCATAGACTTAACTGACGAAGGTAGGCATGTCCTAAGGAATTAAATAGAACCACTGAATTCCTTTAAAGATATAGAATCCAATAGTAACCAGCTACAGTGCTGAATTGAAAAAAAATCAGGAAAAATGCTTTGTGTGATGCTCTTAAACCAAAATTCACAACAGCTCGCTGAGAGTGTTAAAACAGAGCCTCCACTCTCCCGACACAACGGCTGGAGCCAAAGTGGGTGAACAAGTAAATGTGGTGAAGAAAGCTGATGGTGCCGGCTATCAAAAGAGATAGTGACTGGGGTCTTAAAGGCTTGAAGATAAATAAGCGGCCATCTAGCTCAGAAGCCACAAAGTCCACATGGAAGAACACACCAGCCTGTGTGATCGAGTGGTCCCGAAGGGATCAGTTACCAGGCATCAAAGAACAAAAAATCATATCATTGACTGTACACCTCCATGATAGGATCGCTGAAGACAAATGGGTGCATAAGCAAATGTGGTGAAGAAGACTGATGGTGCCTGGCTATCAAAAGAGATAGTGTCTGGGGTCTTAAAGGCTTGAAGGTAAACAAGCAGCCATCTAGCTCAGAAGCAAAAAAGCCCACATGGAAGAAGCACACCGGCCAGTGCGATCACGAGGTGCCAAGGGACCAGGTATAAGGCATCATGCAAAAAAAAAAAAAGATATATGTGTGTGTGTATGTATGTGTATATGTATATATATATATATATATATATATATATATATATATATATATATATATACCATATTAAATGAAGGGGGAAGTGCAGAGTGGAGATCCAAGGCCCAAGTGTCAGCCAATGGAGATCCCCTCATAGAGGGGTTTAGGAGAGGAGATGGGTTAATTAGGGTGCGAGGTAGTACTGATGAAGAACACAGCTTTCCCCCAGATCCTGGATGCTTCCTCCCCCAACTACCATGATCCGAATTCTACCTTGCAGGGCTGGATAGGACAGAGGCTGTACACTGGTACATATGAGGGCTGGAGGCACAGGGAATCCAGGGTGGATGATACCTTCAGGACCAAGGGTGTGAGGGGCGATGCTGGGAGAGTGGAGGGTGAGTGGGTTGGAAAGGGGGAACTGATTACAAGGATCCACATGTGACCTCTTCCCTGGGAGAGGGACAGCAGAGAAGGGGGGGAGGGGAGACTCCGGATAGGGCAAGATATGACAAAATAACGATGTATAAATTACCAAGGGCACATGAGGGAGGGGGGAGCGGGGAAGGAGGGGAAAAAAAAAGAGGACCTGATGCAAGGGGCTTAAGTGGAGAGCAAATGCTTTGAGAATGATTGGGGCAGGGAATGTACAGATGTGCTTTATACAATTGATGTATGTATATGTATGGACTGTGATAAGAGTTGTATGAGCCCCTAATACATTGTTTAAAACAAAGAACAGAGCCTCATAAAACAACAGGTCTGTAGGATCACAGACAGGGCCAGTCCAGTAGTGTTGCTTTTTTCTTTTTCTAATTTTTTTCCCCAGTAGTGTTTCTTATGCAGCATTAAAAAACAAGAAACCCAAGCACACAAAACCTGCAAGTCGTTCCAAACAAAGCATGACCACAGAAACTCCAAATAAATTGTCGCAGCAAAGCTTGAAATAATAGGTCACAAAGAGAAAGTTAATGTTAGACGTGTGAAATGAAATGCCCAGCAACCAGCGTCTCAGCAACATTTGCATAGAACCGTGAAAGTGGGAAACCAACAAAGTGACCGATTTAAAGATTCAGAATAGCAATTCTGAGGTTAAATGTGTCAAAAGTAAGGATCATTTGGTATTTGAAAAAATAAATCGGGACCAAAATGTAGTGCTGATGCCCGAACACATAGGTCATTCTCTGAGTGATAGCCCGGGGTCACCCCACCTGCACTAAAGGACCTTCTCTCACATCCAGCACAGACTGGGCATTTGCTGCATTCCAGCCAGAAGCAGTGTCCTGGGCCTCAGCAGCAGGCCCAGCAATGAAAACCAAGAGTCTCATGAAGGAAGAGTGAGAACACGCAGGTGTACTGTATTTAAAGAAGGGAGGGACATGCTGAAACTTAAAAAAAATGAGAAGAATTTACAACCCCACCAAAGCAGCAGCAGCAAAAGGGTTTTTTTTTTTTTTTTTTTTAAATGAGCCACCATTGTTCATTCCAGACAACACAGCTACTGGAAAAAGAGCAGTCTCAGATCATAGCTCCTCATTCGAAAGCAAACATGTGTGGATCCCAGCAAGGAGTGAGAGTTTTGCAAAAAAAATACCTCACATGGCAACAGGTGTGTGTGTGTGTGTGTGATGTGTATACATTTAAGAGAAATTGTGGGCTTTTAGGGGGTGTGGTTAACATGAGAACTGTTTTACACACAAAAATAAGTTATTCAACATACAACACCCCCCAAATAAGTAAGAATAACAAGAGTAACAAAGTAAAACAGGTAAAAATCCAAAAGAAAAGGAAACAGAAAATATTTTAAATTGCAACAAACTTAAGTGGATCATCAGGCTGATCAAATAAGAGGGTGCTAAGATTTAACATGACGACAGTTGCAACAATTTCCAATGAATTCTTCATGTTAGCCAGGCTATTCACGCCCCTGGTCCATGGTCAGAGAGGATTTCCCAGGGGATTAAGGCATGTGTATGTCCCCCTCAATTAAAAACAACAACAACACACACACACACAGAGAAACAGATTTAAAATAGCTAAAAAGAGAGATCAAATGATAAGATATTACACCGTGACCTGACTATATCTTCCATAATCGAGTTTACAATGCTCTCTGTCTTATAAAAGGGCTATTCACATGCCTCAACTGTGGTCAGAGGGAATTCGACAGAGGCGTAATCCATGTGTGGACTCTGAAAATGGATTTTCCACTGTCATCCAGAACCTTCTGCAAACCAGATGTTGATAATTTAAGCTCTGATACCATTCCCTCCTTAAGATTCAGATCACATTTTTTACAGTCCTTGGATTACACAGGCTTCTTCCATGTGGATTTAATTGGCACCTCACTTAGATGAAGACAAGCCTTTAAGATCTCAGTTGCTATTCTTTCTGATAGTCGAGCACCACCTACTTTCTCTGCCATGCTTTGCTCTAGCACCCATATCTTCAGTGATCTCTTCATGAAGGTGAGCATCAAGCAGGACCATTTCATAAGAACTATTTGTTCTTAGATTGGGGCTAGAATTAAAAGCAAGCCCCAAATCCATTTATGCATCTATGGTTTCACCTTAGAGACATCACTGTCATGTTAGAGAAAGTTATCCCCCTCCTCGGGGGATCATCTCCATGCCATGAAGTCCATGCTAACTTATATTGACTCTGTAGGGCAGAGCACAACTGCTCCTGTGAATCTCCAAGCCTGCAAATCTGTACATGAGTAGAAAGCCTCATCCTTCCCCTGCGGAGCTGACAGCAGGTTTCGAAACGCTGAGCTTGCACTTAGCAACCCAATGATTAATCACTGCATATTGATGGTGTCATAAATTTAGCCAATAGTATAGAATTCAAAACACTGTTGCGAAAAGGAAGGTATACGATTACCTATAGGTCAGCTATGAACTACGATACATGAATTGCTGACTTGTACAGATACACTCTTAAGTGACTGGACATTATTGACACAAACAATGGGGCAAATCTTCCAAAAGAGATGGCCACATCTTTCTTTTTAACAAGCGCTTTGTTGGCATATAATTCACATATCATACAACTCAATAGTTCAGTCATGTCAAGAAATGTATAATCATCACCACAATTGCTTCTGGAACATTTTCTTCATTCTTGTGCTCATCGTTGATAGGTCTCCATCCCACCTCCTTAATGTCTCCTGTCACACTCCTAAGGAACCATGAATCCAGTCACTGTCTCTATAGATTTACCTAGCCTGGATTTCATATATACAAAAAATATTTTAAAAAACAATAACAATTACAAGTAAAACAGATTAAAAACCTCAAGAGGAAAGAAAGCAGGTATTACATTTTGACCTAACCACATTGGCCATCATGGGCTCTGCAATGCTCAGCCTGATAACTAGGCTACTCCCATCCCTCAGCTATGATCCGAAGGGCGTCCCTGGGGACTTAATCCAAGCGGGGCCTGCACATTAATTGGGGGCGTCCACTGTCACCCATGAAACCCTCAAACGTGTTTGAGTCGATGCTGACTCAGCAACACTGTAGGACAGAGTAGTGCTGCCACTGTGGATTTGGGAAACTGTAATTTTACAGGAGTAGAAAGCCCCGCCTTTCTCCTGAAGAGAGACTGGTGGTCTTGAACTGCTGTCCTTGCAGATCACAGTCCATCTCGGAGCCACTGTACCACCAGGGCTTCTTACAATCATCCAGTCTTCTGCAAACCACATGCTCACAATTTAAGCTCTGATACCATTCCCTCCTCGGGATTTGGATTTTATTATTTATTTGCAATCCTTGGACCACAACAAGCTGCTGGGCTTCTTCCATGTGGACCTAGTTGAAGCTTCACTTAGATGGCTTCTTGTTTGAAGACCAACCTCGAAGACCACAGACATGATTCCTTCTGATAGCCAGACAACAACTAGTTTCTTCACCACACATATCTTCAGTGACCTCTTCAAGAGGGTGAGCATCACGCAGGGCCATGTCCTAAGAACTAACTGTTCTTAGATTGGGGTGGAATTGAGAGTGAGCCCCAAATCCACATATGCACCTATGGCTTATATGCCTGATATCACTGACATTTTATGTTAGAGAACATTGTCACTCACCCTCCTGCTCACTCATCACCACAGCCATGGAGTCAAGGCTGACTCCCTGCGACCCTATAGAGTAGAACTCCGCCCCCCCTCCCGTTTTTGTGATTGTAAATCTTTACAGGAATAGAAAGCCTTATCTTTCTACCATGATGCTGGCTGGTAGTTTCAAACTGCTGACCTTGAGATGAGCAGCCTAGGGCATAACCTCTACATGTTGATAGTGCCATTAGTTTAGCTAATGGGATATGAGGGGGTACCCACCCCGCAAAAGAACCCTGAGTTTTTTTAAAGCTATTTTTTAAAACAAATCAGCATTATCACCTTCAAAGTACTCTCCGTGACACTTCATACATTTATCAAATCTGAGACTCCATTCTTGGAAACATTTTTCAACTCATCTGTTCAGATGGTTGGTTGGCAGCATCTCCTTCGTTTTTTCCTTCGCCTCTACTCTGTTGTCAAATTGCTGTCCTTGTATGTCTCTGTTCATTCGTGGAAACAAAAAGAAGTCACAAGACGTCTCAAAGGAGTAGCAAGGTCAGGTGAGTAAAGTGTGTGGGGCAAGAGGCATGCTGGATTTTGCCCCAAACTGGCACACTGAGATGGCTGTGTGAGCAGGTGCATTGTGGCGGTGGCAAAACCAGCCCCCGTCTGCCACAAATCAGGTCTTTTTGTTGCACCCTGTTATGCAATCTTTTCAGAACCTCTAAATAGATTGACAGCCTGATCTGGTGGAACAAACTCCAAATGCACCACCACCCTTACATAAAAAACAAACAAACAAACAAAAACCAAATGAGCATCATCTTCATCTTTGATTTCACTTGACGAGCTTTTTTGGGGTGAGGTGATGATGGCCTCTTCCACTGGCTTGATTGACATGTGCTTTCCGGGTTGCAAGAATAGCACCATGTCTGTCACCAGTAATGACCTTGGGAAAAAGTCTGGGTCGCTTTGGAACTGTTCTTTCAAAGCAGGGCATGTTTGACTTCCTGTGACCCTATAGAGTAGAACTTCCCCCGTTTTTGTGACTATAAATCTTTACAGGAATAGAAAGTCATATCTTTCTACCATGGTGCTGGCTTGTGGTTTCAAACTGCTGACCTTGAGATGAGTAGCCTAGGGCATAACCTCTACACGTTGATAGGCCAGGCTCTTTTTCCTGGTCACTCAGAACCAGAGGCACAGATTTTGAAGCGACCCTTCTCATTCCCAACTCTTCCATTAAAATTTGCTGAACCGAGCTCCAAGATAGTCCAGATAACTCCCCATCTCTTCAATGGTCAAACATCAGTCTGCGAGCACAAGTGCACAAATTTTGTCTAACTTTTTCGTCTGTTCTGGAAGTTGACGGAAGTCCAGAATGACGTTTGTCATCAATTGACATTTCACCTTTTTTGAAACAAGGAAACCCCTTGTACACTTGAGTTTTTCCCATAGCGCTGTCCTAGTAAGCTGTGTTCAACATCACAACAGTTTCTGCGGCATTTTTCCTGAGAAGGAAACAAAATCTCACAGCTGCATGCTGTTCTCTTAAACAGCCATCACATAAAAAAACGAGGTTTGAGTGAAACTGATTTGACGAAAATATTCACTGTGATCAGAGAGAACCTTCCCAGAAGGTGCCTCTGGGTGCACTAACTCAGAGCAAGTTACTTGATGCTTGCCTAGCAGGGAAAAAATATGTACTACAAAAGCTTTGCCCAGCAGGGTTTTTTTGGGGGGAGGGGGGAAGCGGGGTGGGGAGGACCATATTATACAATTCAAAATATTGTTGAGAAAAGGAAATTATATGAGTATAGGCCAGCCACGAACTGCAATACATGAATTGTTGACTTGTACCGATTGAACTCTTGAGTGACTGGAAACTATGTAACCAGTGGGGGTGGACAAGTGGGACATTTTTCAATCATACTCATTTGCTACAGCAGCGCCGGGCCTGCCAAGTTAACACTTGTCACAATGAAGCACAGAGGGCATTAAAAGAGTAAGTATATGGCAGTTCCGGGCCACCACTCATTAGGCACCCTCGAGGCAAGAGACTTGAACCAAAGTCCAACTTCTGTCCGTTTCATGCCTGGGCTAGCAGCCATCTGCTGCTTCTCACACCAAAGCAACCTTTAGTCCAAGGGTGACAGGTGAATTTGAGGCAAAGCCCAGTTCACTTAGTGGGGTTTCCACACCGAGTCCTTCCAGTGTGGCCAATGAAGGATGCTGTGCACCTCAAAGGAACAGAGTCTCAGGTCCCAGGATTCTATAGCACACGACCTGGCTCCCCAAGGGCTGCGTAGATCTAGCCTGGGTTTGTGGTAGGCTAGGGATGGCAGTGGGACCCCGAAAACCCTTCAAGTATCTGCATCTGGATTGAGTCTCCGGTGAATTTCTCTGACCATAGGCCAGGAATGCGAACAGCCTTGCTTTCCTGAGTGTAGTGAGATTTTTGTCACTCATGTTTCTCTGCCTATGAAATCCAGGGCGAGTAAAGCTATGGAGACAGTGACCGCATTGATGATTTCTTTGTGGGGTTGGCAGGGGATGTTGGGGAGAAATGGGGAGCTGGTAACAGTGAGTATAAGAAATAAGTACATATTCTAAAATTAATTGTGGAGATGATTGTACAATTATTTTAAAATAGGATTGAAATATTGAATTGTGTCATTGTGAATTTTTTATATGCCAATAAAAACTGTTAAACTAAGTCAAAACTGCTATTCTTCCCCCTTGGGTTCTATATAAGTATTGTAAGCACTTTATTCTGATGGGAGGTTGCTCTTCAAGATTGTTTTGATTCAATCAAATCATTGTGAATGAGGGACAGTGCAGAGTGGGGACCCAAGACCCATCTGTAGGCAACTAGACACCCCTTACAGAAGGGTCGTGGGGAGGAGACGAGTCAATCAGGGTGCAGTGTAGCAACGATTAAACATACAGCTTTCCTCTAGTTCCAAAATGCTTCCTCCCCACCCCACCACTATCATGATCTCAATTCTACCTTACAAATCTGGCTAGACCAGAGGATGTACAGATAGGAACTGGAAACAGGGAGTGGGGAGGGAGGGGGTAAAAATGAGGAGCTGATGCCAAGGGCTGAAGTGGAGAGCAAATGTTTTGAGAATGATGAGGGCAATGAATGTATAAGTGTACTTTACACAATTGATGTATGTATGGATTGTGATAAGAGTGGTATGAGCCCCCAATAAAATGATTAAAATTTAAAAGATTATTTTGATTCAAGTGTCTATATATTAAAATAATAGGCGTGGGCTACTGCTGTTTGGTGTCATTAAGTTAGCTCTAATTCCTAACAACGCTGTGTCACCGAATCAAACACTACCCCGTCCTCATCCATCCTCACAATTGCTGTGTTTGAGCCCATTGTTGCAGCCGCTGTGTCAATCAGCCTCTTTGTAAGTGGTCCACTTTTTGATGAACGTCTAACTTACCAACCTGAGGTGGTGTTTTTTCTACCTGTCTCTCTTGAAAACATATCCACAGCACACGGGACGGAGTCTCTTCATCCTCCCTTCTAAGGATGGTGATTGTGCAACCCTTCTTGAGGTGATCAAACTATTGAATTGTATGATATGTGAATTATATGCCAATAAAATTGCTCAAAATAATTCATGTTGACATTAAAAAATAAGGAAAGTTCTGATTAAAATTCGGATTTCCAGCTTATCTTGTAAAATCAGAGCTACCTTAGTATTAAAATGTGCTATATATGTTTGCTGTGAGCCTACAAATAACCATATCTGTTTTGGGGTGTTTGTTTATTTTTTTTTGGTGCTCCAGGTGAGGCTCAAAGGGGTGTGTTTTTTTTAAACAATGATTTCAAACTCTATATGCATGAGTCACTTAAAGTGTGAAGTTAGAAACGGAGAACTTCTGAACATAGAAATACAAACATGTACATGTCTATGATGCTCTGTAACCATTGACTGTAAGTCATTTGAAACTGTAAGTCACTAGATGATTATTCTAACTTTAGAAAGAGATAGTGGGCCTATGAGAATTAAGGCATAACTTTTCTGAGTTGGATTGTGTGCCTGCACACTGTGACAAGTGTAGAGGTAATCACATCTCTGTAAATTGGCCTTAAGGCATAAATATGTCATGAAACAGCCCCTCTAATTGGCTTTGAGACATAAACATATCATAAATAACCCCCTTCATTTCTAACCTAGAAGAGAAGTTGCAGCATTTAACTAGATTTGGACTTTGAGAGAGCAATAAAACACCATTCTTGGTACGTGTGACATCACCTGACCCTTACCTTGTAAAGTTAAGGTGAAGAAATCACATGCAAACACTAGGCTTCTGCTCATTCACTGAGAGAAAGCAGAGGTTAAAAGGTCTCTCTTTAATCTCCAACTTGCTCTAAAGACAGCCAGGGAAAAAGAATGAGATACAGATACTGCCTGCCACTGCCAGCTTCCGAACTGAGCGATGGGAAACATCCACGCATTCCAAGCCATCGTTCAAGCCTTCCTCCTGAAAACATGCTTTAAAAATAAACATCTCAAATCTAAAGATTTGGACTCTAACTTGCTGATTGCTAAGCCTAATTCCCTAGTCTTAAATGAATATCTTGACCTCTTCCCTGTGTGTCTTGCATGACAAATCTTGCTCTCACTTGTGCGGCAAACCTGAGTCCTTCTGTATTTATTTTAAAATAAGACAACAAAATAAAACGAGGCAAAGGCGGTCAGTCACTGTTAACATTAAGTTGCCTGACCTAATTGGCCCCATGGCACGAGAGCTTGAGACCCCTAATCAGGTCTCCTCTAAATTTAATTTATGTGTTGTTGTTGAGAATACACACAACAACACATATACCAACGCAATAGTTTTACATGAACAGTTTAGTGACCCTGGTTGGGTTCTTTGAATTTGTAGGCTTTCTCACCCACCTTTTCTGTTTCCTCGCTCATGAACATAAATTCACTGCCCCTGGGTTCCTAGAAATGCTGTTGTGCTGTTGACGTCATTGGAATTTGAAAGGAGCGTAATTCTCAAGACCGACCTTTATCTGTTAAGCTCTACAAGTATTCAATTTTAAGATGAGTTCAGAGGATATTTTTGATTAAAAGTTTAAAGATTATTTCAGGACAATAATGTCAGGGATTCATCTATCCTCCTCCATGGCTTCAGAGACGCTAGAATCCATGAGAATTTGAAATTCTGTTCTGTATTTTCTGCTTTAGATAACATTGATCTATGGAATCTTTGATCAACAGCTTCAGTAATGATGGTTAGGCACCACCCAGCTATTCTAATCTCACGGCAAAGGAGGCAGTTGTCTGTGGAGGCAATTAGTCACACGTTCTCTAGCCTTCCCCTGTTCCTGCTGTATTTCTTTCTTGGCTGCTCCAGGCAAAGAGAGATCAATGGCACACTGACAGTCACTTGCAAACTTGTAAGAGCTGTATGCTGCTCAGTGAGCTAGGATGGAGAACCGAAGGATAAAATACGGAGGGAAATGACTGGGGTTCTTGTCTACCCATTTCCATGTGTTCATCAATGGTCTGGTGTTTTTCGTTTCATTGTTTGGTTTTTAAGGGTTGGCTCTGATTGCATGTTGCATACCGGGAGCCTGGGTGGTGCAGTGGGTTACACAGTGGGCTTGCTAACTGCAAGGTCAGCAGTTTGAAACCATCAGCCACTCTGCAGAAGAAAGATGAGGCTTTCTGCTCCTATGATGATTGACCGTCTCGGAAACCAACCGACAGCCCTTGCCGGCCCTGTAGGGACTAATGGACTAATGGCGGCGAGAATGGAACACCAGGCACTGTGACCGCCCTGCGTGCACATGTTAGACAGCTGCCCGCTCGTGCCTTCTGAGAACACGATGGAAGGAATGATCCGCCTGTACTAGGAAGGGGACAGAGAGCCACTAGGAAGCTCCCTGGGGTTAGGTGTGAACAGACCAGAGAAAGGAGGCTACGTGGGCTCTGAAAATGCCAGGAGAGACGTGGAAAGGAGATTTAAAACCTTTACTCCTGGGGCGGCCTGCACAAGACAGAAGCCACACCTCCACGAGCCTGTATCCGACAAAGTCTTGCTTGGCAGGTTTTGGCTCTTGTTGCCAGAGGAAGGAGGAAGAAGGGGAGACAGGCATATTGGAGCTTGGGGATGAGGGCGACGGAGGCCGAATTTGAACTTCAAAATGCCTGCAGACCTTCCACTGTTCACTGTTGCTGATTAGCGATTGGCTAGGAGACTCATGGATTGGGGGGTCAGGCGATTTGTGAACATGCTAAGGGGGCATGTTTCTTGGCCATTTACCTCATCTGGTCTGGCCCCACTCTGACTGATGCTGAAATGGAGCTTGGGCACGTCACGAGGTACTTGTCACCGTGTCCCTCCAGCTAGTCTTGGGAGGCCAGCTGTTTGCACGATGGGCCCTGGGGAGGTGAGGTCGGCAGGGGCCCTGCCAGCATCATGCTCTGTGCTGCTGGCGTTGCAATGTTGTAGAAGGCGGTGGGATTTCTGAGAACACTGGGTTGATCAGGACTAGCCCCCATGGGCGCTACCCCGCCCCCCCCCCACAGCCGGTGCTAGTGTCCCTCACTTCTTTTTCTTTCTTTCCGTCTCTTACTTGTAGTGGGGACTCCGTAACACGAACAGAAGCATGAGGGGGATGAGGAAGTAGGGCACACAGGAGACTAGGGTTAGCTGCTCCTGCATAGACTTGGGGCCTTGTCCTGGGGTACAGGCAGGCGTTGGACAAATCCTTGAACAGCAGCATGTCAAGAACTGGAATGAGAGCGGTCATCACATGGACAGAGTAGATGATTGCCGGGGTGCAGATCCACTTGCAGGCTCGTTGAAGAAGGCACAGGTGGCAGAGGGGACAGAAAGGCAGCTGGAATACAAACTCTCAAAGCAGTAGGGGTCTCAGCCACACTGGGGGGTGCTGGAGGAAAGGGTCTCTGAATCCGTGATATACCACTGTAGCAGGCATCTCGGCTCGACCAAGTAGTTTGTGTGGCAGCAGCACCTGACAGTCGAATGACGTGATGATGGGAAGGTAGGAGAGGAAGCAGAAGCCCAGAGCCACTTCTCGCTCACCTAGTGCTCAGAAACCAGCCATCCATAGCTGGGACCTAGCGAGCACTGAGGCTGAACCCCACCAAAGTGGGAAGCTTGGATTTGTTTTAGTGTATGGTCTGAGACATGGATCCTATTTTAATTTTCTCTATATGAAAATTCAATGTTCCTAGCACCACTTCTTGCCCATTAATTTAGCGCCCTTGTCAAACATAAATTGACCACAGAAGATCTACCAAAAAGGAACTCAGAATAGAAATTTATGAAAAAAACAAAGAACCCAATAACACCACAGAAAAATGGCAGCAACAAACCCATACATATCAATAATGACACTGAGTAGATTAAATTTCCATTCAGTGTCATGAGACAGTAATAGACTGGATAAGAAAACAGGACCCATCGATTTTCTGCCTACAAAAGTAAACCTTAGATACACAGACCAAAATACACTAAAATTTAAAGAGTTGGGGGTAAATCAAGCTAATTGAAATTTTTAAAGGCGGGAATATTAGTATTAATAATATTAATCTCTGATTAAATAGACTTCAAGGCAAACTCCATCATGAAAGACAAAGAAGGGCATCACATGACAATGAAACAGTAGAACAAGAATATGGAACCATACTAAGTATATACTCACCCAATGAAGGCCCTTAAAATACATCACTTACACTCTTAAAGAGTTGAAGAGAAAAGTAGGAATACACCAATGTTGAGGAAAGACAGATCATTGGGAAAGAAACTCAGTAAAGAAGCAGAAGAACTGAACACCACAGTTAACTTGCCCTCCTAGCTAGACTTTTAGAGAACACTTCACCCCACAGCAGCACAGTATACATTTTTCCCAGTGCTCATGGGACATTGCCTAGAATAGACCATATGTTAGGCTACAAATCAAGTCTTAATTTTTTTTAAATATTGAGATATTACAATACATTTTCTCATGCCACAGTGGTATAAAATTGGAAATCAACAATAGGACGAGCAGGGGGTGGGGTGGGAATGAAATACGTGGAAACCGAAGGACACTGCTTAAAAACGACTGGGAAATTGATGACATAAGGGATGACATTTAGAACATTCTTAAAAGAAATGAGAATGAGAAGACAACATAGCAAAACACATGTGGCACAGCAAAAGAAGTACTCAGAGAGCAATTTAAAACGAGAAATGCACAAAAAGAGAGGACCAAAGTTAAGACCTTAACCCAGTATCTTCACCAACTTGAACACAAGCAGCAAAATAAACTTTCATTCACAAGGAGAAAAGAAACTATAAAGATTAGAGCAGAAATCAGTGAGTAAGAAAATAGAAAAATCGAGACAAGGAGCTGGTCCTTTGAAAGGAGTAGTAATGTTGATAAACCACTGGCAGACTTCATGAAGGAAAGAAGATCCAAACGTTAAGAATAACACATAAAAGGAGCAATATCATAACAGAACCAAAAGAAATAAAGATAATTAGAATGCATTATTGTGGAAGATTGCACTCCAAAAGAGATGACATGGGCAAATTTCTAGGAACACATTATCTACCCAAATTAGCACAGATTGATGCAGAAAACCTCAAGAGACCTATAACAAGAGAAGAAATACATGAAGTCATTAAAAACAAAAAACGCCCAGGGCCAGATGGCTTCACTGGAGAATTCTGCCAGCTTGCAGAGAAGGGCAGACATTAGTTCTGCACAAACGATTCCAGAATATAGAAAAAGACAGCAACCTCCTCAACCCAGTTAATGAAGTGGGCTTTGTCCTGATACGCTACCCAGGCAAAGACATTATCAAGAGAGAAAAATAGAAGCCACTATGCCTTATAAAGATTTATCTAAAAACTCTTAACAAAATTCTGGCATCTATATACATATATATGATATAAATACATTATGGTTAAATAGAATTTATATCAAGTATGCAAAGAAGAATCAACATTGGGAAAAATAATGTAATCCACCATATAAACAAAAGATAGGAACTACAAGATTGTATCATTTGATGCAGAAAATTAATTTGACAAAATCCTAATAGGAACTCTCAACAAAATAGGAATAGAGGGGAACTTTCTCAACACAATGAAGGCATATGCAAAACCAATGGCCAACATCTCGCTAACTGGAGAGAACCTGAAAGCATTCTCATTGTGAACATGAACCAGACCAAGGTGTCTCCTTTCACGCCTCTTAGTCATCATTAAGAGCCTGAAAATCTCAGCCAGGGCTATTAGACGACACGAAGAACATAAGGAAATCAGACAGCCAAACGGGCAAAAAGGCAAAACTCTACTTGCAGATGATATGACTCTATACGCAGAAAACCCCAAAGACTCTGCCAAAAGAATGGTTGGGAACCGGAGATTTGGCAGCATGGCAGGATGCAAGGTGAACACACACAAATCAATTGGATTCCTGCACACAAACGACAAGGACATCGAGCCAACGGTGCAGAAGACGCCAACCCAGGAGCACGCACAGGTGGGACAGCAGAGACCAGCGCAGAGGGACCAGAGGGATGGCCTATACTTCAGATGCTCAGATAGATAATTAGACACAAAGTTATTAAAATAAAAGAGCTGCAAGCCTGCCATTTGATTCCCCTTTGTCTCTGGGCCTCGGAGGAAACTAGAGGAGCATAGCTCCCCAACTTCCGACTGATATTTCCTGGTCCCGGCCAGAGCTAGGGTGTCTGACTGAGCTAAAGGGACACAGCTGTTTGTGACCAGCCTGGGTGGATACAAGGACAAATAGGCTTGACTCTCTGCCCAAGCCAAGGGGCCTCCATTCTGATCCCCTGGAGACCCTTGGCAGGAATAACACAGCCTACTGAGGCGTGAAGATAGCTCTAAAGGCAACCTGGAGCCGGCATACATCGTGTATAAGCCAACACTCCATACGGGCAGGGCAACTCCAACCCATTCGGCAACACCAATCCACCATCCCTAAGGTTCAGCTTTTGCCTGACCCTGTCTTAAGGCACCCCCAAATACAACCATGCTTGGGCTTCCCCCCAACCCCTTTTGTTAGCAAACAACGCACACAAGCCCCAAGGCTCAGAGGCAGCTGCTGCTGAGGTACTGGACAGACTGAGCAATCCACCAACTGTCCCATGACACAAGCCCCTGGTCAGAGCCCCAAGTCACTAGGATAAGCAATCTGCACTCTGAGTCGGTTATTGCTTCATCCCTCCCTGCTACACCACCTAGGGTGGGTGGCAGTTATGGACCCCATTCCCACCCCTACTTGGTCACCTCCATCATCAGAAAAGAACACTGACCTGGTCCACCGGAAGTTTACCCTTTAAGATAACTTTCCTAAATCATAGAATACAGGACTCTCAGTCCTAGTAGACATCAAAAATCATTCTCCTAATCTTAATCTCAACCCCCACAATCACCAGGTAGTAAAGGCAACATACTACCAGACACTGTCCCCAACTGCTCAAATGACTTCTACTCCATACAGTCTTGATTTCCCCCCAGGACAAGGTCTAGATCCAAGCTTTTCTTTTGTTGACATTGTTGTTGCTGTGCGTTCTATCATTCCTCTACCCTCCCCCTCTTTGAAACAAGGTTGAGTTAAAGTTTATGGTGCCAACCTGGCCAATAAACACATGTGGGGTTAATTGAAAGGCGGAGAGATTAAATGGCTCAGTGAGCCTTGCCTTTCTAGTTCTCAGGTCTCTTGCTCTCTGATGGTCGGACCAGGGTGCAGCTGCCTTAGCCAGTTCCCTGCTTCAGCTCACAAGTCTCACTTCCTACAAGACATCCCCTGTGGGGGGAGATCAGACCCTTACAGACATCCTCCCTGAGGGCAGTTAGTCACCAGACTACAGAGTAGGCCTCACTCCCTGCTGCTGGGGACAATAAACTATTGCTCCCTGAGGCCTGCGACCAAGTTCACACCCTACCAATAATGGTCTCTATCAGTTGAGCCAGGGAACAGGCCACACTGGTTCTGTGACATCCAAAGTTACGTTGTCATCCTAAATCTCGGATCTGCCCATCTTGCTACATGTATACCCCCAATCCCTCCTCTTCGTATTACATGAGTACCCCTAGTTTACCCCTCCTATTGCTGTATTAGCTATAGCACAAGCCCTTCCTGTGACGTATGTCTTCACCTATAATTAGGGGGCTTGCGCATCCCCAGAGAATATAAAAGCCTGGGCTAGCATTAAATATCTCTCTCTCCCTCCACGTGGACCACCAAGCGGGGTTGAGGTGAGTATGCTACCATGAATTGTGTCTGACTCCATTATTTCAATACTTCTATCTCTTATGCTCTCTATAACTTTACTATGATCTTTACTTATTATCGCTGTACAATTGCGCCTACAGGACCCGTAATGATGTGTTAGGGGCTGGCTTCCCCTGACAATCCCCGAGGAGAAGCTGCATGGACCTACCCTGATGCAGCCCTGGGTGCTGGAGCACCCGTGTGGAGACCCCTGCCAGCACTGAGATGCTTACACATTCAATGACTTGGCTTTCCTTCTGCAGTCAGCATCATTATGTCTGTTTTGTGAGATGGAGGAGGACTTTGTGGATTGGTATCAGACATATGGGTTAATGTTGGACTTGTGGGCTTGGGCAGCACTGGGTTGGGATGTTTCCTTGATGTGCACTTACCCTTTATATAAAACTCTCTCTTATACATATGAGTTTCTATGGATTTGCTTCTCTAAAGTACCCAGACTAACACAAAGGTCATGCACTATTTTTATAATTCACCCTTCATCAGGACTTCATCTGTTGGTCTGCATAAAGACACAAAAATATTATTTTACTTTTAATTTACATTGTTTCTAGTCCCCCGACACATACTCAGTCCACAAGTTAGCACTCACATCAGAGACCAAGCTCCTGGGGGAAAAGCTTAGAGCCTAAACAATCACACTAATATATTTAGCAGCAATTCTGTTTCTTCGTCTACTCACTGCTGCGGAACATTCTAACCAGCAACCCAACAGGTGAACCCAAATAAAAAGGGATAAGTGTGTGGAACAGGAATTTAGATTTTTTAAAAAACAGAACTTGAAAATGTTAAAGACTTCAGCATTCCTGCACTTACAGAGGCTGAAGACCATGACCTTCAAATATTGCATTGAAGCTATCCCCTGATGTTTAGCAACAGGTTAGCCCAAAGAGTAAACACTCTACTGCTGAAGATTGCATTACTTAAGAAATATTACCCATACAAAAACAAAGGGTCAACATCTATATCTATATATTTTGAGAACTGAGAAGTTGTGGGGCAAGAAGGCTTAGTAAGAAGTTGTGGGGCAAGAAGTAAAACAACAAGAACAGAAATAACTGGAATGTTGACACAATATGACAAATTTAGCCCATGTCACTGATGACTATGTAAAGAAACCAAGAAACGGGAGTGAGTTTTTCTGTGTATATTTTCACAAATAATTGTTAAAAAAAACTACCAAGCATGTAAAAGGGCAGAAAAATATCATCACTGATGAGTGAAAAGAAAGCTATTGAAATTTACCCAGAACTATCACAGATAATAACATTAAAAGATATAAACATTATTATAACTGTATTCCACATGTTCAAATATTAGAGGAAATATTAAACATGTTAAATAGAAACATGGAAGATAGATATGTATATATATCCAAATAAATATCTTAAGAGATAAAACATAAAATATAGGAAGTGAAAAAAAACACTAGATAAGATTAACAGCAGATTAGATTTGGTAAAGAATTTAACCTTAACCCAAGGGAGGTCTAACGTTTGCCCTTGACCCATAGAGGTAGTTTCTAAGTCCTTGGGATGATCCACCTGATTAAAATACCTTTAATTATCTGGGTGCTTTGAATTAGACCGAGGGCAAACATGTGATTTAGGATGGGGCTTGGTGGCCACATTAATTATGTGATTTAGGATGGGGACTTTAGGTCCTATGATACCAGTTAACTACAGAAGGAAAGGAAGATATGGGAGGCCAACGAAGTTTATGAGGTCCAACCCAATGAAGACCCTGAACACCAAGGCTTAGATGGGTTTCCTGGTTGGCAGTATTGATGTGTCTCACACTGTCACCAGGAAAGTAAGATTTTCTATGGGGAAAGGACAATTAGAAGTTCCACATTTGGCACTTTCCTGTATTGCACTTTATATGCATCTTTCTTTGGCTGATTTTAATCTAATAATTTCATTTTAATAAACTATAACAATGAGTTCTTTGGGTCTTTGAAGTGAATTATTAAATTATTATTAGAGGGGTTTGTGGAATCCCTAAACTTGCCATTAATGTCAGGAGTGAGGGTGATCTTGTGAACTGTGTCTTATAACATTACAACATTATATAAAAGATTAGTGTAGAAGAATAGATTAGTGAAATTGAAGACATAACAAATAATTTATACATAGAAACACTCTAGTTTTTGAATGCTTCCTTTCCCCAACTACCATGATCCCAATTCTACCGTACAAATCTGGCTATACCAGAGGATGTACACTGGTATAGATAGGAACTGGAAACACAGGGAATCCAGCACAGATGAACCCCTCAGGACCAGTGGTGAGAGTAGCGATACTGGAGGGTGCAGGGAAGGTGAGGGAGAAGAGGGGAACAGATTACAAGGATCTACATGTAACCTTCTCCCTGGGGGATGGACAACAGAAAAGTGGGTGGGGGAGACATTGAACAATGTAAGCTATAACAAAATAATAATAATTTATACATTTTCAGGGGTTCATGAAGGAGGGGGGTAGGTGGAGGGATGGGAAAAATGAGGAGCTGATACCAAGAGCTCAAGCAGAAAGCAAATGTTTTGAAAATGATGATGGCAACAAATGTTCAAATGTGCTTGACACATGGATGTTTGTATGGATTATGATAAGAGTTGAATGAGCCCCCAAAATGATTTTTTTTAATGAATGATTTTTTTTTATCAAAGTACTTTCTCAACAAAGTGAAAAGAAAATTTGGGGGACTCCTACAACAGGCTTCAAAATGTTCGTGGAAAAATTCCATTATCTTTTAACTCCATTCTACTACATGTTTGGTAGCACCCTCATCTATCCAATAGGGATCTAATACACAAAATGTATAAAACACTTCTACAACTTAACAAAGACAAACAGCCCAGTCAAAACATGGACAAAGGACTTGAGCAAGTATGTCATCCACGAGGACAACCAATGGCCAGCAAGGACAAGAAGAGATGTTTAAGGCCAATAGTCAAGAAACCAAGACCACACCCACTGCTTCCAATTAGATTCTGTCTCACAGTAACGCCGTTAGGACCAGGTAGAACTGCCCCATAGGATTTCCATGGTTTTAAATCTTTACAGAAGCAGACTGCTACATATTTCTTCCTGAGAGTGACTGCTAGGTTTAAACTCCCAACCTTTTCCATAGGAGGTGAATTCTGAGATGCAAATTAAAAGTACAGTGAGTAGTTTTAATCTCATCCCTATTAGAATGGCAAAGATTTAAAAAAACAACAGAAAACAACAGTCATGGGGAAGGTTGTGAGAAACTAGAACTGTCATCTATTGCTAACAGTTTGTGGCTTCTCGGAAAAAAACTTGGTCCAGCAATTCTAAGTTTAAATCTAGGAAAAAGTGGAAGCATGAACACAAATAGGAACCTGTACATGGTGGAAATGACTGAAATATTCATCAACAATATGTGTGTATTATATATCTGAATCTCACATCCCCCCATTCTATCCAAAGCCTTACATATATTGCTCAGCTACAAAGATAAATTACGTCCAGATGCATGTCACAACAGAGACGAGCCTTGAAAATCTACTGAGCAAGACAAGTCAGTTGCAAAAGGAAAAATACTGTATGATTTCACTTATAGGAAATAAGCAAACCAAAAATAATTATTGGTTATCAGAGGTGGGAGGGAGAGGAAAGGAAAGTGTAATAGTGTATTAGAGTTCTCTAGAGAAACAAAACCAGAACACTAATAATTTCGTATTTATTTATACAGCTAGATAACATAAGAAATAAATAGTTAACAAATCTATAAAGCAGTACAAATGGCTCAGTGCAACTCACTTCTGTGAGACAGGTAATACACTGGCAGTCCAAGGCTTGAGGGCCGCTGGGTAGTCCTCCGTGGAGCAATCCAGGCTATCCGGCCACAGGCAGCAACCAGCTCACCAACAGTCAGCAAGATGACAGGGTCCAACAGTCCCCAGCTCAAGAGATGTATACACCAGTAGTATGGTGAAGCAAGACTTGAAGGAGCCTCAAATTACAGCAACACAGTCCACGGTTTAGGTGTCCCACAGGTCGTGTAGCTTGCAAATGGAGGCACAGAACAAGCAAGGCAGCCGCACACTGGTCCGATGATCTGAGAGCAAGAGACAGAGGCGAGGCTTGCTGAGCCATTTACCTCTACACCCTTCAACTAATCTCACATGTGTTCATTGGCCATGTTGGCACAACACACCTACCTATGACAAATAGTAACTCTTGACTGTCAGAATCAGAACCAAGCTGCTTCCTATGAGGCTAAAGTCAAATGTATTTGACTGTTCTCCAAACTAGCCACCATTTCTGAAGCCAGTCTTTCTCCCCATGACACCTTTTCTCTGTTGGGTTCCATAATTCACTAAGACAGTCACAGAGAACTCATAACTGCAATAACAACTTTAATAACAAAGAAGGATATAAACAGAAAGATATGCAAATGGTGAGGTTCAGGAGGTGTCTCAGCTCAGGATTTCAATGTCTATAATTAGACTTGCTTATGTTGCAAAGGGAACTCGTATATCCTTTCTGAAAACCTGTGTGCATTCTCACCCACCAGGAAACTTTCAAACAGAAAACTCAATGATGTCACTTGGGGGGCTTGGCTATTGGTTACTTCTCTAAGCTCTCAACTGGATTTTGTTTTTTTCTACTCTGTTGTCATAGTCTGGATCTCTGTTTCCCCTTCTGGTACCATCACAGCCACTGCCTCTGTTGCCAGGCAGGTTAACTTTGTCTGGGAAGGTCAGGGAGAGCTCAGGAACCCAAGACGAGGGGACACACTCTATCCAGAATCTCGCAATGTGATCCTTTTCAGAGCAGTTGGCAGTGGGAGCTGAGCACCATTTATTTCTGGTCTCAAGGTTGGGGACCTTGATGTTTGTGGGGTCCATTAGTGCATACGGCTAATTGTTTTCCAAGAGCTTTTGGTTTTCATCACTCCTCTTTCCACCGAATGGAGCAGGAACAAATGGGTGTACTTTAGATGGCTGCCCGTGAGTGTTCAGAACTCCAGTCACTAACCCAGGGAGGATGTAGAGCATCGCCTTTGTGAACTAGGTTATAAACAAATATTTCTTAATCAAAAACATGGCCCATAAAAGAAAATCTGATAATTGGACTTAATACAAATTCAAAAGTTCCGCTCTTTAATAAATTCTATTAGGAGAATAAAAAGAAAAGTCAGACTGTTAGTGAAGATGGAAAATCATGCAACTTATTAAGGACTTGTATGCCGAATATAGATAAAGAACCCCTCAAACACAATGTTTAAAAACATAATAAAAAGAATGGACAAAATACTTAAACAGACACTTTATCAAAGAGGACATCTTGCTAGAAAACAAGCATGTGAAAGATGCTGAGCATTATTAGTCCATATTATTGTTGGGCGCCATCAAGTTTTCCGCTCATATGCCCCTATGTATAGGAGCATGGAACCATGTCATGCTCATAGTTTTCATGTTTGCGCCCATATTGCCCACTGTGGCAACACATCTCCTTAACAGTCTTTCTCCTTTTCACTGACTCTCTGCTTACCAAACACGGTGTCCTTCTCCCGGACTGGTTCCTCCTAATCACATGCCCAAAGTACTTGGGGATTCTTACTACCTTCGCTTCTAAGGAACATTCTGGCTGTATGTCTTCCACGACAGGTTTGTTTCTCCTTGATGGTGTTCATGGTGCTTTCAGTATTCTTCCCCAGCAGCATAATTCAACTGCATCAACTCATCTCTGGCCTTAGTCCATAGGACATGAAAGTAAATAGAAGCTATAATGAGATAGCACTAGAAACTCACTAAAGAGAAACAGCCCGTTGCTGTCAACTCAGTTCTCACTAACCCTGCTGGATTGTACTCACATTGGTACACATCAGAACAAATGGATATGTAGCAGTTGAATGCAAGTCATTTGAAGTACACAGGAATCTAATACACCTTCTAGAGTGGCAAAAATGAAGAAAATGGGTCATACCACATGTTGATAAAGATGTGGAACAACTTGGACTCTCATGTTCTTCTGTGTGGAATGTAGACTGTGTGACCACCTTTGAAAATAGCCCAGCAGATCCTTAAAGATTTAAACATACACCTATGATATGACCTAGGAATTCCATTTCTAGACATTTTATTCAAGGGAAATTAAGAATATGCTCATATGAACTTGTACATGATGTTGATGGCGGTGTTCTTCAAGCCTTGTTATGGATTGAAGTGTGTCCCCCAACATATGTGCTGTAGGTCCCATTGTACTTGCAGTTATGATCCATTTTGGGAAGGGGATTTTGTTGTGTTCATGATGCAGCATTAGTGTGGAGTGGGTTCCAAATTAGTCTCTTTTCAGACATCACAGAGTAGATTAAGAAAGCAGCAAGAAGGCAGTGGGGAAAGATTTATATGATGACGTATGCGATCTCTAAGGAGCCAAGACACATAAGAGAAAGAGATAAGATAAAGTCTTCTCCTGGAACTGGAAACAGGGAATCCAGGGAGGATGGTCCCTTCAGGACCAGGGTGTGAGTGGCGATACTGGGAGGGTGGGTTGGAAAGGGGGAGCCGATTACAAGGATCTACATGCAACCTCCTCCCCGGGGGACGGTCAGAAGAATGGGTGAGGGGAGGCGCTGGACAGGGAAGGATATGACAAAATAATAACTTGTAAATTATAAAGAGTTCATGAGTGGGGAGATCAGGGAGGGAGGGGAAAATGAGGAACTGATGCCCGGGGTTTAGATGTTTTGAGAACGATGAGGGCGATGAATGTACAAACGTGCTTTACACAATCGGTGTCTGTATGGATTGTGACAAGAGTTGTAATAAAAGGATTAAAAGAAAGGGGGGAAAAAGTCCTCTCTTAGAACGAGAATCCTGCATTTTGACTTGACTCATCACACTGAGAAAATAAGTTTGTTTGTTAAGGCTACACACTTGTGATCTTCTCTTTTATAGCAGAACTAGATAAGCTTACAAAGATGTCTTTGTAAACAAAGATAAGTTTACAACCAATAACAGTCCAGATGTCC
This sequence comes from Tenrec ecaudatus, assembly GCF_050624435.1. Taxonomy (NCBI): domain Eukaryota; kingdom Metazoa; phylum Chordata; class Mammalia; order Afrosoricida; family Tenrecidae; genus Tenrec; species Tenrec ecaudatus. Next base: position 87,302,581 of record NC_134539.1, on the reverse strand, counting down.
ATCAACAGGTGAATTGTGATGGGTTGTGATAGATTTATACAACAGAATACCTCTTTCTAAGAGAGAAAGAGGAATGAGTGGGTCCTTGATGATCCTGTGACCCAACGACCAGGTCAGTCAAATCTCTCAAGTCCTTTGGTGACTCTCATCTCACTCAGAGGGAAGACCAAATTTCTCATAATGCTCAAAGCACTACATGGTCAGATGCTTTGCCTATGCAGTACCCTATATCTGGAATGTTTGACTTCCTTCCCTGCTTCTCCATGCTCTTACCAGCATCTGACATCTTAGGGCAGTGGTTCTCAACCTCCCTAGTGCTGCGGCCCTTTACTACAGTTCCTCATGTTGTGGTGACCTCCTCCCCATAAAATTATTTTCATTGCTACTTCATAACTGTAATTTTGCTATTGTTATGAATCAGGCAACCCCTGTGAAAGGGTCATTTGACCCCCAAAGGGGTCATGACCCACAGGTTGAGAACCACTGCCCTAGGGTTTTTAGGTATTTGTAGCATTTATTGTCTATCTTTCTTAGCTAGAATATAAACTCTGAATGGAAGGAAGATTCTGTCTGATTTATTCTGTGCAGTAGCCCTGTATACAGAACAAACAACCCTGGCACGTCGTAAAGTCAGCTCAAGGTGTGCTGAGTTTCAAACCCTGAATGAGGGTATAAAATAATTTAATACTCATCATGGTACACATATGACCTAACAGACATCCAATAATTCACTGCCAGCAAGCTGATTACGACTCATAGTGACCCTATAGGACAGTGTAGAACTGCACGTTTGGGTTTCTATGATTTTGTAAATCTTTATGGGAGCAGAATGTCTTATACTCCCCCAACCAGCAGCTAGTAAAATCTCATTCCAGATTTTGCCCTTAGCAGCTTTATTTGTACCCTTTCTTCCATCAGCACGCCAAATCTGTCTTAGAGGAAGAATGGTTAGAATGCTCCTTAACAGCAAGGATGGTGAGACTTCACCTTATGTACTTTGGACATGCTTTCAGGAGAGTCCAGTCCTTGGAAATGGACCTTGTGCTTGGTAGAGTAGAGGGTCAGTGAAATAGAGGAAGAGGAAGAAGATGGGTGGGCACAGTGGCTGTAACGAAGGACTCCAACATATCAGTTGTGAGGATGGTGGATGACTGGGTGTTTTTTCCTGCTCTGGTACTTAGGGTCGCTCTAAGTCAAAATCAACTCAACCCCCAATGAGGCAGTTACCGAATTTCATGTCAACTTGAAGATACAAAAGTGGAGTCTAGCCTATTAATCAGGTTACAGCCTGATGGAGCCTCCTTGTTGGCATGACCTTCTCACAAGGAGGGTCCTGGGAATCTCCCTCCCTTTAATATCCTTCATGCTTCCAAGCCACTCTGAGACCTGCCAGAGGCCTAGAGATGTGTCCACCACCATTGGATCAACAAGAATTTGTACCCATCGGCCGGTGATACTCCTGCAGTCAGCATCACTGCTTGTGACTGCGGGAGTCTGAAGAGGGACTTGTGGACTTGAGTGGGACTTGGCTGGGATGTTTCTGTGATATGCAATTACCTCTTGTAATAAAGCTATTTCTTACACATATATGACTGTTATTGGGTGTGTTTCTCTAGTCCACTTGGCCTGACACATGCTCCAAACAACAGACACCCAATTTTTAACTGGCTTATCACTTTTTTTTAAACAATTGGTTCTGTTTGCTCCATCATTTTTTGGTTAAGGCCTGAAACAAAAATAAAAAACAAAACCAAAGCCTTTGTTATGAATTTAATTGTGTCCTGCTAAAGAGGTATATTGAACTCACCAAACCTGTGATCACACCTTTGAAAATAGTCTTTAAAGATGTCATCAGTTAACATGAAATCGTAGGGTGGGTCATAATTCTACACGGCTTGTGTCCTTATAAACGAGAAGATACAGAGAGACAGGGAACCAGAGGGAGAAGGGCACGTGCTGCTTCAGCTGCAAACCAAGGGATGCTTGGAGATTACTAGAAGTGGGGAGAGAGACAAGGAATAGATCTCCCTCGGAGCCCTCACACGGTTCTAGTCTCCAGAATGGTGGGACAACAAAATTTCGCTTCTTATCAGCCATCCACTTTGTATCATCATGTTTCTGCAGCCCTGGGAAATCAATCGAGCACCCTTTACCAGTGCCCAGCTTGATTCCCAAAGTAACCACTCTGGGGAATCCAGCTGTAGGTTTCCAGTCCATTTTAAAACACACACACACACACACACACACACACATATATATGTACTTATGACTTACCCCTTGTATTCTTTAGGGTGTGTTTTTAAAATGCACATTAAGGAGGCTTCAACAAGTTCATGGAAAAGTCCATTGTTCCACTAAGCACCATTAAAAGAGCCACACTAGGCATAGGGGAAAAAGCTACTGTATACAAACATTCTTGGGGTGAAGACTGTGTAGTATGGCAGAGACCAGATCAAAACCAGGGATGCACATGGTATACGATGGTGGAGGAGGTGGGGGAAAGGAAAATAAAAGGATGAATATAAGGAAGAAGAGGGTAGTGGGGGCATGGGGCACTAATCCACCCAAGGGGAGGGTATTGTTTATATGTCCACAGGGAAAGTGGGACCAGACTTCAACCCAGTGCCGCAAGGTGTGAATGCAATATTCCGGCATGGAGTAGGGAACCAGTGGAGAGGTCTGGGAGGCTGGCCCCAGCACCAAAAATTAAGTGGATTCCTGCCCCTCCCCCGAAAAGAATTTGTTCCAAAGGACGACATTGACTCTGCAGCTCCGGGAGATGGACATATCTGATCAGAGCACATGGGAGCAGATGAAGGGGCAGGAGGAGAGAGTGGAGCACAGCCTGGCCCACCAGACCTTGAGGATGATGTTCCTGAGTAGAGCAGCCAGTCCACAGAGAGAACAACATGGCTGGCCCCACTATGAGAAATGATGCCAATCAGTGACTAAGGGCGATACAGGGGACTGTACCGGAGACACAGTGTGGGAATTGCACCTGACCTGATCCCACCACACTGAGGCAAAGCACTAGGGGAGTGCAGCGGAACAGCAAGGGAATGGAGTGGCAAGGTCCCCAGGGAATGCTGAAAGTGGACTTTGGGGCCAGGGCATGGTGCCCCAACAGACTGGCCTGGAAAACACTCCTAAGGGCCAGGAAACGATCCCTGAACTAACTACAATCTTTTCTCTTGTGAAGTGTTTTGCTCTTTGTCAGTGGTTTGTTTTTGTTGTTTTGTTGTCTGGTTGTATACTGTTGCTTTGTTTTCCTCTGTCTTATTTTCGTGCATGTTAGTGTCTCCACAAATCTGTCTGAATAGGACAGGCTGGATGAACTATTTGGAGGAAAAACAACGGGACCGACAGTTCCGGGGGGACTTGGGGTGGGGTGGGGGGAGTAAGGAAGTGGTGTTAACAAACACAGGGACAAGGGAACAACATGGGACCCCAAATGGTAGAGAGGGGGGAGTGGCACCTGGTAGGAAATGATCAAGAGTAAGGTTGTTTAGAGAAGAGGGATACTCTAGCCCAGGTGGCGATGAAGCATGGTAGTAGGGCAGGAGGAAAGTCAACGGAGATGGAGGAAAGAGCTAGGAGTCAAAGGGCATTTATGGAGGTCTAGACAAAGACATGTACATGCAAATATATATAGGAGGATGGGGAAATAGATCTATGTGTCTATATTTATAGGTTAAGTATTAAGGTGGCAGAAGGACCTTGGGCCTCTACTCAAACACTCCCTCAATGCATGAATGCTTTCGTTTATTAAATTGGAACTCTATGATGCTCACTCTCCCGACACAACGGCTGGAGCCAAAGTGGGTGAACAAGTAAATGTGGTGAAGAAAGCTGATGGTGCCCGGCTATCAAGAGAGATAGTGACTGGGGTCTTAAAGGCTTGAAGATAAACAAGCGGCCATCTAGCTCAGAAGCAACAAAGTCCACATGGAAGAACACACCAGCCGGTGTGATCGAGTGGTTCCGAAGGGATCAGTTACCAGGCATCAAAGAACAAAAAATCATATCATTGACTGCACACCTCCATGATAGGATCACTGAAGACAAATGGGTACATAAGCAAATGTGGTGAAGAAAGCTGATGGTGCCCGGCTATCAAAAGAGATAGTGTCTGGAGTCTTAAAGGCTTGAACGTGAACAAGTGGTCATCTAGCTCAGAAGCCAAAAAGCCCACATAGAAGAAGCACACTGGCCAGTGCGATCATGAGGTGCCAAAGGGACAAGGTATAAGGCATCATGCAATAAAAAAAAAATGTGTGTATATGTATATATATATATATATATATATCATATTGAATGAAGGGGGAAGTGCAGAGTGGAGACCCAAGGCCCAAGTGTCGGCCAATGGAGATCCCCTCATAGAGGGGTTTAGGAGAGGAGATGGGTTAATTAGGGTGCGAGGTAGTGCCGATGAAGAACACAGCTTTCCCCCAGATCCTGGATGCTTCCTTCCCCCAACTACCATGATCCGAAGTCTACCTTGCAGGGATAGATAGAGCAGAGGTTGCACACTGGTACATATGAGGGCTGGAGGCACAGGGAATTCAGGGTGGATGATACCTTCAGGACCAAGGGTGTGAGGGGCGATGCTGGAAGAGTGGAGGGTAAGTGGGTTGGAAAGGAGGAACTGATTACAAGGATCCACAGGTGACCTCCTCCCTGGGGGAGGGACGGCAGAGAAAGGGGGGAAGGGAGACTCCGGATAGGGAAAGATATGACAAAATAACGATGTATAAATTACCAAGGGCACACAAGGGAGGGGGGAGCGGGGAGGGAGGGGAAAAAAAAGAGGACCTGATGCAAGGGGCTTAAGTGGAGAGCAAATGCTTTGAGAATGATTGGGGCAGGGAATGTATGGATGTGCTTTATACAATTGATGTATGTATATGTATGGACTGTGATAAGAGTTGTATGAGCCCCTAATAAATTGTTTTTTAAAAAAAGAGCCACACTATAACCTCTTCATTCGCCATTGTGTATTTCAGAGACCCATAATTAGACACAGAAAGGTTGACCCATCCCTTGTCTGCTATCTAATATTCCATTTCAAAGGAAAAAATATATCCCATTTTATCCATCCATTTCCCTGTGCATCTGGCAGTGTAGACAGAAGACAGATGTGGTGGTGTTAGATGCTGTTGAGTCGATTCGAACTCACAAAGAGCCTGTCAATGTAAAGCAGAAGGAAACATTACCTGGCGCTGGGCCATCCTCCAAGCTGTTCTCTGTCTGAGTCGATAGCTGCAGTCACGGCCCACCCGTCTTGTTCAGGAGCTTCCTCTTTTTGCTGCCCCTCTACTCTACCAAATATGATTGATGCCTTTCTCCAGGAACTGGTCTTGCCTGGCAACATGTCCAAAGTACACATTGACAAAGCCTTGCCACCCTTGCTGCCAAGAAACATTCTTTTGCTTGTTCTTTTGGAAATTCATGGTACTTCCAGTATTCTTTGCCAGGAGCATAAGAGATCAATTCTTTTCAGCCTCTTGTTCAATGTTCAACTTTCACATATATGTGAGGCGACTGAAAATACCAGGGCTTGGGTCAGGCTTACCTTAGTCCTCAAAGTACCATCCTTGCTTTCCACACTTTAAAGTAGGCTGTGCAGGAAATGGACAGAGCCTTCAAAACGTCAAGAACAGAAAAGAAGTGACAATGTAGAGAAGTGTGGCAGGATTAAAGGAAGCCACACACTCGGCACCTTTGCTCTTTGTGGTTATGATGCGTCTTAGTTCATGTTCTCTGTTTTACTTCTCAGAAGGTTTTCAGTGGCAGCCTCCTCTGAAGCGCACGGCTGAGTCCTTTTTCACTGTATCTTCTTTGTCTGGAAGCTCTGCTGAAACCTGTTCACCGGGGGGTGGTGGTGGGGGTGGTGGTGGTGTGTGTGACCCTGCTGTCCTTGAAACACCAGTGACATACCTTCCAGCATCACAGCAACACACAAGTCACCACAGGACGACAAACTGACAGACAAATGGTCTGTGCACAGCCTTGAGGAGAGTGAGTTTTCCAGAATGCTATTGTGCTCATGCAGAACTCACACGTGGATCAAGAGGCAGTGTGGGAACCAAACAAGGGAAGCGTCTACAGTTTAAAATCAGGAAAGATAGGCATCAGGCTTGTATCCTCTTATCCCGCTTATCAAATCTGCATGTGGAGCAAATAATCAAAGGAGGAGAATGTAGCATCAGGACTGGAGGAAGGCTTATTAACAACCTTCAATACATAGATGACACAACCTTGCTTGCTGAGAGTGAGGAGGACTTGAGGCATTTGCTGTGGAAGATCAAGGGTTGCAGCCTTCAGTCTGGATGTCAACTCAATGCAAGAAGACCAAAGTTCCCACAACTGGACCCATAGGTAACATCATGCTAAATGAGGAAAAGGTTGATGTTGTCAAGCTTGGCTCTACAACCAATGCTCGTGGAAGCAGCAGCCGTGAGATCTAAAAGATGCTTTTCATTGGGTAAAGCTGCTGCCCAGACCTCGTTAGAGTGTTGAAAAGCAAGGACGTGACTCTGAGGATAGAGGTGTGCCGGACCCACGTCATGGTATTTTCAACCTCCTTATTCATGTGTGAAAGCTGAGTATGGAATAAAGAAGACCCAAGGAGAATGGCTGCATTTAAATTATGGCGTTGGTGAAGAATATTGAAAGTTATCATGGATTCCCTAAAGGACCAACAAGTCTGTCTTAGAAGATGTGCGGCCAGAGTGCCCCTACGAGGCAAGGATGGCAGGGCTTCATCTCACTTACTTGGAACATGTTGTCTCGAGAGACCAGTCCCTGGGAAGGGACATCCTGCTTGGGAAAGGAGACAGATAGTGGAAAAGAGAGGCCTCAAGGAGATGGATTGACACGGTAGCTACAGCAATGGACTCCAGCATAGGAACTGTTGTGTAGACGGCACAGAACTGGGCAGGGTTTGTTGTGCGTCGATTTTCTACAGGTCAAGACTGACTCAATGGCACTTAACCACCACCCCAACAGCTTCCTTCTCAGGGATCTAATATTCATCGCCATGGTGACACAGACAAAAGAACTCACAGACAAAATTCATGACTGGAGGGTTTATGAAGGAAGTTAACAAGTTGTACTGTCAGTGAGAAATACCCACGGTTGAGTTGTTTATCAGGGCATGTCACAAGGTTCTTTCAGATTTGCTAACAAATCCCCACGGGGCACCCAACTCCACTGTAAGCCTCAACCATAAGGCATTCTGTTCAAATTCTTTGGGTCAGCAAGCCCAGTTTCCCCCAGGTAAGTGTCCAGAGACCCCTCAATTCCATAAGCCAGCCGCCTGCACAGAAGCACTCAGTATTACTTGCTCCATGGACTGGGAAGTCCATCACTCTGTTCTGGCTCCTGGTTCTGCTGCGGCTCCTCTGGATCCAAAAGGTTCACAGTGCAGGAATCTCAGGACCAGAGGATGTGCCCCACTCCGGGCTCTTGCTGCTAATGAGATACCCACCGCCTCCTATTTCTCAGAGGGTTCATTTTATACACAGCAGGATGGCATTCCAGGGAATTCTTCACACGTGAATTCTATCCGTATCTTCCCCGCCTTCTTACCAGACCCGTGCAGGAAATGGCTGTTTGGTGGGCGTTAGAGTCTTTGGCTAGAAGAACCACCGTTAAATATACCCTGACCCTGCAGCTATTTCAACGGCTGCTGCCATGGACGTCTTTGCACACATTTGCTTGTCCCTGGAGGGAAACTGGCTGGGTCAGACAGTGTAATATTCGAAAATACCGTTTTACCTAAGAAGTGTGGGATGACTATTTTGATCAAAATGAAGGGGCCTCCCAAGGAAATTTGTCCCTCACCACTTGCTCCTCATGTCACCCAAGGGCTCCTGAGGGGGTTTCTCTGCATGGTGATGTGCTACGAAGTCTCACTAGTACAACCCTAATAAGCATGTAATCCTCATGCCACTGTGTCCTACAAATACTCCAGGTCTGACCACAGCTCCCACAGAGAGGACCAAGTGGTGGGAGGCAAATCAGAAAGAGATACAGAGCGCCAGTCCACGCGGGCCCCAGTGAAGTCTAATGGGCACATTGCAGAAATAGCCTTTCTTCTGCAGTGAGAACAAAACTGCCGCCTTTCTCTCACTTCCTTCTTGGGGCCTGGGAGGGTTGGCCTGTAAGGGCCAGCTGCTATTTCTAGGCCTCCCTGCTCTGTGTGAAACCCCAGTCCCTCTTGATCGGAAAAAGAACAGGGAAGGGGGGCAGCCAGGTGATCTTGCCCTTGGTCTGGGCTGTAGATATTCTGGTCTCAGAGTGAAACCCACCTTAGGAGGCAGGCTGAGTCTAGTGTGGTCAGTTTCATGAGTACATACGCTTGCTGTGCACACTCCATTTATGGACCCCTGTAGAAATTAGTGCCCCTAGGTAACTTACTGTGTTGGCTAAGACCAGGCACTGAACCTCTCTCAGTGCCTGGTCTTAGCCAACACAGTAAGTGGGGACATCAACAGGTCTAGGACTCAATGTCTGCACTCACTGTAGGAGGGAGCACAAATGAGAAGACGGTTGAGTGCCTCCCTGATTCCCAATTGTCCCGGGGTCTTAGGATTGGGACCGCCCACCGCCTCTGGGGGAAGAACAGGCTGAGGGGTGAAGAGGACGTGCTGCTGGGAGCAGCAGAGCAGGGGCCCTGATGCCACAGGGGAGGCATCCAGCGCTCCCTCAACCGTCCTCATTTGGGCCTTTTCCTACTTCCACCGGGCTCTTCGGGGTTCAGTGTCAGCCGATCCTGACGATTCCCTCCCTTCTCCCTTCCACATCTGCGTGTTCAGGCTGAGGTGCTGATCTAGAAGAGGTGGCATTCCGGTCCAGATGTGCAAATGAGGTGAAGCAAGCCAACCTCTGAGGGGCAAAGCAGAGAGAGCAGCAGGTACAAAGGTCCTGAGGTGGAAGGAGTGTGACAGATGGCTGGAGGCCTTGACGGGGCTGGGAGCTGGTGTGCTGTGAGAAGCTGGAGGGAATGGGCTGGGAGGTTCAGTAGGTGAGGCTGTTGTGAGGACAGCAAACGGGGACCAGGGAGACCAGTTAGGACTCCAGCGCAGAAAGCTGGTGAGAAGAAGTCAGAGATTCAGGCTTCTGAAGTCTCAAGATTCATCTTTCGGAGTTCACAGGGTCTGTGGATGGATGTGTGGGGAATGCAAGCAGTGCAGACCACCACGGACTTTGAGACCGGAGGCAGCAGGTGCCCGTCACTGAGGAAGGGAGCGGGGATAGGCAGTTTGTGAAGGAAGGGGCGTTTGGCCATTTTACTCCTGAGTTGTCCATGAAGAATCCCCAGGAGACACTGGGACAGTGGGTACCTGAGTCGACACAGAGAGGAGAGGTATAGAGAGGTGTAGGCTTCAGATATAAATGTGCACGTCATTAGTATTGCTATACCGCGGTGGTAAGTGTCTATGGAATAGAATGTTTGACATGTCAACATTCTTTTTACGGTTAGTTCAGTGACATAAACTTACCTCCATCAGTTGCTCAACCACCTCCCTTAGTCTCAGAATTTTCATCACACTTAACAGAAGCTCAATGTCACCTAAGCACTGAGTCTCCGTCACTTGTGCAGTTATTATTACCATCCCAGAGATCTACGGGTAGTTTCCAGACACGTGTCCAGCTTCCTTTAGCGTCCCTAAGATTTCCTAGAAGTTTCCTACTGGGCTGCTCCCACCTCAGGACAGCTGTCTGTCCAGGAACCCAAGAAAGCTCTCTCATACTAGAAAGCCCTTGACAACCAACCAAGAGAAGGCCTTTGAAACACAGCATTCTACAATTTCACAGGGAAAATGTAATGCATACTGCAAGCTCCCCCAAACAGGGCCTGAGTTTGGGTGTTTTCATTTTGAGCTGGTTCTTGTAAAGCGCTCATATTTTAACTTTTTATTGTGATTTGAGTGAACGTGTGTTGGCCTTACCTTCAGCAACTCATGCATATTTTGTTTGGTGACATTGATTGCAGTCCTCACAATGTAACATCACTCTTTCTGCTTGCTTGCTGTCTTACCACTGGAGTTTGGAACCTGCCAAGAGAAGGGAATCTGTTGAACATCCAAGCTTTGGGGAGTGTTCCTAAGGGTTCTACCTTAAAAAGAAGAGTGAATAAGAAATAGACATAAATATATTTATATACGACAAAGGGAAAATAGATCTATGTCCATATATTTACAGGCTTATTATTAAGGAAACAGATGGACAGTGGGTCCCTACTCAAGTACTCCCTCAACACAAGAACACTTTTTTCTAACAATTTGACAGTCTGAGATGCTCACCTTCCTGGCATGATAGCTGAAGACAATGGGTGCAATGGGTGCACAAGCAAATGTGGTGAAGAAAGTTGATGGTGCCTGGCTACCAAAGATACAGCATCTGAGGTCTTATAAGACATGAAGATAAACAAGCGGCCATCTAGCTGAGAAACAACAAAGCCCACATGGAAGAAGCACACCAGCCTGTCCCGACTTGATCGCTGAGGACAAAGTGGAAGCATAAGCAAATGTGAAGAAAGCTGATGGTGCCTGGCTGTCAGAATATATAGAGTCTGGGGACCTATAGGCTGGAAGATAAACAAGGGGCCATCTAACTGAGAAACAACAAAGCCCACATGGAAGCAGCACACCAGCCTGTGAATCAAAAGGCATCGAACATCGAAGGGATAAGGAAACAGGCATCAAAGACAAAAAAAAAAATCATTGCATTGTGAATAAGGGGGAGTACAGAGTGGGGACCCAGGGCCCATCTGTGGGAAATTGGACATCCCATTTCAGAAGGGCCATGGGGAGGAGAACCAGTCAGGGTGCAGTGTAGCAATGATGAAGCATATAATTTTTCTCTAGTTCTTGAATGCTTCCCTCCCACCCCCTGCTATCATGATTCCAATTCTACCTTACATATCTGGCTGGATCGGAGGATGTACCCTGGTACAGATAGGAATGGAAAACACAGGAAATCCAGGACAGATGAACCCCTCAGGACCAGTGGTGAGAGTGGCAATACTGGGAGGGTGGATGGAAGGTGAGGGGAAAAGGAGGAACAGATTATAAGGATCTACATATAACCTCCTCCCTGGGGGATGGACAGCAGAGAAGTGGGTGAAGGGAGATGTTGGATGGTGTAAGATATGACAAAATAATAAGCTATAAATTTATCAAGGGTTCATGAGGGAGGGAGGAGGGGGGAGGAGAAAAATGAGGAGCTGATACCAAGGGTTCAAGTAGAAAGCAAATGTTTTGAGAATGATGATGGCAACATATGTACAAATGTGCTTGACACAATGTATGTGTATATGGATTGTGATAAGAGTTGTATGAGCCCCCAATAAAATGATTATAAAATATTTTTAAAAGATGTTCCCCTCCCCCACACCCAAAAAAAGAGAAAGAAATAGACAAAGTCTCCCAGGAACTAAATCTTAGCTTCAGTTCATTTTCAATTTCTCATTGGAACCAGGGTGACCTGGAACTGCTAGTGTTTCCATCTAAGCTGTCTGTCTTGTCAAAGCAAGAACAACACTTCTCCAGAGAAAGATAATGTTACAGTTTCTAAATTAAAAAATTATCTTCCATATTCAGACTTACAAGAAGACCAGATGTGGCCCAAATTCATGGGAAATGAACTCACAAGTAAGAAAAGTACACCCAAGGGATCCAGATAGTGTAATGATAAGACAGAGCCTTTAAAGTAGTTTTATTTTATATAAGTGTTCCATAAATTAAAGTCCAATGAGGCAATTTGGCAGTGAATGTGACTCTTATTGAGCAAACTAGAAATTGTAGACCTAAGGTGTTAAGTAAATTAAAAATCCAAAAGATAAATTAATAGCCAAAGGGCTAAAGGGAGATGGGAAAAATTAGAAGGCAAGTCAGAAGAACATATCTGGATTATAGAATTAAGAAACAAAAGAATTCTAAACAAAAATAAGCACATACTAATCATAAAAACAAGAGCATCGGAGTCATTTGGGACTTGGCAAGAGATCTAACGTACAAGTATGTGTAACTGGAGTCCTATAAGCCAAGGAGAAAACACAGGTTAACAATTGTTTTAAAGATAATGACTGAGACTAGTTCACAATGAATTTGATGTCAAGCCATGGACTTGAGAAGGTCTGTGTATTACCAGGATTAAAAAGAAATCACTCCTAGGCATAGCATAACATTACTGGAAAACAGAGGTGGGGAGGGGAATTCTAGAAGCAGGCAAAGAGAAAAATAAGAATAATGAGAAGTCATTGAAATTTTTGATGAGATATCTGATTTATGTCTTTTAAATATGACCTGCAACTTCTATGAGATAATGGGTGGCAGTCGGGAGACCTAGGGAGAAGACAAATTGGTGGCTCCGGAGGTTGTTGATGTGGGGTCCAACAAAGGTCCTAGACAGCAGGAGTGGGTAGTGGCCCACACCCTGTGCGTGGGGCTGCGGGATGTACAAGCACGGCTGTAGCCTGTGAGTACAGTCACTGTCTCCCATCAGCCAGAAAAAGGAGCAAAAAGAACACAAATACCAGCAACAGGGGAAAAAAAACAAAATAAGAAAAAATAACAAGCAAACAACAACACGGGGACTTGATAACTAAGATAAAAAAGAAAGGGAAGAAAAAGAAAAACAGGGAACTAGGAAAAGAGAAAAAGATAAACTAGAAAGCTACCATACACAAACTGTGTGTTTATCATGTTGATTCTGACTCATAGTGACGATGGAAAGTCTTGTGGATCCAGTGGCAGTGGAAGTACCCTAGCGCAGGCAGGGGTCTCCACGTGGCTCCTTCAGCTCCAGGGCTCTAGCGTAGCTCCATGTGGCTTTTCAACAGGAATGTCTTGCAGGGAGTGAGCTGTGTCTCTCCTTGGCGCCTCCAAATGAGGTCATCGAGCTGTGAACTGACTGACAGGCTAAACTCCACCCCTTCACTCGTAAGTCTCAAATTCTGAACAGATTATGTATCTATCACAACAGAGTTCCTGTTTAGCCAGGGGCAGGCCGCCCATCAGGCAGTGCAAGTTCTACCTGGATGAGAGCGTTCACACACATCTAGAAGTGAGTGGTGGTGTGCACCTCACAGCCCATTCACGAGGGAAAGGTTTCGTCCTGAGGCAGAGAAGGACCTGTGTGGGGTTGGGATGGGAAGGGATGGGTGATGACCACTCTTCTGGTCATCAGCCACGGGTGTGGGTCCTAGACTGCACAGGGTGAGTGAAACCCACTGGCTGAGGTCCTATTAAACCCTGTGCAGAAGTTTAAAAGGCCTGCGCTGTGCCAGGCCAGTCAACAATCTACCTGGTCTGTCTGTCTCTTCTCCCACTGCCCGTCCATCTTCTTCTCCCAGTTGCTACCCAGTCCATCCCTCCACTTCTTTCCTTGAATCCCTGAAGCCTGGGGTTCTAGGGTTACCATCTGCCTCTACTTCAAGGGGCCTCTCTTGTCCCTACTGCAGAGTCTGGGTAGTCTGTCCACCCAGTCCTCCATCCGATAGGAAGGCCTCTCTTGGCTACTGCTATAAAAGAATCCAAGTGGAAATACGGAGCCAACAGTTCAGAACAAGTACTAGAAACAGGACTCCCCTTTCCTTTGCCATCTCTGATAGAGAGCTGAAGCAACGAGGCCAGCCCAGCCCTGCTGTGTGAGTTAGAGGGCTCGTGCTATTTTAACCTCCTGCCCAGAGCCAATTTCCCATTTACCAGGAAAAGGGGAAGAAATAGATCAGCCTTCATCATTTGTAGGAGATTAGCTCAAATCCTGAAACACAAAGGCCTGATGTGTATTTTCTGTTTTGCTCAAAGCTTTTAAATTCTGCTTCTGCAACCTGAGCATTACTAATCTGGCTTATTCCATCGGCATATATTATTTTTGGTTTACCAACCACCTGGAGAGTAGCATTCACCGTCATTCTCCCAGGAGAGAGTTTTCCTATGAGAAAGATTAGACCAGAAATTGTTCTTGTTTTTCCCAAGCAGGACACTGAGCTGATTCCATTCTATTTAATTCCAATATTCTCAAGGGGGCTTTTCTGTGCCAATAGTCCAGAAACTAGAGGAGCCCCAAATAACACTTCCAGGTCATAGTTCCCCCTGTTCCTCACACACCTCCTTTACTCTCTACTCTTCTACTTTGCTCAATCAAGCTCATTGCTAAGGACTGCACCCACTTCCCGGACTGCCCTTCACCTAGATCTTTGCAAAGTTGGCTTCTTAGCAAACAACTGCTACAGAGAATCTGCTTTGTAGCTACCACCTGCAGAAAACCCGGCCCTGTCTGTGTATCCCAAACTGCCACCTGGAGACTCCCTGTTTATGTCACCCCCCACTTCAGCCCAGTACACACCAATGTCTGAACTTCTCTGACATACTTATTTTCCTACTGTGCTGTCTTTCTGCGAGCTCCATGAATGCAGCCCCTTTACTGAAGGACTGCCATAGTCTAGCGCCTCAACACATAGTCGATGCTCATTTGATGTTTGTGGAGTAATCGAGTCAGTCAGTGAGTCAGTGAGTGAGTGCTGCCCAAGCCCACAATTCCAACATTAGCCCCTATGTCCAACACCAATCCACAAAGTCCTCCTCCATCTCAAAAACACATGCAGTGACGCCGACTACAGTTGGAAAGACGAATTAGTGCTGGCATGGGTCTCCACACAGCTGTTCCAGCACCCAGAGCTGCATCAGGGTAGGTCCATGCGGCTTCTCCTTGGGAATGTATTGCAGGAAGTGGGCCTTGCCAGCTGAAGCAGGGAACTGGCTAAGGCAACTGCACCCTGGTCTGATCGTCACAAAACAAGAGACCCGAGAACTAGAAAGGCAAGGCTCACCAGCCATTTATCTCTCTACCCTTCAATTAACCTCACATGTGTTTATCGGCCAGGTTGGCACAATAAACCTTAACTATCTCAATCCACCCCTTGCCAACTTGGCACCTGTACATAATTCTTTAGCCTCACAATTGCAATTAAGTAACACCTATACCTTAATCCTATAATTCTGTGAATATGTTCTCTCGCCTATGAAAGTTTGTAAGCCAACCACTTCATGCCTTTATCCCCCCAATTTTGGGTATCCAATTTCTATACCGCCCACTTACATCAGCCCAGTGCTCTGAGGAGACAATCATATTTTCCGACGTGAAGAATCTTCATTCCAATTGGAACCTTGCGAAGTTTGCATCCATAAGCAAAGTCAAATCCGTACAGGCCGTCCATAAAGTCAGCAACAATATGCACCAGTTCACAGGCTCAAAAATCTCCAGCTGGTTGGGTTCTGGTCAACTCAATGTAGGCTGCCTCACTTAGCCTCCACAGGGTGCCCATTGGTCGCCTTGCCTTTAGACCATGGGCTCTCACCAATACTCAACAAGCCTAGACCCCAGTCAACCTGCTCTCATCGTCTCCTTTTTCTCCTGTAAACCAAGTCCACAGGTGTCAGTGGCCAAACTCAACCTATCTTTATTGCTGCATTTCTCCTACTTCCACTCAACAAGTAGATCCATGTGGTCACCTAGCAAGCGTCTCAGCCTGCCCACAGGTTCCCTTTAACGCTCAGTCCCAGAGGAGTTTTCTTCATGGTTCCAGATTTTTTCCAGCTTCTGACAAAGACCACTAGTTCCTGAATACTCCAAAGCACTAGGTGGGGTATATCTTTTCAAAGTTTTTTTTTTTGCAGGCATGGCCTAAACCCTCCTAAAGATCAAATTTCAATGACTGAAAGTAAGTGGTTTTACAAACTTTGTATTTTCATACTTCCCATATTTTCCCCAGAAAACAGCTGAGTAAACAGTGTGGCTTTATCTGATCTCTGGCTAGACAAAGAAGAAACACTTCCATGAGGGAGAGGTCAAACCAACATCTACTCTCCATCTTATGATTTATTTCTCCAGGACTCCACTCCCAAGGTACCATAATGTGTTAGTCTGGGTATTTCAGAGAAACAAATCCACAGAAACTCATGTATAAGAGAGAGTTTTATATAAAGGGTAAATGCATATCAAGAAAACATCCCAACCCAGTGCTGTCCAAGCCCACAAGTCCAACACTAACCTTTTTGTCCAACACCCATCCACGAAGTCCTCTTCCATCTCACAAAACACACGCAATGACGCCGACTGCAGGAGGAAAGCCGAATCAGTGAACGTGTAAGCATCTCAGTGCTGGCAGGGGTTTCCACACGGCTGCTCCAGCACCTAGGGCTGCATCGGGGTAGGTCCATGTGGCTTCTCCTCAGGGATGTCTTGCAGGCACTGAGCCTTGCCAGCTGAAGCAGGGAACGGGCTAAGGCAGCTGTACCCTGATCTGACCATCACAGAGCACGAGACCCGAGAACTAGAAAGGCAAGGCTCACCGAGCCATTTATCCCTCTGCCCTTCAATTAATCGCACATGTGTTTATCAGCCAGGTTGGCACAATAAACCTCGACTATCTCAGTGAGATAGAGAGTGAGTGAATGACCGTGTTTCTGAACCTGTGTGTCTTTTCTGTGAATGTTGGGGAAATCTTTGGGCAGAAGAACAGAGTCAAGCAAGAGCTTGGGCTCATATTTGGGTCTGAGGAAGATTTGGGTCTGATGAAGATATTCCCAGTGCTTCTAGCATCCACTAAGCTCTAGGCTCACCATGTGCTGTGTGGGGGTCAGAGGTTTATGGGGTTAAATCCAGTTCCACCAACAGCTTAGGCTTTGAGCAAAGTATGCAGTCTCTAGGCCTTCGCGCCCTTGACTGTGGAAAGATCATGACAGTATCTCCCTTTTTCGGAGGAGCCCTGCTGGGGCAGTGGATGAAATACCGGGCTGCCTGCAGACTGCCGGGTCGGCTGTTAGAACCTACTGGCCTCTCTGCGGGAGGAAGCTAAAGCATTGTGCTTCTGGGAAGATTTACAGCCTCAGAAATCTTTGGGAGCAATTATGCTCTGTCCCATAGGGTCACTAGGAATTGGAATGGATCCTCTGGAGGTGGGTTTACATGGTTCGGAAAAGGAAATGATTTAAAATAAAGTTTGTGCCCAGGGTTCAGTAGGTCTTTGTGATACGCTCACAGATTGTCCCAGAAAGTAAATGTTTAGAAAATGATGGTGACATATGTACAAATACGCTTGATACAATTAATGTATGGAAGGTTATGAAGAGCCGTAGAGCCCCCAATAAAATGATTTAAAAAACAAAAAAAACAAAACGGAGGACCACTAAAGAAAGGACCAAACTAATAATTAATTGACTTATGGTTCCTCCATGAGGAACTTGTCCTTTGGGTCAGAGACTGAACACACCAGAACTTCAAACTCACTGCCACTAAGTCAATCTCAATGCTGACTCACAGCGGACAGTATAGAACTGCCTTGTAAGTTTCTGAGAGTGTAACTCATTACAAGGGTCTCCCTGCACTGGAGCAGCTGGTAGTTTAGAACTGCTGACCTTCCAGCTCACGGCCCAATGTGTAACCACCAAGCCACTACGCCACCAGGTCTCCTGGCACTCCTGACTAGGTAGGCTTCATTAGGTAGGTGGATTGAAAACCCTGCTGTGTGCTTCCACCTAACACTAGCTGAGGGACTCAGGGGGCACCGTTTCATGGAGCCTTTCTCCGCTGACTTATCTGGTTTGTCCTGGGGAGATGGAGAACTTGTAAACGATGAAAACTGTCTTCACCTTGCACTGGAGTCTAAGGACTCTGCAGCCCCCCCCCCAGCCACTTGTATACCCCCAAGCCTATGTGACAGGTGACGGGCAGCCCAATGCAGACTTTTCCTGCATGACTACCCTGGTAGCAGGATCAGACATCTTGGTGAGATATATAGATACATAATCATTAGCACTTTAGCTCAACAGGTGGTAAAGTGGGCTAAGCACTGGGTTGTGGACTCCAGGGTAGGCAGTTCAAACCCATCAGCCACTGCTAATCGAGAGAAAGGCAATCTGGCTCATTCCCGCTCCAAAGCGGCAGACACCCTGAGGGGCGGCTCTGCTGTGGCCTCCATGGTTACCTGGAGTCAGAAGGGACTCAGTGGCGGTACGTCTGCTTTGCTTTGGGGGTAGGGTGTAGGTAGGCTTCAGAGGGGGGACAATGGTTTGCTCCACGGTGAGGAACTAGGTGAGGGACTGGGAAGACCATAACTGGCTATGCCTGAAGGGTTTCTCCTGATTGTATTCAACGAATGGTGGTCATTTACCATCAGCTGAAGGCCCACCAACGCACACACGCACACACACACACACACGTGTGTGTACACGTTATCACTCCAACTTGGAGTCCCAAGCCCCTTTCCCAGCTCAGGCTTACAGGCTTCACCTCAGAAATCAGCCTCAACCCCAAGCCAAACACTGCCATCGAGTCGATTCTGACTCACGGCAACCCTGTAAGACTGGGTCAAACTGCCCCTGTGGGTTTCTGAGACCGTAACTCTGTGGGAGGAGAAAGCCTCATTTTACTCCCCAAAGCAGCCCAAGCCCCTGAGAAATTAGCTCCAGGTGACAATCATAGGTGTGATCTTTCAGGCCTGGCCACAGGCAATTACAAGGCAAGGCTGCGAGGCACCGTGAAGAGGAAGCGGGCCAGCCTGCTCCTAGGAAAGTCTGCATCCCTTGCCCAAGCTCCTTAGTCTGGAGCCTCCTAACACTGAGGTGACGTCTCACCTGAGGGGCTGGTCTCCACTCTGACTCAGTCCTTTTCCACTTCTTGGTTGGTCGGGTTGTTTTTTAAAGGTCATTTTATTTGGGGGCTCTTCAGCTCTTCTAACAATCCATACATCAATTGTTTCAAGCAAATTTGCACGTGTGTGGCCTTCATCATTCTCTAAACATTTCCTTTCTATTTGAGCCCTTTGTATCAGCTCCTCTTTTTTTCTCCTCCTTCCCCTCCACCCTCCCACCCGCATGACCCCTTGATAAATTAGTATTATTTTCACCTCTTACACTGATACTGTCTTCTTTCACCTACATTTCTGCTGTTCGTCCCCTCGGGCTGTGTGTGTGTGTGTGTGTGTGTGTGTGTGTGTGTGTGAGAGAGAGAGAGAGAGAGAGAGAGAGAGAGAGAGAGAGAGAGAGAGAGAGAGAGAGAGAGAGAGAGAGAGATTTCTACATCAATTATTGTGATCGTTTCCCCCTTCCTCCCTTCCCTGACCTCCCCATTTTCCCCTACCCTCCTTGTATCATCACTCCCATTTCTGTTCCTGAGGGGCTTATCTGACCTGGATTCCATGTGTCCTGAGCTCTTATCTGTACCAGTGTACATGCTCCGGTCTAGCCATCATCATTTTCACAGCATTCTCTTGTCACTTGAGCCCCTGATACCAGCTCCCCATTTCTTCCCCCCCCCACTCTCCCTCACAAACCCTTGATAAGTTATAAATTATTATTTTCATATCTTTCATCGTCCTCCATCGCCCTCCCCACCATCGACTTTTCCCTTGTTCATCCCCCTGGGAGGGGCTTAGAGATTGATCCCTGTGATCGATTTTCCCTTTCTCCCTCCACCCTTCCCTAATCCTCTTGGTATCTCTATTCTCATTGTTGGCCCTGAGGGGTCTATCTATCCTGGATTTCCTGTGTTGTGGACTCTTATCTGTGGCAGTGTGCATGCTCTGATCTAATCCAATTTGTAAGGTAGATTTGAGATCATGATAGTGGGGGGAAGGAAGCACCAAAGAACTAGAGGAAAGTTGGATGTTTCATCAGTGCTATACTGCACCCTGACTGGCTCATCTCTTCCCTGTGACCCCTCAATGGGGTATGTCCATTTGTCTACAGATGGGCATTGGTTCTCCACCCATGCTCCCCACCTCATTTCCATTGGTAAGATTTTATTCTGGGTCTTAGATGCCTGATTCTTGATCCTATCGACATCTCATGATCACACACTTGATTCTTTTTTTTGTTTGTTTTTCTTTTTAAAATCATTTTATTGGGGGCTCATACAACTCTTATCACAATTCATACATACATACATTGTGTCAAGTACATTTGTACATCTTTCTTAAAACATTTTCTTTTTACTTGAGCCCTTGGTATCAGCTCCTCATTTTCCACGTCTCTTCCTGCCCCCTTCTCATGAACCCTTGATATTTTATAAATATTATTATTTTGTCATATCTTATACTGTCCAACGTCTCCCTTCACCCACTTTGTTGTCTGTCCCCCAGGGAGGGGGTTATATGCAGATCATTGTGATCAGTTCCCCTTTTCTCTCCCACTTTCCCCTTCCCCTCCTGTTATTGCTCCTGTCATTATTGGTCCTGTGAGGTTCATCTGTCCTGGATTTCCTGTGTTTCCAGTTCTTATCTGTACATCCTCCAGTCTACCAAGATTTTTAAGGTAGTATTGGGATTGTGATAGTGGTGGGGGGAGGAAGCATTAAAGAACTAGAGGAAAGTTATCTATTTCATCGTTGCTACACTGAACCCTGCCTAGCTCATCTCCTCCCCACATCCCTTCTGTAATGGGATGTCCAGCTGCCTACAGATGGGCCCTGGGTCCTCACTCCATACGCCCCCCTCATTCACAATGCTATGATTTTTTTGTTATTGATCTTTGATGCCTGATACCTGATCCCTTTGATGCCTTGTGATCTCACAGGCTGGTGTGCTTCTTCCATGTTGGCCTTGTTGTTTCTCAGTTAGATGACCACTTGTTTATCTTCCAGCCTATAGGACCCGACTCTATATCTTTTGATAGCCGGGCACCATCACATTCTTTACCACATTTGCTTATGCACCTGTTTTGTCTTCAGCAATCATGTCGGGATAGGCTGGTGTGCTTCTTCCACGTGGGCCTTGTTGCTTCTCAGCTAGATGGCTGCTTATTTATCTTCAAGCCTTTAAGACCCCAGACACTATATCTTTTGATAGCTGGGCACCATCGGCTTTCATCACCATATTTGCTTATGCACCTACTGTCTTTAGAATTGTTAGAACAGTGTCCTTGTGTTGAGGGAGTACTTGAGTAGGGGGCCCTCTGTCCATATATTTGTTTCCTTAATAATAAACCTATAAATATATGTACATAGATCTATTTCCCCCTCGTCATATATAAATATATTTACATCTGTATATGCCTGCATTTAGATCTTTATAACTGCCCTTTGCCTCCTAGTTCTTTCCTCTATTTCTTTGTACTTTCCTCTTGTCCCACTATCATGTTCAGCCTTCATTTGGGTTTCAGGAATTCCTCTCGGTTACATTTCCCTTGATCCAGCCCTGCCAGACCTCCTACACCCTCCTGGCCATTGATTTTGGATCACTTGTTGTTCCCTTGCCCCTGGGTTTGTTAACACCCACTTCCTTTCCCCCATCTCCCCCTATCCCGTGTCCCCCTGGAACTGTTATCCCATTGTTCTCTCTTCTGGCTTGTTTATCCTTTCTATCCCTTCCAGGTAGACATGCAGCGACAACAATATGCACTATCACAAGACCAAGTATAAGGAAGCAACAATATAAAATAAAACAACAAAAAATCCTATGAATAGTTCAGGGTCTATTTATTGTCCTTTACGAATGCTTTCCAGTTGAGTCTGATGGGGTGCCATGCCGTGGCGCCACATCTATCCCTGGGGACTTCACTGCTCTGCTCCCCCTGCTGCTCTGCTGCACGCCCCCAGAGGCTGACTTAGGCGTAGTGGGCTGAGGGCAGGCACAATTCCTGTCTCTAGTGTTGTCCCCACTGTGCTATGGGTCAGTGAGGAATGCTGTGTCCTGTGGTTGGGCCGGCCCTGTGGTTGTCTCTGTGCATTGCTGCTCTGAGCAGAAATATTGTCCTTGGGGCTTGGTGAGCCAGGTTGTGCTTCATTCTTTTTTTTCCCCTTCCCCCCTCATTGGCTCCTGTGTGCTCTGATCAGACAAGTCCCTCTCATTGTGCTGTCCTCTGAAGTGA
Organism: Tenrec ecaudatus; assembly: GCF_050624435.1. Lineage (NCBI taxonomy): Eukaryota > Metazoa > Chordata > Mammalia > Afrosoricida > Tenrecidae > Tenrec > Tenrec ecaudatus. Next base: position 87,280,703 of record NC_134539.1, on the reverse strand, counting down.
ATTCTTTGGGTAGGGGGGGGGGCGGGGAGTGTTGCAACCTCGATTTTTAACATAGAGATATGAGTACATAGTTCTTTTTAAAAAAAAAACATTTTATTGGGGGTTCATACAACTCTTATCACAATCCATACATATATCCATTGGGTCAAGCACATTTGTACATTTGTTGCCATCATCATTCTCAAAATGTTTTCTTTCTACTTGAGCCCTTGCTATCAGCTCTTCAAATTTCCCTTCCTCCCCCCACAGTCCCTCCCTCACAAACCCTTGATAATTCATAAATTAATATAATTTTTTCATGTCTTACACTGTGTGATGCCTCCCTTCACCCACTTTTCTATTGTATATCCCCCAGGGAGGGAATTATATGTAGATCATTGTAATCGGTTCCCCCTTCCTTTCCCACCTTTCCCTTATCCTCCTGGTATTGCTACTCTCATTATTGGTCTTGGGGTGTTTATCTGTCCTGAATTCCATGTGTTAAAAGCTCTGATCTGTATCAGTGTACATCCTCTCATCTAGCCAGATTTGTAAGGTAGAATTGGGATCATGATAGTTGGGGGGAGGAAGCATTAAAGAACTGGAGGAAAGTTGTATGTTTCATCAGTGCTATGCTGCACCCTGACTGACTTGTCTCCTCCCCACGACCCTTCTGTAAGGGGATTTCCAGTTGCCTACACAGGGGCGTTGGGTCTCCACTCCATACTCCCCCTCATTTGCAATGATATGATTTTTTGTTCTTTGATGCCTGATACCTCATCCCTTCGACACCTTGTGATCACACAGACTGGTGTGCTTCTTCCATATGGGATTTGTTGCTTCTGTTAGAGGTCTGTGTTTATCTTCAAGTCTTTAAGACCCCAGATGCTATATCTTTTGATAGCCAGGAACCATCAGCTCTCTTCACCACATTTGCTTATGCACCCGCTTTGTCTGTAGCAATCATGTCGGGAAGATGAGCATCATGGAATGCCAGGTTAATAGAACACAGTGTTCTTGTATTAAGGGAGTACTTGAGTAGAGGCCCAATGTTCATCTGCTGCTACCTTAATACTAAATCTATAAATATATGCACATAGATCTATTTCAACATCATCATATATAAATATATTTAAATATATACATGCCTGTATTTATACCTCTGTAAATGCCCTTTGCCTCCTAGTTCTTTCCGCTTATTTCCTTTTACTTTCCTCTTGTTCCACTGTCTTGTTTGACCTTCATTTGGGTGTAGTAATTCCTTGCTGCTACATTGCCCTTGATTAAGCCCCACTAGGCATCCTACAACCTTCTCTCCATTGATTTTAGTTCACTTGTTGTTCCCTTGTCCCTGAGTTGGTTCCCACCACCCCCTTCCTTTCTCCCACCTCCCCTTCTTCTTCTGTGTCCCCCCGGAATCATTGGTCCTGTTCTTTTCCTCTCCAGATTGTTTATCCCGCCTCTCTTCCCTAGATAGACATGCAGAGACATCAATAAGTGAAAAACCAGGCAAGGCCAAATAAAACAACAAACGGGGTCAAGGCCAAGAAAACAACAACAACAAAAAGAAAGCCACTGGAAAAAATGGAAAAGCCTATAAATAGTTCAAGGTCTGTTTGTTGGCCTTTATGGGTGTTTTCCAGTTGAGTCTGATGGGGTGCCCCACTCTGTCTCGACAGTCTAATTTTGGTATTCCCCAGGGATATCATCACTTTGCTCCCCTTGCTGCTCTGTTGCATGCCCTTAGTGTTTCACCCCAGCATGATGGGGTCAGATTGTGCACAATTCCCACACTGTGTCTCCAGTGTTGTCCCCTGCTGCACTATGGTTTAGTGAGGGACATCGTGACTTGTGGTGGGGCCAGCCCTATGGTCCTCTCTTGTACATTGTCTGTTCTGAGCAGGAATATCATCCTCAGGGCTTAGTGGGCCAGGATATCCTCCCCTCCCTCTCCAACCCTTTTTGTTTCTCTTGTGTGTGCTAATCAGATGTGCCCCTCTCCTCAAGCTGTAGCCACAGTGCTGTCCTCTGAAGTGCATTTTTTTCTGGGGGGTGGGGGGCCCACATAGTTCGGATTGGGGCTGGCCCTACAGACCTCTCTATTGTTTCCCTGGTACATGCCCGTATGTTGTATTCACATCTTGGTGCATCAGGTTGAAACCTGGTCTCTCTCTCCCTCTCCTGTGGAGATATAAACAATACCCTCCCCTTGGGTGGATAGTGCCCTGCTTCCTCCCCCCCACCTATGTCTTTTTTTTCTTTTCTCCCTCTATTTAGTTGGCTGCCATATGTATCCCTGGATTGGGTTTGACCCCTGACAAAATAGCTGGACCTCTCCCCAGGAATGTATGTATATAGTAGCTTTCTCCCTCTGCACCCCCCTTTTTTAAGCTTACCTCAGTGGACTCATGCTGTACTTGTCCTTTTGTGTTTGGCCTACTTCACTTAGCATGATTTCCTCCAGTTCTTCCCGTGTGGCAATGTGCTTCATGTGTTCATCACTGCATTTTAGAGATGCGTAGTACTCCATTGTATGTATGTACCACCGTTTTTTGATCCATTCATCTGTTGATGGAAATTTGAGTTGTTTCCAACTCCTTGCAATTGTGAACTGTGCCGTGAGGAACACTGCAGCACAGATGTCTGGCCATGGGTTGTTTCTTGCCTCTTCTGGGTATATACCCAGTAGGGGGATTGCTGGGTCTTATGGTAGCTTGATTTCCATCTGTTTTAGATATCGCCAAATCTATTTCCATAGTGGCTGTACATACCAACAGGTCCACCAGCAGTGGATGAGAGTTCCTATCTCACCACAGCCCGTCCAACACATGTTACTTTCTGAGTTTTTGAATTGGGCTATCTTTCAGGGTGTTAGGTGGTATCTTATTTTAATTTGCATTACTCTTATGGCTAATGATTGGGAACATTTTGTGATATGTTTATTGGCCATTTGGATTTCTGTCCCTGTAAAACTTCTGTTCATGTCCTTTGCCCACCTCCTCAGTGGGCAGTTAGTGTTTTTCTTATTGTAAGTTTGCAAAGTATTGTAGATTCTAGTAATAAGGCCTTTGTCTGATGTGTCATTGCTAAAGATGTTTTCCTAGTCTGTGGGCTCTCTTATTACTCTCGGTGAATTCTTTCGATGTACACAGGAGTTTCATCTTCCGTATATCCCACTTGTCCATTTGTGCCTCCTCTGAATTTGTGTCCTTCCCTATTTCCGATATGTACTCCCTGTTCTAAGGTTCTCAGGCTTGTCCCATACCTCAAGGTCTGTGATCCACCTTGAATTTATTCTTGTGCATGGACTAGGTAAGGGTCTTGCCTCATTTTTCTGCTGCTAAATATCCATTATTTCCCACTTATTGAAGAAGGCATCTGCTTCCCTTTTAATATTTTTGAGACCTTATCAAAGATTAGTTGCCTGTATGCTGATGTTTTTATATCTGGGTTTTCAGCTTTTTTCCATTGATCTGAATATCAGTCATTATACTAGTACCACAGTGTTTTGACCACTGTGGCTGCATAATACGTGCTAAAGTCAGGTAGAGTAAGCCCTCCCACCTTGTCCTTCTTCTTGAGGAGTTCTCTGCTAATTCAGGACTTCTTCTCTCTCCATATGAAGTTAGTAATCCATTTTTCCAATTCTTTGAAGAAGGATGATAGTACTCATATTGGGATAGCATTAAATTTAAATAGTGCCTTGGGCAGAACTGACATCTTTACTATATTGAGTCTTCTAATCCATGAGCATGGGATATTCTTCCATTTGTTGAGGTCACTCTTGGTTTCTTGTAATGGTGTTTTGTAGTTTTCCTCGTAGAAATCTTTTGGGTTTTTTAGTCAGGTATATCCCTAGATATTTCATTTTGTTCTTGGCTATTGTAAAGGGTACCACCTTTTTAATCGTCTCTTCTGTGACATTGTCTGTTGTGTAGAGCAGTCCGATAGACTTCTATTTGTAGATCTTGTATCCTGCCACTCTGCCACATTCCTCTATTGCTTCAACACTCCACTTGTGGAGTTTAGGGGATTTTCGAAATATAAAAATCATATCGTCTGTGAATAACAATAGTTTCGCTTCTTCCTTCCCCAGACGAATACCTTTGATGTCTTTCCTTTGTCTTATGGTGTTAGGTGGGACCTCCAGTATGATGTTAAATAGGGGTGGGGACAAGGAGCATCCTTGTCTGGTCCCCCTTTTCAGTGGAATTGTTTTAGTCTTTCCTTCATTGATTACCATGCTGGCTGTTCATTTTTCATATATAGCTTATAAAATATTGAGGAATTTTCCTTTCATTCCTATCTTTGTGAGTGTCTTAAACAGGAATGGGTGTTGGATGTTATTGAATGCTTTTTCTGCATCTATCAATATTATCATGTGGTTCTTATAATTTTTCTTGTCAGTGTGGTGAATAATACTGATGGTCTTTCATATGTTGAGCCATCCCTGCATTCCTGGTATGAATCCCACTTGGTTGTGGTGAATTATTTGTTTATATGCTTTTGTATTCTATTGGCCAGTATTTTGTTAAGGATTTTTGCATTGATGTTCATTAGGGATATTGGTCTGTGTGTTGGACAGGGTTCTCTAGAGAGACAAGACCAGATTGCTAGTGATTATATATAAATATATTTATAAGGATAGATGTATAATACAAGAAGTGAACCATTAAATTATATACAGATAGATAATACAAGTAATTAACAGTTAAATTATAAAGCAGTGAGACACTAGCAGTCCTTTAAGGCTTGAGAGCCGCCAGTTGCCAGTCCCCTTCTGTAGAGAGAGCTGGGCTATATATATACAGGCAGCAAACAGCAAGGCAGGTCCCCAACTGTCATCAACTGTCAGTCCCCAGCTCCAGAGACGAACATTCCAATCATGTGGGCTTAAAGGGACCTCAACTTACAGCGACACAGTCCTCAGGCTAGGCATCCCACCGGTAGTGTACCCCTTTAAACTGAGGCACAGAACAACCAAGGTGAGGCTCACTGAGTCATTTATCCTTCTGCCCTTCAGTTAATCCTACTTGTGTTTATCAGCCAGGCTGGCACAATAAAATATTGCAATCTACACCTTGCCAACCTGGTACCTGTACACAATTCTTTAACCATACATACTTATATAATCTCCGGATATTAATGAAATCACACTTATACTTATCATCAATCATCTATCATACATATAAATGAAAACACACTGAGTCAAATTATATCTGATATATCATACTTGAACAAAGGAAATATATGCAATAATTACAAATAAAATACATTGACAATTACAAGGCTCACTTTTGCAATTGATCACGTGGTCGTAATTGATAGGTAGAACTACCTTCTACTGCTACCCATTCTGTATTTGCCCAAAGGTATTTGCTCTCAGCAAGCTCCTCAGCTGGCTGTGGTTTTTGGCCTGGCGGGGTGACCCAGACCTTCATTCCTGAGGGGTCTGGGTCATTATAAGTCCTGTCAGGATTGGGTTGCTGTAACTTACCATTTACTTTAATAACAAGGCATGGTAACACTAAGAGTCGGCCTATGGGATCTCCTGGATTCCAGACATTCTTCTTTACCTCCGTTATGTAGTACCAGTCCAATTTCTCAGGATCAATCACACCACTTAGTACGGTGACACTCTTCCTGACCTGTTGATCCAAAGGCATGAGAAGTCCAAAGTGCCCAGGGGGCATTCTCAGCTGCCAGGTCAGTGGAATCCGTGCTGTGTTTCCAGGTGGGAGAGTTCCTTTCTTCGGGACCAGGACCTCCAGGCCTGAGGAACACAGGGTTGCTGGGACAGGAAGCAAAAATGCTGCAAGGGGATCACTAGGAGTAATAGTGAGTGGTGCCACTCCAGCTTCCACCCCTTGGTTCCTGGACCCATGAATTCTGGCTATTGGAGACACAGCACCATATATTGGCCGCTGGTTTAGAGAGTATACAGCTTCCTGGAGAACATTGCCCCATCCCCGCAAGTTGTTAACACCAAGTTGCTGGTTGATCTCCCTGAGGAATTGTCCCATATCTTGGACTTAATGTTGGTTTCTGTTGCTGGCAAATGGGACACTCAGCAGTGGCAGTGGTGAGCCTTGGTGAGTGGAAGTCCATGTTGCTGTGCCCATGCATAACCTCCATCCCTGCTGCGATGTCCACTTTGTTCATGTGCCCATTGGGCGATAACAGGGGTGGCAGAGGAAAGAGGAGGACCAGTCTCCACAGCGCGTGTCATCTTATCCACTTGATTATTAAAGTCCTCCTCTTCAGAGGTAATCCTTTGGTGAGCGTTCACGTCAGATACAATTAACTTTACTTTCTTGGCCCATTCAGAGAGGTCTATCCACATACCTCTTCCCCACACCTCCTTGTCACCAATTTTCCAATCATGGTCCTTCCAATTCCCTGACCATCCAGCCAAGCCATTAGCCACAGCCCATGAATCAGTATATAATCTCACATCTGGCCATTTTTCCTTATATGCAAACTGAACGGCCAGGTGCACTGCTCGAAGTTCTGCCCATTGGGAAGATTTCCCTTCACCACTGTCCTTTAGGGAGATCCCAGAAAGGGGCTATAGTGCTGCTGCTGTCCACTTACGAGTGGCACCTGCATATCATCCGTAAACCAAGCATGCAGAGTCATCCGTAAACCAAGCATGACTCTTTTAGTCTTTACTTAAAGTATGGAAAGGAACTCCCCAGGAGGCCATAGGTGCAGACTGGGAGAAAGGTATCAGAGTTATACTAGCTTCATAGAAAGAGTTTGGGAGCCGTGCACAGAGGTTTTGTCCATAATATATCCCTCTTGTCAATTTTGGGTTAATCTGTGTGTGCACTCTTCACTGTTTAGGTTAGCCTATGTATTCCTTGCCCTAAGGTTCCTAGGTTTGTCCAAATTCCTTTGTTGATGGTCCTAATGTTTGGGGTTTTACTTCGAGGTCTGTGATCCACCTGGAGTTTGTTCTTGTGCATCAGGTGAGGTAAGGGTCTTGTTTCATTTTGCTACAGGTGGATATCCATCGTTTCCAACACCACTTGTTAGAGGCCCTTGTTGAAAAAAAAAATTGTCTATATGCTGATGTTTTTCCCCCCTGGGTTTTCTGTTCTTTCCTATTGATCTAAGTATCTGTCATTATTCTAGCACCCTGCTGTTTTGATCACTGTGGCTATATAATAAGTATTAAAGTCAAATAAAGTGAGCCCTCCTACTTTGTCCTTCTGGAGGAGTTCTCTGCTAATTCTGGGCTTTTTCCTTCTCCATATGAAATTGGTGGTTAGTTTCTCCAATTCTTTGAAGAAGGTTGTTGGTATTTGAATCAGGATAGCATTAAACTTCTATAGTGCCTGGTGTAAGATTGACATATTTACTATGCTGAGTCTTCTGATTCACAAGCATGGGATATTCTTCCATTTGTGGGGGTTGCTTTTGGTTTCCTGTAGTAAGGTTCTGTAGTTTTCCTTGTATAAGCCTTTTGGGCTTTTTGGGGTTAGATATATCTCTAGATATTTTAAGTTGTTCTTGGCTATTGTGAAGGGTACTTCCTTCTTGATCTCTTGCATGGTCTTGTCCAATGTATATAGCAGTCCAATAGACTTCTGTTTGTTGATCTTGTATCCTGCCACTCTTCTGTATTCCTCTATTGCTGCCAGCACTCCTGTTGTGGAGCTTTGGGGATTTTCAATGTATTGAATCAAGCGATCATTTCACCTCCTCCTCTCCCAGATGGATACATTTTTTAAAATAAATCATTTTATTGGGGCTCATACAACTCTTACCACAATCCATACATACATCAATTGAGTAAAGCACCCTTATACATTCGTTGCCCTCATCATTCTCAAAATTCGCCTTCCACTTGACTTCCTGGAATCAGCTCATTTTCCTTTTTTCCCCTCCCCCTCCCCTCCCTCATGAACCCTTAATAATTTATAATTATTTTATCTTATCTTACACTGCCCAGCGTCTCCCCTCACCCACTTTCCTGTTGCCCATCCCCCAGAGAGGAGGTTACATGTAGATACCCGAGATCGGGTCCCCCTTTCTACACCCCCTTCCCTCCCAGTGTTGCCACTCTCACCGCTGGTCCTGAGGGGTTCATCCGTCCTAGATTCCATGTGTTTCCAGACCCCTACCACACCGCTGTGCATCCTCTGGTATAACCAGGGCTGCAAGGTAGAATTGGGATCATGATAATTGGGGGTGGGGTGGGGGGGTGGAGGGAAACGTTCAAGAACTAGAGGAAGGTTTTGAGTTTTGTTGTTGCTACCCTGAACCCTGAGTGACTCGCCTCCTCCCCACTACCCCTCTGCAAGGGATGTCCGGCTGTCTACAGATGGGCATTGGGTCTCCATCACGCACTCCCCTCATTCACGGTGATATGATTTTTTTCCCGCCTTTGTTGTTTGAAACCTGGTCCCCTCGGCCCTTCATGATCACACATGTTGGTGTGCTGCTTCCATGTGGGCTTTCTTGCTTCTGAGCTAGATGGTCGTTTGTTTACTTTCAAGCCTTTAAGTCCCCAGACACTATTATCTCTCAATAGCCGGGCACCATCAGCCTTCTTTACCACACTTACTTATGCACACATTCGTCTTCAGTGTTTATGTGGGGAAGGTGATCACACAATGATGGTTTTTGTTCTTTGGTGTCTACTACCTGATCCCTTCAACACCTCGTATTCACTTAGGCCGTGTGGTTCTTCTCTGTGGGTTCTGTTGCTTCCGAGCTAGATGGCCGCTTGTTTGCCTTCAAGCCTTTAAGACCCCAGACACTATATCTTTTTGATATCCGGGCACCATCAGCTTTCTTCACCACGTTTGCTTATGCACACATCTGTCTTCAGTGATCATGTCGGGAAGGTGGGTATCATGGAATGACCGTTTAGCTGAGCAAGGTGCTATTGTATTGAGGGAGTGTGTGCGAGGAGGCCCAATGTCCACCTGCTACCCTACTACTGAACCTATAAATATATGCACATAGGTCTATTTCTCCCACAATCATAAATATATTTACATGTGTACATGTTTGTATTTAGGTTTTTATGTATGCCCTTTGCCTCCTACTCCTTTCCTCTATTTCCTTATACTTTCCTCCTGTCCTACTACCATGTTCAGTCTTCATTCTGGTTTCAGTAATTCCTCTCAGTTACCTCACCCTTGGTCACTCTCTACCAGTCCTCCCATCCCCTCCCTGGCACTGGTTTTGAACCACTTGTTTTACCCTTGTCCCTATGTTGGCCAACACCTCCTCCCTTCCCCTACCTCCCACACTCTCATGTCCCTCTGGGACGTTGGTCCCATTATTTTCTTAATGTCCTCCCACTGCCATATGTTGTTAGCTAGGACCCTCAGTACAATGTTGAATAGAAATGGGGACAAGGGACATCTTTGTCTGGTCCCCCTTTTCAGTGGGATTGTTTTAATCTTTTCTTTGTTCACTATGATGGTGGCTGTTGGCTTTTCATAAATTTGAGGGATTTTCCTTCCATGTCTATCTCCTTGAGTGTCTTAATTAGGAATGGGTGTTGGATGTGGCCCTTTTCCATTTCAAACCCTTCCTCCTTCCTGACCCCACCCCCTCTACACACACATACACACAACACCAGCCTAGCCCCAAGGACCATAAAAAAGGCAGGATCAGGGCAATGAATGTACAAATGTGCTTTACACAATTGATGTATGTATGGGTTGTGATAAGAGTTGTATGAGCCCCTAATAAAATGATTTTTTAAAAAAAATCAGGATGTTTTGTTGGGGGTACCTTGGCAGTGGCTGGGTCCCAGATTGTGATGTGTGTCATTGGACCCCTACCCAGCACCTTTCTTAGGGAACAGAGCACTGGGTAGCCAGCACCTTGCTCTGTAATTGCCTGTTTGCGCTACTGCAGTATGTGAATGGAAGCCTGAGTGTTACTTTCAATTTGACTCTTGTCCGCCTCTACACCTGGCAGCTCAACAGTCTTCTTCTTTCTCTTATCCATTCAGCAATTGTCCACTGGACGCCTTTCACATGCCAAGCACAGTTCCATGTACCAAAGACACATGAAATTACAATGGAACTTCCTGGCACCTGGACCTTACATTCTAGTTGAAGACGGAGAACCATCGCATGCACATGAAAAATCCAGTTCAAAATTATGTGCCAATAAAACTGAAAAACATCCAAACAAACCAGGAAACACAGGGAGCAAGTGGGATAAGTGATGATATATTGAGGAGTTGACAGCAGATCAGTTGAAATAAAATGTGTCTGAATTGTTGAAGGTAACAATGATGATCTTCTCTGTAAGTGTTCATCTAATTCAGATGAGTAAAAAGATTTTGTGATTGAAAAAATTCTATGAAACTTCAATGCACACATGCATGCATGCACACACGCACACAAAGAAAAAGCCAGGTCCTTATAAGCAGAAGTGCTCAGAGAGAAATAGACCAGACTGAAGTGGTAGCGATGGTGTAGAAAGGATTCTGACAGGGCGGTGACGGCCGCTCTGAGCGGTGATGTTGGAGCTGACTCGGTGCTGTGAAGGGTCTGAAAGCAGACTTTACTGGTAGTGAAGCTGTGAGGTGGGAGGCACCAGCATATCTACAGGGTGCCAGCAGTGGAGGGCACATGGGGCGGTAGCAAAGAAGGTCGAGGAGGCAGTAGGATTAGCTGGTGTCTGACCTTCTCCAGAGTCTATGTTTAGTGTTTGTACTTCATCAACAAGACGTCTAGTAGGAACCCACTCTATTCAGAACACCCTTTCCTGACTGCAGCCTTCAGGGAACTAAAAGCCTCTGCTTCCCACAGCCATGAACACACGTGCTCAGTTCTATGTAGATAAAAGTATAGCTAGATGGGAACAGTCACAAACTACTAGTGAGGGTGTAAACCTGTAAGGCCAGTTTGGCACTACCTGGGGACATTGATAAAGTGCAGACCCCACAACCCAGGATCCTGTTTGTGCACATTTCCCAAAAGGGGCTCTCGTGTGTTGTGATGAAGACACTCTTTCTATTGTAGAATCGTTTATACTAGCAGGGAATCTGAAACAGCACAAATGTTCCTAGGGACAGTCCCACTACTAGTAAGTCAAGTCTAGTACATAGCTACCCTATGAAGGCTTTCTTTTGTAAATCCTTATGGGAACAGGCAGTCTAATATGTCTCCCGTGGATGGGGCTGTTGGTTTTGAACAGCTGACCTTGTGGTTCGCAGTCTAATGCTTACACTCAGTGCCACCAGGGCAAAGGTGGAAAATTCAATGTAGAATACCATATGGGGATCCAAAGTATTGCTACAAAATAATAGGGAACTGAACTAAGCAAAAGAATATCAACACACGTGGAGGTATTGTTTCTCAACGAATGTTCCATCTAGCTCTATTGGCTTCTGAGAAGGAACTGTTTCCATGAATCCTTCCCCCAAAGAATTCTGTGCTCTTTGATCGATACCATGTCAACCTGGCAGTTTTGGAACCCCCAAGGGACTTAATTGTGTTCCTCTGAAATGTTCTTTGAGTTTGGGGAATAAGATTAGGGCTGCCAGGTGAATCAAGTAAGGTTTCCCAGTGAAATTCCCATAGGACAGCCGTTGCTACCTTCAAGGAATGAGCAAGGTACATTGTCTTGAAGGAAAACAGACAAACAAAAAATCCCCATTACAATTTTCTGGACTTTTAAAAAAATCACAATGCAGTTTCCATTTTCTTAAAACTGCATCATAATATGCCTGCGTCCTTTGAGAAATTCTATTAAGATTACTCTCTGGATAAAAGGATACTGATGTCTTTAACGTGAACCAGGGACATACATAAACTATAGCTACATGAATAGATTTCAAACTCACACCTAATCGTAGTCCTAACCTAAAAACAATTGTTTCTTATGGCCTAGTCCTGCTCGATGCCTCATGAAGAGATCGCTGATGCTATGGGTCCTCTAGTAAAGTGTGGTGAAGACATCGGATGGTGCCCAGCTATCAAAAAGAATAATGTCTGAGATCTTAATGGTTTGTCGTAAAACAAGCAATCTTTAAGTGTGATGACAGCTAAGTTGACATGAAAAAAGCCAACCAGCTTGTGTGACCCTAGGATTGTTAATAATACAGTCCAAGAACGGAGGAGGGTATGGTATTACAGCTTCAAGTCTGAGCCCCAGTTTGCAGAAGGCTATGGGTGATAGCGAAAGCACACATCCATGTGCAGAGCCCCAACTTAGATTAACCCTCTGACTATTGACCAGGGGTGGGAATAACCTTGCTATTAGACAAGGTGCATTAGAACGTGATGGAGTTAGGTTAAGATCCAACCCCTTACCATTTGCTCTCCCTTTTTACCTATTTTAGATGTATTCTACTTCCCCCTATTATCTTTACAACTGAGGTTAAGCTATATTTTATTTTGTTATTGTTATTTTTTCTGTTTGTCTTTGTATGTTTTCTCTATATGAAATGTAGGCTAGGTAAATCTATAGTGACAGTTAACTGGGTTAATTGCTTCTTTGGATTATGGCACGGGAGGTTGGGGAGAAATGGGGAGCCAATAATAATGAATCCAAGGAAGATGAACTTTCTCTAAAATTGATTACAGTGATGACTGCACAACTCTTTTTAGTATGTTTAAACTATTGAGTTGTATGATATGTGAATTATATGTCAACAAAACTGTTTAAAATATTTTTAAAGGATTACCCCTTTGAAAACCAGATGTCCTGGTCTTCTGAGCTGACTTCTCTGGCTCAGAAACCCTGTAGAGAGCCACTGTTGGCCCAGCCTTCTAGTAAAAGCACCTCGAAGAGTCTAAGGCGTGTGTATTATGGAGACAGTTTGTCTGCAGCCTATTCACTGATTACAGAGAAACACTTAAGCATGTTTTGTTTGGAATAAATTCATGCACACACAAACTAGAATCTATTAACAATGTTTTTTTGTTGTTGGTTTTACTTACCCTAGCATAGTAGTTAAAAATAATCAGCTAGACCTGGAACTACTTATCAGGGTCCAGCTAGACCTGCAACTATTTCTAGCCTTCTCTCTCTCTTCTTTTTTCTCATGTCTATCCATATAAGATAGGCAGGATAACCAATCCTGAGGAGAAAGTATGGGGCGATGGCTCCTGGAGAACATGGAAGAGGAGGAGATGGGAGGAAGGGAGGGAGTAGCCAACAAACCCAGGGACAAGGGAACAATAAGAGCCCTAATATAGATGGTGAGGAGGGCGTTGAATGCTGAGTGGGGGTTGATTAAGTGCAATGTAGCCTTGCGAAAGTACTAAGAGTCAAATGAAGGGCAAATATGATAGTGGGACAGGAGGAAAGTAAAAAGAAATAGAGGAAAGAACTAGGAAACAAAAGACATTTATAGAGGTACTAATATAGGCATACACATATGTAAATATATAAATATGCTAATAGGGATATAGGTCTATATACATATATTTAAATGTTAAGTATTAAGGTAGCAGACAGTCATTGGGTCTCTGCTAAAAACCCTCCCTCAACACAAGAACACTTTATTCTAATAACCTGGCATTCTGTGATGCTCACCTTCCTGACATGATCATTGAAGTCAAAATGGATGCATAAGCAAATGTGGTGCAGAAAGCTGATGGTGCCTGACTATTAAAAGATAACGCATCTGGGGTCTTAAAGGCTTGAAGTTAAATAAGCGGCCATCTAGCTGAGAAGCAACAAGCCCACATGGAGGAAGCACATCAGACTGTGTGATCATGAGGTGTCAATGGGATCAGGTATCAGGCATCCGAAGGCCCCAAACAAGCAAATATATTGATGCAAATGATGGAGTCAGAGAGGAGATCCAAAGCCCATCTATAGACAATTGGACATGCCCTTACAGAAAGGTCACAAGGAAGGAATGGGTCAGCCAGGGTGCAGGATAGCACTCATGGAAAAGACAACATTCCTCTAGTTCTTTAATGCTTCCTCCTCTCCACGCCCATGCCCCACTATCATGACCGCAATTCTACCTTACAAATCTGGCTAGACCTGACCATGGACACTGGTACAGATAAGAGCTCTCGACACACAGAATCCAGGACACATCAACCCTTCAGGAGCACTGATGGGAGTAGTGATACTACGAGGGTAGGGGGAAGGTAGGAGGAGGAGGGGTAGAAAGAGGAAACCAACTACAATGATGGACCACCCACCCAGGGGAACGAACAAAGAAACGTGGGCGAAGGGAGAGAGCCGATGGTGTAAGATATTAAAATATTAATAATTTATAATTTATCAGGGGTCCATAAGGGTGGAAGGGGGTGTGTGTGGGGGGCGGTGATACCAAGGACTCCAGCAGAAAGAAAATGTTTTTAAAATGACAATGGCAACATATGTACAAATGTGTTTGATACAATTGATGTATGGATTGTTATAAAAGCTCTAAGAGCCCCCAATAAACTGGTTTAATATTTTTTTTAAGGTAAGAAAAAACAAACAGAAAAGTAATCAGCTAGCTGTCGATGTATCCATATGAGCTACTTTCAATGTTGGGTGAAAAGCAAACCTGCATAATGATGTGTACAGCATGTCAGTTATATTAACGTTTTAAATAATTAATGCAAAACAGCATTGTAGTTCATAGACTTCTTACTAGAGAATACAAATTGGGGCATTGATAATGGTGGGGTTCCCTCTGGTGTGAGGATGATGTCAATTTTTGTGGAATGTTCCAATTCTAGGGTTTTTTTATTTCCTTTCTTTCTTTCTGTTGTTTTTCTTAAGAGAATTTCAACTACAAACAAACAACCTCACTGCTATCAAGTTGATTCTGACTCATAGCAACCCCAAGACAAGGTTTCCAAGATTGTAACTCTTTATCGGTGTATAAAAAGCCTCTTCTTTCTCCTGAGGAACAGCTGTTGGTTTCAAACTACTGACCTTGTGATTAGCAGGCCAGTGTGTAACCACTACCCCACCAGGGATGCAACATATGAAGTGCTTGGTTCCTAAGTGAAAAGCCGGAGGCATGAACCCGCTCAGAGGTGACTTGGAAGAAAGGCCTGGCTAACTGTTTCTGGAGGGTCTCAACATTCCAAAACTTCCAAAGCACTGTTCTCTCTGGCACACCTGGGGTTTTCATGAATCTGAATTGACCGGATGGCAACTGGATTGGTTTGGGTTTGGTTCCTTGATAGAACATTTTAAAGGTGAATATACCAACATTTTAACACATCATTTTGGCTGGTAAAAATATGAGTATTTCTTATAGGAGTCCTGGTTCTATTCCTTTTTCAGAAAAGGGAATAAAAAGCCAACTCTTTGCAGGAAAGCATCAGTTAATCAATGGAGGCGGAATGGCAACAGGATTGGGAATTCTCCGCCTTTGCCAGCCCCACGGTGACATCTGGTTCAGCCAAGGCCGGGTCATGGTGAATGCTAATGCTAATGAGGGGAAAGTTGCCGGGAGCAGAATGTATTACTGTGCAGGCGATGACATTGCTCCGAAGGGAACGGTGCCCCTTACCTGGGAGACCTGGCTGTTACGACCTCGACAAGTCACAGTTTGTGGCACTCCCTGTGAACCAACCGTACATGTACTCCTTGGCGTGAGTCTGCAGGAGACGCCGGCATCATCTGGGAAGTAGTCTCGGTAACACGATGAACCTGAACCCGGCTGAGCCTGCTGACCTAACGTTTCATTCCCAGAAGGAACAGGAAAAGGAGCCTGCTAACCCACACCCAGGAAGAGACAGACAGATCTACACCTGGCACATCCGACACAGGAGCGACCAAGTCGCGATAAAGTCAACCAAACAGAGGCAAGAAAAAATAAAAGGAGAATTTCTCTAGACGAAACAAGCAAACAAAAAGTAACCCGAAAGAGCGAGAACAAACAACTGCTACGTGTGACCCTTTGTTGGACACAACCATGAACGGCATCTTAGGACGACTGAGAAAATGGACTCGTTGTTATTGAATTATTATTCATGTTCGCATTTGTGATAACGATCGCCGATATGAAGAAATGTTTCCTTAGGAGATGTCTGCTGGAGCATTTAGAAATGACATGTTTTAAAGTCTGAAAATTGTTTGAAGAGTCTCATCAAATTAGTATCCAGATGAAGATTGGCGATTTTGAATATTGAGGTGGCTCTAGAGATCGGTGGAGATCCAGAGATGCACAGAGATAGCCATGGATGCAGACACCACTGTCAACAGCTCATGATTCTGGTCCAAAAGGCGTTGCTTCGAGGTGAAGGGCCTATGGATGGGCATTGGACTCGACTTTAAACCTTTCTTTGTGCTTTCATTTTTCCATAATACAAGTTTGGGGAAAATGCTTACAAATAAGAATTCTTAAAAATAAGCAGCTCTTCCCCACAGAAGTTTAAAAGGTGAGGGGCTGTTCTTATAAAGGCACACATACACACAGTTCTCTCTGTGGAGTGGGTTTTGCGAAGATAATGGTATTTAACATTTCTGAGAAATTAATACAAATGAAGGGGATGGCTACATTAGCCACGTAGGAAATTCACTATAGAAAAAATGACTCCTTTATGTAAATTGCCATCGTGAAAATCAGGCTTTCGCTGCATTTCTAAGAAATAGCCCTTTTGGGATACTTTTGCTTTTGTTCTACCTCTCCTGCTCCAGCCGCCGCGGGGGGACAAGAGGAGACGCCGGCCCGAGGGAAGGAAGGATGCCGAGAACAATGCCCTGTCTCAGAGACAACCGCCATCAGATCAAAGACTACGCTCTTGGAACATTTGGACAGCTTCCTGGGGAACGATTGGTCAAAATGATAACATTTCCTTAGGTCGAGTCATTCCACCCCCAGGACCTCAAACGAATCTGTCAGGCGTGACGTGGAGAAACGATATTCTGCAGAAGCGCAGAGCATGTTCGGAGCATGCAAAATGCCTGCGGTGTTTACCACGGGAAGAAAGAAGCATGCTAGGCAGGCTGTCTGATCTGAGTGGCTGGAAATTGTGCAAAACAGTCCGGGGGGAGAGAAAATATAGACCGACCTACATACGCGTGCTTGAGAATGCGTAGGCTTGCTAGAACGATGAGTGTGGGAAAAAGAAGAAGAAAGGTGAATGAACAAGAATTTCCAACAGGTCTGGCTATTGCGGAGCTGGGGAATGGCAGGCTCGAGCCTGCGAGAGGAGAGAGTTGTGTCTTTCACTGGATCTGCCGTATGAAATGTTAAACCACATACATCTTGTAACTATTTAAATACATACACAAATGGACTGGCTCCCCAAACTTGAGTTCTAGGAGGTATCTTTACTCAGTCTCAATACTCTGTCACGTCGACCGTGGAGTTTAAAATTAGAGCCTGTGTCCCCTGAGAGGTGGCCCAGAAAGTGCCGGTTTCAGAATGAGGCTCAGAAGCTTGAAAATGAGGTTCAGAAACTTCCCACACCTGTTCTGAGGAAACCTAGTGCACAGGGGAAATCTACGTGTCCATGGTTTTTGGTAGCGATATTTTTTGACTCATCCTTTCAAGGGATCCCAGAAAATATGGTGGTGGCGTTTTTTGTGTGTCTGATTTCTTCTTTTTAACTAAGAATTATGCTGTGAGAGTCGGGCCATCAGCTACCTGTCTTCACTCAACAATAGGCCTGGTGACCTTCTCATGTTTCTGCCTGCCTGGCAGCTTTTACAAGGTTCCCCAGAATTCCTCCTGATGATCGGGGTTCCAGTTTATTTACTCAGCCATTATCTACTAGGTGGGCACTGCACTTGGTCCTAGCTTTCCACGATTACCAAGCTTGGCTCAGTGAAAGTCCCTGCGCACAGGTGGCCATTTTCTCCGGGCACCGATGGAAGGAAGTGGGCTGAGCGTTGGCAAGCCCCGTCTGAGCTTGCACGGCCCTCCAATGTTGCAGGGCTGTTCCGCTCTCCCGCCAGCCCTGACCACTCCTGGTCACGTCCAGCCCCTGACGTCAACCAATGTTAAAACCACCAGCCCGGTCGGTGCGAAATAGCTTTCCATTGTTGCGCACATGCTATTTCCCTGGTTATTGACAAGCTCGAGCCTTGTCATATGTCCAGTCCCTTCTATCTCCTCTCCGATGCTGCCCACAACCATTCATCTTTGCCTCGTGTGCCTCCATCTGTCCCCTTCTTTCTCTCTCCCTCCCCACCTTTGCTCCCACCCTAATAGCCGCGCCTGGAAAGCCTTACCCCACTGCACCCCATCTCTCTGGCTCTTTCCCATCCTTTGAGGTTTCTCTCCCCACCCCCAAGCTCCCTCAGGCTTCAAACCCTTGCACTTCAGCTTTAGCATTTGCTATGAGGGGAGGGAGCATTCAGGGGTTGGGAAAACACTGAAAGTCACAATAGTATGGCAGAGAGCAGTAATCTTCACCGTCATTCATTGAGAGTTCACATGTGCCAAGAATTTTCTCGAAGAACTTCACTGTGGTAACTCAGCTCCTACTAATAGCAACCTATGAGCAAATGGAAGCACAGAGTTTAAGTAAGTTGCCCAAGGTAAAAGGGCAGAGCCAAGATGCACACCCAGGCTGTCACCTCTAGTGTTGAGTATCACTAGTACATTGCTCAAGGTTAGTCCATGGCGAAGCAGACACGTGTTATCAGGAGAGACCAGTCCCTGGAAAAGAACATCATGCTGGGTAAAGGAGAGGGACGGCGAAAAATGAGGAAGACCCTAGACACGATGGATCGACCCAGTGGCTGTGACAACGGGATCTCACATACCAGGTGTGCGAACGGCTCGGGATGGCGTGGTGCTTCATTGAGTTGTACATAGGATCATTGTGAGTTGGAACCACCTCAACGCTACATAACAACAGCGACAACAAGCAAACACAGAGAACGGGCACCTGACAGATGCCGGGACAGTCAGGGAGGGCGTCCTAGAAGGAGTGATAGTCAACAGAGCCTAGAAGGAGTCAGAGGAGCTGGTCAGGCAAGGCACTAAGAAGAAGTGGTTCTGGGAGAGGAAAGGGCTTGCACCAATGCCTGGGGACTAGGGAGCTTCACGGCCCAGTGGAGGGGGAGGAGCACATGGGGGTCGAAAATGAGATTTAAAATTGGACAAGGGTCAGGTTTTGGATCGCCGTGGACGTTGTACCAGGTTTTGAAGTTCATTCCAACGTCAGGGCCAGCTTTTATGTCTCTGCCTCCTTGGTGGGCAGCACACAGTAGGTGCCCAGCAGGTGTCCTGATGGGAACCCTGAGCACGAGGCCACGCTCACCCACCTTGGCTGCCCAGACTGATCAGCCGGGCATAGAGAGAGAGTTGCGCTCATTTACATCACACAGGTTGTGGGGAAAACCCAGATAGGGGAGCCGAAGCACTAATCAAATTGAAGACTAATAATAAACATCCTGAGTAATGAGTGGTCTGGGCCGGAGGCAGCACAGTGTCCGGAGCCAGGAGGACCGGGAGGAACCATGTGAGTAGCCCACTAGGGCCTGCGGCTGGGGGCTTGGGGGTCAGGGGCTGTGGGAGAGGAGGGTGGCTGGGCCTGGAGTACCCAGCCAAGGGGTGTTAATGCAGTCAGTGCCAGTAGAAGACCAGCATACAGGGAAGCCCGGGAATCCGGGGCCTCCCCAAGGCCTTGCATGCTAACAGCACTGAGTTTGGGGCCTTCGAAGGAACAGCTATGGGGCATGTATTCCAGGTAAGGAAAACAGCAGAGAAACAGTAATTCCCAAGTGGGATCCTCCTTGCTGAGATGGGCAAAAGGTCTCGAATCAGGGTAGGTTTCGAGTTCTTTTAAATTTTCATGTTGAAGTTCACCTACAACTCTCACCATGCTTCAGCAATATCACTGCCTGGCCAACTTCAGATCATCAACGGGTGCCCCCACCCCCGCCCACCACCACTTCCCCTGTCGGCCCAGCTGCATGATTTTAAAACAAATCCCAAACATCATTGAGTTTGATCTGCAGATAGCTCAGCTGTATCTCTTACAAGCAAGGACTGTGAATAAAAAGCAAAGCCCACCGTAATGCCATGATCATGCTTCACCATGACCATTCTTCAGTATTATGAACCAGCTGGTGTGCATATTTTCCTGCTTGTCTTATGTCTTTTTGAATTTATTTACTCAAACAGGGATCTGACCATGGCCCACATTATACAGTTTTATCTCTAATGGTTCCTTGTTTTTCACACACACCCCAACTTGTTGTTTATTTGTTGAAACAGAATGATCGATCCTATGGAATTTTTATCAGGGAGGGATTTCGAGACTTGTTCAAAGAAAAAACACTGCTAAAGTGGATGAAAGTCTGAGTCCTTTGTGGCCCTGGGGAGCCCCAGATGACTCAACAGCGAAGCACTGGCCCTGCAGCTGGTCCTCCGTCTCCAGGCCGGCGCATGTCTTTCCTTTGGTTCTTTTTGGAGTCTAGCGGCCCCCTCTCCAGACATGTTCCCGAACTCAGGCTCAAAGACAGGCCGTTTCTGAGAGTTGGATGAGATGGTAATCCAAGACCATTGGGGATACATGGAGAAATCACCCAGGCCCAGGTCCGTGAGTCACAGGACAGCCAGGCTGGTGGTGGCCTGGAGCAGTATTTCAGCTTTAGGTACTTTGTTTAAGGCCCCTGCCCACAGACTCGCTGCTAGACCTTGAATGAACCTTTCTCCTCCACTGTAAAAGGAAGATGGATCAACAACAGCAACAACAGCAAAAACCCAACTCACGGCCATTGAGTCAATGCTAACTCTTAGTGACCCCCTGTGGGTTTCTGTGACTGGAACTATTTACAAGAATAGAAAGCCCAATCTTTCTCCCAAGGAGCTGCTGGTGGGTTTGAACTGCCGACCATGTGGATCATAGCCTAACATACAACCGCTACACCACCAAGGTTCCTTGCATCCCATTAGATCAGTGGTTCTCAACCTTCCTAATGCCGCGATCCTTTCATACAATTCCTCATATTGTGGTGACCCCCCAACCATAACATTATTTTCGTTGCTACTTCCGGTCATTTTGCTCCTGTTACGAAAGGGGTCGGGACGCACAGGTTGAGAGCCACCGCATTAGATGTTCCTCAAAATCGCAGAAGGTTCTGCTTCGCACAGACCAGAGCCCCGACGAAGAGCAAAGGCTCCACTCTGTGACTCCTTAGAGCTTCTTTTGTTGCACGCCTTTCACCGAGCTTTTGATTGGACTCTTTTGTTGCTAAATTATAGAAGTGGTTTTTTTAATATACTTAATAGACCCTTATTAGTGAAATCGTTCCCAACTATTTTCCCCAATCTGTAGGTTTCCCCAATTGTGTCTTTTGAAGAAGACAAGTATTTAGATTTTTATGAAGTCCTAATTAACAATCTTGTTTTCAGTTGACAGTACATGCCTTGTAGTGTTTGATAACCTATCATTGGGGGAAAAGGCATTGCCCATTCTTAATTGAGTGATTTGTCTTTTTATTATTGACTTGAAAGGGTTCCTTATAGTTCATAGCTCATCAACGATATGGTTTTCAAGTATTTTCTCTGACTCTGTGGTGATCTTTTCTTTTTCGTGAGAGTGTCTTTGAGGCACAAAGTTTTTATTTATGATGAAATCCAATTTATCAACCACATCTTTCAACCCTTGTGCCTTTAGGATCATTGCCTAATCCCAAGTAATGAAGTGATGAAGAGTTCTCCAGTGTCTCCTTCTAAGAGTTTTCATTCTTACACTTTAACTGATCATCCTCTTAACACTATTTTGTGTGTGTGGCTCTGAGGTAGCGATCCAAATCAATTATTTCATAAAGATTCAGTTGTCTTTGTTGACTAGGCTATTCTTTTTTTAAAAACTGAGAAGTGTAAATCCTCAGAAAGTGTTCGTTGCCAAAATTGTTTTGACTATTTGGAGGCCCTTGAATTTGCATATGAATTCTACAAGCTGCTTGTCAATTTCTACAAAGAAACCAGAACGTGGATGGAAATGACATTGACTCTAGAGATCAATCGGATGGATGTTGCCATTGAGCAATATTAAGTCTTCTGATCCATGAATATTGCATATTATTTTGTTTATGTAAATATTTTTCTTTCGATGTTTTCTAACTTTCAGAGTATATGTTTTATGCTCCTTTTGTTAAATTTAATTCTAAGTATTTTTTAACTAAATCATTTTATTAGGACATACTCCAGACATCATAACACCATTCAGTAGTTGACATATCGGGCAGTGTTATACAATCACTACCATAATACTTTTCAAAACATTTTCTTTCTTCTTGTACTCCTTGATAATGGCTCCCCACTACCCCTTCCTCCCCTCTAAATATTTTATTTAAATAGCTGGGCGCTTTTTCTTCATTTTTATGCTTCTCTAAAGGGTTTTTATTATATAAGAAAGAGATTTATATACAAGAGCAATTGAATATTGAGAAAATATCCCAGCCCAGTCCACATAAGTCCGATATTAGCCCATATTTCCAATATCAGTCTATAAAGTCCACTTCAGACTCATGAACCACATGCAATGATGCCGAATATCAAAGATCACAGGCCAGTGGGTAGAAAGTCCTTGGATCCAGTGGCATTGGAAACATCTCGGTGCTGGCAGGGGTCTCTGCATCAGGGTGGGTCCATGTGTCTTGTCAGCTGCTCTGTCTCCCAGGGTGTGGCAGAGAGAGGGTTAAAGGTTTTCTTTAAAGTGCATAGACTAACAATGGCAAGCATTCTGGTAACATTTCTCCCTTCTTTGCCGACAAGAGAGCCTGAGAGCCGGCGGCGCTGTGCCTTCTTTGGGATTGCGCTTTTCTTCCCTTGTCACAGCATTAGGTGAAGACCGTTCTCATTCGTCTTTTTAGTAGAAGCATAGTAGTATTTCTGTACACCACAATTTTCTCAGTCAATCCTGGTGGACATTTAACGTATTTCTAACGTTGTTATTGCAAACAACACCACAACAAACTTGTCATGTGGTGCCATGCTATCAACCTCCACAGTGGAATCTTGGATAAATACATCAGTACTTTGGCCTAGCGATGCCAAATTGCCCTCCCTAAGAGCTGTCCCTTGGCATAGGTTTTTGTGTCCACTTAGCCCGGCCGGGATTCTCTGTGATTTGGCAGTAAGCGTTCTCCCATAGGGTGCAGGTCAGCCTGACAATGTCTCAATGGGGGTGTGGCCTGTTTTGAGATTTATCAAAGCGATGTTACAAGGACCTGGCTCCTTTTCCTTCCTTCCTGCTGGCATGGGCATGGCATCTGGTCTCTTGGGACATGTGTCTGCAGTACTCATGACGTTGTCTGCTGATCCTGGGAGCTATCCACACACTTGTCATATCTCTGATCGGCCTACCAAATCTCTCTCTTGGTCCACTGGCCTCAACCTCCCGGCTTCCCAGCTCCCCAGACCAAGGCAGCCAAGGAAGCCAAGGAAAAGCCTCCAGGGTAGTGTCTGACAGCACACTGGATTTAACCACTGCTACAACTGCGTGAGCCATTTCTCTTGGCATACACTTCTCTGCTCGTATACTTCCATGTGTCACTGATTTTGCTTCTCTGGGAAACCCAGCCTAACGCTTGCGTCTGACACATCCTTAATCACTCTCCTTCCATCATAGATCAAAGTGCCACCTTCAGCATGACCTTGCTAGTAGGAAGTTGTTAAACCTTTGGATTTTAACAATGATGAGGGAAATGGTGTCAATACAGTTTGAATCTGACAATATCTTATTAATGAGACCTTGCACTTTTACATTGTATTTCCTTGACTGTTCACTATCTATATATGACCTTCATGCAGTGGTGGGATTCAAATAATTTATCAACCAGTTTCCTGCCCTCATGGCTGTTTTAAGCATAAAAAAAGATACACCACAAGGTAGCTTATATTTCATACAGTTAATACTTCAACAAGAAAAATAAAAGAGGTATACACAAAACTAGATTGCACTATAAGAGTTTAAACTATTAATGAAAAATATTAAATAATACCTGACAAAAATCAATGAAACTGTTACTTAAGGTATTTCTATATTGCTTCTTGATTGGTGTCCTCATTTGCAATAGCCTGCTTTATCTGAGCATCATTGACTATGGGATTTATCCTTACCTATCTTCTCGCTGAAGGAAAGGATCCCATTCCTTTAGCGGTAGACCAATTAGACAGCAGGCATTGTGTCTGACCTATCAGAAACAGGCAACTTCTCTGCTCCGAACATATTATGTTCATCTTTGAAAAACCCCTTTCCACTTCTACTGACCTGACAGCAATTGCTCTGACAATGTTTTTAGCTCTTTGAACACTTTCAGGAATTGCATAATTCACTCCTCATGCCTTGTGGAAATTTGGAGTCTAACCCACAGCTGAAATGAATGACAGCACGTCACCCTCTGGTTATTTGGCACTTTTTCTCTTTATGTTATATGTTTGTTGACTGACGTAACAAATGCAAGGGAATAAAAATGTAGATTTCATCAATAGTGTGACAAACTTCATGAAATGAATAAATAGATATTACAAGCATAGTTCCCTCCAACTTTCTATACCTGTGGACAGAATGGACATTACTATGGGCTTATAATACACTGTTGTGAACATTTAAAACAGAATAAGGAATGTAAATCTGTGATTTCCACATGAATTTGTGATTTCTAAGGTAGGTGGCAGCTGCCCAGTCACCTACCTTAGAGAGAACTCTAATTACAAGCACCATTTTAACAACTGATTTGCTGAACTCAACAAAAAATTGGATATCTGTTCTGCTGAACTGGAGCAAACCAGCTGAATCACATCACTGCCTTGACCCATTTTTCTATTGCGTTGCTGATCTCTCCCCACCCCCACTTATCTCTTTGAACGTGAGTTCAAAATGACTCGTTGTATTTCTGAGTTGTCTGTGGACTTAGCTTGGGTGTTCTCTGCCACGTGGAAGCCTTCCATTGCTGGTTTGTCTTGTGCCGTCTGCTTAACGAGTCTGGGATTTGGAAGCGTAGTTACAAACTCCTTTCATCCTCCAAGGTTGTGAAGAAATGATCAGATGGCTTCTTCTCTAGCACCTTTTATCATTTTATCTTGTTCACATTTACATCTATGACTCTTTGTCCATGGGGGAATTTCTGCCCACACTTGCTTCTGGCCAAATCGCTTTATCTCTGCTGAGATTGCTTTCCTCCCAGTTTTGAGAAAACAAGCCAGGCCGCCTGCTGGCCGGCCCCACTCCCAGGGCATCTCGCCCTGTCAATGAGCACAAGGCTTGTGTCTGCTGAAGGGGAGGATGTGCCGGAGGCCTGCAGCACAGTCGACCACAGCCTGAGTGTCTCTCCGGGGTGCAGGACGTACGCTGCTTCTGGACCAACGAGTCTTTACCGGACACAGGTGTGCACATGGGTGTTCAGTTATTTATTGGCATTCCCTGAGTTCAGAGATAAACGAGGCAGTGTGTGGAGGCCGAATGGCTACCTGACAAGATGATAAATTACAAAACAAGGACAACCTAAGTGACGGCTGCTGAGGTCGCATGATAAGCGAGACTGGTTCATGTGAAGCCGCTCAGAGGAGGGGAACATGGCCAAAGGCTTTGACAACCAATGATAGCAGCTATGGCAACAAGTGTCTGAGTAAAACCATGGTTACTGACTTTAAGTTCCGGGAGTAGTTCCCAAATAATCTGATGCTACTGTCATTAGGAATAAATATTAATATATGCTATTGCCATTAATGTTCGCTATGGTGACCCCATGAACAAGGGAACAAGATGCCGTCAAGTTCCATTCCCACGATGGGCTGCAGGTTGGACCATTGTGATCAATAGTGCTTTCATTGACTGATTTTGGGCAGTAGGCCACCAATCTTTCTTAATAGTGGCAGGGAGTTTGCTTACACGAGGACTCAACCGCACAGAGGTTTTGAGAGGGAAGTGGGTGGAGTGGAGTGATGGGGACCCAGGGTTCTCACGTGGGGATACCCAACAGGAGCTGTCATAGAAGGTCCAGGCTCATGGCAAAGAAGACGGCTAAAGGGCTAGAAGAGTCTGAGGGGAGAGCTGGAGGGTGAGAGGGCCCGCACAGCTGAGAGCTTGGAAGTTCAAATGGCACTGAATGGATTAGCCACGCACAAGGCTCCAGGGATTGATGGAATGTTCACTGACATGTTTCAGAAAGCTGGACAATTCGTGGAAGCCCTCACTCACCTATGCCAGGAATTTGGGCAGCAACTACTTGGCCAATGGACTGGGAAGAGATCCATATTTGTGCCCATTCCAAAGAACGGTGACCCAACAGAATGCTCCAACTCTAGACCCATATAGTTGATATTGCTGATAGCCCTGGCATCGGACTGCAGTTCAAACGCAGCTGCACCAAGGGAGAGAGACTTGGCTTTCTAGCCCCATAAAGAGTGATCGTCTTGGCAACTCACGGGGGCAGTTTGTCTTGCAGGGTTGCTATGAGCAGGAATTCACTGGATGGCACTGAGGGTTTTGTTTTTGTTGTTGTTGCTAGTTGGTTGGTTGGTTGGTTAAGGAGTATTCTGGCTGTACTTCTTCCAAGATGAAACTGTCTGTTCCTCTGGTAGTCTGTGACACTTTCAATATTCTTTGCCAGCACCATAATTCAAATTCATCAGTGCTTCTTTGGTTGTTCATAACATGAGAGTAGATTATGCTGACAGACACAACCTTGCTTGAAAGCTAGGAGGACTTGAAGCGCCTGCTGGTGCAGGGGCAGTGAATTGTTTAATGTGGATCTTCTAACCAAAGTCTCTAGCTCCCACCAAGTGACCTGTCCTTGAACAGGTCTGGTAAGCAGGTGGGGAAAGATACTGATAGGATTCACCTGTGAGTAACTGTGAACAGGAGTCCCTGAAGCGCTGTCCTGCTGGGTATAAAATGAGCCCTCTGAGAAGCAGGCGGGGGGAGGGGGGAAATCTCATTATCCATCAAGAACCAGGAGCAGAGCGAGTCCAAGATTCCTGTGCAGTGAACCTCCTGGATCCAGAAGATAGGTACACCATCAATGGAGCAGCATCAGAGCCAGGAGCCAGAGAAAGGAACCGAGGGATGGATTTCCCAACCCATGGACCAGTAGAACTGAATGCTTTTATGCAGGAGGCTGGCTTGAGGAGGGGGAGCCTCAGGGCACTAGCTGGGGAGGTTGGACTTTAGGCTGAGGCTTACTGGAGTGGGGTGTCTATGGACACTTAATTAAGGGAGCTGGATTTGTCCACCCACAGAGCTCAAGATAAACACCTTTGGGCTGAGGTTTATAGCAGCGTGGCAGGCTTTGGGGGCATTTGTTAGCACACTTAACAAAACTTTGTAAGATGTCTTGATAAATAACTCAACCCCGAGCATTTTTCATTGGCATTACAACTTGTTAACTTCTTTAAAAAACTCTTCAATCATGATGAGTGTTGTACAAGCCCCCAATAATACGATAAAAAACTCTTCAATCATGAATTTTGCCTCTGAATTCTTTGTAACCATTATAACGGATATTAAAACCCACAGAAGTGAAATAGACAACAGTAAGACAGGCACTGATAAAGATCAAAGGTTACAACTTGCATTCTGGATTGCGAATCAATGTAAAGAAAAATAAAAAACTTCACAACTGACTGACAGACAATTTCAAGAAAAACAGAAGAGGCTGAAGTTGTTGAGGTTTTCATTTGGCTTGGATCCACAATCAAGACTTATGGAAGCAGCAGCCGAGAAATCAAAGGATGTGTTGAACTGAACAAATATGTGTCAGAAGACCTCTTTTTTTTTAAAGGCTCATACAACTCTTATCACAATCCATTCATACATCAATTGTGTAAAGCACATTTGTACAGTCATTGCCCTCATCCTTCTCAAAACATTTGCTCTCCACCTAAGCCCCTGGCATCGGCTCCTCATTTCTCCCCTCCCTCCTCCCTTCCCCCTCCCCCATGCCTCATGAACCCTTGATAATTTATAAATTATTATTTTGTCATATCTTGCCCTGTCCGACATCTCCCTTCACCCACTTTTCTTTTGTCCATCCGCCTGGGAGGAGGTTACATGGAGATCCTTGTAATCGGTTCCCCCTTTCCAACCCAGCCTCCCTCCACCCTCTCTGTATCGCCACTCACACCGCTGGTCCTAAAGGGCTCATCTGCCCTGGATTCCCTGTTTCCAGTTGCTATCTGTATCAGTGTAAATCCTCTGGTCTAGCCAGATTTGTAAGTTAGAGCTGGGATCATGATAGTGGGGGGTAGGGTGAGGAAGCATTCATACACCTTTCCTCTAGTTCCTAAGTGCCCCCCCCTAGAAGACTGCTTTAGAATGTTGAAGAACAAGGATGGCATCCTGGGGACTACGGTGCCTGACCCAAGTCATCTAGGTCAGGCTGGGTTCTCGAGGGAAGCAGCACCGGGGATGTTCATATATGTCCGCAGAGAAATACATTTATATCAAGAAAATTACTCACACAGCTGTAGAAGTGGTGAAGTCCAAGTTTGGGATGGTACGAAATCTGTGAGTCAGATATTAAGCTGAAGAGTTTTCCTGATGAACCAGAGGCAAGCAACAGGCTGGTGACTGCTGAGGCAAACAAACCCAAGGTCAGTCGGCTAGATGACAGGCTGTTGGATCAAGTCCAAAGAACTGGAAGTTGATAAACTAGAAGCAGGATCCAGACCTAGCAAGACGCAAGCAGGCTTTCCATAATGTCTATTTATATAGAAAGTAGGCCACACGCCCACGGAAACCTCCTTCCAATCTCATCAGGGCCGTGACCTGAGTAAGGGGAATGCACTCAGCCAATCTTCTTAAAACTCTTTGACTACTCACAGTAGATCTCACATTACGTCTGGTGACCAAACCACTGAGCATCCTAATCCACCAACTTTGACACCAAAAACTATCACACCATTGTGTATTCAATCATCTTATATGCATGTGAAAGTTGAACAATGAAGATTGTGGGGAAGAATATTGAAAATGCCACAGACTACCAGAACAAATATATCTTGGGAGAAGTACAGCCAGAATATTCCTTGGATGAGAAAACAGCAAGACTTTGTCTCGAGCACTTTGGATACATTATCAAGAGAGACCAGTCCCTGGAAAAGAGCATCATGCATCTTGGAGGATAGCTGAAGAGTAGGACGGTCCTCAATGCGATGGGTTGACGCAGTGGCTGCAACAATGGACGCAAGCATGACTGCAATCATGAGGATGGCGGTGATATATTGTGATACACAAGGTTGCTCTGAATTGGAACCGACTGGACCGCCCCTAACAACAACCACAAGTTCTTGTCCTGCATGTAATTTTCCTAAAGACTCCGTGAAGGGTGCAATCGCAAACTCCTTTTACAGGTGAAGACACCGGATTTTGAAGAGATGAAGAGGTCCCCTGCTGCCCTGTATTATCAACAAGCCTACCCTAAAGACTCTTCCACCACAATAATCTTGAACTGCTAGTTCTTGACTTCTCAATTCTAGATACATACATTGATGTCTTGCTTTCTAAGATGAGCAATTACTATTACATCATCATCCATACACAACTTCCTCTCTATTCAGCCCCAACAAAGTCAAAGTGCAGTGTTCACTTACGTATATGCTTGTAGACCAAGAAATTCCAATGCAGGATAGCTGACCCACCAGCCTAACTGAAACAGAAGTACCAATGGGAGAACCAACCCTGTTGACATGATATCCAGACTTCTGGAACACCTGACCCCGCCCCTATCCCATAAGACACCCTCAGTGTTTTCTGGAGAATCGATAAACAACTGAAATGATGTCTGACTCCCCTCGCTACTCTAGACTCAGTTTGCTCTAAAGTGTGAAACTGTCTGTTTTTCACTCTCTGCTTGTGGTAGTTACATACTCTGTTGTCAACCTGAGACTTAAGAGTGAGGGGTGGAGTTTAGCCTGTCAATCAGGTTGCAGCTTGAGGACCTCATTTGGAGGCACGAAGGAGATATATAGCTCGCTGGAGGTGGGATAGTCACTCACTCCCTGCGAGACCTTTCTGTTGACAAGCCACATGGAGTTACGCTACAGCCCTGGAGCTGATGGAGCCACTTGGAGACCCACGCCATCTCTGAGATGCTTCCACCACCATTGGATTCACAAGACTTTCCACCCACTGGCCTGTGATCTTCCTGCATTTGGCGTCATTGCATGTGTTTTGGGAGTCTGAAGAGGAATTTATAGATTGGTATTGGATTTATGGACGTGATCTGGACTGGGTTGGGATGTCTTATCAATATTCAATTGCTCTTGAATATAAAGCTCTTTTTTATACACATGAGAGTATCTATGCATGAATACAACATGCTGGCATGAAGCAAGGAACCG
Organism: Tenrec ecaudatus; assembly: GCF_050624435.1. Lineage (NCBI taxonomy): Eukaryota > Metazoa > Chordata > Mammalia > Afrosoricida > Tenrecidae > Tenrec > Tenrec ecaudatus. The sequence goes on along the minus strand of NC_134539.1, from coordinate 87,250,525 downwards.
ATAGAGAGGTATGTGGGGCTGGCCTCAATCTCAACTATGTAGACAGCCTCTCCCGCTCCCCCTGAAAAATATACTTCAGGGGACAGCACTGAAGCTACAGCTCAGGGAGATCAGAGCACACAGAAGTTAAAAAAGAGGGATCAATAGAGAGTGGAACACATCCTGGCCCACCAAGTCCCTAGGATGATATTCCTGCTCAGAGCAGCCAATACACAGAGAGGACCATAGGGCAGCCACACCACGAGACAGACACAACGTCCCTCACTGACCCATAGCACTCTGGGGGACAACAATGAAGACACATGAGGGAATTGTGCCTGATCTGACCCCACCAAACTGGAGCAAAACACTAAGGGCGTGTAACAGAGCAAAGCAATGAAGTCCCTGGGGAAATACCAAAAATAGGTTTTGGGGTCAGGGTGTGGCACCCCATCAGATTCTACCGGAAACACTCTTAAAGATCAACAAACAGATCTGGAAGTATTTATAGGCTTTTCTTGTTTTTTGACTTTTGTTGTTGTTTTGTTTTTCTGTCTTGTTTTTGTGCTTATGGTTGTCTCTGCATGTCTATCTAGATAGGATAGGCAGGATAAGCAATCCAGTGGAGAAAACAATGGGACCGACAGTTTCGTCTCCACATGGGAGAGGGAGAAGTGGAGTAAAAGGGATGGTTGTCAACAAACCCAGGGACAAAGAAATAACAAGTGATCTAAAATCCATAGCAAGGAGGGTATAGAATGCCTGGTAGGGCTTGATCAAGGGCAATGTAGCCGTGAGGAATTACTAAAATCCAATGAAGGCTGAACATGAAGGTGGGACAAGAGGAAAGTAAAAGGAAATAGAGGAAAGAACTAGGAGGCAAAGGACATTTATAGAGGCCTAAATACAGGCATGTACATATGTAAATATATTTATGTATAATGATATGGAAATCGATCTATATCTATCTATCTATCTGTTAAGTATTAAGGTAGCAGATGGACATTGGGCCTCTACTCAAGTACTCCTCCAACGCAAAAACACTTTGTTCTAATAACCCGGAATTCCATGAAACTTACCTTCCCGACATGATTGTTGAAGACAAATGGGTGCATAAGCAAATGTGGTGAAGAAAGCTGATGGTGCCCAGCTATCAAAAGATACAGCATCTGGGGTTTTAAAGGCTTGAAGATTAACAAGCAGCCATCTAGCTGAGAAGCAACAAAGTCCACATGGAAGGAGCACACCAGCCTGTGTGATCATGAGGTGTTGATGGGATCAGGTATCTGGCAACTAAGACCCAGAACAAAAAAATCATATAAATGTGAATGAGGGGGAGTGCGGAGTGGAGACCCAAAGGCCATCTGTAGGCAATTGGACATTTCCTTACAGAAGGGTCACAAGGAGGAGACGAGCCAGTCAGGGTGCAGTGTAGCACCGATGAAACATACAACTTTCCTCTAGTTCTTTAATGCTTCCTTCTCGCCACTATCATGACCCCAATTCTACCTTAAAAATCTGGCTAAACCAGAGCATGTACAGGAGTACAGATAAGAGCTTGCTACATAGGGAATCCAGGGTAGATAAACCCTTCAGGAACAATAATGAAAGTAGTGATACCAGGAGGGGAAGGGGAAGGTGGGGGGAGAAAGGAGGAATTGATCACAATGATCTACATATAATCCCCTCCAAGGGGGATGGATCACAGAAAAGTGGGTGAAGGGAGACATCAGTCAATGTAAGACATGAAAAATTGTAAGTTATCAAGGGTTTATGATGGAGGGAGTGTGGGAGAGCAGGAAAATGAGCTGATACCAAGGGCTCAAGTAGAAAGAAAATGTTTTGGAAATGATGATGGTAACATATACACAAATGTGCTTGACACAATGGATGGATGGATGGATTGTGATAAGAGCTGTACAAGCTTCCAATAAAATGATGTATTTAAAAAAAGACTGTCTATGGATTTGTTTCTCTAGTCAACCCAAAATAACACACTGCTTAAAGGTGATTCCATTTCTGTTAGTAGGAAAATGGGGAGGAGCAACCTGCCATTGTGGAGGGGAGGGGTACCACTTAACAATACTTATGAAGAACCTCAGGGGAGAATATGCCTGGTACGTGCTCCTACCTGGACCCTTCTGACCTGGTTTCTATCGAGCTCTTGGTGACCAGGCCATGCGCTATAGACTACTTGGTCATTGGACTCTTTGTTCTTTCAAGGTGCACAAGATCGCTCATAGGCCACACCAGAAGGATTTGATGGGGAAACCCCACTAATGAGCTGGGCTTTACCTCAAACTTACCTTTAGCCCTTGGACTAAAGGTTGAGACTCCCCCGTGTGAGAAGACGCAGATGAGCGCCATCCCAAGCGTATGGAACTGGTGGTTTTGGACTTTGGTAACTTTGGATGTTCAATGAATGGTGGCCTGGGATTACTATATATTTACTATTTTAATGCTCTCTTCCTCACTTAATTATGGCATGTATTAATTGGGTAGGTGTAGTTCTGTTGCTGTGAATGAATATTATTGAAAGTTTTGCCCTATCAACAACCCCATTGTTTGTCCAGTCCCTTAAGAGGTTAACCTGCACAAGTCAGCAATTCATATATTGGGGCTCAGAGCTGGCCTATACATGCATAATTTCCTTTTCTCAGTGATGCATTATGTTTTATACCATTGGATAAATCAATGACAATATCAATAGAACACTTTATCCCCAAGGGGATGATTCATAATGTTCTTTAATATAAAATTGTAATGATGTATCTAAATTGAACCAGAGACACACAAACCCATAGATGTGTGCATGGATTTGGGGCTTGCACTTAATTCTAGCCCCAATCTCAGAACAATTAGTTCTAATAACATGGCCCTGATTGATGCTCACCCTCTTGAAGAGATCATTGATACGGGTGCTAGAACAAAATTGCTTTACTTGATTGTGGTAGTTACATAATCTGGTGCCTACCTGAGACTATTAAGAGTAAAGGGGTGGAGTTTAGTCTGTCCATCAGGTTGCAACTTGTGATCTCATTTGGAGGCACTATGGTGAATAGCTTGCTGGAGGCAGGATACACACAAAATCCCTGTGAGACATTCCTGTTGACAAGCCACATGGAGTTACGCTGATAGAGCCAGAGCCCTGGAACTGGAAATGCCACGTGGAGACCCACGCCAGTACTGAGATGCTTCTACCACCACTGGATCCACAAAACTTTGCACCCATTGGCCTGTGATCTTCCTACATTCGGCATCATTGCATATGTTGCATGAGTCTGAAGAGGAATTTATGGACTGGTATCAACATATGGAGTAATATAGGACTTGTGGACTTGATCTGGATTGGGCTGGGATGTTTTCTTTTTTGAAATCATTTATTTCATGAAAAGATCATTTTATTGGGGACTCTTACAACTCTTGTTACAATCCATACATTGCTTGCATCAGGCGAATTTGTACATGTTGCCTTCATTCTTTTCTAGACAGTTACTTTCTCCTGAGCCCTTGACATCAGCTCCTATTTTTTTCTCCCTCCCTCCCTCCCCCTGCCCTCATAACCCCTTGATAGATAATAAATGGTTATTATTTTCATATCTCGCACTGATTGCCATCGCCCTTCCCCCATGTTTTCTGCTGTTCTTCCCCCTGGAGAGGGGTGTGTGGTTATGTGATCATTTACCATTGGTTCCCACTTCCTTCCTCTCCCCTTCGCCCCCTACCTTTCTGGTATCACTATTCCCACTCCTGTTCCTGGGTTCTGTGTGTCATGAGCATCCATCTCTCTCTCTCTCTCTTTAAAATCATAGAAACCTTTATTGCACAGAAATGTCAAGGTGTCAGACTATCATTTCTTGGCAGAACCTCCATCTATGTCTGTCCTTCTGAGGGGGATGCTCCATCTCTTGCCCTTCCCCACAGAACCCTTCCATCTCCCGTTACACCACATCCACAATGAAGTGTGCCCGGGCAATCGCAGTAGAGTGGATGGGGTGAGAATTCCCAACAAAATCCTCATAGTGCAGCCATTTGTAACCCGGAAGAATGAGCAGGCGCGTTCTTGGAAAATTTAGTCACTGCACCTCGCCAGGCATTTTCTAACACAGAGTCCAACGATCTTCTTTTTAATCATTTTATTAGGGGCTCACACAACGCTTAGCACAATCCACGCATGCATCAGTTCTGTAAAGCACATCTGTGCATTCATTGCCCTCATCATTCTCAAAACATTTGCTCTCCACCTAAGCCCCTGGCATCAGCTCCTCATTTTCCCCCTCCCTCCCTGCTCCCCCTCCCATGAACCCTTGATAATTTATAAATTATTATTTTGTCATATCTTACACTGTCTGACGTTTTTTACCCACTATTCTGTTTTCCATCCCCCAGGGAGGAGGTCACATGTGGTGGATCCTTGTAATCAGTTCCCTCTTTTTTTTTTTTTCAGTTCCCTCTTTCCAACCCACCCTCCCTCTATGCTCCCAGTATCGCCACTCTCACCACTGGTCCTGAAGAGATCATCTGCCCTGGATTCCTTGCGTTTCCAGTTATTATCTGTACCACTGTACATCCTCTGGTCTAGCCATATTTTTAAGGTAGAATTGGGATCATGATAGTGGGGAGGCGGGGGAGGAAGCATTTAGGGAACTAGAGGAAAGTTATATGTTTCATTGTTGCTACATCACACCCTGACTGGCTCATCTCCTCCCTGAGACCCTTCTGTAAGAGGATATCAAGTGGCCTACAAATGAGTTTTGGGTCTACACTCCACACACACACCCCTCATTCACAATATGATTTTTTGTTCTGATGATGCCTGATACCTAATCCCTTTGGCACCTCGTGATCGCACAGGCTGGTATGTTTCTTCCGTGTGGGCTTTGTTGCTTCTGAGCTATATGGCCACTTGTTTACCTTCAAACCCTTAAGACCCCAGATACTTTATCTTTTGATAGCCAGGCACCATCAGTTTTCTTCACGACATTTGCTTATGCACCTATTTGTCTTCAGCAATCATATCATGGAGATGTGCAGCCAAGGATATGATTTTTTGTTCTTTGATGCCTGATAACTGATCCCTTTGGCACCTCGTGATCACACAGGCTGGTGTGCTTCTTCCATATGGGCTTTGTTGCTTCTGAGCTAGATGGCTGTTTGTTTAGTTTCAAGCCTTTAAGGCCCCAGATCCTATATCTTTTGATAGCTGGGCACCATCAGCTTTCTTCACCACATTTGCTTATGCACCGCTTTGTCTTCAGTGGTTGTGTGGGAAGGTGAGCATCATAGAATGCCAATTTAATAAAACAAAGTATTCTTGCATTGAGGGAATACTTGTGTGTGGGCCAGATGTCCATCTTCTACCTTAATACTAAATGTATAAATATAGGAACATAGATCTAGTTCCCTATCTTCTTATATAAATATGTTTACATATATACATGCCTTTATTTAGACCTCTATATAGACCCTTTGCCTCCAAGCTCTTTCCTCTATTTCCTTTGATTTTCCTCTTGTCCTACTATCATGTTCAGCCTTCATTTGGGTTTCAGTAATTCTTGTTGGTTACATTACCCTTGATCACGCCCTACCTGGCCTCCTACACCCTCCTCACCACCAATTTGGATCACTTGTTGTTCCCTTGTCCCTGGATTTGTTAACACCACTACCTTTCCCCCCACTTTTCCCTCTCCCATGTCCCCCCGGAAGTGTTGGTCCCGTTGTTTTTTCCTCCAGATTGCTCATCCAGCCTATCTTATTTAGATAGACCTGCGGAAATAATAACATGCACAAAAACAAGACAGCACAAAACCAAGCAATAATATACAACAAAATAACAACAAACCAATGACACAAAAACAAAACAAAATAAGAAAGAAAAGCTTGTAGTTAGTTCAAGGACTGTTTGTTAGACTTTAGGAGTGTTTTCCAGTTCAGGCTGTTGGGACACCACACCCTGGCCCTAAAGTCCACCTTCGGCATTCCCTGGGGACCTCGCTGTCCATTTTCTTGCTGTTCTGTTGCACCCCTTAATGTTTTGCCTCACCTCCATGATACTATCACTGAAGACAAATGGGTACATAAGCAAATGTGGTGAAGAGTAGAATTGCTCCACAGGCTTTCAAGGAAGGCTGTGCCCTTTCAGAAGAAGATTGGTCCCCTGTCTTCTGAAGTGCCTCTGGGTGGGCTTGACCCACCAAACTTTCAGTTAGTAGGCAAGTTCTTAACCATCTGTGCCTCTCAGAGACTCCTAGGACAGAATGGACAACAGTGTATTTCTAAGGCTATCAGTGGCTTCAGTGGCGATTCTTTCAGTCGTCTCCTCTTTGCTACCTGTGTCTGATGGCTTCTAACCTTTTCCTTCTCGTGTTTGGTTTAAAAGCGCTCTTTCTGGCTGGGGGGCGCCTCCTGTGACGGTCACTTCACAGTGAAGACAGGCGCCCTGATGACCAACGGGTGCTCTGGGGAAACAGAGTGTTCGAGTACATGCTTCACTCAGCGTCGATCAAGGGCCTAACCGTGTTGAGAGCATCTCTCTGTCAACGCCTCTAGGTTTCCCATAGGACTACTTTCCCCCAAACAGTGTCTGTTGATTTCCAGCAAGCTGGGGAGCGGAAGGGAGGCATTTCAACAAGCTGGCCTCAAACACCTCTTAAAGAGGGCGCCGGGGTGGTGGTGATGGGTGTGGTGGCAGTGGGGAGGGAAACCTGACCATTCGGAATAATGTTCCCGTGAGCCCCCTTTGTCCAGCAAAGTCCCACCTGCCTCCATAAGCTGGCCCTAAGGAGGAGATCCTTCAGGCTTTGGTGTGGGCGAAGGAGTGGCTGACAGCTGGCGGGAACAGGGATTCATGTTGTAGCCAAATCTTCTTTAGACATATTTCCAAATACCTCTCCTTGCACAGCCTCACCCCCACCACCCCACCTTCAGAGTTACTTGGTGCCTCCAGTTCCAGAGGCTTTCTGGGAGTTTGGGCTTCCTCTCCAAATCGATGTCCATCTGCCCTGCCAACCTTAGCTATCATCACTTTCCCCCTTTATTTATTATCTGCGAGGACAAATGCCCTTACTGGTCAGGGAAGAACGCGGGCTCCAAGGGGCGGAAAGCACATGCATGTCTTGCAGCTGCCGTGGTAAATAGGAAGTCACTTTTCTCGACTTCCTGTCACGGAAAGTATGAACAAACGCATTGCAAAACATTTTAAAAGAAAAATTTATCGGGGAAGCAAATGCCATCAAATCAGATAGGAAATTATTTTAAAAGGCGATGCCTTCATCTCAGGAGAGACTCACCACTAGACAAGCCCAAAGGGCTAAGAAAGCATCAACCTGGATGAATCTCACCTGGTAGAGCAGAAGCCAGCTACCAAGTCCGAGAGCATCCAGGGTAAGTCTCTGGTGACAGTCAGAGTAGCAGCTAATGCCGTGACTGTTGACTGGGACGTGGCCTGGGTGTGGGAAATGTTCTTTATCTTGATGTGGGTGCCAGGGACATAGGTTTATATATATGCACACAACCGTTCATCTAAACATTTCAGATCTCTGCACCGGATATGCTGTATTATGTGCGTTTCATGCCCACCACGTGATACAAAGGGAAAGAACTTTTCATGGCTTAAGTGCTTACTGGATAAGAGGCACTGGCTAGGTCTGCACTTGAAAATCATCGCTCATTCACTTAATAAACACCACGAGAGTCTGTGGATGCAGCATTGAACAACCACAACACCACCACAGACACCCCCCGCCTCCCCGCACGGTGCTCACGGACATCAGGGGAGACAGTCACCCAGACAGACGTGACATGAGCACAGGGGACTCTCGGGACGTGCAGGAAGAAGGGGTGTCTGAGAGGCCCCCCTGAAGAAGTGAAGCTTACACCGAGGTCTAAAGGATAAGGTAGCATTAACCAGCCAAAGAGGGAGAGGGAGAGCAAGAGCATTTTATACTAAAGACTAGCATCCGCGGCCGGTGGTGGTCGCACATGCGGCACTGGAAGGGGTGCAGTGGGCAGGGCCAGGCAGGGCATGAGCGGATGTGAGAAAGGCCTCTACCTTATTATGGTTTCGCATATAGTGCGCCCCCGGGAATGACGTCATCGCACGAGGGCCACAAGGAGTGCACACGGGGCACATATGACGTGGCCTGCCAAATTGCTATCACGGGGACATGATTTGGATAATGGCACCAGGGCCCCTCACAATGACTCTTTTCATATGGGGAAACTGAGGCTCAGAGAGGATGAGCGTTTCCCATGACGTCACCGCACAGTGTAGCTGGGGTTAGACTCTCACTTGGCCTGACTTCCCCTCTGCTCGTGGAGCCAGAGGGCTGGAATGTGAGCCCGAGAGGCTGCCCAGTCCAGCCAGGCAGGCCAAGAAGACGCGGCCGCTGCCTGCCAGTTGCCCTCAGTTTCCGGCCTCTCAGCCCCACAGGGTCCATGGACAGGCGTGGCCATGAGCCTTGCCCAGAAGAGCACTACTGGGACGCCCTGCTGATCACCTGCGTCCACTGCAAGTCCGTGTGCAGCCGTCGGAGCCAGCGCATCTGTGCAGCCTTCTGTAGTGAGTCAGAACCGGGGGCCAGGGCGGGGCTGGTCAGCCAAAAGGTGCCAGGTGGCAGCTTTTCACTCTTCCAGCTTTCTGCTCCGGTGACGCTGACCGCCTTTCATTTTCTTTCTTTCTTTTTCAGTGACAATATTTTATTTCAAATTAGATTATTTTATTGTCAATGAGATAGGGATTTACCTTTCGGATCATCTACTTGTTCTTAAACAGTTCAAACTACTGATCCAATCTGCCCCCAATAGGTACCCTTCACCTTGCTCCTTGATTTCTCCCCTTTCAGCTTCTTGGACATGCGGCCTTTCCTGCCTCGGCCTCGGCCTCTTTCGCCATCCTTCTTTCTTTGGGGCTCCTCCTGTCCAAACCTCAGGTCTCCGCCCAGCTGTTTCTTCTTCGCAGGGGTCTTCTTCAATTGCCCAATAGAAGTTCCGCTTTCCTTGGCATGCTTTTGTTTAAGATTTTCTTTTGTATTATTTGAGTATAGCAATGATCAGACATTCCCGAAACGTGGAGAGCACAGCGGGATAAACCCCGTATATCCATCACCAGCTGCAGAAATCATAAAAATGCTGCCTTTCGACTCCTTCAATTTACTTTTTATTTTTTTTTGGCTTCTGTGTTTTAAAGAAATCCATTCTAGGCCTATGCCTGTGTGGCAGAACACGAGGCCACTCATGTTTGTGTGACTTTGAAGTCTGCGCCCTTAACCACCTGCCGCCTTGTTTCTCAGATCTGTCTTTAAAGTCTTGTGCTAATCAAGTTTTTAAAAGAAACTCTTTTTTTTAAAGACAAGGGAAATGCACCCCCTGAAAGCAGAAACATTCTGAGCCTTTTCACAAAGGGAATCATTGTTTCATATCAAGACCTGAAGGAAGTAGGACTCGACTAATTTTCTTGGATTCCGCTCTTTGGCATTGATATCTATAATTTTCATGTAATAATAAGGCAGAAGGAACATGATTAATGTGAGCTTTCTCACCTCTCTTCCAGCCCCAAGAAGATGCTAGCTTTCTCTTCCCCGTTCCTTTGATTAATATGAAATAGGTTTTCCTTCATGGGTGAGAAATGCCAGTAAAGAGCTTGAGCCACAATGCAATTAATCTCGCTGTCAAATTTTAAAAGCTTTGTACATTTGGAAACTAAGACATGTTCTTTTAAGTAATCTATAGGGGAAATTTAAATAATCTATAGATCAAAGAAGAAATAAAAGTAAAGAAATGAAAAGTAAAATAATATCTTGAACTAAAATTACTTAAAATGCTACACATTAAAACATGCGGGATACAGCTAAAACAGTATTTGGAGGACAATGCATAGCCTTACAGTTATATGTTAGAAAAATATTTGAATTTCTGTGGAATTGCTTTTGGTAATTGAACTCTGATTTAAACAAACAAACACAGCACTTTGATCCCTTTTGAGGCCAGGCTCACAGCTTCTGCAAGTCTTTATCCCCGGCTGGCAGTACTCATTTCCGTCTCCCAGAGTCACTTAGGTGCCACAAGGATCCAGGCAGGTACTATGACCCTCTTCTGAATGACTGCATCAGCTGTGCCTCCACCTGCGGACAACACCCCCAGCAATGCGCCCGCTTCTGTGAGAACAAGCTCGGGGGATGGCGCCAAGGGACCACTTCTCCAGAGCTCCGGTGGCAGAGGAACGGGCAGGCTGAAGCCAAGCAGAACGACTCGGGGAGGTACCAGGGACCAGAGTCCAGAGGCTCGGAGGAAGGCTCAAGTAAGCTGCCTGAGGGTCTGAGGGTCAGAACAAGTGGAAGGGCAGGCCCTTGTTCTAAGTACGAAGGGTTGTAAGCTGTATACCCTGAGTTCAGGCACATGGCCAGAGACGCCAGGTGGGCATCGTAGGACGGGAACAAGGTAGGTAGACGTCAGAAGTCGATGGTGTGAAGAAAGCAGAAGAAAGGATGGTGGTAGGAGCCTTCTAATGGTGGTGCTGCATCAGTCCCACTCTGTCCTATGGGGTCACCATATGTCACAAACAACGGGATGGCACCAAGCTGGCTCTCTGAACAAAGGCAGCACGTCTCAGCAGGGCAGGCGACTGAGCTCATGTTGGCAGAGAATCTCATTGGCCGCAGAGGCTGCCTAAGAATGAGAAGGGGAAGCTATTCCCAAAACACTTATGGCAGAACTGGCCCTGTGCGCCTGGCAATAAGGGTGCCCTGAGTTGCACTACAAAGTGCCAACCCATCATCCCAAGCCAACCAGCTCCTGGCTCCCTTGCCCTGCTCCACCGTGGCAGGAAGGAGCGGGGAGGAGACTGTGGAATGTGGGTACATTTGAAATGCTGCCAGCACGGTCCTCACCCTATTTGTGGAGAGACAAGCCCACAACTCCTGGGAGGCCTGGTAGCTGATTTCCCTTTCCTGTGACTCGGGACCCTACTACTGAGACAGCAAGCGGCGGTACATGGGGGAAGAAGGGGGGCACTTCTCCCTAGGCACAAGATCAAGGGGGTGGTCAGAAGAGACCCGCTGGAGAGCCATCCCCCATTTCTATGAAACTGATTGGGGTGGGGGTGGAGGACACATGTAGAGATGGTCCCTGGACACATGCTATTCTAGATATGCCTCTGAGGCCCATGTGACCGCTACGCGGAGGTTGCCTGGACACACGTCCTAACTGGATAGACTGTAGTCACGGTAGTTACTACTGCATAGCAAACCCTTCTAAGCACATGCCAGCTTCCTGACCTGGCTGAGGGTTGGCTGGGGCCAGGCTAGGGTCACATGTCTTGTCCTCATCTCAGGGCTGCGGGCTGGCCAGGTGGGTCCTTCTCACGACCGTGGTGGAGGTGCAGGCAGGAAGCCCCACCACTTGGGTTGGAGCCATGCTCTCTCTTGTAAAGCAACCGGCAGGTCAGTTCCCAGCGAAGGCTGAGGAAACTGCTGTGTCAGTACCTCTCGGTACAGAACCAGCTGGCGTTTGAAATCGCCGCATGTGCATGCTTCTGTGAGTCACGCGTGGGCCAGGGCTTGGTTCAGAGACAAAGCTTTTGTGGGTTGCATGTGGAACCCCGCGGGTTGTGTAGGTCCTCCTATGTGGATGTTGTGAAGGTCGTATGGGGATTGCATGCAGATTTGTGGGTGCTCCGTGTGGATTTTGGGTGCATTGCATATGCATCACAGGCAGGGTGTGGACGGCAGGAATCTAATAAGGAGAAAAGAAAGACCATAGGTTGGGGGGCTGCTGGCCTAAGAGTCGATGGGCCCCGGGGAAAGCAACCCCTCCTGACCTCTGGATGACCCCTGTCTTGTAGTGTCCCAAGGACTGAGGCTAAGTGGGGCCCAGCTGGCCCTAGTCTACACCACGCTGGGGCTCTGCTTCTGCGCTGTCATCTGCTGCTTCCTTGTGGCTGCGGCCTGCTTCTTCAAGAAGAGAGGGGGCCGGCGCTCCTGCCCGCTGCCCACCCAGGCAGGCCGCACTCTGGCGGAATCTTCACAAGGTGAGCACTGCAGTCGCACACACCGCCGGGAGCAACCTCATTGCCCAGTTCCTAGTGGGGGCATTTTGCCAAATCGAGCGCACCCCTGCAGGATTTCCTCCCTCCAGGCGAGGGCAGGCAGGTAGGGATGTGGCGCCTGAGGAAGAGGGTGCAGGCACCCGTCATGGGGAACTGGCTGGGTCATCACGGAGTCCGTTTTGTCGGGGGATGGATACAGGAGGGAATGTCAGTGGGAGGAGGTGAGGGCTGGGCTTCGGTGGGCCTCACTGAGCTGGGGGTTTACTCTGTCGCCAGCAGACCTGGGTGCCCACCGTCCAGGTGTAAGGGGTTGGGCGGGGGGGGGGGGGGGAGGGGTCAGGCGGGACTTGGGCAGGGAGGCAGTTTGCATGAAGGATTTCCACATCCTCAGCATCTGTGCCCGTACCAGAGGGTGGCCCTGCTGATGTCTTCCTGGGTTCCGGGACAAGGAGGAAGGTGGGGCGCGGTCAATCCCTCTCCACCTCTTTCTCAGATCACGTGATGGAGGCCGGAAGTGCTGGCGGCAGGACTCCCGAACCCGTGGAAACCTGCAGCTTTTGCTTCCCGGAGCAGAGCGCACCCACCGAGGAAAGCGCAGGGCCCCACAGGGGACAGGGCCCGCCGGCACCGAGGTGGTGGCCCCTGCCGGGAACCGCGTCGCTGCTGCCCTCCTCCAGCAGCCAGGGCACTGGCCTGGCGATCATCTGCGCTCCTTCCCAGGAGAGGGGCCCCGCCACGTAGCGGTGGGCAGCCATGGACCCAGACGGAGGAAGCCAGGTGGAGATCTCCCCTCGCCCTGGCTCTCGTTCTCCATGTAAGCTGAAGCTCAGTGACCGGAAAACACCCACAATAAAGCCATCTTTGCCTGTTGCGTACGCGCTGAGCCCAATGCGATCGACGTCCATCCCCTGGCGGCTGTGACACGGTTCTTGGCGGCGTCAAGGCACTGTTCCTTGAAGGTCATTGGGTGTAGCTGAACTCATGGCAGAGTTTATTAACTTGGGTTGGATGTTAAGTCATTGGGTGTGAGTGACAGTAGATCTCTCCAGCTCTCTTGCCTTGAAGAAGGTAAGACTAAAAGAGGTGACCCCCAAGACTGGAGATTGGGCTGTCGACATTTCTTTTTTTTTAAAACAGATTCTTTGAGACTGAGAAGGAATGAAGTGTGTGTATGTGTGTGTGTGTGTGCGCGCGCGCACGTGCGTGGTTCCGGTGGACAGGAAAGCAGGTAGCTCAAGTTCAATGGGTCAAGTTACCCTCAAAGAATGAATGATATTTTCCTGGGAACACAGCAAGAACGGGTTTTCATTTACATTCCACCTGTTGCCATATCTAACTACCCATTTGCTGGAATATTTATTTTTTTTTAATTAGCCAATTTTTTGGATATACCTATTTAACCTGATAACATGCTACTTACATGTTCTGAATTCTGAGCACTGTACTAAGCATCAGCAAATGAACATTCACACATTTTAGATATTTTTATTAGCATTAAACCTGGATCTTCAGTAGTAACTTAAACCTCTATGTAACAGTTCTTTGCAGCATTTTCACATTTTGATAAATATGTGGTTATTTAAGCTAAAATAATTCATCCTGAGTCACCCAAAACTATCTTGCATACCTTCAAATACTAGAGATTTACATAACACACACTGGGAAGTCTAGATCCAGGGCCTGTTGCTCCATCTCATATTTTAACTTTCACCAATCGCAGGCTAGCAGGCCCTCCTTCAGGGAGCCTCTACCCCATTATGGTCCACAGGCAAGGAGGCATCTAGACAATATCTTCCCAAGACAAGTGCCGATACATTATAAAGTCCGTCCAACATAGCAAATGGCATGTCTGACAGGCTGTTTTCTTATCATCATACTTTCTTACAGCAGAGGTGACACACAGCCCTGTGGCTGGGTAGACGCGGTATGATGATGCCCATGTTTGGATCTATAACTTTCATATTCTGCTCATTTGAATGTGAAAGTTCTTGGGGGATTAAAGGGGAAGTTTGGGGTGCTGAGAAGACCAGGTACTGTGTCCCCTACTCCAACTTCACTCAGACAAAATAATCTTGGGGCTTCTTTTGTGAGAAGGGTTGCTTTTAAATAGATTTTTGTGTAAGTTTTTTTTTTTTTAAGATTCTGTGCTAGACGGTCTAAAAATAACTGCTTTAAATCCTGGCAGTTTTATACATTCTTTTAGTTCTGATTCCTCCAAAATATATCCCAATTCCAACCACTCATCATAGTCTCCTTATCTAGGATCCTACCATCTCTCCTGGGCAAGAAAACCCGCCTCCACTGGCCTCCCTGTGGCCACGTGGAGCTCCTACTCCGGGGTTGGCCCACCCTTCTGGAAAGTCCAATGGTAAATACTGAGGCATTGTAGGTTGTGCAGTGTCTGTAGGACCTACTCAATACTCGACTCTGTTGAGTGGGAAAGCACCCAAAAGGCATGACTGTGCGCCAATAAAGCTCTTCAGAAAGAGGTGGTGGTCCAGAGTTGACCCGTGAGTCAGTGTATGTGGCAAGACTGGGCTTTATCTGTATGACCCTTAAAAAAAAGGTAACGGTCTCCCAGGCTTTAAAATACCTATCTTTAATTAATCAGTCATCCTTCATATAATAACGTACCTTTTCAGCAGTATCTTTACAACAGTGCACTCCTGATCCTTCTCTCCTGGTTGTGTGTGTGTGTGTGTGTGTGTGTGTGTGTTCATACATTTAATTCTTCCATGTTCTGTACACTCACATTACCTTGCTGTTTTAAAATCTAGAAAGTTAAAATCTTCTAGAATGCATTCCCCTAGCTTTTTCCATGTGACTCTTCCTTAGAGTTGCCATTTCTTCTGAAATTTCTATGCACGTGGTTCATCTTTTCTGTTAAAAGCTTCAATGTTTCAATCATATTGTTTCCTTTATAATAAAATAGCTCCAGGATTGGGATCATTTGAGACTGGTTCTGTTGACGGATTTGTCTCTTGACAGTGGGTGGATGTTACTTACTCTTTTCGGTGTCTTGTCATTTTTAACTAGATTGCAGACATGAGCAGGAGAGACTGAGGTACAATTATTTATACCTGCAAATGGACATGTTTCTTGACTGTGTCACTGGCATGCCAGGCTGTGTTGAGCTGGATTTTCATTTTGTTGTTGTTATGGTTACCTTCCATATTGGCTCTCTAAAACAGAGTAGAACAGCCCCTGTGGGTTTCCAAGACTGTAACTCTTCATGGGAGTCAAAATGTCCCTCAGACTGGTTGGTTGTTTCGAACTGCTGGCCTCACAGTTAGCTGCTCAACTCATATCAGTTACAGTTAGCAGCTCACCTCATAACCACTGTCTTTCAACATTGCGACTGGGACCCTGTTCGGAAGTTGAGGGCTGACTTGCCCGTGTTCTTTACAATGTCTCTCCGTCACTCCCAGCTTTACTCCTTCCCTAGGCACCTCGTCTCCAAGAGTTTTTCCTCCATAGTCTCTCCTCTCTCCTAGTAGCTTTTACTTAGTACTTAGTGCTCATTCTTGTTCCCATCTCAATCCCAGGCAGGCCCCAGGTTTTTCATTAGGTGTCATTGAGTCACGGCAAGCTGATGTACAACACTGCCTGCGGGCGGGAGACTGTTCAGGGCACATCTCGCGAGAGTTCTCCTGTCCTGGAGGTGGGTCAGGATCACTGGAAAAGCCACAGGTCCCTAAACTTTTTAAAAATCATTTTATTGAGGGCTCATACAAGTCTTATCATAATCCATACGTACACCAATTGTACAAAGCACATTCATACAATCATTACCCTCATTCTCAAAAACATTTGCTCTCCACCTAAGCCACTGGCAGCTCATTTTCCCCTTCTTTCCCCCCTCCCCCTCCCTCATGAACCCTTGAAATGTATAAATTATTATTTTGTCGTATCTTACACTGTCCGACATCTCCCTTCATCCACTTTTCTGTTGTCCGTCCCCCAGGGAGGTTATATGTAGATCCTTGTAATCGGTTCCCCTTTTCTACTCCATCCTCCGGGTACTGCCCCTCTCACCACTGGTCCTGAAGGGATCATCCATCCTGGATTCCCTGTGTTTCCAGTTCCTATCTGTCCCTAATCTTCTGGATGAAGACACACAACCTATGGATTACAACTCAATGAAAAGACAAAAAAAATCCTCTCAGCTGGACCAGTGGACAACATCATGACAGAGAAAAGATGGACGTTGTCAAGGACTTCATGTGACTTGCATCCACCATCAGTGCTGGTGAACCATCAGGCAAGAACTCCAGCGGCATACGGCACTTGGCAAGCTGTAGCACAAGGCCCTTTAAAGTGTCACCGAGCCAAGTCCCTGCTCTCAGGCCTTCCACCCATCAATGAGCCTTTCCCTGTACTCTGGGCCCCGCCTGGTTTGCTGTCTTGATGTTTGTTGCTAGGCACCATCAAGTCGCTTCCAACTCTTGTATAAGAGTGACACACACAGCCCGTCGCACATCCTCACAATTGTTCTCATGTTTGGGCCCATTGTTGCGGCCACTGTGTCCGTCATCTTGTCGAGGGACTTCCTCTCTTTTGCTGGCCCTCTGCTTTACAAGCATGCTGTCCTTCTCCAGGGACTGGTCTTTACCAACGACAAGTCCAGAATACAGGAGACAACGTCTCACCATCCTTGCTTGTAAGGAGCATTCTTGGCGCTACTTCTTCCGAGACAGATTTATTAGTGTCGCCCCATGTGGTGGTGACTGTCATGGCCAGAATGAAAAAATCTCAACAAGCAGCTCTGGACCTGTCTTCTAGCGTCGAGATCCTCCCTGCAAAATCAACGTAAGTCCATCCTGCACTACGAAACTGTTCGTGCTGTTTGAAGTTTCCTTGGAATGAAATCAGACTCCCGGATCTGCACCAAGGTACGCACTGGGGTGAAGGTCTCATGTCCGCAGCTCACAAGATGACTTGCAGATCGATGTCGGCGCTCACGATTGAGCCCTGGTTTCCTCCACTGTAGGAGAGCTGCGTGGGGCGGGCTCAAAGCTAAGCCCTTTCAGATGACAGAGCAGCTTCGCCCGAAGTCAAACACCCTCACTGGAGGTCACGCCCTTTTGGGGGCCATCTACATCCAAGGATACAGCTCTGTGGGAGTAGAAATGGCTGGTCCTTTCTCTGGGGGTGGCCCGCGGGCTGCATTTCATTCTGACTCCTCCCTGGGCTTGATCTGCTGCCTTCACCAGGCGCTGAGAGGGCCAGCCCGAAGGCATGCTCACCCCTGCAACCCAGGAGCTACTCCCAGTGATCACGTATGCGAATGCCACAGGAGAATCCCGTGGTGAACCGCAACATGGCTAGGATGATGTGTTCTCCGACGCAACCCAGTCTAAAGAAGGTCTTCACTTACTTTCTAGAGTTCTTCATTAGAATTTTAAAAAAATCATTTTATTGGGGACTCATACAACTCTCATTACAATCATACATCAATTGTGTAAAGTACATTTGTTGCCCTCATCATTCTGAAAACATTTGCTCTCCAGGTAAGCTCCTGGCATCAGCTCATTTTTTCCCCTCCCTCCCCGCTCCCCCATCCCTTGTGAACCCTTGATAATTTATAAATTATGTTGTCATTATCTTACACTGTCCAATGTCTCCCTTCACCCACTTTTCTGTTGTCCGTCCCCCAGGGAGGTTATATGTAGATCCCTGTAGAATTCTTCCATCGATGCTCTAGTTTTCTGTAACTCCCACCCATTAGTTCTCATTAGTTTAGTGCTTGTGGGAAAAACAGAATGGAAAGGTACGAATGTTTCTGTCTTGTTTGAAACTCCCTTGTCGAACTGTTTTAGCCTTCCTCCACTTCGTGTCCAGGTGAACAGCTCGCTTTGTCCTCCTTCCTGCTGCTTTCTCCTCTGCTCTCCTGTTTTCTCTGTTGTCACACTGCCCCTGCTCCCTGGGCTGTTTCTTGAGGGTCTCTAACCACCCCCTGCTTCCCACTGTCATTTCCTGTACAGGGCTTTGAGCAGCCCAGCTTGTCTAAGTCAACTGTGAAACCAGATGGCTGGAACACGGCAGGCCCCCTCTGCCTCCTTTTCCCCGAAGCCTAGTCAGTCCCCTTTTTGCTTGTGTGGGCTATTTTGGGGGTGATGGGGGCCACGCCAAGTAAGATAATCATTTATTCAGTAAATACTGTGGGCAAGCACTAAGTGCGATCAATGTAATACTATGTCAGCCCTCCCCGTTGATTCTAATTATTTTACAAATGCATCCGTGATCACAGGCTTTTTAATCACCACATCGCTCGCTTTGCTCACATGTCCATCAGTGTCACCTGCAGAGGCTTCCACCACCCTCCATCTAGGACATTGGCGAATGGAGCCTCTGGGGAATGGCCAGTGCTGGCGGAGCAAACGGAAGCTAGGGACCCACATGGGTGCTTTCTTGGAAATGATAATTTCTTCGACACATTGGAGAATATTATAGGCCTCAGGGTAGTGCGAAGGATTACGGGGCTCAACTACCAGCCAAAAGATTGGAAACTTGAACCTACCCAGGTTTCTTGGAAGATCAGCTTGGGCAACTTCATGGGCTAACTCTACTGTGCACCCTGGGAAGCGCCCCCACACATCTGAGTCACAGCACTTTTTACAGAGCCAAGTGCGTTCCTTCAAGTGTTTGTAGTGAGTCTCGGAGCTACATGCAAGTCAAGATACAGAACATTACCTCCCCCTCCCAAATGAATTGCCTGACCTCTTTAATCTTAACCAAACCCCTGCCATGGAGTCAATGCTGACTCATAGCAGCCCTGTAGGACAGAGTAGATTGCTCCTTTGAGTTTCTGAGACGAACCCCCATGGAAGTAGAAAGCCCGTCTTTCTGCCGTGGAGCTGGTGGTTTTGAACTGCTGACCTTATGGTTAGCAGCCCACACTGCACATCCTCATTTTGGTCTGGTTTCTTTCACTCCACTCTTCAGAGGCTCATCCATGTTGTTCCATGTGTTTTTGCTGCCGAGTAATGAACATTGTACAGGGCAGGGCTACTTTGCCACTTATGGGGCTATCCTGGAATGGACTAGATGGTGATGGGTTCTACTTCCGTGTTCCTTTATACAGACATGCCAGGACTGACCGACCCTTTCTCCTGTGACAGGGGTTTGTATGAACATTCTCACAGGGCTCTTGGGAAACAGGCTTTCGTATGGACAGATGGCAGCTGGAAGCCTGATTTGGGTCATGCCAGTGGAGAGGCAAGACTTCAGTTAACTCACCCGTGGAGACTGGTGCAGGTCCCTTTAAGGTCCTCCATGGTTACACATGTGACCACAGAAGCTCTTCCTCAAGGAGACCTGTGGCCATTAACCAGTGGCTTTGTGCTCCTGAACACCAAATCCACTGCCATCGAGTTGATTCCAAATCGTAGCAACTCTATAGGGCAGCGAAGACCTCCCTCTGTGGGCCTCAGCGTCACTAACTCTGTACAGGAGCACAAAATCTCCTGGTGGTCCCTGGAGTAGCTGGTGGTTTCAAACTGCCGACCCCGATACACCACCAATTTTGTAGCAACAGTTTTTGACATATCTGCATAGTATATTTTAACTCAATTTTTAAAAATTCCTCTCTGGATCAATTGTAACTTTGTGCCCTTAAATATCAGTCCTTAGTAGAGGGAGCCCCTCCCCCCACCTACACACTTATTTTTGGAGAATGTGGTGGGCATCTGGCCAATTTGGACTTCTCATGCCACTGAACCAACAGGCAACACATATATTTATTCTTTCCTTGGGAATTTATCTTTGTAGCAAAAAGAACTGGTGGTGCCAGGGTTAATGGAAATGGCTTTTAAGTGCCATTGAGTGGGCTACAACCCATACTGACCCTACGCACAACGGACTGAAACATTGCCCAGTCCTGCGCCATCCTTCACAATCGTTCCTAAGCCTGAACCCATTGTTGCAGCCACGGTGTGAATCCATTTCCTAAGAGCTTTCCTGTGCTTCACTGTCCCTCCACTAGACCCAGCAGGATGTCTTTCTCCAGCGACTGGCATCTCCTGACGTGTCCAGTCTGTAAGATGCAGTCTTGCCATCATCTCTGCTCCAAGGAGCAGCACTCTGGCTCTCTTTCTTCCAAGACAGATGGGTTTGGCCTTTTATAGTGCACAGTACTTTCAATATTCCTCTCCAATTCAAATGCACCGATTCGTCTGCAGTCTTCCTTATTCCATGTCCACCTTCCCCATGCCACTGAGGCAATGGAGAATACCATGGCTTGGGTCCGGCACACCTTAGCCCTCAAAGTAGCATCGTGCTTTTCAGTGCTCTAAAACAGGTCTTGTGCACATTTACCTAGTGAAACGCATCTTCTGATCTCTGTCTGCTACTTGGTCTAGGTGTGAGGGTTTGGGTCTTCTTCCCGTTGAGTTGTAATCCATCCTGAAGGTTACAATCCTTTATCTTCCGGCAAGTTCTCTTTCAACAAGTGAGGGTGTGTCACCTGCCTGTGGCAGGTTAGTAAGACTTCCTCCAATCTGGCTGCCACATTCTTCTCCACAGAAACCAGCTTCTCTGATGATTTGAGTGAACAAGAGTCCTTCCTGTCCTGGTGGTTGTTCCCGTCTGAGGATCAGCTCCCATTACCCTGAGGGCATTAGGGCCAGCTGAAAACCAAGGGAAGGAGGTGAAGGAAATTGGCCCAGATTCCTGCAGTTTTCCTGGAGGTTGAGGAATACCACCAGGCAGAAGAGGCAAGAAATTAAGCCTGCTCTGTGGAGGTCGATTTGGGGGTTCACTGTAGCAAGTGGCACCACCTGAAGGGAGAGATCGCCCCTGCATCAGTCCAGGGCAGCAGTGGTTGGGCGGGGTGCACTTGCAGGGCTGGGAAGAAGGCCCAAACACATGTGGAGGTCCACCTCCTCAATCAGCAGTTACTGCCCCAAGTGACTTCAGACCACCACCCACGACAGGCCAAAGCCACCCCTCTCCCATCCTGACGACTGCTTCCTGGTCCCTGCTCCTGTAAGGGGCAACTGCAGGGGTTATGCTAGGAGCGTACCCTGGGTGACTAGGACTGGTGACTGGGGCCACCACCTGCTATTGCACCAGGGGAAGACGACAGAGCCAGGAGAAAATGACCAAGGTGGGCCTGTGGGTGCGGATGATTACGGAGACTGTTCTGGGGAACACAAGACTGGTCCGATGACAACAATGAGGACAAGGGTACCGCATGGTGTCCACCACGGGCTCTGATAGGGGCTGAGGCTGGGAGCAGAGCTAAGGCCAGAGCCACTCGGGCATGTGGGGCTGTCCGGAAATGGGCGTGGCCCAACTCAAACTATACGATCTTGGCCCCTCAAGAGCTGCAAGAAGTTCTTTGCTTTGTTGAAGTGTCTGAAAAGCCTTACATTCTTGAAGCAGCTGTAATCGCTCTGGGTAAAGAACGCTGCTTAAGCGTTGAACAGAGTATTCAGCATCTGGGTGGTCTCCCAATGGTTGCAGATTCTTGATGCCCGGGAAGCCCGTTACCGTAAAAGTGTGAATTGTTCTGAACCACCGGAGTGTGACTGCCCCCAATCAGCACAGGCTTCAGACAGACAGAAACCAAGCGTGTGATGATAGCCACATCTCCCTTGAACTCACCTGTGCAGCTGGCTGGACTAAGACTGCTTACATATGTGTTACTCGTGAGCATCAGCACATGCTTGCCAATTCCATCCCAGACCATTCTGTGTATTTTCAGCAGGACATGGAGAAATCGAGCTCCATCTTGAAATCCCTGTTTTGAACTTGGCTGAAAATTCAGCCGTAACTAGAGAACTGCTCAGGGCCCAACTACCATCTTCAATGGATTCCGTCTCTTGAGAAGAGTTTATTTTTGAAACTTTTGGTCATTTCTGAGAACGTAAATGATCATTTTAACTGGGAAGAAAATGAACCTACTGAGAACCACTTGAGCAAAGGTTCATTCCCCAACCCCCTATGATAGTTAAGGTTTAGTTTATTGTGCCAACCTGGCCGGTTGGACCAGTGTGTGACTTCCTTAGCTAGTCCTCTGCCTCAGCTGGCAAGGCTCACTTCCTGCAAGACACCCCTGAGAAGCTACATGGACCTACCCCGATGCAGCCCTGGGTGCTGGAGCGGTCGTGTGGAGACCCCTGCCAGCGCCGAGTGCTTACACATTCACTGACTCGGCTTTCCTCCTGCAATCGGCGTCATTTGTGTGTTTTGAGAATGAGAACTTCACAGATGGGTGTCAGACATATGAGCTCATGTCAGATTTATGGGCTTGGACAGCACTGGGCTGGGATGCTTTCTTAATGTACACTTACCCTTTATATAAAACTCTCATAAAATGTGTCCATGAATTTTGTTTCTCTAGTCTACTCAGACTAATTCATCACCACCCCACCCCACCCCACCCCTTTTTTTGAAACAGAATTTCAGGTACGTGCTGATAAGTTTCTGGGAGTAGAAAGTCATGATTTTTTGGTGAAAGTAAAAGCTGGAAAATTTATGGCCAAACTCGTTGAGCACATGTTCCCAGAGTCAGGAATAATGTCTTGGTTTTGCAATCTGCTAACAATAAATATGGTAAACTATTCTTTTCTCTACTTTGTGTACAGCTAGAAAGAAACCCTTTCAGGGTTCCAATTTTGAATAAGGATTATCATGTGGTGTCATCGTTGCCGATGTTTTCCAAATTGGTCTTTAGGTTTAAACTCGACAAATGAGTATTATACTTGCTTTGAAAACAGGTTTGCTTTTATCTTGTGGCCTAGATGGGAATATTTTAGCTACTTTCTCTGGGTTGACAGTGGGCCCATGCACTGTGAGCTCCTTGTCGTCATTTGCATGGACTTCCTCTGTCTCATCAACCAAATTCCGTGTGGATTCTGGAAAGGGCGTGTGTTGACGAAAGAATGAAAGAAATCAGCGTTGTCTTTTGGTTTATAATCTGCTTGGAGAGGGACGCTATCAAAAACAAATAGGTAACAGACTAGCTGCAACGTATGCCCAGGGTCAAATGTGCTCTCTCAGAACACAGACGAGATTTCTGTAGGTGACCTTAGCAGTCAGCTAAAGCTTCGTGGAGGGGCGCAGCCATTTAAAATGGGTTCTGGGCAGGGCAGATAGAGAATTCAATGATGGGGGACGGGACCAGGGATGGAGAAGAAACCAACCTGTTTAGCGTGGAGGGTGGCAATGGGCTAGGAAGTAGAAAGCGGTTTGATTATCTCACTGAATCCTGGAAGCCACTCAACAGTTTCGACTAGAAAGCCTCTTTGGGACCCACATCCGAGTCGAGATGGACTGGCACAGGGGCTTCACCAGTGGGCTCTGGCACAGCAACCACTGTGAGGGCGGTGCGTGTCTAGTTCCGCTGCGCACAGGGTCGCCATGGGCTGGAGCAGACTCAATGGTATCCAACACCACACTAAGAATCCTGCTCTTCCATGGGAATGACTGTTTGGAACCTTGGCAATCCATAAACTTCA
This sequence comes from Tenrec ecaudatus, assembly GCF_050624435.1. Taxonomy (NCBI): domain Eukaryota; kingdom Metazoa; phylum Chordata; class Mammalia; order Afrosoricida; family Tenrecidae; genus Tenrec; species Tenrec ecaudatus. The sequence goes on along the minus strand of NC_134539.1, from coordinate 87,227,041 downwards.
ACTCTGCAAACGTTTGACTTCAAGGACTCAACCCTATGGAAACAATAGGAAAATTGGCCAGCTATGTGCACAAGGCCATTCACCCAGAACTAATACGAAAAATGGGATGCCAGCTTGGTTGAATACATGATGGCATTTCACAGTGGAATGACGGGAAATCTGTATTGCCAGAGACGATATTCACCATACTGGTATGTGAGAAAAGTTTGGAGCAAAAGCCACAGGATGAAGATCCATACGTTTGATCATCAGCTGCAAACCCTGAAGTGGGTTCTCTCCACTTCCTCCTCCTTTCCTAGCCTGCTTCCTGCCCTGAGCAGAGGCGACAGCTCCGACGGCCTCTGCTCAATTGTTTTAGGGAACGTGCACTACCTTCCCAGTGTCACTGCTCAATTTATAGGACTATTTTTTGGCTGAAAGCTGAGCCACGGGAGAGTTCAGTTAAAGGATACATCTCTGGACCGTTGATGATTCTGAAAAGTCCCATGTTTCAACCCCTCTGCAGGCACATCTCTGGTGGTCCCTTTCAGAGCAGTCAGCAATGGGAACTAGGTTAACAGCTAGTCCTGGTCTCAGGATCATGGAGGCTGGAGTTCATCTAGCCTGCTGGTTCTCAATGTTCCTAATGCTGTGACCCTTTAATACAGTTCCTCACGTTGTGAACCCCCAACCATAAAATTATTTTCGTTACTTCATAACTGTAACTTTGCGACTGTTATGAATCGGAGGACCCCTGTAAAAGGGTTGTTTGACCCCCAAAGGGGTCAAGACTCAACAGGTTGAGAATCACTGGTCTAGTCCATTAGTGAGTTTTAGGGAATTTTTGAAAGAGAGAATTGTTGGGAATGAAGCAGACTGGAGTATGAACTGAGTGGGAAAATACTGAAACAAATGACAGGGCGTCAGGCTTACTCCCAGAAAGGGCGAGGCGTGAAGACGGGCTCTGTCGTGAGAAGGGAGGCACGCCACGTGTTCCCGTGTTCTGGTCCGCGAAACAAGCACCTCTACTTCCTTCCAATGCCAGGTGGATGTTTTGGCTGACCTTTGTTTTGCTGGGGAATTCTGCCATGTGTGTCACTGAGTGAAACATAACCAAAAAGGCATGAGTAAGTACGGTGACAGGATGCAACCCTGGCCCACACACCTACCTATCCTGGTTTTAGTCCCTGCGGCAATCCTCTTGGTCCATGCACACGGCCTGCATCAGCCATGCTCTGGAATGCCCATTCTTCTCAAGGTTATCCGGTTGACTACGGTCCACATCGTCCAGTGTCTTGGCATAGTCAATGAAACACAAGTAGACATGTTCCTGGCTGGTATCCTCTGCTGAACCACCATTCAGCTGACATCAGCAATGAGCTACACCCCGTGCCCATGTCCTCTTCTGAATCTGGCTCAAACTTCCGGTCACCTGTCAGTTTGCCATACTTCAAATGCCAGCAGGGTCATCCAAAGTGAATAGTTTTCACCAGAGCATCAAGACTTAAGAACAAACAATGAAGAATTCAGTCCCCCACTTCAAAGAAGAGTCCATGAAATCCTAGTGGAAATGGCAGAGTTGCCAAATCATGTGTGCGTGCACACGCACACACCCCCACCCCCAGTCAGACTCTTCAGGAATGAAGATTGGGTCCCTCCCTTTAGTAAAAGACTCTAACCTTGCCAGGTGCAAGGCCTCCCAGCCAGCCCAGCACCCTGAGAATACTACCCTCCTGGCGGGGGGGTGGGAGGGGGGGGGGAGGGAGTCCAAAGAGGAGGACCCATGGAGGGCTGAGCCTGAGCAGCTAGTCACTGCTGTCACATGTCTGGTCCCCCACAGCCCTGCCCTGCCCTCCCGGCCGGTGGCTGGTCAGTGAGAAGAGAAACCGCTTATATGCAGGATAATATGCAGCTTTATTTATGATACAGGCAACACTACAGCCACCGGGGAGAGGAGCGTCACAAAGCCTCAGACAGGCGAGAGGCCGCTGTCAACACCTCAGTTACAGAACATCCAGTCACAGCACCACCACTGGAATCAGTTAGGGTCAACAGAACAGTCACTTGGGAGCTGATAGATGATCAGCAACTATACAACCTTAGCGGAGACCAAGGCAGCACTCAGGTGCAAAGACCATGCCCTGCCCACCCACTTAACCCTTGAACTGCCCAACTCTGCATCTGCCCACTGGGCAAGCCAACAGTTGATGCTTCGAACACCCTCTGAGACATCTGCCGGGACCCCAGCACAGCGCTGATGGTGGCAACTTGGGGGTACATGCTGTTGCCATATACTGGCAAGGAGGGGTGAGACACGAGATACGGAGTGATAATACGAACACGGCAGAGGAAGACAGTTTTCCTGAACTAAGTAAGGCTACAAGGGAAGATATCCTAAAGCCCGTTTTGGAAAAACCAAACCAACCCAGTACCTCAAATGCAGCAGTGCACGCGGACAGCACGGGCAGAGGTACAGCCGGCAAACCTGCGAGGGCAGAGGCTCCTAGCGCGAACAAGAGGGGGACGACGAATGCCGTCAGTTGATAATCCTGTCCAGACAACCAACGCAGCCCCAGCTCCCGTGGACAGGAGAGGACGGGAATTATGTGGGGTGGCAGTCCCCGTTCAGGACTCACACTCTAGCCAGCCCAGAGCAAGGCAAGCAAGCAGGGTCGGTGACACGGCCCAGCTGTCTACAGGACACGTCCGCAGCCCTTTCCCCTCAGGTGTGTTCCTTTCTCAAAGCCAACGCCTCACCTGGGCCCCGAAAAGAAAAAGCTGGTTGATCGTAGTCACACAACTACGTGACCAGGGGCTCTGTGGAGCCATGTGGGGTGTTTCTGACAGCAACTGCCACCTCAGTGCTCTGGCCGTACCCTAGAGGCAGAAATACAGCAGAGAACAAGCTGTACACGTTTTAAAATTGACCGCCCAGGATTCTCCACACACGAATCTGCAGAGCACTGCTTGTTTTATGCAACCTTAACGTTTTCCTTGCAGCCACTATTAGTCCTCAACTTTTACTATCCCCACCCTACCCCGCAACGGTCTGCGCTAATGAGCTAGCCAGACACAGCCAGACACAGCCACTGCCTGATTTTGTAGGGTAGACCAGCACATCTTCCCGCTTTTCTGAAACCAAAGCAACAGTTCAAGATGTGTGAAGTGCGTGTTGCTGTGTTGTTAGGCTTCACTGGGGCGCGCTCACACCCGCTCACCTGCACTGTATACATGTGGCTGCTCTGGACCATGGTCCTCTCACCTTCAAAGCCTCCACAATTATGGTCTTTACAAGACATCGCCTGTTCTTTAAAAACCAACCCTACCCCCCTCCGCCCCCCCAAGAGGTTCAGATCTGAGACAGCAGGGCTAGAGTCATAAAGTACATAGAAGCAACACTGTCTTCTTCATGTCTCTAGGCCCCAGAAAATGTAATCTAAGCTTGGGTTTAAACAGAAACCGTGGCGGTGTATGTAGCTGGGGTAACAAAGGTAAGCGGTTCAAATATACCAGCTACTCCATGGGAGAAAGCTGAGGCGTCCTACTCAAATAAATAGACATGTGCATGGTCTTTTACAAGGAACATACTATCATTTATTTCAATTAGTTCTCCTGACAAGCGCTACTTCATGAGTCATTTATTTCTGTTACAATCAGACACAACACAGAAAGCAGGGCACAGGGCCAGTTTGAGGCAGTTTCCTTGTGAAGTCACGCTAGTTCAAATCCAACACACCAGTCACTAAGCAGAGGCACTGGGGTTGGGACACACAGGGAAGCAGCGGGCACCACAGAAACTGCTCTGCCTTCTAAAGGGTCCTGGAACAAACCCTCAGCAGCCACCAGCTCTCCCTTTGTGCCATCCGCCGGCTTCACCCAGCAGACCGGGGTGCTTCCTGGAGGAGGGGGTGTCACAAACTAACAACGGAAACAGCAAGAGTCACTCAATAACAACGGGGGAGTTTCTAAATTTAAGTATAAACTCAATGATTCATTCACTTCACTATTATTAAGTTTATGAAAGTCACCATTAAAAATGAGGAGGGGGATAAGAAAATGCCTACTTCTAGAAAACCAAGAAACACTATCTGGGCTGATGCTTCCACATGCAGTTTGATGCAAAGTTACCTGAAGAACCCCAAGTTCATGCTCTGAGTCTCCCAAGCCTGCAGGTGGTTCTTCGATTCTGCTGAGAACACCCAGGCTGAGCATCTCATACTTAGTACTAGCACACACACGCAGACAGAAGCTCGCAGAGTCCCTTTCCTTCTACAGACGGCCTGCTCTCTGCCGCATGGCTGCTTCCTTCCGCGCACCCACCGAGTCCCCAACACGGGCTGTGAAAAAGATCTTTCTCTGCCACCCACTGGTCAGTCAGAACGGAAGCACAGGCAGGAGATGTTCTGTGCAGACACGCCCACCCCACCCCACCCCACCCCCACATATGGTTTTTGAAGAGCACAGGACACTAGTGTTAAGTGTGTCCTGTTCCGTCCCCACTCGGGAGCACACCCTACATTGAAATGTCCCTTTTGTGCAATTTCCCAAGCCAGTCTCCAAGCGCAGAGCCGCTCAGTGTAGGCCACTTGCATGCTGGGCCTCACTGTTCCCCAGCCTGGGCCCGGGCAGGGTGCTGGCTCCGGAGTGGGCGGTAGTGTCCCCCATCAGGTGGGTGGGGTACGTCGGGGAGAAGCTTGCCAGCTCGCTCCCGTCCTTCTGCTGCAGGGACTATTCGTACTCCAAGAACTGCTTGTGGTAGAAGAGCAAGTACCTGTGGGGGCAGAGGAGACATGGACACTTAGGCCCTCTTATTTGCGGGGAGTCAGAACAAACCCAGCTCTCCTGAAACACGGAGGTGCATCAAGTGTCCTCCATGGGTGTGCAGTCAGTTCCTTGGGTTGCCAGGGTGGGACAACTTCTTAGCCTGCTGCGTGGCACCACCCTTGCTCCCAAGCCTGAGGCCTATTCCCTCCTGCCCGCCCCGGGGGGCTGCCTGCCGAGCCTGTTTGGTGGGGGAGGCGGGGGGACTAGGATGTCAGTGTCTGGACCCACCTCCAGGCGTCAAAGCCAGCATCATCCTTCTACATAAGACTACTCAGAGGCTGCTACACGGATGGGAATGTAAAGTTCAGGCTGTCTGACACCCCCTCCCCCCTTATGGTCAACAGTTCACTTCTCAACCTGGAGGGGAGTTCCTGGGGTCTTGAGACCAAGAAAGCAGTCCACGCAGGAGACTGATGCCCATGCTTCCCTGGGCCCCGGCAGAGCAGTGTTTCCTTATGTGCAATAGGAAGGCCAGCTGGAGATCCAGGGCTCAGAGCGGCCGTGCTTACAACAGGGTGACTGCAATCCACTCTGGGAAGGTGAACTGCCTGGAGTGAGTGGTCCCCAGGGAATCAGCTGCCCGTGCTTGCTCCCACCCTCCCTCCCAGGGGCGGGGGGACCCAGCCACACACCCTTCACTGTCTAGCACGTCCTTGATGCTGGCCTTGGTGATGATGGCATCATCACACTTGAACCACTGGTCCTTGTGCTGCCGGATGAAGCTGGTGTAGTGCCCACTCTCCAAAGTGCCCTGGTGGTTAACAACTGCGAACAAGGAGTATCTTGGGGGGAGAAAAAGACAGTCACTCCACTGTTATCACCATCAGAACCACTACTGTCATTAAGCAACCAGAAGCCCGTACTTGAGTGAAAAGCCTGCGTGTTAAGGGACGCCCTACATTAATACGCAGGAATGAAAGCAGCAGCAAGCTGGGTGGGGGCAGGTGGGAGGGGAATGTGGGGGTCCGGCTTGTTACAACCCAGTGCTAATCCAGGTCCCAAGGAGCCCTTGCTCTCGTTTACATCAGAAGAAGGGGAGAAGAAACCAACTTCCCCACAGGAAGGAAAGCAAGGAACACTTCCTTTGATGCCCCGGGGCCAGCAAGCCTAGGGCTGGGGTGCAGGATCCCTCACACTAGGACTTTAACGCCCAGTATGAAACCTCTTACCCACGACAGGGAGAGCAGTCATGACACACAGGTGTGAAAGGGCCTTGCATACTAGGGATGAATTATTTTCAACATATGTTCACAAGCAGCAAGACAGTCGGCCAGCCAGTGGCTCAATATATCATGTGAAGTGAGGTGACCCTAACAGGCTCCCCACAGTCCGTCCCCGCCCCAATAAATGGAGAGGCCCGGGAAACCCACCCCCGTGCCCTTACTTGTTGTCGTTGTTCAGACTATCCGTCGGCTGCTGGTACTGCCCGTTCATCCTGCTCTCTTTGCTGTCACAAGTAACACCAAAAATCAGTGTCAACGGCTAGAGGCTCATCGCTCACAGCAGCCACGCCACACACTGCTCCAGCTATCAACCACGTGGGGTTTCCAACTCTCCCACTGCACGGGAGGACGCCGAGGCCTACATCGGACCCGCCAAGTCAGCTGCCGGTGAGCATGAGCACCTGCTGGGAGCTGGGTCACCCCAGCCCCGCGGTTTGTGAAACGAGATCTGCAGCCACAAGTGTCCTGACTACTCTCCCCGCAAACGCCAACCGTCTCCAAAGTCTGAGGCAAGCCTATCCAGCAACCTAGTCACCGCCTCACAAAGAACCTAAGGACTATTTCTCTCGTGAACACCCTTGGGTAGTTGGTGTCGACACCAAGTCCGGTCTGAACACGGGTGCAGAGTCGAACCATTCTGCAGGCTGAGACCTTTTGGAAGTGGAACGCCAAGGCTTCTCTGCTGAGGCGTCAAAGAGGCACGGAAAATGCCACAACTGATACTGAGGCAATGTGTCTGCACCATGGTTTCTTCGCAAGAGTAAATTTCAAACAGTCTCTAAGACCTGAAAACAAGAAACGTGAACCCTCCAAAGGTCTAACCAACCCTGCGTTTCTAGCTAAGCTTTCTCCACGGGAGTGAGAAAGGCAGGCTCCGAGCAGAACAGTCCGACCGTCTGAGCAAAGAGGACTCGTGCAGCTCACGCGGCCCGGGGCTGAATGAGCTGTGTTCACCCCCCTCCCTCCTGAAGAGCAGGCTCTGCAGTGTCCTGTGGCTGGTTCTCAGGAGCAGCCTCACCTTCCTCTGCGTGAAACCCAACCACCAGCTCTCTAGTTAGCAGCCAAGCACAGCAACGAGGTGCGCCCATCTGGGACACCCCTCTTGGGTGGGGGCAGCGGTTTTGTTTGTGAAGACTGACAATTCCCACAACTCCTTCATGGGCCTCGGGGCTGACACAACAAGAGGCCACCCAACAACAAACGCTGCCGTACCTTGAGGCCATGAAGGGGGTCATGTCCAACTCCAGGGGGAAGGACACATACGTGGTGATCTTTCTTCTCAGCTTGGCCGAGTGCTCAAACCGCTAGAGGCAACGGAGACAGGGGCAGAGGGAGATGAAGAATACCCCCAGCCTCGGAGTGGAGGGGGGATTGCAAAACAACACAAAACCACAGTGAGGCCCTCACAACCTACAGCACAGCCAAGTGAGCTGACCCTTTCACTAGATAGTAGATTAAAAAGGCTGAGTTTGGGGTTAATTTTTATTTTAGAAATTTATTTTTAATAAGAAAATATGAAAACCAGGGAACCGATTCCAAGGATCTACATGTGACCTCCTCCCTTGGGGATGGACAACAGAAAAGTGGGTGAAGGGAGACATCAGCTAGAGCAAGATATGACAAAATAAAAATTTACAAATTATCAAGGGCTCATGAGGGAGAGGGGAGTGAGGAGGGAGGGGAAAAATGAGGAGCTGATGTCAGGGGCTTAGGTGGAGAGCAAATATTTTGAGAATGATGAGGGCAATGAATGTACACATGTGCTTTACACAATTGATGTATATACAGATTGTGATGAGTTGTATGGGCCACTAATAAAAGGATTTAAAGAGACTATGAATACCTGGGAAGATGTTTTGGGGGGTGGCACATGAAGACCGACAGGAGAGGTGACTGACAAGCGGGAAAACTGTGTGCAACCAACGAAAGCCTCCACATAACAAGGGGAAAGGTCAGCGCTGGATTTCATGACTGCTACTCTGTCACCACAGTGCACGTCCCGCAGCAGCAGAGAAGAGCATAGTTAACCACCCTCCAGTCTCACTACAGGTTAGGACACTCTCTGACCCTGATACAATGTTAAATGAACTGAAAATGGAGTCTGTCACTCAGGTCCTTTCCTGGAAAACTTACCTTAAGATGGAAACAGGCCACAATGGGCAATTTCTTCATGGTGAGCTGCTTGGTGGATTCCTGGTAGCTATGGCAACCACTACATTTGATCTTGGCACTGCTTCCTAAGTGCTCTGGTCTGGTGAATCTATACGGCATTTGAAAACATATGTGTTTAATAACTCCAGCAAAGTTTCAGGGTACACAATCAATATACAACATCAGGTGCTTTTATATACAAGCAATAAACAATCTGAAAAGGAAATTAAGAAACCAATGCCATTTATGACAGTGTCTAAAAGAGTAAGACTCCAAAACATGAATTTAATCATAGGCGAGATTTCACATAAGAACGAATAGCATATTGCTAAAATTAAAGCAGATTCAGTAACCGAGGAGACACCTTGTGCTCACGGGTTCACTGCTTGCCATCCAGTGGATGCGTGAGACTCGCGCTCCATAAGGGAGGAGCAGGCCCCTCTGTGCCCTCAAGAGCGGGGGGGCTGGTGGTTTCCAACTACTGGTCATGGAGGTCTGGCAGCTCAAAGTATAACCATGAACTTAATAGTGTTGAGATCTCAATTCTACTCAAAGTAATCTATAGATTCAATACTATGCCCATCAAACCCCAAAAGCCCTTTTGAATGAACAGACAACCCATCCAGCGTTCACATGGAGAGACAGGTGTCTTGAATAGCCAAAGCAATCTTAAAAATCAAGAAATTCAGGGGACTCAAATGTACTACAAAGTGACAGTGATCCAAACAGTGCAGAGCTGGTTCATAAAGTTTGTAGAACATGGATTAAGCGTCTGGTGAATCCCCTCTGAATGGTCCTACTGAGGGGTGTACACAGCCCTATTATGAGAGAGATTAAGGGAGACACGGGTCAAAATGTAGCACATTACTGTTTGCTCTCCCTTTGACCCACTGTAAAGCTGTTTCCATTTAAAAAGGAAGGAAGGAAGGAAAGAGAGAAGGGGAAATCCATTTGGTGGAGGCCCTGGTGAATCTCCTGACTGTGGGCCAGGGACGTGAGCAGCCTTGCTATCATGCAGTGCACTGCCATGTGGACCACTGAGGACGCAGTAGGTTAACATTTAGCACCCTATATCAACTGATCTCCCTTATGATCCAGTTACATTTGTTCTAATTAAAAAAAAATTTTTTCTTTTCAGTTGAGGTTTCTGTTTCACTTTTATTACAGTTGTTAGTTTTGAACTCCAGGATGAGTAAATCTACAGACACAGGAACTAAGGGAACTTTCCCTATGTCAAGGGAGTTTGAAGGAAACGGGGAGCTGATAACGGGTCAGAATGAAGAAAATGTTGTAAAACTGGTACAACCCTTCTTGAGGTAACTGAACTATTGAATTGTATGACATGTGAATTATGTCAATAAAATCATTTTAAAAAAAGGTTTGTGTAAAAGTAGAATGCAAATAGTTTTTCCATCAGCTTTTTGAAGCCCTCTCATCCACAGACTAAGAAATATAATTGTCCAGAATAAGCTTGTGCCTCTATGGTGAAGTGAGTTTCAACAAGGTCGCCAAGGCAGTTTAGTGGGTAAAGAATGGGGCTAGGACAGCTGGACTTGAATATAAAAACAATTAGACCCTTGAACTATCTGGAGGAAAAACAACGGGACCGACAGTTCCGGGGGGACTTGGGGTGGGGGGGTAGGGATGGTAAGGAAGTGGTGTTAACACAGGGACAAGGGAAAAACATGGGACCCCAAATGGTAGAGAGGGGGGAGTGGCAGGCCTGGTGGGAAATGATCAAGGGTAAGGTTGCTTAGAGAAGAGGTATACTCTAGCCCAGGTGGGGACGGAGCATGGTAGTAGGGCAGGAGGAAAGTCAAGGGAGATGGAGGAAAGAGCTAGGAGTCAAAGGGCATTTATGGAGGTCTAGACAAAGACATGTACATGCAAATATATATAGGAGGATGGGGAAATAGATCTATGTGTCTATATTTATAGGTCAAGTATTAAGGTGGCGGAAGGACCTTGGGCCTCTACTCAAACACTCCCTCAATGCATGAATACCTTCTTTTATTAAATTGGAACTCTATGATGCTCACTTTCCCGACACAACAGCTGGAGCCAAAGTGGGTGAACAAGTAAATGTGGTGAAGAAAGCTGATGGTGCCTGGCTATCAAAAAGATAGTGACTGGGGTCTTAAAGGCTTGAAGATAAACAAGCGGCCATCTAGCTCAGAAGCAACAAAGTCCACATGGAAGAACACACCAGCCTGTGTGATCGAGTGGTCCCAAAGGGATCAGTTACCAGGCATCAAAGAACAAAAAATCATATCATTGACTGCACACCTCCATGATAGGACCGCTGAAGACAAATGGGTGCATAAGCAAATGTGGTGAAGAAAGCTGATGGTGTCCGGCTATCAAAAGAGATAGTGTCTGGGGTCTTAAAGGCGAACAAGCGGCCATCTATCTCAGAAGCAAAAAAGCCCACCGGCCAGTGCGATCACGAGGTGCCAAGGGACCAGGTATAAGGCATCATGCAAAAAAAAAAAAAAAGATATAAGTGTGTGTATGTATGTGTATATGTATATATTTTTATGTATATATATATATATATATATACCATATTAAATGAAGGGGGAAGTGCAGAGTGGAGACCCAAGGCCCAAGTGTCAGCCAATGGAGATCCCCTCATAGAGGGGTTTAGGGGAGGAGATGGGTTAATTAGGGTGCGAGGTAGTACCGATGAAGAACACAGCTTTCCCCCAGATCCTGGATGCTTCCTCCCCCCAACTACCATGATCCGAATTCTACCTTGCAGGCCTGGATAGGGCAGAGGCTGTACACTGGTACATATGAGGGCTGGAGGCACAGGGAATCCAGGGTGGATGATACCTTCAGGACCAAGGGTGTGAGGGACGATGCTGGGAGAGTGGAGGGTGAGTGGGTTGGAAAGGGGGAACTGATTATAAGGATCCACATGTGACCTCTTCCCTGGGAGAGGGACAGCAGAGAAGGGGGGGAAGGGAGACTCCGGATAGGGCAAGATATGACAAAATAACGATGTATAAATTACCAAGGGCACATGAGGGAGGGGGGAAAGGGGAGGGAGGGGGAAAAAAAAGAGGACCTGATGCAAGGGGCTTAAGTGGAGAGCAAATGCTTTGAGAATGATTGGGGCAGGGAATGTATGGATGTGCTTCATACAATTGATGTATGTATATGTATGAACTATGATAAGAATTGTATTAGCCCCAATAAATTGTTAAAAAAAGAAAAAAATTAGACCCACCTCACCACCACATATGAAAATTACCTCAAAAAGGACCAATGACCTAACCAAGACAGGTCCCATAAATTCTTAGGGTCACAGAAGGTGGATGTTGCTCAGCTGGCTTGCAGTTCTTAATTCTTACCCAATATCAGAATCCTTTATCTAAAAAATTACATACTTTAAATTCTGTTGGCTTTGTAGACCAATCTCAACAAAACTTGAACTTAAATCTAGAGATGAAGGTCCTTGAGCTGTCGTCCCCACCACTGGGTCCTGTACTGCTAACCGCAGGCTGTTTCCTATGGTCTAGTTGGGGAAATGTGATTTTTTTCCCCTCTCGATGCGTTTTTGTTCAGTGTCAATTTTATTTTCTACTTACCTAAGGAGCTCTGACAGTCCCCCTTTGGCATTCTAAAGTACACACGCGCTCACTTGGACCCAAACCCAGGTAGATGCTCTACAGAGCTGACAACAGCCAGGTGCAACCAGCTACATAAAGCACAACCAACCCAAACCAAACTGCTACCATCCAGGCAACGTCAATGCCCTCCTCAAGAGAAGCATCTGCATGCCTCCCTCCCTGCGTCTCATTTCCTGAGGGCGCAGGACTTGGGACCTAGCCAAAGACACTGCTTGTCCTCTACTGAGGTATTTAACTTTGGTCCTGCTAACTACACAGAATGATAAAAAACAAGAGGGATATGCCCTGCACCAGGCTCTCCTATTGTCATCATTCATAATTAACACAAGGATACAAAGGCCATCACACACCAAACCAAACCCAATTTGAAGAGGTGATCGGATCTCTCCACCAAGTGTTTTACAGCTCCTTTACTATTGTTGTACTGTGGCTGCGTCCTAGATTTCACTGTCTACATCGATCACGTAGCAAGGGTTAAATAAAACAGAGCAAACAATCCCCTCTGAGGGGAACAGCAGCGTGTTGATACGGTTAATTTTACCTTTGTTAACTTGGCTAGGCTACACTTCCCAGTGGCTTTGACAAAAATTGGTTGCTGTTCCACCATGCCATCGAATGCAATATAAGCAGCCCCGAGGGGTGATTTCCATAGGGTGTGTGGTCTGTTTGCAGCCTTCCTCCAGGCCCTGCATGTGCATTCTCTGACCTCACCCTTGGATGCCTGACCTTCAGAGCTTGAGCTTGCCAGCCTCCACAACTGTGTTGGCAATCCTGAAAGAGTAATCTCACTCTAAGTCTCACCGGCTCTGTTTCTTAAGAGAGCCCAGACCTAGATATGTTGGTGCTGACAAGTGGGGACCCTGCTCTGACAAATACCTGAAGTGAGAACTGGCTCGGGGAAATAGAAGCTAGAGAAATGTTGGTGTGTTTAATAGCAAGTTCGTTAGCTGCCCAAAAGAAGTATTTGGTAGAATTATGGACATTAAGGAGAATTCTTATGAAAACTTCAAACTGTGAGGAAAGTATCTATTGCCACTGTGAAACAAAATTTTCAATTTTATTAAGATAAAAGGGGGTTCTCTTGCCCAAGACAGAAGACAAAATCATAAATACATTAGTTTCAAATTTTATCTTAAACGATAACTGAACTTCCAAAATGTAAAGCTGGATGTAGCTTGTCATTTTATCTAGGTTGATGAGACTCACTTGTTGAAAATACTTGAAACTTCTTTTTTGTAAGAAAGTAACAGAAAACTAATGAATATGTTGTTTCTAAATTCATGCCTCACTGATGTGATTTTCTTAACAAAATTTCATGTAAGCTTTGATGTCTGAGCACATATCCCTCTTTTAAGATTTATGTATTCTGATATCTACCAATAAAAAAATCCTTGTCCAAAACTCATGATTAAATTGTGTATGTAGTACTCTAAAATAGCTTAATCAAAACACACTGATCCACTCACATATTACGCTGCCCAATTTGCAAATTGTCTACTAAACTTATATCCCCAAACCCAACTCCCTGGCATTGACTCACAGAGCCTGTATAGGACTTGCCCCTGCTCGGTTTCCAAAACTCAACTCTTCATGTCGGTGGAAGGCTGTCTTTCTCCCAAGCCTACAGAGCACTCTGTAAATGTTGCCTGAGTCGCTTATTTGGACAGCTGCTTGGTGTGAGACGCTGGATCAAAGTTCCTTTCCCAGGGACTCCTCCCAGGAAGGCAACACACGCTGGTCCCAGCATGTGGCGCTGTCACTCCTCTGCTCCCTCTCCCTGGTTTGGAGTCACAGGAGGACCTCGGATGCTAGGTTTTAAGTTGCATGTGTTATCATTGCTCCATGAGATTGTTCTGCCATCTGGCTGCTTGTTCTAAATTTGCTTTTCTGTTGTTTCAACCAGGTTGATTTAAGATCTGAGATTCTTGTCATATTTCAGTAACTTGAGAGTCTGTGTGTGGCCCTTCCAAGTTCTACGAGGCAGGAGACGGCAAATTCTAAATTCGAGTGTAAAGCACCCCCTGCTGGTGAGGCAGCAGGAGTCATGGGAAAGCACGTTTTTGCTCCTTGATAAACTAATATGGGGGGGCTTCAAAAAGTTCATGGAAAATGCAATGAAAAGGTAATGATTATTTAAAGGTACCCTACCAAACACACAGAAATTTTTGCATGAATTTAAAGAAATGACTTAAAGTTCTTTAAAGGGACATGGTTTTTCTCCGTTCCCTTCGGCCTCTTCTGCTTCTCTCATCTACCCAATATTCCCTGGAGCCTCAAAAACTCACCCACGTTTGAGCTTATCTTGGAACGTTTCTCTAAAGATGCCATACCTTTTAAATTTCAGTCATCAGAAAATTCGGGGAGCCCTTTAAGAAATACATTCTCTTTAAAGGCACACTACAAAGTGTAATAAAATAATTCTCTTAGACAGGGGAGGGTTCCCACAAGATCTTTGAACAATTTCATTTTTATTAGTGCTTACAACTCCACTTTACTGATCTCTATCGGTTTATTCGCCAGCTTTGTGGGGCAAGAAACAGCGAAATGAAAGGGGCTAAGAGAGTCATGCTGTGAAGCCTCAGGCCCCTCTCTAAACTAACGTAAACCAGCGGATGGGTCCGCGATCCAGTTCTGCAAACCTACAACTGCCGCGGCTGCTTGCAATTACCCGAACTCGTCATGTTTCTTGATCCTTTCTCCATCTACGACTCTGCCCTTGGCTGCTCTGGAAACTGAGTCTTCACACCACGTTTCATACAGTCCAACACATTAAAAAGAGGCAGCCCCTCTAAAAGAACGCTGCAAGTTGCACATTTTAAAACCACTATTAAATCAACTCGGGGGGGGGGGGCTAAGTTGGTGGCTTTATAAACAAAGGTGCTCCTGGGCCTTCAAGACCCTCAGTGCTTCAAGAAAGGCCCATGCTTGCTCTCTCTTTTTAAAAACAAGTCCTTCTCACCATCGTCAAACCCCTTCATCTTCTCAAAACTGAAAACAACAACCAAAAAACCAATTGTGTTCAGACATTAAAAAAGATACTTGACCAAGCTTGCAGGGACTCCTAACCCTTCAAGAGCTCCGGCCTCACCCCAATACATGCTTAAAACTGCTACGGAAAGCTGTGCTGAGAAAAAGGGCCAAGTGTCACACTCGCGGCATATGTTTAAACATGCACACAGAACCGAAACTAGCGACACAGGGAGCACCAGGCGCAGCTCCACCAGATCCTGCATAACAGTTTCCCATTACACGGGTCTTTTGCAAGCCATGCAACCCCTTTGTGACTTAGCGTGTTCACATGGGTGTTCTGCATGGGGAAAATAGGGTTCTTACAGAAATAAGTAGTAAAACTCACACTGTGTAGGTTTTAAACCTCTTCATAAAATTGAGCCCCCCAAATCATAAAACATTCATTTTTGCTTCAAAATTCTACTCTTACGTATTTATTTTCCTTGTACAGGAGACATTAATGTTTACATTAGAATGTCCTAATGGGATTTTTATAGTTTGCTTTAATGAAAGTGGCATTAGAAACTAAAGTAGCCATAGCAAATGATAATTTCAAGTTTCAGAAAAATTATAGGCAAAAAACTACCTGATATGGTCCATATTTATTCTTAAGTTCTAACTCCATAAAAAACTAAAACTGTGCCCTGCCTTGTCCAAACCATCACCTGAACTAGAACCCAACCGCCAGCATGTCTACTTCACCCCCTCACGAGCAGAGCTGCCTCAGGACTTTCCGCAAGGCCTTTGTCAGCAAGCCAGCCTTGCTCAGTGCGCAGCCATGCTTAATCACCGTGTGACCAGGGCTCAGCAGGGAGATTTCAGTAACCAATTTTCCTTAAAAGGGTATTGCTCCTTAAGAACTCTTGTACTGCCCTCACTTCACCAGTTGATAAACTACACGGTCAAGGTTGAAAGCCTGAGATAGAATAATGAGTGTCCCATTTTCCTCCAGTACCTCAACCTCACTGGATAAATACCCACTGTCACACAATGGTTCAGTTATTGACTTGTTCTCTTGTCTTTTTCAACATTTCCACAGACGTCTCCTGTCAATGTTTTCTTTCACTTGAGAAAGTGGCCTTTGCTTCCCATAGGATTTACTAAACCACATTCTTATTTCTCTCAAATCCTTACATTGAGAGAAATTTTAAACTTCCCCCCAAATTCAACCCTCCTACAGTATTTAAGACTTTCCCCTCAGTTGCTTTTGCAGAGCGTTTTCTTATTGAGTACGTGTAACTGGGTCACAATAACCTGCAGATTTACATGGAACAACTGACGGGTTGACACAGGCACACGCTTGCAGAGCCACCAGCACCGCCATTAAGAGACTCACCCGCTTTTATGCCCCGATTCTCCGGGTGAAGTGGACTCCGTACCCGTTTACCGCTGTGCGCTTGGAAGGACCAGTAGGTCTCCAGGGATACATTCAGCTTCATTGTAGGCAAACCTCCCTGGCTGTTTGCTGGTCTGCTGATCCTAGGCATTGCCAGCAGCCGCCATCTGACCAGCAGAGCTTGGATTCATTTGCCTCCACAGTCAGCACCTTGCCCTCATCCTGTCAATCTGGGGTACCTCACTCCCTGCAGGGACTTGACTCAGAATCCTCCAGCCCGCTACCTGACCCACGAACTTGGGATCTGCTAGCCTCTAAAACTGTGGGGCCACTTCCTTGAGATAAATCTCTCTGTATCCGTATATAAGCCGCACTGATTTTATGTCTTAAGAACCCAACCTAAGACAGGTTACAGTTAGTGTGAGAGCTCCACCGAAACCTGACTCACAGTGACCCATATAGGGCTCTGAGGCTGTCGACCTTCATGGGAATGTATGCTTCTATTCAAGCTTTGATCATGCTTAACACGCACTGTGTCAAGATTTACATACTGCTGAGACACAAAATCCTAGTAAGTTCTGTATGTTTACGATAAAATGCTACATATAACACTTGAACAGATGCTGCTAGAACTACGAATGTTAAAGGTTAAAGCTTCGGAAACAGTGAGGTCACTGGACAACGGAGGAAGGCCGATCCACTTTATAAAGCAGCGAAGAGCTTGTGCTACTACTGGCCAAATAGAGAGCTTGGAAGAGATGAAACTGCGTATTTCAGCTGAGGAGATGTCTAAGCATTTCTTAGATTTCTAATCTGAATGTAGTAATTCCTATATACTCGTGAATAAGCCAAGTTTTTCAGCACATATTTTTTGCTTCTGTGGTAAAATTAGGTGTGCCGGCTGATATTCGGGTCAGCTTATACCCGAGTGTACACGGTAGTGTTTTTCCCCTTGCTGTTTATACTAAAATGTGAGAGAACAGAGATACTCTTAAAAATGAACTGTGCCACATGAGACCAGACCTTAGAAACTAAGGACAAGTATCCGGGAATTTTCAAAAGAGCCTGGATGCCTCGTCTGCTACTGCAGTGATTAAGACTGTGACTAGTGTTCGGGGACCCTAGCCAGATGTGAAAGGACATGGGCAACGCCACTTGATGCAGATGTCTTATAGCACCGAGAGATGGTTTCCAAGCTTTGAGAATGAACGACATTTGCTTTGCTTGGTTGTAGAAGTGCTCACTGCCCATCGTCTCTCCCATTTGAAACTAGACTTTCCCTTCTATTCTATATTATACACTGGAAGTCGCCAACTCGTAGTCTCTAGGTTTTACAAGTTATCGATGGCAAGGAGAGTCCCACCAGACAGAGCATGCTGAGTATCAATGTATTTGTTTGAGATGATTTAGAAGATGAGACTTAGGAATAGAGCCCTGCTGGGGTGGTATGTAATGATGAATACATTTGCACAACGTATGGGATGTTATGGAGTAAATTGTCTGCCCAAAATGTGTGCTAGAATCTTAACCTCCATGATACATATGGACGTAATCATCTGGGGAGCAGCGTTTTCTTTATGCTAATGTCACATCTCCCCTCGGTGTTCACTGGGCATGTGAAAGAGAATCTTGCTGGAACCCCCTTCTTGATCCCGAACCCCCACTGAACAATGTCACGGCGGGAGCTCTCTGGGAAGCCTTTCCTTACCTCCGCAGGCAGTCTGTCAGCGTGGTGGTGCCCGAGGCGTGACTCTCTCCATTCACCATGCTGCCCTCGCTCCCCGGGCTCAGGGGCCAGAACGGTGTGGAGGAGCCAGGAAGATCCAAGCTGATGTCCCAGAATGGGTCTATGGTGGTAGAGACCCCACTAGACGCCGAAGGAAGATCAGAACAAATGTGAACACGGGCAGTCCGCACAGGACCCTCAGAGAACACCACTCGTTAGGATGCTGTTAAAAAGTGGGAGGGGCTTCAAAAAGTTCATGGGCAATTTCCATTATTTTTTCATTCCAGCTCCCCAGGAACTTTCTGAAGCCCTTTCTCATTCTTCTTTGTGCACATGGACCCTGCAGCCAGGTGCTAGGCAGACTTCATCTACAGTTCTCTGTGCAGCAGGTGTGAACCGCTAAAGCCAGGTTGCTCCTCACACAATGGCCTCTAAAGCGGGGAGTTTCAAAAAGTGAAACTTCCCAGGCCCCGCCCAGAGGCTTCGAATGGACGGCGCTGGCCCAGGTCACAGTGCATCATTGTGGAGGGCAGCTGCACTTCGCACCCTCTGAAGCCAGCTCCTTCTGAGAGATGCACTTTCAGACACAGAAACAGCACATCTACTAGCTCCGAGACTGCCTCCCGCTATTGGGGGTCAGTAGTACAGGGCCTCAGAGGAGGCTCTTCAAAACGGTGGTCTAAGCTGTGTGGGGCAACAGCTCCCAATAAAATATGCAGTGTAACAGAAAAGGCACTGCAACACTGCTGTGCAAAAACAGGCCATCCCATCAACACACAGCTCGTATACCCAACAACACTGCAAGCGGAGGGCCACAGCGATTTCATAGCACTTTCAGTGGGCACGACCAGGGTTTCCTGTGTTGCTGTCATGTATAAATAAGCCAAATATCAACTATCAGAATGCTGAGGGCACGCGATCAATCAAGAACGCACTTCCTGGTTCTCAGAGCCCGACTGCAGTCACAGGCAGAGATTGCACTTCTGTATAACAACCGGGACAACCACAGCAAACCCGGGAGGGACAGGAGCTTTTAGAGAAACTCCTATGACCCCAGTTCGGCCTTGGCCACTACACAGTCACATGGACATGGCTGAGAATGTGGCTGGCTGGCCTAGACCATATGCTCTCTGGCATTCCAGAGGAAAAGCCATGCCTCAGATGAAAGAGCACACTTACTGGCAGACCTGGCAGGTGACGTCCGACTGCAGCCCACCTGTGAAGATCTGGTCAATGATGCAGTTGCAGTGGTTGGGGTTGTTGGCCTTCTTCCCGTTATCATCACCTGGGGAGAGGACAACAAATGGCTCCGCAGGACACTGCAGCTTTGTGCCACACCCCAGAGGAAGCTCGCCACACAGAGGCACAAGAGAGGCAGTGCAGCCAGCACGGTAAAAGGGTCTTAGACTTTTGCAACTTCCCGTTTCCTAAGATCGCCTTAACTTCTACCAAGGCATCAACGCCCATTGAACACGCAATAACGGGAGAGTTACTTTTTCATGTGCAAAATCATGACATGTTTCCAGTAAGATAGCTGCCACCACTCTCCCCACACTAGATAACCTCACCCACAGCCACAGAATAGATTCTGACTCCTCCTCCTAAGGAGTGTCGGGTGGATTTGAGTAAGTTTTAAAAAGGAAAAACAACAACTATACCTAAACTGTAACTCATCGTTTCAATTCCTACAACATATATCCTGTGCATGTTTTCAATGAAACAAAAGGGGTGGTGGTGTCAAAGCAGACTCTAGCACAATCAGTTATCCAGTAAGCCATTGTCTTTCACATCCAGGTGGTTCCTGACCTACAACTGGGGATGCCAGACCACTTCCGGGCCGTCCGTGGAGGTTTATAAGCTATGTAAGGGCACTCCACAGTTTGACCAGGATTGTCAAAAGACACAAATTTAAGAGGGAAGTAGCCAAATAGAGCACAATTGGTCACTAGAAACCCTCCCATGCACAGTGCACCCCCTTGTGCCACCCCTCCCCCCAGCCCCTGCAGCAGCAGGCTCCCACCTTTGCAGTGCCTGTGCAGGACGTCCAGCGCTGCAATCAGGAACTCGTGGGCGTCCTGCTGCTCGTACCCTGCCAGGTGGCGCGCATGAGTCCACACCAGGTGCAGTAGTTTGTATGGAATGTGGGGGGACCGGTGCCCAGAGTAAAACTGCTCAGGGTGAAGGGGGAGGGGAGGGAGACACTCGTCATCAACAATGGCTACACACTGAACACAAGCAACATGATTTTAAGAATTAAAACTACAAAAACAATACGGAGACAGCTGCCTGGGATTATGGCCATTCTGATAAAAATGTCTCACTTTACTTCCCCTATAAACTGCTTTTATCTCGACTCTCTGAACGCTGAGTCTACACGTGGTCCTCTCCCTTCTCACCACATAGGTTCCTATAAATCAAAACCAAGTTACTTCTGACTCATAACTCCATATACAGTTTCTGAGGCTGTAAATCTTTATAGGAATGATAGCCTTGTTCTCCCTCTCCCCCTCAAGAGTGGCTGATGCGTTTGATTAGCAGTCCATGCGCACCCAACAGTGGTTTCTGCAGGCAGGTCTAAGTCTAAAAGATTGCTATAACTTGATTATATGAAGTTAAATATATATATATACATGCAAATAACTTGACTTGCCCAACATTGGTTTACTCCAAGAACTAGCTACACCAAACTGGGCATTCATCTGCCGACACTTACATCTGGAATAATGCCGGAAGGATTATGACTCCAAGCACTGCTATGAACACACACCAGTCAATTCAGGGGGAGCCAGCAGCACACCCTTCTAGCGGTAGGGCTAGTTACAGCTCACTCGGGCGCCTACCAGCCATCTCAACGAGGCAGACTTCAGGGACGCCAGCCCAGCAGCACACCTCCCATCCTGCAGCTCCGTCACTAGGTAAGAATCCAGGTTTATCCTTTATTTGGCTACTCAGATAGCAGAGCAGCTCCAAGTCTTTCACTTTCCCTTGTGCTTAACGCTCATCTGCAAGTTGGTTTCGAACGTGTGTACCAAGCACCTTATCAAAGTGGAGACGTACAGAATGCTAGGTGACAAACTCCACAAACAGCCTGGTAACAAATTGTGCTATTATTAATTACTAATAGTGGAATTAGCTTTGTTTCAAATTCCGAAAGGGCTTACACACACTCACCATACTCATCCACTTCCTACTACATGAAGCGGTTTACAGGGAAAGACTGAGGTGGACAAGAAAGCCAGAAACACCAAATTCCTAAGTCGCCCTATGGATGTGCTTATGAGTACTGAGGTCAGAAAAGGTGAAGGGGGAAAGAGGACAGTAAGAAAAATATCGATATGCTCACTTTATAGAAGGAACTCGACATATCAGAAATCAATCGCCAATCCTAACAGAAGACAATGAAGGAGTGTCTGAAGCACACAGAATAACCATATTTCTAGATACCAACCAGCCAAACCCATGACCACTGACTCGATTCTGACTCACAGCAACTCTGTACAGCAGTGGTTCTCAACTTGGGGGTCGAAGGACCTTTTCACAGGGGTCACCTGATTCATTAACAGTAGCAAAATTAGTTATGAAATGGCAACGAATGGAATGCATGAAAACAGAGCTACAGGGCTGGTCTCACCCAGAGCCAAATTGACCCCCTCCCTGGAAGTGGGTTTGGTGGAGAGCAGGTTGGGGAGAGGGCCCAGAATGCCACACCCACATGGAGGCAGGACGGGAGGGAGGAAGAGAGAGTCGGACTGGGCCCCACACTAGCACATGATGCTCAGAGGTGACTGGGCAAATGACAACAGCACGTATCACACTGTCCCCTTACTGGAGCAGACTGCGCCAGAGGACATTTCTGGGGTTATATGGTAGGGAAGCAGCGTGGTCTGAACCCCCTAAAATGGAGTGAATCAAGAAGGGAACATACCTGGATAAACAATCTGGAAAAAACAACCAGGTTGACTGTTCGGGGGACAAGGGAGAGGGGGAGTTGGGTGGGGGGAAGGAAGTGGTGTTAACAAACTCAGGGACAAGGGAACAGTGGTCCAGATTTGGCAGCGAGGAGGGTGTAGGAGGCCTGGTAGGACTTGAGCAAGGGTAATGTAACCGAGGGGAAATGCTGAAACCCAAATGAAGGCTGAGCATGATAGTGGGATAAGAGGAAAGTGAAAGGAAATAGAGGAAAGAACTAGGGGGTAAAGGGAATTTATGGAAGTCTAAATACAGGTATGTACATCTATAAATATATTTATTAAGATGAGGAAACAAATCTATGTGCATATATTTATAAGTTTAGCATTAAGGTAGCAGATGGACATTGGGCCTCCACTCAAGTACGCCCTCAATGCAAGAAGACTTTGTTCTATCAAACTGGCATTCCATGATGCTCACCTTCCTGACATGATCGCTGAAGACATAGTGGGTGCATAAGCAAATGTGGCGAAGAAAGTTGAGGGTGCCCAGCTATTAAAATATATAGCGCCTGGGGTCTTAGAGGCCTAAAGATAATAAATAAGCGGTCATCTAGCTGAGAAGCAACCAAGCCCACATGGAAGAAGCACACCAGCCTGTGTCAAAGGGATCAGGTTTCAGGCATCAAAAAAGGAAAAAAAAAAAAAAAAATCGCATAATTGTGTGCTCTCCTTCCCGATACAATGGCTGAGGACTAATGGGGGCATAAGCAAGTGTGGTGAAGAAAGCCGATGGTGCCTGGCTATCAAAAGATACAGCATCTGGGGTCTTAAAGGCTTGAGGGTAAACAGGTGGCCATCTAGCTCAGAAGCATCAAAGCCCACATGGAAGAAGCACACCTGCCTATGTGATCATGAGGTGTCAAAGGGATCAGGTATCAAGTACCAAGGAACAAAAATCACATCATTGTGAATGAGGGGGAGTACAGAGTGGGAACCCAAAGGCCATTTGTGGGCAACTGAACATCCCCTTACAGAAGGGTCTCGAGGAGGAGACGAGTCAGTCAGGGGGCAGTATAGCAATAATGAAACACACAACTTTCCTCTAGTTTTTAAATGCTTCCCTCCCCCCAACTATCATGATCCCAATTCTACCTTACAAGTCCAGCTGGACCAGAGGATGTACATTGGTACAGATAGGAACTGAAAACACAGGAAATCCAGGACAGATGAGCCCCTCAGGACCAGTGGTAAGAGGGGTGATACCGGTTGGGTTGAGGGAAGGTGGGGTAGAAAGGGCGAACCAGTTACAAGACTCTGCATATAACCTCTTCTCTTGAGGTTGGTCAACAGAAAAGTGGGTGAAGGGAGACGGTGGACAGTGTAAGCTACGACAATGACGTGTAAATTATCAAAGATTCATGAGGGAGGGAGGAAAGGGGAGTGATGGGGAGAGATGAGGAGCTGATGTCAGGGGCTCAAGTGCAAAGCAGATGTTTTGAGAATGATGGGATGGCAACAAATGTGCTTGACACAATGGATGGATGTATGGACTGTGATAAGCACTTATGAGCCCCAATAAAATGATAAAAAAACTGGTCATAACTTGCGATTAGAAATTGCATTAACTTGTAATAAGAAAAAAAAATTAAAAGATTTAGGCCTTGGGGGAAAGAAATGAAATGGCAACAAAAGTAATGTGATGATTGAGGTCACGACATGAGGCACTGTATGAAAGGGTTTAGCGTGAGGAAGGCTGAGAACCACTGCTCTGTAGGGTTTGACACGACATCTGTGAGGGCGCAGACAGCCTCATCTTTATCTCTCAGAGCAGTGGTGAGGTTAAACTGCTCATCTTGAGTCACCTAATGCTTTTACCACAGCGCCACCAGGGCTCCTGCTTCACATACTAGCCATGGGTAGTTAGAAACTGACACCAAAAGGTCTAAGACTGATAACAGCTTCCAAAGGACTAGACGTTCAGGGAATAAATGTAACAGGATACATACAAGAAACTTTGTATACTGTATCCCAAACCCACAAAACACGGATGAGAGAAATTTAAAGCCTGAATGCACAGAGAGCTGTTGGAGACAGTTTTGCCCCCACAGAAATCTGTACATGGACATTACAGTAATTTTTACCTATTATCTCTGCAGACCATACGGGACCCAATGTCTTTCAACTTGAAATGGATAACTAAGCCATGGTACCTCCACACAATGAAACAACATGCAGAACACAAGGTAGCAAATTACTAAAGGATCTGCCCCGAACTGTACACAATGCAAGCTAGACACTAACTCAATTCATGTGGCACTTGGGCTTGGAAGTGGAAACGGACAGAAGACAATGCATAGTTGTTGGGGTAAGAAAGGCTAGCTCCAGAGTTACTATCAACTCGACATAAACGTTTCATAACCCCGAGCAGCCTAATACAGGTGACTTTACCACTTAATTGTAGCCCAGTTGAAAAGGCTCAAATCCATGAATGTAAGCGACATGACACCAATACATCTTTCCACGCGTACTGTCTTCCTGCCCCGAAGCCAACACTGTCCCTGGGCTTGCTCACTGCCTCAACCCAGTGGTCATGTTGCAAACATTCCAGACACAGATCAGACTAGACAAGGGCTTGGCAAACAAACTCTTGAAAAGAACCAGACAACAAATATTTTTTACTTGTCAGGCTCTAAGGACTCTGTCCCCAACCATGACGACTGAACTCTGCCACTGCCACACAGAAGCAGCCAGTAACCAGTTAAGTAAATCATGGGCTGTGGTGAAGGGAAACAGAGTCTGCTGCATTTTCTGACAGGTCTCTAAGTTGCTGCAGCTGACAGACCCTTGTCGGAGGTCAGTGAGCAGGAAGTGCTGAGGCTCCAGCCAAAACATGTCTGACCCCAGGCTGGTGCTGTGTCGCTCTCATGGTTGTGAGGACACAGGTCGATCAGGAATTCTGGTCAGAAGGGCAAAGGACGGAGGCTTCCTAGGTGTAGTTACAGAATTTCACGTCAACTCGAAGATACATGAAAGTGTAGAGGTGGTATTCAACTTCTCCATCACGTCCCGACCTGATGGCACCTCCTTTTCATAAGGAGGGCTCTGAGAATCTCTTCTCTCTGCCTTCTCCTCCCGGCTGACCCTGTGATGCATCCACTACCGCCACTGGATGCACGTGGCTGCATGAGTCTGAAGAGGGACTGATGGACTTGATGTGGACTGGGCTGGGATGTTTTCCTGATGTATAATTACTTCGTGCTATAAAGTTCTTTCTTACACAAATATGAGTGTCACTGGGTTAGTTTCTCTAGTCAACCCGGCCGTACCTATTGGTGCAGCCCGACTAAAGCAGAGTTCGTGACGCGCCCTGGGGTAGGAGGTCTGGCCAGAGGGCAGTCTACTCTTGTGGAGCAAAAGGCCACAAGCAGCACGAGCACGTCCACATCGCCCACCCATTCCGTGTCAGGGCAGCACTGGGGTCAGCAGAGCAGGCAGAAGATGGAGGAGTAACTGCACAGGGCACTGGTGCCACGTTACATCACTACTCTGTGGGCATCTTCCTCCCTGTCCACTTTGCAGCCCAGTCTCAAATGCCTCTATCCCCTTGGAAAACACACCTTCCACAATAAACGCACAAACTTGTACGTACTCGCTACATCGTTAGCCTTCTTGCACTTGTCTGATTTTCAGAAGTAGATTGCCAGGCCTTCCTTTCTCTGTCTAGTCTACCTGAGTCTGGGAACCCAGCTGAAACATGCGCTACACAGGAGGTGGGGGTGCACTGGGCCTGGCTCTCCCACATGGAAGTAGAGAAGGCTATCACTGAACCACCAATTCTCTCTTCCTTTGTTGTAGTCCAAATAAACAATAAACAAACGGTTGCAGAGAAGCCTCCGTGAGAGGCCAGAAGCCGAACCTCCTGGAAGAGTGAGGACATCTCGCAGACCAGACAAGAGCTGGGGCTCTGCATCTCACACTTGTGTCGGTCCGAGAGGAAGAAGTCTCGCAGGAGTGGCGTGTGGGTGAGCGCCTGCACAATGCAGTTCATGAAGCATGTGTTCCCGAGGTTGATCAGTCCTCGCAGGCCTAGGAAGGAGCAGGCAGGGAGCGCCGGTTACCTCTGCACCACATCAGGCTTTGCTCTTTATCAGTTATGTTTCCTGCTCCGTCACTTGCTTTTATTCACTCATTCAACAAAAAGAACAGGAAGGAAAAGTCGCTTTCCTAACATTTCTACCACGTCATATGAACTGCATGATGACCATCCCTCGAGCACACACACTTCACTTCAGCCTTCCTGTGGTGGGCACAATCACTCAAGCAATTCTCCGCATTAACCGTCAGGTGGAACACAAACCAACAATACACACATTCCCTATTTCCTAGAAAACTGAATGCCCATTCCAAACTCCAACATGGATCTTTCTGTGCCCTGCAAATCACTGCGTCCAGCTTCAGCCAGACCCAAGTTGGCGGAGTCCTACCATCCCAACAGGCTGGCAGGGCTGCATCTTTTCCAGGCACCACACTGTACCCCATGCCATTCCCAGGCCCTGGCAGCAAGCAGATGTCGCCATCTCGAGGCCTTACAAGCTCACATTTCCACGTTTACTTTTAAGCCCCAAGATGAAAGCCCACTCAGAAGAGCAAGCAGACAATCAGCCTACCTATGGTGCAGTTGGAGGTGATCTTTCTTCTCTTTGGGTTGTGCTTCAGCAGCTCAAGCTCTCGTTTGGTTGGTTCCCAAGTGGAAAACTTCTCCCCAACACCTACGCAGACGAAGCACAGTTCCAGGTGCTGTTACAACCTTCTCCTTAATTCTGCTCATAAATAAGTGTTGTGAGGAAACACCACCTAGCAGGTTGCTGTGTTTCTAAGAGGCCCATCTTTTTAAAGCACTACGATGCCTAGATGTCTGAGAAGAATACTCACAGGACACTCTGTTAGAAAATGACCTGGGAATAAGCTGTCTGTCCATCCAAAGAAAGGAAACAACCTCCGACTGAAGCCATCCTGACACGAGTGCCAATACGTGTCTCCCCCTCGCATCGAGGCCTCGAGGAGAGATGCTTACGCTATCATCGACTTCTGAGCAAACTAAAACACATGATGATTGAACACAAACATCGATTCCATCTTAATGTCTACCCTGATTCAGGTAAAAGGTGCCTGCTGCGCATAATTCAATACACTTAAGAGATGGTGTCTTGTTGCCAGATGGAATTTTAAAACAATTTCTTCCATGTTCTTCCACGGCATGAGTTTCTTAGGCTGGTCCACGTCTGGCACCAGTAATACATTACAGGCAGACCAATGTTATTCCAAGTCTTCAGAGTGGAGAAAGGAAGATAAAGTCATACAGATTGTTCTCCAGAAGAGATTGTTAACTTCAAGTAATTTTTTTTGATTACTAAAATAATCTATTTACTATCTTCCTTCCTCAAAAAAAAAAAAAAGAGCGTCACTGCTGAAGCAAAATACTAAAGGCAGAGCCCATTAAGCACACGCTAGGAAACATGTTCTCCCTGTAGACATAGAACTGAGAGCGACACATATAAGGGCCTGTATCAGAGACACTCATCAGTCTACTGGGTAAGCGGCATCTTATCTACTACTATCACTGTAAACTGACAATAAGCGTTTGTGGGAAATGAAAACTAAAAACATTACTAATAAAAATCAGGAAAACCAAGATGAGTTATGAAAGAAAATGTTCACATAATGCTTCTGTGTAATCTCTATGTAGATGCCCCAAGAGTTTCTGCACCATGGAGAGAAAGCGACAACCAGGGAGTGATGAGCATTTCCACTATTTTCTACAGCACCAATGTTAAGGACATTTTTCAGGGGTATCTGGTACCAGATCTATTGTGTACCAGTGACGTGTGGCCCATGCACTGCCCTGTAGGCTCTCCCATAAGGGTGTCAGGCCCAGCACAAGAGCACCGTGGCACAGCAGCAGGTTGGCATCTTTCTCAGCCCTGGCAGAGCCCCACTTCACAAGGGAAAAAGCTGCAAGGAGCAGAGCACTGTGCACCTGTGCTGCAGTCACCGCGCCTGCTCCGGCTCCCATGCTCCATGCTTCTGGCCAAGCGAGAAACCCAGAGAGCCGGGTTAGTGGTTCTCCTCCCGACACAGCGCAGCCCAATCTCAGCCTACGCATCAGTCAGCCACCTTCCAACCCACCCCTTGTCTCGTGAGTCACTGCGGTTTCCTTCAGTGAAGTTTGCCAACGACAAGTATGACTGCGGGGACTGCAGGCTTAAGGTACAAACCAAGGAGGCAAATTCCAACAAATTCCAACCTTGCATTTTCCACGCCTTCCGTTGTTCCTCTTTGGCAATGATCTCCATGTCTCTGTCATATATGTAGTCCTGACACAAAAAGCAGTATATGCCTCCATGCATGAGGTCTATGGCTGGAAAGAGAGTGACAGCATTTAATCCAATGTACCACTTCCCAACTCTAAGCCATGAAATTCTGTTCAAGAGGGGTTTCTCCCACACCAGAGCACATATCCTGGGCAGTTGGAAAAGGCTTCTCTGCTCTGAGGGTCAGGTCAAGGTGAAGGAGTCTGAGTAAAAGGGAGCTGCCCCCATACTTGGTGAAGCACCTGGGCAGTCGCTGTGAATTGCTCTAAGCAGCAATCAAGGTAGGACCAGTAACTGGCTTTTGCTCACACAGGACCGCAGTGGCACCACTGGGTGATCTGTGACCAGGTGGGCCTCCCACCCCTCCTAACAGTCCTGTCCCCAGAGGGATGGCATGACCTCCCACCCACCAGGCAAGCTGGTCAAATACTGCTCTACTGCCAGCACTATGCCCCTTTCATCTCATTTTCCACCTACCCACTCTACTGGTTCCCCCCACTCCCACCCCTCACTTCTTCCCTCCCTCCTCTGTGCTCTTGACTGGAGTGGGCAGCCCACCCTGTCTGCTGCCTTGACCATGGACCCACAGTTCAACTCACTTTCGTGGGACCAGTTAGTATATTGAAGTTCCTTCAATTAACTGGTCCCACGAAAGTGGGTTGAGCTGAGCCCTGTACTGCTGTGCAGACTAATTGCCGTTACATTCCTTCTCGTTGTGTGTGTGTGTGTGTGTGTATATATATATATAATTCTTAAGTGTCCTGGTTTTGTTTCTCTAGAGAACCCTGCCTAACACAATGTGGCGCATTATTAAGCAGGATAGCTTATTCTATTATATAATAATATTCTTTTATTACTGAATCAGATTTCAAGAAGAGACCCCAAAAAGCACTGAGAAACCGTCAAAAGATATATTGGTAGAAACCTTCACTAATCCCATAAAAGATGTATTCAAGTAACCTAAGGAACCCAAAATATGGTATCACCAAAACATATTATAATCACAGGTTCCT
Source organism: Tenrec ecaudatus (assembly GCF_050624435.1). Taxonomy (NCBI): domain Eukaryota; kingdom Metazoa; phylum Chordata; class Mammalia; order Afrosoricida; family Tenrecidae; genus Tenrec; species Tenrec ecaudatus. The sequence continues at coordinate 87,197,863 of NC_134539.1, read as the reverse complement.
AAAACTAAAGACCAAAAAAACAAAACCCTAAAAGCAGTTTGGGTAACACAAAAGTCACCTAATGAGGGAGAACCAATACTATTAAACTGACTTCTCAGCAAACACCGTGCAAGCAAGAAGGCAACGGAAACACACGGAATTCCTAAAATAATTAAGAAGAATGATACACAGCAAAATTGTCTCAAGTGATGCTAAAATTATGACCTATCCAGATGGAAATTTGTAAAAATCAGGACACATTACAAGAAATGCTAAAGAGAGTCTTTCAGACAGAGAACTGCAACAGATAGCCTGAGTGAAGTTAAGACATGGAACCACCGTCACCCAGAAATGATTCCAGATGTAACCACCAACTATCAATACTGCAGGGGTGTTAGCCCAGCCCCTAGAGCCCCTCGAGAGGTTCTCAGGCTATAAATTCCACCAGAGCAGATAGCTTCCTCTTTCGCTCCTGGAATGGCGGGGCTTAAACTGCCAACCTTGGTCAGCAGTCCCATGCTTAGCCAATAGAGCAACCGATAGAAATGTCCCCAAAGTGAAATAAACCTGAAAGACTGAACTAGGAAACCAGGGTGTCAAACTGTTATGATGACAACTGCACAACCAACTGATGGAGTAAATGGTGTCCAGGTCTTCCAGAGAGGTCGAGAAAATGTAGAACGGATGCTATAAGCTTGGGATGATTAATAAATTATAGAGTGCCCTCAAAGAAAACTAAGAAACTTTCTCATAAAAATCATGAAAATATTATCAAAATATAAAGGTTCGGTAAACACTAAAACAGCAAGGAAATAAATAAGAAAATTCATAAACAAAATGAACACAGCACAGAAAAAATGTACACAACCAAAAAACCCAGCCCCCTGAGGCACAGCAACCACACAGGATGCCCTTTATAATAGCTCGTCAATGCCCTCGCAAGTACAACAAGAGAGGGAAATTAAAGAGTATCCCAATTGGCAAAGAACAAATGTAAAGCTATCTTTATTTGCAGATCCAGTACATATAAAACCCCAGAGAACTTAAGGCGATGAAAGTGTTAACACTACCCAAAGCATCCTACAGACATAAAGCAATCTCAAATCCCAATCCCATCACCACTCTTTAAAAAGATGGAAAAACTAATCTCAACTTTATAAAGAAGGGAAAGAGATCCCAAATCAGCAAAGCACTACCAAAGAACAAAGTCGGAAGCCTCACAGGGGCGAAGCAAACAGGGTGTGTGTAACAATACTACTTGGAGGGGACAGGTCAGCCTGTGTTACCACTGCCCTGCCTATAAGGAAGTGCGTCTCGAAGGTGGCAGCAGAGCACATCCAAGCTCTCTCGTGAAGTGGCTGAAGAGGCTGCTGAGACTAGACGCATCAGAGACTCAGAGGAGCAGTGGAAGGGCTATCGGGTGCATTCTCCTTATCTGGCTCAAGACTGGGGGCTGTGGAACAGGACAAACTACATTCTTGGCCTACAGAGGAAAAGGCCACAAGGGACCATGTGGTTGAGAGAGTGAGGACCAGAGATTCGGCTGCTGGTTGAGGGGACCAATGACTGTTATCCTTACTATGTGCTGATCCTGACTTGTGGTAACCCGACTTCCCTAACAAATGCTCTTAATTGTCGAGTACTGTCTGAGTCCTATAGGGAGGGCACTGAAATGAATAGATGTGAAGTGCCATGGAGGAACGGTTGGTGTCAGGATGGGTAATGAAGGATGGAGCAGGGAGGAATGTCAGCTCTGCCTCATGGCACTAGGGAATCCAGAGGAAGTCAGATACAGCCCTCCATTGCCATTATAGATCACTGATGCTTTACAGGAAGTTGATGGGGCAATGCCCTGCAGAAGTATAGCTTACAAATAGATGCCTCCTTTTAAGGGACAAGACAATCAAGATGAAGCCTACAGTGGTAGATCATCCAGATCAATTTGTGAGCAAAAAAATGTTTTCAATGCCTAACAGGAGACAACTGACAATAGCAAAAATAGTAGTCAACACAATAACTCTCTCAATTGATTCAATAGCTTACATAATTCTGACTGAAAAATTAAAGTGGAGCACCTTTTCTGGTTAATGGATGCCCAAACTGTTACACCGAGATCTATCGTAGCTAAGAGTAGCTTTCAATGAAAATTTCAAATAAGTGCGACCAAGATCCTAAAACTGTAACAGGAAATGAAACATGGCTTTACCAGTTGTAACAGCACTATGACCCTGAAGGCTGGAAGGAATGCAGTCAAAGCCATTACAACAGCTTTATGGGATGCACGAGGCATTTTGTTTATAGAGACTTTCTGGAGGGTCAAAGAACAATTACTGTAAGAGAGTGTTTTGGGCAAGTTAGAACCCCGTAGCAGAGGAACAAATGGAAACCTTCAGCAGTCCTTCACCACCAAGACAAATGTTCCTGCTCATGCCTCTCATCAAACAAGGGCAATTTTTGGTTTCCAGGGAAGTCGTAAGGCACACACGCACCTTATAGTCCTGATTTCACTCCTGACTTTTTATTTCGTAATCTTAAACTTCAAAGGGTACCCGTTTTTTCCATTAATGTAAAATACTGCATGATGCAATGAAATCCCTAGGACCCTCAATTCTTTACGGATGGACTAACTGGTTAGCACCATTGCTTAAAAAAGGTTTCTTCAGCTTATGCTAAGAAATTAAGTTTACTATTTATCTTCTATTTCCATTTATCCACATACTTTCTGAAGCCTCCTTGTATAACCAGTGTTCACTGTCCCCTTTATGAAGCACCTTTCCTTCCTGAGATGTTCAGGTGATGTTGCCTCACTTGAATCTTAGCTACTCACAATAAACATATTCTACTTATTTTTGGTGTTTCTTCATGCATTTACCTTTCTGACAAAGGTTTCATACCAACTTCAAAACACTGAAGCAAACCCAGTGGCACCAGACAGTAAAGTTACTGTCTCAGAAACCCCTGGGGGCAGGTCCTAGATATAGGGCTGCTATGAGTCGGAATTGACTCAATGGCAGTGTGTTTGAACACCTCCTCCCAAACCCACAGGGTTTCCAAGGCTGTAAAACTTTCGGAAGCAGACTGTCACATCTTTCTCCCCTGATCTGCCGTCTTTGCAGGTGACAGCCAAGTACCTAACCACTACATCATCAGGGCTCCTTAAAACAAAATTCAATCTCAGTAATTTACCACTTAAGATTACATAAAATAACAAACTTCAAAAGCTTAAAGGACAAACCAAGTGGATAGAGGTCAATATAGCTCTTCCCCCACCACTGTAAAGATTGACAGGAGAGCACAGATATTTTAGATGAAAGAGAAATGGACTGTAAATAAAATATTAAATATCCCAAGAAAAGCAAGTTGAGAGGCGTGCCCATCTCTGGAGGTCTGGCAGACCATCTCAGGGGGCAGGAAACTTACCCAGGTTGTGTCGCTTCGACTTTGCATGTTCATGAATGTGTTTCTTTGTGAAGCAGCCAAAGAAGACACAATAGAGGCAGGAGTGGAGCCTGTTCAAATGGACACCGCAGACGTGACAGACGCATGACTTGGCCTGGAAATCAGGGGAGAAAACTGATGAACAGCACGTAGTCGGGCAAAGGGATCCACAGTGGGACTGTGGATGCACACACTGAGTGCTCCTACACTGAAGTCCATTTTGCAAAATCTTTACTCACCCCTAAAAGGCTATTCTGTGACAGCTGTAATATCCTTAGTTACTGAGCTTGCTCTCAACTATGAAAACATACCTAAGTGTATGCCATTTAACACCTTTCAGGACAACATCTGAGCACATACACACTACTGGTCTCAAAGTGTTCTCTCCACAGAGAAAAGCGTCACACCTTTGACTCTTGCAGCAGCAGACGCCGTGGAAAGAGGCAGGCTGAGGCAGCCGGCTGGGCCTTTGTCTGTTGGGTAAGGAAGGTGGCAGCAACAGCAGGCTTTTCCTGTTGCTCCATCAAGTGGTGTAGATGGGAAAGACTGGTGACAAGGATGACGGAAAGCAAGCACCGGTAAGGTTTTAATATGCTGTCTGTACAACGTAATTCCCTACTTCACTGTGGTAGATATATAACTGCTTGTCAATTTGAGGAATAGGAGTATAGTGGTGGAGTCTAGCTTGTCAATCAAATCATAGTCAATGAGGCTTCTGTGTGGGCATGGCCCTCTCCTGAGAATTCAGGGAAGTCCGGTACTTCCTGCTTGGAGGCGGGAGACACTTCTCTCTGCCACTTCCTGGGGGACATTGACGCTGACAAAACACATGGAACTACGCGAGTGGCCTAAGTTGGAGAAGCCACATGGACCTACCCTGATGCAACCAGATCTCTGAAGCTGGAGAAGCCACGTAGAGACCCTGCCAGCGCTGAGATGCTTACAACGCCACTGGAGCCAAAGACTTTCCATCCAGTGGCCTGTGATCGTCCTGCATTTGGTGTCATTGTATGTGTTTCATGAGTCTGAGGAGGACTTTTATAGATTGGTATCAGACATATGGGCTAATATCGGACTTATGAACTTGATCTGGACTAGGTTGGGATGTTTTCTCAATGTTCAATTGCTCTTGTATATAAATCTCTCTTTAAAAATCTTTCTTATACACACGTGTGTCCATGGATTAGTTCTGCTAGTCTACCTAGACTAATACATTCACCCACCACATCACAGACATTGAAGCAACACGTACCTGCATTCATGGGGGGGCTTCAATTATTGGAAAAATGAATTTAAAAGATAAAAGAATTTTGGGGTGGTAGGGGTGGGGCAGAGAAGGAACACACAAAGAAATAAAATTAACAGAATTTGTCCATGATCTTTTTGAAGCCCTTTCATATTTATGGTTGCAAGTGGGCAAATTAGTTCTATATGTACACACTATTCACACTGTCTCTAAAGCAATAACTGGTGAAGACAATGGCATTACAAAATAGAGTAGCTCTTGATGGTTTATCTACCTGCTTCCCAAGAAGGAAATCTAAACTTTGGTATAAAGGAAATGGCTGTGACATGTTATTGACATCTAAGTAGAAGTCTCTTTAGATGCATGCAGTCACTGCAGAAGTTCAAGACTGGAGATGCAATGAGGCTGCAGATGCTCTCGTATCTGTGGTCGCAGTTCACAAATTTGACTTGGTGGTCATGACTTACACATTTTCCTCATTTTGAGCCTTTACATTACATGACTGAGCTGCTTGGTGTCTGGGATCTTGGGAGCAGCCAACTAACGTACAGCAGATTGGCTTATTCTGACTAGAGAGCTGGCAAAGAGAAGAGGCTAAAGAACCAACCAGAATAACCGATGTTTCACAAAAAGGAACCTCACAAAGTGACACCTGATACCCATAAAGTTGGTAGTTCAGAGGCACCAGCGGCTCCGTGGAGGAAGTGGAGGGTATCTGCTCCCATGAAGATTCACATCCTTGGAAACTCTACAGAAGGTAGCTAGGAGTCGCACTGACTTAACCCTAGTGGAGTTTGGGGTATGAGGTCCACAGATACTAACCTGGTGCCCAGCCAATATCTACTGATCAGAGATTCTAACTTAATCATGATCAGAAGGGGGGAAAAGATGACTAGGAAAATTAACAAGATATTTTACTTTGATTTCCCCCCATCTATGAAACCAAATATTAATCATAAAGAGCCGGCTAGGAACTGCTCTACAGCATTGTAAGCCTGTCTTCTTCTAGAAAAGGATAGCTGTCAACCCACCTCCTACTTTAAACCTTAGAGTCTCAAGGAAATAAGTGGGTGGAAGGTCAAATGATGGCCAACTTACAGCAACCAGGGCAGAAGTAACCTGGCATCAGTTGATCTCAATAAATCGATGGGGGTGTGTTTCAATCAACCATGTTAAATTTAGCCAATGGTGAGCTATTTTTCTCTCCTAAGCTGCCCTGGACCACTTATTTGTCAAATAGTTGTACTGTGGTGCTTTGTGGGTTGCTGTGATGGTGGAAGCGATGTCTGTATTTTAAATACCAGCAGGGTCACCCAAAGTGAACAGGCTTCAGTGGAGCTTCCAGAATACAAAGGAATAAATAGGCTTGTCCACTTCTGAAGAATTAGTTGCTGGAAAATTTATGGATAGAAAGGAAACATTGTCAGATACAGAAAACCTAAGGACTAGAAGGAGACCACGGTCAGAGATGCTGCCAGGAGATGAGCCCCTCAAGTCAGAAAGCACTCACAACCTGACTGAGGAAGAGCTACCTTCTCAAAGCAGAGTCCACCTAACGACACGACCGGAGGGAGTCAAGCAAGCAGGAGTAAAGCCTTCAGGACGTTCATTTGCTGTGGATGCGACTCAAAATGAGAAGCAGCAGCTGCAAATACCCACTAATAACCAGAACTTGAGTAGTGTGAAGTCAGTCTGGGATGTTTGAATCTAGGGAAATGGGAAGTTCTCACAAATACAATGGAACCCACAAAGATCGCTAACGGTACTGGGCGTTTTGAATTAGGCAGTCACATGGCTTGTGATGCCAGCAACGGCAGAATGACGAGGAATTAAGTCAGATTCCCGGTCAAACACGACATTTCAAGATCTACTTTGAAGTACGATGCTGTCTTTGATAGGGACAATACCCCTCAGCATACAAGGAAATCCAATGAAGACCATTACTATTCAAATGTACACAGTAGCCACTAACACCAGTGATGCAGAAATTGAAGAAATCTACCAACATCATTAGCCTGAAATTGATCAACCGTGCAATCAGGATGCATTGATAATTACTGATGATTGGAATATACAAGTTGGAACCCAAGAGAAAGGAACAGTAACTGGAAAACATAGAATTTTGCGATTCCAACTACATAAAAAGACCTTTTTTCTTTTTCCTAAAATCATTTTATTGGGGGCTTGTACAACTCTTATCACAAGCCATATATCCATATGTCAAATACATTTGTTGCCATCATCATTTTCAAAACACTTTCTTTCTACTTGAGCCCTTGGTATCAGCTCCTCATTTTCCCCTCCTCCCTCCCCTTCATGAGCCCATTGATCATTTATAAATTATTATTTTTTCATGTCATACACTGATGTCTCCCTTCACCCACTTCCTGTTGTCCATCCCTGAAAAGACCTTTTTTCAATAACATAAAAAACAATTAATCACACCAACTTCTCCAGATGGAATCAACAGAAATTCAAGTGCCTGTGTAGTACAAGGAAAGAGAAAACCGAGCAACTCAAAATGAGCAAGCTAAAAGCAGGCCAGGGGCTGCCGTAGAGCAGAGCATCATCATGCAGATGTTAGTTGAGGTTGAGGAGGAAGAGACGGAAAACAAGTCCACAGGGGTCATTGTATGACCTCGAGTCTATACCCACCTGAATTTCAAGAACATCTCCAGAACAAATCTGACACACTGAACACTAATGGCAAAAGACCCGCCGAGTTGTGGGGGTGTATCAAGAACATCATGCATGAAGAAAGTAAAGGGTCACTAAAAAGGAAGGGGAGAAAGAAAAGATCAGTGGAGATGTCAGAAGAGATCGAAAGTTGCCCTGAAATGTAGAGTGGCTAAGGCAGATGGAAGAAACGACGAGGTAAACGAGCTGATTGGAACATTTCAAAGGGCGGCTTGAGAAGGCAAAGTAAAATGTTACAATGAAATGTGCACTGACCATGGGCTAAGAAAACAAAGAACACACGCCGTTTACCTTAAACTGTAAGAACTCAAGAACACAAAATCTGGCTTCGAGGTGCAGTATTAAGAGTCTATGCACAAGACATCGAATGATTCAGGAAGCATCAAAAGATTTCAACAGTCACTGTACTGAAAAAACGAGTCCACACCCAACCACTTCCAGAGCAAGAACCAATGGCACTGAAAGCACAACTGTAGGCGTCACTGAAAGCAGCAGCCAAGACAGGCTCCGGGAATGGGTGGCAGGCCAACAGAATGTTTCGACAGGCAGATGGAACACTGGGAGCACTCACTCAACTCTGCAAGGAAAACTGGAAGGCAGCTGCTCGAGTCAGCCGACTGGAAGAGATCCTATTTGTACCCACTCTAAAGGAAGGTGACCCACCAGAACACTCCAAGTACAGAGTCATATTGCTGCTAACATACAAGTACAATTTTGCTGAAGACCTCAACAATGATTGTCGCAGTACATTGACAGGGAGCTGCTGCTAGCTGCCAGGCAGGATTCCGAAGAGGACATGGAACAAGGGTTATCATTGCTGAGGTCAGATGGATCTTGGCTCCAAGCGGAGAAGACCAGAAAGATTTTTACTTGTGTTTACTGACTAGTCAACTGTGTGGATCACAACAAGTATGGCTACTCTGGGAAAGAACGAGAATTCCCGTAGAACTCGTCCATGGATCAACAGGCAGTGTGTGAACAGAACAAGGGCAAACTCATAACCCACTGAGCCCCATGCCACTTCCCCACTAGCAAGCCGCACTGCCTGAGGGCTTACTGTGAGTTGGAATGGATTTAAAATTAAGAAAGGTGTGTGTCAGGGCTGTTCCTCCCAACTGTATTTGTTCAATTTGTATGCTGAGCAAATCATCAGAGAAGTTCAATTATATGACGAAGAATGTTTCATGAGATAGGCAGAAAACGCAGCTTGCTTGCTCAAAGTGGAGGACTTGAAGCACTTGCTGATGCAGATCAAGCACTGCAACCTTTAGTATGGATTACAACTCAATGTAAAGCCCCAAATTTTCACAACTGGGTCAATAGACAACATAATGCAACTGGGAAAAGATTAAAGCTGTCAAAGATTTCATCTTGCTTGGACCCACAATCAATGCTCATGGAAACAGCAGTCAAGAGATCAAATGACATACAGCACTGGGTAAGTCTGACGCATCTGAATCATGGTGCTGGCAAACAATATCACCAGGACCATGGATTGCCAGAAGAGCAAACAAATCTGTTTTGGAGTAAGTACGGCCAGCATGCTCCTTAGAAGCTAAAATGGTGGGATTTTGTCTTACCTACTTTGGGTGTGTCATCATGAGACTAACCCGCCCCTGGAGAAGGACATCATGCTTGGTAGGATGGGGTGGCAGCACGAGTGTAAGACTTTTGACAAAATGGACCGACACAGTAGCTGCAACAACGAGCTGAACATGACAGTTGTGAGAGTGGCCCTGAGGGTCACCACAAGTCAGAAGGGGCTAGATGGCACGGAAAGAGATGCCTGGCTATTGCTAGTTAAAGTGATGGGCTTGGAGAGAACGGTGTGGCAGTCTATTACTGTGCGTTGGGGATAAACGCCAGGGCAACAGGATTGCTGTTGTCTGATGACGCAGTGGTTAAAGTGCTGGGCTGTTCATCAAAAGGCCTGCTGTCTAAGCCCACCAACTGCTCCATAGGAGAGAAGATCTGATAATCTAACCTCTGAACAATCTACAACCAAGGTATGGTAAATTGAAATTCCTTGGTATGGTTCTTCTATCCAGTCTTTGTAACTCACACCAATTGAAATAAAACTAAAAACAAAAAAACAAACTCATCACCATCGAATCCATTTTGACTCATAAAAACCCATAGGAGTATACTCTTGTGTACATAAAGACTGTAAATTTTTATGGAGTAGAAATCCTCATCGTTCTCTCCTCAGGAGTGTCTGCTCGTTTTGAACTACTGCACCTGTGGTTAGCAGTCCAACCCACTAACCCCCTATGCCACTTCCCCACTAGCAAGGTGTACTGCCAGGGGCCTTACTGTGAGTTGGAATGGATTCAAGGGCACACAACAGGTACACACTTACAAATTTTAAGAGGTCTGGAAGACCCAGACAGAAGACCAATCTTAACTGGTTATCTGAATGTGGGGAGAACTTTCCCTTCTGTAATCTATAAGCCCTTTTGACATTTTATTTTCTTTCAGGGTAGAACGCGAATGCAGTCCCCCACTACCACAAATTACGCAGTCGAGTTTCCCACATTTGGGGAAATTGCAGGGTCTGCACATACGGAGTGCAATGGATAAGCCTCGCCCTGGGGAAACCGCCTTCGTGATCATAGTGTCTCCCCTGCCAGGTATTTTTTTTTAAACAATTTATTAGGGGCTCATACAATTCTTATCACAGTTCATACATATACATACATCAATTGTATAAAGCACATCTGTACAGTCTTTGCCCTAATCATTTTTTCTCTTTTCTTTTTTTACATTTTATTAGGGACTCATACAACTCTTATCACCATCCATACATATACATACATCAATTGTATAAAGCACATCCATACATTCCCTGCCCCAATCATTCTCAAGGCATTTGCTCTCCACTTAAGCCCCTCAGGTCCTCTTTTTTTTCCCCTCCCTCCCCTTTCCCCCCTCCCTCATGTGCCCTTGGTAATTTATACCTCGTTATTTTGTCATATCTTGCCCTATCCGGAGTCTCCCTTCCCCCCTTCTCTGCTGTCCCTCTCCCAGGGAAGAGGTCACATGTGGATCCTTGTAATCAGTTCCCCCTTTCCAACCCACTCACCCTCCACTCTCCCAGCATCGCCCCTCACACCCTTGGTCCTGAAGGTATCATCCACCCTGGATTCCCTGTACCTCCAGCCCTCATATGTACCAGTGTACAGCCTCTGTCCTATCCAGCCCTGCAAGGTAGAATTCGGATCATGGTAGTTGAGGGGAGGAAGCATCCAGGATCTGGGGGAAAGCTGTGTTCTTCATCGGTACTACCTCGCTCCCTGACTGACCCATCTCCTCTCCTAAACCCCTCTATGAGGGGATCTCCAGTGCCCGACACTTGGGCCTTGGGTCTCCACTCTGCACTTCCCCCTTCATTTAATATGGTATATATATACATATACACATATATACACATACATACACACACTTATATCGTTGCTTTTTTTTGCATGATGCCTTATACCTGGTCCCTTGGGACCTCGTGATCGCACTGGCCGGTGTGCTTCTTCCATGTGAGCTTTTTTGCTTCTGAGCGAGATGGCCGCTTGTTCACCTTCAAGCCTTTAAGACCCCAGACACTATCTCTTTTGATAGCCGGGCACCATCAGCTTTCTTCACCACATTTGCTTATGCACCCATTTGTCTTCAGCGATCCTATCATGGAGGTGTGCAGTCAATGATATGATTTTTTGTTCTTTGATGCCTGGTAACTGATCCCTTTGGGACCACTCGATCACACAGGCTGGTGTGTTCTTCCATGTGGACTTTGTTGCTTCTGAGCTAGATAGATGGCCGCTTGTTTATCTTCAAGCCTTTAAGACCCCAGTCACTATCTCTTTTGATAGCCGGGCACCATCAGCTTTCTTCACCACATTTACTTGTTCACCGCCAGGTAAGTATTTTATATACTGAAAATGTATTTATATGATCACCCTTCTCATTATTTTTTTTTAGAAATACACAGATTCATGGATTTTAAGCTTCCACTATAAATCTAACCAGCGTCTGAACACTGGGAATTACTTACACAATCCATTTTAGGAGCAACTAAATATTCTATGTATAGGAATTTGCATTAATGCCAACAAATATTCTTACACCGTGAGGCAAACATAAAGTCTTGCTACAGATTAAATATATATTGGACAACTGAATTCAATTCCTCATGGCAGAAGCTCAGCGTGTCTTTGTGATCACAGAAAAGTTAATCTGCATCTCCTTTAGGAGCTTGGACTTGACTTTGGTCCTCAGTCAACAACAAAAGAGGGAAGCATTCCAGCTTCTTCCAAAAAGTATCCATCCCACAAGCATAGAAACAAAAATGTTAGCATGAGGTATGCTTTCCTGCGCCTGATTCATAACAGTAACAAAATTACAGTTATGAAGTAGCAATGAAAATAATTTTATGGTTGGAGGGGTGTCTCCAAAACATGAGGAACTGTATTAAAGGGTGGCATTAGGAAGGTTGAGAGCCACTGCTCTAGACTATCTCGCAAGCTAAACCAAAATTATCAATAATGTTTGACAAGTCATCTCCACTTACGGGAAAGTACATTTGGTTACAGAAAAGCAGCTGTGTTGAAGATGCTCAGAAGACAAACTCACTGTCAGTTCTGATTCCTAACTACTCCATAGGGCAGAGTAGAACTAACTACCTTGGGTTCCCGAGATTGCAAATTCTTATCAGAGCAGACACTTTCTCCTGAGGAGCAGCTGGTCGATTCCAGCCATGGGCCTGCGGTTGGGGTCACCACGACATGAGGAACTGTATTAAAGGGTCACGGCATTAGGAAGATTGAGAACCATGCTCTGAAGTGATACACCAAAAATCAAACCGACTGCCATCGAGTCAATTCTGACTCGTAGTGACCCCTTATATGGTTTTTGGTACTGTAACTCTTAAGAGTAGGGAATCCAGGACAGATAAACCGCCCAGGACCGATAATGACAGCAGAGATACTAGGAGGATACAATGATAAACAATACATATAACCCCCTCTCTGGGGGACAGACAACCAAAAAGTAGGTGAAGGGAGACATCAGACCGTGTAAGACATGACAAAATAATAATAATTTATAAATTATCAAGCGCTCATGAGGGAGGGGGGAGTGGAGAGGGAGGGGAAAATGAGGAGCTGATACCAAGGGCCCAAGCAGAAAGCAAATGTTTTGAGAATGATGATGGCAACAAATGTACAAATGTGCTTGACACAATGGATGGATGGATGGATTGTGATAAGAGTTGTATGAGCCCCCAATAAAATGATTAAAAAGAAACAACCAAAAAACCCACTGTTACCACCAAATGTTGATGAGAACGTAAGAGAAAAAAAGAGTAGGAAACCTTGGCTTTCTTCCACAAAGCAACTGGGGTGGCAACAGCCCGATGCTTAACGCAGAGCCACCCCAGCTCATTTTAAAGTGGTAAGAGATGATATTTCATATGTCAAAATATAAAGGCGAGGGTCCCCTGTGGCATTATTATTGTTAGCGGAGTCAATTCTGACTGAGGTCAACTTCAGGTTCAGAGCTGAACCACCCCACAGGGTCTGCAAGGCTGTGACCTTTTGGAAGCAGGACAGCTGGGCTATCTTCCGGGGTGCCCCTGGGTTTATACTACCAACCTATCAGCTGGTACTCATGCACTTAAACATTTGTACCACCACTGACTCCTAATCTGTGGGGACGTTTTTAAGCTGAGCAGTATGAAACTTTTACTTTGATTCCATTACAATACCAAACTGGAGAGAAAGTTATCAAATCAAATCTGTTCTCACTCCTTGTCTAATCAAAAGAATCAAATTTTGGATCTGTAGCCATAAGCCACCTCTACTAAGATAAAGCATTTTAACTCCCATGCACCCAGGATTCATTTCTGTAGTTAACTGCATAGCTGTGCGGTGCTACGTGTCAATCTCCTAAGGCATCTTTGTACAGATTTTAACTGAAACTGCAGTATTTTTGCTGAGAATGTCTGATCTTGAGAAAGAAGCTAATGCACTGAGCTTAAGCATCTGCTGAGAACTGTATGCAAACTGTCAAATGTGCCTTAATCACTCTCAATCACCAAGGTTAAACTATTTCCCAAGACAATTCTTCCCTCACTGAGCCACTAGTGCTAGGAATAGTTCGACCCAAACTTGAAATAATCCATGAAAATGATCCCCAAAGAGAAAACGAGAGGCTGACATCACAAGTTGACTGCTGGTATACGCCCGAAGGTACTGCAATACTGACAGCCCTGAATTCTGAAAGAAGCGTGTATCACCTCCCCTTCTACAGAGCTCAAATTCTCTCCAGTAATGCAAGATGCGGCTAGCAGCTTTCACACAAAGCAGCACGTCATTTCAGAAAGTATGAGTATTCTGAACCATAGAAAGAAAATTTCCTTTCTTTAGGAAACAAGGCCGAGTTAAGGATGTTTTTCCTTGACTGCTTAATTCTTTGTTTAAAACTGGAGGAAGAGCTGGGATTCCTACTCAAATCAAAGGTGGAAATAACCCTACATACATCACATTAAGTGTAATCAAATTCATTTTATAGGGAAGCATTTGGGAGAGTAAGACTACTGCCTATACAAAGCACACAATTCCATCTGCAAATCATGATCTAAGTGTGCCCGGGCTCTCCCGAGAGAAATCCATCTTACCTCTGGTTTTAATTCATTCGAAGACCAACTTCATTACCAAAGAACTCAAAACACCTGAAATCTGATGCTTACCCTTCCCTACAATCTCAGTGGTCTGTTGGTTTTTCCTTCCCATTAAAAAGCTACATGACAGGTAAACTGCTCAACTCGCTCCTCATCTTGCTCTGCAATTGTCAGAGAAAAAAACCAACCGCAAAAAATGCAGTCTAGGGAGGGAGGGGAAAAATGAGGAGCTGATGCCAGGGGCTTATGTGGAGAGCAAATGTTTTGAGAATGATGAGGGCGATGAATGCACAAACGTGCTTTACACAACTGATGTATGTATGGATTGTGGTAAGAGTTGTATGAGCCCCTAATAAAATAATTTTTTATAAAAAAAGGCAGTCTGTACAGATGTGCTTTATACAATTGATGTATGTATATGTATGAACTGTGATAAGAATTGTATGAGCCCCTAATAAATTGTTAAAATTTAAAAAAAAGGCAGTCTATTCAGCTAGGAATTAAAAGTAAACTAAGAGTGCATTCTAATTACCAAATCATTAGTAGTCCAATTGTCGGGATGTACACAATGTCTGAAAGACGGCGAATCACAATGTATTTCCTCAAAGCCTCACAGAAAGGGTTCAATTCCTTGCCTTCAAATTCCTGTTTTTCCACCGTCCCACCTAAGCGTGCCTTTGGAATCCGCTCAAGTGGTACAAGTGATTCACCAAACTTCCATACAAATCTGCAGTCGCTGCTCGGCGTCGAGACCTGGACACCTTTCTCACTGCACTCCCTCTGCGCCCCGCGCTGACCCGGAGGCCGCGGGGCGACGCCATCTAGCCAACGGCTCCTCCCAACCCCAGCACCTGGCGGGGGTGCGCCCAAGGGTCACGGCAATGGCTACCGGCCCTCGCCGTGTGGCTCCTCCGTCTCCCTGGCGCCCACGGCCCTGCTCGTGGGCGGGAATGGACACGCGAATAAAGGCTATCTGAGCAGGTGGCAGGGGCCCACGGCAGGCTGGCAGGCCCCCATTGTTCTCCCCTCCCCCCAGGTGCATCCGTTGCCCACACTCCCCAGCATCCCCGCCCGGCGGACTGTAGTTTCCCGTTTCTTCCCGGAGGTCAAGTTGAAGCGCCAACTATCGCGCAGGAGCAGCCCCTGGGCGACGCCGACGGCCTCCCCCGAGGCGCTCGCCTCTCACGACCCCAGGTAAGTACCGCAAGCCCACCGAAGGCCGCCCCCGCGGCGGAGGGCCTCCCGAGGGAGGGAATGGGGAAGGCGAGGGAGGAAAGTGGAGGCCGAGGACATTCCCAAGAGTAGGAAGTCGACCAGCCGAGGAAGGGAAGGAGGAGATCCGCCGCCCCTCCCCCGGATCCCTCGGCCCCCGCCCGTCGCCCGCGAGGTGGGCAGCCCCTGGCCGAGCTCCTGGCGGAGTCCCCCACCTTGCGCTTGCGGGCCTCGGCGGTGCCGCTCCACACGAAGCACTGGTAGATGGCGCGCAGGTTCTGCTTCCAGTTGTCCACCTTGAAGCTGCTCAAGTGCGAGCAGCCCGGCGGCGCCACCGCCAGCTCCGCGTCCATGGCCTCGCCCTCCACCTCCACCCGGGTGGCCGGAGGGGGCAGGGCCCGGCCGCGAGCGGGCGGCGGCGGCGAGGACGTGGACGACGCCAGGGCGGCGCCGGGCCGAGCGGGGAACAAAGGCTGAGGCGGCGCACGACCGCCGGCCTCGGGGTCTGCAGGGGTCTGGGCGGCGCCGGGGAGATCACCGCAAACCTCGCCCGCCTCACTGCGCAGGCGCCGCTTCGCGCCGTAAGGCCCGCCCCTCGGAGGAGTGGGCGGGGAAAGCGGTGCCAGCGAAGGCTTACTCCCGGGCGAACGCTATTGGCAGTTTGGCCAGCTTGCGGCCCCGCCCAGCACTTCCATTGGCTGACTTTGCTGTCCGTCTGCCTCGGAGCTGTCTCTGGGGCCGCGCTGCTTCTGACACTGCGCGAGGGGAATGATGTGGATTGGCCGGCGCCAGATGTCTGTCAAGGCTCTGAACCGGTTTGCACCGGCTTGAGCTTTGCCGCAAAGAGGCGGAGCAACGCGCCCGGGAGGTGCAAAGCCCTGCGTCTTGCAAACTGCTTCCTGCGCCTGTGTCCTGAGCGCCCAGGCTGCCTTGCGTTTCCTGCAGGACTCTATCTTGGTAGCCTTTCGTGGGCATCGTAGATCCCTAGCCTTGCCTTAGAGATGTCGGCTGCCGACGTTTTGTGGCTCTCCGACAGAAATGGGACTTGAGTCGCAGCGTATTTAAAATTGTGAATGCCTGGGGAGGGAGGGGAGGGGGGGGGAAAGAGGACCTGATGCAAGGGGCTTAAGTGGAGAGCAAATGCCTTGAGAATGATTGGGGCAGGGAATGTATGGATGTGCTTTATACAATTGATGTATGTATATGTTTGGATTGTGGTCAGAGTTGTATGAGTCCCTAATAAAATGTAAAAGAAGAAAAGAGAAAAAAATGATTAGGGCAAAGACTGTACAGATGTGCTTTATACAATTGATGTATGTATATGTATGAACTGTGAAAAGAATTGTATGAGCCCCAATAAATTGTTAAAAAAAAAATTGTGAATGCCCTCCAAAAACAAAACAAACGCACTGCCGGCCATCGAGTTGATTCCGACCCAATCTAGTCCAGGATAGAACTGTCCCTGTGGGTTTCAGAGACTACACGGGAGTAGAAAGCTGGCTTTCTCCCTGGTCCCTTCTACACACTGCGGTCAAACAGGCTGGTGTGCTTCTTCCATGTGGGCTTTGATGCTTCTTAGCTAGATGGCTGCTTGTTTATCTTCAAGTCTTTAAGACCCCACATAGCTAGGCACCATCAGCTTTCTTCACCACATTTGCTTATGCACACATATTTCTTCAGCAATACCACAAGGGCTCCTTATATGAATATTCTAAAGTTGTATTTTTTAATCAAAAGCTCAGAGCCAAAAAGGAAACATGGCTTAACTGATCAACAAATGAATGGATAAGTGAAATGTGATATATGTATCTTGTGCTCCAAATTAAAACATGCTTTTGTTGTTAGAGGCCTTGAGTCAGTTCTGACCCATAGCGACCATTCGTGCAACAGAACAAAACACAGCAAGGTCCTGCACCATCCTCACAATTGTTCCCATGCCCAAGCCCATTGTTGCAGCCACGGTGTCCATCCACCTCCTGGAGGGCCTTCCCCCTCCTTCATGACCCTCTGCCTTACCAAAGGTAATGTCCTCCTCCAGGGGCTGGTCTCTCCTGACAACATCTCCAATGTATGGAAGACAAGTCTGGCCATCCTTTCCCCTAAGGAGCACTCTGGCTGTACTTCTCCAATACAGTTGTGTTTGTCTTTTTAGCAGTCCGTGGCAGTTTTATTTATTTATGTTTTTTCCAGAAATTGTAAGTTTATTCCTACAAGTCCTTGGTTGCAGAAGGAACACAACCAGGTTTCTTCTCGGAGCTGTTTCAGAGGGCAGTTCTGATGACACAAGTTAAGATACAAGAAACAGCCCGTGGCAGTTTTAATAATCTTCTCCAGCACAATTCAAATGCACCGGTTCTTCCATCTTCCTTGTTCAATTCCCAACTCCCTCTGCAGTGGGGAGCACAGTCCTTCCTCATTGTCTGTATTTAATCTGGAAGTTCTGCTCGAACATGCTCACTTGGGCGACCTTGCTGGCCTTTGAAATACCAGGGACACAGCTTCCAGCATCACAGCAACACACAAGCGACCACAGTACAACAAGACAGACACACAGTGGACATACGCTGTAGACTCTTTTATTTAGCTTTAAACAGGACAAAGACAACATAAAGACAACACCTTGAAGGGGCATCATCAGCATGTACAGACACTCGCATGAAGATTCCTGATTTATGATCAGAGGGCTAATTAAAAACAAAATCAAACCCACTGCTATGAGTTGATTCCAATTCACAGTGCCCCCTAAGTAGGGTTTCCTATAGTGTAACTCTTTTCAGGAACAGATAACCTCATCTACAGAACTAGCCCCATTGCAAATAACAGTCCAGTGTTTACTAGACAAGCCACCAAGGATTATAGGACAATTAGGAATCACAGAAAATTTATTAGACTGGGTTAACTAGAGAAACAAATCCAGTGACACTCATATATGTATAAGAAAGAGCTTTATTGTACAAATGTGCTTGACAGAATGGATGAATGTATGGATTGTAATGTTGTATGAGCCCCTGTCAGGGGATGCCAGCCCCTACACATCTTTACGAGTCTGGTAGGCACAATTGTACAGCGATAATAAGTCAAGATCATAGTAAAGTTATAGAGAGCATGAGAGATAGAAGAGAAGTATTGCAATAAATGGAGTCAGACACAATCATGGTGCATGCTCACCTCTACCCGCTTGATGGTCCACGTGGAGGGAGAGAGAGTCTTTAATGCTAGCCCAGCCTTTTTATCTTCTCTGGGGACATGCAAGCCCCCTAATTACAGGTGAGGTCATACGTCACAGGAAGGGGTTGTCTTGTAGGTATTACAGTAATGAGAGGGAGTAGTCTAGGGACATACAAGTAATAGGAAGAGGAGGGATTGGGGGTATACATGTGACAAGATGGGCGGATCCTATATTCAAGATGGCAGCCTAGCCTTAGTCATCCTTGGGCAGGTTTGACCTCTCTGGGGTCTCCTACAAGGAAACAGACAACTACTATCCTTATCAGAAGGGAGTGGGCCCTATTTGTTGTGGGATAAACAGTGGTGCCTGCTTGCTCTAGATGGTTGATAGCTCTCAGGGAGAATAACCCCTGACCTACTTCTGATGACCTCCAAGTGTATGGTCATTCACAAGCAACTGTTTGGCATATATTTGGGGGAGACAGCTTGAGAGAAATCCTTCTGTATCCCACAAGCCCCCAATAAAATGATTTTTTTAAAAAAAAGAAGGATATGGACAGTGTAAGATATGACAAAATAATAATTTTTTATCATTTTATTAGGGGCTCATACAACTCTTATCACAATCCACAAATATGTCAATTGTGCAAAGCACATTTGTACATTTATTGCCCTCAAGATTCTCAAAACGCTTGCTCTCCACGTAAGCCCCTGGCACCAGCTCCTCATTTTCCCCCTCCCTCCCCCTCCCCCTCCCTCATGAACACTTGATAATTTGTAAATTATTATTTTGTCATATCTTACACTTTCCAACGTCTCCTTTCACCCACTTTTCTGTATTCCATCCCCCAGGGAGGAGGTCCCATGTCGATCCTTGGAATTGGTTCCTCCTTTCTCCCCCACCTTCCCTCCATCCTCCCAGTATTGCCACTCTCACCACTGGTCCTTAAGGGATCATCCCTCCTAGATTCCTGTGTTTCCAGTTCCTATCTGTACCAGTGTACACCCTCTGGGCTAGCCAGATTTGTAATGTAGAATTGGGATCATGATAGTGGGTGGGAAGAAGCATTTAGGAGCTAGAGGAAAGTTGTATGTTTCCTCATTACTACACTGCACCCTGACTGACTTGTCTCCTCCCCAAGACCCTTCTGTAAGGGGATGTCCAATTGCCTACAGATGGGTTTTGGGTCTCCACTCTGCACTTCCCCTCATTCACAATGATATGATTTTTTGTTCTTTGATGACTGATATCTGATCCCTTCAATACCTCGTGATCGTGATCGCAAAGGCTGGCGTGCTTCTTCCATGTGGGCTTTGTTGCTTTTGAGCTAGATGGCTGCTTGTTTATCTTCAAGCCTGTAAGACCCCAGACCCTATATCTTTTGATAGCCGGGCACCATAAGCTTTCTTCACCACATTTGCTTATGCACCCGCTTTGTCTTCAGCGGTTGTGTCGGGAAGGTGAGCATCATAGAATGCCAGTTTAATAGAACAAAGTATTCTTGCATTGAGGAAATACTTGAGTGGAGACCCACTGTCATTTGCTACCTTAATACTAAACCTGTACATATATGCACATAGATCTATTTCCCCGTCCTCATATATAAATATATTTACATATGTACATGCCTTTATTTAGACCTCTATATATGCCCTTTGCCTCCTAGCTCTTTCCTCTATTTCCTTTGACTTTCCTCTTGTCCCACCATCATGTTCAGCCTTCATTTGGGTTTCAGTAATTCCTCTCGGTTACAGATTTGAATCACTTGTTGTTTGTCCCTGGGTTTGCTAACACCACTTATTTCCCCCAACCTCCCTCTTTGCCATGTCCCCCCAGAACTGTCGGTCCCATTGTTTTCTCCTCCAGATTGTTCATCCAGCCTATTTTATTTAGACAGACCTGTGGAGATAATAACATGCATAAAAACAAGACAGAGCAAAACTAAGCAACAAAACAACACGAACAAACCAATGACAAACAAAACAAAACACGACAACAAGAAAGAAAAGCTGTAGTTAGTTCAAGTACTGTTTGTTGGCCTTTTGGAGTGTTTTCTGGTCTATTCTGATGGGGTACCAAGCCCTGGCCGCAAAGTCTATTTCTGGTATTCCCTGGGGACTTAGTTGCTCTGTTCCCCTTGCTGTTCTGTTCCACACCCTTAGTGTTTTGCCTCAGTGTGGTAGGATCAGATCGGGTGGAATTCCCACACTGTGTCTCCAGTGTTTCCCCCTGTAGGGCTATGGGTCAGTGAGGGATGTTGTGTCTCATAGTGGGAACGGCCATATGGTCTTCTCTGTGGATTGGCTGCTCTGAGCGGGAATATCGTCCTCAAGGCTTGATGGACCAGGATGTGCTCCTCTCTCTTCCTCCCCCTTATATTTGCTCCCATGTGCTCTGATCAGACATGTCCCTCTCCCTGAGCTTTTGCTTCAGTGCTGTCCTCTGGAATAAATTCTTCTGGGGGGAGGGGCAGGTGTCCACATAGTTGGGATTGGGGCCGGCCCCTCAGACCTCTCCACTGACTCACTACTCCATTCTGGCCAAAATAATAATAATTTATAAATTCTCAAGGGTTCATGAGGGAGGGGGAAGTGGGGAGGGAGGGGGAAAATGAGGAGCTGAAGTAGAAAGCAAATGTTTTGAGAATGATGATGGCAACAAATGTACAATTGTGCTTTACACAATGGGTGGATGGATGGATTGTGATAAGAGTTGGATAAGCCTGCAACAAAATGATTAATAAATTTAAAAAGAAGAGCTTTACATCAAGAAGTAATTATATATATATATATATATATATCAAGCATCCCAGTCTAGACAAGCTCAGGTTCATAAATCCCTGTTCAGATACATAGCTGTATACAATGATGAAGAATTCAGGAAGATCCCAGGCTGGTGGATACAGAGTTATATAGATCCGAGGTTGGAAGAAACACAGTGGGGCACAAGCAGCTCTTAGGGTGACCACCAGAGCCCCAGCAAGCAGGAAGGCTGAGTGGTAGGCAGAGGAGGAGGTTCTCAGCGCCCTCCTCATCAAACGGCCACCCCCCCAAGGTCGCACCATAGATCAGCTTCAGGTTAAAGTTCCCTGAAATTTTAAATAAAGTTCTTTGACCAAGAAGAAATGAGTAGAGCCAGTTTGATTAGTTATGGACACATTTTTATTTTGTGCGTTGGCCTGCTTGAAACTAGCTCCTGTGCCACAAAAGAATTGAAGCCAATTTCCTCCTTTTATAACCAGAGTCTTAGAGCTTAAATTCTGAGCAGAAGGCCGTGAACGACAATAATAGCCCCAAATCCATTTGCAGAGTCCCCACCTAGTTTGAGCCCCCATGATTTCCTTCTGATCATTGCCCAAGTGTGTAGGTCAGCTTGTCCGGCAGCGTGCATTGAAAAGTGGATTCCCCCACAGCTCTCCAGCTATCCCAGGCAGGGTAGTCTCTGTAGAAGCTTGCCTGGGTGTGTCCTTGATGAAGATCGCCATACTGGGAACAGCACTGGGGGTTGAATAGTTATACGTCATTCCCTGTTGGCACTGGGGTCACCGAGTCAGAAGTCAGTGACTACATCTGGGGGAAGAGACAGTGGAGAAGCTCAAGATCAGCTGCTAAAACCAGGGCAGGAGCTGACTGGAACAGACCACCAACGGCTCATATGCAAGACAGGATAAGGCTGAAGAGAATGGAAACAAGTCGAGAGTCAAAATGCAACCACAAGAGTCTATCACACTGAGTTTGGAGTACATCTGGAGAACAGACTTGACGCATTGAACACTGATGACGGGGCCAATGAACTGTGGGAGGACATCAGGAATGCTGTGAATGAAGAAGACAGTAGGTCATGAAACAGGAGAGAAAGAAAAGATCAAAGTGGATTCAGAAAAGACCCTGAAACTGCTTTAATCGTAGAGCAGCCAAAACAAATGGAAGAAAGGATGACGTCATAGGGCTGAGTAGAACATTTCAAAGGGCAGCTCGAGAAGACAAAGCCAAACACAATAATGAAATGTGCAAAGACCTAGAACTAGAAAACCAGGTGGGAAGAATACGCTTAGCATCTCTGAAACAGAAAGAACTCAAGAGAAAAGTCAAGCCTCGAATGCTGCAGCCAGAATCAAAAGAAGATGGAAAGAAAACACAGAGTTCGTGTTCCAAAAGAACTAGCTGCCATCGCCCCATTTCAGGGGGAGCATGGACCAGAGCCGGTGATGCTGAAGGAAGGACGTCAAGCTGCACTGAAAGTGCTCACCAAAAATCAAGGCTTTGGGAAGTGCTGGTGTGAGGTTGCTAAGTGGTCTGCCTCAATTCTTGCTTTGCAACACTGAAACAATTCATGCGGCAGAAGCACTTTTGTAAATCCAAGTGACTTTTATGAGGGAAAGGTAAGTTTCAGGTATTACAGTCTCAAAAAGTACATGCTTCTGGAAAGTGTACAAGGCTGTGTGGGCACTTGTGACTAAAGATGGCCACTTCAGGAGAGCAAGAAAAACCACATAAAAAGACTACCAGATCTATTTCCCCACCATCCTATATAAATATATTTACATATGTACATGCCTACTTAGACCTCTATCAATGCCCTTTGCCTCCTAGTTCTTTCCTCTTTTCCTTGTACTTTCCTCTTGTCACACTATGTACATATATTTATAGTATTAAGGCAGCAGATGGACATTGGACCTCCACTCAAGTACTTACTCAATGCAAGAACACTTTGTTCTATTAAATTGGCATTCCGTGATGTGCACCTTCCTGACGCGATCACTGAAGCAAATGTGTGCATAAGCAAATGTGGCGAAGAAAACTGGTGGTGCCCGGCTATGGAAAGAGATAGCGTCTGGGGTCTTAAGGGCTTGAAGATAAACAAGTGGCCATCTAGCTCAGAAGCAACAAAGCCCACATGGAAGAACACACCAGCCTGTGTGACCCCGAGGTGTTGAAGGGATCAGATATCAGTCATCAAAGAACAAAAAATCATATCATTGTAAATGAGGATGAGTGCAGAGTAGAGACCCAAAGCTCATCTGTAGGCAACTGGACACTCCCTTAAAGAGGGCTGTGAGGAGGAGAGGAGGCAGTCAAAGTACAGGGAATCAATGATGAAACATACATCTTTCCTCTATTTCTTAAATACTTCGTCCCTTACTATCATGATTCCAAATCTACCTTATAAATCTGGCTAGATGAGAGGATGTATATTGGTACAGATAGCAACTAGAAACACAGGGAATCCAGGACAGATGATTCCTTCAGGACCAGTGGTGGGAGTGGTGATACCCAGAGGGTGGAGGGAAGGTGAGGTCGAAAAGGGGAACTGATTACAAGGATCTACATATAACTTCCTCCCTGGGGGATTCCCTGTGTTTCCAGTTCCTATCTGTACCAGTGTACATCCTCTGGTCTAGCCAGACTTTCAAGGTAGAATTCGGATCATGATAGGGGGGCGGAGCTTTTAGGAACTAGAGGAAAGCTGTATTCTTCATCGGTGCTAAATCACACCCTGTTTGACTCATCTCCATCCCTAGACCCCTCTGCAAGGGGATCTCCAGTGGTCAACAAATGGGCTTTGGGTCTCCACTATGCATTTCCCCCTTCATTCACTATGGTAAGATTTTTTTGTCCTGATGATGCCTTATACCTGATCCCTTCGACACCTCGTGATCTCACAGGCTGGTGTGCTTCTTCCATGTGGGCTTTGTTGCTTCTGAGCTAGATGGCCGCTTGTTTACCTTCAAGTCTTTAAGACCCCAGACGCTATACCTTTTGATAGCCGGGCACCATCAGCTTCCTTCGCCACATTTGCTTATGCACCCGTTTTTCCTCAGCGATCGTATCATGGAGGTGTGCACCCAATGATGTGATTTTTTTGTTCTCTGATGCCTGATAACTGATCCCTTCGGAACCTCGTGAACACACAGGCTAGTATGTTCTTCTATGTGGGCTTTGTTGCTTCTGAGCTAGATGGCCACTTGTTTACCTTCAAGCCTTTAAGACCCCAGACCCTATATCGTTTGATAGCCGGGCACCATCAGCTTTCTTCACCACATTTGTTTATTCACCCGCTTTGTCTTCAGTGGTTGTGTCGGGAAGTTGAGCATCATAGAATGCCAGTTTAATAGAACAAAGTATTCTTGCATTGAGGGAGTACTTGAATGGAGGCCCAATGTCCTTCTGCCACCTTAATACTAAACCTATAAATATAGGCACATAGACCTATTTCCCCATCCTCATATAGGTATATTTACATATGTACATGTCTTTGTCTAGACCTCTATAAATGCCCTTTGCCTCCCAGCTCTTTCCTCTATTTCCCTTGACTTTCCTCCTGTCCCACTATCATGCTCTGTCCCCACCTGGGTTTCAGCAATACCTCTTCATTACATTACCCTTGATCATACCCTACCAGGCCTGCCACACCCACCTCACCACCAATTTGAATCGCTTGTTGTTCCCTTGTCCCTGGGTTTGTTAACACCACTTCCTTTCCCTCCACCTCCCCCTATCCCATTTCCCCCCAGAACTGTCGGTCCCATTGTTTTTCCTCCAGATTGTTCATCCAGCCTATCTTATTTAGACAGACCTGCAGAGATAAAAACGTGCACAAAAACAAGACAGCAAAACCAAGCAACAATATACAACAAAGCAACAACAACAAACCACTGACAAAGAACAAAACAAAACACAACAAGAAAGAAAAGCTTGTAGTTAGTTCAAGGATTGTTTGTTGGCCTTTAGGAGTGTTTTCCAGTCCAGTCTGTTGGGGCACCACGCCCTGGCCCCAAAGTCCACCTTCAGCATTCCCTGGTGACCTTGCCACTCCATTCCCTTGCTGTTCCGTTGCACTCCCCCAGTGCTTTGCCTCGGTGTGGTGGGATGAGGTCGGGTTCAATTCCCACACTGTGTCTCTGGTGCTGCCCCCCACAGGGCCATGGGTCAGTGAAGGACGTCATGTCTCATAATGGCGCCGGCCATGTGGTCCTCTCTGTGGACTGGCTGTTCTAATTGGGGTCATCATCTTCAAGGCTTGGGCCCACCAATGATCTCTACATGTAACTCAGGTCCAAACAAATCACACAAATCAAAGTGGAAGACAGTGGCGGGGGCCGGGGGGGGGGCGGGGAGGGCATGATCATACACAGTGTAAAAGGTTACATTTTTCCTGCTGGAGGTTTTTCCACAGATGTGTTTGCGGTTGATGGGGGAAACGGCGGGTGCTGTCAGCGATATTCAGACAGACAGAAACAATTAAGTTCTGCAAAGTCTTAATTTTAAGGATTTTTCTGTCTTTCTGAGCGTCCATCTTTTCAGGATATGGTCAGGGAGGGCTTTTTTTTACTTGTGACTGATGAATCCACGGCCCCTTCCCCGCTACTTTAACAGCAGTTGGGGTTGTAAGTATCACTTGGTATGGGCCAGTTCACCTTGGTTCTAAGGTGTCAGGTTGTTGCTTCTTTACCCACGTCCAGTCTCCAGGTTGCAAGTTGTGGGCTGCCTCTTCACCTTTCCCTTGGTTGGGCCCAAAATGAAGGTGTCGGAGCAGCTTATCTGTCTCTCACCTGCTGCACAGCCTGCAGGCACTTGATGAGGGAACGATTAATGACTTCCATTATTTCTACTTCAACCTTGGGAGGATTTGGGGAAGGTCTCTCAAACATAAATTCAAATGGGGTCATGCTTTTCACATAGGGAGTGCAGCGGACTCGAAGTAGGGCAAAAGGTAAAAGATCAACACAGTTTTTGCCAGTTTCTAAATGTAATTTAACTAAAAATTCCTTTAGGCTTCTGTTCATTCTCTCTACTTGCCCTGAACTTTGGGGCCTATATGCACAGTGGAGCTTCCAGTTAATATTTAGAAGCATTGTAAGACTTTAGTAATTTGATCAATGAATGCCGGGCCATTGTCGGACCCCAAGGTGGTGGGAAGGCCAAATCAAGGGACAATTTTAGTTACTAATAATTTACACATAGTGGCATTGTTTTCCTTCTTCATTGGGAAGGCTTCCACCCATCCAGAATAGGTGTCCACGAACACCAGCAAATACCGGTAGCCATACCTTCCAGGTCTGATTTCCATAAAGTCCACCTCCCACAATTTTCTACCTCGAGCTCGTGGTTGGGGTTGCTCCTTTTCTTTCTGGGGTTGTTTCCCCGAGCCCAGTGCAATCAACGGTGGGTGACATCTGCCACCCAGTGTCCAAGCCTGGGTATGTAAAAGTACCCGAGGAGCAACTGAGACAGTTTAGAGGATCCCCAGTGCATACCTTCATGTAGTCCTTGAATCAGAACTCTCCCCAGAGCTTCTGGCATGAATCTTCTTCCTTCGGGATGGAGCAGCCACCTGGATGCTCCGAGTCTCTTTGGCAGGCCAGCTCTTGGCTTATCTTTAGATCATTATCCGAGTGTGCAGGTTGTGGCGGTAACACCGGGGACGCCATGGTAACGGCCACTACCTCAGGGGAATTGGTCCTTGCCGCTTCTTTCGCCACCTGGTCTGCCAGTGAGTTCCCAGTTATATCAGGGCGACTTCCTTTTTGGTGAGCCCAACAATGAATTGTAGCTACTCTTTTTGGGAGCCATAAAGCTTTCAGCAATTTTAAAATTTCCTCTTTGTTTTTTATCTCTTTACCTTCTGATGTCAGCAACCCTCTTTCTTGGTACAAGGCCCCACGAAAATGCGCAGTATCAAATGCGTATTTGCTGTCTGTAAAAATATTTATAGCCTTATCCTTGGCTAACTCCAAGGTTTTAGTTAAGATTATTAATTCTGCGTTTTATGCCAAAGCATGACTGCCCAGGGGTTGAACCCACATAACGGTTTCTGTGTCACCACTGCAGCTCTGGACACACATGAGTTCTCAAAGACATAGCTACTGCCATCCGTATATAATTCCAAGTCCACCGACGTAAGAGGAACGTCTTTTAGGTCAGGCCTATAACTGGAAAGAGAGTCTAACACATCAACACAATCATGCACTGGAGCTTGATCATCAATGTATGGCAATAGGGTGACTGGGTTCAAGACAGAGGCTTTTAAAAATTGTACCTGAAGTCGGTTGAGCAGCAGCACCTGATATTGTATAATCCTGGCGTTCGAGATCCACCGGTCTGGGGGACTGGTTAGGAGGGGCTCAACCATAGGTCTCCCACCACAGCAATATCCTGTCCCAGTGTAAGCTCCCTGGCTTCTACAACTAGGATGGCGGTGGCAGCCTCAGCTCGCATGCAGCTCGGCCATCCTGCAGCTACAGAGTCCAGTTTCTTTGAAAGATCGGCCACAGGTCTCTTCCATGGCCGCAAGTTCTGAGTTAGCACTCCTTTTGCTGTGCCTCTGGCCTCATCGATAGACAATTGGAAGGGCTTTTCTATGTCTGGAATGGGAAGAGAGGGTGCCCAGATGAGCGACTTTTTTAAGGATTCAAAGGCTTGCTGTTCTACTTCAGTCCATTTAAGTTCTTTTTCCTTTCCCCAGTACTTGCATAGAGGGGTTTGGTAATTTTTGCAAATCCCAAATTCCACAATGAACAGTACCCCACAGCTCCTAGAAACTCTCGCACCTGCCTCTTCGTCTCAGGTACTGGGGTTTTGAGGATCGCCTCAGTGCGGCTGGGGACAAGGTCCATTATCCCTCCTCCAGTTGGTAGCCTAGGTATACAGCTTTATGGACACACAGTTGAGCCTTTCTTGCAGATACCCTGTACCCCAATTGGCCAAGGACTATTAGCAGGTCCTCGGTAGCCCTTTGGCATTTCTCCAGGGTCTCAGAGGCCAGGGGGAGGTCATTAGCATACTGGAGCAAGGTGGTTTTGGGGTGTTTCTCCTTGTATTCCTGTAAGTATTTACTTAAAGCCTCATCCAAGAGTGTCGGAGAATTTTTAAAACTCTGGGGCAATCGAGTCCACATTAATTGCCCTGTTTGCCCAATCTTGGGTCTGTCCACTCAAAGGCGAAAATAGGCTGACTTATAGGGGACAAAGGTATGGAGAACAAAGTTTCCTTTAAGACCAAAACAGTATAACAAATTCAGTTTGACTGAATAGTGTACTCAGGAGGGTCTCGGGGTTTGGTACCGTGGGGTGGGCAGGAGGTTCTACCCTTGCATTTGGAAGTCCTCAGCTCCTGGCTTCTGCATGGGCAGCAGGGGAGCATTCCATGTGGACTTGCAGGGCATCAAAATGCCTGTCCTTTTGGGTCTGCATATGTGAACAGCAATACCCACCTCTGCTTTCCATGGAGTAGGGTATTGCTTGACTCTCACCGGTGTGGCTGAGCTCAGAAGTTGTACGACCCCAGGCACCTGATGTTCAGCAAGGTCTGGCAGGTTCTTCTCTGCCCAAACAAAAGGAATATCTTTTAGCCATTTATCAAGAAGTTCCTTTGAGGAGGTCTCTTCTGCTCCTTGATAAAACGCATATCCCTCTGACAATGGAGCGGTGAGCAAAACCTTTGCCATTTCAAGTTCCAGGGTTAAGGTGGTCTCAGCAGGCAAGAAAGTAATTGTGGGCCCCAGTTTCTGTAATAAGTCCCTACCAATTAGGGGATCGGGGCACTCTGGCATTACCGGGAAGGAGTGTGTAACTGTCCCTTGTGCTAAATCTGTTATTCTGGCCGTTGTCCATGGGTGTGCTTGGGTCTGCCCTGTGGTCCATGTGATTAAAATCTTTTCTCTTGACAATGCACCTCTAGTCTTTGTCAAAACCGATAAGGTGGCCCCTGTGTCCGCCGAGAAATTTACTGGCTGGCCCTTTACTTGGAGAGTTAGCCTGGGCTCCTGGGGCCAAGTGAAACAGAGCCCTGGCTCCCATTCAGCTTCTTCAAACATTATTGTCTTTTGCTTTGGTTTTTCTAGGCGAGGATGCAGCCCATCCTCTCTTCTGGTGGGTCGTCCGCCTTTCCTGGGATTTTCGGGGCACTGATGGTTCCAATGCCCTTCTTTTTTGCAGTAGGCACATTGATCCTTCCTAAGAGGTCGGCGGTGCCCACGGGTCGGCCTCTCTGTGAGTGGGCAATGATTTCCCTTTCCTGAGCCTCTGGGTTCTCCCGTGGCAATTACTAGTATTTTAGCCAGTTTCTTTGTCTCTGTCGTGGTGAGGTCATCTCTGTTGTTATACACCTGCTGAGCCACTTCTACCAATTCACTAAGATTTTTCCCTTCAAACCCTTCCAACTTCTGCAATTTCTTTCTAATATCTGGGACCGACTGAGTAACAAAGGCAATATTTATTGCCCTCCTGTTCTTGGGGGCCTCCAGATCTATAAGGGTGTAAAGCCTGTAGGCTTCCATCAGCCGCTCTAAAAAGGCAGCCGGAGATTCTCCTGTAAGAGCCTGTAAAGTCTCACTGACCTTAGATAAATTCATAGGTTTCCTGGCCGCTTGTGGAGGCCCTGCAACAGAAACTGGCTATACCTGGTCAAGGCCTCCCGGCCTTGTGAGGAGTTTGGATCCCACATCGGTCGCACAGTGGGAAAAGAGTTTCTCTCTAGTGGGGAGTGCCTGCTGGCTGCCTGTCATGTCCAATGACTGCCCTCTGGGCCTCTCTCTGGATGCGCTCCTGTTTCTCTGATGGGAACAGCACCTGGAGAAGTTGCTGGTAGTCGTCCCAGGTGGGCTGATGAGTGTGCAAAACAGTTTCTAACAAAGAAATCAGACCTTGTGCTTAGTCAGAAAAGGAGGGATTTTGTTGCTTCCAATTATACAAATCCCTGGAGGAAAAGGGCACATATAACAAAAAAGGGACTCGGGGGTCTTCCCCAGGTGTTGGGGCTGCTTGTCTTAAGGGGAGAATGGCTGCCATTGCGTGGTCCTTCTGGGGGTTTAATAAGACGTGCCAGCCCTAGTGTTGGGGGAACTCAAAAAGGGGTTGTTAGTATTTCCCTGTCTTCGGCCCCTGGGAACCTGTTAGGGTCGGAAGCCAGTTCTCCTTCCCCGGAGTCCTCCTGCAAAATGGGATAAAGCCAAAGCGCAGGGGAGGGGTGGGCTCCGCCACCACAGCTTTAGGGATTTGGACCGGTTTTTTTCCCTCCGGTCCCGCCATGTTTCCTGAAGTCTTGGAAACAAGAACCCTGTCTGTTGGGGGAGGAAGAAAATTTTTTTTATATGCTGGCTTATTGGTGGCAATGTCAATCCACACATCAATATAAGGGGTCTGATGGGATGTCCGGTTCCCCATAAACATAACTGTGAACTCAGAGTAATGGGGGAAGGGAAAACGAGCTTTGTGGGGGCCAGTCAGGGACTCTTCTGTCCAATCACCGTTACACAAATTGCTCAGTCTCCAGTCTTTAGGGTTAAAGCCAAATGCTCTCCATGAGCGCCTAGAGAATTCAGAGAAGTTAGCCAAAAGACATTCAAGTGGTGTCGAGGCTTCTGTCCCATTGTGGAACTCTCTGGAATCCCATCTACCTCTGAGGAACTTTTAAAAGGCTAAAATGAACACTTAAAGTGACAACACACACACACACACACACAAGCAAAAGCAGCGAGCAAACAATAAGAATGCCAAGACCCGTGACTAGCCACGGGGCCCTGCCCCTTTCAAGATACAAGAGTTCCACAGGGACATCTCTCGGGGACCTCGAGCAACTGTCATGTGCAGCGTCCAGCTGCCAATTCGCCCCCAAAGGTGCACCGTTCAAGTCACCCAGCAAAGACAGCTGCTCAAGTCAAATGAACTGGGGCGAAGGCGCATCTCTTGGAAAAGCCCTAGTTCTGGGCGAGCACTCCCATAAAGGAGGGCTCCTTTCTAACCAGGCTCAGACAGGGGCAGCAGGGTCTTGGAGGGACCTCCAAATGCTGTAGCCTACTGTCGTTCCCAGAAAGAAAACAACCCAGACCGTCGGCAAGTTCAAAAGAAAAAGTTTTATTTCCTGCGCAGGGACCGTCAGCCCTCTTGAGAGGAGACTGAGCGGTGTCCCGTTTACTTTTCCAAAGGTTTTATACTGTTGCACCGTGCTGGTTTGCAAGCAAGCCGAGTACAGAAGCGGGGTATTGCGGTTAGCCATTCTTAGTCAAACAGTAACTGCTCTTAGTTGCACAAGAATTGCTCTGACCGTTCTTCCAAGCCTTCTGAACACACATTTCCTTCGGTACACTCCGTCGCGCTTGTCAGACAGCCTGCCTCCCCACTATCAGCCTGTTCATTGACGGCTCACAATGGCTTCTGTCAGCTCAACATGGCTTCACTCTTGTCAAGGCTGTTTAAGCTTTTCCTGGAGCTGCGACAGCTGCAGCATTGCTGCCACCTGTGCCCCTTGGTCACCATCATGCTCCAATCTGGACATCATTTTCTTAGCAGACTCTTTAGTAATAAAGGAAAATGCAAAAAAAAAGGTTTTGAAAAATATTATGCAAGGGAAATTAATTTTGCTAGCTCCTTTCAACACCTATTAATATCATTTTCCCCTTGAAATTCCCCCACCCCCAACTTTTCATTGGGAATTGGGTGAAAGTTTACCTAGCAGATTATCAGTTTTACACTCAGCAATTCAGAGGCATTCTAATTCATCCAGTTCATTGCAATCCACAATGTAATACCACCCGCCGCACCCCTCCCCGTGTTTCTTGGCTTCATCATTCTTTCTTTCTCATCCTTTATGAACGTGGTTGTTGGTCCCACGTGGTCGACTATTGGAAGGTGTGTACACATCAATAGTGTTATTATTCCCATACACACCTGTGTATTGTTTGCTTTAAAACTGAGTTACAAGATGACTTCAGTTCTAGACCTGAAGGCTGACATAGCGTTGAGGGTTCCACTAGTCTCTCTCTCGCCCGCGAGCCTGGTATCCCTTATGATTTGGAGTTGTATTCCACTCACAGTGGGTTAGCATGGGAGCTGGCCATGCTTCTTATTACCAAGAGGGTGTGGGGACAACGAGAAACCTAGCTTTCTAGTCATGAGCCACCACGGTGCCAGGCAAAATCTTGATGAAATTCTGCTTGACAAAGTTCAAGATGGCCACATGACAGCAGGCCGACCATAATTCACATTCTGCTTGACAAAGTTCAAGATGGCCACATGACAGCAGGCCAACCATAATTCACCTTCTGCTTGACAAAGTTCAAGATGGCCACATGACAGCAGGCCGACCATAATTCACATTCTGCTTGACAAAGTTCAAGATGGTCACATGACAGCAGGCCGACCATAATTCACATTCTGCTTGACAAAGTTCAAGATGGCCACATGACAGCAGGCCGACCTTAATTCACCTTCTGGTTCCTCTCTTCACTATCATTTCCCCTGAGGTCCAAGGGTCTGGCAGCATCTGTGTCTTGATCCCGTGTGTCTTCGTTGTAGAGGGTCTGCATGTCATATCTGCCTAGTTTGTCATCTTGCCAGAATTCTCTCAAAGTATCAGTCAAGGAATTGTTAGTACTAGTGAAGACGCAAGGAGACAGAGGAGGATGCAAAAAAAAAAAAAGTGGGTGGAAAGGGAGGATATGGTATAGGGATAATTTAAATAGTTGGAACAGAAATCTGGAATTGCAATTTCTTATTTTGTTTAATTAATTTTGAAACATTTTTCTGTAGACAAGAAATTCTATTCGCATCATGACATCTAGAAGCTTAAATACTCCAGTTTTGTTTGTTTTTTTTAAAGCATCCCACTGTTTCTGTTTAATTCAGGACACTTTCTTTTCTGTGCATAAAATTCAATTTAGATAACTCAAAAGAACCAAATGTGGCCACCCATTTTCCAGACTGTCCTTAGTGAGAAAATGCCAAGCAGATAGATGCAGATAAGTGAGAAAGCCAGTGTGTGTCCACATATTGAATTTCCAGTGGGAATTTCACAGGCTTGAATTATTCTTCCATTCATTCTGCATACAGGTTAAATAAGTATGGTATCAGCTGAGCACATTTCTTCCTTTTTGGTTTTCTAGCTCCAGATCTCTGCACATTTTCTTATGACACTTTAGCTGATCTTCTTAAGCCACCCTTTGTAATTTCTTTTTTTTAAAAAAATATTTAATCATTTTATTGGGGGCTCGTACAAATCTTATCACAATCCATGCATCCATCCATTGTGTCAAGCACATTTGTACATCAGAGTCTTATGACATCACTTTGATATTTTCTTTCTTGTCTTTTTAGTGACCTTTTGCTGTCTTCATGTATGATATTTGTTATGTCATGCCATAGCTCATCAGATCTTCTGTCATTAGTGCTGAATGAATTAAATTCTTGAGATATTCTCCAAATTCAGATGGGATAGACTCAAGGTCATATTGGGACTTTAATGGATCTGTTTTAATACTCTTCTGCTTCTACCTGAACTTACATATGAGCAGGTAATGGCTTGTTCCAGTCACCCTCTGGCCTCAATTGGCTGATAATGAGTTTTCCACCATCCCTCCTCACAGACAGAATCCACTTGATTCCTGTGTAGTTCATTTCATCATTTGTGTGCATATTTGCCATTCGTATTGCTGAGAAAATATATTTTCAATGAATAAGTTGTTGGTTTTGCCAAATTCTATCATGCATTCTCCAGCTTTATTTCTATCAAGGTCCTATTTCCAACTACTGTACCATCTTCTCTATATCCAACTTTGACATTCTAATCACCAATAATTTTCAATGCATCTTGATTTCCTGTTTGATTGATTTCACTATGAAGAAGTTGGTAGATTTCTTCAATTTCTTCACTATTTTCAGTGGTTGGTGCATAAGTTTGAATAATAGTTGCATTGACTGGATTTCCTGGTATGAGTATAGATACTGTCCTTCCACACACACATTGTACTTCAGGATACATCTTGAATCATTTTTGAAGATTAATCTGATGCCATACCTCTTAAGTCGATCATCCCCAGCATAATAAACCATATGAATGTCTAATTCTAAATGGTATTCTCCATTGCATCACATGCATGTGAAAGTTGGACATTGAAGAAGGAAGCCCAGAGAAGAATCGATGCATTTGAATGGTGGAGTTGGAGGAGAATATTGAAAGTACCACGGACTGCTGAAAGGACAAAACAATCTGTCTTGGAGGAAGTAAAGCCAGAGTGCTCCTTGGAGGCAAGGAAGGCAAGACTTGGTCCGACATACTTTGGACATATTGTCAGGAGAGACCAGTCCCAGGAGAAGAGCACCATGTTGGGTGGTGGAAAAGAGGAAGGCCTTCAAAGAGACAGACTGACACGGCTGCATCAATGGGCTCAGGCATCGGAACCATTGTGAGGGTGGATTAGGATTGTGCACTGTTTTTTTCTTCTTTTTAAAAAATCATTTTATTGGGGGCTCATACAACTCATCACAATCCATCCATCCATCCATTGTGTCAAGCACATTTATACATTCGTTGTCATCATCATTCTCAAAACATTTGCTTTCTGCTTGAACCCTTGGTATCAGCTCCTCATTTTTACCCCCTTCCTCCCCACGCCCCCTCCCTCATGAACCCTTGATAATTTATAAATTATTATTATTTTGTCATACCTTACCTACTCCCCTCACCCACTGTTCTGTTGTCCATCCCCCAGGGAAGAGGTTATGTGTAGATCCTTGTAATTGGTTCCCTCTTTCCACCCCACCGTCCCTCCACCCTCCCCGTATCGCCACTCTCACCTCTTGTCCTGAAGGAGTCATCAGTCCTGGATTCCCTGTGTTTCCAGTTCCTATCTGTACCAGTGGACATCCTCTGGTCTAGCTGGATTTGTAAGGTAGAATTGGGATCATGATAGTGGGGATAGGGTTGGGGAGGAAGTATTTAAGACTAGAGGAAAGTTGTATTTTTCATCGTTGCTATGCTGCACTCTGACTGGCTCATCTCCTCCCTGCAGCCCTTCTGTAAGGGGATGTACAGTTGCCTACAGGGTCTTGGGTCCCCTGTGCGGTGTTTTAATCTGTTGCGCATAGGGTCGCTTTTGGTCAGAGCCAACTCAATCGCACCTAACAACAATAACAAATGACTAATACTAGTCCATATCATCTCACCATTGTTTAGGATATCAATCTTAAAGCATTCCATTTCATGTTGAACAACTTCCAGTATCCTAGATTCATACTTCAGATATTTCACATTCTGATTATTAATAAATATTTGCAGTTGTTTCATACCATTTTGAGTTGTACTCCATCAGAAGGACCCAACAGCTTTGCTCCATCAATGTCATTGTGGTCGACTCCTTTAGGACAGCAGCTCTTCCTAAGTTGTATTCTGAACGCCTTCTGACCAGAGGGGTGTGTTTTCCAGCATTGTATCTGACAATGTTCTATACTCTGCTCTTCACAAGGCTTTCAATGGCCAATCCCTTTGAAGTAGACATCCTATTCCTTCTCTGTAGTCTGTAAGCTGTGCTTACGTGTCCACTGTGAGTGGCCCTGCTGGCCTTTGAAATACTATTGGCATAGTTCTTGTGTGACAGCAATATGCCAGTCACCACAGTTCAACACTGAAAATGATGGACTGTTTCCATGAGCAAAGACGACATTGAGCAATGATTCTTACAAGACCAAAACAGACATAGTAAAACAAAACTGATGGAGACGAAACAAAGCCAGGATCTTTCCATTACTCGTAAGAGTTCAACCCAAAGAGGAAGAGTCTGGATGCAAGAGGACCTTACCCCGGTCATTCTCGGGTCCATGGGTGGGAATGAGCTCCAGTGGGCTCATATTGGCGCCAGAACTTCAGCTCCTTCTTCGCTCAGGGATCCTGAAGATAAGGCTAATTCAAACCCCTGCTCCTGATAACATGACATGGTAAAGAATAAACTGGAGCTTCTGTTAAAATTTAAAAGTTTCCTAAAGGTCCAAAACAATCCATGACCAGGAAGCAGCTTACAGGGATTCATCAAAGCACTGTAGTGAAAGGAATTTTCACAGAGCTTAAATTCAAAGAACCCAAGAAGTTACCAAAAAATGGATTCATTGACATTTATAAAATCGGACTTTAACAGACACACGAAAAGGGCAAGAGCCCTTAAACATTATTGTGCTGATTATGAAGCTTGAATAATTCAGCAGTCTTTCTATGAATACTTTGAGGACCAGCCTGAGTGAATGCCCTTCCTAGCGACAAGCTGTGAAAGGAATGGAGAAGGAGAAAGGAGCGTATCTGAAGTCTTCTTGACTTTTAAAAGTCAGCTCAGCATAAGCAGTGAACAGGAAATAATAATAATAGCAGCAATATTGGAGTCTGGCCTGCATCTGTGGCAGAGCCCCTCCTTATGCCAAGAACCTACTTATTGGGGGGTTCTTCGCAGCTGTCGTACAATGCAGAATGAAGTGTTATTCAGGCATCAATAAAAATAAAATTCTGACACAAGCAACTACGTGAGTGTGCATTCTAAAACTTGATGAGCCTAAAAGGACTTGATGTGACTGGAAAGCTTCCATTTGAAGTCCTCCTTGGACGTTTTCTTCTTGATGTAAGTGATGAGCGGTTCTTAACAGATATCCTCAGTCCAGCTCTGCCTATCTCAATTCAGTTTTGTAGTTAGAAATGCCTGATGGTAGATGGAGATCATTTGAGGTGTTTTGACGTAGCATTAACCGTGTGATTTTTAAAAATAATTAAACTATATCTTTTTTAAAATCCCTCATTAAAAGCTTTTCCTTTTTTTAAATGTAGACATAAGCTTTACACTTGGAAATCACTTGTTATGTTAAACTTGGTCTAAGAAGTTTCTAAACAGCTATATCTTATCACCTGATATGACTAATTCCCACAAAATTGGTGGTCAACCAAGAGCCGGCCACATGCAATTTTGCCAATTTTATCCTATCATCAAATACTCCAGATACATCTACCCCCTCTCCATGTGTGGTTTTTACTTTTTCTCCCGGTCCTTGAGTCGATGCGGACTCACAGCGACCTTTGAGGACTGCTCCTGTGTTTCAGAAACCGTAACTCTTTACCGGACTAGAAAGCCCGGTCTTGCTTCCCCGCTTCGCTTTACTCGGAGTTGGAAAAACCGAGTTAGGACGTAGATGGCACACGGTATCAGGCCTGGCTGGCATTGTGTGTTCCTCTGTTTTGCAAAATGCTCAAACTACTATTAAGAAAACTCTTGGGTTTTACTTTAAATAGAATTGCAGTCTTTTATTCCTGTGACAACATTGATCTGAAGCAGGAGCTAAAGGAGAGTTTCTAACAAACAGATCCCAGAATCTAAGCACATCAGGCTGTGGATCCAGTGGTGAAGCTTGGGCTTGCCTTTTCCCGAAGCTCTTTGGGAACTGCCGAAATGAGTAGCCCTTGGATCTTTGAAACTCTGCTTCGTTGCAGCTGTGGTTCAACGGAATGATATTACTGGTTTCTGTTCATTGTTACTTTCATTTTTACGTGGTTTGGATTTGATTTCTCCTTTCTCCCTGCCTTGGTTTCTGTGCTAACCCAGGCTTATATATTTTGGGGGGTGTCCATGCCCCCTAATTACAGGTAAAGACATGTCACAGGAGGGAGTTGTACAATAGGCATATACATCACAGGAAAGGGATGTACAACAGGCATAAGCGTGACAGGAAGGGGATGAGCTAGGGGTGTACATGTAATAGGAAGGGGAGGGCCTAGGGGTGCACATGTGACGAGATGGGCGGACCCTGGACTCAGTATGGCATCTAACCTGGGTCATCCTTGAGTGGCCTTGACCTCCCTGGGCTCTCCTTCAGGGAAACAGTCTACTACTATCCTTATCAGAAGGGGATGGGCCTTCTTAGAGTGGAACAGACTATACAGTCTGCAGTCGGCTTGCTCTAGATGGCTGATAACCCCTAGGGAGAATAACCTCTGACCTACTTTCATTGACCTCCAAGTGTATAATCACTTACCATGTGTAGCAAGCAGCTAGGTTTGGCATATATTTGGGGGAGACAATTTGGGAGAAATCCTTCTGTTTCCCACAAGAGGCCCCAATAAAAGTATTTAAAACAAAAAAAAAGAATAGAGGTGGCCCGTGGTTTTATATTTGTCAGGATCTGCCTGTGTGAACTCTAACCATGAGACCTAAGAACCCAGAGAGACCGTCACCTTTGGCATGTTCCTTTAGTCAAGCCAAGCTGTGTACTCATACGGCTTGCCACGAGAGGTGAAGTTTGTTCAGGCGCCTTCCTAGTG
This sequence comes from Tenrec ecaudatus, assembly GCF_050624435.1. Classification (NCBI taxonomy): domain Eukaryota; kingdom Metazoa; phylum Chordata; class Mammalia; order Afrosoricida; family Tenrecidae; genus Tenrec; species Tenrec ecaudatus. Next base: position 87,159,392 of record NC_134539.1, on the reverse strand, counting down.
GAATTCTTCTGAAGCACCAGGGCGTTGCTCAGTGTGTCTGTTTTATTTCTTCAAGACCATCCTGCGCACTGCTCCACTTTGCTCTTTGTATGTACCTTTGCATGTTTGAGTGAAAAGACAGTGCAATGGACTAGCTATTCTAAGTGATGGAAACGTTTTCAAAAATTACGTGGCTTTGAAATTAAATAAGTACTTGATGACAGTAGAGAGCAGGCATGGCATCGAGGAGGGCTGCAAAAAGTTTCCTGGGGGAAATTCCATTATCTTTTCATATTTTGCCATCAACTTCGTACTATTTCTAGACGCTGTTACAACATGATGTTCTTTAATTGTTTCAAGAATAAAACATGTGTCCTGAGTCTATCCATGATTCGCGGGGACATGAGAGAACTTTAGAACGTTTGTGCAGAAAATGGAATCAAAAGATAATAGAATTTTCCCACCAGCTTTCTGAAGCTCTGCCTTCCCCATGTATGATTCAAATTCATCTTGAATAGGAGAAAATGTGCAGATCAAGACCTGGATGGAGCTTTCCCCACGCAACTTTATTGATGGTCTAACAACACAACCTAAGAGAAAAGCAGTAACAATTAGTACAGTGTTGTTACATCTGAGTACTTTAGAAATCCACTAATGAAAAAAAAAAAAAACAACCACTGGACTGCCAGTTTTAACCTAAAATAATGTTATTTAGGTATGGGAAACAACCTTTTATGCTGTAAGCACTTAGACAATTCTAAAAAGCCATTTATAAATTAAGTACCAAGAAAGAGAACATTTCAATTTCTCTCAGAAACTTCATATTGACAGGTCAGGATTATTCATAATAAATTGCCTCTTGCGGTGGGAATATGGTGTGCCCGCGACAGTGCAGGTGGTTGGTGAGTTTGGCATTTCTTGAGTGCCATGAGCTTTTGGAAGGGACTCAGTTCTTCCACAAATCATTTCGATGGAAACTCTTGAAAGCTCATCATTGGATGGAGCACACTAATAGCATGTGGATTTCATTTGGTGTCAATACATCCTAGACCTGTGGCCAGCCCCTTTCTTCTCTCATTCAGCTTTGAAGTTCAAATAGAAGTACTTGACAACGATGATGATGAGATTATAAACACATAGGCAAACACACACACAAATAATTTAAGATTTCAGGGTTAGGGGAGTAATTATTTTTATTGTTGTATTTAGGAATTTTGTCGTTTGTTTAATACTTAGTTTTAGTCACTTAGTAACCTGGCAAATTAGGAAGTTTATGTAACTCCTAATTATTTTACAAAGAATTTTTTACATTGCACAACATATTTATTTTAATGAACAATTTTATTAGGTAAACATATTTGTCATTTTACTACTGTTTTTATTTTATCCTTTGAAAGTAACATTTCACTGAGTTTTTGGTGGAAGTTTATACAACTGAGTTTCCTGTTGACAGTTTCCACAGAAGTTGTTCAGTGACAAAGAATTATTATGGATTGGGTAAGTTTGGTGACTTTACGTGTTTTCTGTTTTACCTTGGGTCTGAATCCGTATATTGTTTTAAAGATCCCTAACCAATACTTGGTTCGCTTTTTCCTTCATGACACAGTCTTTTTAAAGATAAAACTGATGGCTTTTAAACAATAGATTTTCAGCAACTGCATAGAGAACATTAAAGTGCACTAAAAAGAAACAGATCACCTCTCTCGAGGGCCACGCAGGCTGTAACTAGGCACAGAGCACCCGCAGCTGTTCTTTGTTGGTGTTATGTGCCAGCAGTTGGTTCTGACTCATCGTGAGATTATGAGCAACAGAGTGCAACACTGCCTGGTCCTGCCCATCTCACAATTGCTCTTATGTTGAGCCCATTGTCGCACCAATGGTCTCAGTCCATCTTGCGGAGGGCCTTCCTCTGTTTCCCTGCCCCTCTACTTTACCGAGCACGATGTCCTTCTCCAGGGACTGGTCTCCCCTGACAGCATGTCCAAAGTATGTGCGATGAAGTCTTACTGTACTTTTTCCAAGACAGATTTGTCTAGTCTTTGGCAGTCTGTGGCACTTTCGGTATTCTTCGCCAGCACCTTCAGTCAAACGCATCAATTCCCCTTTAGTCTTCCTAGTTCAATGTCCAACTTTCACACGCGTATGAGGAGATGGAAAATATGGTTTGGGTCAGGTGCACCTTAGTCCTCAAAGGAACCTCCTTGTTTTTCAGCACTTAGAGAAGTCTTGTACAGTGGTTGATCTCTTCACTACTGCTTCCATGAGCATCGATTGTGGATCCAAGCAAGGTAAAATCTTCCACAACTTCAATCTTTTCTGTTTATCATGATGTTACCTATTGGTCCAGATGTAAGGATTTTTGTTTTCTTCACATAGACTTGTAATACACACTGAGGGCTGCAATCTTTGATCTTCACCAGGAAGTGCTTCAAATCCTTCTCGCTTTCAGCAAGCAAAGTTGTGTCATCTGCATATTGCAGATTATTGTGTCATTTGCATATTGCAGATTATTAGTAAGCCTTCCTCTAATTTTTGTGAAGTTTTACTGATACTTAATCCATATATATGCAATTCAGTAATTCAATCATATCGAGAAGAGTTATAAAATCCATTTTAGAACATTTTCTTCTTTCTTGTCCTCATTGTTATTAACTCCCCATCTTTCCCCTTTCCGCCAATTCTGATTTCGCAGTCTTCTTCGTGTAATCCTGCTACTTTATTTGTTCAGCGTACAGATAGAGTAAGTCTGGTGAGAGAATGAAACCCTTGACACATACCTTTCCCGATTTTAAACCATGCATCTTCCCTTGTTCAGCCTGCACAACGCTCTCTTGATCCATGTACACGTTTCGTAGGAGCATGATGAAGTGTTCTGGAATTCCCATTCTTCTTGAGGTTGTCCACTTTATTGTGATTCACACAGTCAACTGCCTTGGCATTGTCAATAAAACACGAGCAAACATTTTTCTGGTACTTTCTGCTCTGAGCCAAGATCCATCTGACATCAGCAATGATACCCCTTATTCCATGTCCTCTTCTGAATCCAGCCTGAACCTCTGGCAGCTCCCTGTCAATTTACTGCTGCAATCGTTGTTGATGATCTTCAGCAAAAGTTTGCTTGCATATGATACCAATAATGTCATTGTTTTATAATTTGAGTATTCTGATGGGTCAACTATCTTTAGAATGGGTACAAATGTGGAGCTCTTCCAGTCAGTTGACAGAGTAGCTGTCTTCCAAATTTCCTGGAACAGACTAATGAATGCTTCAGACTGATAGGAAGGGCTATAATCTTTCAAATGTGAATACCATTGGACTAAGCAGAGATTTTTCAAATTTTCATGAAAAGCTAATAAAATTTTCAAACTGTTGCTAATCCAAAGTTACATGGAACTAAAATAAACCATGTGAGATTAAGCAAAAAGAAGGATTACTGTAAGTTTTACATAAAATATTGTTAATAATTTTGTTATAATTTAGCCCTATATATATATATCCATTAAGTTGATTCCAACTCAAAGCAACCTTACATAGGTTTCTTTTCTTTTCTTTTTTTCTATACAGATCTGAGACTGTAAACCTTTCCTGGAATAGATAGCCTCAAATTTCTCTGACAGAGCAACTGGTGAGTTTGAACTTACAGCTTTGGTAGTTAGTCCTTCAAAGGGCTCCTTTGACATACATAGTTCCTTAAAGTCAAACTGCCATCAACATCCTGACTACTACACAAAGGAGTAGCTATGCCAATATTAAAACTAATCATTAATGTTAAATCTTAACAATCCTGTTCCTTCCTTAACCAATATTATCATTTATTTTTGAATACTTTTTATAGTTTCTCTTTTTACAAAATTGAATATCTATTACATTTAGCTCCCTTTTAAAATAATACTTTGACAGGATAAAGAAGTGTTTTAAAAGCTCCAAGGCTAAACTCACTGTTATCGGGTTGATTCTGACTCATAGTAACCCTCTAGGTGGCATAGTGGGTTTATGCATTGGGCTGATAAACTCAAGGTCAGCAGTGTTCAAAATCAAGAATTACTTCTCTGGAGAAAGATGAGTTTTTTTTGTTAAATCATTGTATTGGGGGCTTGTACAACTCTTATCACAATCCATACATACATACATACATTGTGTAAAGCACATCTGTACATTTGTTGCCATCATCATTCTCAAAACATTTGCTTTCTACTTGAGCCCTTGGTATCAGCTCCTCGTTTTTCCCCTCTCTCCCTGCTCCCCGCTTCCTCATGAACCCTTGATAATTTATAAATTATTATTATTTTGTCATATCTTACACTGGCTGATGCCTCCCTTCATCTACTTTCTTGTCCATCTCCCAGGGAGGAGGTTATATGTAGATCCTTGTAATCTGTTCCCTCTTTCTACCCCACCTTCCCTCCACCCTCCTGGTATCCCCACTCTCACCACTGGTCCTAAAGGGATCATCTGTCCTGGATTCCCTGTGTTTTCAGTTCCTATCTGTGCCAGTGTACATTCTCTGGTCTAGCCAGATTTGTAAGGTAGAATTAGGATCATGATAGTGGGCGTGGGGAGGAAGCATTAAAGAAGTAGAGGAGAGTTGTATATTTCATTGGTGCTATACTGCACCCTTACTGGCTGGTCTCCTCCCTGCCACCCTTCTGTAAAGGGATGTCCAGTTGCCTACAGATGGGCTTTGGGTCTCCACTCCACACTCCCCCTCACTCACACTGATATGCTTTTTTGTTGTTGTTGTTCTTTGATGCCTGATACCTGATCCCTTCAACACTTCATTATCACACAGGCTGGCGTGCTTCTTCCATGTGGGCTTTGTTGTTTCTGAGCCAATGGCCACTTGTTTACCTTCAAACCTTTAAGACCCCAGATGCTATATCTTTTGATAGCCAGGCACCATCAGCTTTCTTCACCATATTTGCTTATGCACACATTTGTCTTCAGCAATTGTGTAGGAAAGGTGAGCACCATAGAATGCCAGGGTAATAGAACAAAATGTTCTTGCATTGAGGGAGTACTTGAGTGGAGGCCCAATGTCCACCTGCTACCTTAATACTAACCTATAAAGCACATAGAGCTACTTCCTCCTCATCATATGTAAATATATTTACATATGTCTATGCCTGTATTTAGATGCCCTGTGCCTCCTAGTGCTTTTCTCTATTTCCTTTACTTTCCTCTTGTCCCACTATCATGCTCAGCCTTCATTTGGGTTTCAGTAATTCCTCTCGGTTACATTGCCCTTGATCAATCCCTACCAGGCCTCTTACACCCTTCTTGCCACTGAATTTGGATCACTTGTTGTTCCCTTGTTCCTGGGTTGGTTATCACCACTTCCTTCCCCCTACCTCCCAGTCTCCCATGTCCACCAGGAACCATCAGTCCTGTTAGTTTCTCCTCCAGTTTGTTCATCCAGTGGAAAGATAAGGTTTTCTAAGTCTTGTTAAAAGGTTTAGTCTTAGGCTTCTGGGAAGATCACCACATGAAGAGCTCGCCGTATGATTGCCAGATTTACAGTGAGGAGGCCAAATTGGGGAACTGGGATGTGAAACCGGGTTTCACAAAACTGCAGAGATCCTTTGCCAGCTTTCCCATGGAGAGCTTACTGTGCTCATCACACAAGTCCTTTTCTCACGGCACCTGCCCACGACCTGCCTCCCTTGTCAGTGGGCAGCAGCTCCCAGCCTCCTCCCCTGCCCCTCACTAGCCCTGGTTTGGCAGCTGGTCAGTATGGGGAGGTGGCCCAGGAAAGTCTATTCCTTGGGCATTTCATGCACCACAAGAGCCCATTTCCCCCCTATAACCACACATGAGGAGTGGATAGTTCTGAGTTGCTCCGGAATCCACTGTTATAGGCACAATAACGGAAGGACTGCATGCTCCATACTTAATATACAGGCCAATAGGGACTCTGGCAGGCTCAATATACCCCCCACTCACTGGAACTGCATAGTGTCTGGAACCTGTTCCTTCCACCTCAGTAACACATATTCTCCTTAAACCCACCAAGTAAAACTGCATCTCCCATAACCCTCTTCTCTAACGCATTAAAAATTACTACCCTTAACAGGAAGGCTTCGTATGATTAATACCACCATTTAAACCTAATCCTGCCCAAAGCCCATTTGTTGGCCACTGGAGATCCCCTTGCAGAGGGGTCTCGGGGAGGAGATGAGTCAGTCAGGGTGCGATGTAGCATCAATGAAGAATACAGCTTTCCTCCAGTTCCTAAATGTTTCCTCCCCCTCAACTATCATGATCCGAATTCTACCTTGCAAGTCTGGATAGGGCAGAGGTTGTACACTGGTGCATGTGGGAGCCGGAGGCACAGGGAATCCAGGGCAGAGGATCCCTTCAGGACCAGGGGTGTGAGGGGCGATACTGGGAGGGTAGAGGGTAAACGGGTTGGAAAGAGGGAACCGATTACAAGGATCTACATGTGGCCTCCTCCCTGGGGGACGGGCAACAGAAAAGTGGGTGAAGGGAGACATCGGACAGGGCAAGATATGACAAAATAACAATTTGTAAATTATCAAGGGCTCATGAAGGAGGGGGGAGCGGGGAGGGAGGGGGAAAAAGAGGACCTGATACAAAGGGCTTAAGTGGAGAGCAAATGTTTTGAGAATGATGAGGGCAAAGAATGTACAAATGTGTTTTACACAATTGATGTATATATGGATTGTGATAAGAGTTGTATGAGCCCCTAATAAAATGTTTTTTTTAAAGATATAAAAATAAATTACAAGAGCTAAAAAAAACACACAACAAAAACCTACTCCTGAGCATCTATACCCTAATCCCCCTACTCATCCAACTAACACTCCCTCCTCATCTTGACACCATACATTCTCCAGCACCTATCTGATCCTCCCCTAACTTAAAGAGCCAGCCCCCCCCCTACACACCCCAGAAATTATGTACCACCTTCAGCTCAATCAAGAAGTGACACAAGTAACAGCCAACACCAGCAGCTACTGTAAAATATCTAGAGAAACAAAAGTCAGTTATCAAAGATGATCCAAACCTAAGCAGCCCTTGAACTGCCAGAATAAGAATGCATAAGAATGCTGTTTAGGGTCATACAAGAAATTAGGGGATTGATCCTGAAAACTGATGAAAAAATAGAGATACTGGAATGAAAAAAATAGAGATACTAGAATCCTCACACCAAAGTGAAATCCAGGAGTTAAGATATGATATAACCAAAAAGAAAAAGTGAATGATCTTACCAATTGAATTGAAGGAGTAGAACACTGAATCAGCAATCTTGAAGATAACCAAGCAGAATTCAGCAAACAGGAGAGGCTATCAAACAAAAAAGCAAAAGAATATGAAGAAAACCTGAGGATGACGTGGGATTCCAGGAAGTGAAATACTATTTAAATTATTGGACATCCCCGAAAAAGGGGGAAAAAAGAGTTGTAGTCTTGGAAGTCCTCGGGGGCAGCTCCACTCTGTCTCCCAGGGTCCCTGTGGGTCAGAATCAGCACATTCCTGCTTTGCTCACTGTGTGCTTACTGGAATGTGAAAGGTGTATACTTTTCCCTGATGAGCATGTGTTTCTCTGTTTCAAATGTGACAAAATCTGGACAAATGCAATATCCCTTCTGTCCTCTTTGTCACCAGGTGGTCATTGTGACTTGTCTTGATAAAGAAAATTTAAAGTTAGGAAACAAAAAGAGAAACTGTTAAGTTGGGTTTCTTGGATAATAATGGGGTGGGTCCTGAAATTAAACTCTATTTTCTGTTTAAAAAAATGGACAGAGAGTCCAATCATGGTGAAAATGTACCAAGCTAATGGCAATAAATGAAACAAAACAAAAATAAGGGTGGCAGCACTAATCTCTGGCAAAATAGATCTTAAGGCTCATGACATAATGAGAGATAAGACTGGGAATATCATAGTGCTCAAAGGATCAATAGACCAAGAACCCATAAACATAGTAAACATATATGTGCCCAATGTAAGAGCCTTGAAATTCATCAACCAAATCCTCAAAGGGATGAAAAGAGAAATCACCAGACCAACAATCATAGTACATGATTTCAATAGACTGCTCCCCAAAAAAATACAGATCAACAGATAAACAACTCAATAAAGAAACTGAAGAGCTGAACAACACAATGGAATAACTTGACTTACTAAACATATTTAGTAAGTCTTGAACCAACAGCAAACAAAAGCACATTCTTTTCCAATGCACGTGGCTTATATTTGAAAATAGACACATGCTGGGACACAAGGCAAGCTTGAGAAAATTCAAACAAATAGAGGTCATTCAAACCACCTTCTGTAACCACAGCTCCATAAATCTCGAGAAAAAAATAGGAAGAACAACAAAAAACAAACAAAGAGAAACACATGGAGACGCAATAACACATTTCTCAGAGAAGAATGAGCAACAGCCCAAGTTAGAGAGGAAACTAGAAAGTTCCTAGAAACCAATGAGAATGACAGTACAACATAGCAACCCTATGGATGCAGCAAAGGCAGTTATCAGAGGCCACTTCATTGCAGTAAATGTACACATGGAATTATGGTCAGCACCTTAACACCGCACCTCTAGCAGTTAGAACAAAGAGCATGATCCTTCCAACAGCAAAAGAAAAGCAATGATAGAAACCAGCGTGGAGATAAGTGAACTGGAAAACAAAAGAAAAACGGGGGGGGGGGGGGGATCAACAAAGCAAAAAGTTGGTTCTTTGAAAGGATCAACAAAATTGACAAACTGCTAGCAAACTTAACAAAGGAAAAGGAGCAGATATGAACATCTAGACTCGTGGATGAAACAGGGGAAGTCACAGTGACCCTAATGAAATAAAAACATTAATCATAGAGTACTACAAAAGACAGTACAAATTCAGTAATTTGGAGGACATGGACAATCACTCTCTTCCTGAATTAACACACACGACCATTAAGAACTTGAACAGACCCACAGCAAAAGAAGAAATAGATAAGGTCATCAAGAAACTCCCAACTATAAAAATCCCTGGTCAGATAGATTCACAGGAGAATTCTACCAAGCATTCAGAGAAGAACTGGCACCAATCCTACACAAATTCTCCCAGAACACAGAAAGGAACAGCAACTGCCAAACTCATTCTGTGAAGCCAACGTCACCCTGAAGCCAAAAATCAGGCAAAGACCCCCACAAGGATAGAGAATTACTGACTGATATGTCATGAACCCAGAAACAAAAATCCTCAGCAAAATCTTGGCCAATAGAATCCAAAAAAATATTAAAAAATAATACAACATGACCAAGTGTGATTCATACTAGGGATGCAGGGATGGTCCAGCATTCAAAAAATAATTTACATAATCCACCACATCAACAAGTAAGAGGACATCAACTGATGTAGAAAAAGCATTTGATAACATCCAACAGCCACCATTCCTAAGACAGACTCTCAAGGAGATAGGATTATTAGGGGAAATCCTCAATACAAAAAAAAAGCCATATATGAAAAACTAAAAGCCAATATCACACTCAATGGAGTAAAGCTAGAAATATTTCCACTGAATAAGGGAACCCAACAAGAATGACCCTTGTCCCCATTTCTATTCAACATTGTACTGGAAGTCCTAGATGATGCCATAAGGCGGTGGCAAGACATCAAGGGTGTATGATTGGGTAAAGAAGTGAAACTTTCAGACAAGATGTTTTTATATATGGAGAATCCTAAGGGGTCCACCATAGGATTGCTGGAAACAACAGAGAAGTTCAGTAGAGTAGCAGGATACAAGAGTAATAAGCAGAAATCAATTGGATTCTTACATACCAGTGATGAGAATACAGAAAAAGATATCAAGGAAGCAGTACCATTCACAATAGCCACACAAAAGCTGAAATACCTAGGAATAACCCTAACAACAACAACAAGATCTGTATGAAGAAAACTATAGAACATGACTACAAGAAACCAAAAGGAATCAACACAAAGCATCTTCCATATTTGTGGATTGGAAGGCTCAATATTGTGAAAATGTCAGTGTAAAGCAATCTGCATCCTGACTGGCTCGTCTCCCTGCGACCCTGCTGTAGCATTCTTTACATTATTCCTTGTAATCAGTATTTAGTATTTTAAAAACAGTTATTTAGGATAGATTGTATTTATATCTTGTCTACCAATATAAATGGGCATGAAGCTCAATATTACTGCTATTTGTATAGTGCCTATTATACCTTAATTGCATGAGAAAATAATGCTTTTGTTAGATCTTGCACAATAGCCAAATCAAGCAATTTAACTAGCGGCTGGATCTGTCATTCTTCCCCTCTCTCTGTACTTTATTCTTCAGATCCATCTGTTATTTTGATATCTAATTATAGCCGTGTACCCAAAGTCACCATCATCCTCAACTTGACTTTTAAATAAACTGTATGTGCCAAATTACAGTCTTCCCTTGAACTAGAGACTTTACCTCAAGTGCCTTATTTCATTCATCAGTTAGTTTCACTGAGGTAGATTACTTCAATTTAAATTCTCTCCCCATTCCTAGAGCTGCCAAATGTCTGAGAATTGTTGTAAAGATTAGAATGGACATCCTATCCTAACTATAAAACCTGATAGGTGCTATACAGTGGTGTCATATGCATCCTCCAAAGCAACTTGACTATAAATATAATTATAAATCTTTACCCTTTTATTAAAAAAATATGGGACATAATGAGGTTTTGATGATTCGATTAGTAATAACTCTCTAACAGAAAACGTTCTTGGACAAATTAGCCAAACCATCTTCTCCCTAAATATCTATAATGGGAATAAAGTCATTAGCGCTCTAAGGTGAGATATGATTTTATATGGAGGATCAGATTACTCCAGTAAATAAAACCATAGCTCAAATGATGAACTCTATGCTTGGCCCATCATGTTTACATCAATGATACATGATAGGTTGAAGTACTATAGAACCATTAGGAGTACTTTTTAATATCCAGGCTCTCAAGGAAACTCAAGACTGCTGCAGAAGTGTGAAAATTTAAAACCAAAATAAAAGAGCCACTCAAAACACCTGGGGGTGTTATACCCCCATGTGTCAGACAGTGTTCTCTAGAGAGACAAAACCAGATTGCTAGTAATATTATATATATATTTATAAAGATAGATATATAACACAAGAAATGAACCATTAAATTATATACAGATAGATAGATAATACAAGAAATGAACAGTTAAATTATAAAGCAGTGAGATACTAGCAGTCCTTTAAGTTGTGAGGGCTGCCAGTTCCTCTTCTGTAGAGAGAGCTGGCTTATATATACCCAGGCAGCAAACAGCAAGGCAGGTCACCAACTGTCACCAACTGTCGGTCCCCAGCTCCAGAGATGAATATTTCAATCGTGTGGGCTTAAAGGGACCTTAATTTACAGTGACACAGTCCACAGGCTAGGTGTCCCACAGGTAGTGTACCCTTTAAATTGAGGCACAGAACAAGCAAGGCAGCCGCACGCTGGTCCAATGATTAAAGAATGAGAGACAAGCAAGGCGAGGCTCACTGAGCCATTTATCTCTCCTCCCTTCAATTAATCCTACTTGTGTTTATCGGCCAGGCTGGCACAATAAACTATCACACCCCATAAAAGATGCAATTTGGTTAGGTTAATGAAACACCTCCCAAATCTGTGGTTTTATGGATCGCCAGCTTAGACAGAGCTGTTCATAACATGTCTCTAGAAACAGGATAAGATGATAACCTAAGCAGTTCCACAGAGGAATACCCATTCCAGGACTGTAGCAGATAATACAATTGCTTTGGATTTTCCTCTTAGCACAAGAAAGAGCCTGTGCTGTAACCGATACCTCTGAGGAAGCAGAGCAGAACATTGAAAAGGTGCACCAACAAATTCCTTGTTACACATCAAAAACTCGGTGATAATGAAATGTTGCTTCAACTTGACTATTCCAGGGTCAGGATGTTCAGTGGTTTGGCTGCTAGGAACCCCCCAGATGTTGTGTATGTGATACAATGTAATCAACTCCGTAATGGGAGCTGCTGTGAGCAGCCAATCCGTTGTTAGAAAATTCATGTGGACTTTAACTCCTTTACTCAGGTCACAGCCCCAGTGCAATGGAAACGGAGTATCCCAGAGGCTGTCAAACTCAACTCATCCTCACCACCATCAAGTTGATGTCGACTCAGCGTGACCCTTTGGGACAGAGTAGAACTACCCCTTTGAGTTTCCAAGACTGAAACTGTTTACGAGAGATAGAAAGTCCAGTCTTTCTCCCAAGGAGTAGCTTGTGGTTTGGAACGGCCAGCCTTGCAGATTGCAGCCCAACAGGTAACTGCTGTGTCACCAGGGGGCCTTCCTAGAGGGTTTGGGGGTGGGGTGGGCCAGAGATGTCTGATTCCTGTACGAATAGATGTTGTGGAGAGCTTGTTTGCTTCTTATGAGCCTGGATCCTGCATCTGGCTCACTGACCTCCATTTCTTTGGACTTCAGCCAATGGATTGCCATATTGCCTGCTGATGCTGGGAGCCATCAGCAGCGTATCATCTGACCTGCCATCTGACCTGCTGAACTTGGCTTCATTGGACACTGTGGCCACAGTCTGACTTGATAACTTTTGACTCATCTTCCTCTGCATCCATCAGCTTGTGGTCTTCCTGCTTCATCTTTCTGCTTTGTTTTCCTGATTCCTTGTTCATCAGCCTTCTCAGCCCCATGAGTCAAGTGAAGCCTCCACCTTAACAGCTGACCCACAGAATTGAACTGGACTTAGCCACAGTTGCAAGTGTGTGAGCCATTTTCTTTTTTTTTTTTAACATTTCATTAGGGACTCATATAACTATTATCACAATCCATACATGCATCAATTGTGTAAAGCACATCTGTACATTCTTTGCCTTCATCATTTTCAAAGCATGTGCTCTCCACTTAAGCCCTTTGTATCAGGTCCTCTTTTTTTCCCCCTCCCTCCCCGCTCCCCCCTCCCTCATGAGCCCTTGATAATTTATAGATTATTATTTTGTCATATCTTGTCCTGTCCGACGTCTCCCTTCACCCCCTTTTCTGTTATCCATCCCCCAGGGAGGCGGTCACACGTAGGTCCTTGTAATCGGTTCCCTCTTTCCAACCCATTCACCCTCTACCCTCCCAGTATTGCCACTCACACCCCTGGTCCTGAAGGTATCTTCTGCCCTGGATTCCATGTGCCTCCAGCTCCTATCTGCACCAGTGTACATCCTCTGCTCTATCCAGACTTGCAAGGTAGAATTCGGATCATGGTAGTTGGGGTGGGGTAGGGGGAGGAAGCATTTAGGAACTGGAGGAAAGCTGTATTCTTCATCGGTGCTACATCACACCCTGACTGACTCATCTCCTCCCCTAGACCCCTCTGCAAGGGGATCTCCAGTGTCCCGACAAATGGGCTTTGGGTCTCTACTCTGCACTTCCCCCTTCATTCACTATGGTAAGATTTTTTTTTCTGATGATGCCTTATACCTGATCCTTTCAACACCTCGTGTTCGCACAGGCTGGTGTGCTTCTTCCATGTGGGCTTTGTTGCTTCTGAGCTAGATGGCCGCTTATTTGCCTTCAAGCCTTTAAGACCGCAGACACTATATCTTTTTGATAGCCAGGCATCATCAGCTTTCTTCACCACGTTTGCTTATGCGCACGTCTGTCTTCGGTGATCATGTCAGGAAGGTGGATATCATGAAATAGTCGTTTAGCTGAGCAAAGTGCTCTTGTATAAGGGAATGCGCATGAGGAGGTCCCATGTCCACCTGGTACCCTACTACTGAACCTATTAAATATATGCACATAAGTCTGTTTCCCCCATAAACATACATATATTTACATATGTACATGTCTGTATTTAGACCTGTGTGCATGCCCTTTGCCTCCTACTCCTTTCCTCTATTTCCTTACACTTTCCTCCTGTCCCACTACCATATTCAGTCTTCTTCCTGGTTTCAGTAATTCCGCTCAGTTACCTTGCCCTTGGACACTCCCTACCAGTCCTCCCATCCCCTCTCTGCCACTGGTTTTGAACCACTCATTGTTCCCTTGTCCCTGGGTTGGCCAACACCTCCTCCCTTCCCCTACATCCCACACTCCTTATTTTCTTCTCATATTGTTTGTCCAGCCTATCTTATCTAGGTGGACCTTACTCTAGCAAATTTTTATGCAGTTTTTGTGGTAAAATTGTGTACCTTGGCTGATATTTGGGTCGGCTTATACTGGAATATGTATACTCTTTTTGCTTCTCTAGAGAGCCTAGCCTAATAAATGTGCCACCAAGAGTGATTCTAGAGAAGCAAAAACATAAGGGCAAGTTTTTAAAATTGGTTTTCAAGTCTGATTAGTTCTTGAGGCACTGATAACTTAGAAACCATTAGTACAGATAACTTTGCCACTATTAGTAAAGAAACCCACTTCCACCGAGTTGATGCCAACTCATAGCAACCCTCTAGGACAGGGTAGAACTGCCCCTGTGAGTTTCTGAGACGGTAACCATTGATGGGACTAGGAAAGCCCTGTCTTTCTCTGGGGGAGGGGCTGGCGGTTTCAAACGGTTGACTTTTCAGATCGCAGCCTAACGTGTAACCACGGTGCCACCTGGGCTCCTACAGCTCTTAAGAGGGTTCTGCTAATCCATGGTGTAAGGTAGCAATTTCAATATGCAAAATATTACCACCAACAGATGAAGTGTTGGTGAGAAGTGAGCCTGTGGGTGACCTTGTACTTGATATATTTTCAGTAATTTTGTCAGGATGAGAAATATAGGGACGCTGGTTGGTAGGTACTACTTACAACAGACAAAATGGCAAAGCAGAGAGGAGTTCAGGGCTTCAGAGCCACACGACGCATAAAAGACCTCAAGTTTCCATGTGTGCTATGAAAGAAAACCTTATTTTTTCTAGTAACAGAGCTGATATTACCAAAAACCAAAACTGGGGTCATCAAAAGAAGGGCTGACTTACAACACCAACTGAAATTCCCAAACTCAAATGGTGTCCGATGTTAAAGTGAAGACATTTATTGGAAAGAAATGGGCCCCTGAAACTTGGTCTGGGGACGTTGGGCTCCTAAATTACATTAAATCACTTCAGCTAATAGTACCATCCCTCTCATTTGAAGAGAATATTCCACCTTTGTCCATTAATCCATTTTCAGTAAAAACATTATCCCTTCCAAGTACCTTTTGTGATAATTAGGTTTTTGGTGCCAACATGGCACCTGTAAGAAATATGAGTGGAGTCTAGACTGTCAGTCAGGTCACAACCTGATGGTACTCCCTGGTGGGCAGTCTTCTCATAAGGAGGATTCTGGGATACTTCTCTCTCTCACTCCCTTCACCTTCCTGCTGTTGAGTCATTCACAGAGCTGCCGGAGCCATGCTAGAGGCCTGCCAGGGCCCATTGGCATTGGATTCACAAGACTGCACCCACTGCCTGTCATCTTCCTGCACTCGGCGTCATTGCGTGTGGCTGCATGAGTCTCAAGGGGGATTTATGGACTAGTATCAGACTTACAGACTTGATCTGGGCTGGGCTGGGCTGTTTTCTTGATAGACAATTAATTCTTAATATAAAGTTCTGTCCTATACATATATGACTGTCACTGATTTTTTCTCTCTCTAGTCTACCCAGCCTTTGAAGAAATTAACCCAATTGTGCATGCTGGTATGTTAACTGGGCTGTGGCAGATGCCTTAAAAGATACTGCTAAGTTTTTGTTGTAAACACCCTTATTTCACCCATTATTTCTTTTAGCACTATAATTAGACTTAAGTCCCATCTGGACCCAAAAGGTGAAATACAAATGATAACCCAGGAAGATCTTCTTTATACTGCTAAAGAACTACTAAATTGTGTAATGTGTACAGACCTGGAGAATCTATGTGGGAATGGTTATTAATCGTGTGGGACAATGGTGCAAGGGACATATGGTTGGATCAATCTGAGTTTGCTGATACGGGCCCACAATTCTCATTCAATGTTTTAGCTCGAAAGGTCAGGGGAAGATTTAATAGTTTATTTGTCTGATTCACTGAAGTATGGTTTGCTCAACGACTCACAATCCGTTGAAGTGCTAGATCTACCTTGGTATGCTACAGAAGGAGGTACCCCGATGCTTAGGGAAATTGGCACGTTAGAGTGGACTTGTAAGGAAAGACCCACAGACCCACCAAGGGAGTGCCCAGAGGACCCACCATTTACCACAACAGTGATGAAGAAATCTGTGAAGGGAGAGCCAACATCTCTGAGGAAGCCTATGGTTGCTATTGTATATAAGCCAAGCTTTGCAGTGTGAACTGCCCTAACTGAATTCAAGACGCCTAACTACCATGGTGCTGATCGGGGTCCTGTGGTGGAGACAAGATGGCGCGGTTACTATAATGGGCAGCAGAGTCAGAGTAGTCATGGGCATAGCTGGACTCGTATGGCCTTAAGGTTTTGGCTCTGTAGGCAGGGTATCTCTAGGAGTGAAACAGTTGGGGAATCTACTAAACATTTACTTGATCTGTATCAAGTCAGCTAAATGGCGGCCTAACTTAAACTGCCATAAAGGAGTCTTGACTCTTCAACAATTCCCAGACTTGAGTCAGATTTAGAGCTATAGCTCGTCGACTTAAGCGGAGGCTGGGTCCCTTTGACAAAGACCTCCATTCCACCGCCCAAAATTTATACTGTTAGTCCTTCCCCTGACCTTCCCCAAAGGCATCTGCAGCTGCATACATGAACGACTGTTCGCTGGGGAAAAGGGAATAGTCAGATTTTTCGAGGATTACTGGACACGGACTCTGAATTGACACTAATTCCAGGAGATAAAAATATTTTTAAGACCCAACAGAGTGAGGGTGTGTGGAGGCCAAATTATTAATGGAGTTTAGCTTAGGTTCAGCGTGCACTGGGTCTAGTGGGTCTCTGAACCCATCTTGGCTTATGTAAAATAGCAATCACGGGAATATTCAGAGAGGTTGGCGGTCCCTTCACAGATGGGTCTCTGACCGCACCTGTAACAAACTTCCCAGTTCTATTATTGGAATAGACATACTCGTCCACTGGCAGAGCCACGACATTGGGTCGCTGGCTTGTGGAACAAGGGCTACGATGGCAGGAAAGGTTAAGCAGAAACCAATAGAAGTGCTTTACCCTAGGAAAATAGTGAACCAGAAGCCATACAACATGTCTGGAGGGACTGCAGAGATTAGTGCCACAATCAAAGACTTGAAGGATGTGGACATTCTCTCCACATCCCCCTTTAACGCACCTATTTGGCATGCGTGGAAAAACAGGTGGAGGTGGAAAAATGGCAGTGGATCATCATAAACTTAACGAGATGGTGATTCTAATCGCAGCTGCCACTCCAGGGGTAGTTCTTCCTTCTTTCTTCCTTGCATTCATTTATTTATTTGTAAATGAATTTTTATTGAGAAGGGAAGGTGTCAACTTAAACAACAGCCAATGAAAAGTGAACAAGGAAAATCCTTTTTGTCACACACGTACATGACATCTATAATATATAGGACGGATTTCAATGTGTGACCCCCACCCCTTCCCCTTGCCAGAAATGTCCAATATTTTTAAATATGTATTTTCACAAGTTTTATTTCAAAACAACCCCCACCAACATTAACAGTAATCAAATTTCATTTGAAAATATTCACAACCTGTTCACTGAGCAAACCTCCAAGCTGCATTAATGCCAACTGACTGTTTTTGAGGGGCCATGTGTTAGTTCAGGTCAACTAGAGAAAAATAATCCAGAGTCACTCATGTGTGTATAAGAACGAGCTTTATACTAAAGAGTCATTGTAAATTAAGAAAACATCCCAGCCCAGTCAAGATCAAGTCCATAAGTCCGATATTAGCTCATATATCTGATACCAGTCTATAAATTCCTCTTCAGACTCATGCAACACATGCAATGATGCTGAATGCAGGAAGATCACAGGTCAGTGGGTGGAAAGTCTTGGGGGTCCAGTGGCAGTGGAAGCATCTCAGCACTGGTGTGGGTGTTCACATGGCTCCTCCAGCTCCAGGGCTCTGCTCTATCTGCGCAGTTCCATGTGTCTTGTCAGTAGGAAGATGAAGCAAAGAGAGTGTGCGCTCTGCCTCCAGGGAGGAAGACAGGAGTTCCCAGAATCCTCAGGAGAAAGTCATGCCTACACAGAGGCTTCATTGGCTATGACCTGATTGAAAGGCCTGACTCCACCCCTTTGTTCAAGTTGACTGTAGGTTATGTAACTGCCACAGGCCAGAAGTAGAAGTGCAGTTAGAGAGAAGTTACCTCTTTCAACAGAACCCCACTCCATGGTGATGTGGGTTTTTATCCTTACAAATGCTCAGTGACCAGAGGGAATGATGAGAACTCAAACACTGTCATAAGCAGGAGTTTGGCACATGGGTTTATAATGTGTAAACATCAAGGAGGGAAAAGAGATCAAGTGTCATAGAAAAGTGGGAAGAAGGGTGGGTGTCATCAGAGCCCAGTCTCCTTTTAAAATTGCTGGGAAACTAGGAGATGACTGTGGCATTAATGACCTCATGAATCTGAAACTCTCCCGGACTCGAAGCCAGTCTTCCATTTGCTTCTTATCCCTTTCAAAGCTTGCCTCTTTATCCCCTCTCTTTATCCTCAAGAGGTTTGGGCGCTCTGATGCCACTCTCTCTCTCTCACTCTCTCCCGAGTAAGGAGGAACCCGCCATCCTCAAAGTTTAGGAAGTTCTCTTCCAACTCTTTAAGCAAAGGAGACCACAGGAGATTGAATTCTAAAATAAAGAAGATGCAAATTCCATCTAGCAGAGGCAGTATTATTTATATACACAGAGATGTGTTTAATATAATCTACCCAAAAGAAAATGGTAGGAACATAGAGGAAACGAGATATCAATACATTACTTCCAGAGCAAACTGACAGTGCACATACATTTGTACTCTCTCAAGTGTGGGCTACACTGCGTACATGTTCAGACAACCTCAAGTATGGGCGATTAAGATGATCCAAGTCCCCTGAATGTCATAAAACAGACACACAAGCATACAATGACCATAAAGACACAACACATTTAAAACTGGATTAATATTCACTCAAGAAAAAAAACCTACCAGAGCTGAGCTTATAAATTCAAGTTAGGTTATAAATTCTCCTAACAATGTCTTTAAAGCTATAGGTTAAAATAAAACACAACAAAATCAATGCTTAAATCAAAGAACAAAAAATCATACCATTGTGTGCTCACCTCCATTATATGATTGTTGAAGACAAAGTGGATGCATAAGCAAATGTGGTGAAGAAAGCTGATGGTGCCCAGCTATCAAAAGATATAGCATATGGGGTCTTAAAGGCTTGAAGATAAACAAGTGGTCATCTAGTTCAGAAGCAACAAAGCCCACATGGAAGAAGCACACCAGTCTGTGCGATCTCGAGGTGTTGAAGGGATCAGGTATCAGGGATCATCAGGACAAAAAAATCTTACCATAGTGAATGAGAGGGGGAGTGCGGAGTGGAGACCCAAAGCCCATTTGTAGGCCACTGGAGATCCCCTTGCAGAGGGGTCTCGGGGAGGAGACGAGCCACACAGGGTGCGATGTAGCAATGATGAAAAATACAACTTTCCTCTAGTTCCTAAATGCTTCCATCCTCCTCCCCCCACCCCCCGCAACTATCATGATCCCAATTCTACCTTGCAAGTCTGGCTAGACCAGAGGATGTACACTGGTACAGATAGGAACCAGAAACACAGGGAATCCAGGGCAAATGATCCCTTCAGGACCAGTGGTGTGAGTGGCAATACTGGGAATGCAGAGGGAGGGTGGGTTGAAAAGGGGGAACCAATTACTAGAATCTACATGTGACCTCCTCCCTGGGGGATGGACAACAGAAAAATTGGTGAAGGGAGACGTCGGACAGGGCAAGATATGACAAAGTAATAATTTATAAATTATCAAGGGTTCATGAGGGAAGGGGGAGCAGGAAGGGAGGGGAAAATGAGGAGCTGATGCCAGGGGCTTAAGTGAAGAGCAAATGTTTTGAGAATGATGAGGGCAATGAATGTACAAATGTGCTTTACACAATTGATGTATGTATGGATTGTGACAAGAGTTGTATGGGCCCCTAATAAAACGATTAAAAAAAAGTTACAACTAAAAAAAATGGATGCTTAAAATGTAAAGAACAAAATGGAGAAATATTCTATCTCTGACTAGGTGGGTAGTAGTCGTATTTGAAAATCGGAGTCTAGTACAAGAGCTAGGAATGGTTTGGTTGTGAAAGGAAAGAGGATTTCTAGAAATAACCTACCCATTCTTGATTCCACCTGAAATTAAAACATATCAATTGCCGTCAATTACCATGCCCATCTCAGTAACAATTTTAGATTTAATAATATAAACTATAGACTTAAATAGTTCCAAAGGACGGCATGAACTCTTTCATACAGGCATATGTCTTTTCTGGGAATGAAGCTTGGGATTGGCCCTCTGAATGACAGACACTGGTCAGAGGTAGCACGCGAACCTCAGGCACCACATCCTATACCTTCACGATTGTGCTCCAATTTCTACCCTAAATTATTTTCTTCTTACTGAAACTTAACCTCTCCCAGGATCAAACCTTCTTCCCTATAACCTCTGGAAATTTCTCCCTCTACCGTGATTTCCTTGTTTTCTGTTATTTCAGTAAAATTACTTTACCCTTAAAAAAATGAATAGCATGCAATAAAACCAGAAGATAAAATAAATAAAACTCAAGTTCGTTTACTGTGCAGAGTTGTTTGTGAGGAAGGTGCTTGCTTTTAAAATTCCCCTCTTCCCTCTACACTTGAAATATCTCTGCTTCCTGCTAAGTCTGAGGCTGCGGGAGCTGCCCCCTTGTTCTTCCTCCCCTGTATGCCCAGCGAGGCAGGGTTCGAACCCACAACAGGAAGAGTTGGCTGTGCTGTCATATGTCAAGTGGCCAGTTCCTCCTGAAATGCAGGGAAGTTCACTCGGTCTCTCCTAATCAGAAAAGGATGTCCAAGAAATAAAATGTTTACAAAACCACTGAAGACACAGTAATCCCACCTCGGCCCTATCTGAGTGCTCATGACGTGTGTGGAATGAGAAGGGAATCAAGTAACAGCTCTTAGAAACGGTCCCGGGTTAAATCCTGATGAAGTCTCTCCCTCCTCCATGTTGGGAGAGAGCTGAGGGGAAGGCATGACGTAGACATTGATGGTTGTCTCCTTCATAGGCTACATGCCGTTCATCTCCATAACGGGGCCCTTCTCAGAAGATCTGCTGGCCTCGCACCCTTCGAAGACCCATGCAATCTCTTCAGAAGTGCGGCCATGGGTCTCAGAAACTGGGAAGAAGGTGAATATCGAGAAGACAACAAGGCCACATCCAGCAGAGCAGCAACAAGCCCACATGGAAGAAGCACACCAGCCTGTGTGATCACGAGGTGTCACCGGGACCAGGTAACAGACATCAGAAGACCCCAAACAAACAAACCCCATATTGTTGAGAACGAGGAGGGTTGGAGCAGACCTAAAGTCCATCTCTAGACAATGGGACATCCCCTCACACAGGGGTCACAAGGAAGAGATGAGTCAGTCAGGGTTCGGTAAAGCACCCATGAAACACACAATACTCCTCTGGTTCCTTGAGGCTTCCTCACCCCCACTATCATGACCCCAGTCCTGCCTTTCACTGCAGACTAGACCGGAGCATGTGCACAGGTACGGATAAGAGCTCTTGAAACACGGAATCCAGGAGCAGAAATGGGAGTAGGATATCAGGAGGGCAGGAGAGGAGGGGAGGAAGGGGGAACCGATCCTGATGATCCACACATCCCTCCCCCAAAGGGGGATGAACACCAGAAACCATGGGGGAAGGGAGACAGCAGTCGGCATTAGATATGAAAATAATAATTTATAATTTATCAAGGGGCCACAAGGGTTGGGGGAGGGGAAGGGAGGCGAAGAAGACACCAAGGGCTCAATAGAAAATAAATGTCTAGAAAATAGCGATGTCAACATCAGTACAGATGTGCTTGATACAATTGATGTGTGGATTGTTACAAGAGCTGTAAGACCCCTCAAGATAATGTTTTCCAAAAAAGATAACAAGGAAGTCAGTGAGTGTTAAAACACATAAACCCCTAGCACAGTGGTTCTCAACCTTCCTCAGGCCATGACCCTTTCATACAGTTCCTCATGTGGTGGTGACCCCCTAACTATAACATTACTTTCATTGCTACTTCATCCCTGTCATTTTGCTACTGTGATGAATCAGGCGACCCCCAAGGGGAAGAGCAATCCCACCAAAAAGTTGGGAGTCCAGTTGGAACGACCAGCCACTGCCATTTGCAGTTGGTTCGGGGCCCTAACTAAAGAGCTCAGCCACAGTGCACAGGGAATGGCCTGGTCTAGTTTCAAAGAAGGGCACAAAAAGCAAAATGGGGACAACGCCGGAAAAGCTCAGTCCATTATATTGATCCATTAACAGCCAAGCTCAGTCCGTTACATTGATCCGTTAACAGCCAAGCTCAGTCCGTTACATTGATCCGTTAACAGCAAAGCGATGGTCATGAAGAGGGAGCAAAGGGCCGTAAAGGCCAACCTCATGTTGAGTCCTCTTTCCTGCCTTTCCACCAGACATAGTGAAACCACGGTGAAGACCTGATTAACCGCAGAAGCCCCAAGGGCGGCATGGATGGACTCCTGAACACCTGCATCTCCAAAACTTCCCGTTGAGAATCGGAATCCAGCATTTACCCCAGAGAGCTGCTGCGAGACCTGGCGCATGTGAGACGCCATGGGCCTTCGGAAGACCTCCAGCTCAACGCTTTCTTCTCCTGGGCCATCTCAGACTCTCATCTTTCATCTCCGGGATTTCCTGGTTCACCTCCTGGCGGCCCCAACTGTGGGGGGATCTGATCGGCACTTTCCTCCTCCTTTCTGTGGATGAGCAAAACTCTAGGATTTTCAGGACAACACAGAAGGGCTATAATTTGATGGTGAACCCCAACAGGACAGACCCCAAGATGACTTCCAGGCCCCAAATCCGACCCACTAGAATCCTGTTGATGCTGCCCGCTGGTTAAGCGTGCCTGAAGCAGCCCACAGGGCAGTCGGAAACACCTCTCCAAGTACAAAGTACAACACCTGTGCAGTCTGCAGAAAGGCCAATCATCCAGTGACCCAGGGTTCGCTGTTTTACAGAACCCCATACGGCAGCTACTAGCAATGGCCACAATAGATGCTCACAATAAGCATGGATTGTGCCTGCCCAAGCGGCTGACAAAGAGGCCGGCAGAGAAGAGAGCCACAGACTAGGACCAGAGGGGGTGAGCAACATTCTTGTGGGGGCTTCTTCCAAACTCTCTCCCGGAAGCGCAATTGAGGTGAATTCCTTCTGATTGCTTCGGGGCATTGATAACTTGCGTGTTGCAGCCAAACCAGAAAGAACCTATTGTTGCAGCGGTGATGGCAAAGACCCCATGGCCCTCATTTAATTCTCTTTGAGTCTCCCATAAAGATCTGCAAATGAGACTCCAGGAAGACCTCTGTCAGCCAAGGAAAGCTTTAAAATGTCCTTTTGGGCAGCAAGTTTTCTTCAGGCCTCCAGCAAATCTCCTGGTAAAGCATCCCGTAGATGCCTTTCCATCAGTCTCATGCTGCTGAATTCACCCTGAAAAAGGAATGTGTTAGGAACATGGGGAACTTGCCTCCTGAAGGGAGGCTCCACAGAGTAAGGGAAGGCATGTTGAAATTAAGAAGCTACACAGAACACAATCACTTGAATAATAGTTTTGGATTACTTAAGTACTACACACACACACACACACACACACACATCATATATATCTATATATATACATATATATATTAGGCCGCTACATAAGTGTTTGAAAGTTACTTAATTTTGTATGTAATCAAGCTATTAATACTTTTCAACCACAGCAGCTGCACACCAGGAAGGCCAAGACAAACACAAGTCAAGGAATGGCGTTTCCCCAAAGCTGCAGTGTGTGAAGACTATCCACAGTTGATTCCTACACACAGTAGATTTCTTTGCTATAGGAAATCCAAGTGGCATAAGGACTAAAGATGTGTAAACAGGTATCTCAAGGGGGAGAGAGATGACACTATGTACACATTTAATTTCTGTCCCTTCTGCCGCATGGCATTCTTCTCCAGCACTGTCTGAGGTCTGTCATGTCGGCTGTCTCTATGAATTTGCATGATAAGGGTGCTATCTTTGTATGACTCTTCATTAAGTGGAACCCGTTCTTCAACAGTTTCATCAAATCCATTTTAGCCAGTGCACATGCAAGCTCTGGTATATTAAGAATCTCCTGGGAGGGTGCAGGGAGGGTGGGGTGGAAAGAGGGAACCGATTACAAGGATCTACATATAACCTCCACCCTGGGAGATGTCGTACAGTGTAAGATATGACAAAATACAATAATTTATAAATTATTCAGGGTTCATGAAGGAAGGGAGAGCGGGGAGGGAGGGGGAAAATGAGCTGATACCAAGGGCTCAAGTAGAAAGCAAATGTGTTGAGAATGATGATGGCAACAAATGTACAAATGTGCTGGACACAATGGATGTATGTATGGACTGTGATAAGAGTTGTACAGCCCCCAATAAAATGATTTAAAAAAAGAATATCATTGTAAAATATAGACAAGAGCCAACCCCAGATGAATTAATATGTGAATTGCAATTCTTCTTTGCTTATAATTTGTGTTAGTCTGGGTACTTTAGAGAAACAAATCCACAGAAACTCATGTATAAGAGAGAGTTTTATATAAAGGATAAGTGCACATTAAGAAAATATCTCATTGGAAAGGGGGAACTGATTACAAGGATCTACATATAACCTCCTCCCTGTGGGGACAGACAACAGAAAAGTGGGTGAAGGGAGATGTTGGACAGTGCAAGATATGACAAAATAATAATTTATAAATTATCAAGGGTTCATGAGAAAAGGGGGGAGCAGGGAGGGAGGGGAAAAATGAGGACCTGATGCCAGGGGCTTAAGTGGAGAACAAATGTTTTGAGAATGATGAGGGCAATGAATGTACAAATGTGCTTTACACAACTGATGGATTATGGATTACGATAAGAGTTGTATGAGCCCCTAATAAAATGATTTTTTAAAGTTGCAAATGAAAACAAAAATGAGAATCAGCTCAGCTCAACATTAACAGAAAAGTTAAAACACATGTACACACACCAAAACAACAACGACAACAACAAATGCTGTAAGGGTGTGGAGAGACTTAATGGGAGTGTAAAACGGTGCGGGTACTGTGGTACAGTGCTTCTCAAAATGACCCAGCCATCCCTCTAGTTCAGGGGTTCTCAACCTTCTTAATGCCATGACCCTTTAATACAGTTCCTCATGTTCTGGTGACGCCCCAACTATAGCATGATTTTTGTTGCTACTTCATCACTGTTATTTTGCTAGTTATGAATCGGGGGGCCCACAGGTTGAAAACCGCTGACTTTTACAATGAGATATGCTGTGAACAATTGAAAGGTGATTTCCTTGCTCCTTGGGGAGCAGGTGTGGCCTGCTCCCAAATATGTGGGTGGTCTGGACCAGCCTGTTTGATTTTGCCGGCTAGACCTGACTCCTGCATCATCTGACTCATCCTCTGACCTCGGGGTCTATGGGCTTGATGCACCAGCTGCTCATTTTCGGGCCTAGGATTGAGTTGCCCCCATTTAGCAGCCTGTCCTCTAACCTCCTGATCTGGGGCTTGTCTGCCCCTGAGCTACACGAGTCACGAGAGCCTCCAACCTGACGTCAGAACCATAGACTTGGAACTTGCCAGCCGCTATTATCTTGTGAGCCACGTCCTTGAAATCAATCTCTCTGTATATATTCATAAATAAGTGTCATGCAGTGGAGAGGTCTGGGAGGCTGGCCCCAGCACCATAAATTAAGTGGATTCCTGCCCCTCCCCCAAAAAGAATTTGTTCCAAAGGACGACATTGACTCTGCAGCTCCGGGAGATGGACATATCTGATCAGAGCACACGGGAGCAGATGAAGGGGCAGGAGGAGAGAGTGGAGCACAGCCTGGCCCACCAGGCCATGAGGATGATGTTCCTGAGTAGAGCAGCCAGTCCATAGAGAGAACAACATGGCTGGCCCCACTATGAGAAATGATGCCAATCAGTGACTAAGGGCGATACAGGGGACTGCACCAGAGACACAGTGTGGGAATTGCACCTGACCTGATCCCACCACACCGAGGCAAATCACTGGGGGAGTGCAGCAGAACAGCAAGGGAATGGAGTGGCAAGGTCCCCAGGGAATGCTGAAAGTGGACTTTGGGGCCAGGGCGTGATGCCCCAACAGACTGGACTGGAAAACGCTTCTAAGGGCCAGCAAACAATCCCTGAACTAACTACAAGCTTTTCTCTAGTGAACTGTTTTGTTCTGTTCTTTGTCAGTGGTTTGTTTTTGTTGTTTTGTTGTCTGGTTGTATACTGTTACTTTGTTTTCCTCTGTCTTGTTTTCGTGCATGTTAGTGTCTCCACAGGTCTGTCTGAATAGGACAGGCTGGATGAACTATCTGGAGGAAAAACAACGGGACCAACAGTTCTGGGGGGACTTGGGGTGGGGGGGGTAGGGGGGGTAAGGAAGTGGTGTTAACAAACAAAGGGACAAGGGAAAAACATGGGACCCCAAATGGTAGATAGGGGGGAGTGGCAGGCTGAAGACAAATGGGTGCATAAGCAAATGTGGTGAAGAAAGCTGATGGTGCCCGGCTATCAAAAGAGATAGTGTCTGGGGTCTTAAAGGCTTGAAGGTGAACAAGCGGCCATCTAGCTCAGAAGCAAAAAAGCCCACATGGAAGAAGCACACCGGCCAGTGCGATCACGAGGTGCCAAGGGACCATGTATAAGGCATCATGCAAAAAAAAAAAAAAAAAGATATGTGTGTGTGTATGTATGTGTATATATGGGTATATGTATATATATGTATATATATACCATATTAAATGAAGGGGGAAGTGCAGAGTGGAGACCCAAGGCCCAAGTGTCGGGCACTGGAGATCCCCTCATAGAGGGGTTTAGGAGAGGAGATGGGTCAGTCAGGGAGCGAGGTAGTACCGATGAAGAACACAGCTTTCCCCCAGATCCTGGATGCTTCCTCCCTCCAACTACCATGATCCGAATTCTACCTTGCAGGGCTGGATAGGGCAGAGGTTGCACACTGGTGCATATGGGGGCTGGAGGCACAGGGAATCCAGGATGGATGATACTTTCAGGACCAAGGGTGTGAGGGGCGATGCTGGGAGAGTGGAGGGTGAGTGGGTTGGAAAAGGGGAACTGATTACAAGGATCCACATATGACCTCGCTGGGAGATGGACGGCGGAGAAGTGGGGGAAGGGAGACTCTCGATAGGGCAAGATATGACAAAATAACAATGTATAAATTACCAAGGGCACATGAGGGAGGGGGGAGCGGGGAGGGAGGGGGAAAAAAAGAGGACCTGATGCAAAGGGCTTAAGTGGAGAGCAAATGCTTTGAGAATGATTGGGGCAGGCAATGTATGGATGTGCTTTATACAATTGATGTATGTATATGTATGGATTGTGATAAGAGTTGTATGAGCCCCTAATAAAATGTTTTTTAAAAAAAGGAAATGCAAAAAAAAAAAGCATCCCAATCCAGTGCTGTCCAAGCCCATAAGTCCAGCATTAACCTATATGTCCAACACCAATCTCAATGTCCAACAAAAACCTCCTCAATCTCACAAAACACACGCAATGATGCCAACTGCTGGAGGAAAGCCTTATCAGTGAGGGTGTAAGCATCTCAGGACTGGCAGGGGTCTCCACTAGGCTTCTCCTGCACCCAGGACTGTATCAGGGTAGGTCCATGTGGCTTCCCCTCAGAGATATCTCACAGGAAGTGAGCCTGACCAGCTGAAGTAGAGAACTGGCTAAGGCAGCTGCACCCTGGTTGGAGAGCAAGAGACCCGAGAACTAGAAAGACGAGGCTTACTGAGCCATTTATCCCTCCACCCTTCAATTAGCCCCACATGTGTTTATTGGCTAGGTTGGCACAATGAACCTTAACGATCTCATGGGCCCTGAGATCATACCTGTCTTGGAGGTATTATGAAATCATTGGCATAACAATCAGACAGACCGGGCAGCTCTGTTGATCCGTTCACAAACAATCTAGGCAGATCTATCAGTTGTTGTTGTTGTCATTAGGTGCCATCGGTCAACTGTGGCCACGCGTGACTGCAAACGGCCTGAGGTCTTTGCAGATACCATGATGACACGGAAGGTACCATTCCCGAGTGGGACTTTAGAACCCCTAGAGTCCTTCAGAGGCAGTGCATGTCAGTGCAGATTTGTCTCTAGACAAATTCTCTTTTCCAGGTAAGAATGGCCTGCCAGAGCACCTCTGGATTTTCACACACAAACACCTGGATGCCACAGGACGGGGCAGTGCTTCATTTTGCAGTACACAGAGTTGGGACTGGCTTAATGGTCCCTACCGAAAATAGGAGTCGGAATCCTAATTCCTCTCCCTGTGGGAGTAATTTCATTTGGATACTTTTTCTTTATCATGTGATACGTATAGAGTCTGTCTTAAACCTAATGACGTTTGAAATATCTGAAAACCCTCGCAGCCCTTGTAAGAAGCAAGTGCAAGTGGGAGAGAGACAGATGTCGTGTGGAGATGATTGAGGCACAGAAGAACACACAGGCTAAGAAGCAGAGATGAAGAGTTTACTCCAAAAGTGACAGAGAGACCAGCCTTCTAGTTCCCTGAAGTATGAGAAAAGAAATTTCTATTAGCGAATGCCACTTCCTAACAATATTTATGTGATGAGGACATCCAGAAACTAAGACATACGAACATTTTTTGTAATGTTAGTGAGACCAGTCAGAATAGAGAGGGTCCTAAACATAATCAAGCCTGAGAGGTGTCCTGTAGAAAAGAGAAATAGACACCGAGTGGTGGGGGGTCATGTGAGGGAGTTCCTACAGGCCAAGGCATGCTAACAAGGACATTGTCTCCTAGGGCCAGTGACCTGATTTAGACCTCCAGCATCCCAAAAGGAGACAATATCTTTCCTCTCTCTCTCTCTCTCTCTCTCTCTCTCTCTCTCTCTCTCTCTCTCTCTCTCTCTCTCTCTCTCTCTCTCTCTCTCCCCTTCCCCCAAGCTATCATTTGTGCTGTTTTTGTTACAGTAGTACTGGTCAACTGAGACAATATCTTCCAGCTGGTCTGGCCACTGAATTCCCTCCACGGTCTGGTTGTCTCATCAAAGGCTCCCAGAAATGAGAAGCACACGGCCCAAGGACAAGGCATCCCAAGCACACCACACTGTAAGTCACAGGCACCACTCAAGATGCCGGAAGCCTGGCCAGGAAAGCAGGGTGACCTGGTGCCATTGCTGACTGGGAGGGTAAAGACCACGCCGAGTGGGACACAGGAGAAGGACGTGGGACTGCAGTTTCACCTGGAGTCTGGAACTTCGGGTACGATGTGACTGTAGACCCTGGACAGCCTCCAGCTGCCTGCAGCTCCAGCTGGCTTGTTGCTCCCTCCGGCCCCGCAGGCCTTCCTTCCATCTCTCTCATTGTGCTGTTATCCTTAAGAATCAATCCCAGTGGGGTGTCGGCTAAAACTGTGAGCTACAGAATCTGCTTTTCCTAGTTTGGGAAAGTGAGAAACCAGTGGACCACGTACCCTCCAGGCCCCATCTGGGTGGCCTCTTCAGAACCTCAGGCCATCGATACTGAGGCTAGGAATTGGGACTTTGTCCCCATTTCTTCTCATTTTAGGGAACGCTCTCTCCCTGTGAGAGACAGCTCGCTGCCGTGGGAGATGGGTGCCCAAGGTAGACGTTGACCTTGCATTGTCTCTTCTCAATTTGAGTAAAGTGTTTTAACACACATTGACTCTGCATGTGTTTTCACCTTTTGTTCACAACCTTAAACCCAGGCTTGAAAACACAAAGGATATAGTATATCAAGACATGGTGTCCGCTAAAATCATAGATTGTTTGAAGTCATAGTGTAACGAGGCATTCTCTGATGCAGAGAATCAACCATGGTTGCCAATCCAGGTACAGAACCTCAGATCAGGGGTTCTCTGACACAATATCCCACATTTATATCAATGTTGTAGTTTCTAAGGAAACAGGCCCCATCTCAGACAAATGTGAATTCCTTTGCTCATAAACCTGTTTGCTTTAAGCCTATCAAAACATGGCTTCATTTCAACTTTACCTAGAATCCGCCTTCTTCTCAAATCCTGTAATGATCCGGCCCCTTCTTGCTTTGAGGCCCCAAGTTTCTCTGGTATGTGTCCTCTCTGGATTCAGAAAGCTTAATAAACCTATTGTTTTGTACTACAAGTTTGTCCCCAATGGGATTGTATTATTTTTCTGGAAAAGGTATATTTTAACCCAATATTTATATATGTATGAATTTCTATATCCACCGAGTGGAGAGTAAAGAAGAAAATTGCCTATTGCCATCCACAAAACTTAGCTTAAGGTTAATTATCCAAAAGTTCAAAAATGCTACTTCCAAGAACAACTACAATGACTCATTTAGTGACCTTCTGTAACAGACTCCCTTTTGTCCTTGGACTTGATACTGACTGAGATCTACCTCCTCTTCCCTTCTCTGAAATGTACATTGTAACTGGCAGGCCTATTTCAGCATGCATCTCCATAGAATGAGTTCATTCCCCTAAAGAACCAGAGAGTACTAGGACCATACACAAAATTGAACATGAATACAATGCTCTTATCTATTACACACAAGATCTCTTTGGTTCAAAGCAAATGTGTCAGCCTGAAGTCTAACATACGACTGACCCAACTGTGGTGTTTTCACCAAGAAAGTGAACAGAAGCCACTCAATAAGGTGGATTGACACAGTGGCTGCAGTAAAGGGCTGACACAGGTGTGATTGTGAGGATGGCATGGGACTGGGCAATGTTCTGTTGCACATCGGGTCA
Source organism: Tenrec ecaudatus (assembly GCF_050624435.1). NCBI lineage: Eukaryota > Metazoa > Chordata > Mammalia > Afrosoricida > Tenrecidae > Tenrec > Tenrec ecaudatus. The sequence continues at coordinate 87,128,444 of NC_134539.1, read as the reverse complement.
CCGCACGTGGAACTAAGTCCACGGTAAGTGGACACAGGGTCACTATAAGTGGAACTAAGTCAACAGCACTTACTAACAACACAATTATATTTGGGTTTCCCGACTGGACGACCAACTGGAATACCCTTTAGAGTTGTTTTCTTCCCCCACCAAGAATCCAGCCCAGGGTTTCGCATCGCATTTGGTTTTGTGTGAAATGGGTAATGTCGTGATGCTAGGTGCCATCGAGTCGGTTCCAAGTCATAGCGACCCTCTGCAATAGAAGGAAACCTCAGCTAGTCTTGCACCGACCGGCCTCACGGTTTCTCTCACGTTTGAGTCCCTTGGTACAGCCTCTGTGTCAGTTCACCCTGTCAAAGCTCTTCCTCGTTTTTGATGCCTCTATTTACCAAGCAAGATGGCCTTTTCAGGGACTGGTCTCTCCTGATAATATGTCCAAACATGAGATGAAATCTCTCCATTCTCACTTCTTAGGAATATTCTGGCTGGATTTTCCCAAGATGGATTTGTTTATTCTTTGGGAAGCCCGTGGTATTTCCAGCATTCTCCACCAGCTCCGTAATTCAAATGTATCCATTCTTCTTTGGTCTTCCTTATTCAATGTCCAACTACCACATGCATATGAGGCAATTATCAGTATTATGGTGTGGATCAGTAGCACCCTAGTCCTCAAATTACCATTTTTGATTTTTCAGCATTTTATTTTATTTTTCCTTTTTTGGTTGGTTTTCTCTTTCCTTTTTAAAATCATTTTATTAGGGGCAAACACAACTCTTATCACAATCCATGCATACATCAATTGTGCAAAGCACATTTGTATATTCATTGCCCTCATCATTCTCAAAACATTTGCTCTCCACTTAAACCCCGGATTTTCAGCATTTTAAAGATGTATTGCACAGCAGATTGACCCAATGCAACGTGTCATTTGATTTCTTGACTGCTGCTTCCATGAGCATTGACTGTGGATCCGAGCAAGATGAAATGCTTGACAGCTTCCATCTTTTCTCTATCGTGATGTTTCGTATTGGTCCAGTTGTGAGGATTTTGGTCTTCTTTACATTGAGTTGTAATCCAGACTGAAGGCTGCAACCCTTGATGTTCATCAGCAAGTGCTTCAAGTCCTCCTCACTTTCAGCAAGCAAGCTTGTGTCATCTGCATTTCACGATCCTGATGCCACATTCTTCTTTATAATAAATATGATGAATAGAGACAACCCAGAAATGGTTTCAGGATGTTAAACCATGTAATATTCCCTTGTTTTTTCAAATTCTTGGCCATGTACAGATGCTGCATGACCACAATGAAGTGTTCTGGAATTCCCATTCTTCGCATGGCTGTCCATAGTTTGTGATGGTCCCACAGTCAAATAGTGTTGCATATGAAACACAAGGATACGTCTTTCTGGTATTCTCTGTTTTTCAGTCAAGATTTATCTGACATCAGCAATGATATCCCTTCTAATTCCTCCTCTGACTCCAGCTTGACTATCTGGCTGCTCCCTGCCAACATACTGCTGCAAATTTTATTGAGTGATCTTCAGAAACATTTTATTTGCATGTGAGATCAATGCCATTGTTCTATAGCTTGTGCGTCCGGTTTAGTTAGCTCTCTTTGAAATGGTCACACGTGGATTTCTTCTGGCCAGTCGGCTAGATAGCCCTCTTCTCAATATCCTGCCATCGATGAATGAGCGCTTCCAGTGTTTCATCAGCTCGGTGAAGCATCTCAATAGCTATTCAGTCCATCCTCAGAGTCTTATTGTGGCTAATGCCTTGAGCGCAGTTTGCATTTATTACTTCAGCACCATCAGTTCTTGATCATATGCTAGCTCTCGAAATGGTGGACTGTCAGCTAGTTCTTTTTGGCACAGTGACTGTATACTCTTTCCCTCTTCTGTCGATTCTTCCTGCAGTGTGCAATATGGTGCCCATAGACTCTGTCACGATTGCAGGCTTGAATTTTTTCCTCAATTCTTTCATTTAATGATATCCTGAATGTGCTCTTCTCTTTTGTTTTTTCAGCCCTAGGTCTTTGCACATTTCATTCTAGGGCTTAGCTGTCCTATGAAATTTTCTGTTCAGTTTTTTCACTTCATCATGTCTTCCATTTACTTGAGCTAATCGATGATCAGCAGCGGGTTTCAGAATCTTCTGACACCAGGTTGATCTTTTCTTTCTTTCCTGTCTCTTTAATAACTTTTGCTTCCTTCACGTGTGATGTTCATGATGTCATCCCACAGCTTAGCAGGCCTTCTGTCATTAGTGTTCTATGTGCCAAACATGTTCTTGTGATATTCTTGAAATTCACGTGGGGTATACTCAAGGTCATATTTTTGCTCTGTGGACCTATAAGTGTCTGCAGCTTCAGGCTGAACTTACATATGAGCTTACAATGATGGTCTGTCCCACAGTTGGCCCCTTACCTTGCTTAAGCGGCTCATAACGAGCTTCTTCATGCCCTCTCTCCATAAATATAATCAATTTGAAATCAATTACACATTTCCATAAAGAAGTCCACTTGTATTGGTGTTTTCTTGAAAAACAATTTGCAGTGAAGAAGCCGTACATTCTAAACTCCTTTATACAATCTCTAATGTTTTCATCACAAAATCCATATTTTCCAATTACTGTTCTTTCCTTTGTTTCCAATTTTCATCTTCCAATCACCAATAATTATCAGTGCATCTTGATTACATGTTTGATCAATTTCCAACTGAAGACATTGGCAAAGTTCTTTCATTTTTTAATCGGGTGCTTTAATGTTTGGTGCACAGATTTGAACAATAGTTGGATTGATTGGAATTCCTTGCATTGGGATAGATATTATCGTATCACAGATAGCATTGGACTTCAAGGCAGATCTTGAAATGTCCTTTATGATGATGCATGTGACATCATTCCTCTTGAATTTGTCATTCCAGGAATAAAAAACCATATGATTATCTGATTCAAAATGTCATTTTAGCCTAGGATTAAAATCTTTATGCATTCCACTTCATTTTTGACAACTTCCAATTTTTCTAAATTCATACTTTGTGCATTTAAGATTCCAATTATTGATTGATGTTTGCAGCTTATGTCTTATTGTTTGGAGTCATGCCCCATCAGGAGATGAAGGTCCCAGAGGCCCTCCATTCGTGTCATTGCGGTGGACTCCACTGTGAGAAGGCAGCTCCTCCTCAGAGTGTGAGTGCTTTCCAACGTGAGGGCTCGTCTGCTGACAATGGTCTTCTTTTCATGAAGTTTTCAGTGTCTGACACTATTTCAATCTGTCTGTAAGGTTTCCAGTGGCTAATTCCTCAGAAGTGGATGGCATATTCCTTTGTAGTCTGTTCTTGACCTAAAAGCTCTGCCGAAGCCTGTTCACTGTGGGTGATCCTGCTGCTGGCAGTTGAAATACCAGTGACATTGATTCCAGCAACACAGAAGTCACCGCAGTATGAAAAACCAACAGACAAGTGGTGGTAGGGCTTTAGTTAGGCTTATTCTTATGTATTTCTTTGTTTGTTTTTTTCTTGGGGGGGGGTATGGCTATTATAAATGGTATTGTTTTCTTAATTTCTTTTTCTGAGCTCTCTTTGTTGATATACTGGAATATGATTAATTTTGTGTGTTAATCTTGTATCCTACTATATTGCTGAATCTTTTGATTGTTTCCAATGATTTTTTGTCAAGTCTTTGTGATTTTCTACGTATAAAACCATTATTATTAAAAAGCAAACCCATGATAATCAGTGAATAGTGAGACTTTCACTTGCTCTTTGCCAATCTGGATTCCTTTGATTTGTTTCTGTCGTCTGGTAGGCTTCCAGAGCAATGTTCCCTTCTAGCCCTATTTTGGTGGTGTTATCAGGAACGGGTGTTGGATAATGTCAAATTAGGCATTCGTTTCTTGTGTAATCTTCCCAATAATAAATACCTCAAACAGGCACTCTGATGATTCCATGACACAGTTGAAGAAATTGAGACCGAGAAAAAATAACCACCACACATCAGAGCCTGGCTTCCTGGCACTGGACATTCCCCTAGACTTGTTGGGCGCTAGGATCATGTGTTCATGAGTCCCATCCTGACTGCTGTGGCCAGAGGTCCCTGAGCCATTATGTAAGCTCTTCTGTGTAACATAATATCTGTATTCTAGCCACGGACCATTTCTTGATTTTGTAATCTTACCTATAACTCTGATGTATTGATTGACCACCAATCATAGTTTTGTGACAGCTACCTGTTTTAGTCTCTAAATCTCTTGAACCCCATCATGACCTCATGCTAATGTATCCAACACCTCCTCCAGCAATGCCATTTCATAGAGGAAGAGTTAGGGAACATGAAACAACGGGAAAGAGAAAGAAGGACACGATTTTTTTTTTGCATTGTCGATTGTCTTCTTTTGCAATCTAAACAGTAGTTTGATTTCAATAAGCCTGCTTATTTTAAATAAATAAGAATAAATTGGCCTTGAATTGATTCTGTTCCTACATGTCTTGAAATTACCTGGTAACATTTTACCAGAAGAATAGAACAAAATAGAGAAACCCTACATTGTGAAAACTGACAATTAACTCGGAACATCTGACTCACTTCATACCAAATGCTCACTTTCAGAAATAAAAACCAGCCAACATTCCAACCATTCGAAGTATTTTCTCTTGAATTTACAAGGGGCCACTGCTTCTTATGAACTGTGGGGTTTAGTGGGTTGCAAGGAGGGCTGTGTTAGGCTGAGTTCTGTTGGTATAAGTGACCTAGACTAAACCCCCAAGATGTCATCAGACTGCAATCTGAGGGCTCTGCTCCACCTTCATCTCCCTACAATGGCTTGGCTGCTGACAGTACTGCCATCATGGAGTTAGTTGTTCATTTATGTTAGGTGACATCCTGGGGGAGGCTTCAACTGCCAAACTGATGAGAAATCTAGCCCATCCAAGTTGACTCAAAACCTAACCATCATAGGCTGTTAGCCAGCAAGGTCAGCAATTTGAACCCATCTTTTCTCTGTGGGCGAAAGAAAGGGGAGTCTTCTGTAAAGATTCAGCAACCCACAGGCGTAGTTCTGCTCTCTTCTGCAGGGTTGCTCTGGTTTGAAATCAACTCAGCGCCGGTGATTTGAGTACTTCCTCATAAGCAGAATCGGTGGGCCGATGGTTAAGCCTTTAATTGCTACATGAAAGGTTTATGGTTTGAACTGCAGGAGAAAAGACTTGGTGAACTACTCCCATGAGTAGTGCAACATAGGAAATTCTAGGGAGCAGTTCTACTCTGTTATAGATGGTCCCTGGAGTCAGAATTGGCTTGATGACACCTAACAATTGCCTCTTATGGATGCTATTGTTTTCTTCCTGCAGAGGTGGCGAATGGGAGCAGATGTCATCCTTAAATATATTTATTTATTTATTTAAGTACACACACACATATATATATATATATATATATATATATATATATATATATATATATATATACATATACTTATAGTATTGGAAATATCCACAAACATACACCAATTCAACTGCTACTGCAAACACTGTCCAGGGACACTGCTTGCCTTCTTTGAGTCGTGCAACCCTTCTCACCTCCTTTGCTAAACGGTTCCTCCCCAGAACATGCATTCACTACCCCTTTAGGTTTCAATCTCATCTTTCAGATAGATGGTGCAAATGTTCCCCAATCTTGCTGTTACATGCTGTTGAGTTGATTCTGAGTCATCGTGACCCTACATACAACAGAACAAAGCACTACCTGGCTGTGGGAGATATATGATCATTTGTCGGTTTGAGGATTAAGAGTGTAGGGGTGCAGTCTAGCTTGTCAATCAGATCATAGCCAATGAGGCTTCTGTATGGGCATAGCCTTCTCCTGAGAATTCTGGGAAATCTGGTACTGCCTCCTTGGAGGTGGGAGACTGTGCTCACACCCTGTGAGACATAGCAGCTGACAAGATACATGGACCTGCCCTGATGCAGCCCTGGGTGCTGGAAAAGCCATGCAGAGACCCCTGCCAGCGCTGAGATGTTTCCAATGCCACTGAATCCAAAGATTGTCTACCACTGGCTTGTGATCTTCTACATTTAGCATCATTGCCTGTGTTTCATGAGTCTGAAGAGGACTTTATAGATTGGTATCAGACATATGGGCTAATATCAGACTTATAGACTTGATCTAGACTGGGCTGGCATGTTTTCTCAATGTTCAATTGCTCTTGCATATAAATCTCACTCTTATACACATATGCGTGTTTATGAATTTGTTTCTCTAGTCTACCCAGATTCACACACTGGCCCTGCACCATCCTCACAACTGTTCTTATGTTCGAGCCTGTGGTCAATTTGGGGATTAGGGGTGTAAGGATGGGTCTAGCTTGTCAATTGGCTCGTAGCCAATGAGGCCTCTGTGTGGGCCTGTCACTGTGTCCATCCATCTTGTGGAAGGTCTTCCTCTTTTTCTCTGCTTCTTTCCTTTGCCAAGCATGGTGGCCTTTTTCCTGGGACTGGACTCTCCTGATAGCATGTCCAAAGTGCATGATGTGAGGTCTCAGATCCTTGCTTCTTAAGGAGCGTTCTGGTTGTATTTCAGCCACGACAGATTTGTTTGTTCTCTTGGAAGTCTGTGTTATTTTTTATATTCTTTGTCAGCACCATAATTCAAATATGTCGGTTCTTTTATGGTTTCCCTTATTCCGTGTCCAACTTTCACATGTACATGAGATGAAAACACCATGGCTCAGGTCGGGCGCACCTGAGTCCTCAAGACTCAGCCTTGCTTTTCAAAACTTTAAAGAGCTCTTGGGTCATGTAGATAGTCTTAAAAGAGCATAATGCTCAAGGTAGACTTTTTTTAACTAGTCAGGCTAAACTGTTGTTTGGTTTTAAGAAGACTTCAGGAAATATTTTTGCTTGAGGGTTTAAAGGTTAACTTAGGGATTCATTCAACCTTCACAGCTCCAAGATGTCTGAGGTTGATTAAAATGAAAAATTCTGTTCTGCATTCCTCCTCTTTCAATAATGATTCTCTTACAGAACTTTTAATCAAAATGTTCAATAGTAGTAGCCAGGTACCATCCAGTTTTAGGTTTTCTTTTTTCTTCCATTGCTGACACGCCTTCCTCTGTTGTTCCAGACCAATGGTGTCTTTCAAGCTTTTAAGACCACCAAACCCATTGCTATCAAGTGGATTCTAACTCATAGCAACTCTCTAGGGTTACTGAGACCCTTTAAATCTTTAGAGGAGCAGACAACCTAATCTTTCCTAAGAGGAGTGATGGGTGTTCTTGCCCTGCTAGGGTGCTACAAAATAAGGGAAGATGCAGAACAGAAGCATTAAACAAGTTATAATGCTGACGAACTGAGATGTCCCGTTGCAGTAACCCCGCTGAGCATGAAGAACTCCACTTTGTTTTAGAACTACCTGCAGCTCAGCATATAAAGATGTAAATATATTTATATACGACGAGGGGGAAGTGGAGCTTTGTGCAAATATTTATAGGTTGAGTATTAAGAAAACAGATGGACTGTGGGCCCCAGCACAAGTACTCCCTTCAACACAAGAACACTTTGTTCTAACAATTCGGCAGTCTGAGATGCTCACCTTCCTGGCACGATCTCTGAAGACAATGGGTGCACAAGCAAATGTGGTGAAGAAAACTGATGGTGCCAGGCTACCAAAGATATAGCACCTGAAGTCTTAAAGAACTGAAGATAAACAAGCAGCCATCTAGCTGAGAGACAACAAAACCCACATGGAAGAAGCATACCAGCCTGTCCTGACTCGATCATTGAGGACAAAGAGGGTGCATAAGCAAAAGTGGTGAAGAAAGCTGATGGTGTCCGGCTATCAAATGATATAGCATCTGGGGTTTTAAAAGCTTGAAGATAAACAGGCGGCCATCTAGCTAAGAAACAACAAAGCCCACATGGAAGAAGGGCACCAGCCTACCCCGACACAAATGCTGAAGACAAAGCAGGTGCATGGACAAGTGCGGTGAAGAAAGATGATGGTGCCCAGCTGTCAAAATATATAGAAGGAGCCATCTAACTGAGAAACATCAAAACCCACATGGCAAATGCACACCAGCCTGTGAGATCACAAGGCATCAAAGGGATCAGAGATCAGGCATCAAAGACCAAAAAAATATCATAGCATTGTGAATGAGGGGGAGTGTGGAGTGGGGACCCAGGGCCCATCTGTGGGAAATTGGACATCCCTTTGCAGAAGGGCAGAAGGGCTGTGGGGAGGAGATGAGCCAGCCAGGGTGCAGTGTAGCAACGATGAAATATGCAATTTCCCTCTAGTTCTTGAATGCTTCCTCCCCCCCAATATCATGATCCCAATTCTACCTTACATATCCACCTGGACCGGAGGTTGTTCACTGGCACAGATTGGAACTGGAAATACAGGGAATCCAGGACAGATGAACCCCTCAGGATCAGTGGAGAGAGTGGTGATATTGGGAGGGTGGAGGGAAGGTGAGGGAGAAAGGGGAACAGATTACAAGGTCTACATATAACCTCCTCCCTGGGGGACGGACAGCGGAGAAGTGGGTGAGGGAGACATTGGATAGTGTGAGATATGACAAAATAATAATAATTTATAAATTATCAAGGTTCAGGGGGGAGGAGGTAGTGAGGAGGGAGGAGAAAAATGAGTGGATACCAAGGGCTTAAGTAGAAAGCAGGTGTTCTGAGAATGATGATGGCAGCATATGTACGAATGTGCTGGACACAATTGATGTATGTATGGATTGTGATAAGAATTGTATGAGCCCCTAATAAAATGATTAAAAAACAACAGCCTGCAGTTCCCTACTAACAGCTAGCTGCCCCTCCCCCTATGTCCCCGCCCCCATCTCCTGACACACCTTGACTCTTTCTAGATGTCTCCGGACCTGCCCAATTAGCAAGAAATGTAAACTTGGAACTATTACCTGCAGTCGTGTTGTTCCCCTAGCTGGCGCCCCCATAGCCCCTTGCCAGCCAGAATGAAACTTCTTGAACCCCCTCCCCTAAAGCCAGCCCACTACTTTGAACTATAAAGATTCTGCACTTTTTTTGTTCTGGGCTGAGTGTTTTTTGGGGTGCTAGCCCCCTCTCGAACCAGCTGTTAATAAAGGCTTTAATTATTAATAAGTGTTGTGGATTGATCTCGCCAGGTACAACACCATGAAACCATGATATTAAAGTAGACCAGGGTGTCTACTGGGCATGTGCCAATTCAGGCCACAAGCTGCGGGAAGGGGGGTGGGGCATGGAACACGTAGGTGGGCGGTACAGCTGGATTGGCCCAATCTAGGCCAGGTGGGTTTAACTCAGCCAATGGAGTCAACCAGCACCATCCACCATGCCTCCCAGCCGCAGGCCCCCAAAGGGCAGAACCAGGAGACCACCTTCTCTTTTCCTTGCTGCTTCTCTGCCTTCCATGCACTATGTCGCAGTCTCCCCCTCGTTCTCTGGCCTCAGGCCGCCTCGTGTGGGTGTGTAGTCTTATGAGGTTGCCCCTCTTCTTTTTTCTTTCCTTTTCTTTTTTTACATTTTATTAGGGGCTCATACAACTCTTATCACAATTCACACATATACATACATCAATTGTATAAAGCACATCCGCACATTCCCTGCCCCAATCATTCTCAGAGCAAACCTGAAACTTCTTCTATCCTTTATAAAATCTCACTTGGATCACAAACTAGACTTTGGCGTGAATTCTTTCTCATGTGAAGCCAAGGACCAAGGTATTTCCCACCTGAGGAATCTAACATTTTGGTGCCGTGCCTCGGAGATGCAAGGTAAGCCAGCTTTGGATATTTTCCTGGAGCAGGCCCCTATATTATGGCCTCACTGACTTTTCAGGCACCCTCCAGACTTTCACCTCTCCACCCTCGGGAGATGGTGTGTAGTTGAGAGGGACGCCAGTCGGGACCTTTCCTGCTAAGATACTGCTGTGGATGTTCCTGGGACCTGCTTTTGGGGGCCACGTGTAGTGTATTGCAGGAATTCTGTCCCCTGTGTCTGTCTTTCTATCTGCACTCCCTATTTTTAGGTGGGACTACAGGTCTGCCTTTCTGTGTTTGGGGGGCTTGCATGTACGCCCCAGCTTCGCTTCCTGGGATGGATTGGAAACGCTGCTGACCTGCAGGGTTGGGAAATTTCGGTCCCCAAAGCCTTTTTGAGGTTCAATGATCTGCTTTGCGTCCCAGCCAGCTAGATGACCACGTGTGTACATATACACACTACTGGTCTCTGCAGGGCTCTAGTTCCCGTCACTGCACCCCCACCACCCACACCCCCACATCCCTGCTGACTCTCAACTAGGGTGCATGCAGCTGCTGCCATTCTCCCAGCCACGTGACTCTCTGCTCCCCAGCAAGATGGGGCCACCCAGTGGGACCATCTGAGCACATCACCCTGGCCAAGATGGCACCCACCTCTCCAAACACGTGGGGGCAGGGAGGTGGGTGATACTTAGTGGGCCGGCTGCCAGGCCAGGGGACTATCCCCGCCTAGTCCCTGGTGGTCTCTTTTTGTTTTCTTTTGTTTTTGTTTTCTCCTGGTTTTACAAACATGCTGCTTTAGCATTCTGCCAGTGTGCTAGGTTGGGTTTGTTTGTTTGTTTGTTTGTTTTCCCTACCGGCTGGTTTTCCATTGCCGAAGCCTCAGTCAAAGGCATTTGGGAGCCAAGCCCCTAAGTAACTGTTAACTTTCGTCTCCCGGGGCCTTTCAGCAATAACGCTTTCAACATGTTCCTGCTATAGCTCCACTGCAATAGCGTGTCCAGCTAAAGATCCTAATTTCCCTAGAAGGTTCCCTGAGCCAACTGATCAATCAGGTCTCCCCTTCATAGGTTTGGGAGCCCGCTCATGCCAGCGGTGCCTCTGAAGGCCATGGGGACCACTCCAGCAGTGGGCCACCTAGATGTGGTCTAGAAAATGGTCGGGACCTAGTGAGCCAGCAGAGACTGGGTCCCTGACACCTCCCTCGAACAGGAGCACCTGTGTGGGGCCCTGCTTTCACAGCACCCTGGGGGAGCAGGCTGAAATGGCTGTTACTGATCTTGAGGCATTGAACTCCCAGTGACTTTTCTGTTTTGTGTTTTCTAGCTGGCGACCGACAGTTCGGTCCAAGGGGATCCCACTTGGGTGTATCCTTTCTAATTGGGATAGATTTGACCCAGAGAGGCTGGAGCCACAGAAGCTGAATTTGTTTTGCAGTTCCATCTGGCCGCAGTACATTCTGGGGGAAGGAGACTCCTGGCCAAAGAATCGCGCCCTTTCCCTTTCCAACCCTGATTCAGCTAGAACGTGTCTGTGGAAGGATGGGGAAGTGGGAGAAGTTCCCTTCTGTTAGAGCATTTTTCCTGTTGAGGAGCAGGAAAGACCTTGGTTCCCAGTGCACCAGGAACTCCGAAGGGGCCCTGAAGCTAGGGCCTACTATACCCCCAGCTCTGAACCAACGCTCTACCCTTAGGAGAGACAGCTGGGGAGTTTGGTCCACAAGCCTGTCCCCCTAATTGAACTCCAGCAGATTGAAAGTGACCTGGGGAGTTACCCTAACAAACCTGAACAGTACATAGAGAGCTTCCAGCACCTCCCCCTAGCCGGTGATTTCACCTGGAAGGATGTGATGGTCACACTGAGCCAGACTATGACGACCTTTGAGAAAGAATGAGTGCTCAAAGGCGCTAGGAAGTTTGCAGAGGAGTTCCATGTGATGACTGATTAGTACCCAGTAGGGGAAACAGCTGTGCCTTTTACTGACCCTGCTTGGGATCGTAATGACCCCAAGGACAAGTGGGTGTGGGAACTTTTTCTGGCGTGTATCCCAAGTGGACTGACGTCAGGAAGGCAAGAAACCATTAATAATGTCAAAGTGACAGCGATTCACCAGGGGCCTGAGCAAAGCCCTGTGGGCTTCTCAGAGCGGCTACAGGCGGCCCTGAGGGATCACACTGCTGGAGACGGAGATTCCTACCAAGGGCAAGTCTTACTCAGGGACAGATTTCTCACCCAGGCTGCACCGGACGTTCAGAAGAAGCTCCAAAAGTTAGCGCAGACCCCTGATGTCCAGAAATTCTTCTGACTTTCCTCCAGGAGTTACCCTAGAAGAGACGGTTAGCAGTGCTTCTGCCACCTTTTACAATAGGGAACGGGACGGGGAGGTGCGGGCTCCGAAGGCGAGAAGGAAGGACATCAGGCATGCCCACGTACAGGCTACACTTGCTAACTGTCCATCAACTGCTTCCCAGGTTTCCCAGACCCGTGACCCAGTGCCCAGTGCTATGTGTGTCGGGGACTGGGCCACTGGGCACGGAACTGCCCTAGCCAGAATAGGCCCACCCCAGGGCCATGCCACCCCGGCAAGCAAGCTGGCCACCATGGTGGCCCTTGTCTTATGGCAGATCGCCAGGATTGGTCCGGCTAAGTCAGCGAAGCAGCAGGAGAGCTGCAGCGGGTCTGGAACCTCAGGTGAGCAATCAATGTGGCAGCCAGGTCGGTGGATGTCCTCCCAGACACTGGACCGTCTATCCTGTCCTCACTTTCTTCCCCGGACCCTGGGCACCGTTCACAGGTGGAACCGTGGAGGCTGCTGCACCCAGACCCCTCAGAAACAGAGCATACAGACCAGCACCCCTGAGAGATGTGGGGGGTGTTTCTCTGCCAGCCCAGGACAGATAAGGGGAGAACTCTACCTCAAACCCACAACAGTCTTTAAGCCAGTGAATGCTTTTTACCCCTTCCTGTGTTTACAGGGACCAAACACCCATGCCTGTCAGTCTTAAGATCTCTCTTTTCTAAACTAACTGGGACACTAACCTAAGGTGACCAGATTTTAACATTGGTAAAGCAGGACACCATTGACACGGGGTGGGGTGGGGGGTGTTCCTGATTAAAAATTTGGTCTATATGGAGCAACAAAAATGTTCATAGAATGCAAAAATAGTATTGTAATATATATATTTAATTTCACCATAAGTACAATTTACAAATATAATACATTTTAAAATTATAGTATTATTTTATTCTTTGGCATATTTCTCATTTGAGTACATTTTTAGTAGATTGCTGTCATTTAAAAGGTCATGAAATTTTTCACAAGAATTTGTTAAATTATATTTCACACATAAAATGGTTTTCAAAGTCTCAACACTTAATTGTGATTTTTCTGATGTCCACACTTTATTTACCATAGAAAAAAAACGTGTTCAGTCACAGCATTAGTTCCTGGTAAGGACAGCACGTATTCCACAATTTTTAGTGCATTGTTGTATGGAACATGGTTTGTTTCAAAATGATGAAATATTTCTAATAATTTGTTCTCTATTGTGATTTTTGCTGATGCCCAAAATTTAACCTTTTCCTTATCAATATATTTTTAATGATGATAACTCATTAAAATATCATTTTTGGGAATATTACTATATGGGAAATTTTGAGAATATGATCGAATGATTTTTGTACATCATTCCAATTAAGTTCTTGTTTTAATGTAACCCAATGAAAATGTTCAATATCATTGGAATGTACTATCCACTCTTCTAAATAATCTATGCAGTTACTATAGAATTTTTAACATGATTCATAATATCTGCACGATTTATTGCACCTTGTGCTTCTAGCTGGCTTATACTATTACGGATAGTTAACGGAAGAAAATTATTTTCTAACCGCTCTTGACACTGAAATTTTAAATTATTAACTTCATTTGCTACTTCGATTACTGAAATTTTGTCACCTTCAATAAGTTTTATAGCATTTTGAAAAAGAGCTACTTGATTGTGTACAAATTCTGGCCAATTATTTGAACATTCTTTTTCAAAAAACTCTTCTAAAATTCTAGAACATTTATCCTGTGATAGAAAGTAGGATTTCAAAGGATCGTATATTTTCAAAATTCTTTCGACAGTTGGCAAAAGAGCTAACCAGCATGTTTTACTGTATCCAAGTATTTTCTGATATTCGACTTCCACAGTTTCACAAAATTCTTTAAGCATTTCCATGCACACAGTGTATATATAGAATAAGAATATATTTTAATAACATTATTTTCCACATCTACGGGCCACAAATCAGCAGCAGTTTGAATGGCGTTATGTATTATGTGTGCTGCATAACCAACACCAATAATGCTTTGATTAAGGTTTTTGTTTAACTTATAAAAATATGATTTGTACCTCTTCTCGCTTTTGCTCCAAAATTTGCATTCGTGTTGTCTGCAGAATATGCAATCATTTTATGTTTTAAATTGTTTTTTTCCAAAGTATTAATAATGGAACTGAAAATTATTTCAGAAGTTTCCCCAGGCACAGAAATGAAATCTAAAATTCTAATTTTTATTCCAGTTTGCAAATCAAAAGAGCTAATAATGGTTGGAAATAACTTTATATCCTTATGATTAGATGCGTCAGAATATATGGATATAAAATTAATTTTTTTCTAGATTTTTGTTTAATTCTGAAATGCAGATGGGGAAAGCACATTACACACCATTGCCTCGGATTTTGTTCCAGCACAGGCATATTTTTTGTTGATTAACTTTTTGACAACTTGTGATGTACAGTCCATAGATCTGAAGGAATGATTGTGATTAATAGCATGAAAAGACTTAAGTCCTCCTGCAATGCTAATTTCTTTTCTTTGTCTCCATAAGTTGTTTTCCCAAAAATTTCCTGTATTTTGGAGGAAGATGCAGCAGTATTTAAATATCTTTCATGTTTCTGTGTCTCCAAGTGCTTTGAAATATCATTCTTCCCACCGTGCAAAATAGAAAATTCACCATTACATTTCTCACATTTTACCATGTAATCGCTTTGGGTTTTTTAATAAAAGGAAATTCACTTCTTAGATCATTGTTGAATTTGCATCCTATTTTCTTACTCATTGTGTTAAATATTTTTAAAAATAATTTAAAATTATATTATAAATTATTATATACATATTGCTTAAAAATACAGCAAGTACGTACATAATTACATGAACATATTGTATTGCTAGTTTATAAATTAAATTAATTTGATCATTATAAAGTAACTATATTTTAAATTTCATTTTAATTGTAATCCTATATTTCTTTCTAAGTAATAACAATACTAACTTGTATTATTTTTTTCTCTGAATTTGCTGTAACATAAATCCTAAGTCTCACTTTCAAGGCCGGCACTAGACTTTTTGTCGCCACTATAAAATATAAATAATACGAGTACTGTCTGCTAAATTCAAGAGAATTTATGTATTTATGAAATAAATAAATTACGTACCTAAATTATCTGAATAACTGATATCACTTGTTTAACTAGCACTAGCACGCAGTACAATGTGTATCGTCTGAGAGACAGTTACAAAATGTTTTCGTCGTTGCCAATGCCAAAAAATGCCATTGTTCATTAAGTCCACACAATGGTGGTCGAATTCTGACACCTGATCAACCATGCAAACTTTGATAAGCAGTTCTCGATAATCAGTTCTCAACAATTATTTGTTATTATTAACGTGTAACACCTGGGTTGGCCCAATCTAGGCCAGGTGGGCTTAACTCAGCCAATGGGGTCATCCAGAGCTGCTGACCATGCCTCCCAGCCACAGGCCCCCCCGAAGGTCGAACTGAGAGACCACCCCCTCTTTTCCTGCCGTGGTCTCCCCCTCTTCTCTGGCCTCAGGCCGCCTCGTGTGGGTGTGTAGTCTTATGAGGTTGCCCACGTTCTTAACTGTGAAACCTGAAACTTCTATCCTTTATAAAAACTAGGCATCGGCGTGAATTCTTTCTCGTGGAAGCCAAGGACCGAGGTGTTCCCACCTGAGGAAGCTAAGTTTCTCGAGTGGGTAAAACCTCTGTGTGGGTTTTGCTGGAGAAAGAATTCACTCACCCTCCGACCTGCCTCTGGAAAGAGACCAGCCTTCGCACCACCAGGCTATTTCAAACCTCTGGGGGCGTGGTTGAAGGGATTGTTGAAGGCGGTTGACCCCATTGGCTGAATTAAGCACCCCTGGGTGGGCTCATGAGCCTGGGCCTATTTTGGGCTGCCCAGGTGTACTGCCCACCTGGCTTGGGGTCTGAATTTGAGCGTGCCCAGTTTGGGGGTCTTCATGGGTGGCTAATGCTCATCTGATTCCGTCCAGCCTCCTCTCGGGGCCCTGTACAGGCATGGAGGAACAACCCGTCTCTAGTAATCGAAGAGTTCAAATCTCCAAAGCCAAATTCAATGAAGACGTTGATTGTACTTCAGCAGTCTCAGCAGTTACACGTGGAGTTGTAAATGAAAGAGCCCCAGTAAAACAATGAGTTAAACGTTGTGCTGCTGCTCAAAAGGCTGGTTGTTCAAACCCACCGTCTGCCCTTGGAGAGGAAAATGAGACCGTCTTTCATGAAGACTAATAGCCTCAAGGTCACTGTGAGTAGCAATCAACTGATGGCAGTGGGTTGGGTTTGGTTGTATATACAACGTCTGCCGGTTCACATTTCCATAGGTGTGCAACTTACTGATCGCCATGACAAAATGCAACCCCGTTCTTAATAAATGCAAATTTTCTATCACTATAAACCCTGGCACTGCCTGTCCTGCGCCACCCCCCACCCTACACACATTTTTTGTCCTTCCTCCCATCCCTGGTAGCCACTTGCCTGTTCTTGTCTTTTGATGTGAGTTTGCACATGATTTATTCTTTCATGATTGACTTATTTCACTCACCCTAATGTCTTCAAGTTTCATTCACTTTGTAGCAAGTATTAAGATTTCCTTTCTCTCTCTGGCTTAGTAGTACCCGGTTGTATTTATGTCCTACATTTTGTTTATCCATTCGACTATTAATGGGCGTAGGTTGTTTCCACATTTGGGGGATTGCAAACAGTGCTGCAGTGAACACTGCTGTATAAGTCTGTTTGAGTCTCTGCTTTCAAGTATTTGGGGTAAATACCTAAAATTACTGGACCATATAGTAGCTCTGATTTGTTGTTTTCCCCCTGGAGGAAACACCATTGTTTTCTACAAATGTTGGTACCATTTTGTATTCTCTCCAGCAATAGATAAGGGTTTGAATTTCCGCAACCTGTATCAGCACTTGTTATTTTCTCCTATTTATTCATTTTTAATCTTAGCCTTCCTGGGGGGAGTGAAATGCCAGGCCACTGTGGTTTTGAGTTGCACCTCCACGCTGCCTAATTATGCTGAACATCTTTTCATGTGATTGGTGGCTATTGGGATGCCCTTTGGGGTGAAATGTCTATTCAAATTCTTTGCACATTTTTAAGAACTGTGTTATTGGTTTTTTGTTGGCAAAATTTTAAATATATTGTAGCTATTAGATTCTTGTTTTAGATATGGTTTCCAAAGTTATTCTTCCAGACAACAGTTTGTCTGTTCACATATTTTGATAAACATTTTTGATTAATGTAAGTTTTTAAAATGATTTTTCAATGAGATTCCATTTATTTATTCTGTCCTTTGCTGTTTGAGATTTCCTTATTATGCTAGATAATCTCTTGTTAAAAATTAGTCTGGACAGCATTTCCCCGGCTTTTTTCTCTAAGAATTTGATGCTTTTAGTTTGCACATTAGGTTTTTAATCCATCCCCTTCCTCCCCTCCCCATGTATGGTGTGAGACATGGTTCCTACTTTATTTTTCTGCATGTGGAAATCCACCTTTCTCAATACTATTTTTACTCATCAAATGGACTTGGTACCCATGTCAAAAAACAGTTGACCATTCTTTCTGAACTCTCAATGCTATTCCTTTGGTTTGAGTGTATTATTGTACCAGTATCAGGCTATTTTGATTATTGTAGCTGTACAGTTGTCTTAAAATCATTAAGTGTGAATCCTCATACTTTTCTCCTTCAAAATTTCTTTAGCTACTCAGGACCTATTATTTTCCAGTACAAAGTTGAGGACTGATTGTTCTATTTCTGTTGTGAAGACTATCGACATTTTTATTGGAATTGCACTTTATCTATAGACAGCTTTGGGTAGTGTTGCTATCTTACCAATATGATAAGTTACATAAACAAGGTAAATTCATGGGAAAATAGAACTGAAGGATGAGGGATTTTTCCCATGAATTTTTTGGGAAGCCACGTCATACTAAGTCTTCTACTATTCACTTGGAACATATTTCCATTTATCTCAGTCTTTTTTCCCTCATTAAAAATATTTTATTTATATTTATTTTACTTTATTATTAGTTGGAAGTTAATAGATATATCACATTGTTGCAGTTTCAAACAAATGACATCCACTAGAGTGTCTAGAAATTTAGAAGTCTTTAATCGGTTGACTGGACTGCAAGAATCTAAAAGTGGTTCTTCAGGTTGCAGACCCAAGTAAAAATAATAGGCAGCTTCTATAGGCAACCCCCTCCACCCCATGTATCAGGGACTTTCCTATGGAGCGAACAGGTATGACAAGAGCAGAAAGCAAAATTAATGTTAACATCCTCTAGATCAAAGCAGGGTACGTCTGTTACGAAACCATCGTAGCAGGATTGATTATAACATCCTGGTTGACAAAATAAGAATAGTATGATTAATTATAACATCCTGGTAACATCAAATGGGACAATATTAAGGAATAATCAAAAGGAACAATATTAAAGAATAACAAGATTAATTACAACGTCCTAATTCCAAGTACATATGAGAATATTTTGAAATCCATCCATAGAGGGAATTTCCGAGATGGGAGGGGGAAGGAGGCAGGCCATTAAGCACTCAACAGAATGGCATCACAGTGGCCAGTCTGCCTCAACGTCAACCCATAGCTCAGTCACGTCAAGCAGTATTGTACAATTGCTGCCACAATCAGCTTCCAAACATTCGTTTTCTTCCTGGACTTCTTGATATTGTCTCCCTTTCACCCTACCCCATTTCATTCTTCTTTAATATCTATGAGCAGTGTTTTATAGTTTTTTTGTTTTGGGGGTATTTTTTTTTACATCAGGGGCTCATACAACTATTATCACAATCCATACATATACATTCATCAATTGCATAAAGCCCATCCGTATATTCTTTGCCCTCATCATTTTCAAAGCATTTGCTCTCCACTTAAGCCCTCTGCATCAGGTCCTCTTTTTTTCCCCATCCCTCCCCATTCCCCCCTCCCTCATGAGCCCTTGATAATTTATAGATTGTTATCTTGTCATATCTTGCCCTATCCGGAGTCTCCCTTCACCCCCTTCTCTGCCGTCCGTCTCCCAGGGAGGAAGTCACATGTGGATCCTTGTAATCGGTTCCCCCTTTCCAACCCACTCACCCTCTACTCTCCCAGTAATGCCCCTCACACCCCTGGTCCTGAAGGTATCGTCCACCCTGGATTCCGTGTGCCTCCAGCTCCCATATGCACCAGTGTACAACCTCTGCCCTATCCAGTCCTGCAAGGTAGAATTCGGATCATGGTAGCTGGGGGGAGGAAGCATCCAGGATCTGGGGGAAAGCTGTATTCTTCATCGGTACTACATCGCACCCTGACTGACCCATCTCCTTTCCTAAACCCCTCTGTAAGGGGATCTCCAGTGGCCGTCTCCACTCTGCACTTCCCCCTTCATTCACTATGGTATATATATGGTATATATATATATATATTCATGATGCCTTATACCTGGCCCCTTTGGCACCTCGTGATCGCACTGGCTGGTGTGCTTCTTCCATGTGGGCTTTTTTGCTTCTGAGCTAGATGGCCGCTTGTTCACCTTCAAGCCTTTAAGACCCCAGACACTATCTCTTGTGATAGCCAGGCAACATCAGCTTTCTTTACCACATTTGCTTATGCACTCGTTTGTCTTTGGCGATCCTATCATGGAGGTGTGCAGTCAATGATATGATTTTTTGTTCTTTGATACCTGATAACTGATCCCTTCAGGACCACGTGATCACACAGGCTGGTGTGTTCTTCCATATGGGCTTTGTTGCTTCTGAGCTAGATGGCCGCTTATTTATCCTCAAGCCTTTAAGACCCCAGACACTATCTCTTGTGATAGCTGGGCACCATCAGCTTTCTTCACCACATTTACTTGTTTACCTGCTTTGGCTTCAGCAGTTGTGTCGGGAGGGTGAGCATCGTAGAGTGCCAATTTAATAAAAGAAAGTATTCATGCATTGAGGGAGTGCTTGAGTAGAGGCCCAAGGTCCTTCCACCACCTTAACACTAAACCTATAAATATAGACACATAGATCTATTTCCCCATCCTCATATATATTTGCATATGTACATGTCTTTGTCTAGATCTCTATAAATGCCCTTTGACTCCTAGCTCTTTCCTCCATCTCCCTTGACTTTTCTCCTGCCCTACTACCATCCTCCGTCCTCACCTGGGTTGTCCCATCCCGTGGGACATCAACAACGTGGATATCTGAAAGAGGGGCTGGGAATGAAGATGGGCAAGGGCACGGAGAGATGGAGGCAAGACAGGAATCTGATCAAGCCTTGTTTATTGAGTTGAGAGCAGAGGTTTAAACAGCCAGCGAAGGGAGGGCACCATTACGTCACATGTAAAATAAGGTACAGCTGAGGTAGCCAATAGTCGTGCATCTCCAAATAAGGCAAACAGGTAAGTATGCTAATGAAGCATACCTGGCTCCTGGGGGGGAGATGCCACCAGTCATGTATTGACCAATGAACATAGCAGCTGCTAGTGAAAGAGCACCAATCCTAGCAAGGGTCAAGGCAGCCACCCTCTGGCGGGAAATGAAACAAAGAGCAGTAAAATCACAGGGCAGTTTGTATGGCAGGAAACTGAGAGTAAATTCATAAATGTCATACATGGCTTAAATCCAGGGTAGGGGGACACGCAGTTCCCTACACTAGGTTATAGCTATACCTCTTCTTTACGTAACCTTACCCTTGATCATTCCCTAGCAGGCCTGCCACTCCTCCCTCACTACCATTTTGGGTCCCATGTTGTTCCCTTGTCCCTGTGTTTGTTAACACCACTTCCTTACCCCCTACCTCCCCCACTCCAAGTCCCCCCGGAACTGTCAGTCCCGTTGTTTTTCCTACAGATAGTTCATCCAGCCTGTCCTATTCAGACAGACCTGTGGAGTCACTAACATGCATGAAAACAAGACAGAGGAAAACAAAGCAACAGTATACAACCAGACAACAAAACAACAACAACAAACCACTGACAAAGAACAAAACAAAACACTTCATGAAAAAAAGGCTTGTAGTTCGTTCAAGGATCATTTGTTGGCCCTTAGGAGTGTTTTCCAGTCCTGTCTGTTGGGGCACCACGCCCTGGCCCCAAAGTCCACTTTCAGCATTCCCTGGGGACCTTGCCACTCCATTCCCTTGCTGTTCCACTGCACTCCCCCAGTGATTTGTCTCGGTGTGGTGGGATCAGGTCAGGTGCAATTCCCACACTGTGTCTCCGGTGCTGTCCCCTGTATCGCCCTTAGTCACTGAGGGGCATCATGTCTCATAGTGGGGCCAGCCATGTTGTTCTCTCTGTGGACTGGCTGCTCTACTCAGGAACATCATCCTCAAGGCCTGGTATGCCAGGCTGTGTTCCACTCTCTCCTCCTGCCCCTTCATCTGCTCCCGTGCGCTCTGATCAGATATGTCCATCTCCCGGAACTGCAGAGTCAATGTCGTCCTTTGAGACAGATTCTTCTGGGGGTGTTTTATCGTTTCCATTATGTATGTTCTTCTCATCCTTAGATGCTATTGCAACAGAAATAATTCTCTAGGTCTCTGCCAGATTTCTCGTTGTTCGTGTATAGAAATCTAACTTGGTTTTGTTTGTTCACCTTGTACCCTGCACATTTGCTAATGAGATTTCTGTATTATGTCTACTAGCTTTCTTTTGGGCTCTGGGGTGTTCTATATAGAACTATTTCATCCATGAATGGAGATCATTTTATTTCTTCTTTTGAAAGCTGGTACTTATATTTTTCTCTTGTCTTATTTCTCTGGCTAGGAATTCTAACGCAATATTGATTACAAATGATGAGAACAGACATACTTTTCTTGTTTCTGATTTCAAGGAGAAAGTTCTCAGTTTTTCACCACTAAGTAGAATATTGTTTTCTTGACTTTGGGTGGATGTCATCTTTATGAGGCATTCCTTGACTCGCCAAGTCAATACTGTGAGTTCCCTGACTCCTGTCCCATATTGATATGTTGATACCTGCATCTGTGGTAGCTAATTTTATGTTTTAGCTTGGAAAATAGGTTGCTTTCAGAATCCCTGGTATTTTTTTTTCATCAGGCACAAGACACATAGACTCAGAAGCCAATAATATTATGAAATAACTTTATTATATTTATTGTTCCCAATAATAAGAAGCATGACAAGTCATGCAGGGTAACAGGGAATTGCTGTGGTGAATGGAAATTAAGCAGGAAAGGAAAGAGCCAAATTACAAGTCTGTGGGTGACTTGGGAAGTATAAAGGAGGGGCATTTCTGTCTAGAGATAGTTTAGGATAAGATTGGCAAGATTGATCCTGCAAAAGAACAAGAAGGGTCAATCCCTCCAACGTTGAAGGGAAGATGCTAAAGCATCAGAGAAAATAACTGATGAAGATAGCACAAGGACCCCATTAATGTTAAGGAGTCACTAAAACCAAGGAGTATCTCACTCATCTTTGTGTATCCTTGTGGGATTCAGAAAGATTTCCCCCCAGGTTGTCAGCTGCTTGCTAGCTCATTGTGTCCTCACCTGCTTAGAGGTTCTCTCCCTGAGGGCATTCAGCCATGCAGAGCAATCAGACTATTGTCTGTCCCGCATTAGGTGGGACCCAGTCCCTGCTGATAAGGATAGTGGATTGCTTTCCTGAAGGAGCGCCCAGAGAAGAAGTCAAGCCCACTCAAGGAACACCAAGGTTAGGCTGACATCTAGGATCTGCCCATCTTGTCACATATGTACCCCTCGTCCCTCCCCTTCATACTGCATGTACACCCCTAGCTCATCCATCCCCTTCCCATGACGCCTATGGCTATTGTATGGCCCCCTTCCTGTGATGTATATGGTGTAATCACGTGGGCTTGCATGCCCCTGAGTATATATAAGCCTTGGCCAGAAATAAAGGGTCTCCCCTCTCTCCTCCTCCCACTCTCCATGCGGAACTGGCTGCGAGATCATGGTCGTCCAGGAGGAGAGCATGCTACCATGAAATGTATCAGACTCCTTTATTTTATCTCCTCTCTATCTCTAATATTTTCTATGACTTTACTATGATCTCTACATGTTATCGCTGTACAATTGCGCCATGGCTGTTAGAGGCCGGTTACGCTGACATATCCTGGTACTTGTCCCCTTTTGTTCTTCCTCTTCTTTTTCTTCATCATCATCATCATCATCATCATCATCATCACCAGTATCATACAAGTTACTCTCTGTTGAGCCATTTATTAGGTGTCAACTATGGTGCAAAGTGGGTTTAAGTATATACTCTTTCCATCAGAAAAACAAAACACAACTGGAAAATGCATACATATATGAAAATTAAACAACTCACTGTTAAAGTACGAATTAGTCAAAGAAGAAATCAAGAGAGCAATCACAAATTCCTTTGAGTCCAGTGAAAATGAAAGCATAACATACCGAAACTGACGGGCGGTGGTGAAAGCGGAACCCAGAGGGAAACATGCAGCAGTCAGCGCCGGCATGAAAAGCGAAGACCACCATCGAGTCAGCAGCCTAACTTGACAACCCCACGAAGAAGGAAGAGAAGAGCAAGCAAGGTAAAGCCTACCTGTCGAGAAGAAATGTCCAAGGTCAGAGTTGAAATAAAATAAAACAGAAAAAAAGTCAAAACTGGAAGTGTGTTTTCTTTGTTGAGATCATTAAAATGGACAAACCCTTAGCTACACTGACAAAGAGAAAAGAGACAAATGGCGGTAGTAAGAAATGTAGAAGGTGATATTACAGCTTACTCAATAGAAATGAAGAAAATTATGGCAGAATTTTATGAACTGTGTGGCAATAAACCGGATAATCTTTATGAAATGGGAACACTCTTACAAGCGCGCAAGTCACCCAAATCGACTCAAGCAAAAATAAAAAGTCTCAACAGACTCATTATACGGGGAGAGATTGAATCAGTGAGCAAATGCTCCCCAACAAAATTAA
This sequence comes from Tenrec ecaudatus, assembly GCF_050624435.1. NCBI lineage: Eukaryota > Metazoa > Chordata > Mammalia > Afrosoricida > Tenrecidae > Tenrec > Tenrec ecaudatus. Next base: position 87,104,395 of record NC_134539.1, on the reverse strand, counting down.
AAGCCCTGCATTAGATGGCTTCACTAGGGTATTCTATCACTTAGAGAAGACTTAAGATCAGTACTGTTTAAACTCTCACAAAATGTAGAGAAGGAACACTTTCTAATCTGCTCTAGTAAGCAAACATACCCAAGCACAAAAGCAGAGAAAAGCCCATTTGTCGGCCACTGCAGATCCCCTCACAGAGGGGTCTAGAGGAGGAGATGAGTCAGTCAGGGTGCGAGGTAGCACCGATGAAGAATACAGCTTTCCTCTAGTTCCTAAATGCTTCCTTCCCCCCACCCCCCACTACCATGATCTGAATTCTACCTTGCAAGCCTGGATAGAGCAGAGGTTGTACACTGGTACAGATAGGAGCTGGAGGCACAGGGAATCCAGGGTGGATGATACCTTCAGGACCAGGGGTGTGAGGGGTGATACTGGGAGGGTAAAGGGTGAGTGGGTTGGAAAGGGGGAACTGATTACAAGGATCTACATGTGACCTCCTCCCTGGGGGACAGACAACAGAAAAGGGGGTGAAGGGAGATGCCGGATAGGGCAAGATATGACAAAATAATAATCTATAAATTATCAAGGGCTCATGAGGGAGAGGAGAGTGGGGAGGGAGGGGAAAAAAGAGGACTTGATGCAAAGGGCTTAAGTGGAGAGAAAATACTTTGAAAATGATGAGGGCAAAGAATGTACAGATGTGCTTTATACAATTGATGTATGTATGGATTGTGATAAGAGTTGTATGAGTCCCTAATAAAATGTAAAAAAAAAAAAAAAGAGAGAACGAAAACTGCAGGCTAATATCCACTCTGATTACAGATGAGAAATACTCAACCAAATATTAATAAACAGAATGCAATAGCATATTAACAGAGTCATACAACACAGCCAATTAGGATTTATTCCAGGAACGCAAGGAAGGTTTAACACTGGAGAATAAATAAGCATAATAGAACACATCAATATACTAAAGGAAAAGAGACATATAATCATCTCTATGAATGAAGAAAAAAATATTTGATAAGATTCAAAACCTTCTTGAGGGAGAAAACAAAGACAATTGGGATAGGAGGGAACTCTCCACTATGATTCAGAGCAAGTTTGAAAAGCCAAAAGCCCACATTATACTTATTGGAAGAAGATTGAGAACCTGAAATCAAGGTCAAGGAAAAGGTGACTTCTCTCACCACTTTTAGTGAGATAAATATGAGGACAAGGAAAAAAAATTCTCCAAAATCATGTATTTATTGAATAAATATATCAAAATTGTGATGCTGTTATTTATGACATATCCTTTATCTATATACTTTGGAAAGTGGCATTCCATTTCTCTAATCTTTTCCTGAAGAATTCTGTACTCTTAAATTTATACTACACCAATATCACTGTTTTGGCATTGTGATAGTAAGGTTTATTATGCCAACCTGACTTAATAAGCCCTTGTTATCTTCCTGTGTCTTTGGGCGATCTAGATTACTATTTGTGTGTGGTTGGAAGGGGTGTCAGCCCCCCACCACTAATCACAGGTTCGATAGGCACAATTCTACAGTTGAGATATATATTAAAGTCATAGAGCGCATGAGAGATAAAAGAGAGATTGAAATAATGGAGTCAGACACATTTCATGGTAGCAATGCTCACCTCAGCCTCACTTGGTGGTCCATGTGGAAAGAGGGGGAGAGGAAGGAGGACAAGGGGAAGGGGAACAGGGGAGTGAGGATGGGAGAGGAGGGGGGAACCAATCAGAGGCCAAGATGGGGAGTCTCAGAGAGCTCTTTATTGCTAACCCAGGCCCATATACCTCTGGGGGGAGGGCAAGCCCACCAATTACACGTAAAGACATATGTTACAGGAAGGGGTTGCACTATAGGTTATAAAGGGAGACAATCTAGGGATATACTTCCAATAGGAAGAGGAGGGATTGGGAGTATACATGTGACAAGTTGGGCGGATCCTAGATTCAGGATGGCAGCCTAACATTGGATGTCACTGAGCCAGTTTGATCTGGTCTCTGGGTCTCCATAGAAACCGTTATCAGTAGAGTGTAAACTCCACCTACAGGAGCCAAGCTAATGGACTCAAGCCTTTAGGCAGAAGGAGCCCATTGTCCTTAACAGCAGGGAGTGGCCCCACCTGTCTGGCAAAAAGCCCCTAATGTTTGGCATGTCTTTGGGGGAGAAAAAGCTGGGGAAAGTCTCTATAATCCCATAAGAGTGCCCTCCAAAAAACCCAGTCTCCATGATCTTCTGATCTGACTGCTCTGCCTTGAATTGTGTGTTTATACAGTTTTATTGGCATGTAATTTTCACATCACACAATTAAATAGTTCACACTAAGAACAGTCGCACAAGCATCACTACAATTAGTCTTCGAACACTTTTTTCATTCTTAATCTCATCGCTATTAACTTCCCATTTCCCCCAACCTCTCCTGCCAGACCTCCAAGGAAACACTGATCCAGTTCCTGTCTCTATGGATTTACTTATCTTGGATTTCATACACAGGAAATCATTTTAAAAGCTAACAATAACGTAAAACAAATAAAAACCTCAATTGAAAAGGAAACAGAAAATATTAGAACGAGTTTGAATGGATCATAACAAAGACCAAATGATAAAAGAGTGTTAAATTTTAACTGTATCTGCAACAATCTACTTTCCAATGCATTCTGCATAATAGCAGGCTATTCACACCCCTGGTTCAGGATCAGAGGGGATTTACCAGGGGGTTAAGCTACGTATATTACCCCTTAGCTTTTTATTTTATTTTTAACTGAAACAGCTTTAAAATGGGTCAAAAGGGAGATCAAATGATAAAACATTGCATTCTGACTTAACTACATCTGCCATAATTGACTTCCCAATGCTCCCTAGTGACAAAGCTTCTCATCCTTTAAATTTGATCAGAGGGCTTCCCTGCAGGCTTCACTCATGTGTCACCCTGCAAATGGAATTTTGACTTCCATTGTCACCCATGGCCTTCTACACAGCAGGCGTTCACAATTTAAGCTCTGATACCATTCCCGTCTACAGATTTGGATTTTATTATTTACAGTCTTTGGATCACATGACCGATGTGCTTCTTCTGTGTAGATTTAATCGACACCTCACTTAGATGACTGCTGGGTTGAAGACAAGCCGTCAAGGCTCCGATCCTACTTTTTCTGATAGCCAGGCACCATCTACTTTCTTCAGCACACTTTGCTACAGCACCCGTATCTTCAGGGATCCCCTCAGGAGGGCAGGCATCAAGCAGGACCATGTTGTAAGGATTAATTGTTCTTAGATGGAGATTAGACTTAAGGATGACCCTGAAATAGATTCATATCTATGGTTTATATGTGTCTCTGGTTCACTTTAGAGACATTATCATTTTTGTTAGAGAACTGTATCAATCATCTCCCTGGGGTATAAGGTAATTCTATTGATAGTGTCATTAATTTAGTCAATGGTACAGAATTTATATAACTGTTGAGAAAAAGGAAATTCTACAAGTATAGGCTGGCTACAAACTTCAATTCATGAATTGTTAATCTTGTACAGCTTAAACTCTGAACACTATTTATACAAATAATGGGTGTTGATGTATGGCAGTTACATAATCTGTCAATCTGAATGAGAGGGTGGAGTCTAGTCTGCCAATCAGGTCATAGCCAATCATGCCTTTGTGTGGGCATGACCTTCTCCTGATTATTTTTGGGGATATCTATCTTCCTACCTGAAGGCAGGACAGATGCTCTCTCTGCTTCACCTTCCTGTGGACAAGCCACATGGAGTTACACTGATGGCAGCCAGAGCCTTGAAGCTAGAGGAGCCACGTGTAGACCCATGTCAGCACTGAGATGCTTCCACCACCACAGGGCCCACAAGACTTTCCACTCACTGGCCTGTGATCTTTCCTGCATTCAGCATCATTGTATGTGCTGTGTGAGTCTGAAGAGGAATTTATAGATTGGTATCAGACAAATGGGCTAATATCAGACTTATGGACTTGATCTGGGTGGGACTGGAATTTTTTCTTAATATAAAATTATTCTTTGATATGAAGCTCTCTCTTACATACATGAGTGTCCCTGGATTTGTTTCTCTAGTCAACCCAGACTAACACACGATGATAGGGTAAAACTCTCAAGAACATTCATTTACAAAGGTATAAACATGAAAACAGATTAATGCATGTTGTAATAAAGAAAGGAAGGCAATAAAATAGTAAATGTATGGTAATCTCAGGCCACAGCTCATTGGACACTCTCAAGGAAAGAGCCAACCTAAAGTTGAATGTCTACCAGTTTTTAACATTGGGATAGCAGTCATCTGCTTCTCACACTTCAGGATTCAGCTTAAGTCCAAACTACAGGTCTGAGGCAAATCCCAGTTAATTTAGTGGACTTTGCATATTGAGACCTTCTTGTGTGGCCCATGAAGGATGCTGTGTGCCTCCAAAGAACAAAGTCCAAAGACCAAGGAACCTATAACACCAGCCTGGGTCTCCAAGGAATAGAATAGAAACTAGGTCAAAATAGGCAGTCTTGCATTACCTGACCTCAAAACCTACAACATAGCCCCAATGGTCAAAACAGCTTGGTACTGGTATAATGACTGATACATAAACGAATGGAGCAGAATAGAAAACCCAAAAATAGAAACATCCACAAACAAACGACTGATTTTCTACAAAGGCCCAATGGGCATTAAATGGGAAGGGGATGCCCTCTTCAATAAATGATGCTGGGAAAACTGGATATCCACCTTCAGAAGAATGAAGAAGACCCATAGCTCACCCCATGCACAGAAACAAACTCAAGGTGAATCAAAAACCTAAATGTAAAACCCAAGCTGTCAGGATCATCAATGAGATCATTGGGACAACTCTAAGGCCCTAGTATAAATCTAAGGATGGGGTATACATGGGCTACCAGATGTAACAAAGGAAGCACACATCATGGAAGACAAAACAGATGAATGGGACCTATTAACAATAAAACAGTTGTGTACATAAACAGATTTCATTTAAGAGAGCAAAACAAGAGCCCACAGATTGGGAAAAGAGCTTTAGTAATGGCATAATGGACAAAGGACTAATTGCTAAATTCTACAGGATACTACAAGCCTACAACAAGAAATAAAGCAAATACCTTCTGAGAAGATGGGCAAAGGACCTGAACAGATGATTCACAAAGAATGACATTTCAATGGCTTACAAGCACATAAGAAAATGCTTCTGTTCACTAGCCAGCCTGGAAATGCAAGTTAAAACCATGAGCTACCATCTAACACCCACAACCATAGCCCAATTTTAAAAATCTGAGAACAACAAATGCTGGAAAGGATGTGGAGGGATTGGAATTTTATCCACTGCTAGTGGGCTTGTGAATACATACAGCCACTGTCGAAAGCAATATGGAGATTCCTCAAAACAGATGGAACTAGAAATACCATATGATCCAGCGATACCACTACTGGGCATACGCCCAAAGAGATGAGACCCAGATCATGAACAGAAGCATGCCCCCATGTTCATCACAGCACCTTCACAACAGCAAGAAGCTGGAAACAGCCTGAATTCCCATCAGTAGAAGACTGGATTTTTAAAATTCTGGTGTATATACACACAATGGGATGCTATGCCTACCTTATAAACATCAGTGAAACACCTCATGGCATGGAGGGATCTGGACAACAGTATGCTGAGTGAAGTTAGTCAATCACAAAAGGACAAATACTGTATGAGTCCCCTCAGTAGGGACAAGCAACAGGACGGGCACAAGTTTTAGGCTTGCAGGGCACCTAGTCTGCTGGCCAGGATGGCCAGACAGCCTGATAAAGAGTGCCAATGAACCAGCCTCTCTAGATAGAGATCTCGAGGGTCACTTTGGTAGAAAGCTCCTTAGATCAGCTGGCATCAAATTGTCAAGGGAGGAGGAGGGAGGTTGGCTTCTTAGTAGCTGCTGTGCTAAGTAATGATGAGCCCCACCCCCACCCCGACAGGTAGACATCAAGTCAGGAGAGGGGAAAGGGCACAGACACGTCTGGGGGAACACAAGTGTGTGCCTGTTGCTAGAAAAGGAGGGAGGACCAACCTCCAAGTGTGGCACTAAAAATACCTTTAGGGACCCTAAGGTGTGGGGGAGCTTCCCCGGTCATATGCACCGAGTTCTGCGCACACCCTAGGGACCCGGGCCAAGTGCTATAGGACACTGGGACACTGAATCCTGGATTCTCAAGGTGCATGACATGCTCCAAAGGCCGCACCGGAGAGATCCGATGAGGAAACTCCACTAGGTGAGCTGGGCTCTTCCTCAGACACCCTGTACCTGAGGACATAAGACGGAGAATTCGTGGTTTTTGAAGAAGCAGAAGACAGCTATACCAAGAGTCTTGAACTGCTGGTAGGCAGGCGATCATTGACTTACTACATCAATGTCCTGCATGCTATATTAAGATGAATATAAATTTAAACATGAAATGATACATATATCAATACAAATATGAACACAAATATAAATTTGAACATATATGAATGTAAACATAAATATGAGCATGAATATGAATCTAAATGTGAATGTTATTCTAAACAGGAATATGAATAAAACATGAGCATGACTTGAAAAAAAAGATATATATTATTCCAGCAAACCTGTGACTGACACTGTCACCACTCCCATTGTTTGTGTAAATACCATCTAGCCATGAAAAGATATATTTTGTATAAGTAAATAATTCAGGTGTTGTGATATGTATTTAACCTACATTGGTCAAATATCCCTCTTTCAACATTGTTTTAAAAAATTAGTGCCAGGGGCTAACCAATGACAATATTAACAGAAGATCTTTATGCTTCAGGGAAATGGTTGATAAGACTCTCCACTGTAACTTAACAAGGAGGTCTCTAACGGGAGCCAAAGGCAGATTTGAGCGGGGATGGGGTGGGGGGTGGAGAAAAACATAGATCTGGGAATGGGTTTTGGGCTCTGACTGAATCTTACTTAGTTCTTACATCATGGCCCTGCTGGATGCTTGCCCTTAGGAAGGAAACACAGAAGGAATGGGGGCCGTAGAAAAGTATGGTGAAGAAATTACACTATCTGATAAAATTGTGTCTAGGTTCTCAAAGGCTTGTTTCCAATCAAGCAGCCACGTTATTGAGATGTGAGTTAAGTCTACATGGAAGAAGCACACCATCCATGACCGAAGGATTGTAAATTGTATAATCCAAAGCTGAAAGAGGGAATGGTATCAGATCCTAAACTGTGAGATTCTGGTTTACAGAGGCGATGGATGACAGTGGAAGCCCAAGATACAGTTGTGAGATCCACACAAGGGTTAAACTTCTGGTGATTTCCTTCTATCCATAATTGAAGGACAGGAAGAAACTGGCTACAAACAGAGAATTGGAGAGATGACTATAGAAGATCAAAACAATAAAACCTGACCCGAATGGTTAAAAACCTTGTGAGTTGATCCCCATCTCAGGTTTTCAACATTTTTTTCTGTCTTGCTTTTCATATTGGGGTTTATCTCAGATGTATTTTGTCACTGGGGATAACCTTCTTGAATGTGTGTTATATGTTCTTCAGTATATGAAAACTAGGATTGATGAACCTGTAGAGGCAGCAAGTAGAATAAGGGTTCCTTGGGGTACAGTGGAGTGGGGGGGGAGCGGGTAAAGGGCAGCTGATACCAAGGAGCTCAAGAAGGAAGTGAATGTTCTGAAACCAATTGTGGTAGCGGCTGCACAATACTGCCCGAGCCATGGAATGCTATATCTGTGTTAGCTCCCAATAAAATGGTTTGAACAACAACAGTTGTCTGTAGGTTTATGCTTTTATTTCTGGGGTTTCTATCTTGTTCCCAGGCCCATGTAGCTATCATAATACCAGTATCAAACGGTTTGACTGCTGTGACTATGTAATGGTTTTGAGGTCAGGTAGGGCAAAGACCTCCTGTTTCATTCTTTTCTCTCTTTTTGAGAAGTCCTTTGCTTTTCCTGGGCCTCTTCCCTGACCAGATGGAGTATGTATGGCAGTTTTTCCATTTCTTTTAAAAATGGAAGTTAAAGAAGCTGGAATTGGAATTGCCTCGTCTTTGTAGATGGCTTTGGGACGTATTGACATATTCACAATATCGTCTTCCTTAATGTCTTTTTTGGATCTCTCTTTGCTGGATTATAAGAATCCAATCAATTTCTGCTTGTGAATCTTATATTCTGCTACTTTACCAAATTCCTCAATGGTTTCCCACAGTCTTTTTGTAGAGTCCTTGAGATTCTCTATCAAATCAGATAGCAAGCACTTCCCTTATTTGTCCGGTTATAGTCCCCTGATTTCCTTTTGTTATCTAATAGTTCTGGCTAAGACTTCGAGTGCAGTGTTGAATGATAGTGGTGATAGGGTGCATCCTCGTCTAGTTCCCATTTTCAGGGGAAATATTTTCAATAGTCCCTCATTGAGTGTGATATTGATCACGGCGTGTACATGCTTCTTTAATGTGGCCTTTATTATGTTGTTTCCCTTCTATTCCTCATCATTGAACGTCTGTATTAGAAGTGGGTGCAGGGACTTCCAGGAAGATGGCGACGGAGTAACACACACCAGAGGGACTCCACAGAATCCAGCCCAGGAGAGTTGCTTAGAGGGAAATTCAACACTGCTAGAACGCAGGAGGAGCATCACAAAGATAAGTAGGTGCAGACCCACGGGGCTATGAGGGGTTGGAGGCTTTTGGCTTACATCAGTGGAGGCCGACTGGGGCTTGACCTTGGCCCTGCCACTGTCTCTGCCAGAGCCAGGACCATTTGGAGCCCGTAGGGGGGCTTGATGCCACTTGCCTCGGTGCAGAGACTGGACCATTGCAGCTCCACGGGCAGGGATCGGGATTCAGCTACATTGTTACTTTTGTTTCCATCTCTGCTCTCTGTCCCCCCACAGTCTGAGAGGTCTGCACAGGGGCTTTTTCTCAACACAGTCACAAATTGCCACTGCCACTTCAGGACAGGGACTAAACCATTGCAGCTCCACGGGTCAGGATCAGGACTCAGCTACGTTGTTGCTTTTGTTTCCCTCTCTTCTCTATATCCCCATAAAGTCTAAGCCAGGGGTCCTCAAACTTTTTAAACAGGGGGCCAGTTCACTGTCCCTCAGACCTGTTGGAGGGCCAGACTATAGTTATTTTTTAAAATTATGAACAAATTCCTATGCACACTGCACATCCCCATCCAGAGAGGTGCTCACTCACAAAGCAACACCAAACCCAATGGCAGGGGTGCATTCGGACTCACTATGACCCCACATAAGGTTCTGAGAAACTCTGTATGGGAAGACCGCCTCACCCTTCCCCTCTCTCTCCGCGGTACACTTGCATTACTTAGACTCGTGAAAACAGGGTGAGATCACACGAGCTGAGTTTTTCATTCAAAATGAGAACGCTGACAACCTGAGGCCAGGCTGCTTGCACCCACCCGACTGGTGCCTTCTCTCCTTGCAGGTGTGGGGGACATGGTAGGGGTGGGGGGAGGAGCCAGGATTTTCTGGAGACATGGGTCAGAACCTAAGAAACAACAAAAACCTCCCACGGAGGCATGCCTCTGAAATGTGGTGGGACCTGGCTGGCCTCGCTGACAACCATCCTTGTTGCTGTGCCCACAGGGGGTGCCAAGTCAGAGCCTGTCCATGTGGGAGGCACAGCGCCCCCAGGCGCACTGACACGCCCATGAGTTTGAGAAGGCGATGCGGGCAGTGTACAGAGCAGAACCCCCTGGCTGCCCTGATCCCAGTCGCTGTCGGGGTGGGTTGGCAGGTCAGAAAGGGGAGAGGTGAGTGGAGCAGGGAGGTGGGCTCAACACAGGGTCGGAATCAGTCATGCCCTGCTGCCCTGCTCTGGGCCCAGGATGTGCTGTGATTCTGGAGCCCTGGCCTGTCCATTTGTCCTGTGTGGGGCAGCACCGTCGGGCGCTGCCCTCTCATGGCCGCCGAGAGTCAGTGACCACTTGGAGTGGGCAAACGGCATAACCTTTCTGCAAGTGACCAGCGCAGCCCCACCCCACTGGGCTCAGAGCTGGGGTCTGCGATTCGATTCGACAGTGAATGTTGCCGACAGCCTACGATCAGCCGTTGGAAATAAGTTCCATGCAACCACCCGCCACCACCAGACCTGACAGTCCCACCCACCGTGCGCACCCAGACTCGTGCGCGTGCCCACACCAGCGTGCGCAGGCGCCGAATGCGCACAGCTGCCATTGCTCACTCGGCTGCTAAGGGGACGGCCTGTTACTGGAAGTCCACCGTCTCATGGGAAGGCCCTTTCCTGGGCTCCATGGTCCATGCCTTCCTCATCCACACCCTGCGGGTCCTGAATGACGAAGACACATCCCCTTTCCTCCCCTCCTCTCCTCTCCCCTCCCCTTCGCTCCCCTCCTCTTCCATCCCCTCCCCTCCTCTCCCCTTCCTCCCTTCCCTCTTTTCTCCTCTCTCCTCCCCCCTCCCCCTCCCCTCCTCTCCCCTTCCCTTCGTCCCTCTCCTCTGCCCTCCCCTCCCTCTCCCCTCTTTCCTCCCTTCACTTCCCCTCTTCGCCTTCCCTCCCCACTCTTTATTTTTCTTGTTACACCTGGCTGGAGGCAACAACTGTCCCCATATGACCCCGGCACACATGTATCTCCCATAGTTGCATCTATTAGGCAAGGATCACTACCCACTCCAGTACAACCTGATCATCAAACAAACACAAACGCAACACCACCACAATGCCTTGGAGACAGCAGATGACTGCAATTCACATGAAGAAACAAGATAAGAATGGCTCAAACGAGTGACGAATATACAGAGCCAAAAGACTTCGGAGGAAGAAAAGGCACTGCACCTACCATATAAAGAATTCAGAAGTGACTCTGGGAAGAAGACGACTGAGTAACACATACCAGAGGGACTCAGCAGAAATCAGGGGAGGAGAGTTGCTAAGAGGGAAATTCTGCACTTCGGGTAGCAGGAGGAGAATCATAAAGGTAAGTAGGCACAGATCCATGAGGATTAGAGGAGCTGGGGGCTTTGGGCTTACTACAGTGGAGGCTGGCTAAGGTTTGACCTTAGCCCCGCCACTGTCTAGGCCAGAGCCAGGACAATTTGGGGCCAGTGCAGGGACTTTATCTCAATACAGCCACAGCTTGTTGCCGCCTTGAGGCAGGGATTAACCCCTCCAGCTCCAAGGGCAGGCATCGGGGCTCAGCTATATTGTTACGTTTGTTTCCCTCTCCTTTCTTTATCCCCCTACAGTCTCAATGGGCTTAGGGTAGTTGTCTTTTTCCATTTCTCTCACACCGCTGCGGACCTCCAGACCACTCCCCTCAGCCTAAGGCATTTTTGCCTGTCCTCCACCCAGGAGTGTTCCACCCTATGCAGTGTAACCCAAGGCTGGGGAAAGCCCACCCACCCTCTGCCAGGGGATATCCTGCCCAACTTCTTCTGGGGAAATTCCACCTGCCTTCATTTTTCAGTGCTTGACACTTGGCTGAGAAATCCCACACACCTTCTTTGGGGTAAATCCTGCCTGTGTGACTGGGGGATCTCCCATCTGTCCTCTGGGGTCCCACGTGACTGAGAGACCTTCTTCCCACCTGTGGTAGTGCCTCACATGGCCTAAGGCATCTCGGCCAATACTTGCCAACATTCAATTGCTGCAGGAACCTCTGCCCAACCTCTGCAGCAATCTACCTGATCAGGGAAATTCTGCCCACCATTTGAGGTGTGTTCTACATGAAAGTGTGAAACCCACCAGCCTTCTGTGGCACTCCCATTGCAGCAGGCACCCCTGCATGCCCTCTGTGGTGCCCCAAGCTGCTGTGAGCCACACCATCACAGCTTCTGTCAGATCACCCAGTATAGCATCATCCTGTGGGTCCACAACAACCCAACCAGCGTCCCCTGAGTAGACCATCCAACTTGCCCTAAAAATAACAGAATACTGGTTGACTAGGGAAAGAGTGAAGCCACAGGAGGGTAAAGTGGTAGGCCAATTCCATAGCGCAATTAACTGCAGGCAGTACAAAGAAGCATTCCTGCGAGGTGTTCAGAAAGAGCCAGTGTGCTTTAACTCCTTGGAAAATGCCACCTGACTCCTCTAAAACAATGTAATGCAAACACCAATCAGCCCCAACAACTTCAACACAAAGACAGTTGAAACAAAAGACAATGGCAGAAGATGCCCTTAACCTAACGACATGCATAGAAGAATCAGGCATTGATCTGCCACAGAAATAAATTTTCAGAATGCTACTTGGAGTCATACAGGATATGAGGGAAACAATACAGAAAAAGGATGAAATGATAGAGGAGATAAAATCCACACACCAAAGGGAAATACAAAAGCTAAGGGATGAGATAACAAAAACCAGTTGCAAACTCATGAACATCGCCAACTGACTGCAGGAGGCAGAGAACAGCACCAGTGATCTAGAGTACTGCCAAGCACACTAACAAACAAGAACAAAAATCTAATAAGATCATCAGAGAAACTGAAGAAAACCTAAGAGCTATGTCTGATGCTATGAAGAGGATCAATATTAGAATTATTGGATTACCAGTGGAAGACACACAAAGAAGTCATCTGCAACAATAGAGAGAGAATTCTTGGAGGGAAACTTCTCCAGCTTAATGAATGAAAACCAGACAACCATTTATGAGGCTGAAAGAACACCAGCTAGATGGGCTCCCAAGAAGAAGTCATCAAAATTTTGGAAGACATGGACAAATTCTTGGAAAAAACAATTCCTCCCTAGACTATCCTCAATAGATGTCAATAATCTCAACAGACCTATAGCAATATAAGAATTAGACAAGGTTATCAAGGGATTACCAACAAAAATATCCCCTGGACCAGATGCTTCACTGGAGAATTCTACCAAGCATTTAGGGAAGAACTAATACCAATCATACACAAACTCTTCCAGAACATAGAAAAAGATGGCAAACTCCCAACTCCTTTTATGAAGCTAGTATAATTCTGGTCCAAAACTGGGCAAGGATCCCACAAGAATCAAGAACTACAAACCAATCTCCCTAATGAACATCGATGCAAAAATCCTTAACAAAATAATAGCCAACAGAATACAAAAGTATATAAAATAAATAATTCACCATGACCACGTGGGATTCATACCAGGGAGGCAGGGATGGTTCAACATACAAAAGACTATTAGTATCATTCATCACATTGTCATGAAAAACTATAAGAACCACATGATAATATGGATAGATGCAGAAAAAACACTCAACAACGTCCAATACCAATTCCTGTTTAAGACACTTGAGAAGCTGGGGAAATAGATCTATGTGTCTATATTTATAGGTCAACTATTAAGGTGGCGGAAGGACCTTGGGCCTCTACTCAAACACTCCCTCAATGCATGAATACCTTCTTTTATTAAATCGGAACTCTATGATGCTCACTCTCCCGACACAACGGCTGGAGCCAAAGTGGGTGTACAAGTAAATGTGGTGAAGAAAGCTGATGGTGCCCGGCTATCAAAAGAGATAGTGTCTGGGGTCTTAAAAGCTTGAAGGTGAACAAGCGGCCATCTAGCTCAGAAGCAAATAAGCCCACATGGAAGAAGCACACCGGCCAGTGCGATCACGAGGTGCCCAAGGGACCAGGTATAAGGCATCATGCAAAAAAAAAAAGATATAAGTGTGTGTATGTATGTGTATATATGTGTATATGTATATATGTATGTATATATATGTATATATATATCATATTAAATGAAGGGGGAAGTGCAGAGTGGAGACCCAAGGCCCAAGTGTCGGCCAATGGAGATCCCCTCAAAGAGGGGTTTAGGAGAGGAGATGGGTTAATTAGGGTGTGAGGTAGTACCGATGAAGAACACAGCTTTCCCCCAGATCCTGGATGCTTCCTCCCCCCAACTACCATGATCCGAATTCTACCTTGCAGGCCTGGATAGGACAGAGGCTGTACACTGGTACATATGAGGGCTGGAGGTACAGGGAATCCAGGGTGGATGATACCTTCAGGACCAAGGGTGTGAGGGACGATGCTGGGAGAGTGGAGGGTGAGTGGGTTGGAAAGGGGGAACTGATTACAAGGATCCACATGTGACCTCTTCCCTGGGAGAGGGACAGCAGAGAAGGGGGGAAGGGAGACTCCGGATAGGGCAAGATATGACAAAACAACGATGTATAAATTACCAAGGGCATATGAGGGAGGGGGGAATGGGGAGGGAGGGGAAAAAAAAAAGAGGACCTGATGCAAGGGGCTTAAGTGGAGAGCAAATGCCTTGAGAATGATTGGGGCAGGGAATGTATGGATGTGCTTTATACAATTGATGTATGTATATGTATGGATTGTGGTAAGAGTTGTTTGAGTCCCTAATAAAATGTAAAAGAAGAAAAGAGAAAAAAATGGTTAGGGCAAAGACTGTACAGATGTGCTTTATACAATTGATGTATGTATATGTATGAACTGTGAAAAGAATTGTATGAGCCCCAATAAATTGTTAAAAAAAAAAAAAGACACTTGAGAAGCTAGGAATGGAAGGAAAGTTCCTCAAGACAATACAAGCTATATATGAAAACCAACAGTCAACATGATAGTCAATGGAGAAAAGACTAACACAATCCCACTGAAAAAGGGGACCAGACAAGGATGCCCGTTTGTCCCCACTCTTATTTAATATAATGCTGAAGGTTTTAGCTAACAGCATAGTCTGGGGAATGAAGAGGTGAAACTATTGTTATTTGCAATAGAGGAGTTTGGCAGAGTGGCAGGATACAAGATCAACAAACAGAAGTCCATTGGACTGTTATATACATCGGATAAGACCACAGAAGAGGAGATCAAAAAGGTGGTACCCTTCACAATAGCCAAATACAAACTGAAATGTCTAGGGATATACCTGACTAAAAGAACAAAAGATCTATATAGGGAAAACTACAGAACACTATTCCAAGAAACCAAGACCGACCTCAACAAATGGAAGAATAGCCCATGCTTGTGGATTGGAAGACCCCATGTAGTCAAGATGCTAAAGGCACTATATAATTTTAGTGCAATCCCAATACAATTACCCTCATCTTTCTTCAAAGAAATGGAAAAATTGATTAACAACTTCATATGGAGAAGGAAGAAGCCCAGAATTAGCAGAGAACTCCTCAACAAGAAGGAAACAGTGGGAGGGCTTGCTTTACCTGACTTTAGCACATACTATAGAGCCACCGTTGTCAAAACCGCATGGTATTGGTACAATGACAGATTCTCACACCAATGGAAAAGAACTGAAAACCCAGAAATAAAATCATCAGTGTACAGGCAACTGATCTTTGATAAGGGCCCAAAAAATATCCAATATGAAGCAGCTGCCGTTTTTAAAGTGGTGGTGGAAAAAATGGATACCTACCTGCAGAAAAATGAAGCAAGACCCTTATCTCACTCCATGCACAAGAATACACTCAAGGTGGATCACAGACGTTGAAGTTAAACCCCAAACTATTAGGGCCATCAATGAGGGAATTGGGACCAACTTGAGAACTTTGGCACAGGGAATACATAGGCTATCAGAAATAGGGAAGGACACAAACACAGAGGAGGCACAGATTGACAAATGGGATATACTGAAGATAAAATGCCTGTGTACATCGAAAAAGTTCACCGAGAGTAATAAGCGAGTCTTTAGCAATGACACATCAGGCAAAGGCCTTATTACTGAAATCTACACTACTCTGCTAGCTTCCAAAAAGAAAAAAAAACGATTTGCCCACTTGAGAGGTGGGCTAAGGACCTGAACAGAAGTTTCACAGGGGCAGAAGTCTAAATGGCCAACAACCATATGAGAACATGTTCCCGATCTTTAGCCATAAGAGAAATGCAAATTAAAACAACAATGAGGTCCCACCTGACACCCTCAAAGGTAGCCCAATTCAAAAAATCAGAAAGCAACAAGTGTTAGAGGGGCTGTGGGGAGACAGGAACTCTCATCCACTACTGGTGGAGCTGTAGGAATGTACAACCACTAGGGAAATCGATCTGGCGATATCTAAAACAGATTGAAATTGAGTCATCATATGACCCAGTAATCCCCCTACTGGGCATATACCCAGAAGAGGCAAGAAACAAACCAAAGCCAGATAGCTGTGCTCCAATATTCATTGAGGCACAGTTCACAATTGCAAGGAGTTGGAAGCAACCAAAATTTCCATCAACTGACGGTTGGATTAAAAAGCTGTGGTATATACATACAATAGAGAACTACGCATCACTAAAAAGCAGTGATGAACGTATGAAGCACATAGTGGCATGGGAAGAACTGGAGAAAATCATGCTAAGCGAAGTAAGTCAAGCACAAAAGGACAAGTACGACAGCAGTCTGCTGAGGTAAGCTTTCTTAAAAAAAAAATGCAAAAGGACCATAGGAAAAAGCTATTGTATGCAAACATTCCTGGGGTGAGGACCAGATAAGATGGCAGGGACCAGACCAAATACAGGGATACACATGGTAGACAACTAAAAAGGAGTTGGGGAAAGGGAAAAATAATGATAATAAAAAAGAAATGGGTAGTGTGGGCACAGGGTCCTAAACCACCCAGGGGGAGGGTATTTATATATTCACAGGGAAAGAAGGACCAGACTTCAACCCAGTACTCCAAGATGTGAATGCAAGATGCCGGCGTGGAGTAGGGAAACAGTGGAGAGGTCTGGGGGGCCGACCCCAATCCCAACTACTAAGTGGACACTGTCCCTCTCCCCAGAAGAATTTATTTCAAAAGATGGCATTGAATCTGCAGCTTCAAGAGAGGGACATATCTGATCGGAGCACACGGGAGCAGATGAAGAGGGAGGAGGAGAGAGTGGAGCACATCCTGGCCCACCAGGCCGTGAGGACAATGTTCCCAATTAGATCAGCCAGTCAACAGAGAGGACCACATGGCTGGCCCCATTATGAGACACAATGCCCCTCACTGACCCATAGGGGACAACACCGGAGACACAGTGTGGGAATTGAATCTGATCTGATCCCACCACACTGAGGCAAAACACTAAGGGGTGCAACTTAACAGCAAGGGAATGGAGCAGCGAGGTCCCAGAGAATGCTGAAGGTAGACTTTGGGGCCAGGGCGTGATGCCCCAACAGACTGGACTGGAAAACACTCCTAAAGGCCAACAAACAATCCTTGAAGTAACTACAAGCTTTTCTTTCTTGTGTATTATTTTGTGTTTTTTTTTGTCATTGGTTTGTTGTTGCTGTTGTTTTGTTGTATATTGTTGCTTGGTTTTGTTCTATCTTATTTTTGTGCATGTTATTATCTTCGCAGGTCTGTCTAAATAAGATAGGCTGGATGAACAATCTGGAGGAGAAAACAACGGACCAACAGCTCTGGGGGGACATGGGAGAATGGGAGGTGGGGGGAAAGGTAGTGGTGTTAACAAACCCAGGGTCAAGGTAAAAACAAGTGATCTCAATTGGTTGTGAGGAGGGTTTAGGAGGCCTGGTAGGGCACGACTAAGGGTAATGTAACAAAGAGGAATTGGTGAAACCCTGGTGGGAACTGAGCATGATAGTGGGACAGGAGGAAAGTCAAGGGAAATAGAGGAGAGAGCTGGGAGGCAAAGGCCATTTATAGAGGTCTAGATAAAGACATGTGCATATGCAAATATATTTATATATGAGGATGGGGAAATAGATCTATGTGCATATATCTATAGGTTTAGTATTAAGGTAGCAGAAGGACATTGGGCCTCCACAAGTACTCCCTCAATGCAAGAATACTTTCAACTATTAAATTGGCATTCTGTGATGCTCACCTTCCCTACACAATCTCTGAAGACAAATAAGTGCATAAGTAAATGTGGCGAAGAAAGCTGATGGTGCCCAGCTATCAAAAGATATAGTGTCTGGGGTCTTAAAGGCTTGAAGGTAAGCAAGCGGCCATCTAGCTGAGAAGCAACAAAGCCCACATGGAAGAAGCACCCCAGCCTGTGCGATCATGAGGTGTCAAAGGGGTCAGGTATCAGGCATCATCAGAACAAAAAATCTTACCATAGTGAATGAGGGGGGGAGTGCGGAGTGGAGACCCAATGCCCGTTTGTAGGCCACTGGACATCTCCTTACAGAAGGGTCTCAGGGCGGAGACGAGCCAGTCAGGGTGTGATATAGCAATGATGAAAAATACAACTTTCCTCTAGTTCCTAAATGCTTCCTCCTCCCCACTATCATGATCCCAGTTCTACCTTGCAAGTCTGGCTAGAGCAGAGGATGTACACTGGTACAGATAGGCACTGGAAACCAGGAAATCTAGGGTGGATGACCCCTTCAGGACCAGTTGTATGACTGGTGATACTGGGAGGGTAGAGGGAGGACGAGTTGGAAAAGGGGAATGGATTACAAGGATCTACATGTAACCTTCTCCCTGGGGGACAGACAACAGAAAAGTGGGTGAAGGGATATGTTGGACAGGGCACGATATGACAAAATAAAAATTCATAAATTATCAAGGGTTCATGAGGAAGGGGGGAGCAGGGAGTGAGGGGAAAATGAGGAGCTAATGCCAGGGGCTTAAGTAGAGAGTAAATGTTTTGAGAATGATGAGGGCAATGAATATACAAATGTGCTTTACACAATTGATGTATGTATGGATTGTGATAAGAGTTGCATGAGCCCCTAATAAAACGATTTAAAAAAAAGAAATGGGTGCTTGATATTGTCAAATGCTTTTCTGAAAATGATCATGTGATTCTTACTCTTTGTCCCCTGTCTGTGGGAATTACATTGACTGCTTTTGTAATGTTGAACCATCCTTGTGTCCCTGGCATAAATCCTACTTGGTCGTGTATATTTTTTTCCCTATGTTGTTGGATTCTACTGGCCAGAATTTTGTTCAGAATTTTTGCATCTGTGTTAATGAGGGATGTTGGTCTGTAGTTGTCTGTCTGTGTGGGTGCTTTGCCTGGTTTTGAAATCAGGGCTATGCTGGCCTCGTAGAGTGAGGGGGAGGTTGCGGTTTCTTTCTATATTCTGGAATAATCTGTGCAGAATTGATGACTGCTCTTCCCTGCATACTTGGTAGAGTGCCCCTGTGAAGTCATATGGTCCAGGGATTTTTTGGTTGGAAGTTGTTGATGACCTTTTCTCTTTCTTCTTTTGTACGGGTTTGTTCAGGTTTTCTACACCCATCTGCTAGTTTGGATAGTTGGTGTCGTTCTAAGTATTTTTCCATTTATTTTAAGATTACTAAATTTATTGGAGTATCGTCTTAGGAGTATTGTGTTATTACTCTTTTTATTTCATTTGGACCTGCTGCTATGTCATTCTTTTTATTTCTAATTCTAGATATTTGCATTTTCTCTATTAAGTTTGTCAGTGGTTTGTCAGTTTTGTTAATCCTTTCAAAAACCAACTTCTTGTCTTGTTGATTTTTTCCATTGTTTTTATGTTTTCCAGTTTATTTATTTCCACTCTTACCTTTGAATTTCTTTTCTTCTGTTGTTGGAGTGTTTATCTTGTTGCCCTTGTTCTAGTTGTTGGAGGCGTTGTGTTAAGGTGTAGATTTTGGAATTCTCCTCACTTTTCATGAGTGCTTTTGTTGTGTCCCACAGGTTCTATATGATGTGTTATCATTCTTATTTGTTTCAAGGAATTCCTTAATTTCCTCCCTTATTTGATCTATTACCCAGTGGGTTTTAAGCAGTATGTTGTTCAGTCTCCATGTGTTTGTCTTCATGTTACTCTTTGTTCTATTGCTCGTTTTCAGTTTTATAGCATTGTGATCTTGGGAAATGGATCGTATGATCTCAACATTTTTTAATTCGTTGATACTTGCCTTGTGGCCTAACATGTGGTCTCTTCTAGGGTATATGCTGTGTGCCCTGGAGAAGCATGTATCCTGTGTTATTGGGTGGAGTGGTCTGAATAGGTCTAGGAGTTTGAGCTGATTGATTGCATGGTTTTGCTTTTGTCCTACTGTTTCTTTTGTCCCACTGTTATTGTCAAGTTGCTAATTTGGGTTTTCAACTGAAGGCATTTTATTGATGTATTTGAG
The DNA here is from genome assembly GCF_050624435.1 of Tenrec ecaudatus. Lineage (NCBI taxonomy): Eukaryota > Metazoa > Chordata > Mammalia > Afrosoricida > Tenrecidae > Tenrec > Tenrec ecaudatus. The sequence goes on along the minus strand of NC_134539.1, from coordinate 87,084,369 downwards.
AGTCTTTCACTGGGTGTGTATATATATATTTAGATTATATATTTCTAGTGTATTGCTCCTTTAATCATTATGTTGTGCCCATTCTTGTCTCTCATCATGTTATTTGCCTTAAAGTTTATTTTATCAGAGATTAATATTGCTACTCCTGCCATTTTATGGTTGCCATTGGCTTGGTGGATTTTTCACAATCCGTTAACAATATTTTTTGGTCTATTTGTATCTTTGAGTTTGAAGTGTGTCTCTTTTAGGCAGCGTATCGATGGATCTTGTTTCCTAATCCAGGCTGCTACTCTAAGTATTTTAATTGGTGCATTTAATCGATTGACATTCAGTGGCACCGTTGATATATGTGGGTTTGTTGTTGCAATTTTGCTTTGTGTGGGTTTTTTTTTTCTTTGTGTGTGTGGTCTAGTTGGTGGCCTTATTTCTCTTCCATTCCTGGGATGATTTGAGTGCGGCTTCCGCCGTACTGGTTTCCGGGTGGTGGTGTCCTGTCTGATAATCTCCAGTTGCTATGCTCTTGTTGATGCTCTGTCCATAGTGATCTGGTTAATATTTTTGTAATGCTGGTCTTGCTTTTACAACTTCCTTTAGTTTTTCCTTGTTTGGAAATACTTTTATTTCTCCCTTGTAGTTGAGGGAAAATTTTACTGGATGTAGGATTCATGGTTGGCAGTTTTATTATTTCAAAATTGTGCATATGTCACTTCATTGTCTTCTTGACTTCGCAGTTTCTGCTGGGAAGTCTGAGCTTATCCTTATCAATTTTCCTTTGGAGATAACGGTTCTTTTTTCTAGCTGCCCTCAGGATTCTCTCCTATTCCTTGAAAGCGGAGAGTTTGATTATGGTATGTTTTAATGTTTTTCTTTGGGGATCTATCCCATTTTAGGTTTTCTCAGCATCTTGAATAGTTGTTTTCTCCTTCTGTGTAATGTTGGGGAAATTTTTCTTCCGTGATTTCTCATACTGTTTTCTCCGTAGAGTTTTACTTCTTTGTTTCGTCTTTGAGGATCTGATGAGATATAAGGAGAGTGTTCACATCATGCTCAGGCTTCCTTCTGAGTCCTTCAATTTTTCCTTTCCTTTTTTGGGGGCTAATTATTTCTCTCATCGATTGCAGTCAGAGTCATTGTCTTCAAGCTCATCGATTACAGTTTGCTTTCTTCCATTCTATTCCTCGGGTCTTTTCCCCAATGTTGCCTAATTCTGTTAGCTCGTTGCTTGCCTTCTGGGATTCCTTTTGGTTTAAGGACTTTAGATCTTCAATTCCTTCTCTTGTTCTCATGAGCGTGCCCCACATCTCTTGAAAGGGCCTACGCATAATTCTTCTGAGTCCTGTTTCCGGTAGTTTCATGGCCTCTTCTTCAGAGCGCTTCTATTGGGTTTAGGCAATTTTATTTGTGTTTATTTTCTTAATTTTGTTTGGTTTGGTTTTCTGTGATTGATTGCAGTTTCCTCAGCGTGGTGGTACAGCTGTTAGTGGTGTGTGAATTGCTGGGTCACGTAGAGGCAGTTGGCTCTGTTGGTGACATGGGAAAAGTCTAATAGGAACTGGAAAATATGGTGATGAAATGGAGAAAGGAGGAGAGAGATGGATAAGTGGGGACTGTGAAGTAGGGGGAGAAAAGCAAGAATGAAATAATAGTAATCATAAGGGGCTGCCTGCATAGGCCAGTAAATTTGTAAAAATTATGGGAAAATGTATTTTAAAAGGACTAATAAGAATGAATATGTAACATGGAAATATAATTCATGAAGAAAAAGAGAGCTGAAAGCGGTAATGGGAGGATGTTCAGGGAAACAAGGGACAAAAGACACAAAAGTCTGGGCTGGGTGTGAATGTAATTTTTATTGGTGAGGCATGTCTGTGCACGGGGTGGGGGGTGGGGTGTGCTTGTTTGGGTGGGTGAGTCAAAATCTAAAGAACTGCCTGTTTCTGAATAGAGGGGATGAGTAGTCTCAGTGGGGTGGGCTGCACCAAAAGAGGGCATCTGAAAAGGAAGTGACAGAGAACTCTAAAAATATAATATTTTAAAAATATTTTAATCGTACAAAAGTACTAATACCAAAGAAAAGAAATAAAGAAAAATGCCCCCCCTTGTGGGTGGGTGGGTGTGCCTGCTCTTGTGGTAGTGTTCATGTGTGTACCTGTGCATTGTGGTCGGGGGGGCATTGAGGCAAGTGGGGGGGCATCAAAGCAGGAAAGAAAGAGGAGCGGGGAGAAAGCGGGGTACTGATGATGTCTGCACCAAGCCGTGCACACGGTCAGCTAGCCCCCAGAGGCCAGTAAGGTAAGCGGTTTGGCTGCTTGGCCTGCCTCGGGGTCCAGGAAAAATCGGCTGTGCTGTGAAAGGGCAGGGCTTGCACAAGCAGCTCATGCTGCTGGTCGGTGTCAGCCAGCATTGCTGCTCTCCCACTTTAAGAAATTCGGGTCTACTTATCTCTAAGATGACACTCTCATGCTAGGAAGTTCAGGATAGTCCTCCAGGTGGAACTTCTCCGGTGGTTGAAGTTCAGGATAGTCCTCCTGGTGGAACTTCTCCAGTGGATTCTGAGGAGACCTCTGAGATACATTTTTTTAACCTTTAAACAAGTATTCTTAAAACCACACAATGTCTTAGTTTAATAAGAATGTCTGTGCTGAGTATATTAAAACAAAACAAAAAAGTACTAATACCAGTTGATTGAGTCTGACTGGTAATGACCTTGTCCGACAGAGAACTGCCCCGTAGGGCTGCCGAGGCTGTGATCTTCATGGAAGCGGAGTGTCCTATCTTTCTCCTGTGGAGCAGCTGGTGAGTTTACACTGTTGCTCTTTGGTTTAGCAACTGTGTGCTTATGCCACAAGGCATTGATCATTTTGGTCTTTTCAGATATATCTGTAAAAAAAAAATCCAAAAAAAGGAGATATATCTGTAATGTCTTAAATCGTGTTCTCTATTGTACGTCATTGGGTTCTAAATCTAATATCCATTGCTAGGGCTACACAGAAACTCACAGACAAAATTCATGATTTCATGGTTTATTAGGAACCTTAACAAGTTGTAATGTCAGTGAGAAATGGTCAGGATGTTTGTTTTTCAGGACCTGTTATATAAAGTTTCCAGTCTAATAAATGCCCAAGGGGCATACCATTCTGTTGCAAGCCTTACTCCAAGGCATTCATCTCAAACTCCCTGAATTAAGTGCCGGGAGGCACCCATTCCAGGAAGCCTCAGTTGGAAGGCACTCAGCTTCGCTTCCAGGAGTTAGCAATTTCAATTTTCCCAACAAGTACTCAGAGACACTCATTCCAGAAGCCAGCCAGGAAATCCATCACTGTTACTTGCTCTGGCTGCTAGTTCTGCTGCTACGCCTCTGAGTATAGATGCCACCTGGACTCAGGAGGGTCTCTTCCAGGGATCGGGTCCAGAGGACGAGCTCCTAGCTCTTGCTGGTAATGGATCCCTTCTCCCACTTGTCAGAAGGCTCATTTATACGCAGCAGGATGGCATTCCGGGGAATCCTGTTTGCAATTACTCACAGGTGAATCCTATGAACGTATCTTCCCTCACGGTCTTATCAGACTCGTGCAGGTGAGGTTGTTTGATGGACCGTGGCTGGAAGAGCCACATTAAATAATTCATTGCTGCCGCACTGTCTATATGGGATCAAATCGACAACAGCAGTTAAAAAGGTGACACGGAAACCATTTAATGGTGAGTATGTTTGTGACGGAGGCATAACCAGGGAAAAGAGTGAGAAAGATTGCACAGCGCAGACTGTAACCAAGATCATTGAGTTGTACACGCAGCAACGATTCAATTGGGAGGTTTTGACGTGCATGCTCTCAACAATAACAGCAACAAAAATAAATGGTGCCAGCTCTTCTGTGAATGTTTCGTAGAATTCATCCGTGAAGTCATTTGGGCCCCAATTTTTTGTTTCTGCTGCAGGGTTTTAATGACCTGATCAATATCTTCTTTTACTATGGGTCTGTGTTAGTCTAGGTAGGTGGTGTGTTTCTAGACATTTGTCTATTTCTTCTCAGTTTTCAAATTTACTGAATACAGTTCCTCATAATAGTCTGTTAGTATGCTTTCTATTTCAATTGGTTCTGTTGTGACATCCATTCCACATCTTATTCACATCATTTGCATAATTTTCTTTGCTATATACGCCAGTAGTTTGTCCATTTTGTTAATCCTTTCAAAGAACTGACTTCTTGTCTTGTTGATTCTCCCTGTTGTTTTCAGTTTCATTTATCTCTGATCTAATCTTTATTATTCCTTTTCTTCTGGCTGTTGTAGGCTTACTTCGCTGCTTTTTTGGTAATTGTTGGAGATGTTGATTTTGATTCTTCTTTTTTGAGGTGCGTTTTTATTGGTATATGAGCACAACTTTTGCTGTGTCCCAAAGGTTTTGGTGTGTTGTGCTTTCTTTATCATTTGATTTAGGAATTTAAATTTTTAATTTTTCACTTCTCTATTACCCAATGGTTTTTCAGTAGGTTCACTATCCATAATTTGATTTTTCCCTTTATCTTGATGATTATAGCATTGCTATCTGAGAAGATGCATTGTAATATTTTGAGGTCTTAAAATTAATTGAGGCTTTCTTTATGCCGTAATATATGGTCTGTTCTGGAGAATGTTCTATATATGCTAGAAAAGAATGTATGCTGTGTATATGTGGGTGTGGCGTTTTGATATGTCTGTGAGGTCAAGCTGGTTGGTTGTGTTGTTTAGTTTTTTGTGTTTTTGTTATGTTTCTTTCTAGTTGTTTTATCCCTCATCAAATGTTTTGTATTAAAGTCTCCTACTTTATTATAGAGTGTATATTTCTTTCTTCAACTGTGTAATGGTTTGATGTATATATTTTGAAGTATCTTAATTAGGTGTATAAATATTAATTATGGTTATATCCTTTTGTTCAATTGCCCCTTTAACCATTATGTAATATCCTTCTTTGTCTCTCTCTCTCTCTTTTTTCATTTAACAGTGAATTTATACAGTAGCAAGGCATGCAAGCCTTCAGCAGGCATACACACAGAATGGGCAAAGTATGAATCTGGGATAGGCTGATTCTTTTAGGAGAACCCTTCATGACAAGTATCAAGCTGTGGGAATTGAGGACCAGTAAGAGAGTGGAAGTAGACAAATTCTCTATTGTCAGGATTAAAGAAGCTGTTAGGTAGCTTAGCATCAGGGATGGGAAGTCCATTTACGCATGCCCAGGAGAGCCAGCATAGGACAAAGCTGGGTTTTCCTGCCGGTGGGCGCGGATGGGCGTTACACCTGGAGCAGCCCACCTGGGCCAGGTGATTGCAATTCAGCCAATGGGAATGACCTGGGGTCGTTCACCACGCCTCCCCCGGGAACCCTTGAAAAGGCAGGAACCGAGAGGGAGAGGGGTCCTGCTTGGCTGGTCTGGTCGTCTTCGTGGGAGGAGAGAGACCCTTGCGTGACCCTGAGCAGTCTCTGCCAGGCCGCACGGTCAGAGGAATCCTATGGGTGCCGTGTAAAACCTGAAGCTTCTTTGAACTTTCATTAAGTTCACTTGGATCACGAGCCCAACCCCAGCGTGGATTCTTTCTCGTGTGGAGCCAAGGACCGAGGCTGCAATCAGTGCAAACCAAGTTGCAGTAGTTCTCCAACATCACATCCTGATACAGGGACTTCCGAGCAGGGTTCAGGAGCTGCCATTCCTCCCAGGTGAACTTTACAGCCACATCACTGAATGTCAGTGATTCCTGAGCCTTGGTTATTTTCTTTGGTCCCTTATAACACTGCCGGCAACTGGGATGCTCTATGTTTGTCTTAACTGTATCAGCTCCATTGATGCTCACAAATTTCAGTCTCTCATGAGGACATCCCAGAAATAATAATACCCAAACCAGGCACTTCTTCCTTCTTCCTCTAAGTTGCTGGTTGGTGAAAATCCGCAGATTCCCAAAGGTTCCACAGCTCCGCCAGAGCGCAGCATCCTCGTCAAACTCCCTCCGCCGCTCAGGGCGCCACAGGATGCTGTGCTCGACTAGGCAGCCGCCGCGCAGACGCTGGCCCCTTCTTTGTCTCTCATGCTCTTTTTTAGCTTAAAATCTATTTGATCAGAAATTGTTATTGCCATCCTGCTCCTTTTTTGTTGCCTTTATCTATTTCTTCCTTCTTTCATCTGTAGTCTTCTTTTGTCTTTGTGTCTAAGGTATGTCCCTTGCAGATAGCACATTGTGGTTCCGATTTTCATGTCCATTCTGTTACCCTCGGTCTCTTGACTGGCGTATTTAATTCACTTGCATTGAGTGTAATTCTCAACAGGTATGGATTTATTGCTGCCATTTTGGTTTTATTTTGTGTTTGTGTGGTGCTGCTGGTTTCTTTATCCCACATAGTTTTCTGTGCTGTGTTCATGTTGCTTATGGGCTTTCTTGGCATTTTTTTGTTACTGCTGTTTTATTTTGCTAAATATTTCATTTTTTACTTTTCTGAGAAGACCTGCTGATCTTCATTGAGGTTATCTTTTAATTTATCATTTTCTTTTGACTTCCTAATTCCAGGCCTGTGTACATTTCATTTACCACCAGGCTGGATGTCTCCATATTTACTATGTCTTTGGCTATCTGCCTTTCTATCATTGTAAATATCTGCCTGGCCAGACGTCGGTCTATCTACCTTTATATGGCATTGACTATACGGTTCTCAACCTGTGGGTTGTGACCCCTTAGGGGTTGAACGACCCTTTCACAGGGGTTGCCCAATTCATAACAGTAGCAAAATTATAGTTGTGAAGTAGCAATGAAGATAATTTTATGGTTGGGGGGAGTCACCACAACATGAAGAACTGTATGAAAGGTCGCAACATTAGGAAGGTTGAAAACTACTGGACTGTAATGTCTACTTCTAGCTGACTGGCACTCTATCACTGCTTCTATATTTTATGTAAATATCTTTTACCGTACTGTCTTCCTGTCTGTCTGACTGTATCTATATGACTCTCTGATTTTCTATTTGTCCATCTGCCTATATGTGTATCTACTGCCTATATTAATATAACCTTGAATTCATCCACCTCAGAGGTTCTCAACCTTCCTAATGCCGCAACCCTTTAATACAGTTCCCCATGTTGTGGGGACCCCCCAACCATAACATTATTTTCATTTTACTTCATAGCTGTAATTTTGCTACTGTTATGAATCAGATCCCTGTGAAAGGGTCATTCGACCCCCCAAAAGGAGTCGTGACCTACAGGTTGAGAACCACTGATTTCTACCTATATCTCTTTGTCTGAATTATCAGTCTCTCTGTAATAGTTTATTTCTCTGTATTTCTTATCTATGCATCTGAATATATGCCTTTTTTATGTCAGCTTCTCTGACTAGCTATTTTCCCTCTATTTAATTCTCCATGCATCTTCCTATTTGACTACCTTCCTATATGTTTCTGAGAGATTTGTGTATCTTTCTTCCTTTCTATGTGATTGTCCATATACCTACTTATCTCTCTCTCTGTTTGTCTGTGTATTTGTCAGACCAGCAGTTATCTACCTATCTGTCTCTCTGTCAGTCTGTCAATCTATATCTACTTGTCTACTGATATATCTTACAACATCTCTATCTATCTATCTATCTATCTATCTATCTATCTATCTATCTATCTATCTTTCTGTCTGGTTGTGTGTCTATTGGCCAATACACTAAATCAGCCTGTCTGCCTATCTTTCTGTTGTACCATTATCAATTTGTCTTTATATTTTCCTATGGAAAATATTATTTAAAGATAATTTTAAACCAACATTTTAAAGCCCTTTCTTATGTCTGTATGTCTTCCTGTCTACAGAACAAACTATCCATTGTTTCTCTTTGTTTTTAGTTCTATCTCTGTATTATCCATCAGTCTCTCAGCCTGTTTCTCCTTCTCTTTACCTATCCATTTGTCCGTGTATCTATCTTTAATTCTGCCTACATATCACACTAAAAAATGTTAACACTATATCTGTTTTTCATCTCTTTGTCTTCCCATCTTTATTTCTAGCTAAATCTTTTCCCCCCCTTCACTTTTAAAGATAAATCACTTCATTGGGGGCTCTTATAGCTCTTATAACAATCCATACATCAAATTTGTACATATGTTGCTATTACCATTTTCTTTCTACTGGACCCCTTGATAATATCTCTCCCTTTTCCCTCTCTCTCCCCACCCTCATAATTCCTTTATAAATGATAAATTATTACTATTTTCGTATCTTATACCTTTCAGATAGATAGATATATAGAGATCGATATGACTTTCTCCCTTCACCCATGTTTCTGTTAGTCATCGCCCTGGGGGGGGGGGTTGTACGCTGATTATTGTGATCAATTCCTCCATTTCTCCCCCTTCTCTCCCTACTTTCCCTCTACTCTCAGGGTATCACTACTCCCATTACTGTTCCTGAGTGATTTATCTGTCCTGGATTCTGTGTGTGGAGAGCTCTTATCTGTATCAGTGTACCTGCTCTGGTCTAGACTGATCTATTTATCTCTGTGTGCATGTATTTCTGTAAATCCAATTTTTCCCCTATATGTCTACCTACCTTTTGTCTGTCTCTAGGTTTATCTTTTCATTTGTCCATTCTATCTAAATGTCTATATGTGTATTTATTATATATATATCTACCTGTCTATCATCTGTATATAGATAATTTGTATATCCGCTCACCTGTGTTACTCCATTCAAGTTGTCACTTCTCTTAAGTAGCTATACCTAAAGCTGACTTTATGGGTCACATAATGAGATAGTGTATTGTGCCAGCCTGGCCGATACACACAGTGGGATTAATTGAAGGGCGGAGAGATAAATGGCTCGGTGAGCCTCACCTTTCTTGTCTCTCGCTCTTTGATCATCGGACCAGTGTGCGGGCGCCTTGCTTGTTCTGTGCCTCAATTTACAGGCTACACTACCTGTGGGATGCCTAGCCAGTAGACTGTGTCGCTGTAAGTTGAGGTCCCTTTAAGACCACATGATTGGAATGTACATCTCTGGAGCTGGGGACTGATGGTTGGTGACCTGGCTGACGGTTGGTGACCTGCCTTGCTGTTTGCTGCCTGTGCTGATATAGCCTACCTCTCTCTACAGAGGACTAACTGGCGGCCCTCAAGACTTAAAGGACTGCCAGTATCTCTCAACTCTCTCACAGGAGTGAGTTGCACTGAGCCATTTGTACTGCTTTATAAGTTAACTGTTCATTTCTTGTATTATATATATATCTATCTGTATATAATTTAACAGTTTATTTCTTGTGTTAGCTATCTATCTTTATATATATATATAATTACTAGCAATCTGATTTTGTCTCTCTAGAGAACCCTGTCTAACACACTAACAAACACATTAGCATTTCTACCCATAATTGTATAAGAACGGTCCAGGCTGTCTTCCAATGTGGCTGCAGTCCCACAAGGGCTCCTGGTAGTTTGAAAGGACAAAGGTTGCTGTCTGGCCTTGAGTGAGACTCTGTCCTCTCAAGACCTCAGCTTCCCTTGTGGTGCATGGGGTTCAGAAGCCACTCCCTGAACTGGGAAGTCAGAGAGACATGTTTGACAGTGACTCACCAAGTGGGAGGTAGACTGAGGGAGTGGTTCTGTTGCTTTTACTCTCTGTAGCGGCTGAGTGGTGCCCCTCAACCCAAACAGTTATGCCTACATCCCATATTCTGTGATTGCTACCTTAATGGGAAAAGGGGGTGTTTGCAGAAGTGAAGTTAAAGATCTGAAAGGAAATTGTTCTGAGTAACCTCAGTGGGCCTCAATCCTACTACATGAATGGCAGCAGGAGAGCTGAGACCGAGAAGAGAAGGGGGCCGCATGCGCATAGAGGCAGAGGGTGGTGTGATGGTAATGAAGCCCAATAAACCGGAGTGAGTGAGCATGGGTTCACACGTGCACACACACACACACACACACACAGCCTCTAGGGGAAGTGTGACCCTACCAACATTTTGAACTTCCGGCCTCCAGAAGGAGAGGACAGATCTGCTGTATGTAGCCAGCTTTGGAAAGGAGACTTTCATGAGCCCCCAGGGCAAGCCGGAAGGCCATGGTAGGGAGAAGGTGCTATGCTGGGTGGAAGACTGCTCCGAGTGTCACCCACACAGTCCTTCCAGAGGATAAGGCTTCAGGCTGAGGTGGTCAGGGCCCTTTCCTGAAGCCTGGTTAGAATCTGAGGCCCCCCGCGAGTGTGTTCACGTGAGTATGCGTGCATCCATGTGTGTGCAGATGTGTGCACTTCTGTCTGTGTGGGCGTGTCTGCAGGTGTGCCTATGTGAGGTGTGTTAGAGCTAAAACTCCAGGACCCCGCTGTGTCAAAGGCCACGGATGGCAGGAACAGCCCCAATCCATTCCCAGAGTCCTCGAATAGATTAAACCTCCATTAAATTATTTATCACCAAAGCACATAGAAAGTCTTGCCCTCAGGCAGAGTGTCTGGAAAACAGATCCCACCACCCTTCTACAGCCAACCTAGGGAGAGGCAGTCTCTCTTACAGACTTTCCTGGACTTGCCCTTGATAGAGGTCGCTGTGCTGGGGGACTGTGGGGGGGTTTCCTGGTCATGCCCTATCTGTCTCATTCTGACTGCCTTAGTCAGAAGACCCTGGACCAATTTTGTAAGCAGTTCTATCTAAAAATGTACGTGTCCCAAGCATGGTGCCGTGCCTGCTTCTGTAGTCCTACCTGCAACTGTGATGTATTGATCTGCCACCAATCATAGATCTGGGGCAGTTCCCTCTGTTCCATGCCCTATTTAGCTGATGATGTGTCTGTGTCTTTGTCTCATCTTTGTCTCTTTTATGCCTTAACAAATGTTCTCCTTAAAGTATGTTTGAGATGGGGGGGGGTCGCTTTTGTACTTTAAAACAGTAGGAAGGTATTTTTGTGGTTGTGTGCATGTTAACATGCATGTGCATGTGTGTGTGTGTGTGAGTGGTTGAGATCCCTCTATGGAGACTTTCAGAAAGAAGTAAGTCAAGATGCTATTTATTTATTTATATTAGAAAAAATATTCTGAAGTATCGTAGCTTAAATTGTGCACACCCGATTTGTAGAAGGCCATGGAGGACAGTGGGGCCCCAAAACCCATCTGCAGAGCATCGAGTCAGGTGACGCCTCTGGCAGATCCCCTCTGGTCCCAGAGGAGGGGCACGAGCAGCTTTACTATCAGACAGAGATTATTGTAAACTCGATTTGGTGGATCAAATCTGGTACGATTCTTGGTCAGTTGACCTCCCTCCTAACCCAACCCGAATTTCTTACTTGTTCCATGATAGGAATTTCTTCTCTGATGTTGAAAATAGCGTTGGTGTTCTTTACTCTCTTACTGTTTATTATTCTTATTGCTGTTGTTTTCTTCTTTCTGTTTCATTTGGTTCGGGTTTTTATTCTTTCTGTTGGGTTTAAGCAGCACAGAAGGAGCAGATGCACAGAGACAATAACTGATGCAACAATGTATTGGAAACGGTGGGTGTCTGTGTTCAGATAAGTTTGCAGACTTGATGTGTGTGCATGTGATGATCTGAGCTGGTGCCGCCCTCTTAGATCTTTCCAGGCAGTGAGTTCACTGAAGAGTTGCTGTTGGCTGAAGCTGCAGCCTTGCCCTGCCCCTGGTACCCCCGCTGACTGTGGTTTCTCCTGCTAACCCCACGGGCAGCTGGGGCTCTGGCTCAGGGAGGAGAGAAAAGAAACGAAGTCTCAGAGGTTGCTTCTGCTGTGCATGGAGCCTGCCCTGTCCCAAGGTCATGGCCTCAGAGCCCCAGTGCAGCCTCTGCCTAGAGCAGAGGGTCTCCACCTGTCTAAGGTCGCGGCCCTTTCATACGGTTCCACATGTGGTGGTGACCCTCAACCACAACATTATTTTAGTTGCTCCTTCATCACTGTCATTTTGCTACTGCTATGAATAGAGTGACCCCTGTGAAAGGGTCATTTGACCCCCCCAAAAGGGTCGCAACCCCCAGGTTGAGAACCGCTGGCCTAGAGCCTTTCTAGGAAGTAAGATGGCTATGAGTCCTTGGTATTGACCTTCAGATCCAGGAAGAAAGTGAAAGAAACTTCCAACACCAGAGCCTGCACAGCCTGGTCTAGAACTTTGGGCCCTCAGAGAACCTCGTGCTTCACAAGTTCAATTGCCTGTGGAGAACCAGACAGGGGCCACAGCTGGGAGTGGTACAGGGAGAATGGAGCCAGCCTACATGGGCCCTGGTTTCCTCTCTTGGTCTTGGTGTGCCGGCTAGAGCAGCTGCCAGGTAGTGTTCCCCAAGGACCATTGACTTCAGGCACCCAGGTCCTCCAGACTCAGAACCCAGAGAGGGTGAAGAGGCTATGGCAGGCCAGAGGTGCGTTTGGGGAAGGTATCAGACATGCAGAGTCCAGGGGTGGGTGAAAGGGGGTGGGTTTGCATAAGAAGAGGATTGTCAGGTGGGTGCTCACTAGGCTCAGGCAGAGAGCTCAGAACCTGGTGCTCCGGTGCACTTTCCTGGATTCCTGGCAGCCAGGCCCAGGCCTCGCTGCAGAGAGCGGACACAAGTCCCAGGGAGCACGGCCCTCAGGCTGTACCAACTTGGGTGGAGTCTGGGGTTGTGACATGCAGGTGTGCATGTGACATGCAAGGCACACCTTGTATGGTTTACGAGCCGCACCTTTAGGAGCCAACCTCCAAGATGGCACCAGTGACCCACCTTCTGGGTCTCCCCTCCCCTCCCCCTACCCTTGGTTCCCTCATCTACTTTGTACGTAGCAGAACTGGGGGCGGGGAGGTTGTAAGACGCTGCTACTCCCCCTGTGGTGCGCTCCTCCTTTCTGACTGCGGCTCTCCTCTCCTCCATCCTGCTCGCTGGCCCTCCTATGTGTCTCTTTGTATGTCTGTGGCTCTGTGTGCTTTCCCCCGTATCTCTGTGTCTCTTTCCCTCTGTGTCTCTCTTTCTCTCCTTCCACTTGTATGTGTGTCTCACTCTCCTCCCTTGCCCTCAGGGAAGGTGTTTCTGGAGCAGCCTAGGGAGAAGATCTTGGGTTCTGGAAGTGAAATGTCTTGACCTTGTTTGAAAACCAAGCCCCCAGACCTGGTGCCCACCTTCCCCACAGCCTTGCGAGAGCTCCTGACCAATACCAGCTGGTTGATTCCCTTCTGGAGGTCCACAGAACACGTGAGCTGATAAATGAGTGCTGGTTTAAGCCACTAGGTCCAGGGTCGGGTGTTCCATAGCAATGGAGGCCTACTACATTGTGTTACAGCTTCAAATATTTCTCCTTGTCATGATGGACCATCAACTTCATCCTGTGTCCCTGGAAGCTGGGACGCGGAGGGGAGCCATTTTCCTGGGTCGCAAAAGTCGTCGGTGGCACCATGGGGAGTCCAGTTAATGAACACAGCCCCTGGTGAAGAGGTTGCCAGGCAGGGCCACATGCTGTGGCCATGCAGGACCAGGTCATTGAGGGAATCGCTCCGAAGAATTCCCCAGGGGTTATGGGGCCTTCAGGTTGGAACTCAGAGCTTAGAGCTCACCCAGTCTCACAGCGCAGCGGCCTGTGTTGGCTGGACACCCCTTTCCAGGCTATGTATGTCCTGTGAGCAAGACAGGGGCCTCCTCTCTTCCGTTTAGCCACTGGTGGGCTAGTGAGAGAGGTAAGCGGTCAAGGGCAGACTAAGCCCACCAATCTGGGGATTAACTTAAAGTTCTAGGTAAGAGGCCAGACGAAACCATGACTCTTTCTATTTCAACAAGAGGGAGGAGAGAATGTGTGTGTGTGTGAAATAGTCCCATTGCCATTTTCTTCCCTTCTGTGTGATGCCCAGGCCTGCGGTAGGTAGAGACTCAGAGCTCAGGCAACACCTGGCATGACTCTGAGCCTAATGGTCCAGCCTCCACCCCCACTCCTGCACCTGGCAGGGCTATGATGTCAGAGCTGAGTCAGGGCCATGGTCCCATCACAGACCCTTGAAGCTCTGTTCCCTCGAAAACCGCAAGCCTTTCTCACGGCGTTGCCTGGGGCTGTGGAGAAGCATGTTTGTGGTCCGCCCCAGGTGGCTGTTGGTTGCTGGCATGTCAATTAGGACTCGTGGCAACCCCACGCTTACAGAGTCGACCTCAGGTTGACTTTCAGTCCAGGGTGGCAAACTCGATCTGTGGCCATTGCCCGCTTCTCTAAGACTCAAGTCACACGGTTAAGCATGGTTCTCCTGTTTTCTGATGAGGGGGATGGGCGGCACACAACAACAGGGGAGCGGCGTTTGGGACACAAGGGCTGGATGAGATGTACATTCCATGTCCGTGCGTGCAAACAAAGCCGGGCTGACACATTTGCAGACTGTTGGCCACCCCCGGTGCCGACTGGAGGCGCCAGAGGCTGCAGAGCTTCCTATCAGGCCCTCGAAAGCCCCAAGCGGAGCCTTGAAGCAGGAAGCCGCTCTCCATGGCAATGGAGCGCCCCGTGGGCCTGGAGTAGGGGCCCACTCCCTCTAAAGCCTGTGGGTGGCATTCAAGGGGACGTGGACTTGAATAAGAAAGGAACTGAACTGAAATTCCGCATTTTCTTTGAACATGAGTGGAGGTGACAAACCACTGGCCATGGACTGGGGGCACCTGCCTGCCACTTTTCATTGTTGAAGCAACTCCGCCTCAACTCTGTGGGAAGTGGCGGTCACCATCAGACCCGCTGGCGCTGCCTAATCAATTAATAGGTTAATAAAGAATCACATCTATCAGTGTACCACAAATTTATTTCATGTTTTGATGGCTGTATTTCAAGGTCGTTGTTCTCCATCGCAACCCTACTTACTAAATTTTACCCATTTAAAAATATTATTTGAATGTACTTGTCACTGTAGTGTCTACTTTCAAATGACTAAAATAGCAAAGTTTTGTCCCCTACGGTTGACCACAATAAAAATATAAAAAGAAATATAGAAAAGGGGGGTGGTGGGCGGGGAGCACTAATCTTGGATGGAGTCTGTGGCCCAGGAAGTTTCTCACAATGATACTACAGGGAGAAGCAACAGCACTGATCTGGGATGCCCGCTCTGGGCAGTGGATGCCAATCTCATGCCTCGGGCTGCCAGCCTCACGGAGGAAGAGGCATCTCAGCATCGGCAGGAGCTCGTCTCTCTGTTCTCCACTGTCAGCATCGCCAGGCCTTGCCGGGGCAAGCCCTGGATGGCACCAGGGATGCAGGATGCCTGCTTTTGGTGCATTTTAGGGGCAGCCGTGGTAGGTGGAGGAGAACTGGGATAGGGCAGAGAGCAAGAGAGAACAGTGGCCACGCCTCTCGAAGGTGACTCAAGTGCTTTCCAGAGGCTGGGAGTCGGGGTGGGGCACCAATAAGCTAGGCAAAGGCAGAGGTGACCATGTGACCTCCCCCGCCCCCACCCAGGACTCTGGACCCAATCTCCTCTCACTCCAGCAAGTTCCCCTCTTTGCTACCTCTGGTACCTCCTGCTACCTCAGGCCCTTGACTCATGCTGGACTCTCTTCCTGGAAGACTCTTCCCCCCCGTATCTCACAAGCCCCTCCATTCTTCAGCCTGTGAAACAAAGCAGAGCAAAGGTCCCTTCCGCACAGAGGGCCACTTGACCTAGCCGGGGGGACCCCTGGCATCTTCCTCCAGTGTACCCCAGCACCCCAGGGGCAGCCCAGTGACTGTGTTGGGTGTGCTGTGGAGGAGACATCCTGGGTGCCTGGCCCAGAGCCCTTTACTGGGCCCACTGTGACGGCCTCATCACCGCCTGCTTCTGGAGGATTGTTCTTGGTCCAGAGGAGCTACCTTGCCCAGAAATGACTAAAAGCTTACAGGCTCCCTCACCTTGGTGGCTGCGGCCATTGACAGATTTGCTCTCAGGTGGGACCACACTGCAGGTCGCATTCCTGAGCTCCGCTGCAACGAGGCTAGACTCGAGTGGAACCTTATCTTGTGTTTCTCCAGCCCGTGCTGGTTTCTCCTCTTCCTTTGGAGAGCTCATTGAAAAACTCAGGCCACACAGACCCACTTCAGGTTCTACTTCCAGGGAACTTGCACTGGGCTCTTGTTTTACATCTGTCCCCCTCTCTCCCTACAGAGTGGACGCTCCCAGAGGGGAGGCGCCAGGCCTGCCTTGAGAGTCCCACCATGTCATCATGCGATGCACAGTGCCTGAAACGCAGTGGGTGGAAGAGTGAATGGAACACCAATTTCTCACGTGGGGAACCTGAGGCCCAGAGATGGTCAGTCATCCAAACACTAAACTGCTAAAGGCCCAAACTCAGTGCCCAAAGGACTCAGGCCAGCTTTGCATGTGTCTTTTTCTGCAGCACTGGAGGCAAAGAGGGCTAGAATGAGGGGCTTTCAGGGGCTCAAATGGCTTCCCAGAACAAAGCCCTCCACCCTGATTCTGTTCTCGGTTTCCATTGCTTCTGGCTGGGCTGCTGCCCCTTAGGATGGCAGGTGGCAAGGCCCTGGCTGGGTTGGGTCAGTGTGAAGGGCCCCACAGGGTGGTTAGGTTTACAGACCCCTCTCTGGACTGGAAGCCCAGAGGATCCTCATTCATCGGTCCATCCATCAGACCAAGTAAGTTTGAGCACTCCTCCCTACATCCCTGTACAACGAAGCCAGCGAACCACAGGCACATTTAACACCGCTCAGAACTTGCGCAGCAGTTGAAGCAATTGAAGGACTGAAGCGGGACCGGAATCAGGAGAGAGCGTGGGAACAGCAGAAAGTCTGAGATCCAATGGCTGCCAGCACCCCACCTGCCAGCTCAGCAACCTGCAGTTATTGTGGAATGGGAGGCAACACCCCCAGAACAAAGAACCCAGTATGGCATCTTGCACGGAGGCCACACACCGAACCTCTCACAACCCCAAACTCACTGCCATCGAGCCGAAGCTGACTCACAGTGAGCGCTTTGTGGGTTTCTAATCCTGGGACTGTTGACAGGAGGAGAGAGCCCCGTCTTTCTCCCACGGAGCGGCTGGGGGTTTCCAACTGCTGACCTTGTGGATCGCAACCCAATGCATAACCAGTGCCCCACCAGGCTCCTCATCACAGGTCCCCTCAAAAGCCTGGGTGTCTTTTCAGTCCTAGAAGAATGAAAGGACATTCTATAGCCGCACATCGAGGATCCGAAATAGGGAAACGAAGGCAACTATACTCCCCTCAAGGGGGTGCAGATTGGCCAAGGGAACTCATGAGCAACGAGCAAGGAACTCAAGCTTACACTGGGGAAAGAGCACAGGGCTGCCGAAACAGTGCCAGCGAATGCTGTTCATGCATCCCGAGACCGTTGATGGGAAGGCACCCCAGGGCCCAGAGCCACAGAGGAGCCAGGGGACCCAAGTACAGACGCCCAAACCCAACTCATTGCTGCTGAGTGTCAGCCCACATCACGTCAACTGTGACTCGTGGCTAGGGAGTTTTGGAGGCAATACATCTTTATGAAACTAGACCACCTCCTCTTTCTCCCGAGGAGCAGCTGGTGAGTTTGAACCACCAATGAATGGCAGTGCCATTAGACCTCCAAGTGTGGAGTACCAGAAAAATGCAAACTCACTGCCACTGAGTCGATTCTGACTCAGAGTGACCCTTCAGGAGAGGGTAGCACTGCCTCTGCTGGGGTTTCCGGGACTGTAACTCTTTTATAGGAGTAGAAAGCCGCCTCTTTCTCTTGCAGAGAGGCTGGTGGTTTTGAACTGCCGACCTTGCAGTGCGCAATCCAACACACAACCACGATTCTCCCAGAGCTTTTCAAGTATAGAGTCAGAGAAGGAAATGGCTAGAAGCTCGCCACTCCACTGGAATAAATTGCTCCCCTACCTGAGAACAAGAGACACAGAAGAGCCTGCTCCGAATCGCTGGTATAGTAAAGAAACAACTCACGGTGGCCCGCCGGCCACAGGACAGTCCTGCATTATCCCTTCTACTCCACTCCTAGCTATGCCATTGAACAAAAAATAAATACACTAACTGCCTGGTCTGTACCATCCTTCCCATTGTTGCTGTTTGAACCCATTGCTGCAGCCACTGTGCCAATCCATCACTGTGTCAATCCAACACTGTGTCAATCCAACACTGTGTCAATCCAACACTGTGTCAATCCAACACTGTGTCAATCCAACACTGTGCCAATCTAACACTGTGTCAATCTAACACTGTGCCAATCTAACACTGTGCCAATCCATCACTGTGCCAATCCAACACTGTCAATCCATCACTGTGCCAATCCATCACTGTGTCAATCATCTCATGAAGAATCTTCCTCACGTTTGCTGACTCTCCACTTTACCAAACATGTGGTCCTTCAGAAACAGTCCCTCCTGATAACAGGTCCCAAGTTCTTCAGTTGAAGTCTCCCTTCTATGGAGTCTTCTGGCTGTACGTCTTCCAAATCAGAATCTGCCCTTGTTGGTGTCCTCAGCCACAGAGGGAAGTCCCGCCTCAACCGCACAGATAAACACGAGGAAATCCTGCCTCAGATTTACATTCACACACAGCTTACTGATTCCACAAGAAACTGCACACTCCAGTAACATCAGCCACATGGGGGAAACCCACCCAGAGTCAGTATCCAGAAATTTAAATTTTTACAAAATGCTTAAAATCTGGGGGGCCAGAGTAGAGTCCTGTTATGGACAATCACCGCTCAACAATTCTGTTCCTAGGTATAGACTCCAAAAAATGGAAATCAGGGACTCAACGTGAGAGCTGTTGTCCACCGGTGTTCACTGCAGCACCGTTCACAACAGCTGGAAGGTACACCGATAAACAAGATGTGGCATCTGCAATGGAATACGGCTCGGGCTCTTGGAGAAATGAAATCTTGGTACATTGCAACAGTATGAATGAGCCTTGAAGACAAAATTTTTAAAAATGAAAATAAAAACAAAATAAAACAATCACCAAAAGATAAATATTGTATGACCTATCTTATATAAAAAGACAAGAAAAAAATTGAAAATTATGATGGCAACATATGTACAAAAGTACTTGACATAACAGATGGATGTATGGATTGTTATAAGAGCTGTAAGAGCTCTCAATAAAATGATTAAAAAAAAACAAGAAAGGACAATATAGAGAGGCCAATGTGTATTAGTGGTTACCCGGTGGGTAAAGGGAGGCTAGAGGTCATGGGGCAAGTGTATGCTTGAGCATAGGGTGGCACTGTTGATTATTAAAATTGCTGTAAACAAGGTGTACGCCTGCAAAAAACTAAGTTGGCAAAACTTGTATAATATATATATAATTTACAATGAGAACAAAAGTTTCTGAGGCTACTTGTGTACAACTATTTCATAGGATTTGGTTCCTTGGTGTAATGATTGAGGGAAATGGTTTCATGGGTATCTCGGTTAATCGGTGTAGTAGCATGGTTAGCGCTTCTGTGCCACCTCCCCGTTTATTGTGCAGTGTCTGCTAGCTTAGAGGCTTTCGTGCGGTCATCCAGAGCAACAACCACTGGTTGATATTTGCCTGGAGCCACAGAGAAACAGAGAGCGTGGAGGAGAGGAGGAGGAGATGGCATGTGTGCCTGATTGTCTCCATGAACTGCCCCTGTGTCTAGTAGACCAGAAGAACTGGATTGTGCCCATTACTGAGCATTTGATCAACTATTCCAAAGAAGAATTCTAATGTAAAGGGGAAAAGGTGGAAAAGAATTTGGAATTCTCATGGCCTTTCTGGAGCCAGGAAGGCTGGCTCAACCGCTGAAATACTGACCTGAGATCATCGTCCAACCGTAAGGAAAATACCTCCCCAGAGGTCCTCTTCTTAAAATGAAACAGTAGTTTCGCTTCACTAGTAAAATGTCTGTGCCTCTAGCATCATGCTCTTTATCTGCATGGGAATCAAACGAACAGCAACAACTCAAAATGAAACGGGGAGCTTAGGGAGCAGTGATTTTATGTGGATGGAGGAGAAACAGCTCAGAAAGGGAGAGTGAGAAAGGTGGCACAACTTCCAGAACATAATACAGTCGGTGCCACTGGTTCGCACTGCACACACTCTGGAATCGATGCGTGTTTCTTTTGAACAACAGCAACAACAAAAGAAAACCAAATTTAAAGAAAAATAAAGAACAACAAGGAAACAGTGACTCAGCCGGAAGCCATGCTGGAGTAACCAGAGGGCCAGAGTGCACCCTAGTGGAACTTTGAGGAAGAAAATGGAATTAAAGCATTTGAAAAATTTGTAATTCCTGGAAATGTAGAAAATTCTGAGTTCAAGATTATCCTATAGTAAGAGATTAACATACCCCACATTCAAAAAACTGTAAAATATACGAGAGCATAGGATGAGATGGCCCATACTTTTGGATGGTTTGTCAAAACTTATGTTTATAAACGTTACAGCTTCACAACACGCTGGACTGGAAAATATTGCCAATAGGAGATGTGCATGCCATTGGACAACTTGTAACTTTTCACTGCTTTCTGCTTAGTGCAAATGAGATATCTGATTCTGATTTTTTTCTTTTTAATCATTTTATGGGGGGCTCATACAACTCTTATCATAATCCATACATACATCCATTGTGTCGAGCACATTTGTACATTTATTGCCATCATCATTCTCAAAACATTTTCTTTCAACTTGAGACCTTGGTGTCAGCCCCTCATTTCCCCTCTCCCTCCCCCAACTCCCTCATGAACCCTTGATAATTTATAAGACTCTGATTACTTTAATAAAAACCGCATACAGAGATAGTGCAACCAAAAGAAAATCATGAAGAAACAGAAATTTCTTTGATGAAGACATAGTTACTGTGAAAAGCAGAAAATAGCCAGTCAATAGTGTTAAATATGTCCAATGAGATACAAAAAATAAATTTACTCAGGGATGGAAAAAGCTTACACAATGAAAACTAGAAAACACTGTTGAAAGGGATTTAACCCAAAAAACACCAATCTTACTGCCATTGCATCATAGCGACCCCACCCCTCCCCAGTGGGTTTCTAGACTGTAACTGTTTATGGGAGTAGAAAACCCAGCCCTTCTCCCTGTAGCTGCTGGTGGTTTTGAAGGCCATGCAGATGACAGCCATAGAGTAACCAGGACACCACCAGAGCTCCCGAAAGGGACTCCCCCAAAACTGAACTCCCTGCCACCGAGCCCATGCTGGCGAGACTGTAACCGTTTACAGGAGTAGAAAGCCCAGTTTTTCTCCTGAGGAGCTGCTGGTGGTTTTGAACTGCAGATCACACAGCTCTCAGCCCAAGTAACCAGGACACCACTAGGGCTCCTGAAAGTGGCTTAGGAAGCCCTAAACAGATGGCTTGCTCATAGATAGAAAGACCTAATAGGGTTAAGACATCAATACCACCCAAAGCAATCTACAGACACAAAGCAATCCTGATAAAAACGCCAATGATATTTTTTACATCCACAGAAAGACAAACCTTTAGTTTTATGAATTCAAGATTGATCAGGGATCTACATATTAAATCTAGAACCCTAAAACTTTTGGAAAATATATAGAAGCAAATTTTAGGACTTAAGTCTTTTCAATGATGTTTTCTCAAACACGCCAACAAATGCATTAGCAACAGAAAACAAAACTGATAGCTCACCTAAGTTAACTATACGCATCAAAAGACTTTAATAGAAGAATAAAGAGACAACCTATGAGTGGGCAAAAAATCACTGAGAGAAATATGATTTGTAATAGTTTAATATCCAAAATATATAGAGAGCGCCTACAATTTAACAAAAAGATAAATAACCTAATCAAAACTGAACAAAGGGTAGAAAAGGTATCTGACAAAATCCAATACGTATTGCTGATTAAAATATGCAACAAAATAGGATTTGAAGGAAATATATTAAGGATCCTCAATATCTTAAGGATCTCTATACACACCAACAGCCAACTTTATTCTCAATGAAAAGCAAGTGAAAATATGCCCATGTGAACAGGAACCGGAAAAGGATGCCCTTTTGCACCATTCCTGCTCAATATTATACTGGAAATCTTAGCCTGATCAACAAGGGAAAATAAAGGGGTGGATGGGGATGGGGGATAAAAGGCACCTAAATTGGCAAAGAAGTAAAACCCTTTTTTCTAGATTTTATGATCCTATGCGTAGGAAATTACAAAGACTCAGAAGAAAACCATCAGTACCAATGAAAGATTCAGTAAATTGGAATGGTACAAGATCAATATCCAAAAATCAATGTTTTGTTTCCACTAACAAAGAGAAGTCTATAAAGGAAATATGGAAAGCAATACCATTTATAACAGTCACCCAAAAGATAAAATACTTAGGGACAATATAGGAGAGAAATAAAAGATCTATAAAAAGAAAACGATACAACACTGCTAGAAGAAGCCAAGAAAGACCCATATAAATGAATGAATGTACTGTTCTGATAGATAGGGAGACTTAACATTGTGAAAATATTAGTCCTATCTCAAACAATCTACAGATACCATGGAATCCTGAGCTAGGTTAAAGCATCATTCTATAAAAAGAAAGACTAATCAGTAACTTTATATGGAAAGCAAAAGGAAGAACAGAGTAGAACTTTATACTTCCCAAAGCGTCCTCAACAGCCATGGTGGTCAAACCAGCCTTGTGTTGGGACAAGGATGGGCACATCGAGCAAGGAAACACAATTGAAAGCCCAGAAGTAAATTTGTCCACCTGTGGGCAGCTGACCTTCGACCAAGATCTTTGACCTCACTCATTCAGTGAGGAAAGAAAGACTCTAACAAATGACGTTAGCAAAGTCGTATATCCACTTGCAGGAAAATGAATCAGGACCCATACTTCACACTATATACAAAAATTAACTTAAGATGCATCAAAGACCCAAATGTAAAACCTAAAAGTACAAAGATCACCAAAAGGAAAAAAATTAAGGAAAACGAAGGGCAACAAATACAAGGTGTAAGCATTCGATCAAAAATAATTAAAAACACACAAACAGCAGAAGACAAACTTAATGGCTGGGACCTCCTAGAAATTAAATGCTTATGTACATCAAACAATTTCACCAAAAGTGTAAAAACAGAATCTACAGGCTGGGGGACAGAGTTGAGAGAGGGAGGGGATTTTTTTAGGTAATGATGTATCAGGCAAGGAACTAATTCCTAAAACTTATAGAAAGCTTTGATATGTCAACAACAAAAAGTTAAATGGTCCACTTCAAAATGGGCAGAGAGCATGATGCTCACCCTCATGAAGGGATCACTGAAGGCATGGTGCTATAGCAAAGTGTGGTGAAGAAACCAGATGGTGCCCGGCTATCAGAAAGAATAGCATCTAGGGCAGCGGTTCTCAACCTGTGGGCCGCGACCCCCTTGGGGGTTGAACGACCCTTTCACAGGGGTCACCAGATTCATAACCATAGCAAAATTACAGTTATGAAGTAGCAATGAAAATAATTTTATGGCTGGGGGGGGGGGCAGCGGTCACCACAACATGAGGAACTGTATGAAAGGGTTGAGGCATTAGGAAGGTTGAGAACCTCTGATCTAGGGTCTTAGAGGCTTGTTTTCAAACAAGCAACCATCAAAATGAGGCATCCGCTAAGTCCACATGGAAGAAGCACTTCAGCCTGTGTGATCCAAGGATTGAAAATAATAATATCCAAATCTAAAGGAGGGAATGGCATCTGAGCTTAAACTGTGAACATCTGATTTGCAGCAGGTCATGGATAGCCGTGGAAGCCCAGAATCCATAGACAGAGGCCACCCCAGGGCTAAGCCTTCAGTGAATCCCCTCCAATCAAAGTGGAGGGATGTGAAGACCCTGTTATCAGACAGAGACCCTGTAAACTCGATTATGGTAGAGATAGCTAAGTCAGATGTAATACCTTCTCATTTGATCTCCCCTGTGACCAATTTTAAAGCTGTTTCAGTTAAAAAAGAAAAGTGCAGGAGAAAAAGATGCACGTGGATTACGCCGTTGGCGACGCCCCTTTGGCCGTGGGACGTGGACGTGGACAGCTTTGCTGTCTGGTGAAGGCATGGGAAAGTGGATTGTTGCAGATGCAGGTAGGTTAAATTGTAGCACCCAATCATTTCATCTCCCTATGATCCATGAAAATCTTTCCAGTTTCTAATACTTTCTTTCTTGATGATTGTGATTTGTATCTGTTTTACTGCGTTATTCTTGTTAGTTATTTCTTTTAAAAGGTTTTTCGGTGTATGAGAGCCTCTCACTGCCAGGAAGCCAATGATGACCTGCTGCAACACCCAGTGGGTCTCTGAGACCGTAACTGTTTACAAGAGTAGAAAGCCCAGCTTCTCTCCTGAGGAGGAGAGATGAATCTACACAGACGGTAACCAGATTAATGGCTCCTTTATGGCAGGGGAGGCTGGAGGGAAACGAGGAGCTAGTCACGATGCGTGCAAGAATGAAGAAAATGTTCTGATGTTCTGAAACGGATTGTGGTGATGACTGTACAACTCTTCTCGATGTGATTGAACTAGCGCATTGTATGATATGTGGGCTATAGTTCAATAAAATGAGCGTTGGGAGTGACGGAGAATATGAATAGACACTTTACTGAGGAAGACATCCAGGTAGCCAACAAACACCTGAAGAAGTGTTTTCAATCATTAGTCTTAAAGAGATGCAATTCTGAAAAAACAAAAACGGGGGGGGGGGTGCTATATTCTCACCCCAGCATTAGTAGCAAAGTTGAAAAAGAAAACAATAAAGGCTGTGGAGAGACCGGAATCTCACACACTGCGGGTGAGGTTGTACAATGGTGCAAATGCTATGGGAAGCAAAAGGATCCTTCCTTAAAGAGTTGGAACCAGAACGCCATCTGATCTAGCAATCCTACTCCCAGGCATACAGTGATGCTTAGTTGTTAAACTCCAATCGTTCCAAATTTGCGTTCAAACGCTGCAAGTGTGAGAACAGAACATATTTTTCCTGCAAGGAATCATGGGAAACCAAATACTTGGTTCCGAAGCCTCCAAATGACACAAGTTCACTGTCCCAGGACTTCCGACCTTCCTGAGGCTTTAGTCGTCTCCCACAGCCCTGTCTTACACACACTATCACCATCGAGCGGTTTCTCATTTCTCCAAATTCACTACAACTTTTCAACCTCTTCCATGGTCTGGGCTCTCAGTTTTGTGGTTAGAGATTTCACATCTTTCGCTACATTAGCTGCTTTAATCACCCCCCCCCCAAAATTGTTGATAATGTCAACTTAGTCATGTATTCAACCACCAAATCAGACTAGTGGCCACCTGATTGAAATTTTGCAATGATTTCTTTCTTTAGCTCTATCACAGTTCTCACGCTTTCCCTCTTAGCTGTACTGCTGGTAACACTGCCTTTCTCCGGAGCCACGGTTACAAATTTTTACACAAATGAAGGGCAAGGGGGAAAAAAATCACAATGATGAATGCTTTAATGCACTGACACAAGCACAATCTGTTGTCCAAGCTGTGCTTACACCAGTGGTTCTCAACCTGTGGGTCGTGACCCCTTAGGGGGCGAACAACCCTTTCACTGGGGTCACCCGATTCTTAACAGTAGCAAAATGGCAGTGATGCAGTAGCAACGAATATGATTCTATGGTTTGGGGGCCACCACAACATGAGGAGCTGTATGAAAGGGTCGCAGCATGAGGAAGGTTGAGAACCACTGGCTAAGACTGAAGCATCACCCCTTTGTGTCTGTCCATGGTGAGACGTGACTTACTCTCAGCCTGTACAGATTTTTTCAAGTTGAATTTTCAGCGATTGAGCAAAGGTAAGCACACTGAGCATACCCCCCATCCCCCAACTTTGCTGTTTGAGTAGTGGAAGTTCAAGGTGGGAGCCATTCGACAACCGAGGTACCACTGTGTATCACGGAGAGAGGAGAGCTATGACACAATAGATATGTCCAAGACAGCAATACGCACAGCAAAGAGAAAAAAGGATATTTCTACGTATCTACATGAATCTGAAACTTTCTCTTGGTTGTAGGATCATTCAAGCAAATGGAAGAAACGATGACATAAAAGAGCTGAACAGAAAATTCCAAAGGGCAGCTTGAAAAGATAAAGTATTATAATGACATGTGTAAAGACCTGGAGTTAGAAAGTCTAAGAGGAAAACACCCTCACACACCTCAAGCTGAACTTACCGAAGGAAAAATTCAAGCTTCCAGTTGCAATATTGAAAGATTCGATGGACCACATACTGAATGATGCAGGGAGACCAAAAGAAGATGGAAGGAATACGCAGTCACTGTGCAAAAAGAACTGGTCATCATGCAACCATTCCAAGAAGTAGACTGTGGTGAAGAATGACCTATGGTCCTTGAAGGAAGAAGTACAGCCGCGCTGAAGACATTAGCAAAAAGCAAAGTCCTAGGGTTGGGCAGAATTCCAGTAGAAATGTTTCATCAACGGGTGAAGTACTTGAGGCATTCACATGCCTTGCGAGGCCAAGAGATTTGGAGAACATTTAGCTGAGCAGCCAACTGGAAGTGATCCATATGTGTACTCATTCCAAAGAGTGTGAAATTTACAGAACAGGATCATGAATATCATATGCAACTAAATTTTTATTGAAGAGAATTCAACAATGGTTGTGGCACTACATCAATAGGGAGCTGCCAAAAATTCAAGCCAGATCCAGAAGAGAGCCTGGAATGAGGGGCCGATGTCAAGTGGGTCCTATCTGAAAGGAGGGAATACCAGACGCATGTTTGCTTATATTTTATTGATTATGCAAAGGCATTTCACTGTGTGGATCGTAACAAATTATGGACAGCATTGAGAAACTTGGAATTTCAGAAAATTTCATTGTGCTCATGCAGATCCTGTACTTGGACCTAGAGATGGTCATTCAAACAGAACAGGGGGCTACAGAAACGTGGGTGAAGGGAGAGAGAGGTGTAAATAGGAAAAGAGGAATCATTTGTAAATTATCAAGGGCTCACAAGAGTGGGAGGGTGGGGGAGAGAGAGGGAAAAAGAGGAGTTGACACCAAGGGCTCAAGTCGAAAGAAAATGTTTTGGAAATGATGATGGCAACTTATGTACAAACGTGCTTGACACAACTGATGTATGGATTGTGATAAGAGCTGTAAGAGCTCCCAATAAAATGATTAATTAAAATTAAAATAAATCAAATCAGGAAGGGTGTGTGTGTCAAAGTTGTGTCCTTTCACCATATTTATTCAATATGTATGCACTGCCAATAATCTGAGAAACTGCACTATCTGAAGAACACGGCATCAGGACTGGAGGAAAATTTGTCAACGACTTCTAATACGCAGATGACACAGCCTTGCTTGCTGAAAGCCAGGGTCACTAGAGCACTTCACGATGAAGATCGAGAACCGAAGCCCTCAGTGTGAATTTCAGCTCAACGTAAAGAAAACCCAAAGCCGCACCCTGGGACTGAAAGGCAGGGTCGCAATAAACGAAGGAAACAGTGAAGGAGCCAAGGATCCCATTTTGCTTGGATGCACTGTCAGGGCTCATGGAAGCAGCAGTTAAGAAATCGAGCACCATCTTGCATTGGGCGAATCTGCTGCACAAGATCTCTTTGAAGTGTTGGAGAGCAGACATGCACTTTGAGGACGAGGGTGAGCCTAACCCAAGCCATGGCATCTTCACTCAGCTCATAGGCCGGTGAAAGTTGGACACTGACTAAGGAGGACTCACACAGCATGGATGCGTTGGAATTGGGGTGCTGGAGAAGCCGACTGAAAGCACCATGGGCTTCCCGAAGAATCAGATCTGTCTTGAAGTACAACCTTAATGCTCCTTCGAAGTGAAGCTGACAATACTCTGTCACATGCACTTTGGATATGTTATCAGGAGGGACTGGTCCCTAGAAAAGGACATCATGCTTGGTATAGTGGAGTCAGTGAAAGAGAGGAAGAGCCTCAAGGAGATAGATTGGCACAGTGGCTGCAGCAACAGCTCCCAACATGACAACAATTGTGAGGCTGGCACCAGACAGTGCTGGGCTTCACTTTATTGTACATAGGATTGCTATGAGTTATAACTGACTCAATGCCACCACCACCACCACCAATAAATCCATGAATATAGTAGAGTATACCGTGGACAAAGATAGGAAACCTTCTTAGTCATAATCAAACACCTTGCGTGAATGGTTCACTGAGCATTGGGGCTCAAGACCATAACGTGGGGTACATCGTGGTCAATTTGCATTACATAGTCTACAAAGAAAATGTTCTACACCCTGCTTTGGTGAAAGCAACTGGGGTCTTCAAAGCTCATGAGCAGCCATCTAAGGTAAATCTGTTGGTCTCTCCCCAGACAAGGCAGAGCGAGGGAGCCCAGAGATGGGTGTGCACAGTGAGTCCAATGGACCGTGTGGCTAGCAGCACCCACGGCCTGAGACCGGACAAGCTAGTTGGTTCTCAGCCACTCTTCTGGAAAGGAAATGCTTTCAGAATGATGATGGCAACAAAAGTACAAATGTGCTCGACACAGTGGATATATGTATGGATTGTGATAAGAGTTGTATAAGCTCCCAATAAAATGATTTTAAAAAAAGAACTGTGTACCTTAAAAAAATAGTGTATGTGCAGGGTAGCAATGATGAAACATATAACTTTCCTCTAGTTCTTAAATGCTTCCTCTCCCCACTATCATGATCCCAATTGTACCTTTCAAATCTGCCTAAACCAGAGGATGTACATTGGTACAGATAGGAACTGGAAATACAGGGAATCCAGGACAGATGATCCCTTCAGGACCAGTGGTGAGAGTGGCGATGCCTCGAGGGTGGAGGGAGTGTGGGGTGGAAAGGGGGAACTGACTACAAGAATCTATGTATAATCTCCTCCCTGGGGGGTGGACAGCTGAGAAGAGGGCAGGGGAAGAAGTCAGACAGTGTCACATATGACAAAATAATAATAATTTATGAATTATGAAGGGTTCATGAGGGAGAGGGATTGTGGAGGGAGGGGGAAAATGAGCTGATATTAAGGGCTCAAGTAGAAGGCAAATGTTTTAAGAATGATGATGGCAACAAATGTACATATGTGCTTGACACAAGGCTGGATGTATGGATTGTGATAAGAATTGTACGAGCCCCAAATAAAATGATTTTTTTAAAAAGAGAAACTGATCCCAAGGGCTCAATGGAAAGTAAATGTCTAGAAAGGAATGATGGACTATGTGTACAAATATGTCAGATACAATTGATATATGGTTTGTAAGAGCCCTCAATAAAATGATTTTTTAAAAATAGTGTATGAGACCAAATGGTCAACAATAACTTAAAAAGTGAGAGCGACAAGGATCGAACAGGGGAGGGCAACTAAGTGAATGAAAATGGAATAGCCAGAGATGTGTATACTCAGAACACTTACATGTCGTTAGTTACCCCAGGGAGATGATTGACAATGTTTTTCTTTCTTTTGGGGGTGGTGGTGTTTGTTTTTATTTTGTTGTTGTTCTTGGTGGTTTTTGTTTTTTTGTCATAATATGACCGCCAAAATAAATCAGAGTAATTCATAACCCGTGGACAAGCAGATGAGTTCTGGGCTCCCATGTAATTCTAGCCCCAGTCCAAGACCAGTGAGTTCTGGTAACATGGCCCTTTGAGATACTCACCTGCATGAAGAAGCCCACTGAAGATAAGGCCGCTACAGCAAAGTGTGGTGAAGAAAGCAGATGGTGCCAGGCTATCAATTGGAAGTGTCTGGGGTCTTAAAGGCTTGTATTCAAACAAGCAGCCATCGAAGTGAGGCGTCAACTAAGTCCACATCGAAGAAGCCTGTGTGATCCAACAATGATATTAACAAAATCCAAAGATGATGAAGGGAAAGTATCAGAGCTTAAACATTTCTCGCTTGTTCCACGACAAATTTCTTCTCTGGCTTTTAAAATACTGCCGGTGGTTTTGTCTTTCTTATTCTTTATTTTTATATTACTATCGTTTTCTTCTTTTTGTTTCGTTTCATTTTTTATCGTTTCTGTTGTGTCCCAGTTTCTGACGCACAGGGGTGGAGGCACAGAGACAATTACAGGTGCAATGGTTTATTGGGAACGAGGTGGGACGGGGCGGGGTGGGGAACTGGGAATGAAACAGGGGATGCAGAGGGGAAGGGAGCACTAGAACTGATTGTGATGATGCATACACAACCCTTTTAAAAGGGATTTAACTATGGGAGTGTATGATATGTGAATATTATTATCAACAAATCTACTAACCAGAAAGAACGGCTACCGTGGTGCTTGCTTAGGGGGCATTGAATTTATGTGAACGGCGAGGGAACCATTTGGAAAAGGACATCACAATGGTTGTACTACACAAAGAGTACAGTCAATGGCACGGAGTTATACAAGGAGACGTTGTTGGATTGGAGGATGTCTTGTCTATCTTTGCCACGGTTAAAATAATAATTACACAAATATTAATAAAAAAGGATATAACCATTGGAATCCAGGGACTGGGAGGGGAATAGTGATACTAGAAGGGTAGGGGAAGGTGGAATGAGGGGGGAGGAAGGGGGAAGGAACAACAGAAACCATGAGGGGAGGGAGACAGCGGTTGGTGTAACATGAAAATAATTTATCATTTATCCAGGGGTCATGCGAGTGGGAAGAGGGAGGGAGGGAAAAAAAGAGGAGCTGATGCCAAGGGCCCAATAGAAAGTAAATATCTAGTGAATGATGGCAACATGTGTACAAATATGCTTGACACAATCGATGTACGTCATAAGAGTTGTAAGAGCCCTCAATAAAGTGATCTTTTAATAAAATAAAATAGAAAGAATGTAACCAGTGTCACGGAACAATGTGTATAGAAACAGTTGAATAGGTGACCTAACTTACTGGGTAAACCTTCACTGAACACAAATAAATATTCAAACACACACATACACACAACTACATATTTAAAGCACCTACTGTGTGCCGAGCCCCTCTTGGCCAGACCATGCAGCAGTTCCCTGACTCAAAGTTTGGTGATAACAAGTAACAACTGGACGTGACTCACTGGGGCCCAAGGCTTCCTCTCACACTGATCAGGGAAGCCCATTCCAAGAAGTGAGACTTAAACCTACACAGACGGAAGAGAAGCCAGAATCAAAAAGATCTCAGGGGAAAGTTTTGTAGCCAGAGCAACAGCAAATGCAAGGGTCCTGGGGCCGGGGGAAGAACGATGTGCTTCCAGGATCTATTGGGAGGGGGAGGGTAGAAGCTGACATCAGGGTGTCGGGGGACCTGGATGGGCAGGGCTGTCCAGGGTGCGGGATATTTCAGTGGGGTAAGAAGCTTCTGGGATTTCCAGCAGGGGGATTCCGTTTAAGAGCACTGCGGTGATGGTGGCCTACAAGGGGATGGCGGCAACCTCTGAGCACCCCCTGCCGAAGTCTGGCAAGGCAGAGTTTTCATTTCCTCCACATAGAGTTGGGTGGGGGGCGCGGGTTGCCTGTCCCCACAGGAGACAGACTTAGGAGGGCTGGACGGACTAGAGACAACTCTGAGATAGGCAATCTAGCTGGCTGTCCCTCCACTGGGCAATATTACGTCCCTGGCCCTGGCCACTGGTTGGAAGAGAACCTGTGTTTCCCGGCCATCAGGAAGGCTGCAGGCAGCACTAGACACGGCAAGGTCAGACTCAAATGGCTTCATCTCAAAACCAATGTCCAACCCAACAGGCGCACCAGGCCACCTGCCCTGGCCTGAGAAGATGCCGAGATGTCTTCACGACCGTGTCCTTCTCCCTGCCAATCAGTCGATTCCGACTCAGGACGACCCTACACAACTGAGTGGCATTGCCCCCTGGGGTCTCGGAGGTTTTAAGTCTTTGCAAGACGAGGTCACCTCCCCTTCCCCTCGCAGAGCAGCTGGTGGGTTCAGACCTCAGGGCTGTGCTTGGCAGCTCAGTGCACACCGAGGTTCGTTTCTGCGAGACCACCCATCCCACTTTCACCTGCGTGCACTGAAGTCTGAGCGACAGTCTCTCCAGGAGGAGGTCAGCAGGGCACCTCGAGCCGATCTGATTTCCTTCTTGGTCATCTTGCTCAAGGGGTGATCCTGTGTGGGGTGTGCGCTCCGTCTGTGACCTAGGCGTCCCCTGGGCACTAGCTTCTATCTCGGTGGTCTCTACCTTCATGGGACCACACGCGAAGCCCTAACATTTGCTCACTTGGGTACATGTTCCCATTCTCCCTGCAAGTCTCCTTTTAACCAGTCAGCAAGCTGACTGGGATCCTGAACACCTTACACACGGAAAACCTGAGGTCGGAGGGGAGGGGTTCACTCAGTCACCCAGCAAGTGTGAGACCTGTGTCAACAAAGCTGGCACAGAACTATCTGCTGGCACCAACTTCAAGCAGGCCCTGCGGCTGTGGGTCCCCTCCACCTGGCAGTCAGTGCTGTGGGCATGGCCATGGGAAAGGAGGGTAGCACAAAGATGGAAGCCACGACACTCCGGTGTGTCTTGGATTTGGGTTCTTAAGACCCTGGGGGCCAGCCAATCCTCCAGGGCTCCCTCTCCTCAGGGCCAAGCCAAGAGGACTCCCTTCAAGGGGCTTTCTTGGGCTTCCCGGCTCTGTGCACCCAGCCTGCTCCTTGCTGCTCACCTACACTGGCCACCAGAAGGGCTCAGGGGCTTCTTCTGCTGTGGGGAGTCGGACCTAAACCCAGCAGGACAGGGGTCCCCTGCGAACTTCGCTGGCTGGAAAACTCACTGAGGTGCTCTATACTAAAGAAAGAATTCCCTTTGGCTTTTTTTGGAGATTTTTTTTTTGTCCACAAAATGTTCTGACGTTTTGGCTCCCTGTTTATTGCCTACTGAATAACTGAGACGCCAGTGTCTGCCTGGGGCCCCTCGTGATTTAATTATCCACAGGGGGTAAAGGCCATCCCGTAATGATGGCCAGGGCCGAGGGAAAGGAATGGGGAGTTATTGCTTAAGGCATACAGAGCTTCTGTTGGGGATGACGGACACGGTGAGATTACTGTGACGGAATTGTATATATAAAACTGTTAAAATGCTAATTTGAGGATATAGATATTTTACCTAAAAAAAAACCACAGAACAACAACAACAAAATGCGTTTGAAGATTGTTCAGGGCTTCATCTTCCCTGCAACAAAGCCACCGGGATCTGAGTCCAAACGCAAGTCATTCGCCTCCATCTCTGTCTCGGCTGTTCCCTCTGTCTGTAGCACAAAGCCTCATCACGCTCAGTCGCAGCAGAGTAGACACCAGCCTGAAATTAGGCACCTCCTGCTGCCACTGCCCCACCAAACCTGGCGCTCCTGGTAGGCCCCGGGGATGAGTGGCTTTTAGCCTCCCCGTGATTGCCTTGTAGCAGGTGCACACAGCATATGTGCAGAAGTGAGGAGAGGTGGAAGACCCAGGCCCAGAGAGGCTAAGCCAGCTGTCCAGTGGCCCCGCCACCCCAGGACGCAGGAGCAAGGACACAAGGGAGCATCCAGCCCGCTGTGGGCTCGGCAAGGATGGGCTGTCAAACACGGCGGCATTCAGAGAGATCAAAGCACAGTAATGTCTTGTCTCCGGGCCTTAGATGCCTCGGTGCACTGAAACTGGAAACATTCCAGTTTCTTTCATCATCTACGAGAGATATGACATCCTGCGGCCTCACACAGGACAGACATGTCTGCACAGGGGCCTCCTGACACCAGGGGCCTCCTCTCGCCAGCCCCCTGCCCGTCCTTTGGGACCCTCAGTCGGCAGGTAACTGGGCAGCAAAGCATCAGCAGATGGAGGAAAGGAAGGGCCTTGCTCTGATCAGTACAGCCTGTGCGTGCCTATCACCTACGCCTTGTTCACCTCCGGCCTGGGGCATGGGGCCGGGAGCAGGTGGCGTTCCGATAAACACCTGTCACATTCATGTATGTCAATTCATGGGCACCAGCACACATGTGACCTCCAACCCATGGCCCAAGCGCTAACTTCAACAGGTACTGCTTGTGCTGGGGTCCACAGCTCTCAGCTGGCCCAGAGCTCGCGACCTCTGAACGTGTGTGTGCCTCAGGCCAAGTCTGGCAGAGTCGGGCTAGACCGGGGCTTCCGCTCAGTGTCCGTCCTGATTGGAGGGAACCCAGCCTTCCCGGTGGGCAAACACGGGGCTCACACACACCCACGAGCACACACCATATCAGTGTACATGTGACACAGCAAACACATACACACACACACACTCCCCATGCATACCCTCCTCAGGGAATGTGGGGACTGTGCTCTTGCACAAATACATAGCCCCCTCTGCCCACCCTCCTGCCCCAAATGCACTAAAGAGGGGAGCTATTTTGGTCTTCAGCACAAGCAACAAATAAATAAATGCAAACGTACGGGGCTGGGGAAAAGAGGGACGGGGGAGAAGAGGGGCGGGGAGAAGAGGTCGGGGAGAAGAGGGGCGGGGAGATTGGAAACGCAGCCCCAGTCTGCCTAGCTGCTCCCCTGCGGGATGAAGAGTCCAGTGTGTGTGTAGGGGCGGGGGTAGAGAGGGTGAGGGGGCCCAGACCTGAAAGGAGGGTGCACCAGGCCGGGTTGCTGAAGAAGGGGTGAGCCTCGGGGCTCTGGCAGCCTCACCTTGGCCCTGCAAAGGGTGGGTGGAAGGCTGGGCACTCAGCCCCAAGGGTTTTAGGCCGCAGAGCAGAGCTGCGCACAGGCTCCTTGGACAGGGCTGTGTGACTGAGACCCCCACCCCTGCCCCACCTTGGGTCTCAGTCTGACAATTGAGGACGCCAGCATGGCTCCCAATACCAACGTGCACCTGCTGCTGATGGGTCACACAAGACAGGGGCAAGATTGGGGGAAGAATTGAGGCTCCCCTGAGCAAGTCTAGGAGCAAGGAGCCGCCGCCCCCTTACCCTCAGGCCAAAGACTAGGGTGGGGTCTGAGGGTGGGTCCATCTCAGGGTGTGGGGGGGCCACTGGCATGGAAACCAAAGCTCATGCTGAGTACCTCCAGGCCAGGAGTCCTCAGGGCCAGGTCACTTCCAGCTTTCATGGGGAGCAGGAGGCCCCACCCAGACTTTAGGCTCTGCCTGCCCGCTCATTCACTCACCCCCCCCACCTCAGAGAGCCCCCCTGCCTCAGTTTCCCCACTGGCAAAATCCAGTCGGGCAAGAGTCCCTGAGTCGCTGGTTCCATGCCATCCTCAAGCACTGGCTGAGGTGCCTGTGGTCGGCAGGCTGTTTAACTACAGGACTTCCTGCCAGCCTGATCATGGAAGGGACAACTTACTTTAACAGGCCGGGGCCCGTTCCAGGTCACGTGCCCTACTGCTGTCTCTTTCTCTGTCAAGATCTAAGCCCGGGGCTTCTCTCCTGCCAATCCAGACATCCTCCTGACAAGGGTCCCAGTATTGGAGCCGCACCCACCTCCAAGCATTCCTGGGAGGAGAACAAAGAGAGGCCCCAGCGCCTCAGGAACCAATCTTTTTCACTGGGCTGATTTCTCAATCCCTCCTCGGATGGCCCTTCCAGGCATCACAGTTTGAGACAGCAGGGGGCGCTGACAATTCTGTGCCCTGCCTAAGACCTTTCCTCTGCCAGCCAGCAGCAACCCCAATCTGGCCGGGCACACCTAGGCACACCTGTGACAGCCCACAGGTGAACGGGATGGGTGGCAAGGGCAGGAGACCTTCCCAGGGAGAGAAAGGGCTGGCAGTGACGTTGGGGCAGCGGAGGAGGCAGACAAAAAAACCAAACCGCTTCAGCGGAACACGCTGGTCTCTCTAAGGCACAGCTCACTTCATGAGCTAAGTGGGGTCCACTGAGGCCCTTGCCTTCTTAGTCTAGGGAACTAGCTTCCCCCAGGCCAACTCGGGCCCCCTCCCCACGCCCGCCCTTCACTGTGGAGGAGATGGAGGCCTCTGGGCAGAAACAGAGGGATAAGCGAGACTGGACAGGGGACTCAGGTCGGGAAGAGAAACTTCAATGGCAGCATCTCTCCAACACAGAGTCAAACTCGCCCCCACCCCCGAGCCAGTCCCTCCCCAGCGGCCCCAGGCCGTTTTGATTGTGATCACCAACACTGTTTGGGGGGTCCCTATCACCATGGAAGCTAACTCATCTTGGGAAGGAGCAACCGTTGCGGGGGTTGGTTGTGCTCCTCTGGGGCTTCCCAGGGAGGGGGCAGTTCTGGCCTCAGGGAACTTTCCCACTGCTTGGATCTTGGCCTACCCATGGAATTCTACTTTCCTTTTCTCATGAACTTAAAAAAAAAATGAATCACATCTTACTTTTTTTTTTTTAAATAGTTTTACCCAAGCAAAGATGAAGAAAAGCTGGAACTGGAGTTTCTCTCCAAGTTTAAAACCAGCAAAGGGCACCGCCGCCACTCAACTTTGCCCACAGAGGCTGGTCCACTGTTCCAGCCTGTCACTATTTCTGGGCCAGCTGCAGCCAAGCCTTTCAGTTGCAGCCCCTGCTCCTGCAGCCTGCCCCCTCACCCACCCTGAAGGTCACCCAACCCACTCTTGCTGCCCTGGCCTCGGAGGCTGGGGCTGCCCACTCCCCCACCAATCTCAGAGGACACGGCAAAGAAACAGAAAAATGGCTAGCACGCTACTGAGTCTGCCATCTGGGTGTCTGGCCTTCCCGCTCAAACCCGGAGGCTTAGGGGGCGCTGACTGGACTTCCTCTTGCCGGGCAGGCACTGGACCTTGGCTGGGGTCAGCTCAGATCTCCGACTCCCGTCTGTAGGGCCGCTGATCAAGGCTGCTGCTCCCGCCGGCCGGCAGCCTGTCAAACTCATGCCTGCTCTCCGGGCTCAGGCCATCCTGCTCTCCGTCCCCCTCCTCGTCCTCCTCATCCCGGCTCAGGAAGGCCAGCTCATTCTCGTAGCAGAAGGAGCCAGCACTGGGCAGCAGGAACTTGTTCTCCACCAGGTCCTTGGCACTGCAGCGGGGCGTGGAGGGCACCTCGTAGGTCTTGTGGAAGTGAGCGTAGTCGATCTTGTACTGGCTCTTCTCCTCAAAAAGCACGGGCTCAAAGCGGTGGCCCCAGAGGATCTCACTGGCTAGGTAGGAGCTGCGGGCCTGTGTGGTCATGGCCGTGGCCTCCACCATGCCCTCCAGGATGACCACAATCTCAAAGTCGTCTGTCTCCAGGTCCTGCCGGCTAAGGCCGAACAGCGGGCTGGCCTCGTCGATCTCGTGCAGGATGGTGATCGGGGAGACCAGGAAGATGCGGTCAAGGCCTTTGTCGAAGCCCACGTCGATGTCGATCTGGTCCAGCGGGATGTACTCGCCCTCCTCCGTGACCCGAGGCTTGATGAGCTGCGCCCGCACGTGGGCCTCCACGATGTGGCTCTTGCGCAGGTTCCCCACGCGCCACATGAGGCAGAGCTTGCCGTCCCGCAGCGCCACCACGGCGTGGCGGCTGAACAGCAGCGTCTGCGCCCGTTTCTTGGGCCGTGCCATCTTGGCCATGATGGCGCCGATCATGAAGGAGTCGATGACGCAGCCCACGATGGACTGCGCCACCACCATGAAGACGGCCACGGGGCACTCCTCGGTCACGCAGCGCAGCCCGTAGCCGATGGTGGTCTGGGTCTCGATGGAGAAGAGGAAGGCCGCCAGGAAGCCGTGCACCTGCAGCACGCAGGGCGTGCGCTCCCGGCCCTCGGCCACGGGGGGCTCCAGGTCGCCGTGCGCCACGGCGATGACCCAGAAGATGACGCCGAACAGCAGCCAGGAGGCGAGGAAGGCCAGAGAGAAGATGAGCAGCATGTAGCGCCAGCGGATGTCCACGCAGGTGGTGAACATGTCGGCCAGGTAGCGCTGGGACTTCTCATCCATGTTGGCGAACTCGATGTTGCACTGGCCGCTCTTCTTGACAAAGCGGGGGCGGCCTCGGCGCCGGGTGTGCACCTTCCCATTGCCAAAGCCATTGGCACCCGACATGGTGACCAAGTGCAGCCCGTCCTCCTCGGACGACACAATGCTGTAGGGGTTGGCCTGGCTGGCCGCGGTCATCCCAGGGCTGGGGGGACCCTGGCATGCCCCCAGGCTGGCTCTGGGCAGCAGGGCTGGAGAGATGCCTGCAATGGGGATGAGAGATGGAAGATCAGGGTCAGGGGGGCAACACCTGACTCTCTCCCCTCCCCAGGGCCCCATAGATACCCCAACGTTCTCAGTCCAAGCCCCTGGCCTCCGGTCCCCACTCAGAGCCAATGCCTTGCCCCACTTCCCTGGGCTTTGAACTGCTGCTTGGCAATCTACTTGTTCTTATGTCTCCATCACCTCTCCAAGAAACCCCGTTGGCTCTGACCACGTCTACCTCGCAGCCACCCCTGGTCTGATGTCCGTCAAGGCTGACCGGATAAGTCCCGTGGCCCCTTCACATAGCCCACAGCCCCACGGCGCCCCCAGGGAGCTGTGAAAGCAGAAGCCCTCGGGGTTAAAGCCAGAGACCATGGTCAGCAGGGCCTGCACACGTAGGGCTCTTCCATCTCACCTCCTTCCCATACTCCCCTGGCTACACCCTCCCTGGGCCTCTGTGTTGGTGCCTGAACACACCAAGCGCACCTTGCTGGACTCCTCCTAGCTGCCTTCAGAGGCTTAGCGCAAAGCTACTGCCTCCTCAAAGGTGTCCCTGCGGGGGCACCTGTTGTACTCCCCCCTGATCCCTGGCCCCGCCCCCGCCCGCGCCCAGGCAACTCCTTGAGGTGCGGAGAGAGTGAGGTTCTAATTACGGTGCTGTTGGCTCCCAGGGCGGACTCCTGTCTGGTTCAGTCGTGCCAGAGAAGCCCCAGTGCCTAGCGTGGGGCTTGTACCAAAGGTGGGCTTGATGAGCATCTCTGGATACAGGGCTTCCCAGCTGAACCTGACTGGTCAGAGACAGGATGGCCCCAGATACCCCACCACCCTCCATCACTCACCTGCCCTGGACCAAACCTTTGTCTCCGACATACCCACCCTGGGCAGCCATGGAGCCCACTTCCAGCCATGCCAGATTGAAAGGGGTCATCAAATAGCTTATTGGCCGACCTCAGCCAAGGGATCTCCTCCAGCTCTGTTCTCACTTAGACTGTCACCTGAGTTACCCCTGCCTTCAGCCCCCTGAGCAACAGCACCCCTGTGTCCAGGTGGGCCCTTGCTGGACTGCATTGGCAGCCGACTCCAGATAAACCCTGTTTACATGGCCATGCACACTGGCTCCATGCCCAGCCTGTCAGAGCCTGGCTGGGGCCTCTGTGGACCAGGGAGCCATGGCTTGGCAGCCTGACTCCATGTACTGATGCCATCTGGCCTCACTGGCCTGGGTGCTGGAAGCAGGTACAGGTCCACTTGGCTGTGTCTAGAGGATAACAGAGATCCCCACCAGTTGGTGGGGGCTGAGGGCAGAGTGGTAGGGGCCCCCACGCTGCCCAGCCCCTGCCTCATTTTACAAAGGGACACTGAGCAAGTCCCAGGGCATTCAGGAATCAGGCAAATCCATCTCACACAAGGACCAAGGTTCGGTGAGACGAGGACAGACTCGGTCTGTGCGGCCTGGCTGGAGTCCCTGCGAGGTCTCAGCCTGGCCTCTGGCTGAGCCTGCACCATCTCCATCTTCCACAGGATGTGCACTTCAGAGAGAAGAGAAGCTCTGGGGCAGCTGGCACGAGGGCAGGCTGATGCCAGCCATGGGCCCCGACCTCTGGAAGATGGCAGTGTGCCCCTCCCAGGTCTGTCTCAGTCGATGGGCACTTCAAGAGATCCACCGGGGGGCCCTGTGTCACCTGACACACATAAAAACGGCTCTCTGTATCCTCACCAGAGCTGGATGGCAGAGACTCAGAGAAAGTGAGTCACCGCCACTCAGTCTGGGAGAGGACAGCTGAGCCTTAACCCACCGCTGTCCAGGGAGACATCTTGCCTGGGGCTCCCAGCTCCACAGCTGGCCTGCTCTTCAAGTACATCCTCTACCCATGCTTGTTCAGTTTGACCACCCTCTCAGTGAGCCTGAGGAGCTGCAACCCAGGGCCACGGTGGTGGATGCTGTTTCTGCTGGATCCAGGCATCAGGAGGCTGTGTCAGTGAGGATGGGGGTGGGGGTGCTGTGTTATACTGGAAAGACAGTACAGTCCCTCTGGGTGTAGCAACCAGTGGGCAGTGCCTGGGCCCCAGGAGGGAGCTTTATGTGGCCTGGAGGAAGAGCCAGTGGGCCAGGCCCGCTCCTGCACCTGCTAAGCTGCTCACGGCTGGCAGGGGACAAGCTGCAGGAACCAGACTCCCAGAGAGCCCGGCAGGGGGCACTGCGGCCAGCTGGTGTTGAACCTGGCCAGCTTCCAGGCAAGGGGGTGAGGAAGTACCAGCATCTCTGCTAAGGCTGGGTGCCTGGGGTCTCACATCTATTGACTGACCTCCCTGAAAATGCACAGAGACAACCAACAGGGCCAAGTTCAAACCCCTGCCCTGCTCCTCAGAGTCATAAATGGATACTTAGAGCAAAATCACTTATCAGAAGGTGCTACTGGTAGCAGGCATGAAGTTGGAGCCCAGAGAATGAGTGTGTATGTGTGAGCGTGTGTGTGTGAGTGTGACAGAGAGAGAGGGATGTAAACAGAGAAGGAGCAAAGGGGAGGCAGAGAGAGTGGACATGGGGTGTAGGAGCTCCCCACTGACCACTGACTGGGTGAATATAGAACCACAAGGACCTAGAGTATGAACAAGAATAGACACCCCAGTATCACACACTTTCCAAATTCCCCGAGGAACACACACACACACACACACACACACAGATGGGTGTGGCAGTCTTTATAGACAGGATATGAGAGACAGAGGACAGCGGATGGCTTGTGTTCCGTGAGGCCCATGTGGTGAAATCAGAAAGGAAATTAGGCTCTCTAGGATGATTCTAGTAAGGCTGAGAGGACAAGATGGTCTATCTTGTTAGATGAGACCTTCCAAGAAAGGAAGGTGGCTCTCCGTTCTCTCAAGCAGGACCAAGGCTGAGAGGCAGGCCACGGGAGACGTGTGGGAGATTGTGAGGAAGCCTGGCAGCCTGTGACGAGATGGTGCAGAAGCAAATGCGGACCATCCTTAGTGGAGCCTGGCTGGCAGGCCTGGAAGGGGAGAGAGCATGGTACTACCTGCTGTAGACTAGGAGACCCCACGCCACAGAGGAGGGGGAGGAGGAGGAGGGACCCATAGGCAGAGAGCGGGCAAAGCCGCCAGAGCCTGGCAGCTTCCCAGCTGGACACGGGAGGCATCTCCGGATGGAGCAAGACACCCATACCTCATCTCCGGAGGTTCTCGGCACCTCAGGTTTCAGAGCCATCCGGAGGAAACAGGGTAAGGCCTGGCCCACATTCTTGAGTGCCCAGAAAGCACTGAGATAGGGTAACGGATGGGGCACAACCTGCCTGGATAAAGACACTGGCCCCAGGAGTGAAGGGAATGGGGGCTCCACGGCCGCAGACCAGCCAGGTGGTAGGCCTGCTCGGTGTCTCTGCTGGCCAGAGCTCATTCAGAAGCGTGATGATCACAATCAGTACTCATGGGTGGCTTCCCATCTGCCAGACACTCTGCCAAGAACTCCCACACCAAACTTCTTTAATCCCTGCAACAACC
The DNA here is from genome assembly GCF_050624435.1 of Tenrec ecaudatus. Taxonomy (NCBI): domain Eukaryota; kingdom Metazoa; phylum Chordata; class Mammalia; order Afrosoricida; family Tenrecidae; genus Tenrec; species Tenrec ecaudatus. Next base: position 87,042,908 of record NC_134539.1, on the reverse strand, counting down.
CCATAGCTGTTGTCTCCATTTTCCAGTTGAGAAAATGAGTTTCTACACGTAAACGACGTGGCTAAGCACTGATCTTTTTAGTTACTTTCAATATGGAGTTCCCTTTGCTCATGTCCCTCAGAAAGCTGAAGCCACTTGCCAGGGGTCACAAGTCATTAAGGAATGGAGCTCCTGATCTGTAGGGGGTAAAATCAACTCCCCACCCTGTTGAGCCCCAAGGCTGCGAGGATGACATCGTGCACCAGTCTGTCTATGGGACCCATGCACTTTCCCTTGGTTGAGATTACAGATAGCCCCAAATCGCAGGGCTCATGGTAGAGCCCTAAAGATCCACACCAGCACCCTAACTCCTGGCCATTCAACCCTTGCTTAGACGCCTTCAGGAATGGGGTACTCACTACTTTACAACAGAAAGAATCCTTAGAGATCTCTGGTGCCAGGGAGATCAGTTAGTGTGTGCCATGGCCTCTAGCATGTGTCCAGGGCAGACATGACTAATCGATCACAGCACTGTTCCTCAGCTCGCCACTCTTCACTTCTCACCAGGCTTAGCAAGAGAGAGATACAAACCCAACCTTTCCTTGACAGTGGGAGAGCCCAAGTCTGGGAGATTAAGCTAGCTCTGATGGGTACAGGTGCTCTCCTGGGGCATGATGTCCCCCTTCCCAGATTATAAACATCACAGCGAGGTGGGCAGCCCAGCAGGTACAGGCACTGGAAGAGGATGACAGCGGCACTGCTTACATGACGGCTGGGGTCAGCAGGAGGCTAGTCTAGGGAGAGTTACAAGGCTCAGCAGGAGAGGTGGAGAGACGGGTGAAAAGACCAGTGCCCCCATGTCTCACATGTTGGGGAGCAGATTCCTTGTGCTCACCCAACATCCCAGGTCAATTTCCCAACCAGGGGTTGGGGCAGTCCCTGCCTACAGGGCTCACTTTGGGCCCGGGCACCTTCAGGGTCCCCACCAGGCTCATGTTGGATCAGAGACGAGAACAAGCAACGTGGCCCACCCTTAACCCCCAGGCCCTTGGGAGCCCACCTGGTTCATTTCCAGCGGCCAACACACCGGTCTTCTCCTGAAAGCTCTCTCTGGCCACCAGCACAGACTCTGCCCCTACACAGGGCAGGGCCCAGAGTGACCATCCCAGGAGCAGCCTTCCTCACTGAATGTCTGGTTCCCTCACCCCTCAGAGGGACAGCTCTGGGGCACAGTCCAGGCTGTCTCCCGGGCCTCCCAGAAAGCTTGGGCTTGGACCCACGAGGGTCAGCATGCTGACGGCACACCTGTTACTGGCTCCTTCCTTTCCAGGTCTCACTTCCCCACTCCACCAGCAGTGCTTCCGGGGGTCCCTCCCACTAGCTTTCTTATACTGGAACAGTTGTCTCTAGGGGGCTTTCCAGGGGCCTCACGTGGCCCCTCCATGGCAGAGGTCCTTGGCTCCAAGCCTCCTCTCCTGAGTGTGCCACAGACACCGTGTGGCTAATGGGGTCCTTCTCTCCCACAGGTGGCCCTCTCCTCTGGCCCCTTTTAGGTGGTTCTCCGTTTCCGCAGCTCCAGCCAGCAGCCTGGCCTCCTCCCTTTCTGCCAGTTACCACGTACCTGGTCTGACATCAAGCCCTACTTTCCTTGATTCTCAAATGCACCCACCATTCTTGTGCCCTCAGCCACTGCCCGGGTCCAGGATCCCTGGTCCAAGCTGCTCAATTTTCACCCCAATAGGTTCCCTGAGTCCTGGGTTCAAGGCCTGATGCCTCCAGCCCCCTCCCTGGCTCCTCAGACGACCCATCTGCAAAGCAGGAGCCCTCCCTCCCCTTAGAAGACTCCCTGCAAGGCCGACCTGAGCTCTAGCCGAGTGCCTGGCAGACTGTAGGCAGGCACACACTCCGTGCCGGCCCGGCCCGTCTCCTGGTGAGAGGAGTCTGCTGCTAAGAGCAGGCGCAAGGAGCCAGAAAGAGGGGCAAGCAGTCACCTGCCCCCAGCCTTCTACCATCAGTAGTCGTGAAGGGAGCCCCAGATGGAGCTCAGGGCCTCTGCCTTGCTTCTTCGGGCAGCAGCAGAGCCTGGCATGATGCCTGGCCCTCACAGGGGTTGTTAAGTGCTGGAGAAAGGCCTCTTACTTCCCAGGCTTGCTCTTTCACTGCTGGGCCCGCAGATGGGCCTAGATGCACTGACCCCAGGAATGGGCTGTTCCGAGCAGCTGGGGCCCTGAGGTGAAGGCGGGGTGGGAGGTTCTGGCACTACCCCCCTCCACCCCCACCCCCACCCCAGGGTGGATGACAGGTCATTTCAGGCACCAGGGAAATGTTTCCATGGTGGTATTTTTATCTTGGGAACATACTGGGGCAGAGGGGGAGGGTAGAAGAAGGCAGGAGGGAGACAGGGTGTCCCTGGGCCTGGGCCTGGGCCCCTCAGCTGGCCAGATAGCCAGCCTGCCAGCCTGTCTGCCAGGGCAGCCACCAGGGCAGCTACTGCGTACGGACACCTTCCCCAAGGCTCAGGGGCGGTGGGGTCTAGGGGCCCATATGTCACGATGAGACAGGGCACTGTCTGTCACTCTCTGGGCCTCCCTCTTGAACATAACCTTCCTGAGAAGCTGTTCAAGGCCAAGGGCAGCTGGCCAAAGGGCCAGGGCCTTAAGAATGAGCCATGAAACTGCCCCACTAAGGTTTCCGGGGCACCTGATCAAGCAGGGGCAGGGAGGAGACTTACGGTGAAAGCACAGCTGAAGCAGAGCCCGATGCGGAGCCTTGGGGTGCCAGAGTCAGGGCGGGCTTCCTGGAGGAGAAGTGCCTGTGACCAGGGCCTGGCAGATGGATAAAAAGAGTGTGAGCCAGGAAGGAAGCAGCAGGCACGGGCCGAGCAAACGCCTGGCTGGAACCCATCCTCTGTGATAAAGACCCGCGGGTAAGTAAGCTCTCCGAACCTCCCTTTTCCTGTCTGGCTGATCCCCATAGCCCTGTCTAGGCAGCCCCCCGTCCCAGTCCTAGTCTCATGACCTGGCGGAGGGACAGAAAATTCAGCCCCATCCCCACCCGGTCTGCACAGTGACACAGCGCCACGGGGGTTGAGTTCGGAGATCTGGAGTTCCCCGAAGAGGTGACTTTCCCCAGGGGTCCCTTGTACAGCGAAGAGACTCTTTCCAGACTCACACTCAGCGTCTGCTCAGCACAGAATATGCCTGCTGCAAGGTGCCACTGAGTTGGCTCTGCCCCATAGCGACTTCATGCTCGACAGAACGGAATACTCCCCAGTCCTGGCTCATCCTCACAGTTGTTCCGATGGCCCACCCATGTCTGCAGCCGCTGTGTCGACCTACCGAGTGCCAGTTGGCGGCAGGCACTGCTCTGGGGGCTGCTTTATGGGAGGAGACTCCCAAGCCCCCGAGTAACTTTAGAGACAAGGTGAGGGCTATTTTCAGTGGGGACAGCGGCTGGGAGTGGGGTGGACAGGGCCACCTATCCGAGGAAGAGATGCTTGGCAGAGATCCAAATGAGCAGAAGCTACGGGCAGCATGTTCCCGAGGGTGGGAGCAGTCGAGGCTGGAGCCCTGGTTTGCCCACGAGGGGGCGGGGGACTGCTGTGGGGCTGGAGCTGAGTGGTGACACAGAGGCAGCCCCATCCCGAAGCCCACTGCCCGGACGTCCCGGGACTCTGTCTGCCCTCCTCTGATGGCAGCACAGATGGCACAGGCCACCGGCTTGCCCCTCGGCTGCAGTGACAGCCGGTCAGAGGCCCACCGCTCATTCCAGAGATCTACAGCAACTCACAGAGGACCTACATGCTCACGGGTCACAAAGTGATGTGCTGGTAACGATTCTGACAGTCCCAGTTCCCTTCGGACGTTCAGAACCATCGTATCCAACATCGGCGCCGTTCCGCAGAGCAGCAGCAGACCAGGTGGGTTTATGTGGGACCCTGCACCACACTGGTAGGAAGCCAGGGTTGCCTTGAGTGCCCCATGCTTCGTCCGTCCGTCCGTCCGTCCGTCCATCCATCCATCCCAGAATCACCTCTGCTTGGAGCACCTCACTGGTGCTAAACCAAGAGCAAGCAGTGCAAACAAGATGAGAAACCCACTCCCCAAGTGCTGAAAACAGCAGAGGGGAAGACAGATATTTCTGGAGAAAACAAACCGACAGACGGTTCCGGCTGGGAGAGGGGCTGTGAAGACACCGAGCAGGGACAGCGGCAGAGAGCGTGTCCCGAGGCGAGACAAGCGTTCAGGGTGGGCCTAAGCAGGAAGCCCGAGGACGGCCTTGGGGGAGCCAGGTTGGGAGCCTGGTGGAAGCTGAGGATCCAGCTCAAGCCAAAGCCAATGTGCCTGCAGGGGGCGGAGGGAGAGGGAGGGTACAGGAGAAGCGGGCTGGTGGTAGATGGAGGTGGGGAGGTGGATGGAGGCAGATTCTCACTCTGGGGCACGTCTAGGAAGCCCCTTGCCCCTCTTCCATCCATGGGAGGAAGATGAGGTTTTTCACTCTGGAAAAGAGAGCTGCAGTCTCAGAACCCCACTGGGGAAGTTCTACTCTGTCCCACGGTCACTATGAGTCGGAATCGACTTGATGGCAGGGAGTGGAATGAGCGGGCCCCTGTCGGGGGTGGGGGGAAAATGAGGCTCTGGAGGTACAGCCAACAAAGACACCTCAGAACTCCCAAAGGGCAGCTCTACTCTGTCCTAAAGGGTCGCTGTGAGTCAGAATCGACTCCATGGCAGGAACTTGTCTTCGTTTCCTCATGCCCCTGGACCTCATAACCCACCTCTATCCACCTGGGCAAACTCACAGTGAGCCCACCTCCTAGGCCAGCAGCATGGCCAGGAGGAAGTGCTCTGAGCAATGGGAAGGAAAGGGCAGCAGCCTATCACCTCCCACCCCCGCCTTTAGCTGACTTCATGGGGAGGAGACCGAGACTCAGGATGGAAGAACTGGAGCTGACCCCGGGCGGCCCGGACCCATGACCCCTGCCTGGCCGGCCACCACACATGTGATTCTGAGCCCCATAGCCAAAGTTGGGTATATGCCGTGCAGCTGGCTGCTGGGCACCGTGACACAGCTGCTCCACCTCACACTGCCGACCCTTCTGCACAGATGCTACGTAACGGTCAGAACTATGCAGCCATAGTGGGGTGAGGGGTGGGGGGCCTGGGCTGTGAGTTTAGGGCACAACCTCCCAGCCTGGTATCTCTAGGAGAAACCATTATCTCCAGGCGTAGAACCACCTCGGATAGGAAGACCCCCTTGACCCCAGCCCCATCCTCTTGGTTAGCAATGACCAGGGCCAGGGGGAGGTAAGCACTGCTGAGCGAGCCCAGGGCTGGTGGGGCTGGCCCTCACTGGACTGTGTGACCTCTTGGGGCTGAGGAGGAGGAGGTACGTTTGGGGTATTTGGCCTGCAGCAGGCATGGCCAGCAGGCCTCTGCCCGAGAGCCGGCAGAACAGCCACCGAGCCTCCAAGGAAAGCTTTCCCATGTCTGCAGGGAGGAAGAAGGAGCGGTTCTTCGGTACCTACTGTGTGCATGACTCAGCAACACCCCCCCCACCAACATAGTGGGACTCTCTTGCTCCTGGGCAGGGAACCAGCCTCAGAGGGAACCCCGGTGCTCCAAGGCCACTGGAAGGCCAACACATGTGGGTGGCAGGTTGGAACTGGGGGCAGGTGAGGGGCTGCTGGTCTCCCTGGCATGGCTGTCTGTCTGAGGCTGGGCACTGGGAGAGGCCGTGTGTACCCAGTCACCGGGGTGCATGGCCAGAGGGAGGTGGGGGATGCTAACCAAGCTTTGTAGGTCTGAGGATGGGGGTCTGCTTCCCTCCACTTCCCTGTTGGCCTCCTCCAGCAGGGGAAGTGCTCAAGCAGGGTGTTGATTTCTCCACGGACTGGTCCTGACACCTGCCGGCTTCAGTTCACCCGGCTTCCCTCCACCTCTGACTCTGAGACAGTGTTTCAATGATTAATCTTGGGACCAGTATGGGCTGTTTCCTCATCTGTAAAAAGTGGCCTCCTCCTCCTCCTCCTCCACTCAAGGACACCCTCAGTTCAAGAACACTGTGTTCTATTAACCTGGCACACCACGCTGCTCACCTTCCCAACACCATGACTGAAGACAGACGGGTGCATAAGCAAATGTGGTGAAGAAAGCTGATGGTGTCCGGCTATCAAAAGATATAGCGTCCAAGGTCTTAAAGACTTGAAGGTAAACAAGTGGCCATCTAGCTGAGAAACAACAAAGCCCACATGGAAAAACACCAGCCTGTGTGATCATGAGGTGTCCAAGGGATCAGGTATCAAAGAACAAAAAATCATATCATTGTGAATGAGGGGGAGTGCAGATTGGCTACCCAAAGCCCATCTGTAGGCAACTGGACATCCCTTACAGAAGGGTCATAGGGAGGAGACAAGCCAGTCAGGATGCAGTGTAGCAACAATGAAACATACAACACTCCTCTGGTTCCTAAATGCTTCCCCCACAACCACCATCATGATCTCAATTGTACCTTACAAATTTGGCTAGACCAGAGGATGGACACTGGTACAGATAGGAACTAGCACAGGGAATCCAGGGTGGATGATCCCTTCAGAACCATCAGTGACAGTGGCAATACTGGGAGGATGGAGGGAGGGTGGGGTAGAAAAGGGGAACCAATTACAAGAATCTACATATAACCTCCTTCCTGGGGGATGGACAACAGAAAAGTGGGTGAAGGGAGATGTTGGACAGTGTAAAATATGACAAAATAATAATTTATAAATTATCAAGGGTTCATGGGGCAGGAGGAGTGGGGAGGGAGGGGAAAAATGAGGAGCTGATACCAAGGGCCCAAGTAGAAAGCAAATGTTTTGAGAACGATGATGGGAGCAAATGTGCAAGCGTGCTTGACACATGGATGGATAGATGGATTGTGATGAGTTGTACGAGCCCCCAATAAAATGATTTTTTTAAATGGGCCTCTTTCATGCAGCTTTTGGGGGTACACAGACATGGGGTCTGTACCGGCACTCCACTGGTGCCTGCCCATGTCTCCTGTGCCGCCTGTGCCCATGCTGGCTCTCAGAGTGCCCACGCGGGTGCCTGGGCTCACCTGTCTGAGCCATGGATACATGCCTGACGAGTGTAGGGGCTGTCCGTTCCTTGCCCTACTCTGATGGCTCCAGACACAGTGAAGGAGTTCATTTGGAAGTTGATCCCAGGAGGCACAGGTAGGAGGTGTGCCAGCGGAGGGGGCACCCAGGAAACGGGATGCCACTGGGCGTGCTGCCGCTGTGGCCCCTGAGACTCCATCCCTGTGGTGCGGAGCCCTGGAGGGTTCAGAAAACCCCTGGCGAGACAGCAACGAGCCTGTGGGAGGCAAGAGCTGCAGCGCAGGGGCCTGTGGCCAGGCGTCTGGATCCTTAGTACCCACCAGCCACTAGCTGAGAGCGGTGGGAAAGTCAATTCTCAGGTGCCTTCAGGCGCCAGGGAAGACTCTCTGTCCAGAGATGCCCAGGGTGTAGGACACATTGAGAGAGTACGTATGTATGTATATATGTGTACATATGTGAGCGTGTGTACGTGAATGTGCCCGTGTGTGATATGGTGTGTACACGTGCACATGTGCCTGTGAAGAGTCATCTACTGGTCGCATGTCCCTCGGCTATTCCACTGACCTATCTGTGGCCCCATTCTCTCGGGGGAAAAGGGGTACCCTGGGGGATGGGTGTGAGTGTGCCTGCCTTTGCACATAGGTTATTGCGTGTGAGCTGGGTGTACACATGTGAGATGGGTGTATACGTCTCTCCCCCAACCCTGGCAGTGGGCTGGGCAGTGTGTGTGTGTGTGTGTGTGTGTGTGTGTACATGGTCTGGTCACCTTGGCAACAGGGCAGGAGCCAAATAGGACTGGGAGAGCCTTAGTTCAAAAGAAAAAGAAGGGAAAAATCCTGAAACCACTGACCACAAAGAAGCCGGCAAGAGAAACGAAGTTGGAGAACTGGCAGGGGTCCCTTCCCTGCACCTGCCCCACACTCGCCTGCCCTGGCCAGCCTCTTGAGTTTCTCCAGAGACCGGGGACCACCCCCCCCTCCTCGCAGAATGGCCGTGGGGCCAATGGCGTCTGGAGCTCCGGGACAGGCTGTGGGCCCCCCTGTGCTGGGTTGGCCCCTCGCACACGAGGCACCTGCTGGATAGGGCTGCTTTCATCCCACCGGCTGGCCCCAGGCTCGCACACTCACTGGGAGGAGTGGATTCTGAGCTGTGCCTCACTCAGTCTGCAGGCCGGCTTCAGAGCCTCTCTGCCCCTGCAGGGGGCGGGTGGGGGGAGGCCAAGCCACAGCCACTTTCCTCTCCGCTCTTGAACATCCAGTGCTATTTATGTTTCATCGGACAGCACATGGGGAGGAGGCTGCTGTGATCCACCCCACAGCGCCGGGCAGGAGCCCCTACTCCAGAGGTTTTAAGGCAGGGGGAAGTGGGCAATTTCTTACGTCCTGGGGACTGCCCTTATTTGACACTCTTGTGCTGGGAACTCAGGTCATATTTAGGGGGGTTTCACCTCAACTACCCTATTTTGTCCAGAGGCGCCCTACATTACAGAATAAAAGGGTCTGCTGTTAGCCCCCTTTTACAGACGAGGAGACTGAGGCATCGGAGAGGTGACGCAGCCCCAGGGGACAACTCTGGAACTGGCACTCGTAATGTCACCCATTAACTTTTTAAAAAATCATTTTATTGGGGGCTCACACAACTCTTATCACAATCCATCCACCCATCCATTGTGTCAAGCACATTTGTACATTTGTTGCCATCATCATTCTCAAAACATTTTCTTTCTACTTGAGCCCTTGGTATCAGCTCCTCATTTTTCCCCTCCCTACCTGCCCCTGTCCCTCACGAACCCTTGATAACTTATAAATTATTATTTTTGTCATATCTTACATTGTCCAAAGTCTCCCTTCCCCCACTTTCCCGCTGTCCATCCCCCAAGGAGGAGGTTATATGTAGATGCTTGCGATCGGTTCCCCCTTTCTCCCTTACCTTCCCTCCACCCTCCTGGTATCGCCACTCTCACCCTTGGTTCTGAGGGGTTCATCCGTCCTGGATTCCCTGTGTTTCCAGTTCCTATCTGTACCAGTGAACATCCTCTGGTCTAGCCAGATTTGTAAGGTAGAATTGGGATCATGATAGTCGGGGGAGGAAGCATTCAAAAACTAGAAGAAAATTGTATGTTTCATCATTGCTACACTGCACCCTGACTGGCTCTTCTCTTCCCCGTGGCTCTTCTGCAAGGGGATGTCCAATTGCCCAGAGATGGGCCCTAGGTCCCCACTCTGCACTCTCCCTCATTCACAATGCTATGATTTTTTTTTGGTTGTTCTTTGATGCCTGATACCTGATCCCTTCAACGCCTTGTGATCTCACAGGCTGGTGTGCTTCTTCCATGTGGGCTTTGTTATTTCTCAGTTAGATGACCTCTTGTTTATCTTCAAGCTTATAGGACCCCAGACTCTGTATCTTTTGATAGCTGGGCACCATCAGCTTTCTTCACCACATTTGCTTATGCACCCACTTTGTCTTCAGCGATCCTATCGGGATAGGCTCCCACCCATTAACTCTAAAAAATGTTAAAAGCCTGCGGCCACTGGGTGAGTTCCAACTCACGGTGACCAATACAGCGTTTCCAGACTGCAAAGCTCTATGGGATCTGACAGTCTCATCTTTCTCCTGCAGAGCAATGGGCTCAAATCACTCACCCTGCAGGTAGCAGCCCAGTTCCTCACTCATAGCCTCACCTGGACTCCTGCAGGCGCAGGCTATAACACAGTCCACAGGAGCCAGTTATGACGACCCCTTCCTTCCTGGTATGGAAACAGGATCAGAGAAGGCAAGTGACTTGCCCAGGGCCACACAGCCAAGAAGGGAAAGGGAGCCTGTGATATTCACTGAGAAGAAGCTCCAACTCGGGTCCGGCATGACCTCCCAACCCATGGCCCTAGGCTCAAACCTCTCTAACACCTGTCTGTGACCAGAGAGCAGCCCAGAAGGAGTTAGAAAGGTTTTATGTAGCCATTGCTACCTGGCGGCAGCCTCGACCCTCAGCCTACCTTCCAGGTCAGGAGTGCAGGCCCCAGTGGACTAGCTTAGGGTGAATTCAAGCAACCTCAAATCACAGCCCCAACCTTGGGCCCTATGCACATGGCCTGTTACGGCAGCCCAAGAGGCTGGGCCACGTCAGCATGGCCGGGGAATCCCAGGAATACCTTGCTCATCCCCTGAACCCAAGTATCCCATAACCCTAGCTCTTCTAAGACCCTTAGAGCCCGGGCCAAGCTCACCTTACTCCCTAGGCCCCAGTTTCTGCACTTGGGGACACTAACAGCCTTCAGAGGTTAGGGGTCTGTATATAGAAGCTAGCACCCAGCATGGGACCTACATGGAGTCATGTCAGACCTGTCTGTTAGGTTACTTGAATTTGGAAACTACACAGGCCTGGGATGGGCCCGTGCTGGGCTCGGACTCCTGCTCTGTGGCCCTGGCTGTGACTGTCAGGACATGGTATGTCGTCCCCTGCCCCCAGAGTCTCAGTTTCCCCCTTTGTTGAGTAGGGCTGCTCTTCCTGTCTTCTGAGGCCATGGGGAGGACATCACGGTCCTGAAATGTAGAGCACTCTGCTCTGGCCCCAGTGTGTCCCCCCACCCTCATTCCTGGCACCTCATTCCTACTCCAGGGTCCAGAGGTTGGGCCTTCCAGTGTCTCCTGGTGCCCAGCATGTCCATTGCGCCAGCCTAACAGGGGCCCGGGTGCTGCGATCACCTCCGCCATCGTATCACTGACACTGTCCCCACACCAGCACAATGGACACAACAGAAGGGAGCCTCCTGTCTGAGAGGTCTACCTAGGCCTGTGGACTCCAGGGATCCGCCTCTGGGAGCCCCTTCTCAGCGGCCCAGCAAGACCTGGGAAGGGTTTCCGGAAGAGGGTGGGCAGCCATCTTGCAGCCAGTGCCCCCCTCTCCCCTAGGCTACTCAGAGCTCCCGCAATCCCCACCTCCAGACTGCCCTCTGACTCACTCTTCAGACCCCTGGGCTAGGGTGGGGCAACTGTGGCCCTTCCAGGCTCCCAGGTTCTCTGTGCAAGGCTACCCCTTTCTCCCAGCTTACTTTCAGGCTGCGCTCCTGAGTGTCGAAGGCCCACCCTTGTTCATCCTTAGGCTCCCACTTCACCCGGGGAGGCTGAGTCCAAAGCTGGGTCTCCAAGCCAGTCTGCAAGGTGACCATGGTGATCCATGAGGACAGCTTTTGCATACTCCCTGAACTCCACTGGGAGGGGTGCTCAGTCCTCAGATGCGCTCACTGAGGCACAGTGGGGGGTGGGGTGGAACCCAAAGAACAGATGAGTCCTCTGATTCCCTTTGTCACTCCAGCCATCCTTCCCTCTTGGAGCAACTTTGAAAATGGCCAGGGAATGAAGGCCCCCACATCATAGGAAAAGACATTTGCTGGGGGTGCTGTTCAGGCCTTTTGTGGGCACTGGTTTTGTGTAAGACAAGGAGGCCGCTGCTCCCGTGAGCCCCATCTTTCAGGTGAGGAAATCGTCTCGGGGAGTTTAAAGGGTTTTCTAGGGCCTCGGGTGCCATGTGGAGCTACTGTCTAGGGACCCAGCTCAGGCTGCTTGGGGAGTCCCTAGGGATAGTGGGACAGGCCAGGGACAGCCACACCAGGGGACCCTGCCATGGTCTGCCTACCACAGGCCTAATAAGGGGTGCTGTGTGCAGGCTTCCAGCCTGGCTGAGTGCCTTCCCTGAGCCCACTCCCCAGTGCAGGCAGGGTGGGGAGGTAGGGCCGAGTCATACTTGGGGGTTGGACCTCTGGGGCCAGCCATAAGCTGGGGTCCCAGGAGCAGCCACAACAGGCTGGGGCACAGAGGGACCCCAGGAGGTGGCACATAGGACTCCAGGTGTGTGTGGACAGATGGGGTACATAGAGGGTGTCCTGTCGGCCTCCCTTCCTGCAGGTCTCCCCCTACCTCTGCAGGTGAGGTGTGCCCAGACCAGGGTGGGAGGCCTCCAGAGGGACCTGGAGAGGCTGAACTGGGTCAAGGTCAGCAGTTTTGGCCCTGCTGGGAGCAAGACACAATAGGCTCCCAGGGAGAGAGACCCTCGTGAGCAAAGACCAGGACACAGGATGCCTGAATCTGAGGAGGCCTGGGAGGCGGAGCCTGAAGCTCCTGGGCAGGGGTACAGGTGCAAAGCCATGGTAATCATCTTCTGCCAGTGCAAGGGGGGATGTGGGGCCTCCTGTTTTGAGGACACTGGATTTGGGGTCCTAGGGGGCCCCCCATCAGCCTGAGCAGTGTCCCTAGACTGTAGCTCCACATGTCACCTGAGGCCCTAGAAAACCCCTTAAACTCACTGAGACGATTTCCTCACCTGAAAGATGGGGCTCATGGGAGCAGCAGCCTCCTTGTCTTACACAAATATAGTGCCCACAAAAGGCCTGAACAGCACCCCCAGCAAATGTCTTTTCCTAAGATGTGGGGGCCTGCATTCCTTGCCCACTTTCAAAGCTGGAGATACAGGGGACGACAGTGGGGGCCCTGAGAGTCTGAGAGATGGGGGGCCAGGTGCAGGGACGCAGAGAGGTGCGAGAGTGGCAGTACCAGGACACCGGAGGATACAGGAGACCCAAGCACCTGCAGCAGCCTGTCCCACCCCCACCCCACCCCCCAAGAACAGTGGGCTAGACAGGAAAGCAAAGGACACAGGAACAGGAGGGGCTGAGGGTCACAACATACAATGCTATGGCAGGGATGGTACCCAAATCCACACGCCCATACTTGTCTGCACTGCCCCCATCGGTGCGCCCTTCATGTCTAACTACACTGGTAGTCTCCTGTCAGCTTGAGCAAAGGGGTGGAGTCTCTCAATCAGGTCATAGCCAATCATGCCTCTGTGTGGGCATGGCTTTCTCCTGAGGATTCTGGGAACTCCTGTCTTCCTCCCTGAAGTGGGACACATACTCTCTTTGCTTGACATTCCTGATGACAAGCCAGCTATGCTGACGGAGCCAGAGAGCCAAAGGAGCCACGTGGAGGCCCACGCCAGCGCTGAGATGCTTCCACCGCCACTGGATCCACAAGACTTTCCACCCACTGGCCTGTGACCTTCCTGCATGTGACGTCATTGCATGTGCTGTGTGAGTCTGAAGAGGAATTTATAGACAGGTATCGGACATATGGACTAACATCAGACGTATGGACTTGATCTGGCCTGGGCTGGGATGCTTTCTCAATACACAATGGCTCTTGTATAGAAAGCTCTTTCTTTTACACATATTGAGTTTCTCTGAATTTACTTCTCTAGGCAACCTGGACTAACACACCCCCTGTCTTCGTTCTTTAGAACTACTGCAACAAGAAGACCACAGGTGGACGGCTTTAGCAGACAGACATTGGTTCTCTCACACTTTAAGAGAGTCCAAATCCAGAGGACCAGCTTTAGGGAAACGCTACTGCTCTCGGCTTGGCTCTGGGGAAGGTCCTTGTCCCCTCGGCCGTTGCTTGGGGCTCTCCATGTGTCTTCAATCTTCCGTGGGTCTCGGAGCTTCTAAGCACAGGGACCCTGGGTCCAAAGGGCACACACTGCTCACACCTCTTCTCTCTGGGTGGAAGTCAGGTCCGTCTGGCCTCTGTTGTTTGTGTCATCTCAGGTATATCTTCAAAGACAAGGACCCGAGAGACAAGCGCATTCTGTAGATTACAGCCTGCCTCATCAACATCACTAACATCATGCCGGTTAGGATTTACAACACCTGGGAACATGACATCAGATCACAAAGTGGAGAATGATTACAGAACACTGAGACTCATGGCCTAGCCTAGTTGGCATATTTCTTCAGGGTACAATCCAATCCATTACACTCAGATCCCTGTGGTCACCGTCACGCATACAACAAAAGGGCGCCCCTGCCGAGACTGTCCACGCTCATCTCCATTCCTCCATTCTGACATTGACAACGCCCCCCAAAGGACATGACGCAATCCCGGCCCCCAGTCCTTGTGGATATAACCTCACCTCGAAACAAGATATTTGAAGACGTGATCTGTTAGGTGAACATCGGGGCACACTGGAGCAGGGTGGGCCCAGATCCCTTTCAAGTCTTTTTAAAGACAGCGACCAGCGTGGGGGAAGCTGCCAGGTAAGGATACACCTAGGAGGCCAGTAAGGCTAAAGGGGCAGGAAGTCACAGAACCTCAGAATGACATGGCCAGCACCTGAGTTTGGGCTTCTAGTGCTCAGAACAAGGAGACAGTAAGTGTCTGTTCTTTTAAGGCCCAATTTATAATAATCTGCAACAGTCTTGCTGGGAAAATGTCAGAGCATCGGTCTACACTGTCCCCAAGCTGGAGACACTGCTGTGTGCCCTGCCTCCATGGCCACAGCCCATCTACACTGCCTGCTCCCATTGCCTCTGCCTGACCCCATCTACACCATCTGAACTCATTGCCTGGGCTCTGCTGCCTGTAGGCACTATGTGTCTTCAAGAAGCTGGGTTGTAAAGAGAACTAGAGAAGAGGCTGGAGGTCCACAGACCCCCTGACTCCCATCAGCCCCAGCACCCCCAGCCTTGAAGAAAACCAGGTGGCTTGGATCCCCTCCAAGTCCAGCCAAGGGCCCAGTCCTGGTAGGGAGCTCATGCCGGCTCCTCAGAGATGACAGGCTGATTACAGGGTTGGGGCAGGGGATCAGCTGGACCCAAGCCTCCTGCCTTGCACAGCTGCAGCCTTGGGGTGCGGGGGACAGACCAGGAGGAGGCCCTGGGGCAGGCGTAATAGCTGCCTGCCTTTCTGTCCCCATGTGGTAGCCAGAGCAGTCCTTCCTTGAAGAGTTTGAAGAAGCCACTGCTGGGCACACATGCCCCACATCCACACACATGTCCCTTCAGGCAACATCCCACTTACTTCCCCTCCCGACCTTCTAGATTGAACATGGAGGGTCCCACAACCCAAGGCCTTCCACAGACGCCAAGAGAGTAGCGCCGTCCACCATCCTCCACATCCCTTTCCCAGCTGTCAGATGGGAGGAGAGGCCAGGAGGGCTGTGGGAGGCCGGAATCAGTGCTCCCAGAGCCTTGACTGTGGCCCTACCTCTCCAAGAACCCAGCCATGACCTCCAGGAGGTAGGAAGGATGCTTTACCGGTGGGGGGGGGGGGCTGGGTATAGCCTGGGAAGGGGGTGGTGGTCGAGATACCAGGAGGTCAGTTCTGGATGTGCTGATCAGAGATGCTTCCAGACACCCAAGGGCGATGCTCTGGGGCAGGTGGAGGGCTGCCTGGATGGGAGCGGTGCAGGGAATTCAGGCTGGGCGGGCTGCAAGCCGCAGGAAGGAGGATACAGGGTGGCAACAGGATGAGACACGGTGGGAGGGATGGGAGCTGCCCCTGGGGAGGTGGGGCCGTCGGGGTGGATGTCCATTAACTCCAGCAGATCACGGGGTCAGCAGGCTCAGGTTGTGCTGACAGGCAGGCAGTCGGAAGACGGAGGGGTAACCACTGGGACAGCCTCAGAGAAGGCAGAGGTGGGATCAGAGCAGCAAAAGGGGAAAGCCCATGGGTGGTGAAGGCTCAGTCTTTACCAGGAGGGGTCCGAGACAGGACGCTTTCAAAAGGACAAACATCTGATCCTGCTGGTAGGAAGCATCCAGAGTAACGGAATGTGCGGAGCAAAGGTGGAGTAGTGGATACGAGGGCTAGGGAATAGAAGTCCTGGGGGATGGGGGGTGGGGTGGAGTGGGGGTGTTCCAGTTTCTGCTGGGGGTTATCTTGGACAGTGGTGATGGTTCACACAACATGGTGAACAGAACTAAGGCCGTTGTCCATGTAAAAACGATCTTTGATTTGGTTCCGTAACCCACACAGAGGTAAGATCAAAAAGTATCGCTGCTGGGGTTTCCATTCTTGCATGCAAGGGTTTGTTCCAAGTAAAGCAGGTGAAAACATGTCCCTGCAATCCGCAGACAACCGCAGACACGTCTTCTCTGTCACGCATCTGTCTCTGTCTGTTGCGGTGCTTGCATACAACAGGATACGAATCACAAAGAAATGCACAAAGATCAGCTAGCGCGGACACTGGCCATCTTCCCATCCGACTTTTCAGCAAGGCAGGAGCTCGGGAAGATGGGATTTTTGGAATGAATTGTCACTGGGGATGAGTCTGGGATCTACCGACAGAATCCACAGAGCAAAGTCCAATGCCAACAGCGGCTTCTAAAGAGAGCTGTTGTGGAGGTCAGCAAGAGGTCTGGAGATTGGGGTACCTGTGTTTTAGGGACCTTTCTGGGTTTGGGGGACCCCCAAGACAACCAAGGGGCTTATTATTAAGAAGTTTTAAGAATATAAAAAAGCTGCATTTCGGGGAGAACGGTCAGGAAAGTGGGGCTGGGAGATATTTGTTCCCCCCATGACAATGCACCTTCTCCTTCTTCATACGTAGCAAAGGCAGTCTTACCAGACTCCATCGAAAATTTCATCTCATTCACTCAATCGCCCTGATTTTGCCCCTTCAGGCTTCTTTTTGTTCCCCAAACTCAAAGAGCATCCTGAAAGATGGGAGTGCCCCAAAGATGCCCAAACTGCCATTTGGATGTGGTATCAACCCCAAAGCCCGGGGCTCTTTGGAGGAAAGTGAGAGGGGTGGAAGTGCTGCCTTCAGAGGAGACGTGTGTAGCTGGAGGAGACATCGGGAAACAATCGCTCCATGTTTCGGGTTGGTTTTTTTTTGGTTGTTGTTGTTTAATAAAGGTTTCTATGATTCTGTAGTACAACGTGTTGACTTACCCTTGGAGACCTAATGCCAGAGGGTGTTTTCAAAGTGGAGAGAAGACTTGAAAAGCTCATCAGACTTCAAATGGCTGATGAACATAATGGACATAGGAGGAACTGCTCGTGGTCACTAGCCAAAGGCTGGAGAGGCTGCTGAGAAATCAGAACACTCACGGAATGGTAAAGACATGCAACCATTGTGGAAAACAACATGGAGCCATTGCAAACCGCTGGGACTAGAAATTCCACTCAATCAGCAATCCGTCTGATGGGTAAATATCCTAAAGAAGTCAGTCATAACTGGAACAGATACAGGCATGCCCATGTTCAGTGAAGCACTGTCCCCCACAGCAAAAGGACGGAGACCACCTGAATGCCCACAAGTAGGAGAAAGGATAGAGAAAGTCTGGTACAATGGAATGCCATGCGTCTCTAAAACCAACGATGAGACCACGCAGTACCTCGTCATGTGGGTGGATCTGGTGAACATCATGCTGATGGAAATCACTCAATCTCCAAAGAACAAATATTATATGAGACTACTGTTATAAGGGAAATATGTATATATTAAAATGAAAGAGAGAAAGACATTCATACCAAAGGCAACAGACTTTTCTCATGCCTCAGAAGTATGTTGCCATGGCTCCTTCTCTCCCTAGACTGGGGGAATCCCAAAGTTAATGGAATGAATGAATGAATGAATAAGTGGCTAGCGGCTAAACGGTCTCCTTCAAGTATCAGAGGTGCTGCCCTCACCACAAGGACCAGAACTCCCTCAAAACTTTAGTAGGACCTTGGCCTCAGCTGGATCTGCCTGTGGAGACAGCCCCCTTGCCTGTGCCTGGGACTCCCGGCACACAGTAGGTGCTCATGCTGTGCTCTGTCTTTCAATCTGGTCTTGTGGAGGATAGGTTTAAGAATGAGGTAGAGCTAACTCTACATTCTGTGGCTGAGGTAACTGGGGAAACAGCCCGCTGTGTGACCATGGTCCAGTCCCTTCACCTCTGAGTCTGTTTCTTCACCTGTAAACGGCAAGGGTTAGACTGGACTGGAGTCTGAGAATCCATCTTCATATAGAATTCTAAAACAGTCCTGAATCCTGGCATGTACCCAGCACAGTCACAGCTACACACTCCTTCTGAACCTATGGTATAAGTCTCAGGCTGGGTTCTCTAGAGAAGCAACACCTATCCACATATATGTGTGTATACAGAAATAAATGTATATCAGCAGAGTGCTCACACAGTTGTAGTAGTGGGTAAGTTCAGGCTGGCTCAAGTCTGTGGGTCAGATGTAAGCTGGGAACGTCTCCTGAAGGGTATAGCTACAGGGAGCTGATTCACCAGAAAACAGGAACAGGAAGACAAAGCATGTGACCACATGCTGGTGGACACAGAGCCAAATGCATCCAAGGCTGGCAGTTTGCTGATGGCGCCTGGGATCAGAAGGCAATATGGCAGGAGACTGATGAACTATAGGCAGAATCCAGACCCAGCGTGACAAGCTTTCCCACAGAGAATGGGCAAAAAGGTGCAGGCCACACCCCTAAGGAGACTTCTTTCCAGTTGCATCAGGGCTATGGCCTCATCATGGGAACCACACCCCACCACGACTGCTGACCGCTCACAAAGTTGATAGCATTATGATAGATCCTATCATGGGGGATTACTGCCAAACTAATGAGCACCCTGATCCAGCCAAGTTGACACAAAACCCAACTATCACAGCGTACCCCCTGTCAACTTGTCCCCTTTACACATTTCCTTAAAGCATACACAATCTCCAAACAAAGACAATAATAAAATCAAACTGGCTCCTAACATGACACAATTAACATGTATACAACTGAAATTGCACTGACTCCATCTACAACTTCTATTGCACAGATGAACTAAACAAAAATATTTGATACATACATAAAAAAACGAGGGACTCAAAATAAGTGCAGTCCTCGTTTCTGCAACTGATCACCCGGCCATAGCTGGTACTTAGAACTACCGTCTTCTACCACCCATTCTGTGTTCCCTTTGCCCTAGCAAGTACCCCAGCTGCTCGGGGTTATTTGCCATTAGTCTGCATGCCAGGAGTGGTTCTGTGTTGGGCTGCGATCCATGAGGTCAGCAGCTCAAAACCATCAGTCATTCTGCGGGAGAAAACCAAGGCTTTCTACTCCCCGAAAGTGACACCATGGAACCTCGCAGGGGCAGTGCCACCTCGTCCTATAAGGTCGCTGTCAGTGGACGTCATCTCAATGGCAGTGAGTGAGTTTACCATTTAATCACAGGACAAGGCAGTACCAAGAGAAGGCCTCCGAAGTCCCCTGCAGTCAAGATATACTCTTATTTACCTCCACTATGTAAGATCAATTCAATTTCTCCTGGGTAATTAGGCTCCATTACATAATTTGCCTCAGTCCAGGTTGACTAGAGAAACAAATCCAGAGACACTCATAGGTGTATAAGAAAGAACTCTATATACAAGAGCAATTGAATATTAAGAAAACATCCCAGCCCAATCCAGATCAAGTCCATAAGTCTGATATTAGCCCATATGTCCAATACCAATCTACAAATTCCTCTTCAGACACATGCAATGACACCGAATACAGGTAGATCACAGGCCAGGGGGTGGAAAGTCTTGTGGATTCAGTGGCAGTGGAAGCATCTCAGCACTGGGGTGGGTCTCCATGTGACTCCTCCAGCTCCAGGGCACTAGTGTAGCTCCATGTGTCTTGTTATCAGGAATACCAAGCAGAGAGTATGTGTGTCCCGCCTCTAGTGAGCTATTTATCTCTGTAGCGCCTCCAAATGAGGTCATCAAGCTGCAACCTGATTGCCAGGTTAAACTCCACTCCTTCACTCTTAATAGTCTCAAGTTGACAACATATTATGTAACTACCAAACCATTCAATACAGTAATACTCTTTTTAACCTGTTGATCCAGAGTCATGAGGATCCCAAAATGGAGAGGAGGCTTTCTGAACTTCCAGGTCAATGGTATCAGTGCTGTGTCTCCTGGTAGGAGTGTTCTTCCATTTGGAACTAAGATCTCTAGACTCAAAGTGCATAGAGTCACAAGATCAGGAAGCTCAACTGTTGTGGTTTACTAGGAGTAACAGTGTATAGTGCCATTCCCATTTACAACCTTTGGTTCCTGGCTCTTATAGAAACAGGACCATATGTCGGCCACTGGTTGACAGCATATATGGCCTCCTAGAGAACACTGTCCCACCCCTTCAAGGTATTCCTAGCTAGCTGGCACTGTGATTGTGCCTTTAGAAGTCCATTCTGCAGTGCTGTCAAGCAAGCTGCTTCAGGCTGTTGGGAAGCATGGTAAGGCCAGTGAATCCCATGAGCATGGAGCTGTTGCCACACTACATCTGCTGTGAAGTAACTCCCTTGATCTAAAGCAATGCTGTGCAAGATATATTCTGTAAGCCCATGAATGGTAGTTTGGGTAGAAACATTGCATTCAGGTAAGGCACATCCATTTCCAGAGTAACTTATCTTTTCAGTAAGAGCAAACGCTGCCATTTCCAGGATGGAAGTAGTCCTGTGGCATCAACCTGCCACCGCGTTACTGGTTAACCTCCCTGAGGAATGGTCCCAAATCTTGAACTCAGTGGTTTTCTCTGCTGCTGGCAGATGGAGCATTCAGCACCAGCAGTAGTCAAGTCAACCTTGGTGAATGGAAGTCCATATAGCTGAGCCCATGCATAACCTCCATCCCTGCCACCATGGTCACTTGGTTCCTATTAAGCCAATTTAGCAATCACAGGTGTGGCTGGAGAAAAAAGATGACTGGTTCCCAAAGC
The DNA here is from genome assembly GCF_050624435.1 of Tenrec ecaudatus. Taxonomy (NCBI): domain Eukaryota; kingdom Metazoa; phylum Chordata; class Mammalia; order Afrosoricida; family Tenrecidae; genus Tenrec; species Tenrec ecaudatus. Next base: position 87,022,308 of record NC_134539.1, on the reverse strand, counting down.
ACGTGTCATCCTACCCACTCGATTGTTAAAATCCTCCTCTATAGAGGTAACCCCTGAGTGAACATTCACACGGACACAAATATCTCCCCTTTGGGGACACATTTGGAAAAGCCTGCCAGAGAGGTCTTCCCCGCCTGTGTTACTCTGGGTATTTTAGAGAAACAAATCCACAGAAACTCACATGTAAGAGAGAGTTTTTTTTTTTCCTCTGAATAAATACATTATTCCATCACATTTATTGCTACTTGTATTTCTACACTTTTCTTTTTTTTTTTTTAACAATTTATTAGGGGCTCATACAACTCTTATCACAGTCCATACATATACATACATCAATTGTATAAAGCACATCTGTACATTCCCTGCCCCAATCATTCTCAAAGCATTTGCTCTCCACTTAAGCCCTTTGCATCAGGTCCTCTTTTTTTTTTTTTAAGTGCGCATCAAGAAAGCATCCCAACCCAGTGCTGCCCAAGCCCACAAGTTCAACATCAATCCATATGTCCAACACCAATCCACAAAGTTCTCCTCCATCTCACAAAACAGATGCAATGATGCCAACTGCAGGAGGAAAGCCAAGTCAGTGGACCTGTAAGCATCTCAGCGCTTTCGGAGGTCTCCACATGGGTGCTCCAGCACCCAGGGCTGCATCGGGTTAGGTCCCTGTGGCTTCTCCTCAGGAATGTCTTGCAGGAATGAACCTTGCCAGCCAAAGCAGGGAACTGGCTAAGGCAGCTGCACCCTGGTCTGACCATCAGAAAGCAAGGGGACCTGAGAACTAGAAAGACAAGCTCACTGAGCCATTTATCCCTCCACCCTTCAATTAACCCCACATGCGTTTATTGGCCAGGTTGGCTCAATAAACTAACTACCTCAATCCACCCCTTGCCAACCTGGCACCTGCACATGATTCTTTAGCTTCATAGTTGCAATTAAGTAACACCTACACCTTAATCCTAAATTCTGTGAATATGTTCCCCCACCTATGAAACTTTGTAAGCCAACCACTTCATGCCTTTATCCCTGAATTTTGAGTATCCAATTTACATACTGCCCACTTAAATCAACACAGTTCTCTGAGAAGACCATCATATTTTTCGACATGAAGAATCTCCATTCCAGTTGGAACCTGTGAAGTCTGCATCCATAAGCAAAGTCAAGTCCAGACAGGCCAACCATAGAGTCAGCAACAATATGCTCAAAAATCTCCACCTGGTCAGGTTCTGGTCAACTCAATGTGGGCTGCCTCACTCAGCCTCCACAGGGTGCCCATTGGTCACCTGGCCTTTAGACCATGGGCTGTCACCAATACTCAACAAGCCTAGCCCCACGTGTGCTAGGTCATGAACTTTAGACCAGTCAACCCGCTCTCGTCTTCTCTTGTTCCTGTAAACCAAGTCCACAGGTGTCAGTGGCCACTCTTTATTGCTGCATTTCTCCCACTTCCACTCAACAAGTGGATCCAGGTTGTCAACTAGCAAGTATTTCAGCCTGCTCTCAGGCTCCCTTTAACATCCAGTCCTAGAGGGGAGTTTTCTTCATGGTTCCAGATTTTTTCCAGCTTCTGACAAAGACCATTGGTTCCTGAGTACCCCAAAGCACTGGGTGGGGCATATCTTTTCAAGTCTTTGTTTGCAGGTATAATCTAAACCTATCTAAAGATCAAATTTTAATGACTGAAAGCAAGTGGGCTTACAAGCTTTGTATTTTCATATTTCCCTTATATTCCCCAGAAAACCACCGAGTAGACCGTGTGGCTTTATCTGACCTCTGGCTAGACAAATATTAAAAACTACCATGAGGGAGAGGTCAAACAAACATCTACTCTTCACCTTACAATTTGTTTCTTCAGTACCCCACTCCTGGTACCATAAGTATATAAATTGGATACTCAAAATTGGGGGGATAAAGGCATGTAGTGGTTGTCTTACAAACTTTCATAGGTGAGGGAACATATTCACAGGATTATAGGATTAAGGTGTAGGTGTTACTTAATTGCAATCATGCAGCTAAAGAATCATGTGCAGGTGCCAGGTTGGCAAGGGGTGGATTGAGGTAGTTAGTTTATTGTGTCAACCTGGCCAATAAACGCATGTGGGGTTAATTGAAGGGTGGAGGGATAAATGGTTCAGTGAGCCTTGCCTTTCTAGTTCTCAGGTCCCCTGCTTTCTGATGGTCAGACCAGGGTGCAGCTGCCTTAGCCAGTTCCCTGCTTTAGCTGGCAAGGTTCATTCCTGCAAGACATCCCTGAAAAGAAGCCACATGGACCTACCCTGATGCAGCCCTGGGTGCTGGAGCAGCCATGTGGAGACCTCTGCCAGCGCTGAGATGTTTACACATTCACTAACTCAACCTTCCTCCTGCAGTTGGCATCACTGCATCTGTCTTGTGAGATGGAGGAGGACTTTGTGGATTGGTGTTGGACATACGGGTTAATGGATTAATGTTGAACTTGTGGGCTTGGGCAGCACTGGGTTGGGATGTTTTCTTGATGCACACTTAACCTTTATATAAAACTCTCTCTTATTCATGAGTTTCTGTGGATTTGTTTCTCTAAAGTACCCAGACTAATATGCCACCCCTTCCTGTAACTAATTTTCCAACACTCATGCTCCTTCTAAGTTCCTGACCATCTTAACCGAACCACTGGCCACCGCTCATGAATCAATATACAGTCACACATGTGGCCATTTATTCTTTCAAGCAAACTGAACAACCAGGTGCATTGCTCAAAGTGAGAATTCTGCCCATCAGGAGAATTTCCCTTCACCACTGTCCTCCGGGAGGTCCCACAAAGGGCCTGTAGTGCTGCTGATGTCCACTTTTGAGTGTTTCCTGCATATTGTGCATAACCAAGCACAGGCTTTCTCCTCTTCAGTCAGCTGATCAGAAGGACCCACCCCCCTCCCCATGAGGCCATGGGTGCAGACTGGGAGAAGAAAGGTCCTGTGACATGGTCACAGACCTTAGGTTTTTGGGCCGCTGCTTCATGCAGCTTATTTGTACTTTCAGGTTCTGGTCTCGCCTGATCTCATATATACCACTTCCGTTGGTTGGCGAAGTTCTGCGGTGTGCATCCAACGATATGACGCTGTGGGTCTGGCAACACCCAGCTCATGATGGGCAGCTCCTGCTGCAGAGTGACTTGGTGGCCCATAGCGAGTGTCTGGTATCTGCTAAGCCCAGTAACCAGTCAAAGGCTGTCACTCAAAAGAAAAGCAGTTGTTGACATAGGATGACAGAGTTTTGCTTCAAAATTCTGAGCGTCTGTACTGTGATTCCCCATTAGAATCCTGCTAATGACCCCAACCTTCCTCTCACTGGCCACTGATACTCAAGCACCATTAGATCACTGGGTGATATTGCTCAAGTGGCAAAGCAGCTGGCACAGCAGCCTGCACCTGTTCCAGAGCCTTCTTTTCTTCTGTGCTCCACTCAAAGTCAACAGCTTTATGAGTCCCTTGGTCAACAGGCCAGAGCAGCACAGTCAAATAAGAGATGTGTTGCCTCCAAAATCCAAAGAGCCCCACCAAGCATTTGTACCTCCTTTTTACTTGTGGGAGGGGACAGACAGTAACTTATCCTCTTGTTCTTAGGGATTTGTCAACACGCCCCAGACCTCTGGACTGCTAGCTATTTCACTGAGGTTGAAGGTGACTGAACATTTTCCAGGTGAGTATCCCACATGCAGTACACAGAGGTTTGACAATTAAGTCTTGAGTCACCCACACTTCCTCCTTACTAGGCCTAATCAGCACAATGGCATCAGTGGGCCAGTGTGGCATTTTGTGGAAGGGAAAGGGGGAGCAGGGTCCCTGCGGACTAAATGATGACATAGTGCTGAAGAGTTGCTAGAACACCGAGGGAGAGAGAATACCACGGAAGTATATTATTGCCCTCGGCAGTGGAAGGCGACGTGCTTATGGTCCTTTGAAACTAGAATTGAGCAGAAAGTATTGGCCAGGTCAACAGGTGCATACCAGGTGAATGGAACAGCAGCTACAATTAGTTTAGAGTCCCACCTTCTTAAGTTCACGACAGTCCACTGTCATTCTCCAGCGTCTGTCTGCTTGGGTCGCAGGTCAATAGGTGAGTTAAATGGCTATAGTGGGAATCACCCCCTCTATACCCTTCCAGTCCTTGGTGGTCGCACCAATCTCTGCAATCCACCAAGGAACGTAGTAGTGCTTTGGGTTTACAGAGGGCATTCGAATAACTTCCACTTGGCTTTTTCTACCTTATTCCACATTTCAGGGATCCAATATTGGGGCTCTGCCAGTTTCTGAATATATCCAACTATGTATCCTGGAATGGGGAAATTACTACAGGATGGATTCATGGTCCCATTGGACCCATTGTGAGACAAACCTGAGCTGACTCTATCGATAACTTGATTGATGCCTCTACTCTGACTGTTGGGGCTTCAAAATAGGTTTGTCTTCTGGAATTAGTGTCAATTCCGAGCCAGAGTCTAGCAACCCCCCAAAACGTCTGATTATTTCCTTTTCTCCAGTAAAACGTCATTCATGTAAGACTTGGTGGTAGAGTGGAGTCCTTCTTCAAAGGGACCCAGCCTCTCCTTCATTCAAGGAGCTCTGGCTCTATAAACTGGTTCATGGGTGGGAATTAATTGAGGGATCGTGACTCTGGTCATTTGAGTTAGACCATTCACCCGATCTAGAATTCTTCTACTTTTACAACTCAAGTAAAGATTTCATACGTTTCCCATCTAGTTCACTCTCGGGACAGGCTGCCTATGTGCCAACAGCATACAAGTCAGGCTATTCTGAGTACCACTTTGACTAAGCACACCCATCTCTGCCAATTCAGTGCTGTCATGGAACCGGATCTGCCCCACGGTGGTGCAGGGTCTGGATTCGATGAGTCAAATCAGACATAGAAAATAATAACCACAGGAGACTTCAGAGATGCCGGCACCCCCTTCACACATTTGTTGCTCATTGTTGAGATAAAAGGTGTCTCCTCAGGGCACTTCATGTGCCGGAGTGCTGGTCTGTCCTGAGAGGTCCACTTGAACATGCCAATTCCCCTAAACCTTTGGATACTTCCTTCTACAGTATACCAAGGCAGGCCTGGTACTTCAACTTGACTTCGTGTAGGCCATCATGCAATCTGTGCTTCAGTGAGTCAACCAAGTAAACGATTAGGTTGTCTCCTAACCTCTTGAGCTAAAAAATGCAATGAAAACTCGGTGCTTAGTGGACCTCTATCAACAAACTCAGACTGATCTAACCGTCTGCTCCTCGCACCACTAACCCACATCCTTACTGACCATCCCCACACATATTCTCCAGGTTTCTCCGTCTTAGAGAACTAAAACTTCCTGGGTTAACCTTTGTACTTCACCGGTTGGGTCTAGGTGAAACTTAAGTCTAGTTAGAGGTCCAGAGGCATTAATGGGTGGTAAGGGTGTTTCCTGGGAACTCGAAGCCATTTTTTGTAAGGCATCTGCCTCGGGCAGTCTTCAGATACAGCCCAAGGAGCTGTATCGGCATGCGCGGTTGGGCTAGCTTCCTCTAGTGTAGGTGGAATGGATAATGGGTGTACTGATAATGGATTGGTCTCTTCACATGGGAGGCGTGATGCTGTTGGTTGAACAGAGTCAAAGGCATTTAGGGAACCAGGATCCCCATCTTCTTGATTATCAGCCAACATATTCCATTACAAGTTTCAGGGTCTCGTTTCTTCCCAATCAAGGTCCTCACATTAACATCAGACAAGATTCTAGGTTGGGAATTCAATTGGTGTTGTAATTCAGCCAGTCTTATGATAAGACCCTAAGTTTGGTTTCCAGCTCTGTTACTAAAAGCAAAAAGACACAGCCAGATACCTTGAGGTCTTGTATGTGGCCCTTAGCTGTCCCTCCAAAGCACTGAGCTCATTTCTTTGCCTGATCACTTTGTCTCTTGTAAGAAGCACCAACCAACCCAGCATCCTTGTATTCCGCATCCTCACAAGACTACTGCCAAATATCAAAGAGATAATCACCTCGCCTCACCTCTCATCCACCTTTCATCTGTTGCTGGTGCTAATCTGGGTACTCGCTTTGCCATCAGTGCCAGGGACTCACAGCCCTTCTCTAGTGACTGACTTATGCATACTAATGAGACTGAGGCCGAGTTCTCGGTGCCATGACACCCGGTGGAACTTGAGAATCAATCGAGAAAACTCATCCTGATGATGTTGTTTCTCTAGAACCACTCTTAGTACCACATGTTAGGCTGGGTTCTCTAGGCAGCAAAACCAGCGGTGCTTAGATATGTAGATATAAAAGTACATATTCGAGAAAATGGCTCACACCGTTGTCCAAGTGGCTAAGTCTAGCCTGGTTCAAGTCTGTGGGTCAAATGTTGTGACAGGTTGTTTTGTGCCAACATGGCACCTGTATATGGGTGGAGATTAGCCAGCCAGTTAGGTCGCAGCTTGACGGCCTCCTTTGGAATGTGATCGAGATCAATGGCTCTCTGGGGGCCGGCCTCACTTGCTCTCTCTGCCTTCACCCTTCTGTTGACAAGACATGCCGAGACCTGCATGAGCCTGTGATGCGGCCACAGCAGTTGGATCCACAGGACTCTCTACTCAATGGCCTGTGATCTTCCTGCATTCTGCATCATTGCATGTGGCTGGTGAGTCTGAAGAGGGATTTATGGACGAGTATCAGACTTATGGACTTGATCTGGACTGGGCTGGGATGTTTGCTTGATATATAATTACTTCTTGATATAAACGCTCTCTTACATATATATGAGGGTGGCAGTTCCATGATCTCCTGCCAACTTGTGAAGGGGTGGAGTCCAGCTTGATGACCTCATTTGGAGGTGCCACAGAGATAAACGCTCTCTGCTTGTCTTCCTTCCGACAAGACACGTGGAGCTATGAAAGAGCCCTGGGGCTGGAGGAGCCACGTGGAGACCCATGTCAGTGCTGAGATGTTTCTACCACCGCTGGATCCACAAGACTTTCCACCCACTGGCCTGTGGTCTTCCTGCATTTGGTGTCATTGCATGTTTTGCAGGACTCTGAAGAGGAATTTATAGATTTGAATCAGACATATGGGCTACTATCAGACTTAAGGACTTGATCTGAACTGGGCTGGGAAGTTTTCTCAATATATAATTGCTCTTTTATAGACATTCTTTCTTATACGCCTATGAATGGCTATGAATTTGGTTCTCTAGTCAACCCAGACTAACACAATGAGTATCACTGGCTTTGGTTCTGTAGTCAACCCAGACTAACACAATGAGTATCACTGGCTTTGTTTCTGTAGTCAACCCAGCCTAACACAATGGAGGCTCCTCATGACGGTAGCTGCAGGGGTTGATGAACCAGAAAGCGAGGATGAAGTAGAAAGATAATACACTGGTGGAAGAAGAGTGGAAGGACAGCAGGTTGGCAATCCCTTGCCAGCTCCAGGGATCGGCAGGCAATATGACAGGAGGTGGAGGAAGCATATGCTGGATCCAGACCCAGCCTAGGTGGCAAGCTTTCCCACAAACAACGCTCAAAAAGGAGCAGACCACAGGCCCAAGGGGACTTCCGATTGCACCAGCACTGTGACCACCACACAGTGCTGCTGATTGCTTTGTGCTCCATCCCATCGTGGGGAGCATGACGACCAAACGACGGAGGACTTCGGCCCAGTCAAATTGTCACAGAACCTATCGATTATGGAACATACAGGTGTCCCTTCCATGTTCCACCTCTAGGCTTTTGGAGGGAGGCTTTGCCCCAACCTACAGCATAAGCCAGCATCCGGGCAGAAGTTTGCATAATTGCATAAAACAGAAGGAAGATCTGCGTGTTGTGCGGTGGGGAATCCCGGAGGAGGGATTGCAGGAAACGTTTGTCTTCTGAAGTATTGGTCTATTCGGTGAGATAAGGCTTTATCTGGTACTCCGTGTTTCCAAGAGTGTCGCTCAATAAAATAAAATTGCTAAGATACAACCGTTTTTTCCCCATGCCTCATCCCACCTAGTCTACCACCAGAGTCCACGGGGACAAAGGAATCCTACATACTATTTACCAAAATCCACCTGCCTAGCAACAATTTAAAATACTCAATGGTTCAGCATGCCTCCCATTGGCAAAATGAAACAAAATCGGCAGTGTCTTACAAACAAAGTCTGTAGTGAAAAGGTTTTAAGCAAGGTAGAGGTGGTCATTTCTGAGAGGAGGGTAAGGAGGCTCAGTGAGAGGCGCTGCTTGTCTAGAGTCAGACAGCAAAGCGGTGGTGTGAGTGGACAGCTGCATTTAAATGCAAGTCAGCCTGATTCTGCCCGGGTCATTGCAGCCCAAGCCCAATCTATTCCACAGACCCGTCATCTCTCTGAGTCTCCAGTGCAGGGCATTGGGAAGGAGCCCCATCACCCCTCGGAGAGAAGCCAATGTTCTTCTGAGACATCGCAGCTTTGGCGAGAAACTGAAATTGTCCATCTCCGTTCAAATTCAGACGTGGTCAGCTGCACCCCTTCGTGCCAGCCGAGGGTGCTTTAAGAAGGAACTGAGAGAACGCTCTGGAAAGCATGTTGGCCTGCCCTGGCGGCAGCAGACACTGGCAAAGAGGCCTTTTCATTACGCTTTTGGGTGCCAAGTGTCAGCGAAACCTCACACAGCTTCCTGAGAAAGGAAAGAGCTGGTTACACTGTGGCAGGCTGGATGCACCCCAGACGCGGCCTGTTTGCCGAACCCCCTGGGAGTCCACATTGTTGCTCTGAGCCAAGGGAGAGGTGGAGCACATCCAGGCCACACAGCATCAGCCCACTGCCTTATGTCACTTAACCAACTGCCAGCCATCTCCAGAAAGGCAATACCTGAGGGTCAGGGAGCTGCTGGGCAGGGGGCAGGGGCATGTGGGCAAAGTCCATTAGTGAATTAGGCCCGACCACCTTTCCACCCTAGAGGCAAGGATGCACGTAAGACTTCACCTTTGTGAATGCCACATACCGGCATGAAGCAGGGAATGAGGAGAGATTGAGGGGCTGACCTCAATCCCAACCAGGTGGACAGCCCCCTTCCCCACAGAAGAATTCACTTCATAGGACAGCACAGAAGCCACAGCTCAGGGAGAGGGGCGCGTCTGATCAGAGCGCACGGGAGCAAACAAAGAGGGAAGGAAAGATAGTGGAACAAGCCCCGAGGAAGATATTCCTGCTCAGAGCCGCCAGCGCACAAAGAGGACCATAAGGCCAGTCCCACCAGGAGACATGGTGCCCCTCATAGTGCTACAAGGGACAACACTGGAGGCACAGTGTGGGAATTCTGCCCTGTGTGACTCCACCACACGGGGACGAAACATGACGGGCGTGCAACAGAACAGCAAAGGGAGCCGATCAATGAAGTCCCTGGGGAATTCCAAAAATAGACTTTGGTGCCAGGGTATGGCACATCATCAGACTCAACTGGTAAACACTCCTAAAGATCAACAGACCTGGAACTATTTATAGGCTTTTCTTTTTTTGTTGCTGTTGTTGATGGTTTTTGTTGTTCTTGCTGTTTTGTTTTGCTCTGTCTTGTTTTTGTGCTTATTCGTGTCTCCATGTATCTATCTAGATAAGGTAGGCAGGATAAACAACCCAGAGGAGTAAACAATGGGACTGACAGTTTGGGGGTGACACTGGAGAGGGAGAGGCAGGGGAAAGGAAGTGGGTGTTTAATAAACCTAGGGACAGGGGAACAACAAGTGATATAAAAACCGATGGCGAGGAGGGTGTAGGAGGCCTGGTAGGACTAGATCAAGGGCCTGGTAACTGAGAGGAATTACTGAAACCTGAATGAAGGCCAAACACGACAGTGGGACAAGAGGAAAGTGAAAGGAAATAGAGGAAAGAACTAGGAGGCAAAGAACATTTAGAGAGGCCTAAATACAGGCATGTACATATGTACATGTATTTATATATAACAATAGGGAAATAGATCTATGTACATATATCTATAGGTTAAGTATTAAGGTAGCACATGGACAATGGGCCTCTACTCAAGTATATACTCGTGTATAAGCTGAGTTTTTCAGCACATTTTTAATGCAGTTTTTGTGGTAAAATTAGGTGCCTCAGCTGATATTTGGGTTGGCTTACACTTGAGTATATATGGTATTCCCTCAATGCAAGAACAATTTGTTCTAATAACCTGGCATTTCGTGATGCTCACCTTCCCAAAATGATTGCTGAAGACAAATGGGTGCATAAGCAAATGTGGAGAAGAAAGCTGAAGGTGCCTGGCTATCAAAAGAAATAGTGTCTGGGGTCTTAAAGGCTTGAAGATAAACAAGCGGCCATCTAGCTCAGAAGCAACAAAGTCCAGATGGAAGAAGCACACCAGCCTGTGTGATCATGAGGTGTTGATGGGATCAGGTATCAGGCATCAAAGACCCAGAACAAAAAATCATATCGATGTGAATGAGGGAGAGTGCAGAGTAGAGACCCAAAGCCCATATGTAAACAATTGGACTTCCCATACAGAAGGGTTGCAAGGAAGAGACAAGCCCGTCAGAGTGCAGTATAGTACCATGGAAACATACAACTTTCCTCTCATTCTTTAATGCTCCCTCCCCCACTATCATGACCCTAATTCTACCTTACAAATCCGGCTAGAAAAGAGCATGTACACTGGTACAGATAAGAGCTGGTAACACAGGGAATCCAGAAGAGATAAACCCCTCAGGACCAATAATGAGAGTAGTGATACCAGGGGAAGGGGAGTAGAAAGGGAGAACTGATCACAATGATTTGCATATAACCCCCTATAGGGGAAAAGATAACAGAAAAGTGGGTGAAGGGAGACAATGGTCAGTGTAAGACATGAAAAATAATAATAATTTATAAATTATCAAGGATTCATGAGGGAGGGAGGGAGGGTGGGAGAGGGAGGATAAAAATGAGGAGCTGATACCAAGGGCTCAAGTAGAAAGCAAGTGTTTTGAGAATGATGGTGGCAACAAATGTACAAATGTGCTTGACACGATGGATGGATGGATGGATGGATGGATGGATAGTGATAAGAGCTATACCAGCCCCCAATAAAATGATTTTAAAAAAAGACTCTGTCTTACATACTTTGGATATGTTGTCAGGAGAGATCAGTCCCTGGAGAAGGGCAGCTTAAAGGAGGAAGCCCTCAAGGAGATGGACGGACACAGCGACAATAACACTAGGTGCAAGCATAGGACCCACGGTGAAGACTGCGCACGGCCAGGCACTGCTGTCCTGTGCTGAGCATGGAATCACTGTGGGTTGGGATGGACTGGAGGCCACCTAACAGCAATACCTTCCCATGGCAGGGGGCTTTGGGGCAGCTCCGGATGGCCGGGGGCCACTCCCAGTCTCCGGCATCACACCGAGATACTTGCAGACAAGAGAGCTGCCGTGCATCCTCATCGTGGCTCAGAATGATCTGTCAAAAGGCCGGTCACTCTGTCAACCCCTCATGCTGGAGTTGAGAAGTGAGGGAACACTAGATGGGGCAGGGCCCTGCACACACAGAGTATATAGTCCCCTACAAGTGTCAGGGAAGTGGTCACTCGCCAGCCACTGCCAGAAAGTCAAGGACAAAAAGTGTCTTAACACGAGACGCACACCAGAGCAAGGGAACAGCCATTTGGGCTGCAAGCCATGCAGTGGAGACCCAGGCACATGCGAACGCAACAGGGGCAGGAATGCAGGTGTGTGTCCTCATGCAGACAAAGTGGTGGCAGCTCTCAAAGCCACAGAAGCACACGTCCTCGGACCTAGCAGAGCCAATCCCAGAAGCCCAAGTTCCAGCTCACGTAAGAGGCCCCAAGGGTCTAGCTCTTCCCAGTGGTCACGGGTGACGGGTGGTCATGGTGTGACCTAGTGGTCGTGGGTGACGGGAGCGCAAGGGTCCAAGGAGAGGATGCACTACACTCAAACCTCAGTCTTGTGCAGGGAATGCCAGTTAAACGTCAGAACATTTTTTCTCATTGGTGTAACAATTATACATGAGACCCAGTCCCCTCTCCCATGTCCTGGGACTCTGTGTGAACGCTGGTTGCTCAAAAGCAGCCGGGTTTTTTTTTTGTTTTGTTTTGCGGGGGGTGGGAGTGGGGTGGGGACACTATTATTGTTTCTGCTTTAAAGGTAGGTCAGTTGAGGCACACTGCAGTCAGCTAATCTGCCAACGACCTATAGGGTCCAAGCAGGTGATTCTAGTGCTATTTGGCTCCAAGGGATGCTGCTTCGTTAACAAAGAAATTCAAGAGGCAGGGCAGAGCATCCCGGGTGATCGTATTTCAATGAAACCTAATAATAACAACAGAATGCTGATTTCACTGGGGGAGCGGGCAGGATGGCGAAGACATCCTGTAAGAGGCGATGTTTAAGCTGAGACCGAGGCTGGCAGGAGCTAGCCTGGTGGAGATGAGCGGGAACACAGCGGCTTCCTTCTCGGCAGAGAAGACAGCTTGAGCAGAGGCAGGAAGAGGAAAAGCTGGTCTCTGGAGAGGAGGCTGGCATGATGGGCAGAAGAGGGGTGGAGAGGAGGGACAGCAGTGGTCCTCGGACAGGCCGTGCCTGTGGGTCCCCCGGTGACAAGAGGAGCCTGCGGCTGATTTCCAGAGTCTGTGGGAGACATCAGACAGCCTGCTCTAGGGAACTGAAGAGCGACCCCCGAAGATATTAGGTCCCTGGAACCGAACTCATGCTAGGCAAAGCAGAGGCTCAGCAAAAAAGAGGAAGCGCCTCAACAGGATGGCTGCCCCAGTGGACCCCAACATAGCCCAGCGGGTGAGGTTGAGCAGGGCCCTGCCATGTCTTGTTCTTTTGCACAAGGGGTCACTATGAGTCAGAACCAGCAGGAACACATCTGTGTTAGTCCGGGTCGACTAGAGAAACAAATCCAGGGAGATTCATATGTGTACAAGAAAGAGCTTTCTATCAAAGGCTAATTGTATTTTAAGAAAAGATCCCGGCCCATTCCAGATCAAGTCCACAAATCCAATATTGGCCTGTAAATCTGATACCAGTCTATAAATTCCTCTTCAGACTCACGCAACACATGCAATGATGCCGAATGCAGGAAGATCACAGGTCAGTGGGTGGGAAGTCCTGTGGATCCAGTGGTGGTAGACGCAGCTTAATTCTGGCATGGGTCTCCACGTGACTCCTCCAGCTCCAGGGCTCTGGCTCCATCAGCTTAGATCCATGTGGTTTGTCAACAGGAAAATGAAGCAAAGAAAATGTGTGTGTCCTGCCTCTAGGGAGGAAATCAGGAGTTCCCAGAATCCTCAGGAGAAGGCCAGGCCCACAAAGAGGCCTCATTGGCTAAGACCTGATTGACAGGCTAGATTCTACCCCTTCATTCAAGTTGATAGGACATGATATAACTGTCACAGCATCTAACAACAATCCTGGGGCTCTGTGAATGAGATCTTATGTAGGAAAAGGGCCTTTACAGATGTGATTCAATTGAAACTCAAGATGAGATTAAGCTCGGAATATCTGGGTGGATCTTAAATCCGATCACAAATGTTTTCAGAGGGAGAGAGCAGGACATTTGATACATAAACAGACGAGGAGATTGGAGTGATGCGGCCACAACTCAAGGAGTGCTGGCAGCCACCAGAAACTGGGAGCTGCAAGGAAGAGTCTCCCCCAGAGCCTCTGGGGTAGTATGGCTCAGTGGTAACTAATTTTGGACTCTTGACTACAGGTTTCTGTTACACTAAGCCACCCACCATACGGTAATTTGTTACAGCAGCCCCCCCCAAAAGAATACTCCCAGCTATCTGCTTCTTTTTCCCCCCAGACCTAGGCTGACTGTCCCCCAGACTCCTGCCTCAGTGTTTCTGCTATTGGAGGTGAGGAAACGGAAGCCACGGGCTGGGGTCACATGAGTCCCAGGTCTACCTCCCCAGTGCCCGTTACCTCCCCTAAGTCTACCAACCCGGGATCTGGACTGGTGCAGAAGGACTGCTGGCAACCACTCAGACATCAGCTGATCCTGAGGGCAGCTGGTTCACAAGGGGGCCCAGTGCCCAGTTACCTGGCCCAGGAGCTACAGGGCCCAGGCATCTGCTGCAGGACCAGAGCCAGGGCCCAGGTGGACGCTGAGGAACCTTACACCCAGCAGGTGAAAGCAGAGCTGGGATTTGCTTTGTTATACAGCCTCCAGCGGGGGGCCTGGACCACTCAGTGACCACCCCAAAGAATTCAGGGGACTCTCCCTCAGGACATTCTTAAGGGTCCTAGGGCCTGACGAGCAAGCTGGCTGCTCAGGCCGAACAGGTGCTGCTGACAGCTTGAGGCCCAGCAGGCCCTGAGGCTGGGCACGGCTGAGCCTCCGGCCCTCCCCACCCGGCCAAGCAGAAAGGCAGGAAACAGGGGAGAAGGAGCTCCCTGCCCTCGCCTGCCCTGCCCCCAGAGCCACAGTCAAAGCCGGATGGCAAAGCCGAGACTAACATGGACAGCGGTGTAGGTAGTCCCCAAAGAGAGGCTCACGAAAGAAGGGCAGGGGCACGAGCAGGCCTGAACCCACCAGCGCCTTAGCATCCTCCCTGGAAGTAACTGATCCCTCAGCAAAGCAGGACCTGTCCTCCGGTGCTTCTCGAACCTCGCTGCGGGAAAAGCAGTGGCCAAGCAGGTGGTGGGCACCTCAACTGGAGCTCTGAGACGGATTAAGGTGAGAGCTGGGAGGGGAGCTAGGGGCGATCACGGAGTAAGGAACATGCTTCTCAGAGCTCCAGAGGCGCAGTGGACTGAGCGTCAGGCTGTGGACCAGATCTGCAATTCAAACCCACCAGCGGCTCTGCAGGCGAAACCCAAACTCCCATTAAGAGTGACAGTCTCGGAAATCCCCAGGGCCAGTTCTGCCCTGTCCTGCAGGGCCGCTGAGAGCCAGCATTGACTCGATGGCGGCGATTTTGGTTTTGGGGAACCAGGCTTCCTCATGGGCAAGAAAATGAAGGGCAGACGACATGACACCCCTGTGTCTGGAGTAGTCAAATCGCCTGGGCCTCTTTCACTGTCTGCCCTGCACTGAGTGGGGGGGGCATCGCAGTCAGGGGCCTACATTCCAGAGGGGGAAACAAACCCACGAGGGGCCAGAAGCTGTCCAAGGGTACCCAGCAAGTGTCAGTGGCCCGGCCACAGGGATGGCTCCCCCCAAAATGCGCCAAGCCAAAGGAGGAAAAGAGAAAGGAAATTCTTAAATGATGATGTTCAAGTTCAACTCCAAGCCTCTGAGCCAGGGGCAGAATGAGGCTAGAGTATTTGATTCTCTTAAACTCAAAGGGTCATCAGAAGGCCGAGGAAAGGGGGGGGCGGTGCCCAGATGAAGAGGTCATTGTCCCCCAGGGCTGAGACATGAGGGCTCCAGTTCTGCGGAGCTGTGGCCGAGGCACTGAGATGAACCAATCCTACAATCCAGTGTCTGTGTCCCCAAGAGCCTATAAATGTACAGCTCCCGGGAGCCGGGCATCCTCAGATCAGTGGCTCTGTCTGATGGCTCAAAGACCCCAGCACTAAGGTTCTGTGGTCTGGGGCATCTCTGATTCCACCCTCAGAGGGATGTGAGGTACACCCAGCCCCAGATGGGGCCTCCCATGGCACCCATGACCCGGACACTGAGGACCACAGGGGAGAATGAGCCCAAGTCTACAGTGCATTCTCACACACCTGCACTCAGGTGTGTGCACCATGCCAGTGAGCGTCCAGAAGGCTCTGCGATGAGTCACCCACAGAACACAAGGCTTTGGGGAGCGGCGAGGGAACAGAGCTGAAGAAGGAAATATTCACTTTCTCCTTTCGATCCTTGTTGCTGTTTCCATGTTTTCCCAAGAGTAGGTGAGACTTGTGATTGAGAACCCAAAGGCCCCACAGGGGAGAGGTGTTGTGGCCATTTGGTAAATGAGGGGGTGGGAGTGGGGTGGGGTGGGGGATGAGCAGATGCCACCAGGAACACGAGTGCCTCTCCATAATTAGGCGCTCGAGTCTTTCCCAAAGCGGAGGCTCCCGAAGAAGCAAAACTTATAATTAACCAAAGAACATGAGTACCAGTCTACGATCACATATGTGTATGTTCAGAGTCAGCTCCACAGGCACTGCTAGTCCCCACAGTTGGTCCAGGGAAGGCACACACAAAGGAGCGACTGTGCCGACACCTTGCACACCCTGGGTCACAGACATTTGAAAAGAGGAGAAGCCCAGATGCTGGTCCCAAGAAGGGAAGAAGGCAGAGGGGAGGGGAGCCAGAAACGGAGCGAGCAGCCACGCCTACGGTGCCTAGGCTCGGTCTTTACCCTGCTCCACACGGCAGACGCTCTGGGAAGACCCCGCCTGGCCCAGTGTCCCAGCAGCCCATAGGAGCCTGAGTGCCCTTCCTGCTGCTGTCCTCTCGGTGACCAGCTGGGCTCTAGTTCTATTCTGAAGGGGCTGGAGAGAGCTGCTCCAATTCTCCCTTCATGGGACCCCCACAACCTCCCACAGGCTCCAGTGGGAGCCTGGCCTGGCCTTGGCCTTGGCCCAGAGCCAGAGCCCGGGACAGAGGGGTGGGAGCAGGGGACATGGCCTGCTACCTCCTAGAACGCCTGCCCCTCGCAGCGATTTATTTCTGCTTCAAGTGCTAGAGAATTGCAGGGCTGGAGCCGCCAGCTCCGGTCGGGGGGAGGTGGGGGGGTGGCAGGGCTGGGAGTTGGGGGTTGAGGTTGGGGTGCAGGCTGCAGCTGGAATGAGGCGGGTGAGCAAGGGTGAGGGCATGCCACTCCTCTGCCCTGTCCATACTGCTCCTCTCTGAACTCAATCGCCTTCTGCCTTTCAGCCATCCCCGAGTCCATAGCACACACACAGAGATACACACGTACATACAGATGCACGTGCACATGCACACACACACACTCCACATTACCCTGTCTCTGAATACTCCCTCCCGCACTGGCTGGCTCCACCAGGTATGTCTCTAAACAGCTGCATGGAGGATGCGGAGGGCAGGGGGCAGAGGGCCCAAACCACGGAGAAGCTGGTCCCTGGCTTCCAAAAAGCCAAGAGACCTCCCTCTGACTGGGGTCTCTTCTCTCAAGGCCTCCTGCTGTTCACTCCCACAGCAGGGGTCTCCTGCCCCTCAGCCGCCAGGCTATGGCCTCCCAGGGGTGTGAACAGCGAGTGGGGAAGGATTTAGTTCCTTGTCTTGTCCCCAGGGACAAGCCTCAGGGGACACTGGCTGGGAGACCCTGGCGGAGCAGCCTGGGAACCTGTCAGAAAAGGAGCGGCCACACTTTGCCAACTCAGAAGTGTTTATGCTTTTGACAACCGAGAGGCTGATAGTTGACCATGGACATCAAAAACAAACAGAAACACACCAAAAAACCTTAAAACCAAAGGAAACAGAAACACCTGTATGCCACGATTGGGAGACGAGGAAAATGTTCCCACTGGCTGGGAGGGCGGCAAGCACAGGGCCACCTGGAAGGAGAGGACATGGCCTTCTGCAGGAGAGCCAGGGGCAAGCTCCATCCCTGCTCGGGCGCCCCACCCCAGGTGCACACCCTCAGTATCTCGGTACAGCAGCGTGTGTGCTGGGGGCACCTGCCTAGTTTCCGATGGCCATCACACTTCCCAGGGCCAGCTGTGAGAGATCATTCAGCGAGTGGTAACGAATTGCCATAGATACTTTTATCTGTAACGATGCCGGTTCCCCCTCACCCTAGCCCCTCTCCAAAGACTCGTGGGTAGAAGGCAGAGGTCAACATCCGGAGCTGGCCCAGTCCCTGGGCCTCACTTTGCCTGGGGCTAAAAGGGGAATAGCATCCAAGGGGTGGGACACAGGAAGGCTTATCACTTGAGCCAGGGAGAGTCACAGATATAAAGAGCTCAAGGAAGAGCAGGGGGACTGGAAAAAATGCCAACATCTCATCCCCACCCCACCCCACCCTGTCCTCACCGGCAAAGACTCAAGGAAAAGACCTGCATCCTCGCTCTGCCCCTACCAGCTCCACCACTCTGGGGCATGGATGCCACCTCCCTGTGGCACAGGGTTCTCATTTGCAATCATTCAGTAGTGAGCAGTCATTCTGGGTCCTTGCATCGGGTCCATCCCTTCTCCACGGGCTTCCTGAACGTGCCCACAGTCCAGCTGTTGGGCAGGTTCCAGGGGCACAGCTGTGAGGGAGCCAGGCCCAAAGCTCTGCCCTCCAGGAGAGTCTATTCCAGGGTCACGGAGACTAAATCAAATAAAGCATACTAATAAAATACTATGCAGCGATGGCATTGCGTTCTGGAGAGAAAAATGAGGCAGGAAGGGGGTGGAGGGAGTAGAGAGACTGCCGTGTGACTTAGGGAAGGCCTCGCCGATGAGGAGGGATTCGGCAGGGCTTGAAGGCAGGGGCGACGGAGAGAGATGGGGCTTTCTACTCCCATAAAGAGTTACAGCCTTGGGAACTCACAGGGGCAGTTCTACCCTGTCTTTGAGGGAGGCTGTGAGTCGGCATGGCCTCGTTGGCAGTGAGTCTGGGGTTTTCCTTGGGGGGGTTGGAAGGCAGGGAGAGTGGGAGGACCCCACTGAGAGCTGCATCCAAGGCCAGAGCACAGCCCGTGCAAAGGCCCTGAGGCAGAAGCAAGCCTAGTCGGTGGGAACACAGCCAGGAGGGTGGGGTCGTTGAAGAGGAAGGGCAGATGCAGAAGTGAAGCCAAGAGGGGAACTTGGCCTTTGTTCCAACGAAGTGGAAAGACTGGAGTCCATGGCTCTCCCCCAGAAAGCAACCAGTTAGCATATGTCCCGTGCAGAGGTGGTGCCCAGGCAGCAAGGCTGGTGCTGCCTCCACTCTGAACACTGAATTGGTTTTGTCCTCTGGGGGCAGAGAATGGTCTAGGCCTTGGCAGATAGCAGGAAGTAGGAAGAAGTCACAGGCACAAATGGGGAGGTACTCCCACTCCCCCACCTCCACCCCCATCTCCAGGCACGGCTGAATGAAAGGTCAAGCAGAAGGGCTCCCTGGGGGCCGCTGTAGAAAGACCTTTCTGCCTGTGCAAATGGAAGCACTCTGCCTAGTGCTGTAGGCTGGGCTTTGGGCTAACAAGAGGGGGCTGGGCCAGGTCCCCAGGGTCCCACAGCCTCGGCAGCCTCTGTGGTGGCCATCTCAGCAGCCGAGCAAGCGAGCCTGGGCCATGGAGCCAGTGGGGAGGCAGAACATTGGGAAGAGGGGAGGCTGGCTCTGCTGCTGCTGCCACTGGAAAGGGGAGACACCCGCAATGAGATACCTCCCCTCTTGGGGCCTCAGTCTCCCCACATATCTAAAGCCTGTACTAGGAGGCCAAACACCCAGAACTCTGGCACCGCACAGGCTCACAAGCCTCCGAATGCCCCCTTCTTCATTGAGTGCCTTGCCCACACCCCCATTACTGCGGAGCCTTCAGTCCCATGAAGCACGGAGAAGCTTTGCCATTTCCACTTCCCCATCGTGGGTGCTCCCAGGAGCGCCCTCGCTGTTCACTCAACCGCAAATCCCAGCTATCTCCCTGGAGGGCTCCCAAATGAAGAGCTCCCCACGGATGCAAGGCTCTATCTTTGTTCAGTCAACAGCTTACTGAGCACCGTGTGCGGCAAGCATGCTATTGGGTGCGGGATGCTGGGGGCCAAGAGTGAGTCACAGGGCCTCTACGCTGGGCTTATGACCATTGACAGTCACTGAGAGCACAGTGCAGCGAGGAGTCAAGAGGTCTCTGCCCAACAAAAGAAAAAGAACCCAGCACTCAGAGGAGGAATTGGAAGACGGGGCTAATTGGCTACCTGAGATCAGAGCTACTAGATGGTGCCCAGCGGCCAAGAACGAACGTTCTGCCCAGGAACATAATAGAGGAAGAAAGTGTGATACAAAGGAAGAACAATGTGGGACAGAACTTCACATTTTTTAAGAACCCGGACTTACTGGACCTATTGAGGCTGGACAAGTCTCTGCGACTCAGGCCCTGAGATTATATTCAAAACCTGAATTGCAAACGATCCCCTCAAGTCACCTTTAAACTAGACTAGTTTAGCCCAGAATGCACAGATTGACACCTTGAATTTTGTGGTCCTTTAAAATAGATGCATATGCTTGAAAAGACATAACGAGTGTAAGGCCGAAGAGTTATTGTAAAGAATAGCTGAGACGGTTGGAGGACAGGGAGATGAGCAGGATGAGTCAATGAGCTCAGAAATAACCAGAGGGTTGACATAATGTGAAATGTTTGACCAATGTCTAGAAAGGGGGTGGGTTTTGCTGCCTATGAGGGGGATTCAAAAAATTAGTGTAAAAAATCCATTATCTTTTCATTCCATTTTCTATGAACTTTTAGAAGATCTTACATATATTTTTACCAAAAATAAACATTTTTGGAGAGAAGGGTGGTCTCTGGCTGACTGACAAAACGTCACTCTCCTAGCACCTACTGCATGCCCAATTTTCACCAAGTCCTGCGAGGTGACTGTGGAAAACCAGCACCGAGGGCCCATGTGGCACCCGGCTGGCAGGGGGTCAGGTACGGATGCCACTTTAGAGGTTCCCAAAAGGCAACCTGGCACACAAATGCACGTGGCACCCCAAGATACAGGTCGTAGTGCCACCCAGTTAGGTGTGCAAGATGCCACCGCATGAGCACGGGGATCTCAAGGTGCATCAGCTGGCAGAGCGCCAGCCCTCAGCTAGGCTGGGAGGGCAGAGGTGCTCCAAGTGAAGCCTCCCCGGCTCAGGACCCCAGACTCCCCGGAAGTCTCCCAGCCTTCTAGCCTCAGCCAATGCCTTCCTCGTGCTCAGCTCCAGCCTGGGCCCTCCTGCTGACCAGGGCCTCCTTCTTCCTGCAGTGTCAGGCCTCCAGCAGCCAGCCCCAGGGGAGGGGCATGCGTGCCCATGTGTCACTCATGGGCAGCGCCTGGCTAGGGCCCAGCCCAGGCACCTGCTGCACCTGTCAGATGCTGGTTCAATCGGACGGAGCTCAGCTGGGGAGCAGCCAGGCTGGAAGGCTTGGAGGTGAGAACTGGGTGAGTCTTAAGGGTGCTTGAGCCCCCTTGCCACTTCCACCAGGGTACCTGAGAAGGGTCAAGGGGCAAAGGATGGTAGCATCCAACCAAACATGTGTCAAGGCCTCTGTGCATCGCTGCCGTCACGGTGCTCAAAGGGAAGCCAGACCCACCTGAGGAGCCACCCACAACAGAATTGTCCCCGGCGCTGTCTGCCAGCCAGTGCTGCTGTCCCTGTCACGATCCTCCTACCCTGGCTGCTGTCATTCTTAGCTCACGGAAACCTTGTCCTGCTCTGGGTAGACTTAGGGACTCTGGCCCAAGGACTGGAAGTCTGGCTAAGACAGGCTGCCGCCCTAGAGAGTGCTTCTTCGTGTAGGACTCTCCTCAGACCTTTGATGGGCAGTGTGACCTTGGGAAAACCCTGTCCCTTTTTGGCACTTCCTCCATCAGGAGCATGCCTCGATGAGTCCCCCCCTAGGCAACTTGGAGTCCTTCCAAGGGCCTAACCTGGCAGCTGGGAATGAGGCAGGGTCAGGGTCCAACTTGATGAACTCAGGACATGCCCACTCCCCCAAGGGAAGGGGTATCACCTTCAGGGCTAAGAAGAGAGCTCTATCGTGCCTCAGCTGGAGAAAGTGGGCATGGTGGTCAGCCGGGACTTAGAGCTCGCAGGTGTCAGGTCTGAGCCAAGGCCAGCATTTATAGAGCACCTTCTGTGTGGGCACAAGGAGGGACCTTCCTTATTGCTCTGCACACTAAGGCCACACTTTTGTCCCCACCCTGCCCTAGTCAGGCCCTCCCCCTGCACACCCTCCATATGCCAAGGGCCTTGGTACCCCTGGCCCACTAGTCTGAACCCTGATAGAGATCCCTTCAGGAGGGGTCAAACTCAGCCCACAAGTGGCAGGAGAGGGAGGGACTTCAGAGAAAGGATGGCCTTGGTAGGGGAGTCTCACTGGAGGTCACTGGCATAGCCCATGGGCCTCTCTTAGAACAGGACTGGAGTTACTCCCATAAAGACCAAGGCAATGCCAAGGGCTCAGACCCCCCGGGATAAAGTCTACGCTGTCCAACCCAGCTCTAGGCAGCCCGTGGGCGCTGGCTCAGTCTGCCTCTGAACCTGGGAGGCAGAATGGAGATGACGGGTCAGAGGCTAACGCCTTCTGGGTTCGCACTTTTGAGGAGGCGGCTGCTGATTTTGGCGGTTTGTGGGCGCAGCGGCGCGCCGGGGAAGACTGAGCCTGCAAACTCGGGTTCAGGGACATGAGTGGGAAACAGGTCGTCCCCAGAGCTCTATTCCGGGGTTCCAGCCAAGGAGCGCACGGGAGCGAAGAAGAAACTAGAAATGGCCACGGGCAGCGCCTCGCTTGCGCTGAGTACAGCCCTTGGGAAAGGACGAGGGAGGCGAACCTCCGCGCCCCCCCCCGCCCCCATAAGGAACCCAGGTCAATCCCTCCCCGAAACCCCCATTCCCAGTCCCTCCAAGAAAACAGCGGTTTCCGTGATCGATCCCCTTACGCACACAGAATTTTAAATATACACATGACATGTGATCTTTTCACCAGAACGGCCCAGAAAGACTGCCACTTGGGTCGTTCACTTTCTATCCGAAAGCCCCTGAGACCCCCACCCCCACCTCGCCGTCGATGCCTTGCCCAGCGAGCCCCAGTTGCCCACTAGCTGCACCAGGATACACAGGGAGCGGGACGCCCAGGAGGGACCCCTGTAAGGAGAGCCTGGGGGCTTCTCGGTTGAGGTGCTGCCCGCCCCGCCATCCAGGCCGACTTCTAAAAGTCCCTGGAATTGTCTTCTACCGGCAGAAGGAAGCCGCTGGAGTGGTAGCTCGCTTGCTGGCGGAGAGGCAATTCCAGAATATTTTTACTCCATTTGGGCGCAGAAGGTGGCGAACGGGAACGGAGTCCTAGGACCCCTCGGGCTCGGGGCAGGCATTTTCGGGGCTGCTCGCACGCGCTCCCCGAGACGCACGTCGCAAAGCGGCCCCGTCCTGGGTCTCCTGGAAGGTCACCCACAGGGTGCCTTCCCACACTCCCCCCAGAGCCCCCGCTGTTAAGCCCGGACCAGGTGGGGAAGGGGCGGCGAAGGCGCCTCAACTTTCCAGAAGCGCCCCCGGGACGAAGGTTAGGGGGCGACCAAAGTTTGGGGGTGGGGGTAGGCGGGAGCCGGAGGCAGCGCAGGGAAGAAAAGCAACCAGTCAGCATTTCTTCGCTGGCTCACCAAGGGAGGGAGCACCAAAAAATTCAAACATGGGATCCCTCCCGCACCTGCCCGGTAGGGGCTGCACCCCGTCGTGCGGGCGCTGTCCCGGGAGGGGCCCCGGGGCTCTCGGCCGATCGCTTACCTCGGTCAGCGCCCCGGGCGCGGCGCGCCCAGCATCTTGCCAGCTCCGGACCGCTGTTCCTGGCCCTGGCGGCCGCCGGGAGGGCTGCATCGCCGCCACTGCTAGCTCAGCCGGGACCCCGGGGCCGGCTCCATGCCGAAGGGCGCGCCGGTGCAAAGGCAGGGCTCCCCGGTGCAACCGCGGGGTGGGGGCGCGCCGGGACGGCGCCTCGGACCGCTGGGCGCTGGCTGGGGCCGGCGCCGCAAGCTCGCGCCCCAGGGCCGGCCGGGAGCGCGGCTCGGGCCCCCCTCCCCCGCCCGCCGGGCGCGGATCCCCCGCCCGGCCCGCCGCGCTCCCCCCCGCCCCCCACGGCCCCGGGCCCTGCGCCCCGCCCCGCGGCGACAGTTCCCAGGGCGGTGGCGGCGAGGCCGGCGAAGGCAAAGGGAGTGAGCAATGGAGGGCGGGGAGGCGGCGGGAGGCAGAGGCTCCGCGCGCACCCAGCCCCGAGACCCGCGGCCACCCAGCCCGGCTCTGCAACTCCGCGAACTCTCCGAGCGAGCAAGCGAGCGAGCTAGCAGAGCACGCCTGCCCAACGCTGCCAGCGCCGCGCTGATGCCCCCGCCCACCGCGGCCCGGCCCTTCCCCCAGCCCCCGCCCGCCCTGCACACCCTGCCAGTCACTTGCGCACTGGATCGCGCGCGCGCGCACACGCGCGCATTCACACGCGAAGGCACGTCCTCCCGGGGACACGCGCGCACACACACAGGTGCATGGTGAGCGCACACACCAGCAAGGGAGCTTATGCACAAGCGCTCCCGCCGCGGGGAGGCACAGCTGGGGCCGTTCTCATCCTCACCCGCAGAGCACATGTTCCTGCATGCTGGGTGGGCAGAGGTGCGCACACGCGCGCGCGCGCCTGCACAGGCAGGGTGGCGTCTGCACGTGTGCACACAAGCACAAACAGGCACTCCACAGAAGTCCTTACCTTGTGCACACTTGCACAGGGGGCACACATCATCCCTGGCCCCTTTAATGGCATCCCTCTCCGCCCCATCTTGTGCTGCTTGGCTTCGCCTGTCTCCTGCTTCCTCTCTCTCTCCGGTCTTTCCCTTTGCTTTCTCAGCCAACTTGACCTGCGTGTGACCCTCTTCTCTCTCCCACCCCTTTCTCCGGAGGCTCAGCCTTTCTTCCCAGCCTGTCCTCAAGAGCCCTGCCTTCCCAGCCTCCTGGTGCTTATTGTAGGAACCTCAGATCTGCCGGACTCCTGCAGGGACCAGACCTTTCATCTGGGCAGCCAGACCCACCCAGTGAGCCCTGGCCTAGAGAGGCCCCATTTCATCACTGCCTGCCCCCTCATTGGGCCTCAGGGCCACCGAGTTGGACCTGAGGAGGTGGGGTGCACATCCACTTACGCAAGGAGCCGTGTGCCCCCCAACGCGTCCTCACTACCTCAGCCTGGCGCTTCCACTTTAATGTGAGATATAATTGTGTGGCTGTACATCAGGGAGGTTTGCTGCAGGATTCTAACCAAGGAGGAGGGCTTTCTGGCCACCGCCCAGATTGATGACGACTGAGCTGGCCTGCAGGCTTCAGGCAGCTGGCAGGTGCCACCCAACCTCAGCCACCGAGTGGAGCTCAGGCTCTCCCGGATTCGAGTGCACCTCCTCGGCGAAGCAGCTCTGGAGACAGGTCCCTCAGCCAATCCATACCTTAGTTTCCCCCTTGCCAAAACTGAGGTGGTGGGTGGTAGGGCGGTCATCCCCACCTCAGGGAGCTGTGGTAAAAATTAGAGGTGAATATTCCCAAAGCTTGCCACCCAGCACCCTACTGCATGAAACAGACCATACGCACTGCTAGCCTCTGTGTAGGTCCTGGCTGAAGCTATGTCATTGTCATCTGGCTCCTCTGAGGCTGGTAGTCTCATAGGCTTCTATCACAGAGGAAGAAACTGAGGCACAGACAGGGGGGTTACTCACTTGCCTTAGCACCGAGCTATTGAACAAGGGAACCAGGAAGGGGATCCTGCTGACTGATGGCTCCCCGGATCTCCAGTGGTGAGAAGTGGCCCCACGGGAGATCTGGTCCTAAAACCCATCTCTGCCTTTCAACTGGTTTCCTCCTCATGGAAGGCTGGCTTCCCCGATGACCCAAAGCTCTCAGGAAGCGTTTCTCCCCTCCCATCTCCCTCCCTCCCCAGGCAGGACCAAGAGATGGATGGCGCACTCAAGACCCTCTTCCTTGCCTCGGGAAATACTCAGTTATTCTCAGAGGTACCCCTCCTTGTAGGGCCCCACTGTGAGGACCCAAAGCCCCGTTGGCAGTACCCCTTAGCTGGACAAAGATTTCAGCACAAGATCGTATCTGGAGGACAAGTAGATGGATAGGAACGCCCCAGAGTGTCTATGTGTCTAGAATTCTTACAGCTCCGGGGACATGGATCTGAGCTCAAGGCCCCTTCTCCAAAGGCGCTACCTAGCTGATGTCCAACATAGTGCAGGGCACACTGGTTCTCCCTAGGTGCTGACACCCCCGCCCCCAACATCTCCCCCCAAGGCCAGTATCAGACCAATTTCACAGGGAGGGCAAACACCTTGCACAAGATCACCCAGCAAAGCATGGCCCAGCAGAAAGGCAGGCCTGGCTCCACACCTACCCATCCAGCCCTCCCTCTTGCTGGTGGGATGAAATGAAGGGCCTGGATTCCACTCCGTCCCATGCGTGGCTGCTCTGGGCACGCGGCAGCATACACAGCCCTTTGCTGTGCTGCCCACAAGGAGGATGGAGAATGAGGCGCCAAGGGGCGGGACTTGCTCAGGTCTCTCCCTAAGCAGCTTTCGCTCTTGACTCTCAAGACTGCTTGTCTGTGGGCAAAGGAGCGCATGGCCTCTCCAAAACACCACCTCCAGCACCATCCATCCTCTACTGTCGACTGAACCAACTGCGGCCCTGACGGACCGATGCTTCCAGCCCTGCCATTTCCTGGCAGGTCAACCTTGAACAAGTCCCTTGCTGGGATCCCGCTTCCTTCAGCATCCAGTGGGAGTCATAGTAACAATAGCAGCCACCAAGGGAACGCTCCGTCTCACATATTGGAAGAGACAAACCAGTGAGACGCGCAGCAGCTAAATGCCCTGGACACAGTAGGTGTTTGAGCAATGGGTATACCCTCTCCCAGCAGCCTCTTCATGAGCCCAGGGAACTTCTTTCTCCTTCTCTTGGAGTGCTTCTACTTTTCCAGGCTGGAGGCTCCTTGAGGGAGGAGATGAGGGTCCCAGTTTCTCCTCACCTTGGGCTGGGCACATGGAGTTTGTTCAAGAAGCATCTATAGAGCCCCAGGCTAATGAGCCCCGCAGCGCTTTCATAGCTCATGAGTAAATGGGGGCTTTCAGCCCACCCTGACCATGGTGGCCCATTCTTCTTTGCAACAATAGACATCCTGCAGAGTGCCCAGCAGGCACACCAAGTGACCACTGCAGCACCATTCCCCATCACCTGAAAGCAGATTGCGCCCACATGTCCGCATGGATGCACAGAGAAAGCAACCACACGAATGCGCACGTGACACATCCATGCAACAGAATGCGACGTGGATACGATGAAAAGTCAAGTTCTGATGTATGCCGTGACGTGGACACATCTGGAAAACCTGCTGACACAGGACACTGGGGTACTGATTGGAAATATCTAGAAAATTCGCGGAAACTGAAGCAAATTCGCGGAGACTGAAGTTGAGGAGCGGTTACGGGGCTGGGAAAGAGGGGAGAGATGGAGTTACTCCTGAGAGAGGAGTGCGTTCCCGGAGTGAGCAACACTCCGGGATATTGCTGCAGAATGTAATTCATGCTGCTGAATTGTACACTTAGAAATGGTTAGGATGGCAAATGTTGTGTTATCTATATCCGACCAAAGAGGTTCTTGTATAAAAATCTAAGATAGTATCCCATCATGCCTTTGTTCACATCGCACAAGGAAGCGACCGCTGCAGTCCTTGAGCTCCCCAGCGACCTATCTTGTCGACTCCCCCTTGGCTTCTCCATTCCAGATTCCCAATGTGCCTAGACCTTTCAACACAATGAGCTTGTTTCATGGAAGGGCCTTGGTACCTCTTCTGTCCCCTACTGGGAAAACACTTCCCTGAGAACTGCTCTCCATTCCGGTGGCAATTTAAAGGTGTGAGAGGATTGCCCCAATCACCCAGGTAGAGCCCCGGGCACCCCCACCAAGCACTTGCCAACACCGACTCCCCTCACCCACCTCATCTCCTCCCCTCCTGCTTTCTGGTAGTGTCTGCTGGGAATGTCACCATCTCCTCTGTCCAGGTCAGGACCATTGTATCCACAGCCATAGCCTGAGCACAAGGCACAGGGCCTAGCATGAAGCAGGGGCTCAGTGAACATTGGCAGAAGGCATCGACCTGGTAGAGAGACCCTGGGAACGAACGAGTTCTCCTGCTCTGCTTAACTCTTCCACCCACTACCCTTCATCCCACCCTGAGCACACTTGCTCCACATGGGGTGGAATGTGTAGATCAGCGCTGAGTGCAAGTCCGCCCGCCTCCTGTAGGCTGATGGGCAGGTTCTGCAGTTCACTCGACCTCTTGACCTCGCCCCCATGAGGCAGTCAGAGGAAGCCCATGTCTGACTGGTTCCACGGAGTTTGTCTTTGGTAGGAGGCACAGAGTGTGTTCTGTTTGGGCTCCAGCTACCCTGTCACGCCACCTCAGTGCAAAGAAGAGCCAGAGTGGAGGGACACCCAGATGTCCTGCCCCGCAGTCCTGCTCCTTCCTTAAAGCCATTTTTCCAAGCATACTCGTTGAGAAGAAGAATAGTAAGTAACAACAGCTCGCCTGAGGTTGACTGTGGACTTGGCACGGACAAGCACTGGGTTTGATGTCTAGTCACATGAACACATTTCATGCCTCGGCAGCCCTTGGCCTGGGATGTGGTGAGTACCCCGTTTGATAGCTGAAGCAATCCTCAGACCGGTCCACGCTCCGGAGAGTGGGAGGAAGGAGCTGCGCATCCCCAGGGGTATCGAGTCAAGGCTGGTGCCCTTAGAGACGGGAAACGCTGCTGACCCGCATGCCCTGGTCCTGTCCCCTTCGGCCCCCAGGCTGACCCTCGACCACTGCCTGCAGGCCAGCAGGACTTCAGCCCTGGGAACGGAATCCAGAGCCTCTCCTGTGAGTCAAGAAGGAAGCGTTGATCAGCTCAGTCTGGTGCTGGGGAGTGGACTTACAGACACTGAGCCAGCGACCCTCCCTCCCCCACTTGGGCTCAGCTGCAGCTGAGTTCAGACGGAGGGGATGAGCACATGGTGGCCAGGGAGATGGGGGTTGTTGACAGCAAGGCTTTCAGCCTCGCTCCCAGCAGCTCCTTGGGATTAGGCTTCCAGGTTTCCATCCCAACGGTGCCATTTCAGGGGACATGACCTCCCATTTTTCAGGAGCCTTTTCTGGGGAGCTTATTCTTGGGAACTCATCCTGCCCTTGCTCTCTGCCATGTGTTCCCTATGAGACTGGGCTCAGTCCCAGAGCCAAGAGTGAGCACGGTCCACTGTTTGGGCATCACAGCAATTGGTTAAGAAATGGGCATGTGTCACATACAGCTTTCCTCTAGTTCTTTAATACTTCCCCCCACTGTCATGAACTCAATTCTACCTTACAAATCCAGCTAGACCAGAGCATGTACACTGGTACAGATAAGAGCTCACAACACTGGGAATCCAGGAGAGATGAGCCCTCAGGATCAAGAATGAGAGTAGCGATACCAGGAGGGTACGGGGACAAGGGGTGGGGAGAAAGAGAGAACCGATTGCAATGATCTACATATAACCCCTTTCTGGGAGCACAGACAACAGAAAAGTGGGTGAAGGGAGGCAGTGGTCGGTGTAAGACACGAAAAAATATGTTATAAATTATCAAGGGTTCACGAGGGAGAGAGGGTGGGGGGAGGGGGGAATGAGGGCTGATATCAAGGGCTGAAGTAGAAAGAAAATGTTTTGAAAATGATGATGGTTAAATTGTTAAAAAAAATAAAAAAATAAAACAGCAAAAAAAAAAAGAAAATGATGATGGCAACATATGTACAAAGCTGCTTGACACAATAGGTGTACGCATGGATTGTGATAAGAGCTGTACGAGCCCCCAGTACAATGATTTAACTTTAAAAAGAAAAGAAAATGAGGGTGGCAACATATGTACAAATATGCTTGATACGATTGATGTATGGAATGTTATAAGAGCTTGTAAGAGTCCCCAATAAAATGATTAAAAAGGAAAGAAAGAAATGGGCATGTGTCAAAGTCAACCAGTGAGAATCTGTCCTGGGACTTTTGCAAGGTCTGCTGGAAAGAAAAGCTCTGGGAAGGGCCCTCACCAGGTGCTGTCAGGTAGGCATAGGACTGCTAATCACAAGGTCAGTGGTTCAAAACCACCAGCCACTCCCTAGGAGAAAGATGAGGTTATCTGCTTCTATTGAGATTTAGAGCCTCAGAAACCCTATATAAAGCTCCTGTGAGTCAAAATTGACTCAGTGGCGATGGGTTGGAGGTTTGGGGAGCAGACTGGTAGGAAGGGGCTGCTGGACACCACCCAGGGAAAAGCAGATCCGAGAGAGAGAAAGAAGCAACATTCTGGACAAGGTCTCCTAGGCTCTCTGGAACAAGCCACTCCTGAGGACCACCCTTGGACATTTCTGTTTCAATAGCCAAAGTAATCCCTTTCTTTCCTTCAGGAATTGCTGAGATGGGATTTGCTGTCCCTCTCCCTGCCCTCAGGAAGCTTCCAGTATAGGGAGATGTGTGGGAAGAACAGCAAGGCCTTCAAAATGACCCAGACACGTTCTGACTCCCCTGCTCCCCCCTAGAGCAAAGGGACCTGGGACAAAATGACAGACACAGAGGACCTGATGTCCCTCCTCCCATCCTGCCTCTGCAGAGACAGAGCTTCCAGGAAGGATAGAAATCGAGGGCAGGAAAGGAGGGAGGAAAGTCCTGCTTTAACCCTACTGAGAGTCAAAAATAGCTTTCCCCAAGGAGGCCTCCCCACTGGGATAATCCAGCCAATTACCTGGCTGCTCTCCACCCTGGTGGGCACCACCTACCTCTTCCCTGTGGTGCCTCCCCAGCTCTGTCCCTAGGGCTGGGCCAGCTCTGCTCAGAGGGGGGACCTTTGCCCTCAGCACCAGCCTCATAACCACGCCCCTCACCATCCTGCTTCTGAAAGAGGCCAATCTATGGGGTACAACAATGAAGAGATCATTGCCAAAACCTACTGTTAAAAACATGCCCAGATTCACTGTTAAAAATGTGTCATTAAAAAGAAAAGAAAAAAATGTGCCATCAATCCTAACTTCTCCCTATGCCTTAAGTATCAAGTTCTGTGAAAGATGATTTGGCTGTTTGCGATGTTCCTGAAGCAGGAGTTGGGGGTGGGGTGCTTGATCCTTCACAGGATTATCCCCACTCACCTCATGTAAGGAGAGCTTCCCTGGGCAATGTGGCCTGCACCACCTTTTCCCTATGTGCCAAGCCGGGTTGACCAGAGAAACAAATCCAGAGACACTCACACATGTATAAGAAGGATCTTTATATCAAGAAGTAATTAGATCTCGAGCAAACATCCCAGCCCAGTCCAGATCAAGTCCATGAGTCTGATACTAGTCCATAAATCCCTCTTCAGACTCACGCAGCCAGACAATGATGCAGAATGCAGGAAGATCACAGACCATGGGTGCAAAGTCTTGTAGATCCAATGGTGGTGGACACATAAGTGGCTCAGCAACCGGAAGGGGAAGGCAGAGAGAGCGAGATGGGCAGTTCCCAGGACTCTCCTTATGAGAAGGCCACACCCACAAGGAGGTACCATCAGGCTAGTTCCACCCTTTCACTCTCTTTATCAAGTTGACATGAGATTATGTCACTGCCACACCTAACAAAGGGTAAACGGAGAGAGAAGCTAGCAGAGAAAGAGGGATCTGACCACGACCAAGAAAGAAAAGCAGAACTGAGTACTTCCTTTGGACCCAGGATTCCTATGCTGAGAACCTCCCAGATCCATGTCAAGAGTGATGCCCAGACACATGGAGATCTCCAAGGAACATTGGACACACAGACATTGAAAGGAGACCTTCTCCCGGAGACGACAGAAAGAGCCAGTACTCCAAATGTGGACATTCAGCACCACAAACTGGGAGAGCACATTTTTACCTGTAAAAGTCAACCACGGGTGATACTGCTGCTGCGGCACTCCCAGATAACGAAAACAGCGTGTGACCCTATTTATGTTAGGTCCTGTTTTAATTGCCTAGGTTTGCACCAGCAAAGCAAAAGGTCTGGGAGCTTGTTCTGGAAATGGTTCATGGCTGCTGTCCCCTGGGGATGAGCCTCTTTCCTTCACCACGTCTATTTGGAAGGAGAGTCCAGGTTTTGTTTTTCAGGTGCTTGGGGCTCAGACCAACCTGGATTTGCCCCCTGCATCTTTACTCACAGTCACGGGCCCTGAGCCTCCGAGGGGTTACGAGGGGCCATTGCCATTCACCTACTGGAAATTCCAGGAGTCCATGGGCAGTGATGGAGGAGCTGCTGCTCTGGAGTAGTTGTGTGTGTGTGTGTGTGTGTGTGTGTGTGTGTGTGTGTGTGTGTGTGTAATTATCTAAAGAAAGCACCACTTGATTTAGTGCTTCTTTTTAAGTCAGGCAATATGCACAGTGTGGAAAAAAAACTGAGTAGTCAGGCAGGAGTAGACAAGGCTCCTCAGAGTTCTCATCTATCCACTCCCTCCAGTAATCGTCTAGTACCTCCTAGGACCCGACTACTGAGGATACAGCAGGAAAGCCTCTCAAAAAAGCAAACTGGGGCTCTAAGAAAGAAAGTCTGAAGGCAAGGGTTAACCCTGTGGACTACACAATGGCTGCTGGACCCCAAGTTGGGGCATTTCATCACTGTCTCAGGAACCTGCCATCCTGTGCGGTAGACAGAGAGAAGAGGTATCTTAGCAGCACCTCATGACCCCACGAGCTGAGCCAACTCTCGGAGTGACCTTCTCTAGCCTCGATCTCCCTTTTCACACAATCAGCTCTAACTCCCAAGGCTCCAGCCACCTGCAGGTCTCTGTGAGCAGAAGTCCAGCTCTCCAGGGAGAAGGGTAGGGGAGAGCAACATGGGCTGCTCAAGCCTTGCCATGCAGCCCAGGCAGAAGAACAGGGCTGGGACAGTAGGTACCGAAGAAAGCCACTTATCCCATAATATACAGGTGGAGGTCAGACCAAACCCAAGGAGGTCCAGGGGAAGCCAACACAAAGAAGGGGGAAGGGGGAGAGAGAAAAGGGCAGGGAGAAATGGAGAGGATTGCATGGGGGGAGCGGGACACGCACCCACCCACGAGGAGAGTATTGGTTATGTCTCAACAGAATTGGGAGCGTGCATACAGACCCCACCACTGTTCACCAAACCACGAGGGCAACATAACCACATGGAGGAATGCATGAAAATATTGAGCTACAGGACTGGCCCCAACCAGAGCCACACTGACCCCACCCCCAGCCCCAGAAGGATGTGCAACCGAGAACAACACTAAACCTACAGGCAGGGGAAAGGGGCCGACATGGCAGCCCACATGGAAGCAAACCAAGAAGGAAAATGAGAAAGGGACAGTTGGCCTAGGCCCCATATGGGGACACCGAACCCAGAGGACGATGTCCCTGCACAGAGATGCTAAGGCACCAAGAGAATTGTAGGGCCGACAACAGCTCATGACATGTTGTCACTTTACTGGAACATACCGCGACAGAGGACAATAATGGGGACACACCACAGGGAGGTAGTGTGGTCTGAACGGCCAGTAGCGGGGCAAACCAAGAAGGGAGCATAACAGATCAGCAACTGGAGCAAAGTCAAACCTTACAGCCCCTAGAGACCCCCAAAATAGACTTCACACTAGGAGGGGCAGCTCCTGGAATTCCCCCAGGACCAGGGGAGAGATAGTCATAAAGGTCAGTGGACAGACCTGGAGTTATTTATGTTTTCTCTCTCTCTCTTTTATTTTTTTCTTTTAGTTTTTCAATCGTTTGTTTTCTTATTGTTTGGTCCATGTCATTGTTGGTTTGCCTACTTATATAAGACAGGCATAGGAAGCAAGCTCAGGGAGAAAGCAACAGGACTGATGCTCCCAGAGGGACTTGGGGGGAGAAGGCGCTGTGGGTGGGTAGAGGGTGTGGTGAGCAAACAATGCCATAAACAGGGGAACAACTAGGGAATTAAAACCACCAAGAAGAAGGATATAGAGATCCTGGGGGTGTTGGAGCAACAGCAATCTAGCTGGGAGGAGATACTAAGAGGAGGAAGTAAGGGGAACATGCTGATGGGGCAGGAGGAAGGCAAAAGGAAACAGAGGAAGGATCTAGGAAGCAAAGCTATAGATTGAGGTATAGATATAAGTGTGTACATATGTGAATACATTAATCAATAAAATAGAGGTATTGGCCTATGTACATATATTCATATGGAAATACCCTCCCTCAATACAAGAACACTTTGTTCTATCAAACTGGAATTTTGTGATGCTCACCCCTCCCTCCACCCCCCTACCCTCACCCCCACCCCCAGCACAATCGCTGAACACAAAATGGGTGCATAAGCAAATGTGGTGAAGAAAGCAGATGGTGCCCAGCTATGAAAAGATTTAGCATCTGGGGTCTTAAAGGCTTGAAGTTAAACAAGCAGCCATCCAGCGGAGAAGAAACAAGCCCACATGGAAGAAGCACACCAGCCGGTGTGATCATGAAGTGTCATCGGGATAGGGTAACAGGCATCAGAAGATCCATAACAAACAAACAAAAATATATATTGTTGAGACCAAGGGGGGTTGGAGCAGGGGCCTAAAGCCCATCTGTAGACAATGGAACATCCCCCCCACAGAGGAGTTGCAGGAAAGGGATGAGTCAACCAGGGCTCCGTAAAACACGGATGAAACACAATCCTTCTCTGGTTCCTCCATGCTTCCTCACCCCCCACCATCGTGACCCCAGTGCTGCTGCTTGCTCTGGACTGGGCCGGAACATGTGCACAGGCAGAGATAAGAGATAAAAGCTTATGACACATGGAATCCAGCAACAGGAATGGGAATAGCGATACCAGAAGGGTAGGGGGATGTGGGAATGTGGAGGGGAGAAATGGGCAACCAATCGCAATAATTGGCACCTAACCATACCCCCCCACTCCAGGGGGAAGAACAACGGAAACCATGGGGGACGGGAGACAGCAGTTGGTGTGAGACATGAAAATAATAATAATTTATGATCTATCAAGGGGCCATGAGGGTGTGTATGTGTTGGGGAGGGGGAGGGAATAAAAGAGGTGCTGATACCAATCAACGTCTCAATAGAAAGTAACTGTCTAGCAAAGAACTATGGCATTATATGTACAAACATGCCTGATACAATCGATGTACGGATTGCAACAAGAGTTGTAAGAGCCCCCGATAAAATGATCTTTTAATACATTTTTAAAAAAATACCAAGCGCTCAAACAAAAAGAAAATGTTTAGAAAACGATAATGACAACACACGTACAAATGTGCTCGATACAATTGATGTATAGATTGTTATAAGAGCTGTAAGAGCCCCCAATAAAATGATTAATAGTAATAATAATAAAAGAGCGGGGCTGGGAAGTCCACAAGAGGGCTGACACCATGGGAGCCCATCTTGCCTGAATCTGACTCCATAGGACGGTCCGAGGACTCGACTGGCCTGGGGACCTGAGGCCTGCTCTTAGCGCCTCCTATAGGAGCTCGTGGCCTGGGCAGTTCTCAGGAAGAGGAAAGGAGGGACCGGATTGCTGAGCCTCGGCCCTCAGCACACACAGCTGACAAAAGACCATGGGGATGGGAATGAGCAACCCTTCCTATTATCCGCTGCAGCCTTCCTCTTCAAAACCTCAAGTCTCCTGGCCTGGAACATGGGCCTACTGATCCTCCTAGATGGCGGTGGCCTCATTGGCACACGCTGGTGTTTAGGAAGGGGAAGTTTGGGCAGTTGCATGTCTCTGCCTCCAGGCAGCTCCCTGAGTGTCCCCTCCACCCAGGATGGTCACAAACCTCCTCTGGGCACCTACCATCTCCTGAGTTCTGTGGGGTCACTTTCTGTTCTCTCTCTTCACAGATCCAGGGCTGCTTGAAGTCACTGAGTGCTTCCTTGCTCTCCCTGCCCTGACCCCCCCCCCTCAAGCCCTTCCCCCACCTGCAAAACCGCCTGTTTTTCCCCCGGAAGGAAAGGCATTGGCTGCCATTGTTGGGATAAAAATAATAATAATGAAGGGAAGATATGCATATACATGAACTCGGGTGTTTGGGAGAATATTTCAGAAGAGGACATCAAAAACTAACTAATAGGAAGGGAAACTGGGAGGAGGTGCGCTGCTCTCTGTCAGTCTTTTCTAGCGACATACCATGTTCAAGATCACACATGTCCCCCCAACCCCACCTTTATGCCATCATTTTCAAATAGCCCAAAGAAAGGAGACTCCCTTTCCGTGGCTCCCCATGACCCTGGAAGGTTGGTCCAGGAAGGTTCACCAACTGCTCCCTGGCCCTGTCCTGGTTCCGAAATCTACTTCCTTGTGTACCTTTCTGTGCCTGACTCCTGAGACTCCCTCACAGCTGCCTTGAGTAGATACAACCCCATCCTGTCTCCGGTGATTAATAAACTCTTCTGTGCAGACCTGAATCTCAAGAAAGTCGGGTTAGTCAGCCCCAGGGAATAGGGAGTAGGATTCAGGTTTCTCTCAGCCCCCCTGCTTGTAGGCAGGGTCCCCCGCCCCCCGAGGCATATCTAAAGTAAGGTAGGTATGGCATGTAGCCTGGGCGCCTCTTGAAGGGGGCACCACTGAGCAGTTTCTGTTAACCATTGTAGTTTCTATTGCCAGCTGTGAGCGAGCGCTCCATAAGTTAAAATTAATACTCTCATGTTTGAGAGCCTCCATGGGTCAAGGCAGACTCTCTGAACTTGCTCAGTTGAATGAAGAAAGAGAGGAAACAAAGGGAAAAAAGAAAGGAAGGAAGAAAAGAGACTGAATTTCCATCAGTGAACACAAGGAGGGTACAGTTATAATTTCCTGTAGAGCCACTGATGTGTTCAGAAAAAGATCAAAGCGCTTGACTTGCGTTGTTGTGTGGATAATATGGCAAAGTTCTCTCAAACGTGGGTCCCACGTGTTTTGCACAGGGGTGCGACGTCAGCACTTCTGCGAGGTGCTGTTTCCATAGATCCTCCCACCAGGCCTTTGCTCTGTCCCCCCCCCCCCCCCTTAGGGCTTCTTCCCGCTTCACTTCACGGCCTGTTGAAACGGTGTGCTCTGCATTCACGTTAAGAAGTTCAGTCCCGTGATAAGACACTTGACTAAGACATTCTGGGGCCCAACAGACACGTAAGGTTGAGACCATTAGCCGTTAGAGATGCAAATGAAGACAAGAAGTTATCATCTCACCCCAGCATTAAAAACAAAGTAACAAACTAACCAACAAGCAAAGAACAATGAATCCCAGCCAGGATGTGGAGACAATAGAATGCTCAGATTCTGCCGGTGGGACAGTAGACTGGGGCAACCATCGGAAACCAAAGGGCACTTTCTTTAAACATTGGAAATCGTCACCTGCTTCTTCTCACACCAAAGAGTTTCAGCCTGCATAATAGCGGGATAAGAGGAAAGTAAAAGGAAAGGGAGGCAAGAACTAGGAGGCAAAGGGCATTTATAGAAGTCTAAATACAGGCATGTACATATGTAAATATATGTATATATGATGATCAGGAAATAGGTCTGTGTGCATATATTTATAGGTTTAGTGTTAAGGTAGCAGGTGGACATTGGGCTTCCACTCCAGTCCTCCCTCAATGTAAGAACACTTTGTTCTATTAAACTGACATTCCATGATGTGCACCTTCCCGATAGGATTGGTGAAGACTAATGGGTGCATAAGCAAATGTGGCGAAGAAAGCTGATGGTGCCCGGCTACCAAATGATATAGTATCCGGGATCTTAAAGGCTTGAAGATAAACAAGCGGCCATCTAGCTCAGAAGCAACAATGCCCACACAGAAGAAGCACACCAGACTGGGTGACCACGAGGTGTTGAAGGGATCAGGTACCAGGCATCAAAGAACAAAAAAATCATATTGTGAATGAGGGGCAGTGCGTAATGGGAACCCAAAGCCCATCTGTAGACAACTGGACATCCCCTTACAGAAGAGTTGTGGAGAGGAGATGAGCCAATCAGAGTAGAGTGTAGCAATGATGAAACACACATCTTTCCTCTAATTCTTTAATGCTCCCCCCCCCACTATCATGATCCCAATTCTACCTTACAAATCTGGCTAGACCACAGGATGTACACTGGTACAGATAGGAACTGGAAACACAGGGAATCCAGGACAGGTGATCCTTTCAGAACTGGTGGTGAGAGTGGTGATACCGGGAGGATGAAGGAAAGGTGGGGTAGAAAGGGGGAACCGATTACAAGGATCTACATATAACCCCCTCCCTGGGGGACAGACAACAGAAAAGTGGATGAAGTGTAAGATATGACAAAATAATAACAATTTATAAATTATCAAGGGTTCATGAGGGAGAGGGGGAAAGGGGAGGGAGAGGAAAAATGAGGAGCTGATACCAAGGGCTCAAGCAGAAAGCAAATGTTTTGAGAATGATGATGGCAACAAATGTACAAATGTGCTTGACACAATGGATGGATGGATGGATTGTGATGAGTTGTATGAGCCCCCAATAATTTTTTTTAAAAGAGTTCAGCCTAAGTCCAATGGCTACAGACTTTGGCTTTGGTTAGAATCTCTTTCCTGGAGGCTGCCCAATGATTGATGGCCAGGAACTACGGCAGACTTATATCTCAAGGCCCTGTGGCTTCATTATGACCTGTCCTAATCTGGCAGGCATGGCTCCGCTGTGGTGTATAAATAAGTTAGAAGATTTGGCTTATCACCAACCCCATTGTTTGTGTCAATAATGTCTAGTCACTTTAATCTGTACAAATCAACATTTCATGTATTTTGGTTCGTTGCCAGTCTATGCTCGTATAATTTCCTCTTCTCAGTAGTGTTTTTTAAAAAAACATTTTATTAGGGGCTCATACAACTCTTATCACAATCCATACATACATCAATTGGGTAAAGCACATTTGTACATTCTTTGCCCTCATCATTTTCAAAGCATTTGCTCTCCACGTAAGCCCTTTGCATCAGGTCCTCTTTTTCCCCTCCTTCCCCACTCCCCCCTCCCTCTTGAGCCCATGATAATTTATAAATTATTATTTTGTCATATCTTTCCCTGTCAACGTCTCCCTTCACCCCCTTTTCTGTTGTCCATCCCCCAGGGAGGAGGTCACATGTGAATCCTTGTAATCCGTTCCCTCTTTCCAACCCACTCTCCCTCTACCCTCCCAGTATCGCCACTCACACCCCTGGTCCTGAAGGCATCATCCACCCTCGATTCCCTGTGCCTCCAGCTCCTATCTGCACCAGTGTACATCCTCTGCTCTATCCAGACTTGCAAGGTAGAATTCGGATCATGATAGTTGCGGGGGAGGAAGCATTTAGGAACTGGAGGAAAGCTGTATTCTTCATCAGTGCTACATCGCACCCTGACTGACTCATCTCCTCCCCTAGACCCCTCTGCAAGGGGATCTCCAGTGTCCAGCAAATGGGCTTTGGGCCTCCACTCTGCACTTCCCCCTTCATTCACTATGGAAAGATTTTTTTTTATGATGATGCCTTATGCCTGATCCCTTCGATACCTCGTGATCACACAGGCTGGTGTGCTTCTTCCATGAGGGCTTTGTTGCTTCTGAGCTAGATGGCCGCTTGTTTACCTTCAAGCCTTTAAGACCCCAGATGCTATCTCTCTTGTTAGCTGGGCACCATCAGCTTTCTTCGCCACATTTGCTTATGCATCCGTTTGTCCTCTGCGATCGTATCATGGAGGTGTGCACCCAGTGATATGATTTTTTGTTCTTTCTCAGCAGTGTTTTAAATACTATATCATGGACTAAACTATCGACATTATCAACATGCACTGGTTATGCACTGGGCTGCTACCACAAGGTCAGCAGTTGGAAACCATCAGCCAGCTCCAAAAGGGAAGGATCAGGAAAATTTCCAGGTTCAGAGACAACCCTTGACAGTTCTACCCTGTGCTACAGGGCTGATATGAGTCAGCATGGACTTGATGACAATGGAAGTGACGCCCTAGGGGGATGATTGATAATATTCTCTAACATACCATGACAGTGATGTCTCTAAGGTGAACCGGAGATATCTAGATGCAGGAGTGGATGGGGGGGAGGGGATAGCAGTTAATTTAGCCCCAATCTAAGGACTACTAATTTGTTTGTTTTCCTTTTTCAAAACCATTTTATGGACAATTCATTCTTCTGACATGGCCTGGTTTGAAGCTTGCCCTCCTGAAGAGATCACTGAAGATATGGATGCTCTAACCAAGTGTGATGTCGAAGCTAGACGGTTGCCTTGCTATCAGAGAGAGGAGCGTCCGGGGTCTTAGGCTTGTTTTCAAACAAGCAGCCAACTAAGTCCACATGTCAGCCCGTGTCATTCAAGGACTGTAAATAACATAATCCCAATCTAAAAGAGGGAAAGGCATCAGAGCTTAAATTGTGAACCCCTTGTTTGCAGAAGGCTATGGATGGCAGTGGAAGCCCAAATCCATTTGCAGGTCCACACATCGATTAAGCTTCCAGTGAATACCCTGTAATCACGGGGAGGGGTGCAAATAACCCTGTAATCAGAGAGTGCATTGTAAAGTCCGTTATGGTAGATGTACAACCAAACTCACTGCTATAGAGTCAGGGCTGACTCAGCGACCCTCCTTTGTGTTCTGAGACTGTTTGTGGGAGTAGAAAGCCCCGTCTTTCTCCCAAGGAGCTTCTGGTGGTTTCAAACTGCTTACCTTTCGGATCACAGCCCAACGCGTACCCACTTCACCACCAGGGCTCTTGCTATAGTAGATGCAGTTAGCTTAAAATGTTGCATCTTATCATTCTATGTCCCCTTTGACCCATTTTAAAGCTGTTTCTGTTTTGTTGTTGTCGTTGTTGTTGTTGTTATTGTTATTGCTGTTTTAAAGAGTGAATGGGGAAATGCACATGGATTAAGTCCCTGGTGAATCCCCTCTGACCATGGACCAGAGGGGTCCATGTGAATAGATTTTGCTGTCGCCCAGAGTGCATTGGAAGGTGGATTGCTGCAGATGCAGTTAGATTAAATTTTAGTGCCCTATAATATTAGCACCCTATAATATGATCTCTCTTATAATCGATTTAAATTTGTTTTTAATATTTTCTGCTTTCTTTTCAATTAAGGTTTTTATCTGTTTTACTTTGTTACTGTTGTAGGGTTTTTTGTTCTTAATGTTTTGTGTAGATGAAATCTGGGACAAGTAGATCGATAGAGGCGGGAACTGGGTTCCTTGGGGTTTGGGCAGGGAGGTTGGGGAGAAACGGGAGCTGACAATGATGAGGACCAGAATGAAGGAAATGCCCAGCAATGAGTGTGGAGATGATTGTGCAGACTTTCTTGATGGCATGAACTGTGGAATTATACTGTATGTGAATTATATGCCAAGAAGTCTATCGGGGGAAATTAAAAGTAGAAATGGCACATGATCCAGGAATCCCACTCCTAGATCTTATCTGCTTGATAAATGAGAGTTGTGACCCGGACAGATAAATACACCCCCATGTTCATCCCAGCATTGTTCACAATATCCGAAAGATGGAAACAATCTCAAGTGCCCAACAATGGATGAATGGATAAACTAACACACAATGGAATACTACACAATATTAAAGAATAACGATGAGCATTCAAAACGCCTCATAACATGGATGGAACCAGAAAACATAACTCTGAATGTAGCTCGTTAATCACAAAAGGAAAAATAGATGAGATCACTGTTGTAAAAGTCAAGAAAGGGAGAGTAAGTCACTAACTGAGGGGTCTACATGTGCTAACTCAAATCGTGGTTAAGGTTTTGTGTCATCTTGGCTGAGCCAAGACTCAGTTGTTTTGCAGTTAAAACCGAGTACAGGAGTAGAAAGCCCAGTCTTTCTCCTGATGAGACCCAACATAATGTAATCTCCTTTAAAAATTCTTTTCTGAGTAGCCAATTCGATTGGTCCAAGTAGACTAGAGAAACAAATCCATTAACCCTCAATATGTATGAGAGAACATCATATCAAAGAGCAATTGTATATAAAGAAACATCCCAGTTCAGTCCAGATCAAGTCCAAAGTCCAATATTAGCCCATATGCCTTATATTAGTCCAAAAATTCCTCTTTAGACTCATGCAGCCATTGCAGAAGGATCACAGGCCAGTAGGTGGAAAGTCTTGTGGATCCAGTGGTGGCGGAAGTAGCTCAGCACTGGTGTGAGTTTCCACGTGGCTCCTCCAGCTCCAGGGCTCTGGCTCTATCAGCATAACTCCATGTGGCTTGTCAGCAGGACTGGGAAGCAGAGAGTGTGTCCCACCTCCAGGGAAGAGAGGAGTTCCCAGAATCCTCAGGAGAAGCCATGCCCACCCAGAGACCTCATTGGCTATGACCTGATTGACAGGCTAAACCCCACCCCTTCCCTCAAGTTGACAGTAGATTATGTAACTGGGATACCAATCAAGTGCAAAGAAATTTTGTCAGGAATGTGACCTACTTCCAATATAAGTGGACATTGTGGGAAAGCTTGCTTGCCTTTTTTTCTGGGCTTAGATCCTGTCTATGCCTTATCATCTGAACTTTGGTTCTTTGGACTTGAGCCAGTAGCCTGCCATATTACCTACTGATACTGAATGTCATCAATAGCTTATTATTTTACCTGCTAATCTTGGTTTCACCAGCCCCTAGAGCTATGAAAGTCAGGAGAAGCCTCCAGGCTGACATCTGACCCACAAACTTGGAACTTGCCCACTTCTAGAATTGGGTGAGCCATCTCCTTGATATAAACCTCCCAGGGGTGTAGTAGGAGGTATGGTGGAGTCATTTA
This sequence comes from Tenrec ecaudatus, assembly GCF_050624435.1. Lineage (NCBI taxonomy): Eukaryota > Metazoa > Chordata > Mammalia > Afrosoricida > Tenrecidae > Tenrec > Tenrec ecaudatus. The sequence continues at coordinate 86,979,945 of NC_134539.1, read as the reverse complement.
CATATTGAGCTGTTAACCACAAAGTTAGCAGTTTGAAACCACTAGCCTTGCTGAAGGAGAACAATGAGGCTTTCTACTCCCAGAAAGATGTACAACCTCGGAAACCCACTGACACAGTTCTGCCGTGTGCTATAGGGTCTCTATGAATCTCAATGGCCTCGTTGAGTAATGGAAGTGCGTTTGCTGCTTTGTTTTGCTTGTGTGTAGGTATATATATGTATATATAAGCATGTATATACATATATATATATCATATATTTGACTTCTCTGGAGAATCCAACCTAAGAAAACAGGTGTGAATGGAAAGGCACTAAGGGGGGATCAGAACAAAGCTACCAAGGCAGAGGAAGAAACTGGGAGAAGCACAACAGTTAAAGAACAATCTGCACCCTATTTTGGTGAGTAGTGGCGGGAGTCTTCAAAGCTGTGAACATCTGTTTAAGGTGCAACTACTGGTCCCTCCTCATCCAGAGCAAAGAAGAGTGAAGAGAATCCAAGACACAGGGAAGAAATTACGTCAAAGGACATACGGACTGCATGCAACCCAGCCTCCAAGATCCCGGGGCTAGAAGAACTAGACGGTTCCCAGTGACCACTGCTGAGCACTCGGAAAGGAATCACAATAGGGGTCATTCAGCCTGGCCTCCTTAGGATGTCTGTCTCCCAGCCTGCTACCTCAGATCCCTGAAATTGGCTCTTAGAAGTAAGGAGAAGGTCTGGTGTGGGGTACGGTCCTCTTGAGCAGGCTCCCCACAGCGGGTGTTTGTGGTACAAGAATTGTCCAGAAGCATGAAGTTCTCGGGTGTGGGGGTACAGCATGGAGGAAACAGCTCCTCTGAGTACCCCACAGGAGCAGTTCTGCTGAATGCACCTCTTTTGCTGGGAGGCTAGACAAGCCCTGAAGCTGTCGGCTCGTCTCTGGGACCAGCATACTGAATTCTCCAAGTGGCTGCTGTGCCGAGGTCTCGACCCACAATTAGAGCAGGAAAAGATCCTCCTCTGGGTCACTTTACAGATGAGGGAAAGAAAAACACGGGGACATTAAATCCACAGACTGGCCAGCTCTGGGACAGATGCCCATGATTGTGACCCTGAATGCCTTGTGGTGAAGTCATCTCAGGAGGCCTGTGTTAGTCTGGGTTGACTAGAGAAACACATTCATAGACACTCATATGTGTATAAGAGCTTTCTAGAAAAGAGCAATGGAATATTGAGAAAACACTCCAGCTCAGTTCAGATCAAGTCCATAAGTCCGATATTAACCCAGTTTTCCAATACCAGTCTGTAATGTCCTCTTCAGACTCAGGCAACACATGCAATGATGCCACATGCAGGAAGGTCACAGGCCAGTGGGTGGAAAGTCTTGTGGCCCCAGTGGCGGTGGAAGCATCTAGCACTGGCGTGGGTCTCCATGTAACTCCTCCGGCTCCAGGGCTCTGGTTCCATCAGGGGTCTCCACGTGGCTTGTCAGCAGGAAGACAAGCAGAGTGTCTGTGTATCTGGCCTCCAGTCAGCTATTTATCTCCATAATGCCTCCAAATGAGGTCATCGAGCTGCGACCTGATTGACAGGCTAGACTCCACCCCTTCGCAAGTTCACAGATGATGTAATTGCCACAGGGCCTTTCAGCTTCCTGTTGCCCCAAGACACATTGTTGTGGCAAGGATCTGGAGCAGGGCGGGCATTTGGGGTAGAGAAAACAGCAAAGACAAGGTAGGGCCCAGAGTGTGTTTGGGTAATAGGATATTAGTGTTTTTCAGGACAAAATTCAGCTTCTTGCTGCCACCAATTCAGCGGGGAGGGGGGGGGGGATAAGATTTAAAAAACTATAAATCATACTTTTCAAAGAGAAAAGAGTCAGAGGAACAAAAATATAGGCAAACACTCCAGGAAGTGCCAATGGTGTTTTTGTCTATATTTGCAGTAAGAATATTGATATATGTGTTTAGGAAGAAATTCATTTACATCCACCGCGTTAGGTTATTTTGGAGCAAAAATTGGGGAAAATGTTCTGTCGTTTAGAGATCTCTCCCTCCTCACAGGTCTTTTAGGAAGCTGGAAATAAGTGCAAACAGAGCAACGGTCTCCACATGCATGCCTCCCTGCCATTACTTCACAAACTAGAAAAGTGTGAAGTTCTTATACTTTGTGGAGTGTCTTTCCCGAGAAGTTCTCAACCTGATACATTTGATGATGAGTTCTGATGATGACGAATAAATGTGAAATTATTCAGAAAATTTAAGGGATTAAAATTAAAATGTTTTCACTGCAAACAAAAAGAAAGAAAAGAGAGTGAGGTAGTTAGTTTATTGTGCCAATCGGGCCAATAAACACAGGTGGGGTTAATTGAAGGGCGGAGGGATAAATGGCTCGGTGAGCCTCGCCTTTCTTGTTCTCAGGTCTCTTGCTGTGTGATGGTTGGATCAGGGTGCAGCTGCCTTAGCCAGGTCCCTGCCTCGGCTGACAAGGCACACTTCCTGCAAGATATCCCCGAGGAGAAGCTGCATGGACCTACCCTGATGCAGCCCTGGGTGCTGAAGCAGCCGTGTGGAGACCCCTGCCAGCACTGAGATGCTTACACACTCACTGACTCGGCTTTCCTCCTGCAGTCAGCATCATTGTGTCTGCTTTGTGAGATGGAGGAGGACTTTGTGGATTGGTATTGGACATACGGGTTAATGGGTAATGTTGGACTTGTGGGCCTTGGGCAGCACTGGGTTGGGATGTTTTCTTGATGTGCACTTACCCTTTATATAAAACTCTCTTACACATGAGTTTCTGTGCATTTGTTTCTCTAAAGTACCCAGACGAACACTGAGAGAAAAAGGAACAAGACAATAGTGACTCAAAAATTTAGACAGCCCTTCTCTGGGCGGGGGGGCGGGGGGCGGGGAGGGGGGCACTGCCTATAAGTGTGCAAGGCCACAAGTCCTTTGTATCTCCGAGCAGCAGAGTCCAGATGTTGGGACAGGTGTATCAGTGTGTGTGTGTGTGTGTGTGTGTGTGTGTGTGTGTGTGTTGGTAGGGGGAGGATCACGGGTTCAGACCCATCCCAGGCGCAGGCATGAGGTCAGTGCTGGAAGCTGGATGCCCTGTTGTCCTGGGATTCCTCCTGTGCCTTCCCCCAAGCCCGAGCTTAGGCGTAGAATGGATGTGGTGAGAGAAGCAAGAGGGGAATCCATGACTCTGTATCAGCACATGGCTCACACTGGACAAGGGTCAGGCCCTTTCCAGCGTCCTAAACCTCAGGGGCCCTCAGAGTCAGACACATGTCCCCCACACCACCCCCGGTTGTCTGCAAAGGGCGATGGGATGTTGGGAGAGGATGCTCATCACTTGGCTTTGGAAACTGCTTCCGTTCAGCCCAGCAATGTTGTGAGCACACCTCGGAGGCCTTGTTGCAGGAAAAGTCACAAACGGTTCCCTACAGGCAGGGCAGTTTCTGAAAGGGAGATTGACTCTTCCAGGGACCGCCTGCTGAGTTTCTTAGCCACTTCCGGCAGCATGTCCTCCAGCCAGGTTTCAGCCTCCTTCTTTCCTTGTTTGGGGTCTGGGTCTGGGTGCCACCCTTACCTGAAACCTGGTCAACGACAGCCCCCAGCTCCCGGTACCTCCTACAGAAGTGAGAGATGGGGACACTGAGCGCCAGAGGGCCTGGGCAAGGTACTGCTCCAAGCAGCGCTTCTTCCCATGCCTTCTCCAACCTCAGCCAACGTTCCCACCTCACCCGTGGCCTCAAGGTCCTCTGTCACCCCCAGATTGTGTCTCTATCCCCCTCCCTCTCCCATCTCCGTCTTCCTCAAACATTCTCAGTGCAATGCCGCTGCAGTTCCTCTGCCCTCTGCCTGGGGTACTCTTCTATCCGTCACCCCATGGCTCCCCTTTCCAGCAACCTTGGGTCTTTGCTTAAATGTCACTTCCCAGAGAGGCCTTTTCTGAGTGCTGCATTTAGAATCCTACTCCCATCCCCACTTCCACTCCCTTTCCCTGTGCTCCGTGCCTCCTGTCGCCCAAGACACCCTGCAGGATGCTTGTGTCTGATGCTATTGAGCTGCGTCTCCCCACGGGGAGAGGGTCAGCTCCGCGACCGTGGCGTTTTTTGCCTGTTTTACTCAAGGCTCCATCTCCAGCACCAAGAACAAGGTCCGAGAGACTACATCTTTGCTTAAAGAACTGATTTAAGAAATAAGCTAAGTTGCAAAACAGGCGTCAACTTCCCCACTCTATTTTTTAACTTTTTAATTGGGAAGTGGGCGAAGGTTTACAGAGCGATGATCTGTTTGCATTCCACAGTTCACACACCTTTGGTTTCATCTCATTCAGAGAGTCAGCTCTCATCCGGCTTCCTCCCAGCGCTTCCGGATGCCAGGCCTCCATCTTTCTCAACCTTCTGAACTTGGTCCTTTCTTTCCCTTTTCTCCAGAGAAACACTATTTAAAGTAAACTATTTTATCATTATAACAAAGACACCCCTCCCCCCAAAATTCCATTCCTTTGGCCTTGGTGAACCACAAGACCCTCCTTTGACCTTGGTGAACCACAAGACCCTCCTTTGACCTTGGTGAACCACAAGACCCTCCTTTGACCTTGGTGAACCACAAGACCCTCCTTTGACCTTGGACAACCACAAGACCCTCCTTTGACCTTGGACAACCACAAGACCCTCCTTTGACCTTGGACAACCACAAGACCCTGCACTGTTTGCTATGCCCGCACCACTCATAAGAACTTGCTGGAGCAGGCCGGGGCTTGCAGCCCATGTCAATCGAAACTCTTGATAAGTCTGTCCAAATCTTTAAGGGCACAGATTTCCTAGTGAGCTCAAGGAGAAGAAACTCCATGTTGGGACAGTTATTCAAGATGAAGGCAGGTGTGTCTTCAGGGTGAGAATTGCCCATTGGGTGAGTTCTTGCTGGTGTTCTTAAAGATCTTCAACTCTTCCACCTTCTTGCCTTGCTGGCAGCTGAATCCACCCCCTGGTCCTCACTTGGGATGTTTGCTCTCATGGCTGTTCATGCTCAGATCGACAGAAGGAGGCACCGTGAAGCCACAGGACAGAGCCACTCGAGGCAAATGTAAAGGATTAACATTAAAGATTTGTTTCAGAGATCAAGAATTATATGCTCAAATATATGACTTCTGCACTTTCTGGGCTGACTTCTGGAGAGGGTAGTTCTTTTCAATGTGTTTTTCAAGTTGAGACTAAATATCAGACATTTTGGAGCAAGAAAACTCAAATTCACTCAGTGGAATCTTGGATCGCTTCAAATGATGAAGGAACCCCAATTCTTCTGAGCACAAAATGAGCAAGACACACTCTCTTCCATTGAAGCATCGGACTGTTCCCCCCACGATGAATACACCAGAAGCTCCTATAGAACCACCCCACCGACCTCAGGAAGAAAGAATGGGGGTGTCCACTTCTTTTGCTTCTACCTTCCCTGAATGTCCAAGACACACGGATCCATGTAGGTCAGCAACTCGTGGTGGTATTTAGTAGGTTTGCAGAATGAAAAGAGCCTCATTCGTTTCTCCGGTCCGTTTTTCTTCAGGAATGTTAAGAGCAGAAGAAATCTTTTTTTCAGAGGCACCGGCCATGTGTCCCTGCTCCAGACCATCACAGATGCCACAGATGCACTGACTTTATCATCGACACCAACATACAAGGGCTCCTTTCTCAGCGACATTCTCAGCCGGGCTTCAACTTTTCAAGTTCAAGTGGCAGGGGAGGAAAAAAAGCATGGTCCATCTGCACACTGTACTGGAGGAAGTTTCATCATTTGCTTTAATTCCTCATCAGATCCAATACCCAAGATACGATCAGCCTCACCCATCACCAGGCACAGTAGGTCTTTTATACCTAAAACCTGGGGCTTTCTGCATGTGGCCCAGGAGGCGGCCTGACGTGGCTACAAGTTTCTGTGCTTCCCCAGGTCTGTTCCTGCCCCCGTGGTCAGCCCATACCCATGAACGTGCCCGGGAACGTGGTGTGTCCTTAGCATCTTCCGCACACCAGAAGTCTTCACGGTCAGTTCCTAGTGGTGGAGAGAGTGAGAACTCTGGTTCCATTCCTGGGCATGAAGTTTAGCTTAACAAGGAGCTCATCTGCAGGCACGAGAAAGGTGAGGGTTTGCCACTGCCTGTTTGTGCAGCTGCTCGGAAACCACTTTCTCGTTGCTTCTCAGTCATGTTTGTAGAGCGTGTGTCTTTCCTAGCCCGCAGAGTGTTTCCATTGACTAGATTAGCTGGGAAGTAAATGAAGTCTCTTCACATACACCCATCCGTTCCAGGGGCAGGCTGGGCACTTCCCCATCATCTTCCTCATCATCTGCCATTCCCACTTTCATTTCTGCTTCTGCCAGAGCCTGGATATCACCTTCTTCCAACCCCTCTTGGTCTTCCATTTTTGTTTGTTTGGTTGGTTTTGTGTCACATCGGGGGCATCCTCTATTTTTCCTTGTTCATATTCAATTCCAAATTGGGAGGCTCTGTTTTCTCTTCCCTATTGGATAAAATGGCATATTTCTTGGGAGATTTTAAAGGTTTCCTTTTTCCCACGGATCCCAAGAAGCCTGCCTTCGTAGACTGTGTTAGGGGGTGTTTATATTTTTCACCTCCTATTGTTTGCTAAGGCACGTCTCCATTTTCAGCTCTGACACTGCACACGCCCGATACCCTCTGTGGCTTTAGGTTTCACTGCCAAACATTAGGGCTCTGCCTGTCAATCTTGCGCAGGAGGCCCCGCAGCCTGAGTTCTTTGAACTTTGTCCTAAATGGTTGACTATTCTTCCTCGGGAAGTGAGTGCAGCCAAGCCTGAAGGGTGACTAAAGTCAGGCCTCGAGGGTCTCACGAGTCTCCAGTCAACCAGTAACTCTGATCTCTTTCTCGTCCATCATTTTGTTCCACATTTTCTCCCATGCTCCCCAGGACCTCCTAACATAATCCTTTCCAGAGCGGTTGGCAATGGTGGCCAGGTGCTCTTTAGGAGTGTGGTCACTAGTGTTCATGTGGTCCATTGGACTAAGTGATTCACATCTCTTTCAATTTTTCATCCCTCTTCTTTGCCATTGATAGGGAGAGACCAATAGTTACGCCTTATATGGCTGTGTGCGAGCTTTTAAGACCCCAATCACTACTCACCAATAGGGATGTGGAACTCTGTGACCTATGTTATGCCAATTGACCTTGGTATGCACTGAGACTACAGTCCCCGGTGCCCAGTGATTTATTTCCTCAAGGTATTCAGTTGTGGCAGTTACATAATCTACTGTCAACTTGCAGAAAGGGGTGGAGTCTAGCCTGTCAATCAGGCCATAGTCAATGAGGCCTCTTCATGGACCTGGCCTTCTCCTGAGAATTCTGGGAACTCCTGTCTTCCTCCCTGGAGGCAGGCATATTCTCTCTGCTTCATCTCCCTGCTGATAAGCCACATGGAGCTATGCTGATGGAGTCAGAGTCCTGGAGCTGGAGGAGCCATGTGGAGACCCATGCCAGTGCTGAAATGCTTCCACCACCACTGGATCCACAAGGCTTTCCAACCACTAGCCTGTGATCTTCCTGCACTCAACATCATTGCATGTATTGTGTGAGTCTGAAGAGGAATTTATAGACTGGTATCGGACATATGGGCTAATATCAGACTTATGGACTTAACCTGAACTGGGCTGATATATTATCTTACTACACAATTACTCTTTATATAAAGCTCTTTCTTATACACATATGGGTGTCCATGAATTTGTTTCTATAGTCAACCCAGACTAGCATGTCAGTTATGTTCAAGAATTTTCAATAACTTTGCCTCCTGTATGCTCCACCACATGTTTGGCTGTATTTGTGCAGGTAAATATATACATCTAGATGCCCTCTGTCAAACCTATGTCTGCCCATGGGGATTCTCCCACTCCTGTTCAGTCTGTGTGTCTATCCAAGCATCTGCTGCTAGGTCACCATTCTTGCAGGATAGTGTAGATAGGAGGGTTTGCCTCCCTTGCCCTTCATTCTTGCAAACCCCCCCATGGTCTTCCTCTGCCTCCATCATTTTACATCTCAAAAGACATTGACTAAGATACAACCTAGGCCTGCAGATTTTACCTGGCCCCATTAACATCACAGAGGTTAGGATTTATAGCACATTGAATCACTGCCTCAGCCATAAACTAGGGAGTGATGTCATACTGAGAATCCTGGGATAGCTAAGTGGACACATGCTTTGGGGGAGGTCATAATCTAACCCATGACAGCATCCATTTATCAATCGGCACTCATCCACACACCTGTCTTCCTGTCCATCCAGTTTGTTTCTCCGTCATTTACAGCATCAGATTTCTCACTCACTCATTTCTCATCTCCATAGATTGTTCTAGTTTTGGGACCCAACCTTCACAGCCAAAATCCCCTCTCTGCCTCCCCCTGCTGACAAATTCAACCCCGAATTTCAAACTTAGGAGGGACATGGCCCTCTGCACTGTTCTCAGTGAAGGTCCTAGAGCTCCTGTGCTTGAAGAAGAGGGTGGAGGAGAAAGGGGTGGTCACCCACCTTCAGCCCTTCAAACTCGTCACCAGCCTAGCCCCTGGGGCCATCTCAGAGCTGGCAGGGTGCGCTGCAACCAACCAACCAACCAACCAACCAACCAACCAACCAATAGTTGCTGGATATCAGGTGCTGTCCCGGATGCTGGGGACACAGCAGTGAACAAAGCAGACAACAAGCCCTTTCCCTGGTGGAGCTGAAGTTAGTGCAGGAGGTTGAGAAGAGACAAGCTGAGTGGAAGGTTAGGATAGGGCAGGGTTATGTAAGAGGAGAATACCAGGAAGAAGTGCCGGATTCTGAGTTGGCTCTGAAACCTTCACCAGAGCCGTCACCTTATGAGTATAGGTTTGGAAGAGGTTAGAAAGGAGGAGTCGATGTGGCTTTAACAGAGGATGTGAGGTGAGAGGATTGGGAGCTGAGGTGAGAGGGGTAACGAGAAGCTTGAGGCCATGGAAAACGTTGGCTTTGTGTCCAGAGGAAGTGAGACTGGAAGAGACTCAGCCTGAACTGCCCAAAGGGAGATATCAGGAGAGATTTCTGAAGCAATGATGTAAGCACAGATCTTGAGTCTCTTTAATGCTTTCCCAAGACCCTCTTGGTGGCTGGAAGCTCTGACTGTGGATCCTGCCATCTACTTCCTAGGATGTGTTTCTCTCTTGGACAGTGATGTCCACAGACAGAGTCAACATCGGTTCAGATTGTGGCACATCCCCAGTTCCCAGCCTGGGACATGGCACACAGAAGAGGCCGGGGGAATGCGTACATAAACAAGGAGGAGTGCGGAACAAATGATGTAAGCAAGAGAATGAATGGCTAAGAACAGAGGCAAGTCTTTGCGCTTCCTCTTCCTTCTCTCCTCCCCAGCCACACAAAACAAAAGCTCCCTGAGACCTTGCCTAGGCTGAAGCTTTGTCCTTGACTTTCCCACCCCTAGCAAGGAAATCTGTCCCTGCCAACCACCTCCCCTGGTGACGGACATTCAAACACTGCACCAATATAGTAAGGCTGATGTTTCCAGAGGCAGCATGTGGAGGGACACTGGTACTAAATTTAAGCAGACTCCTGGCTCAGTCTCTGAGACAGCTGGGATTTCGATCAGCTGCATGGGACAGCTATGAGACCTCCCTAAGTGGTCAAAGCAAAGAGGGGATTGTTTTTCTCCAGTAAGAAGAAGGCCTTTTGGACTTCCCAAGGGAATCAACAAGATCCCGGGGTCCTCTGAGGCTCATTCCTTTACTGCCCTCAGCCCCTGGCTTTCAAACTTACCGTTCCAAGGAGCTGGCCACATTTCCAGGCACTGTGCCCGAGACCTATGAAAGAAGAAAGGCAAACGTGCATAGCAGTGCAATCTGTCCTTTTGCATCTCAAGATGGTAGCTTCTTGTCTAGGAGACTTCTGCTTCCGGCCCACTGGTCACATAATGCCCACTGCAGGAGAGGCTGGGACTGTAGTCTTTCAGTCACCGTCCCTTTGCTGGACGGTCAGCAAAATACAGGACGGTCAGCAAAGAGCAGAAGGAGGGTCAGGGCAGACTAGCTAGCTAAGGGTGATTCAAGGATGGAGTAGAGGTGTTTCAAGCACAAGCAGGGGATCTCACACACACACACACACACACACACACACACACGATTTGTGGTAGCTAGGTTTTATGTCAACTGGGCCAGGTTTCTCAGTAGTTTGGCAGTAATCCCCCATGACATAATGTAACGCAACCTCATCAACTCCATGCTGGGAGCTAACATAACATAATCACCTCTGTGAGCAGTCAGTAGCTTTGGTGGCATGCAGTTAGGCCACAGCCTCGATGCAATTGCAAGAAAGACTCCTCAGGGTGTAGTCTGCTCCTTCTGAAGCAGACTCCGTGGCCAGGCTTCACTTGGGTTGGGTCTGGCTCTTGCATCTGGTTCATCAGCCTCCTACCATCTTGCTTGCTGAGCCCAGACGCCATCAGAACACTGCCGATCTGGAGTTCATTTGGCTCTTACCACCACCAATCGAGGTCTTCCCACTTCATCTTCTTGAGTTCTGATGCATCAGCACTCAGAGCTCCAGAAGTCACGAGAAGCCTCCAGCTTACCATCTAACCCATGGATTTGAACTAGACTGGACTTTCCTGCTTCCACAACTGTATGAGCCATGTCTGGATACAAATCTCTTTTAAACATAGAAGTGCCATTGGCTTTGCTTCTCTCGAGAACCCAGTCTAACTCATGCTGCATACACATACACTCACACAGTAACATACATACGCATATGTTCTATTGAGGCTCTCTCTCCAGAGAACCTGAGTGATGCCGATGGGAGATCAGGCTTAGCGAGACAATTATATTTGCTGTCAATGAGAATCTCAGCTCCTAGGGGCCGAACTGGATGCCAAGCTGGGCTGAGACTCTTGGCCCAGTCACCCTTCTGATGCTGCCTGGTCTTCAGAAATCAGCTGGTGGAGGTGTGGGGTCACTGCGCCCCTTCAATGCAGGGTCTGGTGGGCTCCCAGGGCAGGCTGGAGAAGTCTTCTCCAGAAGACTCCCAGGAAAGGCCTATTCCCATTACCACTGCCCAGAGAGGCTCCCACAGCCAAGGGGTTCTGGAAAAACACATCGATCACCCGCCCAGCTCAGCTACTTACTGTGAGCCCTCAGGCTGCCTCCCAACCACCTGAATCCCAGTGGCTCATCTGAAATGGGGAGTGATCCTGTGTTAGACCCGGCTGACTACAGCAACAAATCCAGTGGCATCGTCTATGTGTAACAACGAGCTTTCTATCAAGAAAGCCTCCCATCCCCCAGATCAAGTCCTTAAGTCCGATACTAGTCCATAAGTCCAATTCAAGCCCATAAGTCTCTCTTCAGGCTCATGAAGCCACATGCAACGATGCAGGAAGATCACGGGTGGGCCGGTGGGTGCAAAGTCTTGTGGATCCAATGGCAATGGATACATCTCCAAGACCCGTGCAGGTCTCACATGGCTCCTCCCCAGGAAGGTGAAGGCAGAGAGAGAGGAGGGTCCCAGGACCCTACTTATGAGAAGGTCCCACCCACAAGGAGGTACCATCAGGCTGTGACCTGATTGACAAGCTAGACTCCACGTCTACACTTACTTATCTTCAAGTTGACACGAAAGTATAGAACTACCGTAGACTCTGACCTCCCAGAGTCATGCTATCACTTTCTCATGGGCTCAGCTGTGGGGCAGTGGGGATAGCTCCAGAAAGGGGCCCCAGAGTGCGGACAGGTCTGGTTGGGGGCTTGGGGCACGATCTTGGCCTCTGTGCTGACATCTAATAAACAATAATTGGCCCGTGCTGTCGGGTGGCTGCCAGCAGGAGGGTACACCTCACACAAAGGTTTTCAAATCCCTCAATTCCCCAGCTCCAGTCTATGGATCAGCAAACGGAAGCAAACAGCAGCACTGACCCGGGCGGCCAGGCCTGCTTAAAGCTCTTCACTCTTGCTGGCTGGTCAATAGCTTCCTCGGAAGTGCTTCTCAACCTTCCTCATCCTGCGACCCTTTCATAGAGTCCCTCCTGTGTGGTGACCCCCAAACCATAAAATGATTTTTGTTGCTACTTCCTAACTGTCATTTTGCGACTGTGACGAATCGGGCAACCCCTGTAAAAGGGTTGTTTGACCCCTGTAAAAGGGTCGTTTGACTCCCCCCCAAAGGGGTCGTAACCCATAGGTTGAGAACCGCTGTTCAAGAGCAAACAATGTGGTAAGAGGAGCAGCAAACTATCATCCTGGGGCATTTACGCACGGGAGTGAATGGACACTCGGGAAGCACAGCATGCCTAGAACAGAGGCAGGTCATCCTCCAGGGCCCACACTCCTCCCGTCAAGCCTTTTCAGGAAGATTTCCATGACTCAGCAGAGAGGACGCTGCCCCCTTCCTTGTCCACCCTGAGGTCTCCTGCAGTGCTGTGCACAGAGGGTCATGGGGAACATGTTTACACTGGGACTACTTCAGGTCTAGCTGCTGAGTCCATGACCCGAGGCCCACTTTCTCCCAGGAAAGCCCACTCACAGCTCCCCTGCCCGCCCCCCTGACCCCCTTCCCCCTTGCCGATCCCTCTGTTGTAGCCACACTGGCCTTCTGCCTACGAGGGACTCTCCAGACATGAGCGAGCCGCCTGGACCGACCAAGGCCTCTGGAGGTGGGGCCGCCAGACCTGGCCGGCAGTGGTCCTGTTCTTGCCCCATGTGGAGTGAGAATCAGTTGTTCCAGCATCAGGGGAACCCCACTTTAGCTCGGGAGACCCTCAAGCCTGGCACTCTCTGCTTAGTAACTCTTCTTCTGTGACGGGACAAGCAGAGAGCAGAGAGGTCCTTGGCCAGGACACTGCCTTGGTTACGTTCTTGGGGGTGGGACAGGACCCTCTCATCGCAGGGAAGGCGCTCAGGTTGCTCTTGGCTTCTGGAGTTGGGCTGGTGAGACATGGGTAAGGTGTGAGCAAGAGCCCGGGGTCCACTCTCTGGGGCAGACAGTCTAGGAGACTACTCAGTGGAGTAGTATGGGCTCCCGAAGGGGGTTACTCACATTGTAGGCTGGGCTATTCAGGAACATTTCCACCCTTCCCGTCCCTCTGTTCCTTCCCTGCCTGCCTTGGGGACTGCATTCGAGGAGATGACAGCCCTAAACTTCCTCAGGCCCAATCAAGGCATGGCGTATCTCTGAGCCTCAGTTTCCCCACGCGGATCAGGGTTTCTCAGTCCCTCGGGGCTGTTCTTGTGAGGCAGGTCACTCCACCCTGGGATGGGAGAGAGGCCTAGCTGGTGTGGAAAGGAGGCTTGCCCAAAATAGCCAGCAATGGCAGGATGATGGAAGCAGTGCGGGGCCGGGTGGCAGGAGCCCGTAATTGATTGCTCTGCAGCAGACATGAATAAAACATCACCCCCTCTCTGCCTAGGGTTCATTTTTGTTCAGGGGGACAGACTTGTCTGTGAGGGAGAGACCCTCCGTCTTCCCTCCCTCACCACCCCTGACTTGGGTCTCCAGTATCCAGAGGGCACACAGAGACTGTCCGTGCGATGACCCGCTCTGTCCTTCCCAAAGCCAGAACCCTCACTGTTCCGAAAGCCCACCGAACCCTCATCCACTTGACCACCCTGTGCCGTCTCCTTTCCGAGAGGCCTAAGGAAGCCCTCCGCCAGGCTGTTGAAGCTATCTCTATGAGATGTTCCCTGTCAATGCATAGCTGGGATATTTCCCTGCCAATCCATATCCTACATCAACTTAAATGATGCCCCGATCAATTGGCAGGGTCGCTTCCCGTCAGAAACACCCACTCCCTACTCTAAAAATCAGACACCAAAGTCCATCTTCTCCATCAGACTGATGAACACCACACATCAGAGAGAGCACTTTAAGGCCTAGGAAAGTGGAAGCTTGCAAGCAGCCATCCAGGATACAAGAGTTGGTCTCAATTCCCTCGATGCAATATAGTAAAAGGAGGGTCCAGAATAGGAAAAGGATGTGGCATGTGTGCCTAACTGCCTCCATGAAAAACCGTCTCCTTTGCTATGAGACCAGAGTCGGATGGTGTCTAACTACTGAACATTTTGATCAAAGATTCTATAGAAAAAAAACTAGATCAAACGGGGGAAATGTAGTACAGAAAGTGAAACTCTCATGGACTCCAGATTTTCTGGAGCCGTGAGGTTGGATAAGTATCCAAAATTACTGTCCTAATATAATCTTTACGCCTTAAATCCAAAGTATCCCCTGAAGTCCTCATAAAACTGACCAATCGTGTCACTTAACTGGCGTGTGTGTGTGGATGGGTGTGGGTGTAGGTCTTTGTTGAGCATTACTCTCTTCTAAGATCTCTGTAGAGGGGATCAAATTGACAAAGCCACTCAAAGGCTAGCTAGGAGCTTAGAAGACTTGTGCTGATGAGTAGAGGAGCGTCTCAGAAAAGGAAGGTGAAAAATGTGAAAACTCAATGAATGACATCAGTGTCATTGAGTTATGCAGGTGGAAATTAAAGTGGGGTGTGATTCTTTTGTTCCTACTGTGTATATTCTCTGAACGACAGCAACAGAATGGAATAAAGTGGCTTATTTTTTAAGAACGGAAAGAAAAGTTCCATACACACGCTGCCTATGTTTAGAAGTCTTTACAAATCCCTACACAGGAATTTCAGTGGCTGCCTCTGGGGAGGCTGGGGACTCATATGGGACAACCCTGACCTCCCGGTAAATTCAGGACACTGTGCACACCTTGGCCATTGAAACGGCAGCATGCAAATACACCTACTAACCCCCAACCCTGGAGTTTCATCAGGTGACCCAACCCCTGTGGCAATCATGAGGTCACATCAAAGATGCAGGCTCACGATGCTCAATGGTAGCACCAACTCACAGCGACTCCTGTTGCAAGCAAAACTGCCTCGTAGCTTAAATGCTGAGCTTCGTAGTTCAAGGCTATGGATGACAGTGAAAGCCAAAATTCATTTGCAGGGTCCCCACCATCCCAATGGGTTAAGTCTCCCTTGAACTCTTTTGAACCATTGACCAGAGAGGTGAATTGTCTTGTCCTCAGACAGTGTGCATTGGAAAGTGGATTACTGCGGATATAGTTAGGTTAAAATGGAACATCTTTCCTTTTAACCCATTTTTAACTAGCTCCAGTTTTTATTCGTTTCTGCTTTCTTTGGTGTTTTATTTTGTTGTTGCTGGTGGAGGATGAGGTAATTAGTTTATTGTGCCAACCTGGTTGATAAACACATGTGGAGTTAATTGAAGGGTGGAGAGATAAATGGCTCAGTGAGCCTCACCTTTCTAGTTCTCGGGTCTCTTGCTTTGTGATGGTCGGACCAGGGTGAAGCTGCCTTAGCCAGTTCCCTGATTCAGCTGGCAAGGCTCACTTCCTGCAAGACATCCCCAAGGAGAAGCTGCATGGACCTACCCTGATGCAGCCCTGGGGCTTGAGCAGCCGTGTGGAGACCCCTGTCAGCGCTGAGATGTTTACACATTCACTGACTCAGCTTTCCTCCTGCAGTCGGCATCATGGTGTGTGTTTTGTGAGCTGGAGGAGGACTTTGTGGATTGGTGTCCGACATATAGCTTAATGTTGGACTTGTGGGCTTGGGCAGCACTGGGTTGGGATGTTTTCTTGATGTGCACTTAACCTTGATATAAAACTCTCTCTTATACATGAGTTTCTGTGGAGTTGTTTCTCTAAAGTACTCAGACTAACACAGAGGGGTTTTGTTTGTTGGTGTGATTTTCTCTATATAAAATCCAGAATAAGCAAGTCTCTAGAGGTCATAACTAGATCAATAGCTCCTCAAGGGCATGCTGGGCAGGTTTGGGGGGGAAATCGAGAGTTAATAATAAGGGGTAAAAGAATGAAGAAATGATCTAAAATCAAGTGTGATCATCATGCGACTCTTTTCCATGTATGTAAATCATAGAATCCTGTGGTACACTGATGTGAAGTCAATGAAACGGAAACAACAGGCAAACCAAAGCTCCCTCGTAGAGTGTTCCAGGAGTAGTGGAATGCAGGGGGTTCGAACCGCCAACCTTTTGAGCAGCAGCCACAGGGGCGGAGTTGTTGAGCATCAGGGCAGAAGGAAGGAAACATGGGGAGTAAGGGGCTGGGTGAATAAACCAGAACCACAGCCCCACGCAAGTCACACCTGTCCGGGTGGAAGGGTCATTTGCATAAGAAGGTTTTCCCCAGGAGTTCCTAAGTGAGAAAAGCAGTTAGCAAGTGCTATGGAAAGAAACAGGCCTCTAAACGCCTCGGAAAATGTGGGAAGGAAAATGCCCAAATGTTAACGAAACGTATCCCTGGACCAGGTCTTCAGCCTCTTCTTTTTGCCTTCTCTAAGCTTTTGAGAACTGTATTGCTGGTGGAATTGAGGGCATATTTATTGCCCCTCCAACCTGTTGGGACCACACAGCATCCCAGAGTTTGCCTGGCCATGACTCAGAATTAGCAGTGTGTGTGTCTCCCGGTTTGCATGCCTATGCATGTGACTGCGTGTATATTTGAGTGTGTGTATGTCTGTGTGTACCAGTGTATGACTGTGTATATATCTATATGCATGTATGTGTGCATCTGTGTGTGTGTATGTATGTACATGTACCTATTTCTGTGTCCTCACTGCTGGCTCCTCTAGGGCATGGCCTTATCACCAGGCTGCCCCCAACACAGTCTTGGCACAAGAAAGTCACCCCTGTCTCTCCATCAGCCTACACTCAGGCCTGCTACCCTGGAGCTGGCCGTTCGGCTCACATGGGCTGCTGCTCTCTGTGCTCCGAATCAAAAGGACCCCCCAAGGGGGCTCACATCCTACCCTCCCAGCTGACCCCCACACAGACATGCTGTTTGTGGGGAAGGTGGACGGAGCTCTCTGGGAACTTAGGAAAGGCCAATAGCCCAGCAGTACACCATGAGGGGCAAGATCAGAGGTCCTCAAACTTTTTAAACAGGGGGCCAGTTCACCGTCCCTCAGACCGTTGGAGGGCCGGACTATAGTTTAAAAAATATATGTGAACAAATTCCTATGCACACTGCACATATCTTATTTTGAAGTCAAAAAACAAAACAGGGCAAAAGCACCCAGCGGGCCGGATAAATGTCCTCGGCAGGCTGCATGAGACCCATGGGCCTTAGTTTGAGGACCCCTGGTCAAGATGGTAGTAGCAAAGTGTTCTGGGGGGTAATAAATGATTTAAACTATTGAATACACAATTGACGATTGACATGTAAAACCTCTACCCAACTCACAATTTAAAAAAAAATTTTAAGATGGTAGCGACAGTGAGTCTTGGTTCTACCTGCCACCCACCCACTTTTGAGAACTTGAGAAAGAAATGTGGTTTCCCCACTTGTAGAATGGGCTCTTTATGTCCCATTTTATGACAGAGTTCTGAGCTTCTGGGAGAAGAGGAAGGATTAAGGACCTAGGAAGGGGTGGAAGGCAGAGCATAGCTGAGGGTCAGGTGGTATGTGACCACAGGCAAGTGGATCAGCCTCTCTGGGCCGTGGGTGGTGGGATTCCATCAACTCATAGGCCTTTTTGCAGTTCCTGGAGCTGTTAATGTAAGAAGAGCCAAGTGGGACACAAGCCCCTGCTCAGGCCCTGCATGGCAAGTCACAGAACAGGTCTCTGTGAGCCCCCACCCCAACACCTGACCCCAAAGAACAGGCTTGATTGAAGAAGTAAGTCAGGTCCCGTCGAATGGGAGAGCTCCTTGTCTGTGTGAGCAAAAACGAGAAGGTATCCTGGGTCTGGGCCCAGGCCCCAAAACCATGGGGAGGGGAGCCGGCGAGGAAAGAGAACGCAGGTGCCCCGCATGGCACTCCTCTCTGCCTCCAGGAGCAGATATCAACATGCACCTGAGGGAGACTGGTGTGTCAGAGATGGCCCTCCCAGTCCCTTTGCCCCAGATGGATCTGCATCAAGCCTGAGCAGTGGGCCGCGGGGGCATCTGACCCCTGTCTTCATTGACAGAGCCCTTGGAAGTGAACATTTGACCTTGTTTGGGGAAATACGGTTTTCCTTGCCGTTCCTATCAGTTAAGTGCAGGCCATACTGAAGTAGGATGTGTCCTAATCCCTCTGACACCCGCAGGGGGAAGACAAACATCATCTGAAGATACAGGCAGCAAAGGAAGGCCAAGGAATGCTGGGGCCCATCAGAAGCCGAGACACATTCTCCCTCAGGACCTCAGGAGGAATGGGCATGGCCAACACCCTTGGTAGGTTCCTAACCTCCAGAACTGTAGCCCAGAATGTCTGTTCTAATTAACCCCCAGCTTAATGAACCAGCCACCATGGGAAAATACGGTAGGTCAGAATGTTGCCTGTGTACATGGCTGGGCAGCATAATGGACACAGATGTAAAGCCTAAGAGCCAGGACAGACTACCTACCATGTTCAGATCCCACTACTACCACCCATTCCCTATGTGGCTGCAGCAAGTGGCTCCTCCTCCCCGTGCCTCACGGTATCTATGAAGCAGCAGATAGTGCCAATCAGAGTACTCAACCCATGGGTTAATTGTGAGATTCAAATCACCAGCAGATGTGGACCTTACTCCCTACTATTATCAAGCTCTGTCCATTCAGGAAGAAATCAGATAGTGTTTGTCCTGAGGAAGCTCACGATTTGGCCACAGAAAGAGGCTCAGGGTCAGATGGTGGCAATCCGTGCCATCAGGACGTGGATCTCAAGTGAACCACCAGGAATTAGCAGCATGAAGCTGCTGGGATGGAAACATTCAAGAGAGATGGACCAATCAGATTCTGAGGGGGTGGGGCACGGGGGGAAGCGCAGTTCACTTGGGAGTGCCCGCTCAGCAGGGCTGTCTGATGGAGCTGGAGCCACAGAAGAGGTGTGGTTCTGCTGGAGGTCCAAGTGGGGAGATGTAATAGTCTGGGTACTTTAGAGAAACAAATCCACAGAAATTCATGTATGAGAGAGAGTTTTATATAAAGGTTAAGTGCCCATCAAGAAAACATCCCAACCCAGTGCTGCCCAAGGCCCACAAGTCCAACATTTACCCATATGTTCAACACCAATCCACAAAGTCCTCCTGCAGCTCACAAAACACACGCCATGATGCCGACTGCAGGAGGAAAGCTGAGTCAGTGAATGTGTAAGCATCTCAGCGCTGGCAGGGGTCTCCACACAGGTGCTCCAGCACCCAGGGCTGCATCAGGGTAGGTCCATGTGACTTCTCCTTGGGGATGTCTTGCAGGAAGTGATCCTTGCCAGCTGAAACAGGGAACTGGCTAAGGCAGCTGCACCCTGATCCGACCATCAGAAAGCAAGATACCCGAGAACTGGAAAGGTGAGGCTCACCGAGCCATCTATCCCTTCGCCCTTCAATTTACCCCACATGTGTTTATCGGCCAGGTTGGCACAATCAACTAACTACCTCAGCAGAGAAACATGCTTCCTCCCATCTCCAGACTCCGCCCAGTGATGATGCTGGGAAAGGAGATGGAGGGCAGGGAGGCTATAACTTAATTCCTCACCAGGGTGGCATCCCCACTGTCTGCCAGCACCTCTACCGTAGGCCATTTCTTGCCATTTGATGCATAATAGATACACAAACTATTTGCTGAGTGAGAACTGAATGAAGGTTGGAAGGGGAAATGAATGCAGAAGAAAGGAAGAAAGGGTATAGTTATCCACTAATGTTGTTGTTAGTGCCATTGAACCAACTCTGATGTGCAGGGACCCGAAATACAGCAGAAAGAAACACCACTGGGCCCTGCATCGGCCTCACACTTGTTCTCATGTCTGAGGCCATCGTTGAAGCCACTGTGTCCATCCATCTTGTCCAGGGTCTTCCTCTGTTTCACTGCCCTCTACTTTATCATGCATGATGTCCTTCTCCGGGCACTGTTCTCTCCTGATCACCTATTCAAAGTATCTGAGGTGAAATTTCACCATCCTGGGACTTAAGGAGCATTCTGGCTGTACTTCTTCCAAGACAGATTTGTTTGTTCTTTTGGCAGTTCATAGTATTTTCAATGTTCTTCACCAGGACCATAATTCAAACGCATCTATTTTTCTTCGACCTTCCTTATTGATTCCATGTGCAACATTCACAGGTCTATGAGAAGACTGGAAATATGGCTTAGGTCACAGCAAGTTAGTCCTCAAAGTAACATCCTTACTAGTCAACACTTTAAGGGGGTTTTATGCAGCAAATTTACCCAATGCAATGCTTCACTTGGTCTTTTGAGTACTGATTCCTTGAGCATTGACTGTAGAACCAAGCAAGATGAAAACCTCGACAACTTCAATCTTTTCTCCATTTTTGATGATGTGACTTATTGATCCAGGTGTGAGCATTTTTGCTTTCTTAACATTGAGTTGCAAACCCTACTGAAGGCTACAATCTTTGATCTTCGTCAAGGGCTTCAAGTCCTCCTCACTTTCAGCAAGCATGGTTTTGTCACTTGCATATGGAAGGGTGTTAATAAGTCTCCTTTCAATCCCGAAGCCACATTCTTCACTAGATAATTCACCTTCTCTGATTATTCGCTCGGCATGCAGGTTTAATAAGTATGGTGAGAGGACACATCCATGATGCACACTGTTCTTGACTTTAAACCATGCAGTATTCTCTTATTCTGGTCCCACAGCTACCTCTTGAACCTTACACAGGCTATACATGAGCACAGGAAAGCATCCGCAATTCCAATTGTTCTCAAGGTTATCCACAGTGGTTTTTTTTTTTATGGTCCATACAGTCCAATGCTTGGTATAGTCAATAAAACACAAGCAGACATCTTTATGGTATTCTCTGTTTTGAGCCAAGATCCATCTGACCTCAGCAATGATAACCCTTGTTTCACATCCTCTTCTGAATCTGACCTGAACCTCTAGCAGTTTCTTTTTTAACATTTTATTAGGGACTCATACAATTCTTATCACAATCCATACATATACATTAATCAATTGTATAAAGCACACCTGTACATTCTTTGCCCTCATCATTTTCAAAGTATTTGCTCTCCACTTAAGCCCTTTGCATCAAGTGCTCTTTTTCCCCTCCCTCCCCGCTCCCCCTCCCTCATGAGCCCTTGATAATTTATAAATTATTATTTTGTCATATCTTTCCCTGTCCAACATCTCCCTTCACCCCCTTTTCTGTTGTTCACCCCCTTTTCTGTTGTCCATCCCCCAGGGAGGGGATCACATGTAGATCCTTGTAATCGGTTCCCTCTTTCCAGCCCACTCACCCTCTTCCCTCCCCATATTGCCCCTCACACCCCTGGTCCTGAAGGAATCCTCTGCCCTGTATTCTCTGTGCCTCCAGCTCCTATCTGCACCAGTGTACAACCTCTGCTCTATCCAGACTTGCAAGGTAGAATTCGGATCATGGTAGCTGGGGGGTGGGGGGGAGGAAGCATTTAGGAACTGGATGAAAGCTGTATTCTTCATCGGTGCTACATCACACCCTGACTGACTCATCTCCTCCCCAACCCCACTTGACCCCACTGTGAGGGGATCTCCAGTGGCCAACAAATGGGCTTTGGGTCTCCACTCTGCACTTCCCCCTTCATTCACTATGGAAAGATTATGTTTTTTCTGATGATGCCTTACACCTGATCCCTTTGACACCTCGTGATCGCACAGGCTGGTGTGCTTCTTCCATGTGGGCTTTGTTGCTTCTGAGCCAGATGACCGCTTGTTTACCTTCAAGCCTTTAAGACCCCAGACACTGTCCCTGTTGATAGCCTCTAGCAGTTTTTTATCGATGGACTGCTGCAACCATTTTTGGAGGATCTTCAGCAAAACATCACTTGCCTGTGATCTCAAGGATATGGCTCTATAATTAATCTGTACATTCTGTTGGGTCATCTCTCTTTGGAATGGGCATAAATATTGGTCTCTTCCAGTCTGTTGACCAAATAGCTGTCTTCCCAGTCCTGCCAGGGCTTCGTCGGCTTGTGGAAACATTTCTCTTGGTATTCCACCAAGTCCTGAAGCCTTGATTTTGGCTTTGAACTTCTTCCTTCAGAGCCATAGGTTCTTGCTCATATGCTACCTCCTGAGATGGTGCGATGTCGACTAGTTCTGTTTGGTACAGTGACGCTGTGCATTCTCTCCACCTCCCCATCTTCTTCAGATGGTTCCTGCATCATTCAATATTTCGCTCACAGAAACCTTCAATGTTGCAATGTTGAATTTTTTCTTGAGTTCTTTCAGTTTAAGATATGCTAAGTGTGTTCTTTTTAATTTTGTTTTCCATTGATATGATTTTAATTCATGGGATCTTTGGTAAGGCCTCTCGATGCTTGCCTCATCTCTGGACAGGAAGCAAACTGCCAAGGGAGTTTCTAGCTTGGGCCCAGCACAAGCCATGTCTTCGTGCTTCCTTAAGCCACGGAAAAATCTGAAACGGGGAGTGTGGTGCTGCTCCTCAGTGGGTCTCAGCAGCACTGGGGGAAGTTGGGCTGGTTAGCAGCATTGAGCCACTTCTGGGTCTTGAGATAGAAACCACGGTGCTTAGGATCGACCGGTCTCGCTTCGGTTTGGGCATGCCCTGCAGCAAGTTGCCGGTGTAAAAGTAGACCTCGGGCCAGTGGGTGGACACTCCGAGGACTGTCCCACTCCAGCATGGTGGACTCCGGCACAGACATGGCGGTGGGAACTGTTAGAGTCCTCGGGGGACCAATACCTCTGTCCTTGACTTCGCACGAGAAAGAAATTCACACTGAAGCAGGGTTTGTGATCCAAGTGGCTTTTTACAAGCATAGACGAGCTTTCTGGTTTTACAGTTAAGTGACATGGGACTGCACCCCCACACACGTGGTGACCTGAGGCCCGAGAGAGACTGCGGCATGGCAAAGCAGAAAGAGGGGAAGCAGCCAGAAAAAGAGAGGGTGGTCTCCAAGTTCCGGCTTTTGGGGGCCTTTTAGCTAGGAAGCACGGTCGACGGCACTGGCTGACCCATTGGCTGAATTAAGCCCATCTGACCTGGTTTGGGCCGACCCACGTGTAATGGCTCAGGGCCCTGATATGGCCCATGCCCTTTAACCTTTACAGGCTTCCAACATCCTGTCGGGGGGCCCTAGGTGTGGAGAGGAACAACCCCCTACCTTGCTACCTAACAGAAGCAGTGATGAGGAGTCCTGGGGGGTGTTCTAAGCTCTACTGGCTTCCTCGGGTCAAATGCAGTTCCTTGCGCTGGTGCCATCTCTCCTGGAGGGATCAGGGTTTCATCCACAGGCAAAAGAGCAGCTGCTTCTATAGTAACTTTCTGGTCATGTATTTGTTGAGCCCTGGCTGCCAGTTTGCAGTAAGAATGGTTGGTCAGATGCACTGACTGGCCTGAGCGCTGTCGTTGACCACAAGCTCCCACCATGCAGCCTGAACCTCACCCAGACCTTCAGCTCGCCAGAGGAATCCTCCTCACTATGGGAACTGACCTGAGAGAACTGGACACCGTTTGGGAGACCTTGAAGAGTTCAAAGGACCTTATCCACCATTTAGAAGACTGTTTGGATCCACTGTTTGTGGCAGTTACATAATCTCCTGTCAGCATTCGAAGGGGTGGAGTCTAGCCTGTCAATCAGGTCACAGCTTGATGACCTCATTTGGAGGCACGAAGGAGATAGCTCCCTGGAGGCCAGATGCACACACTCTGCTTCGTATTCCTGTTGACAAGCCAGATGGAGCTATGACGATGGAGTCAGAGCCCTGGTCCTGGAGGAGCCATATGGAGACTCACGCCAGCGCCGAGATGCTTCTACTGCCACTGGATCCACAAGGCTTTTCCCCTACTGGCCTGGGATCTTCCTGCATTCGGTGTCATTGCATGTGTTGTATGAGTCTGAAAATGAATTTATAGACTTGTGCATATGGGCTAATATCAGACTTATGGACTTGGTCTGGACTGGGCTGGGAAGTTTTCTGAATATGCACTTGCTCTTTGATATAAAGTTCTCTCTTGCACACATATGAGTATTTCTGGGTTTGCTTCTCTAGTCCTCCTGGACGGGCACAGTTGTTGGCGGCCATGTTGTGCTCCTTCCCATCAATGTGAATGTTCCTTGGGCATTCCGCTGGGCCACCCTTCCAAGCGCTGCTTCAAAGCAGGGCTGCTTTGGGAGGTACCCTTCCAACTCAGCAAAGCCAAGCAGCACATCCAAGGCTCTCCTTGCAGGGCTGTGGTGGTGTAGCCCCAGGAGATAATGTCCACTCTCGGCTGGTCTAACTGCAGAATGAACTTCCCTACTCTTCCTGTCCCGCGAGGTCACTGACGCCCTGGAGGAAACTCCGTGTGCCCCTACTCCTAATCCAGCCAGCTCCCCTGTCCTTTCTTTTGCGTTTTCTAATTCTAAGTCTTTGCACATTTCATTATCACAGTTTACTTTGTCTTCTTGAACTGCTCTTTGAAAATTTCTGTTCAGCTCTTTGACTTCATCATTTCTCCCATACGTTTAAGCTCCTCAACAATTAAGAGCGAGTTTCAGAGTTTCTTCTGACATCCACTTGGATTTTTTTTCTTTCTTTATTGTCTTTTCAATGACCTTTTGCTTTCTTGATGCATGATGTTCTGGATATCCTTCCACAGCCTCTCTCATTAGTGTTCAATGTACTCCCAGAGCCTTCTGCCATTAGGGTGCAATGCTTTAAACCTACTCTCGAGAGGGTCTCAAAATTCAGATGGAGTAGACGCAAGGTCGGCTCATGGGCTAGCTTTCATTTGCTTCAGCTTCCACCTGAACTTGCATGTGAGCAATTGATGGTCTGCTCCACAGTCAGCCCCTACCCTGATTTTAGTTGCTGATGTTGAGCTTCTCCATTGTCTCTTTCCCCAGATGTAATCCATGTTACTTCTGGTATTTCATCTGGAGAAGTCCACGTGGTTAGCTGCCTATTTTGCTGCTGAAAGAAGGTATTTGCAATGAAGAAGTCATTGGTTTTTCAAAATTCTATCATGTGATCTCTGGCTTCACTTCGATCACCAAGACTTTATGTTATAACGAATGCTCCTCTTTGTGTCCAACTATTGCATTTCAATCACCAATAATTACCAATCCATCTTGATTGCATGTTTTATCAATGTCAGACTGAAGATATTGAGAAAATTCTTCAATTTCTTCATCACTAGCTTTAGCGGTTAGTTCACAACTTTGAATAACAGTTGTATTGACTGGACTGCAGTAAGCCACGTTGGTGTCACAATGCTGCCTATTAAGACAGGTGCTTGCTTTCCCACAGCTGCAGCAGATGTTCCCGGGGGCCACTGGTCAGGCTGGAATGCAGATCCTCTGGGGCAGAGGGCCATCTCTGAGTGCACTCCTTGTCCTTGTGATAGTTGGGTTTTGTGTCAACTTGACCGGGCCAGGATTCTCCCACGATGGTCCTAACATGATGTAATCTCCATGATGGGATGTTCTGTGAGCAGCCAAGCAGTTGTGTAAAGAATAGGGTGGAGTTCATAGACTTGATATGATTAAAATGACATGTCGTCGGAGATATTGCCTATTCTTATGTAAGCTGACACTTGTATAAGTTGGTGAAGCTTGCTCACATCTCGCGAGTCTGGATCCTGCATCTGGCTTATCGACCCATAGTGTCTGGGACCTATCAGCAGCCTGCCGTGTTGCCAGCCAATATTGATTCATCCACCTTTGTCTCTACCGGGACATGATCTTCTTGCTCCCTGGTTCCGTGATCCTGGCAGCAGAACCAGAAGCACAGGAGAGAACAGTGGGTTTCCCAGCCCATAGAGTGAGAAAGCGGAGTGCCTTTGGAGAGGAGGCTTACTTGTGGAGCGGGGTACATCCGGGACATTTTTCCGTGGAGCTAGTCTTGCCAACCCATTGAGCTACAGCGAAGTAACTTAAGGCTGAGGCTTCCTGGCATGGAGTGGCATGCCTTTGGACATTTATTGATAGTGCTGTGTTTTTATAAAATTGCCTGAGCAAGATAGAGGCCAAGGAACCAAGTAGCTGAGAGGCCAAGAGCCAGAGAGTGTCATGGCTGTGGGCATGGCTTAGAAGATGCTGCCATGACTGAACTGCCAAGAACCGTTTCCTGAGCATTTCTGATCCTAAATGATAACTTGTTCACCTCCCGTATGCAAGGACCTTCAAAAAGGTCCCAGAAAACCTTCGTTGCCTTTTAATTCAAATTTCCCCAAGCTTTTTGAAGTCCCCTGGTGAAGCCCAGAATCGTGAGCATGGTCTAGGAGTTCTGTATGGCCACTGCCATGGTTTAGCAAATCCAGCAGAGAAGCAGAGAGCGTGCGCCAGAGAGGGACGGTTTGTGTCGGACCGGGTCACCAAGGTTACAGGGAACGCATATCTGGCCTCTGGCTCAGGAATTAGTCTTGGGCTCAGGTTGAGTTTGATCCTACCGGATGTCATCCCCACAGCATTTTCACACAAGTCGAGTATGCTTCCATGTCCGAGCCTTGGTACTTGCTGCTTGCCCTGCCTGGACTTCTCAAGGCACCTCATGGTTCACTAGATCAATTTCTTCAGGCGTCCCCTAAGCTTAAGATGACCCATCCCAGAGGTGGAAAGGGGGAGAAGTGACAGGAACAGAGCCCCACCTTTCCCCGGGGGCTCTGTATGGAGAACCCTGTGGATGAAGGAAGACACAGAGAAAGAATGATGACGTCAGCAGTGACTAGAGATGGCGAGAAGCGACGACGGCAGAACCAGGAGACTGCTGGGAGTTCAGCAGCAGACAGCGGGCCTTCCTGGCCCACGGAGCAAGAAATGTGGGTAGCTTGAGGTGAAGCTAACTAGTAGAAAATGGTGCCTCTGGGTACTTCACAGAGAGAGAGAGAGAGAGAGAGAGAGAGAGAGAGAGAGAGAGAGAGAAGCTTTTGTAACGCTTGCCCATGCTGGACAAAGGGTGGGCTGAGGAGCAGAAGGACTGAGAAGTTTCCCCAGAGAACCACGTCCTAGGCAGTCCTGAACTCGGATTTTAGCCTGTGCCTTTTCTAGTAAGACGTACCACTGTCTGTGAATGCTGCATGGTCCTTGCAATGAACCATTGAAGCCAGCCGAGTAGAGAGGGCCATGGGAGGGGCAGCTGGCGTTACACTGATTAAAAGGTTGGAGGGCGGAGTACATGTGACCTTCACCTCATAGGAATCAGCCTTGATGTATTTTTGCAGGTAATGGCACGCCAATGCCAATACCTGCCCCCCCCCACTGTGAGGTTAGAGCAGGCCAGGTGCCTCCCCCAGGCCTTTGTGATAGCTCCCACTGCAGACCAGGTGGCAACCTTGGAAAGGCTCAAGTTTCCAGCAGT
Source organism: Tenrec ecaudatus (assembly GCF_050624435.1). NCBI lineage: Eukaryota > Metazoa > Chordata > Mammalia > Afrosoricida > Tenrecidae > Tenrec > Tenrec ecaudatus. The sequence goes on along the minus strand of NC_134539.1, from coordinate 86,952,661 downwards.
CACTCACTGGAAGCTGCCTTGGCAAGGCCAGGGCCCAGGTCAATGAGCAAGTTCATTGTTTGTTTCATAGACAGAGCTGCTCATGGACCACCATGAAGTGGAGCTAGGGTCCCCCAGGAAGGAAAACTAAGCGCCACTGTCCCCATTCACGCCCAGAACCTCAACCTGGCAGGAAGGTGTGAGTAAGACTGCCGTCTGCATGGCTGCCAGTTGGTGGGTTTCTTACCCATTTCCTGGGCATTTCCGAAAGCTCGGGCAGACTCAGGTGAGCCAGGGAGCATCCGGAAGTGATGCCTTCCTCTGCAGGGTGGGGGTTGCGATGACCTCTCCCAAACAGACACCCCGTGGCAGCTGTCAGGGCTTCAGACTGCATCACCCGGCAGCCGAAAGCTCTCCCGGCCGTGGCTTGTGTAGCACACTTCTCACTGGGCACACAGAATTCATGTGAGGCTGACACTCCACTGTCATAGCCACTGCACTTTGTGTATGCCTAGACTTCTCATCTCCTGCCCCACCTCCCAGGAAAGATGGCTTCTTTGGGGGCACAGGTTCCTGCATAGGAACATCACCTGCATATTTTCTTTTCATTTTGACTAAGACCGGTTCCCCCACTATCCAAAAGTAGGATGTCCCGATGAAACCGATTGTAAGCCAAAATGATATCTAGGAAAGAAGCCGTGCCATTCCTGTCTATGTGAAGACACTGAGCATTCCCAGATTGGGTCAGGCTGAGTTTTCTGGAGAAACGGAATAATAACATTCATCGATGAAGAATAAAGAACTTTATCTCATGAAACCAACCCAGCCCCCAACTCAGGTCCATGGTCAGATGCTAGCTCGGGACCCTCAGGCTCACACAGCCGCTGGCCAGTGTCGTGGGAGCTGGAAGATTGCAGAGCAGTGGGTGCCACCAAGTCAGATGGAGCAAGTCTGCAGGAACACGGGTGGGTGCTGACAGCTCCCCTCGTCAGCAAGCCACATGGGCCACCAATCCCGGCCAGGCAGTACAGGACCCAGTCACGCAGGAAGCCAAAGGCAAGAGCGGGGACAGTTGTCTACAGCATCTCCTATGGAAAGGCCACGTCTCCCAGGAGCCTTCATTTGGTTGCAACCGACTTTCACACAGGTGCAAGGTCACATAAAATCTAACCATCCCACAGATCCCCAAAAGAACCTACCAGGTCTACCACATCGCACATAACACCTAAATAGTACTAACCTATGGTGCCCGTGGATGGTTTAAAGCTACGGCAACTGAACGCTGAGATGCTGAGCATGGTCTCAGGGAGGAGCTTGGCCGGCCCACTCTCGATGCTCACGGGGCACTCTGCATCTTCAGCCACTCAGTGCAGGACAAGGCGAAAGGCTGGTTTCCCTTTCGTCCATGTTTTCATAGAAGCAAAAGTCCTGTTCGGATGTCTTGATGTTAGTGAGTCAGGGGCAGCCAGGCCTGATTTTGCTAAGCTTTGCTTTCTTGTGCTGCACAATGTGACACTATATTTTTACAGATCACGAGTTTAAGGCGACTGAGGGTTGAATTCTTTTGCCACCAGTTCCCCCACAGCACGTGCTCACCTGTCTCCACGTCACATTTTGGAAATGTTCACCATATAGGGCAAGCGTGATGCTCTTATGTCCTGGAAGCCAAATTCTTCGTGGGTCGCATTTTCTTACCACATTCATGCTATTGCAGTCAGCTGGAATTGAACCAGCAATATATCTGAGGGGTGACTATATTGCTATGGGTCTTTCACTAAAGGGAAGTGGTGTGAAGCCAACAAATCGCTCCATGGGATTAGCTGTACTTTTTCACAGTCAACATTCTCTTCCATTGTAGTCGGGTTATCCTGCTTCTGGTTTTTCTATCCCCTTATCTTCTCATCTGTGCTTTAAGATAACTGATGACTTTTGGGTGTGTAGGTTGTTTTTTGTTGTTTTGTTGTTTTATTTTACATTCAAAGATATGTTGGGACCTTTCTTGTCCTTGTACACAAAATATAATTTGAAAACCCAAATAACTCTCTTGACTTTATCTACTTGTACAGGGGAGACTCTGTGGCGGTTTTCTTAGTCACAAAGAATGCACAAATTTCCCCATTCTTGAGGATCACAGCCCAAATCAAAGCCACTCTGCCACTGGGGATCCTTAATATCCCCATTCTTATAACATGAGGCAGGCGTCCTCAAACCACAGCCCGCGGGCCACACGCGGCCCACAGAGGACATTTATCCAGCCCGCCAGGTGTTTTTAGCCCATTTTTTTTGTTTGTTTTTTACTTCAAAATAAGGTATGTGCAGTTTGCATAGGTATTTGTTCATGTTTTTTTTATAACTATAGTCTGGCCCTCCAATGGGTCTGAGGGACAGTGAACTGGCCCCCTGTTTAAAAAGTTTGAGGACCCCTGACCTAAGGTATGCACTGAAAGCCTGGAAAACTCGTTTGACTTCAGGTCTTGTGTTATCCTGATGTGTCCAGTGAGACAAACCAGTGACACTCATCTATGTACAAGAAAGACCTTGACATCAAGATGCAACTTGACACTGAGAAGGGTAGTCAAGTCAGCGGAGCGGCCACACGACTGTCATCATGACCATTGTCAGAGTCTTAGCCAGCAAGGTAAACAAGTCTTTAAAATACCAGGGACCACGACCCAGCAATTCGATTCCATACCCCAAAGCTCATATAGCCAACACTCACTGAAGCACTGCTCACAATAACCAAAGGTGAAAGTATTGATCTGTGGATGAGTGGCGAAACAAAATGTGGTCTAGCCATCCTATCATGGAGTATTATTCAGCCACGAAGAGGAATAATGTTCTGGTACATTCTGAGATGTAGATGAACCTGGAAAACATTGTGCTAAGTGAGAAAAGCCAGACACAAAAGGACAACTATGATACAATCTCATGTATGCGTGTATGAACTATCTAAACCAGGAAAGTCCATGGATACAGAAAACACATTTGTAGGAGCAGGGGTGGTGGTGGTGGTACACAATATTCTTTAGGGGTGATGAAAATATTTAAGGACTAGAGACAGTGGTTACACAACACTGTGAAGGTACGAAATGACTGAATGATAAAATAGCTAGGCTGTATGAATATTATCTGATGTGACTTTTACCTCAATAAAAAGAAAAATAAAAAACGCCAAGGACATTGCAGGACCAAGGTGGGAATACCAGCGACATAAAAATGGTCTGGAACCGTTGGTTCGAATCCTCGCTGGGCATCTATTGGTATGTGGCCTTGGCAAATCACTTCCCTTCTCAGAACCCTAAGGTCCCCTCCCTGTTTCACAGATGTGCCCAGGGACACAGGCCCGCCCAGAATGCGAGCTCCACCAGAAATGTCACACACTTCCTCCCAGCCCTTGCCCCATTTAGGATAGACCAGTGGTTTTCAATCTTCCTCATGCCATGACCCTTTCATACAGTTCCTCATGTGGTGACAACCCCCAACCATAACATTATTTTCATTGCTACTTCATCACTGTAATTTTGCTACTGTTATGAATCGTCCTGTAAATATCTGATAGGCAGGATGGATTTTCATTGTTACACATCGAACATCATTAAAGCATAGAGGCTCATCACAAAAACAATATGTAATCATATATAGTGAAATATTTATTTCGAATGACAAATCAATGACATTTTGTCGGGCAGCATGGTGTGGCGTGGGTGACAGTCTTCACACCGGGTACTCGTATGTGGGCGTATCTGCATGTAGGTGGACCCGCCTGGAGATGGACAGAGGCGCAGTGTCTCAGTCCCTAAGACCATTGGAAATATGTGTTTTCGATGGTCTTGGGCAATCTGTGTGAAAGGGTCATTCGGCCCCCAGGGGGTTGCGACCCACAGGTTGAGAACCGCTGGGGTAGACAGTGGCAACTCCCATTCTGCATCTGGGACACCAAGCTGGGGGGCAAAGGAATTTGCCTAAGGTTCCAGATGGGGTGTAGCTCAGCGAGGCTTTCAACCTGGGCATGCTGGTCAGGGGCTGCCCTTGACCGCCACCTGTGAGGGGGGTACTGTATTTACTGTTGAGGGTCCCGAGGGACAGGGAGGTTATGCACCTTGCACAAGAGTACACAGCTAGGAAGGGTGGGTTGGACTTGAACCCGTGCAGACTGGACTTCCTAAACCCCCGAGCCTTCTGGTGTTTGCGTGGGTCAGCGGCAGGTCCCTGTGCAGCCTCACTCCTTGACTGTGGAATGATCTGTCCTCTACGGTGGCTCTTTCCTGTCGCACCTGTCTCACTCACCTGGAAAGTGGGAGGCCCTGCCCTTCCTGCGACAAGGCTTTGCTCCCTCTGTCCAGGGAGGATCAAGCACATCCAAGCCCTCCCCACCACCACCACCCCACCCCCACTGCCTCTGGCCTCTCCTCCCTTTGATCTGTCTGTCTTGCTGTAGAGAGAGCTATTCATAGTCAAGATGATGCAAAATTTATAAAGCGTGGCTGGCAGGGCCGAGTCTGCCCATATTCAGGGGCCCTGCTGGGTCCCCACCCCCACCCGGGAGGCTCTTTCAGTGCACGTGCGTGCGTGCGTGCGTGCGTGCGTGCGTGTGTGTGTATGCGCGATGGCAGTTTCCCTTTCTGTTCTCTCCCCTAGCCACTTTCTTCCTGCCTCACCATCTTGCCAGACGCTCTACACTCTTGGGAAGATCCCGTGTAGCACAGAGACTCCAAGCCCGTGTGTGTCATTAGCCCCAGTGCCCTCTCCAGCTGGCTCCACCCGCAAGCCCTGCTTCCCTTACCCGACGGTAGGGAGTAACACAGCAGTCCACCCCTGGAAAGACCTCCCCTCACAGAGAACACACGCCGGTCTCAGGTCTGTGCCGGCTCATCTCATCCTCACCACAACCTGCCACGGAGCTGCCGTCACTCCGCTTTACAGGTGGGCAGACTGAGACACGAGAGGATGGCAGAGGCCACTAGGGCTCAGTGACGTGAGGGGACTTCTTGGACAAGGGTAGAAAGCTGGGCAACCGTGGAGTTGGGATTCCAGTACCCATCAGTGTACTTCACCTGCTCTGGGGGACCCATCCTCCATGCCTATCTTCTACCCCAGGGAAGGTTCCAGGTGCAGAGGTAGATGACTGACCTCCACCCCTCCCCAGGTGAGGAAGGAGGCCCTGAGAGGAGAAGTGGGCCCCTTGAACGACCCGAGCATGTCTCCGGCTCCAGCTTAGCTCTTGGCTCCTAGTGGCTCGCGAAGTCACAGCTGTGGTTCCGAGAGAGCCCAGGCTCTCTCTGCCAGCCCCCAGTCTGGCTCATGTCTCCACATGGCCACTGTGGCCCTTGTGGGGATAGCGCTGGGTTTGGGAGGGGGAGAACACGTGTGTGATCCTTGCTGTATGACAGGTGCTCCAGCCAGAGGGCTCATGCTTAAAGCTCTTGTTTTCATATCTGAAATGCTTCTCAGAACATTCTTAGGGCTCTGATGATTTGCAAAGGTTTATCTCCTCCGGGACAGTTATGGTAGACTTAAGTCTTGTTGTTGTTGTTGTTGTTGTTGAGTCGGGAGGGAGCACATATTGTTCTTATCCCCACTTTGTAGATGTACAGCCCTGGCTGTAACCCACACCATGGCCAGGCCAGTGGCTATCGTGAGGGGGTGCTCAAATGCCTACAGGCTCAACTGACCAAAAGAGGGGCTCATTCTCTCCAGCAGGATGTCTGGTGGAGGTGCCATGAGGCTCTGTGAGGACATCTGTCTACCCAACCACCGCATCCAGGCTCAGGGCGTCTCAGACCTCTGCTTAACAGCCATCATTCACGAGAGGCGGTGGAAGGACAGCAGGGCCACACGGAATGGTGGGAGAGCTGCCTGGCCAGGCCCAGATTGAGCGCTGTGCAGTGAGCATACACTGTGTACCAGAAACGGTTTCCAATGCTTTGTATGGATCAATTTAGGGAACTCGAAAGTCAACTCTAGGAGCAGGAATTGTCTGTGTACTCACTCCTCAGATGGAGAAACTGAGGCGGGGGTGGTTAGGAATTTGCCCCAGATGTGTCATCCTCCCATCCACACTGGCACCAGGCACTTTGGGTCCCAACTCTCTCTCTCTGGATGTAGGAGCTGTGTGTAATGGAGCAGGAGCTGACTGGCACGCACCACATCCCCAGCTTACAGGTAAGGCTGGTGAGATTCCAACCAGACAGACCGAAGTCTCAGTCTCCCAGGCATGAAGGATCCAGGGTGACAAGTGCAGGAGTTCAAACCCCTCTGTTGGCCCGGGAGATATGCCTCTAGCACAGTGGTTCTCCACCTTCCTCATGCCACGACCCTTCCATACAGCTCCTCATGTGGTGGTGACCCCCAACCAGAACATTATGTTTGTTGCTACTTCATCACTGTCCTTTTGCTTCTGAAAGGAATAGTCATGTAAATATCTGATAGGCAGGATGGATTTTCATTGTGATAAACTGAACATCATTAAAGCATCATGATTAATCACACAGCAATATGTAATTATATACTGTGAAATATTTACGTGTTTTCTGATGGTCTTAGGCAGCCCCTGTGAAAGGGTCGTTCGACCCCCCCCCCAAAGGAGTCGTGACCCCCAGGTTGAGAACCGCTGCGCTAAGTGTTGTTAGGTTTCTGAACAGAGTTGACCTCGGTTCCTTGCTTCACACGTTGAAAGCACTCACGCGGCAGAAGCGCTTTTGTAATCCAAGTGGGTTTTTCTGGAAGAAAGGGAAGTTTCGGTATGACAGTCTTGAAAAGATACATGCTATTTCTGGAAAGCTTGCCGGGCCGCATGGAAGCCTCCGAGGTTCACAAATGGGTGCGGAAAGCAACATGGAAAGCACACCAGAACGGGGAGCATGAGGGCCACAAGTTCAGAGCTGGGGATCATGGAGGCCGGGAGGCCAAGAGCCTCTGGACCCTGCGTAGGCCCAGAGTGAGTCCTCGGGGGGCACACAGGCTTGGGGGAGACACCCCCACCCTCCGCCAGCAACTGAACAGGAACAGAGTTTAAAAAAAGAGGGGGGGCTTAGCCTTCCCACAGCCAGGGTATTTCACAACTCTGGCTGGGCAGGCGTGGTTGAAAGTATTGGCTGATCTTATTGGCTGTGTGTAAATGGACCTGGCTGGTGTCATGGTTCTGGGTGGATGTAGTTTTTAGGTTTCCCCTGTGCTAGGGGGTGCTAGTCTATGCCTGCTCAGTTTGGGTCGTCCCATGGGTGCCCAATGTGTGCCTGATCTCTTTCCAACCCCTGGACTGCGCGCCCCTTTGCACTTATTGGAGAGAAACCTCGTTTGGCGCTGATCTAGCGACCTAATGCTTCCATTGTCGCCCTTGGAGAATGATTGTGGGCTGAAGGACACACAGCCCCTCACACAGCAGCGGCGTTCAGCGAGGCCCGGGAAGGGGCCGTTGGTAGTGCTGTTATTGCTGCTTCTGCAGCAGCACAGGGAGATCTATGATGCCCTTTCTGCTCTGGCCCTCAGACAGGATGATGGTGAATTCCAGCAGCCGGGGACTCACAGGGGCCCTGAATGCCCCTTACACAAGACAGATTCAGAGCCTTGGAGTTGAGATGTGCCACTCTCCGACGGGAGGGTCTGGATAATAGACCCCGAACTGCAGGCACGTAGAGCGTCTGGGTGCGATCGGCCACGAAAGACCAGCTGCCCTCGCTTCTCCCTGCATGCCTCTCGTCATGGCATCTTTTTCCTTTGCTCTGGCGAGGTCACAGGGGATGCTGAGGAAGCAACGTTTCCAGCATGAACGTAACCCAAGGCAGAACATGGCTCTGCCGGCTCCTCAGCCCCTGGTCCCTGGAGCATTCCCAGCACGACAGTAGGGACTCTTTTCAGAGTCCCAGTGGCTGGGGTGTGGATCCCCGGTCTGCCACATTCCATCTGTGTGATCCCGGGTCAGGTGACTCACTCTGTGCCTGGATAGTCCATCTACATCCTAACCTAGTAGATGATCACAGCATCCGCGTGGGAGATGAGTGTGCAGACAAGCTGGCCTGGTGCCCATCAGCCTGGCTCGTGAGGTCCGCCAACTCTGTGGGCCATGGAACCGGATATCTCTGCCGCCAAGTCAGCCCCCTCTGTGACCTTGAGCCGGCCACTTCCCTTCTCTGTGGGTCGATGTCCTCATTCGCAAGCAGGGTTAAGGAAGTTGTGGTAAGAACGAATAGAGATCATCCAGGACCAACGAACCCAGTTGCCGTCGATTAGAGTGGCCCACGGGGACCTTGCATGTGCCAGAATAGAACTGTGGGCTGCAGAGTCTCGATGGCTGTGACTTCCAGTAGCAGATTGCCAGGCCTTTCTTCTGAGGCACCTCTGGATGACCTCAAACCTCAGACTTATTTTTGGAAGCAGCCCAGTGTTGAGCTGTTTGTGCCAGAGACTCCAGCAAATGTTGCTGTTGTTGTTGTTATTGTTGCTGCCATTGTGCACGATGCGGGAAACACCAGAAGCCCATCCACGGCTTCCTACATGCAGGGCCCCAGCCTGAGTAGCTTTGAGCCTGTGGCTCTTGTCAGTCTCTCCTGGTGAGAGAAGCAGGCCTCGCCTCAGACTGGCACGGAACAGAGGCGGGCATGCCTCCTACAGTCCTTTTCCATCACAGCCGTTACATGATATAACAAACCCAAGAGGAAAGGGCAATTGCTAGCTGTACAGAGGCATCAATAGCAGAGCCAGAGCTAAGTGGGAGCTGGGGACAGACAGCACCCACCAATAATGGTCTCACACCTCCACATTTCTTAAATAGACTGCTTATTGGAACACTCCCACTGTCTGGATTTGGGGAGCTCCAACGGGTCCTCCCATTCCTCACGGCCCCATCCCCACCTGAAGTTCACTGGTCACACATACCTAGGCACCTCTGGGGGGCAAGGGGATAGTCTGGGAACTTCTCACCTGCTGGCAATGAGCCAGACGTGCTTGGATTCCAAACCTCAACCGACCCTGGGCCATGTGACTTTCCTATGACACAGATTTGTGCATACAGCAATAGGACACCGATGGTTTATAAAGCCCTTTACAGTTTATTCTTACCTGCTACTTCCATGACCTCATTTCTGGGTTAGGTCTATTGACTCCCAGAACCTGAGAAGCCCTCCCGGGATAGCCAGTGGCTGACTGTGGCTGACGCCTCTTCCGTTTAGAGGATCCTTCAGAACAGAAACCAAACAAGATTTCTCTCCGTCTGTGGGCCTAACAGAAGGCCTGGCATGTGTTGGGGCAGGGGGAGAGGGATACGCAGAATATGATAATATGTGTTGAATCAATGTATAATTGATCTTCACCGTGTGTAGAATGCAAATGTGGCCATAAATTCCATGAAACCAATCCCAGTGGAGGTAAAATCTACTCCCCGGGTCTTGAATTAGAGAGCTCACATGGACAATACCACAAGGGTTTGTGAATACTAAGACCATGTCTCCAAGGGCCTGTCTCTTCCCTCTGCTGTCATGTAGACTGGGCTGGAGCTGCCTGCTGGAGGGCAAAGTACAGATTGGTCCAGGGGTCCCAGCCAGTGAACAAGTCCAGCAAGAAGAGCAGAGTCCAGCCCAAATTTCCAACCCAGAGAAGTATGGGCTCTTGTTTTAGACCCTTGACTTTAGGAGCTATTTGTCCCGATGCAACTGCCATCAGCTATGACACCATCCCCCCATTTTCCAGGGGTGGAAAACAAGGTCTTTAAGGGTCAAAACTCAAGATCTCATCTCCAACTCTCCTGAGACTGCTCGTAGCACGCACACTTCTTCATCAAGGGGAATCAAGGGTCACAGCATAAGAAAACAGAAGTCCCCGCTGAGGGATGGTGACTTGGACAGCATGTCAACACTTTGTGGTTGCATCCTTAATCATGATGTAACTTTGCAATGGTTCTCCAAAGAATGAAGTACTTCGGAATAACCTACACAGAGAGGGGAGGGGGAGTACACAAAGAAAACGACAAAATACTACTGCAAGAAACAAAAACTGACCTTCATAAATGGAAAGACATCCGTGGTCATGGGCTAGGTGAGTTCACATTGTGAAATGTTAGAATTGTGAGACTACTCTGCTGAGGCTTACTGGTGGGCTGGAGTGCTTCGTGATGCTTGCCTGAGCAGGGAAGGGGGCCAGCTGACTCAAGAGGCCCAAGGAGCTGAAGGGTGGAAGGGCTGAGGGGTCAAGGAGCCAGGAAGCAGAAGCTGAAGAGACAAGGAAGAAGTGAGAGCTTAGTCTCAAAGTGTGGGGCCATTACTTCTGGGGTTTCTGATGGTGGGGCCACAGCCTCCTAAGTTTCAAAGAGTCAGATCTTCAGCGAAATTCTGGAATGTGGTTTGTGAGTGCCAAGGAGGTTGGTCTAGATGCCCTTTCCAAAGCTAAGGAGGTGGGGCTGCCATGCCCAAGGGGCAAAATCATGGGGCCTATTGGAGCCTAGGAGATGGAGTTGGCATTCCGGGTTGGCATGAATAGAATGGGACAACCCAAAAGCCAGGGAACAGAGGTGCAATGCACCAGACCAGGAAGGTGGAGCTGAAGCCCAGCAATGAAGGGGCTCCATTCAGAATCCAGAGCTGGTCCATAAGTCCTCTTTAACGTGTTGAAAAGCAAGGAGGTCCCTTTGAGGACTAAGATGCACTTGACCCAATTCAAGCTCTTTTCAGTTGCCTCGTTTGCGTGTGAAAGTTGGACACTGAATAAGGAAGACCGAAGAAGAATTGATGTGCTGGAATTATGGTGCTGGGAAAAAATATTGAAAGTATCATGGACTGCCCAAAGAACAAACAAATCTGTCTTAGAAGCAGTACACCCAGAATGCGCCTTAGAGTCACTGATGAGGAGACTCCATCTCATGTAGTTTGGAGAGACCAGTCCCTAGAGAAGAGCATCGTGCTTGATAAAGCAGAGGGGCAGTGAGAAAACAAGGAAGGCCTTTGAGATGTATTGACTCCATCACTGAGACAATGGAGGCAATCATAAGAGTAATTGTGAGGTTGGCACAGAGCCCTGTGGTGTGTTGTCCTGTTTGTACATAGGATCGCTATGCATCAGAGTTGACTCAATGACGCCTAACAACAACATGATACCAATGAGTCAGGGTTAGAGGTATTTATGTTAATGAGGCGGATACCAGCTACAACATTCTGCTGTATCTTGAGTCCGTCGCTTTTGATCTATAACAGTGAGCAGAGGAGGGACCTCAGTAGAACCAAGAGAGAAGAGTCAGGAGTTGAATGTGTCCTTTGGACCTGGGGTCCCTGTCCTAAGAAGGACTCAGGAAAAGAACTAGTCACATCGAGATCTCCCAAGGAATAGCAGACCCGGAGATGTTGAAAGAGGTGGACCTTCTGCCAAAGCTATCGAAGAGATGGGGGGGGGGGGGGGGGGGACGGACATACAACAACTTCCTTTATAGTTGATGCCCTGAATCTGGACTTCTAGTTTCTTAAACTAAAAGAGAATAAGTTTTTGTTTGCTAAATTAATTCACTTATGCTATGTGTTAATCTGGGTACTTTAGAGAACAAATCCACAGAGACTCATGTATAAGAGAGAGTTTTATATAAAGGGTAAGTGAACATCAAGAAAACATCCCAACCCAGTGCTGCCCAAGCCCACAAGTCCAACATTAATCCATTAACCCACATGTCCAACACCAATCCACAAAGTCCTCCTCCAGCTCACAAAACAGATGCAATAATGCCGACTGCAGGAGGAAAGCCGAGTCAGTGAACATATAAGCATCTCAGCGCTGGCAGGGGTCTCCACACGGCTGCTCCAGCACCCAGGGCTGCATCAGGGTAGGTCCATGTGGCTTCTCTTTGGGGATATCTTGCAGGAAGTGAGCCTTGCCAGCTAAAGCAGGGAACTGGCTAAGGCACCTGCACCCTGGTGCGACCATCAGAAAGCAAAAGACCCGAGAACTAAAGAGGTGAGGCTCACTGAGCCATTTATCCCTCTTCCCTTCAATTAACACCACATGTGTTTACCAACCAGGTTGGCACAATAAACTAACTACCTCGTGCTATTTCTATTATAGTAGAATTGGGGGGGTGGGACACAGAATAAAAATAATAGGGTAAAGCCAGAAAAACCAGACAAAGGTAGAAATGACACCAACTTAAAGGCTTATTTTAAAATAAGTAGCCATCTAAGTGAAGCATCAACTAAGTCCACATGGAAGAAGTACACCAGCCTACGTGATCCAAGGATTGTAAATAATATAATCCAAATCTAAGGAAGGAATGGTATCAGAGCTTAAATTGTAAACACTTGGTTTGCAGCAGTCTGTGGATGGCAAAGGAAACCCAAAATCTATTTATAAGGTCCACACATGGGTTTAGCCTTCAGTGAATCTTCTCTGAATCATAGTTGAAGAACGTAACTAACCCTGTTATAGGGCTGAGAGCATTATAAAGTTAATTATGGCACATGTAGTTATGCTAAAATGTAATAACCTTAGCATTTAATCTCCCTCTTGACCCACTTTACAGCTGTTTGTTTTTATAAAAAGTAAAGAGGATATAGGTGTGGATTAAACCCCGAGTGGATCCCTCTGACCACAAAGCAGGGGTGTAACTAGCCGAGACAACATGCAGAGTGCATTGGAAGGTGGACGGTTGCAGGTGCAGTTAGGTTAAAATTTAGCACCCTATCATTTCATATCCCTTATGGTCCATTTAAATTTGTTCTCGTTTTCAATATTTTCTGCTTTCTTTTCTACTGTGGTTTTTATCTGTTTTACTGTGTTATTGTTGTTAGTTTTGTTTGCTTGCTTGCTTTTTCTAGATATGAAATCCAGGGTAGGTGAATCTATAGATTGATAATTGCGTGGGGGTGTGGCAGAGGAAGTTGTGGGGGATGAGGGGCTAATAACAATGAGCCCAAGAATGAAGAACGTGCTCTGAAACTGATGGTGGTGATGATGGTTCTTGATGTGATCGAACCATCGAATTGCATGATTTGTGAATGATAGGCCAATAAAACTGTTGGGGGGAAATGACACTAAGTAGTACACAAGAATAAGGGACAATTTTTTAAAGCCACAACATACACAATTTAGCAGCAACAGGAATAAACAAAAAATTACATATGTAGTTCCATGGGTAGATGTGTGTGTTTATATACGTATAGGTAAGCACGTCTGGGGGCACAAGTAGAGGTTTTTTGCAAGTCGATGTATATACAGTTTGTGTGTGCTGCATATACTTGTTTATCTAGATATAAAATAAAACACATAGTGAACACAATTGTGTGTATTTCCTAGACAACCAAATACCTTGCAGGACTGAGGTGCTCTTAGGATCAGAGTCTTGTGGGGCAGTAGCAACTGGTATTAAAAACTTGTAAATGGGATTCTGGTTAAAGAAGTCTACATATAGACACATGAATGAGAAAATTTCTCTACAATAAACAACAGAGAAACAACACAAAAGGAAATCCACATTCCTGGAATCTTGGAAGACAAGATAAAAGATAAGAATCTGAAGCCTCCACACCCCAGAGATGTGGGTTTGGGCAGAAGAAGAGGAGAAACAGGTGAATTTGCTGTGCCTAGGAGGCAAGTGAAGAAGCAGGTAGCCAGCCCTCTTTCTCCAAGGATGCTGAGTGCTTGAAGGAGATGCAGGTCCCCCACCCCCCATTCACGGGTGAATTGGGGCCGCAGAGCATGCCTGAACCTGTGGAGTTAACAAGAAGTGATGTCCATGCGTCCCTGCCACCCTCCTGGCATGCTGATGCCTTTCCAGTGCACAGGTATTCCACCAATGCCCCAGCACTCTGGGAGCATGCCCAGTGACACCCTGGTGCTCCCACTGCAGCGCCTGCCAATGAATGCCACCATTGCCTCAACCCAGCCTGCACTCCTGCCTCCACTGGCCCAGACTGGGCTCTTGCTGCTGCAGGCCATGCACCTGCTACCCACAGACTGCTGTCATGATTCTGAACTACACGTCTACCACACCCATGCGCCCATCTTGACAGCTCGACAGTCCACAATCCCACGGCTGCTTGTGCTCCTCAACTCTCTACAACTGAGGGAAGAGTGTGCCACATCGTGCCTGAAAGTCCTGCCAACCTCTGCCTACAGCTTCTCCTGTTCTCTGGGCCTGTGTGAAATGCCCACCCAAAACAACTGAGCTTTTTAACTTAAAGTCTGTTTATTTCTCTTCTTCTTCTTCTTCTTTTTGTTTTGTGGTTTCTGTTACTCTTTTTCCATACCATTTGGTGCAGTCAACTGCCTCCACATGAACCAGCCATTTACCCACACCTAACAGATGCACCATCATATCACACTGACTGCAGTCAGCCTTAGCCCACAGGGAAAAAACAAACAAACAGGAAAACGAGGCACACAAAAAATGAACAACAACCAGATACAGAGAAATTCTCTAAAGAAGAAAAGATCCTGGAACCACCAGGAAAAAATCATAAGAATGATATTCAGGTATTTTCATGGATGAGGGAAAAGATTGACAGAGCTACAGAAAAACCAGAAACAATAACAAAAAATATATAAATTCAGAAGTTTAATACTAAGACAACATATTAAAAGATAAAAGTAGTAGAATTGGAGCGATGGGACATCAAATTAGTGAGCTTGAAGACATATCTCTCTACTCCAATCTATGTGAAAAACAACCAACAAGAACAACAAAAAGGCAAAAATCTGAAGGAAGCTTCAGAATTATGTGGAATATGATCAAGAGGAACGACCTACATCTTATCAGGATTCTGAGATAGGAAGTCACACACACCAAAAAGAAAAAAATCCACAGAGAAAATAGTACAATAAATCCTAGGAGAAAACTTTCCCAATACTATAAAAGTGGAGAAAGTAACTATTCAAAAAGCTTAGAGAACCCTAAACAGGATAGAGTTCAAAAGAAAATCATTGAGATATATCATAATCAAATTCTCCAGTATCCACAACGGCTGGAGCCAAAGTGGGTGAACAAGTAAATGTGGTGAAGAAAGCTGATGGTACCTGGCTATCAAAAGAGATAGTGACTGGGGTCTTAAAGGCTTGAAGATAAACAAGCGGCCATCTAGCTCAGAAGCAACAAAGTCCACATGGAAGAGCACACCAGCATGTGTGATCGAGTGGTCCCAAAGGGATCAGTTACCAGGCATCAAAGAACAAAAAATCATATCATTGACTGCACACCTCCATGATAGGATCGCTGAAGACAAATGGGTGCATAAGCAAATGTGGTGAAGAAAGCTGATGGTGCCCGGCTATCAAAAGAGATAGTGTCTGGGGTCTTAAAGGCTTGAAGGTGAACAAGCGGCCATCTAGCTCAGAAGCAAATAAGCCCACATGGAAGAAGCACACCAGCCAGTGCGATCATGAGGTGCCCAAGGGACCAGGTATAAGGCATCACGCAAAAAAAAAAAAAAAAGATATAAGTGTGTGTATGTATGTGTATATATGTGTATATGTATATATGTATGTATATATGTATATATATATCATATTAAATGAAGGGGGAAGTGCAGAGTGGAGACCCAAGGCCCAAGTGTCGACCAATGGAGATCCCCTCATAGAGGGGTTTAGGAGAGGAGATGGGTTAATTAGGGTGCGAGGTAGTATCGATGAAGAACACAGCTTTCCCCCGGATCCTGGATGCTTCCTCCCCCCAACTACCATGATCCGAATTCTACCTTGCAGGGCTGGATAGAACAGAGGCTGTACACTGGTGCATATGAGGGTTGGAGGTACAGGGAATCCAGGGTGGATGATACCTTCAGGACCAAGGGTGTGAGGGACGATGCTGGGAGAGTGGAGGGTGAGTGGGTTGGAAAGGGGGAACTGATTACAAGGATCCACATGTGACCTCTTCCCTGGGAGAGGGACAGCAGAGAAGGGGGGAAGGGAGACTCCGGATAGGGCAAGATATGACAAAACAACGATGTATAAATTACCAAGGGCATATGAGGGAGGGGGGAATGGGGAGGGAGGGGAAAAAAAGAGGACCTTATGCAAGGGGCTTAAGTGGAGAGCAAATGCCTTGAGAATGATTGGGGCAGGGAATGTATGGATGTGCTTTATACAATTGATGTATGTATATGTATGGATTGTGATAAGAGTTGTATGAGTCCCTAATAAAATGTAAAAGAAGAAAAGAGAAAAAAATGATTAGGGCAAAGACTGTACTGATGTGCTTTATACAATTGATGTATGTATATGTATGAACTGTGAAAAGAATTGTATGAGCCCCAATAAATTGTTAAAATAAAAAATAATTTTAAAAAAAAAGCTGCCAAGGTGCTACAAGAAACTTTCTAAAAAAAAAAAAAATTCTCCAGTATCAATGACAAGCAGAGACTCCTCAGACCAGGAGAAAAAAGGGGGAAAAAAGCAGTTATCGACAAAGGAAACCCAATTAAAATGAACTCAGTTTTTCAGCAGAAACCATGTAAACAAAAGGATAATGGGATGACATCTAGAAAACTCTGAAAGACAAAAATTGCCAGCCAAGAATCTTTTTTTTTTAATCAGACAAGAGCAAACAGGATGTTGCGAGTCCTGCTCACGTATCATCACGTATCATGAGAGCTCCGATCATCATTTTATCTCTGTTCTCCAAGAGGAGGAACAGGTAAGGATTAACCTTACTGACGATCCAGCCAAGAATCTTATATCCAGCAAAACTATCAAATATGAGTGAGAAATTAGGCTTTTTCCAGATGAAAAGAAATTAAAAGAATTTGTAAAACCAAGATCACCTTTACAAGGAGTCTTTGGGCAGAAAATCAATAATAATAATAATAACAGGTATAAATGTGAGGTCAACATACAAGATATCAACACTCAGAAAGCAACCACTCAACAAAAAACAAACTTACAAGACGAAAAATAGGAAAACAGATATCACACCTCAATGAACACAAATATAATGAAAAATTAGAGGAAAGTGTAAATATAAAATATTTGGATGGAAAAGAAGACAAAAGCAGTTCACAGGCAAGAATAGACCATCTTATGCTTGGCAAGAAAATAATAAATAACAAGGTAATGGCAAAGAAAATTAAAACAAACTTCATCAAGAGAGGAAAACCACAAAGAGCTAGAAAAAAATAAAATAAGAGCAAAGGCATAAAGGACAAGAAAAACCATAAACCAAAGGAATTCAGCACAGAAATTTAGGAAGAACAAAGAAAGCAATAATGCCACCAAAACATACACAACAAAATGACATCAACCAACCCATGCATATCGTAACAACACTGACTATAAATGGATTATGTCCACCAGTCAAGAGACAGAGGGACGCAGACTGGGTAAGAAAACAGAACCCAGATAAACAAGCGGCCATCTAGCTCAGAAGCAACAAAGCCCACATGGAAGAACACACCAGCCTGTGTGATCAAGTGGTCCCAAAGGGATCAGTTATCAGGCATCGAAGAACAAAAAATCTTATCATTGGCTGCACACCTCCATGATAGGATCGCTGAGGACAAATGGGTGCATAAACAAATGTGTCGAAGAAAGCTGATGGTGCCCGGCTATCAAAAGAGATAGTGTCTGGGATCTTAAAGGCTTGAAGGTGAACAAGCGGTCATCTAGCTCAGAAGCAACAAAGCCCACATGGAAGAAGCACACCAGCCAGTGCGATCACGAGGTGCCAAAGGGATCAGGTATAAGGCATCATCAGAAAAAAAAAATCTTATCATAGTGAATGAAGGGGGAAGTGCAGAGTGGAGACCCAAAGCCCATTTGTCGGCCACTAGAGATCCCCTCGCAGAGGGGTTTCCGGGAGGAGATGAGTCAGTCAGGGTGCAATGTAGCACCAATGAAGAATACAGCTTTCCCCCAGTTCCTAAATGCTTCCTCCCCCCCAACTACCATGATCTGAATTCTACCTTGCAAGTCTGGATAGAGCAGAGGTTGTACTCTGGTGCAGATAGGAGCTGGAGGCACAGGGAATCGAGAATGGATGATACCTTCAGGACCAGGGGTGT
Source organism: Tenrec ecaudatus (assembly GCF_050624435.1). Classification (NCBI taxonomy): domain Eukaryota; kingdom Metazoa; phylum Chordata; class Mammalia; order Afrosoricida; family Tenrecidae; genus Tenrec; species Tenrec ecaudatus. The sequence continues at coordinate 86,934,722 of NC_134539.1, read as the reverse complement.
GAGGGGCGATATTGGGAGAGTAGAGGGTGAATGGGTTGGAAAGGGGGAACCAATTACAAGGATCTACATGTGATCTCCTCCCTGGGGGATGGACAACAGAAAAGGGGGTGAAGGGAGACGTCGGACAGGGCAAGATATGACAAAATAATAATTTATAAATTATCAAGGGCTCATGAGGGAGGGGGAAGTGGGGAGGGAGGGGAAAAAGAGGACCTGATTCAAAGGGCTTAAGTGGAGAGTAAATGCTTTGAAAATGATTAGGGCAAAGAATGTACAGATGTGCTTTATACAATTGATGTATGTGTATGTATGGATTGTGATAAGAGTTGTATGAACCCCTAATAAAATGTTTAAAAAGAAAGAAAACAGAACCCATCATCATGCTGCTTACTGGAAACACTCCTTAAACACAAAGACCAAAATAAACTAAAAATCAAAGGGTGGGAAAAATATACCAAGCTAATGACAATCCCCCCCTCTCAAAAAAGGCAGCCATGTCAATATTAATCTCTGATAAAATATATTTGAAGGTAAAATCCATTATGAGACAAAGAAGGACACTATATAACGATCAAAAGAACAAGAGGACAGATGTAATTATAATAAACACATACACACCCAATGAAAGACCCTCAACATACATGAATCCAACTCTCACAGAGCTGCAGAGCTAAGTAGATAATATAGCAATAATAGTAGGAGATTTCAATACATCACTCTCAAGGAAGGACAGCTCCCTGGGAAAGAAGCTTAATACAGATGCTGCACGACTAATAAACTTGACCTCCTAGATGCAGACAGCACGCTCCACTCAACAACCGCACAGTATATACTGTTTTCCTGTGCACGTGGGACATTCTCTAGGATAGACTGTGTGTTAGGACATGAAGCAAACCTCAATGCATGTTAAAATACAGAGATTTTACAAGCCATTTTCTCAAACCACAGGGCTATAAAATAAGAAATCAACAGCAGGAAGAGCAAGAACACAACAACAACAAGCAAATACATGGAAAGTGAACAACATATTGCTTACAAACTAGTGGGTAACCGATTAGATAATGAATAAAAGGTTTAAATGTCTTAAAACAAAAGAGAACAAACAAACAACATACTAAAACCTTTGGAACACAGAAAAAGAGTACACAGAAGACATTTTACCCCAATAAACATACACATGAAAAACGAAGAGGGGGGTGGGGGGTTGGGGGGAGCTGATAAAAAAGAAGAGCAAACCAAAATCAATATTATAAACCAGGGGTCCTCAAACTTTAAACAGGGGGCCAGTTCACTGTCCCTCAGACCCGTTGGAGGGCTGGACTATAGTTTAAAAAAAAACAACTATGAACAAATTCCCATGAACACTACACATATCTTATTTTGAAGTAAAAAAACAAACCGGGACAAAAACACCCGGCAGGCCAGATAAATGTCCTCGGAGGGCCGCATGTGGCCCGTGGGCCGTAGTTTGAGGACCCTTGCAAAACCAGCACCTTCAACAACAATAACAAGCACAACAAAATAAACCTTCCATCATCAGGAGGGAAAAAATACCCAAAGATTGGAGCAGAAATAAACTAATGAGAAAACAGGAAAACAATTTTAAAAATCTAGAAGTTGGTTCTTTGAAAGGATAAACAAAATTGGCAAACCACTAGCAAATTTAACAACGTGAAAAGGAGAAGGTGCAAACACCAAGAATAAGAAATGAAAGTAGGGACAGCCAGGGTCAGGGCCAGGAAAATAAAAAATAAATGAATGAATGAAAGTAGGGACAGCACAACAGAACCAAATGAAAATTTTAAGATAATAACACATTACTATGAAAGACTGTATGTCAACAAATTTGTAGTTGGAAATCCATAATATCACATGTAGATATTGTGCTACACAATCATGTAAATGAGACTTAATGGTCAACATTTACCCTAGACCAAAGGTGAAGAGGTAAGAGGGAAACAAGGAAGCTAGACAAATGGAAACAGAACAACCAAAATGGAAATAATGAGAATTCTGACACCCTGAATAATAGTCCTAAAAATACTTTTAAAGAGAACCTCATGTGTTATGTAAAAATTTCCCAAAGTTACAATAAAATATTTTTAAATAAGGAAGCATCAGTGAAGATACAGTTAAGCCAAGGATATTGTCTAATTGCTTCTTACATTTTGCTCATTGATCCAGCTGGCAGCCTGACCCCCACCAAAGTAAGGGGACTGCCTGTACCTCTTCTTGGCTGACTTCCTAGAATTTAACAACAGCAGCGCCATATTCAACGTACATTCATCTTCAAGGCCCAGCCAAGTTGGTGCCTCTCTCACTGTCCCCTGATTCCAGGTTAAATCTCTTTCCAAAGCCCGAGCCCTAGCTTCAGGTGCAGCCCTGAACTAAAAAAGCCCCTCTCCCAAGCCCTCTGCTGCCCTGCCTTCTCCCTCCATTCCTGTGCCCTCGGTTCTCCGTGTGTGAGCCAGCTCCCCTGCCTATGCACTCCCACGCCCTTGTACCCCTTCCATATAGGCCATCTCTCTATAGGTACTTGACAAATATGTGCAGAAGTGCCATGCCCATACCTAGACGTTCTGACTCAAAGTGACCCTGGGTTTCTGAGGCTGTAAGTCTTTACCGGAATAGGAGGCCCTGTCTTTCTCGTCTGCTGACCTTGAGGTGAACGGCTCAGCTTGTGACTCCTATGCCTCCAGGGCTCCTCGAACGATACTGAGACACAGGAAAATTAAACTCAGGGAGTCCAGATGACTTCGTCTCTCCAGGAGGTTGCAATTCCACTGTACTGAGATCCGTTCCAGCTGTTCCCAAACAGCCATGCATTCCAATCTCTTGCTGGAATCTAGGGTGGCAAGGGAGCTTTGGAGGCTAAAATAACAGTTTCCTGGGCCATACCCGGGCCCTCAAATCAGACTCGATGGGCAAGGGGCTCTGGAATTTGTATTTTAATAAGGCCGATGCCTCTCTTTCCATGAATTCTACACACAGAGGGCTGGGAATGGATGGGATGGGATAGGCCTGGTGCTCGGTCTACAGCCTGTTCTATATGGCGGGACTCTCCCTCACCGCTAATGAATTTGTTTCATTTGTATGGTGTGTGTAGAGGTACTAGTAGTTTGGGAAACAATTTGACAGCATCTGCTAAATCTAAGAGCCATGGTGGCATAGTGAGTTGTGCATTGGATGGCTCACCACAAGGTCAGCAGTTTGAAACCACCAGTGACTCTGTAGGAGGAAGATGACTCCGAGACCACAGGGTCAGTTCTACTCTGTCCTATAAGGACCACCATGATTCAGAATGGACTCGCTGGCAGTGAGTTTTTGTTTTGTTTTTAAATCCACATATAACTGTGGACTCAGCAATGTCAACCTTGAGTGTGAAACCAAGGGAACTGAAGACAGACGCCCACCAGAAGGTGTGTACCAAAATGAACACAGCGGTTCATTCAGAAAAGCCCAAACCAGAAGGCACCCAAATTGCCCATCGAGAGGAGTGGGTAAATGAGTCCATCCCCTGTCAGTGTTGTTGCGCTATGATGGCTTGCATGTTCTGATGATGCTGGATGCTATGGCACCAGTATTTCAGCCCAGTAGGGTCACCATGGTGCACACGTTTCTGTAGAGCTTCCAGACGAGGCGATTCCAGAAAGAACAAGCAGAAGGCTGGCGCTCGGCTGTCCACACTCAGCCAAGGAAACCACTGTGGATCACAGTCGAAGGTCATATGACTTGCTTGCTTCAGACATGGCTTCAGGAGAGATCGATCACTGGAGGAAGATCCTGTTTGGGGAAATCGAGTGCCAGTAAAGGTGAGGGAGACCCTCAGGGAGATGAACCAGCACAATATCCACAACAATGGACATGAACATGCAAGCAACTGTGAGGACGATGGAGGGCAGGGCCACATTTCATCCTGTTGTCCGTAAAGTCTTTGTAAGTCAGAGTGCTATTTGTCTGTCTGTCTGACTGACTACCTGATGACCTCCTATTCAATCAATGGGACACTCGGGGTATTCACAAACTACAAATCCCAACAACATGGATAAAGGACTCTCACAGACATTATTCCAAATGAGAGAGAGCATATGCAGAAATACACACTGGGTGACCCCGCTGATGTGTGAAGTTCAAGAATAGGCAAACATTGTTACAATGTTTCTCAGACTGGTGTTGCTGGAGGTGTCACCTAGGGGAACCTGCCAGTCTGTCTAGGTTTTATTTTTGACTTGGGTGATATCTTGTAGTGCATACACACATGCTCTATCATGCACAAGTGTTGTTCCTAAGCTCCGTACACTGCGTTTGTGTCCTCTTATGAGTTCTGTTACAGATCACTGGAGGTGAGGAAAAGATGCTAGGCCTGGAGTCTTCAGATCTTGGTTTTGAATCTCACAAGTCTTGGTCAAGTCATATCCCCTCCCTGGGACTCCAGTCCCTACGGCAGCGGTTAGGGGAGAAATCCCCTGCTAGTGGAACTACCAACAGCCATGTGTCCACAAATGCCCACGCACTGAGCCTTCCTGCTGACTTCCAAAGCTGGCACGAGGGCAAGTCTGCGCACACCAGCGATCACAAGGGCTCCAGGGTTATTTTTTCCCTCCTGGCCACTCTCAGTCAAGGCATCAAGGTCCTGCCTGGACACCCAGTCATGCTGGTCTCCTCCTTGTTCCCCCAGTGAGCTTTGCCGCACCTGACCATAGGCCCTTTGCACATGCCATCTCTGAGTCTCGACTTAATACTCTGTTGGCGTCTCTAGGCCTAGAGAGGTTATCTAAGTCCTCCTGACCCACCACTATCCCTGAAAGCATGCCTGATGACTTCTTTTGTCTCTGATGTCTGTCTGTCCACCCCACTTGGCTGCCTTTCATGAAGGCAAGTCACTCATGCCTGTGTCTCCAAGACAGTGCCTGCCTTACAAAAAGAGGGAGGGAGAGTTGAGTTGGATACATGTGGGTACAAATTGCCGTAAAAATGAGCTTCATCACTCAGAAACTTCTGAGCCTTACCAGCAGAAATGGAACAGACAGGGAGAGCTTGACCTACAAGGTGGGGGTGGGGGTGGGGGTCCCCCGAGAATAGGCTCAGTTTTCTGTTTGAGCCAAAGAATCTCAGTAGCAGCAGCTCTCTAGATGCCACCCCTTCCTGGAGGGAAACATTTATGCGCCCACACTCTGAAGCCAGACAGCCTGGACCCAAGTCCTTGCTCTGTAGCATTACTTAGCCTCTCTTTGTCTCAGTTTCCCCAGGCATAGAGGGATGACAATGGTATGAGCCACCTCATGTGGATGATATTCCTGCTCAGAGCAGCCAGTGCACAGGGAGGACCATAGGGCCGGCCCTACCACGAGACACAATGACCCTCACTGACCCCTAGCACTTAGAGGGATAACACTGGAGGCACAGTGCGAGAATTGTGCCCGATCTGATCCCACCACTCTGGGGTGAAATCCCAAGGCTGTGTAACAGAGCAGCAAGGGGAGCAAAGCAATGAAGTCCCTGCAGAACACCAAAAATAGACTTTGGGGCCAGGGCATGGCACCCTGTCAGGCTCAACTGGAAAACACCCCTAAAGGTCAACAAACAGACCTTGAACAATTTATAGGCTCTTTTTTCTTTTTGTCATCAGGTTTTGTTGCTTTCTTTTCTTTTGTTGCTTTGTTGTGCTCTAGTTTTTTGTGCATATTGTTATTTCTGCAGGTCTATCTAGATAAGTGAGGCAGGATAAACAATCTGGAGGAGAAAAGAATGGGACCCACAATTCCGGGGGGACATGGGAGAGGGGGAGGTGGGGAAAAGGAAGGGGGAAAGGGAACAACAAGTGATCCAAAATTAATGCTGAGGAGGGCGTAGGATGCCTGGTAGGGCTTGATCAAGGGCAATGTAACTGAGAGGAAATGAAAAAATGATTAAAAAAAGAAAAGTAGCCACCTCATGCCGTCACTACAAAGGTTAACAGAGTTAGTCTATAAAGTGCAGAGGACAAAGCTGGCTACACTCAGCACGGCACACTTACTGGTCGGTGTCTTTGAGTACGTACTATATTGACTATGGAAGAGCGAGCCATGGAGACTCAATGGTTAAGCTCTCAGCTGCTAATCAAAGGTCAGTGGTTTGAAGGCACAAGCCACTCAGAGGATGTGGCAGTCCACTTGGGCAGTCGACTTGATGGCACGGGGTGTGGTTTTGATGTTTATCGTGGCAGACACTGGGAGGTGATGCAGATGCAAATGAGGAGGCTGAGGCACATCAAAGTCACCGGCCCAAGGTTCCACTGCTTGTAAGTGGCAGAGTCTAGGCACAAACCAAATCCTGGGGCAACCACTATGGAAAATGACATGGAACTTCCAAAACAAAAAACAAGAATAAAAACTAGAAGTAGAAATCCTTTATGACCCAACAGCCCCACCTCTAAGTATATGTCCAAGAGACGGACAAACAGTGACACAAACAGACAACACATGCACCTAGGTTCACGGCTGCATTCTCCACGATAGCAAAAAGATGGAAACAACCGACGCGTCCACCATCAGATTGTGGAATTGACATGCAACGGGCTAGTACTCAGCTGTGAAGAGTGAGTCATGAAACATTTTACAACATGGGTGGATGAGGAGGGCATTTATTCTGAGATAAGAAATGACGGATATTTTATCATGCCACTGTTTTTTAAAAAGCAAGGGCAGACATACACAGAGAAGGCATTCTTTGATGGCTATCGGGGACGAGAGGTGGAGGGGAAAATCACTTCCTAATAGTAGACACTCGTGTTTAGTGCTTTCAGTGTGTTTTGCCTCACTCAAAACGCATTGTCTTCAAGTCAATTGTGGCATATGTGCGCATGCTCATACCTGTACAAGGAAGTTTGTAATGTCTGTATATGTTTGTGTGTTCTGCATAGATAGAGAGAGAGAGAGAGAGAGAATAAAGCACATCGCAGGTACAGTGACAGGTTCCCTGGACATATCTAAACAACTCAAGCCACTGGTTTGCTGGCTTAAAAGGCTGTCTCATGGGAAATCTTAGTCCACTGACATAGCAGAGTTCACAAAGTTAATGTTTTACACTCCAGATGGTGAGTAGCATCTGGCGTCTTGCAAGCTTGTGAGCAGCTGTCTCACAACTCTTGGTCTGGACTCATCCAGAGCAAGGAAATGAAGGAAATTCAAGACTAACAGCCACGTGATCCAGAGTCTCTTTTAGTGCCTAACTGCCACTACAGATCATTCTGACCAGAGACACGATAGAAGGTCCCAGATAGAATGGTAGAAAAATGTAGAACAAAACTCACCTGTTTTGCTGTCTCTCTCTCTCATCCATCCATCCATCACCTCTCTTCACAAAGGAAGAGGGCCTGCGTGGAGAGGAGAGTGGGAAGGGAGGGTGTATGTTTGAACCCTCATCCCCATCTCCCCATCTCTATGATGGCAGCGAATAATAAAACCTAAGCATGCCAAAGACAAACAAAACAAAACAAAACAAACCCTCACATTTCTAAAAAAAAAAGACCTAACCTCCTAGACTAATGGAGGCTAGAGAAACCTGCAAGACTAGTGTCTTAAAATACTTTTGAATTTGGGACGCAGTCACTCCTGAAGGTCACCTTTCAGCCAAATAGATTGGCTTATCAAGTAAACAATATTGCCCATAACTACCGCATCCCCAAACATTCGCCCATAGGAAACTGAATGGCAACACTCACTCGAAAGCAAAGAAGAGAAGGCAAGGGCTGAAAAGGAAACTAGATCTATGGAAACGGAACAAACAGAAGGGAAATTAAGGGAATGCAGACACATTGCAAAATTGTAACCAATACCACAGAGCAATTTGTATGAAAAATGCAGTTTAACAGCCTGTGTGATCACGAGATGCCGATGGGATCAGGTATCAGGCATCAAAGACCCAGAGCAAAAAAATCATGATGTGAATGGCAGGTGGGGGTGGAGGCCCAAAGCCAATCTGTATGCAATTGGACATCCCCTTACAGAAGAGTCATGGGGAGAAGACAGACCAGTCAGGGTGCAGTGTAGCACCGATGAAACGTACAAATTTCCTCTGGTTCTTTAATGCTTCCTCGCCCCCGCTATCATGACCCCAATTCTACCTTACAAATCTGGCAAGAGCAGAGCATGTACATGGGTACGGATAAGAGCTGGAAACACAGGGAATACAGGACAGATAAAGCCCTCAGGACCAATATTGAGAGTAGCCACACCAGGAGGGGAAAGGGAAGGTGAGAGGGGGTGAGAAATGGGGAATGATCACAATGACCTGTCTATAACCCCCTCCCAGGGGGACAGACAAGAGACAAGGGAGTAAAGGGAGACATCGGACAGGGCAAGACATGAAAAAAATATATAAATTATCAATGGTCCATGAGGGAGGAAGAGAGAGGGATGGAGGGGGAAAATGAGGAGCTGATACCAAGGGCTCAAATTTAAAATGCTTTGAAAACGATGATGGCAACATATGTACAAATAAATGTGCTTGACACAATGGATGGATGGATTGTGATAAGATTTGGATGATCCCCCAATAAAATAATTTTTAATGCATTTTAAACACCATGAGATCTAAGTGGCTCCTGGCTTCCACTGCTGGGCTGGCCATTCTGAAAGGGATCATAAGAGAGTGGATAGACTGCTAGAAACTCAAAATTGTTTTTAAAAAGGCCAGGGTTACTGATCTGATCAAGACTGGTGGAGCCCCCAAGACACCCTTACAGCCTAGAACTAAACTCACCCACAGTTAAACAGACAAACCTATCAGGTGAACAGTAGCACCAGAGAGCACACACTCCTTAGGACAGTCAGCCACAGAAATCAGGGATAAAGCTCAGAAGGCGGGAAGGGATGGGAAAGAAAGTCCAATGGAAATGATACCCACAGGGCAGCAGTGGGAAGAGTGCTGTTACATTGTGGGAATTACAATCAAGGTCACAAAACAAAAGGTGTAGGAATTACCTGCCAACCTAATTTGCTATGAAGCTTTCACCCACATCACAGTTGAAAATGAAGGAAAAATCAGAGGCTACTTTTCAAAGCCTAAAATGTTTGTTAGTAAGGGATGTGTGTGGGCGTGTGTGTGTGTGTGTAGAATATTTGAAAATTTCCATCTAGAAACCAATTGATTTTGGTCAACTCCTGGCAAATCTTTCGGAACCTGGTGCTGCGACAAACCATTGTGTATTCACTTTAAGTTCTTTTCTAAATATTACTTTCTATCTAAATCTACTTCCTATCTTATTTTCCCTTCTTTTTATAACCTTTGATTTGGACATAATTATTGACGGCACAAGAAGAGGAAAAAAAATACAAAGGGGTCCTGAGTACCCATCACACGTTTCCCTTTGTCAACATCTTACATATCTGTAGTATATGATGAAAACTACCAAATAGCTATCTAGCTGTAGTCTTTATATTTTTATTTCTTTGTATGCTGCACTGTATTAATGATCATTTTTGAATAATAAATTTCCAATATATCGGATGTGGCTCTTCTCTTCTGCCCCAATTAGCAAATCATAGCTGACCATTGTGCTTGTCTAGAATTATAAGTTTATTTTGAAATTCTGTAGGTCAACACAATCAAAAGTGTTGGAAGATTTGGGCCTTTTGTACTTATATTGTTTCATGTCTTCCTGACCTAATAAACCTGTACGTTTGTAGATAGATAGATGCTTTTTAAATTGTTAAATGGGGACCTAATTTGCTGTGTAAAACTGTCACCCAAAACACAATAAGATTGAAAACAGAAAGAAAATCCAGTCCTAACTCCAGTGCCCGGTGCCTAGTGGCTTGGTAATCCTTTGATCATCAGGCTGTGAGATACTAAGCAGGTGGCCACACACCTCTGAGGCTCAGTTTCCCTGTCCACCTGTTGCCCCACATGGCCCCACTCTGACCAGCTCACGAGACCACTGGCGCAACAGAGCTGGCCAGGAGCTGCCCTCTCTTCACAGCTCACCAGTCACTGGACCAGGTAGCTGCTTTTCCCACCAGCCTCACCCGTTCATCTTCATTGACCACGCACATGCCAGCACCGTCCTCTCAGCTCACAGCCAGCCCTTGGTTAAAAATACACTCAAATGATATTTCTATTGATTTTCCTGGAGTTATGTATGTGCTTGGCCTGCCTGACTTCGCAGGCTGGCGCCCAGCCCCAGCTCCAAGGCTGGGCGTGCCTGCTGTGAGGCCATGGGAGCCTGACTTGGAACACATCCCTCTTCCCCGCAGTGGGGGGCCCTTGCCTCGTGTGGCCTTCTCTCTCTCTCTCCCCTGTGCAATGAGCTAACTCCATAGTTCCCTGAACATCACACCTGGAACTGGGCTCCTCCACTCTGACCCGTGGGGCTCTAGGGGCCAAAGGCCTATCAGGAAAGGGCTCCGGAAGAGAACAGAAGATAAAATCGGCCTTTTGCTGCCTTGACCACTTGCTGGGAGCTCTCGCGTGGAGGCCCTCCGCTAGAGAGAGCCAAAACTTTTAACGAAAGCAGGATGCCGGAACCAGAGGATCTTTGGAAACATCGGAGAAGAGACTTGGCTCTCGGGAGCACCCAGGGTGGCCAGATGGTCTTGGAAAGAGCAGCCTCACGAACAACAGGTTCCAAAGGTGAATTCTCTCCAGCTTGCCTCTTGGGCAAGGAACCTAAAGTGCTGAGATTGTAGAAGTCCTCATTACAGCCCCCATAGCCTTGCTCCTGGGGACCTGGAGAGCCTCAGCCATCTCTGTCTTCCCTTTACCAGGATCCTGGTCTCATTTGGCTAAAGACCGGATGCCCACCTTCCAGAGCTGTGCCGCCCGTCATGGGGGTCACCAGCTTCATGCAGCTGCTCCAACGAGAATGAAAATTAATATAAATTCAGGCCCTCAGGCTCACTAGCTGATGGGGTCTCATCCAGCGAGACTCTCACACGGTGACCCGGAGGGGCAACGAACCTGGATGGAAGAAAGACACAGAGACATGGGGCAAGACAAGTGCTGATCAAGCCCATTTATTTTGCCAAAACTCTGGGTATATATTCGCAACAGAGAAGGAAGTGGGAGGCACATATTCCAATGAAGCACACTGTGTAACAACCGCACACTGTACAACAACCGATCAGCCACATGTTCCCCATAAGGTACAAAGGGTGCGCAACAGTACTCAAAGACGTCCGTGGTGACGTCTGCATGCAAATCAAGGCTTACCAGGTGAACTTATCACGATGTTCCTAACATGGTATATCTGCAGTTCAATGGGTGCTCAGTACTTTGACTAATGGCAACACGGTCAGTTATCGCAACTGCTCATGCTACTGAGCACGTAGCTTGGAACGTGGGGGCAAAGTTGGGCAGGAAACAAAGCCTTGCTGTTAGAAAGCGGCCAAGTTTCTGCTACGTGTCTGAGGCCAGGGTCTTAATGGCTATTGGCTCCCAACAACTAGCTATATTTCAAGTGACTAATAGTTCACATACCACTGCCACTGAGTCGATTCCAACCAATAAGGACCCTGGACAACAGGGTCGACCTGCCTCTGTGGGTTTCCAAGACTGTAACTCTTTACGGGAGTGGAAAGCCTCATCTTTCCCCTGGGAAGCTGCTGAGGGTTTCAAACTGCTGACCTGTGGTTAGCAGCCCAATACATAACCACTGTGCCACCAGGACTCCCATAGGTGACGTAATGACAGGATATTTTCATTTTCACAGAGTCTTCTTAAACCCTGGTTGGATTTTACTGGATTTCTATGTGTTGAACTTACATAGATGTCAGCGACTCTTCGATGTTTCTTATAACATTTGCAGATGAAAGATATATTGTGTTCCAAGTGTAAAGACAGAGCCATTAGAAGATAAAGAAGTCTGGGTGCCTGTGTAAACTTTATTCTAGAAAGAGCTTCCCAAGTTCAACACCAAAGACAGAAGCCACAAAAGAAGAGACCGACTTGTTTGAGGACAAAACAGTTAAACCATTTGTAATCAAAAGCATCCAAAACAAGATTTGAAATGCAAAGTAGACACCGTGAAACATTTAGGCAGCATATGAGGCACAAAAGGGCCTTAGGGGTCAGGTAAGGAAAAGATAATAGACAAAGAATATGACGACGTAGACACAAAGTGAGGAGTTCAAATACTAAACCGTGCTCTCACACTGGTAATTGGATTGATACACATCAAAACCAAATGTAATTCTCTGCCATCAAATTTGGGGAAATTTTTTTTAATCATTTTATTGGGGGCTCGTATAACTCTTTTCACAATCCATACACACATCCATTGTGTCAAGCACATTTGTACATCTGTTGCCATCGTCATTCTCAAAACATTTGTTTTCTACTTGAGCCCTTAGTATCAGCTCTTTATTTTCCTCCTCCATCCCTCATGAACCCTTGATCATTTATAAATTATTATTATTTTGTCCTAACTTACACAGCTCGACATCTTCTTTTACCCACGTATCTGTTGTCTATCTCCCAGGAAGAAGGTTATATGTAGATCCTTGTAATCTGTTCCCCTTTTTCACCCCACCCTTCCTCCACCCTCCTGGTATTGCCACTCTCACCACTAGTCCTGAAGGGATCATCTGTCCTGGATTCCCTATGTTTCCAGTTCCTGTCTGTACCAGTGTACCTCCTCTGGTGTAGTCCGATTTGTCAGGTAGAATTGGGATCATGATAGTGGGGGGGGGGAGCATTTAAGAGCTAGAGGAAAGTTGTATGTTTCATCATTTCTACCCTGCACCCTGACTGGCTCATCTCCTCCCCTTGCCCCCTTCTGTAAGAGAGTTGCCTACATAGGGGGTTTGGGTCTCCACTCTGCACTCATTTTCATTTACAATGATATGATTTTATGTTCTTAGATACCTGATACCTGATCGCTTCAACAGCTCGTGTTCACACAGGATGGTGTGCTTCTTCCATGTGGGCTTTGTTGCTTCTGAGCTAGATGGTTGCTTTTTTTATCTTCAAGCCTTTAAGACCCCAGATGCTATATCACTTGGAAATTTTTTAAAAGAATTTATTAGGGGCTCATACAACTCTTATCACAGTTCATACATATACATACATCAATTGTATAAAGCACATCTGTACATTCTTTGCCGTAATCATTTTTTTCTCCTCTTCTTTTTTTTACATTTTATTAGGGACTCATACAACTCTTATCACAATCCATACATATACATACATCAATTGTATAAAGCACATCCATACATTCCCTGCCCCAATCATTCTCAAATCATTTGCTCTCCACTTAAGCCCTTTGCATCAGGTCCTCATTTTTTTCCCCTCCCTCCCCTCTGCCCCCTCACTCATGTGCCCTTGGTAATTTATACATCGTTATTTTGTCATATCTTGCCCTATCCGGAGTCTCCCTTTCCCCCCTTCTCTGCTGTCCCTCTCCCAGGGAAGAGGTCACATGTGGATCCTTGTAATCAGTTCCCCCTTTTCAACCCACTCACCCTACACTCTCCCAGCATCTCCCCTCACACTCTTGGCCCTGAAGGTATCATCCAGCCTGGATTCCCTGTGCCTCCAGCTCCCATATGTACCAGTGTATAGCCTCTGCCCTATCCAGCCCTGCAAGGTAGACTTCGGATCATGGTAGTTGGGGGTAGGAAGCATCCCGGATCGGGGGGAAAGCTGTGTTCTTCGTCGGTACTACCTCGCACCCTAATTAACCCATCTCCTCTCCTAAACCACTCTATGAGGGGATCTCCATTGGCCGACACTTGGGTCTTGGGTCTCTACTCTGCACTTCCCCCTTCATTTAATATGGTATATATATATATATATATATATATATATATATATATATATATATATATACATACATATATACATATACACATACATACACACACACACACATATATATATTTTTTGCATGATGCCTTATACCTGGTCCCTTGGCACCTCGTGATCGCACTGGCCGGTGTGCTTCTTCCATGTGGGCTTTTTTGCTTCTGAGCTAGATGGCCGCTTGTTCACCTTCAAGCCTTTAAGACCCCAGACACTATCTCTTTTGATAGCCGGGCACCATCAGCTTTCTTCACCACATTTGCTTATGCACCCATTTGTCTTCAGCTATCCTATCATGGAGGTGTGCAGTCAATTATATGATTTTTTGTTCTTTGATGCCTGGTAACTGATCCCTTCGGGACCACTCGATCACACCGGCTGGTGTGTTCTTCCATGTGGACTTTGTTGCTTCTGAGCTAGATGGCCGCTTGTTTATCTTCAAGCCTTTAAGACCCCAGTCACTATCTCTTTTGATAGCCGGGCACCATCAGCTTTCTTCACCACATTTACTTGTTCACCCACTTTGGCTCCAGCAGTTGTGTCGGGAGAGTGAGCATCATAGAGTTCCAATTTAATAAAAGAAAGTATTCATGCATTGAGGGAGTGTTTGAGTAGAGGCGCAAGGTCCTTCCGCCACCTTAATACTTAACCTATAAATATAGACACATAGATCTAGTTCCCCATCCTCCTATATATATTTGCATGTACGTGTCTTTGTCTAGACCTCCATAAATGCCCTTTGACTCCTAACTCTTTCCTCCATCTCCCTTGACTTTCCTCCTGCCCTACTACCATGCTTTGTCACCACCTGGGCTAGAGTATACCTCTTCTCTAAGCAACCTTACCCTTGATCATTTCCCACCCGGCCTGCCACTCCCCCCTCTCTACCATTTGGGGTCCCATGTTTTTCCCTTGTCCCTGTGTTTGTTAACACCACTTCCTTACCCCCCCTACCCCCCCACCCCAAGTCCCCCCGGAACTGTCGGTCCCGTTGTTTTTCCTCCAGATAGTTCATCCAGCCTGTCCTATTCAGACAGACCTGTGGAGACACTAACATGCACGAAAACAAGACAGAGGAAAACAAAGCAACAGTATACAACCAGACAACAAAACAACAAAAACAAACCACTGACAAAGAACAGAACAAAACAGTTCACAAGAGAAAAGCTTATAGTTAGTTCAGGGATCGTTTGCTGGCCCTTAGGAACGTTTTCCAGTCTAGTCTGTTGGGGCACTACGCCCTGGCCCCAAAGTCCACTTTAAGCATTCCCTGGGGACCTTGCCACTCCATTCCCTTGCTGTTCCGCTGCACTCCCCCAGTGCTTTGCCTCGGTGTGGTGGGATCAGGTCAGGTGCAATTCCCACACTGTGTCTCCGGTGCAGTCCCCTGTATCGCCCTTAGTCACTGATTGGCATCATTTCTCATAGTGGGGCCAACCATGTTGTTCTCTCTGTGGACTGGCTGCTCTACTCAGGAACATCATCCTCATGGCCTGGTGGGCCAGGCTGTGCTCCACTCTCTCCTCCTGCCCCTTCGTCTGCTCCCGTGTGCTCTGATCAGATATGTCCATCTCCCGGAGCTGCAGAGTCAATGTCATCCTTTGGAACAAATTCTTTTCGGGGGAGGGGCAGGAATCCACTTAATTTATGGTGATGGGGCCAGCCTCCCAGACCTCTCCACTGGTTCCCTCCTCCGGGAACCAGTGCAACCAGTGCCGGGATATTGCATTCACACCTTGCGGCACTGGATTGAAGTCTGGTCCCACTTTCCCTGTGGAGATATAAACAATACCCTCCCCTTGGGTGGATTAATGCCCCATGACCCCACTACCCTTTTCTTCCTTATATTCATCCTTTTGTTTTCCTTTCCCCCCCTCCTCCACCATTGTCTACCATGTACATCCCTGGTTTTGGTCTGGTCTCTTCCATACTACAGTCTTCACCCCACAAATGCTTGTATACAGTAGCTTTTCCCCTATGCCACTTTTGCTTTTTAAAAAATTTTTTAATTCTTGCCTCAGCGGGCTCATGTTGTACTTGTCCTTTTGTGCCTGACTTACCTCGCTTAGCATGATTTCCTCCAGTTCTTCCCATGCCGCTATGTGCCTCATACGTTCATCACTGCTTTTTAGTGATGCGTAGTACTCCATTATATCTATATACCACAGTTTTTTAATCCAGTCATCAGTTGATGGAAATTTGGGTTGCTTCCAACTCCTTGCAATTGGGAACTGTGCCGCAATGAACATTGGAGCACAGATGTCTGGCCTTGGTTTGTTTCTTGCCTCTTCTGGGTATATGCCCAGTAGGGGGATTGCTGGGTCATATGGTAACTGTATTTCCATCTGTTTTAGGTATCGCCAGATTGATTTCCATAATGGCTGTACATACTTACAGGCCCACCAGCAGTGGATGAGAGTTCCTGTCTCCCCACAGCCCCTCCAACACTTGTTGCTTTCTGATTTTTTGAATTGGGCTACCTTTGAGGGTGTCAGGTGGTACCTCATTGTTGTTTTAATTTGCATTTCTCTTATGGCTAAAGATCGGGAACATTTTCTCATATGTTTGTTGGCCATTCGGATTTCTGTCCCTGTAAAATTTCTGTTCAGGTCCTTTGCCCACCTTTCAAGTGGGCTATTGGTTTTTTTCTTTTTGGAATCTAGCAGAGTATTGTAAATTTTAGTAATAAGGCCTTTGTCTGATGTGTCATTGCTAAAGATGTTTTCCCAGTCTGTGGACTCTCTTATTACTCTCATGGTGAATTCTTTAGATGTACACAAGTGTTTTATCTTCAGTATATCCCATTTGTCAATTTGTGCCTCCTCTGTGTTTGTGTCCTTCCCTATTTCTGATCGCCTGTGTATTCCCTGCGCTAAAGTTCTCAAGTTGGTCTCAATTCCCTCATTGATGGCCCTAATAGTTTGGGGTTTAACCTCAAGGTCTGTGATCCACCTTGAGTTTATTCTTGTGCATGGAGTGAGATAAGGGTCTTGCTTCATTTTTCTACATGTTGATATCCATTTTTTCCAGCACCACTTGTTAAAGAGGGCATCTGCTTCCCATTTGATATTTTTGGGACCCTTGACAAAGATCAGCTGTGTGTATGCTGATGCTTTTATTTCTGGGTTTTCAGTTCTTTTCCATTGGTCTGAGTATCTGTCATTGTATCAATACCATGCAGTTTTGAGAACTGTGGCTGCATAGTATGTGCCAAAGTCAGGTAAAGCAAGCCCTCCCACGGTGTCCTTCTTCTTGAGGAGTTATTTGCTAATTCTGGGCTTCTTCCCTCTCCATATGAAGTTGGTAATGAGTTTTTCCATTTCTTTGAAGAAAGATGATGGTAATTGTATTGGGATAGCATTAAACTTATATAGAGCTTTTGGCAGAACTGACATCTTAACTATATTAAGTCTTCCAATCCAAGAGCATGGAATATTCTTCCATTTGTTGAGGTCGCTCTTGGTTTCTTGTAATAGTGTTCTATAGTTTTCCCTATATAGATCTTTTGTTTTTTTAGTCAGGTATATCCCTAGATATTTCCATTTGTGTTTGGCTATTGTGAAGGGTACCACCTTTTTGATCTCCTCTTCTGTGGTCTTATCCGATGTATATAACAGTCCAATGGACTTCTGTTTGTTGATCTTGTATCCTGCCACTCTGCCAAACTCCTCTATTGCTTCCAGTACTCCCCGTGTGGAACTTTTGGGATTTTCCATATATAAAATCATATCATCTGCAAATAACGATAGTTTCACCTCTTCCTTCCCCAGACAAATACCTTTGATGTCACTTCTTTGCCTTATGCTGTTAGCTAAAACCTCCAGCACGACATTAAATAGGAGTGGAGATAAGGGGCATCCTTGTCTGGTTCCCTTTTTCAGTGGGATTGTGTTAGTCTTTTCTCCATTGACTATGACTTTGGCTGTTGGTTTTTCATATATAGCTTGTATTGTCTTGAGGAACTTTCCTTCCATTCCTATTTTCGCTAGTGTCTTAAACAGGAATTGGTGTTGGATGTTGTCGAATGCTTTTTCTGCATCTATTGATATTATCATGTGATTCTTATACTTTTTCATGTCAATGTGACGAATAATACTAATGGTCTTTCATATATTGAACCATCCCTGCATCCCTGGTATGAATCTCACTTGGTCATGGTGAATTATTTGTTTTATATACTTTTGTATTCTGTTGGCTAGTATTTTGTTAAGGATTTTTGCATCAATGTTCATTAGGGATATTGGTCTGTAGTTCTCGATTCTTGTGGGATCCTTGCCCGGTTTGAGTATCAGAGTTATACCAGCTTCATAGAAGGAGTTTGGGAGTTTGCCATCTTTTTCTGTGTTCTGGAAAAGTTTGTGTAGGATTGGTATTAGTTCTTCCCTGAATGCTTGGTAGAATTCTCCAGTGTAGCCATCTGGTCCAGGGGATTTTTTTGTTGGTAATCCCTTGATAACCTTTTCTATTTCTTCTATTGCTATGGGTCTGTTGAGATTCTTGATGTCCGCCGAGGATAGTCTAGGGAGGGATTGTTTTTCTAAGAATTTGTCCATGTCTTCCAAATTGTTGAATTCATTGGAGTACAATCCTTCATAGTATTGTGTAACTATCCTTTTGATTTCATTAGGGTCTGTTGTAATGACCCCTCTTTCATCCCTTATTCTTGCTATTGAGATTTGTTCCCTCCTTTCTTTGGTTAGGTTTGCCAATGGTCTATCAATCCTGTTTATCCTTTCAAAGAACCAACTTTTAGCGATATTAATTTTTTCCATAGTTTTTTTATTTTCCCTCTCCTGAATCTCAGCCCTGATTTTTAGAATTTCTTTTCTTTTGCTATTAGTAGGGTTGTCCTGCTGACTCAGCTCTAGTTTTTGTAAATTTTGTGTCAGTGTATCCGTCATGCGTCTCTCTTCCTTTCTTAGGTGTGCTTGTATTGCTATGAACCTTCCTCTGATGACTGCCTTTGCTGTGTCCCATAAGTTTTGGTACGTCGTGTGCTCATTTTCCTTCGTTTCTAGAAATTTCCTGATTTCATCTCTGATCTGCACCAGTATGCACTCCCTTTGCAGTAGAGTTATTCATCCTCCAATTATTTATTCTTATTTTCTTTGTCTTCCTTTTGTTGATTTCCAGTCTTATGGCACAGTGGTCAGAGAGAGAGGTCTGTATTATTTCAATGTGCTTAAATTTATGTAGATTTGCCTTATGCCCCAGCATGTGGTCTATCTTCGAATATGTGCCATGGGGACTTGAAAAGAATGTGAAATTTTTTTGTATTTGGATGAAAAGCTCTATAAATATCTATTAGGTCAAATTGTCTAATTGTGGAGTTTAGCTCTCTAGTCTCCTTGTTGAGTTTCTTTCCCTGTGATCTATCTTTCTCAGTGAGTGGTGTGTTGAAGTCACCCACTATAATTGTCGAGTCTGTGATTTCTTTCTTAATCTTTTGGAGTGTTTGGTTGACGTATTAAGCTGGTCTCTCATTCGGGGAATATATGTTTACAATGCTTAGTGGTTCATTGTCTATCATTCCCTTGAGCATTATATAGTGTCCCTCCATATCTCTTTTTATGGTTTGCACTTTAAGGTCAATTTTATCCGAGATAAGGATTGCAACCCCTGCTTTTTTTGTATTGCTGTTTGCTTGGTAGGTCCTTCTCCAGCCTTTGATTCTCAGCCTATTTTTGTCTGTAGCCTTGAGATGTGTCTCCTGTAGGCAGCAAATTGATGGGTTGTGTTTTCTAAGCCATTCTGCTAGTCTCAATCTTTGAATGCCTGAGTTCAGGCCATTGATATTCAGGGTTATTATCTCCATGTGCGGACTCTGTGATGCCATTTTATACCTTTTGTGTTAGGAGTTTTCCTACTTTCCTTTCTCATTAGTGTGTGTTTTGTGTGTGTATCATTCTTGACTTCTTTCCATCCTTAAGCCTTTGCTATCTTGGGTCTGTTTTCTCTTTGTTGTGCTCTGGGTGAGGTTGTTCTATGTGTTGGTCTCTTATTTGTGCTTGGTGAGTGTTGTTCTTCTGCCCATACTGAGTCGGCGAGGATCTTTTGTAAGGCTGGGTTTGTTGTAACGTATTTTTTGAGTTTTTCCTTGTCTGGGAAGACTTTTACTTCTCCATCGATCTTGATCGATAATTTGGCTGGGTAGAGTATTCTTGGATTTGCGTTGTTTTATTTCAATTTTTGGAATATGTTACTCCACTCTCTCCTTTTTTTCATAGTTTCTGCTGATAGGTCTGAGCATATCCCTATGTGGGAACCTTTATATGTGATTGCTTGCTTTTCCCTAGCTGCTCTCATGATTTTCTCCTTTCCCTCAAAGTTTGAAAGTTTAACTATTATGTGCCTTGGTGATTTCTTCTTGGGGTCCCGTCGTGCTGGTGTTCTTTCAGCCTCCTGGATGGTTGCTTGGTTTTCATTCATTAGGCTGGGGAAGTTTTCCTCCAAGAATTCTCTCGCTATTGTTGCAGATGACTTCTTTGTTGTGTCTTCCTCCGGTAGGCCAATAATTCTAATGTTGTTCCGCTTCATAGCATCAGACATAGCTCTTAGGTTTTCTTCGGCTTCTCTGATGCTCTTATTAGATTTTTGTTCACGTTTATTAAAGTCTGCTTGGCTGTCCTCCACGACACTGATGCGGTTCTCTGATTCCTCCAATCGATTCTCAAGGAACACGATTCTGCTATTGTTTTCGTTACCTGCTCCTCAAGCTCCTGTATTTTCCTTTGGTGTATGTCTTTTATCTCCTCTATCATTTCATCCTTTTTCTGTATTGTTTCCCTCATATCCTGCATGGCTCCAAGCAGCATTCTGAGAGTTTCTTTGTATGGCATCTCAATGTCTGCTTCTTCTATGTATGTTGCTATGTTCAGGACATCTTCTGCCTTTGTCTTTTGTTTCTCCTGTTTTTTCATTGAGGTCGTTGGGGGTGATGGCTGTTTGTGTTGAGTTGTTTTTGAGGGACCAGGTGCCATTTTCTAGTCTCTCTCTGGAAGACTTGTAGGAATGCTTCTTCGAACTGCCTACAGCTGATTTTGCTAGGTTATTAACCTACCACTTTATCTTCCTGTGGCTTCCCTATCAGGGGAGTGCCCCAGATCCTGCCCCAGTGTTGCAGAGGCTGGGCTAAAGTTCCCGCTATTGGTTTGAATATTGATAAGTGTTGGCTGAGCTGCCTTATGTCCCCAGGTACACAGGCAGGAACTCCCGGGTGAGAAGTCTGAGGAGTATCCCCTGGAGAGCAAGCAGGCCTTACCCTAGCCTTGGGCTATCTATGCAGGGTGGCGCTCACCTAGCTGGGTGTGACCCACAAGCAAATGCCCTAGGGCAATGGGAGTGGCCGTAAGTCCGCAATGGAGTGTGAGAGAGCAGGGCAGGAACAAGGGGGGGGGGGAGAGAAATCAAAAAGTGAGACTAGACTGTTCAGGGGTACTGGGAAGCGAGGGAAGCAAAAGAAACTATGTATCTGAGTCCCACACCCTGCCTGTGGATCTGCAAGGGCTTACTCCCTGCCCCAAGCCCCAGCGGTAGTCCACAGCTGAGCCCCAAGAAGGGTCGCAAGAAAACTGCTGAGCAGCCCCCAGAGAAGTGGGGGTACAGAGAGCAGAGATGTTAACAGACGCCGCAGTGTAGCTGAAGCTTGATCCCTGCCTATGGAGCTGTGGGGGTTTGGGTTTAGTCCCTGCTCAGACCACGCGGCGCGGCTGCGGCTGTGCCTTGAAAAAGCCCCTGCGCAGTCCTCCAAGGCTGTGTGGGAATATAGAGCAGAGACACAAACAGAAACAACAATGTAGCTGAACCCCGATCCCTGCCAGTGGAGTCGCCAGCGTCCTGTCCCTGCCCTGAGGCAGATAGGGGAAAACTGTGGCTGTGCTGAGACCAAGCCCTGCTACAGGCTCCAAATGGTCCCGGCTTGGGCAGATCCGGCAGCTGGACTAGGGTCGAGCCCCAGCCGGCTTCCACTGAGGTAAGCCAAAAGCCCCCAGCCCCTCAAAACCCCATGGATCTGTGCCTACTTATCTTTATGATGCACCTCTTGCGATCCAGTGGCGTTGAATTTCCCTCTGAGCAACTCTCCTGGGCTGGATTCTGCGGAGTCCCTCTGGTGTGTGTCACTCCGTCACCATCTTCCCGGAAGTCGCACTTGGAAATTTTTAAGACAATGAGTGATTTTCACATATGTCCAGTGCAACCATCTAAGAAGGCAATTGTGTTAGGCAGGGTTCTCTAGAGAAACAAAAACAGGACACTTATGATTTTTATATATCTAAAAGGATAGGTTTATGCAGCGAGAAGGAATATAACAGCTAATGAGTCCACACAGCAGCACAGAGGGCTCAGTTCAACTCATTTTCTTGGAACAGATAATATACTGGGCTGCCTTGTCCACGGTCAAGGAAACAGACAGCAAAGTCTTCTCTCAGGCAAGACAAGCAGCAGACAGCAGTGTGGGTCAGCAACAGTCAGTAGCACTGGAGCTTAGTGAAGCAGGCCCTGATGGGATAGCACACCCAAGCAATGCACGGTGACAGGATCCACCAGCCTCAAGCTCAAGCAATGCACACACCAGCAGCGTGACAAAGCAGGTCTTAAAGGAGCCTCAAGCTCTTGTGACATGATTGATGGGTTGGCTTGACCCACCAGTAGTGTAGCTCACATGTTGAGACAGAGAACTAGCTAAAGCAGCAGCACACTGGTCTGATCACCAGGGAGCAAGAGAAAGATAGGAAGCCAGTCATCTTCATTTATCTCAGTCACCCTCCAATCAAGCTCTGACCTCATCAAACTCTGCCCATATGTTCCTATTGGCCTATTTGGCACAATAAACCTATCACAGCAATATATATATATATATATATATATATATAGTCTTCAAAAAATATAATACTGTAGTAATCTTGTTTCTAGGAATTTTGATGAAGAAAACAATCAGAGATTTGCACTAAAATTTATCTGTAAAGGTGTACCACCATGTAAATTATCAGGGAAAATGGAAGTTACCTAAATATTCATTTGGATGGGGACATGCTAGCAGTTGTGATTGTTTGCTGTTAGTTGTCATTGAGTCAACTGTAACTCAACCTTACGTATAACAGAACAAAATGTTGCCCAGTCTTGTAATACTATTTTCGTGATTGCTGGTCTGTTAGAGTCTATTGTTTTTAGCCATTGTGTCCGTTCATCACATTAAGGGCTTCCCTAATTTTCTCGGATGCTCTGCTGAACATAATGTTTTTCTCCAGCACATGGTCCCTCTGGATGAAAAAGCGGGTTATGAGCTCATAGATTGTTATGTTGTTGTTGCTGTTAAATACCAACCCATAGCAAGGCTATTCACAACAGAACAAGACACCACCTGGTCCTGCACCATCGCCACAACTGTCCCTGTGCTTGAGCTCATCGTTGGAGCCAGTGTGTCCGTCCATCTTGCTGAGGGTCGTCCTCTCCCTCACCGCCCCTCCACTTTACCGAGCCTGGTGTCCTTCTCCAGGGACTGCCTCTCCTGACAATGTGTCCAAAGGAAGTGAGACGAAGTCTCGCCATCCTTGCCTCTAAAGACCACGCTGGATGTGCTTCATCCGAGACAGACTGGTTTGTTATTTTAGTCGCCCACGGTGCTTTCAATGGTCTTTGTCAGCACCACAGTTCAATCACATCAGTTCTTCTTCGGTCGCCCTCATTCAATGCCAGGCTGGGGGCAGAGGCATCAGAGTCCTGCTTTTCGACACTCTAAAGAGGTCTGTGCAAAATGACATAGTAACTTTGAAAGCAGTTTAACCATTTCTTCTGAAATCAAATATACACTTACCACACAACAACTGTACTCCCAGGTATTTACCTAAAATAAAGCTAAACGTAGGAATGACCCCGCATAGTTCACAAAGACAATGTTCTAGACCCTGTTTGGGTGAGGAGTGACTGGGGTCTTAAAAGCTCATGAGCACCCATCTCTGTTCAATTACTGGTCTCTCACTCACCAGAGGAAAGAAGAGTGATAAAATTAAAGACACGTGTAAACCATTTGTTCAACGGATTGTGAAAACATCAATCTCCACAACTCTGAGACCAGAAGAACTAGATGGTGCCCAGCTTCCAGCACCAACTGCTCTGGAAAGGATCGCATTAGAAGGTCCTGGATAGAGTGAGAGAAAATGTAGACACAAACCCCAAACCACAAAAGAAATCAAGCATACTGGTCGAACAGAGACATCACCCACCCCCGTAAGACTATGACCCGTAGTCATTCTCCACATCTGGAAATGAGCTCACCCTTGCAGCATTTCTCAACCCTGTGGGTCGCGACCCTTTGGGGGGTCGAAAGACCTTTCACAGGGATCGCCTGATTCATAGCAGTATCAAAATGACAGTAGCACCTGGAAAGTTGAGAACCACTACAAGGAAGCGGTCATTGAACTGTAGAATTATGTGACATCTGGAATGTGTCCCAATAAAACTGTTTGAAAGAGGAAAGAAAGAAATGCCTGCGATCGCTATAAAAAAAAAATCTAAAAAGGGAGGGGGGAGCGGGAAGGGAGGGGGAAAAAGAGGACCTGATGCAAAGGGCTTAAGTAGAGAGTAAATGCTTTGAAAATGATGAGGGCAAAGAATGTACAGATGTGCTTTACACAATTGATGTATGTATGGATTGTGATCAGAGTTGTATGAGTCCCCAATAAAATGTTTTTAGAAATAAAATAAAGTAAAAAATCTAAAGGACTGCATTTATGCAAGGGCAAAGTTCAGATGGTTAGGAAAGAAGGGGGAATGGAAACAGGAAAAGCAGAGAGGAAGTGGGATAAATGATGGGTGTTGAGGGAATTGCAATGGATGGGTTGAAGCAAAATGTATGTTAATTGTTGAGTGTAAAACTATGATCTGTCCTGTAAACCTTCACCAAAGCCATAACAGAACATTAGGAGCAAAGGGTGAACACGCAAAACTTGTACATAAATGTTCAGAACAGTTTTATTCACAAATTAGAGACCATGATTGACCAAAATGAGAGACAATACAAAAGTCCATAAACTTGAAAATTGATAAATACATTGTGATCCAGCCTTATAATGGTGTGGTACTCAGCAATAAAAAATACATTTTTATTAATCTCAAAAGCGTTATGCTAAGTGAATAAATCAAGAAACAAAAGGCTGCACTTACTATGATTCCATTTATCTGACATTCTGAAAACAGAAAATTATAGCAACAAAGCAAATCAGCATTTGCCAGGGGCAATGGAAATTGATTTTAAGGAACCAGAAACACGGGAAAGAAGCGTTTTCCCCTTGAATGGGTTTGCACAGCTGCATGAGCGTAAGCAAAAAAGGACAGCGACTAGGGCTCCAGGCCACCCATGTCCCGATCTATCACAAATAAAATGCATCCGAGCATGTTCCTGAATAGCTACAAGTTCTTAGAGTAATACACTTATTCTTAATCTCATTAGTATGCTTTCAACAACAACAACACAAAACCCAATCATTAACAACAACAACAACACAAAAGGCCCAATCAAAATAGTGGCTTCCTAGGGGACCTGCTGGGTTAGTTAAAGTCAAGGCAGAGAAGTCATCTCTGACGTGTATGGTGGATATTGGGGTGGGGGCGGGGGATCTTAAGTAGTACTCTTGATACATTTTCTCCAAAAACACAGGATGAGCTTATAATAAAGAAATTTGAAGAAACTTGAAAACTGCATTGATGAGGAAAACACCAAGAAAATTGCACCAAACAACTTTTTTTTCTATGTCAAGAATGCACCTACTTATTCTTCATGTGTAGCAAGGACTGTCCTACATGAATTTCACTGGGACATCTTACCCCTTCCCAAGAAAGAGTGATCAAATTAAAGATACATGGAAATAATTAGTCCAAGAGAGCATGCAAACTCCATTCTCCACAACTCTGGAACAAGAATTGGGTGGTGCCCAGCTACCACTACCAACTGCTCTAACAGGCTAACATGAGACAGTCCGGGTATGGTTCCCTCCTCTTCATCGTGATTCAATCAGAACTTTCGATCAAGTATCAGATGAGCACCATCTAGGTTTCTTTCCAGGACTTCGAGCACTTCATGAGCCACTTTGTGTAGAACATATTCATTGGCTTCGTCTCTTTGGTACTCCTCTAGTCAGCTAGAGATCATTCACTCTACCTTAGCTAGCCACTTGCAAGCTTTTAAGATCCTACAGAGAGGAGCAAATCCTAATGGCTCAAGTAGAAAATGTCTCGGAAATGATGATGGCAACACATGTACAAATATGCTTGATACACTGATGTATGGAACCTTATAAGAGTTGTAAGAGCCCCCAATAAAATGATTTTTTAATGAAAATTTTTAAAAATATCCTAGACACAAACAGTTCCAAACTCACTGCCGTCAAGTCAATCCTGGCTCATGGCAATTCTATAGGGCAGGACAGAACTGCCCCTGTGAATTCCTGAGACCAAGTCATTATGGGAAAAGAAGCCTCAGGGGGCGGCTAGCGGTTTCAAGTTGCTGACTGTGCAGTGGGCAGCCCACTTCATAACACACTGCGCAACCACGGTGCCTCTACCAGAGAGCTGTTTAACAACAACAACAAAAATTAACCGCCATCAAGTCTGTTTGTGACTCATGGCAATCCCACAGGACAGAGGAGAACTGACCGTGTGGGTCTCCAAGACTGTATATCTTCCCAGGAGTGTAACCTCATCTTTCTCCCACGGTACGGCTGATGGTGTTAAACCTCTGACCTTGTGGCGAACAACCCAACACATAACCCATTACATCAACAGGGCTCTTCGAACAGTGTAATCAATAGCTCCATAATAATACATAAAATTAAAAAGGGGTAAATGTGTAAGCCAAGAGTTGAAAGGCTTTTTGGTCCATGAACCTACATTTTCTAACCAGGGAAGCATTAAAAGAAGATGTAGTATATATTGCATCGCTAGCTTGAGGTTCTGTTAGAACCGTGTCTCAATAGAATGCCACTTTTATGTCATTAATATAGACGTGAGAGTTTGTTTTACCAGAGTAGAGACTTCTCCTTGGGAAGCAGGTAAATAATCAAGAGCTAATCTATTTGATAATGTAATTATTTGTGTGTTTTTCAGAGGGAGGACATAGCATCACCTAGATTATAAACAGACTTAATTTGTCTGACTTAATTTCCCATCTAATTTGTTTATTGTTTAATCTACACAGGTTAAACCAATTTCAGTAACGAAGGCCATTCTAACTGTTACAGAGAACACTAATTAATGCTCCCTTTGTCGATGGCCTGATTGATCCGTTGTTTGGGCTTTTTCAGACTTCTAAATTTCACTTTTGAGTAATCACTCGTGTATAGATGCCTACAGAACATAATAAACAATGTAACACTGAACCGTCCAATCTTCAAATAAAAAATGCACACTTGTCTGTAGATTATCCACCCCTCAAAAAATGTCAAATATTGGGGTACGTACATACCATGGAGTACTACTCATCTCGAAAAAGCAGTGCTGAACGCATGAAGCCCTTCACTGCATGGGAGGAACTGGAGGAAATCATGCTAAGTGAAGTAAGCCAAGCACAAAGAACAAGTACAACATGAGTCCACTGAGGTAAGCTTTAAAAAAATGCAAATGTGGCATAGGGAAATGGCTACTGTGTACAAAAATTCCTGGGGTGAGGACCAGGTAGTATGGCTGGGCCAGACCAAATCCAGAAATGCATATGGTAGTCAACTAACAAGGAGGGGGTGGGGGAGAAAAGAAAAAGGAAACAAATGGGTAACAGTGGGAAGAGGGCACTAACCCACCCAAGGGGAGGGTACTGTTTTTATCTCCACAGGGAAAGAGGGACCAGACTTCAACCCAGTGCTCCAAGATGTGAATGCAGCATGCCAGCATGCAGTAGGGAACCAGTGGAGAGGTCTGAGGGGCCGGCCCCAATCCCAACTATGTGGACACCTGTCCCTCCCCGCAGAAGAATTTATTTCAGAGGACAGCACTGAAGCTGTAGCTCAGGGAGAGGGACATGTCTGATCAGAGCACATAGGAGCAAATGAAGAGGGAGGAAGAGAGAGTAGAGCACATCCTGGTCCACCAAGCCTTGAGGATGATGTTCCCGCTCAGAGCAGCCAATTCACAGAGAAGACCATATGGCCAGCCCCACTATGAGACATGACATCCCTCACTAACCCATAGTCCTACAGGGGACAACACTGGAAACACAGTGTGGGAAATGCACCTGATCTGATCCCACCACACCGAGGCAAAACACTAAGGGCATGCAACAGAACAGCAAGGGGAACAGAGAAACAAAGTCCGCAGGGAATACCAAAAATAGACTTTGGGGCCAGAGCTTGGCACTCCATCAGATTCGACTGGAAAACACTACTAAAGACCAACAACAGTCCTTGAACTCACTACAGACTTTTCTTTGTTGTTGTTGTTTTGTTTTGTTGCTTGGTTTTGCTTTGTCTTGTTTTTGTGCATGTTATTATTTCCGCAAGTCTATCTAAATAAGATAGGCTGGATGAACAATCTGGAAGAGAAAACAATGGAACCAACAATTCCGGGGGACATGGGAGAGAGGGTGGTGGGGGGAAAGGAAGTGGTGTTAACAAACCCAGGGACAAGGGAACAAGTGATCCAAATCGGTGGTGAGGAGGTCTGGTAGGGCTTGATCAAGGGTAATGTAACCGAGAGGAATTACTGAAACCCAAATGAAGGCTGAGCATGATAGTGGGACAAGAGGAAAGTAAAAGGAAATAGAGGAAAGAGCTAGGAGGCAAAGGGCATATATAGAGGTCTAAATACAGACATGTACATATGTAAATATATTTATATATGAGAATGGGGAAATTGATCTATGTGCATATATTTATAGGTTTAGTATTAAGGTAACAAATGGACATTGGGCCTCCACCCAAGTACTCCCTCAATGCAAGAATACTTTTTTCTATTAAACTGGCATTCCATGATGCTCACCTTCCCGACATGATCGCTAAAGACAAAGCAGGTGAATAAGCAAATGTGGTGAAGAAAGCTGACGGAGCCCGGCTATCAAAAGATACAGCATCTGGGGTCTTAAAGGCTTGAAGGTAACAAGCAGGCATCTGGCTCAGAAGCTACAAAGCCCACATGGAAGGAGAACACCAGCCTGTGTGACCACAAGGTGTCGAAGGGATCAGTTATCAGACATCAAAGGGAAAAAATCATATCATTGTGAATGAGGCAACTGGACATCCCCTTACAGAAGGGTTGTGGGGAGGAGACTAAACAAGCAGGGTGCAGCGTAGCAATGATGAAATATACAACTTTCCTCTAGTTCCTAAATGCTTCCTCACCTACCCCTACCCCCCAACACATCACCCCAACTATCATGATCCCAATTTTACCTTACAAATCTGGCTAGACCACAGGATGTACACTGGTACAGATTGGAACTGGAAACACAGGGACTCCAGGACGGATGATCCCTTCAGGACCAGTGGTGAGAGTGGTGATACCAGGAGGGTGGCAGGAGGGTGGGGTAGAAAGGGGGAACCAATTACAAGGATCTACATATAACCTTCTCCCTGGGGGGCGGACAACAGAAAAGTGGGTGGAGAGAGACATCGGACAGTGTAAGATATGACAAAATAATTTATAAATTATCAAGGGTTCATGAAGGAAGGGGGAGTGGGGAGGAAGGGGGAAAAACAAGGAGCTGATGTCAGGGGCTTAAGTGGAGAGCAAATATTTTGAGAATGATGAGGGCAATGAATGTACAGATGTGCTTAACACAATTGATGTGTGTATGGATTGTGATAAGATTTGTATGAGCCCCTAGTAAAATGATTTTTTTAAATGTCATCAAGACCAGGATGAAAACCAGAGTTCACTATACCATTGGCTAAACTAATGATACTATAAATAGAATTATCTTATGCCCCATGGGGATGATTAATCATAATCTCTATCATACAGGGATAATGATGTCTCCAAAGTGAACCAGAAACCAGAAGCATATGAATGGATTTGGGGCTCGCACTTAATCATAGCCTGACACTAAGAACAATTACTTCTTATGACATGGCCCTGCTCAATACTCACCCTCAGGGGGAGATCACCGACAATATTGGTGCTCTAATAGCAAAGTGTGGTGAAGAAATCAGACGGTGCCCAACTATTGGAAAGAAAGTCTGGGGTCTTAAAAGCTTGTCTTTCTAAGAGAAGCGCCAACTAAGTCCACACAGCAGAAGCACACCAGGCGGTGTCATGCCAGGACGGAAAATAATAAAATCTAAATCTAAAAGAGGGGACAGTATCAGAGCTTAAACTCTGAACTCCTGGTTTGCACCCGGTATGATGACAGTGGCACCCCAAAGTCCATATGCAGGATTAACCCTCTCTGGAATCCCCTCTGATCATGTCAGGGGTGGGAATCGCCTCGCTGTCAGAGAGCACTGTAAAGTCCATACGGCAGCTGTGGTTACAAAATGGAATACTTTCTCATTAATCACCCCTTTGAACCATTTAATGTTTTTTTTTTCCATTTTAAATATTTTGTGCTTTTCAATTGAAGTTTTTTAGCTTTGTTTTGTCATTATTGTTTTTGTTTCTTATTTGTGTTTTGTCTGATTTTCTCTTTAGAAAATCCAAGATAGGTAAGTCTATAGAGACACTAACTGAATTAACAATTACCTAGGGTTGTGGCAGGGGAAGTCAGGGGGAAATGGGGAGCCAACAACAAGTATCAGAGAAAAAGAAAATGTTCTGAAATTGATAGTAATGATGACTGCATTACTCTTCTTAATATGATTGAACAACAAAATTACATGATAAACTAATGAAATTAGCACGATCCTTTAATTATGATGCCCATATCTATGTGGAAGCAAGGAGCTTGTTAGTGTGCTTATTTTTATCTCACATATGTTTAACAATCAGGTTTGTGAATGGAACCATGAATCATTGGCTTCTGACTTCATTTTTTAATAAATAATAATTTATCATGATTAAACCCCCCCCCCCCACAGAATTCAATAGCCTATAGGAGCTTGCTGTAATTCACCAAAATAAAATTTCTCAACACAACCCCCCTTCTCTTGATCAAAAGACAATCTCGAAGCAATTTTTTCTTTTTTTAAATCATATTATTGGGGGCTCGTACAATGCTTATCACAATCCATCCATCCATCCATCCATTGTGTCAAGCACATTTGTACATTTGTTGCCATCATCATTTTCAAAACATTTTCTTTCTACTTGAGCCCTTGGTATCAGCTCCTCATTTTTCCCTCCCCCTCCCTCCCTCATCAGCTATGCTGATGGAGCCAGAGCCCTGGAGCTGGAGGAGTCATGTGGAGACCCATACCAGCAAGGAGATGCTTCCACCACCACTGGATCCACAACACTTTTCACCCACTGGTCTGTGATCTTCCTGCATTTGACATCATTGCATGGCTGTGTGAGTCTGAAGAGGAATTTACAGACTGCTATCAGATAGATGGGCTAATATCAGACTTATGGACTTGACCTGGACTGGGCTGGGATATTTTATCAACATATAATTGCTCTTTATATAAAGCTCTATCTTATACACATATGAGTATATATATATATAAATCATGTGTATAACATACAAATCCTTGGATTTGTTTCTCTAGTCAACCCAGACTAACACAAGGGTCAAACATGATAGTGGGGCAGGAGGAAAGTTGGAGGCAAAAGCCATTGATAGAGTGTGTTAGTTTGGATAAACTAGAGAAACAAATCCACAGAAACTCATAGGTATAAGAGAGAGTTTTATATAAAAGTTAAGTGCACATCAAGAAAATATCCCAACCCAGTGCTGTCCAAGCCCACAAGTCCACCATTAGTCCTTATGTCTGACACCAAACTACAAAGTCCTCCTCAATCTCACTAAACACACAATGATGCCGACTGGAGGAGGAAAGCCAAGTCAGTGAATGTGTAAGCATCTCAGCGCTGGCAGGGGTCTCCACACAGCTGCTCCAGCACCCAGGGCTGCATTGGGGTAGGTCCATGTGGCTTCTCCTCAGGGATATCTCGCAGGAACTGAGCAGCTGCACCCTGGTCCAACCATCAGAGAGCAAGAGACCAGAGAACTAGCAAGGTGAGGCTCACCGAGCCATTTATCTCTCCCCACTTCAATTAATCCCACATGTGTTTAATGGTCAGGTTGGCACAATAAACTTTAACTATCTCAAGTTCAGAGAGGAGACTCAAAGCCCATCTTTAGACAATTGGACATCCCCTCACAGAAAAGTCACAAGGAAGGGTCATGTGAGTCAGCCAGGGTGCAGTATAGTACCGACAAAACACAGAACATGTCTCTAGCTCTTTGATGCTTCCTCCCCACCACTATCATGATCCTAGTTCTACCTTACCAATGTGGCTAGACTTGAGCATGTACACTGGTACAGATAAGAGCTGTTGACACAGGGAATCCAGGACAGATAAATCCTGCAGGAACAGTAATGGGAGTAGCGATATTGAAGGTAGAGGGCAGAGGGGGCGTGGGGGGAAGAAAGAGGAACTGATTGAAATGATCGATGTATAGCACCCCTCCCAGGGGGGTGAATAACAGGAACATGGGTGAAGGAAGATAGCAGACAGTGTAAGATATGAAAATAATAACAATGATAAATAATTTATCAAGGGTTCATGAGGGTGGGATGGTTGGGGAGGAAGGGAAAAAAGAGGAGCTGATACCAAGGGTTCAAGTAGAAAAAAAATGTTTTGGAAATGGCAATGGCAACATATGTATACAAGTGTGCTTGATACAATTGATGGGTTGTTAGATGGATTGTTATAAAAGCTGTAAGAGTCCCCAATCAAATTATTTTTAAGTGGTCATCATAGAAGCTTGGGTTCATTAAGAGAAATAATATTTAAACTTCTGTGAAGTTGCCAGTTCTCAGGAGAGCTTTCGTTGCCTGCATGTTGCCTTCATGAAGGAGAGACTTATACTTTGAAGATGCTGTTAGGTGGTGTAGAGTCAGTTCTGACTCATAGCGACTCTGTGTACAACAAGGAAACACAATGCCATCCTCACAATTGTTCTATGCTTGAGCCTACTGTTTTGTCTACTGTGTCTGTCCATCTGTCCCGGGCCTTCCACTTTTCCCCTTTCCCTCTGCTTTACCAAACATGGTCTCTTTCTTCCTGTTAACATGCCCAACACATGTAAGACAGTCTCTCCATCCTTGCCTCTAAGGAACATTCTTTGACTTCTTTCAAGTCAGGCATAATTGTCCTTAAAAAAAAAAAAAGCTTTATTAGCACTTCATCTACATATCATACAATTCAGTAGTTCAGTCATAACAAGAAAACTTATACAATCATTACCACAATCAATTTTAAAACATTTCCTTCTTCGTTGTACTCACTGTTATTTGCGTAAGTCCAATAACTTTTCAGTACTTTTATTAGCACCTCATCCACAATTCAACAATCCAATCATATCAAGAAGAGTTATACGATTATCACCAGTCAATTCTAGGATATTTTCTTCTTCTTTGTACTTATTGTTATTTGTCTAATTATTTTTTCTAATTGTGGCAAAAATATACACAACAAAACATTGCCCAATTCCACAATGTCTACATGTATAATTCAGTGCCATTGATTATATTCTTCATGTTGTACACCATTATTGATAATCTTTTTCCAAATTATTCCACTACCATTAACATAAACTCAGTGCCTCCTAAGGAACAACTCTTTCTCTTTCACCCATGGTGACAATGCTAAGTTTGGTTTCTTTTCTTTCTTTCTATCTTTTTCCATAGTTTTCTTGACATAGTATTCACAAATCATATACTTCCATCTTTAAGGTGCTTGTAAAGGGCTTGTATGCACATCATCACACTCTGTCCCAGTGCACCCCACATACACACTCTCATTGTTTGCTTCCCAAACCCCCTCAGCTTTCCCATGCCCCAACGCCCCCTCCCCCACCCGCCAACATCCCAGGTAAACCATTGCATCAGTTATTATCTCTGAGCATCCACTCCTGTGTTCCACACACTGTGAAGCCCAATAGAAGCAAGATAAAAACAAAGACAGAAAATGCAGCAAGAAGAAAATAATAATGTAAAGAAAAAATACAAATAAAGCGTAAGAAAGAAATGGCCATTGTCAATATTTAAAAAGCTAGAGAAGAAATTGCTGTTGTGGAACAAGCGAAGAGATACTTGAGCCCAGAGCAAATTCAGGCTGAGTCAAGAGGGAGGGCAAATGACCAAGTATCATGTGATACCATGGCTCGAGTCACCGTAATCGAGTTTACAATAATCTCTGTCTGATAGTAAAGCTGCTCGAGCCCCTCCTCTGGGGCCAGAGGGGATCTGCCAGAGGCATCATCTGACTCGATGCTCTGCAGATGGGTTTTGGGCTCCCACTGTCCTCCATGGCCTTCTACAAATCGGTATGCACAATTTAAGCTCTGGTACTGTTCCCGTCATCATATTTAGATTTTGTTATCATCATTTTTGGGTCACACAGGCTGCTGTGCCTCTTCAGTGTGGACCTAGTTGATGTCTCATTAGATGGCTGCTTGCTTGAATACAAGCATTTAAGACCTCAGACCCCATTCCCATTGATAGCTGGGCACCGCCTGCTTTCTTCACCACACTTTGCTGTAGCTTCCTCATCTTTAGTGATCGCTTCATGAAGGTGAATATCAAGCAGGAGTATGTTACAAGAAGTAACTGATCTTAGCTTGGGGCTAGAGTTAAGTGAGAGCCTGGGATCCATCAGCTGGTCCATGGGTTTTGAGCGACTCTGATTCACTTTGGCAGTCGTATTATGACAAAAACAAAAATGCACAAGAACAATAAAAAAACAAGAGGCAGAAAATTTTAAAAACCAAAGAAACAAAGCAGAAAAACATTGTTAATCACACCCCTGGGATATAGGCGATTGCTTTGATAACATCAATAATTTTTCCAGTGACATAGAATTGAAGACACTGTTGACATGAGAAGTTTACGTGCGTATACACCAATGACAAGCTGCGATCTATGAGTTGTTGCTTTGTATAAAATAATTTCTTAATTTAATGAAGACTGAGCATGATAATGGGACAAGAAGAAAGAGCTAGGAGGCAAAGGGCATTTATAGAGGTCTAAATAAAGGCATGTACATATGTAAATATATTTATATATAAGATGGAGAAATAGATCTATGTGCATATATTTATAAGTTTAGTATTAAGGTAGCAGATGGACTTTGGGTCACCCCTCAAGTACTCCCTCGATGCAAGAACACTTTGTTCTATTAAACTGGCATTCCATGCTGCTCAACTTCTCGACACAATTGCTGAAGACAAAGTGGGTGAATAAGTAAATGTGATGAAGAAAGCAGATGGTATCCAGCTATCAAAAAATATAGCGTCTGGGGTCTTAAAGGCTTGCACGTAAACAAGTGGCCATCGAGCTCAGAAGCAACAAAGCCCACATGGAAGAAGCAAACCAGCCTGTGTGATCATGAGATGCTGAAGGGATCAGTTATCAGGTATCAAAGAAAAAAAATCGTATCATTATGTGCTCACCTCCCTGATATGATTGCTGAAGACAAATGGGTGCATACGCAAATGTGGTGAAGAAAGCTGATGGTGCCCGGCTATCAAAAGATAAAGCGTCTGGGGTCTTAAAGGCTTGAAGGTAAACAAGTGGCCATCTAGCTCAGAAGCAACAAAGCCCACATGGAAGAAGCACACCAGCCTGTGGGATCACGAGGTGTCGAAGGGATCAGGTATCAGGCATCATCAGAACAAAAATCCTATCATTGTGAATGAGGGTGAGTGCAGAGTGGGGACCCAAAGCCCATCTGTAGGCAACTGGACATCCCTTTACAGAAGGGTCGCAGGGAGATGAGCCAGACAGGGTGCAGTGTAGCAAGGATGAAACATACAACTTTCCTCTAGTTCCTAAACGCTTCCTCCCCCTACACCACCCCCACTATCATGATCCCAATTCTACCTTACAAATCTGGCTAGACAAGAGGATGTCCACTGGTACAGATAGGAACTGAAAACACAGGGAATCCAGGGTGGATGATCCCTTCAGGACCAGTGGTGAGAGTGGTGATACCAGGAGGGTAGGGTGGAAGGGGGGAACCGATTACAAGGATCTACATATAACCTCGTCCCAGGGGGATGGACAACAGAAAAGTGGGTGACGGGAGATGTCAGACAGTGTAAGATATGACAAAATAATTTATAAATTATCAAGGGTTCATGAGGGAGGGGGAGCAGGGAGGGAGGGTAAAAATGAGGAGCTGATGGCAGGGGCTTAAGTGGAGAGCAAATGTTTTGAGAATGATGAGGGCAATGAATGTACAAATGTACTTCCCAATTGATGTATGTATGGATTGTGATTAGAGTTGTATGAGCCCCTAATAAAATGATTTTAAAAAATAAAAATACATAATTTCTTAATTTATTGAGGTCTGTTTACACCGAACTTGCAGATTGGTGCTGGGGAAATTTTCCTGTATCACTTCTTACAAATGCAGATCCTTGACTAACATATTAGAACCTGTCATATTAATTTTTATTGAATATATGGCGGTTCTGTGTCCACTTTCATTGGACACCCACTAAGCCAGGGGCCCCACCTAAGGTCTCATGACCACTATATCCACAGTCATGGTGTGACACCCTCTGCTTCCTCTCCCATCAGGATATTTCAGTCCTAAGTCCAAAGGTAACGGTAGCTTTGAGGCGAGGCTCAGTTTGTTCCCTTGGGCTTTTATGCGGAGTCCTTCTGGTGTGGCCCTTGGATGCTGTGTTGCCTAAAAAGCCATCATCTTAGATCATCGCGGTGCTTAGGCTGTGGCATGGGTCATTGAGGGTTGGGTAGAAATATATTTGTGGTGTGTATCCTGGAACATAAAATTGGGTTTACTGTCCCCTTAGTTTCCCTAAAATTATTCTTTAGCATCCCTTCCCGATGTGAGGTTGGTCCTCCCCATTTACCCACCATACTCACCAACAGAAATATCAGTGTCTACTCTAAAGTGTACACAGTCCCCTCCCCAGGTCTGAATCTGGTTTTCCAGTAGGTTCTCCTCCCATTCCTGTGGAGGGCCTGTTGATTGTCCCAACCTTGTCTCGTTGCTGTAGAGCCTCAAGTGGTTGGCCTTCTCCATTTTCCCACTTCTTAAAAAGGGATATCAGCCAACGTGAGGTCTCCTCTTTCAAGGTGTTTCTTATGAAGTACACATAAGGGGAAGTGATGTATGGTTCATGGCAGGTAGATAGTCTTTCGACCCTTTTGTTTGGGAAGTAGTTTCTAAGAGTTCTTTAATTGGTATTGAGTTAGTTAGTTTATTGTGCCAACCTGGCCGATAAACACATGTGAGGTTAAGTGAAGGGCGGAGGGATAAATGGCTCAGTGAGCCTCACCTTTCTAGGTCTCAGGTCTCTTGCTCTCTGATGGTCGGACCAGGGTGCAGCTGCCTTAGCCAATTCTCTGCTTCAGCTGGCAAGGCTCACTTCCTGCAAGACATCCCCAAGGAGAAGTCCCATGAACCTACCCTGATGCAGCCCTGGGTGCTGGAGCAGCTGTGTGGAGACCCCTGCCAGTGCTGAGATGTTTACATGTCACTGATTCGACTTTCCTCCTGTAGTCGGCATCATACTACGTGTGTTTTGTGAGATGGAGGAGGACTTTGTGGATTGGTGTTGGACATATGGGTTAATGTTGGACTTATGGACTTGCGCAGCACTGGATTGGGATGTTTTCTTGATATGCATTTACCCTTTATATAAAACTTTCCCTTATACATGAGTTTCTGTAGATTTGTTTCTCTAAATTACCCAGATGAACACAGTGTTTCTCCGTATTGTAGTGAACACATACAATATTTGCAGTTGACTTACTTCACTCAGCATCGTGGTATGCATGCAGTCATTCAAATAGAACGGGGGGGTTTGCATGGTTTAGAATTGGGAAAGGTATGTATTAGACTGGTGTTATTTCATTACATTTATTCAATCTGCATGATGAACTAATAATCCCAAGGAACTAGACTACATGAAGGAGGCTGCAGCGCGCATTCGAGGAAGACTCGTTAGCAACCTGCAGTACGAGGAGCCTTGAACATGTACTGATGAAGATCAGAGACAACCGCCTCCGGTGCGGGTTACAAGTCAAGGTAAAGAAAACAAAACTCCCAGCAACTAACAGATGACATCACGACGAATAGAGGAAGATTGGGTTGTCAGGTTTCATTTTACTTGGATCCACAACCTACCCCGTGGAATCTCTCTCACTGCCGTGGAGTTGATGTCGACTCCCAGCGATCCTATGTAACAGGGTAGAACTGCCCTCTGGGTTTCCAAGACAGTAACTCTTCAGAGGAGCACAAAGCCTCACCGTTCTCGTTCCTTCAGAGCAGCTGCTGTTTTCAAAATGCTGACCTTGAAGTTAGCAGCCCGATGTTGCCCTCTCCACCACCAGGGCCCCTGACTGACTGACTGTCATGCGGGCTTCCTAAAATAATCCAGAAGCACTTGTGGCATATCGGTTCCGACCAAGAGATGGCTGCCAGGAACGCAGCAGTTAAGAAACCAAACCTTGATCCGCATTGGGCAATTCCCATTGAAGTGTGAAAAAGCAAAGAAGTCACCAAGAGGAGTAAACTGCACTTGAACTAAGCCATCGTACTTTTCATCTCTTATGCATGCAAACGATGGCCGATGAATAAGGAAAGTGAAGGGACAAGGAATACTTCTGGACGGTGGTGTCGGTGACGTGTGTTCAGTTCCAGCGGACTGTCCTTGAAGACATCTTATCAGATACTCCTTAGACAGCAAGAGTTCGTCCCATCCACTTTGGACGTATTATCAGGAGGGACCAGACCCTGGAGCGAGAGATCAACAACAGCAACAACAGAGGAAGACTGTTGGATTGATTCAGTGGCTGCAAAAATTTGCTCAGAGGTAGCAATTGTAAGGATGACCCCAGGACCAGTATGTTCACCCATGACACTATTAGGGGAATTGAAGCCGCAAGCTTTTCGGTTAATAGCCAAGTCCTTAATTGTTGCACCATTGGGGCTTCTTACATGCAGGGGATAAAAGAAGTTAAGTGGAAGTTCTAAGTCCCCTGTTTTGATTACAAGTGCCTGTGGAAATTAATGGTATAGTGTAATAACTATCCCAATGCACCTCTAGCACCAGATTGTGGTTTCTCTAAAGATCATTGATCACAAAATACTATTTATCATTAAAAAGACCAAAAAACTCCTTGGGAAAAAATGGATAATTCCAGGTCTGAAGCAGGAAGCATATCAGACACACCTGGAACATCTTGCCAAACCAGGTTTCAGAACCATTTGAAGATTATTAAGATCATGTTAACAGGCCTCAAGAGTTATCCTATAAAATGGAACCATTTGACTCTCAACCAAGAAGAGTGATTGCAACCCTCTGGAACACACAAAATATTTTTGCAACAATGAGGTTGTAACGACTTCTTAACATTTCTATTCAAAAGACCAAATCAAATAGATAACATTCCTTCCATTTATAGATGGCACCACCAGATAACCAAGGAGTGGATGAGGGGACGTCTCTCTCTCTCTAGAAGCATTTTAGCTGCACATGAGGATGGAAGGATGGAATTAGAATATTGCCCCATTTACAGACATGAACAAATTCAGGCATCGTTAGCTGCTAGCACCAGAAAAAGAGAAATAACAGGATACCAGGCCTCCTGATAAGAATTCCAAAGGATGAGTGAACTACACAAGCCTCCACGACACTGAGACCAGAAGAAGTAGTTGGTGTTTGCTGACCACTATTGATGGCTATCAAAGGAAACATATTAGAAACTCCTGGCTAGAGTGGGAGCAGAACAAAGATCAGAGTCAACCCACAAAAGATCAGGCTTACTGATTGGATAGAGACTGGTGGAACCCATGAGACTAGAACCCTTAGTCACCCTTCAGGCTTGGATCTGAACTCACTTCCGAGGATCAATGGGCACATAGTTCTGTGCTCTTCTATCAAGAGGTCTCATGTCTTTTTCATAAGAAATCAACTTTTCTGTGCCTATAGTCACATGCAGAGAGAAAAGTTGGAATTTATATAAATCAAAATGGTAGCCATACAGTCTTTGCACTTCAGTTCTCTTGCCTTGAGGGTACACAATGAATGGGGAGCAGGGACTACCAAATATTTACGATTTCAATGCCCTCCTCGTTTTCTTATGACATCTATTAATCTGGTTGGCATGGTTCTGCTTTTGTTATTGAAAGTTTTGCCCTATCAAGAATCCCCATTGTGTGTGTAAACAGTTGTGTTAGACCAGGTTGACTAGAGAAACAAATCAAGTGGCATTCACATACATGTAAGAGAGAGAAATTTTTATCAAAGAGCAATTGTATATTGAGAGAACATCCCAGTCCAGATCAAGTCCAAGTCCATAAGTCCGATATTAGCCCACATGTTCGATATCAGTCTATAAATTCCTCTTCAACAAAAAAGCCCACATGGAAGAAGCACACCAGCCTGTGCGATCACGAGGTGCCAAAGGGACCAGGTATAAGGCATCATGCAAAAAAAAAGATATATGTATATATATGTGTGTGTGTATGTATGTGTGTGTGTATACCATATTGAATGAAGGGGGAAGTGCAGAGTGGAGACCCAAGGCCCAAGTGTCGGCCACTGGAGATCCCCTCATAGAGGGGCTTAGGAGAGGAGATGGGTCAGTCAGGGTGCGAGGTAGTACCGACGAAGAACACAGCTTTCCCCCAGATCCTGGATGCTTCCTCCCCCCAACTACCATGATCCGAATTCTACCTTGCAGGGCTGGATAGGGCAGAGGCTGTACACTGGTACATATGAGGGCTGGAGGTACAGGGAATCCAGGTGGATGATACCTTCAGGACCAAGGGTGTGAGGGACGATGCTGGGAGAGTGGTGGGTGAGTGGGTTGGAAAGGGGGAACTGATTACAAGGATCCACATGTGACCTCGTCCCTGGGAGAGGGACGACAGAGAAGGAGGGGAAGGGAGACTCTGGATAGGGCAAGATATGACAAAATAACAATGTAAAAATTACCAAGGGCACATGAGGGAGGGGGGAGCGGGGAGGGAGGAGGGAAAAAAAGAGGACCTGATGCAAAGGGCTTAAGTGGAGAGCAAATGCTTTGAGAATGATTGGGGCAGGAAATGTATGGATGTG
The DNA here is from genome assembly GCF_050624435.1 of Tenrec ecaudatus. Classification (NCBI taxonomy): domain Eukaryota; kingdom Metazoa; phylum Chordata; class Mammalia; order Afrosoricida; family Tenrecidae; genus Tenrec; species Tenrec ecaudatus. Next base: position 86,893,759 of record NC_134539.1, on the reverse strand, counting down.
CTTTATACAATTGATGTATGTATATGTATGGATTGTGATAAGAGTTGTATGAGTCCCTAATAAAATGCAAAAAAAGAAAAGGGAAAAGAAAGAAAGAAAAGAAAATGATTCGGACAAAGAATGTACAGATGTGCTTTATACAATTAATGTATGTATATGTATGGACTGTGATAAGAGTTGTATGAGCCCCTAATAAAACATTTAAAACAAACAAAAATAAATAAATAAAAGGATTACGCCCCCCCCCCCAAAAAAATTCCTCTTCAGATGCACGTTGCCACTTGCAATGTTAGTACATGCAGGAAGATCACAGGCTGGTGGGTGAAAAGTCTTGTGGATCCAATGGCAGTGGAAGCATCACAGAGCTGTCACCAGAGGTCTTGGCTGCATGACTAGCTCAGGTCTAAGTGTAGCTCCAATTGTTCACAGGAAGACGAAGGGAGAGAGAGAGAGAAAGAGAGAGAGAGAGACAGAGAGAGAGAGAGAGAGAGAGAGAGAGAGAGAGAGAGAGAGAGAGCGAGAGAGAGGCCCGCCTCCAAGGAGGAAGTGTAGAAGTTCTCAGAAACCTCGTGAGAAGGCCACACCTACAGGGAGGTATCAGGCTGTGACCTCACTGACAGGCTAGACTCCACCCCTTCACTCTTAATATCAAGTTGACACAGTTTATGTAACCACTACACTAGTGAACAGTCACTTAAGAGTTTAATCTGTACAAGCTAACTGTTCTTTATTTTGTAGTTTGTAGTGGCCTATACCTGTATAATTTGTCTGTCTCAGGAGTGGTTTAAACTCTCTGCCATTGACTAAATTAATGACATTATCAATAAAATCACCTTATGCCCCAGAGGGATGATTGATCATGTTCTCTAACATAAAATGATCACCCAGTTTAGAGAATGCTATTGATGATAGTGGAGTCCGTTTGCAGGGTTGCCACGTGGATTAAGCCTGAGGTGATTCCCCTCTGACCATAATGCAGGGGTGTGACTAGCCTGGCTATCAGACAAAGAACACTGTAAAGAGGATTATGGCCAGTGTAGTTAGATTATATTGTAATACCTTATCATTTGATCTCTCTTTGACCCATTCTAAAGATTTTTCCGGTATTAATATTTTATACTTTTTTATTGAAGTTTTTAATGTGTTGTCTAGTCATTGTTGTTGGTTTTTTATTTGTTTGCTTCCTGTCTGTGTTTTGTATGATTTTCTGTATATGAAATTGTATTAGTCTGGGTACATTAGAGAAACAGATCCATAGCAACTCATGTATAAGAGAGAATTTTATATAAAGGTTAAGTGCACATCAAGAAAACATCACAACCCAGTGCTGCCCAAGCCCACAAGTCCAACATTAACCCGTATGTCCAGCACCAATCCACAAAGTCCTCCTCAATCTCATAAAACACACACTATGATGCCGACTGCAGTAGAAAAACCAAACCAGTGAACATGTTAGGATCTCGGTGCTGGCAGGGATCTCCACACGGCTGCTCCAGCACCCAGGGCTGCATCGGGGTTGGTCCATGTGGCTTCTCCTTGGGGATGTCTTGCAGGAAGTGAGCTTTGCCAGCTGAAGCAGGGAACTGGCTAAGGCAGCTGCACCCTGGTCCGACCATCACAAAGCAAGAGACCCGAGAACTAAAAAAGGTGAGACTCACCAAGCCATTTATCTCTCCACTCTTCAGTGAACCCCACATGTGTTTATAAGCCAGGTTGGCACAATAAACTTTAACTAACTCAGAAACACAGATCAATTAAATCTAGAGACAGAAGCTAGATTGATCATTGCTTAGGGGCGTGGAAGAGGAGGATGGGGGGAAACCGGGAGTTAACCATAATGAATATGAGAAAATGCTCTGAAATTAATTTTGGTGATGACTGCACAAGTTGTCTTAATATGAAATATACATGAAGTCTGTGGCAGTAAAACAATTTTTAATGGTAGCCATAAAACATCCTTACAATGTGATTACATGTACATTTCCTTTAAAATTAATATATTGTAACACTTTTCAATGGACCAACAGTATTTTAAAGTTCAAGGTGAGGAAGATTAAATTAAGCTAGTCCACCTTGCCCACAAGGAAACAGTCTATCCTGTGCTCTGCAGGTGGACAGGTAGATTGGAACAAACAGGCCAGGTATCCATTTAACTGTACAAACTAGAGCCCACTTCTCTTCTGGAAATCTTGTCTAAGAAAATAACCTAGAATCTAAAATGTCAACCAAACTGTCTTCACGAGAATGCATTTACTGGACTGAAAACTTGGAATCACATGCCACATCCAACAACAGGGATTTGTCCATGTATTCGTGACAATGGAATATTAGGTAGCCATCAAAAGTGGTCATTATAAGGAAGAACATCGTCTGTCTGTCTAGCCATCTGAGTTACACACACACACACACACACACACACAGACTGTACCTCAAACTTCCAGGCAGCAATAAATCTGCTAATAATGAGTTCACCCGCTCCGTACGTGCTGCATTCACTTAGTATGACTGAGCCAGACACAGGAGACATTTACACAGTGCTGGCAAACTGAAAGTTATTATTATAGTTTATAGAAAGCAAATGAGAAATAATAGAAACAGATTACTTATTGTGAACCAATCCTACCTGTTCCACCCCCACCCCCTGTACTTGTTGTAAGAAAACCTGTTTATGTCTTTAAGAAGGGAGCTAAGACCAGGGGATGCACACTGGTACAGATAGGAACCAGAAACACAGGGAATCCAGGGCGGACGATCCCTTCAGGACCAGTGGTGAGAGTGGTGATACTGGGAAGGTGGAGGGAGGGAGGTGGGGTGGAAAGGGGGAACCAATTACAAGGATTTACAGATAACCTCCTCCCTGGGGGATGGAAAACAGAAAAGTAGGTGAAAGGAGATGTCAGACAGTGTAAGGTATGACAAAATAATAATAATTTATAAATCATCAAGGGTTCATGAAGAAGGGGGGAACAGGAAGGGAGGGGGGAAATGAGGAGCTGATACCAAGGGCTCAAGCAGAAAGCAAATGTTTTGAGAATGATGATGGCAAAAAATGTACAAATGTGCTTGACATAATGGATGGATGTATGGATTGTGATGAGTTGAATGAGCCTCCAATACAATGATTTAAAAAAAAAAAAGGAGATAGCTAGTTTAGCTTTCCCCAACTCACCCATTCCCATACCCCTAGCACTTAGCCAATGGGCATGGTTCAAGGCAGGTGCTGTGGTCACGTCACTGCTGTTTCTTGCCCCCATTCTTTTTCAGATGAGTGTGCAGGGACCAGGGGCAGCCAGCACAGGCACTCGCAGACCCTGCCCTGCCCTGCCCGGGCAGATGTTACCGTTCTCACGAGTGTGGTCTACAGCAAGTCTTCTTCACGGGCCCGGACTTCCATGGCTGCCCTCTTTGGGGGACCTCCTTATCAGAGACCCCTAGCTCTGTCTCTATGGGCCCACAAGCCCACCGTCTCTCTTCATCTGCAGTGTTACTGCCTTCAACCAATTGGGACGCCATGTTTCTGGACCTAGGAGTTTCTCCTAAACAGCAAAGCTGTCACGTTGACAACTAAGATCCAAGCTATGCTGTTTTCAGCTGCCTCACGTACATGCGAAACCTGGGCGGTGCAAATGGGGAAAAATAATAATTGATAAATTTGAATTGTGAGGTTGGTGAAGAATGTTGAATGGATATGGATGGATAGAAGCATAAACAAATCTGTCTTGGAGAAAGTACAGACAAGGTGCTCCGTAGATGTAAGAACTTGCCCCCATTCTGCTTTGCCTTTTTTAACTCTTTCCGTCTGCCTCCCTGGGGAGACCCTCGGGTGTACCAGCTCCACCTTCTCTCTGTAGGAGACATTCACTGGAAATTGAGGGAGGTGGTTTCATACCGGGAGCTGGTACACCACAGGCAGCAACTCTCTACTTCTGGCCCCTGACCCCCTCATGAGCTTGCTTCTGGGTGCTCTGGCCCACCAGGTAACTTCAGAATAGTTCTCGGCTTCCTGCATCTCCCCTGTACCATCCTGGTCTCCCCAAGAGGAGCTCCCTTCAGAGACGACAACACACACACACACACACACACACACACACACACACACATATACACGATATTTTCTTAACAGAGACAGGTTTCCCTAAAAGAATTATGACTCGGCTTTAAAGCAACATCCTGTCCTCTCTATTTGTGGTGGGAACTGATAGAAGCCCCCAATTTCTACTCCCTCTTCTCCTGTAGTCATAGCACCCAAAGTAAACCCACAAGCCAATTCCAATGCCCTTTAAGGCTGAATAGAACTACGTCCAAGGCTGTCGATCCTTATGGCCGCAGACTGCAAAAGTTTTCTCCCAGAGTGGCTACTGGCTTCTAACAGGCAGCCATCGGAGCTAGCAGCCCACTGCTTCACCACCGTGCCACCAGGCTCCTGCAGCCATGCAAACCCCCCAGTTTTGAGGTGGGTGCCTGATTGCCTGAATAAAAACTACACTTCCCAGCCTCCCTTGCATCCAGGGATGACCATGTGACTGAGTCCTGGCCAAGGGAAGGCGAACAGAGGAATGTGCCACTGCTGATCTTGTTCCCATCCCGCTGCCCAGAATGTGGATTTGAAGGCAAGGTGTGCATCTTGGGTCATGTGGGCCAAGGCATAAACCCCGCGGAAGGGAAGGACAACGAGAAAGCAGGCCCTGGACCATGTGGGAGTTGTGGACTGCTGGCCGGCAGGCAGACACCAAGGGAAATAGATGTCTGTGTGACTGGGATTTTGTAGCTCAGGGAGTCCCACGAGGCCCTACCCCTGAGAGCCCCCCACGCACGGTGTCCACTGTCAGTAGGCCATCACTTTATCAGAAGCAGACCCTGCGCTGAGTGCTCACAGGCTTGTCGCTTACAGAGAAGGGACTCCCAGCAGAAACCAATCAAAGGGAATAGGAAGGAGAAATGGAGAAAGCCGGTCCAGGATTGAGTGTCAGTCCTGGCTGCCGCCTGACTCAGAGAGGGGCTATGGGATATAAATTAAACCATGACTTTCACCAACAGAGTACAAGCCCCGAGGGAACTCTAACGCCTGCCAATAGCCTTGTGAGCATCGCCCGATTGAACTCCGCCTGCCCTCCCCTCACTCGTGCCTCCAGATAAGATGAATGACAGGGACATGCTGCCCCACCGCAGGGTCCCTCCCCACCTGTCTCCACAAGCCTTTGTCTCTGCCTCCCGGAGACTGCTGGCAGACATCATGGGACCTGAAATTCGGTTACCCAGTTTTTCAGATTTAATTTATAATACTTCTCTATGGCAGCACAAGATAACGAAGACAGAAAGAATTTGGCACTAACCAATAGATGCCGGTAAGAAAGACCTACAGTGTGGGCGTATTTTTGGAAGCGGGTACGAGGTAGAGGCTGGAGCAGCTTTAAGGGCCTAACAGGAAAAGCCCAGATTACCTCAAAGAGACTGTCGGTGAAACTGTGGACGTCAAAGGCAATTCTGATGAGGGTTTAGATTTGCAGGGGTCCTCAAACTTTTTAAACAAGGGGGCAGTGCACTGTCCCTCAGACCCGTTGGAGGGCCGGGCTATAGTTTTTTTTTTTTAAACTATGAACAGATTCCTATGTACACTGCACATATCTTATTTTGAAGTAAAAAAACAAACAGGGCAAAAACACCTGGGGGGCCGGGTAAATGTCCTCGGTGGGCCGCATGCGGCCCGCTGGCCGAAGTTTGAGGACCCCTGGTAGAAGGAAGGCAAGGGAGCAATAGGGAAAGCTGCTACAGTTTTAGAGAATACATATAAATGTTGCTAGAATGTGGAAATAAAATGTACTTCTGATAAGGCTATTTTAAAAGGCAATGATGAGCATGTGATTGGACAATGGGGGAATGGAAATGATTTTATGCAGTGACAAAGAACTTGTCTCAATGATATTCAAATGTTTGGTGCAAGGTAGCACTTGTAAGTAATGGACTCGGAGGACGGCTGTTAAGGTTTCTAAGCAAGATCTTAAAGGGCCGGTACCATTTCTCCTCGCTGCTCAAAGGAAAATTGGAGAGGAACGATGGACTGAAAAACGGACTGTGATAAATGAAAACAAACCTTGGGAAATTCTATTATAGAAATTAAAAATATATGCCCTGGAATTTCCAGGTCTGTGGCAACACAATAGTTCCCGAGAGAGTCGAAGCCTGTGACTGCTGGATCTGAATCCAACTACCAAACGTCATGTCCTTCAGCTCAGAGTGAAGGGGACCACGACAGAAGGAAAGGCAAGAATGCCGTCTGCCTCTTAAAATCCCACAGGCAGGAAGCAGGGCAAAGGAACCCACCATCGCGGGAGCAGCTCAAAGCCAGCTCACCTGTTGGAAGGAGCATGGGATGGAGGGCCGTCGAGATTCCACAACCCACCTCGGTCTTGGTATCGAAACCTCCCAGGTTTAAAAGAGTCGGATCTTGGCCAGTTTAGTTTGGAGTGTGGGGTGGTTCTAGAGCAGGGGTTCCCAACCTTCCTAATCCACCACCCTTCCATACAGCTCCTCATGTGGTGGTGACCCCCAACCAGAACATTATTTCCGTTGCTGCTTCATCACTGTCCTTTTGCTGCTGTTAGGAATCGTCCTGTAAATATCTGACAGGCAGGATGGATTTTCATTGTTACACATCGGGCATGATTAAAGCGGAGTGATTCATCACAGAAACAATATGTAATCATACCTTGTTTAATATTTATTTCTAATGACATGTAAATGAAATTTAGTCTTGAAGCATGATGTAGCATGGTAAACAGTCTCTATGCCGGGTGATGTGGGCATATCTGCATGTGAGCGGACCCGCCTGGAGATGGATAGAGGAGCGGTGTCTGGGTTCCTAAGACCATCGGAAATAAGCAACCCTTCTGAAAGGGTCATTTGACCCCCAAGGAGGTTGCGATCCACAGGTTGAGAACCGCTGTCCTAGAATAAAGGGTTGCCATCAAGAAGTGCACGGGCTGAGGCCACTGACCCAAATTAAGGAATTTCCATGCCCCAGGACATAAAAATGGGATATGCCAGGGCCAAAGGGGAGGGTCACTCCTCAGATGCACTTGAGGGAGCAAAGATAGAGCCCAGGGTCCATAGGGCTCGCACAGGAATACAGAGCCCGTGGCCACCAGCCTGGGTCTGGCGAGCAGATCCCCTGCCTGCTTGAGTTCAGGGAAGACAGGACTCTGTTCAAGCTCTGAAAGATTGTGTAAACTGTTCTGCTGGATTTGGGATGTGCTTGGGACCCATTATCCTTTCTTCTCGCCAATATTTCTCATTTGTAATAGAAACATCTACATTGTACATTGGAACTAGATGATTTATCATCTAGATTTCACAGATTAATAAACGAAGAGCAATTTTGCACCAGGGAGAAAGCACCTAATGTCCCACCTCTATTTGATTTAGATGACTTATAAGATGAGGATTTGAATTTGATGTTGATTTCAGACTCCTGGGATGATATGACGGAGTGCAGGTGTTTCGTATGAGGAAAGCATATGAATTTGAGTCAGGGTGGGAGGTGGGGAGAGCAAAGGGTGAGTTGTCATAGATTGAATTGTATCCCCCCAAAAAATGTGCTATAAATCCTAAACTTTATCTTGGTTTATCATCCCATTTTGTTGTATTTGGTACATTAAAGAGACAGGATCCATGTTGGGTGCGTCTTAAATCAATCTTTCTCTACATGTAAAAGAGATGGCACCATTGAGAGAAGCAGAGATGGGGTCAAAGAGATGCCAACTCACATAAAAATCCCCCAGGAGCAGAGGGTCAAAGAGGAGAAATACTTTCCTCCAGAGCTGACGAAGAAAGGGCCTTTTCCCAGCGCCGGCATCCTGACATTGAACTTCCAGCCTCCTAAACCGTGGGAAAATAAATGTGGTTGGTTAAAGCCACGCACCTGTGGCGTTTCTGATAGAACAGCACTCGGTAACTAAGCTGTCCAGTAAACCAAGCTGATGTTTGTTCAGAGCAGGCGGTCGGCCACCAACATGGCCCTGAGAAGCTAGAGGACCAAAGAGGGGCAGTAGCAATGCTCAAGGTCACAGGCGGGAAGGGGAGGAAGAATGTTACAGAAAAGCTTAACTCTGTGACGCTGAAGGAGTAGGCCATCGATGGTGTGGGGAGCCAGGAGCATGTGTCCCTGTGGGCAGGGATCTCAGGTCACAGTGACTGAGCACCACAGCATACTGACAACTGGATACCTAGTAATCCCTTCCGTCCCCACCATAATGCTTGGAGGTGCTGCCTCCTGAGACAAGAATGTGGGTGCAAATAGCATATTGGGGAGATGAGCCCAAGAAACACCCATGAGAAAGTATAGATGAGAGGCAAGGAAGGGAAGGATCCAATAGTCATCAATACATTATCAACATACCACTGGGGACAACTGAAATCCAGCCCTGCTGGGGAGCCCTGGGAGGAAGCATGGAGTATGCACACACAGACACCCCCCCCCCACACACACACACACACCACGGCTTGTTCATTTCCTAGCTTTTCTGACCTGCTTCTCACTCACATGTGGGAGAAAGACTGGGCTTTCCACTCCTGTGAACAGTTACTATCTCGGAAACCCACGGGAATCACGCTGAGTCGGCACTGACTCGATGGCAGGGAGTCTGGGCTTGGTTTTCTCATTGTCATAAAGCAACAAGCGCCGCGGCAGAGTGGGGTTATGGGGCCAACGCACCTTGATGTGGTGGGGCAGAGATCCGTTGTCTGCTACAGACAGGCACGTTCATTCTCTACAAACGAAGAAGCAGGCTCACCTGGGAGAAGTCTAGTGATTAAGGAAATCCTGACACCCAAACTCTTTCCACAGCCTGAGCTTCTCCCTCTGCATGCTGAGCATACCAATTCTCCCTGCCACTGAGTCGATGGGGGGCATAACAACCCTGCAGGGCAGGGTAGAACTGCCCCCGTGGGTTTCCGAGACCGTAACTCTTTGTGGGAATAGAAAGCCTCATCTTTCTCCTGCAGAATGACTGGCGGTTTTGAACTGCTGACGTTGAGGATTGCAGCCCAATGAGTAACCACTATGTGTGGTTTGTCCTTTTAACAAGTAAAATAATGAAACCCTGGTTGTGTAGTGGTTACACATTAGGCTGTGAACTCCATGGTCAGCAGTTCAAAACAAGTAAAATATTTGAATGTGTGTTAGCCCAGTTGACTAGAGAAACAAAGTCATATCTGTATATAGATATAGGTATATATATCCATATAGAGATATATGAAAGAGCTTTTGTGCTAGTCTGGGTACTTTAGAGAAACAAATTCACAGAAACTCATGTATAAGAGAGAGTTTTATATAAAGGTTAAGTGTGCATCAAGAAAACATCCCAACCCAGTGCTGCTCAAGCCCACAAGCCCAACATTAACCCATTAACCATATGTCCTACACCAATCCACAAAGTCCTCCTCCATCTCACAAAAACACACAATGATGCCAACTGCAGGAGGAAAGCTGAGTCAGTGAACGTATACGCATCTCAGCACTGGCAGGGGTCTCCACATGGCTGCTCCAGCACCCAGGGCTGCATCAGGATAGGTCCATGTGGCTTCTCCTCAGGGATGTGTCTTGCAGGAAGTGAGCCTTGCCAACTAAAGCAGGAAACTGGCTGAGGCAGCTGCACCCTGATCCGACCATCAGAAAGCAAGAGACCGAGAACTAGAAAGGCGAGGCTCACCGAGCCATTTATCTCTCCGCCCTTCAACTAACCCCATGTCTGTTTATCGACCAGCTTGGCACAATAAACTAACTATCTCAGCTTTATATCAAAGAGTAATTGTATATTACTATGTTAGTCTGGGTAGACATAAAGAAACAAATTTATAGACACTCATGTGTATAAGAAAGAGCTTTATATACATGAGCAATTGAATATTGAGAAAACATCCCAACCAATCCAGATCAAGTCCATAAGTCCAATATTAGCCCATATGTCCAAATCCAATCTATAAAGTCCTCTTCAGACTCACGAAACACATGCAATGATGCCGAATGCAGGAAGATCACAGGCCAGTGGGTGGGAAGTCTTGTGGATCCATTGGCATTATAAGCATCTAAGGATCTCAGCGCTGGCAGGGGTCTACATGGCTCCTCCAGCTCCCAGGGCTCCGGCTGCATCAGGGTAGCTTCATGTGGCTTCTCATCAGGAATGTCTCACAGGGAGTGAGCTGAGAGAGAGAGTGTGTCTCCCACCTTCAAGGAGGAATATCAGAGTTCCCAGAATCCTCAGGAAAAGGCCATGCCCACAAAGAGGGATCATTGACTATGACCTGATTGACAGGCTAGACTCCACCCTTCATTCTTAATCCTCAAATTGACAAATGATTATATAGCTACTACAATGACTCTTTGATATAACTATCCCAGCCCAGTCCAGATCAAGTCCCTAAGTCCGACATTAGCCCATAAATCTGATACTAGACCATAAATTCCTCTTCAGAGCCACGCAGCACGTGCAATGATGCAGACTGGTGGCAGCATCTCCGGGGCTCTCACGGGTCTCAGCGTGGATCCACGTGGTTTGTCAACAGAAACTGAAGCAGAGAGAGAGTATGGCCCACCTCCAGGGAGGGAGGAAGTTCCCAGAATCCTCATGAGAAGGTCACGCCCACAGGGAGGCATCATCAGGCTGTGATTGACAGGCTAGACTCCACCCCCACACTTATTTATCAAGTTGACATGAAATTGTGTAACTACCACGCACTGGCATGAAGCTTTTTAAGTTGACAGTATATCCTGTCTACTAGGCACCCTGAACCCACTTGGGAGAGAAAGTTCTCTGTCTTCCAGTGTCTGCAAGGCAGGTCCAAGGGCCAGCCGTCATCCTGAATGAGTGTGTGGGAATCAGGGAAGTCGGGGTCAAGAGCTGTGGATCCTTTCACTCTCCCGCCTTTGGAACCAGCTCCCGAGGTTTGAATCCAAGATCTACCCCATACTCGCAGTGATCTTGGACAAATGGGCTGACTCCCCTGTGTCTCAGGGTCATCAGATGTACACTGAGAACGGTAAGAGAGCCCACCTGTGAGAGCTTTCGTGAGACTTCAACACAGCCATCTCTGTGACGGGCTTGAACAGGCCTGGCACAGAGGATGCGCTCAGCAGAGGCTGGGTCACTTCTGCCCTCTCTGGGGTAGAGCCAGGCCGGAGGACCGCTAGAGCACAGGCGATAGCCACCCCGTAAGACTGAAGCCAGGCAGCGGCTGCCCAATGGGCAGGGAAGGCCTGGCAGAGGCAATAAAATTGGGTTTGTTGGGAGTATTTGTTTGTTTTAACATAACATAAAAATTAAACATTTTTTTCCACATAACATAAACGTCACCATTTCCAAGTGAACGATAAGGGATATTTACTACCTGTACAGTGTTCGGCGACCATACCGCTGTCTCGTTCCGGAGCGTTCTCCCCAAAATGAAACCCCACGACCATTAAGTACTTGCTGCCCAGGCCCTCTCCCCTCCTGCCACCACCAGCCTGCTTTTTGGTCTCTGGGGGCTTTGCTCTGATATTCTGAGCATTTCATGTCTGTGGAATCATCCAATACGTGGCCTTCCATGCCTGTCTGCTTTCACTCGGCGTGCTTCTGAGGTTCGCCCATCTTGCCCCACTTCCTAGTGCTCCATTCTCTTTGTGCTCCAGAATATCCCTTGGTTGGGATGAACCACAATTTCTTCCTCCCTCCATCCCTCCACTGATGGGCATGTGGATTGTTCTATTTTTTAATGTATTTATTCTGTATGTCCCCGAGACTCTATTTGCTGTTGTTGTACAAATCCACATCCACAAAGGGCCCACACAGTACAGCTATAGAGCTTTCATCTCTAGGGGCCACTGCATTGTTGTTGTTGTTGTTGTTTGGTTTGTTTGCTGGAGAAGCCATGTTGGTTATCATCAACTATTTCCTTCGGTCGAGATATGAGCCGCCGTGGGAAGCAGCGATTGATCGGGAGACCTGGTCCTCCCCCTTCCTGCAGGTCCCTTTTCTCTGCTCATTGAGCGCCCCTATGCAGGTGAGCTGCGCTGGGGCCTCTTGGCTCCATCTCACAACCACAAATGGAACCCTGGGCAGTGGAATATGAGGACCCAGTGGCTCACATAGGAGGTCTGGATCCCTGACCAGGTTCTGCCCTGTTCCACTCAGAGGTCCAGAGACCCCAAGAAGGACAGGCCTGGCCTGTCTGCCACAGCGATCCCTGAAATCTCTCAGTCCCTCACCAGTGGCTCCAGGCGGAGAGAGCAGGTTTCAAGGGCAAACCCATTTTACCTTGGCGCGCCCTCGGGGGACCTACAGGGCTTTTGGTTTAGAGGCCACTCTGAGACGGAGGATGGGCTTGAGTGCACAGAGAACGCCTTCCCTGGCTCGCCGGTCCCTCCTGGGAACGGCTCAGAAAGGAACAGACCCATTAGCTGAGCACGGCTGAGGGGCCTTTGCCCTCCGCTGGGCTTGGTTGGGATTCACTCACAACCCTGTGATCAGTGTTGTCCCCCACCCCCACCCCCCACCCCCACCGCCAATCGGCAGGTTAGAAGCCGAGTCTCAAGAGACGTAGGGCAGCATCTTCAAGGTCACACAACCTGGGAGTGACCAGGAAGACCCAGGGCCATCTGACCCAAGATTAGAGAGTGGGACAGGGTAGAGAATATAGCTTCAGAGCTGAGGGATTGGGGGACCAGGAAGCAGGACTTTGGAGGCACAAGGACATTTGCCTGGCGCTTCAGACCGGCAGTTCTTGCTATTCTTTGTGTAAATCAGATTCCATTCTCTACTTAAAACCTTGCCACCATCTCTCTTTGCCCGCGGCTCTCTGAGCCCTCTGGGTCTGCACTGGCACAGGCTTCCCACCCCCTCTGGCCTTCACTCAGCACGTCCGAGATGCAGTCAAATACTTAACAGGGCCCTGCTAGCCATGATCCCTCCAGCCATAACCCCTTAGGCGATGTACCGTGATGATCTCATTTTGGAATTTTGGAAGGAATGTTCTGTTGTGCTAACGTACAGGACAGCTAACTAAGAAGGTCAGCAATTCAAAACAACCAATCCTCCAAGGGAGAAGGTAAAGCTATCTAGCCCCCTAAAGAGTTACCATCTGGCGGCGGGGAGGGGGTGCAGAGATGGAATAAAAAAGAAAAAAAGAAAATGTCCTAAACTGACTGGGTAATGATTGCCTAATTCTTCGTGATATGATTGAACTATTGAATTGTATGATATATGGATTATGTGCCAAGAAAACTGTAAAGAGAGAGAGAGTGTGTGTTACACTCTTGGAAACCCACAGAGGCAGTTCTACCCTGTCCTGTAGGGTAGAATCGAAATAGACTCGATGGTAGTGATTTTTCAGTTTTAGTAGAGGGTGTAAACTAAGCCACCACCTTTTGTTTCCTTGGAGGTCTGGTTTGCTAAGGACAAGAACTATAGCTCCTTCAAAACTTCTGTGCATTTAAGAGCCATCGCAGAAGCAGGAACACAGAGATGCCAGCACCCTTGAACGTGGACCGTGTTTGCGACCTCTGAACGGGCAGCGGCAGCGGCCAGAGGCTGTGACCAGGAGATCGGGAGACAAGGCAAAGGAGCCAACATTATGGAGACTTGCTGAGACCTGCGAGAGCCCCTCTCTCTGTGTTCTCACCCTTTCTGTTGACGAGACATATCGAGTCACGCTGAGACCTGCAAGAGCCCTGGAGGTGCTTCCACCGCCACTGGATCCACAAGACTTTGCACCCACTGGCCTGTGATCTTCCTGCATTTTGCATCACTGTATTTGCTGTGTGAGTCTGAAGATTTATGGACTAGTGAGACCTATGGATTTGATCTGGACTGGGCTGAGATGTTTTCTTAATATTCAAGGACTCTGATATAAAGCTCCTTCATATATATATATATATATATATAAATGGTGGGGGGGACAAGGAGACATGAAACAAAAGAGCAATGTGTAAGGTATGTGTAATGAGCAATGTGTAAGCAGTGGGTGGGCTTCCAGGTCCCTTCCCCTGCACAAAGAGAGACCCAAGGGACCATGTGGCTGCGAGGCTCAGGACCAGAGAGATGTGGCTGCAGGCTGAGACTAGGTGCTGCTATGGACCAATGACTATAGTCTTGCTGTTGGCTGATCCTGACTTGTGGCAACTTTACTTCCCTAATGAACCCCCATCATGGTGAGCTCTGTGTGGCCACTGACATGAATGACCAAATCCAGCGGAGGGGTAGAGCGTCATGGGAGGAAGGGTTGTCAGAGAAGGGTGAAGAAGGATGGAAGGTGGTGTCTGTCTGGCCTCTGCCTTGTGGCAATGGGGAAGCCAGAAGTGCTTTTCAAAGTCTGTACTGTGCACTCCATGCTCCCCAGCACGGAGCAGAGCCCCTCATCCTTCCTGCTCTGCTCACTGTGTCTGGGGGGGTGGAGCGGGGGCAGGCGGGAATTCTTAGACATTACACTTGTGGGTGCCTCTCCAAAGCTCAACCCTCCCTCACGAAATCATACACCTTAGTGTTCATATCTCTTATGAAGAAGGAATTAAATTCAAACAACTTAATGACTTAATTTAACCACTTGGTTTTTTGGTGTTTTTTTTTTCCATTAACTGCATTTAATTAGAATCATTTGATTCATCAACTACGGCGTCCCTGGGATTTTCTCCTGAGGGAGTGATTAGAAGGAAAGCTGGTTGGGAATTTGGATCTGCGGAGTCTTGTCGTCGTCAGTAAGGGCGCCGAGGGCTGACCAGAGCTGAGTCCTGCCCTAGAACTCTCTCCTGGAACCCGGCCTGGCGCACCGGAGGTGCTTGCTCCGGTGATACGGCCAGGTGCTCGGCCCACTTAAGCTGTACAGGTTATAGAGCATCTGCTATAGAGCAGCCACACTCGGTCCCTTTCCCCTGGCTCTGTGGGCAGTGGGGAACCATGGGGGATTCGGGAGCTGAATGAGAGAAGTTTCTGGGCCTGTGCCCTTTCATGCAGCTCCCCGGCCTTCAAGTAGAGAATGGCTCCCAAGACTCTGTCCCCGCCTCCAGCCTGAGGTCAGGAACCGAGCTTCCCATGGCTAGCACCTCAGGTCAAGAACAGGGGTAGGGCAGGACCTGGACTTCTGGGTTTCCCTCGCTGGTTGACCTCGGGTGGAGCCTGTTGCCCTGAGCCTCTGCCCTCCAAAAGAACCATGGTCTTGGAAGCTCTGGCCACCCCAGATGAGGGGACATGTGAGTTCTGGTCAACAGAGTCGTCCAGGGTATATATGGACCCTCCCACCTGGCTTCAAAGGGACTCACAGCAGCTGGCACATGAGGCAGAGAAACAAGCCCTTGGTGTGAGCCAGGGGCTCCTTGCTGCGGGGCCTTAGGAAGATAATCCCTAGAGTAGCTGGTGGAACTCAGACCCAGACCTGGAAGCACATCGGGAAGGGAGGGAACTGGGTTGACCCACTGTGGGTGAGTCCCTGATGGCCCTGTGAGCCCAGGTGAGGAAGTGACATGGACCTGCCTGTCGAGATAGAGAAAAAACCCAAGACTGAGCTGGAGGTGAAAATCACTTGTCTGGTCCCTGTCTGGTCCCATCGTGGCCCACAGTGACCCAGGTATGTTTAGAAACTAGAACCCTATGGGGGTTGTGTTGTTTGTGTACAGTGATGAAGGCCTTGCCTGGACTTGCTGCCCTGAACTTGCCCTCAGAAGGACAGCCAGCTGGCAGGGTGAGGGCAGGCTCCCAGCTCCAGTGGCACTGGCCTTGAGCGAGTCCTACCCCTTCTCAGAGGTGCAGAATCCTCCCTCCATGCAATGAGGGGGTGGGCTTCCTCCTGGAGTGCCCTTAAAGGACCAAGACCCCAGAGTACGCACAGTACAGCACCAGCTCCCCAAGCCCTGGCGAGGCCTATCTCTGGGGCCTGCTGCCAGGTGTCTGCCTTGGCTCATGGGCTCGTGGGCTAGAGGGCCACTCCTCCTGTACCTGTTCTAGATGTTGGCACCACCAAGCAAGGCAGAGCCATGCCCCAGAGCGCTTCCAGTTGGGTAGCAGAGGCAGCCATGGACAGGGGCTTCCACAGCAGGCTGGTGTCAATGAGCCCAGTGATGAAACGATGGCTGAGTGGTCAGGGAGTTCTATAAGGAGGTGGCATCTGGGCAGAGGAAAGTCAGCCAGGACTTAAGATACAGCACGGCTGAGGCTAAGGAAGCGTGTGTATGAATGTTTCCTGCCCCCCACTATCATGACCCAGTTCTACCTTACAAACCTGGCTAGACCGGAGAGCACACATTGGTACAGATAAGAGCTCTGGACACATGGAATTCAGGACAGATAAACCCCTCAGGAACAGTGATGGGAGAAGCAATATCATGAGGGTAGGGGATTGTCAGGGAGGAGGAAGGGGAAAATGGGGAACCCATCACAAGATTGGACATATATCACCACCACCCCCAAAAAGCGACCAATGACAGGAATGTGGGTGAAGGGAGATAATGGGCAGTGTAAGATATGAAATAATAATACCAATATATAATTGATCAAGGATTCATAAGGTTGGGAGGGTAGAGGAGGGAGGGGAAAAAGAGGAGCTGATACCAAGTGCTCAAGTAGAAAGGAAATGTTTTAGAAAGGATGATGGGCACATATGCACAAATATGCTTGATACAATGGATGTATGGATTAATATAAGAGCTGCAAGGGCCCCAATAAAATGATTTTTTTAATGTGTGTCAGAGAGAGAGAGAGAAACAAAGAGAGGAGAGAGAGATAGAAGGTCACAGAGGACCAGATGGTAGAGAGAAGCGGGTGGGAGCCACAGCGAGGTTTAAGGAGGGACCCGAACTGACCCTCTGTGGCTTCCAGAGGGGAAGTCACCAGATCCTCTCTCTGAAGTTGCTGCCCTTCTCTGACCAGACCTGCTTTCTGCATTTGCAATGCGGTTGAAGGAGGAGGTTCCTGCCTAGAAGGGAAGCTGACTAAACCAGAATGCCTGCCCTCTGTCAGTTACGTGTCGGAGACACAGTGACCCCCGTCAGGAACAGGCGCATCCCCGCCCCTGCTGCTGGTGGGAAATGCTGACTTTCTGCCTCAGCAGAGGAGCCAGGCCACCCCCCACCCTCACCGCCACCCCAAGAAGGTTGGGATGAGGAGAGAGGACCCTGCTCCCTGGGACAAGGACCGGGGCGGGGGTGCTTCACTGAGATCACGGACTTTATAAACTGCCAGGGGCCGTGTAAATTCTCCCGTGGATGACTGAGCACCTCTTGTAAACACGGAATGCCCCATGCATGGCGACTGGCCCGGCCCAGAAACAACAGTGTGGGCAGCGATGTGTAAACAGTAGGCATATTTGCACACTGTAAAGTACCTTCTCATCTGCCAAGTACACAGGAATTAGCAAACGACTTGGCAAACCACCAAGTCCCTTATAACCAGGAGGTCGCTGCAAACGAAATGACTTTGTAAATTGTGCTTTGGAAACGGTGGAGTGCTTCTAACTGAAAAGTTCCTTGTAAACGATAGAGGAACTTGCAAACGGTAAAAAGCACTTTGAAGCTGTCGGTGTTTGGCAAATGGTAGAGTGCTTTGCAAACGATCGAGCCCTTTCTAAATGGTAGACATCTTTGTCAGCTGTAAAGGGCTGTGCCCCTCTGAGAAGCGGAGTGCACCGGGCCTCACGCCTTGTCAACCTAAGATAGATACAGGTCTTCGGAGTGGCTGCCGCCTGGATCACAGGGGACAGGCAGGCTGGTGCGCTCCAGTGCTGGGGCAGAGTGGCGCCCCAGCCCCAGCGCAGGTCCCCCCGCCCCTTAAAAACCAGCACCCATCCCTGTCCCCACATCCCACTCCACCACAGTGTGTGACAGTCTCTGGCCATCCCCAACTCTCTCAGGATCAAGTCAAGGTATAAGAGTCCTGGAAGGACTCAGTTCCATTCACAGGGACTCTGGAGTCTACAATAAGGTCCCGGCGCTGCTGCCCCCAGTGGCTGCAATAAGAAAAGACACCCTGGGCTGATGGAAACTGACACCCACAGGGTAGCTGATTCCCTCTCTCCCTTCTGCATTTGTGTGTGTATGGGGGGGGGGGAGGGGCGTGTCTAGGAATCCTGAGCGTGCTCTAGGATTCTAGTGGCTGGCATTCTAGGTCTCGATTCATCCCAATGTGGCAGGTGCAGTGGCGGCTCAACTTTCCAAAACAGGGTAAATCGCTCAATATGCTGGCCCTGGATGGAGGTGGGGAGTCAGGCACAGGAGGATCTAGGGGTGAGCCCTCCAGGCCAAGGGCATAGCCATTTGCAAAGGCCCTGTGATGCGAGCAGCCTGCATGTTGGAGAGGGCTGGCTGGAAGCAAGAAGTAGACTTGCTTCTGTCTCAGCTGAGGGTGGGAGAGTGTGGGGCAGCCACAGCAGGGGCAGCCCTCATGGAGACCCCTGCTTTCCTTCCGGGATGAAGAACAGGAACCCTGTTCTCATGAGGTTGGGCAACTCCCCACGGAAGCACCTCATGCTGCGGTCCCAGGCTGTGAGCCCTGCAGGTGACAGCTTCCCCGCCCATTCCCATGAGCAAGGCTCTCCTCCTAAGGCCAGGTGCGGATGAAATGGGCACAGGGGCTCCTGACGTGTTCTCCCGCGGTAAGAGGAATGCTGGACATGAGAAAACTAGAGCCCTAGCAGACACAAATTCTTTACGATATTAACAGCCCCTAGACCCAACTATGCCGGAAGCCAAGCGAAGTTCTGAGCAAATACGTGCCCTTCGGCTTTCGGCTGCTAGAGCAGTTTCCGTGCCAGCCCAGGCTTCCTCATAGAGCCAGATAGAAACCTGAAAAGGGGGCATGAACACGCTGCCCCCCAACCCCTGCCAAGCCCTATCCCAGGTGTACTTCCTGTCCTCAAACCTCCATGCTCCATCTGTGGTAAGGAATTAGGCACCATCTCCATGGGTACTAGATTTCTGGCAAGGTGACATACTTGGTAACTCATGTCACCCAGACCCTTGACAACCAAGACATGAGAGACCAATTGAAATGGGTGATCATCCCTGGATCCTCGAGTTGTGGAGGAAAGGACAGAGGAGCGGATGGGAAAGGGACAAGAAGAAGCTGGACAAAACAGCAAGAGAGAAAGCAAAGGAACAGGGTGCTTTGTCGGCTTGTCGACACACTATGTCCATTTTGAACTTTTACAAGCGCTTTCCATGAAAACATGGCAAAGATGCTCATACTGACAGGACGAATAGCCACCAGGAAGATGCTATCTTGCTTTTGTTCCCCACACCCTCCTGCTAATCAAAGGCATGTGACCATTCCACCCAGTGGCCAGTGACACTACCCTACTGCACAGGCCCTGCTCTGCCTGAAGTCAGAGTCATGCCCTGTGGATAGGGTGCCCGGGGCACCCCTCCCATAGGCGGCAGAAGCAGGCGGTGTGTGCCTGAGTACATTCCAATGTACAAGAATCAATTCGATACAAATACAACACCACAGCTTGTCAGGGACAACAGTTTCAGTTTGCAGAGGGAAAAAAAATAGGATGGTGCTAACAAGTGACCAAGATACAGAGCAACAGACCCTTCTGGGAAGAATTGCCCAAAAGAATGCTAGGTAGGTACTTCCGAGGGAGAGGGGAATCAGGAAGCTGGAGATGAATGGATAAAAGCAGAGAGATAACTTTAGAAAAATTTACAAAAACAATGCACTAGCTGACAAAATAAATGAAAAATCAAGAACCATAAAGATCAAGCTGATAAATAATAAGAATTTGGAAGTAGAAGATGCCTTTAAAAGAGGAAGGGGAAGAACCAAATCAGTGGAAAGTAAATCTCTTAATACTAATCTAGAGGGACCAGGAAAAATAAAACCTTTTTTAAAAAGCCTAAAAACTATGTGGAATGGCATCTAGAAGAATAATTTATGGGTGATCAGAATTCCAGAACAGGAAGGGATCAAAGAGAAAAAAATTAAGCACAGAGAAAATGTGGGAGTTGTTGGAAGAAACCCTCCTTATACCTTCTACCTGCAGATAATAGAATCTTCCACACCGAAGCCCCAAAGACACAGGACAATTCTGGAACTACTCCACTCAGCCACACACAGGCTGCAAGATCCACATACAGAGATCAGTTGGACTCCTTCACACTAACAGTTCCGAGCAGGAAATCGATAGCGTGTACAATGGCCATCCAAAAGATTAAATACTTAAGAATAACTCTAAAAATAGAAACAAAAGACCTATTCAAAGAAAACTGAATGTGCTAGTCTGGGTACTTTAGAGAAACAAATCCACAGAAACTCATGTATAAGAGTTTTATATAAAGGTTAAGTGTACATTAAGAAAACATCCCAACCCAGTGCTGCCCAAGCCCACAAGTCCAACATCAACCCATATGTCCAACACCAATCCACAAAGTCCTCCTCCATCTCACAAAAACACACGCAATGGTGCTGACTGCAGGAGGAAAGCCGAGTCAGTGAATGTATAAACATCTCAGAGCTGGCAGGGGTCTCCACACGGCTGCTCCAGCACCCAGGGCTGCATCAGGGTAGGTCCATGTCGATTCTCCTCAGGGATGTCTTGCAGGAAGTGAGCCTTGCCAGCGGAAGCAGGGAACTGGCTAAGGCAGCTGCACCCTGGTCCAACCATCACAAAGCAAGAGACCCGAGAACTAGAAAGGCGAGGCTCACCGAGCCATTTATCCCTTCGCCCTTCAATTAACCCCACATGTGTTTATTGGCCAGGTTGGCTCAATAAATTAACTCACTGAAAAACACTATTATAAGAAACCAACCTAAATGGAAGACAACATTGTGAAAATGTCAAAACTACCCTAGCACCCTACAGATACAATGCAATCCTGAACCAAATTCCAACATCACTCATTAAAGGATGGAAAAATGAATTAACCAACTTTAAACAGAAAGGAAAGAGGCCCAGGATAAGCAGAGCACTCTTGAAGAACAAAGTAGGAGTCCCCCCACCCCCACCCCACACCTGCCACCTCCAGATCTCAAAACCTAGTACACAGCCATGCTAGTTAACAACCTGGTGCTGGTAGAAGACAGACACGTAGACTAATGGGACAGGATGCATAACCCAGAAATAAATCTATCCACTCACCGATGGCTGGACTTTTACCAAAGGCTGGAACACATGACACAGAAAGACGTGGTGCTAATCTGCAAAAAAAAAATCCACAGGGCTCCTATCTCCACCCAGGAGCCCTGGTGGCATCGTGGTTATGCATTGGGCTACAATCAGCAAGGCCAGCAGTTGAAAGCCACCAGCTGCTCCAAGGGAGAAAGACTGGGCTTTCCACGCCTGCAAAGACTTACAGCCCGGGATACTCAAAAGGGCAGTTCTACCCTGTCCTGTAGGGGCGCTATGAGTCGGCATTGACTTGATAGCAGTGAGTTTGGGTTTTTTGGTGGTGGCTGTTTTAGAAATCATTTTATTGGGAGTTCTTACAGCTCGTATAACAATCCATACCTCAGTTGTATCAAGCACATTTGTACATATGTTGCCAACATCATTTTCAAAATATTTTCTTTCTAATTGAGCCCTTGGTATCAGCTCCTCTTTTTCCCTGTCTCCCCCACCCTCCCACCTTCATAAACTCTTGGCAAGTTATAAACTATTATTATTTTCATATCGTACACCATTCGCTGTCTCCCTCCACCCATGTTTCTGTTGTTCATCCCCCTGGGGGGGGTGCTATATATCAATTACTATGATCAGTTGCCCCTTTCTCCCTCTTCTCCCCTACCCTCATCATATTGCTACTCCCGTTACTGTTTGAGGTAGTTAGTTGATTGTGCCAACCTGGCCGATAAACACACGTGGGGTTAATTGAAGGGCGGAGAGATAAATGGCTTGGTGAGCCTCCCTTTTTAGTTCTTCGGTCTCTTGCTTTGTGATGGTCGCACCAGGGTGCCGCTGTCGTAGCAGATCCCTGCTTCTGCTGGCAAGGCTGACTTCCTGCGAGACATCCCTGAGGAGAATAGACATGAACCTACCCTGATGCAGCCCTGGGTGCTGGAGCAGCCCTGTGGCGACCCGTGCCAGCGCTGAGATGTTTACACATTCATTGACTCGGCTTCCCTCCTGCAGTTGGCATCTTTGCGTGTGTTCTGTGAGATGGAGGAGGACTTTGTGGATTGGTGTTGGACATATGGGTTGATGTTGGACTTGTGGGCTTGGGCAGCACTGGGTTGGGATGTTTTCTTGATGCGCACTTAACCTTTATATAAGAACTCTCTCTTATACATGAGTTTCTGTAGATTTGTTTCTCTAAAGTACCCAGACTAACACACTGTTCCTGAAGGCTTTATCTTCCTGGATTCTGTGTGTCCAGAGCTCTTGTCTCTACCAGTGTACATGTTCTGGTCTAGCCAGATTTGTAAGGTAGAATTGAGGTCATGATGGGGTGAGGGTGGGGGTGTAGTAAGCATTAAAGATAGAGGAAAGTTGTATGTTTCAGCAATGCTATACGGTACCCTAACAGGCTCGTCCCTTCCTTGGGACCCTTCTGTGAGGGGATGTCCAATTGTCTACAGATGGGCTTTGGGTCTCTACTCCGACCCCCCTCATTTGCATTATATGGTTGTTAATTTGGAGTCTTCTGATGCCTCATACCTGATCCTGTTGACGCCTTGTGATCACACAGGCTGGTGTGTTCTTCCATGTGGGCTTTGTTGCTTCCCTGCTAGATAGTTGCTTGTTTAACTTCAAGCCTTTTTTTTTTTTAACAATTTATTGGGGCTCATACAATTCTTATCACAGTTCATACATATACATACATCAATTGTATAAAGCACATCTGTACAGTCTTTGCCCTAATCATTTTTTTCTCTTTTCTTTTTTTACATTTTATTAGGGACTCATACAACTCTTATCACAATCCAATCCATATACATACATCAATTGTATAAAGCACATCCATACATTCCCTGCCCCAATCATTCTCAAGGCATTTGCTCTCCACTTAAGCCCCTTGCATCAGGTCCTCTTTTTTTTTTTTCCCCTCCCTCATGTGCCCTTGGTAATTTATACATCGTTATTTTAACTTCAAGCCTTTTAAGACCCCAGACACTATATCAGGGCACCATCAGCTTTCTTCACCATAATTGCTTATGCACCCATTTTCTTCAAAGATTGCGTAGGGAAGGTGAGCATCACAGAATGCCAGGTTATTAGAACAAAATGTTCTTGCGTTGAGAGTATTTGAGTAGAAACCAAATGTCCGTCTACTACCTTAATACTTAACATTTAAATATATGTACATAGACCTATATCCCTATCATTATATATTTGCATATGTTCGTGCCTATATTTCTACTTCTATAAATGTCTTTTGCCTCTTAATTCTTTCCTCTTTCCTTTTTTTTTTTTTATTATGCACGGACACTTCTCTCTTTCCCTTTACTTTCATCTGTCCCATTATCATGTTCGACCTTCGTTCAGCTCTCAGTAATTCCTCTCGGCTAAATTGCACTTGGTCAACCCCCACCAGGCGTTCTACGCCCTCTTGCCATTGATTTTAGATCTCTTGTAGTACCCCATTCCTTGGGTTTGTTGCCTGCCCCGTCTTCCTTACGCCCCACCTCCTCCTCCTCTCCTCTATCCCCACGGACCCATTGGACCCCTTGTTTTCTCCTCAGGATTGTTTAACCTGCCCATCTATAGAGATAGACATGCGGGGGTGGAAGAAAAGGGGGAAAAAGGGTCTATAAATAGTTTCAGGTCTGTCTGCTGACCCTATGAATGTTTTCCAATTGGGTCTGGTGAGGGCCACGCCCTGCCCACTGACTCAGAGGCCTGTCTGGGGATTCCTCAGGACTTCATTGCTTTGTTCCTCCTGCTGCTCTGTTGCTTTCCCGCCGTGTTCCGCTTCAGTGGGGGGGTGGGGAGGTCAAACCGGGCACCATTCCCGCACTGTGTCTCCAGTGCTGTCCCCCCTAGGGCTGTGGGTCGGTGAGGGGATGCTGCGTCTCCTGGTGGGGCCGGCCCTCCAGGGTCCTCTGTGCACTGACTGTTCCAAGCAGGACTGTCGGCCTTGAGGCTTGGTGGGCCAGGATGCTGTTCTCTCTCTCTCTCTCTCTTGCTATGGGCAGACCTGCCCACTCTCCCTTGGTGGTTGTTGTTGTTATTGTTTCCAGGCATAATCCAATTTTTTAAAAAGAAAAAATAATCATCTTATCTTATTACTAAATATAACAAATGGCAAGCCCTAGGGACAATGAGTTCAGGATTCTCTCATAAATGATTAACTAGTAAAAGTACTTTAACAAATGTGAAGCCATCATTCTGTTTCCCTAAGGGGCAGGGGGATGGGAATGGAGAGGCCAATGGGAAGCGGCACAAGACGGTGGGCAGGGCAGAGACACAGCTGTGCATTCAGTACAGGATTTGGGCCACTTTTCCACAGCATGGTCATCATTTCTGGTATCATCTTTTTGTTACACCCACAATAAAACCCTAAGACACAACTTTGCTAAACCTTCATTTTCAAGTTTTCATAAATCTATGCTATTCTAATGATAAAGCTTCCATGTTTCCCATGCCCATAGACTAACATCATAGACTAGTGAGTTTGGTTTCTGGTTTATCTCAATCCACATATGGAAATGAACTCAACATGGATCAAAGACCTAAATATAAAACATAGAGCTATAAGATCATCCCTGGGGAAATAGGGACAAAGTTCGGGGTCCCGATACATGGCAGGAATGCACTAACAAACAACTGAATATCGGACCATTGGGTGCATCCACATGATTGCGTCAAAAGAGAACCCACACTTTCAGAAAGACATTTTGGCAATGGCATATTGGCTCATCGGCTAATCTCAAAAACTTGAAACATGCAATACCTCAACAACACAAAGACAAATGATCCAATTTAAAAATAGGCGGAGAACATAGATAGTTCACCAAAGAAAACATCAGGCAGCCAACAACACACATGATCTACATATAACCCCCTCCCAGGGGAATGGACAACAGAAAAGTGGGTGAAGGGAGACATCGGTTGGTGTAAGACATGAAAAAATAGTAATTTATAAATTATCAAGGGTTCATGAGGTGGGGGGTGGGGAGAATGAGCTGATACCAAGGGCTCAAGTAGAAAGAAATTTTTGAAAATGATGATGGCAACATGTGCAAATGTGCTTAACACAACGGATGGATGGATGGATGGATGGATCGTATAAGAGCTCTAACAGCTCTAATAAAATGATTTTAAAAAGGGAAAAAGAATCGAGATTTTTAAAAAAGAATCCGCCTGGCCCAGCACCCCTCTCCTTAGTACCCGTCCTAGAGGAGGACGCGCTGGGGCATGGATTGACTAGGCGCCCCCGTGCTCACTGCAGCAGTATTCACGATAGCAAAAGGGGGAACCCCCTACTGCCCATCAGTGGAAGAATAAACAAACCCACAGTGGAAGGCCCATGGGGAGAATTCTGCCCTGTCCTCTAGGGTCGCTGAGTCGGAATCCACTCGATGGCAGTGAGTTGAAGTGGTAAGTAGATGGTGTGCAGACACGCAGGCTGGGAGGATGTGAATACGCCCACGGATCCGTACACATGTACAATAGAGGATATTTGTTCATGGATACTTAGCTTTGCGGCAAATAGATCCTCCCCGCCAAAAGGGGACACCAGGAGGTTTTATGGCTTGCTGGTAGGGAACTGGGCTCAGATTTGTCCATGGAAATAGGTTCCGTGGTGGTGGCTG
The DNA here is from genome assembly GCF_050624435.1 of Tenrec ecaudatus. Classification (NCBI taxonomy): domain Eukaryota; kingdom Metazoa; phylum Chordata; class Mammalia; order Afrosoricida; family Tenrecidae; genus Tenrec; species Tenrec ecaudatus. The sequence goes on along the minus strand of NC_134539.1, from coordinate 86,868,053 downwards.
GTATTCCCATCTGAGCCTTTCTTTTCCAAAGCCCCTGTCCGCATGCTCACAGGCCACACCCACAGGGCTCCCTCGGCCTCTGGGCCTCTGCATGTGGCCTCGCTGCCTGGAGCCCTTCTTGCCTCCCACTCCCGGCCCAGAACCCATCTCTGAAACGTCAGTTCAAGCATCACTTCCTCTCACTGCTTTGCACCGGCTTGTTGAAGTTTGGAACCCTGGATGTTCTCATTCATGATCAACATTCATCAAGATCCCCCAGGAGACTCTGGGATTCTTGGCTATACTAAAAATCATAGGATTCATGAGATCTAGAAGAATCACGGGCAACATGGAAGGAGCACAGCAGCCTGTGTGGTCCGAGGTGGCGACGGGACCGGTATCAGATTGAAAATCATTATATCGATGTGAAGGAGAGGGGTCGGAGTGGAGACCAAAGCCCACCTGCAGACAATTGGACAACCCCTCACAGAAGGGTCATACAGAAGGGACAATTCAGCCAGGGTGCAGGTTAGCACCGAAGAAACACACAACATTCCTCTGGTTCTTTAATGCTTTCTCCCACCCCATCATGACCGCAGTTCTACCTTACAAGTCCTGCTAGACCAGAGTACGTATATTCGTACAGCTAGGAGCTCCCAACACATGGAAACCAGGACAGATAATCCCTCAGACGCAGTAATGGGACTAGTGATACCATGAGGGTAGGGGGAGGATGGCGGGGGGAAGGGGAGAAGTGGGGAACCGATAGCAACGGTGTATATATAACCACCCACCTACCAGGGGGAAGAACAGAAACGTGGTAAAGGGATCCAGCAGATGGTGTAAGATATGAAAAAGGAATAATAATATATAATTTACAAGGGTCCACAAAGGTGGGAGGGAGGGCAATGGAGGGGAAAAAAGTTGATCATAGGGCTCAAGTAGAAAGATAATGTTTTGAAAATGATGATGGTAATATACGTACTAGTTTGCTTGATATCATTGATTTATGGATTGTTATATTATCTGTAAGAACCCCCAATAAAGATTTTTAAAAAAGAATCACCAGGCAATCCTGTTACAATGTAGATTCTGATACATGGGAGGTGACAATGCAAATTCCCAGCAAAGACTCACACTGGAATGAACGGGTTCAGAGCCAGCCTTCCGCACACCAGGTTCCCTCCATAGTTGCTGCCACGCAAAAGCCAGGTGACCCCTCCATGGTCACGTGGAAGCCAGAGTTGGGGGTGCAAAGCCTCCAAAGCCTGGCACTGTGCCTGACAAACTGTGTGGCTTTGGGGAAGTTGCTTCCCTCCCTGGGCCTGGTCCCCCTTGACCTGGGTCAGCACCACAGCACAGTTGCCGTTGTGACCTACCCCTGTGGGGAAGGCAGGAGACGAGCCACTCTCCCAACCCCGAGCTCTCACCTGTTCTGGCAGCCAGATGGCGCTGCACGCAGTTTCATGTGCATGTCCACCACGGTCTTGGTTGGTTGGGCAGAGGGCCCTGTTGCTGACCGTGCTGCCCAGTCTTGCCCTTCAGGAGCCACACATTCCCCAAAGGGTCTCTGTCTCACACAGTCTCACACAAGCTTTTGTCCAACTTTTTGAAATTTTTTTTTATTAAAACACCAAGCAGGAAGATAGCCCCGAATGGGCAGCCTTTTTTGCAAAAATTACATGATGGGTGATAGATAGATAGATAGATAGATAGATAGATAGATAGATAAATAGATAGATAGATAGATGGATGATAGATAGAGATCCCCCCCCCTTTTTTTAATAAAACACGAACTCAAGTCTACAGCTTCTATTCTGCCAGTCCCACTTGCCCATGCTGGATGGCAGCCTTGGGGCAGAGGTGACAAGCCTGGCCCACAGCTCCCTGAGAGGTCGGGAGAGAAGCAGCGAGCTCTGTGGGGTCCAAATCATGCAAGAGGAAAACAACCAAACCCACAAAGCAAAAGAAACCACCCACAGAGGTTACGTGGTTTGTGTTAAAAAGTGAAACGCTGCCCTCTAGAGGTGGAAGTCAGCAACGGGGGGGCCACGGGAGGCCACGTCTGCCAGTGCTGGTTGAAGGCCTTGGGCAGTCCGTGGGGCTCATCCTGTCAGGTCCCTTACAATGCTGGGCCAGCAGGGTGGGCCCACGTGTGCAAAGTCTATTTCGTCAAGAGATAAAAAAATATACAACTCGGTGGCACTGGAGACTGAGCCAGGGCGGCAGCTGTCCGTACCGGCCACCAGGGACCACAGTGTCCAGATGGGGACTTCAGCTGAAACACTACGTCCTTCTGTATCCAGGGGCTCAGGGGCTAGAGATGGGGGTCCTTGGAGCAGCAAGGACGGAGGCACTGGTACTGCCAGGGGCCTGAGGGCCCAGCTGGAGGGCCCTGACAGACAGGTGTTTGGAGCATCTGGAAGACAGGGACAGCTGGTTGCATAGCCAGGCCAGAACAGACCCCCAGCTCCTGCCCAGGCCAAGCGGCAGTAGCTTATAGACCAGGGTCCGCACTGCCCCAGCAGACAGGAGGTCAGGCGCTCTGAGGGCTGGGGTGTGGCCGTGGTGGTGTTGGGGAAGAGGGGTGTCCAAATCCCCACCCCTATGAGTCCTCTCCTAGGATCTCCTTCACGAAGGCAGCAACGTCCGTCTTCTTGGTTTTGTGCAAGGTGAAGAAAGGGTGTTCCTAGGGGGTCACAGGAGGAGGGCCATTAGCCGAGGCTAGGAGCTGGTCAGTCCCTGCTTGCTCTTCAACCCAGGATCCCCTTGCCCTGTGGACAAACACCTACTACTCATCTTTCATGGGCGTCTGTCCCTGAAGCCCGTCCTGAGTGATGGGGACAAGGTTGGGGGTGCTCCTGGCACCTGCCAAACGAAGCTGCTCCACGCTGGACCATCCAGCCTGCCTTCCTTTCTTTATCCTTCCCAACCCAGTACGAACAGCACTGACCCCTCACTGTAAAAGGAGTTCTTTCCCTCCTTCAGCCCCGCTGCACCTCCTGCACGCTGCAGAGCCTCGTGTGCGGCAGGGAGCCCCTGACCGACTCGTCCATCGATAAATGAACAAGGGTGCCTACCTCCAGGGACAGGGACAGCCCTTCTCCACAGAGACCCCAAAAGAAAGCAGGCAGGCATCGGCCCCACACTCACCATCAGCTCCAAGTAGCTCATGCGCTCCGTGGGGTTCTTCCTCAGGCTAGAAGAGACAAGGGCAGGCTAAGGCTGGGGGTTCAGAGCAAGTGAATGCAGCATCCCCAGGCAGGCCGGCCTGACTGGGCAGTGAGGGGGCACACCATACTGCTGGGTTCAGGGAGGGATGAGGGGCACATATGGGGCTCCCAAGGACAGAGAGGAACCTATGGTGCAAACAAAAGACCCTGGGGTGCATTTCCTTGTCCCGGCAACAATCTAGGGGACTGCCACAGGCAACTGCTGGTGGTGAAGAAGCACACTTACAATCTCCGCTTCTAGACTCTGGGAGGACAGTCCTCGCTGTGCGGTCAGCGAGGCTCCAAAGGAACCAAGGTGGGGGGGGGGGGGCTGGGGGCAAGTAGCCACTTGCCCGGCTCTTTGGCTTGTCTTAATTTCTTCTTTTTCTTATTTTATATCATTTTATTGGGGGCTCGTACAACTCTAATCACAATCCATACATCCAACCGTTGTGCCAAGCACATTTGTACATTTGTTGCCATCATCAATCTCAAAACATCTGCTTTCTGCTTGAGCCCTTGGGATCAGCTCATTTTTCCCCCTCCTTCCCTGTTCTCCCCTCCCTCGTGAACCCTTGATAATTTATAAATTATTATTATTTTGTCATATTTTACACTGGCTCGTCTTAATTTCTGATCAGAAACCAAGACTATCAGTTTTCCTACAATATATGGAAATTTTTGTGTTGGTATTTTGTGGTGATATTTTTGTCTCCCCAGTTTCACTTCTAGTCGCAATCTTATTTTATAAATGTCTCACCGTATATACTCGTATATAAGCCGAGTTTTTCAGCACTTTTTAAATGGACTTTTTGTGGTAAAATTGGGTGTCTCGGCTGATATTCAGGTCAGCTTATACTCGAGTATATACGGTAACTCAAGAGTTATGTATAAGAACTTCTTGTGGGTGAGGGGAAACAACAGACAGTGTTAAGACACAAAATAACAGTAATACTATATAATTGATCAAGGATTCACAAAGGCGGGACAACGGTGGAGGGAGGGGAAAAAAGAGGAGCTGATACCAGGGGCTTAAGTAGAAATTGCTTTGGACATGTTGATGTCAACATGTACAAGTGTGCTTAATACTATTGAATGATGGATTGTTATAAGATTTCTGTAATTTCCAGGTAGCTTTTCTTTATCTACTTTTATTGTTTTGTGGTCAGAGAACATGGCCTCTATGACCTACCTTAGGGTACAGATGTGGTCCATTAAAATAACCCTCTGGTCATAATCCTTTATGTGATGCACTATGAATTCTGGCCTCCACATCAGTCGCTAGCGCCTCATTTTGGAGGGAGTTCTGCTGTGCTAATGTTATTCTAATGGACAAGATGAAGGTGGGATTAAGTCTCCACCATAGTAGAGGCTAAGCACCCAGCCTGGGGGTAAGGCCTGAGGCAAGGCAGAAGCCACACCTCCGCCAAGCCGTCTCAGAAGCACAGCGAAACTCCAGGACCGTGGAAGAAGAACCACCTGTGCGGGCACCTGGGAGATAGGTCTCTGCATGGTGGAGAGGCTGGGATCGGAGCACTGAGGCTGCGGCCTGCAGCCCGTGAAACAGAAGCCCAAGCCCCAGGCCAGGGCTGAGGCTAGGAGACCAGGAGAGAGGGTCAACTCTGAGGCAGAGGGGGCAAGCTGGCTTCTGAGCCACGGAGGCGATAGGCCAAGAAACCACATGGCTGAGAGGCTGAGGACCAATGGCTACATCCTTACTGCTGACGGATCCCGCCCTGTGGTACCCGGTCGCTGTGCCTAGCCAACCCTCTCTAAGGGTAAGCACTGCTGTGAGCGCTGGGTGGCCACTGCAATCGACGAGCAAACCTCGGATAAAAGTACAGTCGGGTCTCAGGAGGAACCGCGGGAGACAGGCGGGAAGGAGGGAAGGTGGAGGCGGGTTTGACCTCGACTTGGTGGCACTAGAGAAGCCAGAGGAGGTCAGACTGCCCCACCCCCACCCCAACTGTTTTCTCAGGATAATGTCCTTGGGAAGCCCAAACATGCTGAATGTCCCCAAGAAGCCTATGGGCATCCATGAAGCTGGCACATGCTCAGCGTCAGGGAGAGCAGAGGTGTCTGGTATGTTTTTCAAATCACGCACATGTTTTTATTTTGGCCTGCTGCTTCTGTCCATTGTTGACCTGGTTGTTATTACACTCTCTTAAGAAGCCTGGCGGTGGGCTGCTAACCCCAAGGCTGGTGGTTCAAACCCTACCTCCCTGCAGGAAACAGATGCCGCTGCCGGCTCCCTCCCCTCTTCAGGGTTGCTAGGCGTCAGAATCAACTAACTGCCGTGGGTCCGGTTGGCTTTGGGTTTTACAGTTCTGTCAAGTCCTCCTTACACTCTCACACTTTCTGTCTCACACATGTCAGCACTACACTGTTTGGGGTGTGGTGCTAAAAGAGGAGACGGGGTCCAGGTCCAGAAAGGGTGCAGGGATGGGGCGGCTGCCGGACAAGAAACTCACCACTGCGCAGTAAAATCCACAAACTCGGAAGAGAAACGGTCCGCTGGGAGTTGAGGGGACGGCTCCTCTACCACCTGCTTCAGCTGCTGGAACGGGGTCCCCCAGGACTCGTAAGGGAATCGCAGGATCGCCATCTCTATCTGCAGAGGGACAGTGGCACCAAGGTCAGCATGGCCTTGGCCACCAGATGTACCCACCCTGCTCCTAAAAACAGGGTGCAGCGCATGGTGAGGACCTGCCAACCCCGGGCTGGCTCCCGGGCCGGGCCCCCGTACAGGCCACGGGGCTGCCTTGACTAACTTCTCTGAGGCCACAGCATGGGACTAGAGAGGAGAGCCAGGCTACTGGCCCCCAGCTCCTCTGACCCACTGGATTACAAGTGACCACTTTCCCCATCGTGGGCTTTAAAACCACTCTGAGGCAGAAGGGTGTTCGGTAAGGCCCCAGGTTCCTCTATCTGGAACGGTGGACAAGCTGGCACCCCTGGGCACCTCCGGCAGGGACCAGCAGACAGAGCCATCAGACCCGGCACCCACAGGCACGCCCTCCCCAGCTTCTCCCGAGACAGACATGGCAACCGCTGTCTAGCTGGGCTGTCACTCTGAACATCAGCAGAGGCAGGTGCAAAGTCGCATGACTCTCGCAGGTACGTCTCCCCCACGAGCCACCCAAGGGCTACTAGACAGGAAAGCACATCAGACTGGAGATGTCTACCTGGCCCCACCCCCCCTCCTCAAAGCCCCCACCTGCTCGTGTCCTCCACCCCTCCTACGGGATTTCTTTCCATTCCTGTCCTCATGACTGCTTCCCCCTGACCTCTTGGCCACGCTGGGTCTCATCTTCCCTGTGCCTGCTGTGGACACGTCTAGGCACTCAGCCCGAATGCCACCAGAGCCAGCATCGTGCAGTCTCTCTGGGCTCCCATTCTGATGGTTACTGGGAAGATAATGGGCCCCAGGGGCTACCCAGTTCAACTGGAATAACACAGTCCACAAAAATAATGTTCCGCACTGGGGTTTTCACGTGGCCGTGTAAGGTGCATGTACTGGCTCCTCCCTGTCCACAGACGAGAGGCGGAAGGACAATCAAAGACACGTGGAAACAATTCATCCAGCGAACTAACTGATCTCCACAACCCGGGTACCAGAACTAAGTGGCACGTGGCTCCTACTGCCAACTGTAGATCTGAAAGGGATCCCGTCAGAAGGTCCCAGAGGCCCACAGTCTCCAGAGACACCGAGGCCAATGGACATCCCATAGTTCAAAAGACAACGTTGTGGATCGGACATCTGTGAGTCGAGGCGGGGGTCTTAACAACTCATTAGCAGATACAGCTAATGTGCCACCACTGGCCTCTCCCGAGTGAGGAAGCGGAAGGAAAACGGACACAGTGAGTCCACTGGACTGATGGACAGGAAACATTGGTCTCCAGGATCCTGAGGCGAGAACTGCTGTGACCGGCTGCTTTGAAAAGATCACGTTAGAAGGACCTGGACGGGGGGGAGGGGGGGGCGGGTCGGGGGGGAGGGAATATGGAATGAAACTCAAAATCCCAAACAGAGACAGGCTCACTAGCTGGGTAGACATTGGTGGGACTCCCAAGACCGTATTAGCCGGTAGTCATCCTCCAGGTAGGGAAATAACTGATCATTTATAACCCACAGGGCTGCACTGGCCCAACAACCGTGTTCAGAGGGTCGGGAAAGGAGAGGTGGAAGCAGGAAGCACAGGGAGGAAGAGGGACACGTAATGGCCCTTCGAAGGGATGGCAGTGTGTGAGCTGAAGTAAGATGTATATGGATTACTAAATGTAAAAGTGATCATCAGCTCTGTCGATCTTCATTCATAACAAAAAGCTAAAAAAAATGACAGTCCTGGATAGAGTGAGAGGAACATGGGAGCAAAACTGAAAATCATAAGAAAGACCAGGCAGTGAGGAGTGGGATCCCTGAGATGACAGCCCTCAGCCACCCTCCCGGCTAGAAAGGAGCGCACCAAGCAACAGGCGACTAGCGGAATGCTACAGGGAGTGCAAACACCTCCGCAGAGCCAGCCGCCTGCCGCCAACAGGGCAGCCTGTCTGAGGACAACTGTTAGGAAGGGCTGGGAAAGGAGGCATGAAACCGGAAACACAGGAAGGAAGTGAGATGCGATGAGACAAAATGCACACAAATTGCTGAGTGGGAATGCTTATCTGCTCTGTAAACCTTCGCCCAATTCACAATCAAAAGATTTTACAAACTTGGAAGAGAATGACCTTGGTGAGCCCAGCCAGTGCGTGGAGGAACACAGGAATGACAGCCACAAATACCGCAACAAGCAGCAAGGGCACGGCTCGGACCACGGCACGGGCATGCCTGCAACTAGAGCAGCAGCCAGCCAGTGACCCTGAGGCAGGAGTGCCTGTCTTCCTGTTGGCCCACAGGCTCCTCTTCAGGCAAGACACAAACACGCATGCGCAGTGCAGCAATATGCGGTGAGGTGTGCATAGGAGCATGCATGCGGTGCTTGTGTGTGTGTGTGTGTGTGTGTGTGTGTGTGACTATCCTGCCTGTATCTTTGCACATCACTGTGGCGGGGGTACATCTGGGATTGCATGTTTGCCTGTGTGTGGTGCGTTTCTGTGCACCTATGTATCCACAGGTGTAAGGATCGTTGCACATAAACGTGGAGTGTGTACATTTGTGATTGTGTGGTGGTCTGCATGGTGTGCGTTTCTATGCACTTGTCTGTGTATCTTTGCATGTAAGCGTGGCGAGTGTACATCTGTGTACATGTATGTCTGTGTGTGGTGTGCTTCTGTACACCCATGTATCTGTATGTATATGTATCTGTGCACATAAACATGGCGTGTGTACATCTGGGATTGTGTGTATCTGTGTGTGGTGCACTTCTGTGCACCTATGTACTTGCATGTGGATTTTTTTTGCACATGCATGTGTGTGTACATATGTGTCTTAATATGGTACATTTCTGTGACCTAGGTATCTATCAGTGTATGCAGTTTCATGCCAAAAACCTCCTGAAAGAGGAATGTTTTCTAACAATGCCCACTGATCCCAACACGCGGGAGGGAGGGCCACCAGAGAAGGAACCAGCGTCTGCCAGTGTTTATACGAAGGGAAGCCGAGAACTGCCTAAACCTTTGACCAGACAGGCTGTGCTTGGAAGCGCTCAGAGAAATCACCCACAGAGATGAAGCAGGCAAGGGGGGACACACGGCGCTCAACAGCGCGCAGAGAGGACTCTGCACAAGAGCGGGGACAGGCGGGCAAGGATTTCTCACTGCTCTGTGCATGGTCACAATGACCATAAATATGCACCGCGAGCGCTGATAAATCTTAGCGAGTACCCCGCTTTGCAGGTCCCGGGCCCGCCAACGAGGAGAACCCGCCGCACCCCTAAACATCCCGAGCATTCACAGCAATACAAGCATAATCAACACTTGTTCAACACCGATTCTCGGCCAGGAACCTTCCAAATCTCCTACTCCCAGCAGCCAGCGGCCTGTGACTCAGGGAGCCCCTGTGTCAGTGGAGCTGTGCTCACTGGGGTGTACAGGGAATAAGTGTTCAGAAGTCGATCCCGGCAGGTCTTTCCACGCGGTGATGTGTGCAGCTTGGCCCCACCCACGGGCTCGGGAAAGAGGCATTGAAGGGCCAGAACAGCCACGCTCTAGAGATGGTATCATGTTACTTGGAGAAGGCTAACTGGGCGCAGGCTCGTGAGGCAACAAGAAAAGGTCCGGAGGGAATTTAGGATGGGTGGGGCGGGCAGGAAAGTGATTCCTTAGTAGAACAACAATGGTCTTTTTTTTTTAATTCCTCTTAATTTTCCACTGCCTCATTCTAGCTCATTAATCCCATAAGCTGGAAGGAAAGGCTGATCTGTGCGATGAATTATTAATATCCCAAGATGGTCCCCACCACCTTCCCCGTGCTCTGCAGGCCGGACCTGCCATGCCACCCACCACAGGGCAGGGTCCAGCCCCGTCCTTGAGTCTGGGCCATCCTTGGACCGCACAATGAAGTAGACGTGGTGCTGGGCCAGGTCCACTGCCAGCCCGGTGGAAATCTGTGGCCAGCACAGAGCTCCTACGTCCCGATCCCTTCCTGCTGAAAGGAGGCTCCAACCAGCCACATTACGAGGCCACGCGAAGGGGAACGCTGACTATAAGGTCACGCATGTGACAGTTTTTGTTTACCGGCGGAGCCTCCTCTCCAATCCCAAAGGGGTGGAGTGTGGGGGGAACTCCTCTGGGGCTAGGATCTCTAGGGCAGGGCCGGTGCTGACACCCCCAAAGCTCTACGGGGACACACACCACTCAACCGCACCTGCTGCAATGGGACAGACGGCCAACCTCAAGGAGACGTGGTGGCAGAGCGGGCTCTGCATTGGGCTGCTAACCACAGACCCACCAACTGCTCCACGGGAGAAAGAGGCGGCGTCTGTCTCCCATAAAGACGATCGCCTCAGAAACCCATTGTCAGTCAGACAAGACTCCATGGCGGGGAATTTGGCTTGAGTTTGCCTGACCCTGGCCGGGTGGAGCACCCACGCAGCCTTCCCTGCCCCTCCCCACCCACTCTCCACTGCTGCTAGAGCAAGCTTCCAAAATGCAAGCAGGATTCCCCTGACTGGTGCGAGGGCCGGAAAGCTCTAGGCAGGACAAGAGGCCCGCCCAAGCTTGGGGCCATACCAGTGACTTAACTGACCCAGAGACAAGTAAGGTACAGAGAGGGGGCACCCCATGGCTCGGTCTTGACAGGCATGTACCAGCCCACCCCTACTTGCCCCAGGGTGGCATTCCAGAGTCTGGATGGAGAAGACCAACAAATCTACCCCACGTACAGCACACTCCCCGGCAGGAGTGAAAAGACCGTCCTGATGGGGCTTGGCTGAAGCAGAGCAAAAGCAAGCCCACGCACGGAGGAAGCGCTCGTTCCGTTTCCTGTGGCGAGCTGCACTTTCTGAACAATCACTGCTCGCTCCTGGGGGTGCTCCCGGTGAGAAGTGGGGAGTGGGCAGAGCTCCTTCTGGATGGCACGGTATTTCTGTAGTGGCTGAATGTCACCGTTCAGGAAGGGAGGATCGTGTCACCTGCACGTGTCCTTAAACACGTGGCCATCTCAACAGCACCTGTCCTCAGAGTCTGAAGCAACCGTGAGTTCTCACTAGAACCTCAGCGCTGATCCGAGGAGCTGGTGGATGCGGGCACGGCCCCCTAGCCCACCCTGAGCAGCAGGGGCGGAACCCCTCTTACCATGGTGATGCCGAGGCTCCAGACATCAGACTTGACGTTGTAGCCCTTCTGGTTCAGCTCTGGGTTGATTCTTTCCGGCTGTTGGGGAAACAGGGAGTCGTGATCGTTTGTCCCCGGGTATAAGGGGCTAGAGGGGTCACCTGTGGTTCTCTGAGCCTTTCTCCTCATCCCCCAAATTAAGGATCCCACTGGGCGACAAGCACAGAGGCTAGGGCCAGGCAGAGCCAGGGTCCTACACTGCCTACAAGAGGGGCTGCGCACCCACTGCCCCAGCGCTGAGAGGAGCAGCAGCCCCACAGCACGTGGAGGCAGCATCTCCCCGAGTTCGGCCCACATGGTCCACTAGTCACACAGGGGCAGGTGAGGGAGCAATAAGGACATGTGAGGCAGGGGTAGTACGCCCCAGGCCAGGTGAATGGCAGGACTCACAGCCATGTAGGGCTTGCAGCCTGCATCCATGGTCTTTGCCACGGAGTCCACCAAATAGCCACTGATCCCAAAGTCGCACATCTTCACGTGGCCTTCCTTGTTAATGAGCACGTTGGAGGGCTTCACATCTGCGGAGACAAGGCAGGTGGTCTTAGCAGGCGTCCACAGGGCCCTCCCTGCTGCAGGGTGGCAGCACATTTGGGCCAGACTATACCAGGCCCTAAGAGCCCAGTGGGCAGACATCACTGATAGCCCATCCACAAGCGAGGGTCTTAAGTGTGTCGCCTGCCCGTGTCACAAAGTGGACGGTGGCACAGCTGGGTCAGGAGCCAGGTGCCTTTGATTTTACTGCCACCGGGCTCTGGAAGTTAGGAGTCCTCCCAGCAGCACTCATGTAGCCCAGGAGACCCCAAGATGGACAGGGTGCCCAGGTAATGCTGGGCACCACAGGTAGCACAGCCAGAGGAGAATGAGACCTGGACTGGACATTGGGCTCGGAGCCTGACACCCCACACCCCCCAGCCCCCCGCACATCACATAGAAGCCTCTCTCGGCCTGTTTGCGCACCTAGAAAACGAGAGACGCCCACCTGCCCAGGGATGTGGGGACGACGACAGACACCAACGGATCACGCGTGCTCCTCCCCACCATGAGACCCCACCCCTCACCTCCTGAGCCCCCCTCGGAGGCCCTTGCCTCATCCTGCTCTGTGCGGGCCCCTGGGGGCCCTCCCTGCCCACACGCACCTCGGTGGATCACGGAGAGTTTGCTGTGCAGGTGCTCCAGCGCCCTCACGATCTGCATTGGGGAAACAGACAAAAACAGAGCCATTGCATTACCCCCACTCAACCCGAGCCGGTGCCCTCTCCACAGGCGCACACACTCGCGCCTGAGACCCACGCCCACGCCTACCCCCAGCCCCTGGAGTCCCAGAGCCACCACGGACCCTTGGTCGCCTCCGGCTCCTCTCCCCAGCCCTGAACACACCAGGAGGGACGACCAGTCCCTCTCCTGCTGCGGCTGCACTCGCTGTCCGACGCCCACTCCCCGCAGGCAGCCTATGTTCCCGATGCTAACCTCTCCCCATTCGGCTCTGCTTTACCGGCCTTCCTGTTCTCTCATCCCGAGTCTACCCCTGTGAACTGCCCCAGGGCGCTCACAAACACGCAGTTCCTTCTGGGAAAACTTCCTAGTCCTGGGAAGATCAGGGAGGAGTCCTGGGGGTTGGGGTCAGGGGAGGAGGGCAGGGGCTGCGTGCAGAAAAGCTAAGGGAAAGGCTGGCGATTTGGGCCCACGAGCCGCTCCAGGCAGACCCCTTTTCAGGTGACATGCCATGTCTAGGTAGCCCAGGACCTCCTCAGAAAGCACCTCTGGTACAGGTGAGGCCCGACAAGTATTAGCCCAGATTCAGCTGATGCAAGGTGGGGCCAGCTCTCAGTACCCACTGCGGGGGGGGGGGGCGCACACAGAGGGGGAGGGTCCCGCATGATCACTTACTGACACCGCAATCTCCCCCAGAATGTCCTCTGGGATCGTCATGTTCTTCTCCAACACCTTCCGGTAGAACTTATCCAGGGAGGTGTCCATAAGCTCCATGCAGATCCACACGTCCCCCTGGAGTGGGAGACGCTCAGGCTGTACCCTGACCCCTGGCAGCCCAGCCACGCCCACCAGATGGAGTTCCCCCCTTCCTCAGCCTTGGCCAGCACTGAGCCCCATAACAGAGTCCTTCACCTTGCTCACAAACCGTCTCCATTCCCCCACCTGGCCTACACTCAAGTCTCCCCGCAGCTCTGCCGCCTCTGGGCTCCCCCATCAGGTCCCTAATTCTACAGCATTCTCCAGGGAGAAGGAGAATGCGTCCTCCAACAAGACTTCCGGGGCCAGCTGAGCCAGTTCAGCTGTGGCACGTGGTCCTGCAGCCTCTCTCCCTGCAGCTTCTGGGCCTGCACCTTCCCTCCCTCTGCTCAGATGCAGGATCCTACCCCGTAATGTCTCTGTTCGTGGACCCTGTGCTGACCACCCCCCTCGCTTGAGCGCAGACCCAGGACCTGGCCCTCTAGCCCTGCCCACAGCAGGCCCTGCACCCCTCAAGCCCACACCAAGTCCCTCTCCAGCGCCCCCTGCAGAGTACTTGCTGCGGACCAGGCCTGTGCTATGTCATCTACTGAGGAGGGCAGCTGGAGAAGGAAGTGGTCATTACTGGCCAAGTTTTACAGATGGGGAAACTGAGGCAGAGAGCCATAGCCAGAGGGGAAGCCAAGAATCTAGCTTCTAAGAACCAACAGGTTTTGTCTCTGAGAGGCCAGGGACCCATGCGCAGTAGGTTTTCTACATGGGCAAAATGACAGTCGGTTGCAGGCTGGACAGACGGTGGGGTCAGGGGGCCTGTGAGTGGTCCACCCTCCCCTCTCTCTCTCCCCCCCGCCCCACTACACCCACCAGCCAAGGCCATACCTCTCTGAAGAGGGCCCCATAGAAGGTGACGGTGTAGAAGCAGTCAACTGTCCGCATGTTGATGTCCAGGTCCATGAGCAGCCGCTTTTGCTCCTGGGAGTTCACGGTGGCTCGGATCCGCTGCAGGGGAGGAATGAGTAGGGCTCAGGGGGCCAGCCGCACTGGCCAGCAGCGAGTCCTGACAGCCACTGCCAATTGTCCTGAGAAGCACTGTCCCATCAGTGGCTCTGATGTAGGACAACCACTCAGCTGGGAGCCAGTCACTCATCCACTGAATGAAAGCCCAGGGGTCTCAGAGTCTGGCGCATCCAAGCAGCCCTCCTAGGCAACTCCTGCTCCACTACCCCCACCCCACCCCACCCCTCCTCCTTCAGGAAACCCTCCCAGGCGACCCCAGCTCCAGTACTCCCCAGCAGGGCAGGGCAGGGATGGGGGGGGGGCGGTGTGCTCACTTTCACGGCCATGATGGTGCCACTCTGGGCATGTCGCACCTTCTCCACTACCCCATAGGCTCCACGGCCCAGCTCTGAAATGGTCACCAGGTCATCCGCCTCCACCTCGAAGTTCTTGAGGGAGAGAAGAGGGTGAGAGGGCTGATGGCAGAGCCATGGAGATAAGTGGCACCAGTTAAAGAGCTGCCCCGTCAGGTCTGGGCTCAAAGCTCTCCCTGGTCATGCCCTGGCTGCATGGCCCTGCGAGGGTAACTCTGCCTCTCTGAGAACTACAGGGGATGCCTTCAGCACCACAGGCACCAACACCGACCTGCCGCTACCAGGCTTAAAGGTAAGCTAGCCCGTGAAGGCACCGCCTGGTGTGGGAGGCATGCCCCTCCCTCTTCCCTCCAGTCCTCACTCAGGCCTTTAAATGAAAGCATGCCTTCAACTAACAGTTATTGCGCAGCTGCAGCACACAAGCCCTACTTTAGACCACGGGGCGACCACGGGACAACCACGGAGGAGAAGAAAAGGTCCCGCCCCAATGGAGGCTGCCCCTCTGGAGAGAGAGAGATGGAGAGAGAGGCGGCGAAGCACTGGCGAGTGTCAGTTATCACTGCTAAAGGGCAGGGAGATGGGGCATCAGTGCAGCCTGGCAACTGTAAGGAAACAGTGCAAACTGCCCTTCTTGGTCCTTGGCATTCCCACAACACCCCCTGCAGGCGCATCCACCAAAGAAGAGAAGCCAGTCTGCAGAAGCTGTACATGGTCCATTCTGTATGATTTTCCTGGAAAAGACAGTACTATAGAGACATTGAGGAGGCTCTGGGTGGTGCTAACAGTTCATGTGCTTTGCTGCCAACCGGAAGGTCGGTGGTTTGAGTCCACCCTAGGCATCTCAGAAGAAAGCTCTGGCAAGCTATGCCCCACGAGAGCGTACACCAAAATATGAGACGCCATGAAAGCATGCAGGGAAGGTCTTCGAAACACACACACTCTCCATGAACTCAGGAAGACGGCAGTAACCTCAACAGACCCGTAACACGTGAAAGGTAATCCCAAATCCCCCCAAAATGAAAAATCCTAGACCATGTGGCTTCACTGGGGAATTCTACCCAACATTTACAGAAGTGACTTCAATCCTGCTTTAACTTTTCCAAGAAATAAAAGAGGAGGGGAGGGAATACTACCTGGCTCATTGGAAGGCAAGCTTTCGCCTAACATCCAAGTCAGAAAAAGATATCACAAGGGGAAAAAACAAAACAAAAACTCTGTAGTCCACTATCCCTCATAACATAGATGTAAAACTCTTCAACAAGATATGAGTAAACTGGGCCCAAAAACGTATGATAAGGATTTGATAGTACATAATGATTAAGTGGGATTTATCCCAGGAACAGGAGCATGGCTGAACAACCGAAAATGACTGCAACCCATGACACTAACAGAACAAAGGGAAAGAACATGACTACTTCAATCGATGAAGAAAAAACATTGAACAAAATTCCATCCTTTCATGACTAAAAAAAACTCAACAAGATGGGAATAGATAGGAAATCCTTCAATGTAATAAAGAACATTTCTAAAAACCTACAACTAACATCAAAGACCGAGCTTTCCCTCCAAGATCGTGAAGAGGAAAGGGATGCCCCCTCCACTCAACACTGTCTGGAAGGACGAGTGGCTGGGGAATGAGTAAAGGGACGAGTGGGGTCCACGTTGAAGGGAGAAGAAAGACCATCCTTTACTACACGACATGGCCTTTCACGTAGGCAATGCCAAAGAAGCCACAAGAACATCACGAGATATAATTAACAGAGTCAGCCTGGTGGCAGGGTACAAGGTCAACCCACCAAAATCAGTTTGCTTTGCTTGTTACACCTCTGAAAGTGGAGAAGGAAATTCGGGAAAGATAATATTTACGACGGCATCTGAAAGAGCAGAGTGGCTGGGTGTACAGTTAACCAAGGTGAAAGACTTGTACACAGCAAACTGTAAAACCACTAAAAAAAAAAATTAAAGAAAAGCTAAGTAGGGGCCGGAGTGCGCAGCCTGGGAGGTCAACAGATTCTTCTGCAACCATGCGAGCGGGACCACAGTCAACTGATATTGCACAGGGTTGCTAAGATTATTCAGAGCTGAAGACTATTCAGTGTCTACAATCGACGGTGGTGAGAACAATTAGGTTTCCACATGCGGAAGGAAAATCAGGATACACGTCTTACACTAAACACAAAAATCCATTCCAAATGGATTGAGAAACAAAATTTTGAAAACTGAAACCATGAACTTCTTAGAAGAAAATGCAGGGGCGACACGGTGGGACCCAGTTTTTAGCCACAGGCTACCAGACATGACAAGCATGAGTAGCAAATGGCAACGTAGATTCATGGGAAGAGGCACTTATACAAATTAAATACAAAGTATTTAAGCTACAGATCGGGAGGAGAACTCTGGGAACCAAACAAGAGCTTAACTTCTACAATATAAAAACGTTTCTGTAACTTAAGAATGAAAAGACAACCCAGCCAATTTTAAGATGGTCAACTTTTGCGCAGAAATTTCACCAGAGTGGTCACTCGGGGAGCCATTCTCAATTCCGGCTCACGGCACCCCCATGTGTGCAGAGGGGAATGTTTACGACTGTGGCCTTTCAGGAAGCAGATTCTGAGTTCATCTCTGGGGCAGTAGTCAAAAATATAACAGCTACTCAGCTTAGGGACTCCAAATGGCCACTAAGCAATACCATTAGCCATTAAACCACTGCTCTCAAGTAGATTCTGCCTCATAACGATCATAGAGGACAAAGTAGAAGCTCCCCATAGGGCATCCACGACTGTGCCTTATGAGAGCAGACTGCCACGCTTCCCATCCATGGAGTGGATTTGAACTGCCAACATTCCATGAACAGCCGAGTTCTTAAACACTGCCCACCAGGCTCCTTTCCTTTAGCCATTAAAAACGGCAATGATTTAAGGGGGGGTGCAGGGACAACTGACAGTCGTGAGAAGGCGGAGCAATAGGAACCTCATTAAATGCTGGTGGGAATGTACAAATGGACGGGAAAACCGTCTGCTGGCTCCTCAAAACACTGAACGCAGATCTGCCACGTGGCGCTGCGATGCGACTATTAAACACACACCCATCAGACAAAACGGACACGTGTCCACTGCAGCACACCACAACAGCCAAAGGGCGAAAGCAACGGAAATGTCCACCCACAGATGGACAGAGCTGAGCGTTCACGGTCCACCTTTACTGTACACCACGGACAAGGGGAGGCACGAGGACGAGCCACGAGAACAGAACACGCAGAATAGAAAAAATGAGAATTCTGGCACACTGAAAACTCTAGCCAATGCCACCGAATATTCTGCATAGCACTTGTTAAACGAGAACCTAACTTGCTCTGAAAAATGTCTCCAAAGTCAGAAGATAAATGACAGCTGAGCAGACAAAGTATGTTATGTACATAAAACGGTATGTTCGTCATCTTTACAAAACTGTGACATTCTGATATCTGCTACACCATGGTTAAACCTTGAAAACTTTATGGCGAATGAAATCAGTCACAACAGGACAAATGCTGTCTGCTCTGACTTAAATGAAATCAGCACACACATAAAACAAAGATCCGTCTCGGAAGAAGCACAGCCAGGGTGCTCCTGAGAGGCAAGGATGGGGAGACTTCGTCTCCTGCACTTTGGACCCGTTGTCAGGAGAGAGCAGTCCCTGAGGAGGACATCACGCTTGGTAAAGTGGCAGGGCGGTAAAAAAGGGAAAGACGTTAGACGAGACAGAATGACACAGCGGCTGCATCGGTGGGCTCCAACGTAAGCACATGGGAGGATGGCACGGGAGCTGGCAGGGTTTACGTTCTGTTGGACGCAGGTCACGATGACTCAGAGCTGACTCAATAGCCCCTAACATAATGCGGGGAGAGGGTACCACCTGTCTGCCATCAGTTTGCTGTACAGTGGAGGCTTGCATGTTGCTGTGATCCCGGAAGCTGTGCCACCAGTATTTCAATTGTAAGGTAATAATGTGACTCCAATGTTTGTACCAACTACTGTAGTCAAAGATAAAGAAATTGAAGAATTCTACTGACTTCTTCAATTATTCAGCCTGAGATGGATTACACATGTAATCAAGATGCACTAATAATCTTTGGCGACAGAAATGCAAAAGTTGGAGGAAACAAAGAGGAGGGCTCGGTAGCTGGAAAACATGGGCTTGGTGACAGAAAGAAACTGGAAATCTCACAATAAAATTTTACAAGATCAATGACTTCTTCATTGTAAATTCCTTTTTCCCAACAATAAAAATGATGGTTAAACACACAGACCTCACCAGATGGGATACACAGAACCACATCTGTGGAAAGAGACAAGGGAGAAACTCTGCACCTCATGTGCAAGTTCAGGTTGAAGCTGACGAAAATTAAAGTCAACAAGAGCCACAATATGACTTTGAGCACTCCAACATGAATTTAGAAACTATCTCAAAGATAGACTTGACACAATGACCAGATGAGTTGTGAAATGACATCAAGACTATCAGACATTAAAAAAAAATTTAAATAAAAATAAATTTATAAAAAAGACTACCAGACATGAAAAAAGCAAAAGGTCATTTAAAAGACAGAAAAGAAAAAGACAAAACAGATTTTAGAAGAGACTCTGAAAATCGCTCCTGAACATAGAGAAACTAAAGCAAATGCAAGAAATGATGAAAAGTTAAACGAATTTTTCCAAGGTCAGAATATCTAAGTAGTCTAATAAAATGTGCAGAGACCTAAGTTAGAAAACCAATGAGAGTTGGAAATTTTGATGCACTTTTCAAGCATCAAAAGAAGGTGGAAGGAATACGCAGAGTCGCTGTACTAAAAAGAACGCGTTGGCATTCCACCATTTCAAGAAGTAGCCTGAGATCAAGGGCAGAGGCTCTGAAGAAAGACGTACAGGCTGCACTGAAGGCACGCCTGGCCAGATGACTGGGAGCGCTCCGTATTTGAGTCCATTCCAAAGGAACGTGACCCACTAGAGTGCAGAAATAATCACACGCTATCGTGACTATCCCATGGAAGTAAGATGGTGCTGAAGATAACTTAGAAACAGTTGCAGCAGTTCATGGGCGGGGGCTGCCAGAAATTCAAGCCAGACTCAAAGAGGACAAAGAAGGAAGAAATCCATTGCCGATAGCAGGTGACTGGAAGCAGAGATCACCGGGAAGATGTTCACTTGTGTTTCATTGACTGTGCAAACGCATTCGAGGGGGTGGATCACAACAAACAAAGGATAACAAAGGATAGGAATTCAGGACACTTCTCTGTGCATCGATCAAGCAGCAGTGGAGGGCACACTGAGTGATCTAGAATCAGGAAAAGAGGACAGCGGGTTGTGCCCCTTCCCTATTCTCATTCCGTCTGCAGGCTGAGCAAGTAATCCAAGAAGCTAGACTTTATGAAGAAGAATGCAGCATCAGGATTGGAGGAAGGCTCATTAAGCATCTGTGATATGCAGCTGACATCGCCTTGCTTGCTGGAAGTGAAGAGGGCTTGAAGCACTGACTGATTAATATTTAATAACCACAGCCTTCAGAATGAGTTATAGCTCAACATAAAGAAAACAAAAATCCTCACGACTGGGTCAAAAGACAACTCTGATAAAGGCAAAGAGGGTCAAGGATTTCATTTTAATTGGATCCACAATCACTACTAGTTGAAGCGGCCGTTAAGAAATCAAACGACAGATTGCACTAGGCAAATCTGCTACTTAAAAAAAATCAAAGATGTCGTGTTGAGGCCTACGCTACAGCGGGCTCAAGCCATAGCATCTTAATTGCACCCTATGGAAGCTGGACGATGAATAGGGAAGACCACACAAGAATGGAAGCAGCTGAGCCACGGTATGGGCCAAGGATAGTGAATGGGCCACGGACAGCCAGACGAACCAACAAAGCTGCCCCGGAGGAAGGAGAGCTAGAACGCTCCTTAGAAGAGCAGAGCATGGCCAAGACTGCATCTTCCAGACTCTCGACACGTTAGTAGGAGGGGCCCGTGTCTGGAGCAGGGCATCATGCTTGGAAAAATGAAGGGGCAGTGACCCAGAGGAACGCCCTCCACGCGATGGGCTGGGACCGTGGCTGCGACAATGGGCTGGACATCACAGAGTGGTGAGGGCGGGGCAGGGCTTGCTGTTGTGGGACACAGAAGGACCTACAACAACGGAGTGGGGGTGACGAGTTGCTTAGGAGACATTTGACATTTGAAGAACAGAGTAGTGCATGGTTGCATAATTTGAAGGATGCCGTCCATGCCACCGACTGCACATGGGCAAATCGGTGAGAGGAGGTGTGCTTTCTCGGGAATATTTCCGCCTCAATAACCAGAGAGAGCCCTGGGAAGCACAATGCTGCTCCGGCACCTGCGGGCCGACCCCGAGTCAGCACAGAGCGAATGGCAACTGGTTAGAGACAATAGAAAGGTCAGAGGTGCCCAGGCGCTCGCTTAGGAAGAGGCGGGAGGGGCAGGCAGAGCGAAGAGCACAGGGTGGGCAGGGCAACTACTCTGCAAACTACCTGACCTGGTGCACGGGCCCCAACCCCTAGGCCCGTACGAGACACAGAGTGAACCCTGGTGTAAACTCTGGACTGTGCTGGATCCTGTTGCCACAACCCTGGTTCAGCAATGATGGCAGATGAAGGAATGCTAAGATGTTCCTACTGGAAACTCTGCAGGCGGGAGAAAGGCTACGGGGGGACCTAAAACCGCTCTTAAAAACTAACTAGTCTATATGCTGGAATAAATAAGTAAGGACACGGGTCAAAAGATCGCTAATCCTGCAGGTCTGGCTGGGGCCCAGCAGTCTGCATACTTTACACACAATCTTCACAGAAGACACGGTGCAGACAGGTGACCCTGTGGACGCCCCTCTGGGAACTCAGGCAGGAAAGGCCAGCAGCGACCCTGAGCTCCCAAGGGCGGCAGGAGACTAGTAGGCTGCTCCCGTGACATGGGAGAGCCAGAGAGGTTGAGCTTGGCACTAGGCCCAGTCATAATCCCCACCCAGTGGCCCCACACACTTGTCAGCTGGAGACATCACGTTCCGGGAAGGGTGGGGCCTGCCAGCGGGTGCTCCCAGCACTCACCCGGTCTCCTATGGTGATGAAGGTCCGGGAATCAAGGTTCCGGGGGGGCCTGTTGGGAGGAAGCAAACCCCGTGAGGTCAGAAAATCACACACCACCACCACCACCACCACCCCCCAAGAGAAGCGCACACGTGCCTGGAGAAGGCCCCGGCTTTTCCCAAGGCTTGGGGGGGGGGGGGCGTCTCACTCCTAAAATCCCCTCCTTCCAGCAGTTTTGAGCCTGAACTGCCTCCGTGGGGTCATAAAGCCAGAGCGGTTCCCACGTGGCTGAAGCCCACCCAGCCACCCGCACAGGGCCTTGTCCCCCTCCTCGGAGGGAACTGAGAGTGGGCGATGCCACTCATGAGCCTGCAGTCAGGAGGGTTGGTGCCACACAGGACAGCTACCGGCGGTGGAGGTATGCCCCTCTCCGGACTGAACCCCGAGGAGAAACAGAAACCTACTCACGTGGGGTTGGGCACTGGGGGCTTGAATGTACAGGATATCCACAAATCCTTCTTCCTCCGGGATTTTCCTAAATGAGTGAGACGGTGGGGTGTCTGGTCAATTGCTCAGCCAGTCGACACACCCAGTCCTCCCGAAGCTGGGCAAAGCTGGCAACAGGCAGAGCAAGGACGGGCACCGTGAAGGCTCCGATCGGTACTGAGCCGAGTCTGATTTACTTTTCAAGAGTTTATTCTGTGGTTGTTTCCAACAATATACGCAGCAGAAGAGACGCAAGTTTAACACAGTTTCCACGTGGACAATGCAGAGACAGTGCCTCCGTTCGTTCTTTCAAGCTGTTCTTTCCCATTTAGGGTCCTATCTGATCTTTAGGGAGTTGCGGCTGCCCGCTGGACCCCGCACAGATGGCTCTTGTCAAAGCACGAGGCGTAAGGCACTTTCTTGACTCCAACTCGAAAGCTCACTATTGTGGAGTCACTGTGGGCTCAAAGCAGCCCTACAGGACACGCTGCCCTGTGAGCGGCTGAGGCTGCAAATCTTCACAAGGGCAGGGCATGGCTGGGGGGTTCAAACGCCTGACCTGTTGTTAACAGCCCAACCCATAACCCACGGGGACTTCTTGTTCGCTGAACTCAATCTCGCTGACACGAACTCAGCTCCAGCTCACAGCGACCCCACACACTCGAACTGCCCCTCCCCCCCACCGGTTGTCCGAGATGGCAGCTCTTTCGTTTTTTGCCCAAACAACTAAAATCATTTATTTATTTTTAATCATTTTATCACAATCCATACATACATCAATTGTGCAAAGCACATTTGTACATTCATTGTCCTCATCATTCTCAAAACATCTGCTCTCTACCCAAACCCCTGGCATCAGCTCCTCATTTTCCCCCTCCCTCCCCTCTCCCCTCCCCCATGAACCCTTGATAATTTACAAATTATTATTTTGTCATATCTTGCCCTATCCAACGTCTCCCTTCACCCACTCCTCTGCCGTCTGTCCCCCAGGGAGGAGGTTATACGCAGATCCTTGTAATCAGTTCCCCCTTTCCACCCCACCCTCCCTCCATTTCCCAGTACCTCTTACAGGTATCAGAACGCTCCACAGTTCAATCACACCACGCATATTGTACAACTGCTGCCACAATCAGTTTCAAAGCAGTTTCTTTCTTCTTGAACGCCTTCATAACAGTGTCCCTCTATCCCCTCTCTCCCTGACCCTGACCCTGCCCCCCGCCCCCGGAACTTCTATTATTAGTGGGTTTTGCCATATCTGATACCATGCAATTTGTCCATTCACATACAGCTCTGTTGTTCACGCCCCTCGGGCGGGTTATACCGTCATCAATGCTGTCAGCTCCCTACCGCCTCCTGTCACCACCCCCACCTCTTTCTGCAACCTCGGAGAGCCATTATCCCTCCTGCTATTTCTGAAGGGTTATCTACCCGGCTGTCATGCATCAAACGATCGTGATCAATGAGGTAAAGCAAATAAAAAACCTAACAGTGAAGGCAGGAAATATGAAGGGACTAGAGGATAGTTATGTGGGTCATCAGTGCTGCACTGCACCCTGGGCTCATCATCCTTCCGTGTGGCCGTTCAGAGAGGGGCTGTCCAATTATCTCACAGGTGGCCTTGGTCTCCACTACATCCACACCCCTTCACATCAATTTGGTTGTTGGGTTTTGAACTTCTGATACCTTGTCCTGTCGACACCCCATGTTCACGCAGGAGACTGAAACTCTTTATAGGAGTGGCCAGCCTCACCTTTCTCCCAGTGGCTTCCAACTGCTGACCTTGTCCCCTAGTGATGAACCACACACTACACCATCAGGGTTCCTCCTTCCTAACTATGCTCACTTGGTTTTAAGAAGACTTCAAGAACTGACCACGTTGAAAGGTATACCATTAGAAGGTCCTGGATAGAATGAGAGCAAAACATGGACCAAAACTCAAAATCGTTTATATTTATATATATATACACACACATACACATATGCTACGTTCACTCATCAGAACAGACTGGTAGGCACCCCAAGACCATGACCCTTAGTCATCCTTCAGGCCTACACCTGAACTCACCCCAAAGCTCGATTTTTCAGCCCACAATAGGCAGGTGTATAAGATGAGTAATAACACCAGAGAGGAAAGCTAATTAATCAACCATTTGAGATCAAAAAGGTACCATCTGCCCAGGGACCAATTCCGGAGACAGGAAGGGTCAGGGAAGAAGGAGAATGGAAACAGGAAGCACAGGAGGACGTGAAGCAGGTCCATTGCAGGGAGTGCCCCCAAGGACATGAAACGACATGCGGGTGAACATTTGAATGGAAAAGGGAATGGCTCTGTAAATCTTCATCTGATTCACAATATAAAATTTAAAAAAATAATTAAAATAGAAGACAGTGACAACTTCAGCAGAAGTTTTCATTTTAAAGATAACCTCAGAGTCATAGTTTCAAGGTTTTATCCAGTCTCCGGGGCTCCAGAAAGTCTGGAATTCATGATATTATGTTCTTTGGCTCCTCTGTAGATTCTTTGATCAACATGTTCAGTAGTGGCAGCCAGGCACCGTCCAGTTCTGGGCTCAAGGTCAAGGAGGCAGGTGTTCACAGAAGCAGTTAGACACGAGCACTCCTTTTCTCCTCTTATGCTTGCCTCTCCTTCCTCCGCTGCCCCAGGTGAATAGAAACAACTGCACTTTGGATGGCGGCCTATAGCTTCTAAGACCCCAGGGCACCACACAACAAGCGAGGAGGTAGTACAGAAGCACTCTTCCCGATGCTAGGTCCACTGACTGCTGTCCATACCCTTAAACCTCCCAACCAGGGAACCCAAGCCCACCAAGTGTTTTGTTGTACATAAGCAGCCTGAGTTAGTTAAAGTGTATTGCACCAACCTGGCCGATAAACACATGTGGGGTTAATTGAAGGGCGGAGGGATAAATGGCTCAGTAAGCCTCGCCTTTCGAGTTTAGGTTGCTTTGTGATGGTCAGACCAGGGTGTAGCTGCCTTGGTGAGTTCCTACTTCCGCTGTCAAGGCTCACTTCCTGCAAGACATCCCTAAGGAGAAGCCACAAGGACCTAGCCTGATGCAGCCCTGGGTGGTAAAGCAGCAGTGTGGAGACTCCTGCCAGCACTGAGATGTTCACTGACTCGGCTTTTCTCCTGCAGTTGGCATCATTGTGTCTGTTTCGTGAGATGGAGGACTTTGTGGATTGGTGTTGGACATATGGGTTAATGGGTTGATGTTGGACCTGTGGGTTTGGGCAGCACTGGGTTGGGATCTTTTCTTGATGCGCACTGAACCTTTATTTAAAAGGCTCTCTTATAGATGAGTTTCTGTGGATTTGTTTCTCTAATGTACCCAGACTAACACACAGCCTCAGCACTACTCCCACCACCACTGGGACCATCAATATAACTTTCAAGAATCCAACTTTTTATAGGTGCACAACTTAAGGACGGCAAGAACATTAACTGACGGTGGATTAAAACAACGTTTCTATCACCATGTTGTGGACTGAATTGGGCTCCCTTACGTGTGTGTTTGTGTGTTATAAATCCTAATCCTATCCTCTCTCCTGTGGTTAAGGAGCCCTGGAGGCACTGACAGGTAAGCACTGGACTGCTAACCACAGGCAGGGTTCAAACCCACCAGCTGTGCATCAGGCGAAGGATGAGGCTGTCTGCTCCTACACAGATCTGCAGTCTTGGAAAGCGATACAGGGTCACTCAGGGTCAGCAATGATACCATTGCAGCGGGCTTGTTTGTCTGTTTTTATCCTGCAGTGCTAATCCCATTTGGGAATGAGCTGTCTTTGCTATGCTCATGTGCAGGATTCATGTGGAATGTGCTTTGCATGGATCTTTCTTGAGATAGGAAAGAAACAAATAAGCAAGTGAATAAGCAGGGCTGGGGAGAAGAAAGATGCCGAGCCCATGGAAATCACCCAGGAGCAGCATCACAAGGAGAGAAGGCGCTTCCTCCAGAACTGAGACCGCCTTCCCCAGAGGCAGCACCCTGAACTCACGGTCCACGCCTCCCAAACTCTGGTGAAAATACAAGGTCTGTTTGCTAAAACCACCCACGGATGATATTTCTGCCACAGCAACACGAGGGCCCTAAGACAGCCACACTCAGTGCTCAACAAGTAAGGTCGATCCCTACTCACCGTGTCCCTAAAGGACAGGACAGAACTTACTCCGGGGCTCTCTGAGAGACTGCACACTTTTATGGATGTACAGAGAGAGCCTTGCCTCTCTCCTGTGGAGGAGCTGATGGTTTCCAACTGCTGACCTTGTGCTTAGAGCCCACCAAGGGATCCACTATGCCACCAAGTGATCTACTACACCACCAAGCGATCCACTACACCACCAAGGGGCCCACTACGCCACCAAGGGACCCACTACGCCACCAAGGGACCCACTACGCCACCAAGGGACCCACCGTGCCACCAAGGGACCCACTACACTGCCAAGCGATTCACTACGCCGCCAAGGGATCCACCACACCACCAAGGGATCCACCACACCACCAAGGGATCCACTACACCACCAAGGTATCCACCGTGCCACCAAGGTATCCACTAAGCCACCAAGGGATCCACTACACCACCAGCATTCCTGGAGCAGTCACGACACCCCCACCCCCTCCCTAGGCTCCACTCCCTTCCACTTTGGTAACCATGGCTAATAAACATTTGTCTTTTTACATTTGCCTTGCCTTTTCTCTTGATGTACATGTGGTCATATAATGTTAGCCCTTTTGTGATTGTAAGCGGAGTCTGAAAATGTGAGTCAGGTAAGGAAACAGCTGAGTAAGGAGCTGGGACAGAACGTCTGAAGGGTTGGGTGAGGGCCAAGGCCAGAAGCCAGGGCTGTGCCCCAACTGAGCTTCCTGCACACCAGCTGGAAGAGAAGGCCACAGGCCCCCGGCTCAGGCCAACACCCACAGGTTTCTACTGCACACACTCGGGAGCCACCCTGGCCACGGAGCCCTAGGGAGTAGACCCAGGCAGGTCTGGGACCAGGTCCCTGCCTCCCATAGCACTCACCCTCATTTATCACACTAATCACAGGAGGGGGCCTAAAGTGGGCCACCATTCAGGCCCTGACTCCTCACCACTCTCAGTATCCCCATCTGTCTCGCTGGATGACTGAAGGTCTTGAGCAGACATGAGCTGGGGTCCCTAACAGGCAGGCAGCACAGTAGTAGGCACTGCGTTATTCCCTAGGTGTACCAACATGTTGGGTGGGCACCCTACATGGCAAAGTTCAAGGGTCTCCCCAGCCAGATGCACAGGTGGGGGCACTCTGACACTGACCATGGTGCGGCCAGCCCTGCTCCTCTTTCAGCTGCAGCTGCTCCACCTGAGAATCAAATCGGCAGCCTGTGAGGCTGGAGTTGCTGAACCGCATTGTACAGCTGGGCATTCCCATCCTGACCCTGGACACTGTTAGCTTCCTCTGAGCCAGGCTGGGAAAGTGAGGGTCTTGGGGTGCCTGGGAGACCTCACTTCACGTGGGCAGGGTAAGTCAACCAGGCCTGAGACTTGAACCCTCGGGCCTTATCTTGCCCTTGCCCACAACACTTCACATCTCAGGTGTCTCCCTTGGCCTCAGTTCCCCCTTCTGTGAGGACCATCCCCAGCTGCTTGCTAAGAGAGGGGAGTCCAGCAGGGTCCACACAGTCCCATAGGGGGTGTCATGGGGGAGGGGGACTAGAAGCCCATTGAGGACAAGGAGACTGAAGCTCCCAGAGGGGGAGTCTGGGGCCAGGAAGACCATGAACCCATTCACCTGGAGACCACTCCATGCCTTCTTCCCTCCCACCCCACCAAGTTCTACCATTTGCCAGCCAACCTGTCCAAGAGCACCAGAGATGATGCCCTGCTCCCTCCCCAGGTCATGAAGAGTTTGACCCCTGAACTGGCACCCTTGCTCACTAGGGACTGAGTGAGCTTGTCAGCGACCCATTGTCCACCCCTGCAGAGCTAGCCAAGGGGACTAAGCATGGCTCAGCACTGTCCCCGGGTGGCCCTGGAAGGAGGAGGCCATCAGTTGGGGAGCTGAAAAAGGAGCTGGCAAAGAGCTGGCCAAGGAGGACATGCAGAGTCCCAATCCCAGCTCCAGGAGGTGTGACTGTGCCCAAGGTCACTTAGCATGGGTGGCAGAGGAGAAGCTAAAATACTCCCCCCAACCACCATTCACACCAACCGTCTGTCACAGGAGCCTCCGTCTCCACATTCATTCCAGCCACCAGGCCTGTGTGTGACATGCACCGGGGCCTCTGAGGCTGGCGCAGGCGGGGCCCCTCCCACGTCTAAAATGCACAGGGCAGGCCCAACACCTGCGGGTGATCAGACGCACCTCCTTTCCTACGTTGAAAAGGCATGTCAACTTTAGTGAAGACAAGGCCCAGATCCAGCTGTCCTGAACCCGGAGGAAAGAGGACAGACTCAGGGATGCACAAGCCAGCCTCTCCCATGAGGGACTGACTCCAGAGACACCCAGAGGCCAGTTCCCAAGGCTGCGTGCAGAGCCTTCGCACTGCCAATATCTGCCCTGGTGGCCAGTCAGAGCCTAACCACAGTGTGCCACCGAGGTGGGCTGAGAGCTGTGGGTGCTAGCCTCTTCACCCGCTTCTGCCTACTCATTAAAGACTACAGACAGAAGCCTACTCATGCCATGATGGTCACCAAGCCTGTCAGAAGTGACCCGCAGGGCCCTGCAAGCTATCAGAGGGAGTGGGTGAGGCAGAAACAGGCTGCAGCTGCTATCACTGTTTGCCAGAGAGAGGGAGGCGGAGCCAGCTGGCCAGGCCACCCAGAGCTACTCAGGTGTGCCCACATGGTGACGGTCACCAAAACAAACAGATTCAAAGGCTGCCACCAGCAAGCGGAGGCAAGCATCGACCTCAACGCACAGGCCATCCAAGCACCTGGGGTGTCGCCAGGTGTCCTTGTGTCTTTGTGCTTGCACAGGCCTGGAGCTGCCTCGCGGAGAGGAGGCAGAGGCACTGAGCGAGAGAAGAATGCAGCAGCTGATTCGAAGCTACAACGATGTCCCCATGGGCGGGCAGGGGTCTCAGCAATCACACAGCCCCTCTCCCCAGCTCTCGTCAACTCAGACTGCACTGTCCTTCAGTGAGACACCTTCCTTTCCACCTCAGGGCCTTTGCACAAACTTCCCTCTGCCCAAAGCACTCACCCCTGGTATGCTACTCTTTGCTCCTGTACTCAGCGAGCCTTTTCCTGACAACTCAGCTCAGGCAGCCCACTGAGTCACCGAGGGAGTCCCCTTCCGGTCCCACGCACAAGCTATAGTTGCAGAGGCCCCGTCTCAGATGCACTGTCTTTGCAGGCCACCTCTGCCACAGGCCAGCTGTGTGCCCCTGTCGGGCTGACGCCGCGGTCCTGAGGACAACAGTGTGTCACCCGGGCTGTGAGGTTATTGACAAAGTGCTGTGAGTCGGCATCCACCCAATGGCAGTGAGTTGGAGGTGTTTGAGTTTTGACTCACAAAATGGAGTCTGGTGGCCTGGACTGCTAACCGCAAGGTCAGAAATCCGAAGTCACCAGGCACTCCGCGGGAGAAAGGTGAAGTGTTCTACTCCGGTAAGGGTGACAGTCTCGGAAAAACACAAGGGCAATTCGCCCTTGCCCCGCAGGGTCGCTGACTTGAGGGTGGTCAGTTTGGGGTGCGGGACTCACCAAAGACATGGCCGGCCAAGGGCAACCTGAGAGTCCTGAGAGGGCCCCGGGTTCTCAGTCCAGCGGCCCCTTCTTTCCCCACTCTGCAGCTCTGTGCCTTCACAGTCTCGGGGTGCTGGAGGCGTTCAGTGGAAATGACCAAGGCCAGCTCACAAGTGTCTGGTGGCCAGCGGACACGAAGATGCACCAAAGATCAAGTGTGAACAAAGCCAGAGGGGCTTCCCCGCCCCTCGAGGGTCCGAGTTCCTGTGGCTGCGCTGTCGTCCTGGGGCGGGAGGCGGGGAGCTTGGGGCACGTCGTGTTCAGTGGCTGCATCACTCAGTTCCACGGCCAACATCAACCTGCCCCTCAAGGCTGTCCCGAGCTCCTACTCTGGAGTATTCAGTGCTTCCCACAAGCGCTGCTTTCTCTGGAAAACCCAGAGCCCTGAGTGTTCCTAAGAAATGGTTTGTCCTCGGGCCCAAAGTACCTCTGGGACCAGGCTCTCTGCGAACAGGACGCAGCAGGGCCTTCCCCATCCACTCAGGCCCGGTCCACACACCTCCGCCCCAACACACTCAACCTGTCCTGAGGACAGGTACAAAGCAGCTAACCGCGTCCTCTGCACCAGTGGGGCGGCGGAGACCCCGAAGAAAAGAAGGGAAGCCTGGTGTAGGGCCTATCACCTTCCTAATGTCATGACCCTTTCATACAGTTCATGTTGTGGAGACCCCCAACCGTAAAATTATTCTTATTGCTACTTCATCACTGTCATTTTGCTACCGTTATGAATCGGGAGACTCCTGTGAAAGAGTCGTTGGACCCCCAAAGGGGCCGCGCCCCACAGGTTGAGAACCGCTGGTCCAGGTGCACAAACAGCTCCCGCTCCGTGGCTGTGCTGGGCTCCAGCCCGGCTGAATGCTCTGTCCTCGCAAACCCAGACTCAGTTGTCACACAGCAGCCCCACTGCGCAGGCTCGCTGGTGGGGCAGAGCCCCAGACGCAGCCCTCGAGCCCCAGTGCCCACTTTATAAGGCAGGACCACTGAGGCTCAGAGGCAAGCAACATCCCAAGGACAAGGCCCAGGCCCCATCTGCCTAATGCCTACATCATGCCCTGTGACGTCCTTCCTGAGACCCTGGGCTACCTCCAGTGTCAGCAAGGCGACAGAAGGAGCCCCTCAGAACGAGGCTGCCCCAGCACTCTGTACCCTCCCCACCCCCGCAGAGGTCCCGGGGGTCTTGCATAGGGGACTGAGGGCGCAGACGGAACTCTATTCCAGCTCTGGAACACGCCCTGCCCAGTGTACACCAAGGTGGACCCATCCCCCAGGTGAATGTCTCTGACCTAGACGGGTCCTCCTCTCCCCCACCCCCACCCCCCAGCTGCCTGCTACTCACCTGGCCAGCCAGAGCGCCTCCCCGACCCTGCTTTCCAAGCACAGCTTGGATGGGAAGCCCCCCTCGGGCAACATCACAGCGTCCAGTCTTTCCACATGCCAAGCCCACAGCCCTCCCAGCAAGGAGGCCCTGGAGCAACAGTGGTCCTCAGGCTAAGCCTGGCCCCTGGAGACACACAGGCGATGTCTGGAGACAATTTGGTTTTCACAACTGCGGGTACTCCTGGCTAGTGACGGGTGCTGCTAAACACCCCACAAGTCACAGGAAGGCCCCCAGAGCAAAAGATGATCCCAGAAGCCAGCAAAGGAACCTAGACGCACAGGGGAGACAGACTGACAGCAAACAAGGTCACAAAACTGACTCAGACAACACTCCCAGGTCATCCTCGGGGGGCTGTGTGCCAAAGGAAAAGGGTGCTGAGGAGGGGCCGGGCAGGTCCCCTCTGAGGAGATGTGGCCGTCATGGAGGCGAGGAAGAGGGCATTCTAGAGAACAGAGGCGCGCACAGGGGGCAGCTGTGCAGTCCCAGAGACCAGCGGGTGCCTGGGCCTGGCGCAGGGGGTGGCAGACAGGGGATGGTGCAAGAACACACTGCAATAATGGAACAATTCCCACAATGGTGGGGATTCAAAAAAGCAGGGCACAGGGTCCCCTCCGCAGACAGGTGCACCCACCTCTCGCATCGTTCATTTCTCTAGAAGGGTCAGCACAAGGATCCCCATGAGTTGCAGGTTAAAGATGCCCCAAATCTCCAACGTTTCCAAACAGCTGAACCAATCCATCGTCTCTGAGATCAACTCTCCGTCCTCCCTCAGTGAGCTCTCAGGTCCTCTTGTGGTTAAATGCCATCAAGCTGGTTCTCGCTCAGAGTATCCCTATGTACAACAGAATACAACACTGCCCAGTCCTGCCCATCCTCACCACCTCTCCTGGGCTTGTGCTCAGAGCTGCAGCCACTGGTCGACCCTCTTTTTCAGGGACCCTCTACGGTACCAAGCACGACATCCTTTTCCAGGGACTGGTAACAAGTCCAAAATTCATGAGACTCTCACTTCTTTTTGGGGGGCTTTTTTTTTAATTCTTAAATACTTTTACTGGGGGCTCTTACATCTCTTACCACAATCCATACATTCATCCATTGTGCCAAGCACATTTGTACGTATGTTGCCATCTTCATTTTCAAAGCATTTTCTTTCTACTTGAGTCCTTGGTATCAGCTCATTTTCCCCTCCCTCCCTCATGAACCCTTGATAAGTTATAGACTATTATTTTCATATCTCACATCATCCTCTGTTGCCCTTCACCCACTTTTCCATTGTTCGTCCCCCTGGAAGGGGTTATATGTTGATCCTTGTGATCGATTCCCCCTTTCTCCCCCCATCTTTCCCTCATCCTCCTGGTAGCTCTATGCTCATTGTTGGCCCTGAGGGGTTTATCTATCCTGGATTCCCTGTGTTGCGGGTTTTTGTCTGTAGCAATGTGCATTTGTAAGGTAGAATTGAGGTCATGATAGTGGTGGAGAGGAAGCATTAAAGACCTAGAGGAAAGTTATGTGTTTCATCAGTGCTATACTGCACCCTGACTGGCTCATCTCTTCCTTGTGACCTTTCTGGTGGGATGTCCAATTGTCTACAGATGGGCCTTGGGTCTCCACTCTGTGCCCACCCCCCATTCACAATTGGTATGATTTTGTTCTGGGTCTTAGATGCCTGATAGCTGATCCCATCAACACCTCATGATCACACAGGTGTGCTTCTTCCATGTGGGCTTTGCTCCTTCTCAGTTACATGGCTGCTTGTTTATCTTCAAGCCTTTAAGACCCCAGACACTATCTTTTGATAGCCGGGTACCATCAGCTTTCTTCATCACATTTGATTATGCATCCATTTTGTCTTCAGCAATCATGTTGGGAAGGTAAGCATCACAGAATGCCGGATTTTTAGAACAAAGTGTTCTTATGTTGAGGGAGTACTTGAGTCAAGGCCCAATGTCCATCTGCTACCTAATTCTTAACATATAGAAGATGTAAGTACATAGATCTATTTCCCTCTGTTATGTATCACTATATTTACATATGTACCTGCCTGTATTTAGATCTCTATAAATGTCCTTTGCCTCCTGGCTCTTTCCTGTGTTTCCTTTTACTTTCCTCTTGTCCCACCATCATGTTCGGCTTTCATTTGGTTTAGTAATTCCTCGCTGATACATTGCCCTTGATTAAGCCCCAGCCAGAGACATTCACTTCTTCTTCTTCTTCTTCTTTTTAATCACTTTATTGGGGGCTCCTACAACTCTTATCACAATCCATCCATCCATTGTGTAGAGACACTCCCTTCTAAGGAGCATTCTGGCTGTACTTCTTCCAAGACAGGTTTGTCTGTCCTTCTGGAAGACTGTACGTTCAGATATCCAGGATTGATTCATCTACAGTCTTCCTTATTCTTTGTGCAGCTTTCACATGCATGTAAGGCAACTAGAAAATGCCGTGCTTGGGTCAGGCGCACCTTAGTCCTCAGAGGAACGTCCTTGATCTTCAACACTTAAAGAAGTCTTGTGCTGCCCATTTCCCCAGGCAGGGCGTCCTTTGACTTCTTGGCTGCTGCTTCCATGAAAATTGAACGTGGTATCCAAGCAAATGAAATTCCTGATGACAGCAATCTTTTCTCATTTATCAATGATGTTGTCTGTTGGTCCAGTTGTGAAGAAGTGTGTTTCCTTTACATTGAATTATAATCCATACCAGGGTCTGGAGTCTTTGATTTTCACCAGCAAGTACTTCAAGTCCTCCTTGCTTTCAGCAAGCAAGGTGTGTCTGCTTTATGACAGGTTGTTAATGATCTCCTTCCCCTCCTGATGCCACATTCTTCCTCTGATAGTCCAGTTTCTTCCTCAGACAGTCCACATTCTTCCTCAGATAGCTCAGCATACAGACAAAGGGTGGTGACAGAATGGAACCCTGATGCACACCTTTCCTGATTTAAAACCACTCAGCATTCCCTTGTTCTGTTCAAATAAGATGTCTTTTTTTTTTAATAACTACGTCTTGATCCATGGGCAGGTACCACATGGGCACAATTAAGTGTCCCAGAATTCTCTTTCTTCCCATTGTGGTCCATAGTTTGTTATGATCCATATAGCTGAATGTTTTTACATAGTCAATAAAACACAAGTAAACAACTTTCGGATATCTCTGCTTTCAGCCAAGATCCATCTGATGTCACAATGATGTGATATCCCCCATTCCACATCCTCTTCTGAATTCAGCTTGAATTCTGGCAGCTCTCTAGGTACTGCTGTGACCATGTTTGAATGATGAGATGATAGGCTGGTGACAAGTTCCATGAACCAGGAGTCCAGTGAAGAAGAGCCAGGATGCAGAGTGAGTGAGAGAGAAAGAGAGAGAACTTTACCAGAACCTTCCTATATACTGGACGGATGCAGACTAACCACCAAAGCAACTAATGGTAGTGACTTGAGTCACACTCTCTAGCAAGGTGGCAAGTCAAGATACATCCCATCCTGATCCTACTTCAGTAACATAATGAACAACTCACTCTAAAATGAGATAATAAACAAAGGCATTAAAAACAAACAAATGAAACAAAAACTCTCTGCCACCGCGTCAATTCTAGCCTATAGAGCAACCTAGGGAGCAACCCAAACACCGTACAATCGTATGGGTGCAGACAGCCTCATCTTTCTCCCTCAGAGCAGCTGGTGGGTTTGAACCACAGAACTTATCCCAAGATTTACAACATATCACCAAATTGAGGGCAATAGCTAGAAATAGCATATTAAATAACTTACCACCCACTGAGAAGCTTTACCAAGAGCCGGGGACATCCCTAGTGCATCTGGCCAGACCTCCCTGGACTGAGCCTTCCGGGAAGCCAAAGGCTGGGCCGTGTCCAGCCTATGCAGCCTATAGTGACCTGCTCTTGATGCTGAAGGGCCTATGACTTCCCAAGCCGCTTCTTTGGAAGACAGCTTAAAGTCCCGAACAACCTCACTTCCCTTGGCCCAGAAATTCCACCTCAGGGAATTCATCCTTCGATGACAACTAACTCTCACGAGACGCAAAAAATAAATAATCATTACCGAGTGAGTGCCAGGCCTGCATTAATCACTTTAATTACATCTCCTATGAACTTCTCAGAGACTTTTGTGAGTCAGGTACTAGCATGATCTCCACTTTACAAATGAGGAAGTGAGGTCCAGGGGTTGTGAAAGCAACAGATCGAGAGAGTACTGAATTGGCTATGGGCTGGCTCAAGCCCTCGAGGGGATGCCGGGCAGTAACCCCTCGCAGGGAAGGGGTCATCTCCAAGACACAAGAAGACAAAATGGCAAAGCGTGTGGATGAAAATGCTCTTCTCTGCACAGAAGCTGCAGCCAACAGGAAACTGCTCGTGATGTCTAACCGCCTGTAGCACCTACCGCTTAACTCATCTGACGTCAGGCCGGTTCATGGTGGGCCCATGTGCGTCTGGGTGGGTTCAAACTGCCAGCCCTTCAGCTAGTAGCTGAGTGCTCAATCACTGGCTCTGGCCGCGGTTATGCAGAGCCTCTGAGTCATGCTGACTCAGTCTCCCTACGGACAACAGAACAAGACACTGCCAGCCCACCAGGGCCCCCACAATTCTTACGTTTGAGCCCCCCTGTCGTGGCCATCTCCTCGATGGTCTCCCTCTTTTTCGCTGACCTTCTACTTTAGCAAGTCTGGTGTCCTTTGCCAGGGGCTGGTCTCTCCTGAGAACACATCGAAAAGGATGTCAGATGTGTTCTAGGAGTGGAAGAAATGGGAGGTATGGGCGCCAGAGACCTGAGCCACTATGTCCCCCTCTTCAGGCAGCCATTTGACCTACAAGATTTAAGAGAGGCTGAATGCTACGGCTTAGGGTCCTGATGACCATGAGGGTTCAATCGGAGAGCATCTGGCCCAATCGAGGGCGTCTCGGGGATGGGGCTCATGCAAGGGCTCACTGAGGGCCAGACTGTGGTTGCCCAAGTCAGCGCAGCCCACCCAGCAGTGCATGCAGCCCCCAAGAAGGCCTGGGCATGCACCAAACAGCAGATGCACCGTCCCTTCACAAATGCTGCTCCTGTTTCTGCTATCAAGAACACTGAGATACCAATGGCCAATGGGAGGCAGCCATGAGGGGGGCTCCAAGTCAGAACTGGGCACCCCTGGTAGCCTTACCCCAGAATATATCCACCACTTCCCACCCTTAGCATCAGGCCGGAGGAAGGGACTGGGAGGGGGGGGGGGGTGACGCATCAGTTGTCCAGAGAAGGAGACAGATTCTGAAGTTGAGCTGGGACTGACTAGGTCAGAGAGCAAACAGGGCAGATGGGCCAGTCCCTCATGCTAGAAATTCTGAGGCCACCCAGAGAGCCTGCCCACCCCATCCAGGGCCAGCCACCCAGACAAGTCACCCCCAGCACACCCCCAAGGCGTGGTTCTCAGCCTTCTCATATCTGGGGTGACCCTAACACCTCACCTGACACTGCAGACCTTCCCTGAACTGACCCAAGGGCCTGAAGTGTCACTGCGTCCACAGGCTCCAGCAAGCCTCGGTTATCATAACAATGGGGTGCAGACAAGGAAAGCTGGGAGCGTGGGTGCAGCATGTGGGCCAGGCACCGTACACCTCTTAGGCCAACACTTACGCAAACAAGCACCTGCACATGCTGAGCCAGCCCTGTCATCGGCATTTCCCTCTACCACCTCACAGGTGCCTCATGCCAAGCCTGGCATCACCCGCACCGTTCATGAAGAACCTGAGGCAGGGTGAGGTTACAGCAAAACGCTCATGCGCAGAGAAGGCCCTAGATCCCTGGGTTGCCTGCTCCCAGCTCGTTCCAGCCCCACGACAGCATTGTCCACATGCATTGCTGCAAGCACGGCCAGGGCCACAGGATTGGGCATAAGCGTACCATGAGCACACGCCACAAGACTACAGTAACTAGTTAGGGACTGCAGTGGACGAGTGTATGGGGAAAGATGCAGGTCTGGGGGCTTCAAGGCCACAGTCACACTCCATTGCTTGACCTGTCCTGGGTATCAGCATAATTCATAATTATGCATAATTCACTTTATTTGGACTTTATAAAAATATAGAAATACCATAAGCCAGGCACTTTGTATTTGATGCACAATTTTTATTGTTTTCAAATAATTAAAACCAGTTCCCTTTTGAATATATTAAAAAGTATATATATACATGCACGTATAGAAACATCCTGAGTATTCTTTTGGCACCTGTCATGTATTTACAATAGAAAACAAATAAATAAATGGGTTGCCCTATGCCAGGGCTGGGTTCAACCAGGTGGCAGAGCAGAGGCAGCCAACACAGGGAGGGCCAGCTAGGTCACTGGAGGTAGGAGGGGCCATGGGAAGGGCAGCCCCTGGGATGCCAGCTCAGCCTGTGGCACCTCAGAGAAGACTCGGGGCAGGGTGATGGGGCTGCTCCTGCACCCAGGACTGAGGGGACAGGACGGGACAGAAAGGAGCACCCTCAGGCTACTGCTCCAACCTGGCCCGAGCGAGCCGATGCCCGGACAAGAAGTACTGCTGAGGGCACATCAACACGTGGCAGGGTCTTGGGAGGCTGCGGGTCCCAGGTGACGGGCTGGGCTCCAGCCAGGCCTGCCCAACTCCTACCTCCTAGGAGGGGGTTCCTGCTGGGATGTCCTCCTGCTCAGCTAGACTGGAATCTTCTGACAAGAGATGGCAGCTGCAGCTCTGCCCCATAGCCTGCCTCTCCTCCCAACCAAGGCCCACGGAGTCAGGGGTCACCAGCACGCCTGCAGCCAACCCAAGGCAAGCATTCACTGTGTTGCCCAGATGCTAGAGCTGAGCAACCAACAAGTACGGATGGGACCCATTGCAGGCACAGTCAGGTACTCCAGTGCACTGGGTCCCCATGGACCCACCAGGAAGACTCATAGGCAAGAGCGGGAACCTCCTGGGTCCAGAAGATAGCTGAAACATCAGGAGCCAGGAGCATGGGACAAAGTGGTCGACTTCCCAACCCACGGGGCAAGTCAAGCTGAGTGCTTGTGGACACAAGGTGCA
Organism: Tenrec ecaudatus; assembly: GCF_050624435.1. Classification (NCBI taxonomy): domain Eukaryota; kingdom Metazoa; phylum Chordata; class Mammalia; order Afrosoricida; family Tenrecidae; genus Tenrec; species Tenrec ecaudatus. The sequence goes on along the minus strand of NC_134539.1, from coordinate 86,830,038 downwards.
GAATCATGGGGAAGAGGCCCTTGAGCCTGGCAAATTCTGGCTGCCATTGAAGAATCCTGCCACGAGGTGTGTACCCATCGGGCTGCTACCTTCAAGGTCAGAATCCTACCACCAGTTGCTCACAGAGAGAACGACCCTGAGCTACAGTATTGAAAACCCACAGGGGGACAGTTCTACTCTGTCCTAGGGTCATTGGGAGTCGAAATCAACCTGACGGCAGGGAGCGGGAGACCTCATGCCTACAAGTCTTGCTCATTCATTCCCTGCAGGAAGAGGAGCAGCCCAACCGTTAAAAAAAAAAAAAAAAAAGAGCCGATGGCGCCTACGTGACAAACACTCTCTTGTGTCCCCTACTACACTCCTGCAGGGCCAGTGAATGATCGTGCAGCTCTTCCAGCCAAAGTCTCTAACTCCCACCAGACGGCCTTGTCCTGCGTGGGTCTGATAAGAAAGGAGGGGGTAAATACTGATAGGATAGACTTGTGAGTAATTTCAAACAGGAGTCCCGAGTCCCGAGGGTGCTATCCTGTTGTACCAAGAGCCAGGAGCAGAGTGTATCCGAAGCAGAGCGTGTCCCCTACACCCAAGATCCCTGCACAGGGAACCTCCTGGATCCAAAAGACAGCTGTACATCAGAGGAGCCACAGCAGGACCAGCAGCCAGCGCACAGAACAGAGGGACGGACTTCCCAACCCACAGAGCAAGTCAAACTGAGTGCTGTTGTGCAGGTGAGGCTGGCTTGTGGCGGGAGGTGCCTCGGGCAGTTGATCTGGAAAGCTGGCCTTGCTGACCCATGGAAGTAGAGCCAGAGTGCCTTTGGGCTGAAGTTCACTAGAGTGGGTGCCTCTGAACCCTTAATTCAGGGAGCTCATTTGCTGACCTACAGAGCTCGCGGTGAATGCCTCTGAGCTGAGGCTTCCAGAGGAGTCGTAAGCTCTTTGGACATTTATTAGCAGAACTGAAAGAATTTTGCAACAGGTCCTGATAAACAACCCTCCTGAGCCTTTCTCGATGGCAGCACAACCTGCTAACTTCCTTAATCGACCCTGGATCGTGAATGTTGTGTATGGGTTCTGGGTAGCCACTGCCATGGATATTGGAAACCAGAGATGTAAAATAGAGAGCATTAACACTAATTAGGCCAACGGGCTGCCAGGGAAAGGCCTTTAATCCCGATTCACAGGTGACGAAAGGGAAGGTCAGAAAGGACACAGCTTGCTCAAGCAAGGAAGCAGCAGCGACGCACAGCAGGATTTGAACCCAGGCCCATCTACTCCAGAGCCCAGGCTCTCACCCCAGTCTGTGCAGGCACTGTGCTCCCCAGGCTGAGTTTGCCCAGAGCCTGCCCTCAGGAAGTAGGATCATGCTTTTTCATCATCAGTCTCGCAGCCACCAGCAAGGCAAGCAAGTGGGCCCCCTGCCCATTCTGCAAATGTGGAAACTGAGGTTTTCCAGCTGCAAGCTGAGCCATGCCGAGGAGACGTGAGCCGTTCACAGTGAGCAGAACCCTGCCTTTGACTTCATGTCGGGGATGTGCACCAGGCCCATGCGTTCCATCACTGTTGGAGAGCCCAGCCACCACAGGACATGGTTTCCTCTGCACAGCCTCTGCTTCTGGCCACCCTGACCTCCCGGTAGCTGTAGGAGCCGCAAGGAGTCTTCTGGACAAAGGCCTGTCAACACCCACTGACTGCCACCTGCGTGGTGAGCAAGAGGAAGCAGTCTTGCCTAATAAAGGAAACCCTTCATGGGCGAGGCAGGCATGGTGAGAGGGACAACCTAGGGGTCCCAGTCCAGCGGAGGCCCAGGAAGAGACTACCTCCAAGCCAAGTGCCAGCCTACTAGGCCAGGCACAGAGTCCCTCTCCCACCGGGCCCTTCAGGAACAGCCAGCCAGCTGGCATGCCCAAGGGGTGAGTCATCAGGCACTGGGCGCTGACTCACTCACCGGAAGCTTCCCGTTGCCCCAACCTCTCCCCACACCAGCGACTAAAAACTTTGCTCCCTTCAGCCCCAGGCTGGGGCTGGCTGATAGTTTCCTGTGCGTCACACCAGGGGTGGGGGAAATCCCATCGGACACCCTCCTAGCCATGGGGACAGCAGCCATGGGCCACGGCACTCAAGGTGCTCCCCTCAGCCTCCAGTCCTCGCGGGGAAGCTGGGGGGTGACAGGGAGGGGCTCCTCCAGGGCAGCACTCGGAAGGCGGAACTCAGATGCCTGTGGCATGAAGAGAACAGGACACGTGGGTGCCCACACATGACATGGAGACAGCACACTGGGTCGTGCTACCAAGTGTGTCCTTGCCCACTGGCCCTAGAGCCAGCGGCCAGAAAGATGGCGATGCGTGGAAGAAGTGGCACGGGCACAATGGGGCCAGGGGCTGGGAGCCTTCTGCCCCGGTGGAAAGCCCTCCATCTGAGGGCACTGAGATCATCTCCGTGGCAGGAAGGGAAGATGGAGACCCACTGCAAGGAAGACCCTCAAAGCATCTTCAAGGTCAAGTGCCAACCTCTTCTTGCTTTGTTCTAACCTCTCTGAGAAAACCGAGGCTAGGGGTCCTGTGCTTAGGCGGAGGAGGACACTGGGTCAGGACCCCAGCTCTGTGGGTCCAGCTCAGTACCTGCCCTGCCGGGCCTCAGTGTTATCCTCTCTTGAATGAGTCGGGCTGCAGTGAGCACACCGTGTGCCAACTGTAAAGAGTTTGCATGCTTTCGCAAAAATGTGGCCTCTGCCTCACTCGATCCTCCAGCTCCTGAGCTGGCCGGGAGGAGATGCTGGCTGGCACAACATCCAGCACAGGAATGGGGTGAGCAGGCGAAATGACAGAGACATGAGGTCCTGGGTAGAATTCTGGCTCCAAGCCCAGCAAGGTATGTAATGCATCTGGATCTCAGTGTCCTCATCTATGAAATGGGACAGGGGGCTGCATGCCATAAGTGACAGGATGCATGGCACAGGGAATGAGCCTCAGTAAGTCTTATAATTTTTGATGAAAGAGCACTACATCCTGTCCCAGGCCTGAAGAGGCTGTCAGGGGGAGACCTCTGACCTTCCAACCAGCCCACGCACATTGCCAGTTCTTGAATCCACAGGTCAGCCAACACCCCAAGCCAGAAATACATCCTATCCTGGTCCCTACAGGAGCCCAGAGGTGGGGGGGAGCACGCCAGGTCTCAAGTCACACAGCACAAGAACCCAGCAGGGCCCCCACCAACCATGGCCTCTGCCTTCATAGCCTTGCACCTAACTCCTGTTTTGTATTGACGGGGGACCCCAGTATGCCACAACAGTGCCAGTCCAGACCCCTAAGCCAGAAGGGGGCATGTCTTGCTGACTGGCTCCCAAACTCCACAAGGACTGTGCAAGGCATGCCCCTCCCCTGCCACCTCCTCCAGTGAGTGCCTACTAAGTTACTCACAAAAGTTGGGCAACGGTCAGGGATCCAGCCTCCCACTTATGTAAGATATAATTACCTTGACCACCCAGTCAAGCTCGGGACCACAGCCACCCCGAAGCCTCTAGCAGAAGGGGTGGACAAGACCACACCCACCCCAGGACCCCAAACAGCCTCCCATGGCCCAGTCTCTTCTGCGCCTGGGCTCACTAAGTGCTCCTGTGGGAGGGAGTCCTGGTGATGCTGAGGTAACACTGTTTGGTTACTAACCAGAAGATCAGCGGTTCAAACCCACCAGCTAGTCCACAGGAGACAAGCATGGCAGTTTACTTCCGAAAAGATTTAGTCTCAGAAACCCTCCGGGGCAGTTCTACTCTGTCCTACTAGATCGCTATGAATTTAAACTCAACAGCGTTGGGTTTTTAACTGCTCCTGTGACCTGCTTCACTCCGCAGCTGCAACTCAAACATAGGTACGTCCTTGCCCCTGTATGGTTATGATCATTCCAAACATGAAAACAGTAGCAATCGATATACACATAGTCCCCACCCCACCCCCACCCCTGCCCTTCCTGCACACCTCCCATGTGCTGGGCACCACACTGAGCTCTTCACACACACACTGGACGGTGCATTATCTCTCAACACAGTCCTGAGGTCCACGAAGGGACAGTGCCATCTCACTGAGGCCCAGGGGACCTGCTGGGGTGCGGCAGCCCATTCATTACAACTACGTCCGGTTTGGAAATCTCACTCACACACCCCAGCCTACTGAGATTCTAACACGTCAAAAACATCCTTTCCTATCCTGCAAAAAAAAAGAAAGAAAGAAAGAAAATCCCCTTTTGCTTTCCAGTCCTGTCCTCCCCACTCTGTATGACAAATCCTACTGCTGCCTCTGCGGCTGCTGTGGCCAGGTCACCACATCAAAAATTTCCAGGAACTTGGGAAAGGCAGAGCAAGCCCCTTTCCAGGTAAGCACCTCCGTCTGGCAGCTGGCCCGGGACTCATGGGCCGCCAGGCAGAACAGGCCTGGCAGCAACAAGCCTGGCACCTGGCTGAGGCTGAGCCCCAGGCCATGGCCCAGTGTGGAGTCCGGCACACAAGCATACAAAAGGGGCAGAGCGAGGAAGGGCTGCACACCAGAGAGGGAGGGCCTGAGGGCAGCCACGAAGGACCAAAGAGCCTAGAACAGTTAGAGGGTTCAGGGCTGCAGGGTGGGGTGAGGAGGGTGGGGTGCGTGGGGGTCTGGGGGAAAAGCCGTGTGCAGTTGGCAGGAATAGGGCCCACAGGAGTGAAGCTGCGTGGGAGAGAGGGCAGTTCAGAGCTAAGGGGTAGCCAGGGTACCTGCCAGGAGTGGGGATAAAAAGAGGTCCCAGCAGGGGAACGGGTCCAAATGCGGGAGGCGGATCAAACTTAAGTTACAGCTTGGACACAGCCCAGGAAACAAGGGAGAGCAGAGTGTGTCCCACATAGGTTCCACTAAGGACCCCAGCCTGTCCGGCCAAAATACAGACAGCCCTTAGGCCTCTATCGTGGGTCAGTGAGGACTCCAAATTCCCGACAGGAGAGATCAGAGTGTGGTCCCTGCCTCGGTCAGCCCCGGGAGCTCCAGGGTACACCCCAAGACCCACTTCGGGAGTCAGAGAGAGTCCAGCGCACTGGGATCTGGGACCAAATAAGAGTTCGGGGGCTGAGGCGCTGCCCAGATCCGGATGGGAGGTCCCCAGGGAGGCCAAGGTGGCAGGGCAGGACTGGGCTCTGCCGGGGGTGCTGGGGGGGCAGCGGTTCCACTTCTGGGCCCGGCTGCGTCCTACCTTTGGGCGGAGGTGCACTTGCAGGCTGGCTCGGGGCTGGAGACTCCATGGTTGGTAGGGTCCGGCGGCGCCGTAGGTGGGGCCTACTCCAGGGGGCAGCGGGCTCGACCTGGGCCGCGAGAACTCATGGCTGCGGGCAAGTGCCCCGGGCGCGACTGGGTAGCTGAGTAGGGCTGGCAGGAAGCGTTCGCAAAGAGCCGCACAGGAGCCAGACTGGGCAGTGCCACGGAGACCAAGCCTGACGGCGCCCGACGTAAGCCCCGCCCCGCACGCCGATTGGCTTCCTGTCTCAGGAACGCATCCGGCAGCCTATCAGACTCCACATCCGCCCCCGCCCGTCCAGCCCAAGACCCCGCCCACCGCTTGCTCAGAATTAGAGCCTGCCCCCTGCCTGTCAAGCCGGCCCACCACCCGGGAAACTCGGCCCAGCTGGGTCCCGCCCACTGTCAAGCCCCGCCCACTTCCCCGAGGAACATCCGAGCCCCGCCCCAAGCCCGTCCGGCTTTGGCCCCGCCCCGAGCGTCGAATGGCCAAGAGTGGGAGGGGAGTCCAGGAGCCTATCAAACTGTAAGCCCGTCCCTGTCCGTTTAGCCCGAGGCCCGCCCTCCATTCACCCAAAGTCAGGTCCTGCGCTCCGTCTTTCAAGCCCTCCCGTCACCGGGGAAACGCGGTCCAGTGGAGCCCAGTTCCCCCTCAGGTCAGAGCCGGACCCCGCCCACTACCACTCACAAGCCAAGCCCCGCCCTCCCCACCCCCACCCCCAGGAACAAATCTGGCATTAGGCCCCACCCACCTGCCTAACACTGGCCGTTCGGGGGCGGAGCTTGAGGTGAGTCTTCCGGAACACCCCCCCCCCAAGATCTCTGAACTCGGCCGGCCAGTCAGGCTGGAGCGCCCCCCACACCCTCACCCCAGCAAGGAGCGAGCTTGGCGTGGCGGTAAGAGGAGCAGCTCAAATGTACACCCCGCGGATAACCTGGGTTCGCCTCCCGGCTGCACCTTTCGTGGGTGTGTTTGTTCACGGAGTGCGTCCACGCACATGCACCTACACACTCTCTCCCGTGGACTCAGCCTTGGCGGACAGAGTGGGGTGCCCCGAAGTGCCCGCCTCCCTCTCCCTGGTCAACCTCTCCCCAGAGGGAGGCCAATGGCATTCAGTGGGTGGCACATTGTATCGAGTGCCCAGGAGGTCTGCTTGCTAGAGGCTCCCTGGACCCCTGTGGGGCAGTTCTCCTCTGTCCAGACAAAGGTCACTGAGGCAGACGGAACCTGCTAAGGCAGTGGGTTCACTTTGATGATTTTGGTTACTCAATCGCCCTTGGCCTGACCCCCTTCCCCCTCCCCTCTTTGGTGACTAGATGGACCCTTCTCCCTTAGGCTCCCACTTGGAACCTCAGGGAATTTCAGACACTGTCAACGAATCTGGCCGTGAAAACAAGTGACTCAGGATGTAAAGCGACAGGCTTAGAGAAGCAGAGGTCAAACGGGTCAGTCCCTTCCCTGGACTTGGCTTGGGTGTAGACTTGGATTGTTGAGAACCTCATGTGAGTCCGGCAATGGGGAAGGTAACCAGGTGACCGCTGCTTGCCCTGTTGTAAACTGGGTGACCCCACAGGGCTTTTCCTACACAATGGTGGGGAGAGTCAGATGTGATAAGGGGACATGTGAAACCTACTTACAATTAGCACTGTTCTTTGCTGGCCTTTCTGGCTCATCTTTTCCAAACAGTGGGATGGGAAACCTTGAGCTCTGGGCTCAGTCACAGCTTCAGATCCCCCACTCTGGAACCCACACAAGTTGTTGCACAGCTAAATGCCCCCATCTCTTGTGGGACAGTCCGAACTCCCTAAGTGCATGCCATGACCTCATGCTTGAAAGTGCTTGACTCCGAGCCTGGCAGACACTGAGCCCATGGACACACTGAGCCCCCTCCTACAGGCAGCCATCTAGGCCTACTAGGTGCTCAGGTGAGCAAGACCCAGAGGATGCTATTTCTAATGGGCTGCTTGAGCTAGTTGTTTCACCTTGAGATTTGCTGTTAACCCATCAGCAACTTGAGCATGCAGCAGTAGCTCCCTCCCTCCCCCCCTTCAACCTACTCGGGTGGTTTTTTTCATGCAGGTTCTGGCTAAGGGCCTCTGCTTGCTATCCTCCCTGCCTGTTACATCTTTCCCCCACGCCTTCCTCTGTCTCTCTGGAGGTCTCTCCAGTCGTTGCGTGATGTCAGTGTTTGTTCTCTGCCCAGCACCCACCCTGCTGATGCTATTTCTCTTTCCTCTGTCTTTGTTTTGTTTAGATTTTCATTCTGGCTCTCCTTCGAAAGTGGGCCCCTGACCCCAGCACGTGTTGTCTGTCTCACTCCTTGCTGCATTCCTGGATCATAACCCCGGCCTGGCACACATTGGGTGCCCCAGAACTATCTAAGGAATGAGCAAAGGAAGGAAGGAATTCCACAGCCATCCAGGGAGTGATTCCAGTCCCGTGTGGGCCTGCAGGACACCAAATGAATCAGACTGGGCCCTTGCATTCAGAGAGTTTATGGATTAGTCAGAGAGCCTGACAAACAGCCTGAGGATCACAAAACTTCACGTGACGTGCTATAAATAGACACATGAGTAGGATGCCAACAAGTTATCAGGAATTCACCTGGGGTGAGATCAGTCAAGGGAGGCTTCTCAGAGGAGGTGACTCTCAGAGTAGACTTGCGAGGGCCAGGAGGAGCTCAACAGACAGAATCAAACTAGAGCGCAGCTAGGAAGAGCAGCTGAGCATGGCCAGGGCTCCACGTGAAGTCAAGGCACCGTGAGAACCAGGCTGGAGTGTGAGGTGGGGTGGGTGTGTTCGAGTGGTGCCCCCTGGGAAAAGCCAAGGATCTCCTTTTTCTCTTGTCGGCCAGTTCCAGCAACACCGGGGGACCTGCTTCTCAGTAGCTGAGAGGCTCCAGGGAACCTCAGAACCAGAAAGGCCATTTGCTTGACAGGGGCCACTGCAGGCCTCTTACCCCAATTCCTAGAAGAAAGATTCCAAAGACTCCTCTCAAAGGGAAGAAACTCAGGCTCATAATGAGAAGGGGTATGAATCGCACCTCATGCTGAATCATTCCCCAGTGGCCTCAGCATCAGCCCAGGTCTAGGCTGGGCTGGAGTTCTGGGCTGAGGGAAAGTCAAGGTTTAGTCTGGAAGAGATCAGAAGCTAGTGGGAGCCTCTTACTCAAGGATCAGGGTCTAAAGTTGCAGAGCAAGGAGGAGAAAATCACATGGGAATAAAATGCCAGGGAGGGCAGAGGTTCCCCATCTTTAGATTAACTGTTGCCATGGAGATAGCCCCACCCACTGTAGACACGTTCACAGCCAAGAGGTGTTGCGGGTCCTGAAGCCGTCTGCATAGAGGCTGATATGCTTACGCCCACAGCGGCAGCCACTGTGTCTCTTCCCACCGATGGGCTCATCTGCCGGCGTTGAATTGGAGAATATTCTGTTAGCTGTGAGATTTTCACTGGGTAAGGTTTGGAAGCAAATCGCCAGGCTTTTCTTCTGAGGCCATTGCAGTTGGGAAGTTCTGCGGAAGCATGCCCATCACTGCGCTGGTATTTGAGATCCCATGGCATCTCGTTTTCAGCATCACCACAATACTCCAAACCACCACAGGGTGACAAACTGGCAAGTTTGCGGTGGATTGCAATTGTGACCCTCCTTTAATCTCTAAGGTTGGATGCATAGAAGTTAAATGACTCTGTGCAAGTGAAATCGCTACTGCACTATCAAAACAATCAGTGTCAGGCGCCTTTGTGGACCTCCTCCTCTTGACTCATCAGCTTGTCAGCTGCATGTGCACAGTGGCTTCGTTTGGGTCACCACGGGCCCTAAAGCCATCCATGGCACTCAGTAGATGCCAGTGGAAAGGGAGAGGCTCCAAACACCCCGGTACAGTCCACACAAGTATCACCTATCTCCATCTGTTCTGTTTAGGGAGAGAAGACAGAAAGCTTGGCTTCAGGGGCCACCTCATCTTTCCAAGCCTAGGGCCAGCACCACCTCCTCCAGAAGCGCTCTCTGCAATGCAAGGTGGGACAACTGCTCCCTCCTCCCTCCTCCCTCCTCTCCGGAAGGCCTGGACCTAGGGCCTCAAACAGAGTAGAAGAGAGCACTGGGGGAGGAGGGGCCCTTTGGAGTGGGATCCTGACTCCATTATCATTATGGATTGAATTGTGTCTCCCTAAAATATATGTTGTCTAGCCTAACCCCTCAGCCGGTGGTTAGAATCCCTTTTGGAGATAGGTTGTTATGGTAGTGAGGCAGACTTAGCCTAGGGTGTATTTGAGCCCATCTCTTTTGAGATTAAACAAGAGAACAAGAGTGGGGATAGATCTCCAAAGAACCAAAAAGCAGAGGCTGGGGAGACCAAGACCAGACCTTTCCCAGGAGCCAGCAGAGCAAGCCTTCCCCCAGAGGCAGCACCCTGATCTAAGCCTTCTGGCCTCTTGACCCCTGAGAAAGGACATTTTTGTTTGCTAATGTCACCCACTTGTGGTATTTCTGTAGCACTAATAACCAAGAGAACCATTCACAAGTCTGTGCTAGGAACTGAATCTTTTTCTTATCTGGAAAAAGAATTTAAATGGACTTTAAAAATAAATAAACAAATGGACTTTAAAGCGGTTAGGGCCTGTTGCTGTATATTTTTTATCACAATTACCCCCCTCTACACACACACACACACACACAGAGAGTTAGGTTGAGGCCATGTCTGGAATGTAGTTGAAACTCAAATACTAATAATAACAAAAACAAAAACCGGACTGTTAAGGCTTGCGCTGGCCTGTGGGTTCCTCAGAAGGATGAGCCTCTTCAGGGGCCTGAACAAACCAGACACAAGGCAAGAGTGGGGAGAGGGACTCCCCAGAAAACTGGGGCAGACAGGTTTAGAGAAGGGAAGAAGGGATCTCAATCAGTGGAATCAGAGAAGGCTTCTTACAGGAGGGAAACTTTGGGTTCAAAATTAAGACGATAACAAGTGAAAAATGGCTCCACCTTCATTCCCCACCCACACCACCACCACTGGGGTATCCTCCTCGAATTCAGCCATTGTACCATTTATTTTTACCTTTTAAATTTGTGATAAAATACTTATGACATCAAACGTTCACTACCATCAAGTTGATTTATAGTGACCCTAGAGGACACAGTGGAGCTGCCCCTATGGGTTTCCAAGACTGTAACTCTTTACAGGTAGAAAGCCTCATTGTTTTCTCAGGGAGTGGATGCTGGTTTCAAACTGCTGACCTTTTGATTAGGAGTCAAGCACATACCCCACTACGCCATTTTAACCAGATGTAAGTGTACAGCGGAGTGGCATTAATTACACTCACTATGTTGTGCAACCATCCAAAACCAAACCCTTTGACCTTGAGCCAATTCCACAGTGACCCCACAGGTAACAGATGAGAACTTCCTCGGCTACAGTCTCTGTAGAACCAGACCGCCACACCCATCGTCCACGGTACTTCAGAGTGGCTTCAAACCACCCACCTTTAGGTGAGGAGCCAAGCACATCCCATTCGTACAACCCAGGGACATTCACCACTATCTAATTGCACAACTTTTTCATGACCCAAATGGAAATTGTCTTCCCCTTAAGCAACAATTACCCATTCGTTCCTCCTCTCAAACCCTATTAACAACTCATCTTTCTATATGTATTTGCTTATTCTTGATATCATACATATATATACATATATACATATATACATATATGTGTGTAATAATATATCTATTCTTTGGTGTCTGGTATATTCCACTCAGCATACTATTTTCATGGGTCATCCAGGTGGTAGCATGTATCACAACCTCTTTTTCGATGACCATACACACTCCTGTGAGTGTGCGATACTGTCACTGTTTATCAGAGCAGAAAGCCAAGTCTCTTTCCTGCTGGTGGCTTCAAAGGGCCGTCTATTATTCCATTGCATGGATATACTATACTGTGTTCATCCATTTATCAATTAATGGTCACTTTAGCCCTTCCTGTCTACTGTGAGCCCTGCTGCAATGAACATTGAGTACAAGTATCTGTTTGGGTTGGGTACATACTCAAGGAAGGAATTGGTGAGTGTGTGTGTGAATGTGAGTGTGTGTGTGTGTGTGTGTGTGTGTGTGTGTGTGTGTGTGTAAGCACAGGTCCAGCTAGTGCAGTCTCTGGAAGAAAAACCTAGAGGCTGGGCATTTTAGCACTGTAAAGGAGCCTGCCTGTCAGCTACTAGCTCACAGTGATGCAGCTATCTGAACTAAACCACGGGAAGAACTGCAGGGTGCCTTCCTAGTGTCTCTTGCTCTCCATTTTAAAAATTGTAAATTGGGCAAAGGTTTACTGAGCACTTTCCACTCAACAGTTCACACATGTGCTTCACGTCCTGGAATTCAGTTCGCAATGTTATACCGCGTATCCCACTTTCTCCCTGTGTTTCCCATCCCAGCTCTCCTTTATGTCCTAGGGTTTTATTGGCATCTAATTCACATATCATCCAATTCAGTAGTTCGATCACATCAAGAAGAGTTGCACAGTCATCACCACAATCAGTTTCCGAACAGTTTCTTCAGTTGTGTACTCATCATTATTAGGCCCCATTCTCCCTGCCCCCTAGCCTCCCCTGTCCCCAAAGGACTATTAACCCTGTTACTTACTGTCTCTCTACATCTACCCAGAAAAACATAAAAAGCAAACAGCAACAAAACCTAACAAGAATAACAAAGTAAAGCACATAAAAACTTCAATTGAAAAGAAAGTAGAGGATCTGGTTTTTAATATATCTTTTTTGTCTTTATTTTCAAACGGGTTTATCTCTGTTATATTTTGTTATTGTTGGTATCCTTCTGGACTCGCTGTTCTGAGTTTTTCTATGCTTTTTTGGTATATGAAATCCAGGATGGGTGACTACAGAGAGATAATGACTAAATTAAGAATTCCTGCGGGGAGGGCAGAGCATGGTGCTGGGGAGCTGACATCAAGGGCTATCAGAAGGGAGAAAATGTTCTGAGATCGCTTGTGGTAACGCTTGCACAGCGCTTCTTAAGATGACACTTATTGAATGGTGGGATGTCTGGGTTATGCCTTAACAAAGTTATTGGGTTAAAAAAGAAAGCAGAAAAGATTAAAAACTAGAACACATTTAAATGGATCATAAGGAAGATCAAATGATAGGGTGCTGCATTTTAACCTAACCCCACCTGCAACAATCTGCTTCGGAATGCACTCTGCAATGCCAGGCTGTTCACATCCCTGGTCAGTAGTCAGAGCGGGTTCCTCAGGGGCTTAATTCACGTGTATTTACCCTTCCCTTTTTAAAAATTATTTTTACTGAAACGGCTTTAAAATGGGTCAAAAGGGAGAGCGAAAGATAAGATAATACAGTGTGACCTAACTCGGTCTGCCGTAATCAACTTTACAATGCTCTCTGTCTGATAACTCAGCTATGATCCCAGGGAATTCTCAAGTGACTAAATCCATGTGAGGACCCCATGAATGTTGGACTTCCACAGCCATCCATTACTCTATGCAAACCAAGTGTTCACAAGTGCAGCCCTGACGCCACTCCCTCCTTTAGATGTGGACGATGTTACATGATTTACAATCTTTGGAACACACAGGCTGGTGTGCGGCTACCATGGAAACTTAGTTGCTGCCTTCTCCTTCTTTCCTAACCTTTCCTAACGCCTTCTGAACTCTGGCCTGGGGCAAATGCTTCTTCCCCTTATCATCTCAAATAGTTGACTTTCTTAAGGACCTGTCTATGTATTGTTTGGCTGAAAATTGAGCCGCAGGGGCCAGTTCAGTGCAGTGCCAGGCCTGCCGGTATCGAAGAACCATAGTCTGGAGGGTTCTACCAGTGTCGTTGTGACCAATAAGCCTAATCTGGTTTTAGTGTTGTTTTAAATGGCTTTGAGCTCTAGACCACATTGCCCTCTCACTCTATCTTGGAGTATGACTTTGGTTTCCCCAAGAGGAGGATCCTGAGCACCCAGGTTCATTCCCTCAAGGTATTTGGAGATAACGTAGACATTTTCATGACTCTGCCCCATATGCTCTCCCTTCATGGACATGTTTGCAGCATAGTAGATACATATGTAGAAATGCCTTGTCAAACCCATATCATGTGGGAATTCTATGCCTAACTTTTTGGGAAACCACCACACAGTTTCCACTGTAGCATTCCCATCGGCAGCACGTAGAGCCAGGAGGTGTGCGGAGGCTTCATAGAGGGAATAGGTCTACAGGCTTGCTGTAGTTTATTGTGCCAGCCTGGCCGATTAACTGAAGGGCAGAGGGATAAATGGCTTGGTGAGCCTCACCTTGGTTGTTCTGTGCCTCAGTTTAAAGGGGTACACTACCTGTGGAATGCCTAGCCTGTGGACTGTGTCGCTGTAAGTTGAGGTCCCTTTAAGCCCACACGATTGGAATGTTCATCTCTGGAGCTGGGGACTGACAGTTGATGACAGTTGGGGACCTGCCTTGCTGTTTGCTGCCTGGGTATATATAGCCCAGCTCTCTCTACAGCAGGGGACTGGCACCTGGCAGCTCTCAAAACTTGAAGGACTGCTAGTGTCTCACTGCTTTATAATTTAACTGTTAATTTCTTGTATTATCTATCTGTACATTATTTAATGGTTTATTTCTCGAATTATATATCTATCTTTATAAATATATTTATATATAATTACTAGCAATCTGGTTTGTCTCTCTAGAGAACCCTGTCCAATACATTTTGGTACCAGGAGTGCTTCTAGAGAAATAAACTATAAATACGGATTTCTTAAATTGGTTTTCCAACCTATTTAGTCTTGACGGGGATACGTCTACTACCCGTCCTAATCCATGGTGTGAAATAGCAAAGATAATACCTAAAGTAGCACCTAAAGTAGATGATGTGCTGAATAAAGGAGATGCTCTAGGCAATTGTATATTTGATATTTTCCAGTAGTTTTGTGATAATGACAAGTATAGGGAAGCTGGTTGGCTGGTCCTTCGTACAATGGAAAGTATTATTAAGGAGAGGGATGATCTCAGAGCCTCAAAAGCGCGCCTCACGTGCAGACTAACAGATTTGAAAACTTCCATCTGTGCTACAAAGGAGAGCCTTCTCTCCTGTAGTAAAAGAGCTGACATTGCTGAGAACCAGGTCCAGAGTCTCATTATACGAGTGGCTGAATTACAACGGCAGCTGATTTGCAGATCTAGAGTAGTGTCTGAAACCAAAGTAAGGCCATTAATTGGGAAAAGTTGGGACCCTGAAACATGGGATGGGAACATATGGGCTGATGATCCAGAAGAAGAGGATATTGAGCCCTTAGAAACGCCTGAGCAGATTAGCCAAACTATTCGAGTTGATATACCAGGTGGGGCTGCATCAGTAGCATTACCTGAGGAAGAGGCCTCGCAAGATACTGCTGAGAGCACCCAGGAAACACCCTCACCAGCCATTATTTCCGCTAGACCTGTCACTAAAATTAAGTCTCAGAAACCTCCTAAAGGTGAGGTTGAGAAGATTATCCAAGAAGAAGTGCGCTACACACATAAAGACCTGCTTGAGTTCTCAAATACGTACAAGCAAAAGCCTGGAGAATACCCCTGGGAATGGTTACTCAGGGTGTGGGATACTGGTGCACGAAATGTAATATTAGACCGGTCTGAGTTTCTGGATATGGGACCCCTAAGCACAGACTCTTCTTTCAATGTCTCTGCGAGACAGGCTAAAAAAGGATCTAAGTCTTTATTTGGCTGGTTCAATGAAGCATGGACTGCCAGATGGCCTAGATTAGACCAACTTGAAGTACCTGACCTACCTTGGTACACTGTAGAGGAAGGCATCCAAAAGCTTAGAGAAATCGGTATGTTAGAATGGATCTATCAAGATATTCCCATAGATCCAAAAAAGGGGGTGTCCTGAAGACAGACCCTTTACCACAACCATAAGGAACAAGTTTGTGAAGTGGGCCCCAGCATCTCTTAAGACTCCTGTAATTGCTATTCTATGTGCACCGGGATTAACAGTGGGCACTGCCCTAAGCGAACTCCGACATTTGCCCACAATGGGGCTGATTGGTCCCCGTGATGGTAGAGGGCAGGTGTCAGCACTGAATCAACAGAGACAGGGTGGGCGTGGTCATAATAGACAACAAGTTTTCAATAATAATCAAAGCAACCTGTCTCATGTGGAATTATGGCATTGGCTACTTAGCCACCGTATCCCTAGGAATGAAATAGATGGGAAGCCTACTAAATATTTACGTGATCTGTACAGGCAAAAGAATGGTAGATCAGGTGAACGGCAGAATAGACAGTCACGATCGCTCAATCAATTCCCAGACCTGAGCCAGTTTACAGACCCACAACCCCTTGAATGAAAGGGAGGTCGGGTCCCTTGTAAGGAGGATCCTGCTACATCACTGAAGGTTTATACTGTTAGTCTTTCTTCTAGCCTTCCTCAAAGGGACCTGCGGCCTTTCACAAGAGTGACTGTTCATTGGGGGAAAGGAAATAATCAAACTTTTCGGGGATTACTAGACACCAGCTTAGAACTGACACTAATTCCAGGAGACCCAAAATGTTTCGAAGGCCCACCAATCAGAGTGGGGGCTTATGGAGGTCAAGTTATCAATGGAGTTTTAGCTCAAGTACGCCTCACTGTGGGCCCAGTGGGCCCCCGGACGAATCCTGTGGTTATTTCCCCAGTTCCAGAATGCATCATTGGAATAGACATACTTAGTAACTGGCAAAACCCCCATATCGGATCCCTAAAATGTGGAATAAGGGCTATCATGGTAGGAAAGGCCAAGTGGACACCATTAGAATTGCCATTACCTAGGAAAATAGTAAACCAAAAGCAATACCGCATTCCTGGAGGAATTGCAGAGATCAGTGCCACCATCAAAGACTTGAAAGATGCAGGGGTGGTGATTCCTACTACATCCCCATTTAATTCACCAATTTGGTCTGTAAAGAAGACAGATGGATCCTGGAGAATGACAGTGGATTATCGTAAACTTAACCAGGTGGTGACTCCAATTGCAGCTGCTGTCCCAGATGTGATTACATTGCTTGAGCAAATTAATACTTCTCCTGGTACATGGTATGCAGCTATTGATCTGGCTAATGCCTTCTTCTCCATGCCAGTCTCAAAGGACCACCAGAAGCAGTTTGCCTTCACCTGGCAGGGGCAACAATATGCTGTCACAACTCTCCCCCAGGGGTACATCAACTCTTCTGCCCTTTGCCATAATTTAGTCCGAAGGGACCTTGACCACCTGTCTATTCCACAAAATGTCACACTGGTCCATTATATTGATGACATTATGCTGATTGGACCCACTAAGGAGGATGTATCAAAGACTCTAGATTCATTGGTACAATATCTGCGTACAAGGGGTTGGGAAATTAACCCAACAAAGATTCAGATACCCTCAACATCAGTAAAATTTCTAGGGGTCCAGTGGTGTGGGGCATGTCGAGATATTCCTACTAAAGTGAAGGATAAGCTATTACATTTAGCTCCCCCAATGACTAAAAAAGAGGCACAACGCCTAGTGGGCCTCTTCGGATTTTGGAAGCAACATATTCCTCACTTGGGTGTTCTACTTCGACCTATTTATCAAGTGACATGAAAAGCCTCCATTTTTGAGTGGGACCTAGAACAAGAAAAGGCTCTTCAGCAGGTTCAGGCTGCCGTGCAAACTGCTTTGCCACTGGGATCATATGATCCAGCTGACCCAATGGTGCTAGAGGTGTCAGCTGTAGATAAAGATGCAGTGTGGAGTCTTTGGCAGACCCCTATTGGTGAATCACAGCGTAGACCATTGGGATTTTGGAGTAAAGTCTTGCCATCCTCTGCAAACAACTACTCCCCCTTTGAAAAACAGCTATTGGCCTGTTACTGGGCCTTGGTGGAGACTGAACGCCTCACCATGGGCCACCAAGTCACCATGAGGCCTGAATTACATCATGAACTAGGTATTGTCTGACCCACATAATCATAAAGTTGGATGTGCGCAGCAATACTCCATTGTTAAATGGAAGTGGTATATACGAGATCTGGCCAAAGCAGGACCTGAAGGAACAAGTAAGCTGCATGAAGAAGTGGCCCAAATGCCAACAGTCTCCACTCCTGTCACATTGCCTCCTTTCTCCCAGTCTGCACCTATGGCCTCCTGGGGAGTTCCTTACCATACTTTAAGTGAAGACCAAAAAAGTCATGCTTGGTTTATGGATGGCTCTGCACGATATGCAGGTGCCACTCGTAAATGGACAGCAGCAGCACTACAGCCCCTTTCTGGGATCTCCCTAAAGGACAGTGGTGAAGGGAAATCTTCCCAATGGGCGGAACTTCGAGCAGTGCACCTGGCCGTTCAGTTTGCATATAAGGAAAAATGGCCAGATGTGAGATTATATACTGATTCATGGGCTGTGGCTAATGGCTTGGCTGGATGGTCAGGGAATTGGAAGGACCATGATTGGAAAATTGGTGGCAAGGAGGTGTGGGAAAGAGGTGTGTGGATAGACCTCTCTGAATGGGCCAAGAAAGTAAAGGTGATTGTATCTCATGTGAATGCTCACCAAAGGATTACCTCTGAAGAGGAGGACTTTAATAATCAAGTGGATAAGATGACACGCGCTATGGAGACTGGTCCTCCTTTTTTCTCTGCCACTCCTGTTATCACCCAATGGGCACATGAACAAAGTGGACATGGTGGCAGGGATGGAGGTTATGCATGGGCATAGCAACATGGACTTCCACTCACCAAGGCTGACTTGGCCACTGCCACTGCTGAGTGTCCCATTTGCCAGCATCAGAAACCAACATTAAGTCCAAGATATGGGACAATTCCTCCGGGAGATCAACCAGCAACTTGGTGGCAGGTTGACTACATAGGACCACTTCCATCATGGAGGGGACAGCGTTTTGTTCTTACTGGAATAGACACCTACTCTGGATATGGATTTGCCTTCCCTGCACGTGATGCTTCTGCCAAAACTACTATTCGTGGACTTACAGAATGCCTCATCCACCGACATGGCTTCCCACATAGCATTGCTTCAGATCAAGGAACTCACTTTACAGCAAATACAGGGTGGCAATGGGCCCATTCCCATGGAATCCACTGGTCGTACCATGTTCCTCATCATCCTCAAGCTGCCGGCTTGATAGAACGATGGAATGGGCTCCTAAAGACATAATTACAGCGCCAACTAGGTAGCAACAACTTGCAGGGCTGGGGCAATGTTCTCCAGGAAGCTGTATACGCTCTAAACCAGCAACCAATATATGGTGCTATGTCTCTAATAGCCAGAATTCATGGGTCCAGGAACCAAGGGGTGGAAGCTGGAGTGGCACCACTCACTATTACTCCTAGTGATCCCCCTTGCAGCATTTTTGCTTCCTGTCGCAGCAACCCTGTGTTCCTCAGGCCTGGAGGTCCTGGTCCCGAAGAAAGGAACTCTCCCACCTGGAACCACAGCATGGATTCCACTGAACTGGCAGCTGAGAATGCCCCCTGGGCACTTTGGACTTCTCATGCCTTTGGATCAACAGGTCAGGAAGAGTGTCACTGTACTAAGTGGTGTGATTGATCCTGATTACCAAGGAGAAATTGGACTGGTGTTACATAATGGAGGTAAAGAAGAATATGTCTGGAATCCAGGAGATCCCATAGGCCGACTCTTAGTGTTACCATGCCCTGTTATGAAAGTAAATGGTAAGTTGCAGCAACCCAATCCTGACAGGACTTATAATGACCCAGATCCCTCAGGAATGAAGGTCTGGGTCACCCCGCCAGGCCAAAAACCACAGCCAGCTGAGGTGCTTGCTTAGGGCAAAGGTAATACAGAATGGGTAGCAATATAAGATAGTTCTACCTATCAATTACGACCACGTGATCAATTGCAAAAGCGAGGCTTGTAATTGTCAATGTATTTTCTTTGTATGTGATTATTGCATATATTTCCTTTGTTCAAGTATGTTATATCAGATATAATTTGACTCAGTGTGTTTTCATTTATATGTATGATAGATGATTGATGATAAGTATAAGTGTGATTTCATTAATATCTGGAAATTATATAAGTATGTATGGGTAAAGAATTATGTACAGGTGCCAGGCTGGCAAGGGGTGGATTGCTATAGTTTATTGTGCCAGCTTGGCCGATAAACACAAGTAGGATTAACGGAAGGGCAGAGGGATAAATGGCTCGGTGAGCCTCACCTTGGTTGTTCTGTGCCTCAGTTTAAAGGGGTGCACTACCTGTGGGATGCCTAGCCTGTGGACTGTGTCTCTGTAGGTTGAGGTCCCTTTAAGCCCACACGATTGGAATGTTCATCTCTGGAGCTGGGGACCGACAGTTGATGACAGTTGGGGACCTGCCTTGCTGTTTGCTGCTTGGGTATATATAGCCCAGCTCTCTCTACAGAAGGGGACTGGCAACTGGCAGCTCTAAAAAACTTGAAGGACTGCTAGTGTCTCACTGCTTTATAATTTAACTGTTAATTTCTTGTATTATCTATCTGTACATTATTTAATGGTTTATTTCTCGAATTATATATCTATCTTTATAAATATATTTATATATAATTACTAGCAATCTGGTTTGTCTCTCTAGAGAACCCTGTCCAATACAAGGCTCCAGCCCATAAGGGCTGTGCGTGTGGGTTTCGTGGTAGGTGACGGCTGGGCTTTTGTCCCAAGGCCTCCACCGAGCCTCCTGTCCAGCTCAGGAGTGGTCTGTCTGCAACCCCCCCCCATAGTCAGCTGACTGGCTATGATAAATAAAAGTTATAAACCACAAACATTACCAAGGGCCCTGGGGATCTTGGAATCTGAGCTGAGGAATATGAGTCTCATCTACAATGACAAAATATATATAGTATTAGTGGTTATGATGATAAGAGCACTCACTCTGGGGGCTTCTATGAGAATGTCTATTCCAAAACCATCCTGGGAGAAAATATATTTGTAAAATAAAGAGCTGATAAAAGGATTGTACCCGAAATATACAAATCATTCTTGCAATGCAATAATAAGAAAACAAACAACCAAATAAAAACCGTGTCAAAGACTCGGACACTTCCTCTCAGAAGATGCAGGATGGCAGCTAAGTACATGGAAAGATGCTCAGCATCGTGAGTCATACGGACAATGCCCATTAAAACCACAGGGAGCTCTTCCTCCACACGTGCTAGACTAGCGCATGTTGGAGACACTGCTGATGCCGAGGGCCGACAAGGACGTGCAAGAGCCACAAGCCGAGTACGAAAGTAACGTGGTACAGTCCTTCTGAAAGACAGCTCAGTCATCACTGATAACGTTCAGTTGACGTACGCCACACAATCCAGCCATTCCCCACCCACTAGAAATGAAAACGGTTCCCAAACTTATTTGGCCTAGCCCACCCCATTTTCAGAAAAAAAAAAAAACTGCTCATAGCCCCTTTGATCATTAAACTCGTGTACCAAAGTCCACCGTCCTGGGTAAAGTGGCGGTGTCTGCTTTTGCAGCCCACCCCTGGACTATTTCAGAGCTGCCTTGGGCGGTATTGCTTACTTTGGGAAACACTGATTTATACCAAAAAATCTTGTATGTGAATGTTATTAGCATATTTATTCCTAATAACTAAATCCTGTAGAGAACTCAACTGTCTGTGAACTTACAAATCAATAAACAATAAACATCAGTAGAATACTACTCAGCAAGGAAAAGGGAATGAAATTCTGACACGTTGCATCCCGGGTAGATCTAAAGTGCATGCTTAGCTGAGTGAAAGAAGGCAGACCACAGGGCTGCCTTCAATAGGATTCCATCTACATGACATTCTGGAAAAGAGAACTGCATGGACCCCAGAAAACCATGGTTTCAAGGGGCTGCGGTGGGATAAAAGAGCTAACTGCAAAAAGGAATCTGTGTCGGTTAGAGGAAATATTGTACACCATGGTTGTAGTAGTTATGCATTCCCCCCTCCCCTCTATTTTCCCCTCTTTGTTTTTTTTAATCGTTTTATTAGGGGCTCATACAACTCTTATCACAATCCATACAGACATCAATTGTGTAAAGCACATTTGTACATTCATTGCCCTCATAATTCTCAAAACATTTGCTCTCCACCCAAGCCCTGGCATCAGCTCCTCATTTTTCCCCTCCCTCCCCGCTACAGCCCCCCTCATGAGCCCTTGATAATTTATAAATTATTATTTTGTCATATCTTGTCCTGTCCAACGTCTCCCTTCACCCCCTTCTCTGTTGTCCATCCCCCAGGGAGGAGGTCATTTGTAGATCCTTGTAATCAGTTCCCCATTGCCAACCCACAATGGTATACATTTTTCAAAAGCCATCAAACTGTGCACTGAAATGAAATAATTTCATTGTGTGTAAATTATACCTCATTAAAGTTGGGAATAATTTTTTTATTAATCACTTTATTGGGGGCTCTTACAAATCTTATAAGAATTCATCATTCAATTGTATCAAGCACACTTGTACATATGTTGTCATCAACATTTCCAAAACATTTTCTTTCTACTTGAGCCCTTGGTATCAGCTCCTCGTTTTTCCCCTCCCTCTCCCACCCTCCCACTCTCATGAATCCTTGATCAATTATATATTATTGTTATTTCCTGTCACACTGTCCATTGTCTCCCTCAACATTGGGAATAATTTTTGCTGAGATAATTTTTTTAATTACTGTTTCAGTATATTGACAGGGAACTGCCAGAAATTCAAACTGGATTTAGAAGAGGCTGTGGAACAGAGACTATCATTGCTGATGTCAGTTGGATCTTCGTTGAAAGCCGAGAGCATCGAAAGATGTTTACTTGTGTTTTGTTGACTATGCAAAGGTATTTGACTGTGTGATCATCACAGACGATGTATAATATTGAGAAGAGTGAGAATTCTGGAACACTTCATTATAGTCATTCAGAACCTGTTCAGAGACTGAGAGACGGTTGTCTGGACAGAACAAGGGAATACTGAATGTTTTAAACCGGCAGAGATGCGAGTAAGGATTGTGACCTTTCACTGTATTTAATCCGTAGG
Organism: Tenrec ecaudatus; assembly: GCF_050624435.1. Lineage (NCBI taxonomy): Eukaryota > Metazoa > Chordata > Mammalia > Afrosoricida > Tenrecidae > Tenrec > Tenrec ecaudatus. Next base: position 86,807,756 of record NC_134539.1, on the reverse strand, counting down.
TGCAGGGGGAAAACCTGAGAAGTTGTACTCGATGGAAAAGAATACAGCATTAGAATTGAAGAAAGGCTCGCTAAACAACCTGCAGTATACAGAGGACACAGCCTTGCTTGCTCAAAGTGAAGAGGACTCGAAACATTTGCTGAATATCAAACAGTACAGCCTTCAGTATGGAGTATAAGTCAATGTAAAGAAATCAAAAATCTTTTTAACTGGGCCAGTAGGCAACAGTCCAATAAATGAGAGAAGATTAAAGTTATCAAGAATTTGGTTTTATTTGAATCCACAATCAGCACCCATAGAAACAGCCATCAAGAAACTGACCCGAGTATTCAAGAAACCGAACTAAGTACTGCATTGGGCAAATGTGCTGCACAAGACCCCTTTTGAGGATGGAGGAGCAAAGCAGTCAGTGTTAGAGCTAAGGGGAAGTTGGCCCAAGCTAGGGCTTTACCCATTGCCTCATCTGTGTGTGGAAACTGGACGGTGCAAGGAACGCTCGAGAAAAACTGATGTGCATGAATGATGGTCTTGGCAGAGAATATTGAAAGTATCCTGGGCTTCCAGTGGAACAAACAAATGTGTCTCCGAGGAAGTACAGCAGAAATGCTCCTTAGAAGCAAGGATGGAAAAGCTTTTTCTCACCTACTTTGGACATATCACCTGGGAGGACCATCATGCTGGATAAAATCGAGTCAATGAGAAAGAGGAAGACCTTCAATGAGATGGCTTGGCACAGTGGCCGCCACAATGGGTTCAAACAACCGTAGCAACAACTGTGAGGATGGCCCAAGACCAGGTTGTGTTCCTTTGTGGTGTGCCTTGTGTTGCCAGGCATCAGAACTCACACAACGACACCTGTCAGCAACCAAGCATTGGAGTGAGGGGTAGCCTGTTCAGTGAAGGAACAAATGCCCTGAACCAGTGGGGTCATGCAGAGGAGTGATATGATTGGACCAAGGCCAGAGAAGAAGTGCACAGTGGGGTTGAACTGTGGCAGCACCAACAGCCACGTGCTCATCTTCTTTACCCTGTCTTTGCAGTGTCTACAGATCATCCACTGGTGGTTGATGTGCCTCAGTTTCCCATGCTGTAAAATGAGCCAGGCCAATAAGACAGATACACTCAGACATAATGTCGTTATTCAGTGGGGCTGCAGGAGAACACACAGCTGTGTCTGACTCAACTTGGGCTGGGCTGGGGTTTATCAGATAGGAGATATTTGATATTGGGCTTCAAAGGATGAATAAGAGTTTGCCAATAGGATGGTGGAAAGGGATGTTAGGTAGACTAGCTCAGGGTTGGGGAATGTCCATTAACACATGCCCAGAGAGCCAAGCCACGGGAACAAAGGAGTGGCGCACTGCACATGCTCAGAGGTTCAGGTTTCCCGCCTGTAGGCATGGGTAGGCGGCTAAACCTGAATTGGCCCACCTAGGCTACCTTGATTGGCCCACCTACGCCAGGTGAATTCAATTCACCCAATGGGGTCGATCAGGGGTCGTTCACCATGCCTCCCCGTGGAATCCTTGAAAAGGCAGGAACCTAGAGTCAAGAGGAGAGAGAACTTTGTCTGTGTGACGCTGAGCAGCTTCCGCCAGGCTGCATGGTCGGGAGGAGTCCTATGGGTGCTGTGTAAACCTGAAACTTCTAACTCTCATAAAACTCACTTGGATCACGAACCAGGCTTCGGCGTGAATTCTTTCTCGCGTGGAGCCAAGGACCGAGGTATAGATCTAACTCCAGAGAGATCTAACAAGGACATTCTCAATAAGGGACCAGAATATTCCAAATACCTCCCCAGTTGCCCTACCTCTTTCTTCCTGAAGTTACACCCATTAGTGTGTCCTTAGACTGCCTTGCTTGTATCAAATCTAACAGGAGAGGACTCTGGCCTCTGGGGGACCTAGAGGGGATTGAGTTATTAATCATCATGGTGGGTCTCAGTGGGGCTGGGCCAGGGGAGAGAAAGGCTAAGGGAAGGGACAGTGACCCTGCAGGGCAGCTGAAGGCATGTGATCCACTGCATGTAAGACAGAGGTGAGATGCCTTTTCACATAGTACTTCAAGAACTCCTCACCTTGATGCTGGACTCTGGAATGACTGCGTTCATTGTTCAGAGGAGGGAACAACAGCACAAAGATGTCAGGTGAGCCGCTTAGGGCCTCAGGGCAAGTCTGGGACAAAGCTAGGCCTGCTGACTCCAAAGCCAGTGCTCTTGCCCTGGAGACAGACTCTCTCTGAGACAGGAGACTCACTTTCCACAGACCCACTCTCCTAGATTTGGGTGTTACGGGGATTTTTTGGTTGGCTGTTTTTCACATAATATGAAAGGCCTGACTTGAACCAATTCATACACTCAAGTTCCCATAAGCAATAAAATAGGGTCATAAATCGGGGCTTGTAAAAATAGTTGCATAGGGATATCTGACATCTAATCCCACAAGGAGGGGAAGTCAAGGTCAATATCAGCTCAGCCCAAGGTTGATTCCTACAAGCTGGAGGTAGTTGTGTTGGGTTTTTTTTTTTTTTTTTGGAGGTAACTTTTACGGTTCTGATACCAGCTTCGCATGTAGAGGTACATCTGTGGCAATTAGTTCAAATTGCTGAATGATTTCTCAAAGCTGATCATGGAATCGGGGATGGCCAATAGAAACTACTCAGTGGCACTCCTCACCCCCTCAAGTGACACCCAGGGTATGTGTCATACCTGCATACCTTAGATATACCTTCAGCACCCTGGCATTCCCGACTTCTCTGCTGGGTTTCCATCATTCATTGCAGTGGCTACACAGAACGCAGTTCTGGGCTTTACTGGGGAAGTAACAGGTTATAACTCAGGATCAGAAATAACTCAGAATACAGGTCTTCAATCTGGACAGCCTCTTCTCAGCTGTGTCCGCAAATAGACCTAGCTCTCAACCCCTTAGGCCCCCAAACACTAGGTGTGGTCACTTCTCTATTTGGTATATAATTGTTATATAAAGTTATATAATTGCTATTTGAAGTGTTACATAATTTTTAAGTTTTCCAAATAAGCACTCGGGCACCTCACTCCACTAGTAAAACCTTGACTCCAAGACCCTAATCTCTCACACTCTACCATTCACTCCAGCCCCTGGCACCACCTTGCTTGTGAACCAGTAAGCCCATCAAGGCATCCCATGCTAGTCCCTTGGTTCTGATCAGGTTCTTCACATTCTTCTTCATCCAATCTAGCTTCTCTGATGATTTTCTGAGCATACAGATTGAACAAGTACAGTGAAAGGATACAATCCTATGGCACACCTTTCCTGTTTTTTTTTAAACTATGCACAATTCCCTGTTCTGTCGGTACAACTGCCTCTGGATCCATGCACATATTCCTCTTGAGCACAATTAAGTGTTCTGGAATTCCCATTCTTCTCGAGGTTATCCATAATTCGTTATGATCCACACAGTCCAATTCCTTGGCATAGTCAGTAAAACACAAGGAAACATCTTTGTGATACTCTCTTCCTTCAGCCAAGATCCATCTGACATCAGCAATGAGTGCCAATAAATCATGTGCAAACTCAGCCCATATTTTTGTAACTGCACTTTCCTCACTTCCACTCAAGACCTCAGGTGGTCACCACAAGAACACACAACAGGCTGAGTTGGCATTGACTCAATGGCAGTGAGTTTGGTTTGGTACTGACCTCTCTATGTTCTAATAATATCCACTGCAATGGCTACACCAAACTCACAGACAAAAAAAAAATCTATGGTTAAAAAGTTTATTAAGGACACTAACAAGTTGCAATGGCAGTGAAAAATGTTCAAGGCTGAGCTGTTTATGAGGACATGTCACAAAGTTCTTTCAGGTCTGCCAATAAATGTCCAAAGGGGCACACCATGCTCCACGGCATTCAGTTCAAGCCCCATGTGTCCTCAAGGCCAAGTTCCCCAGTTAAGTGCCCAAAGGCACCCTACTCCGCAAGTCAGTGTCATGCACAAAAGCACTCAGCTTTACTTACTCTATGGGTTGAGAAAGTTCATCACTCTCTTCCATGGTCTGCCTCCTGGTTCTGCTGTGGCTCCTCTGAGGTTACAACTGTCTTCTGGATCCAGGAGACAGGGATCGTGGGTCTAGACTAGAGGGTGCTCTCCACTGCTGGCTCTTGCTGGTAATTAAAGTCCTCCTCTGGCTTCTCAAAGGGCTCATTCGATACCCAATAAGCTGACACGCCACGAATTCTTGTTTGCAATTACTCACAGGTGAATCCTATCAGTATCTTAAGCTACCTTTTACCAGACCGATACAAGAAAGGGTCGTTTGGGGGGATGAAGAGACTTTGGCTAGAAGAACCACATTAAATAAATCCTTGGGCCACACTCACCAATTTCCTTTAGCTGTTTGTCCTGGAAAGGGATTCTGCTGGACACTGACTTTTCATGCCTGAAGGCACCCACTTGCTCAAAATTCAAAAAGCAAAAGACCTTTTTTTGTATTTCTTGCAGGTCCTTCCTTCAGTGCAAATTTCCTACTCTCCTTCTAGTTATCAGAGACTCTGCATGTTTTATCACTGTAAATTTCCTTATAGGAAAGTTTTCTGAATGAGACTGGGTTTTCCATCTAAAGCCCCAGGTCTCTATACACAGGGCTGCTGCATTCAAATCAACATTGTGTTTCTTTTCAAGCAAATCTATTTTACGTATCCATTCAAGTCTTGGCTGAAGGTGCAGTTACATGCTCTCAGTGTATTATCTACAATATCCAATATTTGTTTCCATCATACAGTCAGAAGTCTGTTTTAAAACATTAGACCCAAACCAAACTCATTGCCAGCAAGTTGATTCTGACTCACAGCAACCCAATAGGACAGGGTAGAACTGCCCCAGTGAGTTTCCAAGACTGTAACTCTTTCTGAGAGTAGAAAGCCTCATCTTTCTCCCATGGAGGGGCTGAAACTTTCAAACTGCTGACCTTGTGGTTAGCAGCCTAACATGAAACCCACGACACCACCAGGGTTCCCTGTATATTCAATACCCAGAGTACATTCAGATCAATGAAACATCCTGGTTACATCTTTTCCACACCTTGAGACATGTTTCTTTGCACCTCTGGATGGATAGAACCAGAAATCTCTGGCCTCCCCCCTCCCGTATACCATCTTATTTAATCAGCCTGGCTTTTGCCCCCAAGACTTCTCTCCCCTCAGCACCTCTGATTTACCTTTTAGACATTACAGATAATAGAGTAAGCATCCTAGAATCCAAAGTTCTACTTCTCATGCTCTCTGTTTTTCTTTAAAAATCCCATGCTTTCATATGTCTGGAGCCGCTGCAATGAATTCCACTGTGGATGCCAACGCTAGAAACAGTGAGTGTGTGTAGTCGATGGCAGTGGCAGGGGTGGTAGGGCCCAGCTTGACCTCATCTAAATTCATGAGGGGAGGGGTGGGGCTAGTGAAAACAGACTCTCGCCTAAGCTCTCCAAGCCTCTGTTTCCCAATCGTGCAGTGGGACCCAATGCTTTGTTTTGACCCGAATGACAAGGTGCAAACTGGGGGCCATTTCTGGCATCTACAAAATGTTTGGTTTGACCTGCAGTGTTCTTTTTCATGATCTGATTTTCCTGTACATTTTAAAAACACCCAATTGTGAATTAAGTGAGGGTTTACAGTTCAGATCATCATTTTTTAATTCAACAATTTAAACATCTTATCAAACCTCCCAATAACTTCCTCTGGTCCCCCTTTTTTCTATCTTCTTTCCCTTAAAGAATATTGTCAAACAAACAAATGAACAAAAGAGAATAGTTGCTTCTCCTTCACCCCGCTGGCATCGACCTACTCTAGCCCTTGATCCTCCTTCCCGGCCTTCTGTTCCCACCTCTGGGAGCCACCAAAGGCTATTTTTTTCATCTTTTTTTTTGTTTTTTTTTGCTTTTTAATTGGGGGCTCTTACAGCTCTTTTTAAAACATCATTTTATTAGGGGCTCATACAACTCATCACAATCCATACATGCATCCATTGTGTAAAGCACATCTGTACATTCGTTGCCCTCATCATTCTCAAAACATTTGCTCTCCACCCAAGCCCCTGGCATCAGGTCCTCATTTTAACCCCCTCCCTTCCCCCTCCCCACTCCCTCAAGAACCCTTGATAATTTATAAATTATTATTTTGTCATATCTTGCCCTGTATGACATATCCCTTCACCCACTTTTCTGTTGTCCTTCCCCCAGGGAGGAGGTCACATGTAGATCCTTGTAATCGGTTTCCCCTTTCCAATCTACCCTCCCAGTATCACCACTCATACAACTGGTCCTGAAGGGATCATCCATCCTGGATTTCCTGGGTTTCCAGTTCCTATCTGTACCAGTGTACATCCTCTGGTCTAGCCAGACTTGCAAGGTAGAATTGGGATCATGATAGTGGGGGAGGAGGAAGCATTTAGGAACTAGAGGAAAGTTGTATTCTTCATCATTACCATATCGCACCCTGACTGGCTCGTCTCCGCCCCGAGACCCCTCTGAAAGGAGATCTCCAGTGGCCTACAAATGAGCTTTGGCTCTCCACTCCGCACTCCCCCCCTATTCACTATGGTAAGATTTTTTGTTCTGATAATGCCTGATACCTGATCCCTTAGATATCTCATGTTCACACAGGCTGGTATGCTTCTTCCATGTGGGCTTTGTTGCTTCTGAGCTAGATGGCCGCTTGTTTATCTTCAAGCCTTTAAGACCCCAGACACTATATCTTTTGATAGCCGGGAACCATCAACTTTCTTCGCCACATTTACTTATGCACCTATGTGTCTTCAGAGATTGTGTCGGGAAGGTGAACATCACAGAATGCCAATTTAATAGACGAAAGTATTCTTGCATTGAGGGAGTCCTTGAGTGGAGGCCCAATGTCCTTCTGCTACCTTAATACTAAACCTATAGATATATGCACATAGATCTATTTCCCCATCCTCATATATAAATATATTTGCATATGTACATGTCTTTATCTAGACATCTATAAATGGCCTTAGCCTCCCAGCTCTTTCCTCTATTTCCCTTGACTTTCCTCCTGTCCCACTATCATGCTCAGTCCCCACCAGGGTTTCAGCAGTTCCTCTTTGTTACATTACCCTTGGTTGTGCCCTACCAGGCCTCCTACACCCTCCTCACCACCAATTGAGATCACTTGTTGTTACCTTGGCCCTGGGTTTGTTAACACCACTACCTTTCCCCTCACCTCCCCTTCTCCCATGTCCCTCCAGAGCTGTTGGTCCGGTTGTTTTCTCCTCCAGATTGTTCATCCAGCCTATCTTATTTAGACAGACCTGAGAAGATAATAACATGCACAAAAACAAGACAGAACAATATGCAACAAAACAACATCAATGACAAAAAAAAACCCAAAATAATACACAACAAGAAAGAAAAGCTTGTAGTTAGTTCAAGGATTGTTTGTTGGCCTTTAGGAGAGTTTTCCAGTCCAGTCTGTTGGGGCACCACACCCTGGCCCCAAAGTCTGCCTTCAGCATTCTCTGGGACCTCGCTGCTCCATTCCCTTGCTGTTAAGTTGCACCCCCTTAGTGTTTTGCCACAGTGTGGTGGGATCAGATCAGATTCAATCCCCACACTGGCTCTCCGGTGTTGTCCCCTATGGGTCAGTGAGGGGCATCATGTCTCATAATGGGGCCAGCCATGTGGTCCTCTCTGTCGACTGGCTGATCTAATTGGGAACATTGTCCTCACGGCCTGGTGGGCCAAGATGTGCTCCACTCTCTCCTCCTCCCTCTTCATCTGCTGTGTGCTCCGATCAGATATGTCCCTCTCCTGGAGCTGCAGATTCAATGCCATCTTTTGAAATAAATTCTTCTGAGGGGAGGGGCAGTTGTCCACTTAGTAGTTGGGTTTGGGGTCGGCCCCCCAGACCTCTCCACTGTTTCCCTACTCCACGCCGGCATCTTGCATTCACATCTTGGAGCACTGGGTTGAAGTCTGGTCCTTCTTTCCCTGTGAATATATAAACAATACCCTCCCCTTGGGTGGGTTAGTGCCCTATGCCCCCGCTACGCATTTCTTTTTTTCTTATTATTATTTTTTTCCTTTCCCCACCTCCCTTTTAGTTGTCTACCATGTGTATCCTTGTATTTGGTCTGGTCCCTGCCATATTACCTGCTACTCATCCCAGGTCCAATGGTCCTTTTGCATTTTTTTAAAGAAAGCTTACCTCAGCAGACTGATGTCGTACTTGTCCTTTTGTGCTTGACTTACTTCGCTCAGCATGATTTCCTCCAATTCTTCCCAGGCAGCGATATGCTTCATCAGTTCATCACCGCTTTAGAGTGACGCATAGTTCTCCATTGTATGTATATACCACAGCTTTTTAATCTATTCGTCAGTTGATGGAAATTTCGGTTGCTTCCAAGTCCTTGCAATTGTGAACTGTGCCTCAATGAATATTGGAGCACAGTTATCTGGCTTTGGTTTGTTTCTTGCCTCTTCTGGGTATATGCCCAGTAGGGGGATTGCTGAGTTGTATGGTAGCTCGATTTCCATCTGTTATACATATCTCCAGATCGAATTCCCTAGTGGTTGTACATACCTACAGCTCCACCAGCAGTGGATGAGAGTTCCTGTCTCCCCACAGCCCCTCTAACACTTGTTGCTTTCTGATTTTTTGAATTGGGCTACCTTTGAGGGTGTCAGGTGGGACCTCATTGTTGTTTTAATTTGCATTTCTTTTATGGCTAAAGATCGGGAACATATTCTCATATGGTTGTTGGCCATTTAGACTTCTGCCACTGTGAAACTTCTGTTCAGGTCCTTAGGCCATCTCTCAAGTGGGCAAATCGTTTTTTTTCTTTTTAGAAGCTAGCAGATTATTGTAGATTTCAGTAATAAGGCCTTTGTCTGGTGTGTCATTGCTAAAGATGTTTTCCCAGTCCTGGGACTTGCTTATTACTCTCAGTTAATTTTTTCGATGTACACAGGTGTTTTATCTTCAGCATATCCCATTTGTCAATTTGTGCCTCCTCTGTGTTTGTGTCCTTCCCTATTTCTGATAGCCTATGTATTCCCTGTGCCAAAGTTCTCAAGTTGGTCCCAATTCCCTCATTGATGACCCTAATAGTTTGGGGTTTAACTTCAACGTCTGTGATCCACCTTGAGTTTATTCTTGTGCATGGAGTGAGATAAGGGTCTTGCTTCATTTTTCTGCAAGTAGGTACCCATTTTTTCTAGCACCACTTGTTAAAAAGGGCATCTTCTTCACATTGGATATTTTTGGGGCCTTATCAAAGATCATTTGTCTGTATACGGATGATTTTATTTCTGGATTTTCTGTTCTTTTCCATTGGTCTGAGAATCTGTCATTGTACCAATACCATGCGGTTTTGACAACGGTGGCTCTATAGTATGTGCTAAAGTCAGGTAAAGCAAGCCCTCCCACTGTGTCCTTCTTGTTGAGGAGTTCTCTGCTAATTCTGGGCTTCTTCCTTCTCCATATGAAGTTGTTAATCAATTTTTCCATTTCTTTGAAGAAAGATGAGGGTAATTGTATTGGGATTGCACTAAACTTATATAGTGCCTTTGGCATCTTGACTACATGGGGTCTTCCAATCCACAAGCATGGGCTATTCTTCCATTTGTTGAGGTCGGTCTTGGTTTCTTGTAATAGTGTTCTGTAGTTTCCCCATATAGATCTTTTGTTCTTTTAGTCAGGTATATCCCTAGACATTTCAATTTGTATTTGGTTATTGTAAAGGGTACCACCTTTTTGATCTCCTCTTCTGTGGTCTTATCTGATGAGTATAACAGCCCAATGGACTTCTGTTTGTTGATCTTGTATCCTGCCACTCTGCCAAACTCCTCTATTGCAAATAACAATAGTTTCACCTCTTCATTCCCCAGACTATGCTGTTAGCTAAAACCTCCAGCATGATATTAAATAAGAGTGGGGACAAGGGGCATCCTTGTCTGGTCCCCTTTTTCAGTGGGATTGTGTTAGTCTTTTCTCTATTGACTACCACATTGGCTGTTGGTTTTCATATATAGCTTGTCTTGAGGAATTTTCCTTCCATTCCTATCTTCTCAAGTGTCTTAAACAGGAATTGGTGTTGGATGTTGTTGAGTGTTTTTTCTGCATCTATCCATACTATCATGTGGTTCTTATAGTTTTTCTTGACAATGTGATGAATAATGCTAATGGTCTTTCATATGTTGAACCATCCCTGCCTCCCTAGTATGAATCCCACTTGGTCATGGTAAATTATTTGTTTTATATACTTTTGTATTCTGTTGGCTATTATTTTGTTAAGGATTTTTGCATCGATGTTCATTAGGGAGATTGGTTTGTAGTTCTTGATTCTTGTGGGATCCTTTCCCAGTTTTAGTACCAGAATTATACTAGCTTCATAAAAGGAGTTGGGAGTTTGCCATCTTTTTCCATGTTCTGGAAGAGTTTGTGTATGATTGGTATTAGTTCTTCCCTAAATGCTTGGTAGAATTCTCCAGTGAAGCATCTGGTCCAGGGGATATTTTTGTTGGTAATCCCTTGATAACCTTGTCTATTTCATATATTGCTATAGGTCTGTTGAGATTATTGACATCTATCGAGGATAGTCTAGGGAGGGATTTTTTTTCCAAGAATTTGTCCATGTCTTCCAAATTTTTGAATTTATTGGAGTACAGTTCTTTGGAATACTGTGTAATTATCCTTTTGATTTCATTAGGGTCTGCTGTAATGTCCCCTCTTTCATCCCTTATTCTTGCTATTGAAATTTGTTCCCTCCTTTCTTTGGTTAGGTTTGCCAGTGGTCTGTTGATTCAGTTTGTCCTTTCAAAGAAGCAACTTTTAGGAGCATTAATTTTTTTCCATAGTTTTCTTATTTTCCCTCTCCTGAATCTCAACCCTGATTTCTTTCTTTTTTAAAAATCATTTTATCAGGGGCTCATACAATTCTTATCACAATCTATACATACATCAATTGTGTAAAGCACATCTGTTCATTCATTGCTCTCATGATTCAGCCCTGGTTTTATAATTTCTTTTTCTTTTGCTATTATTAGGAATCTCCTGGTGACTCTGCTCTAGTTGTTATAAATTTTGTGTCAGCATATCAGTCATGAGTCTCTCTTCCTTTCTCAGGTGTGCATGTCTTGCTATGAAACTTCCTCTGATAACTGCCTTTGCTTTGTCCCATAAGTTTTGGTACGTCATGTACTCATTCTTGTTAGTTTCTAGAAATTTCCTATATTCATTCCTGATCTGTACCAATATGCACTCCTTTTGTGGTAGAGAGTTATTCATCCTCCAATTGTTAGCTCTTGTTTTCTTCATCTTCCTTTTGTTGATTTCCAGCCTTATAGCCCAGTGGTCAGAGAGAGAGGTCTGTATCATATCAATGTGCTTAAATTTATGTAGATGCACCTTATGCCCAGCATGTGGTATATCTTTGAATATGAGCCCTGTGAACTTGAGAAGAATGCTATTTTTTTTGTATTTGGACGAAAAGGTCTGTAAATATCTATCATGTCAAATTGTCTAATTGTAGTGTTTAGATCTCTAGCCTCCTTGTTGAGTTTCTTTTCCTGTGATCTATCTTTCTCAGAGAGCAATGTGTTGAAGTCACCCACTATAATTGTTGAGGCTGTGATTTCTTTTTTCATCTTTTTGAGTGTTTGGTTTGACGTATTCAGTGGGTCTCTCATTCGGGGAATATATGTTTACAATGCTTAGTAGTTCTTTGTCTACCATTCCTTCAAGCATTATAGAGTGTCCCTCCTTATCTCTTTTTATGGTTTTCACTTTGAGGTCAATTTTATCCAAGATTAGGATTGCAACCCCTGCTTTTTTTTAAAATTGTTGTTTGCTTGGTATACCTTTCTCCAGCCTTTGATTCTCAGCCTATTTTTGTTTGTGGCTTTGAGATGTGTCTCCTGTGGGCAGCAGATTGATGGGCTGTGTTTTCTAAGTCATTCTGCTAGTCTTGGTCTTTTAATGCCTTAGTTCAGGCCATTGTTATTATCTCCATCTGCAGAGTCTGTGATATCATCTTATACCTGTTGTGCTGGGTGTTTTCCTACTTTCCTTTCTCATTAGTGTGTTGTGCATCTCTCTCTCTCTCTCTCTCTCTCTGTGTGTGTGTGTGTGTGTGTGTGTATCATTCTTGACTTCTTTCAACCCTTAAGCCAATGCTATCTTGGAGGATGTTTTTTCTTTGTTGCCCTCTGGGTGATGTTGTTCTATGTGGTGGTCTCTTATTTATTCTTGGTGAGTGTTGTTCTTCTGCCCATACTGGGTTGACAAAGGTCTTTTGTAGGGTTGGGTTTCTTCTAACATATTCTTTGAGTTTTTCCTTGTCTGAGAAGACTCTTCTCCATCTATCTTGATCGATAATTTGGCTGGGTAGAGTATTCTTGGGTTTTCATTGTTTTCCTTCAATTTTTAGAATATGTTACTCCATTCTCTCCTGTTCATAGTTTCTGCTAATAAGTCTAAGCATATTCTTATTTGGGAACCTTTATATGTGATTGCTTGTTTTTCCCTAGCTGCTCTCATAATTTTCTCTTTTTCCTCAAAGTTGGATAGTTTAACTATTATGTGCCTTGGTGACTTCTTCTTGGGAGTCTGTCTAGCTGGTGTTCTTTCAGCCTCCTAAATGGTTGTCTAGTTTTCATTCATTAAGCTGGAGAAGTTTCCCTCCAAGAATTCTCTCACTATTGTTGCAGATGACTTCTTTGTTGTGTCTTCCTCTTGTAAGCCAATAATTCTAATGTTGTTCTGCTTCATAGTATCAGACATAGCTCTTAAATTTTCTTCACCTTATCTGATGATCTTATTATATTTTTGTTCGCGTTTGTTAAAGTCTGGTTGGATGTCCTCCAAGTCACTGATGCAATTCTGATTCCTCCAGTCGCTTCTCGAGGTCTGTGAGTCTGCTACTGGTTTTTGTGATCTCCTCCCTAAGCTCCTGTATTTCCCTTTGGTTTATGGCTTTTATCTCTTCTATTATTTCATCCTTTTTCGGTATTGTTTCCCTCATATCCTGTATGACTACAAGTAGCATTCTGAAATTTCTTTCTGTGGCTGCTCAATGTCTGCTTTTTCTATGCATGTCATTATGTTCAGGACATCTTCTGTCATTGCCTTTTGTTTCTCCCATTTGTTGTTGTTGTTGTTGTTGTTGATGTCCATGGGGGCTGATGGCTGTTTACATTGTGTTGTTTTAGAGGAGCCAGGTGCTATTTTCCAGATAGTTGAAGAGCACTGGCTCTCTCTGGGAGACTTGTAGGAATGCTTCTTTGAACTGCCTACAGCTAATTTCACTATGGAATTAACCTACCACTTTATCCTTCTGTGGCTTCCCTCTCAGGGGAGTGACCCAGAACAATGGTGGGTTGCCTGCTTTGGTGTTGCGGAGGTTGGGCAGAGGTTCCTGCAGCAGCTTGGAACGCTGAGGAGTGTTGGCCGAGCTACCTTAGGGCCCTAGGCACACAGGCAGGAATTCCCCTGTAAGATGTTGAGCAGAGAACCCTCTGGTGGAGGTCAGCAGGACCCCTCTCCAGCAGAACTTCATGGTAGAAGATGAAACTGTCTTCTGTAGTATTCCATACATGGGAGATTAGGTGAAAGAAGAAGATGAAACTTTCATTGAAGAGCTGATCAATAATTCTGATGGCAAGGTCCGTGGTGAAGAAGAAATGACCCCTGGGTCCATCCTAGTCGGGGATGCCGTTTTCCTGGAGTTGGTAGATGCCCTGAATCAATACTCAGATGAGGAGGAGGAAGGGCACAATGATACCTCAGATGGGAAGCAAGGCGGCAGCAAAGGAGACCTGGTCACAAGAAAGTGAAAACGACATGCCATCAAAGGCAACAAAAAGAGCTCCAAGAAACAATTCCCAGATGACATGATCTTCAGTGCCATCGCCTCCATGTTCCCTGAGAACGGGGTCCTGGACGACATGAAGGAGAGGTACCGAGAACTATCAGAGATGTCAGACCCAAGGAGTTCGCCATCCTCCACAACCCTCGCTCCAAGTGCTCTGGTCGGTGCCGCTGCTGCCGGCACCACGTGTCAGTGCTTCCTGGTCGAGCACGTCTGCAGCTGCCGTGGCCAAGACAAAGGAAGGGCACAGTGACAGGGGCACAGGCAATGACTGGGCCTCCAATTCTTCAGAGGCAAACTCTCGCTGCCAGACCCCCACGAAACAGAAGGCAAGCCCTGCCCCAGCCCTGCCCTGTGTCGTGGAAGCACCCTTTAGCCTGTGCAATGGACCAGGGCTGAAGAATCTTCCACAGTACCTGCTTCAACAACTTCTGTTCAATAGCCAGGCTCCTGGGGACCAGGACGTGCAAGCAGGTGTTTCAGTTTGCAGTCAACGACTCCCTCATCCTGAAGCTGCCAACAGATGAGCTCATGAACCCCTCGCAGCAGAAGAGGAAGCACAGGCTGTGGGCTGCACACGGCAGGAAGATTCTGCTGAAGAAAGGTAACTCTTCCACCCAGGGGTATAACTACCAGCCCTGCGGCCACCCAGACCGGCCCTGAGACAGCAGCTGCCCCAGCATCATGACTCAGAACTTCTGTGAGAAGTCCTGCCAGAGTAAGCCGACTGCCAGAACCGCTTTCCCGGCTGCCCCTGCAAAACCCAGTACAACACCAAGCAGTGGTCGTGCTACCTGGCCATGCGGGCGGGTGACCCCGACTTGTGTCTCACTTGTGGGGCCTCAGAGCACTGGGACTGCAAGATGGTTTCCTGTAAAAGCTGCAGCATCCAGCGTGGCCTCAAGAAGCACCTGCTACTGGCCCCCTCCGCTGTGCCGGATGGGGCACCTTCATTAAGGAGTCTGTGCAGAGAATGGATTCATTTCTGAGTATTGTGGTGAGCTCATTTCTCAGGGTGAGGCTGATCGGCGCGGGAAGGTCTAATGACAAGTACATGGCCAGCTTCCTCTTCAACATCAACAAGAGTTTTGTAGTGGACGCCACCTGGAAAGGCAACAAAATTCGATTTGCAAACCATTCCGGGAACCCCAATTGTTATGCCAAAGTGGTCATGGTGAATGGAGACCATCGCATTGGCATTTTTGCCAAAAGGGCAATTCAGGCTGGTGAAGAGCTCTTCTTTGATTACAGGTACAGCCAAGCAGATGCCCTCAAGTCCGCGGGATCAAGAGGGAGACTGATGTCCTTTAGCGCACAGGGGCCCCAGGCCACCGCCTCTGTTAGCGGCACTGTCTCTGCTTCCGTGCTCACCCACTGATGCTCAGGATTCCTGCACTGTGCGTGCCCCACGCCAAGAACCCCAAACTCCCACCCCCAGCTCCCACCCCTGTAGCGAGGCCTCAGCTGTGTCGAGTGGGGCCCCAGCTGTCCGCAAAGGGAGGCTGGCAGCTCAGGCAGGGCCCCCAGGAGAGAGAGTGGCAAAAGTGAGGTTCAGAGGACGTGTGCTCAGCCTGGGGGTGGGAGGCGCATGCTTGACTTTTGTGGGCCTCAGGAAGACATGCGGGCACTCGCCTGCCCTCTTAGCTTTCCCCCTCCTGACGTCCCTGTGGCCCACCGTGCTGAGGGGGGCTGGCTTGGAGACAGACTTTCCTGCAACACAGATGGAATTTAGAGGCGAGTGAGCCACCCTGCTCCCTCTCCTTTGTGGCCAGGTTTCAGGAAAGGCTGGGCAAAGAAAAGTTAAGTGCCACCCCTCTATGGGTGGGGGTGGGGGTGCCCAAGCTATAAATTTAGGGCCTGGGAAGTCGTAGAAAGTCTTCTCTATGGAGTAGGTGCCACTGACCTGTCACCCCCATCCTAGCCCCAGGCGGGCTTTCTGCTGCTACTAAAGAAGGCAGGGTGGGGCTGGGGTGCAGTCGCTGCCTGGCCCAGGGAGCCACTGCCACTGAACCCTTCAGGCCAGGCCTAGGGAGGAGCATGGTGAGTGGCATCACACGCTTTCCTGCCTTTGCCACCTGCTGTGTGGAGAGGGGGAGGTGGATGAGGGGCCACCAAGTGGCATGTCCCCAGGATGACGTCACTGAGAGGCAGTGTGAGAGGCAGCCCATGGCGCCTCCTCTCTGGGACTAATGCAGAGCAGAGCACTTTACTCCTTCTTGTCGGTCTGGAAACCACAGGGTAGAACTTGAGCTCAGATCCTGGGGGCCCAGCTCACATCCCACTCCAGAGGGAGGGGGAAGACCCCAGAGCCCCCTCATCTCCCGGTCCCAGCCACCATGGCCGTGGCTTGTGCTGAGCCTGTCGGGAAGCAGAGTGGTGGGCTAGGGCTGGATAGACTTGGATGGGGGCAGGCTGATATGGGGAGCCTCTCCCCGAGTCTGTGCTGACCTGTTCATCCCTCCCACCACACCACCATCCTGGAGAGCAAGAAGTGGGGCTCCCTCCCCAGGCTGACTCCGAGGGATTTTAGGGGCCCTCACACACACTCGCCCTCCACACTTGTGCCTTGTGCCCTGGGCACACTTCAGCCGCAGTTTTCCCACTTGAGCCAACAGCAGCCAGGCCTCAGGGCCCTGCTTCTGCCCAGGTTTGTGCTGTGTGTGTCCACCCCACCCCACCCCTCCACTCCCACCCCCACCCCCCAGGCTCCCAGCAGACTGGCCTGGAGGCTCTGAGTCACTCAGAAACCCTGGTTCCAGGAGCCACCGCTCTAGGTGCCTGTGGAGAAGTGGCCAGGGAAAGGAGGTGGGAAAGGAAGTCGCCACACCCAGCCTCCCCACCCCACCCCACCCAGGCACACTGCAATGATGGATGGGTGGGGCTGGGGGCGGCAGTCTGTCTGCGGCTTTATTGCCAGTGAATCTCACGCACTTTACAGTCCTGTGGCTTGTGACCTCTTATGTCTGACCAGTATGGTCCACTAATGATGTTCTAAGTATCCAATTGCCCTTGGCAGAACATGTTTCTCCACCTCAGGTCCAGGTGTTGATTTGGGTTCTTCCTTTTCCATGTGTGTCTTAATTGCTATAAATTGCCCTATGAGTATTGTTTTTGCTGTGTCCCAAGGTTTGGGGATGTTTTCTTTTCAGTCTCATTTGCTTCAAGGAATTTTAAATTTTTATTCTTTATTTCTTTAATTACCCAGTAGTTTTTAAGTAGAGTGTTGTTCAATTTCCATATATTTCCCTTTTTTTCTCCTTGATCTTCCTATCGATGATTTCTAAGTTTTTGCTGTTGTTGATGATTTCTAAATTTTATAGCATTGTGATCTTAGAAAATGGTTTGTAGGATCTTGATGTGTTGAATTTGTGTCCTAACATCTTGTCTATTCTGGACACTGTCCCATGTGCACTAGACAATAATTACATTCAGTAATCATTGGATGGAGTGTTCTGCATATGTCTAAGAGGTCAAGCTGATTGTGTTACTGAGCTCTGGGTCTTCATTTAAGTTTCTTTCCAGGTGTTCTGTCCTTCTTTAAGAGTGGTGTATTGAAGAGACCTCCTGTTATTGAAGAAGCAACTAATTATCTCGTCACCACTATGAGTGTGACCCATGCATTGTGAGAGCCTTTCATTGGATGCAGCCATCTTCACTGTGGCTAGATCTTCCTGTTCAATCGCCCCTGTCATCACTATGTGATGCTCTTCTTTCCAGTCAGAATGGATTTTGCAAATGAATTTCTTATGTGAATTAGGTGAGGGGGCTTACATTTCAGACCATCACCTGTGCATTTAACAGTTCAAATCAACTGTCAAATGCCCCAGCACCTGCTTTTTAAACTTGGCATTAGCTTCATCTATTTTCTTCTACCCTTTGATTTTCACACTATTTTTGTCTCTCTGTCTAAGGTGTCTTTCTTGTAAGCAGAAGATAGGACCTATTTTTTTTTAATCCATTGTGTTACTCTCTGCCTTTTTCTATGTCTGGCAAGGGCGGTTGGGCTCAGGGCCGGGGGTATCCAAAAGTGGCAGTTGTCCCTGGTTGGCTGGGACCCAGCGAGGCCTTTCTAGCTTCCAACCCATTGTTCTAGCCAACCAACCAGGGTTTCTCTACGTCTGAGTTTTTAGCCAGCGCGTGGGAGAAGACAGTTAGCCAGTGCCTTCATGATGGTTCCATGGGAGTGGTGTAGTTCAGGATGAAAATACAGCATTGTCTCGCACCTAACACGATGCACACACCTCCTCCTTTGGCTAGAATCATATCCAAGGCCAGCCTGTTTTCCAACGTCATCCAGCTGATGGATCCCACCTGCTCAGAGATGCCCTTGATGGCATCTCTAGTATAATGAACAAATCCTATGAAGGGTCCTATCTTACCTTTACCAGCCATTCCTGGTCAGGCTGGGACTTTCATCTTAGGTGGGACACTTGGGGAGCCGTTCAAACAAATTTCTGGGTGATCCTGCAAAAAAAAAAAAAAAAAAGGCTGTGTAATATGGGACCTTGGACCACTGCAGAAAAAATCTGATTGCAAGATGGTCTTGTGTTCTAAGAGCTGCTTAGCGGCCAGCGCTCCCAGCCCTCCAAACAATATCCTCCCCGTCTCCCTCCCCATCCTGAACTACACCCCCCAAAGGTGCAAAGAGGGTTAACTATCTTCTCCCCTGAGCTGGCGCTACTGGAAAATACTCCTGTTATCTTTCCCAGGGAGTCTAGCCGGAGGCAGGCGCTGTTTAGCTCAGTTCTTAAGGATAGTTTGAAGGAGCTGCTCTGGGTCTCGGGCGAGACTGATTTTGTCCTACGATTGCAAGACCTGCAGGGAAAGGAAAAGAAATACGTGAGCGTGCAGAACCCGAAAAAGAAAAGCCCGCCTTCTTCGTCATTTTCTGACGTACGAACACTGGGTTCCCAAACCTACCCGTTTTAAAAGTTGCTAGTTCGTCCTAACTTAGGGAACACTGCAAAAAGAAAAAGATTGGGTGTGGGGAAAGGTTAATCCCACCCAGTGTCCTGGTCTGGAATTGTTCCCCGTCTTGAGGTGTCCCCCAGTACACTCAGGGAGCTGGACCTGAGTCCATATTGGGTCCCCTAAGAGCAGACAGCCACAGAGAAGGCTCCATTGCCAGACTTACGCACATCTCTCTTGGCATGTCTGTCTGCTGGACTGAGATGTAGCGGGGTACCCTGGTTAAAGATGCTCAAATACCCTCCCTGGGCTCATGGCTGAATCCCACGAAGGGAGACAGAAAAGGGCCACTTCAGTGAGTGTCTTTGGTTCGGGTGGTGGCAATGCATTTGGTGAAGGCGAGCCTTTAATTCCAGAGAAAAGAGGAGCCTCGGGGGTGGGCAAGGGCTGTGCAGCTGCCATGGGAGCAAATGAAGCTGTCTTGCTGGTTCCTCCTGCACTGTCAGAGACAAGGCAGCAGTCAGGGTGTGAGGTGCTGCTTGAAACCTGCCGACCTGCGGGGCAGACTCGGGTGAGGGCTTCACCTGTGGGTGCACCTAGGCTATATCCCAAGGGACTCTTGCAGAGGTGGTCTCAGGTGCCAGCCGATCACGGCAATTCAGAAGAACTATACCAGGCTAGGTTTGTCTGGAGGGACCTTTTCACAGCCTGCTGTAATAAGTCCCCAGCCAGGCTGCCCCGCCAGCTGGGAGCTGCTGGGGGGATCACCTTATCCCCTATGAGTCCATCTCACCCCGATTCTGAAACCAGGCAGGGGCAATCCCACAATCTCCAGTTTAAAAAAAAATCATTTTATTGGGGCTCATACAACTGTTATCACAATCCACACATACTTCAATTGTGTAAATCACACTTATACATTCGTTGCCCTCATCATTCTCAAAACACTCCCTTTCCGCTTGGGCTCCTGGAATCAACTCCTCATTTTTCTGCCTCCCCCCCAATCCCTCCCCACTTCCCCCTAATCTCCACTTTTTTAATGGGTCTGAGAAGTCCAGGGTTCCAAAAGGAGAGGGAGAAAGAGAAAGGGGTCTCTACATTACCCAGAGGATCCTGTTGCCAATTTAGTCAATCCCGGATGAGCCCCCAACATGTTAGGGTACAGTGACCCCTTTTCTGAGCGGATCCTAGCACCATGGACTTCTCAAGTAGAGTCGTGGCCTGGCCAAGGCTGAGACCAAACAAGCAGGGTAGGAGTAGGCACAGCACAGCAGGGTTATTGAGCAGTACAATACACGGGGCACAGACAACCCCCCCCCCCGCCCCCCGCAAGGGAAAGGGTGAAAGCAGTCAGGTGGCACCCAGGGCTGGCAGCCCCTTTTCTATAATCTGCCAGGGACAATAGAGCTCAGGGCTGGAGTTTTTCAAACAATGGCGGTGGTCCCTGCTTGGCTGGGACCCACCTGTGTCCTCACTGGACAAGGCTCTGGGTGGTCAGGCTCATGGCCTGATCTGCGGTGACTGATCATGGGCAGGCTGGTTAGGGTTTTCCTGTCTTGATCATTCTTCACGCCAGCAAAGACCATGTTTGTTCCAGGAATGTGGGATCCTTCATCAGCGTGTCCTCTCCCCAGGTGATACCTTTGTCCTTTTTGGCATCCGGGTAAGTCATCCCAGAGGCCTGACCGGCCTTCAGCTCAAACAAGCTATGTTGATTTGGCCCAGTCTTGTGTTTGGCCCCCACCCCCCCTTTCCACAGTGTGGCACTGGGCACACGTCTGAACAAAAATCTTCTTGCCCTTCTCAGTGTCACCCATCCTGAGTTCACTTTCATTCCGGCGTACGGCATGACTGCAACCCGTCACAGGCTGGATGGCCTGCTCGTTTTCTCTTTTAAAGGATGTTTATTAAAGTCTTAAATGGGACAAGGACAAGACTTAGATTACAAAACAAAACAAAACATATTATCCAGATGAGGGAGACCATTGGCACAGGTCATAATGGTGTCCAAGGCGTCTATTTTTTCTGACAAACTACTTGACTTTCTCTCCATTCAAGTGGAGATTCCCTCTTTTTTTTTTTTTTTTGGTCCAAACCACTTTATTAGGAGCTGCTGCAGACACCATCATTCCATACTTCCATCACGTCAAGCAGTACTGTACCATGGCTACCAAAATCAGTTTCAAAACAGCTTATCTTCCTTCTTGAGCTCCATGATATCACCTCCCCCTTACCTTAGATTAGATGTCTTTGTATAGTTTTCAGTTATTTATTTATTTTGTCAGCTTGCTCTTGCGGTGTTTTCCTCGGTTCTTCTACAGCCTTCATTTGTTGGTTTGTGTTTCCTGCCTTTTCAGCGCATCTTTTCATCTTTTTCTCCATCCATGGAAAGCACCTGAATATCATTCCTCTGAGCTCATTTTCTGGTGTTTCCAATGCCTTCTCTTCAGCCAGAAGGTCCTTTGGCTTTGTGTCTTCATCACTTGTGTGTCATTCTGTCTTGCTTCCTTGTGTGAACAGGAATTGACTGTTGTCTTCAAGACTTGGTGTTATTTATTCTCTTTTACTTCTCTAAGTTGGTCGGAGGTGGTGATCAAGGTAGTGGAGCCTGGAAGGTGTGGAAGTGGTGGGGTAGTGTTGGGATAGCTGACTCTGAGTCAGGCGGTATGGAAAAGGAAGAAAAACAAGCAAAACAAAACAAAGACACACACGAATAACAAGACTGAGCAAACACCTAAGTCAGACCAACAGCTGTGCTTCCTTCACAGCCTTTTTTTCTGGGCTGCTCTCCAGAGCCCATGCCTGACAACATAGGAGTGCAGCCTCAGGTGGACCAGGGTGAGGGCTGGTCATCTCTCTGGTCAACAGAGAGTTGTGGGAAGAAGTTAGGGATGGTTCCACCCCGGTTGTTGTGTCTGTCCACTTGTAGTTTATCAAAACCACCAAAGAAGAGAAAACAAACAAGCTCACCCAAATCTAAAACTAGAACCGGCATTGCCTTTTCTCAAGGCTCCCTTCCTGACCTTGACCTCCATGGTCGCTAGAAACTGTGGACACCTGAAATGATTCTGATCTTCGGTGTCTGTGTTAACAAGCAAAAAACCTGAAAGGCAAAAGGGAGAAAACATTCCCTTTCACCTGTGTTAGTCTGGGTAGACTAGAGAAACAAATTCATAAACACGCATATGTATATAAGGGAGAGGCTTATAAACAAGAGGAATTGAACACTGAGAAAACATCCCAACCCAGTCCAGTCCAAGTCCATAAGTCTGATATTACCAATCTAGGAAGTCCTCTTCAGACTCACGAAACACATGCAAAGAAGCCAAATGCAGGACAATCACCAGCCAGTGCCTAGAAAGTCTTTGGGTCCAGTGACGTTGTAAGCATATCAGAGCTGGCAGGGGTCTCTCTGTGGCTTCTCCGGCTTCCGAGGTCTGGTTGCATGCATATGGCTTGTCTTCTGCAATGTCTCCCAGGGAGTAGTAGAGAGAGAGGTGCCTTCCGCCTCCAAGGAGGAAGTACCCAGATTTCCCAGAATTCTCAGGAGGAGGCCATGCCCACACAGAAGTCTCATTGGCTATCTCCAGATTGACAGCCTAGACGCCACCCCTACACTCTTAATCCTTAAATTGACACCAGATTAGGTGACTACCACACAACCCCCCGACCCCCAAAAAAAGCAAGAAGGAGAAAAGTGAGGAGAAGTTGGGGGCGGGGAACTGGTCCTCTGGCGGCAGAGCCCACGCTAAAGCTTCGATGAGCTTTCCCTAAACTATGCCAGAGGGAGACGGGCCTGGTGGCAGAGGGTAGGCTCAGAGCCTGAACCTGTAGACCTGTGTCCCCGCTGGGCCCGCAGCGCATGAGAAACCTGGCATAATCCAGCCTCCTTGGCAATTTTCTTATATTGTAGAGATACCATCAGGTGCCCCTCCACCTTTAGAGCATACCCGCTGCCCCCATGCTGTGGAAGGAGGGGTACAACCGTCCTCTTAGTGGGCTAGATTGAACCCCAGGTATTTTTCCTTCCCCCAGGGGGAGAAGCCAGGGGTTGGCCGGCTCTCCGCAGTTGGGTGCTCGAAAAACTGTCCCTGCTGGCCGGGTGCTTGGTGATGGCGAGCGGAGGGCTTGTTGCTCCTCTCGATGTCTCCCCATGAGCCCTACGCTCCAATAGTCTCTATTGCTGCATAGCTCCCTTGGGTTTCCTTCCTCAGATATTCAGGTCTTCAGCTGTTTCCCTTCAAACCTGTTTTCTCCATGCCCTGCTTTTAGAGGATTGTGTAGCATATCTGTCTAAGGCACCATGTTGTAATGGAGGCTCTGGTACAGTTTCACTTGCTCATTTTAAATCATTTTATTGGAGGCTCTTACGGCTGTTATAACATTCCATCCATCAATTGTATCAAGCATATTTGTACATATGTCGCCATCATCATTTTCTAAACATTTACTTTCTACTTGAGCCCTTGGAATCAGCTCCTCTTTTTTCCCTCCTTCCCCCACCCTACTACCTGTGTGACCCCTTGATAAATTATACATTATTATTGTTTTCATATCTTACACCGACTACTGTCTCCCCTCACCCATGTTGCTGTTGTTCATCCCCCCCTGGGGAAAGGGGGCTATGCATCAATCATTGTGATTGGTTCCCCCTTCCTTCCCTCTTCCCCCTCTTGTACATTTTTATTATGAAATCTTGAAATCATAATCCATGCACACCTCACACACTATAGCTGGAGGTGGCCACACACAAGGCATGCTTTTCCACTTTTTCACTCTCCTCACTCTCCCTTTCTACCTAGAGATGAATCTTTATTATGACTTTGTCTCCTTTTTTATCGTTTTTTTATTATGAAAAAGCTTATGCTTACCAAAAAAATGTCAAGAATAATATTATGCATAGACATATGACCTTCACCCAGAGGATAGTCTTCTTTTTTAAAAATCATTTTACTGGGGGCTTGTACAACTCTTATCACAATCCATCCATCCATCCATTGTGTCAAGCACACTTGTACATCTGTTGCCATCATCATTCTCAAAACATTTGCTTTCTGCTTGAGCCCTTGGCATCAGCTCCTCATTTTCCCCTCCCTTCCTTCCTCTTGGACCTTTGATAATTTGTAAATTATTATTATTTTGTTGTGTCTTACACTGTCCGGTGTCTCCCTTCACTCACTTTTCTGTTGTCCGTCCCCGAGGGAGGGGGTTGTATGGAGATCATTGTGATCGGTGCCCCCTTTCTCCCCAACCTTCCCCAGAGGAAAGTCTTAACAGCTCTTGATATCTACTTTCTCTCCTGCTCTCTTTCCGAACTGAGAAATTAGTTGCAGACACACGTAATTTTTAAATTAGTTGCCAACATTTTAACATCAGGCCATCTCAGTTCTTTATCTCCAGATGTTATGGAAAAGGCAGACCCATCAGCAGGCCCCGCCCTTGCGACCACCCCATCTAACGGTCCGCTCCCATGAGCAGCACCGATACTTTGCCATACATGGAGCCTGGCTGTCTCCCTCCGTCATATGACCTGCCCCCAAAAGCGTTTCTCTTGCTGACTGATTCTAGACCCTCTCCCGCCAGGCCTATTCCTTTTGGTTCCTGTGTACTCCCTGGGGAACAGGATCATTGTGTTCAGGATGTCAGCATTATGATCCGGCAGCAGACTCTGCAGATGTTTCAAACCCCAGCTCCACAACATGCCATTACTTGGCTATAAGGTCCCTGCTACTCCGGTGCACACGAAGCATCCAACAGGGCACTGGGCATATGCGAAGCCCTATGCAAATGCTACGGTTGGGAAGTTTTTCTGAAAAGATGATTGGGCAGGTGGGCAAAGAACCTCATCTAAACGTATTTGTCTCACCACAGAGAAAATAACCTAAAAGCACAGCACCAGGGAACTAGTTAAGTCGTCATTGCGCAGCCGTGAGATGGGTGACTCGTGAGTCATGACAGAAATGCTGCATTTAGACAAACTACCCAAATGGCCATCCATAAAGGGCCGCGTCTAAACATAAGCAAGGGTCTTGTTAACTGCTAAAAGCAGCATGCACATCACACAAGAGGAGCCCTGGCAGCATAGTGGTTATGTTTGGGGCTGTTAACTGCAAAGTCAGCTGTTCAAAACCACCAGCTGCTCAGTGGGAGAAAGTTGAGGCTTTCTACTACCAATGAAGATTGACAGCCTTGGAAACCCACAGAGGCGGTTCTGTCTGGTCCAATAGAGTCACCAGGAGGTGGGAATGACTCAATGGCAATGAGTTTGAAGTTTGTTTGTTTGCTGTTGGTATTATAAGAGATGCAACAGGAGCAATGTTTAAAAGATATCTTTAAAGTCATTTATTTCACATGGTTGTGTTAATCTGGGTACTTTAGAGAAACAAATCCACAGAAACTCATGTATAAGAGAGCATTATATAAAGGGTAAGTGCACATCAAGAAAGCATCCAACCCAGTTCTGCCCAAGCCCACAAGTCCAACATGAACCCATATGTCTGACACCAGTCCACAAAGTCCTCCTCCATCTCACAAAAAACACACTATGATGCTGACTGCAGGAGGAAAGCCGAATCAGTGAACATGTAAGCATCTCAGCGCTGGCAGGGGTCTCCACTCGGCTGCTCCAGCACCCTGATGGATGCATTGGAGTAGGTCCATGCGGCTTCTCCTTGGGGATGTCTTGCAGGAAGTAAGCCTTGCCAGCTGAAGCAGGGAACTGGCTAAGGCAGCTGCACCCTGGTGCGACCATCACAAAGCAAGAGACCCGAGAACTAGAAAGGGAGACTTACGGAGCCATTTATCCCTCCGCCCTTCAATTAACCCCACATGTGTTTATTGGCCAGGTTGGCACAATCAACTAACTACCTCGATGGTCAAAGTTTTTCTGTCTAGCTAAAGTTTAATATGCTGATTTAAATTTTTGTCTGGAGGAACTTTAAAATTAATTACATATAAAACAAGAAATTGGGTTCATTGCCATTAAAGTAGCAATCGTTTCTTGATTGCTGGCATAAAGGCTTAATTTATTCATTGAATAATCTAGCTTCTAAAATAAGGAGAGCGACTGAGTCACTTACCGTGAAGTTGGGCGCTGAGAGCGTTGGAGTCAAGCCGGCTGATCAGGGATGTCCAGCTCGCCATCTTTGCCAACATGCTGAGCGCATCGCCCCCCTTGCTGGTCCTTCTCTATCACTTCTCTATCACTCAACAATCCGGAGAAGCAGGAGTGAGGGTGACGCTTCTCAGCCCCAGGGTTCCGGGACATCGTTGGAGGCCCGCCCTCACCCTTCCCTCCATCCCTTCCACCCACCGCAACATGCAAAGCAACTACACCCGAAGTTTTCCAAACAACTTTACTTCCTGAAAGTCTTCCTTAACCCTATGGAACAAGAAGCTGCCACTGAATAGGGGTTGCTGGCTTTTCTACCCCCCACCCATATAAAAATTTATATGGGCAACTTGGTTGTACATGGTTTTGAAAGCAGTTATGCTTACTTTGATCCTGAACAGTTTAGTTCATGAAACCTAGGAGTGATGAGCCTGTAAAGACAGCGAGCAGAATAAGGGTTTGGGGTGGGGGCTTCAGTAGTGGAGGGGAGGTGATGTCAAGGGGTCCATGCTTGGAAACTGATGGTGGGAGCAATTGTGCAATTCTGACGCATGTGACTGAACTATGGAATGATAAGATATGCCATAGTAATCAAACTAGTTTAAATAACTTAGGAATTGTTATTACTTGGTAAATTATTATAAACTACTAAAAATTTAAAACCTTGTGGGAAGCCTGGAAAGATTGTTTTCTATATTGTGAATAGTTTTACTTAATAATGTTCACAATTTTAGTTATTTTAAATTGCAAACTTGTTAGAAACTTTGTTTCTTTTGAATATTGCAACATAAAAGCCAATAGGTTTAGCTGGTAGAATCACTCCACTTTATAAAATTCAGATGTTTAGTAACTTGATAATTTGGTATTATACCTGAATTTAAAAAAAAGGTTAGTCCTTGAGTTAAAAACTATTTCTACCCAGTTCTTTCTGATGTAAATTAACTTTATTTGATTTTACATTATTTCTGTATTTAATTTGTATCAGGTCTTTCACTTTCAAAAAATTCATGTTTCCCCCTCTCCCCCTCACTATCATGATCTGAATTCTACCTTGCAAGTCTGGATAGACCAGAGAATGTACACTGTTACAGATAGGAACTGGAAACACAGGGAATCCAGGACGGATGATACTTTCAGGACCAGTGGTGAGAGTGGTGATACTGGGAGGGTGGAAGGAGGGTGGGTTGGAAAGGGGAAACCAATTACAAGGATGTACATGTGACCTCCTCCCTGGGGGATGGACAACGGAAAAGTGGGTGGATGAACAATGTCAGACAGGGCACGATATGACAAAATAATAATTTATAAATTATCAAGGGTTCATGAGGGAGGGGGGAGTAGGAAGGGAGGGGAAAAATGAGGACCTGATGCCAAGGGCTTAGGTGGAGAGCAAATGCTTTGAGAATGATGATGGCAATGGATATACAAATGTGCTTTATACAACTGATGTATGTATGGATTGTGATAAGAGTTGGATGAGCCCCTAATAAAATGATTTTTTAATGCTTGTTATAAGTTAACCATGGCCATATTAAGTTTTGTCATTTCAAATAAATGTTTGCTTGTGAAATTGCTAACACATTTTACCAACATATTCCAACTAAAAGATGGACTGTACCAGACTTCTGAGAAGGACTGATATTTTAAGTCTGGAGTTTATCAGACTGAATCAAGATTTCTACATCTCTGGAGGAGAAGGTAGTGAGTGGGGTTCATAAATGACAACTGATCCAAAACTCACCAGACATAGAAATCAGCCACAGTATAGATTAAAATGTTACTCTGGGTTCTTAGGTGGAAATATTACGGGCTTTTAAAGGTTCTTTTTTTCTAGATAAGATAAATGTTTTTTCTCTGTTTCTCTAACTTGACTAATGGGCTCAGATATTAGGATGCTCAGATTAAAAGGTTTGGGTAGTAATTTTAGCAAGGTTATAATAAAACATGACTGATGTCCAAGCTATGATTTTACAAAGTATGATTTTCTGCAATAAGATTGTTCTGCAAAGTCTCTGAAGGAATCGTCTGGTTTTGATCAATGAATATTTCTGTGTTCATGTTCATGCACAACCAGAGGTTTTCAAATTGTAGCTGCTACTGATGCTGCATATAGATAAATGCCTTATGGTACTTCTTTTTCAGGTCTGGGTTTTATAGGTTATTTCAGATAATTGACTTAATACTGTTGTTAATATTTTTATTCTACCTCTGGCTTTCATGGAAGTTGAGGTAACCCAAGCAGACCATTGCCCCTCAATGTCCTTTTAAACCTTGAGTCTTGGGGTGGAGGTGTGGGGGGATTGTGTCTAAAGGCTCATCTTTCATGATCCGGAGAAACTAACGAGATCCTTCTTTGCTTGGAGCATTGCACTCTGTTGAAGAATGACGTCTGTTTAGGTATCAAAACCACAACCAAACGGGCTGTCCTCAAATGTAAGGTTGCGATGACTTCAGAGGTAATAGACCCAAAGCAATAACAAACTCTGGCTGGGAATTTAGGTTTAGGGCAGATCAGTATTTGGTTTCCAAGACAATGTTATATGATATACCCGTCGAATGGTTGGAATCAAATATCATCCTCTTGGATCTAGGTCCTCAAAAGAGGTCTTACCTCAGCTTAAATCAATTTGGGGGGAAACCAAGTACAGTTTCGTCCTCACAGCAGGAGAGTGTAAGAACACACTCTTAGGATTGTGATCAATCTCTATAGAAATTCATGATCCGAGGACGGGAAGATCCGTGAGGGTGCCCCCAAAATCTTATTACGTTGAGCCTATCTAAAACGGCTGACAGGTCTAACTCAGAAGGCATTTTGTCTATTTCTGAGAGTGACTCAACCATTGGTGTGTGAACAAAGGAAACCCATCTGCCCTTGAGAAGAACACTCGATGTCTTTTATTTAAATAAAACTCCAAGCAAACTTGATACTTGGTCAGTTGACCTACTATTGCCCCAACCTGAGTTGGGTGCAAGTATTTCTTGCTTGTTCCATGATGAAAATTTCTTCTCCAGTTTTTTAATTTAAATATTTCTCTTCTTTTAATTTTATTGGGGGCTCTTACAGCTCTTATAACAATCCATACATCAACTGTATCAAGCACATTTGTACACCTGTTGCTATCATCATTTCCCAAACATTTTCTTTCTACTTGAGCCCTTGGTATCAGCTCCTCTTTCTTCCCTCCCCCCATGAACCCTTGATAAATTAATATTATTTTCCTATCTTACACCATTCACTGTCTCCATTCACCTACATTTCTGATGTTCATTCCCCCCTGCTCCCCCGGGAGAGAGTTATACTTCGATCATTGTGATAAGTTTCCCCTTTCCCCCCTTCTCCCCCACCTTCCACCTACCCTCATGGCATTGATACTTCCATTACTGTTTCTGAAGGGTTTATCTGTCCTGGATTCCGTGTTTCCGGTTTTTTTCTGTACCAGTGTACATCCTCTGGTTTAGCTGGATTTTTAAGGTATAATTGGGATCATGATAGTGGGGGGGCGGGGGAAGGAAGCATTTAAAAACTAGAGGAGAGTTGTATGTTTTCTCAGGCCTACACTGCACCCTGACTGGCTCGTCTCCTCCCCGTGATGCTTCTGTAAGGGGATGTACAGTTGCCTACAGGTGGGCTTTGGATCCCCACTCCACACTCCCCCTCATTGACAATGATAAGATTTTTTGTTCTTTGATGCCTGATGCCTGATCTCATTGACACCTCATGATTACACAAGCTGGTGTGCTTCTTCCATGTGGGCTTTGTTGCTTCTCAGCTAGATGGCCACTTATTTATGTTTAAGCCTTTAAGACCCCAGATGCTATATATTTTGATAGCTGAACATCATCAGCTTTCTTTGCCACATTTGCTTATGCACCAGCTTTGTCTTCAGTGATCCTGTTGGGAAGGTGAGCATCACAGATCTCAGGGCTATTAGAACAAAGTGTTCTTGTGTTGAGGAAGCACTTGAGTAGAGGCCCAATGTCTGCTACCTAAATACTTAACATATAAATATATGCAGATAGATCTATTTACCTATCGTTCTATATCAAGATATTTACACATGTACCTGCCTGTATTTAGACCTCTATAAATAATGTCCTTGACCTCCTAGTTCGTTCTTCGATTCCCTTTTACTTTCCTCTTGTCTATCATGTTCAGCCTTCATTCAGGTTTCAGTAGTTCCTCTGGGCTACATTGCCCTCGGTTAAACCCCACCAGACATCCTATGTCCTCCTTGTCATCAGTTTTAGATCACTTGTTTTTCCCTTGTCCCTGGTTTTGTTAACACCCATTTACTTCCCTCTGCTTCCCCCTTTTCCATGACACCCTCCCCCCCCACCGAACCATGGGTCCCGTTGTTTTCCCCTCCAGATTGATTATCCTGCCTATCTTATCCAGATAGCCATGCAGAGACAATAATAAACACAAAACAAGACCAAGCAAAATAAAACAATGACGACAAAAAAAGAAATGCCTATATATAGTTCCAAGTCTGTTTGGTGATCTTTAGGAGTGTTTTCCAGTGGAGTCTGGCCTCAAAGTCTAGTTTTGGAATTCTCCGAGAACTTCATTGCTTTGCTCCCCTTGCTGCTCTGTTGCACGGCCTTAGTGTTTCGCCCTGCTCTAATGGGGTCAGATCAGGCACAATTCCCACACGATGTCTCCATTGTTGTCCCATGTGCTTTGGGTCAGTGAGGGACATCGTGTCTGTATCTTGTGGTGGGGCCAGCCCTATGGTCTTCTCTCTGCATTGGCTGCTCTGAGCAGGAATATTGTCCTCGGGGCTTGGTGGGCCACGATGTACCCCACTCTCTCTCCCTCTCCCTTCATTTGCTCCTGTGTGCTCTGATCAGACATGCCCCTCTCCCTGAGCTGTAGCTTCACTGCTGTCCACTGAAGTGCCTTCTAAGGGAGGTGGCGGGTGGGGGTGGCGTGCTCACGTAGTTGGGATTGGGGCCAGCCAGCAGACCTCTCTATTGGTTCCCTGCTTTGTGATGGTTGTGTTGTATTCATGTCTTGGCACACCAGGTTGAAGTCTGGTCTCTCTCTCCCTCTTCTGTGGAGATATAAACAATATCCTCCCTTTGGGTGGTTTAGTGCCCTGTTTCCCTGCTACCCATCTTTTTTTTCCCCTCTCTTTTTCTTTTCCCCTCCTTTTTAGTTGGCTGCCATATACATCCCTGGAGTAGCTCTGGCCCCTGCCATAGTACCTGTACCTCACCCCAGGAATGTATGTATACAGTAGCTTTTCCCCTATGACCCCTTTGCATTTGTAAGCTTACCTCAGCAGACTCATGTTATATTTGTCCTTTTGTGCTTGTCTTACTTCGTTTAGCATAGTTGCCTCAATTCTTCCCATGTGGTCATGTGCTTCATATGTTCATCACTGCTTTTTAGGGCTGTGTACCACATTTTAAAAAATCATCTTATTGGGGGCTCATCACAATCCATACATCCATCAATAGTGCAAAGCACATTTGTACATTCGTTACCCTCATCATTCTCAAAATATTTGCTCTCCACTTAAGCAACTGGCCTCAGCTCCTCATTTTTACCCCCATCTTTCCCGCTTTCCCATCCCTCGTGAACCCTAGATAACTTATAAATTATTATTTTGTCATATTTTACATTGTCCGCCGTCTCCCTTCACCCACTTTTCTGTTGTTTGTCCCCCAGGGAGGAGGTTATATGTAGGTCCTTGTGATCGATTCCCTCTTTCCACTTCAACCCTCCCTCCACTGTACCACAGTTTTTTAATCCGTTTGTCCATTGATATAAATTTGGGTTGTTTCCAACTCCTTGAGATTCTGAACTGTGCCTCAATGAACATTGGAGTACAGATGTCTGGTCGTGGCTTGTTTCTTGCCTCTTCTGGGTATATATATGCCTGGTAGGAGGACTGCTGGGTCATATGGTAGCTTAATTTCCATCTGTTTTAGATATCACCAAATTGATTTCCATAATGGCTGTACATACCACTAGCAGTGGACAAGAGTTCCTATCTCACCACAGCCCCTCCACTTGTTTACTTTTTGGTTTTTTAAATTGGACTATCTTTGAGGGTGTTAGGTGGTATCTCATAGTTGTTTTAATTTTCACTTCTCTTATGGTCATGATCGGGAGCATTTTCTTATATGTTTATTGGCCATTAAGATTTCTGCCCTTGTGAAACTTCTGTTCAGGTCCTTTGCCCACCTCTTCAGTGGACAATACATTTTTTTCTTATTATAAGCTAGCAGAGTATTAGAGGTTTTAGTAAAAAGGCCTTTGTCTGATGTGTCATTGCTAAAGATGTTTCCCCAGCTTGTGGGCTCTCTACTTACTCTCCATGAATTCCTTCGATGTACACAGGTGTTTTATCTTCAGTATATCCCACTTGTCAATTTGTGCCTGCTCTGTATTTATGTCCTTCCCTATTTCCAGTAGCCTATGTGTTCCCTGTGCCAAAATTCCCAGGTTTGGCCCAATTCCCTCATCGATGACCCTAATAGTTTGGGGTTTTACCTCAAGATCTGTGATCCACCATGAGTTTATTCTTGTGCACGGAGTGAGGTAAGGGTCTTGCTTCATTTTTCTGCAGGTAGATATCCATTTATTCCAGCAACACTGGTTGAAGAGGGCATCTGCTTCCCATTGGATATTTTGGGGCCTTTATCAAAGATCAGTTGTCTGTATGCTGATGATTTTATTTCTGACTTTTCAGTTCTTTTCCATTGCTCTGAGTATCTGTCATTATACCAATACCATGCTGTTTTGACCATTGTGGCTGTATAGTATCTGCTAAAATCAGATAAAACAAGCCCTCTCACTCTGTTCTTCTTCTTGAGAGATTCTCTGCTAATTCTGGGCTTCTTCCTTCTCCACATGAAGTTGGTAATCAGTGTTTCCAATTCTTTCCCCCCCCCCCCAATTCTTTGATAAAAGACCATCAATTTTATATCTCTTGTTGTTCCCATGTCTCTGGGTTTTGGCCTCCCCTATCCCTTTCCCCCACCTCCTCCTCTCCCATCTCCATGGAACCATTGGTCCTGTTGTTTTCTCCTCAGGGAGTAAAATAAAAGCCAATAAATAGTTTCAGGTCTGTCTGCTGACCCTTATGAATATTTTCCAATCTGGTCTGGTGAGGTGCCAAACCCTGCCCTAGAGTCAGAAGTCTATTTTGGGATTCCTCAGGGACTTCATTGCTTTGCTCCCCTTGCTGCTCTGTTCTGCTCCCTTCCTGGTTCACCCAGTGTCGGGGGTCAGACCAGGCACAATTCCCAGTGTGGCTCCAGTGCTGTCCCCTGCAGTGCTGTGGATCAGTGAGGGGAGGTATGTCTCCTGATGGGGCTGGCTCTGTGGTCCTCTCGGTGCTTTGGCTGTTCTAAGCACGAATGTTGTCCTCAAGACTTGGCTGGCCAGGATGTGGTCCCCTCTCCCTCCCTCTCTTTCCCTCTTAGTTTGTTCCTCTGTGGTCTGGGCAGACCCACCACTCTCCTAGAGCTGTACAGTGCTGTCCTCTATAGTGTACTCTTCTGGTGGTGGTGGTCGGTGGGGGGGGGGGGTGTCAATGTAGCTGGGATTGGGACCAGCCCCTCTTACCTATTTTTTAAAATATTGATGGTGGTCTGTTTTTACTTATTCATTTTTTTTAAATATCACTTTATTGGGGGCTCGTACAACTCATCACAATCCATCCATCCATCCATTGTGTCAAGCACATTGTACATTTGTTGTCCTCATCATTAGCAAAACATTTGCTTTCTACTTGAACCATTGGTATCAGCTACTCATTTTTCCCCTCCCTCCCTGCTCCCCCATCCCTCATGAACCCTTGAAGATTTATAAATTATTATTATTTTGTCATGCCTTACACTGTCCCACGTCTCCCTTCACTTTCTTTTCTGTTGTCTGCCCCCTAGAGAGGGGGTTATATGTAGATCATTGTAATCGGTTCACCCTTTCCACCCCATCTTTCCTCCACCCTCCCAGTATCACCACTCTCAGCACAGGTCCTGAAGGGATCATCTGTCCTGGATTCCCTGTGTTTCCAGTTTCTATCTGTACCAGTGTACATACTCTGGTCTAGCCAGATTTTTAAGGTAGAATTGGGTCATGATAGTGGGGAGGAGGAAGCATTTAAGAACTAGAAGAAAGTTGTACATTTCATCGTTGCTTCCCTGCACCCTGACTGGCTCATCTCCTCCCCGAGACCCTTCAGTAAGGGGATGTCCAGTTGCCTACAGATGGGCTTTGGGTCTCCACTCTGCACTCCTCCTCATTCACAGTGAGATGATTGTTTTGTTCTTTGATACCTGATCCCATCGACACTTCAAGATCACACAGGCTGGTGTGCTTCTTCCACGTGGGCTTTGTTGCTTCTCAGCTACATGGCCGCTTGTTTATGTTCAAGCTTTTAAAAAATATTCATTTTATTAGGGGCTCATACAATTCTTTTCACAATCTGTACATACATCATTTGTGTCCAGCACATTCATACATATGCCATCAACACTCTCAAAACACCTGCTTTCTACTTGAGCCCTTGGTATCAGCTCATTCCGCCCCCCCATTCCCCACACCCCCTGCCCCTGAATCCTTGATAATTTATAAATTATTATTATTTTATCATATTTCAAGCCTTTAAGATCCCAGATGCTACATCTTTTGATAGCAGGGCACCATCAGCTTTCTTCACATTTTCTTATGCACCCGCTTTGTCTTCAACAATTTGTAAGGAAGGTGAGCATCACAGAATGCCAGTTTAATAGAACAAA
The DNA here is from genome assembly GCF_050624435.1 of Tenrec ecaudatus. NCBI lineage: Eukaryota > Metazoa > Chordata > Mammalia > Afrosoricida > Tenrecidae > Tenrec > Tenrec ecaudatus. Next base: position 86,773,129 of record NC_134539.1, on the reverse strand, counting down.
GTATTTTTGCATTGAGGAAGTACTTGAGTAGAAGCCCAATGTCCATGTGCTACCTTAATATTAAACCTATGAATATATGCACATAGATTTCCCCATTGTAATATATATATTTACATATGTACATGCCTTTATTTAGACCTCTATAAATGCCCTTTACCTCTTTCCTCTATTTTCTTTTACTTTATTCTTGTCCCACTATCATGTTCAGCCTTCATTTGGGTTTCAGTAATTCCTCTGGGCTACGATCAAGCCCTACCAGGCCTCCTACACTCTCCTCACCATCAATTTTGTATCACTTGTTGTTCCTTTGTCCCTGGGTTTGTTAACACCCACTGCCTGTCCCCCGCCTCTTTCTCTCCCATGTCTCCCAGAACTGTTGGTCCTGTTGTTTTCTCCTCCAGATTGTTTATTCTGCCTATCTTATCTAGATAGACCTGAAGACATAATAATATGCACAAAAAAACCAAGACAGCAAAACAAAGCAACAAAATAAAACAACAACAACAACAACAAAAAACACCAATGGGGATAAAAGCCTGTAAATAGTTCAAGGTCTGTCTGTTTGTTGACCTTTAGGCGTATTTTCCAGTTGCGTCTGATGGGGCGCCACACCCTGACCCCAAAGTCTATTTTTGGTGTTCCCTGGGACTTCCTTGCTCTGTCCCCATTGTTGTTTTGTTGCACACCCTTCGTGTTTTGCCTCGGTGAGGTGGGGTCAGATCCAGCACAATTTCCACACTGTGTCTACAGTGTTGTCCCCGTAGGGCTATGGGTCAGTGAGGGATGTTGTGTCTTGTAATGGGACTGGCCATATGGTCCTCTCTGTGCATTGGCTGCTCTGAGCAGGGACATCATCATCAAGGCTTGGTGGGCCAGGATGTGCTCCACTCTCTCTTCCTCCCCCTTCATTTGCTCCTGTGTGCTCTGATCAGACATGTCCCTCTCTTTGAGCTGTAGCTCAGGGAGAATTTATGAAGCAACTTCTTCTGGGGGCACTTACTCATTATTTGTATTTTAGTCTTTATATTATTATTATTTTATCCTTACCACTTCAGTTTTTGTTTTTTATGGTTTTTGTTGGGTTTCCCAGCATGTGCAACACAGAAGGAGTGGATGCACAGAGACAATAACTGATGCAGGAGTGTCTAGGCGATGCATGGGTGAGCGGTGGGAGGCAGGGAGTGTGAGGGGATTGGGGGAGAATACAATAAATGTGGGACTGGGGGAGAGAGCACGATAACTGGTTGTGATTACACAACTCATTTAAAAAGCTATTTCACCATGGAAGTGTACGACATGTGAATACTGTATCAAGTAAACCACAGAAAAAAGAAACCAAACTTGACGCGTGGTTACCACGGGTGATGGGGAAAGAGTGGTTATGTGGGGGCATTGCGCTTATGTCAGTGGTGGTAGAATCATTTGGAAAAGGATACCAGTAGTGGCTGTACAGCATGAAGAGTACAATCAATGCCACTGAATTAAAGATGTAGACGTTGTGGAACTGGAGAATGTTCTGTTGTGTATATTATTGCCGCAATTGTAAAAAAAAATAATTACCATGGAAAAAGCTACTGTATAAAAACACTCCAGGGGTGAGATCCAGGTAGGATGGCAGGGGCCAGACCAAATCCATGGGTACATATGGTAGCCAACTAAAACGGGGGTGGAGGGAGGAACAGGGAAAGGAAAAAAAAGATGTGTGATGGGTGAATAGGGCACTGACCCACTCAAGGGGAGGGTACTGTTTGTGTTTCCACAGGGAACGGGATATAAAGCCAGTGCCAGACAATGCAGTGTGCCAGTAAGGAGTTGGGAGACAGTGGAGGGGCCCGAGGGCTCAGCCCCCATACCAGCTACATGGAAAACTGCCCCTCCCCCCAGAAGAATTTACTTGAGAGGATGGCACTGAAGCTGCAGCTTGGAGAGAGGGGCATGTTCGATCAGAGCAAATGGGAGCAAAGAAGGGGGAGGAAGAGAGAGTGGAGCACATCCTGGCCCATCAGGCCTGGAGGACGATATCCCTGCTCTGAACAGCCAATGGACAGAGTGGACAATGTGGCTGATCCCACTACGAGACACCCCCTCCCTTGATGGCCCAGAGCCCTAAGGGGGGACAACACTGGAGACTCAAGGCCAGGACTAGCCCAGACTGACCCTGTGCCACTGAGGCAAACCACTAAAAGCAGAGCAACTGTGGGAGCAGAGCAGGGAGCCCCCAAGGGAGTACAAAGGACAGACTCTGGGGCCAAAGCATGGTACCCCATCAGACCTGACTGAAGGACATGCCTAGAGATCAAAAGTCAGACCTTGATCTATTTACAGGTTTTCTTTCTTTTAAAAATGTTTTTAATCTTAATTAATTTATTCTTCTGTGGGTAATTGGTTTCCTTTTTTGTTGTCATAGTTGTGTTCTCACTCATTACCTATCTTGCTGACTTGATTTTTGGTGCATATTATTATCTCTGCAGATCTATCTAGATAAGATAGACTGGATGAGTAGTCTGGAGGAGAAAACAATGGGACCAATGGTTCTGGGGGGACACGGGAGAGGAGGGTGCAAGGAGGTCTTGCTGACCAACCCAGGGACAGAGGAGCAGTAAGTGATCCAAAATCAGTAGCAAGGAGGGTGTGAGAGGCCTGGTAGGGATTCAGCAAGGGCAAGGTAACCGAGAGAAATTACTGAAACTCAAATGAAGGCTGAGCATGATAGTGGGACAAGAGGAAAATAAAAGGAAATAGAGGAAAGAACTAGGAGACAAAGGGTATTTATAGAGGTCCAAAGACTGGAATGTACATATGTAAATATATTTCTATGAGTGTAGGGAAACAGATCTATGTGCATATATTTATAGGTTTAGTACTAAGGCAGCAGATGGACATTGGGCCTCCACTCAAGCACTTACTCAATGCAAGAACACGTTGTTCTATTAAATTGGCATTCCAGGGTGCACACCTTCCCGACACGATTGCTGAAGAAAAATGTGTGCATAAGCAAATGCGGTGAAGAAAGCTGATGGTGCCTGGCTATCAAAAGATATAGCATCTGGGGTCTTAAAGGCTTGAAGATAAACAAGCGGCCATCTAGCTGAGAAGCATCAAAGCCCACATGAAATAAGCACACCAGCCTGTGTGACCACAAGCTGTCGAAGGGATCAGGTATCAAGCATCTAGGAAGGAAAAATCATATCATTGAAAATGTGGGTGAGTGCAGAGTGGAGACTCAAAGCCCATTGGTAGCCAACCGGACACCCTTACTGAAGCAACGATGAAACATTTAACTTTTCCTCTAGTTCTTAAATGCTTCCTCTCCCACTATCATGATTCCAATTCTACCTTACAAATCCGGCTAGACCAGAGGATGTACATAGGTACAGAGAGCAACTGGAAACACAGGAAATCCGGGACAGATGACCCCTTCAGGACCAGTGGTGAGAGTGGCGATGCCTGGAGGGTGGAGAGAATGTGGGGTAGAAAGGGGGAACTGACTACAAGAATCTATGTATAGCCTCCTCCTTGGGGGATGGACAGCAGAGAGAAGCCGGGGGGAGACGTCAGACAGTGTAACCTATGACAAAATAATAATTTATGAATGATGAAGGGTTCATGAGGGAGGGGGAGCAGGGAGGGAGGGGGAAAATGAGCAGCAGATATTAAGGGCTCAACTAGAAGGCAAATGTTTTGAGAATGATGATGGCAACAAATGTACATATGTGCTTGACACAATGGATGGATGTGTAGCTTGTGATAAGAATTGTATGAGCCCCCAGTAAAATGATAAAAAAATAATTACATGAATAACAACTACAAGGAAGAAAATGTTCTAGAACTTAATATAATGACAGTTGTACAACACTGTGATAGGGTTGAATTATTGAATCATTTGGCATGTCTATAAAGCACAAAGAAAACTGTTAAATAAGTAAATAAATGGATGAAACTCCGACAGATCCACCCAGTATCATCTTGCTAATCATTTGTTTTTTATTTTTTAATTAAAATATATATTGCTAATCATTGATTTTTGACTGATTTTTTTTCTGCTGCTTTTTGTGATCCATGTCTCATACCATAACTACCTGAATGCAAAATGTCATAACGTCTTTGCTAGGTATGACAGGGTTGGTTCTGAGGCCGGATTGATTTCATTCAAAATACTATATATTGAAGGAGACATCGATAAATAACTCATCTGGAACACCATTAGTATAGACAAGGAGTTGGCAGACTTTTGAGCCGGAAGAGCCAATCCTGTCCCTCATAACAATTCTAAAAGTATTCAAGAGCCATAAATATAGTTTTACAAACTAATGAAACCATTATCTGAATAATACCCTTCAAATGAAACTATGATGGTTTTATGTTCATTTCTAATTTACTTCAGAGCCACATGTAGGTGTGTACGAAATGAGCGTTCATATTGTTCTGGGGTCACGGTTTGCCAGCCCCTGGTGTAGACCAAACTTTACTCTCTACCAATCCACACGCAGCCAAACCGGGAGGTGTTACACGCTTTCGTCACAGGTGAAAGGACTTACATAGGGACTTACAACCGAAACACCTTCTGTTGAGCAGAAGCAAAAGACTGCTTTCCCAAGGTGGTGAGCTTTGAGGCCACTGAATTTTGTTCAAATCTTTCTTGTTTGCGAGGTTGCCTTACATTGGCAAGTTGGGTTTATTGTTGAAGAAAAAATTTCTATGGAGACATTTAATATGTTTTCTGTCTATATTCATGTTCACTATTTTGTCTTACGTGCCTCTGGGTTCTATAAACCAATAGTTTTATCTTAGTGAATGAACGTTATTGAAATTATTGCTTTGTGCCAACCCTTCATTTTAGAAGTGGTTTTATTCTATCTCTTCAGTTTTATTAGTTACTATAGGCGAAGCTTTCCATGCATTTTGACAGAAAAAAATATCCTTTATATTTTTCTCATGAATATTTTAAATCAGTACTGTTAGCTAGATTAATACCGTTCTAGGGGAAAGATACTCCCAAATTCAAATAGCTTTCCTAGAGACCTCTTTCTTAAGTCCTAAACAAGACAAAGACAAACCACCTAGATGAGGTAGACCATCAGGATAAGGCCATCCAATGGTGTGCAAAGGATGCCGTCCTGTGGCTAATTATGGAACACGAAAAACAAAGGAAATCGGCACCAAATTCACGACAGGCTGCAGATCAATTCAGCATGGTTGCTGATGGAACAAGGACCATAGTCAGCATGTGTGCACTACTGCAGAGTAGGAACGTTTACGGAGTGGTTCTGAGACGCTCCAGCTCCCTTGGTTGGGATAGGACTCCTGACTATGTGATAGGACTCCTGACTGTGACCTCCGTACCCACATTTCTATTAAAGGCATGTCCGGGTAACCCCGTGCTGGCTAGGGAAGTCCTGTGATCTTCTTTCCCATCCGTAAGTCCTTGAGCTAGCCAGGGAAGCCTTCATTTTCTTCCAAACCCTGCTTGAGGTAAAAATCTTTACATGGTTGGTTCACGGTCAGAAAGAACTCAATGGAGGCTGAATTCATGTTGAGACTCAGAGTGGGGTCAAAGCTCTCTCACTGTCAACCATGGCCACCTGCTGAACAAGTGCTAAGATTATTCGCACGAACACAGTCCTATTCTTAGAATCATCAAATGCTGCTTTTGGGTTATTTGTAATTCCCCAGGAAGCTCATGTGTGGACTACACAGTGATTATATATGTGGCATTCTATAGATGGACTTAAGCTCCTACCTTCAGTTATAAGGACTAATCTAAAGATGAGTAGTTTTTGTAATGTGGCCCCACATGACACTGGCCTGCACGAAGTGATCACTAAATATTGGGGTGCTATAGTAAAGCAGGGGAGAAAGAAGAGGCTTCCTGCTCCCATGAAGAGTGACAGTCTGGGAAACCCGCAGGGGCAGTTCTACCCTGTCCTCTAGGGTCGCTATGAGTCAGAATCGACTCAATGGCAGTAAGATGGTAAAGCACAGGGAAGGAATCATTAAATTCCAAGCACTTGGTGGCCTGTTTACTTCTTATACAAACTCCTCTGATCGTGGATTTTATTAAAAATCCTCTGCTCACACTGAGGTTGGGGTGCCTTCTGCACAAATTGGCTGATGGCTCTGCTAGGTGACTACTTGCTTTACAACACGTCTCTAAGACACCAAGCACTATGCTTCCTGGTAGTCAGGTGCCACACCTTTCTAAGCATCTCATTTTCTGAAAAGGAGCCCTGTGGCGTAGTGGTTACACATTGCACTGCAATACGCATGGGTAGAAGTTCAAACCCAGCAGCAGCAGCTCTGCAAAGTAACAGTCTCGATAATCCACAGCGGGTCGCTATGGGTCAGTGTAGGCATTCAGTGGAGACAACGGCTTTACCCTGAATCTTTCTGCCTGTCAATAGGGCCCCAGAACTGATCTTAAACTTTCTAATCTGCAATCATGTATGCATCCCAATCCTCTCCCTACCTCTGTAGTCCTGTTTGTGACCGTGATGAGTTGATCTGCTGTCAATCATGATTTTGAGATTTGGTGACAATTTATTTTGTTCTCTAGAAATTATCTGTGTGTATATGAATCCTTCGGACACCATTATAGCTTGTGCTGGTGGTCTCTCTTATCTGACGAGTTGTCTTTGCCCTGTAGTTTAAGACGGAATAAAGGATCTTTAAAGAATATATTTTAATTGGGGTCTTTTTTCCCCAGTAACAATGATGTTATATCTTTAAGAAATGCCTTTGAAGGGTAAAAAAATTGGGGATTAAGGGGGTTGTTTCCACCAAATGCTTACACTAAACAAAATCATCTGGCCATGCCACAATAAAGGGGCTGGAAAGAAATCAAACCCACATTAGGCACCTAAGAGGACAATCCAAAGGTGGGCATGCTCAGACCACAGTGAAGGTCAACCTGGGCACACACACTAGGCACCAGCAACATCACTTCACAGGTGCACCTGAACTCAGCCACTAAGAATGCCCAATACCCACAGCTATGCCTTCAAGTGAGGGTGGGGGGGGGGCGGGCGGGGATAAAAAGCAGAGGCCAAGGGCAGTCACTCTCTTGCTGTGGTACTTCTTCCACATGGCTTTTCGGGCTCCCCTGTAAGTGGCCCATCTTCAGTCTCAAACCCTTGTGCAGTTCACTCCACCCCACCCCCCACAGCCCGGCGCCTTGCAGCGTGTGTTACCTGAACTTTCAGCTTGGAGAAGCAGGAACCGAGGAAACCCATGCCAGAAGCATACCACCTTCCCTACACGTTCTCAGGAAGTCTGTCTTAAGACAGGTTAATCAATACCTGGAAAACCTGCTTGCTATCAGATTTTGGAGAAAGCCTTACTACTGCACCTGCTTTAATGTGCCCAGGGGTTCTTGGTCTCTCAAATCGAAGAATGGACTCTTGGGCCACAGCCAGCCAGCGGAAAGCAAAGTGCATTTACAAAGGAAAAAAAGCAACTGATGCAGCAGGTGGGACTGCAGTGAGGAGCCACGCAATGAACTCCAGCTGGGGTGTGAGTAGATATGGGGCCGTTGCCTGTCTGTCTCCAGGTTATGAATGGACCACTCCCATTCCGGTCTGGTCACATTCCTCAGGTCCAATCATGTACTTGGTCTTGCTCCGTCTAGGCTGGGTCTTACACCGGTATGGACAGGGAAGCAAGCAGGCAATGGGTCAGCTAAAGGAGTCATGCGTTTGCAGCCCTTGGACTTTAAAATCAGCCCAGGGGGCTGGTGCCTGCTGATTTAAGTTTTAAATTATCCTAGGCTGCTGAAATCACCTCTCCAGACATCCTGCTGCTCCCAATGCTCCTGTCCTCCTCCTGCCTGGGATTCTTTATCTCCTGTCTCTCCTCTCCTGACATTTTCTCTCACTGGTCTACAAACCCAACTGTCAGCAAGCTGCTGGTTGTTTCGAACTGTGGACCTTGGTCAGCAGCCCAATGCAGTAGCTAATTAACACAGAAAAAGTGAATGCGTGCGAGAAAGACTACAGTACAGAAAAATGTTTGGAAAGGTATTTAACCCAACTGCGAATGGCTGTGGATCTTCGAAGGGACTTAAGGAGGAGTCTTCATCTTGGTCTTTTTTTTTTTTCTTTCCCTTGTTTATTGTGAAATTCTAAAATGAGTACGCTTCAAGTTTCCACTCAGGAAGACAACCCCAACAGTGCAGGCATTCACAGACGAGCAGGCCATTCCAGATGGGTGGGGGTGGCTGAGTTTTAGATAGACTACAGGCATGGGGGGGGGTGGTCCCTGGGGAAGAAGGCTGGGCTGGCGACTGGTGCCAGGGCAGGACTTTGGCCCCCCTTCTCCAACTCACAACGAATTCCTTCCTCGCAGGCCTTGATGAGTTAAGCTCACAGAGGGCGGCTGGAGCGGCTGCATGGGCACAGTCAGGCCTGGGAGCGGCTCAGAATGAATCAGGTCTGCTCAGCTGGGACGTGAAGTTATGCGTAGCCCTTGGCTCCATTTCCCATACAAGGATGCTGAGGCCCAGACGAACAGCACAAAAGGAGCTCAGTGAGGCTCCAGAGATACACAAACTCAGGCCCAAATCCTAAATGTCACTTAATTCCTATGAGGCCCTGACCACATCCTTCCCATACAGCCACGGTTTTCCTTTCCTGAAACAAAGCGTTTCACAGCCAAGCCCAGGAGTCCCATGCACACGGTGGGGGCTCCAGGCAGTGGTGGTGTGTCCGACCCCCAGGGCATGAAGTTCCCTGCTGCTCTGTAGAGCTCCTTCCTGGGAACTGAATGAGGAGGGGCAGGTGGTAAGGCTGAAGAGGCTGGGTTCGAATCTGACTTTGCTACTTGCCAGCGATGTAACCCAAGGAAGGTACCGGGCCTAAGCTGTGAAATGGGGATAGATAACAGGGCCTGCCATGTGATGGTTACAGCTATGTGTCACCTTGGCATGGTCATGCGTCTCAGTGGTTTGGTCATTTATGATATAGTCATTCCCCCATGATGAGATCTGCTATGAGCAGCCAATCAATTAAAAGAAGAGTTGCCTTGGTGATCTGGCCTCCTTCCAATACAGGTGGATGCTCTGACAAAGCTTGATTGCCTTTTGCTGATGTGGATCTTGCATCTGATTCATTGCCTTTGGATTTGAACCAACAACTTGCTGTATGGCCTGCTGATCCTGAGAGGCATTGGTCTCTGCTGGCGGGAATCGAGCATCTGACCTGCCAATCTTGGGCTTATCAGCCTTGGCAGTTACATGAGTCAGAACTAGAGAAATTACATCCTGACATCTGACACAAGGACTTGGAACTTGTCAGCCTCCGCAGGGGTGCCAGCCACGTCTGTGCGTCAGCGACTCTGTATATGGAAGTGGGGTGTGTGCGTGTATCTTGTTTCGGTTTTTGCGGGGAGCCAACGTAAGGCATGCCACACAGCAATGCTGCATCCCGGTGAGAATCAAAGGCCTTAGGGTAGGCTGTGCGCACACAAAGTACGCAATTAACATTGATGTGGTCTTTGATTCCCGCGGCTGTCTCAGTGAGTACCACAAACAGGGTGACCTATAAGGACAGTAATGTATTGTCTCATCGTACTGGAGGCTAGAAGTCTGAACTAAGCCAGTCACAGGACCAGACTGCCTCTAAGGCTGTAGGGGGGAATCTTTCTCGTCTCTCCCACCTTCCTATAGCCCCAGGTTTTCTTTGGCGTGAAGCTGTGGTGCCCCTCCATTGTCACGTGGCCATCTTCCCTCTGTCCTCTCTGCGTCTCTTCTCCTGTTATGTGAGCTGCCTACTCGGATCCGCATAGGCATGGCCTCTGACCTTGTTACCAGGTGCCGTGGATTCCAATGTTCAGGGACCCCATGAATGTCCATAGGGTTCTCCAGGCTGTAATGGATTGGAAATGGGTCTTCAGGCCTGTCTTCTGACATGCCTCTGGGTGGCTCATGTTATCTTAACAGATCTTAATATTTTCAAAGGGTCTATCTCCAAACAAGGTCACATTTATAAGTATTAGGACTCGATCTTCAGTATTCCAATACAGTAAATATTAATATTTCCCATCAGTATTATTTTAATTTATGTAACTGGTGAATTTCACTTTGTATTGTCTGTTGCACAGGACACAGTACATCTGTGCATTTATAATGGTAGCATTTATGAAATAAGCATAGAATTTGATTAAAGTCAAGTTTTCATTGTGGGAGATCAATGGAATTTATTGATTGTTGAAACAACTAAGTGTATTGACTTGTTCTCTTTGCTTTAGTAGGTGTAGAATACACTTTTTTATGGTTTTATTTAGCACAAATTCAAAACTAGCAAATGGGCCCTCTATTCATTTTCTGTGCTGCGCGGCCTGACTCTGGGACTGGTGATTCTAAGAGCCAGCTGGGCTGCTCTTTCTATGAGGCTCTTGTGGTTCCTGGAGGACATGTGAGCAATCTGCTGCCCTGCCCACGCCGTGACACTGCGGACCAGGCTCCTGCAGGCTCCACGGGGCAGCGCGTGCTTCCGTGGCACCCGTGGTGGGCATCAACGTCTGGCCCTTACATCTTCTGCACACCCTGTGGTCCGGGCCTCTGGGCTTGGTGCCAGATGAACCTCTTGGTCCCCTTTTGGACCATCTTCCGCTTCACCTGGAGTCTGAGAGCAGCCAGGAAGCCGGTGGGAGATGGCTGCCTCCGCCACAGGCAGTGCCGAAGAACAGCTAGACTAAGTGGGAAAGGATTCCAAGCACAGCCGCCACAGCAGCTTGGTGCCCTGCCGCCACTGAGCAGTTCATACTCCAGTTCATCTCGTCCGCTCACATGGCGCAGACCACGTCTGCCTTCCAAAGCGGATATTAGTCATATTTAAAAAGACGTTACATTCCAGATAGCTGATACATACACATACATCTATGTACATAGACACATGTAACCCACATACCACATTCAAATGCGAGAGAGAGTAAGCAGAGGAGGGACACCAAAGGTGCTCGATGCTGAGGGTCCGCACATGCCGCGATCCAGCCCGAGTCACTGTGGGGTCCCGTGGTGGAATGCTCAGGTGGCAGATTTGGGTTTGTTCCCAACCAATGCACTTCCTGAGCAGCCACCACGTGTCCCTCACTGGATTGTGTGTGGTGTTGCTGCTGCTAACAGATTTCAGTGGAGCTTCCTGACCCAAAGGAATGAGGAAGAAAGGGCTGGTGATGTACTCCAGGAAGTGAGCCCACAAAAAGTCCTGGATCAGTGTTTAATTCAACTGCTCATGGAGGGGGTGAAGGAACAGGGCAGTGGTTCTCAACCTTCCTGATGCCGCGACCCTTTTAAACAGCTCCTCTTGTTGTGGTGACCTCCCAACCATAACATTATTTCTGTTGCTACTTCGTAACTGTCATTTTGCTATTGTTATGAATCGGCATGTAAATATCTGATACGCAGGATGTAAACAAATTGAACATGATTAAAGCATAGTGATGAATTACAAAACAATATGTCATTATATATTGTGAAATATTTGTTTCTAATGACAAATAAATGAAACTTTTTCTGGAAGCATGGTGGAGCATGGGTAACAGTCTTCATGCCAGGCACTCGTATGTGGGCGTATCTGCATGTGGGCGGACCCACCTGGAGACGGATAGAGGAGTGGGGTCTCGGTTCCTAAGACCATCGGAAACATGTGTTTTCCGATGGTCTTAGGCGACCCTTGTAAAAGGGTGGTTCCACCCCCAAAGGGGTCGCACCCCACAGGTTGAGAACCGCTGGTCTGGGGCAACTTCACTGCAGTGAACAAACTAGAGGTAGGAAATAAATCCGTGGTTCAGGATTAGACACACTTAGCAAAACTTGTAGTATTGCAAATTTGAACAGGGTGGTTTTTACTGTATGAAAACATCTACAAAGGTTTTTCTCTTTTTTAATCTACAATGATTTTCACTGGGAATAAAAAAAAATGTCCTCAGCCATGCTGGGTACCAGAGGCTTATTTGCAGTATTCTCTTTGTTTACATGTATCTTTGAAATTGTCCAAAATTTAAAAAACAACATTAAGGGCATATGTGACTTGTTCTCCCATACTCCTCCCAAAAGTCCCACTTGGCCTGTGAGGGCCCTCAGTCTGTCCCCATCATTGCCTCCTCTTGAAAATATACCTCAGGGCCTTTGCACTGGCCGTTCTGTCTGCCTGCACTGCTCTTTCCCCGAATATCCTCCGGACTCTCTTGTCTTCTTCAAGTCTTTCATCAGAAAGCCTCCCTGGGAACTTTGGGAACTCCTGATCACCTTTCACAACTTAATTTCTTCCTATCAGTCCTACCACACATTCCTATGTTTGCCAAGCCCACTCCCTTCCACTGGAATGCAAGCTCCAAAAGGCCAGGGAGTCTCGTCTCTGGGTTACTGTTGTGCCCCCTAGAGTCGGCCTGGTACCCCGTAGATGCCAAGTGCCTATTGAGTGCGCAAGTTAAGGACAGACTGAAGAAGTTATATATAGGGTGTGCTTGCCGGGAGGGCTCTCGGCACCTGGGGCCCATCCACCACAAGCCTGTTGAGACTGCACACACAAGGTAGCTTCTGAGATCACACTCATTCCGGACCCCTTCCCAGAGGCTGCCTCTGAGCCTGTCATGCATAGGTTTCAGACAAGGCAGAGCCATTCAAGTCGGCAAACGGGAAGTCCTCGCCTCCTTGTTGGATTGATGTGCTGCTTTGTTCCAGAAGGTGGGGGACCAGCCTCCCCAACCGAATGGTGCTAAGGGGCGGTTGTGCCATTGAAGGGTAAATTACATAGACATCAGAGCTTGCAAGACAGAGACATAGAGACATACAAAGCATGCAAGAGCTCACCTCTTCCATGGAGACTGGAACCAGAGGGCGAATGTATTCTCCCACAGGCCTATATGTAATCATTGGCATGAAGGCTACGTCATACATGTACGTAACAGTACTAGAGGCACACACATCATACGAAGAAGAGGTACTAGGCGCACACATGTAACAAGAGGGCACACACACACAAGGCCAGCGGGTTCTAGAGTTCAGATGGCGACTTCATCCTGGCCTTCCCTGAGCTGCCTTGACCTTGGGTGTCCCTGAGCTCCTGCAGGGGGACTGTCTGTGTTCATCAGAAGGGGGAGGGCCATAGGGGCTGATTGCTCTCATGACCTTCAGAAGTATAGTAAGCAACCGTGAGCTTGTAAGAAGCATCTTAAGATGGGCATTATTCCGGGGAGACCTGGTGGGGAATAACTTTTAGTTTGGAGAATGTGACTGGGATTGAGCTCTGACTCACTCGTGTGAAAACCTCCACCAGCGTCTGCCTCCCAGACTCCTTCAATCTGAGTGTAGAGAATCTGTTCGCATACACCCTCTTTCCAGGTCTGTTTCCCCACCAGAAATGATTTCTGCAAGGTCGAAAACCAATGAGCTAAGATGCAGTTAGATGCAATTCCCAGGAAGGGTCTTGGGCTGCTGTGCTGGCCCTTACTGGAAAGCCATTCAGCGAGAAATCCCCGCTGGACCAAGGCTGGGTGGGAGGACAATTCCAATCTGCTGCAACAGCTGATGTCCGAGCTGAGGGCGTCCCAGAGCGAGGGTTGGCCCACACCGAGACCACGGAGGGGAGAGCTATCTTGCTGATGACACTTCTAGGAATTTGTCCTGGCCTCTCTATCCGCTCAAGCTCTTGAGAAACAGAGAAGTTATCTGAGCCACCCACCTTGCACCATGTCACAACTTGCTTGCTCAGAACTTCAGCCAGCTCTGACTCAGCAGTGTCAAATTCTCCCTGACCCCAGGATCCCTTCCTGTCTCCTTGTAGGCATGACTCAGTGTTGTTTCGTCTCCAAACTCTGAGACAGCACACGTGTGTGAAAAACGATATGTTAGAAGGTATTCTCAATAAACATGAATTCATTACCAAATTCTGACCAAGAATTCATTACTAAATGCTATAAAGCACCCCAATAAATCAAAAAGGGGAGAAAATAAATGGGCAGACTATTTGGGGAGGATGGGGAAGGTGGGGGGGGATGAGCTGATACCAAGGGCTCAAGTAGAAAGAAAAGGTTTTGAAAATGGAAAAAAAAAAAGAATATTTCATGTTCTTATTCTTATTCACAAAACGAGACCTCCAAATGAAAAGAGGCTCGGTAGCATCAGCTATCAGGAAAAGTGCACATTAAAGCTACTCACCAGACTGGCTAAAATGAAAAAGATGGCGACCACCAAGTGCCGATAAGGAATGAGAAGCAACTGAAACCCCCATCACTTTTGGTGGGAGTATAAGCTGGTACCCCAGGTGAGTATATCGTAATCGGTTGTGGCTGCCAGCTCCTGTGGAGTCTGCTGCTTGCTCACGGCGACCCCATGCACCGGGAAGGGTGCTGCCCAGGCCTGTGCCTTCCCAGGATGCGTTGTCGCTCGTAGGCCTTTCTTCCTAATCCAGCATAGCTTGAAAGCCCCATTAAAACCTGCTCAGCATTGAAGCAACACTCAAGTGTACTGATGTGGGTGGGGTTTGGGGGAGGAGTGGCACCTGCACCTGAGGTGCACTGGCCAGGAATTGAACCCAGGTCTCCTGCCTCCCGGACCAGACCAAAGATTTTAATCCCGGTCAGTGAGTCCATTCCGACTCGTGGTGACTCCATAGGGCTAGGTAGAGCTGACCGTGTGGGTTTCCGAGACTGTAACTCTTTATGAGAGTAGAAAGTCTTCTCTTTCTCCCTTGGAGAGGCTGGTAAATTTCAAACTGGAGACCTTGAGGTTAGCAGTCAATGTATAACCACTATGCTACCCAGGGGTCCTGGTCGTTTGCCTTTAAAAAAACAAACTCACAGCCAACGAGGGAAGCCAAACCATGGTGACAGCCAGAGCAGTGGAGAACTGTCCCTTTGAGTTTCTGAGACTCTAACTCCACTCCCCACCCACCCAGTTACATGGGCCCATAATCCACATATTATACAGTTCAATAGTTCAATCATATCAAGAAGAATTGTACAATCATTACTACAATTTCAGAACTCCCCGCCCTCCGTGGCTAAATCGTCTTTTAAATGAGTTGTGTAATCACGATCAATTCTAGTCCCACCCCCGTGCCCCCACCAGACTATAACTCCTTATGGGAGTAGAAAGTCCTGTCTTCCTCCCAAGGAGCAGCTGGTGGTTTTGAACTGCTGTCTTCTGCCTAGAGAGTGAGGATTCTACCCCTGAAACACCACTGCCTCACATATGCCCCCCCCCCACACACACACACATGAGCAGTCCCTTTCTGGCATGTACTTAAAGGAGACTACAGTATGATGTCAAAAGACATGCCCATGAACGTTCACAGAAGAGTTCCTTGTCCTAGACAATGAGAGACAAATGAAAGACAAAGGGTGGATGGATACCGTGTCGGCTCTGCACGCAATGCGATGGTACTCAGTACAGTACGAAATGATACACGCGACATGCCATTGGGAAAATGTGGGCACAACAGAAGACACTATTATTATCCCCTTTTTATGAAGTTCTAGAACCAGCAAATTGGAAAGTGATAGTACAAGTCAGGTGAGTTGCTGCCTCAAGGAATTGAGGGGCCTGGAGGAGTCCAGGTGGCGGAGTTGTTCGAGGGATCTGCTAACCAAAGGTCATCATTGGGAATCCACCAGCGGCTCTGCCTTCCAAATCAGTAACTTTGGGTTTATAACCGTGCCCAATGACTATGGGGTGCTTCTGCTTTACCTTCTAGGGTTTCTACGAATAGGAATTCACTCGATGGCTGTGGGCTTGGTTCTGTGGGGTCAGAGAGCCATGAGTGCCCCGCATGGTGTGAGCATCCAGGTGGTCATGATTCAATGTCCAGTTGTGGTTTGTATCTATGGGTGGGCTCGTGGGGCCGATTCATCCCACCCCTTTCAAATAAAAAGTCAGTGCCAGGGACTCCTTTGTGTCCCAGTGACAAGCAGGCACCACCCCCCCCCCATCTCTCTTTCGCTCTCTCCGGACTCAGTTTGCCCATCTGTGGAGCGGACCCAGGCAAGGTCCAAGCTCTTTTCTGTAGTTATGCCTGTGGGACCTCACGCCATCCCAAACAAGCCTTCACCTTAGAGGCGGCGACGAACGCGCTTCACAACGTCACTTGCACCACTGCCCCAGCCCCGCGTGACCTCACTCAAGGTCGCCGGCCTTTGGCCACTCTTTGCCCAGCTGCGAGCGCACAGGGAAAGGTCTTAAGCGCGGCGAGTACTTACTGAGCGCCTCGGCTCTGCACAGCCTGCGCTCCAAGCCAGTGCTTCCAAAGTGGGAGCACAGATGTCACTGCGGGTGCAGGGGTTCGGATGGGCCCCCAGGGTGGCTGTGGGCCCAGCAGGGAGGGCGTGGCCCCTTTAAGAGCCGGGTGGAATGTATCAAAACAGAGGCCGGAGCGCCCACTGGCCGCGCGCAGCACGTGACCGCACAGCTGATTTCCTGGCTCCGGGATTTTCTTTTTTTGTTGTTGTTGTTGCCGCCGCGGCCGCCGCCGCCGAGGGTCGTTTCCGCGCCGCCGCCCGCGGTCCCCACGCCTCGCCCGCGGGGCGCCCCGCCGAGCCGGGCCCCGGGCCCGAGGGCGCGGCGCGCACCCATGGCGCACTCGGCGGCCGCCGCGCCGCCGGGCGACCTGGAGCCGGGCTGCCCGATCCGCGTGGAGCACGACCGCCGGCGCCGCCAGTTCACCGTCCGGCTCAACGGTAACGCGGCCCTGCCCACCCCGCGCCTTTGTCTGCGCCCGCGCCCGCGCCCGCGCGGCCCGCCCCGCGCCGCCGGAGCCCTGCGCCCTGCGCCCTCGCCGCCTCTGGCCTTCCGACCCCCGGCCCTGACCCCTTGGCTCCCGGCGGTCTTCCGCACCTCCGTCTCCCGGGACCCCGGTGTCCGCCCCCCTGACCCCTGACCCAGGCCCGCGGCCCGGGGGAGGGGCGCTGCCGTGAGTCTGCGGGGGCCGCGGGGAGAGGCACCCTGCGCGGTGCGTTAGGCGCGGGGCAGCTAGGTCCGCGGAGAGCGGTGTTGCGCCCACTGTCACCATCCCCCTGCCTCGAAACCGCGGGAGGGCGTCGGGGGGACCCGCACCTGCTCCAAGCAACCATTGTCTCGGGCTGGAACCCCTAGGGCCGCCTCGCCTCCCAAGGAAGACTTGGAGATCCAGGGGAGGGGGTCCTGCCCTCCCCCCACCTCTTTCTAGTTAAACTGCTTCTTGGGAACTTTTCATCTTATCCGTCACCAGGGTTGGAGAAGCTGCTGAGTGGACTTAGGGCTGATGGGGAGCGAGGTACTCATTTCCCTAAGGGGACGTTTAGGAGAGGGGGGTTCAGAAACTTGGCGCAGGTAGGTCCTGAACCAGCATCCCCTCGTGGGAAGGAGGCAATGCAGCAAAAAGAGCAAGCTGGCAGGACAGTGCCCGAGCATGCCGCGCGCACGAACTGTTCATTATTTTTAAAGCCAGAGTAGCAGCGAGTCCTTGTGCAGGAAGGCCTCCTGGGCGCAGGCTCCGGTCCACCGGTGGGGTGGGTGGGGTGGGTGGGTGGTGCTAGACAATTTCCAAGCTTCAGGATTTCTTTGCATCTCCCACACCCACCCTTCTCCATGATGAGGCCCCTCGGTCCTCCCAACTGTGCTGTCGCAGGAGGGTGGCAACAGGAATGGCTTTTGGAGCCTCTATATCCATCTTAGAAGACAGGTTTCAAAGGGGGAATGGGGGGGGGCGATGGGAGAATTGGCATGGACTGGGGACAGAGCTGAGACAGGTCTGACTGTGAGCTTGGTTTGCCTATTTTGGGGCCACTCCCTGCCACGTCTGTTCCTTCATGGACTCCATCACAATAACCCCCAGTGCGTGGCATTGTCTCCCCACATTCCAGATGAGTAAACTGAGCCTGGGCTGCCTGGACTGCTCAGAAGGAAGTGACGTGTTCACCCTCACATGGTGCGAGAACCGGATTTCAGTCGCCATTGGACTGATCCCACAGCCCATGTTCATGCCTCATAGGGGCGGAGTCCTCTGTTGCTGTGGGTGCCTGGCCAGCCTACCCTGCCTAGACACTGGAGACCCTGCTGTCCTGATGTGAGGCCTGTCTGGGCCTCCTTTCTGAGCTCCGTTAGAGGTTCAAGAGGCAGAAAGAAAAAGTGAAGGGGCTGCATACCACTCAGGCCTTCTGCGGGTCCACCAGGCCAGACTGGTCTGGGCAGGTATCTGGGGACAAATATCTGCATCCCCCTGCCAGACAAGCCCTTGGGACTGACAACCCCTTGCCCTATACCCCCTAACAGATGTGACCTCTGAGACTTTCCCAGGCCCACACCCTGCCAGAGTTAGGCTGAGGAGCTTCCAAGAAGTTCTGGTTCCAGGTGATGGAGGTGTGTTGACACCTGGGTTTTTAGGCCCTGTGCACTTTGGCTTATTTATCCTCCTGCGCAATGGGCAGGGCCCGGGGAATGGCTCCTCTGGTTTTACTCGTGGGTCCACTGAGTCAAGGTAAAGTGACTTGCTCAGATCTTGCACCTTGAAGCACTAGAATTCATCCGACAGAAACCCACTGAGTACGAACTGCACGTCATGCCTTGTTCTGGGTGCCAGGGCCCTGCCAAGCTCAGGGCAGGGAAAGCCTGACGGGAAGGGAATCTTGGGCGAGAGAGTTGCTACTTAGAATCAGAGCAGGACGAGGGCAGACGGAAAGAGCCACAGGAGAAGACAGTAAGAGCAAAAAGGCCCTGTGTGTTCAGAGTAGCGGGGTGGTTGGGGGGCTGCAGCTGGAGGGTGAGAGTGGTCAGAGCGAAGGACGGGAGAAGTAGTGAGGCCAGAAGGGAGAGATGGTAGAGGGCCTTGGGAGAAGGACAAAGCAGGAGGTCGATGCCAGTGGTGTCACGGGACTTGGTAACACCCAGTGTGGTCACTCATGTTGTTAAGCACCCTGTGTGCACTGCCGACTGGAGAATCCCTGAGCATAGTGACCCTGACCCCACAGAAGACCTGAGGATGTCACCCTCCCCCCAAGTGCCTCTCCTCTGCCAGTGGCCCAAGCAGAGCTCCTCTGGACTCACAGGCACCCTGCCCACTCACCCTGCTCAGGGGATGGGAGGAGGAGAGAGTGGAGGAAGAGGGCACCGGTGGGGGTAAGGTACCCACCATGGGTGATGACCGCTCATGGCACCACTGCTTTGGCAGCCCCTTTCCTGGTGACCCTTGCCACTGCCACTACCAACCCTGGGGCTTTTTGAGGTCACCCTTGTAAAAGTGAGAGGAGGTGGGATCTACACCCCGCCCGTGCCCTTGTGACACCATTAGTGGTCCCTGCATCAGTCTGGCCTTTGGGAGTGGGGTCGAAGAGAAACAGGTGGGTTTTGGATCGATGTTGAAGGAATTTGCTAACATGGGGTCCCCGAGAAGGTGCTCGGGCATATCTGGTCCCCCAATGCAGTCTCTTAAACATTAGCATGTATCATCGCCATTTCCAAGACGAGACCAAGTCGCACGGCCAGAGGCAGCTAATCTCGCCCATACGGCTCCATCTGAGGCCTCATCATCTAAAGACAGGAGGAGCTGGAAGAGACCCCAGCCCCTGAGCAGCCCCCCCCCCCCTGACCTCAGCCTGGGCTCACATCCTACAGGAAGAAGGGCCAGGGACCGGAGTGTGGGTTCTAGCTCTTTCTCTGTCTGCATTCAGTGGGCCACTTTCCTCTTTGGGCTGGTACAGCAGAGACTCTGTGCCTTCCTGTGTTTGTCTTCCCCATGACTGCTGCCTGGGCCATTTCCTGGAGTCCTTTGTCCTGGGATCACCCTGCCGGGGTGCCGCCGGGAGAGGAGAGGGCTGTGGAGACCAAGGGAAGCCCCCTCTCCCTCCAGCCCTGAGCCTCCAGGAAGGAGATTGTGGTGATCATCCCAAGGGCAGATGAGACTCCCGGGCCCCTGAGGCCACATGGCAGAGTGAGGACTCACACTCAGGAGCCTGTCAGCCCTGAGTTCATTCCTGTAATGCCTGCCACCCTCGCTTCCTGGAGTGACAAGTACTGCTTTTCCCAGATAAGGGCCTGGTACCAGAGCTTGGGTACGCCCAGGTGGCCCTGCCCTTGCACTTAGAGCTCAGATAGTGGGACCCACAGGCCCAGCCATCACATGCACAGGGCACCAGGATGGCCTACAGTAATGCCATCTCTATCTGCCACCTCTAGGGCTGCAGCAACCTTGGGTGGAGCGGGCATGACCTCTCTGGGAAGGGAGGTTACACTTGGACCCATCTCAATAAGAAACTGATCCTTCTTGGTGGCACAGCAGCTACGACTTGGACTGTGATCCACAAGGTCAGCAGTTCGAAACCACCAGCTGCTCCTCGAGAGAAAGACAGGACTTTCCACTCCCATAGAGTTACAATCTCGGAAACTCTCAGGGGCAGGCAGTTCTCCCCTATCCTGAAGGGTCACTGTGAATCGGCATTGACTCGATGGCAGAGGATTTGAGGGTTGAGATCCGTTCTGTGATAAAGGAGCAGCAAGACTGGTGGAGTTTTCACGACCTCTGTGGCTGCTTCTCAGGGACTTAGTGAGGAGTGCCTACACAGGGAGGCCCCGAGCCTGCTGCAGCACCCCTGGGGCAGGTCACTAGGCCGAGTGGTGACTGTGGAGAAGAATCCATGGTCAGATTCATGGCCAAAGCCCTGCCGACGATATGGGAGGAGGAGGAGGCGAGGATAACCCAAGGTCTGAGCCCCGTGGGGTGGTTGGTATGGGGTCTGCAGGAATTTGTCATTGACCATGAAAAGGGAAAGTGCGCTTTAGGTCTTGCAGCAGGTGTGAGTCCTGATGAGAGGTGGCTTCTGAGGGCCAGCCAGCAGCGAGTTTCTGGGCCTCCCATACCCCGAGGCTGGCGAGTAATAGTCTGGTATCGCCCACTCAGTGAGATAGCGTCTTCCCCACCACGAGCAGGTCTGCAACCACCCTGCTGACCCCAGATGCCCTGAGATACTCTTCCAGCCAGAAACCTTCCGCGGTGAGCTCAGCCCCATGCCCACCACCTCCAGTCTGTAGGACCAGGCCCTCCTGGACCTTCGTTTTCCCATCTGCAAAGCAGGGATAGGAGAATCCTGTCTGCCTCAGGCTTATGAGGGAGCCTGTGGAGAGAGCTGGACCTGGTATAACGGGGGCATCGTGAGCACTCAGTGCAGCCAGTCAGGCCCGTGGTCTCCTGGTTGCCTGGGTGTAAGACCTGGGTGCAGGCCGTTCGGCCCACAGGCCTCTGTGCTGTGCAGAGAAAAGAGCACGTGCTTGTGAAAGAGCCATTCCCTGTCCATTGACTCTGACACAGGATGACCAGGCCCACGGGACCCCGGGTGGCCAGGGAGTCAGAGAGCCCATCACAGCCCAAGAGGGTCCTCCAGAAATATTTGTTGTGGGTGACAACGAACATAAGTAAATGTGCTAGTGCTTGAAGCCCCGCTGTGCAGAAATGAAGGGAAAGGTGAAATGTAGTGACCTTCCTCCGAGGCTCTGCCTGACCCGGTCAGTCCCTAACCCTCTGACTTGGCTTTCTCCCACCCTCGCACACTCGGGTCCAGCCACCTGGTCTGCGGGACAGCCACGTCGGGGCTTTGCTGTGGCTGTTCCCTCTTCCCCAAGACAGCCTGTGGGTCTGTCTCTCACCACTCTCAGGTCAATGCTTAAGAGAGGCATCTGTCCACCTTCTGAAATTGTCCCTCACCCTTTGCCCCTCTCCCGTATGGCAAGGACTCGGCCCTTATCCCCTTTGATTCCCTTTAGTACCATTTACCTTGGCCCTTTGTCTCATGTCACGTTTGCTCACCACTGCACACCTAGCACCTGACATTCGAGGAGCTTCTGGATGGCTAAGTAGTCAGGACAGGCGGGCAGCTCATTGGTGACCAGGTCAGCCCAAAATAGCCTCCTAGTCTTTGCTTGCCTGCCCTGGATGAGTTGAATTAACCTCGACAGGTGGCAGTAACTGAGAACCAAGAGCCCAGTCCCAGACAGTGTGGGGGAGGGGAGGGAGGGCAGGTGGGTTCGAAGGCAGCAGCTGGTCACACTGGTTCGGGCTATGGGCGCAGGCATGTGGGGCTACAGTTGGTCAAGTGAGGCTCTGGATGGGGGTAAGGGCTACCTTCAGCCCGCTCTGGGGCAAGTAGGAGTCTTGCCTGGCCCAAAAGGTAGGAGATGGGCCTTGGAGGCAGTGGGGATGGCTTGGGCACAGCCTGGACTTAAGATGGAGCCAAGTTCATTGCTTGGCTCCAAATACAGAGCCTAGACTCTCTCTGTGACCCTGGGTGAGTCAGTGCCCCTCTCAGCATCTCAGTTTTCCATCTCAGAAACTCACGGCTATCAGTCGAGTCTGACTCACAGCAGCCCTGGAGGACAGAGCAGAATGGCCCCTGCGGATTTCCAAGACAATCTTTACAGGAGTAGAAAGCCTCGACTTTTCCTCTCTAGTGGGTTGGTGGGTTTGAACGACAGTTAGCAGGCCAACACCAGTTTATATAAGCTAGACGGTAGCCTTGCCCTGCAGCTTTGGGAAGTCACCAGAAATAACCAGTCTTGTAACGGGTTGGACACCCTTCCAGGATCTGACTTACTGTAGGGCCCTGGGTGACCACTGCCTATCTTAGTCTGTGGTTCTGAGCCTGCTGACACCCCAGTACTGGCTGGGAGCCCAGTCAGCATTGAAGACTGGATTATCTGTGATGCTTAAACATTCAAATATATAAAAAGCAACTTTTAAGAATTTACGAGTCGTGTGACATTGGCATGACCTTTAGCATCAGTGAATGATGGGCCTTTGTGGCAACTATATCCTTGCCACATCTTTCCTGTTTCCCTCTGTAGCTTCCCTACCCCTTCCCCAGTTCCCCAGCTCAATAGCCCAATCCCCTCCCCCTCCAGAACTTGCTAGGCATAGTGTCAGACCTGATCTTACTTCAGGAGAATGAGAATTGGTATCGGCCCAAAGGTGCAGCCAGGACATACGTCCACTGTGCAGCCTCTCTCAGGACCATTTCTCATACCAGCCTCCTCCCGCTGCCACTCACCGCTTCTCTGCTGGGTTGGTAACGGGTTTCATGTTCGCACAGAATACACAGACCGTTCAATTAGATCGTTTATTCGGGAAGTACTAAGGGCTCGAGTTTAATTGGAAGCAAATGTGGTGAAGAACGCTGAGGGTGCCCGGCTATTAAAAGGCATAGCATCTGGGGTCTTAAAGGCTTGAAGTTAAACAAGCGGCCTTCTCGCTGAGAAGCAACAAAGCCCACATGGAAGAAGCACCCCAGCCTGTGCGATCACGAGGTGTCTACAGGAATAGGTATCGGACGTCCAAAATCAAGCAGTCAAATTAATGTGAAGGGAGGAGCAAAGGCAAAGTGGAGACCCAAAGCCCACCTGTGAGACCACTGGAAAGTCAGTGCCTCACTGAAGGGGCCCTTGGCAGGGACGATCTATCCAGGGTGCAGTGGAGCACCGATGAAACACACAGCTACCCTCTAGTTCTGTAATAGTCCCTCCTCCCACTCTTGTGGCCTTAGTTTTACCTCACTAATCTTGCCAGACCTGCATATGGACATTGGTCCAATTAAGGGCTTTCGATGCACGAAATCCAGGATAGACAAGCCCCTCAGAAACAGTAGTGATTCCCTGAGGGTACAGGAAGAGAGGGTGTGGAAGGGGGAGCTGATAGCAATGAAGACTGTCAATTCCACTTGAGGGGAACGAACATCGGAACTTCAGACGAATGGATACATTGGTAGGTGTAAGTTATGACAAACAAAACCCGCCCCTATAATATAAACATAATATATGAAGGGTTCAGGCGGGTGGTAGGGTGGGGCAGGGAGGCATAAAGGGGAGCTGATATCAAGGAGTTTAAGAAGAAAGAATCTTGAAAATGATGATGGCAGCAATTGTACAACTCTGCTTGATCCAACGCACCTATGGCTTGTAATTATATACGTCAGAGCTGCCAAGGTTAAAAAGAAAGGATGAAGCGGGAGCTCTAGGAAAAGGAGCCATGACAGGAAAGGTCTGGAAGGCTCCCCAAATGAAGAGCACCCGTCCCTTCCCTGGTGCAGGCCAGCAGGACAGCCTGCTCGTGCTTGCTTGTGCTCTCAGCCGCGCAGTCCCCTGGAGGGCAGGCTCGGGCCCCTGCCCTGCCTGGCCAAGTGTTCCAGCTCTTTCAGTCCCACCACCAAGTATCGGGGAGCACTCGCTCCCGCGGACAGCCGCAGGCCTCTCCCGCTGTGTGGGCTACGAAGGCCACTGTCGGCACCTCGTGTGTGCGCCAGGCGGCCACCACATGGTCGTCGTGCACGTTTCTCCTGGGTCTACGGGGTGCTCGTGGAAGGGATTCAAGTTCGAGAGGAGCTTTCTGCTTGATGGTAGTGAGGTCCCCTTCACTTGTGTGGGCTGGGTGCTGATGGAGGCCGGCGGCGCGATCCTATTGGGTAGATTCCCTGCTTGCTGCCCTGAAGATTTACAGCATAGGACCCCAGGAGGACAGTTCTGCCCTAGCCCATAGAAGCTCTATGAGTCAAAATCAAAGTTGGGGGTTTGTTTGTTTTTATGGGGTGGCATTTGCATAATAACTGGTCAGTCCCCTCTCAAGAGGTACCATGGGTTGTGCTGAAGCACTGCCGTGGTCTGTTGGCAGAGACGCCCTTTACCCTGGGCCACAGGAACAAGCTGCTGGGCAACGGTGGCATCTTCTTTGTCATGGAGCCGAGCCAGAGGTGGCCCAGGGAAAGGCATTGTAGCAATCCTCACCTGCTCCACCTGCCACCAGGGCGGCCAGCCTCTCTGACACTCCTGCCTCGGGGCCTTCCAGCTGGCTAGTCCCTCTGCGGAGAGCACTGTTCCCCGGTTACTTGACGACCAACTCTCCCTGTCTTCATTCCCAAGTGCCCTTTCTCT
The DNA here is from genome assembly GCF_050624435.1 of Tenrec ecaudatus. Classification (NCBI taxonomy): domain Eukaryota; kingdom Metazoa; phylum Chordata; class Mammalia; order Afrosoricida; family Tenrecidae; genus Tenrec; species Tenrec ecaudatus. Next base: position 86,748,255 of record NC_134539.1, on the reverse strand, counting down.
TCTGCTCTGTCTTCCCTTCTAGAACATCAGCTCTGTGGGGACGTGGGTCCTCGCCCACCGGGCTCCCTGCTGTACCCCTAGAACCACACACAGTCCCTGCAGCTCAAGAGACACTTCTTGGTCAGATCACTGGAACAAATCATTGTGGTTGAACAAACTTCAGCTCCCTTGTGATAGGAGGACTTTGGGGGTTGGGGGCACAGCAAGCCCTCCCCTCCCCTCCATGGGCCTCTGTCCTGGCAGACCTTTGAAGGATGAGCACTCGAGTGTAGATGTGGGAGGCCACACCCACTGCCTGTCCCTGCCAGGGAGACAGTAGTGCCCATGTCTTTCTGGACCCTGTTTCTCTTGTCTGTCTGTGCCCCGGCGGGGCTATCCTTGGAGAGGGCAATCCCTGAGATAGAGATTCATGGAACGGGGCCACAGAGGGGGTGAGGGGCCCTGAGATGCTAACACGGTTGATAGCAAAGTCTCCCAAGGTGCTTACAGTGATCTGCCGTCTCTCACTCAGAGCGGCCCCAGCGCTGAAGGATAGCTGCCCTGCAGGGTCTTCTGGGCCGTACTTGCTAGGGGTCTCTGCTCCCGTGGAGTTGCTGGGTGGTCACCGCCGCCTTTCGCTCTTCACCTCCCCTCACCATCAAGGCCCAGATGTGTCCTCCAAAACACCAAACTCACCGATGTCAACTCATATCCTATAGGGCCGGGAAGAACTGCCCCTGTGAGTTCTGAGACTGTAACTCAGTACCGGAGTAGAAAGCCTCGTTTGTCTCCTGAGGAGTGGCTGGTGGTTTTGAACTGCTGACCTTGAAATTAACAGCCCAACTCAGAACCACTGCACCACTATGGAGGACTCCTTTGCTATGTCCTAAGAACCACTAAATTTGGCCTTCTGCGTGGGAAACCTGGCCAGTACACCCCATCTCCCAGTGGAGGCCTGTGTGTCCCTGTGGTGCCGGACAGGCGTCCGTGGTGCGGCCACATTAGGCTGGACTCGAGAGGAAGGCCCGGCAATCTGAATACCGGCCCCCGAGAATCCCTCTGGGCCCCAGCGATGGTGCAGGACGGGCAGTGTTTTGTGAGGTGGGGGGTGGGGTTGCCGGGAGTGTCGGCATGCTTGCGGGGTATGTGTGTGTGGGGGGGGGGGCGTACAAGTCCATGGCAGCTAACAACACACTGCTCAAAGAGGGTTCTCAACACATCAAAGCAACGGTGAACTCATTTGACCCTCAGATCGGCCCTACAAGGAACCTGAGGAATGGTATCCTCACTGTACGTAACAAGCTGTATCCCTCCTGAGGCTCCGGGAGAGCGCAGGGGCACCCCAAGGTTTCAGAGGCCTCGCCTCCAAATCCCAGACCCTCGACCCACCCCCACTGTCCAGTGCGCAGAGGCCGGCAATGTCTCACGCTGTATCCATCTCTCTGGCCCCAGGATGTCATGACAGGGCCGTCCTGCTCTATGAATATGTTGGAAAGCGGACCGTCGACCTCCAGCACACGGAGGTCCCCGACGCCTACCGAGGGCGAGGCATCGCCAAACACCTAGCCAAGGTAGGGCAGCCAGGGGCGGGGCGTTGAAGGGTGGCGTCTCCAGCATCCAGCCTGGTCTTCGCATCGCCCACAGCCAGGTGTCCATGTTGAGCTGCAGCTGGGCATTTGGCAGTCAGTGTCACCCTCCCACCCCTGGGGCTGGCCCAGCTGCTGGGCTGGCTGAGAGGGGTGGCGCCCACCCCCACCCGACTGCGGAAGGAGGCCAGTACCCCTTGTGTCTGGGCCTCAACCCACTGCTCTGCCCTGCCCTGGCTCCTATGGTGCTGCAAGGCATGTCTAGGGCCTGGCAGATAAGGGACGTGCCCGGAAGCCACTGGAACGGAGCCGTGCGTTTCTGTTACCAGCTGCGAGAGGTCGGTCAGCAAATTGAAACAAAAGATTTCTGTGTGGGGAGCCTCCTGGGGTGAGAGCAGATGGTGTGATCTTGCTCTTCGAAGTATAGAAAAAGGAAAGAAAAAAAAAAACTAGGCAGGGAAAAAAACCAACACGTTTTCATCCTGGAAAGCAAGGAAGGGCTCGCTTGTCAGGTTCATCTGGCACTGTCCTGCGCTCAGGAAAAGGTGCAGGGGCTTGACTTGCATGTTTGAGCTGAGACTGGGGGAAAGGCCTCAATGGTGGGGGTCCGATGTTGGGGGGAGCACAGGCCCGTGCGTGCCACGGACGCTGTTTCCCAAGATGTGCCTGCCTGTGCTGCACTGCACTAATACCCAATAGCCAATCTCCACCCTGAGCCTGGCTCACACTAGGTTCTCCGTTAATTCTCCCAGTGACCCAGTGAACGAATGCATTTAAGTGGTCCCCTTGGGCAGACATCTCCCAAAGCATCTCCACTTGGACTTTGGGGGAGCTGGTTTGGGGCTAATAAGGAGCAAAGAGTGGCGCACACTTCCCTGGGGGCTGCTCCAGTGGGCTCTGTAGGCGTGGCAGGGCCCAGCGTTGCTTTTCTGGGTGTTTTCCTGCCCTCCTTTCTTCCAGAGGCCTGGGAAGCTTCCTTCCCCGCCTGTGTTTAGTTGGCTGGGCTGCTAGGGCCTTAGTTATCGAGGGCAGAAGTGGCCGCTGGCCTCTCGGCCTTGGTACCTGGCCCTCCTGTGAGCCCTGTCTGGGGAGTAGCCCAGGTCGTCCCAGATTCGGAAGCTGAGGCTCACAGAGGACTCGTGTCCTGGACAATGTGGAGAGATGACGGGAGCCTGAGTGGGAAGTGCCCCCCTCACCCTGAGCAGACGCTCAGCCCCTTACCAGTTTCCCGGGTGGGGGGGGGGGGGCGCAGGTGAAGGCATTCCCCGCTCCTCAAGTCCTTCCTGGTCCTGTGGCCTCCAGTGGTGCTTTCAGGGCTTTGGTATCTGAAACTTCAAAAATCGGGAGGGAGAGGTTTATGACCCCTGTGGCCAGGGCTCCAGTGCCTGTGACCCGAAGACGGAGCCAGGCCAGCCTTCAAGGCTGCAGGACTGCAGAGACCAGGCAGAGGATGAACTAGGCAGTGGGGAGGGAAGGCCACCTGCCAGCCCCACTCCACCCACCTCCTATGCGGCCTCCGCTGGGTCCCAGCAGACATTAGACACCCACTGAGTCAACGCAAGGAAGGGGACGATGACTGACTTCTCCCTCGCTGTCAGGGCTCAGGAACTAGCTAGAGAGACCTGGACCAGAGGCCACCCACAGCCCTCCAAGTGTCATCTTCCTGTGAGCATGGGCTCTGAGAACCTTTCACAGCGTGGCCTGCACTGGGGTACAGGGCAGTCCTAGAAGGCTGGAGCACCCTTCAGCACCCTGCCCAAGCCTCGGGGCCGGCTCTTGAGGCTTCCACATAGCAGCACCAAAGGAGCAGGGATTGGCAGAGGGGCCCCCTGCCTAGCAAAGACCCTGAGACTGGGAGAGGGTGGGGGTGTTGGAGCGGGCCAGGCACCAAAGCGGGGGCCGGTTCTGGCTCCTTACCTAGCTTCCATGAGCTGACTGTGCTGCCTTTTCAAAGACACGCATTTTACCCACACGCACCTCCGAGACCTTGCAGGGAGCAAGGCGCCCGTGCAGACTCCGAGCCCAGGCCCGGCTCACCTCTCTGGCTGGGTGGCCTTAGGCATCTGATCAAGCCACCCTGTGCTTCAGTTTTCTCAACGGGACTGCAGCTGGGGTGAGAGCGCTGCCCTGCCCCTGCTTCTCGGGGCGAGTCTCCTCATGACCTCTGGTGTTTGTCCCCCACCCCCTGCAGGTCTCCCCTGGCACTCTCATTTGGGCCAGCAACTCTGGCCTCTCCATCCCTTCTTCCCCCAAATTCTCATATCCAGAATATGTCTAATTAATCTCCTCATTTTCTAATTTGGAACATTTCCATATCTATGGAATCATACCATCTCTGCCCCTTTGTAACGGGCTCCTTAGTTACACTCGACATACTGTTTCCGAGGTTCCTGTAGCCTATGCCAGGACTTCCTCTGTTTTAATGGCCAAACTCTGCTCCATCGTAGCGCTTTGCCCGTCTGTCTCCCCGTCTACCCTTGAAGGACACGTGGGTGCTCTCAGCCTGCAGGTGGCCGAGGAAAGCCGCAGGGAATATGGGCGCCCACAGTTCTCAGGCCTTGCTAAGCCCAATTGTTTACAGTTTTATTAGCCCTTCATCCACACATCATGCAATTCAGTGATGCCATGCTATCAAGAGTTGTACAACCGTCGCCACATTCTAATCTAGATCTTCTTCTTCTTCCTTGTGCTCATCGTTATTCACGTGACTATTTTTTTCTAATTGTGGCCAAAAGATACACGCACAAAAGGAACATTCTCCGATTCAGCAACTTCCACATGTATATCTCAGTGCCGCTAATTATACTCTTCATGTTGCGCAATCATTATTGATACCCCTTTTCAAATTATTCCACCGCCATTGACAAGAACTCACTGCCCCTACGCGACAGCTCTTTCCCCTTCACCATGGTAACCGTTGTCAAGTTTGGCCTCCTCTTTAGTAGCAGTATCTTCTTGATGGTAATCACATGTCCTACACTTCCATGGTTGCATCACTTTTAAAATGAGTTGTTTCTACATCATCACCATCAATTCTAGTGCTCCCTCCCCCTCCCGCTTTCATTCTTTGCTCCCCAAGTCCCCTTTCGCTCCCCACCTCCCACCCTCTCTCCACATCCCCATAAACCACCGCATCAGTCATTGTCTCTGTGTCCCCGCTCCTCCTGTGCTTCACCCACCCAGCAGAAACAATGAAACGAAGTAATGTGCTGGAGTGCCCTTCTGTCACCCATGATCACTTCATGAAGGCGGGTATCCAGCCAGCCGTGGTAAAGGAACTTTTCTTGGATTGGGACTAGACTTAAGTGGGAGTCCAGAATCTATCTGATAAGCCCAATTAAAAAATTAAATCTAATTTTTCCTCCATCCTTGGTAGCCTTCTGAGTCAGGGAGGCTGAGTCAGATCTTGCCACAGGGGCCTGCCTGCATTCCAGGGACTGTGCCAGACAGAATGGGACAGTGGGGCAACCCTGACCGTGACCCTCAACCCTGAAGCTCCCCTACCCTATAGCCACAGCCACAAGCTTACCTCTGGGACCCTGCTGGGGCCGAATCACTTCAACGCTGAAGCCCTCCTGGGTCTCTAGACTACTGTCATGTACTCTTCCTTTTGACCTTCATCTTGCCGTTGGGTGAGACATGTCTGTCCTCTAGCATAAAAAGCAATATGACGGCCTAAGAACTGTAAGAGCTCCTGGCAGGCCTTTAGGGAGAGCAGTGGAGCCTGGCGTCTTGTGGAAACCGACACCCCGGGAACTGTCGCGGGTGCTGTCAGCAGATGCCCAGGAGAGCCGGCACGGAGTTCCTTAGGTGGCGCCCGTTGCCTGGGTCCTGGGAGGTGCCCCACACGCTGGGCGCATTGATTCAGGGAGCTCTGGCGGCAGCCTTGTGTCCTGGGGCCTAGTCCTCTTCCCATTCTGCTGGTGGGGGAAGGGGCTGTGAGGGGCGGGTATCACAGATTAAGACAGTTACCCACTTCTCACAGCCAAAGCTGAATTCTGGACCATGAGACACTGTGACTGGGCTTCTGCCACCCGCCCTGCACGGAACGGGATGGGGGATGCCATGCGTGGTCGTGTTTCCTCAGACAGATGCTTCTCGCTGATGCTCTTTGCAGAGTAGTGGGCTGGGGCTTTCTTGTCAGACACATGGGGAAGGGCGGTGTTGATACATCCAGCCTCCCCAGGGGTGTGACCAGGATCCTGTGGGCAGGCCAAGCAGGGGGGAGGAGGCAGCGGCCACCCCTCTTCAGTGAGTGGCTGCTGGACAGCATAGCAGTGGGGGGCACGCGGGCCTCAGTTGCGTGTCGTTGACCCTCTCTTCTCTCCACCGACTCCCAGGCTGCGTTGGATTTCGTGGTGGAGGAGGACCTGAAGGCCCACCTCACGTGCTGGTACATCCAGAAGTATGTCAAGGAGAACCCCCTGCCGCAGTACCTGGAGCGTGTGCAGCCGTAACCCCGCCCCCATGCGGGAGCACTCTGTCTCGGACCTTTCATTCGGCCTTCGCCCGACCATCGTGTCCTCTCAGGGAACCTCGGCCCTGCCAGGACCAGGCTCATTCCTCTGTATAAGGGCGCCCCTCTGGCCCGATCGCCAGACCACTAGGAATGCCCGTTTATTTTCACAGGAGGCCCAGGACACTCTTCCCGACCACTGTCCTCCCCGCCTCCTGGCCTTGTCCTCCCCACCACACAGGCCCCCTCCACAAACCAGTCTGGCCCCTGGCTCCCCGTTGCCTGCAGAGGGGCAGGGGGTAGGGATGGCAGGCTGAGAACAGCTGCCCCAAGAGAGCGGGGCTGGCGGAGGCTGCGATGGATGGGGGCCGGCTGCCGAGGTGAAGAGGGGGACCGGGCAGCAGGGGTCGTAACAATACTCACTCTGGAGGCTGCCCCAGCCTACTTTCGCCCGTGATGGGCATGCAGGTGAGGGCCAGGACACAGCGTGGACAGAGCTGTGTCTGCGGCCAGCCTGGGGAGCTCCCCTGCTGGTCTTGGCTCTGGGCTGCCTGGGGGGGCAAGGGATGGACCATGTTACCAGCAGGATGATTGAGCCGCTTCCATGCTCGGTGTCCTTTCTGCAGCTGAAGGGGGGGGGGGGAGGTCAGAGGAGCAATAGAAACCTTGTGTGCCAAATGTCGGGGGTGGTCGTGCCTGATGTTGGCCCCCACCAGGGCCATCCCTCTTTCTCCTACTTTATGCCCTGGGGTGGGGGTTGGGGGTGGCCAGGGGCAAGAAGCAGCCTGCCTGAGAAAGAAGGGATGGCTGAGCACTGGCCCAGGCCAGTGTGCACACTCGGCGCACACACAGGCATGGGCACACGGGAGTGGGCAGGTGTGGGGAGCAGGTGGTGCTGTCCCCTCTTCTGCCGCCCTTCCTCTGCTCTGTTGGCCTGCCTGCTTTGAGGAAGCAGCAGCCTCCGGTTCCTCCTCCCCACAGCCCCTCGCTTGTCCGAGGCCGGCCATCTGGGTACAGCTAGAGTGGCCACAGGCCCTGTGGCAGGGATCCCTCATCACTTGCCACTGACCTTTGCTGCCGCATGAGTGGGCACCCTCTGGGAGGGACAGAGGCAAGCCATCTTAAAATGCCCATCCGGTCACTTTGCCAAGGGGTTCCCTCTGCTGCCGTCAGACACCTGCCCGGGGCGCTGTGGTCAGGCATGTCCTCCATAGTGGCCTCAGTGTGCAGCCTGGCTGATCCCTGGGACACACATGGCTGTGGGGCACTCAGCTTTTGAGGTCTCCCTGAGGGAGCAGTGGGCACCCTCTGGTTTGGGGCCTTGCCTCCTGTCCCTTCTCTCCAGTGTTTGCTCCATTCACCGCCCCTGTGCACCTGGAGAAGGATCCTGGAGTCTGAAATGGCAGTGGGCACTCGGTCCCCTCTAGGCCTCCGGAACGTGGCTGCAGGTGGGCCCGTTGCATCTGCGCGGATAGAACCAGGAGCCCCTCACACGCCATCTTCCTGAGGGCCGGGGCAAGTTCCGCGGTGACTCCTGTCTGATGACCCCTCCCTCCTTCCCCTGACACTGATCTCAGAGGGCCTGCCTCCTGGTGTCTACATGCCTTCCGGCAGAGCCTCCAGCCGCCTCGGGATAGGCACTTGCTCGGCCCTCAGGGACCCTTGGGAGGGCTGAGGGCCAGCCCCCCTCCACTTTCCACCAGCCTCCTCAGCCCCAAGCAGCCCCTGACTGAGGTTGGCATCCAAGAAAAGAAGCAGAGATGGCCCGGTCTCCGGAAATAATTTGTTGACGGAGAGTGGGCTCAGCTGTCCTACGTCCGTCCCAAAACATCCTGTCCCTGGCACCATTGAAGAGAGGCAGGGCTGGCGGTGGAGGTGGGCAGCTAGCCAGCCCAGGTTGGATCTCTTCCCTGCTCTGCAGCCAGGCAGCTGAGCCTGCGCCTCCTTTCTCCTCCTCTGGGACTTCTCTCCGTGCACACAGACCTTCCAGGCCCACGGACAGATTCCTCCAGAAAAATCCTTCTCTCGCTTGTCCGATAGTTCCCAGGCAACTTGCAGGGGCCACTGGCCCCAGTAAGCCCACACAGGGCGGTCCCTGGACCCCCTGCAGGAAGCTGTGGAAAAGGGCTGGGCCCTGGAGAGAGGGGAGGTAGGATGCCGGCACCCCGGAGGAGTGGGTTTCAGCCTCAATTTTGGGTTCCACCCTGTGTCCTGCCTGAAGCTTCCCCCGTGCACACATGACACGCTTGGTATTTGGACACAGAAGCTGGACTCCCCTCTTGCTGCTGCCCCTGCTGGCTGGCAGTGCTTCCCACCCCGGGCGCTGTGTCCGGCAGACACTGCCTTGGCGCCCCCAGTGCGTGTTCCTTGGTGCTGATGCCGTGGTCCTCCTTCCCTCCACCCTGCGTGTCCTGCTCTCACCTGCGGGAAGCAGGGTCGGTGGGGTCATAGCACATGCCCAGGAGCAGAGGGATGCTCCAGGTGACTAAGTCCCCAGCCAAAGCCCCGTGCCCTGCAGTCAACCGCCAGCACTGGACTGTCTGGCCGAGCCATGCTTAGAGGGCTTCTCTGCCTGGTCCCAGGAGGGGACCACCTGTGCCTTTCTGACCTCAGATCTGTCACCCCTGATACGAGGCCAACGCTGGGCTCGGGGCCTTGTTCCCTGTCAGTAATTTTTAACTCACGGACGCCTCACATTACACTAACAGAGTGGCCTTTTCTGCCCAGCTTGGAGCCGCTCATCCCAAGAGAGGGGTCCCAGCCATCCCCGGGGGCCTAGTCTCATCTCCGCAACCTTACAGATGGCCCCCGCTTTTGCCAGCAAGGAAGCTGAGGAGCAGTGTAGGCAAGGGGAGAAGGCAGGGTCCAAAGATACTTCCAATTCTGCCCTTGGGGTTGAGCTCCTCTAAGATCAGGACAGCCCTGCGTGGTAGGAGCGGACCTGTTTCCCAGGTAGTGAGAACAGGCTTTGAGGCCACAGGGCCTGGCTTGGCCGACAGAGCATGAAAGTGTGGAGTTGGGATCCAGGTCTGAGGCAGGTGATGCTGATGTCCACACCTCCTTCACACCCCTTCTCACCTGCTTGTCCCCTGGTCTCCAGCACACCATACCACCCCCTACCCCTGTTTTCCCTGGGAGGAGGTGCAGCCACGCCCCTAGTACATGGCTCGCTGCCCCCCTCTGGCGGCCTTATAGTGTCCGTGTACCTGCCCTTCCTCCACAAGCTGCTTGCTACTCCTGGCTCGGCCTGGTGTCAGAGGCTGACTGAACAGGTGGGAAGGGTGAGCAGTGGCATTCTCGGGAAGAATAGAGTGGTGAGCCGTTCAGGGCACAGATCCCTGGTCGGAAATTTCCCCCTGGAGCTTGTGCTCGGGATGCCCACCCCGAAGCAGTGGGAACTATGGAGGCAGAGCATTTACTATGAGAAGACCTAGTTTCCAGACGGCGAGACTGGCCACAAGCCACCCAGCTGAGGAGGAGCCCGAGGCGTGAGTCAAACACAGATGAATCATACAGGTCACATGTCCACTTTCCATATGAATGATGTAGGTCATCTGTCCATGTAACTGATAGCTGCCAAGAGGAATAGATGAAACTGGCTGGGTAATGCCCCAGATCATGTGGAGGGCTGGGCTAGGGGTCCCTGTTAAGCTACACGACTCCTAGCTAACCAGGCGTAGCCTGTGTGGAGCAGATGGGATAAAGCGGGAGTAAGAAGCAGGAATATTCAGGGAGCACTTGCCCTATGCTCACTAATCAGTTCAGGAGTCTCCCGTTTGTTTAAATCCACCCACACGTCCCCTCGATTATACTCAGGGCCCCATTCCTTCGAAGCAGTGTCCTAACTCACTCAGATCCGGAAAGGCTGTGAATTCAACAGTGTTGTAACTCTGTACCCTGCAGAGTCAAACCTATATTTTCAGTTGTATTGATAGTATGGCTACAAGATATTAAAGAGATTCTTTTTCTGGCTGTCAAAAATATTCTCTGGTTCTCTGCCTTCGTCGGAGTTTTAAAGCCCTGAGTTATGCTTTGCTGTTCACTTCTATAGTGCAGTCAAGTAGCAGCTTACCTGAGAATCCTGGTCTCCAAAAACGTCACCCACTGCACTCTGCCACGAACTTCCAGGCCCCCCTTTCCCCTAGGCATTGAGGTTCTTCCTGAATGTGCCCCAGCCCAATCGGGTTAGCCGGTCCCGATCCTGGGTCCCACTGTTTCCAGCGGGTCGTTGCAAGAACAGTTTTAGGAAGATTCAGGAAAACAACCTTTCAAAGAGAGGGCATTCATAAAAGGGATTGCCTCCTGTCTTATCAGGATTCTGCATGGAAACTCTGGACAGAATATCTGCATGTGTGTAGAAAGGGATTGATCACGCGAATAAGGGGACTGGCAAGTCCAAAATCTGCACTCCGGGCAGCAGACTGAAACACCAGTAATTTTGCAACCGCTAGGTCGAGCAGATTGTGGACGCTGGCCGAGTATCTGTTAGTCTGGAGGCAAATTCCTGCCCTTTGAAAGCTTGACTTTTTGTTCTTGTGGAAGGTCATTTGCTTGATTTAAAGTCGGTTTGTTTAAACTTACACAAATATAGATGACCCCCAACAGTCGGCTGTCAGGCACCAATCTCGCAAACCAAAACCAAGCCCAGTGCCATTGCCGTCCAGTCAGTGCCGGCCCAGTGCCATTGCCGTCCAGTCAGTGCCAACTCATGGGGACCTAGAGACCAGGGTCGTAGAAATGCCCTTGCATTTCTGAAGCCGTAACTGTGTTCCAGAGCAGAAAGCTCTGTCTTTCTCCAGAGGAGTCACAGGCCATGCGTAACCATTACACTACCAGGGCCCCTGTGCCGCACAGTTGAAAATCCCTGAGTAATTTACGGGTTACCCTTGAACACGATGGGTGTGGACTTCGTGGGCCCTATGATAACACAGATTTACCGCCTGTTAGTATGGCAGCAAGTTCAAGTGCAGTGAGTATCCACTTGGGACACCCTGTGCATTGTTCATGAGCAGTTCATCTCTGCCTGGTGATGATTGTGCAACATTTTATTGTGATTCAGGTGAGGTTACCATTTCACATCATCATTGTATTCAGTAACCCAAACTCCTTCACAAAGAACTCCTGCATCCTTCTTTCTTCTTTGTCCCCTTCTCCCGCTCATGATATTGTCTTCCCCTTTGTCTAAACTCACACCTGTCTACCCCTAAGCCAATTGTTTCCCCCTCACACCCCTGGTCACCATCAAAGTCTAGTTCTCTTTGTAAGAAAAACCTTTGTATGTAACAGTGGTCTCACACAATACATGTCCTTTTGTGATTAGTCTCATTCACAGCAGTCTTGCTTCTGCAATTGCCAAATCCACCCATGTCATGAAATGTTTCACATTTCATCGTTATTTGTTAATGTGTGCTCTTCCATCGTGTGTCTGTACCAATGTTTGTCCATTCTTCCACACTAACACGGGTGTGTATATAGCTGTGTGGGCTATGGATCTTACTTCTCTAGAGCACACACCCAGAGATGTCATAGGGAGCTTCTGTTCTAGTTATTTAAAACTATACCAATTTCCACCGTGGTTGCACATTTTTACCGTCCCCACCCCCTCCAGCAGTTTATGAGGGCTCCAATTTCAACACACCTTCTCCAGCATTTGCTGTTTGGGTTTTGTGTTTGTTTTTAACTTTGTTGTCGGTGCTGGTGTGAGGTGGCACCTTAGCATTGTTTTGACTTGCACCTCTCAGATGGCTGGTGAGGGAGGGCAAGCCTCTCCTCATCTGTCCTTTGTCTGCCTGGAGGGCTTCTTTAGTGAGCTGTCTGTTCACATCCTCTGCCCAGTTGTAATTGCATTATGTATCTTTTCCTGGTTGGGGTATAGATTTTAGAGATTAGTCCCTTGTCCAGTGTATCACTGCAAAAATATTTCTCCCAGTCTGTCGGTCCTCTTTTCACTCGTTTGATGAAGCCTTCGGATGCAGGAGGCTTCTTTTAGGAGGACGCCAGTCATCTCCGTGTCTTCTGCTCGGTGTGTGCTTCAGTATGCGCGGCAGCGTGCGTATAGACTGTCTTAGAGTCCTGAAGTTTCTCCCGATTGTGTCATTGATGCTCTTTACAGTTCCATGGGCTCCATTTAGCTCCTTCAACCCACTCGAGTTCGTTTTTGAATATGGAACTAGGGATGGGTTCTGTTTCATTCTTCCGCCAATGGAACTCCATCTTCGCAAGCGCCATTTGTTGAAGAGACTAGCGCTTCCTTATTTAGTGTGTTGGGGCCTTTTGTCAAAACTGTGCTGTCCCTGGGTTCTCTATTGTCTTCCATTGGTCTACCCCTGGAAGACTGCGGTGCCAACACGAGGCAGCTTTGACAGCCGTGGCAGTGTGCTGGGTTCGGAGGGCTGGAAGGCATTGGCCCTGACTGTTCTTCTAAATAGTGATTGCTTATCCCGGTCTCTTTCCACTCCATAGAAAGTTGGTGATTCATTTTCCCATTTCTTTCCAGAAAGACACAGGGATCCCGGTTGGAATTTAATGATATTTATAGATTTCCTGGCATTCTTCCAGTTAGGTCGGTCTCTTTAGTTTTCTTGTAGTAGTGTTGTGTAGTTTTCTTGTAGTAGTGTTGTGTAGTTTTCTTGTAGTAGTGTTGTGTAGTTTTCTTGTAGTAGTGTTGTATAGTTTTCTTGCCCAAGTCTTTTATTTCTCTGGTGAGGCTTATTCCATCTTTTGTGTGGCGATTGTAATGATTCTATTGCTTGGTTTCCGTTTCAGAGCACTCTGGTTTGTACAGAGGAATCCGGCGGAGTTCTGTGTGTTGCTCCTGTACCCTGCCGTGTTGTCAACGCTTTCGATTATTTCCAACAACCTTCTCCACCACACTTTGCTCTAGCACCCGTATCTTCTGTGTTCCCGCCCTAGGGAGAGTACGGAGCACGGCAATGCTGTAAGAACTACTTTTTCTTAAGTTCCAGCTAGGATTTAGTGTGAGCTCCAAACCCATTCATGTTTTTTATCTGCCTTTGGCTCCCTTTAGAGACGTCCTTGTTAAATTATGGTAGAGGGTCTTAGCAATCACCCTGGAGCATAAAGATCTCCCAGGAATCTTGTCATCGACTAGCCCCTGGGTCAACTCTAACTTGCAGAGGCCCCTCTGCAGTCAGTCTTGTGACTCCAACCTGCCGGATTCACCTTTTCTCACTGTATTAGAGGTTACTGTTCATAAGGATTTAAGTGGGTGGTGCATTTTCAGTAGTTTTGCCTCTCCCTTTTCCTAGCTGCCTTAGTTTGGAAACTCTGCCAAAACCTGTCCATTATGAGTGATCCCGTTGGCATTTGGAGAAAACAATGGAATAGCTTCCAACATCACATCACCATGCAAGTCACCACGGTATGGCATTTCAACGGAGAGGAGTGCTCGACAGCTTGCAGGCAGCTGCACAGTGAACAAGTACAGTGGAAGCTAACAGGACGTCATGAATTCGTAATTAGGTATTGCTGTTACTGAAATGCTGGCCACTTGTATCCTGTGTCTTGCGGACGTTGCAGACACTGGCCTCACGTGAAACCCTCTTCACTGAAACGTGGCAGTGGTACTTTCTCACTTAAACTAGGCAGTAAACCTCAGCAAGGGAGATAGCAGCAACACGAAGAACATGAGGGACCGGGCACAGTTTTTTGTGTGTTTTTTGTCAGAGAAAAAAATGCATTTTCTTTACACGAAAACATGTATCAAAATGTCCCCAAAGCATCTATATTGCTTTTCTTTTTTCAATTTTTTAAAAACATTTTATTAGGGACTCATGCAACTCTGATAATCCATACCTACATCAATTGTGTAAAACAGATCTGTACATTCTTTGCCCTCATCAATTTCAAAGCATTTGCTCTCCACGTAAGCCCTTTGCATCAGGTCATTTTTTTCCCCTCCTTCCCCGCTGCCCCCTCCCTCATGAGCCCTTGATAATTTATAAATTATTATTTTGTCATATCTTTCCCTGTCTGATGTTTCCCTTCACCCCCTTTCTGTTGTCTGTTCCCCAGGGAGGAGGTCACATGTAGATCCTTGTAATTGGTTCCCTCTTTCCAACTCACTCATCCTCTACCCTCCCAGTATCGCCCCTCACACCTCTGGTCCTGAAGGGATCATCCGCCCTGGATTCCCTGTGCCTCCAGCTCCTATCTGCACCAGTCTACATCCTCTGCTCTATCCAGACTTGCAAGGTAGAATTCGGATCATGATAGTGGTGGGGTGGGGAGGAAGTCTTTAGGAACTGGAGGAAAGCTGTATTCTTCATTGGTGCTATGTCGCAGCACCCTGACTGACTCATCTCCTCCCCTAGCCCCCTCTGTGAGGGGATCTCCAGTGGCCGACAAATGGGCTTTGGGTCTCCACTGGGAACAGGGCACAGTTTTATTAAACATTTTTTCCCTACCTAATTGCAGGCTCCAACTTTCCAGACCTACCTCCATGTTCTCCCCTGCCTAACCACCAAACCAATGCTCCACATTTTAGGTTTTAAGGTAAGGGCAATACTAATTTCAGAATCCTAATTTCGACTTCAGAATACTAATTTCCTTAGCTGCTAGTGTAGCTCCTGCTGTAATAACTCAATCTCTACGTGAAGAATAGAAACATCACAACAATGTATTTCCAGCTCATAGCTAGAACCAATGTTCTTTATTTGGCAGGTAGTTTTTCTACATGCCGGGCGTCAGGCTCCCAGGTAGACTGCAGCTGGTAGATTAACCATCCCAAGTGCTTTGAGAAGGGACAGGGAGCCTGGAGTGAGCCCACCGCACTTAAACTCACATTCCGTCCATGTCAGACATGGGTCACCTCCTAGAAAGAAGGCTGGAACGTATGGTCCAGCGGAGTGTTCAAGGAGTGGAAATCACATTATCGATAGTGATCTCTAGCACAGCCTCCCAGCCCCACCCACCTCTCTAGTCTCACTTCTCGCCGCTCCCTCCTCTTGCCATGGTCAATTTCATCAACTGTCTCAGAGACGCCATGAGCACACGTTTCAGCCATGTTCATGTCACGGGGAAGGATGACTATCAATGGCACAAGGAAAATGAGATCACCACATACCAATGAACTAAACCCCATTTCTCACACGGTACATGAACCAGAGCACAACTCAAACTGGATCCAGGGCCCAAGTATGCCGATGAATTACATACTGTGCTTAGAAGAAAACCCAGGGGGTGACTTTGGGACCAGGTGTTTTACAATGGATTACCAGATAGGCCGGCAAACCCACAAGCAGCAAAACACAAGCTCAGTAGATGAGACCTACTAAAATGTTGTTCATCAAAAGACATCAGCCGAGTGAAAAGACAATTTCTAGAGGGGGAGGGATTTCTCAGGTACCCTGAATCTAGGAAGGATGTCATCTAACTTACTTATTGTAGTTTACCTCGCTCACTCCTTGTTTTCCCCTAGCAAATTAGCTTTACTTTCCCGTTTTCTCTGGCCCCACCTCAGTCTCTTTGGAATTGCTATGACTTTCTGTATTGCGTACAGGCCAGCGTGTTGGGCACAATGCCTCCTGGAAGGGGCAGATAATGCTGAGAATGATGAAGACACGGGAAGATCATGACAAGATTGCTTCGAGATCAGAAATGCCTCTCATTGATCTCATAGGATTGTTAGTAGCCAAAAAGCGAATTCCTGCTATCTGGTTAGTCAACAGAGACATCTTGAAATTACCCTAGCACTTAAGGATAATAGTCAGCGATTGTATCCTGTGATTATCCTGAAACGGGAGTTAATGTGAACGTCTGCATCTGATTTCCCCAGAGTGTGCGGGTTCCACAGTGAACAGGATGTAATCTCTAGGTACTCTGATTTTAAATGGGACTCTGCTCAGCTAACCTGCAGTGCTGTCAGACCACCTGCTGGTGTTCTGGGTGGGGGTGGGGGAGGGAAAGGAACCTATTTTCAAATATAGTTTATAGAGACCCGTTTATTGTGTCTTAAACAGGACAAGTACAAGACAAAAACAAATGATTCAGTGAAGGAGATCATCAGCCCAAGACCATAATGGCTGCTGAGGCCTCTTTGTCATTCAGTGATTTAAACAGGACTCGAAGAACAAAGGGAAACACCAGGAATGGTGATAGATGATGTCATCACATTTGTAGGCAGCATTACAAAAGCAGAGAAGGGCTGGCAGGTTGGGATATGTACATTCTTACAGATTAGAAAAATTCAGAAGATTAGTTCAGGGCCCTCCAACCAAGGCCTTCAGAGGATGACTCATGATTTATGTAATTCCCAACAAGGCCACACCCAGTACCCTTCCATAAACTCCACTGGCAGCTGCCTTTCAGGAGTTTTTCCCTCTACTTTGCCATTTTCTCTAGGACCTGACTGGCTTTCTCTCGACCATCAATTTCTTATCCTAACCTTGCCTTTTTAATATAAAACATTACACAGAAATTTCAAAGTAAATAAGTTCAGAGTTAAATAATATAATTTTTCCCAGTCATTTTATTGGGGAATCATGCAACTCATCACAATCCACATATACATCCATTGTGTCAAGCACATTTGTACATGTGCTATTATCATCATTCTCAAAACATTTCTTTCTACTTGAGCCCTTGATATCAGTTCCTCGTTTTTACCCTCCCTCCCTCACGAACCCTTGATAATTTATAAAGTATTATTATTTTGTCCTGTCTTACACTGTCTGATGTCTCCCTTCACCTACTTTTCTGTGTCCAACCCCCAGGGAGGGGGTTATATGTAGATTCTTGTAATCAGGTCCCCCTTTCTACCCCACCTTCCCTCCACCCTCCCGATAACGCTACTCGCACCACTGGTCCGGAGGGGTTCATCTGCCCTGGATTCCCTGTGTTTCCAGTTCCTTTCTGTATCTGTGTAAATCCTCTGGTCCACCCAGATTTTAAAGGTAGAATTGGGATCATGATAGTGGGGGTGGGGGGGGGAGGAAGCATTTAGGAACTAGAGGAAAGTTGTGTTTCATCGTTGCTACATCACACCCTGACTGGCTCATCTCTTTCCCGGGCCCTTCTGTAAGTGGATGTCCAATTGTCTACAGATGGACTTTGGGTCCCCTAAATCATCTAATTTAAATAAGAAAGGAAGCAGCACAGCATTTAAAAAGTTTTTAAGAATTGCAGTATGGGCCACACTTGAGATGGACGAGGAGCTGGATCTGCGGACACCAGGACAGGGTGGGGGAAGGAGATGCAGATATCTAGAAGCATCCGGAATTCTGTAAAATGTGAATTTTTTTAAAGGAGGTAAACTTTATCATTTCTAAGCCAAGACCAATGAACTATAATATTGGATATTGCTCAATGCAGTGACTTCTATATCACCATATTAACAAACCACTCTGCCATTGAGTCTCTGCTGACTCATAGCGACCACTGTGGGTTTCTGAGACTGTCAGTGTTGACGAGAGGTAGCTCCGGCTTTCTCCCGAGCTGGAGATGCAGCTGGTGGTTTTGAACCACCGACCATGCAGATCACAACCCTCACATAACCCCTGCACTGTACCACTTAAGACCCAAAGTAAATCTGTTGCCATGGATGGAGTCGATCTTGCCTCACAGGGACCCTACAGGTCAGAACAGAGCGGCCGCATTGTGTTTCTGAGGCTGGGCATCTTTATGGAAGCAAACCGCCTCATCTCTCTCCTACAGAGGGCTGGTGGGCTCATTGGTCCACCCACCGCACCACCCTTGCCCACCTACCAGACCCATTGCTGTTGAGTTGACCCCACATGGTGTCAGATAGCACCGTTTTCCACACCGTGTTCAATGGTCTGTTTGTTTAAATAAGTGCCACGCCTGCCTTCATGGGGTGCCTCAGTGTGGACTTGAACCACCAGCCTTTCAGTCAGCAGCCAAGTGCGTTAACCATTAACACCGCTCAAGGACTCTGATGCAGATACATTTGCGGTAAATTCTGCTGGAACGTTAGCGGCTATGATATTAAGAGTGTGCTGGTCTGGTTCACACAATCCAGAGCTGGCTGTAGTCAAACACCCAAACTCACTGCCATAAAGTCAGGTCTGAATCATGGCGACCCTATAGGACTTGTTAGAACTGACTGCTCAGGTGGGTTTCTAAGACTATAACTCTTCACCAAAGTAGAAAGCCTCATCTTGCTCCTTCAGAGCAGTTTATGATTTCGAACTACTGACCTTGTGGTCTTTCTGCTTGAGCCCTTAGTATAATCTCCTCTTTTCCTCCCCTCTCCCCCACTCTTCCACCCTCATGAAGCCTTGATGATTTATAAATTATTTTTATTTTCATATTTTACACCATCTGCTGTCTCCCTTCACCCACGTTTCTATTGTTCGTTGCCCTGGGTGTGTGTGTGGGGGGGGGCTTTGCACACCAATCATTGTGATCCGTTACCTCCTTCTCCCCTCCTCTCCCCTTCCCCTACCCTCATGGTGCCACTACTCCAATTATTGTTCCTGACGGGCTTATCTGCCCTGAATTTTGTGTGCCAAGAGCTCTTATCTGTATCATTGTACACGCTCTGGTCTAGCCAGATTTGTAAGGTAGAACTGGGGTCATGATAGTGGGGAGCGGGAAGCATTAAAGAACTAGAGCAGTGGTTCTCAGCCTTCTTAATGCCGCGGCCCTTTCAACAGTTTCTCATGTTGTGGTGAGCCCCCAACCATAAAATTATTTTCGTTGCTACTTCATCACTGTCATGTTGCTACTGTTATGAATCGGATGACCCCTGTGAAAGGGTTGTTTGGCGACCCCCAAGGGGTCGAGACCCACAGGTTGAGAACCACTGACCTAGAGGAATGATGTGTGTTTTGTCCGTGCTATACTGCACCCTGACTGACTCATCCCTTCCTTGTGACCCTTCTGTGAGGGGAGTTATGTCTTAATTACGATGAATAACCCCTAAATTTTCCAGGTTCAGAAAACTGGAACTCTGACATGAATCAGTGTCTTAACTTTTCACCCAACTCCCTGATCTGAGTCAGCTAGCAAATCCAGACTTCCTTAAGGGGCAGGAAGCACCATGAGGCAAAGATCCGATTATGGTACTGCATCTGTCCCATAGCACGTTCTATCACTCCCCAAAGAAGCCCTAGCCATTTACCTGGCTGACCCTAATCTCCGGAAACCCAGACCAGCACTGGGCTTGTCTGAGTGGGGCTGATGGTAACTGGAAAAATGGATGTCAACGAGACAGCAAGACTGAGGGGCAGTGACGGTGGAGCAGTGGGATCCTCACCTTCCATGTGGGAGGCTTTGGGTTCAATTCCTGACTTGCACACCTCGAGTGTAATCCCTACCCACCTCTCAGTGGAGACTTATGTGTTGCTATGATACTAAATAAGTTTGGGTGAAGCTTCCAGTCTGAGAAACTAGGAAGAAAGGCCTGGAAAGCTCTTTTCTAAAACTGAAAAATTAACACCTCACTGTCATTGAGTTGATTCCAACTCATAGTGCTGCTACAGGACAGGGTAAAACTTCTCCTGAGGGTTTCCCAGACGGTAACTTTTTACAGGAGTAGATGTACCCCTATTTCTCCCTCTCCTCCAAACTCGCCAAGGAAATCCCTATGGCTCACAACGGATCAAGGAAATAGTGCAGAGCCAGACAGCATGTTGCTCCAGTGTGCCGGTGGCTGTGCACTGGGGCAGACTCAACAGCTAACGGTAACCCCGAGTTTGCAGCATGGCAGGTGCAGTGCAAACAGGGCCCCTTCTCAGGGATATCTCAGCGTCCTGCGTGTCGAATTGACCAGATGGCCTGAGCAAGGAACGGAACATCCTCATTGGTTTCCCTCTGGCAAGTCTCACAGGATCCTATTTATGTGTGATGCTTAGATCAGG
Organism: Tenrec ecaudatus; assembly: GCF_050624435.1. NCBI lineage: Eukaryota > Metazoa > Chordata > Mammalia > Afrosoricida > Tenrecidae > Tenrec > Tenrec ecaudatus. The sequence goes on along the minus strand of NC_134539.1, from coordinate 86,728,393 downwards.
AGGGCAGAATGGTGAAGTATGCAACAAAGTCTATTCAAGGCACTCAGAGGCTTCCCTTGAGTTGAACAACAATGAATAGGGCTATTCAAGCGAAGACCTTGAACTTGGTGGCAATGTGAGTGACCCGAAGTGGCCGATCCTGGGTGATTGACAGCAGATGCCTGAGTCACTAGAGTCATCCTACTATAAGACAAAAGTCATGTAAGGAAATGATGGCAGGGGCAGGCAGACGTTGCTGCAGCAGTCCCTCCCTGCCGAAAACTGGATCAAAAACAACACTGCATCCCAGGAAGAATCAGAACGGAATGTTACCATGACTCAAAGCATGCTGTGTTCCAACCCTTTCACCTCTCCATTTGGTTCCACAGTTTTATTACCACAAAAGAGGCCTCGGTCTTGGGGAATGCGTGCACTCGTCAGTCTTAGGTAGTGAGGCCACCTGCAGGGGCTTTTGAGGGGATGAATGAAGGAAGGAACGAATGAATAAGTACAGCTCCTGTCATCAATCAATACAAGCAATTGGTCTGTGTGTTTTCCTGTATTTGGATGATCAAGAATTTCCAGAGATAAGGTTAATAAGGTTAAGCACAGTACTTCTGAGCATTGGATCCCAAGTCAGAATGTCCTGCTGTGCTAGGCCGGGTTGACTAGAGAAACAAGTCCAGGGGCATTCACAGATGTTTAGGAAAGAGCATTATACTAAAAAGCAATTGAATAGAGAAAACATCCCAGCCCAGTCCGGATCACGTCCATATGTCTGATACTGTGGGTACAAAAAACTTTATCCCCAGGGTGTTCCCCCATATGATATGCCAAACCTAAGATGCTGCTTGCTAACACATGGTCAATGTCTATACACTTGGAGTTCACCTGCTTAAAGATGATCTCCCTGGGGGTTATCAGCCATCTACAGCAGTCAGACTATTGTCTGTCCCACCCCAGGTGGTCTCCACTCCCTGCTGATAAGGATAGTGGATTATTTCCCTGAAGGGGAGCCCAAAGGCAAGGTTAAGTCAACTCAAGGATCTAGGTTAGGCTGCCATCTTGACTTTGGAGTCAGCCCATCTTGTCACATGTGTACCCCTAGTGCCTCCCCTTCCTATTGCGTGTACACCCCTAGCTTGTCCCCTCCTGGTGCATGTATGCCTATGGTGCAACCCCTTCCTGGTAGGATGTAAACAGGGGGGCTTGCATGATTGGAAATATATTTGCTCTCTCTGCAGGGACCTGGCTGCTGAGATCATGGCCGTCCAGGAGGTTAACAATTGTATGCCTTATCTTGTCTGATATCTAATTTTACCCCTCAATTACACAACTGCCCTTTGGGTCCATTTGATTGTGGGGGCTGGTACCCCACATGATACTAGTCCATAATTCTTCTTCACACTCACTCAGCACATGGAATGATGCCAAGTGCAGGAAAAACACAGCCTGGTGGGTGAAAAGTTCTGTGGATCCAATGCTGGTGGAAGCATCTCAGCACTGGTGCTGGCTCCTCCAGCTCTCTGAGTGTCTCCTCCACAGGAAGGTGAAGGAGAGAGAGGAAGTTCCCAGAATCCTTGTGAGACCTGATTGGCAGGCTTGTTTCCACCCCTTAATGCTTAATATCCTCAAGTTGACCCGAGATCAGCGACGTGAGCTTGAGTAAGTTACTTCATCTCTCTGTCCTTCACTTTGCTCCTCCATAAACAGAACTGATTGAGTGCTCAGAAGGCATTTAGGAGAGTTGCCTTGCACAGTGAATGTGTGACCGTGTTGGTTAGCAACAACTAGTGCATGTCTAGCCAGTGCAATCCAGCCAGCAGAGTCCTCGGTTAGCTCACCAACTCTCGGGTGAAATCCTGCTGTCAGGACCTGGAATGCCTGATGCATCACATACGAGGGGGCTTCCAAAAGTTCCCGAACATTTCCCCATTATCTTTTAACTCCACATGTTTCATCTTGCTCTCCAGCCTCCTGCCTGAAGGTGCCTAGCTCGCTTGCTAGGGTTTGGCAAGTGCGCTATAGTCGCTTCGCTTTGCGGGTTAGGAAGCCCATCGCAGGCTGCCTTGCACAGGTCTCCTGGTTCTGCTGCTGCTGCTGTTTCTCTGCCACTATTCTGTCTGCTACCACCTCTCACCATTGCACACTATCTCCAGTGTTACAGCTGTCTCCTGGGTCTAAGAACTCCCTCTATTCCTTGCTCTTCTTGGTGGTAATGGGGCCCTGTTCAGCTTCTAGGATTGGCTCCCTTGAGGCCCAGGAGCATGGGAATTGGTCAGTCTTCTTGGTGGGCCACAAACACTGTATTCGCACAGTTCCACTCAATCACTTCACGGAGTTACAAGACGTTGGCTAGAAGCGGGGGGCATAAGAAGGTACTGCAATGCATTACACTGACTAACTAACTAACTAACTAACTAACTAACTAACTAACTAACTAACTAACTAACTAACTAACATATAGGTCAGGACAAGAGTTTCCTGCTTTGTGATCTCAGTTACTTCTCCCACTGTTGCTCACAGCTCACGGACACAAGAGCCAAATCCACTGCCATGGACTCAATCCCAAGGCTGAAAATATCTCCAGAAGACATCGCCACCTTTCTTTCTTTCACCAAGTCAAGCCAGTTGCCACCCCACTCATGGTGCCCCCCCGTGGTACACACAGTACAGCTGTGCCCCAGGGGCACAAGCCTGTGGCCTTTTGGAAGCAGATCGCCAGGCCTTGTTCAGAGTCTCTTCATGGGTTTGGACCACCAACCCTTCCATGGCAAGTAGAATGCTTAGCTACTTGTACTGCACCCCCCCCCCCCCGTCAGTCAGCCACAAGGCTGCCTGACACGCAGCCAGTATAAGCCCTCAAGAGGGAGAGGAGTCGCTGGGGTAATTTGATGTAGCACCTATTTTTTTAGGGACCAAAGCCAGTATTTTCCATTGTCAAGTTGTGACTCTGAATCAGTAGCTAAGCTTCCACGGCAGGGCCACAGCGCAGTCACGTGTCACAAAGCAGCAGCAATTCACACAACCGCTCGCATATTTTCAGTGGTGGACTTTTATTAAAATTATTCATGGAGCTCACATTTATTATTATTTTTTAAAGTTTCTCTTTTCCTACTACCAAAATAGTTGTCTTTTTAAAAAATACCTTGAAAAATCTTTAATAGTTATTTTGTTATATATTAAATAGTCTCTTAAAATCACAATCATTTCTCTCCAACGCCCCCAAGCATTTTGACTTAAATTCCTGTTACCTTTATTTATCTCTTAAATGCTTTATCGCAGAGAAACACTGAAAAACATAGGCTACTCCTAATATATATATATATATGTGGATAAATATATATATACGTATGTATATATAATTAAAAGGAGTAGTCAATCACAACACCTGACATAAATAATAGTCATATTAATAGCGTTATATTCAAAGGTTTGCCCATATCCAAATGATTTTTTTGAACAAGTGTTCAAATCCTCAAAACTCACCTCCATTGAGCCAGTTCTGACTCATAGGGTCCTTCCTACAGGACAGGGTAGAATGCCCTGCGGGTTTCCAGAGTGTAAATCTGGGAACAGAAAGTCTCATCTTCCTGCCCCAGCAGGATCATTTAAAAATCAGGCTCACCCTGAAACGGTACTGCTGACCCAGCCGCCCCCTCTAGTGGCCCAACAGTGCGAAGCAGCCGACCACACAGAACCGTCTTTGGGTATGGGACATCCAACAGGAGTTGTAACATGCCCACTGGCTCGACAGAGCACCCCCTCTCAACCCAGACTGCCCCCTGGTGTGCCAGACCATGGCAGCTCCTCTGTGCAAAGTTGCAAGAATGTCAGCCAGTTTTACACCATCAAAAATGAAATCCGTGGGGGGGAAATCCCATGATCAGAAATCCGTTTCCACGAATTTTTTTTTTAGCCTTCCCGCCTCTTACTGGAAACAACTGTCAAAAGCTGGATTCTGGTAACGTCTTCTTCCGGCCCAAGGAAAAGGTGTGGTATTTCACCCTTTGCAGGGTGGTGCCGTAGGAAGTCTGCTCCCCGGGAACACGCCTCTGGAAAGAGCCCAAGGTGCTGCCGGTCGGGTGCCTGCTGGCTTTGCGTGGGAGGCGGAAGGAGCTGGGTGCTGAGCGCACATCCCTCTCCAGGGAGCCGCCGGGCGCCCGGGTCAGGCTCTCTGTGACTCCCAGGGCAGTGGGCGGGGCTCGCGCCTGCACCCCGGAAGCTGTGCCTGGCCTGTCCTGTAGCAGGGCACCGGGGGGTCCCTGGGGGCAAACCTCTGCCCCTTCGCCCTTCCTCTTGTTCTCTTTCTTCCAAAACACAGACCTCAGGAGGGTGAGTGTCCCCTGCTGGAAGCCATCAGAGTCCCTTTTCTCGGCGCCAGGCCCTGGCAGGGCCCCTATGTGGTGACTGTCCTTGCTGTTCCCATGGAGGCCCATGGTGAAGGGGGACGTAGTCCTGTTACTGCCCCGGGGGCTGCTCACCCTACTGTTCCCGGTCCTCTGGCCCTCCGGTCGGGGCCGCAACTCCCTCTCGCTCTCCGCGCAGGGCGTCACGGGGAGGGGCAGGTCAAACTGCCGGGGCAGCCTGATCTCCTGGTTTGCGCCTTCTCTTACTTTCCTTGCTGCGTTTAGACCATCGGAGTTCCCAGGGGGTGGACAGTGGTTGGGGTGGGGCACTGTGGCCTGGGCCTGGGCGCCCCCACCGGCTCGCTCCCTGTCCTCACCATGCGCATCCGGGGCCACATTTGCGCTGGGCGCCGCCGGCCTCCCCTGCCCAGCCGCGGCGCGGGTCAGCAGCGGCACGATGGACCGGCTGGTGGACCGAGGTCTCCGTTTGGACTCCAAGTACTCCACCAACTCCACGGACGCGCCGGGCGGTTTCTCCCGGGATCCGAAAGACCACCGGAGGGGCATGGTCTTGAAGGGCCCCTGCTTCACTCGGGGTGGGGTGGACGCCTTCACGCTGATGCTTCTGCCCCGGTTACCGCTCACCCGGGGCCTGGGCGGCAGCTCTGGGAAAACAGACACCAAGATCGTTAGTGCCCAGAGAATCCGCCTTGCACAACACAAAGCGCAACTACAGTGCTGCTGCGTATTAGACAAATACAGTCAGGCGCTATTCTGGATCTACAAGCCCTGGTTGCATAGTGGTTATGCATTGGGCTGGTACCTCAAAGTCAGCAGTTCAAAACCACCAGCCACTGGTCGGGAGAAAGAGGAGGCTGACTTACAGTCTTGGAAACTCACAAGGCCCGTGGTGCCCTGCCCTAGAAGGAAGCTATGCGTCAGAGTCAACTCAATGGCAGTGAGTGCCTGAGTGATTGAGTATCAGATGCCCCCAGGAAGCAATGAGTTACACATGGGCTGGTGTGTAACTTGCTGAGCAGATGCCAGCTTCATGCCAGAAAACAGCAGGAGGTCCGCTTCAATAAAGACTTGGAGCCCTCCCGATAGAAGCTAGATCAAATACATCATCAATAAACCAAGTTTGGGCTCAAGTGGAAGGCAAATGTTTTGAGAATGATGACAGCAACAAATTGCTCTTGGCGCGATGGATGGATGAACAGTGATAAGAATTGTACGAGCCCCCCCAAAATGATTAAAAAAAACTTTTAAAACCATTCTTAAAATTTTATTGGGGGCTTGCACAACTCTTATCACAATCCATCCATCCATTGTGTCAAGCACATTTGTACATTTGCTGCATCATCATTCACAAAACATTTACTTTTTACTTGAGCCCTTGGTATCAGCTCCTCAGTTTTCCCCTATCTCCCTGTCACCCTCCCTCGTAATCCCTTGATAATTTATAAATTATTATTTTGTCATGTCTTACACTGTCTGACATCTCCCTTCACCGACTTTTCTGCTGTCCGACCCCCAGGGAGGAGGTTATATGAATATAATCGGTTCCCCCTTTTTACCCCTCCTTGCCTGCACCCTCCCGGTATCGCCACTCTCAGCACTGGTCCTAAAGGGATCATCGGTCCCGGATTCCCTGTGTTTCCTAAAAACAATTTTTTTAAACAACCTTGGAAATTCAATGGTGCAGTTCTACTGTCCCCTAGGGTCCCTACGAAGCAGAACTGACTTGGTGTCAATGATTCATGTGGACACATATCGTGCCGATTCTGGCCATGGAGTGCCTGCGTGCCTGTGCTGCTCTGCTCACCTAGAGGCCAGAAGTTCAACCTCACACAGCGGTGCGGGGCTGGTGATCTGCCTATGTAAGCTTTACAGACTCGAGAACCCTGCAGAGAAGTTCCACTTTGTTACATCTGGGGCCAGGGCTGGAAGCCATCCGTTGACAACAGGTGTGCTTTGGAATTCTAAGCAGGAGGCATGGTTGGCTCCACGGTGGCATTCGTGTGGTTTGGTTCCCAGTCAGCCCTCCTCTGACACAGCGGCCACCTGGCTGTCACTGGCGGCATGTGTGTTGCTATGATGCCGGGCAGGTTTCAGCAGAGCTTCCAGACTACGACAGACGAGGAAGAAAAGCCTGGCGATCTACTTCCGAACATCAGCCAGTGAAAACCCTAGGGATCACAAGGGCCCAGCCCTCGCCCCGTCACAGGGCAGGTGCAAGACCAGGCAGCAGTTCACTCCATTGCCCAGGGGGTCACTGCCACTGGTTGGGGCCAACTCGACAATAACCAGCAACAATGACGTTGGGTGTTGAAGATACCAGGGAGCCAGACCATCCAGTTTCTGCCCTCATGGAATTCCAGTCTATTCACTCACTGTTCCAGGGGAAGTCCATTTACATCTATTTGAACCCACCAGGAAACTGGAAGGGGTTGACAGAGAGAGAGGGTCACTGTGAGTTAGCGTAGATTGGTGGTGGTGGGTTTGGTTTGCTGATTTGCAGTCCTGGAGAAAGGACCCATCCTTTGAAACACACAGCCCCTGGGGGACAAGGAGAGTCGCATGCATTGAGAGTAAGCCTCAAGGCTCAGAACTCCAGCTTTCATGCTCGGCAGCTGTCCATTCTCAACATGCTGGCTCATCAGGGGGCAGGATGAGTCCGCACCGCTGCCACACACCCAGGAAGCAGATGCGAGAGTCGAAGGCATGTGTCATCTTGGCTTGGGCTGGCCTCCCAGTCATAGGACCAAATACTGGCCTTGTTCTCCAGGAGTGGTTAGATGGGCTCCCCTGGGTAGAGCCGATTACCTTCCAGAATGGAATGCAGCAGCTGCTGCTGCGTGGTGGTTGGGGACTCATGACGACAAAATGCTCCCAGTCCTGTACCAGCCCCCCCACGATTATGAACCGTGGGGTCCCCCACTGGCTGATTTTCAGTGGGGGTTTCACAGAAGGGGGTGTTCTTTCTGATGGACCTGCTTAGTCTGGAAGCTCTCCTATTCAGCATCATAGCAACGCACAAGCTCCCACCGACAGACAGACAGACGAGAGCTGTGCTTGAGGTGCATCGGCTAGAACGGCACCCAGGTCTCCATCACACTGAAATGCCAGCTCTTCTTGGCCCAAGAGAACAGGGTAAAACTGCTCCTGTGGTACAGCCCTATCTCCGAACCACGATATAGCTCACGGACTGCAATGCTCGCCCACTTACTGCAACATCACGAATCCACTGAGCTCTGACTCCAGGTCAGCAGGGTGAAGCCAGCGGCCACTCCTTGGGAGAAAGACACGGCTTTCTATTCCCGTGCAGTGTTCCCATCTCGGAAACCCGCTGAGGCAGCGCTCCCCTGTCCTGTACGCTAGGAGTCGGCATCACTCAGTGAATGGTTTGGGGCTTATTTACCCTCCTGAGTATGATCTAATGCATTGCCATCCACGAGTTGAGACCAGACCAGTGTCAGCAGATCCACAGCCCAATCACTGATGAGTCATCAAAACACCCAAACCCATGTCCACAAGCGCCACGTGAGGATCACCCACAAGTTAAAGAACCAGGGAGGATCCAGAGCTACCGACAGGGAAGGCACAGACACTGTGGAGATCCTGGTTTGGGTTTTGAGCCACCGGAACTGTGAGAAAATAGCAACTGGTTCTCTAAACACCACAAATTCCTTTCTGTGTGCTTTGTGGGACCAAGCATGCACAGATGCACAGGGACCAAGGGGGCCCAGGCAGCTCTGGCCAGGGGGATGTGCAGTCCACACCAGCCAAGCTCCGGGGAAGGAAGGGCTGCAGGGGCGAGTACAGCCCACATCACAGGTGAGTTTGAAGGCCTATCACGGGCTCCTAAAGCCTTCTGCTTTCCAGAGCATCCACGGGTCTTTTTGTGATATTTTCTTTCTCCCTTTCTCCCCTCGGGATGACCAGCGCCAGACACAATTGCACTCCACACGCCGGTCATTCCGTCTGGATTGACCTTGCCCCTCCACCAGGCAATCCCATACCTCAGACAGAGAGAGTCTCCGGGCTGTGGGCCGCCAGTGAGATGCGTTCTCTCCCACAGTCCCGGGAGGGCCGGAAAAGGGAAGCTTTGTGTCAGGACAAAGCTGTGACTTTTAGCCTTTCCACACGCGAGAGAGGGAGAGACCGACGCCCCGCCGTGGGCTGCCGCCTGGCAGGTGGTTAGCTGACTTGGCAGCCGACTGAAAGAGCTGCCTTCCTTTCTTCCTGGTATGAAAGGCCCCGCTGACTACACGGCTTATTTCTCTCCTCCCTCTGTAGCCAGGGTCAGGGGTGCAGAAAGCCCCGGTCTGTGTGCTCTGTTTTCTTTCACGTTCCTTATTGGCTGGTTAACACGATCTGAGGGCGAGCTCTGGGCAGATTGCAAGGAAGGGCATCAGGCTTGGGGAATGCACTGGCCTGGGGGCGGGGCTTTCACACCCGTTCCAGCTCCGACTCAGGGTGACCATGTGGGGCACGGCAGCACTGGCTCCTCGGGGCTTTGTGAGCCCTGGTGGGTGAGTAGGTTGTGCATTAGGTGTGTTAGGTCAGCAGTACGAAACCACCAGGGGGTCCGTGGGAGAGAAATGAGGCTTTCCACTCCTGTACAGAGTGACCGTCTCGGAAGCCCACAGGGGCAGTTCAACCCTGTCCTCTTGGGTCAATAAGAGTTGGCACTGACTCGATGGCAGTGAGCTTGACTTTTGGTTGGTGGTCCGGAAGCAGGTCACCATGCGTTTCTTCTGAGGAAGCCCTGGGTGGACTCGAACCACCAACCAACCTTTTGGTCAGCTGCCAAGCCATGTTAACCCTTTGTACCATGGAGGAAACACGAAAACAAAACGAACTCACTGCCACTGAGCCAGTTTCAACTCATAGCGACCCTATAAAACAGGGTGGAGCTGAACACTGGGAGAGACAATGATTTAAACAAAGAATTTATCCCATGCCCTACAAAAAAAAAGTCTAACTTCGTAGACCAGACAGACCTCCCCAAACTCTAGGCAGCATTGATCAACAATGACCCCGCCTCCACCCCCTGGCATATTCTACAGAATAGCTGAGCTCCAAGGTCAGAGGGAGGCGCTTCCAGGCAGAACGCTCAAGTGACTCCCACGGGAAAAAACCCCGGCCCTGCCCTCATCACCTCCCACCCTGGGCCATGCCAATTCCACTCTGCCACCCAGAAATCCAGCAGGCAGCCAAACTACTGCTTAACCGTGGGTGCAAGGAAATATTTGAGGCCAGGGAGAGGTCTAGAGAATGTATCACCCATGTGCCTGAGAAAAGACACTGACATGCAGGAATGAATCAGACCCCTGCAGACAGGGGGTGGCCATGAGGGGGGCAGCAGTGTGTGGGGTTGGGGGACGGGAGGCATGGGCCCTGCAATTCACAAGCAGTCCATCCTGCCTGAACAAGGGCTCACGACAGGAGGCGCGTGGAGTGTCCGGTGTGCTTGAGCCAGACGAGCCCCAAGGGGAGCCGAACAGGGCGTTAGAATCCCAGTCTGGGCCAGCGAGCGCTGATCCTGCTCAGCAAAGCCAAGGGGCAGCAGGGGCAGACCTCAACGGCCCAGAGGGCAGAGGGTCCAGCAGACAGTTTAAAGTGCTCATTTCGTAGGGAAAGGCAGCGACCGAGTCGTGACAGGGAAGTCTGATCTAGGACTCATCTTATGGCAGGAGAGGGTCTGGTGGTGATGACAGAGTGACTTAGGAAACAACCAGTTGCCATCACGCCAGTCTGACTCACGGCGACCCAGGAGAAGAAGTATGTTCCATACCTACTAGCCCCTCAGGGAGGAAAGATGCACAGCCCGACTGAAAAACAGGCAGAGGACAGGACAGGCAGTGTACCAAAGAGGACATTCAGACGACCGACACACATGAAGAAATGCTCACCCTCACTAGCCACCAGAGAGATACAATGACGAGAGACCGCCGACCCACCCCCTCCCGCCCCAACCGGCAGCCAAGTTCAAAAACACAGAAAAGAACAAATGGTGGGGGTGGGGTGGGGTGGGGGGAGAGGCTGGGACCCTCACACACTGCTGGGGGACTGTGACACAGGACACACGCTGTGGAAAGCGGGGTGGCACTTCCTCCAACAATTGGGACAAGAACTACTGGAGGACCCAGCAATGGGCCTACTTCCTATATGCCTGACAGAAATAAAGAACAAAGTTGAGGTCAGAATGGGTAAATGAACGAACGCTGGTTTGTGCGCACATAAGGGACTACTGAGCCTCGCTAGAGAACCCGGGCAACGCTGTGAACCACCTCCTGACCTGATGGGGCTGGATTTGCAGCACATTCTGCTGAGGTTGCTAGTCCAACACAAAAGGGCCAATATTAGATGAGGCCAATGTTACTTTAAAAAAACAAGAAAAGGTTTCCATACCAAAAGAAACAGACTTTGACCTTACAGCGCACGAGGAGAGAAAAGGAAGCAAAAGGCAAGAGTGTAGACAGGTGAGGGACGGGGAAGATGACAATGTCACAGAACCCCAAAGTCAAGCTCACTGCCGTCGGGTCCGGGCCAACTCATAGCGACCCTACAGGACAGAGTGGAAGCACCCCTGTGAGTTTCCGAGACTGTCACTCTTTGCACATCCAGAAAGCCCCGTCCCCTGTTTCTCCGAAGGATGGCTAGTGGTTTTGAACTGCTAACCTTTCAGTTAGCAACCCAGCATGTATAACCATCAGGACTTCCCAAGTTACAAGAAAGGGATAAGAAAAAAGTTGTGGGGAAGGTGGAGACCAAGCAAGCCATTCGGATATTTGATACACTGTTACATTATACATGGATACTTTGTATACATTGTTTAAAATAAACAAACTCAGATGATAGGATATGTTAACCCTGAGTTAATTCATGAATAATATGTTTAAGGGAGGGTAAAAAACCCACCAAACCAGTAGTATACCATTGATCAGAAGTCACTTACAACTAACTCAAAAAGACTGGTGCAGAAAGAAAGATAAGGGTGAAGAGCTGGCCAGGGGATGTGTGCAAACAGAAAACGGGGCATGAAATTAGTCATCTGCACCAAGACAGGACTAAAAGTTAGAAACATAACACAGGCTAAAGGGCAACATTACGAATGATAAGAGGCGTGGTTCCTGGAGGTCGGTCATGAACTTGCTCACTGTCTATAGGCACACAGCAAGCCATATGCCCCAAAAGGTATTATGCTTCCTAATTCAGGCACCCTTAAACAAGGTGGGTTATACAGCGGAGGGGAATGGAGTAAGCTAATTAGCTAATCTAATAGCTAGGATGTAAAACTCACATCCCTCAGAGGGAGACGATCCATTATTTCATGTGCTCACGTGACCATGGACCATCCACAAAATCACGAAGACAACCCCCACCCAAGAGAGGAGCCACGTTGTGGCCTCCTGGGAATAAACATAGCAAAATGAGAAATAAAGAATGATGGGGTGACCCCACCCCACCCCAAATCTTAAGCCATTGAAACTAAGAAATTCTACCACCAGACAACTTTTAGATCCAAGAAGACAAAAATGGAAATGCTGTACTCTATGAAGAGCACTGGAAACGAGTAAAATAAAACCTTCAAGGCACAATAAAAGCCAGCGGCGGGACACTTTCTGATCGAGGCAGCTGACCAAGCTTGAGTCTTGGGGCCTCTTATTTACAAGGGACTCTGAGATGATTTTATAAAAATTACAAAATAAGATATATCTATCTTTTTTACTTCACAGAACTGAACACTATTTTCTTCTATTGCACACGAGGCTGCCACTCGTAAGGGCTGAAGGGAAGTTGACTTACAGGTCGTTTAAAGGCTAGAAAAGCCAAGAGTATGATCATTGTTCACATTTTCTCAGCTCTTCGTACAGTGTATTTTATGTAGGAGCTAGTAAAGGAAGAGAAATATTAACTGGAAAAACAACACAGCGGGATATTAAAATATTATGTGTCCACAGTTAAATTCACATATTCAATATGCTACATTGTATGAGGATAGATACACCTTCTATGGAGTCCCACCACTCCCAATTACAGTCCACAGATTCCCTGAGTGAGGCATTCCCCGTTAGTGCACTCAGCTGCTAATCAAAAGCTTAGCAGTGTGAGTTTACCCAGAGGCACCTCAGAGGAAAGCAGAGTCCGTCTCTGACACCTCCAGAGTCAGGTCATCAGGATGCAGAGCCAACCTGAGGGCCCTGGTCGTCTTGGACTTCCACACTTTAGTTTCACCCGCCCTCACTAGGACTCTCTCCTACCCTCACCCATCACAGAGCCACCCGAAGGATGCAGTGCTCCAGCTGTGTGGTGTTTCTAGAAAGAGGGCAGCTGCTTCGGGGAATGACAACTCTGTCCTGAGTGGGACCGTTCCCAGATACTGCAGGACACGAAATGCCGGTCTCCAGCCAGCATGCTCCTTAGAAGCAAGCTTCGCCTCGCCTACTCTGGGCTCGCCAATAGGAAAGACCAAACTCTAGAAAAGAAGGGCCCGTCTGGCGATGGGAAAGGTCCCTGAAATTGGGGGGAGCCCCCAAAGAGGTAGACTGACACAACAGCCACTTCAAAACACAAGCCTAACGAGCAGGCACGGCGTGGCACAGGATCGGGAGACATGCCACGCTGTTTGAAAAGTTTGTGGAAGAGTGGAATTAAAAAGACAATAGGATTTTCCCACAAGTCCTTTGAAGTTCCCTCCTACACAGTCACTCTGCGTTTACTTACCGGAAGCTCAAACTCACCACAAATGCCAGAAGCTTCCTTCTCTTCCCCGACCCCAACTGTAATAACCAAAACCAACTCTCCCACAGACATATTTCAGAACCCGTGTGGGACAGGGCAGTGACCACTGACCACTAATCTTCTAGACAAGGGGTCCTCAAACTTTTTAAACAGGGGGCCAGTTCACTGTCCCTCAGACCTGTTGGAGGGCCGGACTATAGTTAAAAAAAAACAAACCGATGAACAAATTCGTATGCACACTGCACAAATCTTAGTTTGAAGTTTAAAAAACAAAAAGGGAAAAAACACCTGGTGGGCCAGATAAATGTCCTCGGGGGGACGCATGTGGCCCGCGGGCCGTAGTGTGGAGACCCCTGTTCTAGACTGAGGTCTTGCCCAGGTTTGGGAACAAGCAGAGAAAGGCTGGCGAGCTTGATCCTAAGCCTTCACTATCTTCCCTGTTGCTCCAGGGAGGTTCCACCAGACCCATGCAGGGCCCTGAATTCCGCCCAGGTTCTGACTCCCCAGCATCCACTGCTAGTCGCCCCGAGGACCCCGGGGAGCTTACATTTGTCTCTCCGCTACCTGTGTCTATCGTTCAGAGGCGGCTGTCTGCCAGGCATCTCAAAAGTACCACGGCGAAGATTTCTTCATTTCCCTCCACGTTAGACTCTGCTCCTTCCCACTGTGTCCACCCAACGCAACACACGACTAATGATTAGGTGTTTCCTCACACCTCACCTCCCAAATCAGCAAATGTTCTTGGTCCTACCTTCAAAATGCACCCCAAATCCGGCCATCTCTTATGGAACATGCTAGCCCCAGCCACCCACTCCTCACAGGTGTGAGGAGTCGCAGCCTCCCCAAGATGCTCACTTCCACTCTTGTCCGGCACCCCCCGACTCAGCAGCCAGAGTAGATGCTTTGCACCTAGAGATCACACCCTACCCCACCCCTGCTCCAGGCCCTCCAGGACCGGCCCATGCACTTCAAGTACCATCAATGCTTGGTCCTAGGGTCCAAGAGGGATGCCCCGATCCAGCCCTGCTTGCTTAGAGCTTCCCCAGCAGGATGTGAACCCCAGAGGAGGAGAGCCAGCCGTGCCCGTGGCTGGAGGGCAGCGGATGGGGGAGGGAGATAGGCGAGGGCTTGGTCTCTTATTCGAGCTGACGAAAGCTCTCCTCCAGATGGACCGTTTGCATGTCAGGCCATCAAATGCTGGGGCGTCCATAAGCAGGAGACATGGTGTCTGTGGAATCCTCTGTCCAAAAGGAAAACGAAGCCACCATTTTAACCAATACGGCAAACGCATACCCTTCTCCTGGTGGAAGAGGCTGTTTGTGATGATGGGCGAGTCGGGCATGGGGGGCAGGGAGGGGCAGGGAGCGGAGGCCCAGGACAGCAAGCTCCCCGCCGCGCTGTCATTGTTGCTTCCAAGTCTCATGAGCCAGTGGTCGGAGATGGACGAGCTCGTGGAACCTGCGTGGAAAACAGACGGAGAAGGGTAGACCTCAATGCCATTGCGCCACGGTCCTAGGACAGCTTGTCCCTGGACCCCCGTCTCCAAGCCCCGGACACAGGCTCACAGCACGAGTCCAGAAATGCCAGGTTAATGCGATGGACCAACCGCCCCACGTGGTGCACAAGGCTCACATACTACAAAGGCTGGGGGTGGCGCCCGCCCCCCAGAGGTGCCTCAGAGCAAAGGCCTGGCCATCGGCTTCCAAACCATCAGCCACTGAAAGCGCTATGGAGCACAATTTGACGGTGACCATGTGTGGCGCCCTGAGTCGGGGTGGAGTCCCCACTGGCAGTGCCCTCTGTGACTGACAGTTGATGTCAGAGGTGTCTCGGTGTAGGCCCTGGCTGTGGCCGAGCCCACCCGTGGAGGGAATTAGGCCAGAATCGACCACCGTATCCTCTGACCGCCCTTCTGTCCCCTTGTCAATTTGTTCTAGCTCTTCGTGTCTTCTATTTCCTTCACAATGGAGGTTCCTCTCTGCTTTACTTTGCTGTTGTTCTTAGTTTTTCTGCAATGACATCCAGGACAGGGAGATCTGTAGAGGAGACAGTAGCTGGACCCGTGGCTTCTGGGGGCATGGTTGGGGTGGGGGGACTAAGGCGCCGATGACCGTGAGCACAACAAGGGAGGAGATGTCCGTAACGGACTGCGGTGATGCTCGTACACTCTTCCTAAGAGGCTCCAACTGTTGAATCGCCCGCGATGTGAGTTCTATGCAATAAACTGTTAAAAAAAACCCATTTCATTGAAATCTTTTAGGAACCCAAAATAAAAATCTTTTGGAGGGAAGAGAAAGAGGTGAAAGGACGCCGAAGTCCTGTTGGTGAAGTGGCCGTCACCCACGACAGCCTGGCGTCTTTCTGTCCTTCTCTCAACGCCTGTCTTGTATGAGAGACAATGGCTCACGCACTGGCTTTCCACCCCAGACTCCATGGCGAGGCTTGGCCTTATTTTGCAGTTTTCCAAAAACTGTTGTGGAGACGATCTGAGTAATCAGCAAAAATAAGAACAGAGGAAAATGTTCTCTCTTCTTCAAGGTGATGTATGAGAGAGTGAAATCAGTCATATACGAAGGCTGAGTGTGACCCCACCCCCCCTTTTCCAAGCAAACACCACTGGAATGTGAGCAAGCCGGAACCTTGCTTAGAAGAGGTCTGGACTCCCGATGGCTGTCCCCTTGCTGGAACGAGTAGCATAGTTTGTATGGACGGTCCAGCCAGCTACTCACCCCCGAGTCACTCTGCCAAAACGAACTGACCGACACTCAACCTATGAGCGAGAGCCAGTGGTGCTGAAGGAAGACGGGTTGGCTGCACTGGCCCAAAGCAAGGCGCCAGGAATGGCCGGAACACCAATGGAAACGTTTCCGCAAGCTGAAGGCGCGCGGGAGGCACTTACTCATACATGCCAGGAATTTGGGAAGACAGCTACTGGGCCAAGTGACTGAAAGAGAGTCATACCTGTACACATTCCAAAGAAAGGTGACCCAACAGAAGGCGTGGATGACAGGACAATATCATTAATAGCACACACAAGTGAAAGTTTGCTGAAGATGACCCAAACATGGTTGCAGCAGGACACTGACAGGGAGCGGGCTGGATTCCTCAGAAGACACAGGCTCATAAGGGATGTCAATGCCGAGGTCAGACGGATCTTGGCTGAAAGCAGAGACTACCAGAAAGATCTTGGCTTGTGTTTCACTGTCTCAGTCCAGGCCTTCGACTGCGGGGATCATCACAACCTCTGGCCGGTCCTGAGAGGAACGGGAAAGGCAGACACTTCCTCACAGTCCCGAGGGACCGGTGCACGGATCAAGGGGCAGTTGTACTCGCAGCTCAAGGAAATGCTGTACGGTTTACAGTCACGCAAGGTGCGAGTCAGCGCTGTATCCTCTCACCTGCCCATTCAATCTGTACGCCGAGCAAACGCTGAGAAACGGAGTGCAGCCTCAGGATTAAAGGACGGCTTATGAACCCCGCGATGCGCCAACGGCACAACCATGTGCACTGCAGGTGAGGGGGACTTGAGGCACGGATGGTATGCCTTACGACTCAATGTAAAGAAGACCAAAATCTCATAACTGGGCCAATAGGAGGTATGGCGATAAATGGAGAAAAGACGGCGTTGCCAGGGGTTTCGTCTTGCTTGGATCCACAACCGATGCTCATGGATGGAGGCAGCAGTGAACAGATCACACGACTCACTGAATTGGGTAAGTCGGCTTCCCAAGGCCTACGTGAAGTGTTGAAGAGCAAGGATGCCACTTTGAGGACCAAGGCGCGCCTGGACCCTGAACACTGAAGGCTGAAGGGGAATCGAGGCATTGGAATTGTGGTGCTGGCGAAGAACGCGGAAACCACCAGGAACTGCCAAAAGAACCCACAAATCTTTCATGGAGGAAGTACAACCAGAGGCTCCTTCAGAGGCAAGGATGGCGAGGCCCTTAGCACATGCTGTCACGAGAGACCGGCCCCTGGATAAAAGCATCACGCTTGGGGCAGCGGAGGGGCAGCGGACGAGGAAGGCTCCCCATGAGATGGCCTGACACAGCGGCTGCAGCCGTGGCTCGCAGTAACAACTGTGAGGACGGCGCAGGACCGGGCAGTGCCTCCTGCTGTGATGCACAGGTCGCACTGTGATGTGCGGACCCCTGATGGCAGCGGTGGCGTCGACTCTGACTCAGGGACCCCGCATGCGACAGAGCAGAACTGTGCTCCGTAGGTCTTTACGTGGTAGATTTAGTCACAGACCACCCGGCTTTTCTCCCAAGGCAGCGCTGACTGGACCACCTTGCTGTAAGTGGGCACGCAGGCATGTTTTCCTTCACCAGGTACGCCCGGGGACTGCTCAGATTATCTTGTAAGAGCATCGTTCACGCTGGCTGACAGGAGTAAGACTGGGAGGCACAGCTCTACCCTGTGTTTGTGTGGGTGTCACCTGCCCCAGAGACGAGCCCTGGCTCGCTCCCACTGGGGGTTTCGATGCGGATCCTTACAGCAGCGGTTCTCAACCTTCCTGACGCCACGACCCCGGAATACAGCTCCTCATGTGGTGGTGACCTCCGACCATAACATTATTTTCATTGCTACTTCATCACTGTCATTTTGCTACTGTGATGAATCGGGCGACCCCTGTGAAAGGGTCATTCCACCCCCAAAAATTGTGAACCACTGCCTTACAGCCTTAACCAACAGGCACCAGAGTCTCTATAGCCACAATCAAGCTTCTTCTTTCTTTCTTTTTTAAAAAATTATTTATCTATTTATTTATACCAATCTTTCTTTCTTTCTTTCTTTCATTCATTCATTCATTCATTCATTCATACATACATACCAAGCTTCTCCTTTCTGTCCCGTCCCTTCCTTGCCTCTCTTCCTTCAAGTTCCGCCGAGCAGCGCCCCAGCCCCTCATCCCCTCCCTCCCGGGACACGCGGCAGCACCTACCTCTCATGGAGCTGCTGGCCGACCAGAGCGGGATGCTGTTCCGCTTCTGATAAAACAGGATGTAGGCCCCGCGGGTACTGACCTCATCTTCCCGCAGTGGCTCCACTGTGCTGTCGTCGTAACTGTACCACTGGCCATCCAGAGAGTTCCGGCAGTAGGCTAAAAAGGTCAAAACCCCAACTCTCAATGACAGGAGCCCCCCAACGGCAAGAAGACATTCCCCACGGACACAGATGAAAACTGGAACCTGCTGGTAAGGGAATGGGAACAATCAGCTCCATGGTGGCCATTAGTGAACTTGCAGGATTGGAGTTCGATCGACAGGTGGCACGCCCACATCCTGACTCTCTCCAATAAATCAAAACCCACACTGAATCCCATCAAGTCGATGCCAACTTACAGAGACGCTATAGGACAGAGCTCGGGAGTTACAGTCACAGGCTCAGAAACGCACAGGGGCAGTTGCACTACATCCCCTTGGCGAGCTGAGAATGGGGCCCAAATTCGATGGCCGTGATAGGACAGAGTAGGCCAGGCCCGTGGATTTCTGCTGAGGTAATCTTCACAGGAGCACAAAGCCTCTGCTTTTTATCTCAAAGAGGCTAGTGGGTTCGAACCATTGACCTGTGTAACCCACTATGCCACCAGAGCTCCCTCCAGTAAAAGAGAGGCCTCAGGGATGTAGACAGCATTCCCTCTAGCTCTTGTGGGAAGCATTCCAAGTGCTTACCTCTAATGACATAGGGCACACAGTGGGATCACCGTGCACTTACAAAAATATCCCATGTTTTAAACGCGCCAATTGTCAATTTTGTCCTGGAATTGAATTGGCCAGGGTGCATTAAATGCAGGGTAAATACTTTCCACACGTGTGTTTGGTCTCTCTCCATCCATGCACACATACGAGTACAACACATCGGGTTGCAAGGACTCATCCAGGCTTGGTTGCTTTTGTCTGTCTTCTGAGAAACATGTGCTATCATTGGATGATGTCATTAACCGCTGGTGTTTGCTCGGGCGTTCTACATTCTGGTTTATGAAGAGACTGATATTAAAAGGCGATGGTAATGGAAACTGAAAAGTCAGAGCTGACATACGAAGCAGTGGTTGAAACCGGGCTAGTGCCAGTCGACGACTCCCTGTCCACTTTTCGATACACAGACTCTCACACACATGTATGTGTGTATTGTAAATGGACGTGTGTATTAACTAGGTCTTGATGCAACTGGGCAAGTCAAGCTATTGAGTCAGTCAACTTTTTGTTAGGTGGGTGTGGCAGTTACATAACTTGTCAACTTGGGAAGGGGCGGAGTCTAGCCTGTTGATCAGACCATGGCCAATGTGGGCCTTCTCCTGAGGATTCTGGGAACTCCTCTATCTTCCTCTCTGGAGGTGGCACGGACACTCTCTGCTTCATCTCCCTCCCAGACATTCCTGTTGACAAGCCAGATGGAGCTACCCTGATGCAGCCAGAGCCCTGGAGCTGGAGGAGCCACGTGGAAACCCACACCAGTGCTGAGATGCTTCCACGCCACTGGATCCACAAGACTTTCCACCCACTGACCTGTGACCTTCCTGCACTCAGCGTCATTGCATGTGTTGCGTGAGTCTGAAGAGGAACTTACAGACTGGTATCAGACATATGGGCTAATATTGGACTCATGGGCTTGATCTGGACTGGGCTGGGATGTCTTCTCAAGATACAATTGCTCTTTTATCTAAGGCTCTTTCTTATACACCTATGAGTGCTTATGAATTTGTTTCTCTGGTCAACCCAGAGTCACACAGTGGGTGATACGGTATCACAGAGTTTGACTTCATTTAAAATATTTTCCATTTATCAGTGATGTGTGAAACAGACACAGTGAATACAAAAATGCACCTATGGTAAGATAGCAGTAAGGTCAAATGCATGGTGTGGGGCAGCTATGAACAGCCAAGGGCCTGCAGTGTGGGAAGCACATGGCACACTTCAGGGGGGATGCATTGCATCCCCAGCCCTGCCCCCACTGCCCTCACATGGCAAGTGCTAGCTAGCATGCCTATGCTGCAGAACGCTCCCTGCAGCTCCAGGGACCAGGACCTCGTGGAGAGAGCTCTCACAGCAAAGAGCCATCTGGGTTGCGGAAACCCAGTTATATTTCTGAGCCTCTGGAAGTAGGAGCCCTGGGGGAAGAGTAGGTTGTGTACTGGGCTGTTGACCACCAAGTCAGTGGTTTGAAACCACCAAGCCACACTTTGGGAGAAAGATGAGGCTTTCTATTCCCATCAAGAGCGGCAGTCTTGGAAACCATCAGGGGCAGTTCTCCCTCGTTCTCTGGGGCCGCTTCTGAGTCAGAATTGACTCACTGGTGCTGAATGTGAGAGGCTGAAGCCTGCCCGTCCATGCCCAGGACCCTCCCAGGTTACCCTGGGCTGGGGGAAGGGAGAGGGAGGGGCGCACATCCTGAGAGCCTGGCTGGTTTGAAGGAGGCTCTGTGCAGCCCACCTCTCCTGGTTAGTAACACATGCTCCAACACAGGCGCTGGGCTTCCCGGGTCCCCCCAAGGGCTGAATCCCAGAGCGTGCAGCCTCTAGGTCACAAGGGGGTGGACAAACCTCGGCCCGGCAGCTGCGGAAGAACGGGATGGCGGCACAGCATGCAGAGAGGGCAGCAGTGGGCACACTACCATCTTAGGTCCCCTCCTCTGCAGTGTGCACTGTGAGGTATCTGCCTGGAGCTGCATCCACCCCCCCACCCCCCCGGAGTCTGTACTCGCTCCAATAGCAAGTCCTCCACCCAAACCTCTCTGCACCCTAAGGATGTCTTCTCCACAACTACCAGTCACCCAGAGACCAAGCCCACTGCCATGGGGTCAATTCCAATGCATAGCCCCCTACGAGACAGGGCAGAGCTGCCCCTGTGGGCGTCCGAGGGTGTTGATCTTTATAGGAGCAGGCAGCCACGTCTTTTCCCCTTAGAGTAGCTTGTGGTTTCAAACAGCTGGCCGAAGCTTAAGCCACTCGGCCACCAGTGCTCCGTAATCTGCCCAGTAGTTACTCTCGGGTACTGTTTGCTACTGCTGCTGCGACCACTTCCCGTTACGTCACTGTGCAGGCAGCAAACCAGCACGGAGTCACGCAGTGGCCACCATGGCACCCTCACCACTGCTTAGAAGGTTCCCACTCCTGCCATCGAATCGATTGACGCTGACTCACAGCGACCCCCAAGGGCAGGGCAGAACTGCCCCCGTGCATTCCTGAGACTGTAGCTCTTTACAGGAATAGAAAGTCTCTTCTCTTTCCCTTGGAGTCGTTGGTGGGTTTGAACTGCTGACCTTGTGGTTAGCAGCTCAACGTGTAACCACGACGTCACCAGGGCTTTGCTTAGAAGGCTAATCAGGCACCATCAAGAACACGGCCCCACTGTTTGCTTCTGTTCGTCACCAGCCGCCTGCTCGGAAGTGCCCCAGAGGGAGAAACAGACAGACCCCACGCCCAGACCCCACGCACGAAATACACAGAACAAAACACCACCCATCTGTTCATCCGTCAGGCTGCAGTGACTTGTATGTGCTATGAGGCCAGAGGATCTGGTACCGCAAAAGATCATCACAGTGGGCTGGTTCTGGCAGAGCGGACAGGCTACGCCTAAGCCAGGCCAGGGCGGAAGGCCTTGGGTTCTACGTCTCCCGAAAAGTAGCCAATGAGACACCTAAGGATCATATCCAAAGGCTGCCTGCCTATGGGGGGGATTTCGAAAAGCTGGTGGGACATTAGAGGATCTCAGAGTCCCTGACCAACTCTGAAGCCCCCTCATTATGCTGGAAGATAAGAGCCCCTCCATGGCAAGACATCAGGGGGCTAAAGAAAGCAGGTCCTCCTGAGGACCGTCGTTTCCTGTGGGCACGCGGTCGCACGGGTCAGAATCCGTTCCATGGTAACCAACAGCACCGAGCAAGAAACACCGCCCTGCCAGATCGCTCCGCCTGCAGCGAGCCCCGAAACCCACCCGCACGCGCAGTAATTCGACTCTGGCTCAAAGGGACCCTGTAGGACAGGGGAGAACTGCCCCTCCCCACATGGCTTCCCAAGGCTGGAATTCCTTACATCATCTTTCTCCCGCAAAGCGACTGGCACCTCGCCACGACTCCTCTCTCAGCTCCAAGACTACCATCCTGTCCTTAACAGGATCTCCAATTCGGGCGGCAATGAACTTGGTCTTCCCACCACTCATGTAGCTCTGCAGTTCGGCTTGGTCTCCTATGGCCCCCACCCTCCCGTGCCTGGTGTGCAGAGATGCCAGGGGGGCTCACCCTAAGCCCGAGTGAGCTCAGCACTCGAGGCTGCCCCGTGCCCCGCCGCGCCCCGCGAGATGAGGCTCACCTGTGTAATGCCCGCCCTGGAGGCTGCCGTGGTGGTTGCAGACCGCGTACAAATCGTACAGGAAGTCCCGAGGGTAGCCGTTGGGCAGGCGGGCGGGCTGCTTCCAGGAAGGCCAGGGGCCTGTCCTGGGCTGGGGGCCCATGCTCCTGGGGGCCGCGTGGGGCGCCATGTTGAGGCCGGCCAGCGGGAACGTCACCAGCGTGGAGAGCTTGTTTCTCCTCTCCCCGACCTGGCAGAACCTTTTGAGGTGGATGATGAGGATGTCGGGCAGGGTCCACAGGCTCAGCTTCACGGTGCCCTGCTGGGGGACTTGGCAATGGGGGCACTTCCAGGCATCGTCCTGGGTCAGCTGGAAAGGAAGCCACTGGGATGATGGGGCCAGCCCACCACAAAGCAGCCCCCACCCCATCCACTAGGGCGTGGCCCCAGGGCGGCACCTGCTCCTCCTTGGTGTAGAACTGAAAACACTCGTCCAGGGTGCAGCTGGACTGCTGGTGCACCTGCTGCTGCCGCTGCACGCTCTCAGCCTCCTGGACCTGCTCCTCCTGGAGGCTCCCAAAGAAGCTGCAGGGGTGGCAAACCAATGGGCATGGGGGCTTCTCATCCTTGGGGACCAACAGAGGAAGTCCCCCCTCCCCCATGTGGGCCATGGTACCCCGAGTCTGGAGGTGCCTGGGGCCCCTCTTGCATCAGCCTGTAGAGCTTCCCTTTCTCCCGAGTACCCTATCTCCCCGAGAGCCCAAGCATTTGGCTTATTCGGCTGCCTTCCTCACCCTACCCGGGGCCTGGCCCTTCGTGGGAGATCAGTCAAGTGTTCATTGGACTGAACAAAGTCCAGGAAACAAGGCCAAGGTCGTAGTGGTTACAAGGCAGGCGGCCGGGGATGACGACCAAGAGCACGGATGCCTCCTGCCAGACGGCCTGGTTCGAGCCCCAGCTTTGCTGTGTGACTCTAGGCAATGGCTCCACCTCTCTGCGTCTCGGTTTCCACATGTGGAAAATGTGAGTTTTTGCTGGGTTTACTGGATCAGGTGTAATGAACACAAAATTGGCACATATATATGAGCAGGCTTCCAAAAGGCCATGCGGAGAAGACAACAAATCCACTTATCTTTTTGGTCATTTAATAATAGAATGTTTGCCTTCAATTCAGTGTAGGGGCCAAGGCACTTTGGGCAGCCACTTCCCGGCTATCAGTGGACTTGTGTTCTGAAGCTGAACGGGCTTCTACACTAGCATTGCAGTTTCTATACTACAGCTGAGTTCCTACCCTAAGATGAGAAAGAAAGGCCTGGAGATCTATGCCTAAAATTCTACAAATCAACCGGTGAAAGTTCCGTGCCCACTGGCAGCTAATTGTGGGGGGTGGCGCAGAATCAGTCAGTCTTTATTCCCCTCTGCTGTCGATGGACTCCCCAGGAGCCTGGGTCAGTGGATGGCATGGACAGATCTCTGGGGCAGAGTAAGTGCTACGGGACTAATCTCCTTTACTAGTCACCACACGAACACTACCACCTCCACCATCGTCATTCTCGTTGGGGGATGGACGGCACAAGGGACCCGTGGGTGCAGCCTCATATTTGTGTTTGGGGAAAGCTGGGTCTGGGCAAGATGTGTCCAACCGGGCAAGCCCTGGCTTTGCTCGGCTCGGGGCCCTTCAGTTGAACTCACTGCTCTTTAGCACGGTGCTCCCATTCCACGGCCAGCTTGATGTGGGGGGGCCCTCCCGGCCTCTTAAGTTGCAGCACCCTGAACAGAGAGCAAGGAGATCCCTCAGGAAACAGAGTCATGCCCACAGCTCGACAGGCTGATCAGCCCCAGGCCTGATCTTCCCAACAGACACGCGCCAACTGCACCCCAGACTCAGATTCCTGACCCACAGAGCAATGATCTCTGGGACTCCTCACCGTTTCCACAGTGTGGGAGAGGGTGGGGAGGCTGGCAACTGGAGGACATTCCTGCAGAGAACACAACTGACTGTACTGGTGAGCTCTGGGGATTCACCTTGTCCTCACCCCATGGGGAGCTGGAGAGCCCCCAGGATCTGGGTGGCTGCAGGGACAAAGAACAGGTCTCCTACTGTAGCCCTAGCTATTTGCTTACCTGAACACCTATACCAATCTCCAGCCCAGACAATGCCTCGGCTGGGCTACCGATGTCCCCCCACCGGTGCAAAAAATATCTTTCCATGGTACCCATTTTCCTTCAGTTCTTCCTATAAAAGAGACTCCGTTCCCATGGTTTAATTCCCAGGACCCTCAGCTCTTTAGAGATGGGCAAAAGGAGGGAAGGGAGCAGGACTTACCCAAAAAACGGGCCTTGAACTCGATGATGCAGCTTATGGTGAGAAATCAAGTTTCTATTTTTCCCTTTAAATCCCATTTCATTCCCATGAACCTCTCAGAGGCCCCTCACACTTATGTGTGTGTTTATTAATACGCAGTCTCCAATAAGAGCACATCTGTTCTCTCACTAGGACCGGGACAACCCCTCTTACCTGTCAACTGTCCACTGACACAGGGGCCGGCCGGCCTGTGGGGACAAGTAGCTGCAGTTCGGGGAGAGCCCCACAATCCTAATGGAGAAGAGCTCCCCCAGGTTCTGCCAAGGCAAGAGCAGACGACAGGGGTCACCATCGAGAGCCGGTGTCGACTTAATGAAGACTCTGACGTGGCAGATGCGTGACACAAACATGCAATCATTGCTCCCGATAGTCGATTTTTGAGTATCCCCTTGAGAACTGGCATTCGAAAACCTAGACATCTACAAGGCTTTGGTTTTCAAAACTATCTACCTGACACCTGGTGATGCTGGAGCCAATACGATGTTTAACACATGAAACTTGTCCCTAAATAACGAACACGGCATAGTTGAACTGGAACAGCCCATGGAAAATACATCAACTGTATTACTTAACAGATCTTTAACTGACTTTATTAAACATGAAAGAGCCCTGGGGACAGTCAAGCAAGCATTGGACTGCTAACTAGGCCAGGGGTCAAAACCAGCCGGCTGCTCCTCAGGAGCAAGACGAGGCTGTCTGCGCCCCTAAAAATGTGTAGCCTCAGACCCCTCTGGAGCAGTGGTTCTCAACCTTCCCAATGCCGCGACCCTTTAAAAGTTCCTCATGTGGCGGTGACCCATCAACCATAAAATTCTTTCCATTGCTACTTCATCACTGTCATTTTGCTACTGTGATGAAGCGGGAGACCCCTGTGAAAGGGTCGTCCGACCCCCAAAGGTGGAACCGACTCAAGGGAGTCGATTTTACTCAATCGAGTACAATGATTATAGTGGATCTCCCCAAGTCAAGAAGCAATGATCTACAAGCAAGTTGGCAGTCTAAATGTATGTAGCATGTACGATAGACATGTGCGTGTGCTGTAAGATAAGCCACGCAGAGAGCACTTGCTGTTGTTCGGCGCAGCCAGGTCAGTTCCCATGGACAGCGGCCTTGTGTGCCACAGAACAGGACTTGGCTGGGCTGTGCCATCCTCACCACTGTTGTTTGCACCCCTTGTCGCAGCCATCTAGATGGCCCAGGGTCGCCTTCTTTCCCTCTGCCCCTCCATGGGACCAAGTGTGATGTCCTTCTCTAGGGACTGGCCTGATATGTCCAAAGCACATGAGCCAAGCTCTCGGCAACTTTGCCTCTAAGGAACATTCTGGCTGGACTTCTTCCAAAGACAGATCTGTTTGCTCGTTTGGCAGTCTACACCACAATTCGAATGTATCGATTCTTCATCAGTCTCCATAAAGAGCTCGCGTCTATTTTTTAAAATTAGAAATGCACAGTTTTTGTGTATTTTTCATGTTCTACTATGTCTGTGCAGTGCCAGGGCAGTGCACTCTGTCATTCAGCTGCTAGTGAAAGGGGTGGCAGATTGCGTCCACCCAAAGGAGGCTCAGAAGAGAGGCCTGGTAGTCTCTTTCTGAAAGATCTGCCACAAAAACGCAATGGAGTACAGGACCACTTTGGCACACGCAGGGTTGGCCATCAGTTGGACGCCACTCATGTCAATTTTCTTTCTTCTTGTTTGTCTCACTTTTCTTAAGTTGAAGCAAGTCCTTAAAACCAATGGTTTATTTCCATCGATGGCATCTGTGTTGGGCCCATTTGTTTAGAGAAACAAAACCTGTTTCACTCATCTATGTAAAAGAGAGAACGTTGTGTCAAACAGTAATTTTATGTCCAGGGGACATCCCAGCTCAGTCAGACTCAAGGCCAGGGGTCCGATGCTAGCCAGGACCCTCTTCAAATTCAGGAAGCCAAAGGCTGATGGCAAAGAAAGGTGAAATGAGATACAGGGAAACGCATAGGCCAGTGGGTGCAGTCTCATGGATTCAACGTGGTGGAAACATGCCCAGAGGTTGGCCCCAGTTAGGAGGAAGATGCAGGGCCAGAGAGAAAGAGAAAGAGAGCATTTCCTGGTGTCTCTCATTAAAAGGCCGCAATAACCCCAAGGAGGCATCGCCAGGCTATGAGCTGATTAATGACCCCGCTCCTCATTGTCACACAGGTACAAGTTGACATAAACTATAGCTGACACAGCACCTCTTTTAAAAAATAATAAATGGAGTCGTCAAATGAAGGAAAAAAGAAATGCTCTTAAAATTATTGTTGATGACCTGGGTTAAAACCAAAGGGGTGAAATATTTTAATTTCGGAATCTGACAAAACCGGAAATGAGAGAAAAATGTGGGACAGAACTCAACATCCTGAGAGAACAGGTTTGTAGGTCCGATACAGACTGGTAGAAGCCTTAAGAAAATGGGCCTTACCCTGCAGGTCTGGGGCAGAACTCACCTCCATATTTGTGGGGAGCAGAGAACGGGAAGAGAGTATATATGAATGAATCCTTTATTCTCATACATGAAGAAGCCTGGCAGGCTGGATTTCTGGGGTGGAAGGAGTCCATCGCCCTTGTGACTGGAGGCGAGTCCCAATCACAGTCTCATAACGAATATTGTCCCCATTAGATCCTCCCATAATCGTGCACGTGGTTGACCTGGCTGATGGCTAGGTAGTCGGAAGCTTTAACTAGAGAAGCAGACTTGTGCTGTTGCTGTCTAGGCTCTGAAGACAGCTACCCCCTTACCTGCCCCAACCCTGGTGTTAGGTCCCTCCTCCAACAATCTCAGGGACCTTGAAGGTTAGGGTAAAGCCCACTCTGTCACTTATGTGGTTACCTGTCATTAGGGGGCTTGCATGCCTCTAGAGTGTATATAAGCCTTCGTGGGAAATACACCTTCTCTCTGCTCAGGCCTGGCTCCTGAGGGCATGGCGGTCCTGGAGGTGAGCCCTCGCGTGCCTTCTCTTGTCTGGAGTCTCTTTAATTTTACCTCTCAATTACACAACCGCCCCCTTGGACCCATTTGATTGTGGGGCTGGTACCCCACACATACTGAAATAATCGCCTCGATAAGATCTGAAAGGCAGAATTTACCCAAGGATCAAGTTCAATCAAAGAAGGTGACATGGACCCCAGAAGCGGGATGGAGTGGGGGCAGTGACTGACGGCACACGGAGGGGACGGCGATGGCTGAGCGGCATCAGGATGTGGACGAACTGTCGCCTGGAGAGCTATGATCTGCTGTTAGCCTTCACCGTATTCACCATACACTGTCTTTAGCACACACAAAAATGGACAAAAGTAAACATCAGAGACTCTTACTTAAAAAAATTAATATTCAGGACCAGTGGTGAGTGGCGATGCCTGAAGGGTGGAGGGAATGTGGGGTAGAAATGGGGAACTGATGACAAGAATCTACGTATAGCCTCTTCCCTGGGGGAGGGACAGCAGAGAAGTGGGCGGGGGAGATGTTGGACAGTGTAACATATGACAAAATAATAATAATTTATGAATGATAAAGGGTTCGTGAGGGAGGGGGAGTGGGGAGGGAGGCAAATGAGCAGCCGATATTAAGGGCTCAAGTAGAAGGCAAATGTTTTGAGAATGAGGATGGCAGCAAATGTACAGATGTGCTTGACACAATGGATGTATGTGTGGATAGTGATAAGAATTGTACGAGCCCCCAATAAAATGATTTTTTTTAAAAGCTAGTTTGAACTCAGACAGGGATTGAAGGGGCAAGCACTCTCAGTCCAGTCCAGGAAAGAGGGACAGTGTCTGGGAAGGCAGAATGCGCCCAGAGGCAGAGCTTTGGTAGCAGTGAGAAGGTGGGCTGGGAAGTGCAGTGGTGGGATGAGGTTGGTCAGATGCATCAGAACCAGGCTCTAGAGAATGTTGCGTGTGAAGTCCAGAGAGTTACTGTTTAATTCACTGCCTCCGAGTCAATGCCAACTCACAGGGACCCGATAGGATAAGGTTACACTGCCCTGTGGGTTTCCAGGACGGTCACTCTTTATGGGAGTGGAAGGGCTCCTCTTTCTCCCTTGGAGTGGCTTGGTGGTTTCGAACTGCTGACCTTGCAGTTAGCAGCCCAACTCATAACCACGATGCCACCAGGGCTCCTTGGGATGTCTAACTGGACTAATAAAAACAATCAAACAAACAACATTCTCCTCGAGTCTCTGAGCTCTCCGGGGTTTTCTTGGCTGTCATGTTTACAGAAGCAGATTTCCAGGGCAATCTTCCATGGACCGCTGATTCGGTTTGAACTGCCAACCTTCTGACTGCTAGCTGAGCATGACACATGTGTCCCACTCAGGGGTCTTGAGGTGGGGAATGGCTGGCCAGCAGGGCGTCATCCATACCAGCTCACATCACACCCCTCACCAAGGAGAAGCAATCCCAGCCATCACATTCAGGGTGAGTTAATTCAACGCTTGACCAGAATGGCCCGAGGATGACGTGATAAATATCTAAATGGGCCTTGGCAGAAGGAGAAAATCAATAGCGGACTTCAGAGGGCTTCGGTTCCTGGCTGGCCAGCTGAGGGTGACCTTCATAAGGAGGACGCTGCTTAGATATGGGGACAACTTTGTTCTTCTGTCACCCTACTCTAAAGCCTCCTCACTGTTCAGATAACTAGCAGGGGGCAGCATCTCCAGAGTCAGCTTTCTCTGACCACAGAGTAAGATTTCAAGCTGGCTCCACACATCCAAGTTTACACACGGTGACGGTTAGAGTTTATGTCGACTTGATGGTACCTGTGTGGAGGTAGGGGTGGAGTCAGACCTTCTGGGGAAGTGACCTTGTAAAAGAGAGACACTGAGCACGGCACTCTCTCTAGCCTCTCTTCGCCTTTCTGCTTGCCGGGAGGGCGTGTCTGGCTCTGGGGCTGGTGCCCCATGCAGCCTGCCGGCCCTGGGAGCTGCCAGTACCTTGCTGTGTCCCTGCCAGCCTCAGATGCACGAGACTCTGAAGCCACCAGCCTGTGATCTCCCACCTCCCATCTTTGCCTTTCTGCTTCCAGCAGGTGCATGTGCCCGGAGGGTCTACAGCAGCGTCAGACCCACGGGCTTAAGACGGACTGGGTCGGTCAGCTTTCTCGATCTAACGTTCTCTCTGGATGTAAAGTTCTTGCTTCATACATGGACGAGTGACACTGGTGCTGCTTCTCGAGGAAACCCAGCCTAATACACACTCTAAAGACAAGCCATGGCCCTCGGAGCTGACTCAGACTCATCACATCCCTGGCTGGTGGAATCGGGTTGCACTTGGCTCTCGGGTCGCTCTGAGTCAACGGCAGTGGGTTTCGTTTTGTTCAGTTTCTTAACCGAAAGACCGGCCGTTAGGACACATCGGCCAGCAGTGCCGCAGAATGGCCTGACGTCTGTTTCCCTTAAGGTGACAGCTAGGAGATCCCATTGAAGCAGTTCTGCTCTCTAACACGGGGGTCACCACGGGGTCGGTATGCACCCAACAGACGCAGGCTTGGTTTGGGAGCCTTGGGTGCAGTTTTGTTTGTTTGCTGTAGGAAAATGCCGCCCCACCACGCATTTGTCAATGGACCTGTGGGAAAACGCCTCCGTTGCCAACTTGCCCGTGCCTGACTTTGGCTAGCTCCAGTGATGGCTGGATCAGAATAAACGGTATTGGATTGGGGGCGCGGCTGGGGGGGGGGGTGCAAGGGTGCTGCATGCCATTAAGAATCAAAGCTTGCTGAGCAAAATGCTCCCCTGAAAGTGGCTTCCTCCCATTTCAACCACCACCAGGAGGCACGCGGGTTGGAGGAGAGCGAGGAGCTATTATGAGATGCTCTGACCTACTTGTACAGAAGCGGAGCGGCTCTAGCGGGGGCACTCCGATAGATCTGCTTGGCAGGATGTACAGCGAGGCCCGCGAGAGATCACCATTGGAGCTGAGGCAGGAGAAGTCGCTAATGAAGGGATGGGTAAGGCTCATCCTGCATCAGACACCTGGCTTTCCCTGAGCAGGAAGGAAGTTATTATGCAGCTGAATCCCAGGAACAAGTTTGGCATCTTCCCTCAGCCCCTTCTTAAGAGAACAGCAAACAGATCCGTTGCTCTTGATGGATTCCGGTTCTTGGTGCGTCCATGTGCCGTAGAGCACAAAACTTACTGCCATCGTGGCGTTCATTCTGGCTCATAGCAACCCTGTAGAACAGAGATCTGCCCCTGTGGGGTTCTGAAACTGTAACTCTTTACAGAAGTTAAAGCCTCCCCTTTCTTCTGAGCAGTGGCTGGTGGTTTCGAACTGCTGACCCTGCTGTTAGCAGCCCAATGTGTAACCACTATGCCACCTGCTCCATGCTTTCTGGGCTGTCATCTTTATGGAAGAAGATCACTGGCCCCGTCCTTCCATGGCACCTTTCTTTAGGTCAAGTGCAAATGGTGTGTGCCACCCAGAAACCTTACTAACCCACACCAAGTCCATAGGCAAGCAGTCAATCCCACTCACGGTGATTCTATAAAGGGGTTTCCCAGGCTGGCAGTCATTTTGGGAGCGCACAGCCTCATCTTTCGACTGCAGAGTGGCTGGTGGCTTTGAATGGCAGACCGTTCCGTTAGCACCCAAAGCCTAAGCCCCAGTACCCTCTGGGCTCCTTCAGGTCAGTGCCAGCTGGGAGCAAACCAAATTTACATGGACTGTTCTCCGTCTTCCCCCCAGCCCTCAAAAGTAAAAAGAACAAAAGAAATTCAGCATCCATGCCAACCAAATTCCAGAATGCTTTCTGATTCTTTCGTTTTAAAACGATCAATCTCAGAATGAAGACTGAATACATGAAAAAGGAAAGGCCATTCCTGGCTATCTAGGAACCATCTGGGACAGAGAAATCCCAGCCCCATTGGCAGAAACATGTCCCAGACCTCTGTCTGAATGGCAGAGGCTCTGAGACCAGGCACCCCAGAGACCGTGGCATGGGGGCTCCGAGGAGCAGCCCGGAGACTGTGGGGCGCCTTCTCCTCATTGGGCTGAGACTGTGGGGCGGTGAGGTACAGCGACAGGGAGGCTGGCTTCCTGGCCAGAGAGGCAGAGCCAAGGGTGCAACGAGGCTGAGAGGCTGAACACCAGAGAATGCCTTGCTTGCTGGCTGCTGAGAGGTGTTGCTGTGGAGCCAGGCCTGTTACTGATCCTGGCTTATGGTAGGTAACCTATTACCTTCCCTAATATACCCCCTTTAGCATGGAAGACACAGAAGTAAGACCAACAGGTGTTTTCCCTGGAGTTTCCATCCCAGCTTTTCAACTACTGTACAAAATGATCTTAACACCTAGTGTGGTAGTTACATAATCTTGTCAATTTGAGAGGATTAAGAGTGGAGGGGTGGAGTCTAACTTGTCAATCAGGTCCCATCTTGACGACCTCATTTGGAGGCGTTAAGGAGATAAATAGCATGCTGGAGGCGGGGAACTCATTCACTGCCTGCCAGACATTCCTGATGAGAAGCCACATGGAGCTACCCTGATGCAGCCAGAGCCCTGGGAGCTGGAGGAGCCACGTGGAGACCCACGCCAGCATTGAGATGCTTATAAATCCACAAGACTTCCCACACACTGGCCTGTGATCGTCCTGCTTTCAGCATCATTGCATGTGTTTCATGAGTCTGAAGAGGACTTCATAGATTGGTATCAGACATATGGGCTAATACCAGACTTAATGGGCTTGATCTGGACTGGGCTGGGATATTTTCTCAAGATTCAATTGCTCTCGTAGATAAAGCTCTTTCTTAGACATAGATGAGCGCCTATGAATTTGTTCTCTGGTCTACCCAATCGAACACACCTAGATGTTCCCATTTGGACACATGTCTCTGTGACGGGTGGATGGCCGCCGACAAGCTGCCACAGCAATGCACTTGTCCTCGCCTGGCTAAGATGCCTTCGAAAAGAAACGTCCGATCAAGACCGTGGCTTCTCCAAGGATCTGCTGCTGGGTCGGGTCAAGTCAAGGCAGAGAGGTCAGCTCAGAAGGCGATGGTGACCGTGTTGCGGGCCCCCGGCGTAGTCACCATGAGGGATTTCCTCCACGGGTGCAGAACTGTCATGGGTGCGCATTAGGAGTTTGGAGAAAACTGACCACTGCACCCGTGAGACAAAGGTGGCAAAGTGACACTGGGTTTTCTGCCCTCGCCATAACATGCATGCTCCTCTCCTGAGGGTAGCCAGGGCTCTGCTCGCCCCTGCAAACAGCTCTTCTGCTCCCCCAACTCTAAGAACTTTGACAAGGAAGAGGATTGAGGCCCCCAAGGACACCCAATCGGCCACTTTGCCGTGGAGGAAAGCAAGGAGCGCAAACTTCTCCCGGGAAGGGCGTGGGGCGTACCCACCGGGGTGGGGGCCCCATTGAGAAACGACGGCTTCCCATTTTGATATTCTCGCTTCAAAAGTTTCTATAATCTTGTAGCAATATATCTATATTATTTACCCTCGTACTGTCTTCTAGGGATAAAAAAGAAAATCCTTCATATTCAAAATTGAGGGTAACTGTCAACTCCATTCTTGGGTCCAATCATGTTTGAGAAGTTTTAATAAGAAAAAACTCCATCCAATGAAAAGCATCTTGTAGCACCACCGAGAGTAAAAAGACAGTGATACCTCCATTGTTTAACTCAATTTGTCCCCCAAAGTTTGAGGATTGAACATATTTTTCCCATAAGAACTAATGGAAAACCAAATAATTGGTTCTGAGGCCCCAAATTTACGCTTATAAACTCATTTTTTCCCAGGAATTTAACACCAAGTTAACAAGCCCGAGGTTGTGGATCTACCCCCTAAACACAGTATATTAAACATCAAAACACAATAAATTCAAGTAACTTATTTGTTATTACGCTTCGTTGTTTCAAACCCAGTGGGTCTTCAGCTGGCACACGAACACGGGCTTCACTTTAAGAGCCCACCAGCATCCCACTCAACAACAGAGTGAGCCCATGTATCACAGCTCTGCGGCCTGGCAGTGCCTTTTCCTCGTTACTAATGAAGGTCCCATTGGGCATTTACCCCTCAAAGTCTGGTTTCATTCCAGTTGAACCCTTGCTGGGGAAGGAAGGGCTGAGCCCCGGGTAGTCAGCACATTCAGCCAGGACGGTATGCACTCACCCCTTCCCCGCCTCACACTCTGTCTCTGCCGCATCTGTCTGCATTTCTCCAACCAGCCGGGCAGCTTCGAACCCTGCGGACTGCTCAGCGCGTGCTCCTTCCAGGTGTCCATTCCGTCCCCTGGGAGGCTGCCAGCCTTCGCGCCCCTCACGGTCTCCGCTACCCTATCGCCATTGCGTGCTGTCGGATTTGTCCAAATCCACGGTCACTTTCCAACTTCTGCCAGGGCCTGGGTTCTTTGTTTCGTGGTTAATGATTTCACACTTTTCAACACATTAGCTGCTTCATCACACATTTTTTCCCCCAAAACTAGAAAATGTCAATTTGGCCATGTTGCATTCAACCGCCAAATCCGACAAGCGGCTACACCCGATTCAAATTTCTCAACGATTTCTTTCTTTCATTCATTCCATCGTGGTTCTCAGTTTTCCTCTGAGCTTTACAGCTGCTCCCACTGACTTTCGTTGGAGCTACAGCTACGTTATTTTAGGCAAATAAAGTGCAAGAGATCAAGCACAAGGATGATGGGGTTCATGCACTGCCACAGGCCCCACATGTGGTCTGAGCAAGGGCGGTGCTTGGACCAGTGGTTCTCAACCCTCCTAATGCCGTGACCCTTTCATACAGTTCCTCATGTTGTGGTGACCCCCGCCCCCCATACATCAAATATTTTCATTGCTACTTCATCACTGTCATTTTGCTACTGTGATGAATCGGGTGACCCACGGGTTGAGAACCGCTGGCTTAGACTGCAGCGTCACCCCATGGCGTTCTTGGAAAGTCACGGGACGTGGGTCTCACTCTTGGCCCGTACAGGTGTTTTTCCAAGTCGAATTTTCCGCAAAGTTGCATAAAGTTCAAACTTGGGGCCGTTTGACACCCGAGGTGTCCCTGAGGGTCATAAGCTGGGTACTTCCTAGCACATAAATACATCCAAGTTGTCTTATGTGCCCCAGAGAGCACTCTCACCAATAGCCAAGTCTTCTCTCTCATCAGCGGAGCCTAGAATCCCTGCCCCACTCCCAAGACAGACAGACAGACAGACACACACACACACACACACACACACACACACACACACACTTACCTGGGCAGGGGCCTCCCTCTTCATGAGGTAGCAGACCTTACTAAGAATACACCGCCGGAGCTGGGCCCAGGAAATGTCTCTGCCCTCCTTTACCAGGAAAGGCGGCCCAAACCTGGAAACCCGAGGACAAGATTATTTCAGTAAAAGCCAAGCCCCCAACGACCCAACAGACATGGATGTGTTTGCTCAGTCGGGTGGCGGGAGACGGAAGCACCAAACACATGACTTTGCTCCTAGCAGGTGCTCCCGTCTTAATGGCCAGCCACAGACCCAGAATCACACCACCCGCATGGAAAACGGAGGCCGGCTGCCAATGAGGGGACTTGTGGCTCTTGGGGACCCTGTGGGTGCTGAGAAGAACTGTCCCACTGTCCCTTAGGGTTTCCAAGGCTCTCTGACCTGGTGGACGCATGTATGCTTTCCCAAGGTGCCCCTGGGGCGTTGAGCCACTCGCCTTTTGGGGGCTAAAAGTCAAACAATTGTGTGTCCACATCACCCCCAAGGACCCTTCGAAATGGAGACAAGAAGACGTGAACAGAGGCCCAAAGAAATCAATTCATGGAGACACTGCGGTGAAAACAGGCTGCTGCGCTATGATCCCCGGGCTAATAAAGTCCCCCCGAGAGGAAGCTCCTGGGTCACACACTTAATTTCCAGGCTGCTGGCTGGAATGTGACGAGATGATGTAAGTTTTTGTATGTGTGTGTGTGTGTTTGTTTTTTTTGCCATTTGCTTCTAGTTTCTAATTTGAGATTTTTAAACACATTTCTTCTTCTTCTTTTAATCCCGTATAGTTCCTAACCTCAAGCCCAACCCATTGCCAAGGCGTGGCCTCCAGCCCCTAAAGAGCCCACATTGGGTTTCTGAGGCTGTACATCTTTACAGGGCAAGCGACAAGTCTCATCTTTCTCCCTCAGAGTCGCTGGTGGGCTTGAACTGCTGACCTTAGTGTTAGCAGTTCAAGTTCATCCAACAGTGCCCCTGCATCAGACATCAAAGGAGCCCACAACTCAAAGGCATCCATATTCCCTTTTTATCCTCAGTAAGTATTTGACAATTGTATAAGTATCTCTCCAGCCTAAAATTTACATAAGGGAATTTATGGTGGGGGGAAAAAGACTTCATAGAAAAACACAAATTAACCCAGCCTCGCTAATTAAATCATGCACTGATTCCTCAACAGTATTAAATACTGGGTTTTTTGTTTTTTCCCCTTCCTTAAAAAAAATTTTTTTTAAGTGAAATGGTTAAAGGTTCACAGGGCTACCAGGTTTTCCATTCAATCATTCAAACATGTTTCATTTCCTGTCATGGATTGCAAGCCCCACAATGTAACACCATTTACCCACTTCGTCCCTGTGTCTCTCCTTTCCTCACCCATCGGGAGCTCAGTCCTTTGGTAACAGCTGCCCTTCCGATCACCAGAGGTTGGTTATTCTAGCGCTGCTGTTCCCTCGACTACTGCTTGGGTGACAATGGAGCCGGGAGGGCCGGCTGGTTTCTAGACCTGAGGGTGAGGAAGGGCTGCAGTCTCGGGGTTCTGCCAGGCTCTGACCAGGAAACCCGATCGTCCAACGAAATACTGATTTCACCATTTAATAGAAGCTTAGACCCTGTGACCTGCTCTGGTCCCTTGACTCAACGGTATATTCTTCTGGCCATAGCATAACATCTTAATAATTAATTAAAACTTTGCCCCTTCTTAATAGTGTCCTCCCCCCTCCACACTCTATCCCTATGCTTTCTGGGTATTGTTACCAGTTTATTCTTTCAGATAAATCCTGAAAATGTTTTATCTAAACATTGTTACGGGAATTATAAGTGACCTGATTCTGCACATCCTTTATGGACCTGGTCGGGTCTCTTAAACTCATTCAGGATCTCTAATCACTTTCCAGGCCGTGGTTTGCTGAACAATCATATCATCTATAAGCAGATAACTTATCTGCTCTTTGGATATAGCCAAGGAGTCCTGGTGACACAGGTTACAGGTTGGGCTGCTAACCATAAGGTCGTTGTTCAAATCCACCGCCACTCTTTGGGAGAAAGATGAAGCAATCAATCAGCTCCTATAAAGATTCACAGACCTCAGCAACCCGACAGACGATCAACTCGCTGGCAGCGGGCTTTCTCACAGGCAGCTGCCTCTTCCTCGTCTTGTAATCCCTAGGCCTCACAACCTAATACAATAGTAGCCAGAGAAGGGACTTGTTTCTCCAATTCGTAGTAAAGTTTCCTTTGTAAGGGTGATGTGGGCCATCTGCTTAAGGCAGATTATTGTGGGTTGTCCTGATCAGAAAATAGTCCACCCCTCGTTTCTAGTTTGTGACTTGGGAAGATGCCGTTGCTGTCAGTTGCCATCCATCCATCACGAAGGCCCCAGCACTCGACGTCTCCATGGAGCAAAGTGGATCATGTTCTGCTTCCAACAGAACACAGCACTGCCCGGTGCCAGGCCCGCAGCCAAGAGCAGGTCAACCATGGTGCTCCACCGGGCTTTCCCTGGCAGATTCTCACAGTGGATCATCGTGAGACCATCCTTCTAGTCCATCTTAGTCTAGAACTTGGTCAGCATCAGAGGGGCACATGAGCCACTGGTGGGCATGAGGTGCACTGGCCAGGTCCCAACCCAGGCCTCCCACGTGGACGGCAAGAGTCCTGCCACGGAGCCCCCAGTGCCCACACTTGGTGGGGATATATGACTCACCTGATCAAATTCAAACCATCTAGAGGGAGCCCCAGGGACTGTCAACAAAGCTGAGGTCACACATGCAAAAAGCATAACAATCCAAAGGACGAAGCTGGACATACCTGCTGGCCTGCTTCCCTGATCCCACCAAGTTACAGAAGAGGATGGCCACCTTGGCCTCTCGCTGGCCTTCCCGGGGTGCCGGGCGTGGGGAGACGGGCAGGCCAGATGGGTGATCTGGAGGAGAGAAGGCGGCGTTTGCATTCGTAAGGGACCTCTTTGCTGGGTCAGAGCCCCGATCTCTCTGGTCCCTCTTTCCCCTGGAGCCGCTGTGAGCCACCCGTGGGATGGCACTGGCGGGGTTCAGGAGAAAATGAGAGAAGATCCATGGCATGGGGCCCCCGGGCACACAGACACCACACTCCCGGCGGTGGATTTGCCGTTCTGTCCAGTCAGCGCAGCAGCTTGCTTTGCAAAGGCAATCTGACCACCACTCCGAATTGTGTGGCTTGTTGCCACGACCAGAGAGCCCTGAATGGCCACTCTCTTGGGAAGCCAGGGCAGGAAGTACACAGCTATGGGCATCGCCGCCACTGGCGGGGGAGAGGAAATGGAGCGCCCTCAATGCCCCATCCGTGCTGAGAGGTTGGCTTTCGAGATAAATGCAGGCCACCTGTGACCGAACTTGAACGGCGGTTACAACACAATCAGGAGCAGCCAGTGTCTTGCTACGGAAGAGCTGCAGCATCCACAGCCTGTGACCTAGGCTGCTTGCAGGTAAGTGGCTAACCCCGGCACAGGATCCTTTAAACATGGTTTGCTGGTCCAAACTGTATACCTGAAATGGACCGTGTCAGCGAATCCCAAGTTTCAGGGAATGTAGGCATTTGGAAGTGAATTGTTAGCAAGAGGTCATTTAGCTCACACTGCTGCCCCTACTGCTCACATGGGGAGAAGGTGTGTCGCAAGGACCGACTGTGAAGACTAAGAGCACGGAGGACAGACAGTTTACCCTGCAGCTACACTGAACGGTGATTCTTAAACTCGGATCCCCAGCACCCGCTCCGGCAGCAATCACCTGGGTGCTTGTTAAACATGCAGATACCGGGGTCTCTCGCCAGGTGCACCGAATCAGAGGCTCTGTGGGTGGAGTCTAGCTCTCTGATCCCGATCCTCTCCAAGGCCTGAGCATCCTTGAGTTAGCTGAATACGCACATTAGAATGCACTTGTCTCTACACCACATCTTCAGTCCCAAGTACAACGTCCTCCGCTTTAGGAACCAGCGAGCGCCCCCTCAAGGACATCCAATACAGCCAGAGAGAGTGAAGCCAAGTACCCGAGAGCCGCGCCGGGCCAGGC
This sequence comes from Tenrec ecaudatus, assembly GCF_050624435.1. Classification (NCBI taxonomy): domain Eukaryota; kingdom Metazoa; phylum Chordata; class Mammalia; order Afrosoricida; family Tenrecidae; genus Tenrec; species Tenrec ecaudatus. The sequence continues at coordinate 86,689,398 of NC_134539.1, read as the reverse complement.
GAGGCCGGGGCGTGGAAGGCATACACGTTGTCTCCGTCGGCGATGACATTCAAGTCCTCTTCATCAAAGAAGGACCGCTGGAATCCGGTGAGATGCAGTTCGGCCAAGATCACCTGCACGGAAGATCAGTTTCCCCTCTTAGTTTCTCAAAGGGACCTTAACAAATAAGACGTCTCGGGGATTGATAGCCTCACAGCTCCTTTCACAAGTGAAACACAGTAGGGGTGACTATTAGCCCGTGAAATATCACCCAAGTGCTAAGCGGGGTGGGAGGGAGGAGGGGGAGGAGGAAAAGCAGCCATGGCCATCTCCATGAGTGGACGAGACTTGCCAGCTCAAGGAAACAAACTTATCAAAATAGATTTTCGGTTCCAGCCAAACAGCTCCCCGGAGGAAGGCATGTGGTTGTTACTGGGCCTGACTCAAAGGGTCTCCCTGCTTGTGCCAAGCAGAACTGCCCTGGGGGTGGGGGGTGTTCAAAGGGGTGGACCTTTCAGAAGCAGAGCCCCAGACTCGCCAGTCTTCCAAGGCACCTCTGGAGGAGGGTTTGAACTGCCGACCTTTGTGGAATAGAGTTGAGTACCTAACTCAGTCATCTGTACCACCCAGAGCAATGCCGATGCACTCTGCTTCGCAAAGCCCGCCTGTGCTTCACCTCAATTATTTAAACTTGACCTCTCTCAGATGTTCTCCTTTCGATCTTTTATGGCTGCCCTCCCCGCAAATGCTGTCATCTTCTTGTTCTTTCAGTTGCTCAACAGAACCCTGCAGAGCACTTTCAGAGTTTACAAAGCAGTGTATGTAAATATTGCCCCTGCCCCCCCCCATTTGATCCTCAGAAGGAGCTAGAGCTCCCACAGAAGGACTCCTGAGATGATGCAAATCCGCTTGACAACCAAGGTGAATACTCAGGTAGCCCCAAAGGTGAAATTCGACCAACTCTAACTTTGAGAAACCGTGAACTTGACTGTGTGTGGTAGCTGAGTGAACCAGGGGTCTCCACGGGACACCACCTTGCTTTTCACCACCGTCACCCCCACCCCAGTCCTTACCTGCACTGAGGGGCCTACCATGAGTTTTGCTCTCCAAAGTCACATGGAATCCAGCCCGTTACCAGAACTCCCTTTAAAAACACCAGCCATCCACCTTCCCCTAAGACTCCCCCTCACGCTAAGCACCCTTGTCCCCCCAGAAGTTCCTCATTGTCCACGCTCTCCCCTTCACTCCGTCTCGTGGTCTATTTCCTTGGGGGTGAAACAGACTTGTAGCCGCTGAGGCGCAGAAGCGAACTGCGCACACCCACACCCTGCCTCCGCCACGGACTCACTTGGCCGCTCACTTGACTTGTCTCTTGTTCCCTCGTGGTAAGATGAGGATAACTGGACTACTGATGTCACAGGGTGGCGGTGAGGATATATAAAGTCCAAATATGAGTACCGAACACACAGGGGCTCTGGTGGCGTAGTGGTTACATGTTGGGCTGCAATCCGCATGGTCACCAGTTCAAAACCGCAACAGCGCCGGTTGACTGGGCTTTCTCCTGCAGTCAATGGCTACAGTTTCTGAAACCCACAGGGGGTCACGACCAGTCAGCATCCACTCGATGGCATGAGTGTGGCGTCTAACACACTGTAAACACCATGAGGGGTTACCTACTATCAGAATGAGTGCCGTCATCGTAACCCCCACCTTCTTGGAAGGCAAAAGAAGCCTTTGCCATCACTCTGTGTCACACAGGGAGGGGCCAAGGTCATCCCAGACCCAGACCCTCAGCAAACAGGAGCCCACGAATCACGCCGGAGTCACCTGGGAATCACACATTGGCCTAACGGGCCCAGTCAGCAAGCTGTCACCCAGTGAGCACCCCCTCTGGAAGTGTAACACACACACCCCCACACCACACATACCTCATCTGCTGGGATGTTGCCTTCCTCCGCAACCATCTTCCTCAGGGCAGCCACCGTGCTGAGGATGGGTACCGCCAGGCCAACCCTCAGGAGCCGCTGGCTCTTGGACGGGAAGACCAAGGTGACGCTCAGGAACCTGGAAAAGAGGAGGAGGGCCACGCACTCAATGCACTGCTAGGAACCTGTGCCACAGAGCCAACGCCTCCTGGGCTGCCTGCGCTGCGGTCCACTGTCCCCAGGTGCAGTGCAGAGCCCAGTCCCCCAAGGTCTCAACTGCTGTGCGGCAGAAAGATGAGGCTGTCTACGCTCATTATGATGGACAGCCTCAGAAACATTAGACAGGGTCCGTGGTGGCATAATGGGTTCTACGTTGGGCTGCTAACCACAAGGTCAGCAGTTCGAATGCACCAGCCGCTCCCTGGGAGAAAGACATGGCTTTCTACTCCCATAAACAGCTACTCTCGGAAACCCACGGGGAAGATCTACCCCTGTCCCAAAGGGTTCACTAGGAGTTGGTCATCAGCTGGATGGCAGTGAGAAAGATAGGTCGGAATCAGGCAGGTAGCAGTGGGTTTGTTGTGGTGTATGTGTATGTGTGCGTGAGTGTGTGCGAGCGATGGCTAACCACTGCTCAAGGAAAGGCTAATAGCTTGGACCCGAGCAGAAAAGCCTGGAAACCCGTTTCCGTCAAGATGAACCGTGGAGGAAGTTCTACCACCCCACTCAGTCTCTCGGAGCGGGAATTATTTGGGCAGCCCGCCACAAGAACCTCAGGACAGGCCCTTTTGTCTCTGACAGCTCTGGTCCCACTTGCTGCTGTTCTCCCAGCCAACCTACCACATCCCAGCTTCTCACCCCTCACCATGTTTCTCTGGTTCTGCAAGGCTCCTGGCACTTCAAGTAGCCTCTCTTCCCCCCATCCTCACCCCAGGCTCAGAAGTAGGTCTAAGCCGTCTCCATATGGACAGCTGAGGAAACTGAGGCACACGGAGTTGCAAGGCTCGTGACAGTCATATAGCTAATGGCAGGGGCGGGCAGGCTGGCTCCAGCATCAGTGCGCCTCCCCACTGTGCATTTCTGCCTGCAGTCGGGGACCTGAGGGCACGGCAGCTATGAGGAGATGTTATCCAATGACGTCAACGGTGATAACGGATGAGGCCGTGTGATGTGTATGGCGTTAGCCGCCAGTAGCACAGGATTTCAGAACTAAAGGGGTTGAGATTCCTTCCCAATACAATTGCCGAAGACAAACAGGTGCATATGCAAATGTGGCAAAGAAAGCTGATGGTGGCCGGCTATCAAAAGAGATAGAGTCTGGGGTCTTAAAGGCTTGAAGATAAACAAGCAGCCATCTAGCTAAGAAACAACAAAGCCCACATGGAAGAAGCACACTAGCCTGTGTGATCACGAGGTGTCAAAGGGATGAGGAATCAGGCATCGAAGAACAAAAAAATCAAATCATTGTGAATGAGGGGGAGTGCGTAATGGGGACCCAAAACCTATCTGTAGGCAACTGGACATCCCCTTACAGAAGGGTCGCAGGGAGGAGACAAGCCAGTCAGGGTACACTACAGCAACGATTAAACATTCAACTTTCCTCTAGTTTTTAAATGCTTGCCCCACCTGCCCCCCCCCGCACTATTGTTATCCCAATTCTACCTTACAAATCTGAGAATTTATATGGGTACAGATAGGAACTGGAAACACAGGGAATCCAGGACACATGATCTCTTCAGGACCAGTGGTGAGAGTGGTGATACCGGGAGGGTGGGGAGAGAGTGGGGTGAAAAGATGGAACCGATTACAAGGATCTACATATAACCTCCTCCCTGGGAGATGGACAACAGAAAAGTGGGTGAAGGGAGACGTCGGACAGTGTAAGATAGGACAAAATAATAATAATTTATTACTTTCAAGGGTTCACGAGGGAGCAGCGAAGGAGGGGGAAAATGAGGAGCTGACACCAAGGGCTCAAGCAGAAAACAAATGTTTTGAGAATGATGATGGCAACAAATGTACAAATGTGCTTGACACAATGGATGGATGGATGGGTTGTGATAAGAGTTGTAGAAGCCCCAATAAAATGATTAAAAAAGGCGGGGGGGGGGGGGGATTGAAATTAAGCGGCCAAGGAAGGCTGTGTGAAACGGTCCTATCTTCAGCTGCAACTTAAAAAGATAGGTCAATGGATGGAGGAAGAGATAAATGGTACCCATGGAGATGAGAAGCGGCTCCAACGAGGAGGCAGGTTGTCAGGACATGGAGCTACGGACAGAAGCGAGGAGCCCTGGTCACACAGTGGCTTGAGCATCAGACAGCTAACTGCAAGGTCAGCCATTCAAGCCCACCAGCCACTCCTTGGGAGAAAGCTGAGACTGCCTGCACCAGTAAAGATGGACAGCCATCAACACCCTCTCTCGGGTCTCGATGAGTCAGACAGGGCTTCAGAAAGGGCAGAGACCAAGGTGGCCAGCCTGACGACGTCAGAGAACGGTGAGAAGGGGTGGAGAGCTGAGGCTATAGACGTTAGCCAAGGCGCTGGGTTTGGCGTCCCCACGGAAAGATGAGCTGTTTGGCTGCCGTCGAGAGGAGTCTGACTCACGGTGGCATCCTGCGTGGCAGAACAGCACGCTGCCTGGCCCCACACCGTCTTCTCGGTGGTCAGTCTGTCCAAGCCCTGTCAGACAATACTCTGTTCTGATGCCCTGGGATTTCTCTGGCCAGTTTTAGAACCACCAGGCCTATCTTCCTAGTCTGTTGCAGCCTGCCCGCTCCAGTGAAACCGGTCCACCCTGTGGGACCTGCTGGTACCTGAAAGACCGGGGGCCTCGATTCCAGCCTCACGGCAACTCGCAGGCCACGTGGCATGACAAACTGAGTGACGGGTGCCGGGAAGAAAAATTGCTTCCATCTGGGAGCCCATGGAGGCACTGGAATCCCGTGGCATTGTCCCTGGCCATTGCTAAGAAGGGGCTTCTACATGGTCCTTACATCTATAGCGCCTGCCTCTCCCTCTCACCTAAACTCCTCTCTTCTTTCCGTTCCCCTACGTCTCGCCACATCCCGTCTTTACCCTTTGCTCCTATTTCCTCCCCGTCACAAAGCAAAAACAAACCAACAAAAACCAAACTCACAGTCCCCTCTAGCCTGAAAGGGCAGGTGTGCTTACAAGGCTGACCATCTGTACAGGAGGAAGAAGCCTCGTCTTTCTCCCTCAGGATGGCTGGTAGTTTCAAACTGCTGACCTTGAGGTGAGCAACCCGACTCGTGACCACACCGCCACCAGAGCTCCTAGACAAGGAAGACCACGGATCGGAAAGCACAGCGGGCAGAGCCGGGTGGTGGCAGAGGCTCTGGTTTGCCGGTCTGGCCGAGTGAGCCCATGGGCCAGGGCCAGTTTCTGAACGAGTGATGGCTGGAGTCCATAGGACAGAAGCCTTTGGTTTCCACTTTCTTCCTCAGGTCACAAAGGGCCCCAGGGACCTTCCGCTTCGTCAGCTCTGTGATGTGACCAGCTCTCAGAAAACTCCACTGCCATCACATGGATTCTGACTCATGGCAGCCCCATGGGTTTCTCAGCGGGAGCTCTTTCACAGAGGAGTCGAGAGCCTCATCTTTTTGCCGAGGAGTGGTTGGTGGTTTCAAACCGGCAACCTTCTGGTTAGCAGTCCACCGCACAACCACTATGTGACAAGGCTTACTTTCTCTAAGAAACACTGGCTGCGCAGCAGAGGTGAGAACTTTGCATACCTGGTCTGCCGTAACGGGATGGGGAGCGACACGCAGAGAAAGGGGTCGAAGGTGTTGCTCTGCTTCTGGCAGTGGGGGCAGGTCAAGGACGATCTGTGAGGGAGGGGGGAGAAAGAGGTTAGAGGTGAGGCACACTGATCAATGTCACCAAACCCAGAAAGCAAACCACGCCCACAGCCGCAGAGTCCATGCCAATGACGGAGGAGACCCTGTGGATCAGACTCAACGGCCTCCCCGTTTCAGAGTCTGTCGACCATTTCTTTCTCCCTCAGAATAACTGGGGGTTCGAATGGCTGCCTGGAGGGGAGTCGTCCAATGTTTAGCCCACAGTGCCACTCGGGTGGGGGGGGGGGCTCCTAAGTGTTGAGAAAACACTATGTTTAAAAAGTTGTCTAAAGCAAAGCTGTCACTTTGAGGACTGCCCCCCCCCACAGCTCCAATCGCCTCCCGTGCAGGTGAAAGTGGGAGTGCTGAGGAGGATGACAGGAACAGACACACGGCCCGAAGGACAAACAGGCCTGCTCAGCAGCCAGAGGAATTAGTCTGCACACCACCCCATCCCCAAACCCCAAGGGAGGGGGAGGGACCAGAAGAGTGGGTGGAGCAGCAGGAACCACCAGGCAGGGTCACCAGCATGGAGCCGGCCCCCAGTGGCCACTGCAGACTTGAAAAGCAAAAACCTAGCCACATCCCCCAGGAGCTGCTGGTAGTTTCAAACTGCTGACCATGTGGGTCACAGCCCTACAGGGAACCACTACACCACCGGGGCTCCCACGCACCCTCTTGAAAATCTGACTAGCTCAACTGGCACTTCCTGAGGGGGCCTCCACACTGAGGCAGGTGCCTGCTAGCGAGAAGTCGCCAGTTAGAATTCCAGGAAAACCCAGGTATCGCCCGGGTTCTTCCTGGACTTTCCTCTGTGCTGCCGCCCCCCACTCCTGAACCCATTACGAAGTCCCGTTGCCTCTGCCTTCAAAAGGTGTGTGGCGCCCGTCCATTCCTCTGGGTCACAGCGGGGCCCCGTGCAGGCAGGACCAAAATGCTACAGTCCTGTGGCTACCCAGCGACTAGACCAGCGGTTCTCAACCTGTGGGTCGGGACCCTTTTGGGGGCCAGAATGATCCTTTTACTGGGTCACCTGATTCATCACAGTAGCAAAATGACAGTTATGAAGTAGCAACGAAAATAATGTCATGGTTGGAGGTTCACCACAGCATGAGGCACTGTATTCAAGGGTGGCGACAATCGCCAGGCCTTTCTTCCGAGTTTATTTGAGCCCAGAAGTCCCACTGAAATCTGTTCAGCATCATAGCCGACACACAAGCCTCCTCTGAGAGATAGGGAGGTGGTGTCTGCCCATGAGGTGCACGGACCAGGAATCCAGCCCAGCTCCCTCACAGAACTGAAATGGAAACCAAACCCACTGCCCTCCAGTCAGTTCTGACTCATACTGCCCCCATATAGGGTTGACGTGGCCCTCCATCTTCATCTTTCTCCAGAGGAGCCAGCTAGTGGTTTGAACTGTCTACCCTGTGGTTAGCAGACCGGGAACCTAGCCTCACCCACAGTAGGTCAGAATCCTACCACTGACCCACACCACTACCTCATCCTTCTGCATCTCAACCCCTCCTCCTGCTTCTGTTCTCGATGTCTTCCTTCACCATGAGATCCAAAGGAGCTAGTGGGTTGTGTGCTGCTTTAAGCTGTCCAACAGAGTGAAGGCCACACTCCTTAGCCAGGCATCGAAGACCCTGCCTGCCCATCCAGCCTCATCTACCTACTTAAGACTCAGTCGTTACCAGGGCCATGCTGGTCCTTGACCTCACCAAGATCATTCCCACCTTGTCGGTTCCTCGCCCGGAAGTCTCTGTTCTCAATTATGTGAGTGAATGGTTGATTCCTTGTCACTCAGCTCAAATGTCCCCCTCTGAAAAGAGGCCTGCCCTGACCGCTTTATCTCAGATTGGCTGCTGACCCTACCTCCCAAATGACTCCTTATCATTTCCCTTGTCTGGGTCGCAAGCTGTCTGTTTCCTTGTGTACGATCTAACACCTTCCCCGACCAAACATGAGCTCCTTGAGAACAGGGACTGGGTCACGTTCACAGCTCAGCTCCTGCACCTCGGGAAGTGCCTGGCACCGAGGAAACCCAACCCTGTGGCACCAAGTCGACACCGGCTCATGGTGATCCCGTCTGTGTGAGGAGAACTGATGGGCCTTTTAAAAACAGTGTTATTGGCACACGAGTCACATAGAGCTCAGTAGTCCACTCCTATCAATTAGAATCGCACAACCGTCACCACAGTCACTATTGGGGCATGTTCTTTCTTGTGTTCATTGTGATTAACTCCCTATTTTGCCGCCGGTCTCCTCCGCCACACCCCGAAGAAACCATGAACCCAGTTTAAGGTGACCAGAGTTTAACGTTGGTAAAGCAGGACACCATTGATAAAACTCATCTCCTGGCGAAATAGCCACATGGCAGCCGAAAACCATATACCCTAGCTTGTCGTGCATTCTGTCCAAAAATTGGGACATTTTAAAAATGCCGCGGGACATGGGAAAATCTGTTCAAAAGCGGGACGTCTGGTCACCTTATTAACTAACTCTATATATCTACCTACCCTGGATTTCATATACAGGGAAACACACACACACACACACACACACACACACATACACCTAACACCAATAACAAAGTAAAGTAGAGAAAAACTTCAATAAAAAAGTGATGCAGAGGGCTTAAGTGGAGAGCAAATGCTTTGAAAATGATTAGGGCAAAGAATGTACAAATGTGCTTTATACAATTGATGTATGTATATGTATGGATTGTGCTAAGAGTTGTATGAGTCCCTAATAAAATGTTTAATTTTAAAAAAGTAGAACATATTAAAACTAGAACAGCTTTCAGTGGGTCAAAGGGGAGGTCAGATGATAAGGTGTCAATGTCCATCCTGGCCACACCTGCCACAATCCACTCTGCAAGGCTCTCTGCGCAATGGTGAGGCAGTTCGCAAACCAGCCTGTGGTCAGAGGGCAGTCACCAGAGGTTTAACCCACATGCATTTTCCCTCCACGTTTTTTTTTTAACTGAGACAAATTTTGAATGGGTCAAAGGGAGATCAGATGGTAAGATATTGCATTTTAACCCACCTTTGCTACCATAATTGCCTTTATAATGCTCTCTGTCTGATTACAAAGTTATTCACACCCCTTGACTCCGGTCAGAGGGGATTCAGCCAAGGCTCACTCTACGCGGGGAACCTCCAAATGGATTCTGGGCTCCCACTGTCGTCCACAGCCTTTCACAACCAGGTGTTCACAACCTAAACTCTGATACCATTCCCTACTTTGGATTTGATTATATCATTTACAATCCTTGGATCACACAGGCTGGTGTGTTTCCTCCATGTTGACTTAGGCAGTGCCTCACTTAGATGCTATGCTTTCTGATAGCCAGGCACCATCTAGTTTCTTCACCACACTTTGCTATAGGCATGCATATCTTCAGTGATCTCTTCTTCATGAGGGCAAGTAGCAAGCGGGGTCATGTCCTAAGAGCTTATTTTCTTAGATTAGGATTAGAACTAAGTGTGAGTCCATCCACAATATTTTCGATGGCTAATTTCTCAGAATTAGATCACCAGAACTTTCTTAAGCAGTGTATCGGGGCAGATCCAACCTCCACGCTTCCACGTTAGCAGCTAGGGGTACATCATAACTGTGCCACTCAGAGATATTCCACAGGGCACGGAAACCTACTTCTACTAAATTCCCATTCATAGTGACTCTATATAGGGTTTCCCAGACTGTAATTTAAAAAAATCATTTTATTAGGGGCTCATATAAGTCTAATCACAATCCATACATACATCAATTGTGTAAAGCACATTTGTACATTCATTTGCCTCATCATTCTCAAAACATTTGCTCTCCACCTAAGCCCCTGGACTGTAAATTTTTCTGGGTGTACACAGCTTCATTTTTCTTTCAAACAATGGTTGGTGGAATTGAACCACTGACCTTGTGGTTAGCAGCCCAACGCCTAGCCCACAGCCCCATCAGTAATGCTCAGTAATGGTTGCTGGACAAGAGGATAGACGGACCCTTGCTGACATGTAGTGGGTGATGAGCCGGGCTGCTAACCAACCACAAGGTTGCTCGTTCAAAACCACCAGCAGTGCGGCAGGAGACAGGTAAAGCTTTCTGGACAGTTCTACCCTGTGAGTCGGAATCGACTGGGCTGCGTGGGCTTTGTTTGCTTTATGGTAGATGATGCTGACAACTCTTGACTTCCTGAATTGGGCTCTCTGGACAAATAACACTAAATAGGAAGAGTCTCCCCAACTTGGCAGTGCGTGCTCGCCAGTCAGACCCTGGCTTCCTTGCCCACATTCGCATCCCCCTTTCCGAGGCGGAGAGGAAGGCACAGAAGCCAGGAAGATGGGAAAATAGAATTACTAGAGGTCAGATAGAGATAAGTGGATAAATGGAGAGAGAAGGCTATTTCTGGATTTGGTTGGCTTTTAGTCGGAGGGTAAATCTGGCAAATGATTTCACTGAGCCCTGTGGGAGAAATTCTAAGACATCCCGTCCCCTCTTACCTATATTGTGCTTGAAAGTGGTTTTGAACAAAGCTCTGCCCTAGAGGAAGTGGAGCAGTGGGTGGCGGGTGGCTCTCGGGGTTTTTACTGGCTTCAGGCTGAAGCTGCAAAGAAATGAGGGAAAAAAGGGAGATTAGCTGCGCCTCAGTCACTCCGCCCTTTCCACTCTACCGCCTCCGGCCAGGCCCACCATCCCTGTCTGGGCCCAGGCCCGGGCCCTGGCAGAATTTGGACCATAACGTCAGGCTCTTTGCAGTCCCTTCAGACTGAGAGACTGATGCCGGGCCCAAACCGAAGGAGGAACATGGGCGAGTGCTCATTCATTCTCACCCTGCTCCAACTCTCTCCAGTGTTGATGCCCCGCCCCACTCTGCTCTTTTCCTTCACCCTGCTGCCCATGTATGCCCACATGCCACTTGGGTGGACTGGCATCCCCTCAGAGGCACCCACACCAAATCTTCCTGCCTTCCACCCCCTAAGCTGTTTCTGGCCATGTTTCCCAGTGAGAGAGAAAGGGGGTAGATAGGGTGGGGTCGTGTGTGTGTGTGTGTGTGTGTGTGTGTGTGTGTGTGTGTGTGTAGCATTTTCTCGTGTGCCCCGGTGTGGGATGCTCCTGTGGCTGCCGGAACAAGTGACTGCAGACTGGCGGGTGAAAACAACAGAGACCCATTCCTCTCGCAGTTCGCAGGCCAGAAACTTCTGCTAGAAGTTTGCTGGCTTTTTAATTGGGGGCTGGTACAACTCTTATCACAATCCATCCATCCATCTATGTGTCAAGCACATTTGTACATTTGTTGCCATCATCATTCTCAAAACATTTGCTTTCGACTCGAGCCCTTGGTATCAGCTCCTCATTTCCCCCGCTCCCCGTCCTCCTTCCCTCATGAGCCCTTGGTAATTTATAAATTATTTAAAAAATCATTTTATTGAGGGCTCATACTATTCTTAATGCAATCCATCCATCCATCCATCCATCCATTGTGTCAAGCACATTTGTACATTTGTTGTCATCATCATTCCCAAAACATTTGCCTTCTATTTGAGCCCTTAATATCAGCTCCTCATATTACCCCCTCCTTCCCCTGTCCCCCTCCCTCATGAACCTTTCATCATTCATAAATTATTATTATTTTGTCATGTTTTACACTGTCTGACGTCTCCCTTCACCCACCTTTCTGTTGTCTACACCCCAGGGAGGGGGTTATAACCTTGCAATCGGTTCCCCCTTTCTCCTCCACTAAGCAGACACCAAGGCTAAGCTATCTCCACGGCTCCCGGGTGAAAATCTGCTCCTTGCCTCTTGGGGTGTGTGGTTTCAGCCAGCATTCCTGGGCTTGTGGCTGCATCACACTCACCTGCAGGGCTGGTATAGCCAAGCAGGTCTTCTTCCTCTGCGCCTCCCACTCTCCCTCTTCCTCTCCTGTGGGTAATCAATCTCCCCATCTCAAATCCCTTAACTTAATCATTTCTGCAATGTCTTTGCCATATAACACCCAAGGATTTGGATCAGTTATATCTGGGGAAGCCCATTCACTGTAAAATACATGGAATAAGTCCCAAAACCAAACCCACTGCCATGGAGTCAGTGAGGACTCATAGAGACCCCCATGGGTTTCCGAGACTGTAGCTGTTGACGGGAGTGGAAGGGCCAGTCTTTCTCCCGAGGAGCTGCTGTGGGTTTCAAACTGCCCACCATGAGGATCGCAGCCCGACACATAGCCACTGCACTAGCAGGGCTCCTCCAATGTGGGCACACAGCTCCATAAACATATGCTTTCATTTGTTCCACCTTCCTTTCTCTGGGGAAGGAACCTGTCCCAATTCTAGATAGGCCCATATCTGTTGGAAGAGTTCTCATGTTCCAGGTTTAGCACCCAGGAGGCCCCATTAGAATGACTCCATTCTGCTGGCCGCACGTCCAGGGATGGGCATACAGAGCAAGTTGGGGTCCAAATCCGTCAGAGAACTCGAGAGATGAGCATTAGCCCTGCAGAGCGGGCTTGTACCCCGTGTTCGGAGCTGGGCCCAGGGCCCGGAGGGAAGGGCTAGAGAGAGTCCAAGAGTGAGGGCATTGGCTGAGTCCCTCAGCTGGTGCCACCCTCACACTTCCTACCTAAAAAGCCAGGAAATGCCCTTCCCCTAAGTCAGAGCAGGTGGGGCTTCTGTCACACACAACTAAAAGGATCTGAGGACGACACCCAGAAAACCACCGGAAGTCAAACAAAACTCACCTATCACCCCCCCCCCCACCGCCACCAGGAGAACTCCGCATAAACGTTGAGTGTGCGGTCTTCCCGGGCTATGATGCTGGGGGTGGTTGGCCTTGTTCTGCTGGGTGCTTTCCGGGTGGTCTCTTTGTGGGTGTTGGCTGCCGTTGAGTCGCCCCCTGACGCACACACAGTGACCCCACACCCAACAGAACTGAACCCCGCCAGGTCCTGCGCCAGCGCCATGGTTGGTTCTACTCAGACAGTTCTGACTCAGGGTTTCCACTGGCTGAATTTCAGAAGTGGAATACCCGGCCTTATTCCAGGAAGCTCTGCTGAAACCCATCGGAGCATGAGAGCAACACACCTGCCAGGTGGGAGGTGGTTGCACCTGAGGGGCACCGGCCGGGAATCAAACCTGAGTCTCCCATGTGGAAGGGAAGAATCTACCCTGAACCACCACTGCCCCCCACCCCCCGCCCCCTGGAGATGCTACGGTTGCTGTTTTCGCTGCCACTGGGTCATCTGTCAAGTCCTGGTGACCCCGTGAGCAAGAGAACAGTAGGCTTTCCAGCCCGGCACCATCCCATGATCCACTGTAGTCGGAACCCCTGTGATAACCTGGTGTTGTAATGGGCTGATTGTAGAGAGTCGATCACCACGGCTTTCTTTCATCCGCATGAGAGAAATAATTTTAAACCCTTGCCAGAAGGGTCAATTTTGACTCAGAGTGACCCTATAGGGCGGAATCCAACTGGCCCGTAGGGTTTCTGAAACGGCAGATCTTTATGGAAGCAGACAACTTCGTTTTCCTCCCACAGAGCAGCTGTGGCTTTGAACTATTAACCTTGTGGTTAGCAGCCCCGGCACATAACCCATGGTGCCACCAGGGCTCCCATAACTGCCAAATTGCATCATTATCTAACTGCCAAACCAGTGAACATCCTGGTCCAGCCAGATCAACACAGAATTGGACCATCACGGTCAGCACTGCCCCAGCCTCCCTCTCAGCAGCAGTCAACTTGTGTGTTCATTAATACACAAGATAGTCAGATTTTTTTTTTACTATTGCAATAAATGTAAAATGTCAAATAGCAAGAGAGGCGTTAGTTTGACATGTAGGCAGACAGGAAATGGAAACAACCCTAAAAGCACTCCATAAAAGACAGTGGTTGGTCAGTGTATATAGTACTCTATGCGGGGTATACAGTATGGTACAAGCGGCATCTCATTGGTCCATGAATTTTGGCAAATTATCAATACTGTTTTAAGCATTAAAACTGTCTTTGTGGCGATATAAAACTATTAACTTTCAATAGCATCATATGATTGCCTGAAGTAGGCCTATTCAAAAGAACTCACATGTCCATCAACAGAAGGGAGGACAAGCAACATGTGGGCATATCCACACCATGCAATTCAGACACAAACAGAACCGGAGCGCCAGGCAAGGACGCATTTTGACAATCGTATGCTACGGAAACAAGCCAGACACAAAAGGACAAATATTACATGATCCATGGATATGAACTATGAAGAACAGGCAATTGCATCTAGAGACAAGAAGTAGGTAGTTAGTAGGGGGTGAGCAGAAGGGAAAATGGGAAATTTATTTCCAAAACCTCTTCTTTTTTTGGACAAGAAACTCGTGGCTTTTAATTCAGGCAGGACAAAGGATGGACAAGGACAAAGACTGCTACTGGTCTTCACCACTCTGGGGCTCCCAGTGGGGAAGGGGAAACTGGTTGAACGGAATAAAACACGCCCGTCCTCGCTGGCTGAGGTCTATTTTGCTCCAGACTCGAGGGAGGAGGATGGCGCTGTCTGAGTCAGCTGCATGGTGAGGAAATAGATGCAGGGGCGGAGACCGACGCTCAGAGGGGCTGGTAGCTGGGTGGGCGTCTGCGGACGATGCAGAAGGCAATAAGCACCAGGGCGAGGAGGCCGAGGAGAACCAACCCGAGGATGAGAGGCAGCAAGATGGACTGGGCACTGAGACAAGAGAAACTTGGTCCAAAGGCCCTTGTGGAGGACAGCTCCAAAGCTTCTTGATCATCCTAACATCCCCTATTTAGGATGATGAAAAACCAAACTTACTATTCCGATTAGCGGTGTTGCTGTAGGACAGGGTAGAATGGCCTCGGTGGGTTTCTGAGACTGTAACTTTTTGTGGGACTAGAAAGTCTTGACTTTTCCCCACAGAGCGGCTGGTGGTTTTGAACAGCGGACCTTGTGGTTAGCAGTCAATCCGTTTGGATTACCAAGAGGTTTGGGAAATAAATAGTGGTGATGGACACGCATGCGCGCACGCACACACATCCCTTCATCCTTGAGACGTACATACTTAGGTTCTTCTGAAAGCTGCAAGCTGCCATCGTGAAAGAGGATGACATGTAAGAATGCAGACAAAGTTGCCAAGAAGACAAAGAGCGAGCCTGCGTCCTGCATCACTCCCTTGTTGTTCAGAAGGCCGGACTCTGAACACATAGTGGAGAGATGGGAAGGGAATTGTTGATAGACCTACAAGACTTCCTAAGTGTTTTCTGTTCGCCTTTCACTGAGGGATAGGGTATAAAGTACCCAGAACTTAAAATCAAGCAAAACCCCAAAATAAACTGGGAAGGCAAAGCTCATGACTAGATCTGAATCTTTTCAAATTTTTTTTGTGCGGACAGAGAGAGCATCAGAAGTGATGCATTTTTTGCCTTAGTTATGTGAATTGCTAATGTGTATGACACATTTTCTTTAATGGTAGCAGACTATTCGTGGATAGTGCTCCCCAAACTCTGCTCACTCAAGTGATATAGAGTCAGTCATCTAAACTCTTGTGAGTGTGTGATGAAAGAATGGGATTAGACAACAAACAATCCTTGAACTAACTACAAACTTTTCTTTCTTTTTGTTGTTTTGTTTATTGTCATTGGCTTGTTGTTGTTATTTTGTTTTATTTGGTTGCTTGGTTTCGCTCTCTTTTGTTTTTGTGCATGTTATTATCTCTGCAGGTCTGTCTAAATAAAATAGAATGGATGAACAATGTGGAGGAGAAAACAACAGAGCCAACAGTTCCGGGGGGACATGGGAGAGGGGAAGGTGGGGGAAAGGTAGTGGTGTTAACAAACTCAGGGACAAGGGAACAACAAGTGATCCAAATCGGTGGTGAGTAGAGTGTAGGAGGCCTGGTAGGGTGTGATCAAGGGTAATGTAACCGAGAGGAATTACTGAAACTCAAATGAAGGTGGAACAAGAGGGAAGTAAAAGGCAATAGAGGAAAGATCTAGGAGGTAAAGGGCATTTATAGAGGTCTAAATAAATGCATGTACATATGGAAATATATTTATATATATGATCTATGTGCATATATAGATCTATGTGCATATATGTATAGGTTTAGTATTAAGCTAGCAGATGGACATTGGGCCTCCACTCAAGTACTCCCTCAATGCAAGAATACTTGGTTCTATTAAACTGGCATTCCGTGATGCTCACCTTCCCAACATGATCACTGAAGACAAATGGGTGCATAAGCAAATGTGGTGAAGAAAGCTGATGGTGCCTGGCTATCAAAAGATATAGCATCTGAAGTCTTAAAGGCTTGAAAGTAAACAAGCAGCCTTCTAGCTTAGAAGCAACAAAGCCCACATGGAAGAAGCACACCTGCCTGTATGACCATGAGGTGTCGAAGGGATCAGGCATCATCAGAACAAAAAATATATAATCATTGTAAATGAGGGGGAGTGCAGAGTGGAGACCCAAAGCCCATCTGTAGGCAATTGGACATCCTGTTATGGAAGGGTTATGGGGAAGAGACAAGTCATTCAGGGTGCAGTGTAGCAACAATGAAACATACAACTTTCCTCTAGTTCCTAAATGCTTCCTCCCCCTCCCTCCCAATATCATGATCCCAATTCTACCTTACACATCTGGCTAGAACAGAGTATGTACACTGGTACAGATAGGAACTGGACACACTGGGAATCTGGGAATCCAGGGTGGATGATCCCTTCAGGACCAGTGGTGAAAGTGGTGATACCGGTAGGGTGGAGGGAGGGTAGGGTGGAAAGGGGGAACTGATTACAAGGATCTGCGTACAGCCCCCTCCCTGGGGGATAGACAACAGAAAAGTAGGTGAAGGGAGATGTTGGACAGTGCAAGATATGACAAAATAATAACTTATAAATTATCAAGGGTTCATGAGGGAGGAGGGAGCAGGGAGGGAGGGGTAAAAATGAGGAACTGATGCCAAGGGCTTAAGTGGAGAGCAAAAATTTTGAGAAGGATGAGGGCAACGAATGTACAGATGTGCTTTACACAATGGATGTGTGTATGGATTGTGATAAGAGTTGTGTGAGCCCCTAATAAAATGATTTTTTTAAAGAGAGAATAGGATTAGAGCACAGCCCGTCTTTGATCGTGGCTTAGTAAAGTCCATGGGGAATCTAGCTGATGGATCAACTAATTGGTGGTGCATTGCCTTAAGCACTGGGTTGGTGGCTGGGAGGTTCGCAGTTCGAGCCCACGGCCACTCTGTGGGAACAAGATGAGGCTGTCTGCTCTCAGAAAGATTTACATACGGCCCCAGAAACCCTAGGTTGTCTTGAGGCAGAATCAACTAGACGGCCATGGAAATTACAGATTATTGCAGTACGATCTTCAACCCAAAGAAAGTTTGGGGTTTCATCACAATCTGAAAATGCTAAGTGTACACATGTAAAAAAAAGCATCCCTCTTCTCTTAGCTAAACACTTGCACACTAGCCATGCATTGGTGTGGCACAGCTGTAAATGTTGTAAGTATGCATTATGTGACAGTCATTAAAAATGGATTCTAAAGCTAAAAAAAAAAAAGCATCTCTCATGTCTTTTTTAAGGAGTTGGGATTGGCTGCCCTGTAGGATGAGTACCTGAGAAAGCACAATGGAGACGTCATCTGAAAGTCATAAGGAATGGTCCTACCGTCGGACGCTCAGGAGCACTCATGCATAGGATTTGAGGCAAAAAAGGAGGCTTTGAACCTGTTAGTCTATTGCATTCGTCCCTTGGTGTTGCAATCGGTCGGCTCAAGTCCACCCAGAGGCACTGCGGAAGAACGGCCTGGCGATCTACTGTTGAAAATCAGCACTGAAAGCCCTGCCACACACAATTCTACTCTGACAGATGTGAGGGACCTGCTCTTAGCCAGAGTTACCGGGATGGCAACAGGTTTGGTTATTTGTTTTATTGCTAGGAGCAGGAAGGATGAGAGATGCAGCCAAGAGGGGGCAGGGTGTGTAGTTTAGAACAAACAGCACAGAAAAAGGAGCAGGGAACAGCCTTGTGGAGAAAGCAACCAAACTAAACCGAAAACCCACACTCACTGCCACGGAGTCCATTCGGACTCAGATCAAGTCTCCCGGATAAAGTAGAACCGCCTCTCTAGATTCCGAGATAGTCACGCTTTACAGGGGTAGACAGCCTTGTCTTTCTTCCGTGGAGTCGCTTGGTGGTTTCAAACTGCTGACCTTGTGGTTAGCAGTCCAATGCATAACCACGATGCTACCAGAGCACCTACTGCTCCACCAGGGCTCCCGTATCCTAACTCACAGAGATTCCAGACAGGGTTTCCACGGCAGTGCATCTTTACAGAGACAGACAGCCTCTTCTGTCTCCCTTGGAGCGGCTGGTGGGTTTGAATCATCAACCTTGCTGTTAGCAGTCCAAAGCTTACTCAACAGTACTACCAAGGCTACTTGAGTTTCTATTCCTAAAACTCACTGCCATCCATCCATGCTGACACATAGTGACACTAGAGGACAAAGTCGAACTGCCCTTGTGAGTTGCTGAGACCGCAAATCTTGACAGGAGTAGAAAGCTTCATTTTTCTCCCAAGAAGCAGTCAGTGGTTTTGAATGACTGATCTTATAGTTAAGAACCCAAATGTGTAACTGCGGTAGTTACATAATCTGTTGTCAATTTGAGACTTAAGAGTGAAGGGGTGGGGTTTAGCTTGTCAATTAGGTAACAGCTTGATGACCTCATATGGAGGCACTAAGGAGATAAATAGCTCACTGGAGGCGGGACACACGCTCACTCCCTGTGAGATATTCCTGCAGACAAGACACCTGGAGCTCTTGCTAGAGCCCTGGAGCTGAGGGAGCCACGTGGAGACCCCTGCCAGCTTCCACTGAGATGGATCCACAAGACTTTCCACCCACTGGCCTGCGATCTTCCTGCATTCGGCATCTTTACATGTGTTGCATGAGTCTGAAGAACTCATAGATTGGTATCGGACATGTGAGCTAATATTGGACTTATGGACTTGATCTGGACTGGGCTGGGGTGTTTTCTCAATATTCTATTGCTCTTGTGTCGGAGGCTCTATACAAGACACAGGAGTGTCTCTCTGGGTTTGTTTCTTGAGTCTACCGAAACTAACACAATAACCCACTATACCACCAGGGCGCTTGGGAGTTTCTGTTTAGGGTGATGGAGAACACTTAGAAATGGATAGTGGGGAGGGCAGCCTAGCGCGGCAAGTGTAATTAATGCCACGGCCCTGTACACTCAGAATTACTAAAGTGACCGAGTCTTTGTTACATACATATACATATACATATACATATACAATTCGACAGACACACACATATGTAATTGCACACACAAACATAAACAATATATAGTCACAATGGAATTTTTAAATTATACAATTCTACAGACGCACACAGATGTACATATACGCACCACATACCATATATAGTCACAATGAGATTTTTAAATACAAGAGTAACCGACCTTCTCGGAGGTCCCCCTTCGGGAAGCGCCGTCCAAGTCCTCGTGCACACGATCCAGCAGCCAGAGCAGGAACTCCAGGGCGTCCTGCTGGGAATTGCCTTGGAACTGAGAGCCGTACTTGGAAACAGCATTCTGGAAACAAACAAACAAACAAACCAGACCTTCAGCCTGGTCCTTCAACCAACGAAATACACAGCCTGCACGCACCAAGTGTGCCAGTCTCTCTGTCTGTCCCTGACCTCGCGTGACGAGAGCAAAGTGCTGGGTAGAGCATGGTCGTGGCTGCTGCAGCCTGGGAAGCACCCCAAGATGGCCTGAGGGACTCTGCAGGGGGAAACCAAAACCCTTTCTGACACGAAGTTAGTCTCATCTGTGGTGGCGTAAATTCCGATTTATGCAAATTTTGTTTGGGCTGCTCACTGCAACGTCAGCAGTTCGAAACCACCAGTCGCTCCATGGGAGAAAGATGGGGCTTTCTACTCCTATCAAGATTTGCAGTCGCAGAGACCCACAGGGGCAGTTCTCTTCTGCCCTATAGCAGCAGTTCTCAGCCTGTGGGCCGCAACCCCTTTGGGGGTCGAATGACCCTTTCACGGAGGTCACTCGATTCATCACAGTAGCAAAATGACAGTTATGAAGTAGCAGTGAAAATGATTTTATGGTTGGGGGTCACCACCACACGAGGCACTGTATGAAAGGGTCGCGGCATTAAGAA
Source organism: Tenrec ecaudatus (assembly GCF_050624435.1). Classification (NCBI taxonomy): domain Eukaryota; kingdom Metazoa; phylum Chordata; class Mammalia; order Afrosoricida; family Tenrecidae; genus Tenrec; species Tenrec ecaudatus. Next base: position 86,669,448 of record NC_134539.1, on the reverse strand, counting down.
GGTTGAGAACCACTGCCCTATAGGGTCGCTATGAATTAGAATCAACTTGTCGGCAGGGAGTTTGGTGGGTCGTTGGTGGTGGTGTACTTCATAACATTTTCAAAAGCTGGTATTTTCCCAGAAGTAGATGACCAGGTCTTTCTTCCAAGCCACCTGTTAGTGGTCAAATGCATTAACGAGCTGCACCACGCTTCATAGAAGAAGGGGAGCAGCCAGCACCCCAGTTCAAATTCTTGGAAACCAGCTCTCCCACGCAACGTTAAAGGACAATACAGACTTAAGGAGGCAGCCTGACTTTAGAATCTTCATCTGCATCCTGGTCAAGCAGATCAATTTCCCTACGGCCCAGCTAGATGAGCTCACTCCCCTACTCCAAATCCTTCCCGCTGCTCCTACCTGCTGCTTGAGAAGACTAACATGCAGTGACCTCCGATGTGTCAGCGTAGAACTGCGAGCCACAGGTTTTCAACAGCTGACTCCCCCCCCCCACACACACCCTGACACACACACCTTCACCCCCTACGAGCAGGTCTTAGGCCTGTCTTCCTCAGTGGCTGTGAGTGGGCTCAAACCCCTAACCTTTGGGAGCCTGAACATTTTTATGAATAAAATCTAATTTTCACACATTCTAGAATAGTTCTACTCTGCCCTCTAGGGTCGCCATGAGTTGGAATCCCCTTAATGGCAGTAGTTGAGTGAGTTAACTGGTATTGCTTCTGGCTTTTTGTATCCGGTATGTAGCCCCTTCTTGTGATAGCAGTCAGCATACAATATGCATTTCTATAACTTCGACAGCTTTCTTTCTCTTCAAAGCATTTTACTCCACTTATATTTCGTGTCTCCCTGTTCTGTCCAGAACACACGAAACAGTCAGAGAGCAAAGGAAGCTCCTTGGTTTTAAAAAGCAATGCTCCTTGTCTACCCATTGAGGCAGCTGTGGGAGGCAGGGCTAAAACGGAAGCTGACAGCATGCACGTAAGCCAGGGTAAATTCCAGATGGCTGGAGACCTGAATATAAACACAGAAAGACCAGAAATATACCAAATTGAATATTTATCCAAAGGTGTGCTATGAATAAGTGTGAAATGTCCAATTATCAGGTAAGGAGATGAGGAAGCAGGAGGCCCTTTGGAGGCCATATTGGGAGGAAATGTGACAAGGATTGAGGACGTATCAAGAAAAAAGACCCTTATGGGCAAAGCAGACCCTGCACAGGCAAGTGACACAGAGAAGCATCCCTGAGGGCAACAGTAAAGCAATCCTGCACCTTCCTCCGATTCAAAGAAATAAATGTCTTGTTCGATAAATTAGTAGGCGAGAAGACAATAAATATGCTGCGCAGGAAGGTACACACTGCTCTGAAAGCTAATAATTCTGGGGGAAGAAACTCATCAATATGAGTCCTAAAAATGGCTATGGCACCAAGGGGTAGGCAGTGGTTGGGTGGCTAGACGCAAGGTTGGAAGTTCAAAACTACCGGCTGCTCGGGGGCCGTGGAATGAGGCTGTCTGCTGGTGTTAGGATCTACAGTCTCAGAAAGCCTCTACAGTATGAACTCACTCTATGGTAGTGGGTTTTATATCCAGTAGAGCTGATATAAAAAGTAAAAGCAATACTTAAAATCGGGGTAGTAGTGACAGGTACATTTCCCAAACCTCTACACAGTCTACAGTGAAAACGGGGGACATGTCACTGTGTTTATCTCAGTCAAGTTGACTTAATAAATAAGAAAATAATAAAGTAGTCATATCTTTGCTTTGGCCATGTAATTCTATTTCTAGAACTTGTGGTTAAGACAATCATTGGAGCTGAGGACAATGATGGAAATGCAAAGCTGTCCAGTGTAGTGTGACCACTGGACACGTCTATCACTGTCTCCAGGAGGAGCCAGTTCCTTATGATAACGGAGTGAAATAATACACAAATATCAAGGTTTGCAAGATATTTTTAATGACCAGAAAGATGCCTCAAGAAAACACTTCAGGGAGGAAAGCAAACACTCGAATTTCATATCGTCTGCCCGGGCTTTGGACATCCATGTGTTTCCAGTGGTTTAACTCTCGGGAATGCAATTACAGATCCTTTTTCACATTTTTGTATTGTCTTTTCTCTGTCTCTCTCTCTCTCTCTCTCTCTCTCTCTCTCTCTCTCTCTCTCTCTCTCGCAATACCCATATTTAATTACCTATATACTCCAGTATAAGCCGACCCAAATATCCGCCGAGGCCCCTAATTTTACCACAAAAACTGCATTAAAAATGTGCTGAAAAAACTCGGCTTATGTTCGACTCTATACGGGACATCATTAGGGAAGCCAAGCACCACAGACCTGAGCAGGGTTGCTTTGATTTATTTACTTGCTCTTAAAATAAGCTGACCAGATTGTAACATTGGTAAAGCGGGACACCAGTGGGACACCATTGATAAAAGTCATATGCTGGCGAAATGGCCACATGGCAGCCGAAAACTGTATACCCTAGCTTGTTGTGCATTCTTTCCAAAAATCGGGACTTTTAAAAAATATTCCGTGGGACGTGGGAAAAATTATTAAAAATCGGGACATCTGGTCACCTCTTAAAACAAACTGTAGTCCTGCAGGAGGCTGGAAGACTCGGGGCTCAGGAAGGAAAAAGTCCCCAAACTCATTCCTTAACTCACTCCAGGATGCTGGCCCCTTCCTGGTTTCCTTCCTTCCTTTGTCTGAAGTGAACAATCTCTGAAAGATCCACCTCCGTGTGGACTGTAAGGCCTTATTTGACCTGTGCCCCTGTAGACTGTCAAGACCTCACAATCCCCATCCTCCCTAAGGGGTCCTTATTTGGCCTTCCCTCCTCTACCACCAACCTTAGACATTTGACTCACTGGCCTTCTGTGTATTTTCCCCTTTCTAGTGTCCACTGAACCCTGGTGGTGCAGTGGCTATGCACTGGGCTGCGATCTGCAAGATCACCAGTTCGACACCACCTGCCGCTCCACGGGAGAAAGGGCTTTCTGCTCCCTGGACAGTTGCAGTCTCAGAAACTCACAGGGGAAGTTCTACCCTGCTCTACAGGGTCACTGCGAGTTGGGCATTGACTCAGTTGGCACGGAGTGAGTATCCACCAGGGCTGGGGGCAGGGGTCATTGCAGCTATGTATGGGGCTGTTAACCACAAGGCCACCATGAGTAGGTAGCCCTCCATGGCAGTGAGTTGAGAATCCAGAGTATCTTTCCTTTCTAGCATCTGGCACCAGGTGCCCGTGTGATTATTTAATTAATCATCTCTCCCACTTTACCGTAAATCCCTGGAGAGCAGCCCCCAGGATCCGGTTTTCTACTCAACATTCATTGTGTATTCTTTCATACTCCAGGCAGTGTCTGAGCCCTTAAAAACCATTTGTTGAAGGAAATTAATGTTTCCTCCTCTGTAAATAAGAAGAATTCCAATCAGAAAGGTTTAAACACCTAGATTCTAGAATCCCCCAGGGCTTGCTTCCCCAAGGCTCCAGGAAACACCAGGATGAATCATCCCTCGATAACATATTAACCTCATGAGCACCAGTGTGCTCAATTACACTGCAACTCCCTGAATTCACACACCAGGAGTTCCTAGACCACAGAGACTGCAGAGCCAGCACACTGGAAGCCCAGGTGAGTCACCAAGGCTATTCACCTGATCCCTTTCCACCCCCACCCCCAAAGGACTCCAGCCTCTTCCATCACTGCAGTCACTGGATGGGAATGGATCTGGAAAGAGAAAGGCTACACAGAACCCTCCCTCCCTCCCTCCTCCAGGACTCTGCGGGTGAGAAAGTATATTAGTAATGACAACATCATGCATGTCCTATGGGCCAGACACCTGTTCCAGAGGCTGTGCTTCTGCAACTCACCCGATCCTGGCCACACCCCTCAATAAGGTAGGCACCATTACCAACCCATGCTGCAGACTACTACATTTAGTAGTTTTGTGATCCGGAGCAAGTTAAGTGGCACACTAGAATTCCAACTGTAACATTATACTGTCTCTCATACTACCCCTCCCCCCCACACACACACAAAGTAGCATAAAGGGTCAGCCATGGCATTCCCTTGATCCATTGACCATTCCAGAATGGCGCTTCACTAAGAGACACAGAGGGGAGGAAGGGGGTGGGGGTGTGACAGGCGGAATCTGGCCTCCTTGCCGGTCACAAGACTTGCTTTCCCGGGCTGAAATTCAAGAGCTCTGATGCTTGTGGAATGAACACTGACAGGTTCCTCCCCACCCCCCCCCCGCCTCCCCCCACCACTACACCCAGCAACAATTACTAGACTGTGGGGCCCTTCTCTGTCCAGGCTGTTGTGGTTTGTCAGCAGAAGCCAGCTGCATACATCACACATCTATGATCAAGAACTGGACTCCAGCTAGGACCCAAAGACTGCTCTTGAACTCTAGGGGAAGTGATAACCATTTACAAAGACGTCTGCCCGCCGAGAGAGAGAGAGAGAGAGAGAGAGAGAGAGAGAGAGAGAGAGAGAGAGAGAGAGAGAGAGAGAGAGAGAGAGAGAGAGAGAGAGAGAGAGAGAGAGAGAGAATGGATATGGTCCTGGGGATCCTGGATGCAACTCTGTGCTTGAACATAGTAGGGCAACAAATGGCACGCCAGCACCTGACCTGGGCGCTCTGTACAGGGCCTAGCTCACAGTGGATTGTTAACTTCCACTCAAAATTCCCTGCCACTGAATCAATTCTGACTCATCTATCCTATATGGCCTGCAGGGAACCTGTGGATTTCTGAGAACTGCCCCTATGGGTTTACTATACTATAACTCTAAGGGAGTCCAAAGCCTCATCGTTCTCCTTCACAAAGGCTAGAGGTTTCAAACTGCTGATCTTGGGGTTAGCAGCCCAATGCATAACCACTACACCACCAGATGTTTCGATAAAAGGCAAACTTGTTAGCGTAGCCCCAGAATCCATTCTTGATCCAGCCACCCGCATAGCCACCCCCATTAACTCCACCGGCAGGAGTTAAATTCGTATTTCCTTCCTGCCTCCAGTACTCTGCTTGGAGTTTTCCTGGAGGCTGGTCTGCGTCCTTCTCAGCACTGGGGTTCTCAGCTCACCTCCTCCTTCAGGGGACCCCCAGTCCTGACGCCCGTTCCCCACTCTCACTCCCAGACTGGAAACTCAATCCCCACCCTTAGAACAAGGTCTGGCCGTAGGCCATGACTCTTCCACAAATATATTTGTTAACTAGATGCAAATCTGCCAAATTGCCCTCCCCAACACGCCGCCTGCTCCCCGCAGCCATAAACCAGAGTAGGAAGGCCTGGTAGATCTCCGAGGCAGCCACCTCTTTCTTCCGCCGAAATGGCTGGTGGTTTGGGACTGCAGACCTGGCAGGGCGCAGTAATTCGTAATGAAAATATACGCAAGGGATACGACGGCAAACCCACAGACCAAAAGGGTACGCGACGGCGGTCAAGGGCATCTTTAGAAGGCCCCAGAGAAACCCTTGCCCGAGTGCACTTTTCAAAAAGCGAAAGCAGAAGGTCTGGAACGAGCCTGCCTTACCTTGAACTCCGCGGAAAGTTGGGGCGTGTATTCGCGCGTCCAGAGCGCGCGCACCAGCGCCGCCAGCTGCTTGGTGACCTCGGCGCAGCCGGGCGCCGCCTCGTAGCGCCCCAGCGCCAGGAACTCGGCCAGCAGGTCGGTGTTGCTGAGACACTGCACCACGGCGTTCATGAAACAGGTGTTGCCGTGGTTCTTCAGCCCCTGCGCGCCCGGGGGCCGCGCCCCGTCGCCGGCCGGGTCCAGGGGCAGGGGGCTGGGCGCGCGCTCCCCCGCGGGGCTCCCGGGCGCCGACGCGGCCAGGACCGGGCAGTGGGGAAAGCCCCCGTGGCCGTCGCCGGATCCGCGCCGCGGCCGGGGCGGCGAGTCCGCAGAGCGGGCGCGGCTGCCCAGCGCCAGCAGGAAGCGGCTGAGCAGGCGGCGCAGGGAGCGGCGGCGCCGGGGCCGGGGCGCAGGCTGCCCCTCTCGGGTCGCGTCCCCCCGGCCGGCCGGTTCCGCTCCCGGGCCCCGGTCCGGGTCCATCGCTCCGGTGGACGCGGCTTCCCGCGCGGAGCCCCCGGGCCCGCAGGGGTAGGGTGGCTAACAGGCCCTTACAGCCGCGGAGAGGAGCGGGACGCCGGCTACCTGCGGGCCAGGTGAGCCAGAGCGGGCGGGGGCGGAGCCAAGGGCGGGGCCGCCCGCCCCGGGAGGGAATCCAGCCGCCCGGCCAGCCCCGGGGCCGCTCCGGACAGCCTCGCCCCTGCGGCCGGCGTGGGAATAAAAGCGCTGGGAGACGCAGATCGGAAGCACTCGACCCTGTTTACGTCTTGGAAGCCACCGTAGATGTCACCCTTGCCTTGTTTCTCCCCCGCCGTAGAAAGATAAACTTAAAAGCGACAGTAAATAGCAAAGTCCAGGCTATCGGTGGCGGGCTGAAGCGAGGAAACAATTGTGAAGATAGCGCAGGATCGGGCAGTATTTTCGTTCTGAAGTGCATACACGGTCGGAACCGACTTGATGGCACCGAAGCACCACCAACAAACACACAAACCCGCTGCCACCGAGTCTGTTCCGGCTCATAGCTTCCCTACACAAGGTGCCCTAGTCTGTAGGTTTCTTGTCATTAGGTTCAGGTGACCGAGATAAAAAGGAAATGGGAGTGTGGCTTTGAAAGAGCAGCCTGGGGCGCAGTGGAGATAAGGCGGGCCAGGACTCGGAAGGGTGGAGACGTTTTGGGAGACACTTGGTTCCTAGGCACGCCCAGGTGTGTGCGGGCAGGTGGCACCACCTACTTGCAGCAAGCTGCCCCTTTGCTCCGCCGCGCCCCCCTGGGAGCCAATCTGGGAACTGCGTGGTGCCTGGGGTGGGTGTAGTTTGCTTTTGAAAGCACAAACGAGGCTGGAGCCCGTTTTCCAAAAGTTTGTGAGACTTGATCGTCCTCGTTGTAACTGGTGGAAAAACGGACTGACAGGTATAACGCAACTTGCAGGAGCTCAGCGCCCGGTGAGCACGCAACCGGAACTCGGTGGAACGGCCCAGCCCAGGGCCTTCCCACAACCTCGGTGTTTGCTTACCAGGAAGTTTTCCTGCTCTCAGGAGCGCCCCCTGCGCGCTCGCTGGTTCCTGGTTTAACACGGGAGCCTGCCTGGATTGTCGCCCAATCAGAATGAGTTTGGCTTTGCCCCTCCCCGCCCTGGATTCCCGGCTAACCCTGGGGGGTCCCCACCGACATCACCCTGTAACAGTCAGGTTTACAATTAACCAGGCAAGGTCTTGCAAAATGAATTTCTCATCACTTTTTTCCCTTAAAAAGAGATCAGCAGGTTGCATATTTACATCAATGCCCTGAAATTTACTTGCCATTTAATACATGATCATTTATGAAATATCCCTTCTTGGCCTTTCAATCAGGATAGCAGCAGTTTACCGGATCCAAAAATGATGTAGTACTAGTGAAAGCATAAAGAATCTTCGTAGAACAACATCAACAGACTTAGAGTGTTATGGGGGAAATGCCCTCACTGGCCCTCCGTGGGAAAGGTACCAGCTTAGATGAGTAATTCACAAGGTCCATGCCTTCACCCTCCTAGTCATAAGCACAGAAGAAAACTTTCGTGGCCCACTACCGAATTTCTGCATTCTCACCTTTGGCAGTCACCCCAAGCTTCCGAAAAAAACGCACGCTCCTCAACAATGTAGCCTTTTCCCATGCCAGCTCCCCGTGCTCTCATGCACCATGGTCACTTACCCTTGAGTTTGCGCCTTACTCCAGGAGCCCTTGTGTCTAACAGAAGGAAACGTTGTCTGGGCTTACACAATCTTCATGATCCTTGACATCCTCCGGTCTATTGTTGCCGCCCTGGTATCAACCCATCTCACTGAAGGTTGTCCTGGCTTGGGTTTGACCTCCACCTTACACCTTACACGCTGGGCTGCTAACATCAACGTCTGCAGTTCAAAATCACCAGCCATCCCACAGGAGAAAGATGGGGATTTATTCCCTAAAGAGTTTGTCTCAGAACCCCCCAGGGGCAGTTCTCCCCCCTCCTCTAGGGTCACTTTGGGTCAGTATCCACTTGATCACAGTGAGGTGAGTTACCAAACATGTTTGGTTTTTTAAAAAATCATTTTATTGGGGGCTCATACAACTCTTACCACAATCCATCCATCCATCCATTGTTTCAAGCACATTTGTATATCTGTTGCCATCATCATTTTCAAAACATTTTCTAATTGAGCTCTTGGTATCAGATTATTTTCCCCTCCCTCCCTCATGAACCCTTGATAACTTATTTTTTTTTAACTTTTTTTTATTCTTTTTTTTAACTTTTTTTTATTCTTTTTTTTAATTTTAACAATTTATTGGGGCTCATACAATTCTTTTCACAGTTCATACATATACATACATCAATTGTATAAAGCACGTCTGTACAGTCTTTGCCCTAATCATTTTTTTCTCTTTTCTTCTTTTACATTTTATTAGGGACCCATACAACTCTTACCGCAATCCATACATATACATACATCAATTGTATAAAGCACATCCATACATTCCCTGCCCCAATCATTCTCAAGGCATTTGCTCTCCACTTAAGCCCCTTGCATCAGGTCCTCTTTTTTTCCCCCTCCTCCCTCCCCATTCCCCCCTCCCTCATATGCCCTTGGTAATTTATACATCGTTGTTTTGTCATATCTTGCCCTATCCGGAGTCTCCCTTCCCCCCTTCTCTGCTGTCCCTCTCCCAGGGAAGAGGTCACATGTGGATCCTTGTAATCAGTTCCCCCTTTCCAACCCACTCACCCTCCACTCTCCCAGCATCGTCCCTCACACCCTTGGTCCTGAAGGTATCATCCACCCTGGATTCCCTGTACCTCCAACCCTCATATGCACCAGTGTACAGCCTCTGTCCTATCCAGCCCTGCAAGGTAGAATTCGGATCATGGTAGTTGGGGGGAGGAAGCATCCAGGATCCGGGGGAAAGCTGTGTTCTTCATCGATACTACCTCACACCCTAATTAACCCATCTCCTCTCCTAAACCCCTCTATGAGGGGATCTCCATTGGTCGACACTTGGGCCTTGGGTCTCCACTCTGCACTTCCCCCTTCATTTAATATGATATATATATACATATATATACATACATATATACATATACACATACATACACACACATCTTTTTTTTTTTGCATGATGCCTTATACCTGGTCCCTTGGGCACCTCGTGATCGCACTGGCCGGTGTGCTTCTTCCATGTGGGCTTATTTGCTTCTGAGCTAGATGGCCGCTTGTTCACCTTCAAGCCTTTAAGACCCCAGACACTATCGCTTTTGATAGCCGGGCACCATCAGCTTTCTTCACCACATTTGCTTATGCACCCATTTGTCTTCAGCGATCCTATCATGGAGGTGTGCAGTCAATGATATGATTTTTTGTTCTTTGATGCCTGGTAACTGATCCCTTTGGGACCACTCGCTCACTCAGGCTGGTGTGTTCTTCCATGTGGACTTTGTTGCTTCTGAGCTAGATGGCCGCTTGTTTATCTTCAAGCCTTTAAGACCCCAGTCACTATCTCTTTTGATAGCCGGGCACCATCAGCTTTCTTCACCACATTTACTTGTTCACACACTTTGGCTCCAGCCGTTGTGTCGAGAGAGTGAGCATCATAGAGTTCCAATTTAATAAAAGAAGGTATTCATGCATTGAGGGAGTGTTTGAGTAGAGGCCCAAGGTCCTTCCGCCACCTTCATACTTGACCTATAAATATAGACACATAGATCTATTTCCCCATCCTCCTATATATATTTGCATGTACATGTCTTTGTCTAGACCTCCATGAATGCCCTTTGACTCCTAGCTCTTTCCTCCATCTCCCTTGACTTTCCTCCTGCCCTACTACCATGCTTCATCGCCACCTGGGCTAGAGTATACCTCTTCTCTAAGCAACCTTACCCTTGATCATTTCCCACCAGGCCTGCCACTCCCCCTTCTCTACCATTTGGTGTCCCATGTTTTTCCCTTGTCCCTGGGTTTGTTAACACCACTTCCTTACCCCCCCTACCCCCTCACCCCAAGTCCCCCCTGAACTGTCGGTCCCATTGTTTTTCCTCCAGATAGTTCATCCAGCCTGTCCTATTCAGACAGACCTGTGGAGTCACTAACATGCACGAAAACTTGACAGAGGAAAACAAAGCAACAGTATACAACCAGACAACAAAACAACAAAAACAAACCACTGACAAAAAACAGAACAAAACAGTTCACAAGAGAAAAGTTTGTAGTTAGTTCAGGGATCGTTTGCTGGCCCTTAGGAGCGTTTTCCAGTCCAGTCTGTTGGGGCACCACGCCCTGGCCCCAAAGTCCACTTTCAGCATTCCCTGGGGACCTTGCCACTCCATTCCCTTGCTGTTCCGCTGCACTCCCCCAGTGCTTTGCCTCGGTGTGGTGGGATCAGGTCAGGTGCAATTCCCACACTGTGTCTCCGGTGCTGTCCCCTGTATCGCCCTTAGTCACTGAGGGGCATCATGTCTCATAGTGGGGCCAGCCATGTTGTTCTCTCTGTGGACTGGCTGCTCTACTCAGGAACATCATCATCACGGCCTGGTGGGCCAGGCTGTGCTCCACTCTCTCCTCCTGCCCCTTCATCTGCTCCCGTGTGCTCTGATCAAATATGTCCATCTCCCAGAGCTGCAGAGGATAACTTATTTTTTCCATGTCTTACACTGACCAATGTCTCCCTTCACCCACTTTTCTATTGTCCATCTCCCAAGGAGGGGGTTAGATGTAGATCATTGTGATGGGTTCCACCTTCCCCTTCCCCTTCTGGTATCACTACTTTCAATATTGGTCCTGAAGGATTTATCTGTCCTGGATTTCCTGTGTTTGCAGCTCTTATCTGTATCTGTGTACATGCTCTGGTCTAGCAGGATTTGTAAGGTAGAATTGGGATGATAGTGGAAGAGGAGGAAGCATTAAAGAATTAGAGGAAAGTTGTACATTTTATTGGTGCTATACTGGACCCTGACTGGCTTGTCTCTTCCTTGTGACCCTTCTGTGAGGGGATGTTCAATTGTCTACAGATGGGCTTTGGGGCTCCTCTCTGCATTTCCCCTCATTTACATTGATATGACTTTTTGTTCTGGGCCTTTGATGCCTGATACCTGATCTCATCCCCATCAACGCCTCATAATCACACAGACTGATGTGTTTCTTCCATGTGGACTTTGTTTCTTCTGAGCTAGATAGCCGCTTGTTTATCTTCAATCCTTTAAGACCCCAGACGCTACATCTTTTGATAGCCAGGCACCATCAGCTTTCTTCACATTTGTTATGCACCCATTTTGTCTTCAGCAATCCTGTCAGGAAGGTGAGCATCATGGAATGCCAGGTTATTAGAACATGGTCTTGCATTGAGTGAGAACTTGAATAGAGGCCCAATGTCCCATCTGCTACCTTGATACTTAACATATACGTACATAGATCTTTTTCCCTATCGTTGTATATACATGTATTTTAAATATGTACATGCCTGTATTTAGGTCTCTATAAATGTTCTTTGCCTCCTAGTTCTTTCCTCTATTTCCTTTTACTTTCCTCCTATCCCACTATCGTGTTTGGCCTTCATTCGGGTTTCAGTAATTCCTCTGGGTTATATTGCCCTTGATCAAGCCCTACCAGGCATCCTACCTCCACATCGCTATCAATTTTAGATCACTTGTGTTCCTTTGTCCCTGGGTTTGTTAACACCCACTTCCTTTCCCCCACTTCCCCTTTTCCCGTGCCCCCCTCACCACCATCGGTCCTGTTTTTTTCTTGTCTGGATTATTTATCCCGCCTGTCTTATCTAGTTAGACATGCAGAGACCATAGTAAGCATAAAAACAAGGCAGAGCAAAACAAAACAACATAAGAAAACAAACAAAAAAACCAACTATTTAAAAAATCGACCAAAAAAGCCTATAAATAGTTCCAAGTCTGTTTTCTTGAACTTTAGGTGTTTTCTAGTCGAGTCTGATGGGGTGCCATGCACTGGCCCCAACGTCTATGTTTGGTATTCCCCAGGACTTAATTGCTCGGCTCCCCTTGCTGCTCTGTTCCATGCCCTTAGCACTTCCCCAGTGTGGTGGGTCAGACCAGGCACCATCTCCAGTAGCACTACGGGTCAGTGAGGGATGTCGTGTCTCGTGGTGGGACCGGCCCTTTGATCCTCTCTGTGCACTGGCTGCTCTGAGCAGGAATATCATCCTCCGGTCTTGGTGGGCCACGCTCTCTCCTTCCCTCTTCATTTGCTGCGTTACCAAACACGTTGACCCGCACCAATGATGCCCCAGTCCTGTCAGGGGAGGCCTCCCAGCGAGTGCATTTTGGTGTCAATGTCCTGTAATCCACAGCATTTTCACTGGCTAATGCCTGGGAGTAGAGCTGCAGGCCTTTCTTCCTAGTTTGGGAGTCTTGGAGCCTCTGCTGAATCCTGTCCACCATGGGTGACCCTGTGGCCTTTGAAATTCTAGTGGCCTGGCTTTTAGCATCACAGCCACCTGCAAGCCATCACCGTGCAACAAACTGACAGCCGAGTGGTGGCTTTAAAACACAAAACCCACTGCTGTCGATTTGATGCCAATGCATCTCAACAGGCGAGGACAGGGGAGCTGTTCCCGTGGGTTTCTGAGACAAGTGAACTTCATGGAAGCAGACAACCTCAGAGCAATGGGTGGGTTTGAACCACCGACCTTGTGGTTAGCAGCCCAACAACGCATTACTACGACACTAGGGTTGCCATCACAAAATTCTCACAGTAATTTGTGAATGAAAATTTATTCACTTTAGAAAAGAGGAAACTGAAATGCAATTAGTTAAGAAACCTACTCAAGATCCGGATTCAAACCCACGGCTTGCCCATGCAACTTGATTACTAAAGTGAGGGTATTCACTGCTCTTGAGCCGATTCCAGGGAACCCCTAGGAGTAGGGGATGGTTTTGAACTGCTGACCTTGCAGTTAGCCACGCAAAGTGTAACCACTAAGCCACCAGGGCTCCTTGAAGTGACGCTGAGGAATGTAAGTTCACCTGACCTTCATTTTCAAGGGTAAGAGCCATGCTTCCTGGGGGCTGGGGTGGATCGGGAGGAAGGACGGTGACAGGAAACCAACAGCAGGCATTTATTCACAAGAGACAGGAACCCTTTCAAGGACAGTCTGGGTAAATTGCTCTCGAGCGCATTTCCATTTTAATATAAAAAGCTGAAGAGTGTAAAAATACATTCTACGAAGGAAAGGAGAAAATGAATCGGGAAATATTTTCAGGAAAGAACCAAACACTGGCGGGGAAATGGCGGCCGGTCTCGGAGGGAGGGAAGCTGCGTGTGCACACAGCTGTGTAAGGCCGTGCGAGGCTCCAGGGGGGCGGAGCTGCTTCACGAGGCAAAGGGGTACCTCCACCTCAGGATGGCTCCGTCCGCACTCACACTGATGATGTACTTGTTGCCGGGGCTTATCCGGATGCGCGTGATGTTGCCGCTGTGTCCCACCCCGACGTGGGTCACTTCACCCTCGTTATAATCCCAAATTTTGACCAGATGGTCATTTCCACCTGAAGAAGACAAAACAGTTAGGTGGCAATGCCCCAAGAGGGTCTGGGCAGAAAGGAAAGAATGCTGCTTTCAAAGAACTGAGCTGTCTTCTAAACAGTTGTCTTCATGGACCCACTGAAGGGGAAATCCCCGTTCGCAATAATGCTTTCCCCTGGTTATGAAATCCCTGTGCCCGTGAGCATAGCAGGAGCCCTGGTGGCGTAGCAGGTTCTGCATCGGGCGTCCAACCACAGGGTTAGCAGTTCGAAACCACCGACCACTCATAGGGAAAGAGCTGACATTTCTGCTCCCATGAACAAGCCTAGCCTGGGACACCCCCAGAGGCAGTTCTCCTCTGTCTTATATGGTGCTATAGGTCGGAATCGACTAGAAGACAGAGGGTCTGAGTTTGAGTATTATAGTACATTTAGGGGGAAAGTAAAGAAGTGGCATCACCCTTCCGTAACCACACACACACACACACACACACTCTTCACCTCTTCACTCTCATGTCAATTCTGACTCACAGGGCCCTCAGACTGGACTCCATCGCTTCATCACAGCTCCTGGCAAAACCACCATTAGCTTCTTGGCTTCCCTGCATCCCGTCTTTTGTCTGTAAGTGTTGTGGGCCACTGGGTGATGGCAACTCTGACAGCCCTCTAGGACTGAGTAGAACGACTCCCATAGGCTTGGTTCTGTTGTAAGCTTGAGCAGAGCAGGCGGCCCAGTACTTTCCCCTTGGACCTGGTGGGTTCAAACTGCCAACCTTACAGTTAGTGGCTGAGCACGTAACCCTTGCACCAGCAGGGTGTATTTCTAGAAGAGCGTCTAACTGGGATGGCCCTCCATGTTGGTGGGTATCTTGAATGAAGTTCATGGGTGTGGGAGCTTTCCTTCATCATCAAGAGCATGTGTTTGTCAGTTTCTTGAGAGACCCCTGAACCTGGCAAGAAACAATGTTGAATGGAATCCCATAGGCCTGCTTTGTGAAACTCGCTGGTGGACAGTGGACTGCACCTTGGGCTACTAACCCGAGGGTCAGCAGTTTGAGCCCAGCAGCCATTCGGAGGGAGAAAAATGGAGTTTTCTGGTTCCTGGAAGAGTTACAGGCCTTGGAAACCCTCAGGGGCAGTTCTACTGCAGGGTCACTTTACTCTGCCCTATGGGCCCTTTAAAGCCTCCTTTTGGTCATCAGTGACCACCCGTGTAAGGCTGGCCTTCTATCTGCGTCCCTAGGTCTCCTGGGCGCACGTTTCGTTTCCGGTCACCTTGGCCACCGCGTTCAAGCTTGAATCTCACCAGGATGGCCTTAGGTGGTCTCTTCAAATCACCTCCACCGGGGAGTAGCCCCATCCCGTTCCCACCTCAAAAGGCCAAGCTCCGTGTGCTTTTCTTGCCGGCAGGACTAACCTGTAACAAAGTGCACTCCTTCCACTGTAATGTCCATGCCATTTACTGAGCCAGACAAGGATCCTTCCAACTCTCTGATTACGGACCCGTCAAATACTTCCCAGTAGGCAATCTGGAATTCAGGAAAGCAGTGTTAGGCAGGAAGGACGCAGCTCAGTGGGATCATCCACGCACATACTGCGCCCGCACCCCCACCATCACCCCCACCCACCACCGAAGGCTCTCTTTTATGTAGCAGGCAGTCAAAAATAAACCGGGGGACGGGTGTGAGGGGGTAAGACCAGCTCAAATTAGAAAGAGGCAAAAAGCAGGGGGAGGCGGAACCAATGGGCTATTTTTAGCATTTCATCTTTTTTTACAGTCTATTTCAGGAGCTGTTGATATGCTGATAAACCTGGCTTGTGGCAGAAAGTGCTTTTGAGAGTCCTGAGGAGCAGGTTTGAGCCTGAAGCTGCAGGCGGCAGTGGTTCCGGCTTTTGTTCTGAAGCTTCAGGCTGGTGGCAGGAAAAAGGCCTTTCCTTCCTTCTGATTGGAAAGTGAGCCCAGTCTGGAGAACTTTCAGGAGATAGGGGGCTAACAGAGTCACCGTCCCCCTGGTCCTCCATGGCCGCCACCCATTGGAGTCTACCGGGCCACTCGGTGAGGGCCAGTGGAGGGCTGTGCTCCACGGGGTTTCCAGGGACTTCTTTTTCAGAAGTCCGCCTCCTGGCCTTTCTGCCGAGGCGCCTGTGGACACGGACTCACCCTCCAGCCTGCAGGTGCAGGGGCTCCCTCCTACCCTCCTTCCAAACGGAGAACACAAACTCACTGTCTTGGAGTCAGTGCTGGCTCATGGCGACCCCATTGGACTGGAGAAGGACCCCTGGGAGTTTCTGGGAATAGAGAGCCCCATCTTTCTCTCATGGAGCACCTAGTGGTTTTGAACTTCCAATCTTGGCAGTTGGCAGCCCAACAAGTAACCACTACATCACCAGGGCCTCTCTGGTGACCAAAGGGACCACCAACCTTGGGGTTTAGCAGCCCAATGCTGAATGCACTGTATCACCAGGGCTCTCTCACCTCAGCCATGCTTCAACATTCTCCTCTGCTTCAAAAGAAGAGTGCTTAATGGGGTAGGGTTTAAAGATGAACTCATAATCCTGAACCCCTCCCCAGGAGGGAAACTGGGACCTGGAGGCTGGGAGAAAGGCCCAGAAGAGGGACGAGCATTCCCTGAGGACCCTGTTGTTGTCCCTTTTGAAATCTGAACCTGGTGAATGTGTAACCTATTCAAAAATAAAATTTCATTTGGAAGAAAGGACAATGTGATCAGGACTCAGGAGTGTGAACTTGGGCCCGCATTACATATACCGATTTCTCTTTCTTTGTGTAGGTGGCTGGAACGATGCCTTGAGGTGCTAATCATAAGTTCAAACTCACCAGTATACTCCTCAGGAGAAAGATGAAGCTGTCTAGTCCTGTCAAGATTTAAAGGCTTAGAAACCCAAAGGGACAGTTTGACCCTGTCCTATTGGGTCGCTCTGAGTTAGAATCAACTCCGTGGCAGTGGTTTGGTTCGTTCACGTTGGTGTTGCAGACATTCTGCTACTAAAAAGCCTCCCCTCCTCTGAATCTAGCTACAAAGTGTGTATCCCGTTTAAAATACTTTTTGCCTGATGAATTATTTATCAGTCACATCTATGGATGCTTGAGTGCATTCATAAGAATTTCCGTTTTCCTGGGAGAACCACAAGGTCAGAGGAATAGTTAAGAGCAAGTCCACCTTCCCCTGGAGTCTCAGGCACAGAAGTAGCTGGAAGTTAAAGCGACACTTTCCCGGGTAACCCTAGCAGGGGCTCGGTCTTTCTCAAGCGTCCTCTGCCTGGGACACTCTTCTCTTGGAGCGCAGCTGCCAGATGCTCGTGTCAGGCAGGCCTCCGCGTAAATGTCGCCTCCGTCCAAGGAGGCGCGCATCCCTCGGCACCCAAGCTCAAGGAGCTTCCCACTCGTACCATTATCACTTGGTCCATTTCCAAAAGGAGCCTTTGTGGCACAGCTGGTTATGTGTTGGGCTGCTAACTTCAAGGTCAGCAGTTTGAACTGACCCTCCACGCTGCAGGGGAAAGACAGAACTGTCTGCCTGCGTGAAGATTTACATCTCCAGTCACGCTCAGGAGCGGCTCTGCTCTGCCCTATGGGATCACTAGGAGTCGGAATCTACGGGATGGCAGTGGGTTTGGGTTTGGGTCTGACTCATAGCGACCCTCCAGGGCAGGAGTGTGCAGGTTGGGGAGATTTTAACTCTTTACAGGGTAGAAAGCCTGCTCCCCCCCCCCCCCGAAGCTGCCGGTGCTTTCAAACTGCTGACCTCTGAGATGACAGCCCAACGCATAACCACTGCTCCAGCGGGGCTCCTGGTCTGGGTGGTCAAGACCATGCGTGCCCTTGGCTGCTAATGGAAAGGTTGGAAGCTTGAGTCCACCTGGAGGCGTGTTGGAAGACAGGCCTGGCAAGCTGCTGGAAAAGCAGTCACTGAGAAACCTGACGCACCACAGTTCTACTGGATACACGTGTGTTCCTCATGATTCAGAGGTGGCCCCAGAGAAACCGCTGTTTCCTTTGTAAGCTTTTTCGTCATCTTGTCTCATCCTGTTCATTGATCACCCATTGCTCATTCGTTTATTGACACGCGTGTGGTCCAAGCCCATTCCTCCCACCCCACATGAGCATCGAAATGGAAGACTGGATGAACAGGGACACTGTCATACGCCCACACGTAGAAGCACTCTAGCCCTACTCATCAGTTACAAGTCACAGAGTCAAAGTTCTCAGTCTCCTAGGAGGAAAACAGATGGTTCATGCCGTTCATGTCTCAGAAACAGAAGCCTGGCATATGGCAAATCTCACAGTAATTTAGAAACCCGATGGACCATGACATTATGGCTGCCCTTTGTGTTACAACATATATTCCAAACCGCCTGGGTTGTGAGGGCTGCGGCCTGAAGCACGCGTCTTAACTCTGTCTTGACAGAGTGCAGGCGCCGCTTGAGTCCTTTCCAAGCATTAAACAAGCCGGGAGGCTGAAGCTTAGCCAAATCTGGGCAAACCCGGGGGGGGGGGGGTACAGTTTGCCTTAGTTGTGGCCTTCCAGATTTGTCAAAAATATTGGCATATTGCCTAGTTTATGTTAAAAATTAGGGTCTTGGTGACTATGTCTCCTGCCCTGACCACCACCTAAAACAGTGGTTCTCAACTTGTGGGGTTGACCGACCCATTCACAGGGGTCGCCCCATTCATCACAGTAGCAACATGAGAGTTATGAAGTAGCAACGAGAATAATTTTATGGTTGGGGTGTCACCACAACATGAGGAACTATATTAAAAGGTCAAGGCATTAGGAAGGTTGAGAACCACTAACCTAGAATGCCCAGAACCAATCAGTAGCTTTTCTTAGCCTGACATTGTGTACCTATCCCCACCACAGTCCTTTCCCCACCTCTGCAGTGATGGACGGTACTAACCATCAGTCATGATCTTGAGAGGATTTCTTTGATTCGCTATGAGGTAGGTTCATGGAAAAATAGAATTACTAGATAATGGAATTTTTCCAAAATTTTTTTGAAGCAACCCTGTATATATGAGCCCATGGCCACACATCTCTTGGTGCTGGTGAAGAGCACTGACGTACTGTGGCTGTCAGAAGGATGAACAGATCTGTCTGAGAAGTGTAGCCAGAAGGCGCTGAAGAAGGACGTGAGACTCCTTTGGAGAGGCCGGTCCCGGAGAAGAAACTCAGGCTTGGTAAAGCAGAAGGGCAACGGAAATGAGGAAGACCTGGATGGACACGGTGGCAGAACAATGGACTGAAGCCTAACCATACTTGTGAGGGTAGCACAGGGCTGGGCGGCGTTTCCTTCTGCTGCGCATAGATAGCGTCACCATGAGTCAGAGCACACTTGACAGCACCTAACAGCAGCAGCAGCAACAACAACCACGTCAACTTGAGTCAGCAGATTCCATTCAGCCTCTGCACTGTGGGGGGAAGGGGGGGTGTTGATGGTTCTCCAGGGAGGATAATTGTTTTGTGTTTGTCCTGTCTAAATCTTAATAAAAGGATCTCCTGGGGTGGGGGTAGGGTGCTAACAATACTGAGTACAAGAATGAAGAAAATGTTCTGAAATTGATTGTAGGGATGATTGCACAACCCTGCAGTATGTTTAACCACTGAAGCTGATGGTGCCCAGCTATCAAAAGGTATAGCATTTGAGGTCTTAAAGGCTTGCAAATGAATAAGTAGCCATCTAACTCAGAAGCAACAAAGCCCACATGGAAGAAGCACACCACCCTGTGTGACCACAAGGTGTAGAAGGGACCAGGTATTAGGCATCAAAGAACAAAAAACCATTATCAGTGGGTGCCCACCACTGATCACTGAAGACAAATGTGTGCATAAGCAAATGTGGTGAAGAAAGCTGATGGTGCCTGACTATCAAAAGATATAACCTCAGGGGTATTAAAGGCTTGAAGATAAACAAGTGGCCATCTAACTCAGAAGCAACAAAGTATGTTTAACCATTGACTTGTGTGATGTGAATTCTATGTTAATAAAACTAAAAATTAAAACAAAACAAAATAAGATGATCTCTAAAGAGTTTGTGTCAAGGGTAGGTGGAAAGGGGGAACCGATTACAAGGATCTACATATAACTTCCTCCCTGGGGGACGGACAACAGGAAAGTGGGTGAAGGGAGACATTGGACAGTGTAAGATATGACAAAATAATAATTTATAAATTATCAAGGATTCTGTAAAAAAAGTTATCAAGGGTTCATGAGGGAGGGGGAAAATGAGGAGCTGATGCCAGGGGCCTACATGAAGAGCAAATGTTAGGAGAATGATGAAGGCAATGAATGTACAAATGTGCTTTACACAATTGATGTATGCATGGTTGTGATAAGAGTTATATGAACCCCTAATAAATGATTTAAAATATTTAAATATACTTTAAAAATACTTATATTATATATATTTTTTAAAGTTTGTGTGAACTTGGGGAGAGGGGGTTCTTTTCTCCCAAAGCACACCCTTGAACTTCCATTTCACCCCTATTCCACGCCGTGGTCTGTTGAACCCCAAGTCCATCAAGAGGCTCAGAGATCTGGAGCTACAGTCAGTTTGGACTGATGTGATCCAGAGACTGCCATGGCCAATTTTTAGAGACCCTCATGCCTTCCTACAAGGTCAGCAGTTCAAAACTGCCAGTCACTCCACGGGAGAAAGATAGGGCTGTCTGTTCCCACAAATATTTAGTCTCAGCAGTCCTATGTAGGGTTGTCTATAAGCTGGAATAGACTCCATGGCAGTGGGTTTGGTGTTTGGGGTTTGTTTTGGGGGAGGTCAGGGGTTGGTTTGGTTTTTTTCGGTATGCACATCCACAACATTCCAGCAGGGTGTGGAAATGGACAAATGACACGTATTCATTAAAAGGGATTGGCTACACTCAGTGTGGATAACTTCCTTGAAAGCAGTCTTTCAAATGCCAACCGTCACACTCAGAAGATAGCCAGCCTGAACCAGACGCTACTGGTTTGGGCCTCCACACATGCACAGAACAACTCGGCTGGCCTACTAAATCCCCAGGCAACACTTCCTCATTCCCCAGAGGACAAATCCTGGGACACTTCCTGGACCCTGCACAGTGACTTAGAAACTGCATGCCCCCCTAAATGCAAGCATACTTGAGTGTAGCCAATCCCCAGTCTTCGCCAATCCCTTTTAAGGAATATGTGTAATTTACTTGTCTATTTCCCTACAAGTCTGAGAAACTCCAAATATTCTGGGAGTCTGATCTGGGGAAACTCCTCCTGGCTCCTTGCTTTGCAATAAAGCTACTTTCTCTTTCTGCAAGACAGTGTAAGGGACCCTTTTAAAATATTGAATTTTATTATTTTTTCATCATTTCATTGGGAGCTCTT
This sequence comes from Tenrec ecaudatus, assembly GCF_050624435.1. Lineage (NCBI taxonomy): Eukaryota > Metazoa > Chordata > Mammalia > Afrosoricida > Tenrecidae > Tenrec > Tenrec ecaudatus. The sequence goes on along the minus strand of NC_134539.1, from coordinate 86,648,507 downwards.
ACAGATATCACAACATTCTATAGTTCAATCACGTCAAGCAGTATTGTACAATTGCTACACAGTCAGTTTCAAAACATTTCCTTTCTTCTTGAACTCCTGGATATCAGCTCCCCTTTATCACCGCCCCGCCCCCTGCCCCCCCAGGCACCCTTTTTGGTTTGTTTACATTCAGACAAGAGTTCCACAGGCTGGGTTGGTGCTGACCACCTAGGAGATTTAAGCAGGAACATGTCCCATCCCCCAATTCTGGTAATGAAGAAGGGGAGGGAATCAGTGCAGGGAGAAGGTGTCTTTTGTCACCCTTCTGTATGAGGACTGGCAGAAAGGGTGGCAATGCAAGCTGAGTGTTGTAAAGGCAAACCTCGATGTTTATGATGGCAATCCCGTTTGGGAATGGATTGTCTCTGATAAGGTCATGGAGCAGGATTCCTGCCGGGTAGATCTTGAGCCAATCTCCTTTGAGATAGAAAAGAGATTAAATAAACAAGCAGAGATCCCAAACCCAAACTCACTGCTATCCAGTCACTGTGGATTTCTAATGACCGTAGAGGGTAAGGGTAGAACTGCCCCTGTGGGTTTCTGAGACTGTAACTCTCTCCAAAAGTAGTCAAGCCACATGGACTTCTAGTCTCCTAAACTGTGAAAAAAAATCCGTTTCTGTTTGTAAAAGCCACCCACTTTGTGGTATTTCTGCTACAGCAACACTAAGTAGATAACAGGACTGCGTTATCTTGAGAAGAATGGGCATTCCAGAACATTTCGTTAGGCTCATGAGATACAAGGATCAAGAGGCAGTTGTGGGAACAGAACAAGGGAATACTGCCGTTTAAAATCTAGAAAGGTGTGCCTGGGGGTTATAGCCACTCACCCTTCTCATTCAGTCTGTACGCTGAGCAAATCACCAGGGAAGCCAGACTGTATGACGACGAACACGGCATCAAGATGGGAAGTGGGAGGGAGCCGGAATAGGGACTAAGGAGGGTTGTCTCCCCAATGCCCGCAAAGGGCCACAACAAAGGGGTGGGGAGAATCAGGCACATCCATTAGACACCTAGGAATGATCCAAACTGAGCATGCTCAGACACAAGCCCCTTAGGCGCAGGTGGGAGGTCCACCTGGGTGCATAGACTAGGTCACATGACATCACCCAGGCACTCTTAGAAACTCAGCCAATAAGGTTGTCCCATAGCTTCAACCACGCCTCCCCAGCTGGAGGAGATAAAAACCTGCCACAGCAACGCCAAGCCTCTTTGACTCTTCCCTTGTGGTGGGGGGCGGGGGGGGGCACACATGCGCATTCAAGGCCAGGGGCCTTTCAGTTCCCTTTCCGGCCGCTCTCTCAGGGTACTCTTTTGGGATTTCCTGTGAATTCTGAAATTTCCCTTGTCCTAAAAGCCACTTGGATTACAGACGTGCTTCTGCCACGTGACTGCTTTCAGCGTGAGGAAGCAGGAACCCAGATATTCCATTCCAGGACCCTAGGGAAGCAGGCCTTCTGAGATATGCACAAATGACACTACCGTGCTTGGCCAATGGCAGAAGAACTTGCAGCCCTTGCTGATGGAGATTAAGGATTAGAATGGATGACAACTCTATGTAAAGAAGACCCAGATCCTCACAACTGGACCAATAGGTAACATCGTGACAAGTGGAGAAAAGATTGACGAGTCAAGGATTTCATCTTGCTTGGACCCACAAGCAAGGCTTATGGGAGCAGCGGTCCAGAGGTCAAAAGACGAGTTTCATGGGGGTCAGTCTGCTGCACAAGAGGAGCGACGAGCAAACCTGCCCCTTTGAGGACTAAGGTGGGTTGCACCCAAGCCATGGGACAGCGCAGAAGGGAGAGCTGGAGAAGAGTGGGCGCATTCGAATTCTGGAGTTGGGGAAGAATGCTGAAAGTGCCACACACTTCCAGGAAGGACTTCCAGGAAGAAGGCCAGCCAGAACGCTCTGTAGATGTGAGGATGGTCTCCTGTACTTTGGGCATGTTATCAGGAGACCAGTCTCTAAAGAAGGGCCTCATGCTTCCATCATCCAGAAGGAGGAAGGTCTGCAGTGAGATGGTGGCACCGTGGTTGCAGCAGTGGGTTCGAGCCTAGCTAGAGGAAGGATGGCGCAGGACGAGGCAGGGTCTCCTGTTGCACATAGGGTCGTATGAGTCGGAATCGAGGAGCGCACCTAACCACGGCGCTGTGTGCCCGGCCGGCCCTGCTGTAAGTATTTCTGATATGGATGCTTTCCCTCCATCCAGCAGTTCCGCAAGGGCAGTGATGCCATCACATTCAGCTTACGGGCGAGGAAGCTACGGTACTGAAAGGGCGCATCGTCCACGAGAGAAAGAGTTGTTATGGAGTCCACTTTAATCCATGTAAAGTGTTCCCGGAAGTAGATCAGTAGGCCTTTCATTTGCAGAGCCTCTAGACCAGCGGTTCTCAACCTGTGGGTCGCGACCCTTTTGGGGAGTCGCCCGAATCATAACACTAGCAAAGCGACAGTGACGAAGTAGCAACGAAAATAACTTTATGGTTGGGGGTCACCACCACAAGAGGAACTGAAAGGGTCACGGCATTAGGAAGGTTGAGAACCACTGCTCTAGACGGTCTTGAAGCTACAACTTTTCAGCTTTCCTCTAAGCCTGTCAACTGGCTGTACCACTCAGGGACCCACGAGTGCATTGCAAAGAGGACATTGCATCCCTAAGTGACCAAGCTGACCAGCTGAACCAGCCACTGAACGGGGGCGGTTGGGCTCAAGGGCCTGCACCCTCAGCCACAGAGCTCCCTGGCGTTTCCTTTGTGTCTGGCGTCCTGCTGGGGGTACCTACCTTTCTGTCTGTTCCACTGGTGATGATCTGGAACTCTTCAGGGTGATAGCAAACACACTGGAATAAGGTATTGGCCAGAATCATCTGGTTCCTCCGAAGGCGCCTGCAGTAAAGGGATTCAAACGCAATGAAACTTGATTTTCTCTTCCCAGAAAAAAAAAATGTATTTACTATTCAAGCTAGAGTTGACGCAAGCTCCAGTTGGTTTATCTTGCTCAAACAGCAAACGCTGCTCAGTCCAGTGGCATTTGCATTTCCTCACAGTAGATCTCTGGTTGCTCTGTCCACTCCATTTGTGACCTGGCATTGCACCGAAGGGCACTGGCCAGGGCCCATTTATTTCTAAAGACAAGGCACAGAACACAATGGAAAGTCCAGAGTCTTACTAGAAGGAAGTAGGAGAAGCGGACCTCGGAGAGCCAGCCTGCGGGCTCCCACTCAAGCTATTGTCTCAAGGCCACCGTTTGGAAGAGGTCCGATAAGCTGAGTGGTCAGCTACGTGTGGGGAAGGGCTTTCGTTTTGTTTTGTTTTCCACTGTGGAAGATATATAGACAACAAAACATTGGTAATTTCAATATTTTCCACGTGTCCAATTTAGTGACATCGTTTGCCAAGTTGTTCCTCCATCACCATGATTTGTCACTACAATTCTCCATCACCCGTAATAGAAGCTCTGTGTCTTCTAGGCAGTGAGTCCCCAATCCTCCTCTCTTGCCTGCTGCTGGCACCCCCTGCAAAACATTGGCCTCTATAGTCAGAGTTCATGGGAAAATGAAATGAAGATCATGGAATTTTCCCACATGCTTCTATATGCCTCCTTGTACTTGCCTATTCTCTCTCTATATATATTTTCATATAAATGGACTCCTACGATATTTATCCTTTGGGGACAGATTTTACCCCACGTTTTCATTATTTTTTCATCCGTATTATAGCATGGAACTGTGCCTCATTTTTCTTTAGGGGAGAATAATTGTATGTATGGACTACAATTTGTTTATCTATACATCTATTGATAGACATACGAGTTGTTTCCATCATTTGGCTATTACGGAGGGTGTTGCAATAAATATTGGGGTTCAAGTATTTGTGCTCCTGCTTTCAATTCCTTTGAGGATCTATCTCAGTAGGAATTGCTGGAGCATATGGTAATACTATGTTTAACTTTCTGCGGAAACACCACACCATCTTCCACACGGTTGGCACTGTTTCACATTCTCACAGCAATGGATGACGCTGGAGAAGACTTTATCCAAAAGGGTCTCCTTGGGCTTCTCCTTCGGGAACTTGGATTCTGCCAGTGGAGATGAAGCCCACAGAGCTCCACTCATTGCTAGCCAGCCTCTTAATGGGTTCTTATGCCCACAATCAAGTGAGAAGCATTGCTTTAGACACCATCCCAACACATATAAAGATGTCAATTCTCTTTATATAGACAACGCTGCTGGTTGACCATTAAAAAAAACTTTCTGCCCAATTTCTTCTGTATTAGGGCTTAAATTATGATCAATCTGCTTCAGAAGACTATGGTGATAGTGAAAACCCAAAATCTGTTTACAGAATCCCCACATAGATTAAGCCTCCATTGAATTTCTTCTGATTATTAATCAAGGGTGTAGAATAGATAATCTTGCCCTCGAGCGGAGTGCATTGGAAAGTGGATTGCTTTCACCCCTCTCTAGTCAGACCAGGGAGGGATAGTCTCTCTGCAGGGCTTGCCTGGGTATCTCCTTCATGGAGATCACCCTTCTGAGGACCAGTACAGCTGGTGGGGGGCCTGGTCATGAATCATGCCTATCAGTCATTCCTTGAATGCCTTGGTAGGAAGGCCCTGGATTAATCTTATAAGCTCTTCTATCAAGTGCAATGTGCACATCCCAATCATGATGCTGCCATCCTTCAGTAACCGTGGGGTTCGCCCACCTGTAATTGTGATGTATCTCTCGGCCACCCATCCTGAGTTTAGGATGGTTCCCTGTGTCCCATGCATTATTTAGCATCCTGACTGTGACTGCTAGGACACCATTATGACCCCGTGCTAATGGCTTCCCTCATCTAGTTCATGTGTCTATGTCTTTATGTTGTCTTTGTCCTTTTTACCATGAATCATTGTCCTCCTAAAATTATTAAATGTGAGACTGTGATCTCTTTTATACCTTTAAACTCTTCTCATTATGGAAGTACTGAAGCATATCTAGGGGGAGCATTTTTAAGGATTTAGGCAGATATTAACCAATGATTGCTGCTAACCAACAGTGCTCTTAAAGATTTGAAATGGTCAAAACCAGCCATGGAAACAAGTATAGACATGTCCTCCTAGGTCAGCAGTTCTCAACCTGTGGGTCGTGACCCCTTTGGGGTCGAATAACCCTTTCACAGAGATCACTCAATTCATAACAGTAGTGAAATTATAATTATGAAGTAGCAACAAAAATAATGTTATGGTTGGTGGGGGGAGTGTCACCACAACATGAGGCACTGTATTAAAGGGTCACAGCATTAGGAAGGTTAAGATCCACTGTTCTAGGTAGATGTTTACACAATATGGAAGTTCAAGTGTGGTCCTTAGTCTGAGGAGCATCCCAGACATCATCTAAGAACTTGTTAAAATGGAGCCTCTCCGATGCCCTTCCAGGCCTAAGGAAACACTCTACATTTGAACAACATCCCCAGGTGACTGGGATGCAGAGTAGAGTTGGAGACAAACGAGACTAGAAGACAGAGGCTTGCTTTTGTTTCTTTTTTTCTTCTTCTTCTTCATCTATTAAATGAAAATCTCCTTGCCTTTTTCTTTTGTTCCCATTCTATGGTCTCCAATCAAGAACATTTTAAACTTCTTTGCTATATATAGCTCCTGAATGCATTTAGGGGTGGTACGGGGTGCAGTGCAGGGCTTGGTAGAATAGGGTCTATTTCTAAACTAAAAGCACACAGCAAGCAAACTGATAGTCAAACTCAACATTTACCCTGGAAACCTCGTTGTCCGTGGGCTTTAGTTGCCTTGGATCTGCTTACCAACTCCACTGCCACTGAGTAAATTCCAACTCATAAGCAACCCTATAGGACAGGGTAGAACTGTCCCTGTGGGTTTCTGAGAATGTAACTCTTTACCCGAATAGAAAGCCACATCTTCCTCCTATAGAGTGGCTCATGGATTTGAACTGCAGACCTTGTGGTTTGCAGCCCAATGCTTAATGCATTATGGGACTAGGGCTCCTTGGCTTGAATGTGTTGTTGTTAGGTGCCATGGGACCAGTTCCTACCCATAGCAACCCTATGCACAACAGAATGAAACAACAGATGGTCCTGCACCATCCTCACAATTGTTCCTATGATTGAGCCCATTGTTGCAGCCGTGGTGGCAATCTACGTTGTCGGGACCTATCTCTCTTTCCCTGCCCTCTACTTTACCCAGGATGATGTTGTTCTCCATGGATTGGTCTCTATTGGCAAGGTGTCCAAAATATGTAAGATGAAGTTGTATGGCCGGATCAATAACAGGCCAGCTTCTAGCAGCAAGTGACCTTGAATTTCCCCTACCCGTGCAGAGCTGACCAGAGCTAGTTGAAACAACTAGCAGTGAGTGATCTTGAATCTCACACACACACCTGTGGAGCTGACCATAGCTGGCTAATGGCCCGCTTTATTCTCAGCCCACTGCTCTGCACCCGGCACGGCCCGTTTGGCTCAGTGCCCGCTTTGTTCTCGGCCCACCACTCTGCACCCTGCATGAATACACCCGGAACCAGGAAGACACCTTACAGTCCAGAAACCCGGACATACCTGTATCTCCCAATCCCTGACTACTTTACCATATATCGACTCAAAACAGCCCAGTCACATGTTCCCTGGCCATATAAACACCACCCCTGTATCCTGGGGTGTAACTCCCTCGGCCCAGACACTGAAGACTGTAGAACTCTGCCCAGGCAGGGTTTTTCTCCCCAATAAAGCCTGTTTGTTTAAATTCGACTGATTTGGTCTCTGGCGCGTCTCGACTACCTTACAGAAGTCTTGTCATCCTAGCCTCTAAGGAGGATTGGGGCCATAATTCTAAGACAGATTGGTTTGTCCTTTAGGCAGTCCATGGTACTATCAATATTCTTCTCTAGCACCACAATTCAAATGCCTCAACTCTTCTTTGGTCTTGCTTATTCAATGTTCAACGTTCATATGCATAGGTCGCCATTGAAAGTATCATAGCTTGGATCAGGTGCACCTTAGTACTCAAAGTAAATACCTGGTTTTCGATACTTCGAAGAGATCTTGTGCAGCAGATTTACCGAATGCAACATGTTATTTGATCTCTTGACTGCTGCTTCCATGAGCAACGATTGTGGATCTAAGCAAGACAAAATCCTTGACAACTTCAATCTTTTGTCCATTTATCATGATGTGACCTATTGATCCGGTTGTGGAGATGATGGTTTCCTTTGCATTGCGTTGTAATCTGGATTGAAGGCTGTGTCAGAGTAAAACAGCCTCTAACAACTGAGAGGTCCACAGGTGCAATTGTACGGTTATCATATATAAAGATCATAGTAAAGTCATAGAAGATGGGAGAGAGAGTAAAAGAAAGGAGTCAGAGACATTTGGGACGTCAGGGATGGCCATGAGCTCAGCAGCCAGGTCTGCCCAGAGAGAGAGAATACATTTCTAACCAAGGCTTATATACACTTATGGGATGCGACAAGCCCCCCTATTTACAGGTAACCACATACATAACAGAAAGGGGCTGTCCAATAGGCATATGCGTGACAGGAAGTGGATGAGCTAGGGGTGTACACACAATAGGAAGGGGAAGGACTAGCGTACACATGTGACAAGATGGAGGGATACTAGCTTCAAGATGGCAGCCGAACTTTCCTTGAGTGGGCTTGATCTTGTCTCTGGGTTCTCCTTCAAGGAAACATTCCACTATCCTCATCAGCAGGGTGTGGGTCCCACCTACAGTGGGACAGACAGTAATGTCTGATTGCTCTAGATGGCTGATACCCTCAGGGAGATAACCTCCAATTTTCTTCAGCTCCCCAAATCATAGTTATTGGTGAAGAGTCTCTAGAATCGGAAGCTTTGGGGAGAAGGTACAGCCACACGCATATTGTTTTATCTCTCGATGTTAGCTGGTGCTGTCTGCTCCTGTAAAGGTTCATAGCCCTACATAAGGTGCTCAGGGGCTACTTCTGTGAGAGGCCAATTCCTTCTTTGTTGTCTGCTCTTAGTCTGGAAGCTGCTCTGAAACCTCGTTTTTTTCTTCACCTCTTCTTTGTCATCAGAGGGCTTTCTTTTCATGTCCCTCTTCATTCTTGGAAACAAAAAGAAGTCACACAGAGCGAGGTCAGGTGAAAAAGGTGTGTGGATAAGGTCACCAGATTTTAACATTGGTAAAGCGGGACACCAGCGGGACATCATTGATAAAACTCATATCCTGGTGAAATAGCCACATGGCAGACAAAAACCATATACCCTAGCTTGTCGTGCATTCTTTCCAAAAATCGGGACTTTTTAAAAATGCTGCAGGACACAGGAAAAAAATGTTAAAAATTGGGACTGTCCCGCCAAAAGCGGGACATCTGGTCACCTTATGTGTGGGGCATACTGTGTTTTTGCCCAAAACTGGCTCACTGAGATGGCTGTGTGAGCAGGTGTATTGTTGTGCAGGCCAAACTCGTCCCCCGTCTGCCACAAATCAGGCCTGTTTTTTGGTCACACTTTGTTATGCTATGTTTTCAGAACCTCTAAATAGAAAGCTTGATTAACAGTCTGACCTGGTGGAATGAACTACAAATGCAGTATTCCCCTCACCTCAGAAAAACAGATGAGCACCTACTTGATCTTTAATTTCATTTGAGAAGCTTTTTTGGCGTGAGGTGATGATGCCATCTTCCACTGGCTTGCTTGATGTTTGCTTTGGGGTTGCAGGAATAGCACTGTGTCTCCTCATCAGTAATGACCTTGGGGAAAAGTCTGGGTCAATTCAAAGCTGTTCTTTCAAAGCATGTCATGTTTCCACTCGACACTTTTTCCTGATCAGTCAGAACCCAAGACACAAATTTTGCAGCGACCTTTCCCATTTCCAAATCTTCTGCTAAAATTCACTGAACTGAGCTCCAAGATAGTCCAATAACTTCCCCATCTCTTCAATTGTCTGTCTTTGGTCTTTGAGCACAGGTGCATGAACTTTGTTGATATTTTCATCTGTTCGGACAGTTGATAGACGTCCAGAACAAGGTTTGTCATCAATCGACAGTTCACCTTTTTAGAAATGAGAAAATCACTCATACACTTTGAGTTTTCCCCATAGTGTTGTCCTTGTAAGCTGTGTTCATCATCACAACAATTTCTGCAGCATTTTTCCTTAGCAGGAAACAAAATTTCACAGCCCCACGCTGTTCTCTTAAATAGGCCATCATGAAACAGCTTTTACAAAAAAAAATTCACTGTGACCAGAGAGAACCTTCCCAGGCGATGTCACTGGGTGCACTAACTCCAAGCAAGTTGCTCAATGTTTGCCTAGCGGGAAAAGTACGTACTATAAAAGCTCCGCCCAGCAGAGCTTGCCCCCCTTTTCTGGGGGTGGGGAGAGGAGGTGGATCCCCTCATATGTATCAGAGAAGAATTGTGCTCCACAGTGTTTTCAATGGCTGGTTTTCCATAAGTAGCTTACCAGGTCTTTCTCCCCAGATTCTTCTGAATGGACGTTAACATTTGTTAGCAGCCAAGCACATTGACCATTTACAATACTTCCAAGGGCCTCTAGAGCCCCGGTGGCATAGTGGTTACATATTGGGCTGCTAACCGAAAGGGCAGCAGTTCGAAACCACCAGCCATCCGCTCCTTGGGAGAAAGCTGAGGCTTACTACTCCCACAAGGAGTTACAGGCTGAGTTTGAATGTATTTGATGGCAGTGAGGATTCCTAAGCATCCGCTGGGGGTAGCTCGCCTTAAAAGAAGGACCTGGGAATGTTGCCAACGGAGGGTGAGGGTGAAGTTATGCCAATGAGCTCAAGTGTAACAACTGTGAGGATGGCACAGGACTGGGCTGTGTCTCCTTCTGTTGTAAGTACAATCGCTTAGACTTGGACTTGACTCAAAGGCACCAAACAACAACCCCGTAGCCACATGCACCTCCTGGGCTTGGTGTGATGGGGGGAAGTGACAGCAGGAGCTGAGCTGCTGGCCTAACTTTAGCTCTTTCCCTTGCTTTCTTTCACTTCGAAGACTCGAGGGGAATCTAGGTATGTTAAATCATGCTTCTGTTGCAAATAGGGTCAATATCAAGTAGAAGCAACACGCAGGCACCCACCACTACCACCACCACTGAATCCAGCCTCACTCGGTCCATCCAGCAGTCGGCTTCTGCAGCCACCCAGACACTCTGAGATTCAGTGCTTCTAAAACCGCACTCTTCCCACCAGCACCTGTCAACACCGTGAGTGCCAATCCTGGCCATGCATGGCTCCTTTACTGATACCAGACATGAGATGTCTACTCTTCGCTTGGAGGGGTCCTGGTGACATCACGGGTTAGGTGTTGTGCTGCTAACCACCAGGTCAATAGTTCAAACCCATCCATCACTCCTCTTGAGAGAAAAATTAGGCTTTCTGCTCCCGTGAGGATTTAAAGGCTCAGGTTCTGCCGTCTTCTCCCAGGTTCAATAAGATGCTAAGGTCAAAGTGCCTTGTCTCGTAAATGCTGCTTCGCCCTCCCCCTCACTGCCACGTACACAAGGTCCCAAATGATGCAGGTCCCATCGGTGCTGGCCGTGACACACTCCTCGTTGTTCTTCTTCACCTTGATGCAGGACACGGAGGACTTGTGCTCCTTCAGGGCCTCCTCCAGCTTCTGGGTCTGACAGCCGACCTGCCACACCCTCACCTGAAACCCACAAAGCACCCCCTCTCAGGGCCAGCTCGGGCTGGGGTGGGGGAGGGGTGGGATGGCTGGTGTTTTTCCTCCTTCCCCATTCTCAGTAGTAGAAGATGGGAACACTAAATCGAAAGGCGGGAATACTCACGCACAACATGGAGCCGGTTGACCTGCACCCAGGTTGAAGTTCAGACAGAGAAATGGACCACTACTGAAACCAACCATGCAAAGGCCACTGTATAGTGACATGATTTGTCTCCCAGCTCAAGGCCACCGCCCTGGGCTTGGTTCTGACCCGTGGAGAGCCTATAGGCTTTCAGAGAGTAGGAAGCCTCATCTTGCCCCCACTATACCACCAGGGCTCCTTAATGGTTTTTCTATTCACTAGCAAGCGAGCCTTGCTCTCAAATTTCTGATGCTGCCAGGAGATTTCTGGACCATCCAGAGTTATGTACCATGAATCCTCATAGGAAGGAACAAGGCAGTTTCCACAGGCCAGGTGGTGAAAATAGGCATTATGGGAAAATAGAGGATTCTGGATTTTTTTTTCTGTTTTCAAACCAAAATTTGATATTTGTCTGATTTAAAATAAATTAGAGTCATAGAAATAACAACATCTAAGATGTAAGAAAATAAAGTACGGTCACAGAAATAGTAGCACTTAAGATGTACTAATGTATTTATCGCTGCTACGAGCTATTCCTCCTGAGAGAAGGAAGCTTCCAGGAGCCCACCTGGATGGCGCTGGGCTGGAGGGCAAGACAGGTGCCCTAGCCATGAGGGGGTTTCACACAGGGCTGCTAAGCACATCTCAGGAGTTTGAAAACACCAGCTGCTCTACAGCAGAGAGATGAGGTTTTCTGCTCCCATACAGAATTACAATCCCCAAAACCCACAGAGGCGGTTCTACCCTGTTCTATAGGGCCTCCATTAGTCAGTGTTGACTTGATGGCAGTGAGGCTTTTTTGTTTTGGTGTTTGTTTGTTTGTTTGTTTGTTTATTGGTGTGACACAGGGTTTGACTCCCTCCCCTTTCTCTTATGCTGGGTCAGAGTGTCTCTGACTGAGCTGCCCCAGGACCCCTCTCCCACCCCTGCATGTCTGATCTCCCTTCCAAGCCTGGTGAGCCACTGGGAGGGCATGGTGAGCCTGATCCAGAACCAAGGACTGCCTTCCTAGGGGGGAGCTTTAGGCCCAGGTCAGCTCACTTTGAAGTTTCATTAGACTTGCTCCCATTTCTTCCAAATACCTTCTTCTCGCATGCATCTTTTTTTTCTCCCTTCCCACCCCAAAAGTATTTTAGAACTGCAGGGAAGCTGGAACCCAGAACAGGTACCTGCTCGCTGACCAGCACTGGCCAGAGGAAGCTGTCTGGAAGCAGCTGGGTGCAGTGCTCACTGGCAAGAGGAAGCAGAGGGCTTGGGGAACAGAGGGACACCCCAGACCCTTTGTAGCCATTGGTGTCATACTTGCTCTAGATCAAGGGTCATATTTAAGAAAAACAATCTGCTTGTAAAGACAATACCTCCCCTTCCCCACCGCCACTGATGACCCGTTTACAGTCACTGGTGGTGGCGATGGCAGTCACTCCAATCCGGTGGGCATTGTTGATGATGTAAATCAGCCGGCCTGACTCAGGGGCAAAGGCTCGGATCCTACCATCATCCCACGCTGGTGCAAAACAGAAACAAACAGACAAATATCGGACAAAGTAAGTAGACTGACTCTCTCCTCACACAGAGTGCTGCCCTCCTAAACCATCATTGGGCGTCAGAACTGGGGGTGGGGATGGTGATAAAGAGAAAGCCCCCACCCACCAACTGACAGTAATCACATACCCTTCTTCTCTCCTGGCACCCTGAAACTGGTTCCCCTTGGTCAGGGGAAAAAATAATTTGTCCTGGTTTAACTGACCTCCAGGTGGATCCCAGTCCAGGGAAGGGAAGGAAGCAAGGAGGCTAGCTCCCAGCTCTCCGTGAGCTGCAGCCTTGGACATTTCAACAGTGTGGCTGAGGTCATTCCTTGGTTGTACAAGCTTCCATTTCAGAGGAAGCGCTGACTTTCTGCCCTGCATCCTTAAATCTCCTGCTCCTTACCCACCGTCTTCAGTATCTCAGCCAGCCAGCTGCACACACAAAGAACCTCAGGATATTATCTTTGGCCCATGAATTTGTTTGCCTTCCGGTTACCTTCTAGTTTACCCACATTTTGCCAATCTGAGTCCATTCTGGTCTCACACTGTCAGCTAAGCCAGCAAGGTGGACTTGAAGGAGAAAAGCAAGAACCAAAAGCATGTCTGGAACCCAAATCCAAATTGGGATGGGCGGATGCTACCTGAAATGATGCTCTTCCCGTCTCTCATGAAATCAATGGCGTGGCACGTCATGTTGGGCACGGTGACTCGCAGCAGCTCCCTGTTGGACAAGGTGTGCCACACTCTGATGTCCTTCTTGGCACAGGTAGCAAACAGCTCAGCAGTGCCACTGCAAAAAAGCCACCGGGAGACTAAGAGGAGCAGCCATCAAAGACAGTGTTTGTCACATGCACATTTGACAAGTGATGACCCATTCTGACAAGCAGTTACCCTACCCTTCCTAAAGGGAACGGACTACAAACAACAACAAAAGACCACACATTGTATGATGCTCCCCTTCCTGACATGATCGCTGAAGACAAACGTGTGCATAAGCAAATGTGGAGAAGCGGATGGTGCCCGGCTATGAAAAGATATAGCGTCTCGGGCCTCAAAGGCTTGTAGTTAAACAAGCGGTCATGTAGCAGGGAGGCCACAAAGCCCATATGGAAGAAGCACAGCAGCTTGTGTGATCTGAGGTGTCAACGATGGGAAGAGGTATCAGATGTTCAAAAAACATGCAACCAAATCGATAAGAAAGGGAGTGGATGTGGTGGAGCCCCAAAGTTCACCAGCAAGACAACTGGACAGCCCCTCTCAGAAGGGCCACATGGAATGTAAGCTAAATTTGGGGTGCTGTATGGCACCAAAGAGCCACATCGCTGTCCTCTTGTCCTTTAAGATTTCCTCTCCTTACTATGAAGGTCTTTATGTGTTATACCTCATTAATCATGTTAGAGATGCATTTGTTCATTTGTACATTTCAGATCCATTGGTACATGGTAGTCAAGGTAGATGTCCCCTCAGAGATAATGACAAGAGTAATGGTTCCCAAGGGAACGGGAAGCGAGGTGATGGGAGTAGATAGCATTGATGATTGTATAACCCCAACCGATGGGATTGAACAACAGAACTGTATTGGGAATGGATGGATGGAATGAGTGAGCTATGTCAATTAACATTTTTATAAATAATTAAAAAGAAGACCACAGATGAATTGCAGGCACCAAGTTATTTTACACAAGGCCTTTGTAATGTCTCAGGCCCTCAGGTAGTCAGTGACATTGGTGATGCGCCCTTTCCTGTACTTGCTGGAGCCCAGCCCCATGTCCAATGTGCATGGACCCCGCCCTCTGGATGTGCTACAGTGTCCAGTACATACAAATACATATGTAAAATACCCTATATTTACAAACAGACTGCCATGCGTCTTCTCACGTCTGTCTGTCTGGTTATGTCGACCTAGGTGTCTCCTTGTGGATGTTGTTCATCATTGCTATTGTTGCCAGGTTGTGCGTCTATTATTTACCTTTTCTCTGTCTTTCTCCCCATGTACCTCCAGCATTGCGAGGCCTGCAAGTTATTGTATATACTCGAGAATAAGCCGAGTTTTACAGCACATTTTTTTCAGAAATCATTTTATCGGGGGCTCGAACAACTGTTATCACAATCCATACATACACCCATTATGTCAAGCACATCTGTACATTTGTTGCCATCATCATTCTCAAAATATTTGCTTTCTACTTGAGCCCTTAGTATCAGCTCATTTTTCCCCTCCCTCCCCGCTCCCCCGTCCCTCATGAACCCTTGATAATTTATAAATTATTATTATTTTATCATATTTTACACTGTCCGTCCCCCAGGGAGGAGGTTATATGTAGATCCTTGTAATCAGTTCCCCCTTTCCACCCCACCATATCCCCACCTTCCTGGTATTGCCACTCTCACCACTAGTCCTGAAAGGATCATCTGTCCTGGATTCCCTGTGTTTCCAGTTCCTGTGTGTACCAGTGTACATCCTGTGGTCTAGCCAGATTTGTAAGGTAGAATTGAGGTCATAATAGTCGGGGGGAAGGAAGCATTTAGGAACTGGAGGGAAGTTGTATGTTTCATCGTTGCTACATCGCACCCTGATTGGCTTGTCTCCTCCCCACAACCCTTCTGTAAGGGGATGTCCAGCTGCCTGCAGATGGGCTTTGAGTCTCCAATCTGCACTCCTGCTCATTCACTATGATTTTTGTTCTGATGATGCCTGAGGATACCTGGTCCCTTGGACACCTCGTGATCCCACAGGCTGGTGTACTTCTTCCATGTGGGCTTTGTTGCTTCTGAGCTAGATGGCCGCTTGTTTACCTACAAGCCTTTAAGACCCCAGATGCTATATCTTTTGATACCCAGGTCCCATCAGCTTTCTTCTCCACATTTCCTCATGCACACATTTGTCTTCAGCAATTCAGCACATTTTTAACGCAGTTTTGTGGTAAGTAAAATTAGGTGCCTCGGCTGATATCCGGATTGCCTTATGCTCTAGTATATACCGTAACTTGTTCATTTGCGCTCCCTTCCCCTTCCCCTTCCCCAAGGAAAAGGATTACAAACAACAGAGGAGAGGAAGGCATCACATGTCATTTACACCGTGTTTGTACCTTTCCCGTTTGTACTCACAATGGAAAGACGATGTCCTGGACAGCCTCAAAGTGACACGTCGTAACGAGAGTCTCTTTGAAGTCTGTGAAGGTGACCCGGTAAATGTGCGATTCTTCCGTTCCTACGAAAAACTGGTGTCCTTCTCCCCGAAGAGCGATGGAAGTGATGCCCCCTTGTAATTGGATTTTCCTTTAAAAAAGAAGGAGGAGCCAAGTGGACCCATGGAACCGACGACTACTTCCTAACTAACTCAGAAGTGTGAACAACCAGTGTTGTGTTGTCAAGTGCGATTGAGTGGACTCCAAGTGCCGGCCCCACACAGAGTACATCCACACTGACCCACACGGTTCCTCAGGCTGCTCTCTTTGCAGGAGATGCTGCTCAGGCCTTTTTTTCTTCTGAGATGCTAGTGGGTACCATCGAGGGGTTAAACATTAAGGAATTAATGCCAGACGGTCACGTTGTGCATCCAAAGTCTGACCAACATTGTTCCATAGCACCCCGCCCCCGGTTCTTCCTCACACAACCACAAAACTGGTCAGAAAATAGTCTTAATAAAATCTACCCTCAGCCACCCTCATGGAACTTAACATTGCCACCTGCCCCCTCACTCCTTCACTCCTTTATGCCCTGATCTCCCCGCCCCCCTCGCCCCTGCCATTGCCCTACTCCATTCATCTCCACTATACTGATCATCCTTGAAAGCTAATTGCTTCACTTGTTTCTGTGGCTCATTAGGTATTGTCTTGTCCCTTCTGCGACAATGTCAGATCTCTGACATTCAACGAGGCAGGGACCTCTTTTCTATTTTGTTTGCTTTACTCATTGATCTATCAAGGTACCCAGGGCAGTGCCTGGCGCCCTGTGAGTGCTCAACACATACAAGTATTTGATGCTGATTTCTCCAATGTATGTGCTTTCTGGGAGCTAGCAGAGGCCATATGGATCATGTCCACAGGTGGCCTGCTTGTCATACCTGAGCTCAGGTCCTGCCTCCATTACTCCGTGAAGTCTCTTCGCTGTCTTGTCCAGCCCACGGTGACCACTGCCTTTGCTGAGCTTCTCAACACCCATGATATATTTTACCTTGTCTGGACCATCTGGTTTATGCATATACATTATCTTGCACTATAGTGACGATTTCATGGACATACACTTTTATCCCCAAATTAGATGATAAGTTCAAGAAGTCAAATACTAAATCTTATTTTTATTATTGTTTTAACAGCAGCTAGCACATTGGAGTCGAGTCTCATGCATTGTCTCGTGTACTTTGGGCATGTTTTCGGAGAGACCGGTCCCTGCAAAAGGACATCATAGTTGGTAGAGGGGAGGGCCAGAGAGAAGCAGGAAGACCCTCAGGGAGCCTGATGGGCACGGTGCCTGCCACAATTGGCTCCGACAGAGCATCGGTTGTGAGGGTGGCTCAGGACCAGGCAGTGTTTCCTTCCGTTGTATAGGGGTCTCTGCGGGTTGGAGCCGACTCGGTGGTGCCTGACAGTAACAGCACATTGGTTTGGACAGATGAGGTACTTGTTGATGGCACTACATCATGCTTTAGTTCATTTTACTTCAATGTCATATGCATGAAAAGTGCAAAGGATAGTTCCTGGCCGAGAGACTGCTGGTCAATTACGGCTATGTGTCTTAGGGTTTGCATTCAAACGTGTTAACTACGGGCACAGTGCTTGGCACAGAAGATCCATTGCTGTAGAGTCCGTTCCTGCTCATAGCAACCCTGTAAGACAGAGCATCACTGCTCCGCAGTCATGTTTTGGAAGTTGTAAATCCTTATGGGAGCAGGCGTCTGCATCCATCTCCCTTGGAATAGTTGGTGGGTTCAAACACCAACCTATCAGTTAGCAACCCAAAGCTTAACCCCCTGTGCCACCAGAACTCTCTCTGGGACATAATAGGCACCCAATGCACTTTGCTGAATAAACCAATCTTGAAGACTTTGAAATTCGGGGTTCTTTGGATACTGAGGTAGTTAGTTAATTGTGCCAACATGGTTGATAAACACATGTGGGGTTAATTGAAGGGCAGGGAGATAAATGGCTCGGTGAACCTCGCCTTCTAGTTCTCTGGTCTCTTGCTTTGTGATGGTCGGGCCAGGGTGCAACTGCCTTAGCCAGTTTCCTGCTTCAGCTGGCAAGGCTTACTTCCTGCAAGACATCCCCAAAGAGAAGCCTCATGGACCTACCCCAATGCAGCCCTGGGTGCTGGGGCAACCGTGTGGAGATCCCTGCCAGCGCTGAGATGCTTATATGTTCACTGATTGGGCTTTCCTCCTGCAGTTGGCATCATTGCGTGTGAGCTGGAGGATGACTTTGTGGATTGGTGTCAGACATATGGGTTAATGTTGGACTTGTGGGCTTGGGCAGCACTGGGTTGGGATGTTTTCTTGATGTGCACTTAGTGTTTATATAAAACTCTCTCTTATACATGAGTTTCTGTGAATTTGTTTCTCCAAAGTATCCAGACTCACACAGATACATTCGTCACATATGTTACCTTTATGATGGACTCAACGCAGTTGATTTATGTATTTATTTAAAGGACAATGTGGCCTCTTTGGTAATGCTGGACTACTTTGGCTTGAATCATCATAAACTATGGTCTTTTCATTGGCAAAGAAGCTACTCTTTACAATGACTTCGACTACTTTTAATGGCAGGGTAAAATTGTTTGATACAAATGTCAGTGTGGTCATATCAGTTACTTGGGAGCTCTAGAGGGTGTCTCCCCATCCCAGCCCTCAGGGGCCCCGAACTTACTTGATTACTTTGTAGCTGGGGCTTTTGCAGAACACCAGCAGTCCAGCTCCAGAGCCCAGCAGCAGGCCTCCCATCTTCAGGCATCTGACCGCTGATACTCCCTGGTTGGGGGTGGGGGGGGGGGAACAAAAGGTCAGCAGTCTCAATGCAAGAGCAGTGCCATTGCTGAGCGTTTCGATCAAAGACTCCACAGCAGAAACATTCGCAGAAGGGGGAAGATGCAGAACAAAGTTTCAAATCCCCCGCTCCAGACTTCCTCAAAACAGGACACTCACTGCCACAGAGCTGATGCTGATTCGTAGAGGTCCTCCATGGGACAGGGCAGAACGGCCCCTGTGACTTTCCAAGGCTTGTAACTTTTGTTATTGTTGTTGTTGTTGTAGGTGGTACTTTTATTACTATGACTTATTGCCAGCATCCATAATTGGGAGTGAAATGGAATTCAGTTCTTAATGACGATCAAGACATAATATTTTTCTTCAGCAAGTTCATGAATACTCAACTTTTATCCTGGTTCAGAACCCCTACTTTAGAGGTAAATTCTGGACATGATAGGACACATCTGGAAAAGTTTATCTAGACAGAGGCAAGATCTCACTCTAAAATTCCATCTGTGGTGCAAAAACAACAGTTTTTATTTTGTTTGCAATATTTGGCTTGTAACTCTTTGGGAAACTAGAAAGACTCATCTTTCTCGCACAGAGCGGCTGGTGGTTTTGAATCCCTGACCTTGCAGTCAGTAGCCCAATACATAACCACTGGAGCTGTGAAAATGGAATGAACCCTTAAACTCTTGCCCTGCACTCATCTTTAAACCTTAAACCAAAATATTGCCTGAAGTCTTCTTGAAACCAAACAGTACTTGAGCTTAACTAGAAAAAAAAAGTCTGCCAGCACTGGGAAGATGAGAGGGGGCCCTGCGTTTATGGTAATGAGGGAGGAGTGGCCCAGAAAAGGAGATTGAGAATGGTTGCCCAAAGGAGGAACAGGAACGGAGTCACAGTCACTACACAGTACGTGGACTCACTGTTACATTGGTGGATGTTTTCAACAACAACATTAAAAATTTAAAAATACATTTATTTATATTTATTTAATTTATAAAATAATTTATTACTAATAATGTATTGTGTTTATCTATATTAAATAAATTTGTTAAATAAAAATTTAAAAGATATATAATACATTTTATATACGTATATAAGCTAATGTAAGGACTGGTCCAGGAAGTACAGCCAAGTTCATGCCAATGTTACCACACGTTGTCTGGATGGTGTCTGTGATGTACTGGCAGGCTGGACAAAAAGGGTCACTGCCAACATGAGCTCTGACACCAGGAAGCGGGGTGAGATGGATTGGCACAGAGGCTGCATCAATGAACTTGAGCATTAGAATGACTGAGGGGGGAGAGCGGGGAGAGAGGGAAAAAAAAAAAGAGGACCTGATGCAAAGGGCTTAAGTGGAGAGCAAATGCTTTGAGAATGATTGGGGCAGGGAATGTATGGATGTGCTTTATATAATTGATGTATGTATATGTATGAATTTTGATAAGAGTTGTATGAGTCCCTAATAAAATGTAAAAAAAGAAAAGAGGAGAAAAAAAAGAAAATGATGAGGGCAAAGAATGTACAGATATGCTTTATACAATTGATGTATGTATATGTATGGACTGTGATAAGAGTTGTATGAGCCCCTAATAAATTGTTTAAAAAAAAAAAGAATGACTGAGGATGGTTGAGGACCAGGCAGTGTTTCCATAATGTGGCTACGAGTCGGAACCGGTTCACCGACACTGAGTAAAGCAGCCATAGCAGCTCCTTCCTCTGGTCTTGGACTTCATTGTGGGCCATCCTTGGGTTATACAGGCTGGTGGGCTTCTGCTTAGACTAGCGGAGAACTCACTTAGATGACTGCTTGTTTTAAGACAAGCCTTTAAGACCCTATTCACTATTCTTTCTGACTGCTGGGCACCATCTGGTTCCTTCACCACACTTTGCTAGAGCACCTATATCTTCAGTGATGGCTTCATGAGGGCAAGCACGGAGTAGGGCCGCATCCAGACTCCTTCTTAATGAGAAAGAGGGAAGAAAGGGCTAGAAACCAGGGGGCAGGAGAAGGCAGGGCCCAACGGTATAAACTCACCAGACTGAATTTGTCCTTCATGGGCCCAGTGTCCGTCAGCAATTTAGTCCTTGGGTTCATTTTGAGAATGTCTCCGGTTGTGGTGCCCAGGTAGAAGAAGTTGTCATCGTCTGCCATCTTGTGGGGGAGAGTAGCACATCGTGAGCACCATGGCCCGTAATGGGGCACGCATTCCCTGACGACCATGCAGACCTACACGGGTGTCATGGCTACTTCTGGTGTCCCCAGACTAAAGGTGCATTTGGGCAGTGCTGAGGAGAGCAGAACCCAGCCAAACACACATCTGAAGAAACTCCTAGACTGTGATCAGACCATGCATTTCACCTAAAGTTGGTGCACACGCTTGCCTTTACTTTTCTTCCCTCCTTTTCTTTTGTTTTCCCTGTGAGTAATTCACCAGACTGAATCTGTTTCTATTGTTCTGTGTCTGTGGGTTTAAATAGGGTCCCTGTGCCATCTGGCCAGGCCATCATCTCTCTTTCCATGGCTACTCTCCGCATCAGTAGCAGGAGGAGGAGACACTTCCCTTGCAATGCCCTCCAGCACACACACACACACACACACACACACACACACACTCCCCACATCTTGGTGAGGACTATTGACAGGAACATGTGCAAACAGTTACACTTTAGAAAGCCATCTGCTTACGGTGATGCTCATCACTATTCTTTTCATCTGTCCTGTTAGGCACTCCGTTGGCCAGATTTTCCTGTTGGGAAGATCCAGTTCCCAGACTCGAATTGTCCCACTGCAAAAAAGATGGCATGGTCAAGGACTTGCATGTGTGGTGGCCACGCCAGCTCTTCTCTGCTTCCTAAATTCTATGGAAGGAAGAGCCGAAGGAAAGAGAATTGGACGTTTCTTTGTTTGTTTGAAACTAACTGTGTGTCACCAAAGAACTTCAGTCGGTTTCCATTGGACCATTCTTCCTTTCCAGCGGTTAGGTCTGACGGGTAAGGAGTCTCTTTCTCTCTCTCTTTGAATTTTACTCATCAACTTTTTGGCCTTTTATTTGTGGAATCCAACATATAGAAAGGAAAGGCACACTGGGTGTGGCTGCATAGTTCATTTCATCACAAGCAGTGAAGGTTTTCCAGCGAACCCCCACGTATGTGAGACGTGAACATGCCTACGGGTTGCTAGGGCTAGATCCACTGCGACTTGCAGCCTTTCACGCTGTCAGTAGTCCTCAGAGGTGGGTTTGGCTTAGCAGAGCCGAGGTTTACAGAGTACGCGGTCTGTCAACTGTATGGAAAATGGACCAATATGCAAAGTCACTGCCATTCCATCCATTCTCCTAGTGACACGGCAGTGCAGTTGAACTGGTCCTAAAGGTTCCCAAGGGTGTGATCATTATGGGAGCAGACAGCCTCATCTTTCTCCCTGGGCACTGTTAGTGGGTTAAACTGTTGTTCGTGTTATTAGCAGGCCAACCAGTGACCCACTATGCCCTCGAGATTGCCTTCTTGAAACCGGCAGGCACACAAAGAAAGAAAGGAAGCAAGGAAGGAAAGAGTAAGCCAAGTGTTTCTTATAAGATTCTTAGTTTTGAGGAAATCTTCAAGAAGAGTATTTTAGTATGGGCAGCCTTTGGGTAGCACAAAGAGTCACATGCTCAACTGTTAACTGAGAGGTTGGGGGTTCAATTCCAAAGTACGCAGAGACACCTCAGAAGAAAGGCCTGGCAAAAAAATCAGCTACAGAGAACCCAACGGAGCACAGATCTGTTCTGAAACACACGCCATTCCTTTGAGTTGGAATTGATCTCATCGCAACTGGCTTTTATGTTAGCATGAAGACTTTGTTTTACTTGGCTCCACAATTAAGCCTCATGGAAGCAGCAGTCAAGAAATCAAACAATGTACTGCATTGGGCACATCTGCTGCGTAAGACATCTTTCAAAGGGGAGAGAACAAAGACGTCACGCTGAGGGTGAAGGTGCACCTGACTGAAGCCACGAGCTTTCAGTCCCCTCATGGGCCTGGGTGGCAGTGAGATTTTATGTCAATGGTCACCTGCAGAAAGGAAGAGTCCAACCTGCCAGTTAGGTCACGCCTTGATGATGCGTCCTGGGAGATGTGGCCTTTCTATAAGAGAGAACCGAGAACGTCCTTCCCCTCTCTTGTTCTTCGCTGTCAACTTTGCTGGGACTCCGTGCCTGCCTCCTGGGGCCCTCTGGGCCTGAGAGCTGACAATGCCCTGCCATGTTTCCAATGATCTTGGATCCATGGGACTCTGCAGCCACGGGCCTGTGATCGCCCAGCTTCCCGCTGCACCTTTGGGCATCATTGGCCAGCAGCTACCTGAGTCTGAAGAGGGGACCACCTTGCATCATAGGTATGCACTTGAGTTGGACTGCGCTGGGGTGCTGGCTGGATGTAACGTTGTCTCTTGACCTAAGGTTCTTTCTTGTACTTAGATGAGCATGCTGGCTTGTTTCTCCAGACAACCCAGCCTCACACAGCATGTGGACATTGGATGATGAATCAAGAAGAATGGAGGCATTTGAATTAGGGTGTCAGTAAAGAATGCTGGCAGGTCCATGGGCAGAGTAAAGCAGCTGCTAACAACCACAGGGTCCATAGGCGCAATTGTACGGCGATAGTACATAAAGATGACAGTAAGCTCATAGAAAATAGTAGAGGTAGCAGAGAGAGTAAAATAAAGAAGTCAGGCACATTTCATGGTAGCATGCTCACCTCAGCCCCTCTTGATGGTCCACGTGGAGGCGGGCGATGAGGAGAGCGACCGAGTATATTTCTAATCAAGGTTTATATACATTTAGGGGGCATGCAAGTCCCCCTGATTACATCTTGACGGAAAGGGGTGGTACCACAGGTAATACATGCAACGGGAGGAGGACAATCTAGGGGTGTACACACAATAGGAAGGGGAGGGACTAGGGGTACACATGACAAGATGGGCGGACCCTAGATTCAAGATGGCAGCCTAACTTGGTCGTCCTGAAGTGGCTTTGACTTGTCTCTGGGTTCTCCTTCAAGGAAACAATCCACTATCAGTAGGGACTATCTCTATCCACTATCAGTAGGGAGTGGGCCCCACCTAGGGTGGGGCAGGCAATAGTCTGATTGCTCTAGATGACTGAAGGCCCTCAGGGAGATAACCTCTAAGCCGCTTGCGTTGACCTCC
This sequence comes from Tenrec ecaudatus, assembly GCF_050624435.1. NCBI lineage: Eukaryota > Metazoa > Chordata > Mammalia > Afrosoricida > Tenrecidae > Tenrec > Tenrec ecaudatus. Next base: position 86,624,959 of record NC_134539.1, on the reverse strand, counting down.
AAGTGTGCAGTCGTTTTCCATGTGATGCAAGCAGTGTCTTAGGGTTGGCATATATTTGGGGAACAACCTGGGGGAAAACCTTTCTGTAGCCCACATTCCATGAAGTGCCGGGAGAACAAACAGATTTGTTTTGCAAAAAGCACAGCCGGGTTGCACCTCAGAGGCAAGGATGGCAAGACTTTGTCTCTCATCCTTTGGGCCCGTCATCAGGAGGGGCGTGGTTGTAGAGAGGGTCAGCATCCAGAGTTAGACACTCAGGGAGATGGACTGACACAGTGGCTGTGTCAACGGTGGGCTCAACCACAGCGAAAGGCGGGTGCAACCTGGGCGGCAGTTCCTTTTGCTGTCGGTAGGGCGGGGCAATGGAACTGACTAGAAGGTACCCACCCTGGAAACTTCTATCTTCGAGGAAGGGGATACCTCAAATATAAAACAGGTGGCCATCAAGTCATCTCGGACTCATGGCAACCCCAGGAATGTCAGAGTAGAACTGAGATCCGTGGAGTTTTCATCTTACTATTGTTGAGAATATTCGCAGCCAAATACTCACCAACTCAACAGCTTTGTTAGGCAGGCTAGCGCAGGGCTAAAAAATGTCCATTAACGCATGCCCAGAGAGCCAAGCACGGGGACAAAGGAGTGGCGCACTGCACGTGCTCAGAGGCTCAGGTTTCCCGGCAGTAGGCATGGGTGGGCGCTAAATCTGGATTGGCCCACCTGGGCCAGGTGAATTCAATTCAGCCAATGGGGTCGATCAGGGGTCGTCCACCACGATTCCCCGTGGAATCCTTGAAAAGGCAGGAGCCAAGAGTCAACAGAGACTTTTCTGTGTGACAGTGAGCAGCTTCCGCCAGGCTGCATGGTCGGGAGGAGTCCTGTGGGTGCCATGTAAACCTGAAACTTCTAACTCTCATAAAACTCACTTGGATCACGAACCAGGCTTCGGCGTGAATTCCTTCTCGCGCGGGGCCAAGGACCGAGGCGCAGCTCTAGCTGCAGAGAGAGCTAACAGCTTCTACCAGAACCCTCCGCGACACTGATTGTATGCTGAGTTACGCAATCATCACCATCCCTTTCCCTCAGCTGTCCTTTCCTCATCAATGAACACTCATTTCTCCCTGAGCTTCTGAACCAATCTTTTTAAAAACAAAACAAAACAAGTTTTATTGGCATCCAATTCACATATCATACACTCGAATTGTTCAATAATCTTAAGAAGAGTTGGACAATCACTTCCACAATCACTTTCCTCTTTCTTGTACTCATTATGATTAGCTCCCCATTTCCCACCAGCCCCCCCCCCCTTCCATACCTCCAAGAAACACTGGACCAGCTACTCTACAGATTTACCTACCCTGGATTTCATACACAGAAAAATAGAGAACAAAACAAAAACCCAACAATAACAAAGCAAAACAGAAAACCCTTACTCTATAGGAAACCTTACTCAATAGGAAAGCAGAAAATTTAAAAACCCAAATTGAAAATAGGTCAAAAGGGAGATCAAGTGATATTTAATCTTTCAAGTTGCTACTATTAATTGGATCCCATTAAAACAGCTTAGCAATCAAGGCAGACAGCTTTGCTGGCTAAGTTAAACCATTGCCTGGTTTTAAGATGACCATATTTTAGTTTATGGTTTAAAATTAACTCAGGGCAGTAGTTTCAGGGGTTCTTCAAGTGTTATGAGGTTCAGGAGAATTTGAAATTCTCTTCTTTCGTTTTCTCCTTTTTGATCAAGATTCTGCTAGAGAATCCTTGATCAACATGCTCAGTAAGTAATGGTAGCCTGGCCCCATCCAGTACTAGCCTCCTGACAAAGGTGGCAGTCGTTCTTGAAGCCAATGACCCAGACATCGCCTTCTCCGTCCTGACTGTGCGGCTCCCTCCATTGCTCCAGGCAATTAGAAACCCAACGCTGCCCCTGAATGACAGCTTGCAGGCTTTTAAGATCCCCAGCTAGGAGGCTGAACAGAAGCATGTTGTTTTTGACACCAAATAACTGGTATGTCCCATGAACCTATCATCCTAAACGTCCCAGCCGTGGGCCCAAATCCCATAAGGTTTTTGGTTGTACATAAACAGCCTCCACGACTGCTCTAAGTGTATCTAACTGCACACGTTTGCCAGTTAAGCCTCTTACAGGGGCACAACTTCTCCACAGCAATTGCAGCCCTTCCTGGAACAATTCTGCCTCTCTAGCTTTCAGATGTCACTCACCAGACAGTTCCTTTGAGGCACCTTTGGGTGGACTCAAACCTTTGACCTTTAGTCTAGCAGCTGAGTGAAAGAACTGCTTGCACCAGTCAGGCGTGCCACCTAGAATACAGATGGCGCTGATGTATCAAATTCAGTGTGACTCCTGGAGATATGTCTCCCATGGGCAGCCGAACGGGCCAATATGTGTGTCGCTTAAGCATCTGCTAAGGAACAGAAAAACACCACAGAACCGAGCCTTGGCCAAACCCCTCCGCAAACTCCTTCGGCAAACGCGAACAGCTACCTGCTCACTGGTGGGTGGCCTCAGATGACAAGGACGCGGCCAGCTGCTTTAGGATTAAAGAAGTGTCCATATAGGATTTTCTGCAGGGCTTAGGTTAGCCCATTGCCTTTTATGGCCTCTTCGTTTTCCTCAATTCACCAGGGAACAAACGCAGACTGCGTATCACAAGGTGCAGACAGATTAAGCCTCGGGTGAATTCCCTCTGGCTACAGACCAAGGGTGTGACTGGCAATCATGAAGAATGCATGGGAAAGTGGGTTATTACAGATGCAGTTAGGCTGAAATTCAACATCTTACCTTTTGATCTCCCTTTTGACCCATTTAAAATTTGTTCTAGTTTTTAATATTTTCTGCTTTTTAAAAAATTGAGGGTTTTCTCTGATTTACTTTGTTATTGTTTGTTTGTTTTAGTATGTTTTCCTGTATATGAAATCCAGGATATGTAAATCATAGCAACAGTAACTGGACTAATGGTTTCTTGGGGGGACGGCAGGGGAGGTTGGGGAGTGGGGAGCTAACAACGAGTAGAAGTTCATTGTGCTAATGCGTGTCCAGCTCTTCTTAATATAACTGAACTGTTGGATTGTATGATCTGTGAACTGGATGCCAATAAAACTGGTGTGTGTGTGTGTGTGTGTGTGTGCGCGTGCGTGTGTGTGTGCGTGTGTGTGTTAAAAGAAACAGTGTAAGATATGACAAAATAACGATGTATCAATTACCAAGGGCACATGAGGGAGGGGGGGAGAGGGGAGGGAGGGGAAAAAAAAAGAGGACCTGATGCGAAGGGCTTAAGTGGAGAGCAAATGCTTTGAGAGTGATTGGGGCAGGGAATGTATGGATGTGCTTTATACAATTGATGTATGTATATGTATGGATTGTGATAAGAGTTGTATGAGTCCCTAATAAAATGTAAAAAAAGAAAAGAGGAGAAAAAATGATTAGGGAAAAGAATGTACAGATTTGCTTTATAAAAAAATTAAAAGAAACAGTGTAGCTCTAGAGCAGCATAAATGCTCAACTTCCACTAGAAAAGTAACCAATAATGTGCGCCCTTCACCAAATGAGCGTCCTCAAGGACATACCCAACTTATACCTCAACACTGCATTTTCCAACGGACATAGAAAAAGGATGGTTTTATACACGTGTGACCTTAACTTCAAACTCTACGTAGGGCTCTGCTTCATGAATGTACAAATTCAGTTCTTCTGTTAGTCAGACCCTGGCCTCTGTTCAGACCTGCAGCTGGGGGTCATGCTTAGGTGGCTCTAGCCGATTCTCTCAGAAATTATCTCATGTATCAAACAGTCTATAACCAACACTCATGGAAGCCGCAGTCAAGAAGTCAAATGATCTTTTGCATTGGGCAAATCTGCCGCCAAAGTCTCTTTCAAAGGTTAAAGAGCAACATGTCATGTTGAGGCCTAGGATCCACCCGGACCCAAGAAGCCCTGGTGTCTTCAATGGCCTCGTTTGCCCGGGGAAGCTGGGAAATGAATAAGGAAGAATGGAAAAGAATTGATACATTTGAATTATGTTCTTGGCCAACACATGATGGCCCAGAATATTAAAAGTACCAGGGACGGCCAGAAGAAAAAACACATTTGTCAGCCAGAATGCTCCTTAGAAGGGAGGCTGGCAAAGCTGTCTCACACTTGTTTAGGGCACATTACCAGACACATCCAGTAAAGGACATCATGCTAGGGGGACAGTCAGTGAAAGGCAAGAAGACTCGCCGAGCGGGACTGACATGGTGGCTGCCACAACGGGCAGTGTGCCAACTGTGAAGATGGCATGTGGCCGAGGATAGCCCGTGCTCTGAGCTGCAAAGGGTTCCCATGAGCCTGACCAGCACCAGGGCACCCAACACCAACAAGAAGAGCTCAGGCGAATCTTCCTGGCACGCTTCATTTGCAAACTGTCATTTCATGGGTCGCTAAGTGTTTGGCTGCGAACCAGAAGGCTGGCAAATGGAAATGACCAGCCTCTCTGTGGGTGAAAGAGGTGATAGTCTGTTTCTGTCAAGATTTCCAGTCTTGACACATCTGTGGTCAGACCTACCTTGTCTTACATGGTTACTCTAAGTTGGCATTGACCTCATGACCATTGGTAAATCAGGAGGCGGAGGAATAAGAAAGGTCAACCAGCAGGTGAATCTCTGCAATGGTGCAGATTACTCTGTGAGCTTGGATTGGACATCACGTGTTCTCAGTAACAAACAAACAAACAAGAACCTGAAATGCATCTCACAGGTAAGCAGGTCTTTTTCACCAGGAAGCACAGGATTTCCCATCACCATGTTTAAAATCAATGACTTTCCAAGGAGGACTAAATCTTGAAGGTCACGGTATAAGGTATTTGTCCAGGATGAAAGACATATGCCCCCCAGACTGTATGGCAATTGCCTGGCGCCTTCTACACAAGCAAATCCAGTGGGTTCTGAGGTCTGAAGAGGCCCAGCCCTGACACGTACTTTCCAGCGGTAACAAACATCTCATCCTGGCACTCCGAGAAGATGATGGTGGTGGCGTTGCCCACATTCAGGCCGGCTGCGGGGCTGCCACAGATGGCGTCCCTTTTGTCTATGCTCCACACGACCACACTGCCAAGAAAAAGAAGACAAATGCAGCGAGGATTTCCATGGTCCCAGCGAGGAGAAATGAGGAAGGAACACCAAACAATTACACTGCCTCCCCCGCCCCACCAATGTCTCCTACAAAACCTTGGCTATTCTAAGACAAAATGGGGAGACCTCAAAAAATGTTTTTCTATTGCTTATTTATTTATTGAACGATCATTTTATTTGGGGCTGTTACGATTCTTATAACAATCCACACATCAATTATATCAAGTAGTTTAGTACATACGTTGCCATCATTACAGACATTGACTTTCTACTGAGTCCTTGGTATCAGCTTCTCTTTTTTCCTTCCCTCCCCTCCCCCTACCTTTGCGACCCCTTGATAAATTATAACTATTCTCATATCTTACACTGCCCGCTGTCTCCCTTCCCCCACGGGTTTGGTAGTTCATCCCCATGGAGGGGTGTGTTTGTGGTTATGTGTCGATCATTGGGATCAGTTCCCCCTTCCTCTCTTCTATTCCCCACATTCCCCCTACCCTTCTGGTATCACTACTCCCATTCCTGTTCCTGGATTCCATGTGTCCTGAGCTCTTATCTCTTATCTGTACCTGTGCACATGCTCTGGTCTAGCCCTGAGTGAAAGGCAGGACTGGGGTCATGATAGTGGGGGGTGAGGAAGCTTTGAGGAACCAGAGGAATACTGTGTGCTTCATCGGTACTGTACTGAGCCCTGGTTGACTCATCCCTTCCTTCTGTGAGAGGATGACCCATTGGTTACAGATGGGTTTTGGGTCTCTGCTCCAACCCCCCCTCATTCTCAACAATATGTTTTGTTTTGTTTTGGGTCTTCTGGTGCCTGTTACCCAGTCCCGAGGACACATTTGAACACCAATGATTATAAGGTGAGAATCCAGGTATCCTCCTCAGGCAGGTGTGATGATAAAGACATTTTGTAGCTATTCAAGGCACTAAGGTATGTCACCTATTATTCTGTGTAAAAGACTTCCTTGGGTAAGTATTTCAGCAAACAAACAAGCAGAAAAGAGAGAGAGAAAAGACACAAAGTAATGGAGAATTTAATAAAGAGGTTAGCCTGAGGCAGTGTCCTCAAGGCTGAATGCATCAGACTCACTTGGAGGGGCTGTGGGATCAGAGGCGTGGGCCCCCCTGGAGGGTTTCGGATTCCGGAAGTCGAGGCTGGGGCCTGGCAATTTGCTTTTCTACTAAGTCCAGGCGATGCGGATGCTGCTGGCCTGTGGCAGGCCTGAGAAGAGGCTTTCCTGTCCAAATAATTGTGTCCTGAGCATTTGTCACCTACTAATGGCCTTAATCTCCTCCCTGATGGGGAGCACTGCCTGTGACATGTGTGTAGACACTGCGATGATTAAGGGACCCGGCTGAAAAGCGGAGTGCTGTGGGCGGGAGAGTCAGTGTGGGAATTGTTAAGAGGACTGGAGGGTGGAGGTACATCTGGCCTCAGGCTCGCAGCACCTGCCTTGGGCAATCTTGATGCATTTACGTGTCCTTTTCCCTTGTCAAGTTAGAGGAAGCCCTGGTGTATAACGGTGATGTGTTGGGCAGCTAACCACAAGGAGGGCAGTTTCTCCAAGGGAGGAGAAGGGGGTTTTCTACTCCTGGAAACAGGTACGTCTTGGAAACCCACCCAGGCTCTTCCCCCGTCGAGTGGGGTTGGAATTGATTCGATGATGGCAGTGAGAGAGAGTTACTACAGCGTTAGAGGAGGTCAGGTGTTAGCATTTAAATTGGTGGAACTTTGTAGTCAAAACATCTTTCATGCCCATTGTGGGCCTTTGGGTCAAGTGTCAAAAATCGAGACCATTTCCTTTATGTAAATGCAATGTTTCTAATATTAAATGGCATTTTAAATGCACGATCTCATTCAAGAAAGGCATGCGAAGGCCAATCATTTGACGGTGTTGCAGAACTGATTGTGGTGAGGATTGTACAACGCCTCTTGATGTAACTCAACTAGTGAATTGGGTAGTGGTCATGTGGTGGGGTGGTTATGCGTTGGGCCCTACCTGCTAGGTCAGCAGTTTGGAACCAGCAGCTGCTCCATACAAGAAAGATGGGCTTCGGCTGACTCTCGTGAAGAGTTTCAGTCTGGAAACGCACAGGGCAGTTCTAGTCTGTCCTCTGGGGTGGCTGTGAGTCAGCATTTACTGCATGGCAGTGAGTCTGGCTTGGGTTAGTCCAGCGGTTCTCAACCTTCCTAAGGCCGCGACCCTTTCATACAATTCCTCATGTTGCGGTGACCCCTCAACCATAAAATTATTTTCGTTGCTACTTCATCACTGTCATTTTACTACTGCTAGGAATCAGGCAACCCCTGTGAAAGGGTTTTTTGACCCCCAAAGGGGGTCGCAACCCACAGGTTGAGAGCCGCTGGGTTAGACAGTTATTGCAAAGACTGAGGTCTAAATGTCTACACATAGACGCTGTCTTTGGCACAGACTTGCAGAGATGGTAACTGGATGAATGGGCCTTTGGGAGTGTGGCAGGGGAGGCTGGGGAAATGAGGAGCTCATACCAATGAGGACAAGAATGAAGACAACGTTCTGCAATGGATTGTGGTGATGACTGTACAGCTCTTCTGGATGTGACTGAGCTACTGAATGCATGATATATGGACTATATGCCAATAAAACTGTTGGGGAGAAACAGCTTCATAAATGGCTCCCCTCTCTGTGTAGAAGCAGCCAGCTGGCTTGGGGAGAACAGTGCACTCACACAAGCACACACACAGATTCCAGGCTGACCCTCGATCGTCCAGAACCATTTGGCACCGGCCTATCCTCTGCACAGTGAGCGCTCAGGGATGGGGATATTGTGTTTTCCAAGGGCAGCAAGGTTTCTTTTTCACGTTGCCTTTAGGATTCTCAACATTTCCCAGACTTTCTGGCAGCAACTTTTAGTGGGCCTAAAATCAAGCTTAACATTGTAGCGAGGAGAGGAGCATTTGGTGGCTCGACCTGGTGGAGGGGCCATCTCTCCTACAAGGCCCCTCCTGGCATCTTCCTGGCAAGGTAGGGGTAGGGAATAGGCCAATGGCTAAACTAGAATCTCTGTGGGTAAGACCCAGGCCACAGTGGAAAGCTCCCCAGGTGATTCCAATGAGCAATCAAGGTTGCCAACAACTGCTTCTAGATACACTAAGAATGTTACTGCACGATTTCTGGGCCCATTTCTCAATAGGGCTGGCTCAGGGGAGGTGGGATTAACGGGCCATCAGTCTAATTTATTTTTTAATGTAGCCACTTTCAGGGACCTTAATGATCTCAATTATCCTTAAGACTCGCAACATGGCTTTATTGTTATTGCCAGCTTTTTCTAAATTTCTGCAGAAACACATTCAAGTAAGCAGGTTTGGCAATCAGTCTATTAAAGGAGGGAATCTTAAGAACATTTTTTATTTACTATAGCGAGAGGAATTGTATATATTGAACCCAGAGTTGCTCTTGGGAGAAAGGCCAGGCTTTCTGCCCATAGGCAGGTGACAGCCTCAACCTCTGAAACCCTAACTAAGGTCACTGAGTTCGGAACTGACTCACAGCCAGTACGTGAGTTTTGATGTTCTTTGAGAATGTGCTTAGAAAGATGTATGTGCTGATTGTTCTTCCTCAGGGAATGCTTTCAGATAGACTTTTTCCAACCACAATATATGTGTCCTCTACCTAACTAATTTGATTTTGAGTTCATGGAGGGCAAAGATCATATCGTGGTGAGGGGAATTTAAGATGCCACCTCTGAGCACTGTCGCCTGCGCGGTGACTTGGTTCCTCATCTGTCCAATGGCATCAGTAGCTCCCAGCAGACTGGTTGTGAAGCTTAAATGAGACCATGCAGCTCAGGTGCTGGGGACACACGTGCCACCTAGTAAGTGTTCAATTAAAAAGAATTAGATCAATGGATGACAACAACGATGATGTCTCCTTAACAGCAGTGGCTCTTGGGTTTGGCTGCAAATTGTAATTACATGGGAAGTTATAAAACTCCTTACACCAAACCAATGAAATAAGACTTTCTGAAGGTGGGAGGCATGAGCAGTTCTCTAAAACTTCTTAGTTGATTTAAGGGGCCTAGATGGCACGTGTGTGTGTGTGTGTGTGTGTGTGTGTGTGTGTGTAAGCTAACCACAAGGTCGGTGTTTTCCTTGGGAGATAGAGGAGGCTGTCTGCTTCCCTAAAGCTTCAGAAAGTCTATATCAGCAATTCTGAACCTGTGGGTCGCGACCCCTTTGGGGGGTGTCAAATGACCCTTTTACAGGGGTCGCTCGATTCATAACAGTAGCAACATTACAGTGATGAAGTAGCAATGAAAATAATTTACGGTTGGAGGGTCACCCCAACATGAGGACCTGTATGGAAGGGTCGCGGCATTAGGAAGGTTGAGAACCCCTGGTCTATATAGACAGGGGTTGCTATGATTTGGAATCAGCTTGATGGCGTGCCGTGGGTTGGCTGACTTCAAGAGGAGGCTAGGCTCAAGAGCCACTGTTCTCTGGCACGTCGTTCTCATGGGTCTTTGGCACAACACACACTCAGAAAGAGATTGGCCAACCGAGACTGTGAGCCAGGAGAGGGAACGCAACGCTCACCTGTGGAAATCCCACCTGGTGGAAAAGCGGTACACGTGTTTAGTTCATTACCTTCCATCATCAGGGCCGCCTAGGGACACCAAGTACAAATCATTTGGCGAAAAGGCCAGAGCTTCAATTTTGCCCTTGTGAAGCGACAGCCGAGCAATCAGCTCCCTTTTCTTATAGTCCCACAGAATGATGTCTGCCTGCAGGAAGAGCATGCCGTCAGACACACAGACACCTTTTCCAGACGTCTGAAGACAAGAGCGGCCCGTCTCCGTGAGGAGGAACCGGTCGGAGTCGCTGCTCGAGGAGAAAGGAGACCGTGTTTTACCCGGAGCGCAGCCACCACGCAGGGAACATTTAGTAAGTGGTGACTTGGGCTCCGGAGCATTATTTGCCACAAGCCACAACACCCGGGGCCGAAACAGCAGACTCCTGTGCTCCCCCACCTGACAGACGGAGATGGGCAGAAAGAAGAGAGGAGGTTTTGAAATCAAGGAAGAAGAGAAGTACTCAGCCACACGGAGGTAGCAACCTAGAGTGGGGTCATCCCCGCCCCCCCCGGAATCTCTCTCGCTTTAAATCAGGGGTAGGGAACAGGTGGCCTGAGGGTAAACCAACCAACCAACCAACCAACCAACCAACCAACCAACCAACCAACCAACCAACAGCAAATTCACTTCCATAGAGTTGATGCCAACTCAGAGCAACCCTATAGGATAGCGTAGAACTGCCCCTGTGATTTTCTGAGACGATAACTCTTTATGGGAGTAGAAAGCCCCATCTTTCTTCCAAGGAGTGGCTGTCGGCTTTGAACTGCTGACCTTGCAGTTAGCAGCCCAACACGTAACCACTGTGCCCCCAGGGCTCCTTGTGGGCCATTCACATGGTTCTAAATCATCACGCCAGCCAGCATCACACCCCTCCCCAACCCAAAGCCGTTCCAGTCATCAGGTTATGACTGAGTTAATTAAACATGTGACCCGTGTGGCCGAGGATCAGGCCATCACTATCCAAATAGACCTTGGCAGATATAAAAAAAAAGGTCCCCCACCCCTGTGCTAAATGACTTCACAAAGAGTTCTCTTTCATTTGTTTACCTTAAAGCCCATGAAGGTGACTTGTCCGGAGGCCAGGTAAAGGCCACTCTTAGAGATGGCCACACAGGAGACGTTGTTACCGTGGCCATGGAGGAAATTCTGTTCCTTCGTATTGATTGACTGAATGAGGACTGTGCAACCCAGGGGGTAAATCAGATGCTCCTGGTCCGGGTGACACTTCAGGCCATTGGGCACATGTCCTAGAAAAGAGAGAAGAGGCAAAACTAATCACCCGGAACGGCACCGGCTGGGGAATTGCTTCCTTCAACACCCCACAAGGAAGGCTTTGCCATAAACCTTTATTGTAACTAAAGCTGGCAGGTGAGAGGCAATTGACAAGAAGATGAGTATGGTATGTTGTTGTTGGGTGCTTTTAAAGTCCTCTCCCGGACTCATGGGGAACTCATGCACAATGGAATGAAATGCTGTCTGGACCTGGGCCATCTTCATGAGCCCCTAGGGAACTGGGCTGCGTTAGTCCGGGTAGACTAGAGAAACAAATTCGTATGTATAGGAAAGAGCTTTATATACAAGAGCAGTTGAATATTGAGAAAACATCCCAGCCCAGTCCAGATCAAGTCCATAAGTCCGATATTAGCTCATATATCTGATACCAATCTATAAAGTCCTCTTCAGACTCACAAAACACATGCAATGACAGTGAATGCCGGAAGATCCCAGGCCAGTGGGTTCAAAGTATTGTGAAGCAAATGGCGGTAGAAGCATCTTGTGCTGGTGGCTCCATGTGGCTCCTCCAGTTTCCAGGGCACAGGGTCTATCAGCGTGGTGCCATGTGTCTTGTCAGTAGAGTCTCTCAGGGAGTGAGTCTTGAGTCTTGTCAGTAGAGAGTCTCCAAGGGAGTGAGCAGAGAGAGTGTCTGTCCCACCTTCAGGGAGGAAAAACAGGAATTCCCAGAATCCTCAGGGGAACACCATGCCTACACAGAGACCTCATTGGCTATGCAATGATTGACAGACTAGACTCCACCCCATTACTTGGAAGCCTCAAATTGACAAAGGATTATATAACTACCACATGAGCCATGGTAATCTTTAGGGTTTTCATGGGTGCATTTTCAGTAGCTCCCCAGGTCTCTCTTCATCTATGAAGAAATCCATTTAACATCAGAACAACATGAAAGCCTCCACAGAGAGATGAGTGATAACTAAGTCATGGTGCATTTTCCAGGAAGCAAACCCAGGTATTCTGTGGAGTCCCCACGTCCCTGCATAAATTGGTCCACAACAGAGCTTCTCAAGATAGAACTGCCTGAAACCTGTGGCTCTTGTTAGGCAATCTCAAGTTGATTCTGATCCATAGCAACTCAGAGGGCAACAGAACAACACACTGCCCGGGCCTGTGACATCCTTGCAATTGTGTGAGCCCATTGTCTCAGCCACCATGTCCATCCATCTTATGAAGGGCCTTCTTTTTGGGCCGACCGTCCCCACTTTACCATGATGTCCTTCTCCAGAGACTGGCCCTGCTTCACACTTCATGAACAAAATTTCACACATGTCCATGGTGCTGATGTCTTCTGGTTGGCTAGCTCTCTGAGTGGCATTGGCTTTGCTTCTGGAAAAAGCAACTTCCATGTGTGTTTGAAGCCCACTTCTGGTACCATAATGTGTTAGTCCAGGTAGACTAGAGAAACAAATTCACAGATACTCATATGTATACAAGAAAGAACTTTATATAAAAGAGCAATTGTATATTAAGAAAACATCCCAGTCCAGTCCAGATCAAGTCCATAAGTCCAATATTAGCCCATACATCCGATACCAGTCTATAAAGTCCTCTTCAGACTCACGAACACATGCAATGACACCAAATGCAGGATGATCACCAGCCAGTGGGTGGGAAGTCTTGTGGATCCAGTGGTGGTGATAGCATCTCAGCACTGGTGTGGGTCTCCATGTGGCTCCTTCAACTCAGGGGTTCTGGCTCCATCAGCGTAGCTCCACGTAACAAGTCAACAGGAATGTCTTGCAGGGAGACGAAGCATAGAGTGTCTCCCATCTCCAGGGATGAAGACTAGTTCCCAGAATCCTTTGGAGAAAGCCATGCCCACACACACAGAGACCTCATTGGCTATGACCTGATTGACAGGCTAGACTCCACCCCTTCACAAGTTGACAGATTATATAACTGTCCCAGATAACATCATGCTTTGGATAGCATGTCCAAAGCATGTGAGAGAAAGTTACAACCTCACTTCTAAGGAGCATTCTGGCTGTTGTTCTTTGGATACAGATTTGTTCATTCTTCTGGAATGAACATGGAAGTCCATGGTATTATTCGATATTCTTTGCCAAATCCACCCTTTAAAGGCATCAATTCTACGGTCTTCCTTATCCATTGTCCAGCTTTTATATGCGTAGGAAGTAATTAAAAATAACTTGACTTGAGCCAGGATACCTTAATTCTCAAAGTGACATTGATTGTTGTTTAACCCTTTGAAGCAGATTTGCCCAACGTGGATAGGTCATTTGACTTCTTGTCTGTGGTGTTGATTGTGGAGTCAAGTCCAATGAAATCCTCGGCAACTTCAATATCTTCTCCATTTAATCATGAAACTGCTTACTGATCTAGTTATGAGGAGTTTTGTTTTCTTTATATTGAGGTATAATTTTAACTCAAGGCTACAGTCTTTGATCTTCTTTAGTGCTTCAAATCCTCTTCAATTTCAGCCAGAATGGTGTGTCATTTGCATATTTGCATTTGATTATGGACAACATTGCAAAGCATGGAAATTCTAGAACATGTAATTATGCTCATGTGAAACCTGTCTAAACAAGAGGTGGTCATCTAAACAGAATGAAACCCTTACACCAGTATCCCCGTTCTATGACTCCCTGGTTGGTACTCTGTGGCCAACTCTTCTCTTATCTAAATCTTCCATTTTTGGAATCCTGGTTATCAGTACTCCATCCCGACGCCCTTCTTTAAAGAATGGTCTTAGACTCTTTCCAGTCTAAAGCAGGTCCAAGAGCATGCTCAGTCCAGGTAGTTGTCCTCTAATTAACCCTAAATCACTGGAAAGAACATATTACCTGACTTAATGTTCTCTCCAACCTCATATTCAAGTGAGAGATGCATCTAGAGAACATCTGGAAGAACGTAAGTCACCACTTGGACCTCTGTTATGGACAGGGATGGGTTAGAGGTTAGAAAGGGGTTGGAAGAAGTCAGAATCTTGGAAGCATATATCGGAGATGCAAGTGATCCCAACTCGGGGAAGCCTTTTGTAGTTTGGTCACGAGTCCTTTGTCTGCATAGACAATCAAGTCACTCTCTGTTTCTCTTGCATGCAGTGTCCTCTTTATTTCAATTGGCTAATAAAGAAGGACAAAGACTCATAGAACAAGAACAAAATAGTGTGTGTTTCACATCAGAGGTCAGAGTTGCATTCTTTTTTTTTTTTTTTAACATTTTATTAGGGGCTCATACAACTCTTATCACAATCCATACATATACATACATCAATTGTATAAAGCACATCTGTACATTCTTTGCCCTAATCATTTTCAAAACATCCGCTCTCCACTTAAGCCCTTTGCATTAGGTCCTCTTTTTTCCCCTCCCTCCCCACAGAGTTGTATTCTTTCATCACGATTATTCATCTATAGGTGTAGCGAATAATCCAAGAAGCTGGGCAAGATGAAAAAGAAGAGGCATCAGAATTGGAGGAAGATTAACTAACAACTAAATAAAATGCTGAGCAGATCCCTTAAAATATAGAATCTGATTTCAGATTGGAAGTGAGACCCAAGATTCTGCATTTCTCCTAAGCGTCTAGGTAACAGAGGCTGGCTGATTCATTGACCAGGCCCTAGCACCAGTTCCTGTAATCCTAAAAAGAATCACATTCCCTGCAGCCTGTCTGGGTGAGGGCACAGGATAAGGAGCATGAAACTCCATGAACTCAGACCAAACTTGGAAAAAACATAAACTTGGTTTCAGGGCAAAGAACCATCCAGCACTCTGAAGAAGCCCGGGACCCTCCAAGATATGACCCTATTCCTTACGCAGCTCCCCGTTCTTCAGTTAGGTGTCAAACCCCAGCTTAACATGCATAAACCTTTGTAAATATGCAGTGGATTTAGGGCCCCCATCAGTATACTTCTTTGGTCAGAATTGGCTAATGTTTTTCTTGCATATTTATTTTAATAAGGTACTAGCGCTTAAATTCTGGACATCAGGTTTGTAGATGGCTATGGATAAAATCCGTAAGTCCCAAGTCCCATGTGGATTAAGCCTGCATTGAATTCCTGCTGGCTTTTAACCAGAAATGTGAACAGTCCTGCCCTCGGGCCTCTGTATGAGAATGTGGGTTATCTTCATCTACCTCATCAGGCCAGGGAAGGGCAGTCTCCTTTGAGGGTTTACCTGGGTGTGTCCTGAATAGAGACTGCTGTACTGGGGTCACATAGCAATGAGTGCCTTCACTGAAAGGCCCTAGATCAATTTCTTCTTCTTTTTAAAATCATTTTATTGGGGGTCCGTACAACTCTTATCACAATCCATACATCCATCCATTGTGTCAAGCACATGTGTACATTTGTTACCATCATCATTTTCAAAACATTTTCTTTCTACTTGAGCCCTTGGTATCAGCTCATTTTCCCCCTCCCTTGCCTGCCCTCCTCCCTCATGAACCCTTGATAATTTATAAATTATTAATATTTTTTTCATGTCTTACACTGACCGATGTCTCCCTTTACCCATTTTTCTGTTTTCTGTTGTCTGTCATTGTGATTGGTTCCCCTTTGTCTCCCCACATTCCCCTTACCCTCCTGTTATGGCTACTCCCAGTATTTGTTCTGGATTATCTGTTTTTTTCCCCAACTCCTATCTGTACCTGTGTCCATGCTCTGGTCTAGCCAGATTTGGAAGGTAGAATTGGGGTCATGATAGTGGGGGTGGAGGAAGCATTAAAGAGCTAGAGGAAAGTTGTATGTTTCTTTCTTTAAAAAAAATCATTTTATTAGGGGTTCATACAACTCCTATCACAATCCATACATACATCAATTCTGTAAAGGAAAGTTGTATGTTTCATCGGTGCTATACTGTACCCTGACTGGCTTGTCATATCCCTGAGACCCTTCTGTAAAGGGATGTCCAGTTGCCTACAGATGGGCTCTGGGCCTCTACTCTGCACTCCCCCTCATTCACATTGATATGATTTTTTGTTCTGAGTCTTTGATGTCTGATACCTGATCCCATTGACACCTCATGATCACACAGGCTGGTGTGCTTCTTCCATGTGGACGTTTGCTTCTCAGCTAGATGGCTGCTTCTTTATCTTCCAGTTTTTAAAAGCATTGGGCATCACCAGCTTTCTTTACCACATTTGTTTATGCACCCACTTTGTCTTCAGCGATCGTGTCAGGAAGGCGAGCATCATGGAATGCCAGGTTAATAGAACAAAGTGTTCTTGCGTTGAGAGTGTTCTTTTTTTTTTATTAGGGGTTCATACAACTCTTATCACAATCCATACATATACATACATCAATTGTATAAAGCACATCTGTACAGTCTTTGCCCTAATCATTTTCTTTTTTATCTTCTTTTCTTTTTTACATTTTATTAGGGGCTCATACAACTCTTATCAGAATCCATACGTATACATACATCAATTGCATAAAGCACATCCACACATTCCCTGCCCCAATCATTCTCAAAGCATTTGCTCTCCACTTAAGCCCCTTGCATCAGGTCCTCTTATTTCCCCCCCCTCCCTCCCCATCCCCCCCTCCCTCATATGCCCTTGGTAATTTATACCTCGTTATTTTGTCATATCTTGCCCTATCCAGAGTCTCCCTTCCCCCCCTTCTCTGCCGTCCACCTCCCAGGGAGGAGGTCACATGTGGATCCTTGTAATCAGTTCCCCCTTTCCAACCCACTCACCCTCCACTCTCCCAGCATCGCCCCTCACACCCTTGGTCCTGAAGGTATCATCTACCCTGGATTCCCGGAGGGTGTTCTTGAATAGAGGCCCAATCTGCTACCTTAATACTAAACCTATAAGCATATGTACATTTCCCAACCCTACATCAATCTTATAAGTTCTGTCTAATGTCACGTGCATGTCCCGTTTGGGAGCAGTTTCCTGTGTCTGTAGCCCCATCTGTAACTGTACTGTGTCGATCTGCCACGAATCACGCTTTCTTGTCAGTTTCCTTTGACCTCACGTCCTTTCTGTGTGCTCCAATCTCTACAGACCCTTGGACACCACAGTGACCTTATTATTTTTTTTTTTACAGTGACCTTATAGCAACGAGCAACGGTCTTCCTAATTCAGATGACGTGTCTTTGACTCTGTCTTGTCTTTTCCTGCTGAAGACTTACTAAGTGTCCCCCTTAAATCCTGGAGTCTCCTTCGTGCCCTAAAACAGCAGCATAAATTTACAAGTCAGATTGCCTATTAAAAAGTCATCTTTGTATTTTTTACTGGAATGAGGTTAAAGACATAGATTAATTTAAAGAGAAATATATTTTATAAGCATATCTTATGGCACTTTCCCCCAAAGAGACTATGGTTTACCCTTAAGTGTCCTTAAAACAAAACAAAAACCTTTTCATTGTGACTTAGGGGAAGTTTTACAGAGCAGGTCATGAGTTTTACATGTAATAATTTATATACTATACTCATCCATTTAAATTCCCTCAATGTACCATCGCTTAACCTATTTCCTAACTCTCTGGACTTTGTCCCTGGGTAAATGCCGCCTATTGTTCACTGTCCTAATGTGAAATGGTTGATTCTTCTTTTTATTAATCATTTTATTAGGGGCTCATACAACTCTTATCACGATCTATACATACATCAGTTGTGTAAAGCACATTTGTACATTCACTGCCCTCATCATTCTCAAAACATTTGCTCTCCACGTAAGCCTTTGGCATCAGCTCCTCATTTTTTGACCTCCCTCCCTCAAGAACCCTTGATAATTTATAAATTATTATTTTGTCATATCTTGCCCCGATGTCTCCCTTCACCCAGTTTTCTGTTGTCCATCCCCCAGAGAGGAGGTTATATTTAGATTCTTGTAATAGGTCCCCCCCTTTCCACAACTATGCTCCCTCCACACTCCTGGTATCACCACTCTCACCACTGGTCCTGAAGGGATCATCCACCCTAGATTCCCTGAGTTTCCAGTTCCTATCTGTACCAGCCTAGCCAGATTTGTAAGATAGAATTGGGATCATGACAGTGGGTGGGGAGGAAGCATTTAGGAACTAGAGGAAAGTTGTATGTTTTACCATTGCTACACTGCACCCTGACTGGCTTGTCTCCTCCCTGTGACACTTTTGTAAGGGGATGTCCAGTTGCCTGCAGATGGGCTTTGGGTCTCCAGTCTGCACTCCCCCTCATTCACAATGATATTTTTTTTGTTCTTTGATACATGATACCTGATCCCTTCAACACCTCATGATCGCACAGGCTGGTGTGCTTCTTCAGTGTGGGTTTTGTTGCTTCTGAGCTACATGGCCGCTTGTTTACCTTCAAGCCTTTAAGACCCCAGATGCTATATCTTTTGATAGCTGGGCACCATCAGCTTTCTTCACCACATTTGCTTATGCACCCACTTTGTCTTCAGTGATTGTCGGGAAGGTGAGCATCATGGAATGCCAGTTTAATTGAACCAAGTGTTCTTTTTATTGAGGGAGTACTTGAGTGGAGGCCCAATGTCCATCTGCTACATTAATACTAAACCTACAAATATATGCACATAGATCTATTTCCACATCCTCATATTGGTTGGTTATTCTTGCATGAGGTCAGACTCCTTTTATATCCCTCAGTAGCAATTTCCAAGCCCTGGGGGCATGGTCAGTTAGGAGCTGGATGGCTAAAATCAACTATTTGAATCCATGTATAACCCTTTAATCCAAGTGTAATTCACGTATAACCTGCCTCCAGGGAGGCAGAAGAGGTTGTTAGGTGGTCAGAATGGGGACAGGGGGTTGTCTCCCCATGCTTGCGCAGTTAAACTGGGCATGCTCAAATTCAGGCCCCAAGTCAGGTGGATGGTACACCTGGGTGGCTCAAACTAGGCCCACCCTAGCACATCACCCAGAAGGGCTTAATTCAGCCAATGGGTCAACCCATATCTTCAACCACGCCTCCCCAGCCAGAGGTTTGAAATACCCTGGCGGTGGGCGGGCCGTTCTCTTTTGACCCTACACCCACTCTTGCCGTGCCCACGCGTTCTCTGGTCTGTGTGGCACGTGTGGGCACGCGGTTTCACGAGGTTGCTCGTGTCCAATCGTGAACTTCTGCGAGGCTTCCGTGAGGCTTGGCACGCTGCCCTTTTGAGACTGTAAGACCTGAGACTTCTCTCGTCCTTCATAAAAACGCATGCGGATTATAAAACAGGCTTTGGCATGAATTCTTTCTGTTCGAAGCCGAGAACTCGAGAAACCTTACAGGGCTATCTGTTCGGTAAAGATTTGAGGAGTTGGGAAGCATAGGGTTGGAATTGACTTAATGGTAGTGAGTGTAGGTATGTGTTTAATAGCATTTTCAATTTTTGTTTATAAAGATCTCAAACATTTCTTACTAAGTTTCTTGCTGACTTTTTGGGGGGCCCTCATTGTTGCTATTATCTTCCCCATCAAAAAGGACTGAAATGTTTATTAATGTTATGTCTGTCTTTTAAATGAATTATTTTTTTCCTATTTAATTCCTTCTGTAATTTATTTTGGCACATAATCTTTTTCTGGTATCTAAATTTTCCCTTCCCCGCTCCACGAATGACGGGATATAGTTATTGAGTAACCTACTCCTTTCATTTTAATTCTAGAAGTTTCTTTTACGCACTAAGTTCTTAGAATGCTCAAATTTGCCTTTTGAGGGGCTATTTCTCTTAAAATATATATTTAAACTCCCCACCCCCAAATTTCAGTCTCCTTATAAGCAATCATATGACTACCCATATGGGAAAACAGTAAAATTAGATCTCTATTTCACACGATTCAGGTACAATCCATTCAAAGCAAAAAAAAAAAAAAAACCACACACAAAACACCCCGAATTATTAAAAAACGCCAACGCTACATGCACACAGG
Organism: Tenrec ecaudatus; assembly: GCF_050624435.1. Taxonomy (NCBI): domain Eukaryota; kingdom Metazoa; phylum Chordata; class Mammalia; order Afrosoricida; family Tenrecidae; genus Tenrec; species Tenrec ecaudatus. The sequence continues at coordinate 86,605,096 of NC_134539.1, read as the reverse complement.
TGGAGGAAATGACTTTTTAGTCATGATGCAAAAAGAACACATCAGAACAGGAAGGGCCAATATATTTGTGCAACAACATTAAAACTTTAAAGCTTTTTATGATGAGAGACAGAAGGCAAAGGAAAATCAGAGCCAGAAGAGATTTTTGATGTGTATGACAGTCAGAGGATTAGTTTCAGAAGCTAAAGATCAAGCGTAGTAAGAGCTCACACAAATCAATGAGAAAAACACAAAGAAGTGAGCAAAGGACTGGGGCTGGCATTTTATGAGAGAAGAAAGTACAAAGCCAGTAAATACGTTAATCAGGAAAATACATATTAAACCCCAAGTGAGATACCCTTTCACATCCATTATATATAACAGCATTCTTTACAGTAGCCAGAAGCTGGAGACAGGCAGGGGGGTGGGAGGGAAGAAAATGGTCCAAAATGGATTGTGGTACTGATTGTTCAGCAATTCTTGATGTGATTAAACTGTGATTGAATTGTGTGCCATGTGGATTAAGTGCCAATGAAATTGTTAAAAATAAAAAAGAAGTTGGAGAGTCGCCCCGCCCTGGGCTGAGAGGCACCTGATGGCGAAGTCAGGCCCAGGTGGGACCCCAGCAGGGAGGGTCGGGGTCCCTGGGAGAGAACAGTCCATGGAGGAGTTGCGGGAGAGCACAGTTGAGATGCTGACAGACTACATGCGACACTGTGCCCGGCTGCCCGGCACCCCACCCTGGGCGCCTCCCACCTTCGAGGCCGCCATACTGCACCACGCTGCCGACCACCAGAGGACACTCTGCAGAGTCCACTACTACAGTATCCGTAGCTACCAGGGAGACTACATCCATCTGGTAGCGGAGGTGGCCCTGGAGCTGTTGGCTGGCACCCCCATCACCTGGGACCACTTGGTGGACCTGGTGGCCCTCGCAGGGACGCTGTTGGAGAGACCTTTTCGGGGGGTCAGCATGGGTCCAGAGCAATGGTCAGTGGAAGCTACTCAGCAGATTGAGCTGGAGTGCCACTTCATGGCGAACGTGCTGTGCACCGTGTTGATGGAATTGCAGGGCACCTGGCTGATGGCGCAGGGCGGCTGGGATGGCTTCTGTCTCTTCTATATAAACCACATAATACTGCCGTCCTATTGGATCATACTGCTGATTCTGGTCTATGTGCTAACAGTTGTCATCAATCTCTGGGTCCCACAATAAGGGCTCCAACGACCATGAGCTCTGAGAACTGCCACCAGCTTCTACCTGCCAAGAGGTGTGAGGTGGGAGTGAACAAGAACAGAGGGGATGCAAGCAACCACCTCTTCAGACATTTTTACCTGGTTGCACACAAGGAGTCCTGGAGAGCCACAAGGCTCATTGCACCAAAGAAGTGCGGGCCAATCTGTGTTCCGGTTGAAGAGCAATACAGTGCCATCAGCTACATCTTGTCGAGTTGACAGCTGGCTAACTTATCATGGCAGCTGCTCAGGAACGAAAATGGTACCTCCAGTGGCCTGTGTTCCAGATTGTTAACCAAAAACTGCAATATTAAAACCTCTTGAGATTTTTAAGTATTTTTTTAAAATCTAGTTCCTGAGTTTCTAGGTCGCTTAAGGGCTTTTGTATTAAGAATCTATTTCTGATTTCAATACATTATTAAAAAAAAAAAAAAAAAAAGAAGTTGGAGACATCTCGTGCCCATCAGTAGGGAGCAGAGCGCAGGGCTGGGGCAGCTAGCTGTACACGGGAACATGGCACTGGAGTCATGTGATTTAAATCCACATCAGTCAACATAGACAGACTGTAAATGACCGAGTTAACAAATGCAGGTTTCAAAATGCACACTCAAAACACGACAAATTCCAACTCACTGCCATGAAGTGGATCCCAATTCACAGAAATCCTACAGGATAGAGTAGATCTGCCCCTGGGGGCTTCCCAGGTGTAAATATGCAGCAGGGAACCTCTTTCTCCTTTGAAGCGGCTAATGTAGTTGGCTTAGCAACCCAACACTTAACCCCAAATGCCACCATCCATTTCTGTAAGGCATTAAAGGATGGGACGTACACTGCGAATTGTTTATAAATAATATAAAAACTCACTGCCAGCAAGTATATTCTGACTCACAGTGACCCTGCAGGGCAGAGTAGAACTTCCCAGGTAGGTTTCCGAGACTAACTCCTTATGGGAGTAGAAAGCCTCTTGGTATATTTAATGTGATAGATAAATGTAGTGAATTTTAGAAAAAAGCAGCTGGCAAGGTGTCTCCGTGCTGTTATTTCAGAAATCCCACCAGTTGATGGCTTTACCAACAACATTTACCCTCTCACAGTGTAGGAGGGCAAAAGTCCAAATTCAGAGTGCCGATTCTAGGGCAGGGCTTTCTCCCTCAGCGCCGGGAAATGTCTTCCTTTCCTTTCACCATCCGTGGCCCAGAGGCCGTTGGAGATGAGCATGTGTTCGAGGTCGGGCTCCCATGCAGCAGGTATGCTCCCAGTTGCGCGCTTGACTCCCCTGCACTCTCCCACAACACCACGCTTCTCTGCCTCTTCCCTTCAGACTCAAGAGGTCCAAGAGTTCTGAGTAAGAACCTGATCGGCTGACCCTGTTATGTCACATGGTTCCGAATTGGCCGCCAAGGTGCTAGGAGGGGACGCATGCTCCTCTCAGACCCTCCTCAAACGTACACAACTACCTGTCTTGGGATCCTCTTCAAAGAAAAGGATTTTTCAGACGTTGACTAGCCAAGATGACATGTGCCCAGTGGGGGGATTCAAATAATTTAACACCAGTTAAGTCTGAAAAAAGATATAGCTAAAGATAGTGTATTACTTCCTAAGTTAATACTTAAGAACAAAACTAGATTGTTCAGAGTTTTACAATCTTAATGAAATATAGCAAATACCCATAAAACTGTTATTTAAGATATGTCCGTCTTGCTTCTTGATTGGCATCCTCACTTGCAATGTTCTTCGCCTTTCTCTGAGCATCATAGTCTGTGATCTATCCTTTACTATCTTTTTACTGTGGGAGTAGGCTCCCGTTTCTTTAGAGGCAGGCCCATTCCACCAGCGTCATTATGGTTGCTAAATTAGAAATATGTAACTTCTCTGAATGTATTATGTTCATCGTTGAGAAACATCTTTCTGCTTCTACTGAACGTAAAGCAATGGTTCTGACAGTATGTGTTTCTCAGCTCTTTTAACATTTTCAGGAATTGCATAATCCACTCAGAATACCTTGTGGGATTATGGGGCAGAACACAAAGTTGGAACTAACTAGCGTGTCACCCTCTGGCTGTTTGGCACTTTACCTCTTTATGTCATATGTGTATTTACCGAAGTAACAAACACAAGGGAATAAAAACGTAGTGCTTAGTCAAAAGCTAACGAATTTCATGAAATGAATAAATATTACAAGCATAGTTGTATGTAATTTTTTTAGACCACTACACAGCCACCCACCCTGATGATAAATACCATTTTAACACCCACTTTGCCCAACTCAATCAAAATGCAGGTATCGGTTCTGTTGACCCAGTGCAAACTGGCTGAATCCCATCGCTGCATCTGCCCAGCCTTTCCTCTTTTGTACATATACATACATGCTCTCTTCCCTCTGCGTGTGTGTATAAATGAAATACACAAACCAATCTGTCCTTGAGTCAATCATGACTCAGAGAGACCCTGTAGGATAGAGTAGAACTGCCTCCTTGGGTTTCCAAGGCTGTAAATCTTTATAGGAGTAGAAAGCCTCATCTTTCTCCTGAGAAGTGGCTCGTGGGTTTGAACTGCTGACCTTGTTGTTAGCAGCCCAACACATAACTCACTACACAAAGGAGAGTGTTAAAAAGACCTGTGTTGCTCCCTCAATGCATGAATACCTTCTTTTATTAAATTGGAACTCTATGATGCTCACTCTCCCGACACAACGGCTGGAGCCAAAGTGGGTGAACAAGTAAATGTGGTGAAGAAAGCTGATGGTGCCCGGCTATCAAAAGAGATCGTGACTGGGGTCTTAAAGGCTTGAAGATAAACAAGCGGCCATCTAGCTCAGAAGCAACAAAGTCCACATGGAAGAACACACCAGCCTGTGTGATCGAGTGGTCCCAAAGGGATCAGTTACCAGGCATCAAAGAACAAAAAATCATATCATTGACTGCACACCTCCATGATAGGATCGCTGAAGACAAATGGGTGCATAAGCAAATGTGGTGAAGAAAGCTGATGGTGCCCGGCTCTCAAAAGAGATAGTGTCTGGGGTCTTAAAGGCTTGAAGGTGAACAAGCGGCCATCTAGCTCAGAAGCAAATAAGCCCACATGGAAGAAGCACACCGGCCAGTGCGATCACGAGGTGCCCAAGGGACCAGGTATAAGGCATCATGCAAAAAAAAAAGATGTGTGTGTATGTATGTGTATATATGTGTATATGTATATATGTATGTATATATATGTATATATATCATATTAAATGAAGGGGGAAGTGCAGAGTGGAGACCCAAGGCCCAAGTGTCGGCCAATGGAGATCCCCTCATAGAGGGGTTTAGGAGAGGAGATGGGTTAATTAGGGTGTGAGGTAGTATCGATGAAGAACACAGCTTTCCCCCAGATCCTGGATGCTTCCTCTCCCCAACTACCATGATCCGAATTCTACCTTGCAGGGCTGGATAGGACAGAGGCTGTACACTGGTACATATGAGGGTTGGAGGTACAGGGAATCCAGGGTGGATGATACCTTCAGGACCAAGGGTGTGAGGGACGATGCTGGGAGAGTGGAGGGTGAGTGGGTTGGAAAGGGGGAACTGATTACAAGGATCCACATGTGACCTCTTCCCTGGGAGAGGGACAGCAGAGAAGGGGGGAAGGGAGACTCCGGATAGGGCAAGATATGACAAAATAACGAGGTATAAATTACCAAGGGCATATGAGGGAGGGGGGAATGGGGAGGGAGGGGGGGGGGAAAGCGGACCTGATGCAAGGGGCTTAAGTGGAGAGCAAATGCCTTGAGAATGATTGGGGCAGGGAATGTATGGATGTGCTTTATACAATTGATGTATGTATATGTATGGATTGTGGTAAGAGTTGTTTGAGTCCCTAATAAAATGTAAAAGAAGAAAAGAGAAAAAAATGATTAGGGCAAAGACTGTACAGATGTGCTTTATACAATTGATGTATGTACATGTATGAACTGTGAAAAGAATTGTATCAGCCCCAATAAATTGTTAAAATAAAATAAAAAAAAGACCTGTGTTGTTTGGGTTGAACATTGTCCATCTTTCTATCCATGAGGAGTCCTACACGGACACCAACACCAACTTCATTGCACCAACCGAAAATCATCTGCCATTGAACCACTTCTGACTCATGGTGACGCTACTGTAGAGCAGGCCATGTGCAAGAGGCAAGGCTTTGAACAGTAAGTCGTAACACTGAACTTCTGTGAGTGAACAGCTGAGGACATCAGAAAATCACAGGTGGTAACATGGTAGGTAGTACATACTCCTAATGATAAGGTCCACAAAACAAAAACAAAAAGAATGGTCAGAGTGTGGTGTTTCATAACTCCAAGAATATATAGTCCTAAATCTGGGACTGCCTGCACTCAATGCTGCTGCTGTAGCGTAAGTAAGTAAGTAAGCAAATAGATTATCATGCCAGTGTTTCAAGAAAAACTTTATTGACAAAAACAAGCAGTATGCTAGATTTGATACATAGACTAGAGCTTGCAGACCCCTGTTATATTTGGTTGTTGTTCTTTTAAATTTGTATGATCTCTTCATATAATAAGGAGCCCTGGGGGGTAGTGGGTCAGCAGTTTGAAGCCACCAGCTGCTCTACGGGAGAAAAATGAGGCCCAGAAACCTACAGGGAAATTTTATCCTGGCTCATAGAGTTGCTGAGAGTATGAATCAATTTGATGGCAGTGGTTTTTTTCTTATTGTAATAGAAAAACGGCAAGCTATTTATTTCAGTATATGGATGAATGTGAATATTCTTGGGTTAATACCAAACTCTAACAAAGTTCTACAGTAAAGTTTTCCTGTTCAACACAGCTATAGTTGATCTGCTTAAAGACTGAATTCCTATAAAAATACTTAGCTACCTAGTGGTGCTATAACAAAAATACCACCAGTGGCTTTAAAGAACAAAAATATATTTTCTCATAGTTCAGCTGGCTGAAAGTCCAAATTCTTTTGGTAGTCCCGTGCATTCCTTAGGAGCCCTGGCGGAGTCATGGTGACATTCCAGGCTGCAATCCACATGGTCAGCGGTTGGAAATCAGCAGCAGCTCTGCCGCCGGAGTAAATAGTTAACATCTCAGAAACCCACAAGGAGTCACGATGAGTCAGCATGGCAGTGACTTTGGCTTTTGGTATGCTTTCCTTAGCTTATAGCTGATCCTACAAGGGCATCTGTTTTCTCTCTCATGTGAATGCTCCCAGGACCCCTGGTGGCACAGTGTGTTAAGCATTGGGTGGCTAACCCCAAGGTTGGCAGTTCAAACTCACCAGCCGCTCCCTGGGTGAAAGATGAGGCTGTCTGCTCCCGTAAAGCTTTACAGTATCAGAAACCCTAAAGAGCTACAAGTTGCTATGAGTAAGAATTGACTTGATGGCTGTAGGGCGGGTGCATATGTTGAGCAGGCCTTGTGGTGCAGAGGTTTGAGTGCTCAGTTGGTAACCAAAAGGTTAGTGGTTTGAACCCTCAAGCTTCTCCGTGGGAGGAAGATTAGGAAGTCTGTCTATAAAGACTGATAGCCTCAGAGACCCTATGGGGAAGTTCTCTTGTGTTCTGTTGGGTTGCCGTGAGTTGGAACCTACTCAGGGCAATGGATCTGGGTTTTGATTGGTTCCGACTCTCTACGTCTAATCTGCTCCTTTGTAACTCAGAAGCGGTCAGGCTTCGAGTAGACCCCAGGCCAGTGTGGTTTCATTGATATAAGAAAGGAAACCTTATTTCCAAATAGGATGACGTGCATGGTCATATGCCTAGGTCATAACATAGGGTTCGTATATCAGTAACATATCGTTTTGGGGAACACATCTCAATCCATCAAGCATTCCGAGAAGAGTGGAAGTGCAGTAGGCAACCGATGGGTACTCTCCAGAGCTCACACAGAAATTACAGCTCTATGAGTTCTCGGGTGGCAATGATGGAAGCGACCGGCTTCTGCATTGCTGTAGAATCCAAATTCCATGACCTGGTCTTTCAGGCCTCTGCAAACGGTTTGCTGTTGACTGCTAGTTTAAAGCTTGGCAGTGCCAACCCACCCACTGACGCCATAAAAGAAATGCCTAGTTTATGCTGCAGGCAAACCCTGGGAAGCACGGTTCTGCTCAGACACTCCTGGGGCTGCCATGAGTTGGAATGGTCTTGGCGGCAATGGTAAATCCCAATCCAAGCCAACTGTCCTCGGCTGTCCCATTGCTCCCTGCCTCTGAAGCTATGCCAAGCTCTCTGCCGTTCCTCAGCCAGCCCATTTCCCCCTTCGCCTTTGCTCCAGCTACCTGGAATATTCGGACCCTCAATCTTTATCTTCATTGGCTCTATTTTTTTCTTCAAGAGGAATATTTGTTTTAGGTTGTACGCACACAGAGACTTACAACAGTTAACGCCTAGCATAATTCGCCGACTAAAGCATATGGAATTATACTACTTCAGGGGACTTCCAAAAGTTTGAGCAAACCTTCCATTCTCTTTTCATTCCAGTTTCCCCCAAACTTTGATATGCGTGCATGTAGTTGTTTCTGCCTTTATTATTTTTTCAAATTATTGTGATTTAGGTGAGCATGCACAGAGCAGCTCATCAGTTTTACATTCAACAATTCCTACACTTTTGCTTTTTTTCCAAAAATTGCATCAAAACAAAGCAGAGCTTTCACTAATGCAAGTGTTGCGTGGGCGTTAGCAGCGCTACCCTCACTACGCGTTCAGGAAAAGGATGGTTAATTCCTACACTTTTGCTTTAGATAGTCTCGCCGTGCCGTCAGTGGTCCCACTCTTCCCAGCGTCCCTCCCTTTCTAATCCTCGAGGCTTAGGTAAACGCTTTGGATCTTAAAGGGCTGACTAGTCTCTCATTCAGGTGAGTTCGGTTCCAGACCTGAAGGTGATTAAGGGGTATGGTCCTGGAGGTTCCACCAGTCTCTATGCAACCAGTACGCTTGATCTCTTTCATGATTTTGAGATCTGTTTGTGCTTTCCTCCCGCTCTATCCAAGATCTTTCCATGCGATCCTTTCCAGAGCAGCTGTTGATCGTAGCCGGGCACCCTCTAGTTGTCTGGTCTCATGGTGGTGGAGACTGATGTTTGTGCGATCCCGTAGTTCATCGGCCCCCACTGGTGCCCTGTGTCTTTGGATTTTCATCCCTCTTCTGTCTTCCAGATGGAGAGAGACCAATATTTCCACCTTAGCTGGCTGTTACCCTGTTTTAAAGATTGCTTGAATGAACCCTTCCTTAACTTCTCTCCAACCTAAAGTAGCATCTTTCTTCCCAGTGCTCATAAAGCTTTGCCTGTGCTCATTAATTAGAGGTAGTATAGCTTTCGGATCCCTGGTGGTATGATGATTACAATTGGGCTGGGATCTTCAAGGTCGGCAGTTTGAAACCTCCAGTCCCTCCTCGAGAGGACAGGGCCCCAGGAAGATACAGTCTGGGAAACGCACGGGGCAGTTCTACCCTGTCCTACAGAGTCGCTCTGAGTTGGCATTGGCTCGAGGGTAGTGAGATTGGTGTTGGTCTGAGGACAGTGTGGGAGCCCCAGTTAACACAGGCCTGGCTAACCAAAAGGCTGTGGTCCAAGTCCATCCAGAAGTGCCTCGCAAGAAAGGCCTGTTGATCAGTGTCTGAAAAGTGAGTCACTGACAAGCCTATGGAGCACATTTCTACTCAACGCACATGGGGCTACCATGAGTCAGAACTGATTCAATGGCAACTGATCTGGATTAGTATTTAGTAAACTTTAAAAAATCGTTTTATTAGGGGCTTATATAACTCTTATCACAATCCATACATACATCAATTGTGTAGAGCACATTTGTACATTCATTGCCCCTTTCACTGACAAAATGTAAAAATTCGGGACAAAAATACAAAAACACACAAACCACTAGAGGTCTCACTTAGTTCTCCTTTCCATCTCGAGCTCCCCAAAGGTAATCACGGTTTTATTTTTTATTCCTCTGGATTAGTTTTTCTTGTTTTAGAATTTTACATGAAAGGGACTGACTTTTTCACTCGACTGTGAGAGATTCATCCATCGTGCTGTTGCAGTAATTCTTTTTCTTTTTTTTCATTTTCTTAGGGGCTCATACAACTCTTATCACAGTCCATACATATACATACATCAATTGTATAAAGCACATCTGTACATCCTTTACCCTCATCATTTTCAAAGCATTTGCTCTCCACTTAAGCCCTTTGCATCAGGTCCTCTTTTTTTCCCCCTCCCTCCCCGCTCCCCCCTCCCTCATGAGCCCTTGATAATTTATAGATTATTATTTTTTCTTTTTCTTTTTTTAATTCTTTCTCTTTCTTTGCTCTATAAGTCTATTGCATCACTATACCAGTTTATTTCTCTTCTCTATTTTTGATGGGTATTTTGGTTGTTTCTAATTTTTTATATTATTAACTGTGCTGTTATAAACATTCCTGTATGTCTTTGATGCATATATGTAAACATTTACATTCCATATCTCATACAGCACTTGGAAAATAAATCAAGAGTCTAATACGTACTCAGCATTTTTCGGAAGAAAAAAAGTTACCAAAACAAAAGCTTTAGCTATGTAGATGTTCTTAGCATTTTCAGATAAATGCAAAAATGGAAATCATGCTAAGCTCTTAGTAACAAAATAGTACTTTACTATATTAGAGCATGTCTATGCAATGGGACATTATATTAAAATATGGCATAAAGGTGAAAGGAATTGGGAAATACAGGAGGAAGTGGGAGGCTGCTACATTGTGGGGATTGCAATCAATGTCACAAAACAAAATGAGTACGAATGGCTGAATGGAGAACCCATTTTTCCTGCAAACTTTCACTGAAATCACATCAAGATTTCCAAAAAACAAGCAAAAAACACCTTTCTTTTACATAAAAACAAGAAAAACACGTCATAGAATAAATTTGTTGCTAACAAAAAAATGTGTGTGGCCCCTTGAATACTATAAATCACTAAAAACAATGATGGATCCATGAAGCACCTCATGACATGGATGATCTGGAGAACATGATGCTGAGGGAAATACTCAGTCACAAAAGGATAAGTATTATGAGACCAATATTATAAGTGAAAACAAACAAAGAACAACAAACCAAGAGAAAGACATTCATGCCAAACGGACCAGACTCTGGAGACTGCCAAGGCTGAGAGGGGCAGGGAGGGCAGAGAAAGTAATGGACTAGGCAGGGGATGGGTGTGAACTTGGGTGAGATGGATAGTGGTAAACCACAGGAGGAAGAAGAGTAATCAAGGAGTGGATGGTAAACCTTTAGAGGTTTTGATTAGTAATTTATACTGTTGAATACAAAGTTGATTATCTGAAATGTAACCCTCCTGATTGATAACAATAACTAAATAAACTTAAAATTTAGGTAGGTGTGGCATACTACCATATGGAAAATAATCTGGTTTTAGGAGAGTATATATGCAGCATAAATCTATTTTAAAAATCTACTTTCACTAGAATAAATTATGACTGAATATATGAAAAGATCACACCAAAAGTTTAACAGCGTTATCTTTCAGAAATGCAATGATAGTTGATTTTTCTTTTCAATTCACTGTTTTTCCAATCTTCCAAACTCATTTTTCCCAAGTATGATGATGTCTTTATCCTGGCATTCTCACACATAGCGCACCATTTGGCATATATTTCTAAATAAATGTGAATATTTTGAAATATACCTATGTGAATAAATATTGATGTGAATAAATTTACCTATGTGAATAAAGATTGATGATCACAAACCAAGAAGGTAAAAAAAAAATCAAATCAATTGCACTGTTGGCCTCTTTACAAATGGCCTCATAACCAGTTCTGAAGCTGGATCCTTATCCTTGGTAACTAAGTGCCCACTTTTGATCAGAGTTTGTTAAGGTAAAATGAAAATGAGTCAAAAGTCAGGTCCTAGACTCTGCTTAAAACTTAAAAACGTCACTGATGTTTCTGCATCCTAAAGTATTTCAATTTTGGTTTTCAGGGATTGTAAATGCACCATTTTTTTAAGGCTTTGCTTTTTCTAAAGTGTAACCCTATGAATTTTCATCTCTTAACACCCTCAAACTCCCCTCAGCAAAAATTCCCCACAACATTTGCACCTAATCCAGCCCCTGCCCTTATGTTCAAAAGATTTAAAACAAACAAAACCCCCAGTAGTTGTCTTGTAAGCACAACCAGTGCTTACAAGGAGCACTGGTTGTGTGGTGGGGGTTTGAGTTGGGCTGCTAACCGTAAGGTCCGTAGTTCAAACCCATCAGGTGCTCTGAGAGAAGATGAGGCTTTCTGTTCCCATAAAAATTTACAGTCTTGGCAGGGCAAGATATGACGAAACAATAATTTATACATCATCAAGGGTTCATGAGGGCAGGGGGAGTGGGGAGGGAGAGGAAAAATGAGGAGCTGATGCCAGAGGCTTAAGCGAAGAGCAAATGTTTTGAGAATGATGAGGGCAATGAATGTACAAATGTGCTCTACACAATTGATGTATGTATGGATTATGATAAGAGGTGTATGATCCCCTAGTAAAATGATTTTTTAAAAATTACAGTCTTGGAACTGCACAGGGGTAGTTCCCCTCTGCCCACAGGGTCACTATGAGTCAGAATTGACTCGATGCCAGTGAGTTGTTTTGGTTTTGTCCTTTCGACCTATAGCAACCCTATAGGACATGGTCGGATTTCCCTATAGGGTTTCCAAGACTGCGATCTTCACAGAGAGAAGTCCTGGTGGTGCAGCGGTTAAGTGTTAGTCTGTTCACCAAAAAGGTGCATCGTTTGAAACCACCAGCTGTCCCAGGGAGAAAGACTAGAAGTCGGCTTCCGTAAAGATTTTACAGTCTTGGAAACCCAGGAGGTCAGTTCTGTTCTGTATTGTAGGGTTGCTATGAATCGGAAAAGAGTCCGAGTGGTGCAGCGGGTTGAGCGTTGGGCTGCCAACTGCAAAGCCAATCGTTCAAACCCACCCGTTGCTCTGCGGAAAAAAGGCGACTGTGCGCGCTTGTAAAGATTTGTCGGAATGGACTCCATGACGGGGCATTTGGTGTTTGGCTTGGTGCTAGGTGTCCACGGAGCTAGGAAGGTTCTAGCCCAAGCCTTCCAATGGGGCGGGTCAGGCAGGGACCTGAAGGATCAGGGCTTTTGCCCAGGGCGTCCTCTTCTGCTTCCCACCCCAGGCTGGACCAGGTGCCTGCCTGCCTGTCTGTCTGTCTGTCGGCATCAGCGCTCCACATCCCCGGAGACACTTGGGGGCTCACCATTGAAACCGATCACCGCCTCAAGCTCCAGTTCGGCCACCTCGGCCTCAGGCAGAGTTTGGGGCTCCATCGCCGGAGGACTCCGCGCCCTTCGCGTCCACTCCGGAGCCGGCGCCGCGTCCTCTGGTCGTTATGGAAACGGCGCCGCGCATGCGTCCCGGGTCCACGCTCCGGCAGGGAGCGGAGCCAGGGCACGTCGTCCGTCCTTCTTTCCCTCTCGCTAGCAGAAATCTCCTCACAGTTCTCTAGAAACCGAGGAGCACCTAAACGCCCGGCACGGAAATTTCCTCTCGCTCGTGTAATCTGTGCCATTCTTGAGAACTATGTAACCAAGCCGCAGAGCGTGATCTTCCTTCCTCACAGGAAGACGGGCGGCATTGCCCCTGACGGCCGAAACCAGACACACCACACTCCCAGCTGTCGCATTCGCATTCACGGTCAGCGTTTCCAAGGCTGTCCGTCTTTCGGCCGCGCTTTCCCCGCGCGGGGCAGCGGGTGGGGTTGAACCGGTCACCTCCTGCTCGGCAGCCCAAACGCTTCAGCAGTGCCCCCCAAGGGCTCCCTGAGGGGAACCCGCCGCCCCGAGCCTCAAACAGCCAGGAGTAGGGTCCTGAGAACGTCTACCTTGCAGAGAAAAAGCTTCGATTCGGTCCAATGGCGGTTGTCCTTGAACTTGCGTTGCTCAGCCGGCACGGATGGCTGCGCCCATGGGCGCCCCGCGGAGCGCTGCCCCTCTGGAGCGCGCGGCGGTCGGGTCGCTGCGCCGCGGGTCCAGGCGCCGGCGGACTGCGGGCGGCGGTCGCGCGCCGGCCGAGCGGCGGGAAGTGAGCCTCGCGGGCCGCCGTCGTCAGCCGCCGCGAGCCGGAAGTGTCCGAGGCGCCGGGACCTGCAGGATGGCACCGGACCCCTGGTGAGTCCCGGGTGCGAGCGGCTGTCTGCGGTGAGCCTCAGGGCAGCCCGGCTGTGGGGACCCGGCGGCCGTTGGCCTTGGGGCTGCAGGTCTCTCAGAGGGAGAGGAGGGGCCGCGAGGACGCTTCCTCCGTTTCGAACTGGGTGGTCTCCCGCCACCCTCGGTCCTTGCGACGCTGCCCGGGTGGGAGACCCGGTGGTCCCCTGGGGAGCTGCGGACGGGGCCGACTCTTTGGGCTTCCTCCTGCCGCGGGCATATCCCGCTCCTCCTGGCCGTGCAGCTGGCTGGTGCCGGCTGCCACGGCCCCCCGTGGAAGTGAAGTAGAAGAAATCTTTTTCTAGAATTTCCTTATGTCCCTCCTTGTCACGCAAACCAAGGTTTCGAAGCCCCAGTCCCAGCGACTTGGGAGTAGGACCTGCGTTTTTTTGTGGGCCGCATCGAAAATTTGTAGGAATCTGGGAGGGGGATGATGCACTTGTTTATAAGACATTGCACCCTGTTCTGTGTAAATAGCACGACTTGTTTCAGCCGCCACTTCTGCAGTCAAACACTAGCTGATAAGGGTGGCTAATTTAAAACGAGGAGCCATTCAGTTGCAAGGGATGAATGGTGGAAGACAAGTCCTAATTCCAAAGAATTTATCATTAAAGCAGATTGGATTTGAACTTTTTGGTTTAGGAGTTCAAAGCGTATTATATAGCTTTATAAAGTTCTAGTTGGAGTGTATGTTTTATGTTGACATGTTACATGTAGGTTATAATTGTGTAACTTGCAAGCAGCCTGGATGTTGGGAGGATGGAACCAAGATCAAAGTGAAAGCCGTGTCAATCTTTTCATTGAAGTATCACCAGTGTTAACAGGTCTATACAATCAGAGTAGAAAACATAGAAAGTAGGGAAAATTTGGAAATAGACACTATTGATTTTTAAAATGGGTATGTTAATTTAAAATGTACAAAGGATCCATCGTTTGTTTTCTGAAACTATGTGTGATACAGAGAAGCGCTTTTGAAATATGTGTATCTATGTGTATTACTGTGTATTAAATAGAAGTGCCCTGGCAGTGTAGTACGTTCTGTGTTGGGCTGCCAACCACAAGATCAGTTCAGAATTACCATTCACTTCCCGGGAGAGAGATGCGGCTTTCCATTCCTGCAAAGAGTCACAGTCTTGGGAACCCACAGGAGCAGATCTACCCTGTCCTATAGTGTTGCTGTGAGTCAGAATCGACTCGGTGGCCCTGACTATGTTATATAAGGAGTCCTGGTGGTATAGCGGATTACACTTTGGGGTGCTGACCACACGGCCAGCAGTTCAAGCTGGCCACTCCGAGGGAAAAAGATGAAGCTTCTGCTCCTGTAAAGATCTACAGCCTGAGAAACCCACGGGGCCGTTCTACTCTATCCTATAGGGTTGCTGAGTCAGAAGTGACTCAGTGGCAGTGAGGTTTAAAAATATAAATAATATACTCTTAGTATAATATACAATATTATATAGTAGTGTATACTATGTAATATTTATGCTAGAGCTTGCGTTCTGAGCACTAGATTTGCAGAAGGCTACAGCTAACAGTGAAAGCCCAAATCAGTTTGCAGAGCCTCCAGGTGGATTAAGCCTCCTATGACTTCCTCGTGACCATTAACAGGGAAAGTGAGCCGTCTTGTCCTCAGGCAGAATACATTAGAAAGTAGATTCCTCCCACTCTATAATTAACCCAGGGAGGGGCAGCCTCCCTTAGGGACTTGCCTGGGTGTGTCCTTGTTGGAGATTATAGTTCTGGGGTCACATCTTCAAAACATGTCCTGATGGCCTTAGTCAGAGGGCCCTGACCAATTTTGGAGGCTCTTCTGTAGCATAATATGAATGTCCCACGCATGGTCTCATTTCTCTTTCTGCAGTCCTGCCTGCAACTGTGATGCATCGCTCTGCCACTGGTCATGCTTCTGTGACAGTGTCCTTTGTCCTCTCACACCCTATTTAAGCCTCAGTTCTTTGTCAACCCTTGGACATCATTATCATCTCTTGCTAATGAGCTTTGTCTTTGTCCTGTCTAAGACAATAAAGAGTCTGCTTAAATTATATTTGAGTTTTGGGGTCTTTTGTACCCTAAAACACATTGTAGCTATTATAATATTACAAAAATCTTGTTTTCAGAGACTATGAAATCACCTAGAAAATTTCCCTCTGTTTTGGAATATATATATATACACACACACATATATAAACACCATATGTGTGTATATACATATAGACAAAATACATATGAACTAAATTGTTTATGTAAATGTGTATATACATGGATGCATATGAATATAAATGTATACACAAAACTGAAAAACCAAACTCATTGCCATTGAGTCAATTCTGCTTCATTGTTACCCTATAGGGCAGACCAGAACTGCCTGTGTGGGTTTCTGAGACGGTACATTTTTATGCAAGTAGAAATCTTCATCTTCCTTCTGAGGAGCAGGTGGTGGTTTTGAACACCTGACTTTATGGTTAGCAGTTCAATGTGAAACCCACCATGGTAACCAGGCTCTTCCAAATACTGACACGAGTGACATAGTGTACTATTCTTGTCTCTGTTAGATGAAGTAATTGATTAATTGAAAGTAAAATCCCAAAGACTAGTTAATTGTTCCATCTCTTCTTTAAGCAGACTTCTTGAAAGGGTACCTAGTGGATCCAAGAGTCCGAGTGTTCTTCAGTCACTGGGCACATACTTCTAAGCTGTTTCCACATCCTGGAAGCTAACCACCCAGGGTAGACATAAAACTCAAAATCAGTTGCTGTTAGTCAATTCTAATTCATGGCAACCCCAGGTGTGTCACATAGAGGTGTGTTCCATAGAGGTTTCCATGGCTGATATTTGGGAGGGACGAAAGGCCACATGGATTGCATGAAAACGCATTAAGATGGAACCATAAACAAACTAGAGGAAAGTAGGGATGAATACACAGTTTCTGGATGACAGATGTGTTCTGTTCTTAAATCTTTCAAGTCCAGTCTGTATGTAAAGTGGCAACGCGGAGGTATGGTCATCTGCTTGTCTTAGTATTTAGGGTATAGAGTCCTGGCAGTGTCGTGGTTGCAAACTAGTCTTACAAGGTCAGCAGTTCGAGACCACCAGCCACTTCACAGGAGAAAGAGGAGGCTTTCTACTTCTGTAAGAGTTACAGTCTTAGAAACCCAGAGGGCAGTTAGTTTTACCCAGTCCTATAAGGTCACTGTGAGTGTATTGGTCTGGGTAGACTAGAATAACAAATTCATAGACACTCATGTATAAGCTTTATATACAAGTGAAAACATCCCAGCCCAGTCCAGATCAAGTCCGATATTAGCCCATATGCACGATACCAATCTATAAATTCCTCTTCAGACTCAAGCAACACATGGAATCACACTCATTGCAGAAAGATCACAGGCCAGTGGGTGGAAAGTCTTGTGGATCCAGTGGCAGTGGAAACATCTCAGAGCTGGCAGGAGTCTCCATGTGGCTCCTTCAGTTCCAGGGCTCTACCGTAGCTCCATGTGTCTTCTCAACAGGAATGTCCCAGGGAGTGTACTTGCGTCCCTCTTCCAGTGAGCTATTTATCTCCTTAGTGCCTCCAAATGAGGCCATCAAGCTGCAACCTGATTGACAGACTGAGCTCCACCCCTTCACTCTTAAGTCTCAAATTAACAATAGATTATGTTAACTCCCACCGTGAGTCGTGATTCATTCCATGGCCATGAGTATCTTTCTATGCATAAGAAAAACTAGAGATGATAATCATTTCCAAGTACAGATGTTCGAAGGTATCTTTAGTGTAATACAGTCATAATAATATTGGTGACTTTGGGTGGTGGTCTCCCCAAAACCCTCACATTTTAAAACCCTCACATTTTATTGTGATTTAGCTGAGTAAATTAGTTTTCCATTTAACTATCAATGCACCCATGCTGGGTGGCCACTCATTCACCTGGTTGGTGACCTTGGATTTGGCATAAAGCAGTGGCTTGCTGGACCTTTCCATGACTAGAGACCAACGCTTGATTTGTGGCCTTAGTTTGCTAATAATAATAATATTATTATTGTAAAATGTAGACTATCCTAGTGACATTTGGTATCTCATATGGTTTTGATTTTTATTTCTCTAAGGAACCCTGGTAGCGGCTACACATTGGGCTTCGTTCCGCATGGTCGGCAGTTTGAAACCACCAGCAGCTCTGAGGGAGAAAGACTGGGCTTTCTACTCTTGTAAACAATTACAGTCTCAGAAACCCCAGTGGGTTGCTGTGCATCAGCGATGAGTTTTCAGAAGGAGCCATGGGCAGTGGAGGCTCACCATTGGGCTGCTAAGCACAAGGTTGGCAGTTCAAAGCCCAGCTGCTCCATAGGAGAAAGAGGAGACTGTCTCCTCCCATAAAGATGTGCGGTCTTGAAACTCTAAATAGGGTCGCAGGAGTTGGAATAGACTCAGTGGCAGTGGATTTCAATTTTGGTTTAATGGCTAAAGACATTAATAATATTTTCAGGGATTTGATAGTCACTTGAAGGTTCTCATTGGTGAATTTTTTTATCCCCCAACAGTTTTATTGTCATGTTATTTACATATCATACAATTGAATCGTTCAGCCGTTCAATCATATCAAGAATTGTACTGTCATTACCACATGAATTTTAGAACACCTCCCCTTGCCCTTGTGGTTAAATTGTCTTTAACATGTGTTGTGCAATTAGTCAATTCTTGTGCGCTCTCCCCACCCCCGGCTTTCATTGTTTAGTCTCCAAATCCCCTTTCCCTCTCTAACCACCCCCGCGTAAACCTTGTCCCAGCTATTACCACTATGCATCTGTGCTTCACAAACCTGGGAAGCCCAACAGAAACAATAAAAACAAATTAAGGTGGTAAGGATAAAGTAATAATACTATAAAGACAAATTACAAATAATTAGTAAGAAAGAAAAGACCCCCCCAGTCAGCATTTAAAAAGCCAGGGAAGACATTTCTGTCATGGAACAAGTAGGAGGTACTTGCACCCACAACACATTCAGGCTGGGTCTATAGGGAGGTCAGCTGGCCAAGTATCTAGTTCGATCCAGCAGAATCAAGATGACAATGGCCTCTGACTGACAGTAAGGCTGCTTGAGACCCTTGCTGTGGCTAGCGGGGATCCACGCCTCAGTCTGACTAGATACTCAGCAGATGGATTTGGGGCTCCCACTGTCCTCCATAGGCTTCTACAAATTGGGTGTTCATAGTTTTAGCTCTGGTACTTTCCCTTCGTCATATTCCAATTTTGTAATTGTCATCTTTGGCTCACACGAGCTGGTGTGCTTCTTCCATGTGGACTTAGTTGACTCCTTGCTTAGATGGCTGTTTGTTTGATTACAAGCCTTTGTAAGTCCAGGAACTATTCCAGATTAATAGTCAGGCTGTCTACTTTCTTCACCACACTTTGCTGCAGCACCCTTATCTTCAGTGATCATTTCATGAAGGTGAACATCGAGCAGAGCCATGTGATCAGAACTAACTGTTCTTGAATTGGGCCTAGAGTTAAGTAGGAGCCCAGACTCCCTCTGCTTGTCCCTGGGGTTTTCACATCTGTTTAGTTTGGAGGTTGTAATATGACAAAATCAAAATCCTATAAGACCAACTGCACCAATAGCAGCCATAAGCCAACCAGCAACCCAACAAACAGAACACACACACACAAGGGAAAAAAAGAAAGAATAGCAAAACCAAGTTACAAGCAGGAAAACAAAAGCCACATATAAACAAAGAAGTACAGCATTGTCAATGACCCCCTGGGGTATAAGCCGATTGCTCTGTCATCATCAATTTTCCCAATGACCCAGAACACCACACATTGTTGCTATGAGGTGTCTATGCAGTCCAGTTCCTTCTTGAGCTACAATCCATGAGTTTTTACCCTACACAGTTGATCTCCCATTCGACTGGGCTCTGTTCACCCTAAGTAAGGGGGGCCTTCCTGGATCAATTCTTCCAAGTGCAGATCCCTGCTCAATGAATCAGACCTGTGTTGTGCCACTGCAAGGTGGCATCGAGGTACTGCATGTTTGGTGATCCTGGGTCCCTTTCACCGAGCTGGGGGTTCCCCCGCAAGGTCCAATGCCTACCTGGGGGTGGGGCGGCGAGTATCACTCTCTGCTTCCTCTCCCATCAGTCCAGGGGTGCAGGCAGCTTCCAGGCAGAGTTCAGTTCATTTAGCGAGGCTTCAATGTTAAGTCCTTCTGGTGCAGTCCCTGTGTTGTGCCTTGCTGCCTGCAATGTCAGCTTCCGTGGTCAGCATGGTACTAAGTCCGTGGTGTGGGTCACTGAAAGTTGGTAGAAACATATTTGTAGTGTCTACCCAGGAGCATAAAACCTGGCGCATTGACCCCCCCTAGGTTCCCTACACTCTTTGTGTAGCATCCTTTCCTGCTGTGAGGTTAGTCCTCCCCATTCACTCACCATACTCACCAACAGAACTATCAACGTCTCTTCCACAATGTAGATGGTCCCCTCCCTGGTCTTGGCTTGAATTTCTAGCACCCTTTACCTTCCAATCCTGTGGGGTGGGGAGGGGCTATTGATTTGCCCCAGTCTTGTTTTGATGTTGCATAGCCTCCAGTGGGTGGTCATATCCCAGTTCCCCTCTCTTGAAGGAGTGACCCAGGCAATGTGGGGGTCTCTTTCATGTCGGCTCTTTGGAAGTGCACAAGTGGGAGATGATGGTTCATGGTTAGTAGGTAGCCTTCTCTCCTTTCATTCAGGAATTGGTTCCTAAGATTTGTTTAATTGCTGTTTCCTCTTATAGTAGTGGACTCATAAACACTTGTCCTTTTGTGATTGACCTCCTTCACTCAATCATGGTTTCCAAACCCTTTCATGTCTTCATGCTTTCATCGCTGTTTTTAGGGATACGTAGTATTCCATTTGTGTCTGTGTGTCATAATTTCCTTATCCATTCTTCAATTGTTGGACATTTGGGCCACTTCCAGTTTCTTGCTATTGTGAACTGTGCTGCTATGAATATGGGAGAGCACACCTCCACTTTATTGTGTCCATCATTTCTTTGGGGTAAATGCCTAATAGTGGCATTCCTGGATCATATGGGATTTCAATTCCAGTTGCTCTAAGAATTGCCATATCGTTTTCCACAGTGGCTGTATGAATTTACAGGTTCACTAACAGTGTGTACGAGTTCCAGTCTGTCCACATCCTCTCCAGCATTTGGTATGTTCTCTTTTTTTGATTTGGGCTAGCACTGTGGGTGTAAAGTGGTATCTCATTATGGTTTTAATTCGTATCTCCCAGATGGCTAGTGATTGTGAACATTTTTTTCATGTGTTTGTTAGCCATTTGTACTTCAGTTTTGGTGAACTGTCTTCAGGTCTTTTTCCCATTTCGTGATTGGGTCTCTTGTTATTTTTTTATTGAGCTTTTGTAGATTTCTGTATATTTTTGGTAAATGTTATTATTATTTTATGTTATTATTATTTTTTATCTTCTGCTGTATTTTATTGGCCAGGATTTTTGTGGGAAACAGAAGGATTTCTCCCAAGTTGTCTCCCCCAAATATATGCCAAACTTAGCTGCTTGCGAATGCCTATACACTTGGAGGTCATCAGAAGTAGATCAGGGTTAGTCTCCCTAAGGGCTATCAGCCATCTAGAGCAGCAGACACCACTGTTTATTCACAACAAATAGGGCCCATTCCCTTCTAATAAGGACAGTAGTTGTCTGTTTCCTTGTAGGAGACCCCAGAGAGGTCAAGCCCGCCCAAGGATGACCAAGGTTAGGCTGCCAGTGAATCTAGGGTCTGCCCATCTTGTCACATGTCTACCCCTAGACCTCCCCATTCCTATGGGCACACCCCGAGCTCATCCCCCTCCTGTCACGCTTATGCCTCTCACACATCCCCTTCCTACGATGTGTGTGCCTATGGTACTGCCCCTTCCTGTGACGTTTGGTTCCCTGTAATCATGCCCCCCCCCAAGAGATATAATGCTTGGTCAGCAGTAAGTGGGGGTCCTCCAGCCTTGCGCCCAGGGCTCCAGCCTCCGGCCCGGTCCTTGAGCCTCCTGCTGGGTCTCCACCCCACCTCCCCTCAACCTACGCTGTGCGTGGACCTGGCTGGTAAGATCATGGCCATCCAGGAGGTGAGCATGCTACCATGAATTGTGTCTAAATCCATTATTTGACTCTCTTCTATCTCTCATGCTCTTGATGACTTTAATATTTCTATATCTCAACCATACAATTGTGTTTATTGAGCCCATGATTAGTGGTGGGGGGCTGGCAACCCCCCAATCGTACTGCAGATTTTGTTGAGGGTTTCAGCGTTTATGTCTATGAGGGAGATTGGGCTATAATTTTCAGCCTCTTTCGGGTGTTTGCCTGGTTTTGGTATCAGTGTTATGTCGGATTTGTAGAATGAGTTTGGGAGTTTGTTGTCTTTTTCTATGTTCTGGAAGAGTTTGTATAGGATCTGTGTCACTTTTGGTAGAATTTCCCTGTGAAATCGTCTGGTCTGTTAGGTTGGTAGCTTCTTAATGCCCTGCTCTATTTCTTCTTTTGTTATTGACCTCTTGAGTCTTTTCAATATCTGTCTGCATTAATTTGAGTGGGTGAGGTGTTTCTGTGTATCTGTCTATTTCTTCTAGATTGTTGAATTTGTTTGAATACAGTTTTTCATAGTAGTGTGCTGTTATTCTTTTTATTTCACTGGGATCTGTTATTATTTCACTGTTTCCATCTCTTATTCTGGGTGTTTGCATATTTTCTTTTTTTCCTTTGTTAATTTTGCCAGTGCTCTATTTTATTAATTTTTTTAAGAACCAGCTTCTTGTCTTGTTGATTTTTTTAAACTTTTTTTCTATATAGTTTATTTCTGCATTGATTCTTTTAAAAAAAATCATTTTATTAGGGGCTCATACAACTCTTATCACAAACCATACATACATCAATTGTATAAAGCACATTTGTACATTCATTGCCCTCATCATTCTCAAAACATTTGCTCTCCACTTAAGCCCCTGGCATCAGCTCCTCATTTTTCCCCTCCCTCCCTGCTCCCCACTCCCTCATGGACCCTTGATAATTTATAAATTATTATTTTGTCATAATTTGCACTGTCCAACGTCTCCCTTCACCCAGTTTCTGCGCTGATTCTTATGATCTCTTTCCTTCCTTTATTGGAGGGATTGTGTTGTCCGTGTTCTAGTTCTTAGAGGTGTTGTGTTAGGGTGTTGATTTTAGATTTCTTTTTTTCAGGTGTATTGATATCTCTAACTTGCCCTCTGATTACTGCTTTCGCTGTGTCCCACAAGGTTTTGATATGTTGTGTTATCATTCTCATTTGTCTCAAGGAACTTTTAAATTTCTTCATTTATTTGCTTTATTACCCAGTTGTTTTTGAGTGTTATGTTGTTCAATCTCCATGTGTTTGTCTGTATGGTTTTACTTGTTTTACTGTTGATTTATAATTTTATAGCTTTGTAGTCTGAGAAGATTCATTGAAGGATCTCGGTTGTTTTTTTTTAATTCGTTGAGGCATGGTTTGGGGACTAGTATGTGCCCTATTCTTGAGAATGTTCCATGTGTGTTGGAAAAGAATGTGTACTGTTGTTTTGATGGATGAAACATTCGGTATATGTCTATAAGCTCGTTTTATTATTATTTTTAATTAATCATATTATTGGGGGGGCTCTTACAAATATTATGCCAATCCATCGTTCAATTGTATTAAGCACAATTGTACATATGTTGCCATCAACATTTCCAAAACATTTTCTTTCTACTTGAGCCCTTGGTGTCAGCTCCTCTTTCCCCCCCTCTCTTTCCCACCCTCCCACCTTAGTGAATCCTTGATTAATTATATATTATTGTTATTATTTTGTGTCTTATACTGTCCATTATCTCCCCACAGTTATGTTATTTGTCCCCCTGGGGGATGGGCTATATAGCCAACCACGTGATGCGCTATATAGCCACCCACGTGATGGGTTCTCACTTATGAACTTGTTTTTATTGCTGTTATTGAGTTTTTTTATGTCTTTGTTTTTTTCTCGACATCCTGTCTTTCCTTGAGAGTGGATTATTGAAGTCTCCTGTTATATTGTCAATGTGTCTCTATCCTTTTTCAATTCTGTGAGGATTGATTGACATATTTTGAGATCTTTCATTGGGTGCACATGTTTATTATAGTTATGGGTTCCTGAGCTATTATAGTTTTATCATTATGTAGTGAACATTCGTATCTCTTATTATGTTGTTTGTCTTGAAGTCCATCTTCTCGGAGATTAATACTGCTACCCCTGCTTTCTTTTGGTTGCTGTTGGCTTGGCATGCTTTTGTCCAGCCTCTGGTTTTTAATCTATTCATGTCTTTGTGAGGTGTGTTTCATGTAAGTAGCAAATTGATGGGTTTTGGTTTTTATCCATTCTGCTCCTATGTTTCTTTACTGGTGCAATTTATTGACATTTAGTGAAATTACTGATACGTGTATATTTATTACAGCCATTTTGCTTTATATATGTGTGTTGTGTTTAGTTTCTTGGTTCATCCTGTGTTATTTCTTTGCTTTGGGTGTTGGTCTGTGTGTATTTTTTTTGTGAGGAATTATATGTTGGTTTCAGGTTTGTGTGTTGCTACTGTTGGTCATTTGGACATTGAATATTCATTGAGTACTTCGTTGAATATTTTTTGTCGTGGTGCTGTTGATTTTGTGAATTCTTTTAGTTTTTTCTTGTCTTGGAATACTTTTATTTCACCATTATATTTGATGATAACTTTTCTTTATACTGGATTCTAGGTTGACAATTTTTTTCCCTCAAGTACTCTGTATATATCACGCCACTATCTTCTTGCCCGCATGGTTTCTGCTGATAAATCTAAGGTTATTCTAATTGCTGACCTTTGTATGTAATTAATATTCTTTTCTCTGGCTGTTCTTAGAATTTTTTCTTTGTCATTGATGTTAGATATCTTGACTACAACATGCCGGGGAGTTTTCCTTTTGGCTGGGTCCTCTTGGCTCCAGAATAGCTATATTTTCCTCCTTTAGACACCGAGGAAAGCTCTCTTTCAGGAGCTCTTGGACTGTACCCTGTGTGAATTTCTTTGCTTACTCTGCTTCTGGAATGCCTGTAAGACGCAGGTTGTACCTCTTAATTGTGTCCCATGTGTTCTCACATTTTTTTCTGCCTTTTTTGGGCATATTTTGTTGTCTGTTCTTCTAGTTCACTAATCAGGGTTTCTTCTCCTCAGTTGTTACTCTGTTCTTTTATAGCACTGTTCTGTTCCTTTATAGTGTTGTTTAATTCTGTTATTTTAGTGTTTGATTCTTTGTGTTTCTGTTTGGAGTTTTTCTAGGGGGGTTACTAATTTTTCTATTTCTAATATGCATGTATTAGAAATAGAATAAATTTATTCTATTTCTAATAGATTAGAAATCTAATATATAATCCCCTCCTTCTGGGTCCTTACCTATACCCACAAATGGGGAAGTCCTGATTGGGGATGAATTATGAGAACAATGCACAACTTTGTAAAGTGTAGGGGAGTATAAAGTGTTAGAACACAGACCAAAAACAAGTGGGTCCCACATTTGTCCTGGGGTGGGGAGGCGGCAGGACTGCTTGGGGCATAGATCTCTTTGGCAGTTGGGGACAGTGTTTGGTGGTGTGTTGTTTTACTACCTTGTGATCTTGTAGGGTGCCCGAGTAGGGTTTGAGATTCAGGCTAGGGAATGATTTTGGTGTGTGGTGTGGCTGCAAGTCCTGTATTCTTGTGATTTAATTATCTTGAGAGAATAGAGCTCTTGGGTCTGAGGGGTCAGAGGATGGATTTGCTCTTTTCAGATGGTAGGGGTTACCAAGTGGGGGTGGGGGGATGTGGTCTATTCCTATCACCTCCCTAGGTAGTCTAGGAGGGTAAAATAAAGCAATCACCTACTCAGAGGGCTAGTGTCTTATGTGAGAGGCTTGCTGTACTGACAACCAGATATGTGATGTGGATGCCCTCTGGGTCCCTAGGACTGTCTCCAGCTTAAACCTGTAAAACTTGCTGCTTGTAATGTGGCTGCTTGTAAAACCTGTTGGTTTCTCCCTGCTTTGTTATGCTAAAACTTTGTTAATGAACCAGGTGTGTGATGGAGGCAATCTAGGGGAGTTAAAAAAAAAAAGTCCCAGAGTGACCATGCTTTTTAAGGTCTCAGGCTTTTGGGGTGTTTTGCCCCTGGTGTGGGGTCTGTGTTGCTGGGCACCTCACATAGGGGGATTAGAGTTTTTGAGTGGGCCTGGAGCTCACTGGGCTGTGTTCTCACTTACACCTGCTCTTGGCTGCCCTGTTGACTCCCCGCCCCCCCACCGTGTGGCCGGGCAGTCTGTGTTGGTCACATTATTGGGGGCCCAGGTCTGTGGGGTCTCTCCCTGGGTTCTTCTGGTCTGGGCGGATAGCCACAGCTATTTATATTTTTATCCTCCCGGGGCTGATCTCTTATAGCTACATCCTGTCACTCTGCCTCCCCTCAGCCCCTGGTAAGTCCTTTCTGCTAACCCAGGACTCTGGTTCTGCCAACGAACACTGTGGGAAAATGACCACAGAGAGTCTAATAGGCTGCTCTCTTAGTAAATTGGTTCTACTTATTTTATGCTGAAAATCCTGTGGCCTGCAGTGTAGCATATTCCAGTCAGCTGGTCTGCGAGGTTCCCAGATTGGGGTACCATGGTGCTTGCTTCGAGCGTGGAAAGAACATATGTAGCATTAGCATGTGTGCAATTCAAGTGACGTTTATGAGGAACAGGGACGTTTCAGGTTTTACAGTCTCAGAAGCACACGCTGTTTCAGAAAGTGTACAAGGCTGCACGGAAACCGTGGGGTTCATGGCTGAAAAACCACGTGGAAAGTATACAGGAAGAGGGCACAAACTCACGCTTGCAGCACCAGGAAATCCCAGGGGCCCAGAGAGAGGCCTGAGGGGGAGGCCAGGCCCCAGGACCCGGGTGGCACATGTGCACCCTCATGGGGGAGAAATTCTCATGCTCCGCTTGCAGTCCGCAGCTGAACAAGAGCAGGGTACCAGAGAGACTAGCAAACTGCGGCCTGAGTTTACCCCTCTGGCTGGGGAGGCGTGGCTGAAGGTATTGGTTGATCTTATTAGCTGAGGTTAAGCCCATGTGATGTCATGTGAATGGGCCTAATCTGTGTACCCAGGTGGAGCTGCGACCTGGGCCTAGGGGGCTTGTGTCTGAGCATGCTCAGTTTGGATCTTTCCCATAGGTGTCTAATAGGTGCCTGATTTCTTTCCAACCCCTGCATTGTTTCGTTGACAGCTGATGTTCATTAGCACAGACATTGAGGCGACAACCCAGTTTGTCCCTTATCTAGCAAGCTGTCACCTGTAGAGCCCCGGCATACTTGCTATTCAGTCACCATCTTGCCCACCGTTCCCCTGAAATGTTTATTTTGACTGGCTATTTGTCTTTTGTTAAATGTATATGATTCAACTTTTGATGGCTATATGGTTTCCAAAGATATCCTTCATCATTACCTTGTTTTTTTTTCACTTGTTTAGGGGGAGGGGCGGGATATTTTTTATGATTCAATCCATGAAGATATAGCACTGCAGTTTCTGGAAGAACCACTTTTTTTTATGTGTCTTGTACCTCTCCTCAAATTTAACCTTGGGCTCTCACCTGGCCTTGTGTTCAAGTACAGTGGCTCTGAAGACATCCTTGTTGACAACAATTTTGTCCAATGGGATGTCCACAGAGTTCTTTGTGGGTATGAGGTGACTCTAGTTATAAATCTTCACAAAAGACTTGATCTTTGAGATCACGAAGTGAGTCCTCCCCTACTTTCGTCTTCTCTTTCAACATTGCTTTAGCTATTTGGAGCCTCTTGCCATTTCCTATAGTTAACAGTTGGTTCTTCCATGTCTGTAAAGAAGGCAGTGGGTGTTTTTATTGGGATTATATTGACTATAGAGAACACTTAGGAGAGTATAAACATCTTAACACTATTCAATCTTCCAGTTCACGAACGTGTAGCATCTTTCCATTTATTTAAGTCTTCTGTTATCTCGATTTCCACTTCTCCACACACATTTTGAAGTCCCTTCATTTGTCTGGAGCGGAATGCTGCTACTTAAGAGCAGAGAGGTTAAGGTACATACAGCTGTGGTGTCAGAATGCCAATTTGAAGTGGGCTTTAAAATGGAGAAAATGTTTTTAGTAAAAGTTGAGTCTGTTAAGCCTGGCAAAGCTAATTATGAACCCTAAGGATAACAAAAGCACCCCATCATGGAGCCCCTAGGTGGCACAGACGTTGAAGCAGCCTGACTGCAGACTGAGAGGTGCATGGTTTGAATACACCCAGATGCTTCTTGGATCTGCTTGTTCGAACCCTACGGAGCAGCTCTCCCCTGTGCACGTGGCATCTCCATGAGTTGGAATTGACTTGATGGCAACTGTCAACTTAGAATCTTTGTGACGTCTAACACGTAAAAGGCCCCCTAGCACCTGGCCCAGGTCAGGGGCTCAGCTGTTAGCCTATTGGAGATTGTTTTGTTTTCATTACAAGAAATATTGGTGTGCAAGTAATATGTATGAGTTCATTGTGAAAGTGATATGCAGGAGGAAGATTTTTTTTAAATGAGTGATTTTTTTTTCAAGCAAATATGAGGACAGCACAGTCCCTGCTCCAGGAGTAGGCAGTCTGTTAGGAGAGATGGAATATATATGCACACTATGGTGTTGTTGTTTTTTTTTCAAATTGGATCAGGACCACCAAACCCACTGCTATGGAGTCGATTCTGACTCAGAGAGATCCTATGTAGGGTTTCCGAGGCTCCAAATCCTTACTGAGACAGACAGCTTCATCTTTTTCTGGAGGGGCGGCTGGTGGATTTAAACTGTTGACCTTACCATTAGCGAACCAATGCTTACCCAACGGCTTCACCATAGGCTCCTTTCTAAATAAAACAGAAGAAGTAAAAATGCCTGCAACAAAACCAACACTAAGGGGGATTCATAGTGAGTCCAGAAAGTCCCATTATGGCGGGAGCTCAGTAAGTCTTTGTAGGGCATTCTGGGCAACATGGTGTCAGGCGGATGCGCCCTTGGTCCCCAGAGTATTCTGTTTTGGGATAAATAGTACTTGCCGTTTCTGTACTGTAAACTCATCCCTCCCTACCTCATGACAAACTTCTTCCCCCTGACCTTAAATAAAACCTTTATCCCATACAAAAAAAACATATCATAGCGAATGAAGGGGGAGTGCAGAATGGAGACCAAAGCCCATTTGTAGGCCACTGGACATCCTCTTACAGAAGGGTCTCTGGGAGGAGACAAGACAGTCAGGGTACAATGTAACAATGATGAAACATTACAACTTTCCTCTAGTTCCTAAATGCTTCCTCCCCACCCACTATGATGATCCCAATTCTACCTTACAAGTCTGGCTAGACCAGAGGATGGACACTGGTACAGATAGGAACTGGAATCCACACAGGGAATCCAAGGCGGATGATCCCTTCAGGACCAGTGGTGTGAGTGGCGATACTGGGAGGGTGGGTTGGAAAGGGGGAACCAATTACAAGGATCTACATAAAACCTCCTCCCTGGGAGACGGACAACAGAAAAGTGGGTGAAGGGAGATGTCAGACAGTATAAGATAGGATAGAATAATACTTTATAAATTATCAAGGGTTCTTGAGCGGGGGGAGCAGGGAGGGAGGGGGAAAATGAGGAGCTGATGCCAGGGGCTTAAGTGGAGAGCAAATGTTTTGAGAATGATGAGGGCAATGAATGTACAAATGTGCTTTACACAATTGATGTATGTATGGATTGTGATAAGAGTTGTAGGAACCTCTAATAAAATGATTTAAAAAACCAACCTTTGTCCCTCTCTTTCTTGTCCCTTGCTTTATGTATTTATGTTTTTAGCACATATCAACACCCGACACTGTCCATTGATTGGTTCTTTCACCCTTCACTGACATCTCAGCTCCTTGGATGCAGGGACTTGGTCTACTTTGCTCTTTTCTTCAGTCCTGGGAACAGTGCTCAGTATCTGTCTCTGGGATCTGACATCCTTGGTTGGAATCTGGCAGTTCCACTTGGTACCTCTTTGGTGCCACCTCTTATCACATGTGCAGATGGAGCTGCCTTGCTCCCCACCTCACGCTCTGTGTGTGAGCTGAGTCATTACACATGAAGAGTGCCTGGCAAAGAGTCATCTCCACTCCGTGCGTGCTTTGCCCATTTGTCCTTGTGTGTCTACTTCAAAAATTCACATTTGGCACTTGAATCGGAAACTCAAACTTAGGTAATATAGATTTTTTTTTGCATGTGAAGATCCTTAAACATTTTTTTCCATGTCTAATTATTCTGCAGGTTTGCCACATACGATTCTACCTGTCAAATTGCCCAACAGATTGCTGAGAAAATTCAACAACGAAATCAGTATGAACGAAATGGCGAAAACACAAGCAAGGTAATGCCAGGAGAGGATTCGCATTTAAAATGATTCCCATGAGCTGTGAGTTCTGATACTTACGAGTCTGTGCATTTTATGTGTGTGGACTGTCTTGTATGCAAATAATGCATGCTATATGGTTGTGTTTTTTTCAATCCGTGCAGTCCCCGTGCGTGTTAGTTTCTTAAGTTGAGCTATGCAAAAGATACAGTACAAGAGTGTAAGCATCCCAGGTGGCTTGGTGGTTAACGTACTCAGCTGCCAACTGAAAGGTGGTGGCTCAAACCCACCAGCAGCTCCGAGGAGAAAGGCGGGAGAGGCTGTTGCTGTGAGGACAACAGTCCTGGATCCCCCTGTCCTGTAGGCTCACAGCGAGTTGGCATCAACTCACCAGCCCCAGGCTGGGCTCCTTGAGGAGCTGGGTGTCATGCTAAGTGCTCCATCGATAACCAAAAGGCTAGTGGTTTGGATCAGCCAGCTTCTCTGAGAGAGGAAGGTGTGGCAACCTATTTCTGTAAAGATTCACAGCCCTGGGAACTGTGTAGGGCAGATCTGTTCTGTTATATAGGGTCACTATGAGCTGGGATCAATTTGATAGTAGCGGGCTTGGGCTATAAGAGTGTGCATGTATACAGTGATCTAATGACTTGACATAGACGCCCCGTTTCCCCAACCTAAACTCACTGCCATGGGACCATTCCAGCCCATAGTGACCCAGGGAGGGTTTATGAGGCTGTAGGTCTTTACGGAAGCAGATTGCCTCATCGTCCCCCTCCCAACCTTATAGATAGCGGCTCTGTGCTCACCAGACAGGCTCCACCAGGACTGCTAGTACTTAGTCACGAAGACTCTATGAAACGTGGAATTGATTTAAATTGGTCTGTTTAATCTTAAACGTTTCTAAGAGCTTTATCGTGCAGTTCAGGAGTTAGTCAACTTGCCCCACATAGTAAATCTTTTAGGCTTTGCAGTTCAAGGGGCAGTGACTTAAACTCTTTGACCAACTAGTCTCACTGAAAAGATAATTTAGTCCTTTATACATTTAAAAATGTAAAACCCACCTTTAGCTCTTGGGCTTTCCGAAAACAGCAGTAGATTTTGGCTGGGCCAGAGATGTTTAGAAAATCGGGAGTTTGTACTGATTCCTTCACCTTAGAGTCCAGTGCCACAGGCTTCTGAGCTCCCCCGTTCCATACGTGTGTTTTCCTTCTTCAGAAAGAACGCCGATTTCTGAGAGTGTCAGCCGGTCACATGAAAGAAAAAAAAACAGTGGGTTATTCACAATAGTTTTACTCAGCTGGTCTGTCTTACAATTTGCAAATAATAGTTTTGGAATTAGTCTCTTTTTGAGCCACGAGAAGCCTCATCCAGCTTATTCTGTTCAATTTATTAGAATGGATTCTTCTTTCCCTGTGTGCTTCATAAGCATATTCTTGGTTCCTGTCTGTGTTCATTTGTGGGATTAGTTTTCCCTTGCAGTCTTCTTGGTTAAAGGTAAAAAATATGATATTGTTCAAGAGCCAACATTGAATAAAAAGGTGCACTCAAAGTCTTACTCCATCTCTCTAGGTCCTACTCCTTCTTCATTTACGCTCTGTACGTAACTGTTACATTTGTTTCTGGCGTCTTCTTTCTGGGGTTTTACTTTTTGCAAGAATAAGTGTGAGTGTGTGTTTGGACAGGTGTGTGTTTTTATTTTCTCTTTTTAAAGTGGAGCCATATGCATGTTGGGTTGCTCACTGGCAACAGTTCAAACCCTCCAGCCACTTGTTGGGAGAAAAATGAGACTTCTTCTTCCGCAAAGATTTACAGTAATTTCCAATCTTGGTGGGGTCTTTTCCTAGTTTGGGTATCAGTGTTATGCTGGCTTCAATGAGTTTGGGATTTTGTTATCTTTTTCATCTTCTGGCGACAGTTCTTTTATGGGGTTTTTTGGAGGGACTGTGTTCAGTCTTGGGAATGTGTATTAAGATTATTTATATCTCATAACAGTGAGGGTCTTCCCCCACTGGAGTCGGCTTTGTAAATCCATAATTATGAGCACAGAAGATTTAGCAGCATTACATTTCATCCAGTCCTCAGTTTACCACCTGACCATACTTACTGCTGTTGCATTTAGCTCTTACACCTCTCCAGCATCTTTCCCTGCCTTCATCCATCCTTCTCTTATGGTGCATTACTTCCTCCACCACCCCCACTCTGGCTCAGTGTATGCCTAACCCTCGCTAACATCAAAGAGTGTTTCTCTTAGTGGGAAAATCCCTTCTTGAGTATTCACAGTAGTAGTCTCACTCAGTAACTACCCTTTTTGTCACTGGCTGTTTTCACTGAACAGAATGTCCTCCTGGTTCATCCATGTCCTGTCCTGATTTGCAGACTTACCATTGTTCGGTAACATTTTGTAGTATGTCACGTATGTAGGGGCCATTGATTACTCCTTCTTCCACTAATGGGCATTGAGCTTGTTTCCATCATTTTGCTCTGGTGAATAGCCTGCTGTTTTTTGCTTTTATGTGATCCTGCTGATCTCAGGAGGGAGCACTGGTTTCCACTGTCATTGTAGAATTGTTACTGTTGATAAAACAGAAAAGTAAACCTTTGATATTCTGTCTTTTCCCCCCCACCATTAAAAAGACTGCATTTGCATATTTTTATGCTGTCAAAACACATGACACTAATGTAGCATAAGGAGAATTCTTAAACAGAAACATTACAGTTTTAAAAATGTAAGGAAGATAAAAAAATAAATGCTGAAATTTCACTTATAAAAAGAAGTAGGGAACAGTTATTCCACTAGCAGTATAATGAAAGCACGTTTTAGCGACATTTTTAATAGCTTATTAATTCAAAATTCTATCTTAGAGAAGGAATAATTCCCTTTACATAAAGCCTAAATGCATTTTAAATGCATGGTATTATCATAATGACTAGAAATTAAATTAATAATACTAGAATAGTTACAATCTAATGTCGCCTTCTTAAATCTTTTGCATCTGCATTAATTATTTGTCACTCCTCTTGAACTCTCATACTGGCCTTTATTTTTTGTTTTAGCCTTTCAAAGATTTAAACAATTCTTTTAATTTTCAGTGTTTTTAAAAAAATCATTTTATTGGGGGCTCTTACAGCTCTTCTGCCATTCTATACCTCAATTGTATCAAGCATATTTGTACATATGGTGCAATCTTCATTTCCAAAACATTTTCTACTTGAGCCCTTGATATAATTTTCTCTTTTTCTCCCTCCTTCCCCCACCCTCCTACTCTAGTGTATCCTTGGTCAATTATATATATTTTATTGTTATTTCATATCTTACACTGTCCATTGTCTCCCTTCACCCACATTTCTGTTATTTATCCCCTTGGGGTTGGTGGGAAGGCTAGATATCCAGTCTTGTGATGGCTTCCCC
Source organism: Tenrec ecaudatus (assembly GCF_050624435.1). Classification (NCBI taxonomy): domain Eukaryota; kingdom Metazoa; phylum Chordata; class Mammalia; order Afrosoricida; family Tenrecidae; genus Tenrec; species Tenrec ecaudatus. Next base: position 86,571,853 of record NC_134539.1, on the reverse strand, counting down.
CTTTCTCACCCTTTCCCTTCCCTGACTATCCCCCTACCCTCATGATATTGCTACCCCCGTTACTGTACCTGAGGGTTTATCTTTCCTGAATTCCATTCCTCAGAGCTCTTACCTGTAACAATGTCTATTCTTCGTTCTAGCCAGATTTGTAAGGTAGAACAGGGTCATGTGAGTGGGGAGAAGGAAGTATTCAGGAACTACAGGAATAATGAGTAATTTGTCGATGCTATACTACACCTTGGGTGAATCATCCCTTTAGAACCCTTCTGTGGGGTGATATCCAATTGTCTGTAGAGGGACTTTGGGTCTCCACTCCAACCCCTCTCTTTTGCATTGATATAGTTGTTTGTTTTGGATCTTTTGATACCTGATGCTCGATTCTATCAACACCTCATGATCACTCAGGCTAGTGTGCTTCTTCCATGTGGGTTTGGCTGCTTTCTCACTAGATGGCCATTTGTTTGACTTCAAACCTTTATGACCCCAGATACTATATCTTTTGATAGCCAGACACCATCAGCTCTCTTCACCACATTTGCTTATGTACCCATTTTGTCTTCAGTGATCGTATCAGGAAGGTGAATATCAAAGAGTGCCAAGTTATCAGAACAAAGTGTGCTTGTGTTAAGGGAGGCCTTGAGTAGAGACTGAAAGTCCATCTACTATCTTAATACTTTATCATATGAATATTTTTACATTGACCTCTATCCCTTTCATTATAAAATAATATATTTACATAAATACATGGCTGTAGCCTTTATAAATGCCTTTGCCTCCTAGTTCTTTCCTCTATTCCTTTCACCTCCCTCCTATCCCGCTGTCATGCTCAGCCTCCATTCAGCTCTCAGTATTTCCTCTCGATACATTGCTCTTGATCAAGCATTATAGGCCTTCCTCACCATCAAGTTTAGATCTCTTGCTGTCTCCTTATTTCTGTGTTTGTTAGCTCCCCACTTCCCTGAATGCCCCCTCTACTCCCATGTGCCCCCTGAACTGCCAGGCCTATCGTTTTCTCTTTAGGATTGTTCATCCTTATCTTATGTAGATAGACATAGGGAAAAAGAAAAAGAAAAGCAAATAAAAACCAAAAACAAAACATAATAAAACCAACAAACAGAACAAGAGAAAAACAAACAAAACAAAACAAAACCAATAGATAGTTCCAGGTCTGTCTGCTGACCTATGTGTATGTTTTGACATTCTGTCTTTTTAAAGCATTGCCACATCTCTGATTTCATCCATGGTGGATTCAGGAGTCAAAAGCCTCATTTTTCTCCTTTGGAGCAGCTGGTGGTTTTGAACTGCTGACTTTGCAGTTAACAGCCCAATGCATAACTATTACACCACCAGGGCTCCTTTAACTTAAGTAGACCATTTAAGTTTTCATATTTCCATATTTTGGAGGGGCTCTTCCCCACCCCTCCCTGTAATGTGACATTTCCAGTCACTGACACATGTCCTCTGAGCTTGTGGAATGATTGGAGGAAATGCACACACCCCGGGAAAAAGAAGTCACATGCGGCTCACCTTCCCCTTGTACAAAAGCCACCTTGCTCTGGAATTGTATCATTGGGATATAAATGCCCCCTTGCCTTTAGAGAACACTGGCCTGGAAAGCCACTGGGAACTTGAAGCCTCATTCCTTGAAGCTCGGCCTGAGGGCACTGGGGATCCACGACAATGTGAGCAGACAATTACTGAGACCAGAGTAGTTGACCATGGCCGTAGGACAGGCAATTACTGAGACCAGAGCAGTTGACCATGGTCAGTTGTAGGGCAGGCAATTACTGAGACCAGAGTAGTTGACCATGGCCGTAGGGCAGACAATTGCTGAGACCAGAGCAGTTGACCATGGTCGTAGGGCAGACAATTACTGAGACCAGAGCAGTTGACAATGGCCGTAGGACAGGCAATTACTGAGACCAGAGCAGTTGACCATGGCCGTAGGACAGGCAGTTACTGAGACCAGAGCAGTTGACCATGGCCGTAGGGCAGACAATTACTGAGACCAGAGCAGTTGACCATGGTCGTAGGGCAGACAATTACTGAGACCAGAGCAGTTGACAATGGCCGTAGGACAGGCAATTACTGAGACCAGAGCAGTTGACCATGGCCGTAGGACAGGCAGTTACTGAGACCAGAGCAGTTGACCATGGTCGTAGGACAGGCAATTACTGAGACCAGAGCAGTTGACCATGGTCGTAGGGAAGGATGCTGAGATTTTTCCTGCCGGGCCTGAGGTAGAGAAATAGGACCAGAAGGTAGAAACTCGGGACAGACCGCAGCTTTGTTATGAGGGCAGACTGCCTGAAGACTGCAGTTTCCAGCAGTCATGGGGGAGCTGCTGTACAAGTGTTAGGTGGGTTGGTCGGATAGGGAACCAGTTCAGGTCTTTTCACCCTTGAGTCTTTTTGGTCAGTTGGAGACTCAACATCCCTCCCGCCCCCTCCGGGTAGAACTGTAGGCTTCCAACCCAGCACTACGAGCGCATTATTATTCCGTAGACTGCATCCCTCTGGGCTGGAACGCTTAGGCTCTCTTCTTTTCTTTTCAGCTTTCGGTGACAATCAGAACGTTGTTGCAGAATCTGAAGGAAAAGATCGCCCTTTTGAAGGACTCATTGCTAAGAGCTGTGTCAACACATCAGATGTATCCTTGTAAACATTTCCACCCTTTTTTTCTAGAACGGGAGGAAAAGCAGTCAATTTTAAGAAGGGAAAGAATCTGGGCCACCCAGATTTCTTCCCCTCACAGCTCAGGGAAGGCCTGGCTTCCAAAATATTGCCTATAATCTTGGTTTCTATTTTTGTGTCTGTTACATGTTTTATAGTGAATGTGCTCGGCAGAGCAAGACTTACTGAAGGAATTAATTTGTCTGGGTGGAGCCCGTGCAGGGCAGGCAGCGGTGCTTTCAGTCAGTACTGAAATTCCACAGAGCTGTCTTTCTAGACTGCCTTGAAAACAGCTAGCTGCTCTCCCACCGGAAAACTTCTGTGATCGTCCCGAGCTGTGACTCGGCTTCTGATGTTCCCAGAACTTTATTGGTGCACTCTTTTCATGGTGAGACCAATGCCAGGAGAAACCATACAGCTTTCATTTTTTTTTCTCTGTAGTTTACGGAGATGTGACTTGTTTGCCATGAGATTCTAGAAACCTAGACTGCTTGACCGTTGGGGGGTGGGGGTGGGGCGGATACTTGCTTGAAGGTGAGTACCCTATCTCAGTCTGCCACCAACACTGTCCGGTATTACATTTAAAAATTATAATTTGATCAATTTAGGGGAAAACAGACCACATGTGATTTCTCAACTAAATTAAGTTTTTGAATTTGAGTTTGGTTTGAAAACGTCCACAAACTGGTCTTCCCTCATCTCATTGAGTTAAATTGTACAGTCTGTGCTAAAGAACCCTCCTCCCCTGAATTTTGATATCGCAGGAAATGGCTACTGCCTGGTTTCAAATATGGGGAAATGGAAGAATATGCATTTTTTTCTTTTTTTACATTTTATTAGGGGCTCAAACAACTCTTACCACAATCCACACATATACATACATCAATTGTATAAAGCACATCCGCACATTCCCTGTCCCAATCATTTTCAAAGCATTTGCTCTCCACTTAAGCCCTTTGCATCAGGTCCTCTTTTTTTTCCCCTCCTTCCCCACTTCTCCCTCCCTCATGTGCCCTTGGTAATTTATACATTGTTATTTTGTCATATCTTGCCCTATCCGGAGTCTCCCTTCCCCCCCTTCTCTGCCGTCCATCTCCCAGGGAGGAGGTCACATGTGGATCCTTGTAATCAGTTCCCCTTTTCCAACCCACTCACCCTCCACTCTCCCAGCATCGCCCCTCACATCCTTGGTCCTGAAGGTATCGTCCACCCTGGATTCCCTGTGCCTCCAGCTCCCATATGCACCAGTGTACAACCTCTGCCCTATCCAGCCCTGCAAGGTAGAATTCGGATCATGGTAGTTGGGGGGAGGAAGCATCCAGGATCTGGGGGAAAGCTGTGTTCTTCATCGGTACTACCTCGAATATGCTCTTTTAGGTAAAGCAATAGGAATGTTTACCCCACCCAAACTTTATTCCCCCAAAGAAGTGCCCTCTATGTCACCAGGGAAATGGATTAAGATTAGTTCCACGCTTTTTCTGGTAGTAAATTATTAGTCTACTAAGGTTTCAAATAGAAGCTAATTTCTAGAAACTTTTTAATATAATTGGGTATTCTGAGACATTTGGTGTGTAACATGTCTATCTCAATATCATTTGTGACTTCAGAATATTTTATATGGAGGTTTTATTTTGACCCAAATGAACAAGTCTATTTTTTTTCCCAATTAGCAATAATCGCGCCTCAGGTAAACCTCATTGGCTACTATATTGCCATTGCCCAAAGCTCAACAAGTCTTAATAGTAGACCCCAAGCCGTTTCAGATGGGTGCGGAGTACAAGAAGTCTGTCTGCCCAGGGGAGCAAGGTGTGCCAAGTCATAGTCGTGTTACCTGAAGCACATGCACTAGAAATATACCTAAATGTTTGCAGATATGATATTCGTAACTGTGTTTGCCATCTTCAATTGAGGGGACTGATTTATAAATTTATGTAATAAACCTAGTGATCAAGAATATGAGGGCAAATCATAACGTATCGCTCCTAGGGTTCTAGTTCCTAGACGCACAGTTTTATTTCAAACAGAACAGGTGAAGACAGGTCTCTGCAGGCAGTGGCTGCAGTCAGTGGATGGCTCCTCTCAGTGAGACACTTGTCTTAGTCTCATCAGAGTGCGTCACAAACAAGGTCCCAACAGAACAGTGGCTCGGAGGGGATCGACTGAGTCTTGCAATTCAAGACAGGGAAGTCAGCTCAGAAGGCTCGGGCCACTTATTGGGGACCCCAAAGGGGGTGATCTTGGTAGATCCTCTTTCAGGACACGATGGCTAGAGCGCTTAATTTAAGAAACTGGCAAACCGCATTGGTGAGAAAAAGGTAAGGAAAGTTGCTCTGAGAAATTGAGTTTCCATCATGATGACACCCCTGCTCCCCACCAGGCTGTCTTTGGGAAGCCTTACCCGTCCACCTCACAGTCCTGAGGTTGTTCGAGGATGCCCACAGTGCCATTTTGGCACGGTGCCCGTCGGAGAGCGACTGCTCTGAGGAAGGCCGGCAGAGCTGGCAGCGCTGCCCTGTAGGGTATAGAGCTGGGCGAGGGGATGTTGAGAGATACTAGTTCCACATTTTGATATGTTTGCTTAATAAATGTGATTGTGGTTTTAGAGCTGTCATGTTTAACTCACCCTAGTATGTACTGAATAAATTTACACATATTCATCTTACGGCGCCCTGGTGGTTCTGTGGTTTAGGCGTTGGGCAGCCAACTGAAAGGTCAGTGGTTCAAACCCATAGCCACATCCCAGGAGAAAGATGAGGCTGGCCTGCTTCTATAAAGATAAACTGCTTCTGAAACCCTCCACACAGTCAATTGGCTGCAGGAGTTATCAATTATGGACAGTCTCAAGCATATCAGAATCATAACTCACCTTGCTCTCTTAAATGCTTTTGGTCTGGATTATCTTTTGAAAGCTCATAGACTATGGTTTTATGGGGATCTCAGAACTAGCCCCCAAATTTGTTGAATGGATGTGCTAATGTCAGAAAACCCTGAACAGAAGTTATTAAAACACATTAGTAAAATATTTGGGGACTTTGATGGAGATGATTCAGGATTCCCTGAAAGATTTAAACACTCAAGTGGAATAGGAGAGTTCAGTTTAAAGCCTGGTTTATTTTCTTCCTGGTCACTGAAGAGTTGGGCCTGCTGCTCCCCGCACTGCAGCTCACACAGAGGGGGACAGTCACGTAGCCACCACATGGGGGTGCTCATCGGCCTCCGGGACAGTGGGAGAACGGTTTGTCTCGATAGAACAGAGAGGAGGAGGAGGTCGCCTAGACGTGAAGGCCTCTTTTTATTCTTTCGTCCCCTTCTGGCCTTCTCCTCCCCTCACCTCCTGCCTCTTCCCACACATCCTTAGTAATGCTGCAGGAGTTGGCATTCCTGTTTTGCAGAACCTCAGAGAGCCATCATCTGTGGGTCCTCTCAGTCATCTACAGTGTCCTTAGGTGTCGGTGGCTCGTCCACGTCTTTACAACACAGGCAGTGCGGCTCAGGCCAACCTCCAGTCACTGAGGAGTCGGAAAGAGCAGCTCATCCACCAGCAGGGATTTTTGTTTTTTGCATTCAGGAGAGGAGTATTTTGAGGACCTCAGAGCTGGAAAATGGAAAAGCGAGAATTCAAATAGTAGTCTATCTGGCCTCATCTTTAATAGAAATAATACAGTAAACCATTACCTGACATATCCTGTCCCCCCTGCCCCCCCCCACTTAATTGACAGGTCACTGTCCTGCCAAGCCAAACCCTGTTTACAATGCCAATCCCCGAGGGCTTTCTTAATCAGCAGAAAGATTAAAACAGTGCTCACTACTTTAACAGGGTTTATTAGGTCTCTCTTATGGATGCCGTAATTCTTAGAAAATTTTTTGTCCGTAATCATCAAGAGAGTGACTTTCTAAATCCTTTTTGGAGGTATCAATAGTGTTGGCAACTTTTAAAATTTGTGTTTCCAAAGCCCACATTCCCTGACTGTGCCAGGTAGTTGGGCATTTATCACAGTAAATGCCTGCCTTTCTGCACCTGTGGGATTTTCCAAAGGACAGTCTGGGCTGCCAGAAAGAGAAGCCCAATAGGAAGGCCCTCTACACCAGGTGTCCTCAAACTACGGCCCGCGGGCCACAGTTGGCCCGCCGAGGACATTTATCTGGCCTGCCGGGTGTTTTTGCCCCGTTTGTTTTTTTACTTCAAAATAAGATATGTGCAGTGTGCATGGGAATTTGTTCATAGTTTTTTTTAAACTATAGTCCAGCCCTCCAACGGGTCTGAGGGACAATGAACTGGCCCCCTGTTTAAAGTTTGAGGATCCCTGCTCTACATAATTAAACCCACAGAGGTTAGACAGAGATGCTTTTTGCTCTTTTCTGAGAAAAGTGGTTTTCTCGCGGCAAGAATAAATGTGAAATTAAAATAAAAGTCCTACACAGGCACACCTCACTTTACTGTGTTTTTGCTGTGTTGTGCTTCACAGGTACTTGGTCTTTATATATTGAAGGATTGTCGCCCCCCGCGTTGAGCCAGTCTCGGCGTCATTTCCCCACATCTGCTTGTACTCCCTTCAAGGAGCCCTGATGGTGTAGTGGTTACGCAGAGGACTGCAATCCACATGGCTGGCAGTTCCAAACCGCCAGCCGCTGCGCATGTTCTCCCATAACCAGTCCCGGTCTTGGGTACCCGCAGGGGTCACTATGAGTCATCATCGACTCGTTGGCAGTGCCAGGTTTTTGTGCTCACTTCATGTGACATAGTTTGCAATTCTTGCAATCTTTCATATTTTGCCATAATGCTATCACACGTTTCATAGAGCACAAGCTAGTGTACACTTGGCTTTTACATGCACGGCAAAGCAACCAACCAACAACAACAACAAAGTGTGTATGTGACTCGCTCTCTTGCATTGCCCTGGCCTGGAGCTGAACCCGCTAATCTCCAAGGTAATCCTGCACTTTCAAGTGAGTCGGCTTGCAATTCTGAAGCCAGTGTCTCTAACCAGAGTTTAAACCGCTGGAAGACATTAGCTTCTGTTCGCACTGTTTCTCTGAGGGGTAATTATAACGGCCTTGACAGTGAGGAAAGGTATGCACCGCGGGAGGCCGCCTGGAAAATGCCAGGTACAGCTACAATTATTCTTGGAATGGGCTTTCAAGTGAAGCTCGTCTCCTTGTTGGGCTCTACAAGGCAGGGCTTAGCTGGGAATGAAAAAAAATAGCTCTTTACAAAGGAGGTGCAGTGTCAAAAGGTATTTTGGTGTTTTGAGGGGGTGGGCTGCAGAAATAATTTTTAGAAAATCTATAGCTAACTTTCCTCCCCTTGGTATTTTGGGGTAAAAAGATAGCTCGCTAGTTAAGCAGGCGGGCAGGTTGGTAGGCAAGCAGGCAGACAGAGCGAGAAGGATCTAATTCTGGAGAGGGGCCAATGAAGTGCGTTTTAAAGGTTCCAATGGAAGTGAGGTGGTGCTCAAGCAGTGCCCTCCTCATCACACCGGCTACCATCCCTGGTAAACCTCAAAGGAAACCCCTGGCCACTGCGTGGATCCTGACACAATAGAACGGAGGAGAGCTGCTCCACAGGGTTCCCAAGGCTGTCCATCCTTATGGAAGTGACTGCCGCATTTCTCTTTCCCAGAGCGGCTTGTGGGTTCACACTGCCCTCCTTGGGGTAGTAACCAGCCGCTTAACCGCTGCATCACCAGGCCTCCTTGGGGCCTGGGAACATGAGAGAAAATAAAGATAAGATGGTGTTTATGGCCATGTGATTAAAAAAAATTATGTTCTTTTACTTTTTGCTGCTTAAAATCTCCTACCCCTTTTCACTCTGAGAGTCCAAGTAGATGGTAGTTTTTCGGTTGTGGTTCTGAATAGCCACACATGGCAAACTATATAACAGTAACAGCATAAAACCGTTTGCTGGGGAATTGGTTCTGACTCATGGTGCACCCACCCCCCATGTGTTGGAGTAAAACTGTATCCATAGTTTCTTTCTCTCTTTTTTTATTTGTATGGCGGGGGGTTGGGGGGAATTGTTGTAGAAATACAGATGAAACAACATTTGCCAATTTTCGCTGGATTTTTCATCCTTTAATTTTTTAGAATTCTTTCTTCTCAGGTGCCCCAGAGTAGACTCGAACCACCATCTTTATGCTAACAGCCTGCGCACCACCCGGGGGCTCTAACGCAGCATGAACTTTCCAGGGTTGGGAAATTACTAGTCCTTGGGATCTACTTGGACAATTTCTTTAACATTAAAGATCATATTTAGTTAACGGATGGGAACAATTATCAGAGTAAATTTGTTGCTTATAATTGCATTTTTCTAAAATGTATTTCAAATATGTTAATAGGTCTTAATATGAAAGAAAGGGCATCATATTAACCTAAACCCACTGCTATTGAGTTGATTCTGACTCATAGTGGCCCTTTGTAGAGTTTCTGAGGCTGTGAATCTTTATAGGAGCCTCTTGGTTCTCCCATGGATTGGCTGGTAGGTTTGAACCACTGACCTTGTGATTCGCATTCCAAAGCTTACTCACCAGCACCACCAGCACTTAAAGGGCATTATAGAGAACCTTCTCTACTCCCTGACTCTACCCTGCTGGTAAACATTAATGCCTTTTACGGCATTAATGCTCAGGCAAACACTCTGAGCACTGATACAGCTCAAAAGGCTAAGGTGTCGTGGAATCAGATCCTATTTGGACAGGAAGCGTCATTTGCATTTGGACCACTGAGAGGAAGAGCCTATTTATGGAGTATATTTCTCAATGAAATCTGTGTCATGAGTCTGTCAGTGTTTATAAGTGCCCCCAAGGTACTGTCAAAGTCTGTGCTTGATGGGTCAGTGCAGGTGAAGCTCAGAGTGGGAAAAAGAGACAACTGGGGCAGGTTTCTTCTGGATATTATTGATTAGAGTCTGTCGAAGTCGCCACTGATGTGAAAAGTTAGCTTCTTCATGTAGTAGGTAAAATGATGTCATTCATTCACCACTGGACCTTAACAAGCTCCCTGCAGAACCCAGCTTGAAGGGGACCGAAGACAGAACCTACTGGATGACCTTGTCACCCGAGAGCGACTACTTCTGGCATCCTTTAAGAACGAGGGTGCAGAGCCAGATCTGATCAGGTACGATGTTTTCACCTACACAGATTCCTTGGTGGGGGAACTGTGACTGCTTCCTGATTACAGCTGCTTCCTGAACGGCGTGATTTCTTTAACTGGTAGAAGAGATTCTGTTTCTCTGTAGTACTTGATTGTAAAGTTAATTAAATTTTATTCCGATTAATTTTATAGCTTCACCGGTAAACCAAGTATTTTCAGCTGGATTCCTCCTGAATAGATAGAATGCAAGACTAAGTCGGAAAATGGCCTTTTGTGTTTCTCGGCCTGCATTCTCTGTCTGGTCCCTGGAGTTAATCGTGCATCAAAACGAGTTGTTCGTTTTTAATTGGCACGCTGACGAAATGAAACCACAGCCCGGGGCTCGTGGGGCAGCTGGGTCAGTCTCCCTGCTCCTTGCCAGCGAGTGATTCACACCGCCCACTTGATAGCCTGTCTGAGCTCAGACCCAGACAAGTGGCCCAGCTCTTAGAGGCTGAGAGTAATGAACCATAAATTGTTACATCTTTAGAATCAACTCCCCCCACAGCTTCCAGAAACTCCTTCACTTCATTTTGGGAGCCAGAACAGAAGGGAAGGAGCCTAGGGTACGAACTGGCCTCTGGCCCTCTTCCCCACCAGGGGTGACGCCTTCATTTATGGAGGGGCAGCTTGTGTCGGCCCCCGCCCTGTGAGGACTGATACGGCCTCCCAAGGGGAATGGTTATATTACTGGACCCTCAACTCAGGCCAATTAAGTCTGGGGAAAAGTGGGTGGTGGTCCCCAGATAATTCAAATATGCAACTGGGATTGTGAACCACTACCCTAAGATTAAGAGAATGATTGGTCCCTGGCCTCTTGGGGACAGGGGACTGAGTATTTACACAAGGAAATTCTGCAATCTGGAAAGCTAAGATTGTTAAGTGGTTTCTTTGGGACCCAGAAAGGAAGGATGTGGCGCACACTGTTTGTTCTCTCCATGCCAAGCACCTTACTTAGCTCTTTTTGTGCATTTGTCAAGAAATCCTACAGCCCCGTGTTACAGAGGAGAAACAAAATTGAGAGGGGTCAACGGACTGCAGACCATCACCCACCGAGTCTCAGAGCTTGCCTTTCCTGTGGATGTGAGGCCTCCAATCTGAACTCCCCACTGCCCAGTACAAGGAGCTGGTCTTGGGGTTAGAAGTCTCAGCTGCACTGCTTACTCTTATTCCATCTTCTGGGCTTCCAACTCATCGACCCTAAATAGGAGCATCTAGCGAATTTCCTTGTTGTGAACATCAGATGATAGATTGGTGAGGGACTTTGTAAATACAGCAGTCTCTACTCCTATAAAAAATACCCTGATTAAAAAAAACCCACAAAAAACAAACAAAAAAACCCCCACCCTGATTCAAGGTGACTCTGCGTGTGTGTCAAAGTAGGACCGCGCCCCTCTGAGTTCAGGGGTGGATCACCAGGCTATTCTTCCAAGGTCCTCTAGATGAACTTGAATGCCCAGCGTTTTGCTTAGCAGCCTAGCGTGCTAGCCTTTGGGCTCCTCCAGGGACCCCCTTACAAATAGAAGAGATGTGAAACCAGCACTGAAATTCGTGGCCATCGGGCGGATGCCGACTCAATGGGGACTTTACAGGTCAGGGTAGAACAGGCCCTGTGAGTCTCTATGAGAGTAGAGCGCCCTGTCCTTCTGCCGAGGAGCGACTGGTGGTTTTGATTCGCTGACCTTGCAGTTAGCAACCCAATGTGTAACCAGTGTGCCACCAGGTCTCCTATGAGAGGTCTCGGATTTAATTATTGATATCCTGGGATGCCAGCAGACGAGTAGTGAGTTTTTTCTATCTCCTCACTTCCCAGAGGCCTCCTGTCCCCTCTTGATTATCCTCTCAGGTGCCCTCAGAAGCCTGACCTTCCACCCTCCCATTCTCACCTTGTAGTCCTAATTATTTGTCAGTTCTCCACTTCTGGCTCAATGTCTTCTCAGAAAACCGCGTCACATCCATTCCCGCAGGGCGACCAATGACTCCCTCGGTGGCATATCTTCTGAAGCCTCCCTGAACTCTAGGGCACGAACTAAAGTAAATTAATCGCTGGGAGAATTTTAGGGAATTTCGCTGGTGAGTGGAAGAGGTGTTTTGGATGGAGGCCTCCTGAGAACATCCTGAGGAGGAAGACCTAAAGGTGTTGCTTTTTGGAGAGTGGGTGGGAGTGGGGTGTGCATAAGCACGGGGAGACCAGAGGGAGAGATTGTGAAGCAAGGCTCGTTAGAGTCCTGAGGGTGTGAAAGAGTCAAGCTTCCTGACCACGCACATTGACATGCTCTCAAGATGAGAAATGAGGGCAATGTAGATGGGGGGGGGGGGTGTTTCAAAACATTCATGGAAAATGAAATGCAAAGATAATGAAACATTTCCATGAACTTTTTGAAGCCCCTCCTGTACAGGAGGGTGTTTTGTTGTTGTTGATCATGAGCAGAAATCTAGAATAGTTCAGAATAAGTTTCCATAAGAATTCTGTTTCAGAAACGTAGAAGTACTGTGGGGCAGTGTTTGCCAACATGGGCAGTACCGCCTCCTGCAGGCGCTGGAGTGACCCAGGGAGGCTGCAAAGCAGATAGATACCTACACTTTTTCTGGATTATAGGAGTCCAGTTCAAAAGCTTTCCATTGCCAGGGGGCTGCTGAGTAGTTTTCTTTTTTATTTTTCTGAAAAGAGAAGCAATAGGTCAAATAAGTTGGGGGACCCGTGCCATAGAGGTATAGCAGTGGCTGAAACAGCACTTAGGAGGATGGCGCGGGACTGGGAAGTGTTTCATTCTGATGCACACAGGGCCGCTGTGAGTCGGAACTGACTCCACAACAGCTCCCAACAACTAGTAGGGGAAAAACGATCCAATGCTATTCAAAGAAGGTAGACTTGGACATGAGGACGAGTGATGATCCATTTGAGATGACATGGGGTCTGGGCTAAGGTTAAGAAACCAACGTGGCAGAGCCCTGGAGGCAGAGGGTTATGCATTGGGCTGCAGTTGACAAAGAAACCAATGTGGCAATTGGCTGTTGGTCGCTTTTCAGAAAGTGAATCTTTGCAGAGAAAAAGAAGAGAGTAGTGTGGGTCTGGAAGATGAGTAACCCAGTCTTTTTTTTTTAATTGAATCATTTTATTGGGGGCTCAAACATATAACAGTCCATACACCCATTGTATCAAGTGGTCATGTACAAATATTGGCATCAACAATTTCAAAGCATTATCTTTATCCGCTCCCTCCCCACCCTGCCACCCCTGTGAACCCTTTTTATAGTATGGATTGCTATTTATACATACATGATTACATTTTTAAGGAAAGTATATTTTGTAAATACAATTTGCTGGTTATATCAGTGCAAGTATTTTAGTTCTGTTATATTTTGCTTTGTTTTCAGTCATTTCTACATTGTGGCTGACCTACTTTAAAATATTGAGTCTGCCAACTAATTTCTTTTTTTTATGGATTATTTTATTGGGGTTCTTGCAGCCCTTTTAACAATCCATCCATCCATTGTATCAAGCACATTTGTACATATGTTGCCATCATCCTTTTCAAAACATTTTCTTTCCACTTGAGCCCTTGATATCAGCTCCTCTTTTTACCCTCCCTCCCCCCTCCTAACCTCGTGAACCCTAGATAAATTATTATTGTTTTCATATCTTGCACTGTCCACTGTCTCCCTTCACCCATGTTTCTGTTGTTCATGCCCCTCAGTGGGGGTGGGGCTATATATGTTGATCATTGAGATCGGCTCTCCCTTTCTCTCCCTTCTTTCCTCACCTTCTTCCTACCTCTTGGCATCGCTACTCCCATTATTGTTCCTGAGGGGTTTGTCTGCCCTTCCCAGTCATCTTGGTGCATCCTTGTTGGGGAGGGCTATTTTAGACCCATTCTACCCACTGTAACTAGAATGTGTTCATGTCCTTAAATACCTGCCCAGAAAGTGGGAGTCTCCCCCTATTCCAGGGGAAGGTGGTCACTAAGAAAATGGGTCCTAGCTCATTCTCCAATATTGTGTAGAAACATCCCTGGGAAACGTAAGTGTTTCGAATGGAAATGGGCACTGGGATAGTGGTGAGAGAACTCACCAGAGAGGATATCTGGTGTGCACTGGCTAGAGGCGAGCATTGCCCGTAACCCCAAGTCAACAATGGATGGCAGCATCGCATAGACTGATGCAAGTAGATTGTCTTGAACTTGAGATCAGAGTTGCTGGTCTTTGACTTCACTCGTGTGTCTCGGCCAGAATGTTATTTTAAGTTTTTTTCTTTTTTCTTTTAAACCAAGAGCAAAACCCCCAACCCCATGTTTGAGGTCTCCCTTCCCATCCTCTCAACTTCTCATGCTGTGATCATCCTTTGGCTTAGATCTAGTCTTCCGGGGAGCTGCGTTTAGTTGTAAAAACCAAAACCCAACTGCCATCCCGTGGACTGACTCGGAGCAACCCTACAGGACAGGGTAGAACTGCCTCGGTGGGTTTCCGAGACTGTAACTTTTACAGGAGTAGAAAGCTTCATCTTTCCCCCCTTGGAGTGGCTGGTGGTTCTGAACTACTGACCTTGAGGGCAGCAGTCCAACTTGTAACCCACTATGCTGCCGACAGGACCAATTTCGGTTCACTGTTTTCGGTTCCATTTCATCTTTGTTTGCTTTTTCCTCTGCTTGATCTTTACGTTGTCTCCTCCCTTCTAACACCGACTGTCAGGGCGGGGTCTTTGGAGAAACCTCCTTTCCCTCTCTGCCACCTGGAATCTGCTGCCTTCAGTGGCTCCGCAGAGAGCCTCGGCCCTCCCAGCCACCCATTCCGATTTCAGGCTCCTCCACTTCTGCTTTGGTAATCTCTGATCTTCCAGAGGTCGCTGCTTGCTCAGACTCTTGGGAGCCCTTGGGTAAGCACTGCCCACACCCTCCCGCCAGGACTCTAAGATGCTATTGGCGTCCTCCCCACAGTGTGCCTGACCGTCAGTGCGATTCCGTGTGGAGAGGCCTCCTGGGATCACGGACAGCCGGGAGCGAGGTCCGCCAGCCTTCCCTATCTCACTTGGAGGCTTCTTCAGCATCTTCTTCCTCCTCCTCGAATCCCTTTCCTTGGATTCTCTTTCCACCATTTCCTCGGTGTCAGTCCCTCTCTCCTCCTTCAGGGCCCTCTCACCTCTGCCTCAACCCTTGTGTCCTCTCCGCCTCCCACAGCCCCTCTGCCTCCCCCTTTCCTCTTCATCCTCATCTGTGGCCTTATTAAGGAGAGAAGCGTATTGTCACACTTGAGTTTGGATTCGCCTTTCCTCTACGCAGACTTTCATGTGGTCATCACTGAATGCATACCGTCATGGGACGGACTCTCGGTTTTACCCAGGGATTACTGATCATTATTGTAGAGCAGTAACCCTTGATGGGAGGCCTTGGCTTAAGCAGCGATGGCTGACTAATTTAGGGTTGGGGAAGCTTGTTAAGGCGTCTCTGCGCGACAGTGTCTCCTAGAAGAAGATAAGTCCCAGCTTTAAAAAGCGGCGGCACAGCTTTTGATGGGAAATGCCACCGCCCCATTCTGTTCGTGAGCTCTGCGCTCACTCCATCTCACAATTAATGGAATCTTTGTCTGTCAAGAGAAGGGGGGGTGGCGTGGAATCCTTGTGTATGCCGCTGCTCTGTGCTCATCTCAAAGGCTGAGTGATTAACTTGGCTGTAGTGGGGGGCTAATTGGCTCAGCTTTAATCGTCACACCACTAGCTCTTGGGGGATTAGAGGAAAACGGAAGTTTGTGCATCGGTTGAGAGGGTAGTGTTATGTCAGGAAGTCTAGAGTCATCAGTAGAACTAAGTTATGAAAAGAAAACGAGAGTGTAGAAGATGATAAGGCCATCCCAAAATTCAGATACTTCATCTGGAGCTACTGTCAGTGCAAAAGAATTATATTTCCAATTTAGATGTCCTATTGGCCGCCAAGATGGATAAGAGAACCATTTCCATTAAAGCTGATACTAAAACCATCTTCCCTCTCCCATCCTTTCAGTCATTGAGTGTTTGGAGTTTCAGCCTGTTTTATAAGAAGGCTGGTTTGTATCTGCTAGCATACGGGTTTCATAGAGAATTATTGGCTTATGCCTTCAGTTGCTTACAGTTATTAACCCACAACCTACCTCATCCTCTCAAAAGAAAAAAAAGCCAAACTACTGCCATCAAGTCAGTTCCAACTCATAGCGACCCTAAAGGTCAGAGTGGACAAAGTCGGACTGCCTCAGTAGGTTTCCGAGGCTGTAAATCTTTATGGGTGCAGAAAGCCTCGTCTTTCCCCCACAGAGCAGCTGGTGGGGTTTCTGTGGTTGATTTTGGGTTCTGGGGGTTTTCAAACTGTTGACTTTGTAGTTAGTAGTCTAATGCACTAATGAGCCCTACTTAGTTCTCTAGAAGTAGGAAATTGCCAAGGAATATGACTATGAATCACTAACCTGTTCATGTGACACAATGGAGAAGCCATCTATCTCCCTTCTCTTCACATCCCAGGAACAAACTGCCTGGCTTTTCTTAATGCAAAACCCATGGCCATGGAGTCCATCCTGACTCGGTGTTAATTCTGACTCCAGAGGGTTTCCAAGACTGTAAATCTTCAAGAGTAGACAGCCTCATCTCTCTCCCTGCGAAGGGCTGGTAGATTTGAACTGTGGCCCACAGTCCCACCAGTGCAGAGCCCAAGGATAATTGAACTAAGAATGGATTAAGAGCAGTCAATAGAAGATTCCCTGCTAACTTAATGAACAGCAGGTCAGAAAGCAAACCCATTGTGATAAAGAGAAACCGTCTTTCATGAAATAATTCTTGCGTGCCTACAAGGGTCCACTGAGGGAACGAAGGAGTCACCCAAAAGTCTACTGTGCTTTGAGACGGTACCAAGGGGCAATTGAATTCATTAGGTAGGAGGCACAGTTTCGTTAACTGTAGTGTTTTCCCTTTACAGTGCATTTTGTTTCTCCATGTAGGGTTTCAGTAGCTCGAGGATAAGGACCAAAGCCTAGCTCACGATGAATAACTATTTACCCAGCGATAGACCGTGTGTGGTTGTTCATGCCTCTCCTACAGCTCCCAGCAGCGAATGAGGCATCTCATAAGGCACTTAGCAAGATGTTGACTGGTGGATTGAGTGAGTCAACATGTGGAGGGCTGTGCTCTAGACAACCCTTGAAATATTAGTGGGTGAACACAGGAAAACTATTTTGCTTTTCTCACATAAACCCCAAACCACAACCACTGCTGTTGGGTCAATTCCGACTCAGGGTGACTGTCTAGGTCAAAGTAGAACTTCCCCTTCAGATTCCATCTGTATAGAAATGGACCACCTCATCTTTCTCCCTCAGACAGGCTGGAGGGGGGCGGGGGTTCAAACCATGGACGTTGGAGTTAGCAGGGAGCACTTAACCCACAGTTCCTCCTTCCTGTATAATCTCAAGTCTGATGACTGTCCCCTGCAGGCGTTCAGGCGGTTCGAACTCATGGTTGTGCTGTCTCGACACAGGCCTCCAGGTTCACCCTGACGGTACTGGAGAGATGGAGAGCCCACGCCCCGCCTGTGCGTTGGGCTGCAACGGGCACAGGGGGCTTCTTGACCTGAACTAATCATATCACTCCAGCTTCTTCTTGGCTCAGGAAGCGGTCTTGCTGAAGCATACCCTTGTGCGTCTCTTACGCATTATTTTGGATCGATGGATGGAGTGTTGGGACATAGTCTCACCGCGTCCTTCATAAGAGTGGATTCAGCACCTCATGTGGTATTTGTTTAACATGTAGAAAGCCCACTCTCGAAGGCTCTAGTCAGGTGGTTGCTAGGTGCCGGTGAGTCCGTTTTGACAGATCCCCTTCATGACTAAAACAGCCTGGTAGCACAACAGTGAAGCAGTAGGCTGCTCACAGAAGGGCGGCAGTTTGAACCCGCTTATCCACTTGGCAGTGGTCTGTGAGGACTATGGCTTGCAGTGGCCCCACAGGGCTTTGTAAGCCATAGTCCTCACAGACCACTGCCAAGTGGATAAGCGGGTTCAAACTGCCGCCCTTCTGTGAGCAGCCTACTGCTTCACTGTTGTGCTACCAGGCTGTTTTAGTCATGAAGGGGATCTGTCATCAAAACCCAAACCGAGATATTTACAATGGAGTGAACTAAGTACACATGGCTGTACACACGTTTGGACGAGGAGATTGTCAGAGGAGGAGGGCTGGGTAAAGTCCCTTTAGGGGGACTGACGAAGGTGCTGGGGCCTGTTATTTTCAGTTCCCAAACCAATGCTATGAAGTGGGTACCTGAGTTTAGCTCCTGACACTGGTATAGCCATCAGGATGCCCTCGGGCACACGTAACAGACAAGCTTGCTCATAATGGCTTAAATGGGGGGAGAAACCCCCAAACCCTGGCTGCCACGGAGTCGATTCTGATTCCGAGGGACCCTCTATGTGGACTTGGTGGTGCAGCAGTTACACTTTGGGCTGCGAACCACAAGCTAGCAGCCACTCCGCAGGAGAAAGAGGAGGCGCTCTACTCCCATAAAGAGCAGCAGCTTCAGAGACTCAGGGGCAGCCCTACCCTGGCCTGTGGATCGCCGTGCGTCAGAATCAACTTAAAGACAGTGACTAACAGCTGTAGCTTAGTAGAGTTTTAGGTAGTTAAAAAGTTTATAGTGTACTCGAGGCTTTTAGGACATCTTCACCTCTTAATTAATAGACTTTGCATTTAAAGGTTTTTTACGTTTATAGAAAACTGCAGATAATAACGTATTCTCCTCTAATCCCTTTACATCTTTATAGTTTCTCCTATTATTAGTATCTTGTGTTAAAATTCAAAACTCAAACTCATGGCTATTGAGATTCAGACTCGTAGCGACCCTGTAGGACAGGGTAGAACTGCTTTTGTGCGTCTTCGAGGCGATAACTCTCTATGGACCTAAAAGGCTTCGCCTGTCTTCCTTCGAGCAGGATAGTGGTTTCAAACTTGTGGTTAGCAGCCCAACAGTAACCACAGTGCCACCAGCCCTCCTCCCCATCTTGCGTTAGTGTGGTACATTTGGCTATACTTGTGAAACCAACATCGATACATTCTGAGTAACGAACGTACATATTGCTCATATCAAGTGCTACTGTAATAGAAATGGCACAAGTGGATTTGCCCTGCCAGCTCTGGAGGAAGGTCCTTGTGACTTCTGAGCTCTTGCTCCTGGGCAACCATCATGTGGAGTGGCATCTCTCTTCTCCCATTTCTGCTTCTCAGCTTGCTTAGTTACTCTTACTTCTCAAATACTGACTCCACCCCCCCTACACTAACCCTGTTTTATTAACATAACAAAGCCAACCTATTCCCACACAGGGTGTTAACCACTGGCAGAAGTGTTGGGATTTAAAATACATATACCAGGGCAAGTAAAAAAGTATTGCGCAGGTGAAATCTAAGTAATGTATGTAATCTAGGTAACGGTTCTGTACCAGTGTCATTTACTAGCTACGGTACTGTATTATATGCATTATGTTACTATTGAAAGAAGTGTGAACAGTACATGAATTTATCTGTACTACTTCTGTCAGGGGAAGCCAGCCCCTAACACATCATTACGGGTCCGGTAGGCATAATTGTACAGCGATAATAAGTAAAGATCATAGTAAAGTTATAGAGAGCATGAGAGATAGAAGTAATGAAATAAATGGAGTCAGTCATGATTCATGGTAGCATGCTCACCTCAGCCCCGCATGATGGTCCACGTGGAGGGAGGGAGGGAGGGGGGGAGAGAGAGAGAGAAAGAGAGAGAGAGAGAGAGAGAGAGAGAGAGAGAGAGAGAGAGAGAGAGAGAGAGAGAGAGAGATTAATGCTAACCCAGGCCCCTTTTATATTCTTTGGGGACATGCAAGCCCTCTAATTACAGGTGAGGACATACGTCACAGGAAGGGGCTGTACTATAGGTAATACAGTAATCAGAAGGGGTGGTCTAGGGACATACACGCAATAGGAAGAGGGATTGGGGGCATACATGTGACAAGATTGGCAGACCCTAGATTCAAGATGGCAACCTAACCTTGGTCATCCTTGGGCAGGTTTGACCTCTCTGGGGTCTCCTACAAGGAAACAGACAACTACTATCCTTATCAGAATGGAGTGGGCCCTATTTGTTGTGGGATAAACAGTGGTGAATACTTGCTCTAGATGGCTGATAGCACTCAGGGAGAATAACCCCTGATCTACTTCTGATGACCTCCAAGTATAGACATTCCCAAGCAGCTGTCTGGCATATATTTGGGGGAGACAGCTTGGGAGAAATCCTTCTGTATCCCACACTACTTCTGTAAATTGCTGAGTCTATATTTCTAAATAACAATTTGGATATTTAAAAAAATAAGTGTCTTATCTGTGTGTGTGTGTGGGGGGGGAAATATTGCTACCAAAACATAAAACAAAAACTATAGGCACCTTCATTGAATAAAAATACTCAAATGTCAAGCTATCACTTTTCAGCATCTCCTCCATCTAGGTCTATACCCTTCTGAAGGTGGTGTTTCCATCTCTAGCCCATTCCCAAAGAATTCATGCTCTTGGGTACTACCAACAAACAGCATTTTTGGCATCCTCTAGAAACCTAACAGAATTGTCAAACTCTAGAACAATATCATTGATATTTTGCACAAGTAAAATTTTGCTGGAGATCATCCAACAACCATTGCAGCAGTACATTGACAGGGATCTGCCAGAAGTTCAGGCCAGATTCACAAGAGGACATGGACTAAGGGATTTCTTGCCTCAAAGCAGAGAATACCAGGAAGACGTTTCCTTTTGTCTTATTGACTATGGAAAGGTGTTTAACTGTGCGGGCAGCCTTGAGAAGAATGGGAATTCCAGAACACTTCTTTGTGCTCATGAGCACAATGCATCTTGAGGCAGTTGGATGAACACAAGCAGGTTTAAAATCAGGAAAGGCCTGTGTCAAGGTTGTGTCCTCTCACCATACTTATTCCAATCATCTGTATGCTGAGGAAGTCAGAAAAGTTGGCTTAGATGAGGAAGAATGGGGCATCAGGATTGGAGGAGGGCTTATTAAGAACTGGCGGTATGCAGATGACACAGCCTTGCTTGCTGAAAGTGGGGACTTAAAGCACTTGCTGATGAAGATCAAGGACTGCAGCCTTCCAAATGGATTACAACTCACTGTAAAGAAGACTGAAATCCTCACAACTGGACCAATAAATAGGTAACAGCATGATACATGGAGACAAGGTTCATGTCGTCAAGAATTTCATCTTGCTTAGATCCATAGCCAATGCTCATGGAAGCAGCAGTTAAGAGATCAAAAGACGAGTTGAATGGGGTAAATCTGCCCAAGACCTTTTCAGATTATTGAAGCATAAGCATGTTGCCTTGAGGACTAAGGTGCACCTGACTCAAGCCATCATATTCTCATTGGCCTCACACGCATGTGAAAGTTGGGCACTGCATAAGGAAGACCAGAAAACAGATGCCTTTGAAGTGTGAGGCTGGGGAAGAATATTGAAAGTCCTTTGAGCTTTTAAGAGGATAAACCAGTCTCTTTTGGAAGAAGTTTAGCCAGAGTGCTCCTTAGTGCCAAAGAAGGCCAGACTTCATCTGACAGACTCTGGACATGCTGTCAGGAAGGACATCATGCTTGGTACAACAGAGGGGCGGTGGAGGAGAGGAAGGCCCTTGAGGAGTTGGGTTGACACCATGGCAGCAGCCCAGGAACAATCGTGAGAATGGCACCCAACTGGGCACTGTTTCATTCTGTTGTGCACAGGGTCACTGTGGGCCAGAACTGATTTGTCAACTAACAGCCACAAATAATGAAGGATTGCTCTTAGGGTTCTAATTCGTCCAGGCTTGGGCTTATTTCAAGCAAACTTTGTAAGTTCATCCGTACAATCAGTGAATGGATGCAGACAAGTTCTTGGTAACACACTTGTCTTAGTCTTGCTTAGAGAAAAGCAAACCAAATTCACTGTCAATGAGTCCACAGTGACTCTATAGATCTGCCCCTGGGAATATCCGAGCCTGTAACTGTTTACAGGAGTGGAAAGCCCTGTCTTTCTGCCGAGGAGCAGCTGGTGGCTTTGAACTGCTGACATTGCGGTTAGCAGCCCGATGTGTAACTATCACATCACCAGGGACCTCCAATCTTTCTCGGTTGTCTTAGAAAGAAAGGAAGGAAGGAAAGAAAAAGAAAGAAAGAAAGTTAGAAAGTTCATTTAAAACAGTGACTCCCAAGGAGATCTAGGGGCCGGATAAATTCAGGACAAAGGGGTCATCCAAGAAAGTTATGGTGACTGTATTTTAAAAAAATCATTTTATTGGGGGCTCATGCAACTCTTATCACAATACATACGTACGTACATCATGTCAAGCACATTTGTACATTTGATGCCCTCATCATTCTCAAAACATTTGCTTTCTACTTGAACTATTGGTATCAGTTCCTCATTTTTCCCTTCCCTCCCTACTCCCCTTTCCCTCATGAACCCTTGATAATTTATAAATTATTATTTTGTCATGTCTTACACTGTCCAAAGTCTCCCTTCATCCACTTTTCTGTTGTCCATCCCCCAGGGAGGGGATTATTTGTAGATCCTTGTGATCGGTTCCTCCTTTCTACCCCATCTCCCCTCCACCCTCCCGGTATCAACACCCTCACCACTGGTCCTAAAGGGATCATCTGCCATGGATTCCCTGTGTTTCCAGTGCCTATCTGTACCAGTGCACATCCTCTGGTCTAGTCAGATTTGTAAGGTAGAATTGGGATCATGATAGTTGGGGAGGAAGCATTTAGGAACTAGAGGAAAGTTGTATGTTTTGTCGTTGATACACTGCACCCTGACTGGCTCGTCTCCTCCCTGCGACCCTTCTGTGAGGGGATGTGGGACTGTATTTTTCCAGTTCCAAAGAAGTTAGGTAGAGAGACTTTTTTCAGAGGATGCAGGACAATCATGGGGCCTTATTATGAAGAAGTTTTTAAACGTGGAAAGCTACTCCGATGAGACAAAGGCCAGAACATTGCTGTGCTGAGTTTCGTCCCATCGCAACAGTGCGTCTGTGCGTCCCGCAAGAGGCAGCAGGGGCTGTCCCACAAGAGTTCCATTTGGAAACCTTCCCTTACCCGCTCGACAGACAGCGCTGCAGACTTACTCATTTTCCCTACACTCAAAGAAACATGATGTGAGTCTCCCGAGAAAACCCAAACTGCCAGTTTGCCAAGTGCAGAGTTCTTTGGGAAAGGGTTGATTGGTGGAAACCCTGTCTTCAGACATGTGTAGGCCCGACTAAGGGCATGTCAAGAAACGGTAGCTTCATGTTTTGATGTTTCTCTTACATAAAGGTTTCTATGACTTCGTAGAAATACGTTTTGACGTGCCTTCCTGGTTATGATGACGCTCTGGTTCAAGCACACGCACAAGGTGTCATGCTGTGCTCAGAGCTGACCACCAGATGGAGCTATAACTCCGTGGAAGGAGAGAACCTTTACTGAGACCTTGCTCGGTATTAACATTTCCCAGTCTCCTCTGTTGAGAGGCTAGGCTAATTTGTGATTACTAACTTTATATCACCTTTATAAGGATCTCCCCATTTTGTTCCTTTTCCTTCCTCCTTGGCGACTCTTTGTAAGTTGTGTCCCACCCTTTGTTTCTTCCTGTTTCTCATTTCACCCCTTTCTGATTTTAGATTTTAGCGCCCCCTTCCCCCCTCCCCCCATTAGTTTAAAAAAAGAAATGCTTTCAGTTTCTTCTTCTAATTGTCGCTTGCCATGTGGTCAGGAAAGACCAGTCTCTGGAGAAGGGCGCCATGCTCGGTACAGTGGAGGGCAGTGAAAACGAGGCAGGCCCTCAGTGAGATGGCTGGACACAGTGGCCGTCACAGTGGGCTCGGCACAGCAACATTTGTGATGGCGCAGGACGGGCCAGTGCTTTGTTCCATTGCGCATAGAGTCGCTGTGGGTCGGGGGCTCAAACCTCCCCAGGCACCTCCAAAGACTGACCTGGCAATAATACTTCTGACAGACCACCACCTAGATGGCAGACCTAGTGACCACGACAGCCACACA
The DNA here is from genome assembly GCF_050624435.1 of Tenrec ecaudatus. Lineage (NCBI taxonomy): Eukaryota > Metazoa > Chordata > Mammalia > Afrosoricida > Tenrecidae > Tenrec > Tenrec ecaudatus. The sequence goes on along the minus strand of NC_134539.1, from coordinate 86,548,005 downwards.
TCAATCCTTCCCATCTACGTGTTCTTGACTTAGGTATGTCTTTGTGCCTCCGTTGTGTTTCTGCTTCCTTCCCACCCCTTGTGGGGAGATGCACTTTCATTAGCTGCCTTGAGAGTATTGATGTGTTCTTCATCGTAACAAGGGAGATCAAAGTTAATGCTCTCACTTTCCCTCTAATGCAGTCTCTTGAAGTAACCTGAATGAACCATGTGGAGATTTTCTTTTCCCTCCTTTACCTGTGTTCTGTAAATATTTATAAATGTATTTGCATAGATAAGAGTTTTCTGACATTTTAAATGAAAATAATATTATATTATACATATCAATTTGTAATTTACCTTTCTCACTTAAATTTGGTCAGTTCTCCAAATCAACTGAGCTAACAAATTGTTCTCAATAGCTACGTAATTTTACAATAGTCATTTTTTTTCTCAAAAAGTCCTCATTTGATGGACATTGGAGTTATTTTTTAAATCATTTTATTAGGGGCTCTTACAACTCATCACAATCCATACATGACATCAATTGTGTAAAGCACATTTGTACATTCATTGCCCTCATCATTCTCAAAACATTTGCTCTCCACCTAAGCCCCTGACATCAGCTCCTCATTTTTCCCCTCCCTCCATTGAGGTTTTTTTTTTTTCTCTCTTGAAGAACAGCATTGCCGTCCATAGCACCGAGGACTGAGTACTCACAGTTTCACGGGAACTGCCACGTCTGTCTCAGCAGTGAATAGGAGACCCCTCTATCCAGGTGCTCCATCTGTGATGGTGCCCAGCTTGTCGGGGTCTGCTCCTCAGATGGGTGGAAAATGATAGCTTGTTTTGCATTGCAGTCCTTCTTAACGACTGGTATAGTTATGACTTTTGTCCAGAAAAATAGACGTTCCTTCCAGTTACGTGGGTTCCTGAGTCATCTAGACAGTCAACCACTGGGTTACTAGCTGAAGGGCTGAAGGGTCAAACCTACCCAGCGCCCCTCCAAAGACTGACCTGGTGCTAAGGCTTCTGACAGGCCGCAGCCTTGAAAAGTCACGGAGCCCAGCTCTGCTCTGGACGCATGCAGCCACCATGAGGGGGCAAATCTGGTGGACAATGAGGACACTTTAACAAGTTAATGGGAAAGCTAAAAAGTCAAAGTGGAAAAAGTAAGTGTTATTTATCAACACAATTTCCATCAACGCCAAGGCACATTTGTAAGTGATGACACTATTCAGTTAGTCTATCCCTAAAGAGCTGAGGGTCCTGTGAATTTAACCATACCAAATGTAGTTGTTTTTTTTTACATTATTAAATTACCTGAAGAAAAATAGGTGCCTAATCTTTAAAGACTTTTTAAGATCGAGAAACAGACAAAAAGTTAGAAGGAGCCAAATCAGGACTGTTAGGTGGATGGGATGCCTGGTAGTATCCCGCTGAATTTCTTGTACAGTTGCCTTTTTTAAAAAAATCATTTTATTGGTGACTCATACAACTTATCACAATCCATACATACATTAATTGTGTAAAGTACATTTGTATATTAGTTACCCTCATCATTCTCAAAACATTTGCTCTCCACTTAAGCCCCTGGCATCAGCTCCTCATTTCCCCCCTCCCTCCCCACCCTCTTCCCTCATGAACCCTTGACAGTTTACAAATTATTATTTTGTCATATCTTACACTGTCCGAAGTCTCCCTTCACCCACTTTTCTATTGTCTGTCCCCCAGGGAGGAGGTTACATGTAGATCCCTGTAATCGGTTCCCCCTTTCTACCCCACTCTCCTTTCACCCTCCTGGTATCGCCACTCTCACCACTGGTCCTGAAGGGATCATCCATCCTGGATTCCCTGTGTTTCCAGTTCCCATCTGTACCAGTGTACATCCTCTTGTCTAGCCAGATTTGTAAGGTAGAATTGGGAACATGGTAGTGGCGGGGGGGGGGGGGAAAGCATTTATGAACTAGAGGAAAGTTGTATGTTTCACTGTTGCTACACTGCACCCTGACTGGCTCGTCTCCTCCCCTTAACCTTTTGAAAGGGGGTGTCCAGTTGCCTACAGGTGGGCTTTGGGTCCCACTCCCCCTCATTCACAGTGATAAGATTTTTTTGTTCTTTGATTCCTGATACCTCATCCTTTCGACACCTTGTGATCACACAGGCTGGTGTACTTCTTCTCTGTGGGCTTTGTTGCTTCTAAGCTAGATTGCCACTTGTTTACCTTTAAGCCTTTAAGACCCCAGCCACTATATCTTTTGATAGCCGGGCACCATCAGCTTTCTTCACCACATTTGCTTATGCACCCATTTGTTTTCAGCGTTTGTATCATGGAGGTGAGCACACAATGAAATGATTTTTTGTTCTTTGATGCCTGATACCTGATCCCTTCGGCACTTCATAATTGTGGGCTTTGTTTCTTCTCAGTTGCTTGTTTACTTTCAAGTCTTTAGGACCCTAGACACTATATATTTTGATAGTTGGGCTCCATCAGCTTTTTTCACCACTTTTGCTTATGCACCCACTTTGTCTTCAGCGATTGTGTCGGGAAGATGAGCATCATGGAATGCCAGTTTAATAGAATCAAGTATTCTTGCATTGAGGGAGTACTTGTCTATCTGCTACCTTACTACTAAACCTTACTACTAAACTACTAGTATAAATAAATGCACATAGATCTATTTCCCTATTCTCATATATAAATATATTTACGTATGTACATGCCTTTATTTAGACCTCTATAAATGCCCTTTGCCTACTAGCTCTTTCCTCTATTTCCTTTGACTTTCCTCTTGTCCCACTATCATGCTCAGCCTTCATTTGGGTTTCAGTAATTCCTCTTGGTTACATTACCCTTGATTATGCCCTACCAAGCAGTTGCCCTTTCTTGATGAGAGAAATGAGCAGGAGCATTGTTCTGGTGGAGAAGGACTCTCAGGTGAATCTTTGCTGGGTGTTCTCCACCAAAGCTCCGGCTAACTTTTTCAAAACATTCTCACAATAAACTGATGTTGTTCTTTTGGCCTTCAACAAGTCAACAAGCAAAAATGCCGTGAGCAATTCAAAACACTGTTGCCATGACTGTGCTCTTGACTGGCCGACTTTTACTTGGACCGGACCACTTCCAAGGCGCCTTGGTGGTGAAGTGGGTTATGAGTTGGGCTGCTAACGGCAAGGTCAGCTGTTCGAAACCACTGGCTATCTGCACAGGTGAAAGATGAAGGTTTCTACTCCCATAAAGATTTATAGTCTCATCATGAATTATATGTCAAGTGTACAGTCTCAGAAACCCACAGGGGCAGTCCTCGATCTGTAGAGACACTGTGAGTTGGAATCCATCGATGGCAGTGAGTGTGTTTGTTGGTGTTTGGGGCCACTTCCATAGCGTGGTAGCCGGTTGTGCTTTGTCTTCAATTTTATATCTGTAAAGCTGTGTCTCACCTTCTCTTACGGTTCTTCCAAGGAATGCCTTCGGATCTTGATCCCACTTAACCAAAAGTTCCCATGGAAACTCCACTCTCATCTATAGCTGATCTGGGCACAAGGCAATCTTGGTACCCCTTGAAGTTGAACATTGGCTCAAATTTAAATCTTTTTTCCTAATTGTGTAAGCGGAACACAGGGGGATGCCTGTGGTGTTGGCCATCATTTCTGCTGTGAACCAGCGGTCCCCACAAATAGGGAGGGCCTGAGCAAGACTGTGGTCTCAGAAGCTGCTGTGGGTAGTGATGGGGGCCTGGCACCCAAGGGAAGCAATAGTAAGACTGAAAGCGTGAATGTCCCGTCTGTTACGGTATATTTTAGGATATCAATTAGATGAATTTGGCATAATAAAAAGTGAGGTTATTAAGTTGGGAATGATGTTTTCCAGGTGTTCCTTGACTTTTTCACCTCCTGAATGTATTCTCATTATTCCTTGCCACCTCTAACCATTGTTTTAATGTCAATTTGTGAGTGTGTGTGTGTGTGTGTGTGTGTGTGCATAAGTTCTGTTGGTCCAGCCAACCACTGAGTTTCACTAGTGTTGCCATCTTTGTCCCTGCGGCAGTGTTGATTTGCACAAGCAATAGACTATTTTATGGCATTTCCCCTTTATTTCTTAACGTGAGTGAAAACGGAAGCACACGCAAGGCTGATTCGGGGAAACAGACGTGAAACAGAGCTGAAGCCATCCGGCATCTTCCGAGCATCACATTGGTAGCCTCAGCGGACCCTAGCTGGATTTGCCATGTAACCGTTGTTTTCTCGTGAAGAGCCAAGTGGAAGAAGATGGACAGTGTTCCAGGATGGAACTGTACCATCTAAGACCGTTGAAAAGGCGCAGCTCTGGGACCAGAAGCTCCCTCACAGCATGGGTGCTGTCACATATCTGAGCCTATTCCCTATTTCCCACACTGTGTGAGGGAGGCAGGGGGGTTGGATGGTTCAGTCTGTGCACCTGAGTGTGCTTGGCTGCCAACCAAAGTTTGGAGGTTCTAGTCCACCTACAGGTTTCTTTGAAGAAAGACCCAGAGAACGACTTTTCTGTAAAATGAGCCACTGGAAAGTGGATGGGGGAACAGTTACAATCTGATACCTAGGGAGTCTCTCTGAATGGAATGGACTCACAGCAGTTGAGACCTTGGATTACTTCACATTTATTTTGTGTACAGCGTTGAGCCTTAATTGCTGACCAGCAGAGGGCGCTCAGGCTCCATGTATTTGGCAGAAGGCTTGTGGCCTGCACCTCTGACTTCATCCATCTGGAGTTCTTTCCGCTTAACAGCCGTTCTCCACCCTCTTCTGTTGTTATTTTCCCTCCCCTCTTTTTCTGTTGTGTTGCTTAGGCTATACACAGCACCACACCCCCCTCCCCCCCCCCCCCCCCCCCGTCTAACGATTTCTACACGTACGGTGTGTGGGCACTCGTTCCATTCTTCCAGTCTGCAACTGTTTCACGCCCTTCTTTTCCAAGTCGGTCCTCTCGTTGGCAGAAACTCACCTCCTCACTTCCTAGGTTTCTTTGATCGTTTTCTGAGCGGCTTGGTCAGTTGATTTGATCCCCCTCGAGATCTTGAAAGACATATTCAGGGGAGACATTCGTTATTAGTTAAGGTAAACTTGTTTGACTTTAGGCAGATTTTAGGGGATATTTGGGGTTTCGGGGTGAAGAGTCAAGGAGTGTCTCGGGGTCCAGCCAGCCTCCATGGCTCTGGAAAGCCCAGAATCCATGAGACTTTGAAATTATCTTCCATCTTTCTCCCTGTGGATTAGGATGCTTCTATGGAACCCTTGAGCCCAGCATCCAGCAGTGGTAATCGGTCAGCTCCCAGTTCTGGTCTCCCTGCGAAGGGGGCATTTGCTTACGAAGGCAATTAGCCATGTAATTAGCCGCGTGCTCCAAATCCTCCTGGGATCCTGACTCTCCCCTTCCTCCGTTGCTCCAGACAAATGGGTCTAATTGTTGTAACTTGGATGGCTGCTTGCAAACTTTTTCTTTTTAAAAACTTTTATTGGGGGCTCACACAACTCTTACCACCATCCATCCATCCATCCATTGTGTCAAGCGCACTTGTACATTTGTTGCCATCATCATTCTCAAAACATTTGTTTTCTACTTGAGCCCTTGGTATCACCTCCTCATTTTTCCTCTCCCTCCCCGCCCCTTCTCCTGAACCCCCGATAATTTATAAATTATTATCATTTTGTCATGTCTTATACTGTTCAATGTCTCCCTTCACCCACTGCTTGCAAACTTTACAGACCACAGGCACTATGCAGTGAACTAGGCGGTAGAAGGGAAGAACTGAATAGGATATTAGGTCCCTAACTTTCCAAACCAAGAAACGAAATCCCACAAGGTGGTTGGTTGTACATTAGCAAGCTCAGCAGCTGTTTTTTTTTTAAATTTTAAATTAATTTTTGCAGTGATTCTTTTTGGTTATTGTTAAGAGGATGTTTGCCATGTAATTGTTGCTGGTGAAACATTTACATACGTACAACATGGTGACAGCAGCGACACTGACTGGCTTTACTATTTTTCACTTCATGTGTTTTTCCGCTTGCTGTGAACTGAAACTCTGTGCTCCGTAAGCAGCAACTCTGCCTTCTGCCCCTGGCCACCACTAGTAAGCGTGGGTCTCTATGCATTTTCCTGTTTCTCTTTTTACTTCAGTGGGATGCTGCGATATTTGCTCTCTGGTGATGGGCTTATTTCACTCCGCGTCATGCCTTCCAGCTCTAGCTGTGTGGTAGCATGTGCCAGGACTTCATTTTGCTTTCAGCCGGTGCAGTGCTCCATTTAGCGCTGGTTCCTTTTTCTGTTGATGGCCGTTTATTCTGCTTGTGCCTTTTGGCTACCGTGGCCAGCGCTGTGGCAAATGTCGGTGAGGTTAGGTCAGTTTATGTTGCTGCTTTCAAGTCCCTTGGGTCTATTCTTAGAAATGGAATGGCTGCATCAGGTGGTGGTCCTGTGGCATACTGGATTGATTACATGCTGGGCTGCTCATGGCAAGGTTAGCAGTTTGAATCCACCAGCTGCTCCCAAGGAGAAAGATGAGGCTGTTTGCTCTTGTAAGGATTCACAGCCTCAAAGCCTGAAGGGCTCGCACGTTTGCTCTTCCCTGTAGGGTTGCTTTTGACTCTCGGCACTGAGTTTGGTTTTAGCATGGCTCTGATTTTAGCCTTGCCTTCCCCCGTGGCCGCACCATTTCCACTGCCAGCAGCAATCGATAAGGGTTCTAGTTTCACCACATCCTCACCCCCAGTTGTTATGTCATTTCTTCTTGTAGCCATCCTGTCGCAGTGAAATAGTACCTCATTGGAGTTTTGCAGTGCAACTTTGCGATGAGTAATACGATTGACTGTCTTTTTATGTGCGTTGCTGACCATCTAAATGTCCTCTTTGATGAAGTGTCATTTGTCTTTATTGGAGTGTGAAGTTGTCAAAGCTACACACACACACACACGTAGATATGTACTTTTGTATCTATCTTTATATGTATATGTATATACACATGAAGATGTGTGTGTGTGTGTGTGTGTGTGTGTGTGTGTGTATGATTCTTAAAGGTTTCTGAACATATTTTCCCAGGCAGTAGTTTGTCTTACTTCTTGGTTAAAGGTGATGGACCAAAGTGTTTCCAACCTCCTCTGCGGGTAAGGCACCTTGGCAGGCACACGTGTGAGGGAAAGAATAGTCTCTGTCTGGTTTGTTTGCTTGATGCGAGGTTGCCTGGAGTACCCTCAGGAATAGGAATCAGGGATTTCCGAAACCCAAGTTGGAGCCCAACACAATGACTTCTCATGGCCTTTTCCATCTCTCAGCTTCTGTGATCCGTTTTGTTAAGATTTTAATTTAATATTAAAACTTCTTGCTGGTAAATTTTCACACACACACCCTACCACTGGGTGATAGGAAATGGAACTGGTTTAAAATAGAGAAAGTACTTGATTGTGGTAGAGTCTCAAGATGCTATTGTATGGATTTCTGGGACTTATAAGGAAGAGACTTTCCAAATATGAGTTCTTGTTTATTTGGGTCTAATAACCAAGATTATTTATTTTTAAAATTATCTAATGTATAAAATATGTATCCCATGTTTGATGTTTATTATCCCTAGAGTGTCAGCTCTGTGAGGTCAGCTGTTTGTGTCTTTTATGCATCCCCAAGCTTAGATCAGTGCCAGCCACACAGAAGGTGCTCAGTGGGTGTTTATAAAATGGATGGATGGGTGGATGGGATGCGAGGAAGGGAATAGCACAGAGGACCGGACTTGAAAGATGTTAGCAATCTAACAGATGTGGCTACAGGTATCCATCCATCTGTAGATCATGTTCGTTTCCTTTTTTGTAGATCCAGTTCTTAAAGGAGCAGTTTTCCTTTGGGGCTCTTACAAGGAGCTTAAGAAAATCATGAAAGACAATGAACTTCCCCTTTCCCTACTGCCACGTTGTTGCTTTAGACTCCCAGTGACCCTGTAGGACAGGGTAGAATGGCCCCTGTAGGATTCCAACATCGCAAATCTTTTCAGGGGTAGAAAGCATCATCTCTCGCAGAGTGGCTGGTGGTTTCAAACGGTTGACTTTGTGGATAGCAGCCAGTGAGTAACCCACTGTGCCCCAAAGCTCCCTACGTCATGTCCATCCCCCCAACTCACCAGCCCTTTTAGGGTTATCCTCTGAATCTCCGCGTCTGTGGTCCATGTGGCTCCACTCCCTCTTTCTGTTTCCCTGTTCAGAGCCCCATCACCTCACCCTGGAGTGACTGCCCCAGCCTTTCGGCCTCCTTCCCTGACTGCATGCAGCCGTTTCTCTGGGTACCCCCATCTGCATATTGCTGCCTGACTTCTTGTCTTTAAAGAATTCATGCAGAAGAATCTATTTCTAATTGAAACCCGAGCCTCTGCTCATCTTCATAGTCACGAAAGAAGCTACCAAGAAAAAAAGGAAAAAAGCTTTCGAAAAACATGACTCCTTTCTTACCATAATAGCACTTTCACATCTACAGGCAAGCCTAGCTACGGAGATTTGCAGATTCCACACAAGTCACTGGTGCCCTAGAAATATCTCTGCTTGCTTCTAACTGCATGCCTCCCTGCCGTCTGTGACTCTTCACACACGGATATTTTTTCAGAGCAAACAAGCATTTTGTAGGGTCACTGTTTGATTTGTGCTTCCAGTCGGTAAGAATGCCTCCCTCTGATCTCAGACACCTGCTTTACTTGTTGTGTCGGCTGAGAAACGTGCATTCTCTCCTCCCCAAAGCACTGATACGGTCATTTGCATTGTTAATTATTTGCTGATCAGAAGTACATTTAGGTCTTTTTATGTGGCCATAAACAGTAGTCCTGGTGGTGTACTGGCTACAACCTGGGCTTCTAGTCACAAGGTCAGCAGCTTGAAACCACCAGGCGCTCTGTGGGAGAAAGATGAGGCTTTCTACTCCTGTAAAGATTTATAGTCTCAGAAGTCCACAGAGGCAATTCTTCTCTGTCTTGAAAGGTCGCTATGAATCAGCATTGACTCGATGGCAGTGAGTTTAGTTTTGGTTTGTGACCATGGAATTTTTGGTAAAGTCTTTGTGTGCTAAGTATTGGGCACATTTATTTATCCATTTGGTACTTATTTGATAAATTCCATTTATTAGCTACCCCAACCCCAACCCACTGCTATTGAGTCGATCCCAACTCCTAGCGACCCCACAGGGCTTCTAGGCTCCATGGAAGCCATCTCAACTCTTCCCTGACTTGGCGGTTCGCAGCCCAACCCTTCTCAAACAGCAGCACCTAGGCTCCATATTAGATCAGCTCCATCTTGAAAGAATGTGGATAGAAGGGATAGATTTTAAAGTTTTTTACTCTTTCCTGAACTCAAACCTGGAACATTCAGCATTTCCTTTCTTTAACTTAGGTTTCTAAGAAGAAACCCTTTATAATTCTAAAAGTGAGTTTATGCTGCACAGGGGCTTTGCTGAGAAAATTCCCCTTCGTGTCATCTTCTCTTCATCTGCCTGGACGTGGCTGCTGCTCTCTGTACTGCATGGGGCGGCCCTGGTGGCAGAGCAGCGAAGGGCTTGGTCACCTGTAAGTGATTCTGTAGGAGAAAGACTGGTGATCTAGCCCAGGAAGACACACGCCAAGAAAGCCCTGTGGCCGTGAAGTGAGCCGTATGGGACAGTTCTGCCCTGTCCCGTGGGGTTGCTCCATGTCAACGTGAACTCCTCAAGAAGAGTGGTGACGCACTCAGCAGCTAAGGGCAAAGCCGGCCGTTTGACACACACACACCCCCCGCCCCTCCGTGCTGCCACAGGATAAAGACTCGGCAGCCTGCTCCTCTAAAGATTGCACCCTAGGAGATCCGATGGCCCCCCCTCTCTCTCTCTCACCGCCACGGGGTCGATTCTGACCCGCAGGGAACTTACCCGACAGAGAAGGGCGGCCCCTGTGGGTCTGTGGTACTTTTCATCTCTACAGAAGCATACACCTCATCGTTCTCCTGTGGAGCAAACGGTGGGTTCAAACCACGGACCGTGGGGTTAGCAGCTTAATGCTTATCAGCCACTATGGCAGCCTGGGTTTCTGACGTTGTTGGTGTTTCACAATAACAACAGCAGTTGATTGAATGTCGTGTTTTGTTTTGCTTTTTAATTTTAGTCTTCTCTTTAACCCCTCAGGCTAAAAGTGTTAAATATCAAGCTCCCGTGGTGTCTCTCCTGCTTAACAAGCGCTGTGCTTCCCTGTTCGGCTCCCTGCACCTTTACCCAGGACTTTCTTCCCCAGCATGCTCCGAGGTGCCATCGCTGGTTTGTTTTTCGGTGCCGGAGAGATACACCTGGGTGTCGGGCGGCCCCTTGCCTCGCAGAGCTCGTAATTCAGGAAGGGAGACAGAGGAGTCAATACGGAGCTACCATCCCACTTGATAAATGCCACGCTGGGGTTGAGAACAAAGTGCCCTGGGAGCCGAAGGGTGATTAATTCAAGGGGAGGAGTGCGGGGAGAGACAGGAAAGACCCAGCAGCACACGTGACATGTGAGCTGGGCTCTAGGGAGCACAGAACTTTGCCAGACGGGCAAGTGGGCGGGCGTGAGGAAGCAGGGACCCTCCACACTTGAATGACGAGAGAGGGCAAAAGTCGGTGCCTTTGCAGACGAGGACAAGGCGCTGAGGGCACAGCAGGGTTTGGAAGGGTGTGGGGGTCTGAGTCCACAGAGCTACTTGGGGCTTTGACCCATCTGTAGCTGCTCGAGCCGGTAAGGCCCGCGTGGTGTGATACCTGGGCTGGAGAGATGAGATGTGAGGTGACCGGAAGAGTGGTGGGGCCGGGAGGGCCAGGAGGCCAGTCAGCAAGCTGCCGCTGAGTTCTCCACGAGAGATGACGGAGGCCTGAGCCCGTGCATGTCACCAGTGACGGAGACGAGGACACGGGTTTGAGAACCACGGAACTTGCCCGGGAACAGCCGAGGAAGTTGTTGCGTGGGTTTTGTAGGGTGGGGAAGAACCAGCGGCAAGCTCGAATGGCAAGATTCGGGATGAGCGTGAGACTGAAAGAGCTGGGATTCAGAGCTCCAGCCTCTTTCCAGAAGAGAGCACATGGTTTTCAATGACACGGAGCTTTCAGAAACAGGGCCAGGTCGTTCTTCTGAGTGCCTCTGGGTGGAGTCGGATCGCCAACCTTTTGGTTCGTAGCTGAGCACTTAATCGGTGGTTCCCAGACCTCAATAATCTGTCCCCCTCTTCACTTTTGTCCTGGATACAAGTGGGCGTACGTTCGCTGCCCTTTGGGCATCGTTCATGCTTTTGCCCTTTCTTAGAATGAGCCCCCCTCTCTCCCTCACACACCTAAACCTCACCCATACTTCCAGGCTGTCACGAGTCTCCTAACCTCTATGGAGCATCAGAAGACGTGGCGGAACCTCTTAGCTCTGCCCCCATGAGGAAGCCCATGGAGAAGTCACTTGATGTCTCTTTATCTTGGTCTTCTTGTCAGCAGTACCTACTTGGTTGACATGCAGGCCTGTTTACGATTCAAATGGGATCATGCTTGTGAAATGCCTTTGACCTTTCAAAACACAGCAGCAGTGTGTGATACTGTGGTTCCCTGACTGCTTTTTTAAAAAGTTTTTTTTTTTTTTTTGTGAATTGGGTGACAGTTTACAGAGCAAACCAGTTTTCCTTTTATCTGCCCATACACATTTTGCTTCATGTCCTTGCTTGTAATCACTACAATGTGGCATCAATTATCCCTCTTCTCTCTGTTTCCAGTTTCCGTTCCTCCTTCTTTCCTAACCTTGCTGAACTTTGTCCTTGGATAAATACTGCCTTTTTCATCTTAAATGGTTGATTATTCCAAAGTGTGTTGGGCAGAGTGGTTATGAATTGGGCTGCTAATTGCAAGGTCAGCAGTTCGAAACCACCAGATGCTCTGTGGGACTAAGACGAGGTTTACCACTCCTGAATAGAGAGTTACAGTCTGAGAAACTCACAGGGGCTGTTCTGCCCTGTCCTATAGGGTCATTATGAGTCGGCATCAACTCAATGACAGTGAGTTTATAGACCTGCTTATTGTTTGGCTGAAATTTGAGCCACTGGGTGAATCCAGTCTTGACCAGAGAGGGACTATGTCTGGACCATAGCCCACGGTTCCACCAGTCTCCATCTGACCAGTAAGCCTGGTATATGTTGTGATTTTGAGTTTTGTTCCACATTTTCCTCCTACTCTCTCCAGCACCTTCAAATGTGACCCCTTTCAGAGCCATTGGGAGTGGAGCTCTCAGCACCATGGGTAGTGGTACTCAGCGCCATGGGTAGAGGTACTCAGCACCATGGGTAGTGGAACCCTGAGCACCGTTGGGAGTGGAACCCTCAGCACCGTTGGGAGTGGTACTCTCAGCACTGTTGGGAGTGGTACTCTCAGCACCGTTGGGAGTGGTAGCCAGACAACCATCTAGTCGTTCTGGTGTCAGGATTGTAGAGAATGATGTTTGTGTGGTCCTTTAGTCCAGTGGATAAATTGTTTCCTTGGGTCTTTCCATTTCCACTCTTCTTCTTTCCTCTATATAGGGACAGACCAATAGGGAGGGGCTGTAGAGTGAGATGGCCTCTCATGAGCTTGAAGACCCTTGTTGCTACTCATCAAAATAGGCTGGAGAACATTGTGAACTGTTATGCCACCTGGCCATGGTGTCCACCGAGCCTGTGGTCTGAGCCTCTGGCCTCAGTGCATTTGGGGCTTGGTTATGGCGAAGAAGTGCTCATAACTGCCCCCCATGTGCTCCACCACATTCATGGAGGGCTTTGCAGCAAAGGTAAATGCACGTATCTCCCCTGTGAAGCCTGGATGCCTATAGATCTGTGGCTATCCCCCACTCTTCCTCCCACACCTCTTCTGCTCGCCTCTCTACCTCCCTCATGGCTCTTCGATCAAAGGCTGTCTCCTGCAGGTTGGACGGCATCACCATTAAGGGTACACTTTGATGGTTAACTTCCTTCCTCCTTTCCATTTCCCATTGCTTTCTTCCCAGGCCTTCAAAGATAGATAAAAAGGAAGAGATTGGAAACCTTGATAGTTTGGGTGCTTGGGGCCAACCGAGTACAGCAAAGCATGAAAGAAACGTATCTGTCCTTGAGATCGAGCAGAGGGGAAGATGTCGTTCTTGGGTTGACAAGTTAACGCTTTTGAGTAGACTAGCTCTGTGCTTCAATTTTCAGTCTAAGGAACCAAAAATTTCCCTTCAGTTTTACCTGGGTTTGCCTCTTAATATAGACTATGTTCTACCATGGGGGTTCCAGTTCTAAACCAAACATGACATTGATATGTCTTTTGGGGACCTGGGAGCCCTAGTAGCATAGTGGGTTATAAGTGGGGCTGCTAACCTCAAAAGTCAGTTTGAAACCACTAGCTGGTCCAAGGGAGAAAGATAAGGCTTTCTACTCTCATAAGGATTTACAGACCCAGAAAGGTTCAGGGGAAGCTCTGCGTGGTCCTCTTGGGTCACTATGAGTCGGAATCGACCTGATGGCCATGATTTTTGTTTTGGGACATATTCTTCTATTCAACAAAGGTGCCCTCTTTCATACAATACAACAGGTCATGATAGTAGTGAACGTGTGTTGAATGTTTGTTTGCCTCCCAAGCGCTGCTGTGTTAAGCATTGTGCATACATTCACACATCATTCCCCTGGACACGATGAAAGTCGGACCTCTAAAGAGAATGTATGCTTTGTAAGGACCGAGGCACTTGCTCTTTCATTTAGATTCTGTTGTCTCCACCCCCACCCGCCTTTGTTCCTGGTGATGGGAGCAATGCCTGCCACGTCCTAAGTGCTCAGTAGGTATTTTTCTAATAAATGACTTATTTTTTGTGGAGTCCTCACAAAACCCTTTCAGGAGATGCTGGTAGGTAGTAAAGCCAGGGTTCAAGTGTAAAATCTTAGCTCTGTACTCCATATTGATTGAGCGATAACTTACAGTTCTTGTTTTTAGCTAGTAGACATGAAATTTGTCTATGTAAAAAGGGAACACCCCATAACATTTTAAAAAAGGGAATTCATTTGGGCTTGCACTAAATACTAGCTCCATGAGAAGGAGCTTAATGAAATGAAATGATCACTGAAGATAAGGGTGCCACCACTTAGTGTGGTGAAGAGAGCAGATGGTACCCGCTGTCTGGGGTCTTAGAGGCTTGTACTCAAGCAAGCAGCCATCTAAGTGAGGACTCAACTTTAAGTCCACATGGAAGAAGCGCACCAGCTTGTGTGATCCAAAGATGACAATTACAAAATTTGAATATGACGCAGGGAAAAGTATCAGAGCTAAAACTGTGAGCACCTAATTGTGGAGGGCTATGGGGGATGGAGGGAGCCCCAAACCCACCTGCTGAGTACCTGGTCAGACTGAGCCACTGGCAGATCCGCTCTCTGCCAGGCAGAGACCCTTGTCATCCTGATTACGCCGGATGGAACTGGATATTTGGCCAGTTGGCCTCCCTATAGACTTGACCCTTTAGAAATTGTTCTGGGTGCAAGTATCCTGTACTGGGTCCATGGAAGAAATTTCTTCCTTGGCTTTTTGAATGTTGATGGTTTTTTTTCCTTTTTACACATTATTTGTATTTTGGGCTTTGTGCCATTATGACTTTGTCCTTACCACCTTAGTCTGATTTTGTTTTGTATTGTTTTCTGTTGGATCATGAGGAGTGGATGCATAATGGTAATAACTGATGCAAAGGGTTATAGGAAATACAGATGGGTGAGGCATGGGTGATAGGGAGGGAAAGGGATTTGGGGAGTAAATCATGAAATCAGGAGGGGGGCATCAAAACGGACTGTGACTGCATAACTCATAGGCACTGTGACATGGTGGGTGGGGGGGGAAATGCCCAAGAATTGATGTGGCGATGATCGCACAATTCTCCTTGATATGATTGAACTTTTGAATTGCAGGGTATGTGAACTACGTACCAATGAAACCGTTGGGGGAAAATAAGTGAAGCCATAAGGCATCAGTTATTTCTATATAAGAAATGTCGAAAGGGATAGGAAAAAGCAACTGAGGTATGAGTAGGTCCATATACGTATAACTCAAAGATGACAAAGACTTAATGTGTGTGGTAGTTGCATAATCTGGTGTCATTTTGGGACTTGAGTGGATTAAGAGTGAAGGGGTGGAGTCTATAGTCTGTCAGTCGGGTCATAGACAGTGAGGCCTCTGTGTGGGCTTGGCCTCCTCCTGAGGATTCTGGGAAACTCCGGTATTGCATCCTTGGAGGTGGGACAGACTCTCTCTCTGCTCACTTCCTGCAAGACATTCCAAAGGAGAAGCCACATGGACCTACCCTGATGCAGGGTTGGGTGCTGGAGAAGCCACGTGGATACCCCTGCCAGTGCTGAGATGCTTTTACTGCCACTGGATCCAAACACTTTCTACCCACTGGCCTGTGATCATCCTGCATTCGGCATCATTGCATGTGTTTTGTGAGTTTGAAGAGGACTTTATAGATCGGTATTGGGCATATGGACTAATATTGGACTTATGGGCTTGGACTAGACTGGGTTGGGATACTTTCTTAATATACAATTACCCTTTATATAAAACTCTCTCTTATACACATATGAGTTTCTATGGATTTGTTTCACGAGTCTACCCAGACTAATACAGCCTGCTCACCATTACAGCCACCACTCTGTCAGCATTATCATCATCATTGATATTTTTATGCCCAGAGTATCTGAGGTGCCCATGTCTGGGTTGAAGTGGTCAGAGATGCTTTAATGGACAAGGTGATCCTTGCAGCGGGGACGGAGAGGGAGCAAGTGGGGCCAGGAAAGGAGATCCTCAGGATGAGACGAGTCTTAGAAACATACTGTGGGCAGAGGCAGGCAAACGCCTCTTTCCGCTCCCTCTGACAGCGAGGATACCAGCAGCTGCCACGGGGGACATGGGAGACGCTCAAGAGAGTATCGGTTAAGAGGGACAGTGCACCATGGTTTATTATGTTTTGAATGTTCGCTGTCTTCTAAAAATGAAATGTGAAGCCCTGCACACATCTCTTCCTGGACAAATACTCTTGAATGCGGGACATAAAATGACGCCGTCGTTTCTCAGGCTAGGACCTGCTGTCACGACACTGCATCTGCTTGAGAAATGACACTGCTGCCATTGGTGGCCTGTGGCTGTGAGGCCAATTTTGTGCTAATAAAAAGGTCACTTCCTTTCATCCCTGTTTTTTGAAATTTAAGAACTTAAGTTAACCATCCTCTTCCGTAATGAGCGACTCAGCTGCGTCGGTGAGGGTTGGTAAGAGTTTATGGATGTTGCCACGGCTTCTTAGCAGCCTAGTATCCTCTCGGGGACCAGGTTTGTACCTTATTCATTCCTGAATCTCTTCCAGCACCGACACAGTTTTTGGCATAAACTAAGCACGCAGTAAATCGTGGTTGAATTGCCGTTACGAAGCCTGCGAGGCTGGCCGCTTCTGCACCTGTGGGAATCATTTGCAAGTGAGCTAGGTTTTTGTGTGTGCGATGTGTAACACCTGTAATATTGTTCGTAGGTCCAGCCTTCTGACTGGGGGAGCTCAGCGCCCAGCGCCCAGCCCGTGGCTCCTTGAGGAGTCGGAGGAGACTCGAGGCTTAGGTTTCAACGAAATCCGGCAACAGCAGCAGAGAATTATCCAAGGTACTGATACTCTGTGGAATGTGGCTTCAGAAACCCCGCCAGAGTTTGCCTCCAACCGTGAATATTCCTCATCCCCATGGAAAATTGGAGTGAAAGCTGTTGGTCTTGCAAAGCCCTTGATGTTTTTGTGCCCCAGTATACGTGGGGCTGAGACAGCTGCCCTTCGGCCTTGAGGGAGCTTGCTGACTTTCTCACTGGGAGAGTGAGCACATGGGAGAGTGGGGTGGAATCGGATCTGCCCAGGGGACTCCGGTGGATGTGCCCCTCCTGTCTCTCCACCACTAAGAATGGTTCTCTGAGCACAAGACTCCATCCTTTTTTCTTATATTAAAATAAATCAATTTGGCTTTTTCCTTTAAGTCCATTAAACCTACTGGCATTTGCCTTGTCCCCATTGCTGCATGTGTGCAATTCCTTGCCTTCACTTAGGTTCATCACATGCTGGTGCAGCCGGCACCACTCCCTGCTTCCAGCCTCGCTGAGTGGCACCTCTAATAGGAACTCGGCGCGTCCTGTGCAGTCACTTGCCGTTTTCTCCTCCGCCCGTCCCCTGGTAGCCTCCAACCTATCTGCCTGCTCGCGAGATGTGTCAGCGAGACCATGTGCTTTTTGCTCGTTTGCACCTGCCTTGTTTCCCTCGGTATGTCTTCCGGTGCGTCCATGCCATCGCATGGATCAAGACTTCATTGCTCTCTGGGACTGGACAATGGTGCAGTGATGGCGTTTGCCTCCTCTGGATCTGCCACAGCTTGTCCTGTTGCACAGTGAGCACTGGGGTGCAAGTAGCTACCCGTGTCCCTGCGTTCAGATCCTTCACGTGCAGTGTTTAACATTTGGGAGAACCGCCCAACTGCTTTTCCCAGTAGCCGCATCGATTTGCAATCCCACTACCCACGGATGAGGGTCTCAGTTTCCCCACATTCGTTGTCTCTGTTTTCTGATCACAGCCATCCTCGTGGATGGAAGGTCTGGTGGCTTAGTGGTTGCTAACTGCGAGGACAGCAGTTTGAAGCCATCAGCTCCGCCTCGGGAGAAAGGCAGATCTGTCTCCTTCCTGTAGCGTGTCAGTCTCAGAAACGTCCAGGCGCAGTTCTGCCGTGCCCTGTAGGTCGCCATGAGTCAGCATTGACGCAGTGGCAGCGAGGTGTTGGTTTGTTGGGGTGGGATGAAGTAGCACCTCGATGTGGTATTGATTGACTTTTCCCTAATGACATATGGCATGGAACATTTTCATGTACTTGCTGGTCATTTGCATAGTTTTTATAAGCCTGCCAATTAGTTTTTTAAAAAATTTCCCCCTACCTTGTAGGTTTCAGAAACAAGGCCTGGTTTTTATATAAAGCTCAGACAGGATGGAGCTATGGACAAAGAAAAGCTTGCCTCATTCCTTCTGCAATCTCCAACCATCGGGGTGACCATATGTAGTCCCCTGGCTGCGTTTCTGTGTGCAGTCACTAACACATGCGTCTGTACGAATGGGGCCGTGATTACATATTATTTTACAGCTTATTTTTGGACGCAGTGTGTGTCGTGGACATTTTTGATGCCGGTATGTTTAAATACTCAGACTGCTTGGTGGCGCTGGCTACTATCCTGGCAGTGCGTCAGCACTCTCAACCATTGCCAGCCACCTCACCCGCCAGAGGGCCGTCTGCTGAGCTTCCCTGCCTCTCCTTGCCTCCTCATCTTGTGTCTGGGTAATTGATGGTTTAAAGGAGCGCAGTTTTCACTCCTAGTTTATCTGTAGCCCTGATGGCACAGTTGTTAAAGCAGTTGGCTGCGAACCAAAAGGTCGACGGTTCTGAAGTCCGTGGTGAATTAAGAGCCATTGGGTCGGTCCTGTGGCGACAGAGTGAGACACTGCCCGGTCCTGCACCAGCCTCACAATCCTTAATGTTGTGTTTGAGCTCCGTGCTGTGGCCACTCTGTCAACCCCTCTCAGTGACAGTTTGCCTTTCTTCTTGCTTTCTGCGGATTCTCTACATTGCCAAGCACGATTTCCTTCTCTAGGGACTGGTCTTTCCTGATAACATGTCCAAAGTATATGAGATAAAGTGTCGTCCTCTCACTTCTAGTTGTACTTCGTTCAAGACAGACTTGGTTTTTTTCTTCTGGCATTTCATAGCACTTTCAATGTTCTTGGTCAACAGCATACTTTAAATGTAGCAACTCTTTGCTGCATCTTCTCATACTTGGTCCGACTTTCACATGCATCTGAGCCAACTGAACATACTGTGATTTGCCTCAAGCGCCCCTAATCCTTACAGTGACCTCTCCGCTCGTGGACACTTTCAAAGGCCTTGTGCAGCAGATTTGTTCACTGCAAGCTGTCATATGATTTCTCGACTGTTGCTTTTATGAGGGCTGCTTGTGGATCCAAGTAAAATGAAACTCTTGACCATTTCTGTCTTTTCTTTATTTATTGTGATGTTGTGTTTTGGTTCTGTTGTGAGGATTTTTGCTTTCTTCATATTGACTGGTGTAGGTCCATACTGAAGGGTGTAGGCTCCGATCTTCGTTGGTTAGGTGCCACGGACTCAGTTCTGAGCCATAGCAAACCTCTGCACAGCAGAATGAAGCACTGCCCGGCCCTGCACCGTCCTCACAATTGCTCCTGTGCCGGAGCTCGTTGCTGCAGCCACTGTGCCGATCCAACTTGTCGGGGGTCTTCTTTTTTCCATTGCGCCTCAACTTTGCCGAGCAGGATGTCCTTCTGCAGGGACTCGTCTCCTGATAACATGTCCTAAGCATGTAAGACGAAGGCTCACCATCCTTCTTTGTCAGCTCCACACTTCACACACATCGATCCTTCTTTGGTTTTCCTTGTTCAGTGTCCAACTTTCACGTGCATAGGAGGCAACTGGAACACCAAGGCTTGGGTCAGGCACATCTTAGTCCTCATGATCTTTGTTAGCAAGTACCCTATCCTTCTTACTTTCAACAGGAAAGTCCTGTTGTCTGCATCTTGCAGGTTGCGAAGGCGCCTTCCTCCCATCCCGAGTTCGTCCTCGTCTGGTTCAGCTGCCTGCATAATTGCTTAGCATTCAGATTGAGTAAGTTGGTAAAGGAGATATGCCCAAAGCTCACTATTCCTGTTGGAAAGGCTGTTTCTTGGTCGGTCTGCAGGTTTGTCACGAGCACAGTTAAGTGGTCTCGAATTCCTACCCTCTGCAGTGCTTCCATAGCTTCCTTCGTGCGGTCCGCACAGTGGGATACCTTTACACTCAGCACAAGTGCTTTACGTTCTCGTGGTGTTTTCTCTCAGCCAAGATCCTTGTGATGTCAGCAGTGATGTCCCTGGCCCCACACCCTCCTTTGAAGCTGGCTTGAATGTTCGGTAGCTTCCAGTGAAAGTATTGCTGTAAGTGTTTTTGACCTATCTTTAGCAAAATTGTACTTGCCTGTGGTCTTTTTGCTATTGTGTGACATTTTCCGTATTCTCTTGGATCACCTTCTTTGGAAGGGGCACAAATAAGGATCTCGTCCAGTTGGTTGGTCAGGTAGCCGCCTTCCAGATATTTTGATGGAAACTAGTGAGTGCTTGTAGTGCTGTGTCAGCTTGTTGGGACATTTCACTTTGTAGTCTGTCGATTCCTGGATTATTGTTTTCCGCTAATGCCTTCAATGCAGCTTGGACTTCTTTTTTCTACTGCTGGTTCTTGACCATATGATATGGTCTCATCACAGACAGCCAGTGTGCTTCAAGATAGATCTCAGAGCGGTGTTCTTTTTGAAGAGGAACGTGACACCATGCCTTTTGAATTTGTCCATCCTGGCAGAGTAAACCATAGGATTGTCAGATTCAGAATGGCCTAGTACCAGTCCATTTTAGATCACTAATGCCTAGGATATCAATCTTCATTTGATTTCACAATACAATGTTACTATTTTGGCTTTAGGCAATCTTTTATCTTTTAAAGACATTTACATGTTAAAAGCCAAATTCTTTTGCAAGTAACCACAAAATTATCATTTTTGGGTGCTTTCTATTCCTCTGTGTAGATGTTGTTTTCCATTTATCATTTTACTTCTGCTTGATGGACATTTTTAATGTGCCCCGTAGAACAGGTCTGTTGATAATGAATTCTTTTACCTTTTATAGGCCAGACAGACTTTCTTTTACATGTTTTCCCCTTTTAGTACATTTAGAAGAATTTATTTTGCTGATGATGTGGAGAATATACACAGAAAAACAGATACCGATTCAATGGTTTCTCTGTGTACAATTCAGTGACATTGATTATATTCGACACGTTGATTGACCTTTGCCCTCTCCTTCTCTGAGCCATCCCTCATGAACACAGACTCCGTGCTCGCTAAGGGTCCTGTCAAGTCTTCTGAGTTGTTGTTCTCAATTTGATCCCATATGGATACTTCTTAATATAGCATCATATTCAACACAGACTTCATTACTAGCTGCTGTTGGTCAGCTTTAAGATAACTTAAGGAGATATTTTTGGTTTAAAAATTTAATTTTCTTTCAGAGCAGTAGTGTTAGTGGTTCATCCACCCTGCATGGCTCTTAGAAAGTCTAGAGTCATTGAGAATTTGAAATTCGGAGGAATCCCTTTTGATCTAGATTATTCTCTGGAATTTTTGTTCGAAAGGTTCAGTAAGGGCTGCCAGGCCCCACTCAGCCTGGTGGCAGCTAGCCACACATCTCACATTCTGCCCCTACCCCTGACTCTTCTTCTTGCTTTAGGTGAATACGCACCAATTAGTGTGCCTTGTGTGACTTCTTGCCAGCTTTTCAGACCGCAGACCCTACACAATGAAGTAGGAGGTAGAGTAGACCACTGAGCACATCATTGAGTCAATCCATGAGGATGTTTCAGATCACTAGAACTTCAGACCGCCAAACCACAGAACCTACCTAATCTGACGTGTTGGGTGTACAAAAGTAGTCTTAACTTCTTACTTTTTTGTCGTAAATAGGTCTGTCATACAACTTTTGCAGGTTTACCCTTTTCCTGCCACATAGCTTATTAATAATTGCGAGAATCACTATGTAATTCTGCCTCAATCCGTGCATTTTCCTAATCTCATATACAGCAACTCCATCAGTAATAGCCCCTCTTTGTCCCTGGTAACCAGCACTTGGGATTCTATAGCTTTGTCCATATTTGTCTTACAGAAGTGAGGGCATGTCATTGTCCCTGTGTGATTAACTCGCTTCACTCAGCCTCTGTCCTCGAGCTCTGTCCATGTTCAATCATGATTTCCTTTCTTTCTGGCCGAGTAGTATGCTGTTGTACATAGGGGTCACATTTTGTGACTTCCTCCACTCACTGATGGGCATTTAGATTCTTCCACCTTTGGCAACAACTTCACCGCAGTGAACAGTGCCGTTCGTATGTCTGCTCTTTTACCGCTTTCGTGACCCTTGGGCGCATTCCTACCAGTGGGGCTGCTGTGTCTCGGGGCAGCTCTGCTTTGAGTCTCGTGCAGAGTCGCAGCCCTGTTTTCTACAACGGCTGTTCTATTGTAAGCATCCCAACCGGCAGTGGACACAGGGCCCAATATACCCACATCTCCGTCAGCCTCTAGGAGCCCTGGGCGCAATCAGTGGTGGTTTACACGTTGGGTTGCTAGCTGCAAGATCCGCTGTTCGAAACCACCTGCTCCCCTGCGGCAGAACGATGAGTCTTTCTCCTTCCAGAAGAGTAACAGCCTCACAAGTCCACAGGGCAGCTCTTCTAGGCATTACAGGGTTGTTAGGGCTTGGAGTCGACTTGATGGCTTTGAGTGTGGTTTGGTATGCCAATATGTGATTTTCCCCTCTTTTAAAATTGTAACCATTCTGGTTGGAGTTAAGTGGGATCGCACTGTGACTTTGATGTGCATCTCTCTGACGGCAGTTGATGTGGAACATCTTTTCATGCCTGCGCACGTCAGGGGCTCCAATTATATATGTATATCAGGGCACTTGAAAATTTCTGATAGCTTATTCTGTCTCTTAAAAAAAAGTGTTTTTTTTTTATTTCCTGTCTTTCATTTTGGGTAGTTTCTATTGCTTTGCCTTCAGGTGCACTAATCTTCTGCAATTTCCACCTGCCGTCAAATCTTTTCCGTCATTGTCTTCTCAGACATTGTATTTTCCATTTCTTGAATTTCACTTTGAGTCTTCTAAAAGCATCTTCTGCTGCCTTTCTGCTTGGCATCGCCTCACCCTCGGGCTGCTTGGACACACGGAGTAGAGTGAGAGTGACCGCTTGGCTGTTCTTCGCTACTAAAGTTCTCATCTGTTTCATGTCTGGGTTAGTTTCAATGGATTCATTTGTCTGTCATTTGAATTCCATTGTTCTATATCCTGGCGTGCACTGTTCACTGTCGGGTATTTTTGCGTTCCTAGAGAGCGTGTCGAGATCTCTTGCTGAGTCATTTGGGTCTTAGCCTGGAAGGCTGATCAGAGCAGCATTACATGTGGTGCAGGTCCGTGGGCCCAATCCGGCCTCACCACCTGCTTGTGTATGGTCTGTAAACTACGAGTGACTTTAACCTTTTTAAAACGCTTGAAAAGTGATCAAAAGAAGAATATTTTGTGACTTGGAAAAACTGCATGAAGGTCAAAATTTAGAGCCCATAAATAAAATGTTGTGGGACTATGGACACTCTTATTTATTTACAGACTGGCTCTGGCCTCTTTCCTGCCACAATGGCTGAGTCAAGTGGTCATCTTAGAGACTGTATCACTGTCAAAGCCTAAAATATTTACTCTCTGGCTCTTTACAGTAAACAGTTGCTGACCCCAATGTAGGGGTCATTTACCTTATAAACAGAGCCCAAACCAATCTGAGCACTCTTCCTTGCTGCTTTGTGAATTCCGAGCGACCTGGTTGGTGGGAATGAGAACTCTGCGAGCTCAGAAAAATCATTTCCTCCAACCCTTTGGTGGCTTCTTTCCCCCGCTGAAGTCGTTTACTTGAGTGGCCAGGTCAGCACTCCCTAGACTCAAAGTGGCCTCTCTGGTACGCTGTCATACAGACTCCAGTCACGTTGGCCAGTTAGGGCTCTTCTGGCCTCAGGGTGACTGCTGAGCTCCACCTGGGCTCCTTTTCCCTTTGGATCCGTTCAGACTTACTGAGTCAGGTTGCTGGAGAAATGAAGGAGGTTCCTTGGAGAAATTGTGAAATAGCAGCCCCCCTGTAGTCACTAGGTCTCTGTTTATGAGGCTCTTCATAACTTACCCCATCTAGGGTTTTAGAGAGCCCTGGTGGCAGAGTGGATCACAAAGGCTGCTGCTAACCACAAGGCCAGTAGTTCAGCGTCACCAGTTACTCCATGGGGAAATGACAGGGCTGTCTGCTCCCTTAAAGATTTACAGCCTCAGAACCCCAAATGGTCAGTGCTCCTCTGTCCTACAGGGTCCCTATGAGTCAGGATCAACGAAATGATGGTGCTGGTGGTGGTGGTGGTGTCTGCTGGAGTTTTTTTTTTGGGGGGGGGGTGGTGGTGATTGGTGGTGAACACATATTATTTACTTTTTAAAAATGCATGACAATTTATAAATTTTCTCCAGACTCTAATTAGTATTCAGATTTTCTTTTTTTCTTATCATTTTTTAAAGTGCTATTTTATTGGGTTTAGTGAAAGTTTGCGTGGCAGATCAGCTTCCTCTGTGACCATTTTTGTGCACATTGTGACACACTGTAGGGCACTGTCTCTGCAGAATGCCAGCATTCTCACTTTCTTCCATTCTGTTTGTTCCCTTCCCGTCGTTCTCGGCTCTTCCCCTCCCTTGCCTCTCAGCTTTTCTTCCCGGTCAATGTTGACAGTTTGGTTTGGTCTCGTGTAGCTCATTGTTTGTGGGAGCACATTATTCACAGGCGATACTGTTTCTTCTATAAACCACCTTTTTATTCCAGCTGAAAGTGGCTTGCCAAACTGGCTCCAACACAGTTTGAAGGGTATATTAGGGCTGTAGTCTCAGGGGTTCTTCTAGTCTCTGTTGGTCCAGTAGGTCTGGCTTTTTTTAATAAGTAATTTAAGTTTTGTTTTAACTTTTTTGTCATTCTGTCCAAACCCTTCGGTTGCATACCTGGTCAGAATGGTTGTTGGTGGTAGTTGGGCACCATCTAGCTCTTTTTTTAAAAAACATTTTATTAGGGGCTCATACAACTCTGATCACAATCCATACATACATCAATTGTGTAAAGCACATCTGTACATTCTTTGCCCTCATCATTTTCAAAGCATTTGCTCTCCACTTAAGCCCTTTGCATCAAGTCCTCTTTTTCCCCCTCCCTCCCCGCTCCCCCCCCTCATAAGCCCTTGATAATTTATAAATTATTATTTTGTCATATCTTGCCCTGTCTGATGTTTCCCTTCACCCCTTTTCTGTTGTCTGTTCCCCAGGGAGGAGGTCACATGTAGATCCTTGTAATTGTTTCCCTCTTTCCAACTCACTCATCCTCTATCCTCCCAGTATCGCCCCTCACACCCCTGGTCCTGAAGGTATCATCCGCCCTGGATTCCCTGTGCCTCCAGCTCCTATCTACACCAGTGTACAACCTCTGCTCTATCCAGACTTGCAAGGTAGAATTCGGATCATGATAGTTGGGGGGGAGGAAGCATTTAGGAACTGGAGGAAAGCTGTATTCTTCATCGGTGCTACATCGCACCCTGATTGACTCATCTCCTCCCCTAGACCCCTCTTTGAGGGGATCTCCAGTGGCTGACAAATGGGCTTTGGGTCTCCACTCTGCACTTCCCCCTTCATTCACTATGGTAAGATTTTTTTTTTTGATGATGCCTTATACCTGATCCCTTCGACACCTCATGATCGCATAGGCTGGTGTGCTTCTTCCATGTGGGCTTTGTTGCTTCTGAGCTAGATGGCTGCTTGTTTATCTTCAAGCCTTTAAGACCCCAGATGCTATCTCTTTTGATAGCCGGGCACCATCAGCTTTCTTCATCACATTTGCTTGTTCACCCGCTTTGGCTTTAGCGGTTGTGTCGGGAGGGTGAGCATCATAGAATGCCAATTTATTAGAAAAAATTATTCATGCATTGAGGGAGTGCTTGAGTAGAGGCCCAAGGTCCTTCTGCCACCTTAATACTAAACCTATAAATATAGACACATAGATTTATTTCCCCATCCATATATATTTGCATATGTACATGTCTTTGTCTAGACCTCTATAAATGCCCTTTGCCTCGTAGCTCTTTCCTCTATTTCCCTTGACTTTCCTCCTGTCCCACTATCATGCTCTGTCCCCACCTGAGTTTCAGCTATGCCCAGTAGGGGGACTGCTGGGTCGTATGGTAACTCGATTTCCATCTGTTTTAGATATCGCCAGATTGATTTTCATAGTGGTCGTACATACCTACAGCTCCACCAGCAGTGGATGAGAGTTCCTGTCTCCCCACAGCCCCTCCAACACTTGTTGCTTTCTGATTTTTTGAATTGGGCTACCTTTGAGGGTGTTAGGTGGTACCTCATTGTTGTTTTAATTTGCATTTCTCTTATGGCTAAAGATCGGGAACATTTTCTCATATGTTTGTTGGCCATTTGGATTTCTGCCCGTGTGAAACTTCTGTTCAAGTCCCTTGCCCATCTCTCAAGTAGGCAACTAGATTTTTTCTTTTTGGAGGCTAGCAGAGTATTGTAGATTTTAGTAATAAGGCCTTTGTCTGATGTGTCATTGCTAAAGATGTTTTCCCAGTCCATGGACTCTCTTATTACTCTCTTGGTGAATTCTTTTGATATACACAGCTGTTTTATCTTCAGTATATCCCATTTGTCAATTTGTGCCTCCTCTGTGTATGTGTCCTTCTCTATTTCTGATAGCCTGTGAATTCCCTGTGCCAAAGTTCTCAAGTTGGTCCCAATTCCCTCATTGCATTATCTAGTTCTTCTGGTCTCTTGTTAGAAGAGGTTGAGGTTTGTGTTGAGGGTTATTAGTCCTGAGGACTAGGTTCTTGAGCCTTTGTGTTCTCTTCTATTCCACACCGGTAGAGACCAGCACTTATTTATGTCTTAGAGGGACACTTGCAAGTATTTAAGACCCCAGATGTTCGCTACCTACTCAAAGGAAGATGTAGGATATTGTTTTCATGACTGTTATACTAATTGACTAAATGTCCCCCAAGACTATTATCTCAGTTCTTTTATCCCAATAAACAAATCCTGTGAGCTGTTGCGATGTGTCTACAAAGCTTCTTCATCTTATCATACTTATATAAATGTTCTTCCTAGCAAAAGGAGACAGCTATACAGTAGCTCTAGATTTCTGTATTCTTAGGACTGTAAATGTTTTCGTGTAGAATTGGGCTTGGAAAACGTGGCTAGCCTGGCTCCATTTTGTATTGGGCACTCTTAGTAGCTAATCTTTGCACCCTTGAAACCACAACCTCACGGACAACTTTCTTTGAACAGACGCTTATCTTTCATTTTAAAAAAAATCATTTTATTGGGGACTCATCAACTCTTATCACAATCCATCCATCCATTGCGTCAAGCACATTTGTACATTCTTTGCCATCATCATTTTGCAAACATTTGCTTTCTACTTGAGCCCTTGGTATCAACTCCTCATTTTTCCCACTCCCCACCACCCTCTCTCACGAACCCTTGATAATTTATAAATTATTATTATCTTTTCATGTTGTATACTAACTGATGTCTCCCTTTACCCACTTTTTCGTTGTCCATTCCCCAGGAGGGGGTTATATGTAGATCACTGTGTTATATGTAGACCACCTGCCCCTTCCCCTCCTGGTATGGCAACTCTCATTATTGGTCCTGAGGGGTTTCTCTGTCCTGGATTCCCTGTGTTTTCAGCTCAGACTCTTATCTTATAGCTGTTATCCACACCAGAAGGATTCCTTTCCTAAAATATTTAAACAAACAAAATGAAACAAAAACACTAGTTCTTAAAATTTTCCCTAAGAGTCTTTTCAAAGTAGTAATTATTTATCTACTGACCGAATCTTTCCCTCATTTCTTAGCTGTTGTCAAGTTGCTCTAGACTTATGGTAACCCTGTGCACCATGGGATTGGATCTTTGTGATCCATATGGTTTTCATTGCCTGATTGTCAGTAGTAGAACACCAGGACATTTTTTCTGAGTCTCTCTTAGTCTGGAAGCTCCTTATGCAGACTCTTTTGAAAATAGTCTAGTCTTCTTTTGTTTTTTTCAGATAATTAATTAGACATTACCATTTAATAGGTTCTCAGAATTAAAGCACAGCAAACGTATACTTGAATCAAAAACTTGATGAAATAGAATTTATTTTTTCCTTGGGTACATGGAAGTGGTTCAACCTCATTTTATGTTCTTCCTGGCATGGCTAAGAAATGTTACTTGCTCTTATTTATCCCATGGTCTACACTGGAACATGTCTAAGATGACTTCTCTCCTTGTAGGAGGCCACTTTCAGTCTGGAGGGACCTGGGCTACCAGAACGATTATTAACAAAACATACACAGCATTTTCATTATCTGGTCCTTCTGTGGCTTTTAATTATGGAATGGTAATTTGGGATAGCACTTAACATGGTAGAGGCAGTGCCAGGAACTCATAGCCCAATATCAACCCTCTTTCTGTTTTTTAAAGGATACTTGGTCACATAGTGGTTATGCATTGGGCTGCTAACAGCAAATTTACTGATTTGAAACCACCAGCCAGTTCCACAGGAGAAAGACAAGGCTTTCTGCTCCTATAAAGAATAACAGTAAAAAAAAATTACAGTCTTGGAAACCCAGAGGGGGCAGTTCTACCCTGCCCTATAGGGTCACTATGAGCTCAAACTGACTTGGTGGCAGTGAGTTTGGTTTTGTAGGAGAAAGAGGGACTCTGGGTAGTTGAGTCAGATAACAAGTCAAATTTCCTAGAGGAGAGTAAAATCTAGGTATTTTTCATTTATAATCTATGTCTCTACTCCATCAAGCCCATGCTTGCTGAAAGTGAGGAAGACTTGAAGCACTTGCTGATGAAGATCATAGATTGTTGCCTTCAGTATAGATTATGTTCAAAGTAACAAACACCAAAATCCTCACAACTGGCCCGCTAGGTAACATCATGACACATGGAGAAAGATTGAAGTTGTCAAGGATTCCATCTTGCTTGGATCTACAATCAGTGCTTATGGAAGCAGGAGTCAGGACAGCAAATAATGCATTGCATTGGGTAAATTTGCTGCACTTTTTTAGAGTTAAAAAGCATGGCCTCTTTAGAGTGTTAAAAGCAAGGATGTTACTTTGAGGACTAAGGTACACCTGACCCAAGCCATAGTATTTTCAATATTCAACTGAAAGTTAGACACTGCATAAAGAAGGCCGAAGAAGAATCGATGCATGGAATTGTAGTCCTGGCAAAGAATATCGAAAGACCCATGGACTTCCAAAAGGACAAATAAATCTGTCTTGGAAGAAGTACGGCCAGTCTACTCCTTAGAAGCGAGGCTGGTGAGACTTTGTCTTGCCTACTTTTGGCGTCTTGTCAGGAGAGACTGGGCCCTGGAGCAGGACATCACGATTGGCAAAGTAGAAGGGCAGTGAAAAAAGGAAGGCCTTCAATGAGATGGATTGACACAGTGGGCTCAGGCATGGGCACAATTCTAAGGATGGCACAGGGCCGGGCAGCGTCATTCTGTTGTGCACACGGTCGCTACAGGTCGGAGCCGACTCCATGGCATCTAACAGAGACATCAAGCAACTGTAGGACATTAATGACTCTTCCTAGCTGGAAACCCCACAAGAATCTCCGACACTTGACCCATCTATATAGATTATTCTTTGGATGCATTTGGAATTTTCCTCTAACATTTGCCATCTTTTAGTAGCACCAGGTTGAAGATAGATTTATCTTGGAGGCCATCCAAGAGGCTGTTACTCAAGACCCCAAAGAACCTCATTATAAAGTGATTTTGCTATAAAGCGACCCTCTAGAATGACCCCTCGAGACAGTAGACTATGTAGTTTTAAAAGTACAGAGTGTCAAAAAATGTCCCCAGGGGGCCCTTACCTCTCACACTATTAGTTTAAATAAATTCCAGATGAATTAACGAGTTATGGGTAGTGGTTTAATTCCATAAAAAAGATGAGGAAAAAATAGAAGTAAGCATTAATGTGATCTGGGGTAAGAAGACTTGCGGGATTGCTTTTTTATAGATAGGTGTATTGTTTTTAAACTTTTTAATTACAATTTGAATCCAACTTTACCGGGCAAATTAGTTTTCCCTTCAGAACCTCACACACATTTTGCTGTGGGCCACTGATTACAGTCCTCCCAGTTGAATGGCCCGCTTCCCGTGCTTCCTACGCGCCCCCTTCTTTCCTGCCTTCTGAGCTTTCTCCTTGAGCACACGGTTCCCTTTTGATGCCATGGTTGACTGTCCGAGGCATACGCACCTCCCGGCCGTTGTTCACCTTGTTATAACACAACCAAACAGAACCCAAACTCACTGCCGTCAAGTGAATTCCGATTCACAGCTACGAGTTCTTTTCGGCGCATCTTCTCTTGGTGCTTCCTGCGTCAGTATAGAATCTTTCAAAGTTGCAATTCAAGGCTTGAATTTTTTCCCCTTTCAGATATGCTGATCATGTTCTTCCTTTTTGTTTTTATAATTCAAGGCCCTTGCACATTTCGTTATAATGTTTGGCTTTGTCTCCTCGAGCTGTCCTTTGACATTTTCTGTTCCTTGATTTTATCCTTTCTTCCATTTGCTTTTGCTACTCTACGATTAAGAGCAAGTTTCCGAGTCTCTTCTGACATCCATTTCTATCCTCTTTTTCTTCCTTGTCTTTTTAATGATGTTTTGCTTTTCTTCGGGATTGATGGTCTCGGTGTCCTCCCACAGCTTATTAGGTCTCTGTCATTAGAGCTCCGTGGGTTAAATCTGATCTTGAGATAGTCTCAGAATTCAGATGTAAGGTTATATTTTGGCTCCTGAGAAATTGTTTTCGCTTTCTTCAGCTTCCACCGGAACTTACGTAGGAGCAATTGATGGTCTTTCCCACAGTCGGCCCCTGGTCTGGCTGTAGCTGCTCGTATTGAGCTGCTCCATTGCGTCTTCTCACAGACATGGTCACTTGATTTCTGTGTGTGCCCTCTGGGGAAGTCCATGTGTGTAGTCGCCTTTTGTGTGGTTGATAAAAGATGTTTGCGACCACCACTTGCCTGTCGCTTTGTCATACTGTGGTGGGGTGTGTGTTGCTGTGATGCTGGAAGCTAGGTCGCTGGTGCTTCAAATGGCAGCAGGGTCAGCCACAGTGAGCAGGTTTCAGCTTCCAGACTAAGAACAGACACTGAAGAAGGACTTGGCTCCCCACTTCAGAGGAAGAAGCCGCTGAAAACCTGAAGCACAGCTTTGAAGCATTCTCACATACAGAAAGTGTAATATCAAAACATGTTAATTATGTTAATGATTAGAGTGAGGAGAGGTGGATTAGTAAGAAGTAAAACCAGTAAGGGTTCTGATTCATGCCTACCCCACATGTTTCAGAGCAGAACTGTGCTCGGCCGAGTTTTCCAGGGCTCATTCTTTGGGGGAAGTAGATTACCAGACCTTTCTTCTGAAGCACCTGTAGGTTAACTTGATCATACATCTCCCCCCACCCTCTGACCTTTCAGTTAATCAGACAAGCACATTAACTGTCTGCATCACTCAGGGACTCGCTTGTAAGCCCCCTTTGACAAACTCTGGGGCTGAGGCAGCATGCTCAAGGAAGCACCCTGCACCCACAAGACTGGATCCAGACCTTGTTTCAAGGTCACGTCCATGATGCCCGGATACAGAGAACTTGTCACCCTGCTACTCTGCCCTTGTCAGAGCTTGCTAGGAATCTGTTGGGCTTCTAACCTCAAGCTCAGCAGTTTGAAATCACTAGCTGCTCGAAGAGAGAACGGTGAGACTTTCTTCTCCCGTAAATAGTTAGTCTCAGAACTGCATAGGGGCATTTTTCCATGCCCTGTCGGGTCACCATGAGGCAGAATTGACTCAGTGGCAGTAAGTTTGGTTTGGGGTTTTTGAGGCCCCCAGGGAAAGCTGTTCATGGAAAGGTGTGTCTCACTGGAGACAATCTGCCACAAACTGACCAAGGACATGGCATGTCAGCAGGTGTCGAGTTGGAGAGGCTGCTGGGCCCTGGGTGCTCTTAGCTGCTGTACATTGCAGAAGCTGACATTGAACGCCAAATGCCATAGGAGCCTGGCAGAGACCGGGCAGCAACCAAGAAGCCAACACCCTTTCTCACCTGCAGTGTCTCCCCAGCGACCTCTAGTGACAAAGCTGGCCTAGGAAAAATATTTAAGGTTCCAGACCCATTTTCGCTGAGCAGTCAAAAAGGTGGAACTTGGAGGAGAGAGGCAGGAGATTGATAAGTGGCACTGCAATGTCTTGGGGAATTTGCTTGTATAATATCACTACATATCATCTGAATGTGCTGGTACCATGAGGTTTTAGAAATATAAATGGGTAGATAAAAGATAGGCACAAGTTGCTCTCTAGAAAGGTGTATGAACTGACCCTCCCAAGTCTAGTTCTTCACACTTTACTTAACCCCAGGTGTTATCATTCTTATTAATCCTCACAAATGTGGTAAGAAAAAAATAACCCATTGTTTTCATTTGTACTGAAAAAAAGTAGTAGTAAAGTCATAAGACTTATTTTTCTCGTTATTTTCTTGTAAGTGTTCTGTCTCCTTTGCCCATTTAGAAACTGGGACAGTAAGTCTTTTTATATTGATTTGTACATGCTCTTTACATATTATATACCAGAAAAACATTTAACCGAATGTGATATTATTGTGTTTTTAATATTGAAAAACTAAAATAATCAGGAAACCATTTTAGTATTATTTTAGTAAGGGTGAGGTATTTAATTTTTCTTTGTCGTATTCCAGTATTTTACCTGATGTAATGACTTTATCTGAATGACTTACAAACCCAAACCAAACTCAATGCTATTGGGTCGGTTCTGACCCGTAGCAACCCTGTAGGACAAAGTAGACCCTCTCCCCGCCCCCCCCCCCCCCCCGTGGGTTCTGAGGGTAACTTTGCGGGAGGAGAAAGCCTCAGTGCGGTTAGCAGCCCAGTGCCACCAGGCTTCTTTGACTGCCTGCAGTGTTAGGCTGAACGCACATGGGACTGTGATACATACATGCCTGCGTATCTTTCTGCTTTTGAAATGTCCTTCCTTGGTTTTCAGCGAGGTGATTATTGTCTTTGTCTTTCAGAGCAGGATGCAGGCCTTGATGCCCTTTCCTCCATCCTGAGTCGCCAAAAACAAATGGGACAGGAAATTGGGGATGAATTGGACGAACAAAACGGTAAGGACAAGTCCGAGTTTAACCAAACATGCCGCTTAGTACATGTATGTCTATTAAAAGCCTCAACTGTCCGTCACTGTAATATTGTGAGTCGTGGAAAGTGGTTTAACATCGAGGGCTTATGGTCGTCTGGTGCACTTGAGGGTGCTTTGTGACAGACTGCGATTGTTGTGATGGTGGTACAGGAAGAAAATCTGCCCCAAAGTGCCGCTTCTCCGTAGCTGCTTGGAAAAGGCCTTTGCCTGGAGCTTGCCTTTCGCACGGTGCTCGCTGGCGTTGCTCAGGGCATGGGTCTTGCCGAGGCGGTGTGGGTCTCACCCCACCACTATACCCATGGCTCTCACTCTTCGTGCATCAGTACCAGGCGGGGGTGTTTGAAGAGTTTGTTCAGTGATGGGTGCAGAGAGGTTACACTGTAAATGTGAGCAGGGTTAGGCCAGGGAGACGGTCTGAAAGGCCCTTGTGTCTGAGAGGTGTGGCACGAGAGACGAGAGCCTGGGTGTGAGTTGCAGTGGTGGGAACAGAAGGGAAAGAGCAGATGCAAGAGTGCATTTGCTGTTACGAATAACGTCTGATAAATGGAAGGGGCAACTGGCTTGTGAGTTGGACCGTAGGTTCAGTTTGGGGCTGTGAGAGATCCAGGTGGAATCATCCCATAGGCAGTTGGAGCGACGCTACCAGGGCTCAGAGTGGACAGGGTCAACGGGCATTTTCACCTGGAGGCGATGTGGGAAACCCTGAGAGTCGTTGAGTTTTATGAAGCTAGCATTTATTGAAAGCCCTGCTTGTGTACTCGGAAGCACCTCCTGTGAGTCATTGTATTTCTTTTTTGTTTGTTTGAAAATAATAGAATAATTTTGTGTAAACTCAAGACTTCTTAAATATAATGAAGTATAACTGGGATAAAAAATGAGCTATACCAAGGGCTCAAGTAGAAAGAAGATGTTTTGAAACTAATGATGGAAACATATGTGCAAATGTGCTCGACACAGTGGATGGATGGATGGATTGTGATAAGAGCTGTAAGAGCCCCAATAAAATGTCTAAAAGAAAAAAGAATGAAGTACAACTTCAAGAAGTCAAGTAAAAGTAATATTGTTAGAAATGTCAACCAAATCATCATATTTCACCTGTATGGCGACATCCTGGTAGTCATGTTATCCATTTGTGAGAGACAAACGAAGCTCAGAGACTTGTCCTGTGTCTCTGAGGCACAGTCAAAGAAGATTCACGTTCAGGTCTTCTGATTCTCATTAGCTGTTACTTTTCTTTTGGGGGGCGGGGCACGTATGTTAGCTTCATCTCTAAGGAAGGCAGAGTCTCCAAAATAAAGCCAAACTGTACCGCCATTCCAGACTCATGGCACCCCAAAGGGCCGGGGAGAACTGCCCCTGGGAGTGTCCCAGGATGTAGTTCTTTTTTTAAAGGGGCTGAAACTCTTTATGGGAGTAGAAAGCCCCGTCCTTCCAGGAAGACAGAGAGAGAGAGAGAGAGAGAGAAGTCAAAGGTTCTGAGACTGGAGCTTTTGATGATCGTCCTCCTGGCTCAGAGAGCAGCACTCACAAACATGTCACCACTGCCTGTGTCCATGGCAGTTGAAGTTCTGGGGATGGCTGTGTACTCGCCTTTCAAGGGAGACCACGTTTGTGGAAACTGTTCACAAGGGGCACAGGCAGGAGGGCAGCGTGCTGATTTCTGAGGTGCTGTTGGGAATGTGAAGCAGGGAGGCCTGAGCGAGTCTGACTTGCTGTGCCCATTTTCTAGGGCTGGGGAGTTCTGAGTCTCGTCTCTGACAGGGGGCCGGCTTACCGCATTTCTGTCCTTTGTTGAGTAGGCAAAGTTTGCGTTTTTCTTTTCTGGTGAGTGTCTGCCTTCCATCAGTTCCAGCTTTTGCAGGCTTGACTGTAATATATTGCACATTAAGTATATATTGCATATGATTATTTATAATTATGCTCATTGCCATTGACTAGGTTTTGACTCACAGTGACTCTAGGTTTGTAAGGCTATAATTTTTACAGGAATAGGACGTCTTCTCTTTCTCTCATGTGGGTGGCTGGTGGTTTTGAACTGCTGGCTTGTGGTTAGCAGCCCAGTGCATAACCCACTACACTACTAGAGTTCCTATATATAATTATATTGTCATTTAATTCACTTAGTTTTGGGTCAGTTTCTTCCTTGAAAGACAGTATTGGCAAAACAATAAGCTCTATAAAAATCTGTTTAATTCTTGGTATGTAATTATTCTTTATGCCAAGGAAGCTTGGCCTAGGCAGTTTGGAAAGAACTTGTCTATAGCCATACCACCCTGAGCACGCCCAGTCTCGTCTCATCTCAGAAGCTCAACAGGGTCAGGCCTGGGTAGTACTTGGATGGGAGATTGGAAAGAACTTCAGCCACTGCCCTCGTGAAGCTTCCCCACCCTGTGATGTGTTTAGATTGTCCTTGGTGCGGTTATCTTAGAATCTCACTGCCATTCAGTTGATTCTGACTCAGTCTCCCAATAGGGCAGCGAACTGCTGCTGTGCATTTCCCAGGCTCTTAATCTTCACGGGAGCAGAGAGCCTCCTCTTTCTCCTGAGCAGCAGATAGAGGTCTTGAACTGCAGTATTGCGGTTAGCAGCCCAATTTACAATCTGCTTGGCTACCAGGGCTTCATATAGATGATGATTTACGGGGTTGACTTACTGATTTCCCCAAACAAATCACCCTGTGTTATTCCAGGAGAGGAAGCGCCACCATCAAAAAAAAAACAACAAAAACCAAAAAACCCACCCACACCCACACCCCCCTGCCATCTATTCTGACACCTAGAGACCTGATAGGACAGCATCAGACTGCCCGTGAGTGTTGTCAGACTGTAAATCTTCATGGACACATACTGCCACCGCTTTCTCCCTCAAGGCAGCTGGTGGATTTGAGACCTTTCAGTTTGCAGCTGAGCACTTTAGCCACCGCGCCACCCGGCCTCCTTGGGATGATCACTAGCTGGCCCCGATCATGTCTTTCCTCTCGTGCAGTGGTTAGCACACGTTGCTGCATATTAGAATCCCCCGGGGAGCTTTTAACCCCTCCAAAGCCCAGGCAGGCCACACCTGTGTTAGCTTTCTGTGGCTGCTCTAACAAGTCACCATACATTTCGTGGTTTAAGATAACACAAATTTATTATTTTATAGTTCTGTGGGTCAAAAGCCGGCCACGGACCTCATGGGTCTAAAATCAAGATGTCGGCAGGACTGCCTTCCTGCCTGGGGACTCTGGGGGAGAATACATTTCCTTACTTTTCCATCTTCCCGAGGCCACCCACAACCCTTGGCTCCTGTCACTCAGACAATGGTGAAGCCTTTTTTCAGTCTCTTTCCTCCATCTTTAGAGCCAGCAGTGAGCGGAGTCTGTTGTCACAGCTTCTCACTCCGGCCTCTGCTTCCCTCTTCTGCGTTCAAGAGCCTCTGGGATTGCCTGGGTGCGCACCCTGCGCAACCCCCGGCCCCCCGCCACCCCCGATCACCCAGGTTTTACTCTCCTTAAAAGTCCACTGACTAGCAACCTTCATGGCAACGAGAAAGTTAATTCCCTTTTGCTGTCTAGCCTAACATATTCTCTAGTTCTGGGTGACACTGTCCGGCAAGCATTGGACTGCTAACTCCAAGGTCAGCGGTTCAAACCCACTAGCCATTCTTGGGGAGAAAGATGAAGCAATCTGCCCCCATAAAGGTGTATTGTCTCAGAATCCCTGTCTGGGGTCGCTGTGGGTCGGAATCATCTCAGGGTCAGAGGGCTTGGCTTTAGGGGGATTAGGATGTGAACATTGTCGTTTGCTGTTGGCCAGTCACCTTCAGCTATGTGAACCCCATGTGCAACAGAATCAATTGCTGTCTGCTCCTGTGCCATCTCATGATTGGTTGTGATTCATAGGGTCTCTATAGACTGATTTCCAGTAGATCACCGGATCTTTCTTGCTAGTCCATCGCAGTTCAGAAATTCCCCTGAAACCTGTTTAGCATCGTAGTGCCTTCCCGTGGTGTGGATGAGGTGCATCAATCCCAGGTCTCCCACGTGGAATGTAAAGGTGGGTAATGCACTGTCGCAGTCACTGGGAGAGAGATGAGGCTGTCTACTCCTATGAAGAGTGATCGGAGTCTCGGAAGCCCCCTGGGGCAATTCTACCCTGTCCCATCAGGTCACTACGGGATGGCGGTGAGCTTGGCTTAGGTGTGGTCCTAGTCAGAGGGTGTGTCTTCTAATCACCTGTTTCACCTCTGCCCGTGCACGCCCCCCTCCCGCCTCCCCATTCCTCATCTCCATTTCAGACTCGATGGAGGCCACGGGTGCAGATGTGACGTCATTTCTCACGGGTTGTCCAAGTAAGCTGTGCGTCCCCTGCGGTGGCCGCCCAGAGAGATCGGGTTACGATGGTGGTTTGCAAATGTCACATTTGCTCCTCAGAAATAGGGCAGTGTCAGCCGTTTTCTTTCAAAACAACCAAGAGACTCTCTGAGGATTAAAAAAAAAGGATCTGCCTACCGAGACCATGTTTGTTGTTGTGAGGTGTCATCTGGTCGGTTCTGACTCACCGCGACCCCGTGCACCACCGAACGCCATGCCGCCCGCTCCTGCGCCAGCCTCCGCCGGTTCTCACGTTGGAGCCCAGTGTGGCGGCCGCTCTGCCCAGCCTTCCTGTCAAAGGTCTTCCGCTTCTCACTGCCCCTCCACTTCACCAAGCATTTACAAAGCTTTTATTCATTTCGTTAAAGTCCATAAAGGCCATTCTGTTTGTCTGTAGGTGTTCAGAGCGTGCTTTACTTAGAGCCAGTGTGTCATCAAGGGGTCCCGGCGACCTGGTGAGTTCCAGGTTGGTCAGCAATGTGACCCCCCCAGGTCAGTCCCCGGGACAAAGATGTGGCATCCGAGACCCGCGGGGCAGCTCTGCCCGTCTCCCAGGGTAAGAGCGAGTCAGACCGGTCTTGGTGGACACAGTTGCGTTGAAGGGTGCAATGAGACGTTAGTAACTCTGGGGGAGGGAGGGCGCTACTTTGTTGTAATGGTCACAGTGGTGGAACCCTGGTGACTCCGCGGCTTAAGCACGGGCTGCAAACTACACAGCCGGCACTCAAAATGACCAGCCCCTCGGCAAGTCACGCCTCTTGGTCATTACTATCTCCTCAGCTTTTTGTTTTTGTTTTTAAATTAAATAGTTTTATTGGGAGCTCTTACATCTCTTATCACAATCCATACATCCATCCATTGTGTCAAGCACATTTGTACATTTGTTGCCATCATCATTTTCAAAGCATTTTCT
Organism: Tenrec ecaudatus; assembly: GCF_050624435.1. Lineage (NCBI taxonomy): Eukaryota > Metazoa > Chordata > Mammalia > Afrosoricida > Tenrecidae > Tenrec > Tenrec ecaudatus. Next base: position 86,509,798 of record NC_134539.1, on the reverse strand, counting down.
TTTACTTGAGCCCTTGATAGCAGCTCATTTTCCCCCTCCCTCCCCCACCTGGCCTCCCTCATGAACCCTTGATAAATTATAGATTATTGTCATACCTTACATTGTTTTCTGTCACTCTTCATCCACTTTTCTGTTGTTCATCTCCCTGGGAGGGGATTATATGTCGATCCTTGTGATCAATTCCCCTTTTCTCCCCCTACCTTCCCCTTATCCTCCTGGAATCTCTACTCTCCTTGTTGGCCCTGAGGGGTTTAATCTATCCTGGATTCCCTGTGCTTCCAGGTCTTATCTGTATCAGTGTACATGCTCTGGTCTAGCTGGATTTGTAAAGTAGAATTGGGGTCATGATAGTGGGTGAGGAGGAAGCATTAAAGAACTAGAGGAAAGTTGTGTGTTTCATTGGTGTTAATATTGCATCCTGACTGGCTCATCACTTCCTTGTGACCCTTCTGTAAGGGGATGTCCAATTGTCTACAGATGCGCTTTGGGTCTCCACTCCATCTCCCCACCCCCACCCCCACTCACATTGGAGTGATTTTGTTCTGGATCTCCTCAGTGTTTAGCTTGCGTGGCAGGTAGTTGGTGCTTGCTGCATACTTGCTCAACTGGTGAGCAAAGCTCCGAGATGGATGTTTGTTAGACAGCATGGTCATCACAGCTCACCGAGGTCAACTAGGAAGTGCTTCCTACGGATTTGCAGTACGGAAATTAGACAAATTTGCTGTGCATCTAGGAACAAGATGACCGCTTATGTGGACACTGTGCAAGCTGGCGGGCATGTGGACATCTCATATGAAGGGAGTCAGTCTGTAGAGTCCTCTTTCTGACTCTCAGTGCTTCGTCTCCGCACTCCGCCTCTGCCCCAGTTCACTGAGGCTTTGTTCTCGTGCTCGCCGGAAGCAGCGAGATAGAGGAATGGTGGTGACAGGTGGGCACACTAGCCAGGGAGGCAGGGCTCAGTGGCTCCTGTGGACAGCATCCATGCCGAGATGGAAAAGACCAGAAAACACAGAGCCAGAAGACATCACAGGCATCCCTCGGAGCTGTTGTGCGTTCTATTCCAGACCACCAAGATCAAGAGAGTCGTATGAACACAGAGACACCAAAACGTGAGCATGTTGTTGGACAAATGACGCCGAGAGCGTTGCTTGATGCCCTCTTGCCACAAACCTTCAGTCGGTCAGAAGCGCGCTCCCTGGGAAGTTGGTGACGTATGCCCGCACTGCCAAATGGCACAGCTCGTACGCAGGGAAATGTAGAACACTGAAGTGACACTTTATGAGTCTGTTACAATTTTTCACCCAAATTTCCTGCCAGGGGTGAGCAAAGTAATGACTAGTGCCCCCCAACTATATCTGCAGCTTAATCCCCATAGCCGGTGAGTGTTAGGCTATATATGGCTCAAGGGACTTTACAATTATGCTTATGTTCAGGATTTTGACGTGGGGAGGTTGTTCTGGGTTATTATTCCGTTGGGCTCTGATATAATCTCTGGTGTCCTTGTGGAGGCAGAAGGAGATTGGATTCAGAAGAAAGTAAGGTGAAGGTTAATGCAAAATGCTACACTGCTGGCCTTCGAGATGAATGAAGGCGCCACGAGCCAAGGGATGCCAGAAATGCAGCTCTAGTACCCAGAAAAGGCAGGAGAGATGGTTCGCCAGCGCCTCCTGGAACAGGGCCCTATGGACACCTTGCTTTTGGCCCAGTGTCCCTGATTACAGACGTCTGAATACAGGCAGGGCAGAGGCCAAAGGACCACATGGCTGAGAGACCAAGGACACTTAGCTGACAGTGCCACCAGGACACTTTGCGACTTGACAGCAGTGTACATTTTTCTTACTCAATTAAGCAGGAAAATAACAGAGAGTCAGTGTCACGGAAAACATCAAGTACATATGGACCAGGTGAAATCTGGACCTGGCAAAGATTCCTGAAGGTAGTGTTTGCAATGCTGATGCTTGGGAAATGGCACGGTGAGAAGATTATTTTGTGTGTGTGTGACTCTGGCGTGCTATAGAATGCGTCCTTCAGTTTGGGCCGTGCCCTGGAATTATGCCACGTGATTTACTATTTCCCCTCTCCCCCCAAATCAGAGCATGGGCTCCAGGGGAAGGCTCTGAGTGTCAGCTCTAGGGGAGCTCTGTCTCCTCTCAACATCTGTGGGCCTGGCACCCCTTGCAGGGTCTCCGTGTGTCTTGTCGCCAGTCTTCCCCTGGGTCTGCTCAGTGCAGGGGCCTGGAACCCAAAGGACACGAACCTCTCTTGGCTTGTCCTTCTTAGGTGGCAGTCAAATCCTTAGAAATGAGGATGGGAAGACTTCCCCGCACTTACTTTGGATATGCTATCAGGAGGGACCAGTTCTGCTTGGAGATGGACATCACGCTTGGTAAAGTAGAGCGTCATCGAAAGAGCAAGCTCCTCAACAGGACAGATTGACCCCGTGACTGCGACAATGAGATGACACGGCCAGGCGCGAAGGATGGTGCAGCATTGGACAGTGTTTCTTTCTGTCGCACACGGGGTGCCAGTAGTCAGAACCGACTCAATGCACCTAGCACTAACTGCAGCAGTCGATCGTCATTTATGCTATTTCTCTTTTCCAACTTACAAAAGGCTAGACATTCTCCTTCAGATAGTACCTCATGCACCACACAAATACTGATAGCTAGTGCTCTTATTATCATTCACCACTTGATATTGTATAGTTGCCATTTTTATCCTTAAGTCATTGCTTCAATATTGTAAAATATATGAACATAGGATTTTCTTTCTCATCTTTTTATTGTTGATTTTCTCATTAAAATGTATAAGGGTCATGTAATTATGCTGTGTGATACCATTCTTGTGAATTTATTAAGATTTCCTCTTAGATTTAATAGCAATAATTTTTAGTGATTATTCTCATGAGTGCCTAAGAAGACTATGTACTCTCTAGCCTGGAGGAGGCAGGGTCTGACATATTTTTTTAATTAGGCTTATTATTTATATTGTTTATATCTTCCAGACATTTAGTGTTTGTTCTGTCAATTTCTGAAAAATGTATTAACATCTCTATCAAAGATTATTAATTTAGCAACTTTCCTACATAATTGAATCAATTTTGTCTTCTAAATTTCAAGGAAGTGTTGTTAGGTACATATATATGCATGTTTTTTTGTGGCTTATGTTTGTATCACTATGGAAGTATCTTTGTGTCTAATGCTTTTCAGCTTTAGAACTATTGATCTGATATTAATATCACTATATAAGCTTTCTTTTAGTTAGTGTTTTATATATCAGTTCTCAAAATGTATTGTCTGAGATCTGTTTATATTCATGAAACATGTTGATAAGAACACAGAGCTTTTGCTTCTGTGGATTATATCTAGCAATATCTACTATATTAGTAATTAAAGTCGAGAAAGCTTAAAAATATTAATTCTTTTAAAGGCAACAACAATAAATCATTATATGACAGCATCTATCATTTTTATGATAAATAGCTATATTTTCCCCGATAAAAAAATATTAGTGAAAATGAAGCACATTATTTTGTGTTCTTACAGCTGTCTTCTATGTCTGGCATAATAAAAGACATGTGGGTTCTCATATTTGTACTCCTTCTGTCACAGTGCTTTGTTTTGATTGACGTATGTAACATATATAACACAGATATGTAATCGAAAAAGGGAGGAATATTTCAGTAGTTTTCCCAGTACTGTAAATATTCTTTTTTGATACTATGCCAAAATTTGACAAATAGTAGTTTCTTAACAGTTAGTTACAATGTGGAACTAAACCATCTCTCTGAACACGGTTAATTTTTTGTACTGTTACATTACAGTCTATTAATATGTTTTATACCTCAATTGGGTCTTTGTCCCATGCATGATTTTACCCATGTAAAATGCCATGACAATTTGAAAAATATTGATTCACTGAGTTATACAGCTCTTCCAAAGGTTGACACATTTGATTCCAAACTATAGCACACACGTACTCACCACTCATCATAAGGTAGCTACGGATCTGATCAGGAAAATCTTTGAGCATTAGAAACTTCCAAGCTCGTGGTGACAAGTACATGTTTTCCAAAATTCTCCTTTCCACTTGGAAACTTAAATTTTATTACAGCTAACATTGTTGATTGTTTTTTTGAAGTCACTGGCTCGCTTATTCATTTTCAAGAAATAGTATACCAAATGCAGAAGCTTTTTGAGCTTGCGAAATGTCTCCTCTTTCACCTTTTTTTGTACTTTAAATCCTAAAACTAAAACTCCCTATGCCGTCATTTTCAGAGGGTTTGATCAGAAGGAGCAGAGACCGATAGGTAGCCAGAAGTCAACCTATTTCTTTATCAGCATTGCTTGCTCTCCTTTGTCACGTCCTTTTCTTGTCTTATAGGTAGATTCCTTTCCCGGATCCTGCTGAGAGTTGTAAACATTTCAAACCCTTTTCTGATTGTGTGCTTACAATAAAGTTCCTCTGGAGTGAGTTGTCCTTTGTTGCGTTTGCTGATGTCTCTTAGAGCAGGACACCTCTCATTTGTCACCAGCATATCTTCAGGCAGAGCTGTTTTCTCTGGAGGGTCCTGCCCGCAGTAGGTGCTCCTAAAGCTGCTGCTGCTGCTGCTGCCAGCTTCTGAGGACCAGTGGCCACCGAGCAGCTTCTCCACGTGTTTCTGGGATTGGTTAAAAATTTAGATCCTTAGCCTCCTAGAGCACTGGCTAAGCCACCCAGCGTTTCCTGGACATCTCTCATGGGGCTTCAGACAGTTTTGGGGAAAGTGCAATTAAAAAAGAATGACATGTTCCTATGGAGTTTCTGAAGCCCCCTTTGGAAGCTCTACTTGTCTTCTTTTAGTGAGTTATTCAACCCTTCCTTTTTCATTTTAAAAAAGCAGTTGCGAGGCTGTATCTGTCAGGATATGTTAGATTATCCTGTGGTAACAAATAGCTCCCCAATGTATGTGGTTGACGATAACAAATGTTTTTGTTGTGTGTGTGGTTTTTAAAAAATTCTCTGTGTATGTCTGTACAAAGAGACTGGAAAGTAGAAACAGGAAATGGAAAAAGAACGAATTCCCTCCTGCCCCCACTAACTTTTTGAAGCCCGTGCCCCATAGTTACTTAAGATGCCTGGGGGAGTAGAACACCTACCATTTCACACCTTGCTGGTCCCTGTGCCCAAGAGACGGAGCCCTGGTGGCCTAGTGGTTACTCATTAGATTTTTTTTTTAAATCATTTTATTGGGGGCCCTTACAGCTCTTATAACAACCCATATGTCCATCGTGTCAAGCACATTTGTACATCATCCTTTTCAAAATATTTTCTTTCTACTTGAGCCTTTGGAATCAGCTCGTCCCCCCCCCTCCTCTGCTCTGTCCTCCCACTTTCATGAACCCTTGATAAATTATAGATTATTGTTGTTTTCATGTCTTACACTGTACACTGGTCCCTTCACCCACATTTCTGTTTTCCATCCCCTGGCAGCGGGTGGTGGTGGTGGTGGTTATATGTTGATCATTGTGATCCGTTCTCCCCTCCTCGCACCTTCCCCCTACCCTCATGGTATTACTACTCCCATTATTGCTCCTGAGGGGTTTATCTGTCCTGGATTCCTTGTGTCTAGAGCTCTTATCTGAACCAGTGTACATGCTCTGGTCTAGCTGAATTTGTAAGCTAGAACTGGGGTCATGGTAGTGGGGATTTCTAGGTCTTAAGCCACTGAGAATCAGCCAAGTTGACACACAGCTGTCACAAATACCTGTGATTGGAGTGTGCTTTATTATCTGCTGTATTTATAGGTGAACTTGATGGAAAATAAGGCAAAAAATTATAGGAATAAAAGAATTAGGCTATTTTTTATGAAATATTTGGTGGTGATCAATTCTTTATCAGAATGCTCATTAATTATGTATTTTTTTAAACCCAAACAGTGCTATTGAGTTGGTTCTGACTCATGGCAGCCCAGCATGTGTCAGAGTAGACTTGCGCCCCATCGTAGCTCCGTGTTCAGTTGACAAGTTTTGCTTCTGAGGCGCCTCCATTCAGATTTGAGCCTCTAGCCTTTCAGTTCGTAACTGAGGGCATTAATCTGTGTACCACCCAGGGACTCTTGTTGGATAGGAAAGCCCCCCACACAAGTAGGGTCTAGCTGTAGTAATGTAGGGAGGGAGGAGAGAGACAGAATGAGTGAGTTTGGGTAAGGAACCCTGATTCTATGCATTTCCTGACACGGCAAAGAAGAGACTTCAGATGTACATCCAGTATTCTCACGTGGCTTTGCTGTACACGTTAGTTCTGAAGGCGAACTGAGCTTGGTCTAGGATTTCCTTTGCCCTCCTGGCCTGAAACACCTTTATTTTTTCCCCCCACCAGGACTTCTTCACCCTGACTAGCTCACCAGTGTGAGGAGCCAGAGAGAGGCAAGGCTTTTCCAAAGGCAGAGTTGTAGAAAACTGTGTCCGGAGAAAGGACATTTAGCCTCAGGCCCGAAAGCAGCTGGGCTAGGCTACTCATTAGTCATCCTTGCCTTTGGGGCTTCAAACTTTTCAGATTTCTCTTTGATCTCAGAGAGAGGCTAGGGGAGGGAGGCCCGGCTGACTAGAGCAGCTGAGCTGGAGGAAGGCCTCTAGAAAGGCCAGCCAAGAGGAGAGGCCGTGGAGCTTCTCCAAGAAGACCAGTGTTCGAATCGCACGGATACACAGAGCTCTGGGCAAGTGGCACCGCAAGCCCCCTTCCACCCCTGTGGCCCAGGGAAAATAGCTTGTCTTCCCGGAGCGCCTTTGCTAGAAGGGAAAACCAGGAGCTCTTCTTAGAGGGGCCCCCAAGAGCACCCCAAGTGATGGGAGGGCAGGCCGCCCATAGCAAGTGTGTGGCTGCTCTCGCAGCTATGAGTGCATTACGGCGAGCCCACGCTGCCCCCGCCCCGTCCCTGGAGAGTCCCAGAACTGGCACTTCATCCCCCAAGCGACACGTTGTGACAGCATGTGTTAAGTGCTGCCAGCCAGGGGAGCTCAGGAGACACTCAGGCAGACAGCAAGCAAGACTTTTACTGGGTTGGGGGAGGGGCACGCAAGCAGCTCCCCTCCCCCCCCCCCTGTGCCTGGCCTGCACCCAAATTCCTGACTCCTTGGAGGGAAGCATTTGTGGAGCATACACTGTACTGTCGAGCCACCCTTCGTGGTTCAGGGGACCCCACCTCCCAGCCCCCCTCCCCCACCCCCACCCCGGGTCAGAGCTCCCAGAAGCCAGCCAGGAGCAGCCTTGTAAAGACACACAGGATGCACAGATGCATAAACCCCGCTGTGCTTCCACGGCCCAGGTCGCATCCCACACCCCGCAGAATCTGTTCCTGGAGATGTCCTCTGAGGCCGAGGAAGGAAGGAGAGGCTTGAGGAAGCAGGCGGATGCTCCGCAGAAAGGAGGGGCTCCAGGAGAAAGGAGGAAGCTACTGAAGACAAGTCTCAGCTCTTCAGGGCCTCACGGGGGGCCTTTGGGAGCTGGTGATGGCACTGAAGACTCCAGCTGAGCGTGGCCCCTGCTGCTCAAACTGGGGAGTTGTTCAGCGCAGGAGGGAGGTGGTGAAAGGGATCGAGGATAGGTAATAAAAACCAAAGCAGCAGGAAGGAAGTGATCTGATTAGAACCAAAAGGCGGCGGCAGCTGGGAAGCTGTGAAGTGCCCAGCAGTCTGCTCTTTGGGTTTGGAATCCTTAAAGGCGGTGGAGCTGGAAGGCACGGAGGTCATGGCCGTTTATTTGGGGGAGGGACCCCGCATTCTCATTCTACACTGGACGGCCCGGCCAGGGGCACAAAGTCTTGGAGAAAATATTTTGAACACAGTGAGCTGTCAAAAACACTCACTGCCATTGAGTCCACTCGGGCTCCGAGTGACCCTGCAGGGCATGCATGGTAGACGGAACTGCCCCCGGGGTTTCTGAGACTGGACCGCTCCAAGGGAGTAGAAAGCCTGTCTTTCTCTCTCAGAGAAGCTGGTGGTTTTGTACTGCTGACCTCACGGTTAGCAGCTGCATGGAATTAACAATGATCATCGAGAAGGTGACTCCCGCCAGCGGTCCTGCCATCGAGTGTAATTTCCAGTGGTGAGTGCTGTGTGCCTGTGACTAAGTGGACTTAAGGAGTCGCCCCCCAAATGTGAACCCCTTTGGGGCACTCAAACAGGAGCCCTCAGCATCCTGTGCGCAGGAGTGACCTCCCTTCTGCTTTTCAGCTCAAGCAGCCTCAGTGCTCATAAACTTGCTCTAAGTGTGGTCCTCTTTTCATTTTGTTAAATCATTTTATTGGGGGCTCATACAACTATCACAATCCATAATACATCCATTGTGTAAAGCACATTTGCACATTCATTGCCCTCATCATTCTCAAAATAGCTGCTCTCCACCTAGCTCCTGGCATCAGCTCCTCATTCCCCCCTCCCTCCCTGTTCACCCCTCCCTCATGAACCCTCAATAATTTATAAATTATTATTTTGTCATATCTTGCACTGTCCAATGTCTCCCTTCACCCACTTTTCTGCTGTCCGTCCCCCAGGGAGGAGGTTATATGTAGATCCTTGTAATCGGTTCCCCCTTTCCAACCCACCCTCCCTCCACCCTCCCAGTATCACCCCTCACACCACTGGTCCTGAAGGGATTGTCCGCCCTGGATTCCTGTGTTCAGTGCGGCCAGTCTTGGCCTCATGAGCGGGTGTGTGCTTTGGTCATCCACTGAAGGAGTATGAGGGGAGCCACTTGTGCTTTCCCTCCTTCTTAAAGATCATGCTTCCTCGGCTATTGTTCTGGCCATGATAGGTAGAGTCCGAGAAGAAGTGCCAGTAAGTGATTTGGGTGACACATGTGTAAAGTCGGCCCATGGAGAGATGGAGCTTGAAGTCAAGACTTGGGATGAGGTGGTCATGTTGGTTTTTCATCTTAAATCATTTTTATACATGTAACCTGATTAAGCCTAGTATGGTCAGGCCTTTGAAGAGGAGACATGGGATGTCTTCAGGATCGTGTGTGTGTCAGAGAGAGAGAGAGAGAGACAGGCAAAGGTGGCCCTGGACTTGGATTTGAATGAGAAACCAGCTGATGATCCAGAAGTCCACAGTACACAAGAAAGCCCAACTTGCCTCCCCAGTTATATGGCTCTGTTGTTCTTCCCCAGCCAATTAGAATAAACCAAAGGACCAACCTAGACTGAGTCTTTTTTCTCAATGTAATCTTAAGTCAGAATCCATTTGGCCGTGAGGTATTTTGGCTTTCTTTTGTGGAGTGGGGTGAGGGAGGGTGTTGGGATGAAGGTTGGATACCCACTCCAAACCAAACTCAGTGCCATTGAATCGATGCAGACGCAGAGTAAACCTGAGAGCAAGGCACAACTGCTCCCCAGGTGCTCTGAGACGAAATCTTCACAGCTTCTTCTTTCTCCTGTGAAGTGGCTGATGGGTGGGCTCAATCTTCTAACCTCCAGTTAGTAGCTAAGTGCATTAACCCTTTGCACCCCTGGGACTCTGCCTTTGTTAGTAGTCTTGCTAAACATATGAAACATTGTCTTTTCAGAGTTACTTACGGTCAGTGGGTTTTGTGGTGGGAGCTTTGTGTTTAAGAATGGACTTAGTTACAGCGTGCCCACAAACAGCTGGACTCTGTCAGATTTCTGTTCCAGGAATGTTGAAAAAAGGAAAAACAAAACAAAAAATAGTAGAAATGATTGGTAGCTAGATTTTAACAGCACCAATGTCTTACCATCTGCATTAATGTTCTTTGTGCATTAAGAAGAAAAATCACAGAGATTGTATAGTTTCCTTCTTTTAAAAATGTTACCCTTCATTCATAGCTCTTACTACCAATTCAGGTGAAAATGAAATAGGTGGATTTTTTACTGGAGATTGGCAAATATTTTCCCAAGAACATGTTTAAAGATTCCAACTTTCTCAGTTCCGCTGCAAAGAAGGTTTTCCTTAGCAACTTGGTTGTGTGCTCTCTCCCTTTTATTTTAAATAGAGAACAATAGCCACTTTCTCCGGTGTTCTGCTGTCTCCAATATTAACTGCCAAGAGAATGAATAAATCGGTCTTTGAAGAAATACAACCCGAATGTTCTTTAGAAGTGAGGCTGGGGAGACTTCGTCTTGCTTACTTGGGCCACGTCTTTAAGAAAGACCAGTACTAGGAAAGACCATCCTGTTTGGTGCGATAGAGGGGCAGCTAAAAGGAGGGAAGCAAGGCCTCTGTGAGATGGTTGACACAGCAGCCACAAAGGACTCACACGTACAGCTACCACGAGAATGGTGTAAGACCAGCAACCCACAGCAGTGTTAACTCACGGCCCGTTCCGAATTAGCATTTGTTACAGTGGTGGGTCAGTACTGCTATGGTTGGATAGAAAGAACCCTTCACACACTAGACACACCATTTGTTAGGCTCAGCTCTCTGGAGAAGCAAAACCAGTGAGGCTTGTAGGTCTATGTCTGTAGAAAGTTGTAGAAGTGGGTATGTCCAGTCTGGTTCAAGGCCAGGGGTCAGATTTAAGCTGGAGGCTTCTCCAGACTCCTGTAGCCGCAGGGGCTGATGAGCAGGAAGCATGAAGATGAAGCTGATGAAGATGAAGTAGGAAGGCCCCAGGCTGGTGGCTACAGAGCTGAATGAATCCGAGTGTGGCAGTCCATCCGCTGAGGGCTCCTGGGATTGGCAGGTGATGTAACAGGATCCAAGAGGAGAAGAACTGAGCTGGCTTCCATACAGTGTCTACCGTACTAAGAGCAGGCCAGGCCCTGAATAAAACCTCACTCGATTGCAGCAAGGCGGAGTCGGTTCTACCACTGCTTGGCCGCCTCACAGGAAATCCCACCATGGACTTGACCATCGCATGTCATGGCACCTCATGGGAGAATGCTGGCCCCGTCAGGTTGACATGAAGCCTAGCTCTCACAGTCTGGGAGTGTAAGAGCAGGAAGCCCCTGGACTTCCTGAATCTCTTATTTCTCTTTTCCCATGCCCCGAACCCCGTTGCCGAGTGGGCTCAGCCCCCTGCCTTTCTTATAAGCAGGAGCATATGGAAGCCATGGTTCCGGAAGTCGCTTCCATGTGGTTCACCTTTCTACCCCTTTCTCCTTCCTTTTCCAAGTGAGGACTTCTCCAGAAAGCTCTTCTTGCCTCAGGATTAACCCAGCACACTTCCCACCACTGCAGGAGAAAGGCGCTTTCCCTGCTGTGGTGTTGCCGGTGATGGGGTGAGTCACTGAGGATTCACTCTGTTCCCTAACTCTGGAGATGGCGGCGTCTGTTCTGCCAGACGGAGGGCAGAGACCAATGTTCCATGCCAGATACCCAGCAGTGTGATTGGAGTCGGACCTGGAGACTCACACATCCTCTGTGCGCCTCAGCTACCTCATCGTGTCTGCAGTGAAGAAAACGGTAGCGCTCCCTTCACAGGATGTGTGGTGAGGATGAGTTGAGGGACAATACGTAGAGACTTAACACTCTGCCTAGCATTGTGGAAGTGCTCACCGAGTGCTGGCTGTTAGCATCGTGTGTGAGGAGTAGTTGGTGAAGGTCTTTTGGATCGGGATGGCTCTGGTTCTCAGGAGCCACTGGGCTGCCTGCCCCTGTTCGTCCTGTCAGGGCTGCGGGGGCTGGCACAAGGGCATATTGGATGCAGCCTCTGGTGCTTTCCTTACTGGAAACTGGCTTAGGAATTTAAGCTTGTAATATCCTTTCTTGAGCTTCTGTTGTCTTTCTATAGAATCTGAAGAGCTGGCCAACAGGCCTCCAATGTGCTTGTCCGTGCCTTGTGTTGAAGTGCCAAAATGCCAACTCAAAGTGTTTTCCCTCTGGGAAGCAGTACGTAATTTACCTCTTAAGGTGATTAATGCCTTTAGTCTATTCTTTGGAACCAGGAACTCACACATTTCCCCACGTCATCCTGCACAACCTGTACCTGCTTTTGTCTCCGTGAATTTCCCATCTAACCTCACCAGCTCATTGCCTTGTCTTTGACGGCTGGGGGTTGGGGCATACTAAGTTGGGGGTGGGGGTGGGGTGGGCAGAGTGTGAAGAATACCAAAGCAGGGAGCATCTTCCAAGAGTTCATGGAGAAACTTTATCATCTTTACATTCCACTCTCCCATAGTACAGTAAGGAGCCCTGGTGGTGCTGTGGGTTAGGCGTTGGACTGCTCACTGGAAGGTCAGCTGTTCATCTCCATCAGTTGCTTTGGGGAAGAAAGAAGAGGCTGTCTGTTCCCATACAGATTTCTTGCCTTGTGAACCCTCTGCAGGGCCTCCAGGAGGTAGAATCAACCCCCTGGCAGTGGGTTTGGTTTGAGTGTTCGTAGTGGAATGGCTAAGAGCAAGGGCTTTGAAATCAGAGCCCGTCCGACCCATTTTCTAGCTGAGAGACCCCAAGCAATTGACTTGATCTTTCCACACCTCGTTCCTCACATGCTGACCAGGCATGAAAGCACTCACCCTTTGGGCTGTGGGGATTAAGCTAAAGGAGTGAATGCCTCATTGGCGCATGACCTATGACTGCCCCAACTTAAGTCCCGGAGCCCCGCACTGTGGCAGGTGGCAGCCCGGCTGTCCTGGTTGTCCCAGGCAGAGCTGCCCAGCTCCTCACCCTTGGTAATGACAGGCGCGGGCGGCAGCCTGGCTGGAACTTGCCTCCCCCTTTCCCCTGGCCGGTTGGGTTTGTCCAGGTGATCCGGCACACCTGCACTACGGCTGCTCTCCGGGTATAAATTTCCCCAGCTACACAGGCTTTGCTTTTCACCACGCACAGCTCGCTTCTGATATTAGGCACGGAACTCGGGCCCTTCTGGTTTTGATTGGCTCGCCAGGGTTCATGGAGGCACAGCCTCTCGCTCGTTCCCTGAGCCCATGCCATCTGTTGGGGAAGGGCGTGCTGGTGGGCCATGCTGGCCGCAGCGCCCAGCGGCCAAGGCTACCAGGCAGCAGTGGGCTGCCATGTGCAGCGGCTCCCGGAGGACAGCAGGGTGATTGATAGCTGAGCATCTTTGTTCTCTGTGCCGGTCTAGCATCAGAGCTGTTTAAATCACTCCGAAAATCACATGCCTGACATTTCTTCAGTTGGGGGGTTGGGTGGGGGACAACCCCTGGAGTCATCACCCTTTGTCTGTTCCTGAGGAGGAAGGAGGGCATGTTCTGGGTGAGAAAGGACAGAACTGGACGGCTCTGGGGAGGAGGGTAATTTGGACAGCTTCGTGGTGGGGGGAGCGAGTGCATTAAAAGCAAAGGGCTCCCAGACGTGACGGAGGGCGTGTATTTAAGAGGACCAGCTTGGCCTTGAAGACACCGTGTTTCCTCGCTCGACCCGCGTCGGGCTGTTATCGCTTGTTTTGAACATTCCTTACTTGCCCGCTTGGGATACGCTTCCCTCCTGACACACTCTTGAGGAGGTGTGTGTGCGTGTTAAGCACTTCGAGCCCTCCAGAAAATTCAGTTTTGTGCTTAGCTAAGGGCCAGAGATGGGGGTTTCATTCTTTTTTTATTTATTTTTTGGGGGGAGGGGTTCATTCTTACTCAGAAGACTTTTCTCTCCTTCTAAAGCAAAGAAAAAAAACGCTGAGCCATCACTCATCCAACACTCTTCAAGGTATTAAGGGACGTTGAAGACTATTAAGGACTACACCCAGCATGAGGCCTGGCGGTGTAGTGGTTTGCACATTGTGCTGCTAGCTGCAAGGTTAGCAGTTCAAAAACACCAGCCATTCAATGGGGACAAGACAAGGCTTTCTACTCCCTTGAAGACTTAGTCTTGGAAACCCACAGGGACAGTTTTAACCTGCCCTAGAGGGCCGCTTTGAGTCGGAATCAGCGTGATGGCAAGGCGTGAGTCACCCACCAGGAGACTGCTTTAAGATATAGGTGCAGACATTTGCATTGTGTTGGGCCCGTGTTTCTAATGTCATGATTGAGTGATCATAATTACATATCATAATTTCAGCCCTTCAGCACCCCTTTTCTATTTATAGGAGCGCTCTGGGGGGAGGCCTTTGGTAAGACAGCTGCTCTTGTTTATCATTGTTTCTTACCGCTGCCGATGCTGAAGGATTAGATCTGAGTATGTTGTGCTGGGGGCACCTCTGAGGGTAGATAGTTTCATTCCTCTGATCAGCAGATGAAATATTTGACTTTGAACTGCCAAGCTTTCATCATTTTACTTAGAAGAAGGAACAAGACTAGGAGTCTCTTACGGAAATAGATACTATTCGTTGAGACGTTTTGCTGTCAGTGACTTCATATGCGGGGAATCAACATAATTGCTACTGTGCGTGCATTGGGCCCATGGTTAACAGTTCAAAGCCACCGGTTGCACCGTGAGAGAAAGATGAGGCTTCCTACCCCTGAAGAGTTACAGCCCTGGACGCCTGCAGGGGCAGCTCTCCCCTGTTCTCTAGGGTTGCCATGAGGAAGGATGGACTGGAGGGCAGGGAGTGTTGAGACGGGAAAGCTGGACATGGACTAAGGAAGACCCACGAGGAATCGGTGGATTTTTTCAGTGTGGTACTGGTGAAGATTATTGAAAGTTCCATGGGCTTCCAAAAGAACAAACAAATCTGCCTTGGAGAAGTGCAGCCAGAACGCTCCTTAGAAAAAGGATGGTGAGACTGTCTCATATTTTGGACATGTTGTCCCTGGAGAAGGGCATCATGCTTGGTGAAAAAGAGGGCAGTGAGACAGAGGAAGGCCCTGGCCAAGATGGACGGACGCAGTGGCTGCAGCAGTGGGCGCAAGCATGAGAATGATGCTGAGGGTGGGGTGGAGCCGGGCAGTGTGTTGTTCTGCTATGGAGCAGGTTGCGCTGAGTAGGCATAAGACACACACACACCAGTTGAAGGCCAGCTGAATTACTGCTGTGGTGGAGATTAATTAATCGTCACGACAGCCACCCTACTGGCACTACCAGGGTCCAAATGATAGCTAAGGAAGTTGAGGCTGAAGGAATCGAGGGAACTTCCCGAAGCCAGACAACTACCAAATGTCAGAACCGAGCTCGGTCTGGGGACAAAGTGTGCTCTCTTATCCCTCATATGTGTTGATCGCTGTCCACGCACAATCAAAGGTTTATTGGGAACTGAGCGGTTCTTTCTACAAGATTCTCAACAGGGGCCCCGCCCCCTGGCCTCGTACTGGTGAGCTCCTTCTTTCAGATGTTTCCTCTTTAGGGCTTAATAAAGGGAACTTCTCTGAATCAAAAGTAAACAAGGCAAAGTAGGAGATACTTGGTATACAAATAGGATCGGCTTCTTGTCCAAACCCCAGGCTAAAACTAATGGGCGGGACAGTCCACCCAAGAATTCGGTACTGAACATTGCGACCTGAAAGGAGATCTGGTGGCAAGCTGTTGAGTAAGTGTGTGACTGCTCACATGTTCAGCAGTTCAAATCTACCAGCTGCTTCAAGGGAGAAAGAAGAGACTGTCTCCTGGTAATGATTTACAGCCTTGGAAGCCTGACGAGTGATAATTGCATCAATAGCAGTGTGTTTCATTGTGATGTGACTGGGGGTTGGGGTGGAGGGAGGAAGTAGGAGCAGCTCCCAAAACTAAATAAGCAATTCTAAAATGTAAAGCCCTTTAGCAAAAACCCAAACAATAAAAAAACCAAAACATAAAATACGTTGCAAAGCTCACTCACTTCCTTGATCAGCCTCATAGACGCACTCACTCACTGTCGTGAGTCATTTATTTACTTTTATTTATTTTTAATAAGCCATTTTATTGGGGCTCTTAGAGCCCCGTACATCAACAGTATCAAGCACATTTGTACATATGTTGCCATCATCAGTTTCAAAACATTTTCTTCCTACTGAAGCACTTGGTATCAGCTCCTCTTTTTTCCCCTCCTTCCCCTACCCCACCTTCATGAACCCTTAAATTATAAAGTATTATTATTTTCATATCTTATACTGTTGTTACCTCCCTGCACCCACATTTCTGTTGTTCGACCCCCTGAGGGTGGGGGAGGGTTATACATTGATCCTTGCAATTGCTTCTCCCTTTCTCCCCTCACCTTCCGCCTACTCTCATGGTAACCCTAATCCCATTACTGTACCTGCAGGGTTTATCTGTCCTGGATTCTGTTTGTTGAGATCCCTTATCTGTGTCATTCTCTGGTCTAGCCAGATTTGTAAGATAGAACTGGGTTAATGATAGCAGGGTGGGGCGCATTCAAGAACTAGTTTCTTCCGTGCTATACTGCACTCTGGTTGACTTGTCCCTTCCTTGTGACCCTTCTATGAGGGGTTGTCCAATTCTCTACAGATGGGCTTTGGGTCTCAACTCTGCCCTCCTTGTTCACAGTGATCTGGCTGAGACTGTAACCCTTTATGGATGCCCTAACTGCCATTGTGCACATTTTGATGTGATGACGGATATGTTGAAGTACAGTAGATTCACATTTTGATATTTTTCTTTTAAAAAGGCTTCTGTGATTTTGTAGGCACTCTGGTGGTTATGAGTTGGGCTGCGATCTGCATGGTTGCCAGTTCGAAACCACTAGCAGCTCCTTGGGAGAAAGACCAAGCTTTCTATTCCTGTCAACAGTTAAAAGTCTAAGACACCCACAGGGGGTCACTATGAGTCAGCAATGACTTGATGACAGGGAGTTTGGTTTGGGTTTACTGTGATTAAAAAATCATTTTATTGCAGGCTCTTACAGCTCTTATACAATCCATATATCAATTGTATCAAGCATATTTATACATATATTACCATCATCATTTTCTTTCTATTTTTTAACATTTTATTGGGGGGTCATACAACTCTTTTCACAATCCATCAATCCATTGTGTCAAGCACATTTGTACATTTGTTGCCATCATCATTCTCAAAACATTTACTTTCTATTTGAGCCCTTGGTATCAGCTTCTCATTTTTCGCTCCCTCTCCCCCTCTTACATGACGCCTTGATAAATTATTATTATATCTTATACAGATCCCTGTCTCCCTTCATCCACATTTCTGTTGTTTGTCGATCATTGCCATTGGTTCCCCCTTCCACCTGTCTTTCCCCCACCTCCCTCTACTCCTGTTATTGCTGTTCCTATTTCTGTTCCTGAGGGGTTGATTGGACCTGGATTCAGTGTGTTGTGAGCTCTTATCTGTACCAGTGGACATGCTCTGCTCTAGTCAGAACTGAAAGGCAGGACTGAGGTTATGATAGTGGGGGCTGAGGAAGCCTCAAAGAACCAGAGGAATATTGTGTTTCATTGGTGTTGTACTGTGCCCTGCTTGACTCACAGAATCCCTTCCTTGTGGTTCTGTGATTTTTTTTACCAAGACTTTTTTACTTACCCTTGTGGGTCTGTATAAAACAACAACAAAAAATTGCTATTTATGTGTGCTCTTCTGTGACACTAATTACACTTACCATGATGTGTAACTATCACTACTGCTTATTTCCAGAGGTGTTTTCATCAGGCTAATCAGAAGCTTATGGAGCCTGCCGGTGCCGTGGGTGTGGTTGGACTGCTAACTCTACTGTAAGCAGTTCAAGCCACCAGCTGTTCCACTTGAGAGAAAGACTGGGCTTTCTACTCCCCTAAAGAGTTACAGTCTCAGAAACCCACAGGGGTTGTTCGACCCTGTGCTTTGGGGCCACCATGAGTCAAAATGGACTTCATAGCCGCGAGGCGGAGTTTGGAAACAGAAACTCAATACCCATTCAAAAATATTACTCATTTGTCTCTCCGTACCCTTAGACTCCCCAGTCTCTCCCTACGGTAACCACTAGGAACATTTTATCTCCATCTGCTCTGCTTATTTCATATACATGGGAACATACGGTATTTATCTGTTTGTGTCTGACTTACTTCACTCAAAATAGGGGTTTCAAGTTCATCCGTGTAGTAACCTTTGTTAGGACTGCATTCATTTTTATTTTTGACTCATAACTCAATGGCTGCTAACAGCAGCAGTATTCCATTGTGTGTATTCATTATATGTATACGGCAGCTTTGCCCCGTCGCTCTATTGATGGATACTTAGCTTGTCTCCATTGTTTGTCTATTGCAAGGCTGCAGTGAGCTCGGTGTACAGATTTCTGTTTCGGTAGTTACAATTTTTTGGCCACACTGTCAGCGTTGAACTGTTTTCTTTAGATGATGAAATTTGGATTTTAATTCCACTTTCCTGGATTTCACTAGCCCACCAGTGTATCGACATAGCTGCTCGTGGCGTATACAGAGCTGTCTGTATCAGTAGAGCACTAATATAGTAAAATACGACTGTTAATAAGTGCAGACAGCTTCAGTGTTCCGAAAAGATTCATATTCATTATGACTCTTAGACATCATTTCAAGTTTCCGTCGATAGCAATCATGAAGCACCTCTCTCCCTGCCCCACACTGGGTGAATAGTGGGCACTTGAGCCATCTCAGCCAGTTAAACATGAAGGCCAATCTGCTGGAGCCCTTCTGGAAAAAGGCTCTTTGCTTTGAAGAAAGAGTCACAGAAAGCGATGGTTTTCTCTTTTCTTCCTTTGGAGGGCCTGTCAGGGTGTGACCCCTGAACCTCCTCAACAGTGTCACACAAGAGGAATCAGACTGAGAGCAACATCCCCGCTGGAGGTGGATGAACAAGGATTGTGGTAAAAATAAGTAACAGTCCCCCCAAAGTGTCCACCTTCCGTCTGTCGGTTTGTTGTATGGTGGTGGCTTATGTGTTGCTCTGAGGATGGAAGCTGTGCCATCGATATTTCAGATATTCAGCACCATCACCAGGGTAGACAGGTGTCAGCACAGCCTCCAGATCAAAGACTGACAAGGAGGAAAGACCTGGTGACCCACTTCTGGAAATTAACCAAGGAAACCCTTATTGCCCTCTATGGTGCTGGAATTGGGGTCCCCTAGGTTCGAAGGCACTCCAGATACACCCGGGCTGCAACAATGGACTCAGCATAGTGTGACGACCGCTCATGTCCTTACTCGACACGGGATCTCTGAGTGTCGGAGCAGACTGGGTGGAAGCAACGACAACAGCAAGAAAGATCCCCGTGTCCTAATCCCCTGAACCTGTGATGTGTGGCAAGAGAGACTTTTCCGATGGGATGAAAGACACAGGGCTTGTGAAGGGGAGCTGATCTTCAGTTATGTAGATGAGTCCAGTGTAATCACAAAAGTCAAACCCAACTCACTGCCAGCAAGTCCATCCTGGCTCATCGCCACCCTATAGATAGAAACAGCTGGGGTTCTGAGGCTGTAAATCTTTACCTCATCTTTCTTCAGAGGAGCAACTGGTGGATTCGAATTGCTGACTTGGTGATTATCAGACCAGCACATAATCCACTATGCCACAGGCACAGCGTTGTGCTAAGCCTGTATATATCGAGACAGTTGTGGCTGCAGGTAGCAGAAAATCTCCCCCAAAGTGGAATGTAAGCAGCCTCTCTAAAAGCAAAACAAACAACAAACAAACTCACTCACTGTCATTGAGTCAGTGGCGATTCATAGTGACCCTATAGCAAAGGATAGAACTGCCCCCTGTGAATTTCCGAGACTGTAACTTTACAGAAAAAGACAAGGTAATGATGAAATCTCCCCTAGAGCCTCCAGCAAGCAACACACGACTCCATGATGTCAGCCCAGTGAGACCCAGGTCAGAACTTTGAGATAATGCATCTCTGTTGTATTAATCCATTTCATTTAGCATAAATTATTGTAGTAGTCACGGGAAACTAACATAGACACAAAAGGGACCCAGGCTCTGACTCCATGGCTTGCGGTCCCTATAAACCAGCCCCCCCTGGATATCTCCTATGCACACGTTTCTTATCGAGCATCTGTGCAGTTCCACTCGTTTGAGAAAGATTTTCTCTGGCTTTCACTTGAATTGGTAAGTCGTCATTTTGATTAGAACTACTGGGGCCCTAATTTATACATACTCAGCACCAAACCAGACCCACTGGCATCAAGTAAATTCCAGCTTGTAGTGACCCTCTGCAGAGCGTCTAAGAGTGTAAACCTCGCTGGGAGCAGACAGCCTCATTCTTCTCCCCCGGAGGGTGGCTGGTGGGTTGAACCGCAAACTCTGAGATTAACAGCTCTACGCCTAGTCCGCAGTGCTACCAAGGTCCTCGTAATTAGCTTAGTCCCGTGTATGTGATTATCTTCACATTGGCTTGCAGTCCCTAAAGTAGAAGGTCATTGAAAAAGAGGAGGACCAACGCAAGGACACTGTTCCAATAACCCAGCATTCTGTGATGCTCACCTTCCCGACACAACCGCTGAAGACAAATGGTGCATAAGCAAATGTGGTGAGGAAAGCTGATGGTGCCCGGCTATCAAATGATACGGTGTCTGAGGTCTTAAAAGCTTGAAGATAAACAAGCGGCCATCTAGCTGAGAAGCAACGAAATCCACATGGAAGAAGCACACCAGCCTGTGATCATGAGTTGTCAATGGGATCAGGTATCAGCCATCAAAGACCCAGAACAAAAGATCATATCAATGTGAATGAGGAGGAATATGGAGTGGAGACCCAAAGCCCATCTGTCGACAACTGGGCACCCCCTTACAGAAGGGTCACAAGGAAGAGACAAGCCAGTCAGGGTGCAGTATAGCACCGATGAAACATACAACTTTCTTCTAGTTCTTTAATGCTTTCTCTCCACCCACCCCCCACTACTATCATGACCCTAATTCTATCTTACAAATCCGGCTAGACCAGAGCATGTACCCAGGTACAGATAGGAACTGGAAACACAGGGAATCCAGGACACATAAACCCCTCAGGACCAATATTGAGGGTAGTGATACCAGGAGGGGAAGGGGAAGGTGGGGGAGAAAGAGGGAACTGATCACAATGCTCTACATATAACCCCCTCCCAGGGTAACAGGCAACAGAAAAGTGGGTGAAGATAGACATTGGTCAGTGTAAGACACGAATAAATAATTAAAAATGTATAAGTGATCAAGGGTTCGTGAAGGAGGGAGGAGAAAAACGAGGAGCTGTGTGAGCCCACAATAAAATGATTTTAAAAATGATTCAAAAAGAAAAGAAACCGAGGAGACCCTGAACACGATGGACTGGCCCAGTGGCCGCCATTGCCGGCTGAGACACAAGGACTGTGGGGGGCGCAGGGCCAGCAGGCGGGACGCTCATCCGTCGTACAGAGAGTGGCTGTGAACTGGAACCAACACACCTAAGGACCACAAACACGGATGTTTGTGGAAGAATGAAAAAAGCAAAAGAGGTTGGAGGAAAAAAACCTCAGTCTTACATCTAAAGAAACAGGGCTGTTTTCTGAGTCATGCTAAGTGTAATAACAGAGTTGGTTTTTTTTTTTTTTTAATAAAAGACACAAAAGATGTTTGGAGGGACGGATAAATGGTTTGAACCTTGGGATGGCCTGGAACTTCAGCAGGTGCACTTTCAAATTGCCAGATTCATTTCCGATTGTGACCTCCAGGCATCCACATTCTCCTTTCCAAAATAACATTTCAGCAGGCTCTGTGAACAGGCCAAGACGTGATTATTTTTACAATTCCAGATGATTTCCTAATTTAGGATCGCTCCAGCGGAGGTAGAAATGAAGGGAAACATCCAACTCTTTTTTCCACCTCCACAGAGCGGGAACAGCCGTGGCACTGGTTTCAACCAAGTGCTGCTGACAAGTATGAAAGCATTTATCATCTGCCAGCTGCGCAGTGGCCTCGCTGAACCCCGCTGGGGTCCCAGCCCAGTTTCAGATCAAAGAGGCCAAAGATCAACTGCTATTTCGTGCTGGTTTCCAAGTCTTTTTCCCTACCACTTCTGGGTTTCCAATTAGTTGTTTCTGTAATTTTTGCTTCAAAGACCATCCTGAGGCCCAGGGTTACCCTCTTATTCTCGTCTCATCCCTCATCCCCCAAGCGCATGTGCTCAACCGGGCCTCCTCTCCTCCCTCCCCTCCCTATCCCCCACCCGCATATAGTTTCTTGAAAGGAGCCAGAGATCAATCTGGATTCCTGGGAACATGGGGAATCTCTTCTCTTGCTGTCTAGTCTGCCTAGTGGGGGCTCTTGGAATCGTTCCAGAAGCCCAGCCAAGCCACTTGCCAACAAGCTGATCACAACTCCTGGCGACCCCATGTTTACTGGAGTGGAACCACAGAATCCGGTCTCCAGACCTTTCTTCTGCGATTCTGCTAGGTGGCCCCAGTGCCCACTCTCAGGTTCTTTTGCTCAAACTCGTGAACTGATGGTTGTTGAGTCCATTTGGACTCCTCTGGACCCTGCAGGACAGAGTCGAAGTGCTCCCTGGGGTTTCAGAACTGCCAGTCTTCATGGCAGCAGACGGCCTCAGCTTCTGCAGTGGCTGATGGGTTCCAGCGGCCCAACGCTTGATCTGCAGTGCTACCAGAGCTCCTCTTCCGGTTAGGAGTTGAGCAGAAACCTTGGTGCCCTCCGGGGACCTTCCCCCAATCCACTTAATCACCTTGTTCATGCTGGTCCCTCCCTGGGTCCGAATCCTGTTCGACCATGGTTATATTGAGAGTATAGTAGGCGGCGGTGTTGGTCATGTGGCACGTTGCACCCCTAGATCCCCGTGAGTGATCAGCTATACACCAGGGAGGAGGTGTCGGTATAGCTTTTCTTCCAGGAGGTGGGAAGGCCCCTATTTAGGCTTTCTGGATGCGGACATCCATCCCTTACAGTGGTCTCGTAGGCACTTTTGAGGGAGTCTGGGGTAGATGCGATTTGGTGTATAGTAACTCCACTTTGTGGAGGCAGATGCACTCTCTCCAAAGCACATTTTATCGTGTTGCTACAGGGTCTTAGAGCTTCTCCATATTTGGGGTCCCTCCTTTCCTTTCCCTCCCTTGCACAAATATTTACCTATGCAAGTGTCTGCTTGTGAGATTTAACTTGCTATTTAGTTATAAATATGTAAAATAACTTTGGCGCCTCAGGGCTATTAACGCAGTGCTCGTGGTAGGCCGGCCAACCTAAAGGTTTGGAGGCTTAAGTCCAGCCGCAGTGCCATGGAGGAAAGGCCTGGTTATCAACTTCCAAAAATTCAGCCAGGACGACCCCTGGGGCACAGTTCCACTCTGAAACACAGGGAGCCACCAGGAGTCCGGGCCGCTCACGGACATCTGTTGTTGTTGTTACTGTTATGTTTTAAAGAATGAGAACTTAGTATATTTTGAGATACAAGCTTCCCACTTTTAAGTTTATGAACTATTTTTGCTCATGTTTGTCACATGAATCTGTGACAGCCCTGGTTTTTTTTCACTCAAACCTGCATTAAACGTAGCAGCATCCTACAACCTCCGGGTCTTTCTTCCACATTACCATCCATACTTCCCTGGGAGTGTGGACCAGAGGCTTTTATAGAAGAATTAACCATGTGAAAGGGCGTCAAAAAGTTTGTGGTAAAACAAAATGAAAAAATAATGGAAGTTTTCCACCGGCTTTTCAAAGCCCTTGTGTTAAGTCCACTCAAGGCAGCAAGAGATTCATGGTATGTTTTTATTGAAGAATTCACCAGCCATGTCCCCACCATCCCATAGGTGCAGGGTGCTCATGCTTTCCCTGGAGTTTTGCATTGGGTTGGATGCACCGATGCTGTGAAGCATTATCAGCGGGTTTCAAGGACATTAGCCTTTTGAATCACCATACAAGTTTCAAGCCAAGTGGGAGGCTAAGGGCATAGAAGGAGGCTGAGGTTCCAATGGTCTGCTCAGGCACTTGCACATCTGAGAATACTCAGGTAGACTTTTTGATCTTGAAGCTGTCAGCAGCTGAAGGGGCTAGGGAACACACATCACGCCTCTGAACCTTCACCTTGCTGCTTCTTCAAGGAAACTCCTCGTTCTCTGAGTACTCCGGCTTCTCAGCCAGGAGATCCAGAGATACCCAGAAGTCACGCTCCGCTTGGAAGAGCCATCGGCCCGTGCACACCACATCTGCTCCACAAGCCTTCTTTAGCGTCTTGAAGAGCAAGGATGTCACTTTGAGGACCATGGTGTACCTGACCCAAGCCATGGTATTTTCATTCACCTCCTATGCGTGTGAAAGTTGGGGGACTGAAGGAGGAAGACCAAAGAAGAACCACTGCATTTGAATTATGGGACTGGCGAAGAATGTTGACAGCCCCACAGCTGTCAAAAGAACACAGCTGTCTTGGAAAGAGGACAGCCAGGGTGCTCTTTAGAAGCGAGGATGGTGAGACTTGGTCTCACGTACTTAGGGTATGTGGTCAGGAGAGACCGGTTTCTGGAGACTTGGTAAAGTAGAAGGGCAGTGAAAAGGAGGAAGACCCCCAAGGAGATGGATTGACACAGTGGGTTCAAACTTATCAACTGTGAGGATGGCGGCGGCAGTGTTTTGGTTGTTGTGCATGGGAGCGCTGAGTCAGCCGACTCCACAGAACCTAGCGACAACCTAACAACCACCCGCCCCCTGTGCTGATTTCTTGGCATCAGTCCCCAATGTTGGGCACTTCTTACATCCACTGTACTTATAGGATAAGTCCCCTTCCCAGGAAACATTTACTGGACATTTAACAAAGAACACGTTTTAAAATAGGAACACACTTATATTTAAGTAGAGACTGTTTTTCTGTGCTTGGTCGCTGAAGTTCACTAAAGATTGAATAATTCTTTTTTTCCTTGCTCTTGGCTCTTCTTTCACCAGTGTCAGTTTTCCTCCCCACAACCATCCTTGCATTGAACGAGATGAGAAGTAGAGCTAATCATTTCGGGTCTTCCAGGGAACTAGAGCCTATATCAGGAAGCTCTCTAGAAGGCCCGGGATGGAAACAAAGTAGAATGCCTGCTCAGAATAAACCATGGATGGAGCCAGCTTCTCCAGTAGCTACCTCTGAGTAGCTTGGACTGGAGCCACCTCCTCCATGATGACACCGCCTTTGGGACACAGTTGATGCTTACGCGTCACTGCTGGACTCCAACAGCACAGTCCACGCACCTCACGTTACAAGTGCTTCTACAGTCAACCAAGCCAATCAAGGTAACTCAACAGGATCGAGAGAAAAACACATAGCAGATATAGCTGTAATTAAACCAAAGAAATAAAAAGCAAATGATCAAACTCAAATTTTCTAAACAATGAAACTTCTGTTCATTTTTCTAAGAATCCAGAGAATAAGTGTATACATGTATATATATGTGCATTTGTGTGTGTGTATGTGTGTAAGGGGACCTGGTGGCACTGTTGGGTAAGCACTGGACTGCTAGCTGCAAAGTGAGTGGTTCAAACCCACTAGGTGCTCCAAGGGAGAAAGAAGAGGCTATCCTCTCCCTGGTTGACTCATCCCTTCCTTGTGACCCTTCTGTGAGGGGATGTCCCCTTGTCTGTAGATGGGTTTGGGGTCTCTGCTTTGATCCCCTTCATTCTCAGCAGTGTGTTTTATTTGTTTGTTTGTGGTCTTCTGATGCCTGTTACCTGATCCCATCGACACCTCATGATCACACACACAGGCTGGTGTGCTTTCTGTGTGTGGGCCTGTTGCTTCTCCACTCAATGGCCGCTTGTTTAACTTCAGGCTTTTAAGACCCCAGATACTGTATCTTTTGATAGCCAGGCACCATCAGCTTTCTTCACCACATTTACTTATGCACACATTGTGTCTTCAGTGATTGTGCTGGTAGGGTGAGCATCACAGAATGCCAGGATGTTAGAACAAAGTGTTCTTGCATTGAGGGAGGGCATGAGTAGAGGCCCAAAATCCGTCCACTTCCTCAATGTATTGGCATATAAATATATGTACACATGGCAATAGCTCTACTTTTATTTAATTTTTTAATCTTTTTATTAGGGGCTCATACAACACTTATCACAATCCATACATACATCAATTGTGTAAAGCACATCTGTACATTGATTGCCCTCATCATTCTCAAAACATTTGATCTCCACTTAAGCCCTTGGCATCAGGTCCTCATTTTTTCCCCCTCCCTCTCCACTACCCCCTCCCTCATGAACCCTTGATAATTTATAAATTATTATTTTGTCATATCTTGCCCTGTCTGACGTCTCCCTTCACCCACTTTTCTGTTGTCCGCCCCCAGGGAGGAGGTCACATATAGATTCTTGTAATCGGTTCCCTCTTTCCAACCCACTCTCCCTCTACCTTCCCAGTATTGCCACTCACACCACTGGTCCTGAAGGTATCATCCACCCCGGATTCCCTGTGTTTCCAGTTCCTATCTCTACCAGTGTACTTCCTCTGGTCTAGCCAGACTTGCAAGGTAGAATTGGGATCATGATAGTGGTGGGGGGCGGGGCGGAGAGTAAGCATTTAGGAACTAGAAAAAAGTTGTATTTTTCATTGATGCTACATCGCACCTTGACTAGCTCGTCTCCTCCTCTAGACCCCTCTGCAAGGGGATCTCCAATGACCAACAAATGGGCTTTGGGTCTCCACTCCGCAACCCCCCCCCCACTCATTCACTATGATAAGATTTTTTTGTTCTGATGATGCCTTATACTGATCCCTTTGACACCCTTCCACGTGGGCTTTGTTGCTTCTGAGCTAGATGGCTTCTTGTTTACCTTCAAGCCTTTAAGACCCCAGACACTATCTCTTTTGATAGCCAGGCACCATCAGCTTTCTTCACCACATTTGCTTATGCACCCATTTGTCCTCAGCGATCATATCATGGAGGTGTGCACCCAATGATATGATTTTTTGTTTTTCGATGCCTGATAACTGATCCCTTCAGCACCTTGTGATCACACAGGCTGGTGTGTTCTTCCATGTGGGCTTTGTTGCTTCTGAGCTAGATGGCCACTTATTTACCCTCAACCTTTTAGGACCCCAGACGCTATATCTTTTGATAGCCAGGCACCATCAGCTTTCATCACCACATTTACTTATTCACTCGCTTTGTCTTCAGCGGTTGTGTCAGGAAGGTGAGCATCATAGAATGCCAATTTAATAAAAGAACGTATTCTTGCATTGAGGGAGTATTTCAGTAGAGGCCCAATATCCTTCGGCTACCTTAATACTAAACCTATAAATATAGGCACATAGATCTATTTCCCCATCCTCATATATAAATATATTTGGATATGTACATGTCTTTGTCTAGACCTCTATAAATGCCCTTTGCCTCACAGTTCTTTCCTCTCTTTACTTTGTCATTCCTCCTGTCCCATTATCATGCTCAGTCCCCAGTAGGGTTTCAGCAATACCTCTTTGTTACATTACCCTTGATCATGTCCTACCAGGCCTTCCACACCCACCTCATCACCAATTTGGATTACTGTTGTTCTCTTGTCCCTGGGCTATGGATTAACATATTTACATAAATGCACACCTATGTTTATACTTCTATCCATAGTTTTGCTACCTAGATCTTTCCTCGGTTTCCTTTTACCTTCCTCCTGCCCCACCATCATGCTCACCCTTCTTCTCCCTCTTAGTCATTCCTCTCAGCTAGATTGCTATTGTTCCAATACTCCTGGGCTCTCCATGTCCTCTTCATTGTTGACTTTAATTTCTTAGTTTTTCCCCTGTCTATGGCATTGTTTGCTCACTGCTCTCTTCTACCGCCTCCTCCTTCTCTCAAGTCCCTTCGGAACTGTTGGTCCCGTTGCTTTCTCCTTGGACTTGCTTCCCATGCCTATCTTATATAGGTAGGCAGACCAACAGTACAGAGAAAAATCAAAAAGGAAACAAACAATTGAATAAAAAGAGGAAAAAAAGCTAGCACAAAACTGAAAAAGCATGCATAGTTCCAGGTCTGTCCACTGACCTCTATAATTATCTTCCCACTGGTCCTGGGGGGTTACGGGAACTGCCCCTCTTAGTGTGAGTCTATTTCCTTGGGGGCTGTGTGTTTTTGCTTTGCTCCTGTTGCTGATCTGTCATGTTCCCTTCTTGGCTTGCCCCACTGTGGGGGGTTCAGACCAGACTCACTCCCCGCTGTGTGTCCACAGTATTGTCCTCTGTCACGGAATGCTCCAGTGAGGGGCTATCATGTTGTCTTCCCTACAGTGCCTTAGCAGCTCCAGGCAGGACATGGTCCTCAGTGCTTGGTGTGCCAGTCTGGGGTCTAGTCCTCACGCTGTCTCTTTCTTTTTTTTTTTTTTTAAACATTTTATTAGGGGCTCATACAACTCTTATTACAATCCATACATATACATACATCAATTGTATAAAGCACATCTGTACATTCTTTGCCCTAATCATTTTCTTTTTTTACATTTTATTAGGAGCTCATACAACTCTTATCACAATCCACACATATACATACATCAATTGTATAAAGCACATCCATACATTCCCCGCCCCAATCATTCTCAAAGCATTTGCTCTCCACTTAAGCCCTCCGCATCCGGTCCTCTTTTTTTTTTTTTGCCCCTCCCTCCCTACGCTGTCTCTTTCTTGGGTTGCTTCCGTGTGGGCGCGGCAGGCCGGCCCCTCACCCCAGCCTGTAGTTAGTGTTCTCCTGTGTAGCACAGACTTCGAGGGAGGGGTCAGTCGGCTCTGACTGGGGCCAGCCCTGCAGCCCGCTCTGTTCATGCGTTGCTCCTTGCGGTTAGGTGACCCTGCATTTGTTCCTTATAAGCAACAATCCATTGCCATTGAGTTGATTTTGACGTACAGCTACCTGATACAGGATTTCTGAGTCCATAGGTCTTTTTTAGGAGAGCGGCTGGTGGGTTTGAAACACCAACTTTGCCTTTAACAGCACAAAGCCTAAACCCACAGCACCAAGAAGAGGCCTTTGTTTCTGACAAAAGTAGTCAAAAACCAGTAATCATTTTGGGTGTTTTCCCGTTCTTCCTTAAATCCTTATGCTTTATTGAAAGAAAAACTTACATATGGGTTTACTAATAAAATTATAAAAGTAGCTTAGACATTTATGAGGGTATTGCTACCAAATTGTAAAGCCTTTCTTAAACAAAACTATCAAGTAGATAATGCCATTGCTTCTTAACAGAGCCTCCATTCAAGTGTGTACACTTTGGGGGGTGGTGCTTGCACCTCTCTAAGTTACCTGTAGTGTCCACCATGTCCAAAGGATGCAGATTGTGTCCTTTTAAATGTTTTTGAGTTGGGGGCAACAGCAAGAACAAAACACCCTGAAGGGATCAGGGCTGTAGGGTGAATAAGGTCAGGTTTCCCAATGAAATTCTCACAGGGCAGCCCTCAGCGAACCAGCAACAAGCAAGCATTCTGCAGTGGAAACAATTTCTCAGAGCAACTTTCCTGGCCCCTTTCTGAGCAATTTTCCTCATAAATAAACATGATTGTCTTGAGAAAAATCTATCATGGTTCTCCCTCTGGAATCCCCTAAAACAGCCATTGACTTGACCTGGTCCAGCAGATGCCTTGGTTTTGATTGCATAATTTTTAAGACAACCTAGTGAGACTAAGACAAGGGCCTGAGAGAACTTGTCTGCAGCTATACAGTGATCGCAGAGACATGGATAGACATGTTTTCTTTGGAAAAAACCCCTACAGATAGAAGTGGAGCTCCAGTAGCATTACTTTTTGACTTATCTTAATATAGAAGAGTTGTATTATAAATCTTGAAATAGGCATTCGATTTCCTTTGACTTGACACGATATAGGTAATATTTTAAGTAAGTTAATAGTCATCCAACTCAACTCACTGCCGTGATGTCTGATGCATATGAGTCAACTCATAGCGACCTAATCAGACAGGGTAGAACTGCCCCTGTGGGTTTCTGAGCCTGTAACTCTTTATGGAAGTAGAAAGCCTCATCTTTCTCCCATGGAGCGGCTGGTGGTTTCAGACTGTTGACTTTGCAGTTAACCCAATGCATAACCACTATGCCACCAGGGCACTTATACCAGAAGTGCCATTTCAGTGAGAACAATTGTGAAAACCAGGGACCCCAAGGAGAAGGAGTGCTTGCTTGAACTTTGAAATGATGCCTCTGTAAACTCTCAACCTGGACGGTCCATCTGCTTAGTCAGCACTCTCGGCAACAAAGTATGAGATGAGAGGATATGATGAAATGGCCTCATCTTAACCTGACCTGCCCGTCTCCCCCACCACTAGAAGAGAGAAATGGAATCAGACTGACTATTTGAGTCAGGCTTTGAGAAGTTAATGGGATTATGTTATGTTATGGATTCGGTCTGGGAGAAATGAATCATGCAAATGAAGTATTGGAAGGGAAGGGCAATATAAATAGAGAGTTTTTAAATCTGTGGCTGAAGTTTTGAGGGATGAAGTTCAAGTAGACACCATTGCTTTAAGAGAGGGGATGTGAGGTAAAAAGGGGGCGGTCTTACATGCCTGGGGCGGAGCATAGGACCAGGTACATAGTCCCTGCTCAGTGGATGTTGGTTGAGTGGCTGGGCTGGGGAGAAGGTGTCTGCTCTCAGGGACGAAGGCTGCTAAATGAGAGAGCTCTGCGAAGGTTGATCGATACGCATAACCAAGATCTAAAACAGGTCCGTCACACCCTTTTCTGGTCAACTCTTTCTCTCATCTCCATAACTGATCTGGTCACAACATCCCTGCTGTTTGGCCCTTCCCCAAATGGAATATAAATGGAAGCACACAGATTAAAGCCTTCCTTATTGTGCTACTTTCGCTAAGCTTACTGCAGTCACCACATTGTCCCAGGATGCTGAGAATAAGTCGACACCATAATTTGTTTCTCCTTTTCCCAGTGAGGACGTGGGGCTGGAATTCCCAGTCTTAGGACATGGGGCTGATTCCAGTTGGGGGCAATTTTGAATAAGGCCACTTTGAGCATTTGTGGTCAGGTGTCTGCAGCTATATTTTTCTTTCGCTTGGGTAACTAATTCCCAAGGAGTGAGACTCCTGGGCCTGTTTGATTTTTCAAAGACACCGAACTCCCCGTTTGCCGAAGTGGCTGCATCACTACACCGTTTTGAACTCCCATTTGCAACAGTGGAGAGTTACACTTGTCCGTTCTCCGTAAAGCACTCAACTGGGTATTTTATTTAAGAAAAACGAAAGAAAGAAAGAAAGAAAGAAAGTTTAGCCATTTTTTAGTACCTTTAAAAAAATTGGAGCCATGAATATTTTTAAAACTTTCTTTTTAATACCATGAATACGTTTTATGATGTAGAAGAACCGACCCTTCAAAAGGAAAGTGTTTTCTGCTCTGAGCAGCAAAGGCTTTGTATTCAGGCCATTTTAAAAAGATTTATTGTCATATTTTAAGAAGCACTTAAATTTAGTTCCATTTATCCAGGGATTTGGTATGATGCCAAACACACCTGATTTTATTTTTATTTTTTATTTTATAACTCCTATCCATCGACAGTAAAATCAACTCGTCAAACGGGGACGATTCAGTATGAAAGTTGCTTTAAAAACACCTCAGGCCAGTCCTGCGGTTATTGCCCTGTGCAAAAAAAACACCCTCTTGATTTTCCGTACAAAGATCCTGGTCAAACATATTAAGCAGACACTTCATTCTTGCAAAGTAATATAAAATGTTGACTCCGAACTTTGTCATGGTAATAGCTCTAGGGGATGGATTGAAACTCACAGAGACAGATTAATGCACTTACCAAACCTCCATTGCCTAAACGTAATTATAGGTTTTCTAGATTGACTGCCAATATGATATAGGCCCCAAAGAAATCACCCCTCTTTCCCGAGACAGAACAATAAATTGGTTTTCCTGAATACAGTGGGTAAAGAATCCAAGATCCTGACCCTGAATATTTCATTGGTTGTGCTTTATGCAGTAGGGAACAATCAGGATGACATTTGCTGAAATGTGGGAGATTTATAACATAATAGCTTGAGCATATGTGCCCCAAAATAAAAATCTTAAGTCCTATCAAATCAAGATTAATCACCTATTAAAAGACTAACAAACAGTCCAGTACAGGTGGTGTAACTAGCTGTCTGTCTTTTGTAACCATAGATGGTTGAAACATCAGGCATCTTCTGTCTCATACGAGGGGTAGGAAAACAGGGGTTGGGTGGAGTGGAGGGCAAACAATAATAACAACAAAACATCGCCCCCTCAGTCACTCCAGGTGTGGATTTTGGCATTTCACTGGGAAGTGCTGTCGCAAACCCTTTCAACGGAAAAGCATATGCAACTCCCGGGAAACGGCTGAATTTCCCGACCTTGTACTATGGCCAAAAAACTGTTGCTTCTCCCCGTCATTAACCACTACATATTTATTCCGATCAATCTTTCCGGATAGCCCACTCACACTTAAAGGAAAACAGTAGTCTGTGCCTCCCGGCCCTCCGCAGCCTGGACTAATGAATCCCATGGGCTGCGTTGTGCTTTTCTTCTTTCTCCCCAGCTTCACCGGGAGCAGTTTTAATGGTGGCCCGGGTGGAAGAACAGGCGTCGTGCAGTCAGGACTGTGTGCATTTTCAGGAAACGTTTTTGTTTGGTTTTGCTTTGCTCCTTGTAAGGTGTGAGACATTTGCTCGTGAACTTCTGCCAGGACGCCCACTGACATGATTGGGCTGACAAGTTGGTGACCAATCAACTCTGGCCCAGGACGAGCTCAGGTGTGTCAGGGCAGGGCCTTTTTTTTGGGGGGGGGGGTTGTTTTGTTTTAAACCTTTGCTTAATTTTAAGAGGAGCAGTCATATACATTACAATATTTGGCACTTTATTTTTATATGGGTTGACATTCTGCTACGATTTTATTTCCCTGGTTTGTTTGTTTTCAGAAACTGAAAACCAGGGGAAATTGAGGGTCATTTGAAAGTTGTCTTCGACATTTCCAACCAGCACCTGAGTCTTGCGGTAGTTACGCATTTAGTCCATCTGACCCAAAGCCAGCAGAAGTAGCTTTCCCCCCATCCCCACCTTCTGACAGCTGAAACCGCGCTTCAGGTGGCAGGACACATTTTAAAATCACACACCATCCTCCTTGACAATCGGAAAGTCTGAAGTGTAAAAAGTAAGTTGCCCTTGAGCTGGATTACCTTTTTAATCCTGGGCTTTTGATGACGGCCTTTCCGGAAGGAGATCACGGCGCAGAGCCTTCTGAGGCACCTCCGTGTGCACTCCCCCCTCTGACCTGGGCTAGCAAGAGAGGCCATGGCCTTGCGCGTTGGGCCTCCCACAGACAGCATACCTTTACGGGTGTCAGACATCCTTCGAAATTGTCATTCCTGGTCACCGCATAATAACGTGAAGTGCCTTTGGCTAAAGATGTGATTTTGGGGGAAGACAATGAAACTACTACTGAGAGATTGACGACCTTAAAGGCTTGCCTTGGGTTGGGTTGAAAGTGTTTTGTTTGTTTAAAATGCATTATTTGATCGGTACTGTTGTTGAGAATATGTAAAGCAGAAACTAGACCAGTCCAACCATCTCTACACGTATAACCCCGTCCTTGGAGCCGCGTGTCCATCCCCAGCCTGCTTACAGAGTTGTTCCTGCCAGTCAGTGTGAACTTCCTGACTATGACGTTCCCTGCCCTCTTCCGAGCTGCGGGCCCTTTCGGTCCCTCTACACAGACCTTCCAGCGTCTACTGTTCAAGGCAGACATTCTTTACCAGTTAAAGGCAGAAACTCTGTTCTATTTCGCTTTTTAGATTCTATTTACTTTGCTGTGGCTCGGAGTCTGTATAGCGAGACATAGCCCAACTAAACCGTTTTCCGCATGTACACTGCAGGCAGATTGGTTACTTGCTTCAGGCAGGGCCACTGTCTTTCCGGCCTGCCCCCACCCCTTTCATGAATGGCTCCTGATTGAGCCCTAAGACTCCTGGCTAACCTTTTGACAAGTTGCTGTTGTCAATTTGATCCCATATAAGTAGTTTATTGTGTGATATTTAAAAACTTTATGAATGTATTTATTTATTTTAAATCACTTTATTTGGGGCTCAAACAGCTTTTATCACAATCCATACATGCATCCATTGTGTCAAGCACATTTGTATATTTGTTGCCATCATCATTCTCAAAACATTTTCATTCTACTTGAGCCCTTGGTATCAGCTCCTCATTTTCCCTCCCTACCCACTCCCACCTTTGTGAACCCTTGATAAATTATAAATGACTATTTTCCTATCTTATACCATTCACTATCTCTCTTTACCCACGATTCTGTTGTCCGTCCCCTTTGGGAAGGGGTGGGGTTATATGTCGATCCTTGTGATCGGTTTCCCTATTTCCCCCTTCTCCCCCCACCTTCCCCCTTCTCTCATGATATTGCTACCCTCATTACTATTCCTGAGGGGGTGGGTATCTGTCTTGAATTCCATGTGTCAAGCGCTATTATCTGCCCAAGTGTACATGCTCCAGTCTAGCGGGTTTGTAAGGTAGAACTGGGAAGCATTAAAGAACCAGAGCAATGTATGTTTCTTCGGTGCTATCCTGCGTTCTGACTGACTGGGCCCTTCCTGGGACCCTTCTTGAGGAGGATGTCCAATCGTCTACAGATGGGTTTTGGTTCTCCACTCTGACCCCACTCGTTTGCATCTTTATAATTGTTTTGGGTTTTCTAATGCCTGACACCTGATCCTGTCGACACCTCATGGTCATACAGGCTGGTGTGGGCTTTGTTGCTTCTTAGCCAGATGGCTGCTTAATTTCAAGTCTTTAAGCCCCCAGATGCTATATCTTTTGTTAGCCAAGCACCATTAGCTTTCTTTACCACATTTGCTTATGCACCTATTTTGACTTTAGCAATTGTGTCATGGAGGTGAGCGTCATGGAATGCCAGATCATTAGAACAAAGTGATCTTGCACTGAGGGAGTACTTGAGTAGAGGTCCCATGCCTGTCTACTCCCTTAATATTTAACGTATTATATGTATATAGATTGATGTCCCTATAATTATATATAAATATATTTACATATGTGCATGCCTGTATTTAGACCTCTATAAATGTCCTCTGCCTCCTAGTTCTTTCCTCTATTTCCTTTTACTTTCCTCCTATCCCACTATCATGTTTGACCTTCATTCGGCTCTCAGTAATTCCTCTTGGCCATATTGTACTTGATTGAATCCCACCGGGCATCTACACCCTCCTCGCCATCGATTTTAGATCTCTTGCTGTTCCCTTGGCCCTGGGTTTGTTGGCTTCTCTCTCCCTTTCCACCCTTCCCTCTCTCCCCGTCCCTTGGGGACCATCGATCCTGCTGTTTTTCCTCAGGAGTGTTTATCTTGCCTGTCTTATATAGATAGACATGAAAGAAGACGAACAACAGCAACAGAGAGGGGGGTGCCTATAAATAGTTCCAGGTCTGTCTGCTGACCTTTATGTATGTTTTCCTGCCCTCCCAGTCTGAAGTCTGTTTTGGGGATTCCTCAGGGACTTCAGTGCTTTGCTCCCCTTGCTACTCTGTTGCATTTTCTTCATATTTCACCCCGGTGGGTGGGGTGGTGGTCAGATGGGCATAATTCCTGCACTGTGTCTCCAGTGCTGTCCCCTGCAGGACTGTAGGTCCCTTTCCTGTGGAGACATAAAAAATAAACAATACCCACATCTTCTCTCCCCACTCCCTCCTTTTTAGTTGGTTGCTATATGCATCCCTGGGTTGGGTCTGACCCCTGTCAGAGTGCCCTGGGAATTTATGCATTCGGTGGCTTTTCCCTATGCCCCTTGTGATTTTTAAGCTAACCTCAGTGGACCCATGTTGTACTTGTCCATTTGTGCTTGGCTTACTTTGCTTAGCATGATTTCCTCCAACTCTCCCCATGTAATGATGTGCTTCATGCGACCACCACTGCTTTCTTAGGGATGCGTAGTACTCCATTGTATGTATGTACCAGAGTTTTTTAATCCATTCGTCGTTGATGGAAATTTAGATTGTTTCCAACTCTTTGCAATTGTGAACTGTGCCACGATGAACATTGGAGCCAGGATGTCTGGCTGTGGTCTGTTTCTTACCTCCTCTGGGTATATGCCCAGTTAGTGGGATTGCTGGACCTTATATGACCAGGATTCTTCTGTGGTATAGTTAATCAAAACATTCGGTTGTGGTAGCTGGGCACCATCCAGTTCTTATGGGCTACTGACAAAGGAGACAATTGTTCACGATGGAGAGGAAGTGTGGTTTTTTTATGCCTTAAAAAGATGTTAAGTTTTGGAAATTTTAATAACTCAAACATAAAGAGTTAAAAGCAGATCACCAGGTTGTTGGTCTGTTTTTTCAAGTTGGTATCTTACATACCAGTTTGTTTGTTTGTTTGTTAACTGGGATCTACACTGTGCCTCGCCTGCTTGTATGGTGTTTGCTATAAAGCTGCTCCTTGTGTGAGCTGCCCTCATCCTCCTTCTCCTCCTCCTCCTCCTCCTCCTCCTCCTCCTCCTCCTCCTCCTCCTCCTCCTCCTCCTCCTCCCTGTTCTCAAAGAAACCCAGGCAACCCTGCCCCCTCGGAGACCCGGGGACTGCCCCGCTCCTCACTGTATAACAAGCTGCGCCCCCTCCTTTGTTGTCACAAAACAAACTCTCCAGCCGTGACATGAAATATCATGTCTCTTCTTTCTTGCTCGCAGTGGGAAAAGAAAAAGTTCCCCGGCCACTCTCTTTGTGGATTTTGGCATTTCATTGGAAAGTGCCAATAGGCATTCATTTTTTATGTTGTTCTGGAAAGCTGTAAGCGGCCTTCTAAGTCACAAAGCAAACACAGCCCCTAACGCTTCTCCAAAGGCAGGTCAGGAAGGTGAGAAACTTTATTTTCCTAGGCAGGGAGCGCATGAATAATGCACTTACAACCTGCTTAGCTTCCCCAGAGGCGTGCTCTTCAGCCGGCCTCTCCTCTCCAAGAACTGCACATCAATCTGTCAGTGATGGTCAGCGGCGCAGCAAAGAGCCAGTGTTATTGTGAACCTACCGCGGACAAACTAGCTTCCCAGCTGGTGATCAATCTGAGCTGGACGGCAACATGTTTGCTTCTACAAATGAGCTGGACCCCCTCTGCCACCCAGCTCTGCCAACTTCTGAAAGAAAGAGCCTGCTTCCATTCTTCAGGGGGAGGAAGGGCAAAAAAGTCTGCCTCCTGTTACACAAGCAGCTATTGAAGAATCCGTGCAAATATTCCCAGCCAGCATCCCAAGGAAATTGTCTTCAGGGGTCAGGAGACTCGTACTAAAAGCATTAATTAAAAATAGAGGGTGAGTTGGGGTTGGGGGGAGGACTTTGACATTTTTGTGGAAAAATTCTATGATCTCTTAATTCAATTTTTACCAGTTTTTAAAGCCCAGTGCATGCACACACTCGCGCGCGCACGCGCACACACACACACTCTTTCTCTCTCTCTCTCTCTCTCTCTCTCCATAAAATACATGTTACGGATTCAAACATAGCAACAGTTGTGAGGGTGGCCCAGGAGCAGGGAGCATTTCGTTCTGTAAGCAGATTGAGCCCACCATGAGTTGCAACCAATTCAAAGGCGCCCACCAACCCCAAACACATATGACAATACACGTGCACAGTCCAAGGTGACTGTCTTTCGTTGCTCTTCAGTAAAGATGATCTCCATAGGATAGTTGCTATACCATCTCCGGACACTAAACACTGATATAAAATCAAAAAGATCCTGGGAGTTAAGATGCAGTGATGTCACCACGCTCAAGGTGAAGTCGACCTTGATGCTCCAATGGAGAATGTGAGAGCATTTGAGGTCTGTGATGTTTATTATTGTGCGGCCGCGGGTGGTGCAGGTGGTCTGCACTTGACTGCTAATTGAACGGGTCGGAGGTTCAGACCCTGTAGAGGCACACTGAAGAAAGGTCTGTCCATCTGCTTCCATAAAGATTCCCGTCCAAGAGACCCCCCCATAGAACAGAGTGCCCTGGGGCCACCGTAACTTTCACTTGACTCAGTGGCAACATATTTGCTTTGGGCTTATTGTTATTGTTACTGTTATTCACTGAGCGACAGTGACAAGATCTGGGGCTGAAATAATGTAAGGAACACACCTCGTGTGCCTCAGCAGTTGTAAACTCTACTAGAGACCTTTCCACAAGTGGACCAAGGGCCAGTGTAGCCCAGCGTCCATGACATAGCAGGAACTGTGGCTGGTGGGTCTGAAGAAGTGACTAAGTGTGGGAAGCAGTCAGGACAGGCTCTGTGGGCGAGAGTGGCGTAGGGATGGACCGCTAGGTGAGAAGCGGAAGTGGAAGGAAGGGTTTTTCATTTTTAATTTTTTTATGCCAAACCAGCTGTGATCCAGTGCTACACCTGATGCACTCAGTGTGAGAATGTGTGGGTTGGTGATAATCCAGATGAGGGGCGTATTTGAAGGTAGAGGGATCCGGAGAAGAGGGGTCTATTATTATTTGCTGGGTACTTGGAACAAACTGCCCTTCCCTGTGTGAGATGACCTTAGCGTATCGGATACACAGTTGCCACTTAGTATCACAGTCTCAAGGAGCCGTGGGTAGTTGGAATATCCCATTTCTTTCCAGAGAGTAGGGATCAGCCGGCCCATAAACAAGCCAGGACAGGTGAGAACCTTCGGTCTCACCTCCAGCACATTTGCCCTTCAGTGGGACAAAGGTGAAGCTGCTGCTCTCGTAAAGATCTACAGCCTTTAGGCGTGTGTTAAGTTTCTGTAAAAACGGTTTAAATGTAAACTTCATGCTACCCTGGTCAGTTTTCGGCTGAATAAAACTATAGATTTCTTTAAAAAAAACAAACAAACATAAAACCTATAGATGCCATTTTTTTAAAATTGAGATTTCTTAAAAATAAAAATTTACAAACTCATAGACCATCTATCTATATAAGGGTCACTGTGAGTTAGTAGTTTACAGTAGTTTCCAAATTGCTTCCCTCATGCCATTACACTGAACGTATTAAAAGCGTTCTGGATTAGTTTACAATCCCCTCTCATACCACCCTTCCCTACACCACTCAGAAACTCAGTGCCAGTGAGTGGTTCTGACTCACACTGACCCTAGAGGACCGGGCAGAACCGCTCCTGGGGGTTTTCCAGATGGAGAAAGCCTCACCCTTCTCTCTCAGAGCAGTTGAGTGTTTCGAACTGCCGACCTCAGTTAGCAGCCCACTGGGT
The DNA here is from genome assembly GCF_050624435.1 of Tenrec ecaudatus. Classification (NCBI taxonomy): domain Eukaryota; kingdom Metazoa; phylum Chordata; class Mammalia; order Afrosoricida; family Tenrecidae; genus Tenrec; species Tenrec ecaudatus. The sequence goes on along the minus strand of NC_134539.1, from coordinate 86,470,874 downwards.
AACCACTACACCCCCAGGGCGCCTTCCCACTGCACCATTGCTAAAATTTGGAATTTTGTCTTTAGCCAGCTCTGTGTAGCCCCAGATAGTTCTTCCATCTGAAAGACTGTGCCGTTGGCCTATCACTAGAACTGCCCGAGGTTCCACCAGCTTTTGAGTATAAACATAGATATTATGTAAACATTAATGCCAGGTGAGGCTCTGTGACAGCGCTTCAAATGAATTCCATTTTTCCACAAACATGTTGAATTCTCCAAGTATTAGCATGAATGCCCAAATCTCCTTGGGTCCCTTACTTAAATGTTTTTTGAGTCCCCAAGGACTATCTCACATGTCCTCAGGAGCCTGGGCTGCTGGTAACATGACCTTTGTTGCCCCCAGATGATCATTTACATCATGTATACATATATAGACACGCACACATATATCACATATGTACATCATATATATAAATACACACACACATATATATACATCATATATATATAAGCATAAAGCTGACATTGGGCCATGTGGATGATGGGTAGGAGAGGGTCAGGATTAGGGATACGGGAGCCAGTGGGGAGGTATTTAAAATAGTTCAGTTATGAGGCGACTGTTAGCCTAGACTGGAGTGGTTAGGGGTAGGGAATGATGCAGAGAGAAGTGAGCAGATAGGAAAGGAAGTAAAACAAGGGAGACTTGCAGTAGATTAGATCCTGGCTTGTGCGAACACCCAGGTGGTCATGTCATTTCTTGATGGAGGCCACTCAGGACGAGCATGTACCTGGAGGTCCGGTGGGAAGACCTGGAGTTCAGAGACAGGGTCACTGCACACACAGGTATGCGAGTCTGGACCCGGGGAAGGAGTGGCCCACACTGGACGCTCCGCTGCGAGTCAGCTCCGATGGTGGCGTCTGAGCCATGGCGCTGAGATTGGAGATCAGCCAAGCTCGGAGGAGTACCACGAGCCATGGGAAGTAGCAGCCAGAGAGGCTTGAAGAAAATTAGGGAGCTTAGTTAACACGGTCAAATGAGATTGGACCAAAGCCCCCTCTCGCCCTCGTATTTGTGGAGTATAACCTGCACCAGGGAAAACAGAACAAACCCATTTGCCCCGCTCATCAGACCAGTGACCGTTTCCCAGTAAGCTCCCCCTCCCCGCTGACCTCCAGAGTCGGGCTCCAGAGTCGGGCTCTGGTGTGGAAAGCACGTTTCCTCGGGTTTTTCTGGTTTTTCTTTGGTGATAGTGGTGTCGTGCAGTGTTTGCCTTTTTGAGCCTGGCTACCTTTGCTGAGCACAATGTCCTCCAACCTCACGTGTGTCACTCGGGTTGGCGGCTTTGTTCTCTTTTGGAGATGCAGAATAGTTTCTGTACTTACCCATCCCTCCACAGACGGGCTTTTCGGGGTTGGCATCCCCTCGCTATTATACATACATAGTGCTGTGGGGAACATGGATGTGCGTCTGTCTGTAGCTTGTTCTTTATTTCTTTGTACCGAGCAGGGAGATTGCAGGGCTATACCGGATTTCTACCGGCACCGAAGCACCATACTGTTTCCTCTCATGGAGGGGATTTTTGACTGCATTTCGAAGGTGCCTTTTCATTTTGATCTGTTCTTTGCTATTCTCCTGTACCCATGTGAGCCTCTGCTTTTCCATACCCAAGGCTGCTAATTAATTACCTGAGTAGCTCTGTAGGCCTCTGTTGCACGAGGTGGAGATGCTAAGCAGAACGTGAGCAGTGGAGGGACCCACAGGAGTGCGAGGAGCCCCTGGCTGCTGGAGACCGGGGGAGGCCTGTCACAGTGAAGGGAAGGGTAGATAAGCAACAGCGCCAGGCTGGCTGAAGATGCGAAGAAGCCCCGGACGGGAGGCTGATATTTTAAGTGTTAGGAAGCCACTAGAGATGGTGTAGGACTCCAGAGGGACAAAGCAGAGCCAAACAAACCTAGACCACAGTGATGAAGTGTGGGTTTCATCCGGCGGCAGGTGTCAGTGAGGGAGTGGAGACCGCTGTGATGCGGGGCAGGTAGAATGGAAAGGAGAGATCACCTGTGAGATGATACAGGTGGCATCAGCAGGCTTCAGGATTGATTCCGAAGGTCGGGCCCCAGGGAAAGAATGAGTCAGAGCAAACTCCAAGGCTTTGAGCCCACATGACGAGGGACGCACATGGAGACCCACATTTGTCGTTGCCTGCCTGCCACTGCGGTGCTTGTGACTTGTAGTGACTCCTTGTGGTGCAGCCGACCCCCCAGAGGGTTTCCCAGGTTACAAGTGGGGCCACTAGCCGAAAGACCAGCCGTTTGAAACCCCCAGCTGCACAGCAGGGGAGAGAGGCGGCTTTCCACTCCCACGAAGAGTCACAGTCTCAGAAACCCACAGGGGGCGGTTCTACCCTGTCCTATAGGGTCGCTATAAGTCAGTACTGATTTGATGGCAGTGAAAGAGGTATTGGTCAACATTATTAAAAAAACTTCTTGTGAGAACCAAAAGCAAAAATGATCTCTGTTCTACTCTGATTTTTTATTGGAAAAAAATCACCCATTGTATTTGGTTCACTGATATGTGGTCCATTAGCAGACCAGAGTGCATTGTGTGGCCTTGGGAACCAGGCTCACAGGGAATCAGAAAAGAACACTCTGTGAAGCACCAGGGCACTGTTAGAGAAGGGGGCAGCCAATGCAACCTATGGGCCCGATCAGGCCTGCCGGCTTGCCTGCTCAATGGCCTGAGTGCTAAGGATGGTTTTCATATATATATATATATGTATGTATTTATTTATTTAAATCATTTTATTGGGGGCTCTTACAACTTTTATAACATTCAATACATCAATTATGTCAAGCACATTTTTACATATGTTGCCATCATCATGTTCTAAACATTTACTTTCTCTTTGAGCCCTTGGTATCAGCTCCTCTTTTTTTCCTCTCCCTCCCCTACTCCCACTCTCGTGATCACTTGATAAATTATTATTGTTGTTTTCATGATTTACACCAACTGCTGTCTCCCTTCACCATGTTTCTGTTGTTTATCCCCCTGGGGGAGGGGGGATTATGTGTCGATCATTGCTATCGATTCCCACTTCCACTCCACCTTCCCCCACCTGCCCCCTCTCCTCCTTGTATCGCTGCTCCCAATTCTGTTCCTGAGGGGTTTGACCTGGATTCCATGTGTCATGAGCTCTTATCTGTACCAGTGGCACATGCTCCAGTTGAGCCAGAACTGAAAGGCAGGACCAGGGTCATAACAGTGTGGGGTGAGGAAGCCTCAAAGGACCAGAGGCATATTGTGCGTTTCATCGGTGCTATGCTGTGCCCTGTTTGACTCGTCCCTTCCTTGTGACCCTGCTGTGAGGAGATGTCCTATTGTCTGCAGATGGGTTTTGGGTCTCTGCTCCAACACCCCTTGTTCTCAACAATATGTTTTGTTGTTGTTTGGGGTCTTCTGGTGCCTGTTACCTGATTCCATGGACACCTCACGGTCACACAGGCTGGTGTGCTTCTTCCATGTGGGCTTGTTTCTTCTCAGCTAGATGGCTGCTTTTTTAACTTCGAGCTTTCAATACCCCGGACGCTGTATCTTTTGATAGCCAGGCACCATCAGCTTTCTTCACCACATTTGCTTATTCACCCGTTTTGTCTTCAGTGATTGTGTCGGGAAGGCGAGCATCACAAAAGGCCAGTTTGTTATAACAAAGTGTTCTTGTGTTGAGGGAGGGCTTGAGCAGAGGCCCAAAGTCTGTCCACTTCCTCAATGCATTGCCATATAAATACGTGTACATAGGCCAATACCGCTATTTTTATGATTTTCATATTTTTAAATAGTTAAAAAATAAAAAGATCAACACGTGAAAGTGACCTGAAGTTCACATTCCAGTATCCGTACATTTCCTTCTTGTTTTTAGCTACAGCCACTCTGGCTTGGTTGTTTTTTTTTGTCAATGATAACACTTTACTTGGACCCATAATTTTTTTTTAATTTAAATCATTTTATTGGGGGCTCATACAACTCTTATCTCAATCATCCTGTGGTTGCTTGTACACACAATTGAGTAGTTGTGACAAAGTCCTGTACCTGCAAAGCCTGAAATAGTTACCACCTGGCCCTGGGCAGAAAATGTGCACCAACTGCTAGTTGACATGAGGCTGCCTGCTCCCGTATCGGTTTATAGTCCCAGAAGCCCTTTGGAGTAGTTCTCTGTCCTCTACGGCTCTATAGTGTGGGTCATAGTAGACTCGATATTAGTGGATTTGGTTTGGGGTTTAGTCCCCAGCAGTGTTTGCCCAAACCGTCATGTGGATGTGAATCACGTGGAGATCTTGTTCAACTACAGATTCTGATCCAGGAGTCTGTGGTGGGCCCTGAGACCCCACGTTTCTGACAAGCCCCTAGATGATGACCAAGCTACTCAGATCACACTTTGTGTTGTGCAATTTGGATGACGATCACATTTTAAAAGTAGAAAGAGGCTGATTCAACCCTACTGTGAGGAATCCTGGTGGCGCAGTGATGAACGTACTAGCAGCTAACCGAAAGATCAGTGGTTTTCAAGCGGCCCCTTCAGTCACGATTCGAATCCTGGAAATCCCGTGGGCATTTCTCCTCTGCCTGTGTCCGTCACTATGAATTGACTGTATACAATAGGCACTTTTCTCTGGATGCTGCCCCAGGACCCAAGGATCCAACTTCGGTTTTTACCTTAGGAAGAACTTTTGAATGACTGAAGGCAAACTGCAGATGCTACAAGCAGAGGCTAGTTTGGGAGCATCAGAGAAGAGATTCCCTAAGTTACCGTGAGAAACTGATTTACTGCTATTGAGTCCATTCTGACTCAGTGAGCCCAGCGGGCAGGGTAAAACTGCCCCTGTGGGTTTCTGAGGCCCTTGATGGGAGCAGAAAGTCTTCTTCTCCCATGCAGCAGTTGACAGTCCAACACGTAACCCACTAAGCGACCCGGGCTCCTGGCCGTGAGGAGGGAAGAGAAAATATGGAGGTGGCATCGTTGTTCACGGAAACAGAGCTTCCTCTACGGGTATGGTAGAATGCTTAGGGTAAGCTCTCCGAAATGGCACAGTCGCTGGCCTTTGTAGCAGGAAAAGCAGTCCTTAAATGAAACTCAATGAATAAATGTTGAGCAGCGATTTTTAAAAATGTAATGTGTACTTCATCTGTGTACTTGCGTCAGCTCTGACATACGCTGAAAAAAGGCTCCATTGTCAGATTCCCACGATTTCACCTCTTTACTGTGGACCATTGAAAATATCATCCCTCGTCAGACAGTGTCAGACATGCAAAATCATAATAATTTAGAAATTATCAAGGGTTCATGAGGGAGGGGTACAGGGAGGGAGGGAAAAAATGAGCTAATACCAAGGGCTCAAGCAGAAAGCAAGTGTTTTGAGAATGATGATGGCAACAAATGTACAAATGTGCTTGACACAATGGATGGACGTATGGATTGTGATAAGAGTTGTACAAGCCCCAATAAAATGATTTTAAAAAAAGAAAATCTCATCCCTGCCCTTCATACTGGCCAGGAGTCCTGGTGGTGCCATGGTTATGAGCTGGCGGCTAAGCTCTGAGGTCAGTAGTTCAAAACCACCAGCCACTCTGCTCCAGAAAGATGGGGCTTCCTACTCCTGTGTAAGAGATGGAGACTCAGAAACTCACCAGGGCAGTTCTACCCTGTCTTACAGGGTCCCTCTGAGTTGGCGTCAACTTCAAGGCTGTGAGTTTGGTTGTATTTGGTTTGCATCCTCTCCCTTTTTGGCTCATTTCCTCCCTCACGCCCCTCCCAGAAGTAACCTGCGCTGATCAGCCTTATGGATGGATCTAGGCCTGTAGGATCTCCCAGCTGCAAATCATTTGAGTCCTGATGAGCGAGTCCTCTTGTTAATGGCTCCTTGAAGAGGTGCATAATGAGAAGAAAAGAAAAAGGACTGGCCTTTGGAGGCAGCCGATGAATGTGGGAAATTGTAGCTCCGGGAGACAGAGGAGTGAGTCATGGCAGCCTTAAGCAACCTGATATCTAGCTATTGATGAATCCTTTGGAAACCATTAAAAACAACCCCCCATTACATTCCTAGTGGAAGGATCTGCTCAGGACTCCATGAGTGGCGTGGTCGTGGTCTCACTGTATGTTTCTACTTGGAGTGCTTTTCATTTCGACTTGTCACGGGCCTTTGCAGACATGATTTATGCTTCCTCATGCCCCGGGAGGTTAAGTATTTTCATATTTATTGCACTGAAGAGCATTCTGTGATTGCTTGCCTGGCCTACAATCTGTTTGGCTGGAAAAGGACACAAGAATTCTGACCTCAGCTCTCTGTCCAAACCAGGAGTCAGCGCTTGAAAAATGTGAATCAATATCTTGCCCAGAGAATTTGCTTCATTCCACTAACCTGGGGGTGGAACAGATGGTGGGAGGAGGCAGGACACAAACAATGCTGCTTTTTCTTTGGTAAATCCTCCTCGGTCCCTACGTCCCAGGGCATGGCCACACCAATAGCAGCCAAACATCTTTCAGCTCTTCCAGACTTTTTTTTTCCAGGGAGCTCTTCATCATCCACTCTATAACGTCTATCACCATTATAATGATTATCCCAATGATTCAAAACGGAGTCCCCCAAAGAGGCCAGGCTCTGCCCTAAGCATGTCGGTGATGGTACCTTCAACGGATGAGCTCGTGGATTGATAGTTTCCAAAACTGGGATCATTTTCACTGTCCATGCCCAATTCTTTTTTAATCTCAGCTGTGCCAGGTCTCTTACCACTTGGACACCTAAACAGACAACCTTGGCCTGTGCCCTCAGTCGATCCTGCTGCTTCCTCTTTGTCCTTGTAACTCTTGGGCTTTGTTAGGGCAACACCAAAAAGACACACAGCCCTTTCCAAAAATGAGCCAAGGACTTGAACAGCTAGGTGTTTCTCCCAGGGAGAAGTAAGTGCAGGTGACCAAGAAGCACAACATCATTACCTTCACTCACTGCCACCAAGTTGATTCTGACTCACAGAGACCCGATAGGACAGGATCGAACTTCTACCCCTTTGGGCTTCTGAGACTGTAGCCCTCTATGGGAGTAGAAAGCCCCATCTTTCTCCTGCAGACGGCAGACCTTGGGGTTAGCCCTCAGCAGGTAACCCAGGGTTCCTGTCATCAGTCAGTAGGAACATGCAAACAAAGACCACACGGAATACTGCTTTGTGTTCACTGGAATGGCTGTCATCCAAACTTCAGAAAATGACAAGTGCTACTGAGGAGGAGGGGAGATTGGAACCCTAGACCATTGCCAGGAGGAATGTAAAATGGGGCGACTCCTGTGGAAAAGGCTCGAGTGATTACCATAGACCTCGGGAAATTCCACTCCTAGGTATATGCCCAAAGGACTGAAACCAGGGACCTACGTAGATACGTGTACACCGTATTCATTCCGGCAGCATTCCCAATCTGTGCAAGCTGAAAACACGCCAAGTGCCTACCAAGAAATGAATGGATAAAGAAAAGGTGGTACAAACAGTGGAATATTATTCAGCCATAAACAGGGATTGGGGTTCTGATACAGGCAATGCCACAGATGAACCTGGGAAATATTGTGCTCCATAAAGTAAGACACAAAAGGATGACTATTGTTGACTCCATTTATATGAAGGATCTCGGCTAGGCAATGCATGGAGATAGAACATTGGTTACTGGTTATCATGGACTGGGTCAGGGAGAGGAGAGTTAATGCCTAGTGGACACAGAGTTTCTCTTTGCCTTGCTGTTACTCACTCTGACCCCCCACCCCCACCCCCGGTGGGTTTCTGAGACTGTAACTGTTTATGGAGTAGAAAGCCCGGTCATTCTCCTTTGGCTCACAGCCCAGCTCCTAACTGCTGCCCCATCAGGCCCCATGTTGTTGTCGCTAGGTGCTGTTGAGTTGGTGGTGACTGACAGCAACCCCGTGGACAACAGAGGGAAACACTGCTCGGTCCTGTGCCAGCCTCACACTTGTTCTTATGTTTGAGCACATAGATGCAGCCAGGATGTCATTTCATTTTGTCAAAGGCCTGCCTCGTTTTTTGCTGCCCTGCTACTATATCAAGCATGATGTCCTTCCTTGTCTTTCTCCAGGAGCTAGTGGCTCCTGCAAAGTTCCTCTTTAGGGTGATAGAAACGTTTTGTGAGCAAGCAATGGTAACAGTTTCATAACATTGTGAATATAGTGTCACTGGATTGTAATTTACCAAAAAAAATGGTTGAGAGGACAGATGTTATGTTTTATATCGTGTGTCACAGTTGAGAACAAACCAACAAAAGCAGCTCTGATTGTGCTGTTTCCAAGCTAAAAGCCTCTGGTGCCTTCCTGTCACGTGTGCAACAAATAGCAATGCTGGGAGGTTGGCATACTACAATTCACCTCAGGCCTAAGCCACATATCAGTTCTGTAGCTTCAGTGGAGTCACTAAATCATTCTTAAGGAGCTTGGTGTTGCTTCAGGCTATGTGATGGGCCATTTACTGTGAAGTGGTGGTTCAAATCCACTAGCCGCTCCTTGGGCGAATGATGAGGCAGTCTGCTTCTCTGAAGGTTTGCAGTTTCAGAATCCCCATATAATGTTGTTATGAGTCGTAATCAACTCAGATGCTGTGGGCTGAAACCTTCTACTCTTGCTTCATCTTTATGTTAAAGACACAGTCTTAGTCAAACACCATCTTCACCACAATAGTCCTTTCACACTCCCATAGCCATTCATAGAAGTTGACAGCTTTCTTTGGGTCCGCACGATACTCTGTAATAGATAGAGTCATTATTTAGCATGTCCCCTCATTTTAATATCTATATGTTCTTAAAGAGAAGGGTATGCATTTGCTTCATCTTTTAACTTCCTGGGAGCGTTATAGATTGTTGTTGATGGACTGAGGGAGGGAATGAGCCAGCGTGCAATGAGACACAGTGGGGAAGCCTTTTTGAAAGAGGATCAGCTAGACTTCCTGGAACGCTACCAGTGGGCATGCATTCAAGGCAAATGTGCACCGTAAGTCACTACATGGTGAGTTATTACTCCCATTTTGACTTGGTTAAGACCACACAGCTAGTAAACTGAAGGAAGCCATGCTCCGAACCCATACTGATGTGGGGTCCAGCCTCCTGCCTTGTGCCTCACCTCAAAACTTAGCATCAAAGAATGCACCCTAAGAGTATGTTGCAAGGCCCTCCAGGAGGCTAGTGACTTTCTGATTACAACGCATCTGGGAATCAGCAAAGGAAGCCTGTGGGTTTTTGGGGAATGACAACCCTTCTTTTTAGAGGACCAAACAGAATTCATCCTGCTTGATGAAGCAAAGGGTCAGTGGAAAGAGGACGACCGTGGCGGAGATGGATTGACACGGTGGCTGAAACAGTGGGCTCAAGCCTAGCAGCAGTTGGGAGGATGGTACCCGGCCAGTTAGTGCTCCATTCCCTGGGTCACTGTGAGTCAGAGTCAACTCAATGGCACCAAGCTGCAGCACTTTTTTCAAAACGGATTGCCCCGACGCACATGCATATCATTAAGGGTGGCCTTCATCTTGTTTGACCCCGAAGGGGAGCTTGCTGATCCAGAACGAGCCAGTTCAACTTTTCTTCTCCTCCATCTCAAGAGGGAGGAAACTGCAACCGCACCTGAGCGATAAACAATTTATTCTGAAGGTAACAGTGTTAGCCTTGCAGTATGTAAACCTTTAGCTAATAAAAATCAAAGTAGCCTAATTTAGAAAGTACACAGAAGGTTAGAGGGAGAGCTTGTAAATGCTTTCAGAGACTCTGTGTTTAGTTCCATCACCAGCTTCGCAAAATAAACAGCCAGCTGCAGCTCTGAAGCAGACGTGTGGGAAATGAAACGTTAATGGTTTAATGCACTGGTCAGTAGAAATCAAAAGGCACCCGAAGTGCACTTTCTAGTTTATGAGCAACAAGGTGAAAGTTCCTAAGAAACATTTGCGGTTACTATATTTAAAATCGCTTCCTAGGCTTTTATTTTAGTGCCTGATACTTAGTAGGGGGTGTGTGTGATTATGAGGGCTTGGTTTTGTTTGGGTTGGTCTTTGGTCCCTCTTTCCCTTCCCTCTTCTTATTGGGGTGCAAAACTTTTGGGATAAAATGGGGAGCAGGAAGCAAGAGATGTGAAATTCCACTTTTCCATGTGTCCGAGTCATTTGCCGGAGAGTGAAAGCTGCATGCCAGACCCTTCCGAGGAGTGGGAGGTTGCTCTCAATCATGTGCTGAGATTGACCTGGACACTTAGCCAAGCACATCTGCTTGCAAGCTCCAGCCGCATGTGAGGAGGTTACACTGGAATTAATTAACTCGGCCTAGCACTCGGCAAGGTTTGCCCCACGTCTTGTTTCCCCATAATAAAGCTTATACAACCAATGAGCACTTCTTTATTTTTCCTTGAGAACTTAAAACACACACACACACACACACACACACACACACGGTGCCAAAAGTCACCTGTAAAAAGCAGTTGTTTGCTTGCTTGAAATAAATGGTGGAGAGTGAGCATTGCCTTTGGGATTTTCACGGAACATGCCCTTGACAAATACGTTGAGCTTGCTTGTCAGAAAGCAAGGCAGGTGGAGCAGAGGGGAGGATACAGTTGTGTGCATGTATTCATAGCCGAACAAACCGTCTGCAGAGCCAAATGTTATCCCAGGAATGCTTCAGCTTCGGCAAGGAGAAGGAAGGGAGGAAGGATCTGGGAAACTCTTACCAACCCTGCCCCGACCTGTATTTAGAGAGAGTACAGCATGCATGGTCCAAAGGCCTGAATGCTGATCTTGCCTTTATTGTTGTTGTTAGTCTGTTAATGAAATAAGTCAGCTTTACCATTCTCACCTTTAAGCAAATCATCTTGTTTGAATTAATTAGTGAAGCAAGCCAATTAATTGAGCCTGTCAACTTGAATGTGTCACTTTCTCAGTTCGTCAAGTTTGGAATCCTAAGCTCGGGGTCTCTGTTGCACCAGCAGCAGCAGCATGGGCGGTTTGCCCTCATCCCCAGACCCTGCCACTGGATGCTGTTAGGACTTGGATGCTGTTAGGAGCTGATGCCCGAGTAACGAGTAACTGTGCGTTGGGGATTTCATTCTGAAATGGAAGCAGCCTCGGTGGTGCAGGGGTTAAAGCACTCGGTTGCAACCTGAAAGGTGGGCAGTTCAGATCTACCGAGTGACTCCACAGGGGGCGATACAGGGCAGAGTGGGGCAGTCTGCTGTGTAGGGTTGCTATGAATCAGAATCTACTCGATGACAATGGCGTTGGTCTGGGTACTGAAACTGACCGAGGGAAAGTACTCTTCCTTCATCAGGCTGCTTGTATCCTCTCTTAATTATATGTATTTAGAAACATTACACTTTGCCACACACAGAACGGCTGAGTAGAGGTGGCTATGGAGCACTTGAAATGTGACTAGTTTGAATTGAGATGGGTAGTAGACGTAAGATCCGACTAAATTCAGAAGACATGGTACAAAAGAACATTACATCTCTTGCTAATAATTTACAGGTCAAAGTGGTGGTAATTTGGAGATACTGAGGTAAATAAAATATGTAATGAAATATAGTTGTCTCTTGACTTTTCTAACATGGCTACTAGAAAAGGTGAGAAGACATCTGTGGCTCAGGATACATTTCTTTTGGATGGTGCTGGTCTAGAAACCAGACTCCTTCACCCAGCATGCTTCAAGGAAGAGGCAAGTCTTTCCTGATGACTTAAGTACGATAAAAAAAACACCGCTTGAATCAGTATGGATGATGAAAGAATTTGCCTCTGAAGGGAAGCTGTCCCTTGTTATCTAATTCCAGATACTGGGAAATGGCAGACCTGGGATTCTCCTGTGGTTTTTTTGTTTTGTTTTTATGGCTTTGGGTTTCTTTTTTAATTGTATTCTTCAACAAAATTTTTTTTAAAGATTTGGTTGAGATTTTCTATTATTAGTGCATAATTCATGGGTCTTACAACTCAAGAAGTTAGATATATTAACAGGAGTTGTGCAGTCGCCACCACAGTCAATTTTAGAGCCTCGTTTTCATTCTGGTGCCCATCGTTGTTAGCTCCCCACTTCCCGCAACCTCCCCTGCCAGAACCCTGTGAGACTCCTAATCTAGTTACTCTCTCTGTAGATTTCCCTCCTAGATTTCCTGTCTGAGGAGCTCTGGGGCTGAGTGATCCTAAGTTGAACTGCTAACCACAAAGTCAGCAGTTCGCAGTCACCAGCTGCTCCACAGGAGAAAGATGAGGTTTTCTACTCCTGTAAACAGTTACAGTCTCGAAGTCCCACAGGGGAGTCCTACTCTGTCTTATTGGGGTGCTCTAAGTTGGAATTGACCGAATGGCAGTGAGTTTAAATTTTAAGAATTTTCATATCAAGAAAACCATATGAAGAAAACCTGAACACTGCACAAGGAAGCCCCTTCTTCAGCAGGTGGTGAGCTTCAAGAGTCGCGGTCACTGGTCCCAGGAGTGCCCTGCGATCTGCTGTCCCGAGTCGTTCTGTACCAACCCCGGTGCCATCAAGTCATGCCCCACACACCCTTGTGGGTCATAGGGTTCTCCGCAGTAGATCACCAGGTCTGGTCTCTGGTGGCACTTCCGGGGGACTCAAACCACCAACCTTACTGTTGATAGCTTACCACATCGCCTTTTGCACCAGCAAGTTCACTCAGCTGAAACGTTGAAGCGGACTGGCGACATGTTCCAGAGCATCATTTTCTACGGCAGGCAGTGCCGCCCCCTTGGGTAAAGACGGCTTTCTACTCCAGTCACAGTTATGGCCTCCGAGACTCAAAGGGACAGCCCTGCCCTGCCTCATATGGTCCATATGAGTTGGCATTGACTGAGTGGCAGCGAGTTTGGTTTGGTTTGGGGGCCGCTGGAATGATCCAGGAGTGGGGATGCGGGGGTTGGGAGCCGCAAAAGCAGAGACCTGCGCTTTATCCTGGAACACGGGCTATCATAGAAATGTATTTCATTGCCATTGGGGGAAGCTGAGCAATTCTGTTTTTGAAAAGGGAGGAGAGGTCAAAGAAGTTTGGGAACCTCTGTTTTAGAGGATGGCTTGGTCCAGAGGCAGATTTTCTCTGGTGAAGGGAGCAAGAATCGCAGGTGGCAAATGACAGCCTGCAGCAGGAAGGAAAGGGCCCTTTCAGATCGCAGATGCCCTTTCAACTCCATCTTAAGAAAGTAACACATGGTGGACGCCTGCCCCAGCCAGGGCTCCCGTGCCAGAGAGGGCATACCCGGCCACGCGCCATGTGCGGTTCCAGGCAGGGCCTCCTCAGCAGCCCCCTGGGCTCAGCACTCTGCCCTCAAGCTTTGTTTAATGCCGGGAGGCTTCAGGGGCTCCAAGCTACCGCCCCAGTCAGCAGTGATTCTTTAGGTGAGCGCCAAGATCACAAAGTGGCAGACGTGGTCTTCCTGGGTCTGCCCGAACATCATTTTTCCCACTGTAGCCCTGTGATCTCCAGAGTGTGGTTTTGTGGGGTGTGAGGCTTTTCTGGGATGCGCACCTCACCTTAGAGCAGAAACACCCCATGTTTTTTGCCCTGTCCTTTCAGACGCCAACTCCCAGAAGGCCGGGACAATGTCCACTCCCCAGCGGGAAAGGTGTGCTCCTAGTGCCCAGTGTGCTGTGCGCGGTGTCGATGGCTGTCCGGTTGGCTCTGACACACAGCGACCTGCTAGAGAACAGAACACATTGTGCTGCCGCGCTGAGCTGCTGCCAGGACTGAGTCCCTTGTTGGAGCCGCCGGATCCACGCCTCCCATAAGGCCGCCTCAGCGCCGTGGACCGTCTGCTTTACAAGCCGAGGTGGCATTTTCAAACAACCAGCCCCAGTCGTGTGAAGACGATGACTCTTTCCTGGTGTCATTATTTACGAATCATTTTATTGGGGTCATCTTACAGTTCTTATCACAATCCATACATCCATTGTGTCAAGCACATTTGTACACAGGTTGCCATCCTCATGATCAAACCATTGTCTTAGTTAAAATTGAGGTGCCAGACACATAATCTAAAATTTACCATTGTACAGTAAACAGATTGATGGCATTTCGGGGTGCCACGACTGTGGCTATCTGGTTCCCAGACACTTTCACCTTATTAAAAGGAAGCCGTGTGCATTCAGCAGCTGCTCCCCAGCCCTCGACATTCACTAATCTGCTCTCAGCTTCTACAGATGGACCTATTCTGGGTATTTCCTGTACATGGAAGCTTACATTATGTGGTCTTGTTTTGTTTTTAATGGAAACAACTTTAAATGGATCAAAAGGGAGATCAAATGATAAGGTATTGGCTTTTAACCTAACTACATCTGCCATCGTAGACTTTCCGATGCTCTCTGTGTGACAGCAAGGCTACTCCGGACCCTAGACTCTGGTAGAAGGGAGTCACGGAGTCCTGATCCATGGGGGCCTGCACATAGATTTTGAGCTTCCGCTGTGATTCACAGCCGCCTCCTGAAAGCCAGGTGTTCACAGTATAAGTTCTGATACCGTTCCCGTCTTCAGATTTGCAATCTGTTATTTTTAATCTTTGGATCACACAAGCTGCTGTGCTTCTTCCATGTGTACTAAGTTGACACTTCATGGAATTGTGGTTTCAGTAGGTCTTAATGGGCTTCCTGGAAACCAGTCTGCCATGTAGATGCATTCTTTCTTTTGGAAAATATATTTGGTCATTCTTGATGCCTGAACAACCCAACAAGTAGTTCATTTTTGGAATTCATTCTATTTGTGAGTTGGCAAATGCCTGTAAGCCTGTCAACCAAACTCACTGCCATAGAGTCGATTCTGACTCACAGTGACTGTATAGGACAGGGTAGAATTTTCCCCATGAGTTTCTGAGGTTGTGACTCTTAGCGGGAGTGGAAAGTCTTATCTTTATCCTGAGCAGCAGCTGGTGGTTTAGAATTGCTGACGTCACAGTTAGCAGCTGTCCACCGTGTGGTTAGCATCTCCATTTGGAAAATGTCATCTTTCACCTTTGGAGTGGCTAGTGGTTCCGATCTGCTGCCCCTTTTGATTAGCAACCTAACACCTAACTCACAGTACCACTAGGGCTCCTGAGTAGAAATCAAACTTACTGCCATGGAGTCAATTCTGATTCATAGCAACCCTTAGGACAGGGTTGTGGTAGTCGAAAGCCTCAACTCTGTCCCATGGAGCTGTTGTGGGCTTTGAATCACTAACGGGCTTAGGGCCCAGTGTGTAACCTACTGCCTGCCTGGCCTCCTGGGCATAACCCTACAGAGAATTAAAACCTCTCACCTCCAACCAACCACTGGGTAAGGGGCAAGCAGGAAATGTAAACTTGAGAAACTGAAGATTGTTGTGGAAATCATGGGAACTGGAAAGTAATTCGTGACAAAATGGGAATTTTAAGCTACTTTTCTGCCTCTTAGCTAATTGCAGTCACAAACATACTTTAGGTTGAATTAATTTGTCTTCTTGGTTTAAAACTTCAGAAAATCTCCAGATCATACAGTTTCCACTCCAGTTCCTCATCAACACAGTGAGCATTGTTCGGAATGTAGAAATCAAGGATTTGGAGTGACTTAGGCACTGTCTGCTCCCATAAAGGTTTACGGCCCTAGGGGATGCAAAGGGGTAGCTGTGGTCTATCCTAGGGGGTTGCCCCGCGTCAGAACTGACTTGATGGCGGTGGCTGTTTGGGCACTATATCTAATTAAAAGACAAAGTGTCTACATTTTGATTAACACAGCTTTATTTTTAGTGGTTGACTTACTCCACTTGAGAAGAAAAAGAATGATTCTATGTTGTGACTTCAAAGCCATGTTTCAGCCGTGTGTGTGTGTGTGTGTGTGTGTGTGTGTGACAGAAAGACAGAGAGACAAAGGTGGGGAGGAGATTCTTCTATATAAACATTTGAGGATTACTTTTTAAAACAACTTTATTATGAATTGGATGAAGGTTTGCGGAGCAAATGACCAGTTTTACATTCAACAGTTCATGCACGTTTGGCTCATCTCGTTCCTTGCAGCGCCTCAGTGTACCATCGCTAACCCACTTCTGCCATGCATGTTTCCTGTTTTCCGAGGCCTTCTGAGTTTCATCTTGCATCAGTGCTGCCCTTTTGATCTCAAGTGATTGATTATTTCTAGATGTGCACACCTCCCTGGCATTATTGTCCCGCTAAAGCCCGGTTAATTGTTTGGTTGAAAACTAAGCCGTGGGGGTGAGCACATTTCCAAACCTACAGGGTGACTAAGGGCCACAGTCTTGGGGGGCCCACCAGCCTCTATCAGACCAGTAAACCTGATCTCTTTTGAGTTTGTTCTACATTTTTCTCCAACTGAATCCAGGAACTTCTACTGGGATCCCTTTCCGCGCAGTTGGTCGTGGTTGCCGGGCACCATCTTGTTCTTCTGGTTGTGCAGTTGTAGAGACTGATGTTTGTAGGGCCCGTTGGTCAATTGGACTAAACAACATTTGGGTCATGATATATAGGTGTATTGAGTTGTGGTTGTTTTTTTTTGTCCAAGCTATACTCCATCATGCCGGTAATCACTGGATTCTGAGCTAAGCGGACTCATTAGAAGACTATCTTAACCAGAAGGAAGAACTAAACCCTGCACTGCAATTCATTTCCAAGTGTTACTGTGGAGAACTTCTTAATAAATGGAAATTTTGCCCTTAGTGGATCAGGATAAACATTTTCAGCATGATTTACTTCTTACAGTTCCAGTCTTTGTAGGCAGCGATGTTTGGAGTCCATGCAGTGTGCAGTAGCTGCTGGTTGTTGTCCTGATGAAGAGCACTGGGTCCGTGGTTCGCTCCGGCTTCAGATGTACGTCGTTATTATAACGGGAGTCAAAGGATCATGCCATTGTCACACAGATGTTCATGCAGAACTGTTAAGCACGAGGACTCTATGGAATATAGTTTAATTACACTCCTGGAGAGAAAGGCCTGGGTGGGAGGGGGAGGACGGGACATTCAGCGTTTTTGAGATTTCACAATAGGCTGAAGGATGACTTCCTAAAGTTGTGCTTCCTTGGCACGGCACTAGATGATGGAGGAGGTCAGGCCAAAGCCAAAAAAGGACATGTTGACAAAAGACCAGATTTACTCACTGTTTACGCAAAGGATTTGAAAAATATACTTTCTCCTAGTCAGAAACTATGGCCCATGTCCCCTCCCCTTGGAAATCCTGATCATTCATCAATATCCACCTCAAAGCCTGCCTTAAACATGAATCTTTTCCTCTGTTTTCCCAGTTGGATATGATCTCTTTATTCCTTAAACTCCATAGCACTTTGGACCTCTCTTGTGTCATGTAGCATCCTTTGCCTTGAATTATTTACAGTTTTTTTTTTCTGAACTTGTATCCTCGCCACTAAATTTTCAACTCCTTAAGGGCAAGGGACTGTCCGATCTTCATGTCCTCTGTAGATATACAAAGTGCCTTGTGTGCAAGCGTCACCAGGACTAGATATTACTCTCCATTTTGGCTTCGTTCCTCAGTTAATTTCATTTTTGACTTGGAAGAAAAACTGAAAATATGCGTTTTGCCCCCAGTGACCTGTCCAGGATGTTTCTCTGCGAAAGTTGATCCTGTGCCTAGGACTTGATCAATAACGGGCCAAGTCTGACCCAGAGGGATGTGAGGTGAGGATCTGGAAACCAGAGTTCCATCGTGGGAAAGAGCAAGGAAGGATGGAGACCCGGGGTGTAGGTGAAGTGGGGGAGGAAGGCCAAGTGCTGGCCTTCACGAAGGTCTCAGAGGAAGCCCACGGCAGAGAGGTCGTGGCAGGCAGGGAGAGAGC
Source organism: Tenrec ecaudatus (assembly GCF_050624435.1). Classification (NCBI taxonomy): domain Eukaryota; kingdom Metazoa; phylum Chordata; class Mammalia; order Afrosoricida; family Tenrecidae; genus Tenrec; species Tenrec ecaudatus. The sequence goes on along the minus strand of NC_134539.1, from coordinate 86,453,077 downwards.
AGTGCTGGTCAGTTTGGATGCTGACCATAGTATGTCGTCAGTGTGGCGGTCGCTGGCTTCCACAGCAGAGAACCAGCCCAAGGGGAGCAGGGCTCAGGACAGACCAGTTAGGGAAAGAAAGCAGGGTCCAATTTTGTGAGGGCTTCAGAACAGAGCAGAAACTTCTGCTTCAGAGGACAAGGAATGGACAAGCTCCTAGCACTGGGACACCAAGGCGGGAGGACTTGTCATCAGAGCCTGTAATTGAGAACAGGGTGTAAGCTCAGGATGCACAAGTGCCTGCTACTGTGCTGACGGAGGACTAGCTGAGCATCAGTCGTTCTAAAACTTAAGGGGTTCTGAAACGTAGGGGGTTACCCAACCAAGGGGCCACTTGTGTTACTACAGTTGAGGGAGGGGGAAGTACAGTCTTGGAGCAATTCTTTCACAGTCTGTGGTAGGTGGCAGTTTTATGAGGCCAACACATCTGGAAAACGTTTAGGGACCATTAGGGCACATAGATAAACCCTGCGAACTGACCTGTCATGGCTGACTTGGTATGGAAGCCCCAGTCTCCGCTGTGCCCAGCTCTCTGGCAGGGGAAGATTTGCAGTATCCTGTGTCTGACAGATGTGGCACGCCTTTCAATAGCAGTCCGCAGAAAACCAGCGTGGAAACCTAGGCTGATTGGCATGAGCCGGCAGGTAAGTATCTGACTCGTGGGAGAGTTGTTTTTTCTTTTTCCTTTGGAAGATCCCCGTCTTTCAAGGATAAAAACCAAAAAACACAATCCAGAGCTCATCAAAAGACATAACTTTCCTAAGATTTTCACCTCATATTTCTTTCTGAATTTTCTTTTCATCTCATTAAGAAATATCCAATTCTCATGCCTTTATAGATACTTTTCTTACTACATCTTTTTCATCATGACTTCTAAGTACAGAAGACTTCTAAGTACAGAGACGGATACATAAGAGAGATAAATGGACCATTGTTTCCTTGTTCAATTAACACCTATTGCTACTTCAAAGAGAGTCAAATATATATGCATATGATTGGGATTCTGGAGATTACAGACAGGTACAGAACAGAAAGCAAAACTTTCATGTAATTTTGGAGAAAATTGTACACGTCTCCATATGTATACTCATGTGTTATAGTTTTTTGGTTTTTTTAAAAAGGAAATATATACTACATTGTATACTGTGCTTATTTATATGTTACTTTTTTACACTGACTTTAGTTATATTAAAATTTTAAAATCATTTTATTAGGGGCTCATACAACTCTTATCACAATCCATACATACATCAATTGTGTAAAGCACATTTGTACATTCGTTACCCTCATCATTCTCAAAACATTTGCTCTCCACCTAAGCCCCTGGCATCAGCTCCTCATTTTCCCCCTCCCTCCCTGCTACCCCCTCCCTTATGAACCCTTGGTAATTTATAAATTATTATTTTGTCATATCTTACTCTGATGTCTTCCTTCACCCACTTTTCTGTTGCCCATCCCCCAGGCAGGATGTTCTATGTAGCTCCTTATAATCCATTTCCCTTCTCTACACCACCTTCCCTGTATCACCACTCTCACCACTGGTCCTGAAGGGATCATCCATCCTGGATTCCCTGTGTTTCCAATTCCTATTTGTGCCTATCTGGTCTAGCTAGATTTGTAAGGTAGAATTGGGATCAGGATAGTGGTTGAGGAGGAAGCATTTAGGAACTAGAGGAAAGTTGAATGTTTTATCGTTGCTACACTGCACCCTGACTGGCTCCTCTCCTCCCTGTAACCCTTCCGTAAGGGCATGTCTAGTTACCCACAGATGGATTTTCGTCCTCAATCTGTACTCCCCCTCATTCACAATGATATGATTTTTTGTTATTTGATGCCTGATACCCCATCCCTTCAACGCCTCGTGATCACACAGGTTGGTGTGCTTCTTCCATATGGGCTCTGTTGCTTCTGTTAGATGGTCTGTGTTTACCTTCAAGCCTTTAAGACCTCAGATGCTATATCTTTTGATAGCCGGGCACCATCAGCTTTCTTCACCACATTTGCTTATACACCCATTGGTCTTCAGTGATCGTATAGGGGAGGTGAGCACACAATGATATAATTTTTTGTTCTTTGGTGCCTGATAACTGCTCTCTTTGGCACCTCGTGATCCCACAGGCTGGTGTGCTTTTTCCATGTGGGCTTTGTTGCTTCTCAGCTAGATGGCCGCTTGTTTACCTTCAACTCTCTAAGACCCTAGACGCTGTATCTTTTGATAGCTGGGCACCATCAGCTTTCTTCACCACATTTGCTTATGCACCTGCTTTGTCTTCAGGGATCGTGTCGGGAAGGTGAGCATCATGGAATATCAGTTTAATAGAACAAAGTATTCTTGCATTGAGGGAGATAATAACATGCACAAAACCAAGCAAGAAAACAACAACAAAAAGTCAATGACCAAAAAAAAATCCCACAACACAACACCAAAAAAGAAAAGCTTATAGTTAGTTCAAGTTATGTGTTAATTTTTAAGGAAAAGGAAATACATACTGCAAACATTGTAGATTGTGCTTATTTATTTTTAACAAAAAGAAAAACATACCACCAATATTATGTACTGTACTTTAAAGTATTAAGGAGCAGAGAAGTCACTTGGAGAACTAAGGTGCAGCTGACCAAAGTCATTGTATTTTCAGTCACCTTTGTGTGCATAAGAAAGACCGAGGTTGAATGGATGCCTTTGAACCGTGGTCCTGGCCCAGAGGCATGGACGTACAGTTAACTGTTGGAAGAATGAACAGATATGTTTGGAAATACAACTAGAAGGCTCCTTAAAGGCGAGGCTGGAGGTAGTTCGTGTCGTGCATTTTAGACATGTTATCAGGAGGCATAGTCCTTGGTGCTTGGTACAGTAGAGGAGCGAAGAAGACCACAACACAATGGATGGGCACACAGTGGCTGCAACATTGGGTGTCACTCAGACGTGGCACATACCCCGCCAACGTTTTGTTTTGGCTTTTAGGCGGGGAGGGAGGTACTGCCAGAAGAAGATGGAGGTATGTTTTCTAGTAGAGCTCAGACTTGTAAACTTACCCACGGAGGCATACGGGCGTGTTTTCAGTTGTGCTGAGACCCAAGGCTGTAGGCGCTGCTTGTGGACGCAATGACCTCCAACAACAGAAGCATTTTCCTTCACCACTGGGAGAAGTCCTTGGCATTCTGGGATAGAGCCTTCTGGATGCTGAACATCTTTTCTACTACGTTTGGTCCTATGGCTACTGAAATCCACTTCGTTTGTCTGCCTCCTCCTGCTGTGTCCAAAATAGTTCGGTAGGTTGCATGTTCATGCCAATTTGCTTCAAGGACTTTAAAAAACATTTCATTCTTGATTTATTTTACTAGCTAGCAATTCCGTTTCCATGCATGTGATTTTCTTCCACCTTTGATCTTAACGTTGTTGATTTCTAATTTTATACCATTGTGATCTGAGAAAATGCTTTGTAGTATTTTGATGTTTTTGACTTTATTGAGGCCTGCTTGCTTGGTGGCCGCACATCTGGCCTGCTCTGGAGAATGTTTCCTGTGGCTGGAACAGAATGCGCATTGCGCAGTTGGTGTGTGATATTCTGCCTGTGTCCCTGTGGTCCAGGTGCTTGAGTGTGTTGTGTCATCTTCTGCATCTTTGTTGAGTTTTTCTTTCTTTTTATTCTGTTCTTCATTGAAAATGGCTTGTTGGAATCTCCTACTATAAAAAAATCTCCCACTGTTATATTAGAGCTGTGTTTCTCTTTTCAACTCTGTTGAAGTTTGATTGTGTTATTTGGGGCTCCTTTAGTGGGTGCACGGGTATTTATTATAGCGAATGCCCTCTTTTTGAATGGACCCTTAAATCATTGTAAAATCTTTCTGATCTCTTTTGCCACTTTGTGCCTTAAAATCTATTGTATCAGAACCACTCGTATTGTTTTTTTTAGTTGCCATTCCATGGATTTTTTTTTTCAACCTTTGATTTTTAGCTTATTTTTATCTATGTGTCTAAGGTGTATTCCTTGCAGACAGCATGTTGTTGGGCAATGTTTTCTTAGCCATTCTGCTAGTCTCTTGATTGTTACATTTAATCTATTTACACTGAGTATAATGATGAATAGTTCTACTTTCTCACTTTCTGCTACTATTTTGGTGTGTGTGTGTGTGTGTATGTGTGGTGATGTTTCTTCTGGGTATTTTTCTGTGCTAAGTTCATTTTGCTTATGATTTTTCTTCCTATTTCCTTACTGCTATTGTTTTAGTGTTTGCTGAATCTTTATGGTTTTTGTTTGTTTGTTTTGGTGAGAAGGTTTATTTGTTTTCTCTGAGATTCCCCTGCAATTTATTACTGTTGTCCCTTGTTTTTGTTCAGGACAGTCCATTTTCTCTTGCTTTCATCTTGACTTTCTCTTCATTTGGAACGTCTATAACCACACCATTTATTTCCTGCTTTTGTTTTGTGGTTGTCATTGTTTACAAATTGATGTCTCTGGTTTCCAAATTCTAGTCTTGTAGGTTTATTTTATGTTTCATGTTTCTGTATCCAGGTAGATTTCTGCTTGATGATGTCATGTGTCTTAATCTCAGGTGATTGCTATGGTTGGTTCTCTTTCTGAAAGACTCCTTTTCACTTGTTGTTTGGTTTTTGCAAATTCCCTTCATTTCTGTTTATCTGAAAATGTCCTAATTTTGCCATTGCGTTTAAGGGACAGCTTTGCTGTGTGTATATAACTATTGGTTGAATTTTTTTTTGTCTCTTAGACTTTTACAGTTATCATTCCATTGTTTTCTTACCTGCATGATTTCTACCAAGAAATCAGAGCTTAGTCTTATTGGGTACTTCTTTATATGTGACTGCTTGTTTGCGCAATTTGCTCCCCCATAACCCTCCTGTTTCTTGTTTTTGTTCAGTCTCTTCCTCTGATTGGTATCTGATCTGCTTCTTCAGCCTCTCTTTTGAGCTCTGGGTTCCAGGATTGTCATCTGCATCTGTTTCATGTGTACTCTGTGGCTTTGTCATAGAGGATCTACATAGCGTATCATCCTAGTCCCCATCTTGGACATACTTCTTATTTAATATTTCTTGAATAATGGCTAAGCTATTTAACGGTTAACTTCTTGGATTATTTATACTCGTGTTGTTTTTCATGCAGAACGTATGAAAATGGTGGTACAGCTTAGGTGTTTCAAGGTGGTTTACACAATAAAGTGGCTGGCCACTCCCCCAAGGTTGGAAATTCAAATGCACCCAGAGGCAATTCGTAAGAAAGGCCAGATATTCCTGCCTGTCAAACAAGTCAGCCATTGACAACCCTGTGGGGCGCTGTTCCCCTCAGAAACTCAGGGGCCACCATGAGTTTGAATGGACTTAGTGGCAACTCTTTTGGTTTTGTTTTTAAAATACCCCTTCGGATTGCAGTGGCCTCCAACATTTTTATATCTTGCATCCAATTCGTGAAAAATTGCGAGCACTTCTCTAGGGTATTTATTTGTAAACATTTTAAAGCATGCAGTCTGTTAGTTTATATTTCAGAGAACCCCTAAAACCAGAAACTTTTAAAGGATGCGAAATTAAAAACTCCATCCAGCATTCAAGGCACAGTAGTTGGTCTTTCCCTGTTCACTTGGAGGAAGGGAGACACCGCAGTAGGAGGAGGCAGGAAATGTGCGGCTGATTGCCTCTTGTGCAGCTGCCTCCTATGCCGGGAGACCCGAGAACAGCACTGAGCCCACCTACCAGGACTCATCATTTTGATCCAAGATTGCTTCGAAGAATCCTGATTAAAAGGAGGGAAATGCAGAACACAAATTCAAATTCTCATCGACTCTACTTTCTAGATCCATGGAAGGTAGACGGACCCCTGGAACTATTGCCCGGAGGACACCACTACACCACCCTAAACCCCAACTATCCCTTGATGTCATCTTAAAAGAGAATTGCTGTTTAGCTTCACTTGTCAAAAAGGTCCGCCTTGCACATTATGCTGCTTTCAGAACTATCAATGCAGGACCAAATCTGACAACTGCAGCGCCCAGGATGCGAGAGGAGCATTGGGGTGGTGAGCTTACGTGAACACAGGAGAAACAACTCCGAAAAGGAAGTTATGAATGGCCACACAACGCGGAAATGCCGTCAGTGTCACTGAGCTGCATGGGTGGAAACCCTTGAATGGTTGTATGGTTCGCTGTACGTGTTCTCAACAAGAAATTTATTAGTAAAATTTAGAAATAACTATACACAGTGTATGAATGAAATGTCTGTGGGGGTTTTTTCTTCCAACATTCAAATCAATAATCTTACATACCCCTGTTTGGAGATTATTGGCTTAAATTACTATTTTGGTTTAAATTTCTCCCACCTTTCATGACAGAAATAGTACCTCTTGAGGACACGCGACTATCATGTGTATTTTTCTAACAGTGATTATCTTGGGCAGTGTCATGTAGGAATTCTCTGTGTGCAATTTGGTAACAGCTGAACTGCTTCTGAGAATCTCAAAATCCCAGCATACTCGAACACTTGGTGATTAATAAGGCAAAACTCTCTTAAAGCAAAGCCATGGACTAAGTTTGTCTGAGGGTTCAGAGAACATTCATCTTATAACCAGGAATTTAACTCTCTCCCTGAACAAATGCTTTGTAAGACCGAGGCGCAGCATGTAAAATAAGGCTCTTTGCAAGGTGCTTGGGGAAGTTCTAAGTAGCTCCCAAGCCGGAGGCCTTTGTTCTGGGGGAGAGGCCCGACTTTCAGGGGTTAATCAGAGTGACACGGGGAACATCACTCACTGTTGCTGTGGGTCAAAGAGAAAAGTTCACATCTGGGTGTAACTGACCACCAAAGCCCTTCGCTTGTGGACCTTTCAGAAGTGATATATGGTTAAGCATCCCAAGAGCTGAGACCTCTAGGGTAGATTTATTGGGGGAAGGGAGGGGGGGAATGCTCCTTGTCCATATGATAAAGTTATATATGGATTTACTTTGAAACTCAGGAAGTGATGGTGAAGGCATCTGAGCAAATGCATTGGCGAGCAGTACTTGCGAAATGTTCACATTCACACCGAAGGCCGTGGCGCCTGACAGTGATTGTTGATTGCTGGTTGGAAGACATGCGTGTAGGCTCTTACAAGGCTGATTGGTCTTTCATTTCAGCAGAGTCGGTGAGGGTCTGCTTAGTCAGTCACTGGTGCTGAACTGTGCGTCCCAGGGTTTTTCGTTTCGCTTTGTTCTCCTGATAAGAATCGTTTTGCAACGGTTGAGGGAGGACTGTGTCAGAAGCAAATACCTGCGTGGGCTTTGTCTCCACGAGCGGTCTTTGGGTAATAGGCTTAAATTCTCTCTGTCGAGTTGAAGCGTAAACATGAGAATGTTTGCCTGTCCACACATGGAATTTGGTAATTTATATTTGGGAAACCCTTTTCAATTGGAGCCTTTTGGGGAGTGAGTTTTCCAAGTGTATTTCGCTAACAACCAGGAACAGCTGCCATTTGCATAGCCTTTCAGTTGGCTCTTCTGTCACATCTGTGAAAATAGACAGCTTCGGCAGCGAAGCATACCCGCATCGCACGGCCTGTTCACAGCGTTTCAGGATGTGTGGGGCCAGACCCTGGGCTGCAGTCTAGCGGAGTCGGTCCAAGCCGCCATTCCAAACGGAGTGCTGGTAGCTTAGGTTAAGGACCCAAACTTCCATGATTGACTCAAAGAGTTAAACAGTATATATATATATTCATGTTTAAGTTGGAGAGTTAAAAAAAAATAAAGGACAACTCCTGAATCAGTAAGTTTTATCCAGAGGGACTCTCACGATGCCTTTCCTGGCAGACTAGTTAGGATGGGGACCAGTCGTACTGAAAAAGGAACCCCAGAATCTTCCCCTCCATTCCGGCATGAAACAGGGTGGAAGAAAAACCATCTCTGCGTGGGATGAGGGTCAGCAGAGCAACACCTGCACACCGATCGCTTTTGTCTGTTCCCTTGCCAACACTTTTTTTAATGTCTTTTACTCAGGTTTCATTTCTCTCTCTCTCTGCTAGCCCCAACTTTCCATATTTACAATTCACAGGAAGAGACAAGATCCAGCTAGTCGTAATCAGCTAGTTGGTTATAGGCGACCTTGGGGTCGTGTCTAAGTTTCTAGATGTTTCCATGATGGATTGAACCAAAGAGATTTCTTCTGACTGTCTTAGCATCTACTAATAAAACCTTCACATGGGATAAACCACCAGCCTGGCGTTCTAAAAAGGTTAAATTTCTCTTCTCCTCAGTGCTTCCAAATTAGGGATCTATTATCTCATTCCGGATAATTTGAAAAGGCTATTCGAAGCCCTCCCCCGTGTCAATATGGCGTCTTTGCCTGCATTCTATTACTAGGCGTTCTGAACACATCTGGAGGGAAGGCGCCCCCGGGACATGAAAACACACTGTTTGGGTTGGCACGGTGACATCATAGTATATGCCAATTTGTAATGGCTCTTGGAAACAGGCAGGTTTAAACTCTCCCTGAACTATTCCCCCGAGAAATTATTCAATTAAGTACAACTAAAATTAATGCTTAGTATTTGGGGGTTTAACTAAAATCGGCAGCTAGGAAGAGAAATCTCGGCTTGCTCCCTGAGCGCAATCTCGCCTGGGAGGAAGCCGGCGTCAGCATCTGCTTCGCACGGTCAAGGTCGCCCAGGGCCCATGGCGCCCCCTGCTGGCCAGCTGTGACCATCTGCGTCGTCCCCTGCCAGCACCAGAGGAGGATCCCATGCCAGAGGACCCTTTTCTCCACCTTCTAAGCCAGCGCTTCTCAAACCTTTCAGAGCTGTGGGTTTCACCTAGGGATCTTGTTAAAGTGCAGGTTTTCATTAGGTCTGGAGCGAGGCCTGAGACTGGACATTTCTGAAAGGTCCCCAAGGAGAGTTATCCCTGCTGCTGGCCCCAGGACCAGGAGTGAGTGAGTGAGTGAGTGAGTGAGTGAGTGAGTGAGTGAGTGAGTGAGTGAGTGAGTGAGTGAGTGAGTGAGTGTGAGTGCAGTGGGGGATGTTTTTAATGGTGACACCTCGACTCAGCACTGATTTCCAATTTATGACCTGGCCCTGACTGCTGGACAAAGGTATATCCGACCTTTCTGCCTGGTCTATGCTCACTTCTTCCTCAGAACCGTTGTCAGAATCAACTAGATGGCAGTGTGTTTGGGTGTGGGTTTCACAGGGTCCCCAGTGGGCTGTTTGCTGGAAACAATTCTGATAGCTGAAGAGCAGGAGAATATAGCTTCCGCTCCTCCGTCCTGGGCCTTTCTGAGACCCAGATACATTTGTGACCTCCTATTCTCTGCTTTGCTTGTTACGTGTCATCAAGGACAGAGCAAGGCCCATCTGACACCCTTGGGATGTGGAACCAAACTGCTCTGCTGAGGGAGCGGTGGGTGAGTAAGTGTGGCTTTGAGGGCACAGCTGAGAACCCTGACTCCACAGCCTTGGCTTCTCTACTCTGCTCCAGAGTCTGCCTACTCCAGGGCGGTCGGACTGGGACCTGGTTAAAGTCCACACTAGGTGGAAAGTCTTGAAAGGCTGGTTTGTCTTTCAGAGTGGTTCTTTGTCCATAAATGGAAGGGGGTGTTGTACAAGAAAGACTATCATATGTGTGCCCCTGGCCTGGCTGATTCCTCCCTTGTGTTGACAACTAATTTGTCATTGGAATCACTGGAAGGACAGTCTGAGACTTCCCTGGAACGACCACCATATACCTCTCTGAGCTTCCCACCACAGAGTCCAGAATGTTCTTTGTCAGATCTGTCTGGTGGGCAAACCCTCCCTTTTGGGGGCCCATCTTTGTGTTGTTTGTTTCCCCTAACTCAATTGTCTTTCTGAAATACAAGGAAGATTTAACAAATTTTATGGAAAAATGCAATTAAAAGATAGTGGCATTTCCGGATGGACTGTTGGAAGTTCCATGTGGACCTCCAGTCTTGGGACATGGTTGTTAGAACCCTCCACGACTCCCCGTTGCCGGAGTCATGGTCCCCAAGCCTCTGTGACTTTGGCCATACTCGTCATTTAGTCAGTGCTTTTCTTTGGACTTAAATCTTTAATTTAGCTTTCCTCTTTATTGAAACCACACACTCTCTCTTTTTAAAAATCATTTCATTAGGGGCTCACACAACTCTTATCACAATCCATCCATCCATCCGCTCGCTACTTCTCCATGTCTTCAATCTTAGACATCTGTTGATTCCGACCAAGGAAGAAGCTAGTTTAATTTATAGCTGTCCCACACCAGCGCATCTTCTCCATCACCAGATCACGAATTTTGGTTAACTCCGTGTTAACTAAATAGTCATAATGACTACACAAGTACTGTTCAGAGCTGACCTGCAAGATGTATTACAATCAGATTTTATTTCATTACACTCGCTTCCCCTAAAGCCAGTGATGGTCTCTTCTTTCTTGTTTAAAATTTACCTAAATGTCTTTATTGGTGCTATTTCACACACACACACCCCTCTGACAGAATTGTGACACTCTCTCAATACAGGTAGTCCTTGCTTTAAGACATATTTGAGCTATGAGGAACCAGACTTAACTACCGTACAGTCTGTTGGTTGGTCGGGTTTTGTATGTCTTAAGGTTGGTAATACATACTATATACAATGTTGCAGTGCCAGATCTTCTGGTATTATCATTCTCGGATGTTCAATGTTAGGGGTTTATAAAGACACCGGTCACAAATGGCAATGAAAATGAAAAATAAATAGGCCTTTGGTGTGGGCAGTACCATGTTCGGAGGGAGTTGTCAGACAGAGTAGACAAAGCTTGTCTTGGAGACAAGCACCATCGGGCGTCCGTTGTTTATCGTGTGATTGGAGGACACCCCATCTGCCCCCCCACCCCAACCTTTGTTTCCCTCGTTCCGTCCGGATGGACTTCGGCTCTGCCTGGCGTTCTGATTTCCCTGCGCTCCCGTATTAGGAATGCCCGCTGCTTCCCTTTGGTGCCCCTGCTCTGGGTGCTAGATACCAAATCTCTCCTTTCTTGCTTGCTCCTCGCCCACTTTTGTATGTGTACGTAACAGTCGTCTCTAGGGCAGCGGTTCTCAACTGTGGGCCAAATGACCCCGATGCATGACAGTAGCAAAATGACAGTGATGAAGTAGCAATGGAAATAATTGCATGGTTGGGGTCACCACAGCATTAGAAACTGTATGACAGGGTTGCGGCGTTAGGAAGGTGGAGAACCACTGCTCTAGAGAAAAAGTGCATGGGAGGTAAAATGCAAAAATCACTTTATTCTCTCTTCATTCTTGTTGATGAAAGAACACAGTCCAAACTGGAAGTGTTTCCCCTCGGAAGTTGGAGGGCCTTGTTCCATTAGCTACTAGCTTTCAGTGCTGCTTTTCAAAAGTTTGCCATTTAGAGTTTCAGGGCTTGGAAGTGAGCTATCATTTTTCCCACTCTCTCGCTCTCTCTTTGAAATTTATCTTTTTATCTCTTGTGTCTTGAAATTTCCCAATGATGTGAAGGTGTCCCCCGCCCCATCCCCCTAGTCATTAGTCTGAACATTTGGTGCTCCTTTGAATCAGTGAGATCTATCCTTCATTCTGGGAACTTTTGTTGGATTATTTTGTTAATTTTCCCTCTTCTCCGTTCTCACCCTTCCTGTCATTCTTATTATCACTGGGCATCAGTTATGAATCCAGTTACATGGTCGAGTCTCCATTGCTTTCATTTCGAGATGTCTTATTGTATTATTTTCTGAATGATGACCTGGCCTCTAGATTGCTTTCAGTTCCACTTCCTTGCTAGGGTAGCTCTCTTTTTCTTAACTTTTTGTTTTGAAATAGTGATAGATTCACAGGAAATGACAAAGATAGTACAAAAATCCCCTGTGCCTCTTGCCCGGGGTTTCGCCGTTTCCTCTGATGGTTCTATAGTCGTCGGACGATGTCAAACAAGGAGTCTGCTGTTGATGTGTGTGGAGAGCATCTGTATGCAGGACGGGAGGCAGGCTTACATGTCTCAGAACCACTGTCCAGATACAGGGCTGTGGCTGCTATCCCAATTTTCACACCCAAAGACTCTCGGTTGTTCTTGGAATCTTCCTTTGCTTACCTTTCTGTTGTTTTGTGAATACAGTGTTTTATTCATTTTATTTTTTCAAGTTAATTTTATTTATTTATTTGTTTTTTAATACAATGTTTTTATTACCTCTCTGAGGGTGTGTGTGTGTTTTCTCTGTGGTGGTTCTTTTCCTCCAGTTCCTCCCTACACCCCACGAGTTTTGTCACCTCCCCCCAGAATACCTGCTGATTCTTGGCTAAATTGTCACGTTATTGAGGCACCAAAACGTTGATTGGGAAGACCATGTGCAGAGTCGCGTGTTAACTGCATTATAGCGCAGGGTAGTGGACGGGGGCCCGGTCCCTTTACTGTGAGGGTTTAGAGATCAGAACACACACATAGACAGACACACCTGTGTGTGTGTGTGTGTGTATATATATATATCCGTTTTTATGTCTTCTCTCTTGAGTCAGTCTGTCCCTGGAAAATAATCCCCCATTCTCCTCTTGGGGCTATCTCCTGCTAGAGTTCAGGGTGCTGGCTGGACAGAGAGGCTCAAGGGGTGTGAGGGGTGTGAGCTGAGCTTCCTGTGTGCCCTAGCCAGTGTACCACGGAGTACCTCTGCATGCCCACTCTCTTCTCCCTCCCCGCTGCACCGAGTGTTCTAGAGGCAGCTCCCAGCAGGGATGCAGACCTCGTGGGAGCAGGCATAGCCTTCTCCACAGCCCGTTAGATGGCAGAGGCATTAGCGGTGTTGCCGGAGCCAGAAGCTGGCCTGTGGGCACCAGGGGAGCAGGCAGCATTGCTCCCGGGTAAAGGTGAGCTGAGCCTGGCAGGCAGGCAGGCTCTGCAGCAGGATTAACAAGCTAGAAACCTTCCTCTGGGGTGAAAGCAGGTTGAGACACGCTGGTGACGCACAGAGGGAGTCGGGGATGTGGGCACCTGCTTCCTGGCAGGATATGGGAGGCCTCAGGGATGTGGTGCCCCTATCAGGAGGATCCAGCTGGCAGGGCCATCTCCAGGCCAGGGCTCTGGCTCCCTGAGGGATACTTGATTGCACTTACAACTGGGTGTGAGCACCACTGGGTGGTCTCGTCTCCCATCCCCACTGCTGCTGCCACACAATAGGGAAGAGGAGAAAAACACACCGACAACCCGGCATCCAGGAGGGGCCCCTTCTCCCTGCAGTGCCCACCAGCGCCCTCTACTGAGGAAGAAGAACATTGTGCGCAGCCCAGTGCCGCAGACTAGGTGCCCAGGGGTGAATCCGGAACTGCGAGGTCGCCAACTGGGAGATGGCACAGAGGAGTGAAAGGCAGTGCAGAGCACTAGTGTCTCATACAGTCTGTAAACCAGGAGCCTTTTCAACTTGGCCATGTGCCCCCCTACTCTCCACCCCACCCCACCCCCGTGCCCTGGAGGTTACGCAGCACATTGCCTTGGGATTGCTCTTCTGTGCTTGGAAAGAGCTCCAGGAAGCAGTCTCGGAACAAAATGAGACATTGCATACCTGAGATTTAAAAATACACACCTTCATTAAAAAAACACAGCTCAAGCGTTTATTGAAAGTCAAAGATGCAGGAAAGAGCAAGAACTTTGCCTAGAGATTTCTGCCCCAGGAAAGTGCTGTCACACAGTCTCTGGCCCGTCGACTCCCTGTTTCGGAATGGAGAATTTCAAACATTCCCCGAGTGTGAAGGCTGCCTGGAAAAAAGGAGAGAGTTTTTCTGCCCAGAAGAAATGCCTTTCTACATGGAGAAGTGTTTCTTCTTCAAGTTACTTACTGCTGCTGCTGCTGCTGTTTTAAGACTACATGGTCAGCTTCAACTTTCTGACTGATGGAGGTCAGGATCCTGACACACTCAGAGCCTAAGAATCAACCCACCATCTGGACTCTAGCAAGAGCTACTCTGAGAAAGGGAACGCCGGAGACATCAAGGTGATGGTCCCGTGGAATGGGAAAAATGCAGACTGTGTTTAGTCTGGAGTCAGACATAGACCTGAAACGTGAGACTCGCGAGGCACGAAATACCCGGCAGAGCATTTGGATTGGAATCCAGAAACCCGCCTTCTTGTGCCAGCCCTACCTGTTAGAAGTGGACTAACTCAGGCTAGCCACGTGCTCGGTGTGGACCCATGTGGACGTCTGGGAAACCCTTCAGCTGTCTCCCCTCTGCCCTGCAGGCTGGTCAGGAAGATCAAAGGAGGGAACCGGTGGTTACGATGCTTCCCAATGCCAGTCACCATCGCCCCAGAGGTTTTCAGTGCTTCGCCTTCCTCTGTGCTGGTGGTTGAGAAGACTCGCAGCAGAGCGTCCGCCAGCTCAGCCATCAGACCCTGGCCGTCCAGGGGTGGGGAGTGCGCTTGGACGTGTGTGGCCATTCCCACCATCGCTTTCTGCACGGTCCCCTCTCCATGAACCAACCGGGACTCTCCTGCCCTCTAAGATTCTTCCACAATCGTCTGAGCCGCTGTGCTCAATGTGTTCACATAAGGCTAGAGCTTAAAAGAACAGACATTCTTTTTAAATCATTTTACTGGAGGCTCATACAACTCTTATCACAATCCAGATACAACAGACATTCTTTGCCACCTAAGGTAAACTATTTTTGGTTTTTCAAAGACTTCAGGCATATTTTTGGTTTGAGGGCACTGCTTTCAGGGACTCTTCCAGCCTCCATGGCTCCAAAAACTCAGGGTTCTTTGAGAATTTGACATTTGGTTCTACATTTTCTCCCCTTTGGTCCAGCTCCCTCCTTAGAAGTGTTGACTATGGTGTTCAGAAGTGGTCGCTGGCACCATCCAATTTTTCTGAACCGATGGCAGAAGAGGCAGTTGTCCGTAGAGGTCATTAACCACACTCTCTTTTCCCTTTCCCTCCTTTTCTGATTCTCCTTCCTCTGTGGCTCCAAGTGACTGGAGACCATATATCGTACCTTAGGGCCGCGTGGGAGTCTGTAAGACACTGGGCACGACTTGGCAAACTTAGAAGTAGACAAGGAACTCATGCACCGTTATCAAGCCAAATAATTGTAACCAGAGCCCTGTTCCTCCAAATTAAGACACCAGCTCCCGCGAGGCGTTTGGTTGTGCATAAGTAGCCTCAGCATGTGCATTTTCCTTCTGCCCCTTTCCCCCTATCTACCCACCTACCGCCTCTATCACCCTTCCTTTCTGTTGTTGTAAGCCCATCTACCTTACAACCTTTTTGCATTTCAACTTTTCACAGGTGTAAAACTTCATCAGTTACGCTGTTCGGCCTGGCAATTGTCTTGGTAGGGTTCTCTAGAGGAGCAAAACCAACGAGCACATGTCACTATCTAGAGAGATTCAGTTCAAGGAAGCAGGCCACCCAGTTGTCAAGGATGGCAAATCAAAATCCTTGGGTCAGGCATCAGGCTGGAGGCTTCTCCTGACTCGCATGGTGGCAGGTGCTGGCAGGTCCCCAAAGCTGTAGGTCCGATGGCAGGCTGCTAGGTCATGTTCCAAGGGCAGGAGGTAAGAGGGCAACGAGTCAGATGTAGGACTGAGAGGAAGCAAGCTTTGCCAGAACATCCACATACATTGGATTCAGGCCACACCCCAAGGAAAATCCCCTTCAACGGATCAGCTACTCACATAGATCACAGAGTGATTGCCAAACCACTGAGCACTATGGCCTAACCAAGTCGGCATCTAACCCTGAGCATCATAGCAACACCATCCCCAATATGATTTTCCATCATCACAAACAGATCAGTGCTAATTAATAATAATTTCCTTCTCCCCCTTCCCTCTTGTCCCTGGTAGCTACTTTGTCATTGAATAGGTGTCCTTTTGTAATTGTCAGTTTTCATTCAGCATAAAGTCTTCAAGGTCCATTCAGGTAGCATGTATCAAGAATTCATTTTTCTTTCTGAGGGGTATTCCATTGAATGCAGGACTTTTAGGAACCAGATTTGGTCCACCCATTCATCTGTTGATGGGAATTTAGGCTATTTTCACCTTTTGGCTATTGTGAATAAGGCTACCATGAATATTGATGTACACAGATATGTTCTTGTCACCATTTTCAAGCATATTTGTAGCAGTGGTGACAAGAACATACTGGATCATGTGGCAGCTATGTTCTTAGTTTTGGGGGACTGTCACACTGTTTACACTGAGAAGGCTATATATACCATGTTGCATTCCCCCCAGCAATGGACAAGGTTCCAGTGTCTTCCACCTCCTCCCTACATCTGTTTTTATTGTCTTACTCATCCTGGTAGAAGTGAAATAGTATCACATTGTACTTTTGATTTGCATCTCCCTGATAGCTAAGGGCATTGAACACCCTTTTATGTGGTTAATGGCCATTCAGATATCCTCTTTGGTAAAATACAGACTAACGTCCTTTGCCCATTTTTTGATTGGGTTATTTGTCTTTATATTGTAGGGTTGTCCGAGTTTTAGTGTTTTTGTTGTTATTATTAAGATTCTTGTTGGAGATTTGGTTTCTAAATATGTTCTCCTAGTCACTAACTTGTCTTTTGGTATAGACTTTTGAAAAACAAAATTTTTCATTTTAATGAGGTCCTTTGTATTTTGCCTTTTGCGGTTTATACTTTTATTATCATATTAGATGATCCATTTTTATAAGCTAGTCCCAACAGCCTTGCCCCTGTAATTCCCTCTACTAATTTTATGGTTTTAATTTTCACATTTATGTACCATCATAAATATTTACATAAATACTTCATTTATTTAAGATTAAGATGGCAATAGGGAGGGTAAGCTATACCTTAGACATAATGTAGTTTTATGAATTTCATAAAAGGCTAATCTGTTTTACTGAAATCTAATGTGAAGAATCCAGAAATAATATCCAAGACTGTCTCCATTTCTAATGTTCTCTTTTTGTTTTATGCATTTTGTTATGACCATGTTACAAGAATTGTTGTTAGCCTTGCTTAGTCTAAAGAAAAGTACTCGGCAGACATTCTGTTTGGCTTGAGGTGTAGGCTATTTTTGGAAAATATTGAGGATTAATATTTTGGGTCTAGATATTTCATGAGAGACCATCTCAAAATTTAAGTGATAAAACAGAGATGAAAAATAATTGTCCAGGATTTCTATAATTAATTTTGAGGAGATAAATCATTAGGAAATGACCATGGGTCACTTTTGTTGATTGTATTCTTGGTCAGGGGCTTGTGATTAGATAAATCAAGGTTTTGACACACACAAAAAACAGCCAACAGCATAATAACAAAAACAACTGTACATATTTATAACAATTAAAATATATTTTTAGTTTTATGACATTTAAATAATTCCACTGACTATGCAAAAAAATCCCTTCAGTATTATTACAAAGTACAGATAGTCCCCAATTTATGCTGTATTCAAGTTTTAACGAAATGCACATAGGACTGTTTTCAGCTTTGCATATCTCATTGTTAGAAATATGTACTGTGCACAGTGTTGCAGAGTATAATGTTCTGATGTCCTTACATCTACAAGTTTATGTATAAACTTGCCCCCAAGATGAATAAAGATAGAGTTATAAAGAGACTGAAAATATAAGGCAATAATAATGAAAATTAAAAAAACAAAAACAAGATATCTGACTTAGGTCAGATCTGACATACAACAAAGTCATTGTGTGTTGTTTGTTGAACCCATTGTGAGGATTTTTCTGATTATACTTCCTAAAAGACAGATTTTTTTCCTGAAAGTACACGATATAGTCCATAGTCTTTGTCAGCACCAAATTTTTTATTAATCAAGACATAAAGTTCAACATATCTCCTACTCGAATCCACTTGTTAGAAGCCGTTGGGTCATCGCTGCCGCATAGCAAGCCTGTGTGCAGTGGAATGAAAGACTGCTGGAGAATGTGTCACCCTCATAATCGCTGTAATGTGTGAGCCCATTGTCACAGCCACTGTGTCAACCCACCTCCTTGAGGGTCTTCCGCTTTTTCGCTGGCCTTCCACTGTACCAAACATGATGTTCTTTCCTTAGCCTGTTCTCCTCTTAAGACGTCCAAAGTGGTTGAGATGAAGTCTCACCACGCGCACTTGTAAGGAGCATTCTGGTTGTTCTTCCTCAAAGACAGATTTGTTTGTTCTTCTGGCAATCAATACTACTTTCAATATTCTTCATCAACACTACAATCCAAATGCCTAGTTTCTTCTCCAGGTTCCCTTATTCATTGTCCAGCTTTTACATGCGTCCGAGGCGATTGAAAAGACCATGGCCTGGGTCGGGTGCAGCTTATTAGTCTTCAAACAGCTTATTAGTCTTCAAAGGGACATCTCTCTTGTGTAGCAGATTGACCCAGTGTGATACATTGTTTGATTTCTCCACTGTTGTTCCATGAGCATTGATTGTGGATTCAAATAAAAGGAGATTCTTGACAAGTTCATCCCTCGACATACCTTTATCATGATGTTGTCTGTTGGTCCAGTTGTGAGGAATTTTTTTCTTTACATTGAGTCATAATCCACACTGAAGGCTGGAGTCTTTGATCCTCATCAGTAAATACAAGGAAAGTTGTGTTATCTGTATATTGCAGGCAGTTCAAGGATACTTCCTCCAGTCCTCATGCCACGTTCTTCTTCATAGAGTCCACCTGTCCTGATTTTAAATCGTACACTATTCCCTGTTCTCTGCTGACTCCCGCATGTTTCTGTATGGGTTCCACGTGAACATCAACAAGTATTCTGAAATTCTCATTCTTCTCAATATTATCTATAGTTTGTTATGATCCACACAATTGAATGCCTTTCCATAGTCAATAAAAAGACAAGGAAACATCTTTGTTGTGTCTTCTGCGTTCAGCCAGGGTACAGCTGACATCAGCTTTGATGTCCCACAGTTTACATCCTCTTCTGAGCCTAGCTTGGATTTGTGGCAGCTCCTTGTCAGTGTACTGTTGTAACCATTTTTGAATTGTCATCAGCATGTGATACTAATGATATTATTTGATAATTTCTGCACTCTGTTGGGTCACCTTTTTTTTTTAATGGACACAAATAGATTTCTCCCAGCTGGTTGGCCAAGTGAATGTCTTCCAAATTTCTTAGCATAAACTTGTAAGTACTCCCAAAGCTGTATCAGTTTTTTGAAAATTTTCAATGAGTATTCCATCAATTCCTGGAGCCCTATTTTTTTTTTCATTAATGCTCTCAGCACAACTTGGACTTCTTCCTTCAGTACCATCAGTTCTTGGTCATATGCTACCTCTTGAAATGATTGAATGTTAACCAACTCTTTTGGTACAATAATTCCATCTTTTTTTGTTTTGTTTTTAACGCTTCCTTTGTCATTCACTATTTTGCCTATAGAATCTTTCAGTATTGCAACTCGAGGCTTGATGTTTTCCATCCGTAATCCAGCCCTGGTAGCATAGGGGACTATGCCTTGAGCTGCTAACACAAGGCCAGCAGTTATAACCCGTCATTCTCCTGATGAGAGAAAGGTGGAACAGTCTGCTCTCATAAAGATTTAACACTGTGGAAACCCCAAAAGGCAAGGTAGTTCTACCCTATCCTGTAGGATTGCCTTGAGTTGGAATTGACTGAGTGGCAGCGAGTTTTGAGTCCTAATCTATGGTCCTGAACTCTTGCTTATCCAGTCACACCCATGTGTCCAAATATACACTCACTTGACTGTACAAATACTTTCTGGTTGAATTCACTGTTGTAAAAGTTGATGTGTGATAGCATTACCATAGCTACCCCCCTTTTCTCATGTTCTTCTTAGTATCTTTATTTTTCTTGGTCACATTGTGACCCGTACTTGGTCTTCTCTTTTTGTTGTTGAAATTTTCTGTACAACTTAGAGGCTAAAACCTTTTCATATATGGTGTGACCAAAGTTCCCACCCCCACCCCAAATCTGTAGTTTCTCCTTTTACCCTCCTGGTAAATTTTTTGATGAGCATGTGCATTTAGTTTACAGGAGATCCCAGTGAACTATTTCATCTTGTGTCATCGGTGCACTTTCGGTTCTGAGTCATAGGCCATTTATTCAGAGAACAAGGTTCCCTGCCTAGATCCAACATTGTAAAGAAATAAACTTCCTGCTAAAGGGCTAGGGAACACAGTGCGGTTTTATTACCCCTGCTGCAGTGTTGTTTAATCCTACATGAGATAATATAGTATGTTTTTAGCACTGTCCTCAGCACAGGTGGGCAGGTGTCTTCTCTGGACTCTGAAATGTTTCATTGTTTTTGTGTTTCCATACCGATGGCAATACTGAAAAAATTAAAAGACTATTGTGGATCATCTGGCTGACCACCGTAAATCTGGCCCACATTGGTGTTCATGTATGTAATGACCGTGGCACCCAGCAGCACTTATCTGATGAGAAAAGAAGGTGTACCTAAGTTATAAATCAAGTATTAGCTTCCAAGTAAAGGTCCCAAACTATCATCCTGTACTAGGTAATGGATGCCTTAAAGTTGGAAGAACGAAATGTGAAGGAGAATTGAGTGTTAACCTTGCTTACTGCATAGGTTCTAGACCTTATTTGGCCTTACACACACACACACACACACACACACACACACATACACACACACCCATCCCCCTTAAGAAAAAAGTCACTCAGTGCCACTTTCCGTGCTCGCTCAGCAGTTAGAAACTCTTGTTCAGTAGCCAGTAACCCAGGATCAAGCGAAGGCACCTGCTTCTGCAGGTACCCACTTCCCGGATCCTTCCAGCGCCCCCACAGGATGTGGTGTCCCCCACACTGGGAAACACTGCTTTCCAGTGACGTAGCAGGACAAAGCCTGGATCATATTCGTGTTTTAAATGCCCATTAAGTATTCATGAAGCAAGTTTTACCTGTCAACATTATGGTCAGTAAGTTTTTACAACTAGTAATACTTATTTTTAGTACTGTGAAAAGCTATAAAAACAATGAGTCTTTGCTCTTATGTGCAATTAAATTATTGGAATAAAACATCACTAATAGTGATGTTTTAACTCTTTTTTTAAAAACATTTTATTAGGGGCTCATACAACTCTTATCACAGTCCATACATATACATACATCAATTGTGTAAAGCACATTTGTACATTCTTTGCCCTAATCATTTTCTTTTTTTTCCTTTTCTTTTTTTTTACATTTTATTAGGGACTCATACAACTCTTATCACAATCCATACATATACATACATCAGTTGTATAAAGCACATCCATACATTCCCTGCCCCAATCATTCTCAAAGCATTTGTTCTCCACTGATGTTTTAACTCTTAAGAGAGGTCTCTGTATGCAATTCAAGACTGAGAAACAATAGGTTAGCACAGGTATGTTTTCAGCAAATATTAGTAGTTATTGTTATAGTTTTCAATAATACGAGCTTTTGGAAATAATCTAGTCTAGTCTGGCTATCCAACTCATGATAACCCTGCAGGACAGGGTGGAACTGCCCCTGTGGGTTATCAAGACTGTAACCCTTTAAAAAATCATTTTAGTGGGAGCTTATACAACTCTTATCACAATCCATACATACATCAATTGTGTAAAGCACATTGCCCTCATCATTCTCAAAACATTTGCTCTCCACTTAAGCCCAGACATCACCTCCTCAGTTTTTCCCCTCCCTCCCTGTTCCCCACTCCCTCATGAACCCTTGATAATTTATAAATTATTACTTTGTCATATATTTCCCTGTCTGACGTCTCTCCTCACCCACTCTTCTGTTGCCTGTCCCCCAGGGAGGAGATCACATGTAGATCCTTGTAATCGGCTCCCCCTTTCCAACCTACCCTCCCTCCACCCTCCCAGTATCTCCACTCACACCACTGGTCCTGAAGGGATCATCCGCCCTGGATTCCCTGTGTTTCCAGTTCCTATCTGTACCAGTGTACATCCGCTGGTCTAGCCAGACTTGCAAGGTAGAATTGGGATCATGATAGTGGGGGGAGGAGTAAGTATTTAGGAACTAGAGGAAAGTTTTATTTTTCATCATTGCTATGTCGCACCCTGACTGGCTCATCTCCTCTTCTCGACCCTTATGTAAGGTGGTGTCCAGTGGCCTACAAATGGGCTTTGGGTTTCCACTCCGCACTCCCTGCCTCATTCACTATGATATGATTTTTTGTTCTGATGATGCCTGATCCCATCGAAACCTCGTGATTGCACAGGCTGGTGTGCTTCTTCCATGTGGGATTTGTTGCTTCTGAGCTAGATGGCGACTTGTTTATCTTCAAGCTTTTAAGACCCCAGACTCTATATCTTTTGATAGCCGGGCACCATCAGCTTTCCTCACCACATTTGCCTATTTACCCGCTTTGTCTTCAGCAGTTGTGTCGGGAAGGTAAGCATCGCAGAATGCCAATTTAATAGAAGAAAGTATTTTTGCATTGAAGGAATACTTGAGTGGAGACCCAATGTCTTTCTGCTACCTTAATACTAAACCTGTAAATATATGCACATAGCTATTTCCCCATCCTCATATATAAATATATTTGCATATTTACATGCCTTTATTTAGACCTCTATAAATGCCCTTTACCGCCTAGTTCTTTTCTCTATTTCCTTTGACTTTCCTCTTGTCCCACTATCATGCTCAGTCTTCTTTTGGGTTTCAGTAATTCCTCTTGGTTACATTACCCTTCATCATGCCCTACCCGGCCTCCTACACCCTCCTCACCACCGATTTGGATCACTTGTTGTTCCCTTTTCCCTGGGTTTGTTAACAACACTTCCTTTCCCCCCACCTCCCCCTCTCTCATGTCCCCCAGGAACTATAAGTCCCATTGTTTTCTCCTCCAGTTTGTTCATCCAGCCTATCTGGATGTTCATCCAGCCTGGTGAGATAATAACATGCATAAAAACAAGACAGAGCAAAACCAAGCAACAATGTACAACAAAACAATAACAACAAACCAATGACAAACAAAACACAATAAGAAAAGCTTGTAGTTAGTTCAGGGACTGTTTTTTGGCCTTGAGGGAGTGTTTTCCAGTCCAGCCTGTTGGGGCACCACGCCCTGGCCCCAAAGTCCACCTTCAACATTCTCTGGGGACCTCACTGCTCCGTTCCCTTGCTGTTCTGTTGCACCCCCTTAGTGTTTTGCCTCGGTGTGGCGGCATCAGATCAGGAGTGATTCCCACACTGTGTCGCCGATGTTGTCCCTTGTAGGGCTGTGTGTCAGTGAGGGACGTCATGTCTCATAGTGTGGCCGGCCATGTGGTCCTCTCTGTGGACTTGCTGCTCTAATTGGGAACATTGTCCTCATGGCCTGGTGGGCCAGGATGTGCTCCACTTTCTCCTCCTCCTTCATCTGCTCCCGAGCGCTCCGATCAGATATGTCCCTCTCCCAGAGCTGCAGATTCAATGCCATCCTTTGAAATAAATTATTCTTGGGGAGAGGGGCAGATGTCCACTTAGTAGTTTGGATTGGGGCCGGCCCCCCAGACCTCTCCACTGCTTCCCTACTCCACGCCAGCATGTTGCATTGTCATCTTGGAGCACTGGGTTGAAGTCTGGTCCTTCTTTCCCTTTGGAAATATAAACAATATCCTCCCTTTGGGTGGATTAGTGCCCTGTGCCCCCGCTACCCATTTCTTTTTTATTTTATTTTTGTCCTTTCCCCACCTCCTTTTTAGTTGGCTACCATATGTATCCCTGTATTGGGTCTGGTCCCTGCCATACTACCTGGTCCTCACCCCAGGAATGTTGTATACAGTAGCTTTTTCCCTATGCCCCTTTTGCTCTTTTTTTTTTTAAAGCTTACCTCAGTGGAGCCATGTTGTACTTGCCCTTTTGTGCTTGGCTTACTTTGCTTAGCATGATTTCCTCCAGTTCTTCCCATGCCGCTATGTGCCTCATACGTTCATCACTGCTTTTTAGCAATGCGTAGTACTCCATTGTATGTATATACCATAGCTTTTTAATCCAATCGTCATTTTTTTAAAACATTTTATTAGGGGCTCATACAACTCTTTTTTTAAAAACATTTTATTAGGGGCTCATACAACTCTTAACACTATACATACATCAATTGTATAAAGCACATCTGTACATTCTTTGCCCTAATCATTTTCTTTTCTTTTTTCCCCCTTTTCTTTTTTTACATTTTATTAGGGGCTCATACAACTCTTATCACAATCCATTCATATACATACATCAATTGTCCAATCGTCATTTGATGGAAATTTGGGTTGTCTCCAACTCCTTGCAAATGTGAACTGTGCCACAACGAACATTGGAGCACAGATGTCTGGTCTTGGTTTGTTTCTTGCCTCTTCTGGGTATATGCCCAGTAGGGGGATTGCTGGGTCATATGGTAACTCGATTCCCATTTGTTTTAGATATCGTCAGATCGATTTCCATAGTGGGTGTACATACTTACAGGTCCACCAGCAGTGGATGAGCGTCCCTATCTCCTCACAGCCCCTCCAACACTTGTTGCTTTCTGATTTTTTGAATTGGACTATCTTTGAGAGTATTAGGTGGTACCCCATTGTTGTTTTAATTTGCATTTGTCTTCTGGTTAAAGATTGGGAACATTTTCTCATATGTTTGTTGGCCGTTCGGATTTCTGCCTCAAGACTGTAACTCTTTACAGGACTAGAAAGCCTCATCTTTCTTCCACAGAGCGTTTGGTGGTTTGAACTGCTCAACTCAGTGGCATTGAGCTCGAGAGTTTGAGTCTGCTTATGGTCTCTTCCTCACATTTTGGCGTGAGGAATTCCTGGACATTGCCCTCTCCTTTTTCTTACCTCCCAGATTCAAAGCAGCTCTTAGCATAGTCAGCACCAATCGCTTGATTGTCTAGCCATTCACTGAAGCCTGTGTGCCGTACCGCCTTCTTTCAGTTTGTTTGTTTGCTTTTGTTAGTATTACTTTTACAACATATATGTACTCTTATCATGAGCAGAGTGAAGGTTTACAGAGCAGACCATCGTTTTATATTCCACAATTTATACACATTTTAAGTCATATTCATTGTTATCCCCTCAATGTACCTGCCTGTGCTTCCTGTTTGTATTCTTCCTTTTTCTTAACCTTTTGTTTTATTTGTTTTTATAATATTTTTATTGACATATCTTACTCATTCCAATATGTACATTCACATACAGTTCTGTTGTTCAGTTCCATCGGGTGGAGTTATACAATCACAATGCTATCAGTTTGCCTCTCCCTCTGCCCCCCCCCCCACTTCCCGTACCCTCAGGGAACTATTATTCCTATCAGTGTCTTTGAGGGGTCATCGATCTTGACTACCATGTATTGAGTGAGCTTAAATAATACAAATGAACAAACGCAAATCTAACATGATTAATGAGGTAGAACACATAGAGACCTTAATAGTAAGGGATGGAAATCTTACCCTTCATTCCATGTGACCCTTCTGAGAGGGACTGTCCGATTGTCTTGCTGGTGGACGTTTGGTCTCTTATTACACCCATCTCCTTCATATCGATTTGGTTGTGTGGATTTTGAAGTTCTGATACCTCTTCCCATCAACATCTCGTCATCACTCAAGCTGGCGTGCTTCTTCCATGTGGGTTTTGTTGCTTCCCTCCTGGAGGGCTGCTTGTTTAAGGAGAAGCCTTTACTAGCCAGTCAGGGTGCAATGTAGCAACAATGAAACATACACCTTTCCTCTAGTTCCTAAATGCTTCCTCTCCCCCCACCTAACCCCCCCCCCACACACACACACTATTATGATCCCAATTCTACCTTACAAATCTGGCTAGAGCAGAGGATGTACATTGGTACAGACAGGAACTGGAAATATAGGAAATCCTGGACAGATGATCCCTTCAGGACCAGTGCTGAGAGTGGTGATACTGGGAGGGTGGAGGGAGGGTAGGGTAGAAAGGGGGAACCCATTACAAGGATCTACATATGGGTGAAGGGAGACGTTGGACAGTGTAAGACATGACAAAATAATAACAATTTATAAATTATCAAGGGTTTATGAGGGAGGGGGAAAGTGAGGAGTTGATACTAAGAGCTCAAGTAGAAAGCAAATGTTTTGAGAATGATAATGGCAACAAATGTACAAATGTGCTTGACACAATGTATGTATGGATGGATTATGATAAGAGTAGTATGAGCCCCCAATAAAATTATATATATATATGCCTTTATGACCCAGATGCCATATCTTTTGATAGCCAGGCACCATCAGCTTTCTTCACCACATTTGCTTATGCACCCATTTTGCTATTGTGTCGGGAAGGTGGGTATCATGCAGTACCATATTATTAGAACGAACCATTCTTGTATTGAGGTCAGATTTAAATAGAGGCCCAAAGTCCACCTGCTTCCTTGTTTCATTTGCATATACATATATAAACAAACACACATATTTTTTCCTTTCCTCTTTCCCCCCCTCCTATTCCACTATTATGTTTGCCCATCGTTCACCTCTCAGTAATTCCTCTCAGATACAATTTGATCCATCAAACACTACCAGAAAAGCTACACAGTCCTCTTTGTCAATTTCAGGATACTTTCTATTCACTTGCACCTGCCATTATTGGCTCCCCGCTCACCTCTCCCACCCCCTCTCCTCCCATGGCCCCAACGAACTGTCCCTGTCCAGTCACTGTCTTCATAAGATTGCCTATCCTGCATGACTTTTAAAAATCATTTTACTGGGGGCTCTTACTGCTCTTATAACATTCCACACATCAATTGTATCAAGCATATTTGTACATATGTTGCCATCATTATTTTCTAAACTTTTGCTTTCTATTTGAGCCCTTGGTATCAGCTCCCCTTTTTTCCCTCCTTACCCCCACCCTTGTGACCCCTTGATAAATTATAAATATTATTATTTTCATATCTTACACCAACTGCTGTCTCTCTTCACCCATGTTTCTGTTGTTCATTCCCCTAGGAGAGGGAGGAGATTATGCATTGTATCCTGCATGTCTTATATAGAAAAACACAAAAAAAAGCCCCCCAAAAGCCACACCCGGATAGTCACAAGTCTGAAATTGAGCAGGTGAGCATCTCTCTGTTAAACAGAGAGAAGAGCGTGTTATAAACCATCACCCAGTCCCCATTTATTTCAGGGTTACATAACCTGATCCCACTATCCTAAGACACACACCCTTTCAGTCTTCAGCATTCATGTCCGAAAGATGAGCATCTTATCAGTTCACATTGCTATTCCCGCAGTCAGGGATGGAACGGTCTAGTCCCCCTCCACTCCCCCCATAAGCCTTTCAACTGTCAGTGTGGCCTCCTTGTGAGTAACCCCCAACCAGTTCAGAGGTTCAGAGGGGTGCCAAGTGCTGCCCCCAGTAGAAGTCTACAATTGGGATACTTGGGGGACTTTGTGGCTTTCCTCCCATCACTGGTCTGGTCTGTTTGAGCTCCCCTCTTCATTTGCCCCCATGCGGATGGGTCAGACCAGCTGCTCTCTTGAACTGTATCTTCAGGGCTGTCCCTGCAGTGCTGTCATCTAGGGAGGGGACATCATGTCTTTGAAACCTCCTTATTATTAATTTTTTCTCCTCTTAAGTCTTTAAGTACTTTGGAATTCTACCTTTATCCATGTTTTTCTTTGTTCATGATTTTTTTGTTTGTTTGTTTACTTTAATTTTTAAGTTAATTTGCAGTAGAATGAGCCTTTCATGTGGGCGCATAGCTTTGTGATTTTCTAACACATGTGGATTTGCAAAACCACCCCCACAAATAGGACTCAGAGTGTCGTCTATAAAGCTTCCTGGACCTCCCCCATCTCTCACTCCTGGCTACCGCTGACTGCTCTGTTCTC
The DNA here is from genome assembly GCF_050624435.1 of Tenrec ecaudatus. Lineage (NCBI taxonomy): Eukaryota > Metazoa > Chordata > Mammalia > Afrosoricida > Tenrecidae > Tenrec > Tenrec ecaudatus. Next base: position 86,425,311 of record NC_134539.1, on the reverse strand, counting down.
CATCACTGTGGGGTTTTCTTGTGGAGAATGTCAGATAAATGGAATCATACGCGTGGACTTTAAAAATAGCCCATTGGAAAAATTTCCATTGTGTGTTTCTTTTTGGTATTTCTTTAAATCCTTTTTTTTAAGTGGTTCAGGAATGACAATACACATGCTTGACATTTTATAGTCTATAAGAACCAACATTTGAACATTTTAAGTGGGATGTAGAAACCCTACCACCACATAGGTCCTTTATTTTTCCCCATTTATGGTATAGTTGTCATGTGTATTGTATTTACATACATTAGAAACCAGGCCTGTCCATTTTGCTCTCAATGGTCAGACACATATTAAAGCGTTCAACTGGAGAAGATCATCTGGTACATGTGCTCTGGTTTTCCCATTTCTTTTGTTCTTCCTTCTTCCCTATTCTTTCAAATGTTGCTCTGGTGTCATTTCTCGTCCGTCTACAGAACTTCCTTTGAGCGTTCGTTTCTTCTTCAGAGAATGTTTTATTTTGCCTTCATCCCTGAAGACGATTTTCAATAGTCCTTTCCTTCCAGCACTGAAAAAGGTCGTTCCGCTGTCCTCTGACGGTCATGACTTCTGGTGAGGAATCCACGGTCTTTCGGTTATTTGTTCCCCTATGAGTAACGAATCAGTTTTCTTTTATTGATTTCTGTGTTTGTTGCTTTTTGTGTTCAGCTGTTTACTTGTGATGTGCCTGAGCATGATTTTCTTTGAGTCTCTTTTATTTGGAGTTTGCTGAGCTTCTTAAATCCTTAGGTTTGTTTCTTCTTCCAACTTTAGGAAAATTTCGACCGTTATTTCTTAAGTATGTGTATATTCCTACACATACTTATATACATATATATATATATATACTCACACATATGTACATACAAACCCCAAAACTTACTGCCATCAAGTTAATTCTATAGGATAGCGCAGAACTGCCCCTGTGAGTTTCCACGACTGTAAATCTTTACTGGAGTAGAAAGCCTCAGCTTCTTCCTACATGTATATCTAAGGAGGCTTCAAACGTTCATAGGAAAATGGAATTAAAATATAATAGAAAGTTCACACGAACTTTTAGAATATGTGTATATTTGAGTATATATGTGTAGACATGTATATATGTATGTGCGTATGTGTTTACATACATGTTTCTCCCACCATACTTTTTCTGGAACTCTGATGGCATGAATTGTCATTTGCTGTTGTCCCACAGATCCCTGTGGTTCTGTTTGTCTTGAATAATTTTCCAGTCTCTTTCTTCTTATCATTCACATTAGATAAGTTCTACTGAACTATCTTCGAGGTCTCTGACTCTTGCTATCTCCCTTCTGTTATTGAATTCACTCGGTTTTAAAAGCTGGTCATTATTATTAACCATTGGAGTGAAATAGTAAACAAAAGGAGAGTTGCTTCCTCTTTAAAAGAAAACAAAACCTGATGGGACCAATCAAATGTTAAGTCAGTGGTTCTCAACCTGTGGGTCGCGACCCCTTTGGGGGTTGGAATGACCCTTTCACAGAGGTCGCCTGATTCATAGCAGTAGCAAAATTACAGTTATGAAGTAGCAACGAAAATAACGTTATGGTTGATGGGCTCACTTCAGCTTCAGGAACTGTATGTTGCTGCATCAGGAAGGTTGAAGGCCACTGTGTTAAGGGATGCACAGGTGGGGCTAAGTATGTGTAACTGAGGCCTTTGCAAAGCGAGCGCCCTCCCCAGCATCAACAGAGGGCAGGCGTGGGTTGCTGCCTGCAGATGAGCAGACAGACAGCAGGGAGACAGAGGGCTCAAATGGAGGGAACAATCTGAGCAAGGAATGCCTCCCCCACCTTCCTTTATCCTTCCTAGAAAACAAGTTCCTTCGTGAGAAGGAGAACTCTTAAGAAACTGTTTGATTTCTTTAATTTTAGACAAGATTCAAGAAGACACAAAATCAATTCAACAAAGAGCAGAAAGCCCAAATGAGGGAATTGGAAATGAATATGAATAGAAACACTAAACAGAAATACAACTGTCAAATTAAAACCCACGGCGATGGCAGGGAAGCAGGCTGTAAAACAGATGAGACTTTTAAAAAAATCATTTTATTGGGGGGCTCATACAACTCTTATCACAATCCATTCATACATCAATTGTGCAAAGCACATCTGTACATTCATTGTCCTCATCATTCTCAAAACATTTGCTCTCCACTTAAGCCCCTGGCGTCAGTTCCTCATTTTCCCCCTCCCTCCCTACTCCCCCCTTCCTCATGAACCTTTGATAATTTATAAATGATTATTCTGTCATATCTTGGAGACTTTTTATTTTATTTTTAATTGTTTTATTAGGGGCTCATACAACTCTTATCACAATCCATACATGCATCAATTGTGTAAAGCACATTTGTACATTCATTGCCCTCATTCTCAAAACATTTGCTCCCCACTTAAGCCCCTGGCAGCAGCTCTTCAGTTTTCCCCTCCCTCCCCACTCCCCCTGCCCTAATAAACCCTTGATAATTTATAAATTATTATTTTGTCATATCTTGGCCTGTCCGATGTCTCCCTTCACCCACTTTTCTGTTTTGCATCCCCCAGGGAGGAGGTCACATGTAGATCCTTGTAATCGGTTCCCCCTTTCCAACCCACTCTCCCTCTACCCTCTGAGTATTGCCACTCTCACCACTGGTTCTGAAGGGATCATCCGCCCTGGATTCCCTGTATTTCCAGTTCCTATCTGTACCAGTGTACATCCTCTGGTGTAGGCAGCTTTGCAAGGTAGATAGTGCCGAGGGGGTGGGGGGGGAGCATTTAGAAACTAGAGGAAAATTGTATTTTCATCGTTGCTACATCGTACCCTGACTGGCTCATCTCCTCCCCGAGACCCTTCTATAAGGGAGTGTCCAGTGGCCTGCAAATGGGCTTTGGGTCTCCACTCCGCACTAACCCCCTCATTCACTATGGTAAGATTTTTTTGTTCTGATGATGCCTGATACCTGATCCCGTCGAAACCTCGTGATTGCACAGGCTGGTGTGCTTCTTCCATGTGGGCTTTGTTGCTTCTGAGCTACATGGCCGCTTGTTTACCTTCAAGCCTTTAAGACCCCAGATGCTATATCTTTTGATAGCCGGGCACCATCAGCTTTCTTCACCACATTTGCTTATGCACATATTTGTCTTCAGAGATCATGTCAGGAAGGTGAGCACACAATGATATGATTTTTTGTTCTTTGATGCCTGATAACCTGATCCCTTCGATACCTCATGATCCCACAGGCTGGTGTGCTTCGTCCATGTGGGCTTTGTTGCTTCTCAGCTAGATGGACGCTGTTTACCTTCAAGCCTTTAAGACCCCAGATGGTATGTCTTTTTATAGCTGGGCACCATAGCTTCACCACATTTGCTTATGCATCCGTTTTGTTTTCAGCGATTGTGTCAGGAACGTGAGCACATGCAATATTTCTTACTGCTTTTGATTTTGTCAACTTAGTGTCATCCTTTTCTTGGTCCATTTTTCCATTCCATGCTAGACAGGCACACCGGTGTCTAAATGAACACAATATAGAAATACAAGCTCCTTCTTGAAAGCAGGAAGCCAGGTATCAGTTTCTCTTAGGAGGCTTTACTGTCAGGAACCTGAAATCATCAGCTGTCTGTTTCACAGCCTGTACTCTCAAACCTGTACTTAAGTTGTTCTTAATAGGTTGTGGTTAGGGGAATTTCCACCTTTGTAACTAGAGGTCTGCGAGGTGGGAATTCCCCGAGGCTCCCTGGCTGAGGAAATCTCCTTTTGAGATTGTAATGATTGACAAGTGGAATGAATGCTATCAAACCTTCCAACACTGGCGGTGAACCTTTAAACATATCACTTGGCAATATGGTTCAGAGTCCTTGCCACACCACTGTCACGATTACCCTTCCTTAACGTAAGGAAATGATCCAGAAGAAGAAAGTGATATGCTGGGAACTTTGAAGTGTGCGTTGCCTACTTAGCAACAGGGAAACATTCTCAGCGTCCAACAGTGTACCATTTTTTAATGAATGCTGATGTAATGATAATTTTAACCATTAAAAAGTATAGCTGAAGACTGGGTCATGACTTTAAAAGCTACAAATGATATCATATTAAGGGAGAAAAATGGCTTTTAGATTTCAATGACAAAACTATATGTTTATATGAAATTGTCCAAATGAAGTGGTTACAAAGAGTGATTTTACTCAGTCATTTAGATAATGGTTGACTTCCCCACTCTCGTTTTATTTTTATTATTTTTTCCTACTCTCATTTTAAACTTCTATTAGTCTTTTCAAATTAAAAAAATAGAGTTCTTTACAAGCAAACCACTACCACAACAAAACCTAGTTGTCAGAAGAGGCTCAGCAACCAAAATGAAAAACTGTTTGGACCGAGTAAAGAAAACATTAAGCCTGTCCGTGTTGACCACTGCTGATTAATGATTTTTGCTGATTGGTGGCGCAATTGAGTAAGCCTTTGGATTGCTCATTAAAAAGTGGGGTTCAAACCCACAGCTGCCCCGAGGGAGACAGTGGATGCTCCCTGCTCCCATAAAGATGCACAGCCACAGAAGCCGTGTCTAGGGTCACTGTGAGGCAGGCTGGACTAGATGGTGTGCGTTTTGGGGCATCCATTACAAAGGGAGCGCTGGTGGCTTGGAAGCTAACAGAAAGGTCATCGCTTGGAGCCAGCTGCTCTGCAGGAGAAAGATGTGCAGCCCACTTTGCTGAGAGTTGGAAACCTCTGGATGGCAGACCACAACACAGGACCAATGAGGACATTGGGGATGAGAGAGACTCAAACAATAGCCGTAAAAGTGGACCACAGCATTCTGCATGTGAGTGAGACACACGCAGGATTGGACAACATTTCATTCAGAATACATAAGGTCACCGTGAATCGGCAGCACTCAGCACAGTAGCATGCTTACGCATAGTCAACGTCTTTAAACCGTCGTCATTATTTTTGGACGCATCTTACACCATCCACTGTATCTATTTCCGTGCAATTCTGTTGTTTGCTTCCCTCGAGGGGGGTTATGTAGTCTTTTTAAAATTTGGAAACTTGAAAGTGAGCTGATACCAAGGGCTCAAGTAGAAAAAAATATTTTGAAAATTATGTGTGCTTGACACAATGGATGTATGTATGGATTGTGATTAGAGCTGTAAGAACCCCCAATAAAATTATTTTCTAAATAAATAAATAAAGATAAAACTGAACATTTTTTCCCAAGGTCGGTTGATATATACCAACCAAGATACTATAGTTTATATCAGATAAAGAATATTTTGCACTTGATTATCTTAGAATGGTTGAGGCTTTATTAAGCCTGGATTTATAGCACATATTGGAGCATTAAGCAACTCTGACTGTAATTACCTGCAAAAGAATGTGTATCCAGAAACTGTATAAAGTAAAACTGCGACGGGGAAATATTCTGTTAGAGCATGAGAAGTGGATCCTTAAAATACTGCTATCCATGCTACCATATATAATACACACATTCCGTTATCTTTTTGTTCTGTTTTGTACAACTGTTTGTGCAAAGTCAACCGAGGTTGAAGTCCCTCAGGGGAGATCTGGGACATTATCTTATGACACTTACGAATGCATAATGTGACAACGAGGAAAGGGCCCAGGGAGCTAACAATGCCAGATAGAGAGCACAGGAAAAGAGAGACTACATTATCTTTTAATTCCATTTTGCACAACCCCTTTGAAGTATCCTTGAGTATGTACTGCACATATGCTGCAGCAGTGTGTCTGCAGGGAACTACCAGAAATTCAAGCTGCATTCAGAAGGGGGCATGGGACAAGGGACGTCATTGCTCATATCAGATGGATCTTGCCTGAAAGCAGGGAATACCAGAAAGATGTTCACTCGTGCTTACTGACTAGACAAAGGCCTTCCACTGTGTGGGTCATGACAAGTTGTGTCTAGCTTTACAACGAATGGGAATTCCAGACACTGAATCCTTCTTATGCCGAATCTGTGTATAGACCCAGAGGCAGTCATTCTAGCAAAACCAGGGGCTGCTACGTGCTTTAAAACCAAGAGCGGTGAGTGTCAGGGCTATGTCCTTCCACCCTACGTAATCCGTCTATGTGCTGCGTAAAGAACCCTTCCGGGTGGACTACGTGAGGGAACAGCCTGTGATGCAGCACAGGACGCAACCTTGCTTGCGGAAAGTCAAGAGGACGTGAAGCCTGTCCTGTGGAGGGTAATGCCTTCAGGGTTATATCTCAGCATAGAGAACACTGAAATCCTCTCAACTGGACCAATAAGTAACGTCATGGTAAGCACAGAAAAGTCAACTTCATAAAAAATTTCATTTTACTTGAATCCATAATCAACAGCCTGGAAGCAGCCTTCAAGAAATCAAGTGATGTGTTGCATCAGATAGAATATGCTGCAAAGACTTCTTCAATCTTTTGAAAAGAGCAGGACCAAGGCTCTCCTGACCACAGCCGTAGTATTTTCAATCATCTTATGTGCCTGGAGGAGACCTGATGGTACAGTGGTGACCTGCTGGGCTTGCGATCTGCAAGGTTTGAAACCACCAGTGGAGCCTGGGGAGCAAGACGGAGCCTTCTAGTCCTGTCAACAGCCACAGTCTCTGAGACTCAGAGGGACAGTTCTACTCTGCCCTACAGGGTCTCTGTGCGTCAGTGTTGACTCGATGGCAGTGAATCTGCACATGCAAAAGCTGGACCATGACTAAGAGTGAAGAAGGGAAGATGCACTTGAATTGTGGTGTTTGTGAAGAATAGTAAATGTACGATGAATGGTCAGAAGAGTAAACAGATCTGTCTTGGAAGAAGTACAGCCAGAATGCTCCTCAGAAGCAAGGATGTTAAGACTTCATCTCGTACTCTGAACACGTTATCACGAGGGATCGTCCAAGTAGATAAAGTAGAAAACGAAAAAGAGAAAGACTGTCAAAGGGATGGAGTGACGCAGTGACCCCTCGATTGGCTCACTCAGTGCTGTGCTGTACATGACTTGTAATGACGCTGAGAACGACACTGGGTCGAGTGCGCTTGTGTTCTGTTGTCCAGAGAAAGTCACAGCGACTCAACAGCACCTAACAGTAACAATTTTTAAGTGTGCGTGTGTGTGTGTATGTGTGTGTACACAACCATATTCCATGCTGACCAGAAAAAAAAACCCCAACACGAATTGATATTTCTAAGTCCTTGTATCATGTTTTCGGGAGAATACTACCCAAACTTGGCATCAGGATGCCCCCAGGTCTGGTAATCACGTCCGTTGGGGATCTGCTAGTGTCTTGAGCATGTCTCTAGCTTAGAGAAGAGTAAGAAGAAGTATTAGGAGATTTGTCTTTTGCAGTAAGGATCACTGGTTTTGTATTAAGGAGACCCAGTGATGCTGTGGGTGAAGGGAAAGGTCAGTAGGGCAAACCCGCTAGCCACCCTAAGGGGAGAACGATGGGGCTGTTTGTTCCTGTCGACGACTGAGGGTCTCGGGAACCTTAAGGAGCAGTGCTATTCTGTCTTAGGGAGTCCAGGGGAGTTGTCATCAGCTCAGCAGCAGTGCATTTGGGAGATAGCACATAGAAGAGGTCCTGCTGGTGTAACAGTTGTCAGCCCAGCTGCTAATCAAAGACTGGTTCAGGCCCTCCCAGGGCTCTGTAGGACACAGACAGGGCCCCTGCGTCTATACAGACAATAGCCCAGGAAACCCTATAGGACAATGCTACTCTGTCACATGGGGCCGCTATCGGATGAAATGGACTCAATGGTACCTAGGAGCAACGTACTGTGGAGGACAGAACTAGAAACAGGAAGATAAGTTAGAACATTGTGTTCGAATCTCTGGCAGCTTAGAATGAAATAGGACCAAGAGGTATGAGGGAGGTGGAACCAACAACAGCTGCTGACAAATGGGCGATCAGACTAAGAGGCAGTGCAATGGAGAAGGCAGGGTAACTCTTAAGGTCTCTGGTTGGGCAAGCCCATGAATGGTGGCACCAGGAATTGAGCTAGAGGGTATAGGAGAGGGGACGAGTCATGTGTTAGAGCTATTGATTGTCAAATGCTTGTTGGAGCACCAAAGTGGCAGTAAGTCGTAGGCATTGACGACATGTTCAGAATTTTGGAGAGCCATTTATTGCAGAGGATGTCTCAGGTTTTCAGTGTAAAGATTGGTAAGTCAAAAGGCATATCAAACTAGTATGGTAGTACCACATAGTAAGACCGGAAGAACTCTGGGCACACCATATGCAAGAGGAAGAGGGCTCTGCACAGCACTTTGAGATAGTTGGAAGGAAAACTGGAGCCCGTGTGTAAGTGAATACATGGGAGTACAGCATTAGGAATGGATTTTTAACATACTGGTGAGAGATTGGTGTTGTGGAAATAGATGGAAGGAGCCCTGGTACACGATGTGTATGTACCGGCCAGGAGAGAGGGGTGGCTGTCCGTGTCTGGAACACTTTAAAGCCTCAGATGCCTCGCGCACCGCTCTGCTCTGTCCTCCGGGGTCCCAAGGAGTTAGTGTTGACCTGACAGCAGCACTCTTGCGTTTGCTGTTTTTATAGAAACAGTTGACAAACATGAATGACTGAGATCTACTGTTTTTAAAATTCCTCTTATTAGGGGCTCATAGAACTCTCATCACAATCCACACAGACATCCATTGTGTAAAGCACATTTGTACATTTATTGCCCTCATCATTCTCAAAACATTTGCTCTGCACTTAAGCCCCTGGAATCAGCTCCTTGTTTTTGCCCTTCTCTCCCTACCCCCCTCCCTCATGAACCCTTGATAATTTATAAATTATTATTATTTTGTCATGTCTTGCCCTGTCCAATGTCTCCCTTCACCCACATTTCTGTTGTCCAGCCCCAGGGAGGAGGTTATATGTGATCTACTTTTTTTAAGAAGCAACAACTTGCTTGGAAAATTGTTCAGCGCCTTTATCTCCTAAGCTCCACTCATGCAGTGCCTCTGACAGCCTTTCGTATTAATTTCATCTCACGATGTGCCGTGTGCTCGCTCAGGCGTATGAGAAAGTCAGTTTCTATTCTGGGGTGGCCATACTCCTTTTGTCAGAGACACACGTGTCAGGAATTGATTATAATGCAATATGAGGTTTCCTAAGGGCATAGAGGTGTGTAGGACATGTATGAGACAGGTACTTAGAACGACATAAAATTGCTGGGTGTCACCATTGCCTTAGACAACACAAACTGTTCTTTGTAGTGTCTCCCTTTTAAGGGTTCTGAGAGACCCCAACAACAAAAACAACGAGAAAGCTAGGAGGCGGGGGACAGAACCAGCTGGCTTACACAGGCCCAGATTGGGCCGACTTCCCGTCTTGGTGATACAGGGTTTCCAGGAGGCAGAATTGCCTCGATGGCAGTGCATTTTGGTTGCTCACCTGGGCTGGGGGTGCAGGGCACAGAGCCTGCCCTTTTGTCCTCCCGGCAGCCACCTTGAGACCACAGAAATTCCAAGAGCATACGTAGACCAAGATCTACTCAAGCCAGCTTCATTTTCGTCATCTAACAACTTCTGAGCCCTTACCCACCCCAATTTGACCCCCTCCTCAAGTTTCCCCACCCATGTAAGCTTTGAAGCCTCCTGCTCGCAGAGTTACCTCGTCTCCCCAGTCTTGGTGAGCTGCTCCTCGGCTTGACCAGCCAATTAGAACTTGCTTTGCTTTCCACCATTTTGCATCCCTGTAAGCTGAGGCAGGTGCGACCTGAGAGGCTGTGGGGACACGTCAGGGAGTCAGAGGGAAGAGCGCCCAGCTCTTCTGTGCCATTTACATGCTGTTCTTCTTTACTTAGCTTTGTCTCTTCCTGCTTCTCTACCCACATGACCTTTGAAAGGCAGCTTCAACATCATTCTGGAAGCTTTGGCATTCGTGCTTGGTTTAGTTCATTCTCTTAAAACTATTGGTCACTGCTATTGCATGGCACAGCTTTGAAACATTCACTGAGAGAACACAGAGAAAGGAAGAAGAAAACCAAAACTTAAAAACATGTCATCAAGAAGCTTCTTTTGTTGTGATAAGAGTTGTACAAGGCTCCAATAAAATGATTTATTTTAAAAAATCCACTTTCTAACCTTGATATTATTCAATAGCAAGTTATTTTCAGTGGGGAAAAAAATCATATCATTCACTTGCCAATGTGTTAGTCTGGGTACTTTAAAGAAACAAATCCACAGAAACCCATGTATAAGAGAGAGGTTTATATAAAGGTAAGTGTGCATCAAGAAAACATCCCAACCCAGTGCTGCCCAAGCCCACAAGTCCAACAGTAACCCATTGACCCATATGTCCAACACCAATCCACAAAGTCCTCCTCCATCTCACAAAACAGACACAACGATGCCAACTACAGGAGGAAAGCCGAGTCAGTGAGCGTGTAAGCATCTCAGCATTGGCAGGGGTCTCCACACAGGTGCTCCAACATCCAGGGCTGCATCAGGTTAGGTCCATGTGGCTTCTCCTTGGGGATGTCTTACAGGAAGTGAGCCTTGCCAGGTGAAGCAGAGAGCTGGCTAAGGCAGATGCACCCTGGTTCGACCATCACAAAGCAAGAAACCAAAGAACTAGAAAGGCAAGGCCCACCAGGCCATTTATCTCTCTGCCTTTCAATTAACCCCACATGTGTTTGTCAGCCAGGTTGGCACAATAAACTTTAACTATATCAATCCATCCCTTGACAACTTGACACCTGTACATAATTCTTTAGCCTCATGATTGCAATTAACACCTACACCTTAATCCTGTGAATATGTTCCCTCACCTATGAAAGTTTGTAAGCCAACCACTTCATGCCTTCATACCCCCACTTTAGGTTATCCAATTTCTATACTGCCCACTTACAACACAATGCTCTGAGGAGACAATCATGTTTTTCAACATAAAGAATCTTCATTCTAGTTGGAACCTTGTGAAGTCCACATCCATAAGCAAAGTCAAATCAGGCCAGGCCATCAATGAAGTCAGCAACAATATGCACCAGTTCACAGGCTCAAAAATCTCCATCTGGCCGGGTTCTGGTCAACTCAATGTCGGCTGCCTCACTTAGCCTCCACAGGGTGCCCATTGGTCGCCTTGCCTTTAGACCAGGGACTCTCACCAACTCAACAAGTCCAGCCCCCTCGTGCTAGGTCATGAACTTTAGACCAGTCAATCCACTCTCGTCTTCTTTTCTTCCTGTAAACCAAATCCACAAGTGTCAGTGGCCAAACAGCCTGACTCCTTATTGCTGCATTTCTCCCACTTCCACTCAAGTAGATGCAGGTGGTCACCTAGCAAGTATTTCAGCCTGCTCACAGGCTCCCTTCAACATTGAGTGCTAGAGAGGAGGTTTCTTCATGGTTCCAGGATTTTTTTCAGCTTTTTCCATCAAGAAGCTTCTTATCAGAAATTCAAACATTATAGGAAAACATAAGGAAGAAAATCAACAATCACCCAAGAACGCACCCCTGAAGCAATCATTCACACGAGGTTGAAACTATCCAGCTATAGCCCTTTCACTTTGTAAACATAAAAGTATGATTCATAATGCTTTTATATTGGGATCATAATACATGTGTGATTTCATGGTGAAAGATGAACATAAAAAGAGAAATGAAAATTACATAAGAAGTTGAGGGTTTGGTGATTTCAGAAAGTTACCGTGCTTCGATATGGTTCACTTTTCAACTGCTCGATGCGCCCTTTCCTGAAGGATGAAGCAGGTATCACCTTCATCTTCTTTCTGCCTTCCATCCCTCCTCAGCTACTTCCTGATTTGCCCGTTACAATGACTCTGTTGACGATTTTAATACTTACATACCCTCCTGTAACCTGATCTATGTATTTGTGTATTCTGGCTCGGTGTTTAAATGGACTCTGTTTTATGCTCTCTACGGCATCATCCCTAGCTTCTCTATTCTAGACTTGTCTTTTGTTGGTGCCGGTGGGTTTTTGTAATACACTCTTTTAGAGATGTGTAGGCATGGAGAAAATTGTGCAGAAAGCACAGAGGTAGCTCCAGCATGCCTCTTGTCCACCCAGCTCAGATATTTATCTATTCCCATTTCACATCGATGCAGCATCTGTTACGATGATGAACCAGCACTGATACATGATTGCTGACAGATGTCTATACTTGACCTTACTTAGGCTTTCCTCTTTGGATTGCAGAGTTCTGTGGGTTTTGACAAACGCATGATGTCATTTGTCCACCCTCTTTTCTAGAATGTTACATAGTTGACATTATTATAGTCTGTAGTAGTTTTAGACTGACACCTTTCACGTAGCAAACAACGTATAAGGGATGTACCATACTCGGTGGTTTATTCACTCACCCAATGGCTCAGTGGTTAAGCTCTCAGCTACTAGCCAGACGGCCTGTGGTTTGAACCCGCCAGCCCGCCCACAGAGAACGATGTAGCAGTCGGCTTCCGGGAAGACTTACAGGCTCTGGAAGTCCTAGGGAAGCGTTCTAGTGTGTCTGCCCTAGGGGTTTGCTCGCAGCCACAATCGACTTGATGGGCAGGAGATTGGGTTTGGTTGGTGAAGTACATCTTGGCTGCTTCCGTTTTTGACAGTTCTGAATAAGGCTGCAATGAGTATGCGCAGCGGGGTGTTGGTGTGAATAGAAGTTTTCAACTCATTCAGGTAAATGCCTAGGAGTGCCGTGTCTGTACCATTTTTCATTCCCACCGACAGTGAATAAGAGTCCCCGGGGCCCCGCACGTTTGCCCACATTTGGTGTCACCAATGATTTAGATTTGAGCCGTTCCAGTAGGTGTGTTTCTTGAGGTGGCGATGTTGACCAAGAGTTGGACTGCTGACTCCAAGGTCATTGGTACCCACTTGCTGCTCCGTGGGGGAAAGATGAGACTCCCGTACTCCAGTAAAGATTCAGAACCTCGGAAATCCTCCACAGGGTCATTCAAACTTGCTCAGAGGTGTCTCAGCAGAGTGGCCTGGTCCTTGACTTCAAAGGCAGTTCTACGCTGCACACAGGCTTTGCCATGAATCGGAATGGGTTGAATAGCAACTGGCAGGCCCTGTAGGTGTGTGGTGCATCTCATTATTTTCATTTGTACTTCCCTGAGAACCTATGTTGATCTCCTGTTCATAAGCTGATTTAGCTGTGTATCTCCCTGGATGAGATGTATATTCATATCATTTATTTCTTATTTTATTTTTTATATATTCATATATTTTGTCCATTTTTAGAAATCCAGTTTTATTATCATTCTTTTAGCTTTTTCTTATTGTTAGGTTTTAGGAGTTTTTAATATATCTTGGCTACAAACTCTTTTATCAGATGTGTGCTCTATAAATATTTCTATCCAGTCTCGGGCTTGTTGTTTTTATTCTCTGCCCAGTGTTTTTTGTAGAATAAAGGGTTTAAATTGCGACAAAGCTCCACTCATCAAGCATTCCTTTTTGTGCATTAGAGTTCTTCATTTCCATTCATTTCTTGGTCAGCTCGATTTCATTATCAGCTGGCCTCCCTAAGAAGACTTCTATACTGTCTGTCTGTTGCCGTGTCCAGAAGGGACAATTTGGGCTTTTTAGAAAATTATTTTATTGGGGGCTCATACAACTCTTATCATAATCCATATATACACCAATTGTATAAAGCACATTTGTACATTCATTACCCTCAACATTCTCAAAACATTTGCTCTCCACATAAGCCCCTGGCTTCAACTCCTCATTTTCCCCCTCCCTCCCCCTCCCTCATGAACACTCGATAACTTATAAATTATTGTTTTGTCATGTCTTACACTGTCCGACATCTCCCTTCACCCACTTTTCTGTGTCCGTCCCCAATTTGGGCTTCTTTACACTAGAATCTGTTGACATTTCTCCTCTGTCACTTAGAATCGTGGTAAACTAGTTCGGTTTTTTCCCGTACTGCTTTTCTTTGCCCTTTTGAAGGATCATTTCTGTTTCCAAAGAACATGCACACAAGTGCTTTATCTTGTTATTCTCGGGACTCAAGCGAGTGACTCCTAGGACTATACCACAGAGAGATGGTTTTGAAGGGGCCCTGGTGAAGCAGTGGCTTAAGTGCTGGGCTGCTAGCTACCAGGCTGCCAGTGCAACCACCAACCTACTCACTAGCTGCTCCTTGGGGGAGAGATGAGGCTGTCTGCTGCCCGTAGGATGTGCAGTGTCGGGAGCCCACAGGAGGAGCTCCACTCTGGCCATTGGGTCGCCGTGGGTCAGAGTCAACTTGATGGCAGTGGGGCTGGCGTTGGTAAGTTAGATGGTTTTGCAGTAAAGTAGAGCATTTTTGAAGTTCTCATCACACATCTCTGCTTTCCCCCTAGAGATCATTGATGACCTTGCCAACCTGGTGGAGAATACAGATGTGAAACTTCGCACCGAAACCAGGCGTGTGAGCAGGGTGGACCGGAAGTCGGCATCCTGTGGTAAGGCCGAGCTACTGTCCAGGTCCTGCTTCTCCCACTGTTTGTGGATCCACTGTGCTTTGAGTCGCCCACAGACTGTGGGGATTCCGTAGTGTTCCTGACTCGGATCGCCTCCTTTGACGGCACATCAACCTTGCTAAAAGACACTTGGGTTTGGTTAGAAGGAAATGAATTCTTTTAGACTCATAGGTGGTATAATACATGGGTAATTTTTTTAATTAAGAAAACTTTCTGCGTGTGAATAGAGAGTAATAGTTTTGGCAATTGTATGACATTCTGCAAGTGATTGATGGGGTGTCTTGTGTAGGGAAAGGTGATCTAACTCGGGTACCTTTTTAATGATAAGCTTCATTGTGAAACTTGAACTGTCAAGTAGTTAAGAGCCAGGTTCTGAAGTCCAGTGGGGCTCAAAGCTTTTACTAAGTCACATCTTCTTGGACAGGTCACTTTATCATCTCGTGATACTTCGCATGGGAGACCCCTGGTGCTGACTGGTTAAGCCCTTGGCTCCTAATGAAAAGATCGGGGAGTCACAGGAAGCAGCCCTCTGCCAGAGAAAGATGTGAGAATCTGACCCTGTGACTCCATAGGGAAGCTCTTCTCTATCGAGAATCCTATAGGATGAGGGTCCTGAGGGGCCTTTATCACCTGCTCCCCCATGGAGCCCTTGGGGCATAGTGGTTATGCCCTGGCTGCTAACTGCAAGCTCGGCAGTTCACACCCACCAGCAGCTCCGAGGGAGAGAGACGAGGCTTTCTACTTCCACAAAGATTTACCGCCTCTACTCCGACCTCCAGCATTCCTGTGAGTCAGAGTCACCTCAACGGCAGTGAGTTCCTTTGCTTCGACTCCCCCTCCCCTGGCATATCTCATCCTTCAGGTAGCGTCCACGCCATCTGGGTTCTCTTCCAGTGATCACGTGCTCATTTCTGCATCCTGGAAAAACCAAGCCACCCTGGCAGTTCTTGCGCGACCAGTCTTCTTACATAACTTCCGTCCACAGGAACTTGGTTGTTCACGAGAGACCCCCGAGACTTCGGAGACAGAGAGAAGTGGGTTCATACCCACCACTGCCTCTCTTTAAAAAAGCATTTCTAAATTTAAATTTTTAATTAATTGTGAAGGTTTACAGAGCACTTGGTTTTCCACATACCCTTCGGTGTGCGTTTTGGTTCATGTCGTTCATTGCAGCCCCCACACTGTAGCTTCGCCGCCCTCATCCCTCACCGTGGTTCCTGTGTCCGTTCTTCCTTCTTCCCTAACCTTTATGCACTTAGTCCTTGAGCAGATGCTCCGCCTTTGATCTCAGATGGTGTGGATGCCCCTCTAGTGTTATGGCTTGCCTCCAGGCGTTAGTCTGTGGCTGAAGGTTGAACCACAGGAGTGAATTCTTCTCCAGACCTGAGGGGTGGCCAAAGGCCATGGTCTCAGGGGTTCTTTCAGCCAGCTAGTCCACCGCTAGCCCTTGTGGTCTTTGATTTCTGTGGCAGCAGCCTTGTTAGTAATACAAAGTGTCTGACACTGCAGGCTTTCCGTACGTCCGTGGAGGGTGGGTGGTAGCGCGTGGGCTCTGTCGCCCGACCACCAAGCAGCCTGTACCTCAGTAGTCCCGCTTAACCTTTGCTTTGGTTACCTCATCTCTGAAGGGGACCAATAATGCCATACGCAACAGAGAAATAAGTGAATAGACACACCTTGGGTGCCATTTCCTTTATGTATATGTTTTATATATTCATGAGGAGACTTTATCAAGTTCAAGGGGAAAATCTCACTATCTTTTCACTCCGCTTTTCCCACGAACAATTTGAAGCCCCTTTGTAAAACACGTAGAATCATGTTTTCCACATTGCAAGCAGTCATCAAGTATTATGACGATGATTATTACTATTTACTTCAAGAAGGGAGAAGCCTTATAATTAAGTTACAACTTTCCTGGGAATCCTGCTTATTTGTTAAGTAATCATGTTTGCTGTATTTGGAGTGAACATTTTTATTGACATACAGTGGGGTTTTTTTTCTTGTGTTTTTTTTTAAATTTTAACAATTTATTAGGGGCTCATACAATTCTTATCACAGTTCATACATATACATACATCAATTGTATAAAGCACATCTGTACAGTCTTTGCCCTAATCATTTTTTTCTCCTCTTTTCTTTTTTTTTTTATTTTATTATTTTTTATTTATTTTTCCTCTTTTCTTTTTTTACATTTTATTAGGGACTCATACAACTCTTATCACCATCCATACATATACATACGAGCCCTGCTGGCACAGTGGGTTATGCATTGGACTGATAATCACACAGTGGTTTTTAAAAATGTTTTAAAGATAGTAGTCCTCAACACGTACTCTTTTCATAGAAATATTTTACAGAAAAGCCTCTGTCTTTTCAGTTCCTTTTTCCTACTATTTTCTTACTAGCTCCATTGATATCCCAGCTCAGCAACCAAGAAACTAGCCTGCTATCATTTCTGATGTCCAGTAGCTGGAAAGGAAAACAATTCGCATTTTTCTCAAAGGGAGAATTGCAGTTACATATGCATCCATTGCCCCGCAATGCTGGCTTGTGCATATCGATGAAGCTTCTGCATGCGACTGGCTCAAGCTCGTGGGAACTCAGCTTTGTATGGATGACACCCCACAGTGGCCTTCTAAGTCTTCGGCTGATCACCACCGAGCCTATGAACACAAGGTGCATTGTGGCGTTTCCTGGGTAGGCCCAGCAGCCCTTGGCAAACGACTGATCCTTGTTCTTGCTTCCAGCCTGTAAACTCATAGGTACTTTCCTGCCTGCTCCTTTCCTTTGTCTGATAAAGGCCTCTTGACTCCCACAGTCCGTGCAGGCAGGCAAGGGGTCGGTGGAGGAAATGCGGGCATTGGGAAGTGTCATAGTTGGGACCCCAGAGAGCCACACCAGCAGGGTAAGAGTGAACCCTGACTCAACTTTCCTTCTTCTCCCTGGGCTCCTCTCTGAGGTTGCTACAAGTGGGCACTGAGAGAAAAGTAGCATCCGTGACACGTCGTCGTGACAGAAAGCCTCTTGAGGGTTTATGCCCTCGGCGCACACATGCAGGGAGGATCAGCCCTGGGCTCACACATGCAGGGAAGGCGCAGCCCTGGGCACACACATGCAGGGAGGATCAGCCCTGGGCATACACATGCAGGGACGCTTAGCCCTGGGCTCACACATGCAGGGAGGCGCAGCCCTGGGCACACACATGCAGGGAGGCGCAGCCCTGGGCACACACATGCAGGGAGGCTCAGCCCTGGGCGCCCACATGCAGGGACGCTCAGCCCTGGGCGCACACATGCAGGGAGGCTCAGCCCTGGGCGCACACATGCAGGGAGGCGCAGCCCTGGGCACACACATGCAGGGAGGCTCAGCCCTGGGCACACACATGCAGGGAGGCTCAGCCCTGAGCGTACACATGCAGGGTGGCTCAGCCCTGGACGCACACATGCAGGGAGGCTCAGCCCTGGGCGCACACATGCAGGGAGGCTCAGCCCTGGACGCACACATGCAGGGAGGCTCAGCCCTGGGCGCACACATGCAGGGAGGCTCAGCCTTGGGCGCCCACATGCAGGGAGGCAGCCCTGGGTGCATACATGCAGGGAGGCTCAGCCCTGGACGCACACATGCAGGGAGGCTCAGCCCTGGGCGCACACATGCAGGGAGGCTCAGCCCTGGGTGCACACATGCAGGGAGGCTCAGCCCTGGGTGCACACATGCAGGGAGGCTCAGCCCTGGGCGCACACAGGCAGGGAGGCTCAGCCCTGGACGCACACATGCAGGGAGGCTCAGCCCTGGGCGTACACATGCAGGGACGCTCAGCCCTGGGCGTACACAGGCAAGTTGGCTCAGCCCTGGGCGTACACAGGCAAGGTGGCTCAGCCCTGGGCGCACACAGGCAGGGAGGCTCAGCCCTGGGCGTACACAGGCAAGGTGGCTCAGCCCTGGGTGCACACATGCAGGGAGGCTCAGCCCTGGGCGCACACATGCAGGGAGGCTCAGCCCTGGGCACACACATGCAGGGAGGCTCAGTAAACCGCAGCCACTGAATGGGGTTTGAGGCTGACTTGCCTGTTTTAGTCCCAGGTGCTGAAGCAAAGGAGACCCCTCTCTGGAGGAAGATTGGTGTATCCTAGGTCTCTGGGAATCCGCACAAAGTCAATTTTAAAAAGGCAATGACCAGCACCCAGTGAAAGATTTGTGGACCTGAACCAGCAGTCTATAGAGACTAGGCTGCATTGGTGGGCAGTAGTAGTATGAGCAGACATGGAGTGTAAAATCAATTATGCCTACTTCATGGAAAGGAATGTGCTGAGCTTGCAAGCATTTCAGAGAGTAGCAAACTTTAAAATGTACCATCAACAAAGAAAGAAAGAGATGAAACAGCACATAACAATAAATAAAAATTAAAAATCCCAAACAGCTGAAAATTTAAACTCAGTGGAGACATTTGGTAGCAGTAGTAAAGGCAAGCCACTGATCATAAAAAAATTAAACCATACCCCCTTTCTCTCAGAAGAGGAGACTCAATAGCCATGCACAGGAAGATAAGATCTTTAGGAGAAAGCCATTTGGGAGGCAGGAGATTGGTCAGAGAGCCTGAAGACATAATGCAGAGTTAATCTTTAGCATTGCCCCAATTCAAGGCTGGACTGATCATTTTGTATGTAACACACAAACAGGGTGTGTGTTTTAACTGGGTGGATGGTGTGGCACTCGGTGGGACTCAAGTGCAACGCGATGACTGCGCACAGGGCGTTCTGCTGCGGTGTAACCACCCGCCTCCGAGCGGGCCAGGGATAGTCATCCCTTGACTCAAAGGGGTACACAAATACACTGGGGACCATGAAATGGGCTTTTGTCTTCCTACCCTCAGCACTTCTTCCTCGCTGGTCTGATAGCTCACAAATACATGCTTTCGCAGTGAGGACAGCTCTAGTTGTAAATACAGACCCAATTGCCAGCAGGCCACACAGAAGAGGGACCTGATGATGAATTTGTTGATTCAGTTGTTAACAAAGACTCCAGGCCCTGCTTTGTGTCCTTTCACTGGGAGCCCGCACTTTAAATGTCTTACCCCTTTTACCCATCTTGGCATGCTTTCTCCTTTTCCTCGCCCCGTGGATGCTATTTAATATATATATATATATATATATATATATCTACATGATCATTTGTATCCATTCACTTATTTTTATTAATTTTTTTCTTCCCCTATCTCTAAAGGTAAATACAGAGACTGATGCTTGTCTGCTGGTACTGATACGTATTTTCTGATCTGAATCTCACATTAAACGCACTTTTATGGCTCTTGTGGGGGCCAGTTTAACTATTCATTGTGCCTCCGCCTCATTAGAATTCAAAATAGAGCCTTGTCTGCATCTGACTGGAGGAGGCAATCGTGAAAACTCAGGCTCTTCGTCCTGAATCCCCAGGCTTTGAAGGTTGAGTTTGCTTCTCTGCATCCTGTTGCGTTTGTCATGTTGCCCAAGTGCCCGCATCGGTTGTGCTTGTAGTGATGTTTCTGTTTCAGGGACGTGGTGGGGAACAAGCTCAGCTGCCGCAGCACCAATGTTCTCACAACCTAACCCCAAACCACACCCACTGCCCTCGAGTCGACTCCGCGTGCTGGGGACCCTGTGCAGGGCTTCCGAGGCTCAGTCTTCCCAGGAGTGGACAGCCTCGTCTTTCTCCTGCAGAGCAGCTTGTGGGTTGGAACCTCAGACGTGGTGGTCAGCAGTCCAGTGCATACCTTACAGGGCGCCTTTGTCACATCACAGCCTAGAACTGTAGAGTGTGGCGTTCAGCTCCTCCTGGCATTCTCAGTCTTAGGGCAGTGGAGGACGCTTAGGCCTGTGGGCATAGAGCCAGACAAACCGCGGTTAGAACGTAGATTACTGACCTGAAGAATTCCATGCTCTAAGTGTCAGTTTCTTGGTCTATAAATGAGGCCAGTGATGGCTAGAATGTACGGTGATGCAGTGGATTAGATGAGATCCTGTAGGCAGGTGTGACTGGTGTTAGTGGGTTCGCAATACTTGCCGGCTCCGTTAAAGGTCCACCCTCCTTCTGTCAGCTTGCCATACTGTGGTGACTTCTCATTGCTATGATGCTGGAAAGAGCCCTGCTGGGCACAGTGGTTACATGTTGGGCTTTTAATCACAAGGTCAGCAGTTCAAAACCACCAGCTGCTGCTCCACGGGAGAAAGGTGAAGCTTCGTACTTTTGTCAAAACAGATGGTCTCAGAAACCCACAGGGCCAGTTCCACCCTGTCCTACAGGGTTGTTGTTGTTGGTGTGTGTGTGTGTGTGTGTAATCAACTGGATGGCAGGAGTTTGAGTTCTGAAGCTGGGAGCCTAGATCAGAACTTCTTAATTAAGACAGACTAGGAAGAGAGGCCCGGTAGTTGATTTCTAAAGCAAGCCAACAAGAACCCTGTGAATCAAAGCAGGTGCTGGCTGTTCCAGTGCTGGCAGATGAGCATCTGAGGTTAGAAGGCTCTTTCTGGCCCCCATGTCCCCCCCCCCCATCCCCGGGCTCCAGCAGTGGCGATGTGTCAGGGGAAGCCAGCCCATAACACATCATTACGGGTCCGGCAGGTGCAATTGTACAGCGATAACAAGTAAAGATCACAGTAAAGTCATAGAGAGCATGAGAGATAGAAGTGAAGTATTGAAATAAATGGAGTCAGACACAATTCATGGTAGCATGCTCACCTCAGCCCCACTCGATGGTCCACGTTGAGGGAGAGAGAGAGATTTAATGCTAGCCCTGGCCTTTTATATTCTCTGGGGACATGCAAGCCCCCTAATTACAGGTGAGGACATACATCACAGGAAGGGGCTGTCCTATAGGTAATACAGTAATGAGAGGGCATGGTCTAGGGACATCTACACAATAAGAAGAGGAACTGGGGGTATACATGTGGCAAGATGAGCCTACCCTAGGTTTAGGATGGAGGCTTAACTTTGACCTGTTCCCTAGATCTTCATAGGAACCATTATCAGTAGGGTGTAAACCCACCTACTGGAACCAAATAGATGTCTGCAGGAGTCCATTGTCTTTAACAGCAGGGAGTGGGGCCCACTGCAGTCTGGCAACTGATCGCCTTCCGGGAGGATGCCTGTGAGCTGGCAGGGGGCCGAACAATGACCTTCTGTCCAACTGCGCATGGAGGAGGATCATGATCAGGGCTGATCTGACTCTTGTCACAACCCGTCCATCCTTGGTCAAGTACACTTGTACAGAGGTTGCCATCATCATTTTCAAAACATTTTCTTTCTACTTGAGTTCTTGGTGTCAGTTCCTCATCTTTTTCCCTCCCCTACCGCCCACTCTCATGAACCCTTGATAAATTATTGTTATTTTCATATCTTACGACATCCGCTGTCTCCCTTCACCTGTGTTTCTGTTGTTCGTCACCCCAGGTGGGTAGATGGTATACATCAATCACTGCGATCACTTCTCCCCCCGCCTTGCCCCTGCCCTCATGGCATCCCTGCTCCCGTTATTGTTCCTGGGGGTGCTGTGGGCTTTTAACCCTGAAACCAGCCCAGAAGGCCGCTAACAGTGATGACTGGGAAAATTAGAGCTCTTCCCAAGGTTGGCCGTTAGCATCCTCATTTGGTTTGAGATAGGGTTGGGTTTACCCCCAAATAAACTCCAAGTGAGAAATGGGTGGCTGAGGCCTCTGTGGGCTGAGGTGATGTTGGAGGAGCCCCCTTCACCTCCCGTAGCTCCCCACGAGCGTTTTCTGTTAGCAGCCCTAACCTTGTCCCCTTGGGAGACCTGCTCTCTCTTTCTTCCGGAATAAGCTGCTGTTTCCAGGTTGCCTGTTTTTTCCTAGTTCACAACTCCCATCATGCCTTCAGCTGCCCTTGAGGAACTAGACAGGCACGAAGGGAGCAGGAGTCCATGTTTGTTTTCTCCCCAGCAGCAGCTGTCGAGCCAGCATCAGAGTTTTGCCGAGTGGAAACGCCAGCCTGGGAATGCCCGATGGCCGGTGTTGCTTTTCCTTTGTGTTATGTTTTCAGAGAGAAACTGGAGCGTTTAGTGAAATCCCCAAGTCTTTAGCGTTGACAGTACATTCACATTTTAAACCGCATACCTTGAGGGACTAATAAAAAGCCGACCTGTGGTGTGTCCTGTGGAACTACTGTTTCACATTCACCTCCTTGTCCGTTTGTCCTCCTGCCAAAGCTGTTCTTATCTCTCTTCATGACTTTCTGTTCTCGCCACCCTCTTTCTGGTCCTTGTCATGTTTATGTGACCATTAAAAGTGCTCATGAGAGAGACTGGAACCTCCTCCCTTGCTGGAGGGAATGCAAAGTGGGGCGGCCGCTATGGAAGACCTTTCTGCCATCCCCAAAAAGTTCCACGGAGAAGTATGGCGTTGCTCATAGGTGCCCCTGAGTCGGCTCCGACTCCCAACAGAACAGAACACTGCCTGCGCCGCGCCGGCCTCACAATGGAGGTTTGAGTCCACTGTGGCAGCAACGGTGTCCATGCATCTCATCAAGGCCTTCCTCTTTCTCACTGCCCCTCGAATTTGTCCTTCTCCAGGGAAGGCTCTCTCCTGACAGCAGGTCCAAAGTCCGTGCGATTGAATCTCCCCATCCTTGCCTCTAAGGAGCACTTCTTCCAAGGTAGAATTACCAGGTGACTCAGCAATTCCACTCCTGCACCTGGACTCCGAAGCAGGGACTCAAACAGATTCTTATGTACCAATGTCTATTGCACCCTATTCACAACAACCAAATGGTAGAAACAACCTAGATGCTTCTCCACTGCTCCGCAGATAAAGAGAACATGATATACAATGGAACAGGATTCAGCCCTGAAGTCTTGTCGCAGCGTGGATGAGCCCTGAAAGCATTCTGTTGCGTATAGTAAGCTAGGCACCCCAAAGATCAAATCTCGTATGCTTTAGTTTTATGAAATATCTCACTCTCTGCCCTCGAGTTGATTCGGACTGACCCTATTAGGCAAGGGTAGACTGACCTTGTGACTTTCTGAGACGATAGCTCCTCACGTGAGTAGAAAGCCCTGTCTTTCTCCTTTGGAGAGGCTGGTGGTTTCAAACTGCTGACCCTGCCCCCCTCAGAACCCCTCTGCCACCGGAGCTCCTCCATGAACTCTTTGGAACAGGCAAATGCAGAGTCATGGTTGTTGGGGATCAGTGGGGGCAAATGGTGGTGGAATGAGGGCTTCATCTTTAAGGGCTATTGAGATTCTGTTTGGGAGGATCAAAACGTTTCAGGAACAAGTAGTGATAATTTCACAACAATGTGGCTGTAATTGATGCCGGGTTGTACACTTACAAGTGACTGAAATGGCAAAAGGCATATTACATCTTTACCAAAACAAAAACATAGAATAACTCAACAATGAGGAAGTCTTATTTATCGGCACAGGAAAATGACATAATTGTAACGTCGAGCATATTTATAAAGCCTAACTCCCATCTTGTGGAATTTATATATAAATGCAGCAAATATCCACCCAGTTACCAGTATGACAAAGATAAAGAAGACAAGTTTCTTTCCTTAAGATGCTGTTATTATTTAAACATGCCTTATTCAGTGGATTCAAAACTAGTTGCTCTTCCCCCCACCCCACCCCCAGACAAATCTGGAATATTTTAGGGTGGGGAGGAAAAAAGGCTGATTAATCCATCGTGGAGATAATAGTTAACTACATGTCGTTATCAGCTTCTGAATCAATCTCCATCCTCTAGCGTCCCACGCAGAGCACACCACTGTGATCCATAGGACTCTCCTTGGCTGCTTTCCAGAAGTGGATTGCCAGGCCTTTCTGGTCTCTCTTAGTCTGGAAGCTCCGCTGAACTCTGTTCACCATGACAGCAGCGCACCAGCCCCCACTGAGAGATGACTAGTTGCTACACAGGAGATCCATTGACAGGAGTCAAACCCAGTTCTCTTGTATAAATCCCAAAACCTCGCTGCCATCAAGTCAATTCTGGCAGGGTAGAACTGCCCCTGTGAGTTTCTGAGACTGTAACTCTTTGGGGAGTGGCAGGTGGTTTCGAACTGCTGCCTTGTGGATAGCAGCCCACCTGGAAACCACTAGACGATCAGGACTTCTGTATAGGAGATGAGAACTCCGCCTGTGAGCCTCCATTGCTTCCAGGTACTAAGTGTGAAAGTCTAATTGTGTGAAACTCATAGGGGACATGCTTGTATAATACAGGAGAATATGCAGATGCAGATTTTGGAATTGCTTAATTTCCATTTCAGGAGATACATTTTATAACACATGGACCTCCCCTCGCCTTTTGTTAGTACCCTAAAACACTCCCTTCCCATGCCTGTACAGTTCGTCTACAGCGCATGCTAAGTGTGTCTAGTCAGAATGCCTTTGATATGTGGCCCGGCACTGTTGTCTGCTCTGAGGTTTCCTGGGGAAAGCCTGCCCTTCTTTCTGCTCACGACATTGATTTGGGGAGTGGGAATGGGAGCTGTAAATTCAAATGTTGACACTTCAGCTTAATCCAGGCGAAATGAAGCCCCCGGGGCGCAGCACAGGATTGCAAAGCCTTCCTGAAATAGAGAGTGATGGATGCGGCTGGCAGCCTCCGGGACCTGCGCGCCTCTCATCATCCGTCCCGAGGCAGCGGCTTCTGCGTGCGTCGTGGGGTCAGAGAGGATCGCCACGTAGAATGATTTTTTGATGACTGTTTCGCTTGGGCTGGTTTGGAAAGATAAGGTGTGATTTCTAGGAGCGGTTTCTGTCCATATTGAGCAATGATTACACTGTATGGATCTTGAGCAATGAGATTACAGAGGTACATGTTGGTGCGTGCGCTCTGGTAATGTCTGTTTGCCGATGGATTCTTTGGCTTTCACCCACCCCTACGGGGCAGCAAATACTGGGTTCAGAAGCGAAATCAGTAGCTCAGAGTTAAGTATACCTTACCTATTATTTGTCCACTTATGAGAGTATCCCAACACCCACCCGCGTGTGAAGTACGCATTACTACTGTCACTCGCCACATCTGTTAATATCAGTGAAGCGGATCATGGTGATGCACACACACATGTCCACAATGTTGTCAACGTAATGCTGAAGCTCAGAAGAAAAGTTGCCTTCCTGGAGTATTTAAATTGCAGTCACTTAACCATTCTTCTTATCACTCTCCGACTTTATACTTTTTCTATCATTTCACTAACATCTACTATTTTTTTAGCCATACACTTTATATCAGTAGGAAATAGAGGAGGCCTTTAAACCCTTTTGCTACGTGAACTTTCCTTTCATTGATAGTAGGCTTCCCCAAACCTAGGGGGTACGCTTTCATGTTAGAAGGCAAAAGGCATACGGGACTATGACATGGTATTACTTGTTTTATACTGTCTGTTCCTTAGAAAGGTGAAACCTCTAGTTAAAAAAAAAAACAGAACCAAACAATGATCCCATTTGTATCCATTTTACATTCATAGCCACAGTGATGAGGGTTCTAATTTGCCTGTTCTTTTAGGTTGTTGTTTTCTTTCAACTCAGCCTCTCTCTCTTTTAAAAAAAGTGCTTTGAGACTTCATCCCATGCTTTTCCTCATTTAAAGCACTTCTTTTTTTAAAGATCATTTTGTTGTGGGCTCTTACAACTCTTGTTACAACCCATGTATCAATTGCATCAAGCATATTTGTACATAAGTTGCCATCGTTCTTTTCTAGACAGTTACTTTCTCTTGAGCCCTTGGAATCAGCTCCTCGTTTTGTTCCCTCCCTCACCACCCTCCTCCCTCCATATAAAGTACTTCTTAAGCTGCGCCTATACATTCTTGGTTACCTGTGATGGCCCCCAAAATATTCATGTATTTTATTTCATTTTTAAAAATCATTGTGAATTAGGTGAAGGTTTGCAAAGCAGATCATTTTTATATTTAACTCATCCAGCAGCTCCAATCCATTAAATGACCATAAGGTATTAAGTTTTACTATTGCTCCCTCCCCTTCTTGCTAAGAGCAGAGTGTAGGCAGTTTTCAAGTGGCACAGGGGAGAGCCTCCTGCAGATCATAGATCCGAAGTAAGCACCTTCCCCTCCACTTTACAAAATACAAATCATGATTGTCGAGTAACTTTATAGCTACGGGAAAAGAAGAGTCAACTATAAGAGTGTCTTTTTCTCCTATGGCTGCTTCTTCTACCCCTTGGCATGCTGACAGTTTGTCTTTAGCAAGTTAGACTGTTTTGCTCTTTAAGGCACATATAGGAGACCTGGTAGCGTAGTGGGTTGTGGGTTGGGCGACTCACTGCAGGGTCAGCAATTTGAACCCTCCAGAGGTCTCCTTTTCTTTTTAAAAATCGTTTTATTCGGGGCCCATACAACTCTTATCACAGTCCATACTTACACACATTTGTACATTCATTGCCCTCATCAGTCTCAAAACATTTGCTCTCCACTTAAGCCCCTCATGGTTCCCCTTCCTTCCCCGCTCCGCCTCCCTCATGAACCCTTGATAATTTATGTAATTATTTTGTCATATCTTACACTGTCTGACGTCTCCCTTCACTTACTTTTTCTGTTGTCCGTTGCCCAGGGAGGAGATTATATGGTGACCCTTGTAATTGGTTCCCCCTTTCCACCCCACCTGCCCTCCACCCTCCTAGCATCGCCACTCTCACCATTGGTCCTGAAGGGATCATCCGTTCTGAATTCCCTATTTCCAGTTCCTATCTGTACCAGTGTACCTCTTCTGGTCTAGCCAGATTTGTAAGGTAGAATTGGGATCATGATGTGGGGTGGGTGGGGGGCAGGTGGAAGCATTTAGGAACTAGAGGAAAGTTGTATGATTCATCGTTGTTACACGGCACCCTGACTGACTCATCTCCTCCCCGCAACCCTTCCATAAGGGGATATCCAATTGCCTCGAGATGGGTTTGGTGTCTCCACTCTGCATTCCTTCTTATTCACAATGATATTATTTTTTTTTGTTCTGGTGATGCCTGATACCTGATCTCTTGATCACACAGGCTGGTGTGCTTCTTCCATGTGGGCTTTGTTGCTTCTGAGCTAGATAGCTGTTTGTTTACTTTCAAGCCTTTAAGCTGTTTGTTTACTTTTAAGCCTGTGATAGCCGGACACCATCAGCTTTCTTCACCACAGTTGCTTATGCACCCATTTGTCTTCAGCAATCACATCAGGGAGGTGAGCATCATGGAATGCCAGTTCAATGAAAGAAAGTGTTCTTGCATTGAGGGAGTCCTTGAGTGGGGGCAGAGGCCTCCTTTTGTAGTGACTGATCTTTTTCCTGATGGCATGGCCTGAGTGAGTCTGCGTCTCATCATCCTTGAGTCTGAGAACATTTTGATGGCATTTCTTTTTAAGACCATAGTTCATTGTTCTGGCAGTCCACAGCATGCTTCGTAGATTCACCGTGCTTTGCCAACATCGTAGTGTGAATGCCTCAGTGCTTTGTCGGCCTTCCTTATAATGATCCACTTCTGCAAGAATTTGAGGTGATTGAAAAGTAGTCATTCTCAAAATAAAGACATCCTGGTGGTGTAATGGGTTTTGAGCAGGGCTGCTAACCACAAACGCAGCTGTTTGAAACCATCCCCAGGGAGAAAGACAAGGTTTTCTACTGCAGTAAAGACCTCGACTCTCAGACACCCACAGGGGCAGTTCTCCTCCGTCCCACAGAGTCGCTAGGAGTCCGAGTGGAGCCCACAGCAGTAAGCTGAGTTTTGGAGTTCTCAACATTAACCTCGTTGTTTTACTTTTCCCTAAGGCGAAATATAAACAAAACAACCCCCAAACACAATAAACCCCCTTGCCACTGAGTCCATTCTGACTCATCATGACTCTATAGGACAGAACAGAACTGCTCCACAGGGTTGATAAGTCTGTACATCTTTTGAGACTAGACTACCACATCTTTCCCCAGTGGAATGGCTGTAGTTCAAACTCCTTACCTTGTGATTAGCAGCCAGATGCTTAAGCCATTGTGCCATCAGGCCTTCCACATGAGCTGTTTGTATCTGCAGTACTTGATTCAGATAAACCTGGTCAAGCATCGCTGGTGCCTGGAGAGTGGTTCCATTTGTAGGTGACAAAAGGCAACAAGGTGTCTTTGGAGGATTTCCTTTAGGGGACTTGAGGGTCTCTGTGGAACCGTTTCTCCCAAGTCTGATGTATTTCTTTTGAGATGACTAACTCAGCAGAGACCGTGATAGCTTTTTCTCTCCATATGATTGATCAAAGTCTGGCTCATGGTCCTTCATCCAGTGAAGCATGCTAGAAAACAAGGGAGCTTCAAAACGTTTGTGGGAAATTTTAATGAAAAGGTAATGGGTTTTCTTCCCACAAGCTTTTTGGAGCCCCCACATAATCTGCACCAAATTTCCCTGAGCAGAGAGCTCTGGGCCTTCACACAGGGCCAGCAAGTGGCCTTCCTTTAGCACCTTTTAAGGTTTGTCTTGGACTCTGAAGTTCAGGTTCTCCCTCGTTTCCTACATTCCCTCCTCTCGCCCTTCCCTCTTCTCTATAACTTCCTTTGAAAAAGACATCTCCTTTTTTTAAAGAAGAGAAGTCATCTTCTTCTTATTCTTTTTTTCTGTCTGTCTTAGTCCCCCGTCTTCCTCTCCTCGCAGCCTGTCTCTCGTAACCTCAGTCAAGAGCCTTCCTTCCAAAACCCCCACGCCTTATCCCACCCCGTGGGCCAGCATCTGTGAGACCTTGCCACCCTCTCCTGTTTTGTCTGCCCCAGACAGCCACTTCCTCTCCTTGACGTGTCAGGGAGCACGCGGCCATCTGGAAGGGTGTTGTAGGATGTATCAGAAGTCGGGAATCATCCTAGAAACACAGTTTAAAAATCATTACGATATCATATCTTTATGATATACCCTGTAATTTACTTTAAAAATACCTTATGTGGTTCCTTTCTTGCCGTTTTCCTCACGCATTGCAAAGGTGTGTTTCTGATACTGAGGTAACCCGAGTGGGTTACCTCAGGCTGCCCCTTTGCAAAATTCATTTGAAGACTGACACAACCTTCTCTCAATGCAGTTTCCTCTCGTCACTAAGAGATAGGTCCTTTTCATTTTTATATTTATTTTGTCATGTTCCCCAAACAAACAAATAAGCACACACCCCGCCTCACTGGCATGGAATCGATGCCAACTCACAGCGACCCTGTAGGGCAGGTAGAACTGCCCCTGTGGGTTTCTGAGGTTGTACATTTTTATAGGAGCATCAAGTCTCTCCGTAGAGTGACTAGTGGGTTTGAACTGCCGACCTTCCAGGTCAACTCACTGTTATCGAGTGGATTCCTACTCATAGTAACCCTATAGGGCAGGGTAGAACTGCCCCTGTGGGTTTCTGAGACTGTAACTTGTGACGAGAGTAGAAATCATTTTTCTCCTGTGCCGAGGCTAGTGGTTTTGAACTGCTGACCTTGCAGCTAGTATCCCAATGTGTAACCACTACACCACCAGGGGGTCTCAGTTAGCAATGCATAACCCACCACATCACCAGGGCCTCCTTCTAAACTTAAAACTCACTGCCATCAAGTCAGTGCCAACTCTTAGGGACCCAATTTGACAGGGTAGAACTGCCCCTGTGGGTTTTCAAGACTACCTCTTTATGGGAGTAGAAAGCCCCATCTTTCTCCTGCAGAGTGGTTGCTGGTTTCAAACTGCTGACCTTATGATTAGCAGTCTAGAGCATCACTGCTTCACTATGCCACCAGGCATCCTCGTTAGCAATGTGTGCGCGCACACACACGCACAAATGCCCTTATTTTTGCATCTTTTACAACTTATGAAAGGGAAAGAAGATAAATTATTGTTTCAAACACCAAATGTTCTGCCATCGAGTTGAATCCATCTTACAAAAACCGAGACTCTAGAATCCCATAAAGAGTTAGTTCGGGAAATCCACAGGGACAGTTCTACACTATTCTGTAGGGTTGCTGTAAGTTGATGTATTATTCACTTCTGCAAGCAAATAGGTCTCCTCTTTAATTTTTTTTAGTGGTGGTGGGTCCTCTTTAATTTTTTAATTTAGTTCCCATCCCAGTAACTTTGCCATCTTTTAAAGATGTTTGATGCTTCAGATGTGCCTTCCCAGAGTTGGGCCGGACTTTGCAGGTTCAGAACATGGTCCTCCAGACTGCCACATCTGCCCAAGACTTCAGATCTCAGCTTCAGACCAACAGGCTGCACATTCAGGGAATCCAAACCACTACCCCCTGCGGGTCGCTGATTTGCTCAAATGACTCTGGGAAACTTGCTGAGTGTGCCGTCCGTAGGATTACAGTTTTATGATTTGGTGCAGAACTGGCAAAGGGAGACACCCCTCGGGTGAGGTCTGGGGCTCGTCGTTCTCCCAGGAGTATTTATTAAGGCATGCCACGTTTCTAGCCATACTAGCAAGCAGAGAAGCTCAACCAAGCCTTGGGGTCCAGAGACTGGGCATATGGAGCGCAGCTTTGGGCACGTGGCTGCACAGAAGCTCCAGGCCCTTCTCCAGTCTCCGTGGCCAGGGTGGTGGCAGATGGCTCAAGGCTCCAAACCTTGAATCACATGCTGCCCCACTCTCGGCTCCAACCCCAACTTTCCACCCCCCATCCTCAGTAATTTTCTTAAGAAACTATCCAGGAGTCCACCAATAACTATCAGGTGTGGTCTTAGAGACCCACAGTAAGTAATTGTGATATCCCAATCACTCAGGAAGAAGGGACTAAAGACGGTCAGCTTCTTTGTCCATGAAACAACTACAGTCAGACAAGACACTTCCCAGTCCTGCACCATCCTGACAGTTGCTCTTATGTTTGAGCCCATTGTTGCAGCCACTTTGTCGATCCATTTTATCGAGAACCTCCTCTCTCTCCCCTCTACTTTACCAAGCATGGCAGGACAGGTCTCTCCTGACAACATGTTCAAAACATGTGAGACGAAGTCTCACCATCCTTGCCTCCAAGGAGCATCCTGGCTGTACTTTTTCCAAGACAGATCTGCTTGTTTCCTTGCCAGTCCATGGGACTTCCCGTATTCTTCTCGAGCACCATAATTCCAATGCATCGATTCTTCTCCAGTCTTTCTGATTCCGGATCCAGCGTTCGTGTGCATAGTAGGTGATTGGCAGTACCATGGCTTGGTCAGGCACACCTTGTTCATCAAAGTAGCCTCTCTGCTCTTCCGCACTCTAAAGAGGTCTGTGCCGCAGATTCACACAATGCAGGAAGTCGTTTGATTTCTTCATTGCTGCTTCTATTGGCCATGAAACTTCTAGAGACCTTTTTAATTCCTGAGGGAGGCTCTCCTAGACAGGGAACAATTAGGCAAAGGAGAAACCACACTAAAGTAGCCCTCGTTATCTGCCAGGAGGAAACGTACTGGCCGAGTCACACCGACGGCCTGACAGTAGTGGATGCTGCTGGCTGTCAGGGTCACAGGTATGTACCCGACCTGGCTGAGCTGTGATTTCCAGTGGCACGGCAGTTAGGTGATGATATAGTCGGGCAGCATGCAGCTATGTCGTCACACTCACTCTGTGATCCGATGTGGTCAACCTGCACTTTCTCAGCAAGCCCCAGTTTGTGTAAGGACCTGTTCTTTGGAACCAATCGATCCATGTGGATAAGTGAGAAGCGAATGTCTTGCACCCAAGGGAGATTTAATACAGAGAGCTGGTGACAGCAGTGTCAGAAGAACTGAAAGAACGAACAGGGGGAAATTAGTCATTGTGTAAAGCAGCTGCCACCCCGAGACCCAGGAGAACGAAGATGTGGAAGTAGTGTTACCAGAGCCCAGGGGCGGATTCCCTGCTGCCTTCCTGGGCTTGCTGCTCAGCCACTGCTAGACCACTTAGAAGGGACTCATTCTGGGACCCCGAGGAGCTGCCACCAGAGCAGGGGAAGGGCTGCCTTGTTGGTGCTGGGGCTGCTAAGGAAAGACTGTCACAGCCAAAGGGAAGCTAGACACTGCCAGAGACACTGCTATGCGAGCAGCAGATGGGGAAAGTGAGGAGGCACAGCTTCACCCCTCTTCTCGCTATCTGAACCCCTGCCAGGACCTTATATTGGCAGAACATAACAGGAAGCCAGCTGGGCAGGGAGCCTGGGAAAAGTAGCTTGAAGACTCACAGCCCCAGTGCGACAGCAAAGTAAAGAAGGGGAGACCTGACAGACAGGTCATGTCTGGCTCATAGGCCAACCGTGGTGATCATGTCCTTCAGGTGGGACCACTGAGTTGGTTCATATCCATCTCATTAAAATCATCTTGGATGTTTTCTCAGACTCGGATGATCAGGTTCTAAATGGATCTGTCGCACTGGGCAAAGGTCAGTGTGCATTCTGAAGGACTGTCGGTTAGCCGCCTCCTTCGAATCATGTCGGGCTCTCCGACTCTCAAAATACCCCACAACCATCGCTTGTCCTTGACAGGAGGAGCAGTGTTGCCACATTGGTCTAGTGGAGGGACTGATGCCATTTCTCTTGCGGGTTGTGGCTGTGTACAGATGCAGTCATTCGACCTAATGCCGCAGCCTCCCCACTGAGTTCCTTCCTCTCTTGAAGAAGAAAGAACGCTGAGGGCAGAAGGATGCCCAGTAAGAGCTATTGGCCACCTACCTGTGGTTTTAAAGATGGGAAGGTTAAGCTAAGGAAACCTTCATCCCAGGATGTAGAAGCCAAAGACTAAACAAACAAACAAAATCCCACTAATCTGGAGTTGATTCTGACTCACGGTGGCCCTCCAGAGGGTGGCCAAGGCTACATGCTCATACAAAGACTGAACCAAACACCAAACTCACTTCCACTGCGTTTGTTCTGACTCATAGTGACCCTATCGGGCAGTGTCGAACTTCCCCTGTGGGTTTCTGAGATTATAACCTTACAAACAAAAACAAAAAACCCTGCCAGTTTTATTGGCACTTCATCCACATATCATACAATTCATTAGTTCCATCATATTAAGAAGAGTTATAAATCATTACTATAATCCATTTTACAGCATTTTCTTTTTCCTTGTCCTCTTTGTTATTTGTGCAAACATTATCTTTAACTGCGGCAGAAATATACACAACAAAACACTCTCCAATTCAACATGAGACTATAACTCTGGGAGTGGAGAGCCTTGTCTTTCTCCTGAGGAGGGGGTGTGGTGATTTAGAACTGCTGCCCTTGCGATTTGCAGATAATGCAAAATCACTGCGCCACCAGGCTCCCAACCTAAGAAGAAATGTCTATGCACTACTGAATAATAATAAAATTCAGAGATTAGAAGAGGAATGTGTCACTTGTGGAGGTAAAAAAAAAACAACAGAAGAAAGCGCTAAGAGAAGTGAAAAATGAGTATCTCTATTGATGGGGATAGTTTGAATGAGGAGGCAGGGATTGCTGGTTTTTTAAGTATGTATTATTATCCATTTTAGAATTATTTGATTTTTCATTTGTACATGAATCATTTTGAGAAAATAATTAAATTTATATTGAGAGTCTTTGGTGTGTAGATTCTGTGGTGTCTGGAGAGATAAACTTATAAAACAAAATCTATTAACTAAAAATAATAGAGTTCAGTTGGTAAAGATGCACTTAAATAAAATTCAAGAAATGCTTAAACAAAATACATTCTACACCTTTAGTTGGATGTAGTCTAAGGACAGTGAACTGCAGAAATCTTGAGCCTTACTCTTGGAAATGGTTCTAGGAAAGGAATTCTGAAATGACTTTGTGTGTTTATAAACCAAAACAAAACAAAACCCCAAACTCATTGTGATCAAGTTGATTCCAACTCATAACGACCCTACAGGATGGAGTAGAGCTTCCCCTGTGGGCTTCTGAGACTGTAACTCTTGGCAGGAGTAGAAAGCCTTGTGTTTTCTCCCTCAGAGTGGCAGGTGATTGCGAACTGCTGACCTTAAGGTTCGCAACCCAGTGTGTGCTCCACTTGGCTACCAGACTTGATGCTGTGGGGAGCCCAGGGGATGCAACTGAGAAAAGTGTAAGCTTGTTCAAATCTAGTTTTACATCCAAGGCAGAACTTTAAAGATAAATGCAATTTAATCCAAGCAAGCTGTTGACATAGCAAACATAATGGATGTTGTCTATAGAGGGTCAGGAGGCCCCAGCACTCAACAACACAGCCAGCACTGCTCCCAGTCTAAAGGCCTTTTCCAGTCGACCTTGGCCTTTAAGAAGGGCAAGACCAAAGCAATTCCAGTCCTTATTTTGCGCTAATATGCTCCCTTACTGGAATCCTTTGTGGTTTGAGCACTTACAGTGTAGATTTCCATCTTGAAAGTCACCGCACTGTGGTGCAGTCGTTTATCTTCTCACGACCTTCAGGCTCTTGAAGACAGTGGCAGTATCTTGTGGTGCTGATTCCCAGCAACCAGCAAAACGATTGCCTTTGAGTTGAATGTACATGAAAGGTGACTGAAATCACGTGGATGAAGATTTTCTAGGTCTCCCAACAATACCCTGATAGTTCCAAACCACAAACCAAACTCTGCCATTGAGCAGGCTCTGACCCATGGCGACCCCACAGGACGCAGTAGAACTTCCCCTGTGGGCTTCTGAGACTGTAACTCTGCAGGGGCTGTTGGATTTGAACTGCTGGCCTTGTTGGTAGCAGTCCAACTTGTAACCGCTGTGCCACCAGTGCTCCTAACGTGACAATGGCATGTTCTTGAGCCACGAAAAAGGAAGTGCCGATCCGTGCTGCAACATGGCTGAACCTTGAAAACATACTGCGTGAAAGAAGCCAGACACAGAAGTCCACATACCGTACGATCCCATTTATATGATGTGTTCACCTGGACAGAGAACAAGGCACCGGAACCTGGCAGATCTATAAAGACTAGAGAGTGGGTTAGAGGTTGTGGGGGTTCGAGCCCTGGGAGAGATGGGTGCAACGGCTCAATGGATACCAGGTTCCCATTTGGGATCATGAAACAGCTCCAGTCAGGCTTGTACCCAAAACTAAAACCACACTCACTGCCCGCGAGTTGATGCTGACTCTTAGCCGCTCCTCTAGGACGGAGGGCACTTCCCCTCTGGTTTCCCAGACGGGAGATTTTGATGGGAGTGGGCAGCCTCAACTTGCTCCGGGTGATGGTTTCAAACTGGTAACCTGGAGGTGAGCAGCCCAATACATAACTCACTGGCCTCCAGGACCCCTACCCACTATGCATAAAGAGTTATTTTGCTTGAATCCTTCCGTTGGAGGCAGCACCGGCAGTTTGAGAAGGCTTGGGTCCCCTGGTCTGACGATGAAGAAATGCTTTATATAGAATGAGGGGTGGGGGAGGTTCTAAGATATAGATGTAGTGGTGATTGTACAATTCCATTTGATATGATTGAACGATTCAATGATTCAATTGTATGATATGTAAATTATGTGTCAATAAAACTGTGGGGGGTGCTGACAATGTGTTATTACAGTAAAGGAGGAGGAAAAATTTGGGACACACCTACCCTTAAAAGCTGCTGACAAGATGAGGGGTTCCTTTCTGCCAGATGTCCCTCAGTGTCCCTGTCATGAAATTGCCAGGAAGAGCATCAGGTCTGACTCCTTGTGGTCATTTCTCTAGTTTAACTGTGGCCACTCAGCAAGTGAGGAGCCCTTAGGGAGGGAAGGCGGTGGGTGTGAGGGGACGGCAGTCTGTTCACTTTCTGACCTCCTGGTTTCCGAGTTTATCCCCTCCCCCAAACACTTGATTGGGGTGCATGCAGAATCGACCTAGAAGACCCCAGTTGAGTGCTTAATAAGGTTTTCCGAGTTTTATAAAAGAACAGGGTGACCAGCGTTCGTGGTTTGTGGTCATTGCTTGCTAAACTGCCTTTTTTCCATGGAGTCTTTCAAAAGTGCTTCATTTTCCATGATTCGTCAAGAAGGCACAGCAGTGGGCACTGAGGTCAAGCGGGGTGGACCGACAGCCTTCTGGGAGAGATGGGCTTCCGTGGTTGTACGTGGCCGAGTCAAGAAGAGAGAGATGGGGAGGAGGAAACGGAGAGAGTACGCAGAGCGGAGCCAGCCAGCCGAGCGGGCGCCGGGAGGCAGCGCGGAGTCCTCTGTCAGCAAGGCTCCTGGGATCCTGCAGGGACTCTGTTTTTAGCCTCGATTCTGTTCTCTGTGTGTCTCCATAGTGAAGGACTTAATTTTTGATGGCCCGAGTCAGTTCATGGTAACTGAAAACTGCATGTGTTCAGATCAGGCATTGTGGATGGCCAGATACCGGCGGCGCGGCACACTGGACAGCACCCTGTCCTAATGACTCGGTGCTGGAAGGCAGGGACCCCGTAAGCGGGTGCCTTGCACCAGCACATACTCATTTTCTCTCCGGGAGGAGGCTGGAGTCTGCATTCCGAGCCCTGGCTTTCTCTCCGTGTCAGCGCTCGGCGAGAACGGCCCTGGCTCTCCACCTCAGCTTCCTGCCTCCCTCCGTAGAGATCTCCGTGTGTCTTGGCATCTCCCTCACTCTCCCTATTCTTCCTGCTTGTTTAATCGCTTTTCTATCTCAAAAGAGATTGACTCAAGACACCCCCTACACTAATCCTGCCTCGTTAACATAACAAAGACAGCTCACTCCCAAATGGGATTATAACCACAGGCATAAAGGTTAGGATTTACAACACATTTTTTTTTGAGCTGCGAGGAGGGGTATAATTGAACCCATAAGGGCTTCTTCTCTTCACCTCTGTGGGATGCTCTGTTGAATTGTTCTGTTAGTATTAGGAAAGTCATTTAGGCCAGGCAACAGAAATTCAAATGCCAAGCCTGAGAAGGAAATGAGACATGCAGAGCAGGTACATGACAATGGGGTGGGGGCGGGGGAGGGGTGAGCAGAACTAAGCAGTAGGTGACAGTGGGAGCAGTAGGCAGTACGGTGAACTGAACAGTGGGGTTCCCTGATGATAATGCCCTGTCAACTGAGCAGGTATAACACAGTGTGGGCAGTGGAGTCTTGAGAACAGAGTGGGTATAAGACAGTGGGGAGCAGAAGATGCCCCTCATCTGAGCGGAGTTGCCAGAGTGGGAGTGGTGAGTGCCCTGAGAACAGAGCAGCTAGATTGGAAGTTCTCAACCTGTGGGTCATGACCCCTTTGGGGGACCGAATGACCTTTTCACAGGGGTTGCCCAATTCATAACAGTAGCAAATTTACAGTTCTGAAGTAGCAGTGAAAATCATTTTACAGTGGGGGGGGGGTCACCACAACATGAGCAACTATGAAGGGTGGCAGCATTAGGAAGGTTGAGAACCACTAGGCTAGATGAAAACGGCTGGGGGTGTGGGCCGGGGGAGGGCTCTCACCCCTGAACTAGGGAGGTCCTAGGGATGGGGTCTTGCTCGACACTCCCAGTGATTGCTGTCCTTGGAACTGGGGCCAGAGCTGCGGCTACTTTAGTTTATTTATTAACTTTTTTTGTTTTGTTTAGTTTTTGAGAGAGAGAGAGAGAGAGAGAGAGAGAGAGAGAGAGAGAGAGAGAGAGAGAAAGACCTGATTTGTGGCCAAATTTGTAACACTGGAACCCTGGTGGCAATAATGGATGGCCAGCTGGGCTGTTAACCTCAAGGTCAGCAGTTTGAAACCACCAGCAGCTCCAAAGGACCAAGATAAGGCTTTCTGCTCCTGTAAAGAGCTAAGTTCCGGACTGTCCTGTAGGGTCATGATGAGTCAGAATGGACTTGACGGCTGTGAGTCTTTTAAATTTGCCCAGGTCAGCACATACCTGCAAACCAGACTTGGCTCCTTTGCCAAGTTATGGTCCCTGTTATACGTTGATAAATTACTAGTACACATTTAAAGGTTTTTTGGGTTGGGGGGGGTAGGGATGATGGTGGTGTCATAGAGCTTGCTATTCATTTTAGAATAGTTTTTTTTTTTAATTACCAGCAAATAATTTCTGTTAGGGGAATTGGACCATTAATGAGAAAGTGACTTTTATAACCTAGGTGGGGAGCCAGGGGACTTTTATAACCTAGGTGGGGAGCCACTATATGTCTTAGCAGGTTGAGGACAGCAAGATGGCAGGGAACCTGGGGGGAAGAACACAGAAGGAAAGATGTTTTGGGTCAGAGACAGGCTGCCCAGCCTCAGCACTCTACCTGAGACCTTCCCAGAGCTCTCTCTCTACTTTGACACCCCAAATCAAATGGGAAAAGGCCCTTTGGCCTAAAGGGTGAAACCTACGTGGAGGTGCAGTGAAGGGGCCTGGACCCGAGGAGCAGAGATCCTGGGACACCTAGCACCATCGATTTTGCTTCACTTAAAGTGGTCGCCATGGCAGAGTGGGTTATGTGTTGAGCTGCTAACTGCAGAGCCAGCAGTTCAAAACCACCAGCCACTCCTCAGGAGAAGGGAAGAAATTGCACAATTATGTTTGACATGATTGAATTATGGGGGGGGGTCATGACATATGTATTGGCTCCCAAGTTACAGCAAATCCATAGCTAGATAGATGATAGATAGATAGATGATAGATAGATAGATAGATAGATAGATAGATAGATGATAGATAGATAGATAGATAGATAGATAGATAGATAGATAGATTTAGGGTCTGCACTAAATCCTAGCGCCAACCCCTGCTCCATACTCACCTTCATGAAATGATTCCCATGACTGTGAAGAAAGCAGATGGTGCCCAGCTATCACTTGGAAGAGTGTCCGGGGTCTTAAAGGCTTATATTCAAACAAGCAGCCATCTAAGCAAGGAATCAACCAAGTCCGCACAGAAGAAGCACACTAGCTTGTGTGATCCAAAGATGACAATTCCAAAACTCAAATATGGTGAGGAGAAAAGCATCGGAGCTAAAATTATGAGCACCAGTTTGTGGAGGGCCATGGGGGACAGTGAGCACCCAAAACCCACCTGCAGGGTACCTGGTCAGACTGAGCCACTGGCAGGTCCGCTCTCGCCACGGGCAAGCGTCTTGACCAGCCTCACTGCCAGGTAGAGACCACTGTAATCTTGATTATGCTGGATCGAACTCAACATCTGGCCAGTTGGCCTCCCTGTAGACGTGACCTGAATTGGGTCTGGGTGCAAGTATCTCTTACCGGTCCAGGACAGAAATGTCTTCCCTGGCTTTTTGATTATTGTTGGGGGTCTTTTCCTTCTTGCACATTATCAGTATTTTCATCTGTATACTATTTGCTTCTTCCCTTACCTCCTTAGCATGGTTTTGTTGTCAGTGACTTTCTGTGGGTCTCCCAGCTGTGAAGCACAGGGGCTACGAGGCATGATGAGAATAACTGTTACAAGGGAATATCGGGAACACGGTGGGGGTGCAGACAGCGGGGGAATGGAAGGGGGATTGGGGAGTAACTAATGAAGACAGGAGGGGGAGGGAGCCCTGGAGCAGATGCCAATTGCATGAATCATCTTTGATTTGACCATGGGCGAGGGGGATGTTCTAGAATTGATGGGGTGACTATATACTTCCTCGTGATTTGACTGAATGATTGAATTATGTGGTCTGTAAATTACTTGTGAATGAAACTCCTGGGGTGGAGGGGAGGAAGAATTACAGGCTTGGAAACCCACAGGACAGCTGTCCCCCGCCCTATAGGGTCACTTTGAGTCAGCATCAACTTGATGGCAGGGAGTTGGAAGTTTAGGTGTGGAGAGCTGGGTTACGCCTTGAGCTGCTAACTGCAAATTCAAAACCAGCAGCCGCTCGCTGGCTTTTGCTCCTGTCACAGCTACAGTCTCAGAAACTCACAGGGCAGTTCTTCCGTGTCCGAGAGGAGGGCCGTTTTGTTTCGGAATCAGCGCGATGGCAGTGAGTTTTGGTGGGTTGGTTTGTAACTTACCCTGGTGCATTCATTGTTGGTGGCTTGTGGACCACATTGAACTCCTCCTTAAAGGGAAAAAATAAATGAATAAAGGTCAAGGAGCCCAGCTGAAAATAGCCTTTTAAAATAGAACTTGATAACTTGATAGTTTAAAAAAGAAAAAGCGAAACCAAGATGCAAGAAGGCTTGAATGCACTGTGGCCCAGCGCAGTGGTGAGCAGGGCCGGGAAAGGCAGAGAAGCAGGGGGCCTGGTAGGGCAGATGGGGCAGCTGAGAGAGCATGCGGCAGGGCAAGGGTGGCAGGCTGAGTCTGAACAGGAGCAGCCTGGGAAAAATCTGGAGGCAGCTGCTGCCAGTGAACCTGAGTCTCTGTTCCCAGTTGGAGACGCCACTGTACTCCCCAGCCTCAAGCCGACATCCCTTTCCACCTTTGCTGCTGCTGCCGCGCTGAGGGCAGGATTTCCAGCTTGTTTCTAAGAAAGTGGGAAGAATGTGCAAAAGGGAACCGGCTGGCGATTGACGGGCCCAGGCCTGTTTGGTGGCTTATTTGGGCACCTTTCACTTTGGGGTTCTTTAGCAGAGAAGCAGGGCTGTGGCCAAGTGCAGGGTGTGGGGGTTGTGTTTTGTTTTATGAGGGAAGTCACTTATGTACAATGACCCCCTCTGGCTGTTTAAACAGGCCTGGCTTCAGTCATGGGGGCTCTTTGTCCCTCTCCTTAGACAACAGCTGCCGAGAACCCCT
The DNA here is from genome assembly GCF_050624435.1 of Tenrec ecaudatus. Taxonomy (NCBI): domain Eukaryota; kingdom Metazoa; phylum Chordata; class Mammalia; order Afrosoricida; family Tenrecidae; genus Tenrec; species Tenrec ecaudatus. The sequence continues at coordinate 86,384,368 of NC_134539.1, read as the reverse complement.
TTCCTCCTCAGTTGCCATCCCTGGGTAAACTGAGCCCCATCCATCACTCCAAAGGCAAAGTGAAAACTTGGGCGTTCCCAGGGCAACAGGTTGGTGGTTTCTAGGGCTACATGATGAAGCCTGGGGACGAGCAGGGGTGTCCCTGGGCTTTGTGGTGCAGCTACACAGAAAGCGTTTAGTGGGGACTTCCTGCAAAGTGGCCACAGATTCCTTCTTCGTGCTCTGTTCTTAGTCTGGAAGCTCCTCGGAAACCTGTTCATCGTGGGTGACCCTGCCGCCGTTTAAAATGCCAGTGACCTAGCCTCGCCCTGTGCTGCGTGGGGTCGCTATGGGTCAGAACCGACTGGAGGGCACCTAACAAGAGCAGCCTCATCCCCTCTGGTGCCCGCCCTTCTTTTTCAGCGATCTTGGCCACCTCTCAGCTCTGCTTGTCCCATGTTGCCCCTTTCGTCTGAGTGTGCTCTGGAACTACACGCCTTTCTCTCCATCCTCCTGTCATTTCCCAGCACTCAGGTCTGACGCCAAACTCCCAGCGCCCGCAACCGTGAGGAAACATGCACTCCACCCTAGCTGCACACGGGGAGGCTGGCAGAGGGCTGTCTCGCTCCATGGGCTGTGTGCGGTGCCAGCGTTCTCCCAGCGACTCAGGCTGGGCAACCTCGGCCACACACTTCCTTGCTCTGCCTCGCCCTTCATCACGGCTCACCCAGCTGTGGTGATTCTCACTCCCTAGGGGCTCTGCCCCCTGCCTTCTCGGAGGCACTGCAGCCCAGCCAACCATGAGACTGACAGCCATGCTCCTCCCTGCCCCCGCCCCACTCTCCCTCTCACTTCTTTCCTGAGAGGCTTTCAGCTCCGCTCGTGTTCTGTCCCCCCACACGTAGGACACCTGCCTGAGCTCCTACCTGTGCGGAGCACATAGCCCACACCTCCACGTCAGCCTTCATTCGCTGCGCCTCAGCAGTCTGCCCACACTTCGTGGTGATCCATAGGGTGGTTGGCTGGCTTTCAAATACAGGTCGCTAGGCCTTCCTTCACAGTCTGTCTGTGTCTGGAAGCTCTGCTGAAAGCAGTTTGGAGTCACGGCAACATCCAAGCATCCATCAACAGACTCAGTGGCTCTGCCTGAGGAGCATTGGCTGGGAATCAGCCCTGGGTCTTCTCTATGGAAGGCAAGGATCCTGCCCCACCCCTCCTGATCGCTTCCTTACTAATCCCTCCTCATCTCTTCCTTGCTTCCCCCAGCAGAGCGTGGACTTTCTGCGTGTCAGCATGGGCCCACGCCGATGCCCTGGCTGTTTCACATCTTCCTGCAGCGCCACCAGAGCTGTGTGCCTGCAGCTCGTGTTCCCCTTTCTCTCGGTGCCAATGATGTGTTCTTGTTCTTGGTATGGTAGAAATACAGGAGGAAGGGACACTGGAGGAGAGAGAGCGCTGTTGGATTCCAGAGCCCTGCTCCCTCACAAGGGGATGGCCACAGGCAATTGTAGTCAGGAGGAGTGTGAGTGGTATTGGACCTCCTAATTTTACAAGGAAAGCCAGGAATCTGATTGGCCTCATACTGTTAGGGTGGGTGCTGATCAGAGGAACATAAACCAAAACACAAAAACAAAACCCACTGCCGCCAAGTGGGTTCCAACTCATGGTGACCCAGAGTAGAGTAGAGTAGAACTGCTCCCTGGGGCTTACCTTCATGAGCACAGACAGCCTCATCTTTCTCCTGTGGAGCGGCTGGTGGGTTCGAACCACCAACCTTGTGGTTATCAGTCCAGTACTTAGCCTACTGTGTTACCAGTCCTCTTCAATCAGAGGAACGGAGTCCCTTAACCTTCTAGTTTAAAGATAACTTCATTGCAACATGGATTTACGTTTCAATTCAATGCGCAAATACTAAACAAAGCAAGTAGCAGTTCCACTTTTTGGAATGGGCTTGGGGTCTGTAAAAGTAGATTGTCTGGAAATGAGGATTTGTGCTCATTGATGAATCTGGGATTCAAATAAGAAGAGCGAAATCTGTCAGTGTTATCACTTTCACGGGCCAGTTTAGTAACAAAGCGTTTCCCTTGTGCACCTAGCCAGAAGCTTGTAATAAGTTTTCATTTTATAAAAGTGCAATGCAGTCAGATTGACATTCGAGGGTGTGTTTTTAAATAATGACTGTATTGCTTTTTTGATACATAAGTAATACCTACTAATCACAGGACAATCAGAAACGAATGAGCAGCAATAGTTGAAAGATACTCCCTGCCACCCACCCTTCAGTAATGTTGTTGTTGTTAGGTGCCATCGAGTCAGTTGATGCCATTCGAGGACCCTCATGTTGGTTCAGACCCCGAGTGGCCAGAGTCCACTGGTAGATCCACGGGCGCTCCGAGTAGGACAGAAGGGACCACTGCCAGGTGCGGGGCCGTCCTCACAGTGACTGCTGTGCGGGAGCCCACTGCTGCAACACCTGCATCATCCCATCTCCTGAGGGGCTTCCTCTATTTCCCTGACTCTTTACTTTACCAAGCATCATGTCCTCGTGTGTGTGTGTGTGTGTGTGTGTGTATAGGGGGTTCACAGCTTTTCCTGGTTCAATGGATAAAAAGAGAGATTGTAGCCCTTTTCGACAGGCTGAGAAAGCAAAAGTCCCCAACTCAGAAGATGTCCAGAGAATTTCCACCCAAGATTCCAACGAGTGCGATTCCGTTTGGACGCCCGTGGCATTGTGGTCTTTCACTCACTCATCACACTTCCACTGAGGGCCGGCTCAGGGCCGTGGCCTGCGGGGATACCAAGGTGCAGGAGCCACAATCCGGCTCGCCTCCAGCTTGCTTAAAGTCCAGCAGGCGGGACCAAGAAACACACAGCAATCACACCACACTGCAAGATGGACCCGCCGCCACCAGGGCCCAGGCTTGCTGTTTCTCCTGGGACGTGCAGGTGCCAGGGAGCTTGCTGAGTCTGAGCCTGTGCCCGAGGGCTCTGAGTGAGCTGGGTCAGGAGGAGGTGCCGTCTAAGCTGAACCCTGAAGTACTGAAAGCAGGCAAAAGGAATTGAGAGATAGGAATGGGGGTGGAGCAGGTACTGCCACCAAAATGAAAGAACACCTGAGGGGCAGAAGCATAGCTCTGGGAGAAGAGCACCATGAAGCCGATGCCGACTCATAGTGACTCCACAGTTCGCTGTCCTGTGCATGGGAAGTAGGCAACCTCGACTTTCTCTGACTGGTCAACGCCGACTCAAATGACAGCCCTGTGTGTCAGAAACTTTGTCTGATTCTGTGCCATCTTCCTGGTCATTGATAGGTTTGAGTTCACGGTTGGGGCTGTTAGATCGTACCTTCCAACCTGGGGGCTCATTTTCCAGTACCGTTATTGGACAACATTCATGTTACTGACTTACGACTGCCAGTGTACCTGTGTCCTTCATCAGACTCTTAGCTGCCCAGTGGTGTGGCCGAGACTAATAAGGTGTCAGTCTAGGAAACCCCGTGGGGGGAATTTTGCTCCGTCTTGTAAGTCACTCTGTGTCATCACATGTGTGGATTGACTTACACGCCACAACGCAGAGAGAGGCCCCTTCTTCAGAAGAGATGCATAATGCACCACAGCCTGACTTAGAACCCCCGGGGGCCACTATCAATCATTGCAAACTCATTGCCCTCGAGTTGATTCTGACTTAGAGACCAGATATGTGAGATTTCTTGAGTGGGTAATACCTTGGCTTTTGGCTTCGAGAATTCCTGGTTCTTGAATTGGAGAAAGAATTCACGTCGAAGCCTGGTTTGTAGTCCCAGGGGGATTTTATGAAGGATGGGAGAAGTTTCAGGTTTTACAGTCTCAAATGAGTACATGCTATTTCAGGGAAGCATGCCAAACCGCGTATAAGCCGCTCTGGAGCTTACCACTGAACAAGGGCAACCTGGTGGGACTGCGCACCCCACACGTGGTGACCTGAGGCCAGAGAGACCTCAGCACAGCCATGCAGGCACAGGAGCAAGGTAAAAGAGACTGCCTTCCCGCAGCCAGGATATTTTAAACCTCTGGCTGTATAGGTGTAGTTGAAGGTTAACCCCATTGGCTGAATCAAGCCCACTTGGGCCTAGTTTGGGCCACCCAGGTGTAACACCCACCTGACTCTGGGGGGCAGGGGGAGGGTACCCTAAATTGGAGCATGCCCAGTTAAGGTCTTTAGGGGTGGCTAATGGTCACCTGATTTTCCTTCCCAGCCTCCTGTAGGGGGCCTGTGCGGGCAGGGAGGGACAATTCCCCTGTCCCTGTCTGGCTAGCTAACAGATAGAAGGGACTCGTGCTGCCCCAGAAGGTTCTCAAGGCTGTAAACCTCCCAAAAGATAGCAGACGTGACATCTTTCTCCTAAAGAATCCTGGTGGGTTCAAGCTGCTGACCAACAACTGAGTTCTTTCACCTCAGGGCCACCAGGCTCCGTAACCCACCCCAACATCAGCCTTCACACTCAAGGAAACACCCCTCCACTGGAAATTCAGAGCAATACAAGTGGCGTGCCCAGTCAAAAACCAAGGCAGTCACAAAGCAGTCGAAGGGAGAAGGTCTCCCTGGAATTTTGTCCTGCTGTGGCCGTGGCCGTAGAACCTACAGTCCGCGCTCACCCACCTCGGAAACCCCGGTTTATACTCCAGGGACGCTGCTTTTTCCCACAACAGTTCCTGCTCCAACACTTGGTTTCTTTACAGGAGTCTGTTTTCCTGGGGATGGCTCAGATACTTTCCCCAAGGATGTTGGAGAAAGATGGAGCCACTCCTTTTAGGCATTTATTTGTCTCTTGGTGATGTGACCTGACTCTCTTTGATCAGTTCTCAAGCAGTTAGAGCCACCCATCCCCCTATCTGAAAGGTACACGTCCCAGGGACTGTTTTGAGTGAAAGAAGTCTGCTTTGTTTCTTATTGTCCTGTGCCTCACCCGCCCCGCCCGCCAGCCAGCCCCCACCCACCCTGCAGCCTTGTAAGCGTAAGGACAAACAAAAGGGGCGCTCACAGGGCAAGGCCTGGATAAGTAAATACAAGTACCATCAGTTACTTCCTTTCGACGTTTCTCTTCCCAAGCACATTTGCTACCTTAACTAAACTCTCTAAGGGCCTTATTGAAGGGGCACTGTCAGCTAGGCATTGGGCTGCTGACCCAAGGTCTGCTATCCAACCCCCCAGCAACTAACTCCATGGGAGAAAGATGAAGCTGTCGGTTCCCATAAAGACATACAGCCTCGGAAAACCTCTATGAACTCAGCTATACCCTGCATGGCTCAGACTTAGGGTTTCTACTACAATGGACTCCTGGCTGTGGGCTTGATTTTGGTTTAAGGGCCCAATTAAAATGCTAACGCAAGGGCTTCTCTTTCTAATTCCTGTCAGGGTCATTTTGGACCCATGGGTCTCTGCAGTTCTGTTTGACACCTAGGTAGGTCTCTGGCATTCCTTTTGACTGACTGGTACTCCTGATGGAAAGTCTTCTCACCGGGAGGTTGCTCGCAGCGTTTGCTTTTTCTTAGAGGTGTTGAGTCTTCATAGCAGAAAAAGTTCATAAGGCACTTTAGAAGCATTTTGAAATGCTAATTTACAGCTGTTGACAGGTACAAATACCCATCAACCTGGAATGTCACACCTATTCGAAGTAATTGAGCATCTTAGAATATAAACTCTCTTTAAAAACACAGAAATGTGAAACGGTGCTTCAAGCAGAGAGACTGAAAACTTCCTGGAGACTGATACAGCCATCTCCTCTCCAGAAGCAGCAATCACCTACCCATGTGCCGAGCTCCCGACGTATCACCACCCTCGACTGGGTTTCCACAATGGTGTCAACCTCAACAGGGGCAATCACCTTTCTCCCTCGGAGTGCCTGGTGGGTTTGAACCGCTGACCTTGTAGCAACCCACTGCCTAAGCCACAGGGCCACCAGGTCTCCGTTAAGTACCCATCGAAACCCAAACTCACACCCCCTGCTGTCTAGAGATGCCACTCGAGGGTTTGCAAGGCTGCAGATCCTCACAGGAGCGAAAAGACTCACCCTTAGCTCTGGTGCCATGCTGGTGGCTTCAGTTGCAGACCTCCTCCCCCAGTTAGCAGCCCGTGTGTCCTGCACCACGCCACATAGCTCCCGTCGTGCGTGCGTGCTGGTGTGTCAGCACAGACCACCACGGTGCCTGTTGTTCCAGAGCGGCGGTCACATCTCATTCAGAACATGTTAGGCAGCGCCCTCGCTGCCATCAAGCCCTTGCCGACTCTCGGCGACCCTAGAGACAGGGTCCACCTGCCCCATGAACTTCAACGGTCACCCCTTACTGAAGTAGAAAGCCCTGTTGTTGTTTTTCCTTTGGGGGGAAGGGGTGTTTTCAAACTGCCGACCTTGCCGTTTGTAGCCCAACTCGTACCATACCTGGATGACTTACTAGTACATTATCTTTTTGCAGAGGCTTACTGACTGCACATTTCCTGCGGGAAAATGGTGAGGTTGAGAAACGGCAACCAAAATTTCAAAAGGGAAAAAGAATCCACCGCTTGCAAGTAATCACTGTTACCACAGAGCATGTAATAAACTTTTCTACATGAACATAGATCAACAGCTGCTGCCCTTTCCAAAGCCAGTTCGCCAGCTTATCTTACAGCCCTCACGCGACTCGCTCTGTCCCTCTTCCTGCAGCCTGAACAGGCTCTATGCCGTTACAGTTTCCAGCCAAGGGCCTGCCGTCTGCTGACTCTCTGCGAATGTGCGTATATTACATATACTTTAATGACCTCCAGCTTTAAGCAAGAGTAAACATTTCTGGCATTTATTATAAGATCTATTTTCCTTGGAAAGCAGGGAGGCGTAGGAAACTTGGACGTGTGTGTGTTCATTTTCAGCGGAGAAGGCCCTTGACCTGGGAAGAATGACATCTTGTTCTCGTCTTGTTGTCTACTCCCAGTGGCAGCCGGAAGCTTTCAAGACACGATGCGTCGCCCTAAAGGCAGGCCCAAGGCAATAGTAATAATAATATCACGTGCTTTGACCAATGGTTCAAGGCTTCTTCTGGGCTCTGGGTGGGAGGGAGAGGGGACAACAGTGGTCCCTGCCTGGTGGAGCTTATGCCAACCGTCAGTCGCAGTGGTGAGGGAGAAGAGACACCGTCATCTCTGACTGTGATACAGCCCGGACAGCCTGACACTCCACACTTCCTGCCATCGAGTCCATGCCGACTCATAGTGACCCTATAAGACAGGGTAGAACTGACCCTGTGGGTTTCCGAGACTAACTCTTTATGGGAGTCAAAGGTCCTGTTTTTCTCCTGTGGAAACACTGGTGGTTTCAAACTGCTGATTCTGCGGGTCACCGCCCCATGTGTGACCACTATACCACCAGGGCTCCTTGCCAGCCAGAAGGCCTGGGAAATGACCTACTTCTGTACCAGCTGTTAATCCACAGCCTTAAGGGTGTCACTAGAGAGTGGCTTCAGTAGCAGAAGAGCGGTGCGGTAAGGATGGCAGATGGAATGTCCCTGCCTATGGAAGAGTCCCGGTTCCTCAGAAAGGTGGGCTGAAGATCTAATCTCTTGAGGAGGAGGAGCTGCCCTGCCCTCTGTTGTTGACTCTGGCGCATCCTGCCTTGCTTGCGTGGTGGGTGGTGTTCAGCGGAGCCAGAGCACTGGCTTGTGCTCTGTGAACTTCATCGTCGCCCTTTGCACTGGGGGGCGGGATGGAGGGAAACCGAGGAGCTCTCTCCCTTAGTCATTCTTGCCACCTCCAAAGCAGCCCTCTGTCCATTTCTCCCCTGTTCCCATCAAGAAGCAGAAAGGGCTGCTTAAGGCCTGGTTTATTTACCTAATAAACTGGCTCTTGTACTGCCTGGGAAATGCTAAAATTTTTCAGCCAAGAAATCCTAGTAACAGGCAAACAGACGTCCAGCAGTCAGGTCTGAAGAAGCAACGGCATGAAGGTCAGCTAAAGTCTCCATTCTTCTCCTTCCTGGTGGCCAAGGCAGCGTGGGGTTTATTTGAGGATCCCAGCCTTCGAATCATTGCTCGCATTGTTTGCTGCCCAAGTGTTCTCGCCGTGCCAACAGTTTCAGATATTAATGTATTCTGGAGATCAGTGAATGAAGAATTCCTCTGTACTTTTTCCCCCCTTTTTAATTTTTTTCTCCTCCCCTTCCCTTTTCCATCCACTTTGTTTGCCGTGTCTTTGTCTGTGCGACGTGGCTGGGCATTCTAATGAGAAAGTGAAGAATCGCAGAAGGAAAAGGCGAGGGGGGTAAGGGGTGAGGGAGGGAAGAGACGAAGAAAACCAGGGCGTGTTTAGCGTGTTAGCAGGAAGGTGACCTTTTTACAAGCTAGTCAGGTGCGCCTTTCCCTTTGGGGAGAGCGGGGATGGGGCCACACCTGCGGGAAGGGAAGGCTCATTTCTGGTAATGTGTACCTCATTGAATAGGTCCCTGCAACCCTAATTTGGGGGGCATCATTTTCCCTGCAGGACCCTGGCTTCAGTGTGGCTCTAGCATTAACTCCAGCCTTATTATCGTAGCTCCCTCGCCGCACCCCAACCCAGGCAGCCGCTTGAAGGGGCCAGGGGGTGAGGGAGAATTAAAGCAATTCATACTCCTGATGACTTACTGCCGTAAAATAACTGGTTTCTGTTCGCAAAGAGTGTTATCACAGCAAACCCCAGAAAACAGAAAGACCTGCCTGGGGGAGGGTGGGAGTGGGGGTGTTACTGGGAATGGGAGAGCAGGAGAAGGGTTGGGGGTGGATGAAAGTAGGGCGGGGGCGGTGCCAAAGCACATGTTTGTAAGGGGATCGACTAATACTTCCTTTAATGTCATTCCTCCATAAGAACTGTACTTGTATGACCTATGTGAATATGCTACAGGGGTCCCCCCCCTTTGGGTTGAGGGTATGCTTGGGTAGCATATTCGTGGATCCCTCATGGAAATGTTAATGAGACTGAACCAGTTGAAGGGCTCTTCAGACTGTGCCGGCAGCACATGGGGACGGGACAGGACGGCCAGGATGAAATGCAGACCTTCCCAGGCCTCCCCGGCACACAAGCAGTCTCTTTGTTTCCTGCTCCACAAACCAGAGGGGAAGGGAGAGCAGGGCCGAAGAGTCGGGGCCCAGGCCGCGCATTCTAGATTTAAACTGAGAGAGCAGACGGTGAGTTCTCCGAGCTGGGTTGGACAGGCGGCTTCACTGGGTGCTTTTGAAGTCCTGGGGCAGGGACCTCTGAAGATGGAAGCAGCCCCGGTCTTTCAGTCCGACTTAATTAAGGACCTTGCTGGCTTTGTCTGTGGGGGCCTGTGATGCATAGGCTCGGCCCCCTGTGAATAGGGGCCCAGCCCCCACCCAGCAGTGTAGACAGGCCACCCCGCCTTTGTGCGGCATTGCCAAACTGGAGGCAGGAGCGAGCGCAGAGGCGGCTGTGCCGGGGTCAGCAGTGTTGTTCATGGCCATGAACTCCACGGCAAGGAGCAGAAAGCCCATGCTAGCGGCCGGCGGGTTCTCAGGGACCTAGAACTAATGAACCTTTAATGAAATGAATATGGCCAACAACAACAAAAGTGGTAGGGGGTCTGAGCCAAAGGGAGGGGGTGTCTTCGCTTCCAGAGGCCCTCCCTCCGAGGTTCACAGATCCCAAATATTGGGGGGGAGGGCTAACAATCGAGGTAAGCAGTGTCCTTGAGAGCTTTGTATGTAAACCAGAAGGTGCACTGGGTGGGGGTGGGGGGAGGCAGGGAGCAGTTTTGCTGTGGTCACTGCTCCAATAACCTTGAGAATCATTTCCCCCTGGTGGGCGACTGTGGCTCCTGTATTTAGAATGAAGTTACTGATTGCCAGAGAATAAAGAACAGTGGGAAGGCTGTGAGCAGTGGTTAATCAGCTAATTCGCATTTCAAAAGGCACTAATAAGAGGTGATAAATGCAAATAAAGCCTAGCTAGGAGTGCTGGGAAGCGCACCGAGCCCCTCGCTGGCTTCGCTCCCCCCACCCAACTCTCCCATCTCCCCTTTCAGTTGGCCAGGGCACCCCAGGGTCTCTGCCCCCTTGCCTCCCTTGCAGGCTGTCTGTGGTTCGGCAGGTAGCTTCACCTTCCCTCTGGCTGTCATCAGGAACATCCTCTGCCCCTCCGGTGGGCCCTTTGGGGTTTGCTGCCACCCTAGCTGCCTTGCTCAGACTTGTCAGACTGCCTGTTCCCTCCACCTTGCTGGGACCCAACCTCTCATTCTGATCCTAGGCATCCGTCTGTTTCCCCCCCCCCCCCCCCCCCCCGTTCCCCACTGCCCACCATTGGCGGGTCGGTGACTTTGCTTCTTCAGCAGGAAGTGGGATCCCTGGTGGCATGGTGGTTACATGTTGGGCTACTGTCCTCAAGGTCAACAAAAACTACCAGCCACTCCGAGGGAGAAAGACGGGGCTTTCTACTCCCGTAAAGAGTTAAAGTCACCCTGTGAGAGCTGCCCCACAGCTCCTTTCCCAGTATGCCACCCTGACTTTGTGATTGCCCCAACGGACCCGGTGGGTCCCTGGGCGATGCAGGCAAGGACTCTGCCACTAATCAGAGAGTTGGGGGTTGGAGTCCATCCAGAGACACCTTTGGAAAACGGTCTGACCCAGTGGTGTGAGAGGCGATACTGGGAGGGTGGAGGGCGGGTGGGTTGGAAAGGGGGAACCGAGATTATAAGGATCTACATGTGACCTCCTCCTTGGGGGACAGACAACAGAAAAGTGGGTGAAGGGAGACGTCAGACAAAAATAATAATTTATAAATTATCAAGGGTTCATGAGGGAGTGGGAGCAGGAAGAGGGAAAAAAATGAGGAGCTGATGCCAGGGGCTTAAGTGGAGAGCAAATGTTTTGAAAATGATGAGGGCAATGAAGTTACAGATGTGTTTTACACAATTGATTTATGTATGGATTATGATAAGAGTTGTATGAGACCCTTATAAAACAGTTTAAAAAAAAGAAAACTGGTCTGACGATCTACTTGGAAAAAGTCACAGCCGTGGACAGTCGGGCACAGATAGGGTCCCCACCAGTCAGACTGGGCACAGCCACACCCGGCTGTGCGCGCTCGGTGGTCAGAGGGGACTCCACATGTCTCTGGGTGGCCCCCTGCCCCTCCTTGCTCGCCTGCTGTCTGACAGAGCAGCATGGGCTTCATCCCGATTTCCCAGGGGACCCCCTCAGACCCAAGGCCCTCCCCTCCACACTCCTGGTTCTGCTCTAGAACCATGCCATCCAGGCAGCAACTGGGCCACTACTCTGTCAGTTAAGTGGCCGCCTCCAAGGTCACGTGATTTCGTTTCAGCCATGAGTTCAGTTCAACTGCTGGGAAATGAACTTGTCTGACCGGGTCCCCCCACCTCTCCCAGCCCCTCATTAAGTTGTAGGATATTGTCGTCATTTTATTGTTTTCTTGGCGCCAGGAAGTTCAGTGTATTGAACAGGTCAGGCATAGGAAGGCATAGCACAGGTATAGGAAGACCTTGGTGAGTGCAGGGCCACCACGTGTCCACAGGGGGCCACACTTGGAGAGATACTTGACTCCACAACCACCGTGTCCTCAAACCCATCAGCGTCAAATGTAGTGACGCCCCACTTCCTGTTGATTTGAATCTTCTGCCGCCCAGGGAACTTGAACTTGGCCCTGCGTATGACCGCAATCACAGGCTCCTTGATGTGAAGCTTGGTGCGAATGGGCATGATGACCTGGCCGAGGTGGCCCCAAGCCACTGTGCCTTGCTTGGAGTTTCCCCAAAGCACCTCGCTTCCCAGGCTCATTTGGAGACTTGGCTAGGGACAGCAGAAATTAGCGAGGCTAGATCCAGAGGGCAGCAAAGGGCTGTCTCTGAGGTCCCTTAGGGCAGCCTGTACATGCCACCAGGAGGCTGCTGTATGAAGTTATTGCCCCAGTCCACATAGGCAGGAGGGCGCTTGGCTTCATTGGCTGGAGCGCCATCTCTTCTTAAAGCATGGTTAAAGAACGTGCCTTTGAAAAGTAAAGGCACCTCTTAACCTGACCCAAGAGGCCGCTTCGCCAAGACTGGCGTGGTGCTCGTGTTATTTTGTGTGCTGTCTTTCCTAGGCGGTCCCTGTCACATGCGTGAATTCCCTCTGGGGCTCAGTTCCCATCCCTAACATGCCTGGTATTTCACACTCTGTCCACGAGTGAGGTAGCACTGCCCTGCACCGCATCCTGACAATTTCAGGACAGTGAGGGATGGTCTCACACCCCCAAGCTGACCATTGGTACTTCTCCAAAAGGGGATGACTGGGAGCTGATGGACCTGGGGATCGGGTGGTGCCGCAGCCACCACCACTCAGGTGAAATTGCCACTCTCCCCTAGACACACTCAAGAATCATAGCAGCTGGCTGGAGGCAGGGGAATGCCAATATTTGGTCCTTTGGGCCTTACATCCTGCTAAGACTCTGGACGTAAAGACTTCCTCAGGTGTAAGAAATAGGTTCAAATGTGGGACAGTCGAAACGAAGTGGCTATTCAACCATCCTGATACCTGCAACCACAGAGTTGAGCCTTGGAAGGCCAAATATTATCGGATCCCCCTGATATGAAATGGACATCTGTAGAGAGGCCAAAGCTCACTCGTGGTTACCACGGTGGTGGGATGAAGGTGGGGGGGAGTCATTGTTGCTTAAGCGACACTCAGGTTCTACTAATAGTATGGGAAAGGAGAATAGTGATGGTTATAGAGCAAAACGAACATCATGTCATTGAAAGTCACTTGTAAAACGTCGTATTGGCAAAAGTTTTGGTTGACACTTTTTTTTTTTACCATAATGAGAGAAAAAAAAAAGGACAGAAATCCACTACAAATACCCAGCCCTATTGGAAATTGTTTGCTAGTCATGGACAGCATCTTCCTGAACTCCTTCTCTATTGAACCACACCTGCAGTTTGACCGCAGACCGTCCACATCAAAATGCAGGGTCGGTTGTTCAAAAACTGTGAAGACTGTCGAGATAGCAAGAGCAGAGCATTCAACTGCTGTATGGGAGGGGCTGTACAACCCTACAGCCCACAGGCTCTTTGTGGGCAGCTGTGGGCTGACCTCCCCACAAGGCCATAGATTCGCAGTTGGTCTCGGGCCTTTATGAGCCATCCAACTGGATTCTGATTCTGCTGACACCTGCAGTTGTTGTTCCATACAACAGCTTGGGATGTGAGTATAATTTCCCCCCATGCTGGCATTGAGGGTCTAGACTCATCACAACCCTATAGGATAGAGTAGAACTGCCCCATAGGGTTTCTCAGGCTGTTCATCTTTACAGAAGGAGAGACTGCCTCGTCTTTCTCTCACGGAGCAGCTGGTGGGTTTGAACTGCCGACCTTTCTGTTAGCAGCCTAGCACTGCACCATCAGGGCTCCCTACAGTGAAAGCAAATGAGCTAATGGACAGTGGAGCTGTGATTACAGCTCAAGTCTTTGACTCATAAGTTCTACACATACACCATGTCACTCTGGGCACCAGGTGCTTCCGGAGTAGAGCCGGCCAGCATCCCCTGAAATGCCCTTCATTCTGTCGGTGGTGATGGCCTGCTGACTGGTTAATGTTAAGAACAAAAACTCTACATCCAATCCCACTGGCAGCCAATCAATCCCAGCTCACAGCGACCCTATAGGACAGGGTCAGACTGCCCCTTTGGGTTTCTGAGACTGACACTCTTTATGGGAGTAGGCTCCTTCATCTTCTTCCTGTCTAGCAGCTGGTGATTTTGAACTGCTGATCTTGTGATTAGCTGCCCAACAGGTAACTACTATACCATCAGGGTTCCTTTCCATGTTAAAGCAAACGCGCCACTCGTTGGATTTAAAATATGACTTTGTATTTTATTTAATCCAGCATACACAAGATGTTATGGTTTCAACGTGGAATAAATATATACAGTCACTTTAAACAAAATAAGACAACCTTGCTTTGCGCTTTTAAAAAGTGAATTTCAGAGAAAGAAGTACTTACCAGCTGATGGCTCCATGACCTCCAACCCCTAGTTCCTTGATTACAAAAAAAGCACATAAACTACACAAAAATCATAAGACGTTCTTTCACATATAAATAACAAGTCTGTATGTGTGCGAGTGTGCGAATATGTGTATGTGTGTGTGTGCGCGCACGCATGAGCTTGAGTGTGTGTGTGTGTGTGTGTGAGTGTGTATGTGAGTGTGTGTGTGTGTGTGAGTGTGTGTGTGTGTGAGTGTGTATGTGAGTGTGTGTGTGAGTGTGTGTGTGTGTGAGTGTGTGTGTGAGTGTGTGTGTGTGAGTGTGTGTGTGTGTGAGTGTGTGTGAGTGTGTATGTGTGAGTGAGTGTGTGTGTGTATGTGTGTGTGACTGTGTGTGTGAGTGTGCGTGAGTGTGTGTGTGTGAGTGAGTGTGTGAGTGTGTGTGTGAGTGTGTGAGTGTGAGTGAGTGTGTGAGTGAGTGTGTGTGTGGGTGTGTGTGTGAGTGAGTGTGTGAGTGTGAGTGTGTGAGTGAGTGTGTGGGTGTGTGTGAGTGTGTGTGTGTGTGTGAGTGTGTGTGTGAGTGTGTGTGTGAGTGTGTGTGAGTGTGTGTGTGTGAGTGAGTGCATGAGTGTGTGTGTGTGAGTGAGTGTGTGAGTGTGTGTGTGAGTGAGTGTGTGAGTGAGTGTGTGAGTGAGTGTGTGTGTGGGTGTGTGTGTGAGTGTGAGTGAGTGTGTGTGTGTGAGTGTGTGTGAGTGTGTGTGAGTGTGAGTGTGTGTGTGAGTGTGTGTGTGAGTGTGTGTGTGTGTGTGTGTGTGTGTGTGGTGCCATGCAGTCCTGAGCTAATCAAGTCATTCCCTTCCCTTCCCAGCCAGCACTGTGGTTTCCTCCTCTCTTCCCTGGACCTGTCTTCCACAAGGGGATTAGTGCCTCTCTGCCATAGCTGCCCTGCTCACCCAGCAGGCAGCATTTCCCTGGGGATCAAAGCCCATGTCCTGGGTCACTGTGTCTTCTTAGTCTCCTGGCTCCCTTGCTCTGGCCCACAGAGGTGTCCACATGGCTTTGTCTAACTCCTGGAATGCCCAGCTTGCATCTTGCAGCTCCTGGGGCCCCTCCCTCACCAGCAGTACAGCTGACTCTGGCTTAGTTCTGCACAAGCCTGGGCTAAGGCATCCTGGAGCAGCTTGCTCTACCCCCTTCTCCGCCTCCCTTCTGTGTGTCGCTTCCCGCTTTCTTTCTGCTGGCCCGTCTACTACCCCGGTGCCCTCAGCAACCTCACCTTCTCATTTCACCGTCTTCTTATCTTTCTCTTTTTGTTTCTCTCCCCTTTCCTTCTCTTCCTTGGATCCCAATATGATTCTCAACTAGATGTCAACCATAGGATGTTTATGAAATAAGTATGATGTTATTTGACATGTGTTTCATTATAAACACACAGCTCTTGAACAAAACACAGCTCTTTTTGCAAAACTATAAGGAATCTAATGTTTTTATTACTATTATTATTGCTACGGTACGGAGTTCTTAATTGATTCCCCCCACCCCAAGGATTTTTTTCTCTTTCTTCTCCCCCCCACCTACCCCCCTTTTCCCTTGGTCTCTGTATTTTAAACCCAGGGAAGGAGAAATTTTCAAGGGTTATTAGTTCATTTGCTGTTAGAAGAAATAATTGATCTGTCAACTCAAAGGATTTATGAGGATTTGGCTCACAGGATTCGTGAAAGCAGTAGCATACGTTTAAGTTCTTGTCTCAAAAGAAAACGTTTCAGGAGGGGCTTTTCCTTAACTTAGTGCAAGATGAAAATTCGCATCTCCCCAGTGAGGAAAGACCCTGTTGTTTTTACAGCCCCGCTCCGCTAGCTCAGCTGCTCAGCTTCAGGAGCTGTGGCTGCAGGATTTGCTAGAAGACCAAGCAGTCATTGGAAGCACAGCCCCCCCACCCACCCAAGACCCGATTGTAAATGCCATAGAGCTTCTGGTTTCTCCTCCTGTTATTTTTCTACCCCAAAGAGCACAACTGACATTTCTCCACCTCAAATGAGCTTTGTTTTCTGTTTTTTTTTTTTTAAAGCAAATGTACCCAAATTGGGTTTGGTTCCCAAAGGAAAAGAATGAGCCAGAAGCTAACAGACCCATCACTAGCCATCCCTGCCTGCTTCAAGGGCCTCTCCCTGCCACCCCTCACAATGCGGGACGAAGGCCCCAAACAAGGGATCCAAGAGAACGCTGGACAAGAAATGTACAATGGAGTGGGATACATTTCTTTAGCACAAATAGCAGTCTCCAAGGGTGACTGGTGTGAATGGAGTCCTGCTGGGAGGGTCTGGGGCCGACAGAGGAGATCTGTGGCTTTAAGAGCCGTGGTCCCACCCCCTGGGCTGGGGAAGTGCCCGTCTCCCCCGCTGGGCCTCCTCTTTCCTTTCAAGCTGTGAGTCCTAAGGAACTCCCTGGCAGCTCCTCTTTCATTCTGCTGTGCAAATCCTTGAGCTGTTCCTAGTGCTTTCAAAAGAGAAATGTAAGACATTTCACTTACTCTGTCCGGCAGGAGCACAGATGTCTGCTAAGACCCAGGGTGATTCTGGCAGTAAGCCTGAGGGGGATCTTCCTCTCCAGGATGATTTGTAAGGGGAGTGGCCCCAGATGACTGCTAACCCACAGTTTAAATGTGCTATATCCTCTACCCCATGCGCCCCAGGGCGTGGCCAGGCGCCCTTCCCCTGGGGACTTGGACACAGCCATCCCTATCTGGATACCTAAGAACAGAAATAAGCGGCTCTCCTAGCACAAACAGGAACCTTGGCGGCATAGTGCTTCAGGCTGCGGCTGCTAACTGCACTTCAGCAAGGTCAGCAGTTCAAACCCACCGGCTGCTCGGGTGCAGAGCGATGAGGCTGTCTGCTCCTGTCGAGATTTATTTTCAAGGTTCACAGGGACATTGACTCGAGGGCGGTGGATAGGTACATACAAACGTCTGGAATGGTATTTATAAGGTGCTCTGGTGGCACAGTGGGTTTACACGTTGAGCTGCTATCTGCAAAATCGGCAGTTCAAATCCACCAGCAGCACCTCTGGGGAAAGATGAGGCTGCCTGCTCCCAGAAACCCACCGGTTTTTCCTCTTCCCTTCAGCATCTCTACGAATGAGAAGCAACTAGATGACAGTTGCTCTTGCTTTCATTTTTGACTAGTGTACAGAAGGAGGCCTGGTGGCATAGCAGGGTTTCATAAACTTCTCCCACTCCAGACCCCCATGTGCCTAAGAAATGTCCAACACAGGCAAGTGCTGCCAGAAACATCTCGGATTCATGATGTTTAATTTTGAATTAAACTTTGGTCACTTTGCATTCAGAAATCTTTTACTGTTTCTCTCTCTCTCTCTCTCTCTCTCTCTCTCTCTCTCTCCCTCTCTCTCTCTCTCTCTCTCTCTCCCCCCCCCCCCCCCCACAGTTTAAGAGGCTTTGGTATAGTTAGGTCAAATCCACCAGCCACTCTGAAGATGTGAAGCCTTGGAAACCCAAAGGAGCAGGTCCGTTGAGCAGGCAGTGTTTCTCAAAGGATCACTTTGAGTAGGAATTGACTCGCTGGCAGAGAGTGAAATAGTGAATTAGTAATACACAGGGAAGCCCTGATGCACTGTTGGGGAGGCATTGGCCTGCTAGCAGCACAGTCAGTGGTTCAAGCCTCCCTGCCGCTCCATAGGAGGAAGAGGAGGCTCTCTGTCTGCAGAGATGTGCAGCCTCAGGTGACATAAACTCAGCGCTATGGGTTTGGGGTTTTAGTAGTACATGCTAAAGCTTAACTTCTTGGCTGTCATGAGTCAAAAAATTCTGGTTCCAGAGTGCTTCTTTTCTGATCTTTTGCATGATCAAGTAATACATGCACACAGTTTGAACCCAAACCAGCCAGACCCCTGCTCTGGTCACTCCTTGTCCTGATCCCTGGCATCAGTCATTTTGGACCAATTTTGGTTTTACTGTTGGTAATTCCTTATCTATCACTAAATCATGTATTTAGAGCCACTATGTTTTGGCTTCTCAGCTTGGTTGATATAGTTGTTAGTTTCCTGTTTAACAGAACGAAACACTGCCTGGTCCTGCGCCGTCTGCTTGGCCCTGGATAGGCTGGATCCCAGAAAACACAAGACAGTCGGTAGCTTTCATGTTGATATGTATACATAAAAGACTGACAAGAATTGAGCCATGCTGACTGCATTTACTTCTCCATGATTCCAAGGTCAGAACTCCTATGTTCATCAAAGGATATTGTTACCTCCCATCATTGGCTTAGAACCATGCTATACTTAATTTTGCTAAAAATTAAAAATAATGTATTTGTTCAGATTTATGGATTTTAAAATTCTCATTGTTTTTGTTTTTTCTCTTGTTAGGGGAAGAAACATGTGCCTTTTTACAAATAATTTATTGGGGACTCATATAACTCTTATCACAATCCATACATACATCCATTGCATTGTGTCAAGCACATTTATACATTTGTTGCCCTCATCATTCTCAAAATATTTGCTTTCTACTTGAGCCCTTGGTATCAGCTCCTCATTTTTACCCTGCCTCCCCATTCCTCCCTCCTTCCTGAACCCTTGATAATTTATAAATTATTATTTTGTCATATCTTACCCTGTCCAATGTCTCCCTTCACCCACTTTTCTGTTGTCCGTCCCCCAGGGAGGAGGATATATGTAGATCCTTGTAATCGGTTCCCCCTTTCTACCCCACCTTCCACCCACCCTCCCAGTATCGCCACTCTCACCACTGGTCCTGAAGGGATCATCTGTCCTGAACTCCTTGCTCTAGCCAAATTTGTAAGGTAGAATTGGGAACATAATAGTGGGGGACGGGTATGAGAAAGCATTTAAGAACTAGAGGAAAGTTGTATGTTTCATTGTTGCTACACTGCACCCTGACTGGCTCATGTCCTCCCCGAGACCCTTCTGTAAGGGGATGTCTAGTGATCTACAGATGAGTCTGGGGTCCCCAATCTGCGCTCTCCCTCATTCACAACGATATGATTTTTTGTTCTTTGATGCCTGATACCTGATCCCTTCAGCACCTTGTGATCACACAGGCTGGTGTGCTTCTTCTTTGTTGCTTCTGAGCTAGATGGCCGCTTGTTTACCTTCAAGCCTTTAAAACCCCAGACGTTATATCTTTTGATAGCCGGGCACCTCAGCTTTCTTCACCACATTTGCCTATGTACCCACTTTGTCTTCAGCGATCGTAACAGGAAGGTGAGCACACAATGATATGATTTTTTATTCTTTGATGCCTGATACCTGCCTTTCCACCATCTCCCTGACATCTTGCAGCATTGAACTCAGTCTATTATGTAGAATTCATTATAAAACCCAGCTATCAAAAGAGATAGTGTCTGGGGTCTTAAAGGCTTGAAGGGAAACAAGTGGTCATCTAGCTCAGAAGCAACAAAGCCCACATGGAAGAACACACCAGCCTGTGTGATCACGTGGTCCCGAAGGGATCAGTTATCAGGCATCAAAGAACAAAAAATCATATCATTGGCTGTACACCTCCATGATACGATCGCTGAAGACAAACGGGTGTATAAGCGATTGTGGTGAAGAAAGCTGATGGTGCCCGGCTTTCAAAAGAGATAGTGTCTGGGGTCTTAAAGGCTTGAAGGTGAACAAGTGGCCATCTAGCTCAGAAGCAACAAATCCCATATGGAAGAAGCACACCAGCCTGTGCGATCACGAGGTGCCAAAGGGACCAGGTATAAGGCATCATCCAAAAAAATATGTATATATATATATACATATATATACCATAGTGAATGAAGGGGGAAGTGCAGAGTGGAGACCCAAAGCCCATTTGTCAGCCACTGGAGATCCCCTCACAGAGGGGTTTAGGGGAGGAGATTGGTCAGTCAGGGTGTGATGTAGTACCGATGAAGAGCACAGCTTTCCCCCAGATCCTGGATGCTTCCTCCCCCCAACTACCATGATCCGAATTCTACCTTGCAGGACTGGATAGGACAGAGGTTCTACACTGGTACATATGGGAGCTGGAGGCACAGGGAATCCAGGGTGGATGATACCTTCAGGACCAGGGGTGTGAGGGGCGATACTGGGAGAGTAGAGGGTGAGTGGGTTGGAAAGGGGGAACTGATTGGAAGGATCCACATGTGACCTCCTCCCTGGGAGACGGACGGCAGAGAAGGGGGTGAAGGGAGACTCCGGATAGGGCAAGATATGACAAAATAAAAATCTATAAATTATCAAGGGCTCATGAGGGAGTGGGGAGCTGGGAGGGAGGGGAAAAAAAAAGAGGACCTGATGCAGAGGGCTTAAGTGGAGAGCAAATGCTTTGAAAATGATTAGGGCAAAGAATGTATGGATGTGCTTTATACAATTGATGTATGTATATGTATGGATTGTGATAAGAGTTGTATGAGCCCCTAATAAAATGTAAAAACAAAACAAAAAAACCCTGTTGGCTCCATGTTCTAATTTGCTTGTTGTAAGCATCTTCTAGGAGCCTGGATGGCATAGTCGGCTAAGCCCTGTGGGCAAGTGGGCACAGTGGGTTAATTAAAAGATCAGCACTTCAAAATCAGCAGTCTCTCCTCTGGAGAAAGATGAGGCTCTACTCCTGATGATGGGAACAAATGTACAAATGTGCCTGACACATGGATGTATGTATGGATTGTGATAAGAGCTGTATGAGCCCCCAATAAAAATGAACTGGGTGGGGGGAAGATTTAGTCTTGGAACCCAACAGGAGCAGTTCCACTCTGTTCTGTAGAGTCAATGTGAGTCAGAGTTGACTCACTGGCAGTGAGTTTGGTGTTTGGTTTGGAAGTGTCTTCCTGTTGATACCAATAACTTGTAGTACTTTTTATAGTTCCTGGAGTTTCCAGTTGCCTTTTTATTTTTGTTCTTGCATTCTTTGCCTTTATGAGTACTGAAGTTTTTCAGAGCCGAAACCCATTTCTCTTGGTAACCTAGATCCTAAAGCCCTCAAGCTTCTCCTTCCAATCGGAGTGGCATTCAAACAAACCAAACTTGCACCATCACACAGTGACATCTTGTAGTGACCCTATAGGACAGGGCAGAGCTGCCTCTGTGCGCTTCCACGATTGTAACCCTCTATGGGAGAGGAAAGTCCTGTCTGTTGCCCACAGAGCAGCTACTGGTTTTGAACTGCTGGCCTTATGGTTAGCAGCCAACACATAAGCACGCCACCAGAGCTCCTATCTGGGTGGCATTAAGACTGTAAATACGGTATAGTGCTGAATTAAGTTATTATGTGTTGCTATTGCATCTTCTATCTCATCTACTATTTTCATTTTCCAGGTGTTGACAATTCTGTTTCTTTTGTTGGTTTTTAATGCACTAGTGAGAAATTTTTTGTTCAAGCACATCAACATCTTTATAAAATGCCTTCCAATACTGATTTCCACATGGGGACTTATAGCTCATCCGTGAGAGTATGTATTCATATTGTGGTTCGTTGTTTCATTTTTATTTTTCCTTGACTTTTTTCCCCCAGGGAGGGGTGACCCCTTCTAGATCCTTTCTATCCCAATTTGAACTATTGGGGTTTGGTTGCTGTTGTTTAATTCTTCTGATTTTGTTTTTTACTGGACTTATTAATTGACACGCACGCAATTTTATTTTAAATCTTCATTTTACTGAACTATATCTTCAACTCTTTTTTGTAAGGGGCTTCTCAAATGATATGCCTTATAAATACTCACATGTACAAAACTACTTTATTTCCTCGTGATTGATTGGTAGCTTGATGATGTATAGAATTCTGAACTACAAATGATTTTTCTTCATCACTTGATTCGATGTCTGACATTAGCTGATGTTTCTGATGAGAAGTCTGATGCTACTCTGCTCTGCCTGCCCCCTTGTTTCTGATCAGTTTTTATTTATCTTGTGATCGTGAATTTGTTTGTTCTGTACTGGAAGCTTTCAGAGACTTCCCTCCCCTCTTGCTGCCATTCTGAAACGTCCAAATATCTGCGGGTAGGCCGTTAATGCTCTCGCCGTGGGAAGGAAACCGCCTGGTCTGGCCCTGTTCTCACAATTGTTACGTGTGAGCCCACCGTGGCAGCCACCATGTCTGCCCAGCTCCCTGGTGGCCCTACACTTCTCCAGGCCCTCTGCTTTACCGAGGATCGTGTCCTGTCCAATGACTTAACAACGTAGCCAAAGTACATGAAACCAAGCCGCACCAGAGTCTCTTCTAAGGAAACCTTTGCTGGACTTCTCGTAAGATGGATTCGTTAGTTCTGCTGACAGTTCGCACTGTATTCGATCTTTGTCCCCAGCCTGTCAGTTCCTCAGTTTTCCTGTATGCATTCCCCAGCTTATAAGGTGCTTGAAAATACCCTGGCTTGGGCCAGGTGCACCTTAGTCCTCAAAGTGACAGCTCTTCTTTTGAATACTGTGAAGAGGTTTTTGGCAGTGGATTTGTCTGGTACAATGTACCTTTTGATTTTCTGACTGTTGCTTGTGGATCCAAGTAAAATAAAGTCAATATGAGAAGGGCCTCGGAAAGTTCATTGAAAAGTGGAATTGAATGATTATGGAATTTTTCCATGAGCTCTTTGAAGTCCCTTCCTATGCTCTCATTTTATCATGATACTCGGTTGTGAGAGTTCTTGCTTACTTGTTTTTTTGTCTTATTATATTTGGTTTTAAATTCTATTCTAAGGAGCCCTGGTGGCATAGTGGTTATGCATTGGGCTATTATCAGCAAGGCCAGCAGTTCAAAACCAGCAGCCACTCTGAGGGAGAAAGATAAGGCTTTCTACTCCATTAAAAGCCTACAGTATCAGACACTGGAGGAGCGGTACTACTCTGTCCTGTAAGGTCACTGTGAGGTGGCATTGACACGATGGAAGTGAGTTTGGTTTTGAGTTGTTTTGTTTTTAGTTTTTGTTGTTACTAGACATATCGCTATGTATCCTCTAGCGCCAGTTTTTCTATTTGTTTATCCTGTGCTTTCTATTGTGTGTTAGACTTTGTTCAAAAGTGAGATGAATCTGGGGGGAGGAGGGTCAGTTGATAGGCTGATGGGCAGCTCTGCATAAACAGATGGGGCTGGTTGAGAGATAGCCTCAGAGTTCAGGCTGCTTCCCTCCCCCAGCATGCCTCAAAGCAGAGGACCCCGGCTAGGGCAGCCACACCCTCCAGGAGCTCCAGTGCCCCAAGACACTTGGCGGAATGTCTATAGAGAAAAGGCTGTCGGTCGCTTCTAGCTGCCAGGTGGTTTCTCCACACCCCATGTAGAAGGGTTCCCGACAAGGATGGTTGATGGAGTTTGCTGTTTTGAGTCCCATGTCTCACACCTGCTGTCTCTCCTGGCTCGTACTTACCGGGTGTGTCCCTCTTCACGTCCGGCTCCCCTATTCCATTTGCCTCCAGCTTCCAGAAGTCTGTGGGGCCCTCTTTCTGTCACTGATTCCTCGCCAACTGTCTTCATTTTGCAGAAGTACAGACCTGTTTTTATTCCTCTCATCCGCCTGACCTCTTTTCAAGAAGGAGAGGCGACAAACATGGATATAGTCTGAGTTCTTAAACCATGTAGACGACATTCCTGCCCATATCTTTCATCTAGAAATCCAGTAGGTAGAGGTCCTTTGCAAGGCAAAGTCGAGGCCTGGCCACCTGTGCTAGCTAGCATCCGGACTTAGAGAAGTCAGTAAGAACCATGTCTGTGCTTCACAATCGGCATGCTGAAGCCCGTCAAGGCATGGAAGAGGTATTCCCGATTTCATCAGTTAGTGAAAAGCCCACCGTATAGACCGCACAGGGCCCGGGATGGTAGGCATGTGTAGAGGTTGCCGCTTGAAGCTCAGACAGGTGGGCTGGCTACCTGGCAAGCCTTCTCTTCACAGACATTTGGAATCTTCCAGTGACATCACGAAAGGCATGCAATTCATGCTTCAAAGAATGAGCTACTGTTCTAGGAACTGAAGAGCGCACAGGCGTGGGTCAGATAAAAGGTTATCCTGCAAAAAGCATCGGAACCTTTCTGAAGCAGAAACAGCAAAACCTAAGTGATTGTTTCTGAGCACATCCTCCCACTAGGTCTGGACCAGGGGGCGGCAACCTTCTGAGACAGAGGAGCCAGTTTACTTCCTCACAACAATTTGAAAATTGCTCAAGGGCCATACATATATTTTTACACACAAATGGAATCACCATTACCTGAACACTACCCTTTAAAAGTGTCGGTTTCACTTAGGGCCGCCCATATGGACCACCAGAGCCCTGCATGTGGCTCTGGGCCACCGTTGGCGGACCCAGCAGGCCGTGCTCCGTGTCTGTGCTCTCCATGTGCGCCATTTACAACCACTGCTCCAGCCCCGCCCCCAACATGGCGCCCTTGGCTTTCAACCCCTTATAAAGATGTCTCGTGCAAACATTTTTTTAAAATTATTTTATTGGGGGCTCGTACAACTCTTATCACAATCCATCCACCCATCCACGGTGTCAAGCTCATGTATATATTTGTTGCCATCATCATTCTCAAAACATTTGCTGATACCAAATGAGCAACTCATTTTTCCCCTCCCTCCCCGCTCCCAACCTCCCCCATGGACCCTTGATAATTTATAAATGATTATTATTTTGTCATGTCTTACACTATCCGACGTCTCCCTTCACCCACTTTTCTGTTGTCTGTCCCCAGGGAGGGGGGGGTCACACGTCGATCTGTACAACACGTTTCACGATGCAGAACATAGTTGGATTTCTTAATGGTTTCTACCATAAACATCGATGGTGGACCCAAATAAGATGAAATCTCTGATAATGTCTATCGTTTCTCTTCTTTTTATGATGTCATCTATTGGGCCAGTAGTGAGGATTTGGGTTTCCTTTACACTGAATTGCAATTCCTGCTGAAGGTTGCAGCCCTTGATGTTCCTTCAGTCTTCCTTGTAAGCAAGGTCATGTCATCTGCACATGGAAGGCTGTTAATAAGCCTTTCTCCGATCCTGATGCTGAGTTCTTCTCCATATAGCCACTCAGAGTACAGATTGAATAGGGATGATGGAAGGATACAACCCTGATACACATTTTTCCTCATTTTAAATCACTCAGTGTTCCCCTGTTCTATTTTCATAACTGCTTCTTGATTCATAGTCTGGTTCCACAGGAGCACAATGAAGTCTCTGGGATCCCCATTCTTAGCGCTATCCACAGTTTATTATGATCCACACAATGGAATGTCTTTGCATGGTCAATAAAACACAAGTAAACATCTCTCTGGTATTTTCTGCTTTGAACCAAGATCCATCTGACCTCTGCATTAATACCCCTGTGTCATATCCTTTTCTGAGCCCAGCTTGGCTCTCTGGCAGCTCCCTGCCAGTGCACTGTTGCAGCCATTGTTGCACGATCCTTAGCAAAGCTTGACTTGCATGTGATTCTAATGATCATTTCCACATTCTTTCGTGTCGCTTTTATTCGGGTTGGGTACAAATGTAGATCTCTTCCAGTCAACTGTCCAGGTAGTGGTCGTGCAGAATTCTTGTCTTCTCAAGTGAGCAGGTGCTTCCAGTGCTGCATCCAATGCCTGTTGAGACGTTTCCGTTGGTATGCCATCAATTCCTGGAGCTTTCGGGTTTGCTAATAACTTCAGTGTAGCTTAGACTTCTTCCATCAATGCCATTGGTTCTTGATCATATGATACCTCTTGAAATAGTTGAATGCCGCTGGAGACGCAGTGTGGAGGCATTCAAAGTGGTTCAGCATCTGACCCACCAGCTTAGGCTGTCCTGCAATACAGCCTCTAACAAAACTAGGCTGTCCCGAATCCCTGGTAACAGAATCGTTTACCTGTATACAAAGAAGGTTGGGAACGTGCCGAAATCTGCACGTGGCATGTGCCCGGGCCGACTTCGAGGGGTCCGTGCTGTGAGACCCAAAGTTCTCATGAGGTTGTTCAAGACCAAAAAACACGTCAGCAGGACTTATGGTGGGTCCCTGTGCGCTATGTGTGTCCGAGACAGGATCAAGCGCGCTTTCCTGACTGAGGAGCAGAAATCGTTGTGAAAGTGTTGAAGGCACAAGCAAAGAGTCAGAAAGCTAAGTAAATACAAATGAAGCTTGTTTGAATAAAAAAAAAAAAGGAAATTGTTGAATGCCAACCAGTTCCTTCGGGTGCAGTGACTGAGTGTTCCTTCCATCTTCTTGTGAAATATAATGTGATGTTGCTGCGGATGATTGTTGTAGGCAGTGCTTGAACAACTAGGGTGCTGACTCTTCTATCTTATATCATTTACCTTGCCTCTTTTGAAATCCCAAATCCGCTATATCCAGTAGTGTACATTGTGGTAAAGCATAGCAAACTTGGAATTGCAATTGGTACATTTTCTCTTGGACCTTTGATGATGAGTTTAGTGTAATGTTCTGAGTTGGGGTTCCAACAATCAGACAGTTCAGGTGTAAAAGTCAACTCTTGCATTGAGTCTTTGCACCCATTCCAGACCCCTCCAAGCTCCTGGTATTTCAGCCTTAAACTGGGAAAAGCCATGTTAAAAATGGAATGCAAACGGATCACCCACAAGGCTGATCTCAGCACATCACATCACCAACAGAACAGCCAACCAACAGCCCAGTGTCCTGGCGTGTGGCGAGTCCAGTGTGCACAACGTAGAACTGCTCCCCAGGTGTCAAGAGCTCGCAGAAGCAGGTCACCGCAGACCTTTCTTCTCAGCACCTCTCAGGAGTGAGTGAGTGATGTGCCTCATCCTTGGCACCACCAGAGACGACGTCATATCACATTCACCTCCCAAACGCAGCATGTACCCCGCCACAGAACCCTCAGCTCCAAGAGTATCTGAGCTGCCAGAAGGTTTCATATTGAGGCAGAGGGGCAGGCTGCATCACGTTCCACAACGTAAATCTTTCCTTTAAAAATAGTCACTGGTTTTGCACCCGCTGCCCCTTTCCCAGCAGCCCTCACCAGTCTCATTGGCCCTCCCCCTCCTGGCTCACACAAACCAGCCTCTGCTCACTCCAGGGCCTGGGCTTTACCCAACAGGTGGGAGGAAGCCTAAATTCCCCGGCCTCCAGGACTATTCCATTTACATGCGAAGCAGCAACAATGTTTCATTCTATTAAGTAGGCCCGGCTTTACTGGCCATTAGCTGCTGTCGTGTTGGTCCAAGACTCGTGGCAGCCCCATGCACAGTAAAAGATGTGTCCACTCTTCACCGGCGCCGGGGTAGGGAGCTCATCAGTGAGCATGGTCTGCTGGAGATGGCCCGTGTGTGGTCCAGAGGGTTTCCCTGGGTGCATACGTTCCACTGTGAGCCACAGGTTTTTTCCCCTGGCTGATTTTCAGTAAGTCACCACTGAAATGTGTTCAGCATCAAAGCCACTGCGAGGTGGGCAACAGCTGTGTTTAAGGTGCACTAACGGGGAATGGAACCCAGGTGTCTCACTCCGAAGGGGAGAATTCCACCGCTGAACCCACCAGCTTTCCTGACAAGCAAAACGCTGCCATCCAGTTGATTCTGACTCCTAACAACCCTATGAAGTGCTTTCAAGAAGATGCATCTTTACAGGAGCAAGATAACGCCACCTTTATTCCAAGGAACAACTGGGAAGTGTGAGGTTAACAGCCAAACAGCCAACATTCCGGGCCATTGGCGAGTTGGTGATGCCTGGAAGATTTCCAGGAGTCATTATGAGTGCTGAGCTTTATTTGGGGTAGCTCTGGTTCCCGTTGGGCCACCCTCCACGCCCCTCCCCAGTTTGTACCTACTGTTCCAGCTCAGTAGCTGCCAGTATAAAGTTCACGCTGAGCCTAGCAACCTGCCTGCGATGTTCCAGTCTTTCAATTTGGGTGATCAGAGCTCTTGTGTTGTTTATTTTTGCTTCTTGCCAATTTAGAGGGTTTCTTTTCTCTCTGCAGCTCATTTATCCCCATCACCTTCGTGGACACTTTCTTTCTGAAATGTCGTTCTAGGCTGTTCATCAACATGATCCTTAAAATACATCACCGTTCTCTCCAAGCAAGTTCTTGTAGGGGACAGTGTGCTGTATCGTGTTGATTGAAGATGAACATGAAATGGTTTCTACACACGTGGCATTCGTGAAGTTAACGAAAGGCAGTAAGGTCCTATTTTCCTAGGAGGCCTAGTGGTGCAGTGGTGAAGCGCTTGGCCTGTAACCAATGGCTCTGTGGTTCAAATTCGCCTGCTTGCGGCAGGACTGCAGCCCAGGAAACCCTGCGGAGGAGCTGGGACTCCTCTGCCCTCTTGATGTCCAACAAGGATGACTCATTTTGATTGGCTCTAGTGCTTGGACTTTATCTTGGAAATGTACAAAATCGTGCCAACCCAAGACCCTCCGAGAGCATGAATCTGTATGCATGTATGACGGATCGCACACATTGAAAGTAGAGAAGACACTGCTTGGGAAGTAAACTGAAAATCCTGCAGAGTGGGAGTACTTCTTGCCTCTCAAGAAGGTTCTTCATTGTCGACTACCGAGGAGCCAGTAATGAGTGTGTACTATCAGGGGCCAGGAACTCAGGGGGATGAATTTCCCAGGGTTTCATGATTTTATAAGGCCTCCGAGTGTGACTTTTCCCCCAATAATCTACTTATCTCAGTCATTTACCCTCCTCCCGCATTGCAAGGAAAAGAGCCTCCCAGGTTGTTTGCATGACAAGTAGCTGGGAATTGTGTGGGCCTCTCAAGAAGCAGCCTTGGTTAATTGTAGCAGCCTGAGCTAAGGGTTCCCATGTTCCTTGGCAGGGTAGGTGAGGAAGAGGACTTGAAAACGCCCTTTATCACAAGGACCAGGCATTTGAAAAGCTGAAATCTCAAAAAATGTCTGCTTCCTGGAGGATATTTTCCCTTGCAAATATCCATGGGTGAGAAAAGGGTTTTTCAGGAGGTGGGACGAGGAGCTTTGCAAATAGCCTTGGAAGGAGATTTTTGTTTTTAAAATGGATCACACTGATTTGTTGCTCCTGCCCCACCCCTCACAACACAACACTTAAAAAAAAGTTATGCGAAGAATATAAAGAACAAGATATTCATTGCAAGTAAACAATTGGACAAAATTCCCTGCAGGAAGACTTAACTGTGCTTCCTGAAATTTTCTGATTGTATTTTATTTTTAGGGTCATTTCCCATTTATTTCCTGGTCTTTTGAATGCATTATATATCAACTAGCATGTAGCCAGATAGCTTTTTCTATTTTTACATATTTATCATTAGAATTCAGTGTAGTCTGGAAGGAAGGAATCAGTCTATTCTACACTGTATCATTAAAGGCAAGGAAGGGAATGACCAGGCTTAAAAGGGGAGTGAAGGTGTGGAGTGTGATGAGATTGATTTATACCCACTTCTCACTTGTCAACATGGTTAGATTCCAAAGACTGGGTCATTAAGCAAAAGTTGGCATTATGCAAAAATGGTGGATGGAGGAAAAAAAAAGGATGACTATATTTGATTCCCCAAATAGAAGATGACTACATCATTACATAACTGCCAAATCATGTAACTGCCGAATCACTGACAATCCCAGTTGGCACATAACTTTAACCATCACAGACAGGGTTGCTTACTCATCTCGCACCTTGGGATTCATGACTTCCAGGTATACATTGTTAATGCACAACATATGCATGAAATAGGTTTTTTACTATTGTAAGTGTGAAGTGTGCGGTAGCAAGTCAGTCGATGAGTGAGGAGTGGATGTACTGTGTCTCCCACATTACACAGCCATGAGGTAAAACTCAGAGCTTGGAGGGCAGAGAGTTAGTTCCTGGCTGGCAGAAGGCTGTAGGGAAAGAAGAAGAAGCGCCGCCTTCTCTCTCTCTGTTCACTCTCTCACTTCCTCAAGGTAGCCTTTTGTTATTCCCATACTAGGGGGTCTTAGACATCTTTTCACATTTTCCCAATGGCAACTTCACATGCTTTATATTATCAAATTGTTATCTGTCTGCCCACCCCTCCACGTACCCCCACCCCCCGGCCAGTAATATCAAGTCCCATGAATATAAAAGGTAAAAGGGTCTTGTCTGCTTTTACACACCTTTGTAACTCCAATACCTGGTAGATGCTTAAAAATATATTGGATGGATGGGAGGGAGTATACTTGTTAGAAATCTTGTAGCCGAGAGAAAGTACTGAGAATGAATGAAGGTCAAGCAGGATAGTGGGAGAGGAAGAAAGTAAAAGGAAATAGAGGAAAGAATTAGGAGGGAAAAGACATTTATAGAAGTATAAATACAGGCATATACATATGTAAATATATTCATATATAATGGCAGGCAAAATGTCTGTTCATATATTTAAATGTTAACTATTAAGATAGAAGATGGGCACTGGGTCTCTACTCAAGTCCTCCCTCAACACAAGAACACTTTGTTCTAATAACCAGGCATTCTGTGATGATCACCTTCCCAACATGATCGCTGAAGTCAAAATGGGTGCATAAGCAAATATGGTGAAGAAAGCCGATGGTGCCAGGCTATTAAAACATACAGTGTCTGGGGGCTTAAAGGCTTGGAGTTAAACAAGCGGCCATCTAGCAGAGAAGCAACAAAACCCACACGGAAAAAGCACACCAGCCTGTGTGATCACAAGGTATCTATGGGCTCAGGCATCAGGCATCAGAAAACCCCAAACAAGGAAATATATCAATGCAAATAATGGGGGTTGGAGTGGAGACCCAAAGCCCATTGTAGACAATTGGACATTCCTTCACAGGAGGACCACAAGGAAGGAACAAGGCAGCCGGGGTGCAGCACAGCACCAATGGAACACACCACATTCCTCTAGTTCTTTAATGCTTCCTCCCCACTACTATTATGACCCCAGTTCTTCCTTATAAATCTGGTTAGACCGGATCATGTACACTGGTACAGATAAGAGCTCTAGACACACAGACTCCAGGACAGATAAACCCCTTAGGAACAGTAATAGGAGTAGCGATACCATGAGGGAAGGGGGAAGGTGGGGGGCGTAGGGGGAGAAACGGGGAACCGACTGCAATGATTGACATATAGCCTCCCCCCCCCCAGTGGGATGAACAACAGAAACCTGGGTGAAGGGAGACAGTGGATGGTATAAGATATTAAAATAATAATAATTTATAATACATCAGGGGTCCATGAGTATGGGAGGATGGGGGAGGGAAAAAAGAGGAGCTGATATCAAGGACTCAAGTAGAAAGAAAATGTTTTGAAAAGGATGATGGCAACCTATGTACAAATGTGTGCTTGATACAACTGATAGATGGACTTGTAAGAACTGTAAGAGCCCCAAATAAGATATTTATAAAAACAAATTGTTATCAATCATTTGGCAAAGGACAGTCAAGTGGGTTAGTTGGTAAACTGATGGAGACAAAAACACTTTTAAGAGGCTCATCAAAAAGGAAAAATCGGGACTATAGAAAGCCAAAGGATGCTTTGGGTAGATCACCCTGCATGTGTGTGATTCCGTGACTAAACGAGCCTGGAGCGCAAGCCTGAGGAAAGCTCACGGCGTGAAGGTGCTTTTGGTCAGAGACACACGAGTGGATGCGTCAGTGAGGGCTCCAGCTCAAAGCAGGTGGCACACGCAAGTATGAGCAGGGTCAAAGCCAACAGCACTCGCTGCCATCGACCCGTTGACTTACCATTCTCTCCTTTCAGGACACGTGCTTCTTTTCTGTACACCTGTTTTTAGCTCCCCATCTCCCTGCAACCTCAGTCTCGTTCGTAATATAAGATTTTGAATCATTGACTCCAAGGATGTAAAGGAACTCTTTAATGTTGGTTTGTTTGTGATTCTCTGGCATTTCTTTGGGTCTGAGATAGCTGACCTTGTGGTCAGGTAACCTCTCAACCAATCCCCTCCCACTCTCTCTCCTGCATCTCTCCTCCCCAGTACGATGGCTCCTTTAAAAGCATTCCCGACCCTTGTTAAGCGTGCGAGGGGCCACATTCAGAGTCCACTTCTGGACGCGATTCTGGCTGATTTTTGATACCTGACTAGATTCATGCTGCCCCCGCCCGCCAACTTACCTTGGGACTGCCCTGATACAATAGGCTGAGGCCATCATGCAGGAGCCTCTTTATTTGACTTCCTGATGTCCTTGAAGACAGACTGTACATACCGCAGTCTCATCTCCTGTTAGTTCAGAGGCAGCAGCAGTTGGCCTTTCCAGCCCTGGGAGGTCCCAGGTTGTTAGACTCTCTCTAGCCCCTTCCATCTCCTCCTGCCTGCCAGCCGGCCAGTGCTTGCCCGAGCACATTTCTTTCTTGTCATAGCATGCTAAGAATGAACAAGTTAGCTGTTCGCATTTATTTCTTCAAGTCTACCATGTGCTCATTGTCTCTAAATATAGTCACTTACATTGTGACAGTTCAGTTATTTTAATAGAAAACTATTATGTGTTCCCTTAGCACCTTGTTTTCAGGATTAAGTTGAGTGGGTGTGAATGAACTTAAAAAAAAATCAAACCTATAAAGAGATGGCATTGGGAGTGGGCATGGACGTGTGTGTAAGGTATTGACCATGCCTGTCCTGTTGCCGTAGAGCTGATTCTGACTCATAGACACCCTATTGGTTAACTGCACCCCACCCCCACTTTCCTAGTCTGGAATCTTTATGGAAGTAAACTGCTATCTCTTTTTCCTGTGGAATGAGTGGCTCATCGGTGAGAATGCCTACTTTTTGGTGATCAGCCAAGAGGGTAACCACTGTGCAACCAGAGCTTCTTAAGCTGTTGGCAGCACCCACTGCCATCATGCATATTCTGAGTCATGGCAACAGAGAAGCTCATTTCCTCCGTGTTACCGGCTGGTGGGTTTGAACCACTGACCTTGTGGTTCGCTTATTCCCTCCCGTGCTTATCTCACAGCACCCCAGGCTCCCTACATCGACAGGGCAGCTCATAAAGCACTCAGTAGAATCGGATGAGGGCAGCAGGGACTCGGTCATAGCGAGTGATTCTTACTTTGTTTAGAGGTTGCCATGGTAGTGCTTGCGCCCTAGTGGTGCCCTGTTTACACATGGGGCTGCTAATCTTGAGGGCCGCAGTTCAAAGCCACCAGCCAGCTCCAAAGGAGAGAGGTGAGACTTTCTACTCCTGTAACGAGGTACAGCCTCAGAAACCCACAGGGGCAGTTCTACCCTGCCCTGCGGGGTTGGCACGAGTCAGAGGGAGTCAACGATAGTTTAGGTTTGGTGGGGGGACGGCAGTTGACTGAGATGCTGGCGGTGTAAACCCACCAGCCACTCGTGGGAGAAAAAGGGGGTTGTTGGCTCATGTAAAGATTGACAGCCTTGGAAACTCGCTACAGAGACGCTGGGCATCGGAACTGACTCAATGGCTGCGGGCTTGGGTTTGGGGGAGGCTATTCCATCAGCTCAGAGAAGGCAAATGGAGCATCATCAATCAGAAAAGGCTAAGTTGTAACTTTGGCAAGAGGATGACTCCGCATGGTTATGAATTAGAGCCATCCCAGGAAGAGAAGAGCATCCACCAAAAACAGTGTCGATGAATTAAGGACTTCATAAAATCCAGATCTGGAAGTGGGATCAGAGGTTAAGTATGGAATACCCCGTTCAGAGAAGGCTCTAGATGACAACGTGAGCCCCAGATCCATTTGCAGGGTGCTCCTGAGGATGAGACCTCTGACCGTGACCGTGGTTCAGAGACATGGAGACCCTGCTGCCAGGCAGAGAACAGTGAGAAGTCAGTGATGACAGGGCAGTTAGGTTACAATGTCACACTCGGTCCTTGCCTTTTCATTCGGACCCATTTCAGATTTGTTCCAGTTTTCAATATTTTCTGCTTTCTTTTCTGTTGAAAATTTTCTGTTTTATTTTGTCATTGTTGTTTAGTAGTTTGGGTTATGGTATGTCTTTTTTCCTATATATGAAATCCAATACAGGCAAGTCTTAGAGCTGGGAAAGAGGGCTAGCAACAACAGCTTTAAGAAAGAAGAAAACGTTCTACAGTTGACTGTGGTGATGAGTGTACAACTCTTTCTAATATGATTAAACTATTGACTTGTATGATACATTAATTATATGCAGCATCTTTTATAAAAATAATTTAAATCAAACCAACCTAAAGAATGAAGAGCAGTGCATTTGAAACTTTATTAATAAGTCTAGAAACCGCTTCTCCGAGAAAGCACCAAATGGCAGGTGACGCCAGTGCAGCGGGAGGGCCTGGAGGCCCCAGGAGCTCGCGGTGGCTTCTGCGGAGGCTTCAGCAGCGGCTTGCGAGGACGTGGTTGCGGCCGGGGTTGGGGCCGTGGACGGGGCCACTGAGTTCGCGGGGGGCAAAGCCGAAGACAAGGAGTGGCTCCCTGTCACCAAGCTGGGCCGTCTGGTCAAGGACATGAAGATCAAGTCCCTGGAGGAGATCTATCTGTTCTCCCTGCCCATCAAGGAGTCTGAGATCATTGACTTCCCCCTGGGGATGGCTCTCAAGGATGAGGTCCTGAAGATCATGCCTGTACAGAAGCAGACCCAGCTGGCCAGTGCACCAGGTTCAAGGCCTTCGTAGCCATCGGGGACTACAATGGGCACGTTGGCCTGGGTGTCAAGTGCTCCAAGGAAGTCACCACCACCATCCGAGGGGCCATCATCCTGGCCAAGCTGCCCATTGTCGCCGTGCGGCGAGGCTACTGGGGCAACAAGATCGGCAAGCCCCACACGGTCCCCTGCAAGGTGACGGGCCGCTGTGGGTCTGTGCTGGTGCGACTCATCCCTGCCCCCAGGGGCACGGGCGTCGTCTCAGCCCCTGTTCCCAAGAAGCTGCTGGTGATGGCAGGGATTGATGACTGCTACACGTCGGCTAGGGGCTGCACAGCCACCCTGGGCAACTTCGCCAAAGCCACCTTTGATGCCCTCTCCAAGACCTACAGCTATCTGACTCCTGACCTCTGGAAAGAGACCGTGTTCACCAAGCCTCCCTACCAGGAATTCACTGCCCATCTTGTGAAGACTCACACCAGGGTCTCCGTGCAGAGGACCCAGGCTCCAGTGGTGGCTACCACATAGTCAATTTTATACAAAATGTAGTAAAGTGAATTGAGCCTGCCAAAAAAAAAAAAGTCTAAAAACCACCAACTTGGGCATCACTTGCTGCTGCTAAGTCGATTCTGACCCAGAGTTACCATGCAGGCCAGAGTCGAACCACCCCTGTGGGTTTCTTCAACTCTCTTTACAAGAGTAGAAAGTCTCATCTTTCTCCTGTGCAGGAGCTGGTGGCTTTGAACCGCTGACCTTGCAGTTATCAGCCCAATTCATAACCCACTACACTCCCGTGGCTTGCCAGTTTGGAACGTCTAATTAAATAGATGGGAAGGAAGGCCTGATGAACTGGCCTTTAAAGAAAAAATAGTCATTGGAAACCCTGTGGGCCCCAGCCCCACTCGGACCCACATGGGGGCAATGCAGTGATGCCTGGGGGTGGGGGGTGGGGGTGGAAGGATTGAGTAGCTAGATGAATGGCAGGTATGATAACCAAGGAAGAAAAAAGCTCTCAAAGTCAGCCTATGGAGAATGAGAGAGAACATCTAAACACAGATGTTGAGATGTTTCAGATCAGAGAATATGACAGCTAGGCATATGCTTGTTAATATAACTACATGAAGACTCTTTCTTGGAAAGGGCTAATTTCCAAAATAGTTTTCAAAGCAGCTAGAAAACTGGAACAACAGCAGTAACTGTGAAAGAAATTTGAGATGTATACAAAGCATTATCTCCCTCAAATGTGCTCGGGCAGTAGGCAGTTTTATAGGCACATTCTTGTCACGCTTTCCAGGCACAAATGCTTGCCATGTCTTATAAACTGGTCTGAAAACAGAAGAGAAGGGAAGCTGCCCACTTTACCGTGTGAAGTTATCAATGCCCAGCCAAGACGGCATCACTCACAAATGCCCGGGCCCATCTCACGTAGGAACGTGATTCGGAAAATCCCAAGTAAAACACTACCACACCGAATCTAGTCCCCGACTGAAAGAATGAAAACAGAACCAATGGAACCCTGTTTGTCTATGTCAAAACCATCTCAAGAATAAAAAGAGAGCTTATGTTAGGAAATGCATTCACATAATTACTAGGAATTTTTCATACAATTCATCCATTAATTAAAAGGCGTATGAGCCACTTAAACCAAAGAACCAAACCAAACACTGCCGTTTAGTCCATTCTGATTCACAGCGACCCTGTGGGGCAGAGTAGAACTGCCCCGGGGTTTCCGAGATAGACTGTAAATCTTTACAGCAGTAGAAAGCCTCTTCTTTCTCCTTCAAAGCGGCTGGTGGTTTTGAACTACTGACCTTGCAGTTAGCAGCCCAACACATAACCCATGTAGTAGATGCTCAAAAGGCATCTGGTGCAACTCAGAATCTGTTCTTAATTTTAAAACAGAATCAGGAACTAGACTTAAAGGATAGCTTGCTAGTAGGCTAAGTTTAAGTCACTCTCACAACAGCAATTATTCTAAAATATGCTAGTTACACTGAACACTGAAAAAGAAGGCCAGGACTTGGCCAGTCATGGGAGAAATATGCAGAAGTCAGTAGTTTCTTCCTAGCAGCCCTAACCGCGTAGAGAAAACGCCACGAAGAACCGGGCCCATTAACAATCGCAACCCACGCGTGACAAGATGTGTAGGCTTTATGACATAGACAACGAAATGTGATGGAGGTTCGAAACCCAGCTGAAGCTAGCTGGACCAAAATGAGTGGAGTGGGGCCCAGGGCAGTTAATATAATGGTTGAAGTCACAGCGCTAAGGCCCAGGGCAGCTCCACGGGCCCTGGGAACCAGAGTGAGTCTCCCAGCTCCCAGGCGTTCACGTTAGGTCTGCCAGGCACACTGGTGTGGAGCGCGCACAGAGCAACTGTCCCCCAAGGGATTGCCATTCGTAGTCATAGCCACCATGGCGCTGCCAGTTAGCGCCACCACTCCATGGCAAGTGTGGCAGGGTGCCGATTTCTACTTCGCACGGAGAGGCCAATGCGGACCCGGCAGGCCCTCCGTCGCCGCTCTCGAACTGGGCTTCACTCTCCTGCCGTGGGTTTGGCTTTACCTTGCTTCACGGCCACTCTCAACCCCATGTGTCAATGCTCCTGACTCTGGAGAGGATCCTTCCTTCCTTCCTACCACCAGGAAGGCCTGGCAGAGCCTCCTCTCTGGCCTGGCTGGACTCTTGCCTCTTCCTGAAACTGTCATGGATTTTTCTTTTCTTTTTTGTGGCAGGGTGGGGAGCATATCAAGGGGGGCAGCAGGGTGTCCTCTCAGGAGAAAGTTGGGTTAGTGCCCTTGGAAATGCACGAAGGATTCATATCGCGCCAGGCAGAGATTTGCAGCAAGGGGGAGAAATGCCACCTTCCCAGAGAAGTTGACACGTGGGAACGATAGAGATCCCCCTGGCTAAGCGTGGGGGTGGCACAGTCTGATCCAGAATTCCAGGGGCGCGTGGGGCGGCGGGACATCATGATCCTGAAGGTCCTGTGGAAGGACAGATGGGCTCGGAGAGACTGGCTGGGCAGATCTGCCAATGAAAGGGGCCGCAGGGCTGGGTGTGGTCCCTCAGTGTGAGCTCAGCGCGGACCCTACGCAGGCCATGCAGCCCCTTGTTGCCGCAATCTGTAACGCGTTTCTTCTCAGCACTTTCACTGTAACTCCAAGAATTCCCTGAACTGAGAAGTTAGAGCTCTGACGTCTGATACTCTGGCATCACGCAGAAGCATTTGACTATCCACTGTATATTAGTGTTGGTGGGATGCATGCAGCCGTCTTGGTAGCATTGTGTCAGCAGTTTGAAACCACCAGCCACTCTGCGAGAGAAAGACGAGCCTTTCTCTTTCTGTCTCGGGAACCCACAGGGGCAGCTCTACCCTGTCCCACAGGGTCCCTCTGAGTCGAAGGGACTTGATGGCAGTGGGTTTGGATTTATTTTGGAGCAGGATGCACTGGTGTTCCCTGAGGGGCGCAAATGGTTAACAAACTCAGCTGCTCACCTCAAGGTCAGAAGTTCAAGTGCACCCAGGGTCTTCAGGGGAAAAACCCACCATTGGGAATCCTAGGGGCCCCGGTTTGGCTCTGACACCCACGGGATCACCATGATTCACAACAGCCGGCCATCGCTGCCACTGCGGCTCGGTTTTAAGACACTTGGACAACACATCCTTTCCTGCGCACCCCTTGCTGTTTTAGGTCTTTCCAACCAAAGATGGTGTTAGACATTTGTACCCCTGGCCTTCTCACGTAAGGGTGGGGATATCAGTCTGTCAGAACATAAAGGTGCTAACGAGCTGACCTTTAACTGTAGGCACACACAAATAACTTGGGGGAGGCTGGTGAAGGGCTTTAGCCAGCGGCACATGCACCTGCAGCGGGCAGTGCACACGAAGCCGGCCCTCAGCGAGAAGGCCTGACACAGGGGCTGCAACAGAACAATTGTGCGCATGGGCCAGGACCGGTCAGTGCTGGTTCTGCCGTCCACGTAATCGGACCGGACTCAGCAGCACCTTGCACCACCAGCAGCACCGTGCAGGATGAGTGGTAGTGGAATGAGGGCGGGCTTAACTGTATTCATGAAGGGCAGTGTGACCCTGAAATCATGCCCCTGCTGTCGTGCCACTTCTGACTCACAGTGACCCTCCAGGGCAGGATAGACCTGCCCGTGGACTTCCCAGACTGTAACTCGACGGGAGTAGAGCCTCGTCTTTTTGGCGGTTTCAAACTGCTGACCTTGTGGTTAGCAGCCCAACGTGTTCCCCATAAGCCCCCGAGGCCCTAAAGAGACGAGGAGAGAATGTCAATTTAAAAAGCATTGGGAATCAATGCTGGTGAGAAAAATGACATTGCTGGTTTTGTTTTTGTATTTGCAAATGGCATGCTTCTGGGAGCGTACGCCCACATCTGTCACGGAAAGAGAGTGTGCCATGCGTGACACATCTTTATAAACATGTGTCCTGTCTCCTGTCCTCGGGCTTCGGAACAGTGGGGGTTTCGACTCTGGAAATTAAAACAACAACAACAAACACGGGTGAATTATACGTTTACCTTTTGTGATTTATGTCATGCGGTGCCTAGATTCAAAGAACTCTACTAGATAACCAATGAAAGTTCTCGTCCTCTCTGAAAATGAGTTGATTGAGGTCAAACCCAAACTCAGATGCAGGAGCTGACATGTCCATTCTGAGGGGCTGGACAGCCTGCTGGGCTCCGTTCTGGAGACCCTGAACCTTGCTCCTTCCTCTCAGGGGGGCAGGACCAGATCAGAGGAGGGTGAAGGAGTAGAAACTTGGTACAGGAATAGGCACTCCCCCCAATCTCACTCCCCATCCTCCCCCTCACCTCCCAAGTGATTGAGGCTGTACAGCTCAAATTCAGCTCTTCCATTTGCTTTACAAATGCTAGGCAGTGATGGGTGGTTGGTTGGTTTTTAAAAGAAAGGTCTGCATTCTGAATGGCGCATGTTCCAGATTAATCCTGTAACCACATTTGCACCAGCTGAGGTCACAGCTCTACACCAAAGGGTGGAAAACTGGTGAGATACAAATCTAAGAGAAAAGGTCTGCAAAGAGCTGCTTGTCCTGGTCCCCGGTGCCATCTGCAGCCCAGGGGCATACATGACCCCAGGGTGGCCCCCAGCCCCAGCCCCTTCCCGCCTGTGAGCCCTCCCCAGGCCAAAGGGAAATAACCCTGGTCCACTTGAAGAGAGGAAATGAGAGAGGGAGAGAGAGAAAGCTTGCCGAACCCCAACCAGAGAAAGACCAGGTGGCACGCTGAGTGCATCTGGCTAATTGGTCACAGACGAGAAGTTGCCTCCAGCATCTCTCTTTTAAGCCACATCTGCCCTCCTGACTTGAAGGACCTGGGTCTTTTGAGGAGTTGTAGATAAATGCTTGCAAGCACGGTGCACGTGTGTGTGTGTGTGTGTGTGTGTGTGTGTGTTTTAAGTAGACCAACTCAAGCGTGGAATTCCATGGACTTGGGGAAAGATAGGCAGGAAGGGACTCAAGTGAGGCAGAAGGTGCAAGGAAGGACCCTTTGGAAAGGCCAGGCTAGCTCCTCCACCAGCCTTTCCGTGGCCAAGCCTGTGGGTTCCAGGGCTGCCTCTGGGCAAAATGTTGGAGGTCAGAGAGATGTTCCGCTCTTGGACCCAGCCTTTCCCCCCAGTTCCGCCCTCCCGCCTCCCTTCCCACGCTGACCGTCGATCACAGACACCCTCTGTCAGCCGCTCTGTTCCTTCCTGGCCGTCCTCTTCGGCCACAGAGGAAAGGACTCCAGTGAACTGATCCACCCTCGATGAGTCAACCTGTTAGAGGCTGAATGTGTTTTTCCAGCCAAAAGTGTTTTTGTTTTAAATGGAAGCGGAGGACCAAGACCCAAACAGGAGTCCACCTGCTGGGGGGTGGAACTCCTGGTCCCAGCACTCTGCCAGGGAGATATTTGCGAACTCAGTCATCAGGTCAGGCCAAGGTGGGAAGCCACTCGATCTGGGCTTGTAGGGTCCCTGGAGGGCCCCTTTTCAGAAAATGGTATGTGATGGCTGTGCTATGTGGTCAGGCAGCAGGCACCCCTACAAACAGCTCAGTAATTCAGCGAAGCGAATTTCAGTTATAACCATAGCCAATACCTGGGTGGCGTAGGGGCGACATGCTGGGCTGCTCACCACAGAGTCAGCAGCTTGAAACTCCTAGCCCCTTCTCAGAAGAAAGATGGCGCCTTTTACCCCCATAAATAGCTGCAGTCTCGTAAACCCAGAGGGGCTGTTGTACCATCCCTTAGGGTCGCGATGAGTCAGCACCGGCGATGGCAGTGAGTTTGGCTCTTTTTAAACCACACCCTATGGACCCCCGGCGGCACAGTGGGTTATGCTCGCCACAACGTCATCGTGCTCTGGAGGAGAAAGATGGGACTGTCTGATCTCTGACAGACGCACCATGTCTGAAGTCCCCAGGAGCATTTCCACTTTGTCCTCCAGAGCCACCGGGAGTGGCGTCAACTCCATGGCAGGGAGCGTGAAGAACCGACACCTTTGATTATAGCTATCAAACACGCCGTATACTTTTTTTTTGAGGGGGTGTGTGTCAGTTTGTTTAAACTGTTGAAAATTATTTCAAAGAACCTGCTGACTGAGATTCTGGCCACTCGTTTGGGGTGGGGGTGACATGCTATTTTAACACCTAGTGGTATAGGGAGGATTCGGGGCACAGGAAGTGGACCAAACAGGTCCTGAAGGAGAGCCAGAGGACAGGGAGGGAGGGGACGTCTGCCTTTTGCTAATGGTAGCCCTCAGGGTGCTGCAGCTACAAGACTTAGCAAGCTAGAGCCCAGGCTGGGAGCTGTGCTGCTGAGGGGGTTCGAGGTCAGGGTTAAAAATGGGGAGCCTTGTGGGTTGGGGATAGGAGGGAGTTCTTCCTGTATGCCTGAGGAAGAAGCATGGTACAGATTAGCCATCAGTAGGTGGCTAGAGGAATGTTGAGGTTCTAAGGTGATTCCGGAGCACCCCGGTAGCATAGTGGTTATGAGTTGGGGGTACCACCTGCAAGGTCAGCAGTTTGAAACCACTAACCGCTCTGTGGGAGAAAGATGAGACTTCTACTCCCATGAAGAGTTAGTCTCAGAAACCCATAGGGTTTCTGTAGCGTCACTATGAGTCATAATTAACTCTGTCACAGTGAGGATTAAAAAAAAATTAAGGTGATTCTAAGGAGCCTTTGTGGTACAATGGGTAAGCACTCCGCTGCTAAGTACACCCATGGGAGACACTGTGAAGTGATCTGCCCCTGTAAAGACAAATCAAACTCACTGCCACTGAGTCAGTGGGACAGGGTAGAACTGCCCCTGTGGGTTTCTGAGATCCCCTTGAGATATAATTCTCCTCTGCCCTATAGAGTTGCTATGAACCAGAGTCAGCTCAGCAGGACACAGTAATAAAATGATTCCAAGGTCCCTGTGGGGGGACAAGCCATTCATTAAGAGTTAGCTACTAAGTTACACATTGGAAATTTTAACACCCCCGGCAGGACCTCAGAGAAAGGCCTGATGTGATAGTTAGATTAATTGTGCCAACCTGGCCAGTAGGAACATGTGGGATTAATCAGGTGGCAGTTTGATTGGAGGGCAAAGAGATAAATGGCTCTGCAAGGACCACCCCTGCCTCACTTGCTCCCTGGTGATAGACCAGCGTGCTGCTGCTTTAGCTAGTTCTCTGCCTCAACCTGTGAACTACACTACCTGTGGGCCAAGCCAACCCATGGGTCGTGCCGTTAGAGCTTGAGGCCCCTTCGAGACCTGCTTTGCCATACTGCTGGTACGTATACCGCTTGAGCTTGAGGCTAGTGGCTCCTGTTGCCTTGCCTTGCTTGAGCTCCATATGCCATCCGGGCCTGCTTCACCAAGCTCCCAAGCTGCTGACTGTTGCTGACCCACCCTGCTGTCTGCTGCCTGCCTTGCCCGAGGTCTATTTCCTTGACCTTGGAACCGGCCCTCCACATGACTTGAAGGACTTCCAGTAAATTAACTGTTCCACAAAAGTGAGTTGGACTGAGTCCTCTGCACTGCTGTGTGGACTAATTAGCTGTTATATTTCTTCTGGCTGTGTACATCATAAGTGTCCTGGTTTTGTTTCTTTAGAGAACCCTACCTAACACACCTGATAATCTGTTTCTATAAAGATCAACGTCAAGACCCCTCCTCCCTCCCCGGAGCTGTAGTGGGTGTTGTCACACATAGGATAACAAACGTATGGGGTTGCCATGAATCTGAATCACCTTGATTGGGAGATGTTTCATTTTGGGGGGTTAAGGCGGAAGTCTCCCCTTCCACGCAGGACCCCCACGCTTGATGCTCAGCCAGCATACCTTATGGCCAGCCACCACCCGTCCATGGTAGATGGCAGGCTGCTTTTAGTCCTGGTGGCGCTGTGTGTGTATTAGGTGTTGGGCTGGTACAGGCAAGGTCAGCAGTTCAAACCCACTGGTCTCTGCGGTAGAAGGATGAGGCCGTCTGGTCCCAGAAAGATGTACAGTCCTGACAACCCTCTTGCAGGGTTGCTGTTGAGTTAGAATCGACTCCATGGCAGTGGGTTTGGCTTTGGGTCTTCATGATGTCCAATAGATTTCTGCAGAGCTTCCAGATGAAGCTGGCCAGGAAGAAAGGTCTGGCAACCTGCTTCCAAATGCCAGCCAGAGTAAACCATCTGGATCACAGTGATTATTGGGGTGATCCGGGGCCGGACAGCATTTCCTTCTCCCTTTGTGTGTGGGTGGCTACAACCCAGGGGCTGACCCGACAGCTGCTTCCACCAGGAGGGAACTGTCTGGGTGCCCTGTCTGTGTTTTGTCTGCGGCAAAGGTTATCTTCTTGCCGTCGGAGTTGTGTTGTGAAAGAGACAAGTTTAATAAACAGATGCTATTTTTCACTCGGTTCTCCAGCACTTGAAGTCCCTGAAGCAGAACCCAAACCCACTCGGCACTGTGTGTGGCTGTGACCCTGTCCCCTTCCATGTGGCGTGGCGCACCTAAGCTGCAGGGCAGCCAGGTCTCCAGAGAGCCAGCCAGCCAGCACCCGAAGTCCTGCTGGTTGGCACCCCAGCTGGGGACTGCGTCACTGACCTTTAAAGCTCCT
This sequence comes from Tenrec ecaudatus, assembly GCF_050624435.1. Taxonomy (NCBI): domain Eukaryota; kingdom Metazoa; phylum Chordata; class Mammalia; order Afrosoricida; family Tenrecidae; genus Tenrec; species Tenrec ecaudatus. Next base: position 86,340,803 of record NC_134539.1, on the reverse strand, counting down.
TTGCCCTGACCCTCACGTGATTCCTACATTCAGAGCATTTACTGCTGACCGTGAAGAGGGATGACCCGAGGGCAGGGACGGCTTCCATACACATCTGGCCTGGTCCTCACCTCCCAGATTCCCAAAGTGCATTGGCCCCCAGCTCGGACATTCATTCCTGAATTCTAGTTCTGGTCCAGTTAGTTGGCACCGCCATATCCAGTACTCAGGAACCCAAAGGCACATGGCAACAAGAAGGAGGGGGAAAAAATCCCTCTTTCCCGTAGGTTCAGCTAAGGCAAGACTGGAAGATCTCAAAAAGAACTTTTCCTTGGAAACAACAGCAAAACATACACAAAGGCATAAGTAAGTGGCTCAGTTCACGGGTTCAGTTTGCAGCGCAGAAAGCCCGCCCCACGCCTGCCGCTAGGAACGATGGGGAGAACGCCTAACAATGACGGCTCCAAACTATTTATAACTTGTAATCTGTGTATTCCAGAGAGGACTAGGGGAGCGTACAGTGAGAGACACATGTATAACCAAGCTGTGAAAGAAGAAAACAAAACTGTCTGAAGTAAAAAGCCAGAAAGTCTCCATCAAATCTGCTCCAACTCCTGGTGACCCATGCTTGCGAGATGGAAGCAATATAAATAGGATATTTCAAATGTGAATATTTGAACGAATGCCCAGGGACCCTGGTGGTGAAGTCGTTACATGCCGGGCTGCAATCCGAATGGTTGGCAGTTCAAAACCACCAGCAGCTCTTTGGGGCAAAAAAGGCAAGGCTTTCTACTCTTGTCAACAGTTGCAGCCTTGGAAGGCCACAGGGGGTCACTGTGACTCAGCAGTGACTCAGTGGCAGCGAGTTTGGTTTGTTTGAACAGATGTGCCACTCACCCATCAGGACCCCAGAGGACCGCCCTGTGGGGTTCTGAGGCGGTGCTGCAGCAGGCCTCCTCTTTCTTCCTCCGAGTGGCTGATGGGTTCACACCTCTGACCTTGAGGTTAGCAGCCCAACTCATCACCCACTGCACCACTAGGGCCCCTTAATAGAAAAGAAAATCAACACTGTCCCAAGAAAGCTCTTCCCTGGCCCTGAGTCTCGTCACTTCCTTGGGGATCTCGAACGCAGCGACGATTTCCTACACCACACAGACCTGTTCCGTTCGGCTGACAGCGAAGTTTACGTGGGCTGGCACTCCTTCTAGATCTGATGGCACCCTCGTTTCTGCCCAGGTTTGGTTTCCTCACTCACCCAGGCTGTGCTGCTGGGTCCACAAGCCAGGTTTTCCGTTTACCGTGGGATGTATTGGATGCACTGCAGGTGATGAAATTGATGGTGTCGGGGAACCTGGGCCAAACTGGGAAGAATGTACATCAGCCAGAGACCCAGGACACTTCCTCTGTGTACAGTAGGGAGATGGGTTCGAGACTTCCCTCCCCTTGGGAAGGAAGTGTGTGCAGTTTTGGTTGTACTTAAGGCAAAGAAAGCACATACACACACGTGCCGGCACCAGAAACAACCCTCTCCCCCAGAAAACCTAACCAAAAAACCCCAATTGCAGGCAAGTCCATTTAATTCATGGCAACCCCCATGTACCAGAATACCCTGTGCTCCATGGCTTTTCCACGGGTGTGCGTCTTCCGTAGAGCACCAGGCCTTTCTTGCCAGGTGCCCTGGGTGGGTTCCAACCACCATTCTTTTGGTTATCAGCCGCAGACTTAACCATTTGTGTCACTTAGGGTCTTTATCAGTCATGTATGGGAAGGTCATATTTAAGATAGATAGCTGTAAGTTGGATTGTGTGTGTGTGTGTGTGTGTGTGTGTGTGTTAGAGAGAGAGAGAACCACCTGGACAGCCAAGGGGAGGCTTGCATAGCCATCTCTCTCTTGTCTCTTGTACCCGATACTTGCTTGTCCCATATGGTTCTGATGGCGTGGAGACCCACTGCCCTCCTCTCCCACACCTGCCCTTGGTCCCCATGAGCTTCTGGGCTGGTGTTGGAGCAGAATGAAGTCCGGGCCTTGTTTGTAAAGACAAATGGTGCTACAGGGTGCATTGAAAAACAGAAGCTAGAAAGCAGCAGTGCCTTGCTCCAGTGTCCATGCCCCCAAGTGCCTCTCCCCCAGAGGCAAGTTCTTCTAAGTCTTTAATAAAATTTTCCCCCTGATTTCTCCAAGTAACATGCTTCTGAGAATGTGCTTGGATTTCCGTACAGTTTTCATGGTGTCTATCAACGTCCAGCTGTGCAGGATGCTGGTTTAGTCTCCCCTGCCCCCGCCCCCACCCGCACCCTATGTACAGGTTCTCTCATTGCGCCCTGCATGCTGCTCACAGGGTGAAGTCCCCCGTGATTAGATAAACCCTTAGTCAGTGTTTTCAGGATTCCTAATCATGTTTAAATTGTAAATTAGGGGGCTGGGGGTGGTCTACTATGATTACATCCCCTTTTTACATGCAGCATTTTATGCCACTTGTTATTTTTCTCCGACTCATAGCGACCTGCTACGATAGAGCAGAACTGCCCCTGTGGATTTCTGAAACTGGAAATCTTTACGGGGGTAGAAAGCCTCATCTTTCTCCCAGGAAACAGTGTATGATTTCAAACTACTAACCTTGCGGTTAGCAACCCACACACATAGCCCACTAGGCCAGTAGGGCTCCTGCTGTAAAGCTACGAAGTTCTTCTGGGATGATCAACACCCATCAAATCATCTTTCCCATATTTCCTGTGGGAGTCCACGCTAGAACCGTCTCCACTGTTCCGTTCCAGTTCAAAATGGCAGCCGTCAGGGTGGCCTCCTCTCCTGAGCCTCTCTCGTCCCAGAGCCCCCTCCGTCCTGGGACTCCTCTCGGATTCCTTGGCTCCCTCCCCCCCTCACTGTGGTGGAACCCGTCTCCTCCTGGTCTCCTGAGAAGTGGATTTCGTGTGCTATGACATCCCTGGAAGGATCTTTCTGCTTCTCCTTTCCCTGCTTGACAGATTGGCTTCAAGCAGAAGTTTAGGCTGGGAACAATTTGTTCCTGGGAGTTGGAAGGCTTTTTAAATTGTCTTTCAGCCTTCAGTGTTGATCTTTATGTCATTCTGATTTCCGAGCTGTTGTGGGCCCTGTTGGGCTTTTGCATAGCCTGATCCCAATTTCACACAGAGACCCTGCCTCCTTTTGTTAGGTTGGGTCCCCCACCCAAACACGCTGATCACCCGAATGAGCACACACAGAGGCTCAGCTGGCTGAGATGGCGTCACGGGTGCTGCCACCACGTTAGGCCGAGTTTGTCAGAACCCCTCGGCCCTCCATCAGCCTTGGCGAGCAGCCTCCTGACTGGAAACCAAGGGGCAGAGGCAGCACATGTCTCTGAGAGGGAACGCCTGGGTCCTCCAAGTCCGCTGGGCCCCGTCTGCCGGTTGGGCCATTGTGACGGCGTGCGCCCGGCAGGTCTGGCTCTGGCACTTTGGATGCTGGCTCTCTAGATGAGAGAGTCTCCACCTTGAAGTAACTGGCTTGATCCTCCCCTCGCTGGAGACCAGAGAGCTGCTGCCAGTGGCCGCTGGATGGGAGGGAGCTGCAGCTGGCAGGGTGGGGGTGTGGGGTGGCTGGGTTTGTGGTTGGTGGGCAGATGGAATGCTCTGAAGAAGCTGACCGGCAGGTCCTCGGTGCAATGACGGCTCCGGGTAGCTGGATAGTTGGGCACTTTGTGGACACTTCAAAAAGTTTGCATGTAGTTTAGCACTGATGGTTACCCACAGGTTTTCTTTCCTTTTGGTCTGCCCGTTCATTGGATGTTATGCTTCTTGGTTGTGTTTTTAGAATTTCCATTTTTTCTTTCCTCTTTCTTAATTTCTTTGTATTTTTGGTTCATTTCCAGGAGATTTCTTCTATTGCCTCTTAATAGCCTACTGAATTTCTTCGCTGCTACTGCTGTTTTATTTTTTAACTTTTCAAGCTTTCTGCTCTTTTAATGTCCATCTAGTGTGACCTCTTTGAGGATATTGATGAGTTTACATTCAGGAAGCTTTCTTTTGTTGTTTGCATTGTATGTTTTTGCTAAGTTCCCTTCTCTGTTTGCTTGGTGTTATTGTTTTGTTTTCTTTTTTATTTTCTTCCTCTTGTGATGTGTGGCATCCATTCAAGAGTAAGAAGGAAGCACTGAAAGAATGTCTGTAAGTTCTACGTGTATGGACAGGTCTACTGAGTTGTGGGTTTCACCGGAGGATTAGCTGATAGGGAAGGGCGTAGCCATTTCAGTAGGGTATCAAAAGGTTGTTTCTGGTGGGTTGGCCCACCCTTGACTGGTGCATAGCAACTTAGCCCGTTGCTTTGGGAATTCGATGGGGGAAGAAAGCTCCCACTCATGTGAAAACGTTTGCTTAATCTTCCTCTTTCCAGTCCTCTGCCTTTCCCCATGGCTCAGTCTCGAGGCGAACTTCTCCTAAGAGGGGAGGGACACAATAGTTTGCCTGCCGGTGTGGGATGCCGGAGGGGTGGTGGTCTGGGGATGTACCCAGACCCTGGTGGTCTGTAACTAAACCGGCAGTACACTCCATAGGGTTTTCATAGCCGTGGTCTGCAGGATTGCCAGGCCTTTCTTCTGAGGGTGGGCTTGAATCACCCCCTTTGAGCCCAGTGCGTCTAGTCTTTAACCAGCTCTCCCACTGTCAGCTCTGCCATCAGCAGTGCCTGCTGGGTCACCTCTGATGACCTCCCTGCCTACTCCTGATTCTGCCCCCAACCCTTGTGAATGCTGCTGGTGACCGTCTTTCCGTGCTCAGTCACTCCCTCCCGGTCACCTGTTGTCCACTGCCAGATCTGAGAGCACCTTCTTGCCTGTTCTTTCTGGTTTGAACTTATGCTCTCTTCACATGCACGCACACACCCCACCCCGCCCTCGCTTTGAGTTTTACATCAGAATCACCTGAATCTTGGTAAAATGTAGCTTCTGCTTCAGTATACTTGGGTTGGAAATGCCAATTTTAAGCAGTTCAGGTGGGGGACGGGGGACAGGGGACATGGGACGGCGTGCCGGGGGCAGTTGAACTGGTTTGAAATCTTGGCGACTAGTGTCTGATTACCCAATAACCAAGGTAAGCACTGGCGTACCTGTGCTTACTCATGAATCTACAGTGAGCAACTTCACCATATCGAAGATTCTGCGTCCAGGGATGGCTGGCACGTGTCTCTCTCCCAATCCCACAGCACCTCCCAACGGAATCAAGTCCTCTCTTCAAAGTTACAGTCCCGGACAGGATGACAGGAGCCCTGGTGGCAGAGTGGTTACAAATTGGGCTGTGATCAAAAAGTCAGCAGTTAGAAACCACCAGCTGCTCCTTGGAAGAAAGATGGGGCTTTCTACTCCTGTAAACAGTTACAGTCTCAGAAACCCAAAGAGACAGCGCTGCCGTGTCCTAGCGGTCACCATGAGTCGGCATTGACTCCGTGGCAGTGAATTTCGGTCTCACAGGGATGGAACACCCCGTTACTTGTGAGAGGATGGATGGACTGAGGTAAGCACGGTGTACACACGGGTGTTCTCTTGGTGAGGAACCTCAAGTAAGCCCATGTGCATGCTGCTTATTGGATAATCCGCCCCTGGAGGGGCAGAGAGATTGCTGTGGATATTCCACTTGCCAGTGTACCACAGTCCTCCCCTCCAGGCCTCAGGCCTGCCCTGTGAGGTCAGCCCGCCAGGTCTCTCTTGCCTGTAGGGAACTAAGACTGAGAGGTGGAGACCACAAGATCCATCCGTAGCCCAGCTGTTGCCAAGCTGTGATGTGGACCTAGGTACGCCTCTGCAGACCACACTCCTTCTGCCACATCAGACTCTTCCTGCTTTTCTGGGGTCGCTCAAGCATTCCTTCTTGCCACACCGAGCAACATTAATCAGTAATATATACCACACGTAATCCTGAGGGCCATGTAGTGCAGCTCACCGGGCTTGCTCCCTCCCTCCCCTTTCCCTCTCCTCTCCCCTCTCCCCCTCTCCCCCTCTCCTTCTCCCCCTCTCCCTCTCCTTCTCCTTCTCCCCCTCTCCCTCTCCTCTCCCCTCTCCCTCTCCTCTCCCTCTCCCCCTCTTCCTCCTCCCTTTGTTCCCTGAAGCAATCATTTCTTGACTTCATTTAAAGGCCTGGCCCCTGCAGCTGCGGGGGTCGGGGGTGGGGGGCAGGGGGGGCACAGCTCAGCATCATCTGGAGGTTTCCAGGCGAACCAAAGCCACGAGCTTATGAGCTATCAAACCTGAAAGATGTATTACAGTGAGGTACCACTGTAATGCCTCCCTGCCAAACCTTTTTTTTAAAAAAGAAGATCATTTTATTGGGGACTCTTACAACTCTTTTTTTTAAACCCTCATTCTTTAAATGCTTTTTGTTTCCGAAAGGAAGCCAACCATGTGTACTCTCCGTGCATAAAAATCCTCCATCCTAGCGTCTTTCAAGACAAGATGATGATGATTGCTAATTGCCCACCCTCACATAGCAGGCAGGCCGGCTTCCCAACTGAAGTGATTGTGCCGGGTGCGGTGATCCTTAGAAGTCAAGGGTCGGTCATCTGTGGGTGGGCCGAACCCTGGGCCTTGCCTACTCCCTTTTGGAGAAGAGCCCGCAGTTAACAGTTCAAAGACTTGGTTTTCATCATGAATATTTGAATTGCAAGCCTTTGGGCAGAGGGTGGACCCAGTGGCAACGGAGGCGCTTGGGAGTTCACCCACCTGGATGGGACGCTGACTTAATTTCCCGAGGTAAAGCCTTCAGGCGGAGTTTTTCCAGCTCATTCATGACCTTGCCTCCTTCTTCTGCCCAACCACGCCGTGCTGTTTGCCTTGGCGTTTCCCCAGGGGTCCGTCTATAGTTCCTGGCAAGTGGGGGAGGCCATAACCTGGAGATTCCAGCAGCAGCCCATCTGGCTCTTCAGAAGTCTTGAGCAAGCCCGTCCCTCTGGAAGGGAAAATGTGAGCAGGTACTGCCTGTCTTCCGAGTGTTTGTTTTCCCCAGCGGGAATGCCTTAGCAACTGGACGCAAAGGCAGGTTTGTTCCAGCAGAATCTGTAGTCAACAATGGATTCATTTATGACCAGGCTCGGGTGCCTGTCATACGTTTCTTTTGCGATTTTCAGGCAAGCTATCACCCGCCCAGAATCAGCCCAAGGCGTTTTGTTACTTTGTATGTATTTAACTACAGGGGTTTCAAACCCAAAGACTAGCATCCATAGGTTGTTCTAGATCTGTCTCATACGGGAACTGCTACATCTAAACCAGTACACAGTCGGGGTCCCCACGCCCACTGCCACCATGTCAGCTCCAAACCTTTGCAGGACCCGTTTGGGGAACAGACAGCCTCCTCTTTCTCTTGCAGAGCAGTAGCTAGGTTTGAACCACTGACCTTGCTGTTAGCAATTCATTGTTTACCCACATGTACCAGACACCCCTAGCAGTTTCACCCCAAGATCTCAAAGTAGCCATTCAAAGACACACCGGTGTTTGCTGTTGCCCAGACAGGGACAGCCCAAGTGCCCGTCAACGGTTGGGGGACAAGCAAGGTGCAGATGCAGCCGATGGCACACGGCTCAGCCGTAAAAGGCAGTGGTGCTCCGCCGAGACAGGCTGCAATAGGCATGGGCCCTGAGAGCAACAGACAAGCCTGCAGCTCGGCACCCAGTCCACAGCGTTACCACAGGGCCACCATCAAAGGTCTAGTGCCAATGTCATTTTTTTTTTGTATTTTTAAAAGCACATTTCAACACCTGGAAGAATGTGTTCAATATCACAAAACCTGTAGAAGCTGTGAAAACAAACAAGCGTGTTTCATCTGCGCCCTGACTTTGCCCAGGCGAGCCTGGCTTCTCAGGCTTTTAAAGAAACATTTAAAAACACCGGTCATTTCCCGTGGCTTCTGAATTTTCCCACCTGATCGTGATGTAAACTGTGAGCTTGTAAGGTCTCCCAAGAACATGTATTGCTCATCTCTGCATCCCTCCAGCAGACCACTGCCCGCCACATTAAGCGGAGGTTCTCTGGACCGAGGAGGGGATCCTCTATTTTCCGCTCTGAGGACCCCTTTGTTTGGCTAAGATCACGAGAGTGGACTTGCTCCCTTTTCTCTCTTCTCCTTGGTCTTTCTCTCCTTGCCCCTCCGATTGTACTCGTGGGGTAAGGCCTCTTCCATGTGCTTGATGGTTTTGCTAGAAGATTTATGGAGGGCAGAAGGTGGATGTTGCTGCAAAGCCAAGAGACACAAACCATACAGTGGTGCATACCTGAGCAGAGCTGTTGGGATCCCCGAGACCCTGGGAGGATGTGTCAGTGCAGACACGGGTTGCTACTCACGGATGGAAAAATGAGCCGAGCTGGAAGCCCGGCTCTCCAGTTGCATCAGCTCACAGAGTATTAGTGTCCTGGTTAAAATCTCAGCGCCATTAGATTAAACGGCCGTGACGTGAAACCTCAGGAAAGTCTGATTGCTGTCTAGAAAGATTGTGTACAGGTGTTGCGAGCCTCCTTTAGCATCATAGATTCTGTTTTAAAAGGGCTTAAAAATCATTTCCTCTCCTGAGGAAACGCACCCCAGTAAAGAGCCTTGCCCAGTTCTATAATCGCTGGTCGTTCAGCTTCAAAAGAAACCCCTGCCTATCCCGCTGGCTACAGTCTCCCTCAGACCCGACCACCGCTTTGTATATTTATTTTAGCGCACACACATCCATTTATTAATCAAAGGGAGGGTGCTAATCAAATTGACACTTGAAATAGTTGCATGTAAAATGTGTGTGATAGAAGAAATGGCACATAATAACAAAGGAAAAAAGCTATTTATTCCAAGCTCATGTGGTGAGAGACTTGTCTTGAGCTGGTACTTTACCCCCAATGAAATGAAGCTTCTTTAGAATTCTATTTCAGATGCCACAGTTTCAGGGTTTAAAGGGGCTTGGGAGAACCCCCCACCCCTACCCCACAAAAACAACGCTTCCACTTAAGTAAGTTCTATTGGCCCACAACTTGTCAGAGTAAAAGATGGGATTTGGTGACGGCCCCCTGTGACCTTCATCAAGGAGATTCTCCTCGGTCCTGATCACCTGGGGTCCCAGCCAAGCATGGAGGCTGCGCCACTGTCTCTCATTGAGGATACCTGTCAGGCTTTCGGGACTCTGGTTCCCTGGGACTCCTGGATTCCACAACAAGGGCCTCAGCTCTCTTGCTCCATGACTCCCCCCCCCCACCCTGTGCTCGCGTCATGGTGGATATGGCTGGCTAGAGGCTAGACAGGTACAGAGTGCAGTCACCCTTCCAAAACATATTCATCTCACGAATTCACATTTGCAAGCCTCGTGCTTGCCTAAGGCATTTCTGCAGAAGACTGGTACGCTTGAATGATGGTGGCGAGAAAAACGTTGGGGGGACCATGGCCGGCCAGGAGAACAAGCACACCTGCCTTGAAAGAACAGCCGGAATGCACCTGAGACGCCCCCAAACTCCTTAAAGGTTAGGCTGGTGAGACCTCATCTCACATACTGGGGACATGCTGTCAGGAGAGACCTTGGTCCCTGGGCAAGACCATCATGGTTGGTGAAGTAGATGGGCAGTGACAGAGAGGAAGAGCCTCAATACAGATGGATGGACAGTGGCTGCACAATGGGCCAGCTTAAAGCGGGGAGGCCCTGGCCGGGTTTCATCCTGTTGTATGTATAGGACATCTGACAACAGCCGACATTTCCTCTTAGAACTGTTCCTTCAGTTGGGTCTGTTGCCATCGGGTGGGCAAGAGAGTCTCAGTTCTGCTCTTCTTGGCCAAAAGCTTGACTAGCCCCAAACCCACTGCCATCTGGTTGTTCTGAGGCTGTACATATTGGCAGGCGCAGACAGTCTCCATTCTGAAGCGAGGCTGGTGGGCTTAAACCGCCCCGACCCAACAGACTGAACCAGAAGGGAGTCTAACTACGACAAGACCCCGTCCCTTAGCTGTCTTCCTGATCCTCTGAAAAGCCACCTAAGGATAAGGATCATTAGTTGCCCTTGGGGCAGTTGGGACTCCTGGTGGACCCTCAGGAACAGAACAGAACACCAGATTCGGTGTCTTCACCAGCCTCGGCACGCTCCGGTTCCTGTTGGTAGTGTGCTTTGAATGACCTTCAAAGTTAGGTGTCTGAACGAATGGCATGGAGGTGGCTTCTGATCTCCCCTGACTTCACAAGGCAGAAGGAGAATCCAATAGCAGCCCAAGACTGGTGGCTATAAGGCAGGTCAGACCTGCCTCTAACGTTCTGCTCCAATTCTGGCTTCCAGAAGTGGCACTCTGGTTCTCTGATGGGTTCAATCGTTTGTTTCAAAGGCCACAGGCAATCCACGTGCATGGGGGCTTCTTAGGGGGGTTAACAGGTTACAACGGCAATTCAGGATCAGAAATGCTCAGGACACGTTTCAGCAGCCCCTTTGAGGACTAGGCTGTGCCTGACTCAAGCCGCAGTATTTTAAATGACCTTGCTCCCGCCTGGAAGCTGGCCTGTGAGTCAGGGGAACTGGAGCATTGGTGTCACTGGCTGGTGTTGGGGAGGAATGCGGAATCGACTGTGAGGCTCCCAGAAGAACGGACAAATCTGTCTCAGAAGAGGGACAGCCGGAATGCTCCTTGGAAGTCAAGAGGCTGTCTCAGGGACTTTGGACGTGTCACCAGGAGGGACCTGTCTGGTTTGGTGTGAGAGAGGGTGAGCGAAGAAAGGGAAGCCCTCAGGAAGATGGGTGACACAGACAGCACCCAACGACATCAGGAACGACAACGACAAGATTTCATTGATAAAGCGAGTGGCTCCCGGTAACATGCCCCTTCTGTTGGAAACCTTCTTGCCTCCCAGGGGCTTCACAAAGCGCATGGAACATCCCATTTCATTCCACGTTTCCATGAGCCTTTGAAGCCCCCTTGTACTTTGAAGCACTTTAGAAATGAAGGCATGCACTCTAGGATGTCTGAGAGGTGGGATTGTGATAAGAAAATATAATCACGAATCGACCATCATGGACAAAAAGGTAAAAACGTGCACTGGGGAGTCCCGGGGTGAATGGGAGAAATGGGAAATGACAGCAATCTTGGGGCTTGTGGGGCAGTGGCAGAGTCCCCAGGGCGGGCCTCCTGGAGAGGCCCCAGGTGACACCAGGCCCTACTCCAGCCCTCCTAACGTGTCTGTGGTCACTTCAAGGAGCTATATCCTCTTGGCTTTGAGGATCCCAGTCTTGGCATTTAGTTCTCCCCCAGCCCCTCACCCCAAAGGGACATATTCCTCCACTGGCTGGCCATGCCAAGAGACAAGGCCCCTACAGCCCCCATGGAAGAAAAGCAAAGCAACCATCGTGTTGTTGAGAGCGTGTGTGCAGTAGTCCAAACTGAGCATGTCCAAACTGAGCTCACGGGCTCCTCCAGCCCTGCTTTTCTGTCTCGGTTTTCGACTGATGGGTGAGACCACCAACCACTCAGTTTCTCAGGCCAAATACCTAGGAATCCTTACTGACTCTTCCCTCTGGCTCGGCCCGCACATCCAGTCATGTGCCAGGTCTGGCCACGCCTCCCTCCTCAACTCTGTGTGGGATCCAGACCCTCCTGCCCTTCCCCTCACTGACCTCCCTGCTCCCTTCCAGTCCCTCCCCAAACATTGGGAGTTCTGGGAAATACAGATTGGCGTGGGGCAACCCACCCCCTCTAGCTTTCTCTCCCCTGAATACCTTTCAGAGCCCGCCCCCCCCCCCCTGTTGTCCTCCAGTCTTCTGACAGCACCCAGGACCCTCCATGACTGGCTTCCCTTCCTCTCTTCTGGACAAGTGTGCCCTTGTTGGATCGGATGGGCCCATTTCTGCCTGCAAGCAGCTCATTGCTTTCATGTTCTTAAACGGCTGGTGCGGGGGGTGGGGGTGGGGGGATGTGTAGTGTGTGTGTGTCTCAGACAGGAAGAGCAACATTCTACACTGGGTGAACATGATATGAATTTCAAAAAGCAGCGTCTGTAAATAAAGTTTTATTGGAGCTTTGCCACACACGTTCATTTCCATATCGTCAAGGGCTGCTTCCCACCCACAATGCAGGATTGAGGGGTTGCAGCAGGAGGTGTGTGGACCACGACGCTTAAACTCCTCAATAGCTAATCATGCGCAGGAAGCATCTGCCACCCCCTGAGCCAAACATCGAAGCTCCAGGAGGCTCCTTGCTCCTGCTTGCTTCTGATGGAAGGTGCCCTGGAAGCGTTTGGTGTGCATTGGCGGGTGGGCCCCAGGGGTGCACGCCAGCTCTACCTGAGCAGCTTTGGCATGTCAGTGTGTCTTCTAGCTGGTGGATTTCACGCTCGAAACAGTGCGTGTATGTACTTATTTTCCTCAAAGAAGGTATCTGTGCTCCATGGGCTTCCAGCACCCTTCCAGGCCTTTCTTCCAAAGCGCCTCGGGTGGACCCAGCCCTCCAGCCTTTCAGTTAGCTTTCTGCACCTTTTGCACCAACAGGGGACCCCCGTGCCTACCAGCCAGTGTTTAATCACTCTTTTTACCATCGGATTTAGCGGAGCGGCCTCTAAAAAGACCCATGGGGCGAGGGGGAGGAGGCCGCGGGGGAGGGCGGAACAAGGAGAGCTATGGGAAGTCTTGTGAAGATGCTGGCGCCGAGCACTCTGAGCCAGGGCTGGCGGGCTGGCCGGTGGTACTTTTCCTCTCGTCTTGGTTTGGTTTACTTTGGTTGTTGAGCACACGCAGTAAACCATACGCCAGCTCCTTGGTTTCTCGTGGAAGACTCAGTGGTGCCATCTTTGCCCTGCTTTCCAGGCTGCCCGCTCTTGCTAAGCACGCCCCCCCACACACACACACCGCTGACCTCTAAGGTCCCTTCTCACGTCTTTTTAGGCGTGTTTGCCGATTCGATCGTGTACAAACAAGCAGACACACCCACTGCCGTAGCGTCAATGCCGATTCATAGCGACCCTATGGGACAGGGCAGAACTGCCCCATTACGTTTTTGAACTTTCTACTTTTACAGGAGCAGAAAGCTCTAGCTGTCTTTCCCCTGAGGGGCGACTGGTGCTTTTGAACTGCTGACCTTGCAGATCACAGTCGGAGTCGTCACCACTACACCACCAGAGCTCCAGTAGATGCTCTTAAAGAGCACAGTGCTCAAGGAAGACTTCTGTTAACTAGTTACGTTAAAGTATCGTTTGTTTTAAAAATCATTTCTGGGAATATTTTGAGTTTAAAGATTACCTCAAGCTAATCGTTTCAGGGGCTCCCCCACCCTTGTTGGCTCCAGGAAGGCTGGCGTCCATAAGAGTTTGAAGTTCTGCTGTACATTTTCCTTCTTTTGATCAGGCGTCTTCTAGGAAATCTTTGATCGAAATAGTCAGGCATGGGAGCTGGGCACCACCAGTTCTTCTGGTCTCAGGGTGAAGGAGGCAGGTGGTCACGGAGGCAATTAGCCACACATTCCATGTCCTCCTCCTCTCACAAGCTTTCTGACACAGATTTTTAAATGTCATTTTTCTTAAGCACAACTGCCCTGCAGCTATTCGCTCTGACAAGACTCCAGGCCACTCTTCTCTGGGGAGGCCCTGGGAGGCAGGAGCTCTTCCTCAGTCTCCATTGGCTTGAGCTGTCATCAGTAGGAACCCGGTGCTCTCCCCAGCTTCTGAGGGTTTTCACAGGAAAAACAAGGTGCCAGACTAGTGGCTGGAGTTTTGGTGATTCTGAACCTAACCTGTTGCCATGTTTGGGGATGTGAGGAGGAAGTGCCACGGAGTCCATTGATGCCAGAGCCCTGAGAGCCAAAGGAGAGCTTTGAGGTTTGAGGGGCGAAGTCGTTGGCTTTCATTGTGGAGCAACTAAGGTAAGAGGTCGCAACCTCTCAGTGTGTCTTCCTGCGCCCTGCTTGAACTCACCGCTGCGGTGAGGTCCTGGTGGCCACGATGCCGGAAGGTGTGCAGCCAGTACTTCAGAGACCAGCAGGGCCACCTCTGAGGGAGATCCTGGTGGGCCTGAAGCTTCCATGCATTTGATTTTCTTCATACATACCATTCTTGAGAAGCAAGGAAATGTTGAAAGGTCCTCAAAAATAACTACTATCAATTATGGGTCCACCTTTCTGCTCTGCTTTTTGCTGTATACTGTTATCATTATTGATTATTATCTTCTTTATCATGATCACTCTTATTCTTATTTAGCAATAAGAAGCTAGAGCAGGCCATGCTTGGGTAGTGTGTGCTCTGTCAAAGAACACCGTGGGGGGAAACGTCTGTGTTGAGGACAAGTGGACCCTACAGTTCACCTTTTCATCTCTACGTGATGCTGTCGGTGTTGTCAGGTGCCATCGGCTTGGTTCCGACTCATAGTGGCCTCGTGTACAGCAGAGTGAAACACCGCCTGGCCCTGCGCACCCTCACAGTGCTGCTTGTGGCTGGGCCCGTTGTTGCAGCCACGTGTCACTCCATCTCGTCAAGGGCCCTCCGAGTTTCTCTGCGTCCTGTGACATTTTATATATGTTCATTTATTGAGCCGGCCCCTTATCGTTGGATAGCTAAGCTATCTTGACTTTCCCCACTTTTAGACAATTCTGCAGCCAGCATCTAGGTCCTCACATTATTATATGTCACCATCTTTATTTCCTAAGACTCAACCCACTTTTTTAACCTCTCCTAACCTGAGTTTCCTCTTCTTAAAAATGGGTATGGAAATAGTGGCCACAGACAAAATAATAGGCAAAGCCTTGAAACACCCAGTTGTTCTTTTCATTGTTGTTGATTTAGATGTTTCTACCAACATGAACTGACATGTTCACAGTGTGGAAGTCTTCCCATCCAGTGCTACAGGAGGGCTCCTCTGTGTGTCTTTGAGTAAGCGTGTGGCCTTTCACAAATGCCAGTCATACACATTTTTGTTCAGACCTCTGTCCTGTGTTCCTTATCTGGGTAAGCAGTACGCCTGATTTGCTGCTGCCCTAATCGATTGTGCTGGTTTATAAGAAAGGCTGGACATGTATATGTCGTTGGTTAGCTTTTGCTCTGTCAGATATTTTGCTAATTCCAGGTGATCAGTTCTTAGAATCTGCAAAGGATGATTTTGCCTCTAAAAAGAAGGAATGGTTTTATCTCCTCTAGTTCTTGCAGGAGACCTGGTAATGCAGTAGATTGCTTGTTGGACTTCAAACCGTAAGGTCTGACCTTCAAAACCACCAGCTGCTCTGCGGGAGAAAGATGAGGCTTTCTATTCCCATAAAGAGTTCCGGTCTCAGAAACCCACAGGGACAGTTCTACCTTGTCCTGTAGGTCAAAATCAGTCAGAATAGACACAGTGGTTCTGAATTTGAGTTGAGTTTTTGGAGGAGGAGCCCTGGTGGTGTAGTGGATTCCATGTGGGGCTGCTAACCACAAGGTCAGTGGTTTGAAACCACCAACTGCTGCACAAGAGAAAGATGAAGCTTTTTACTAAGCCTTTGTTTGCCCTTATTGGGATCTTTGGTTGAGAAAACAAATCCGGGAATCATTCACATGATCGTTAAAAACAAGTATGGTTTGCTCTAAGTCCCCCTGCCACTGTCATTGGGAGCTCAGGTGGCCCCGGCAAGCCTGCGTTGCTCTGTGCTTGCTAGTTTTATGCCAGAGAAAATGATTGTTTACCAGCTCAGCTTCATGTGCGGGGCTAAGCTGGGTCCCCGGCAGCTGGCCAGCTCGTAGATTGGCTGACCTTGCTCCGTGTGCCTGAGCCATCCATGGCTGGATGTCAAGGGCTGTAAATCACAGCTGCCTTGGCTCACACTCTCAGCCAGGCTTTTGGTCAAAACCGACCCCATTTGGAGGGGCTGTAGGTACGTCATCAATCATGTCTGGTGGAGCCCCCTAAGAAGAAAAGCCCGTGTTAATTGAGCACTTACTGGTGACTGTCAGCTAAGCATTGGACTGCTAACTACAAGGCAGGTGGTTTGAACCCAACAGCCATTCTTAAGGGAAAATGATGAAGGTATTTGTTCCTGAACGGAGCCCTGGTGGCATAGTGGGTTAGGTGTTGGGCTACTAACCTCAAGGTCAGTGATTTGAAACCACCAGCTGATCTGAGGGGGAAAAGATGAGGCTTTCTACTCCTGTTCAAGATTTATAGTCTGGGAAATCCAAAGGGCAGTTCTACCGTGTCCTGTAGGGTCGCTATCAGTTAGAATGGACTCAGTGGCAGAGAACAGGAGAAATATATATGCAGGTATACTTATATGCATCGACACATGCTCCCATAAAGATCTACAGCCTGGGAAACCCTCGGTAGGGTCGCACGAGTTGGAATCGACTCGATGGCAGTAGGCGGGTTGGGGGCATTGTGTTCCAGTCTTCCTAGCACCTTGTGCACACAGGAAACGGGTAGCTGGAACTCGATGGAACGGCCTTGCTTTTGACACAGTGCCGTCTTCCCATTCTTCCGTGGCTTGGTTCAGTGGGGATGAGACGACCTTTCCTTCTCTGACAGACTTCTGCCTACTCAGCGTGTTAGGGTGGGGTCTCCAGAGAAGAAAACTAGTGACCCTTGTGTGTGTTGTAGATAGAAAGAGGTTTATATCAAGAGGTGGCTTACCCGGATGTGGAAATAGGTAGGTCCAGTCTGGGTCAAGGCAGGCTTCTCTGAACTCATGGAAGCTGATAAACAGGAAGCAGGAAGATGAAGCAGAGACAGCAGGGGGCACAGGCTGGTGGATGCAGAGGTCTGAAGTCAGCAGAATGAATCCGCCTTCAGTCGTCGGCTGACTGTTCTGGGATTGTCAGGCGACAGATGCAACCGGAGATCCTGGAAACTGGTGCGAGCTCCAAAGAGGAGTCAACACCGCCCGGGCTCTCTATGTAATCGTTGGGTGGAGCTCCGCCCTGACCTTTACCTAGGAGTGTCAGACCCAGGCTCCGGCTTCTGCAGATCTTTGCTGTACTTCTGTAACCTTAATTTTACAAGCAAGACCCAGACAGACTGAGTGGTTTGCTGATAAATCACATAGGCAAGGGGTGTGCTAGCTGGGACCTGAGTCCAACCAGGCTGGCTCTGAAGCCATTGGGTGTGTGGGGTAGTTAACAGACTCCGCTGCCAATCCAACGGTGAGAAGTCCGAGTCCATGCGTAAGTGCCTGGTAATCTACTACTGGTAAACTGGCCACTGGAAACCCAGTGGAGCCCAACTTTCCCGTGTCTACCTGCAGCTGGTTACTGGACACAGGCCGGCGGGCCGGCGTGAGCGAGGAGAGGATGACAGCAGGTGTCCGTGGCTGAGGGTGGAGGTGGGGACAAGTCCCAAGAGGAAGAGTCAGAGAGCAATAAGCGTCCTTCTGCATCTGGTGGCCTGGGTGAGGGGAGAGCTCCGGCCGGGGTGCGAAGGAGACTAAGGAGAGGCCCTCATGGACGCGGGAGCGAGTGTGGACGCGCCGAGGAAAAGAAAACCAGACGTGGAGTGGACCACTGAGCCGAGTCCCGCCAGGCCCGGGCTGTGCCAGCAGCGGCAAAGAGGAGGAACAGGAGAAAACACCACGGACGCTAAGTAGTCGTGTGACTAAGAGCTGGGTGGCGTCTGTGGCCTGCTGTTGTGGTGAGGTGCCACGAGTGGGTTCCGACTCATGATGGCCCATGTCCAATAGGACGAAACACGGCCCGGTCCCGCGCCGTCCTCATGATTGCCCCTCCGCCTGAGCCCATGTGGCCGCCTCTGTATCCGTCCATCTCATCCAGGGCCCTCCTCCTTCCCGCTGCCTCGCGCCTGTGCTGTGGCCTGGCGACACCATAAAGAAAGGGTTGTATCTGAGAAGAGTCTGTGGCGTGCCTAAAAACGCCCTCCCCCCTCAACCCAGAATCCCCAACGCTCACAGCCATCGAGTCAGTGACGACGCAGAGAGACCCCTAGCACCGAGTAGGGCCGCCCCTGCGGCGAGTTTCTGAGACTGCGCTCTTTACTGGAGGAGAAGCCCCACCTTCTCCCTGCAGAGCAGCTGGTGGGTTCGAATGCTGGCCTTGCTGTGCCTCTCAGAAAAATCGATGGAGAGCTGACTGGCACCCCAGCCAACAAGCCAGTGGCCCATGTGAGCAGAAAGGCGGCATGAATCCACGAGTGCAGGCCCAAGCGGCCTCAGACGGCAAGCCCGGCGTTTCAACAGAACTTCCTCGCCCAGCTCTCTTGCAGAAAAGGCGCCCGACCAAACCCTGGCGATGGCCCGCTCCCAGAACCAACATGATACTGTCGTGATAACAGTGTGGACTGCGGTTGGGTTGTCTGTGGTGCCATAAACGATCGAGCGCAGGGAGCGGCACCCCCAGCCCCCCACCCCCAGGTCCCGGAAGCTGTCAGAGGAGCAATCAGAGCCTGGCTGCAGAGCAGGGTAGACGAGACCCCAGCAGAGATGCTCAATTGAGGTCTAGCCGGGTAAACACGTCTGCCCTGAGGCCAGGCCGCACAGCTTGGATTTCCCACTCTGGGCTCCGAACCCGGGGGACTCGCCAAAGCAGAAAGGCCTCCAGCCAATTATGCAATTAGCCACTAGCCTCTGCTGGCCTCCCCGTTTGTTTAGATACATTTTGAACTCATCAGTGGTCTCGTGGCCAGACTCCACCCTGTGTGAGGAGAAAGTCAGACTATGTAAACCTGCCTGGTGCCAAGGCGGACAAACTCTGCTGCCCACTCCCAGGCAGGAGCAAGAGTAGTCTGCAGAGAGACCGCTGTCTGTGGGTGGCCTGGCTGGATCCTCCCTAGAGTTTGGGGGAGGGTTGGTGGCGGGGGGAGGGGGTGTTGGGTAGGCGCCCCACCAAGCTGCCTGCCTGGCCCTGCTACGTGGCCCTGCTACGTCACGAGGCTCACCTTTGGTACGTTTGAGCCTACAGCCCAAACCCACTGCCACGGACTGGGTTCCCATGCACAGCAGGCTCGTGAGGGTTCCCAAGGCTGCCGTCTCTACGGGAGCAGACAGCCTCTTGTTTCTCCTGTGGAGCGGCTGGTGAGTTTGAACTGAAGATCTTGAGCAGCCCAGCACTTGCCCAACCATCAGCGCTCCCAGGGATCCTCTGGAACCTGCAGAGGGGACCTTGATTAGCAAAGACAGACTCCTGGAAAGGAGGCAGGGCTTAGCCCCTTCCCTTCCAGGAAGAGAGTCTTTTGCCTCCGGCTGGCAGAGTGGGCTCCAGTTGTGTTTATTGCAGGCGCTCACGGTGCTGCCCACGTAGCTCATTCACCCTCATGACACCCCAGAGAGGCGAGTTTGTTTGAGATTGGCAAAAAGTTATGATGACACCGCTTACAGCTTTGACTTCCTGCCCTCTGTCATTCTAACCAGCACCCCCCGCCCCCCGTCTCCTCCCCATATCTCACTCTTCTTCTTTTTTAAGCAAAAGGGAAGAAATTTATTGGAGCCCGTATGGGAAACCCTAGGGGGGCCCAGCATACCCTACTGTGTAGACATGACCAGCAAAGAGTCATACCATTCACTGTACCCCTATGTCCCCGAGGACCTCCCCTTGAGCCGAGCCCTAAAGCCCCAGGACTGGCTGAGGGGGGGGGAGACAATCTCACTCTTCTTAACCTAAGTCAGCCTTTTGGGGGATGAAACGCCCCAGGCGTTAGCCTCGCCAAAGGGTGGTTTGGTGTTTGGATATTTCACCCCTGTTCTTTTCTATCTTCCCCTCCCTTCTTTGTTGTTGTTCAGTTTGATATATGGCTTCACGTTGTAGCCAGGTTGATAGATGTTCAGGATACTATAAATAAGGCCGCTGGGAAAGATGGTGCTGAAATGCTGATTGCATTCCTAGAAAGAGGGACTCGGCGGGGCAGCGGCAAGGGCAGAGCGGGAGGGCCCAGCCCTGCTCTTTGGGGCCCTTCCCAGTGTCCGGAAAAGACAGCACCTCCGGGCAGAGAGGCCTTGCCTGGCAACCCTGCTATCAGAATGCAGGAGTGCTCCAGCCGTCAAGACCAGATCCGCAGAATGCAGGCCCATGAGGAACTAATCACCACCGCTCTCGCACCTCACCCTCTGCGCTCCCTCCGAGAAGGCTGGGAGGGAAGAGGCTGAGCCTGGCTTGCTGGGGCAGGCAGCCTGGGGGAGCACACCCCCTGTCCCTGACCGGCAGCTGACTCAGAGCTGGGGGGTGTTGGAGGAGGGTGTCTGCAGAACACCGTCATCTGACTTACTTTGGCTCCGGTGCTTCAAAACCCTGAATCTTTCTTCTTTGGGTGCCCTGGACATCCAGGGAGAGGCAAGGGGCTTCCAAAAATTTTGTGGACAGCTTCCATTTTCTTGCAATTCTATTCTTCCACAAAGGTTTTTGAAGTCCCCTCGTACAAGATTAGTATTTTAGGTGGGGATCTCCCTTCCTGGCTTATGGGTTGGGCCGCTAACTGCAAGGTCATCAGTTCGGACCCACCGGTCTTTCTAGGAGGAAGTGCAGCCTGTCTACGCCTGTAAAGATTTACAGCAGGAACAGGCAGGCAGGCTTTCTTCCCGCCGATATTTATAACATCAGCTTAAGCATTATCCTCCCGTGTTTTGGATCAAGGTCAAACATTTAATTAACTCACCCCCAATGTCACGATGGTGCCAAGTGCTCCTCTTTGGTGGCACATGTGATATTAGCTGGTATTGGTCATGCCTGGGGCCTTCCACGACCTGCCAGCTTCTCTGGCCCCTGATGTGTAGTTGCAGAGACCCACGGGGACAGTTTTCTGTGTCCTGCAGGGTTGCTGTGAGTCGGAATCCCCTTGGTGGCATTGCGTTTGTCTTTGTTTCAGTGAGGAAATAGGCTTCTCGAGAGGTCGTGGGTATCCAGTGATGACATCCAAACGGCTGCTTCCCTGCCGTGCCCCCACCCCCACCACATTGCCCTTCCTCATGGACAGTCCTTCTTGCACTCCTGCAAAGGGCCTTTCCAGAGGCTTCTGCGAGAAAGAAGACACAGAGTTCCGTCGTAGCTAAGGCTCCCTGTGCCAACCAGCGTGAGGCCAGGGGAGAAGTCTAGCAAGATGGTTGAAGGTCTTCTGAGCAAGAAGCAGGCCTTGGCTCAGCGTCTGCTGTTGTGAGCCCCACAGCCTTCCTCAGAGCAGAACTCTCTGGTCAAGAGGAAATGAGGCCTGGGCAGCATTGGCATGAGGTGGGGCGCTTGTAAGGGCAAAAGAGTTTAGAGTGTTATACACACCCACAGAGAAAGCCCAGAGAAAACCTTGGCTTTCTGTTCTTTCTTCCCTTTTTATTAGAAGATCATTTTATTGGGGGCTCTCACAATTCTTATTACCATCCATACATGTTGTATCAGGCTGATTTGTACATATAATGCCATTGTTCTTTTCTAGACAGTTACTTTCTGTTGAGCCCTTGGGGTCAGCTCCTCTTTTTTCCCCTCCCTCCCCCACCCCTGTGGCCCCCTGAAAGATTATAGATCACTATTTTCATCTCTCACACCGACCGCTGTCTCCCTTCCCCATGGTTTCTGTTGTTCTCCCCCCTGGAGGGAGGTGTGTGGTTATGTGTCAATCATTGTGATCAGTTCCCCCTTTCTCCCCTCCCCTCCCCCACCTCCCCCTCCCTTTCCGCTATCGCTATTCCCATTCCTGTTCCTGATTCCACGTGTCATGAGCTTTATCTCTTATCTGTACCTGTGCACCTGCCCCGGCCCAGTCCAGAGCGAGCAGCAGCACTGGGGTGACGATGGTGCGGGGAGGCTTTGCTCAGCACGCCCAGATGCCATATTGCACTTCCCGTGCTGAGAGCATGGAGCCAGCTTTTGGTCCTGTCCTCTAACCTTACCACGGTTCTCCAGCCCGCACCAGAAAAACCGCCGCTTGAAGGGTTTGTGGAGACACGGCCCGGGCTCAATTCCAGAGTCTGATTCATTAGGTGTGAGTCGGGCCCCTGGTTGGCTCTCAGGTGATGCTGATGCTTCTGCATGCCCGTCCCCCCACCCCTCACCCCCAGTCAGACGGTTCCAAGGAGAAACATTAGAATTTCCATTGTTTTGTAGTTTTGGGTAGTTTCCCAGGAATAGCTGCAACATAGAAAGCTTTATTAGGATTCTTTCAGAGAAAGAGAACCAGCGAGAGAGGGGGAGAAAGACGTTTATTTATGTTGGAGAATTTGGCTCAGACAGTCACGGGCACGTCCAAAATCCATAGGCCAGGCAATGGGCAAGAAGCTCTCCTTGGCGGGAGAGCTGTGTCCCAGTCTCCCAGCAGAATCCGTCTCTTCCGGGAAATCTCAGTCTGCTCTTAGGCCTTCAACTGATTGGGCAAGGCCCACCCACATTCTGGAAGATGCCTGCTTTAAGGGAGGCCTAGTGATTTAAATGTCAATCACACGTACATACCTTCCTAGAGACATCATTCTAGATGAATGCCTGACCTCACAGCTAGGTACCGCAGTATAGGCAAGCTGACGAGTAAAATTAACCCTCCCACAGTGATAAAAGGCCGTAGGGACTGAATGGAAGGTCAACTGGTGCGGTCCTATTAGACACTTTCTCAAAAGGCCCACTTGGCTGAACATGCTGAATTTGAGTCATCTGAGAGTTTCATCAAACTCCAAGCAGGTTTTCACATGAAGCAGTTTCCATTGCAAGTAGAGAAGGGCATGTTTCCAGTAATGTTTTGTTGGTTGCTTGGTTTACTTGCAAATATAGAATAAATTCTAGATGTTTACTTTCGGGTCACTGATCACCAGTGGGCACTACTTTGATTTTGAGCATGGCAGTACTGACTGTATCTACTTGCTTGTCCCAAGCCATAGTATCTTCAGTGGCCTCGTGTGCATATGAAAGTTGGGCATTGAATAAGGAAGACCGAAGAAGAATCGATACAGTTGAATGATGGTGCTGGTGACCAGGAGAGAAAGCCACGGACTGCCAAAAGACCAAAGCAAATCTGTCGGGGAAGCTAACATGGTGCGACTTCATCTCACAGACTCTGGACCTGCTAACGTCAGAGAGCAATCCCTGGCAAAAGACATCGTCCGAGGTGCCGTAGAGGAGCAGCAGCAGGAAGACCCTAGGAGGTGCTCCACCCTGTGGCTGCAGCAGTGGGCTCACCCTAACAATTGTGAGGATGGTGCAGGGCCGAGCCGGGTTTTGTTCTGTTGTACATCCGGTCGCTCTGAGACAGAACTGACTCAGTGGCACCAGGCACCAACAACAACATGCCACTTTGAGAGCAAGACATCTTCAGTGTTCTTCCCCAGCACCACAATTCACCTGCATCCGACCTTCTGTCTCCCTTACCCATTGTCCCACTTTCACATGCATGCAAGGTGATTGAAACCACCTTGGCTTGGCTCAGGTGCACCTCAGTCCTTGTCTTTCAACACTTTAAAGAGGTCTTGAGCAGCAGACTTGCCCAAGGTAACATGTCGTTTGATATTTTTACCTGCCGCTTCCATGAGCATTGATTGTGGATCCAAGCAAGATGAAATCTTTGACTAAATCTTTTCACCATTGATCATGACATTGTCTATTGGGCTACGTGTGTGGCTTTTGCTTTTCTTTGAATTCCCATACGGAAGGCTACAATCCTTGAGCTTCAGCGAGCAAGGCCAGGTGGCCCGCACGTCTCAGGTTGTTAATAAGCCTTCCTCCAACCTTGATGCCACATTCGTCTTCATCTAGTCCAACTTTTCATATGACGTGCTCGGCATACAGATTGAAAGAGTATAGTGACAAGATACAACCCCGCCACATACCTTTGCTGATGTTAAAGCTGCTCTGTAGTCCCATGTTCCATTTACATAACTACCTACTGGTCCGTGTTCAGGGTTTGTACGAGCTCAGTGAAGTGTTCTGAAAATTCCATCCTTCTCAATGCTATCTATCCATCGTTTGTTATGATCCACATAGTCAAATCCCATTGCCTGGTCAATAAAACACAAGACAACATCTTTCTGGTCCTCTCTGCTTCCAGCCAAGCTCCATCCGACCTCAGCAGTGATAGCCCTCTTGTCACATCCTCTTCTGAATCTAGCCTGAATCTCTACCAACTCCCCGGGTCTATGTACTGCTACAAACATTGCTGAACTATTTTCAGCAAAATTATACTTGAAAATGATATTAATGATAATTTCTTCATTCTGTTGGGTCACCTTTCTTTAGCATGGGCAGAAAATGCATCTCTTCCAGCTAGTTTTCCAGAGAGCTATCTTTCCCAATTCTTGGCACAGACAAGTGAGTGCTTCCAGTTGGTTTGGCTGTTAAAAGTAATCTCCCATCAGCAGCTCTAATAGCATGCGATCCCTCCCATGATCAGATCATCTGAGCAGCCAACCAATGCAAAGGAAGGTGCTTCCGGATCCGGTATGGTGTGCTTCCAATATAAGTGCATTCTATGGAAAAGCTTGCTTGCTTTTTGCTGGATTTGGATCTGGCATCTGGCTTCCAGCTCTCTGGACTTTAGCCTTGGGCCTACTGTCTTGTCTGCCCACCCTGGGAATCATCAGCATCTTGTCATCTTACCTGCCGACCTTGACTTCATTCTCCTCTGCAGCCTGAAGCCTGTCATCTGAGCTGCCCATTTAGTCCCTGAAGTGTGCAAATCAGGAGTGGCTTCCAATCTGACATCTGACCCACAGACTTAGAATGTGCCCACCCCTTCCACAGTGTGAGCCAATTCCTGGATATAAACCTCTCTCTATAGATATATACATATGCTTTGTTGGCTTTGCTTCTCTAGAGAGCCCAGCCCAAGACAAGTCCCTTGCACTGTGGGCGTCTTAAGAGGAAAGGACTTTTGCCTGGGTTGCTTTCCCTTAAAAGTGACGTTGGCAATACTTCTTAGACCAGCATCCAGGCTGGTTCCCTTGGGTGAAGCTGATTCCTAGACTCTCAGCTCTGCCTCATTGAAACCTTTGGCTTCAAATACTTCTCTTCATCTTCTTGCTGCTGGAAAGAACCCTTGTTTCATAGTCAGTTGAGGGTTGACCATATTCTAGAATCTTTGGTTGGCGGTTCCATCTGTTGGTTTTGGATGGGCTCCTGGGTGATGATGGCGAATCTGCTTGTAGAGTCTGTGGGGTTGTGTTTGAGACCTGGGGTGGGGAAGGCGGTGTTGGAGGGCACTGCTTCCGGCTGCACTTTGTCACTCGCGCACCCTGACCGTTGACCACTGCATGGACAGCCAACTCTGCAAATGTCAGCCTCCCTGTATTACAAGTTCAGATTCTCTTCCCAGAATGACTTCACTGGGGCTGGTGGGAAGTGTGTGTGTGAACAGGCCTGGGTGGTGGTGGTGCCATGCCATCGTCCTCTCGTGATGAAGGAAGGAGAAGCTTTCTTACCACACAGTGTGAACACACTTGTGTTTACACCTTGCATTTGGTGTGAGAGCCCTGAATCTTGCCTGGTTGCTCCTGCATATGTCATTTTACCAGCTTCGGGGTATCAGGAGGAGGTACTGTGGCCTGACCCAGGGTCGAGCAGCAGAGAACTGAATCTCCATTGCATCCTCACTCCACTGCTTTTGGACGTGCCTGTTACAGGGCCTTCAAGTCGAATGGCTCTCATCCTGCTGCAAACAAAGAGGTAGGACTTGGCCACTGTGCCGCATCTCCCAGCAGTGAAATTGTTGAGTTTGTGTCCAAGACTTGGAGAGGAGACCACCAGGACACCTTGGGTTGGCAGTACCTGTCCTTTCCAACGGAGTGAACATGAATTGCATTTTATGGAGACGCTCTTTCTCAATTCAGGTGTTTACACCTAGAGCAGCGGTTCTCAACCTGTGCGTCTTGACCCCTTTCACAGGGGTCGCCCGATACATAACAGTAGCAAAATGACAGTGATGAAGTAGCAATGAAAATAATGTTATAGTTGGGGGGTCATCACCACATGAGGAACTGTATGAAAGGGTCGCGGTGTTAGGAAGGTTGAGAACCACTGACCAAGAGGCAAGGAGTCCTAGTGTCGCAGTGGGTTGAGCATGAAGCGCTAAACTTCCAGGCCAGTAGTTCGAAGCCAGCAGCCACTCCTTGGGAGAAAGCTGAGTCTTTCTACTTCTGTCAAGGTTTACAGTCTCCGAAGCCCATGGGGTTCTACTCTTCTACCCTGTCCCATAGGGTCAGGTGAGTCAGAAGTGACTTGGCGGCAGTGAGTTTGGTCTTCATTTGGTTCTACCTCGAGGCACACAGGCTAGAGAAACCTGCTTTTGGACTCTGTGGTGTGCGATTTCGCCCACTGGTTTGGGGATGGAGTCTTTGAACTGGGAGTTGGAGAAGACTTTCCAGCAGAGACGGCAGCTGTGTTTGGCTGTCCCGAAGGGCAGTTATAGGAGCCCTGGGGGTACAGTGGTGACGCGTTGGGCTGCTAACCACAAGGTCATCGGTTTGAGAATACCAGTCACGCTGTGGGAGAAAAGAGTTATAGCCTCAGAAACCCACCGGGGCAGTTCTCCGCGGTCCTGTTGGTTTTGTAAGGGCAGTCGTACCTAACGGAGGGCAGGAGGCTGTAGGGGTTCCCCGGGCCCTCCTCTGGGCTTGCTGAGGTGTTCCACACTGGGGAGGGCATGGGCAGCCCTGGAGACGTCAAATCACACAAAGCAATGGCTCTGTAGCAGCGCCCCCGGGAGGTGATCCCCATGGAGGCTGGGTCAGTGTCTGCAGGCCGAAGCCTGGTGTTGGTGCATACTGCTTTTCCCGCACCATTTCCAGTAGGTACTTGCAGCGGCTAATGGCAGTGGGAAACTGACCACGTGCCAGGCAGTGCCAGGCATCAGCACCCACGGGGCAGGAAGTTCGTGGGCCGGAGACCTGACAGCCACTTAATGGAGGCCACTTGAAAGCTGAGCTGACCTTCTGAACACAGCAGAATTCGCTTTTCTGCCGCAGCGGTGGGTATGGGCTTCGCAGCCAAACCCGGTAGCGATGACAAATGTGCTGGGTATTTGGGAAGAGAGGCCGCATGTGAAGGGGCAGGACCCGTCTGGCCCGCTCTCGCCAGCCCCTTGTTTTTCTTCTCGCCCACAGCCCCACCCGCCCCCCTCCCCCTCCCCACTGAGACTCGTGTCAATGTACATGCCACCCTGGGAACAGAGGAATGCCAAGATGGGGTGTGGGGAAGGGCGGCCTCCAGTAGGACAGCGTGGCTCCCCACTCAAGAGGCTTCCTGAGCTCGTGGGCCCCCACTTCAATTGGGATGCATTTCTCCTAGCCCTGCCCCCTCTGAGGGACAGCTGATTTCGGCCCCACAAACTGGCTTTCTTTCCGTTTCAGCGACCAGCTGGTGGCCAGCCCTCCGCAGCGCCAAGCTGGGGCTGGTCTGAAGCAAAATGGTCCCCGGTCAAGGCACGAGCCACATGTTTAAGAAGCGCACGCTTCCGTCTGGGCCTGGCACTGCCCGAGCAGCCCTGAGACGGTGCTGTTCACCGAGACGCAGCCTGCCCCTCCCTGCTCTCGCGGGTCCCACGTCCCACCAGACCAAGCAGATCCCAGAGTTGGCCGGGGTGCCCCCGCCCTGGGGAGTGTTGGGAGCCCTCCCTCTCTAGCACCCCAGTTCTCCGCACTCTCAGTAAGCCCCGCTTTCTGCGTGCAGTTGTCATTACGTCACCCCTCATTCCAGCGAGCCCTCGTCATGTGTTATTTATTCCTAAGCTTACATATTATGAACAGGCAAGGATGGCAGTTTCCTGATGCCACGAAGGAAGGCACCCCAACCTCAGCCGCAGTGTTTCCAAACCCCCTGGAGGACTGCCCGTTTCTGGAACGTATTAGCACTCCCTCCCCCATCTTCCCCTAGAACACTGGGGGGAGGGAAGAGAGGTCTTGCCGCTGCCTTCGAAGCCACACTGTGGTAGAGTTAGGCTGTGTCTTCCTTCAGAGCTCCCCTCGCTGCACACTCTCGCTCACCCGCACCCCTGCCGCCACCACCCAAGAGTAAAAACCCCACGAGGACAGGGACCTCGTCCCTTTGGTTCCTGGCTGGCCTTCAGACAGCGCTGGCACCTGTAGATGCTCCCTGTGTTTTTCCTGGGAAAATTGAAGGCCACCATCGAGACGCACGCGAGAACAGCAGTATGGGTCATGCTTGGGCAGCCCCGGCAGGAGTGAGGAGCTTCCCTTTGTGTGTGGAATAAGCAGCCATGGAGCCCTGTCTGTGGAGCAGACATGACCGTGGACAGCTGCTGTCCTGAGGTTTGGAGCTCGGAGGCTGGTCCAGATCCACCACCCAGGGGCCGTTTACCACCGGTCCCGTGCTCTGCTTTTCATAACACACCAGAGAAGCATCTGGTGAGTTCAAGAAGCATGCCCTTGTTGGCCCTGCCCCTGTGCCCTGCCTTTCTCCACCTGATGGAGAACACTGGCACCAGTGCCCTCTGTCATCTGGCTGCATTATCTCTAACTGCTTCCAGGCTCCGGATCCCAGGCCAAGGGAGGCAATGGAAGGGATCTGACGTGGGGCGTCTAGAGGCCAGCTGGCGCCACCCAGAAATCTCTGGACACACAGTCAGTGGGGGATTGTCAAAACACGGTATTCCTCACCCCCGTTTAGAGGCACGTGAATCTCCGCCAGACTCCAGGCAGACCCACGTTCCCAGGAGTGATGCCCCTAGGGCGAGGGGCTCTTCCTCAGCAAGTCAGGGTGCCTCCGAGGGGCGGCATTGAGTTGTTGACCCGACCACTCCCCTTCCGCTGTTTCTGGGCTGCTGGGCGAAGGATGATCTACTTACAGGTGACCTCTGCAGCTGAATTTGCGGTGCTTGCTGGACGGAATTTCTTCCCGGGGCGGGAAGAGAAGAACCCACTCCAGCACAGATGGGGCCGGCACTTCTGCTGGGGAAACAACTGCCCGCTTCTCACACACTCCCTCTGGGAGCCATTACCCGCTGCAGGGTTTTGTCCGTTTTGGGGGCCCTGGGTGGGGTGGGGGTAGACGGTCCATCTTTCCTATGAAACCCCAAGGTCTCTGGAGAGCCAGCCGGGCACTTTTGCCCCTGGATGGCCTGCCCCATGGCGGCGGGGTGTCGTCTGCCAGGCAGCAGACCGGAATGCCGCCCTGGTCCCAGGCCCATGAGGTCTGCTGTGCGTCCACTGCCCGGTTTCAGAAGTAGATTGCCAGCCCTCCCTAGCTCGCCTTCGTCTGGAAACAGACTCGCTGCCCCAGGCAGGCAGGGGCTGGCCACACTCGAGGTGGATTGGCCAGCCCTCGACCCCGGATCTCCCGTCACAGGGGACAGGCAGTCTGCCACGGCAGTGACTCCCACTCCCACAGCCGCCCCCAGGGTATCCTAGGCCATGTCCACTGGCCTCCCTCCCGTGGAGACGCCAGGCAAGTCTGAACACCAAACTTGCTGTTGGCAGCTGAGCGCTTCACCGTTGCGCCCCGAGGGTCGTGGCACTGAGTGAGCAAGCTTCGGCACAGGCTGCACTGCATGGGTAAGTCTGACTCGGGGATGGTGCCTGTGGCCAGCCGCCCTTCGGGACAGCTTGCCCAATGGCCCTAAAGGCCTTTTGTCACAGCCTGACTTGCCAAAGGCCAGCAAGGTGAACTCTCACACCCAGGTGTCGAGAGCCACCTGACACCACGAGGTGCTTGGTCCTTAGGCCCCAGAACCCAGAGCTGCTTCTGGACAGCCACGCTGAGCAGCTTTGGCCGGCTCACATACTCCTTTTCATTTCCTGTTGCTAGGCGAGTCCTTGATCTCCCCCCACTAGACCCCTTTCAGGTCACCGCACCTCAATTCCCACTTCCTGCCCGAGCACGCTCTGCTTCTCTCTGGGCCCCATATGTCTCGGTCTCCGGGTGTTCCCACAGCAATACATCTTAAGGACCAGGCCAGGGGCTGAGGAGGTGAAATGCCACCAGATGGGGGCTTAGCCCCTGGGGGACAGGGCACACTGGGGGTGTCCAGAAGGGCCTCTCCATCCAGTATCACCTGTCCGACCTAGCACAGTCCCAGCCCCCCAGGCTGGCCACACCACAGGATGGCCTCAGGCCCACGGCTCTGACCCTCAGGACGAATTCTCCTCTTAGAGGTGCCGCGCTGTGCCCCTGGCAGAAGTGAGTGTCATCCCTTTCCGGCCCACGAAGAAGCCAGCCCACAGGGACCCTGGGTCACCGCCGCCTGGCCTCTCTGCACCAGCCTGGCCCAGCTGTAAAGACGGGCTGCTGGGAAGCCCAGCGCGGAGAACAGGAAGGGTGGTTCATTCAGGGGCTTCTTGGCTCTCCGTCAGAACCAAAGCACGTGCTGGTTCATGAATTCCTTCGAGGAGATGCGTTGTCGCTTCTGGGCCAGCAACCTGGGACTTCCCACCCTGACCCCTCAGGACCCCCATGGCCAGCCCCAGTCACCTGCTCCCATCCTGAGCCCCTGGCTCCCATGCAGGCCCAGCTGCAGCCTCTCCCTCTCAGAGCACCTCACTGCTTCTGCTGGCTGCCGGGTTGGGCACGAAGGGGACTGATTGCCGGCCTCCACTCTGGGCTTCGCTCACTAGAATATGTTGCTTAGCGTCCATGTCTCCCTTCTCATGCCTATAAACTGGGGGGTGGGGGGGCACTGTTCGTGTACCAACCTGTTGTTGCCTTACCGCGAGAAGAACACGGGGTTTGAGGGTGGTCAGCCTTTCTGGCAGTCACCGTGTTTCTTAAGACGCTGACTTCTGTTTCCTGTTAAAACTGGAAGCCAAACTCACTGCCATTGAGTCGGTGCTGACGCACAGTGACCTTTCCGAAAGACGTAGCCTTTCTATAGTGTACGAAGAAGGTATCCTTTTTAGAGTGTGTGCAGGAGCCCAGGACTGATGCTCATCGGCCCCCTTGTAGGGGGGATGAGGCCCACCTGCATCTGTCCCTACAGACTGATAGCCAGCGGGCACAGGGAAACACAGCCGGTCCCCCTGTCCTCACAGCTGTTCTTCTGTCTGAGCCCATCGTTGCTGCCACTGCGTCGCCCATCTTGCCCAGGGCCTTCCTCTTTTTCCTACCCCCCTACTTCACCGAGCGTGATGTCCTTTTCCTGAGATCAGTTCCAGAGTATCTAAGACGCAGTCTTGCCAACCTCGCTTCCGAAGAGCACTCTGGCCACGCTCTCTCCTGCAGCCTGGGCACGTGACCATTGTACCCACCCCTGCGGCCATCTGCTTACCCCTGCCATCCCGTTGACTCACAGTAACCCCCCAGGGCAGGGTGGAGCTGCCCCCGCTGTAAGTCTATGAGACTGTCAGCACTGATGGGAGTAGAAAGCCTGTCCCTCCTTCCGTGGAGCAGCTGGTGGTTTCAAACAGTGCATAACCGCTGCTTCTTTTCTGACTGCCGCTGTCGTTATCCCAGACGGCAGCCAGCAGAACCCCCGGAGTTTCCTCCCAGACCCTCCAGCTTCCCCTTGGAGTTTGCTCTGGGCTGTTCCTCCCAGCCTGACTCTGTCCCCGACCTGTGCTTTCACAAAGGTCTTTTCCATTTCCATTCTTCACAGCTCCTCTCACCTGGGACCCCCTTGGTAGAGGGACGCCTGCCTCCTGGCTACAGCCGGCACGGAGAGCAGCTGCCCATTCCGGGCTCATAACCAGAGCAGATGCCGCCAGACCTTCCACTCACGGCGCCCAGCCTTTCCTGGCCCAAACTGGCCTCTCTGCTTCTAAGCTAAATGTCACCCAGGTGTTGTTCCTGTTTCTGATCCCCTCCCCGCTACTCTGGAGCGAGCGACGTCTTATTTCTGTTGTTCCCCTGGGGCGGCTCTCTCTAGAACCTGGACGGAGGGTCAGCTGTGCACAGGCCCTGTTCTGGGGCCATGGTTATGGCCAGCATCACAGCTGAGGGAGACCCACAAGGGGTCGTTCCATTCTGACCTGCAGGGGCACTGCGAGTCAGTGTCGACGCCGTGGCAGTGAGTTCGGGTTGTGTTTTGCTTGTTTGTCACTGACTACCTAGGAGACATCGGGCAAGTCTCTTGACTCTCGGAGTTCAAGTCCACCCTTTGAAAAGGCTTGTTGTGAGGGTGTGTGTAGGACATGTCCCCAGCACATGACAATGCATGTGGCCTCTGAGCAAACCTTGGTGTTGTGAGTGTACATGGAGGCATCTCCCAAGCAAGTCCTGCTGATCTGATGCCCCATCAGCCCTGAACACTGTGGAACACAGTTCTTCCACACACCTGCCTGGAGAGGGAGCCCAGCGCAGAACCACGTGCCCACCAGGGCTCCGAGGAGTGGCTAGTG
The DNA here is from genome assembly GCF_050624435.1 of Tenrec ecaudatus. Classification (NCBI taxonomy): domain Eukaryota; kingdom Metazoa; phylum Chordata; class Mammalia; order Afrosoricida; family Tenrecidae; genus Tenrec; species Tenrec ecaudatus. The sequence goes on along the minus strand of NC_134539.1, from coordinate 86,308,709 downwards.
GTTTCAAACTGCTGACCTTGTGATTGAATAAATTCAGGTCTCCTGGACTCCAAAGCTGGGGCCCCTCCTGCCACACGAGACTGTGTGGTCCCTATTTGTGGGCGCCTCTGACCAGCGGGAAAGAAGCACACATTTAAAGGTGGACAGCAGCCAGGTGACTCAATGCCTCTATGACTTCAGGCCGGGTGAGAACTCAAAGGCAAAGTGGGCTGTGAGCTGAGGTGTTGGCCCTGAGGGGTGAGAGTAGAGTAGGGTCTGAGCAGAAGGGCAGGAGGATGTAAGAAGCCCCGCTCCCCACCCCCAGAGGTCGAGGACACGCCCAGCTGCACTGAGGGTTGAGCCAGGAGCAGAGAAAGGGAAGCCTGGAGGGATAGATTGGGGAAGAACCAAAACCAAACTCAAAAAACCGCATTGGACATCTGCACAGTGTTTTCCCGAGAAGCAAAACCCCCAGCCCTGGTGGGATAGTGGTTATGCATTGGGCTGGGGATCCTCATGGTCGCCAGTTCAAAACCACCAGCAGCTCTCGGGCGCACTATGCTGGTAAACAGTTGCAGCCCTGGCACCCCGCCGGGGGTCGCTGTGAGTTTGAGCTTGGCTTGGTTTGGCTAGGCCCAACAGGCTCCAGAGAGGAGGGCGCAGGGGAGGCAGTTGGGCGCCCCTCACCCCTCATCAGTGTGCGAGCAGACCCAGGACGTGCCACCTCCATCCTCCCGGACCCCCTCCCACCCTCTACCTCCAGGTCAAGGAGCAAAGCAGACACTGCTGGGCGTGGGCAGCAAGGGCCACTGCAGTGCTCAGAGCATTCAAGGCGAAACATCAGAATGTAAATGTGTCTGCCACCTCTGCATGGCGGCTCCTCTTCCCTGAGCTTATTTGCCTAGTAACGGGATTAAAGAGGACATTTACATGAACTTTTGAAAACAAATATCCCAGCTCTGTCTTTTCTCCTGTTTGTCCCCATTCCCCTCCATACCCCCCACCCACCCCCCCACCCCCCGCCCCTTGGCTCCAGAGGCAGGTCTATTTGGTCAATGAGAACAGACTGGGTAACTAACTCATAGGCACGGCTCATTGGCCCAGACTCTCCCAGGGCAGGCACACGAGGGAACTGGCCATGTGATTCAGTAACAGGCAGCCAGCATGGGCTTCCTCAGGAGGCCCTGGGTGGCCCAATGTGAACACATGTACTCCGAACCCCAAAGCTGGAGAGGAACCTCAGAAGGGAGACCCGGTGACCTCTTTTCAAAACTCCGCCTGTGGAACACAGGTCTGCCCTGGCACAGACAGGCTTGCTGTGCGGGAAGAGCCGACTGCTTGGCTTCCTTTCTCTGTAGGGGAGAGGGCCGTTAAGCAAAGGCCCGTAAAAACTTGTTCTGATAAATGGCCCTCCCATCTCCCTACTCTTCACCCTTCTGCCTCACCCGACCCCCCTCTTCTCCCACCAAGATTACCTTCCCACATTTCCTGCAGCCAAGGAGCCCTGAGGGCCTATGTGATGGACTTCCAACCTCAAGTTCAGCAGTTCGAACCTCCAGGCCCCCTGAAGGAGAAAAATGAGGCTTTCTACGCCTCTAAAGAGTTACAGTCCCTGAAATCCCTGCCCGATTTGATGGCAGTGATTTTGTTTTCCATCTGAGAAGGTGGCATTAGGTGAGTCCTAAGAGCCAGGCTCACCCTCTCAGAGGAAGCCAGCTCTGTAGCTGCTGCTCCCCCCGCCCCACCCCCCACCAGGGACGGCAGTTCTCTGAGTGCTCCCTGTATTAGAGGTGTTGGCAGCCTGCACAGTTTGCTGGTTTCCAGTGTTTCGATGCAGAACTAGAGACGGAGCTGCGCCATCCATCCAGATGAGCGGTCTTCAGGAAACCCAGCGTTGCTCCCCAGAGACGGGGGGTTAATGTCCTTTCCCCGTTTGGAAGGGGGCTTGTTTTCTTACATCTCTCTCCTAATTGCTCGGAACCGGCCTTGTCCAGCTCATAAGTGGTTGAGTACTATTCAGCTGGTAAACGGACCAAAGGAAGTGGACGTGGTTTTCCCCTCCGCTGAAACATCCCTCTCCTGCCCCAGAGGGAAACCCCGCCTCCGCGGGTGCCCGGAGGGCAGGCCGCGCGGCCCCTGCCAGGTGTTTTTGCGCTCGGGCTGAGGGCAGAGAGCAGCCATTGTCTATAGACTTGGCAGGTTTCCAGAAGTTCAGCTCTCTTTCCTCGTTCTGAAATGTCAAACATTTCCTTCGCTGGGGATGGATGAGGAGCGCCCCTGAGGTCTGAGCGCGATTCCTCCGACAGCAGAGGAGACTGCTCTCCGCCACACGTGACTACATTCTCTGCAGGTCCTCTCCGTGTCTGTCTGTCTGTCTGCGGTGGGGGGAGGGGGGGAGGGATGGGCGGTGAGGGCTGTCCGGCATCCGCTGGTGGGCTGGAACCACTTGCCCACGTCTGAGTCTGAGGCTCCTCCCTGACTCTTAAAAGTGGAAGCAAACCTACGGGCTCCATGGGGGAGGGGGGAGGTGGGGTGTGTGTGTGTGTGTGTGTGTGTGTGTGTGTGTGCGCTTGCACCCCACCTCCGCCCCTTTTCATGGGAGCCCTTGTACTAAACGAAAGCTTGGCAGTTTCTACCCAGAGGCACTTCAGAAGAGAAGGTTAGAGGGTTAAAGGTGGGCTTGGGGGCTGGCCCAGTAGGTTCTGATTCTAGCTCTTGTCTCACTGTGAGCTTAGCCTGGGGGCTGGCCCAGTAGGTTCTGATTCTAGCTCTTGTCTCACTGTGAGCTTAGCCGCAGGACTGTGGGCAGCTTCGTGTGTGAGAGGTGTCAGCCCCATCTCTCCCCATTGACCACCTTCTGAACCAGGCCAGCCGGAACCCTTGGTGGTGTTTCTTATCACTGTAACCATCAACCTATGATGAAGTGTAAGAACGGTTGTAAATTGCCTAGATCAGTGGTTCTCAACCTGGGGGGTCCAAGGACCCTTTCACGGGGATCACCGATTCATAACAGTAGCAAAATGACAGTGATGAAGTGGCAACGAAAATAAATTTTTTTTTGAAAATAATTTTATGGTTGGGGGGGGGTCATCCCAACATGAGCAACTGTATGAAAGGGTCGTGGCCTTAGGAAGGTTGAAAACCGCTGGCTTAGATGATCAGTATTTCCCAACGTGAGTTATTCTGCCGCTGGGGGTACTGGAACAATCCAGGGGGCTGTAAAAACAGATACCCATACTTTATTCTGAATCATGGGTTACCATACAAGCATTTTCTTATTGCCAGGGTGGGGTGCCCCATGTGTCTTGTCAGGGAGCATGGCAGTTGTACAGAGCCTGTTCGTGTGACTATCAGGGGACGGTGTGACATTGCCATCCTTGGCTTTTAAAAGGTCCCCCGCTCCTCATTCCGAAACACCTTCAGAAGATAACGACTCTGTGCAGGCAGAGTGCCAGGCTGGCTTGCATTCCAAGAAAGTCTGCCTTCTTCCTAAGCAAGGGTGGCGCGATAAGGTCTGTAGCATCTTCTCTTTGGCCAGAAGAATCCAAAGCGCTGCCGCGGGTCTTGGCTGATCACCAGCATTCACCGTGGCAAACCCGGCATTTTCTCACTTGACCCTCATGGCATCCCTGTTTACTTAAACCTGTTGGAATTCTCCTCCCAGAGGACCCCCTGTTCGCCCTGAAAGGGGTGTAGAATCTGAAAGTCCTATCTGTCTTTGCTTTGGCCGCCCCGACGATCACACATGGTCACGTTACCATCTCAGATGTCACCGCTGGGATGCATGTTCATTTTCCTGGGAGCCACACCGGAGGGCCCGGGCAGGGCACACTGGGTAACACGCTCGGCTTCCACCGAAAGGTTGGGGGTTCGAGTCTCCCTGGAACTGCCTCAGAAGAAAGACCTTGGGGTCTGCTTCTGGAAACCCAGCCATTGGACACTCCGTGGGGTGCAATCCTACATGGACACGGGTGAGATCACCATGAGCTGGGGCTGGCTACTCAGCAACGTAAAGAAAAATTTCAATGGTAGAACCGGCATCCTCCCCCATCTTGCTGATTGACCCATCAGTAGCTGTGAGAGACTCACTCTGTGGATAACGGTGCAAATGAACCTACCTGCCAGTCTGCAGAAGTGGTGCCATCGGAGGCCCCCGAACCCAGAGCTCCCCTCCACCCTCGATTGCACTCTGCTGGTTGATTCCAACCGCTTTTTAAATCTCCCCTTTTCCTTGTCCCCTGCATACCTCACCTGTCTGAATGGCTCCTCTTGGTCTTTCCAAAGAGCCAGTGCATTTATCCCCAAACTGCCGGGCACCTTGTGTGCGTGAGGTATGGTTCCTGGTCAGGACAGGCACCGAAGCTCACGTGCCAATGGAAGAGACGGGCAGGGTACAACTAAGCGTGGACACCAGGACTTAGGGCAGCTGCAGCAGAGTCCAGGGGATGGGAAAACACGGGGCAATGGAGATCGGGAAGGAGTTGCTTAGTAGAAACATTGAAGGATGTTGGCAGTAAGCAGGCCAATGGACTCTTGGGTTGGAGAGGCAGCTTGTGTGAAAGCCAGGGGCCGGGGAGGGGCAGGCCAGGCCGGAGGAGCAGAGGCCAGCATGGGCCTTAGCATCCTGTCCAATCAGACCTCCTCGGAGCCCGTGCTGGAGAAAGTCCATCCGCCTCACGTGCTGGCCCCAAAGCCCTCGGCCTGGGGCTGCGGGAACAGGGCCTTCTTCCTAAGACCCTGCTCACCAGCTCCCCGTGTTTTCAGACGGGCACCTTCTCCTCATTGCCAGTGGTGTCAGCTCAGGGTCTGGGGGGCCGTGAATGCTTCAGTCATGTATCCAGCCCAGAATGCCAACCTCCCCCAGCCCCATTATTTTCTCCGGAGGCCACAGAGGCTCCGCCCCCAGCCAGGAACAGGGTTTCAACCAAACCCCACACAGCAGCATGGCCAAGAATCAGTGGGACTCCTGCCTGGGTACAGCTTTGGGCCCCTCTGGAGATGTCAGGAAGACGTAAGCAAAATGAACCTCCGTTCCCTGGTTCTGGTGACAGGGTGGAATAAGATGACATCACCACCACACACATGCCTAGAGCCCTACCCCCAAAACACCAAACACTGGCACCAGGTCGATGCTGACTCATAGTCGACCCTATTGGAAAGGGTATACCTGCCCCTGTGAGTTTCTGAACTGTAACTGGAGTAGAAAGCCAGGTCTTTTTTCCCTCGGAGCTGCTGCTGGTTTCGAGCTGCTGACCTTGTGGGTCACAGCCCAACATGTAACCACTATGCCAGCAGGGCTACCTATATCCCTAAGTATAGGCATCTTGAAATGCTGGATAAAACATCTCATGTCCCTACCCCCAAAGTTAATGCCTAGTTGAATTTGTAAGGAAGTAGGGGATTCTCCCACCCCCACCCCCTGGGCTCGCCAGGTCTGCTCCATCAAGGTCCAGCGAGGAGGGACTTAGAGCCTGCAGGCGAGGTTCTCGCCCTCCTTTCCCTTCGACGGCACTATCGATAGTCGAGCGATGGCGGTGGCTGCAATTTGAGAGTCTTAATACAAATGTAAAAACCATCCTTAGTCGTAATGGAACAGCAGAGGGCCCATGGACCGCACTCTGCCAGCCCCTGAATGGACTTGGGTCTCTTCTCAGGAAGCCGAGAGAAGAAGCCTTAGTTAGGGGCTCAGAGAGAGGGGGGCTTCTCTGTGGTTAGCTCCGCAGAGAGAGGGTGCATTAAGAACACTGGATCTGCCCTCAAATGGGGGCACCCAGGAAGCCTGGCAGGCCTGAGGAGGCTTCAGAATGTCCTTGGGAAAATGCTAGCAAGACGCCACTATCTTTCCACTGACTTTCTTTCTTTCTTGCCATGATCTTGTTGAAACTCCATGGTATTTTGTGCACTTTGGACATGTCATCAGGAAAGGCCAGCCCCTGGAGAAGGACACTATTGTGCTTGGTCAAGTCGAAGGCCAGTATCAAAGAGCAAGGCGTAAATTGGATTTAAAAAAAGAAAACAGGCAGGCCCTCAACGAGCCAGAGGGACAGAGTGACTGCAACAGTGGGCTCTCGCATGGGAACAGTGGTGAGGCTGGCATGGACCAGCGCAGGACACAGGGATGGCCCCTGATGCGACAACATGGAATTTTTAAGTGCCTTCCACACCTGGGGCACGCCGTATTTCACGGTGACATGCCCGATCCTCACCCCCACCCCCCGACAGAATCCAGGGAGCCCAGGAACGTGGATGGAAAAGAGCTGGCATTTTTATTTCACAGACCTCTTGCTTAAGGGCCCTGGTGGCACAGTGTTTAAAGCACTTGGTTGGTGATTCGAACCCAACAGCTGCTCCTCGGGAGAAAGACGTGGCTTCTGCTCCCAGAAACCCCGGGTCAGCCTGCTCTGCGCCATCGAGTCTCTGAGTTGGAAAAGACTCGGTTCCAGGGTTTGGCTTGAGATGTAGTCTTGCCGTGAGCTGGGACCAGCTCAGTGGCAGCAGGCGCTTCGGCTGGCTTTCCATGTAAGACAGCATTTTCCTCCACGACAGTGCAGGCAGCACGCCACACTAGCGCGAGTATTCTTTGTGACTCGTCACCCGTGAGAGGCAGAGGCGCTTTCATCAGAGCGTAGTAAGGTGGATTGGCTCCTCAGAATGCAAGGAGGACATGCACTCGTTTGATAAGCAGGCTTGAGGAGAACTGACGCTTTTAACCACGGGGCCAGAGGAGAAACCGTCGTTGACAATCTCCAAAGAGCGTTCAGAAATTAACAGCGCTGACAGTGCTCCAATGGAAACGCACAGGCTTGGCAGGGAACATGTCGGGGAGGATGGACAACGAAGGAGTTATAAGTTCCACTTCAAAAGCCAGAGGACGGCCGATAACGGAAATCCAAAGGGAGCGGGAGAAGAATGAATAAAGACGAAACCAGCAGACATCACAGCCGGAAAGGAGGGAGTCACCCCCGGGACGTGGTCCTTGGAAAAGGGCAAATGGAAAAGCAAAGCTTTGGGAGGAGAGAACGTAACGGGTTGGACCTGAGAAGGAAATCGTTTAAAAATGAGAATGTGATGACCAGTTCCATGTCAATGATTTTGGATATCCAGGGGGAAAGGGGCCACGTCCTAGGAAAATAAATAACGCAGCAGGACCAGCCCAAGAGGAAGGGAACGCGGGATTCCCAAAAAAAAAAAACGGTCCCGTGCAGTGAGTTACAGCCACGGGCGGCCCTGCACTCGCGTGTCCGGCCAGTGCTTAGAGCGTCTCCCCTGAGCGCCAGGCGGCTTTGTGGATTGTGGCGTCACGTTACAGAATCCAACCCCCCGCCACCTCAGTGCTGTGTCCTGGAACCTTCTGCACCGACGGGAGCACGGCCCCGTCTTTGCCAGGATGGTGACCTTGAGTACTTGGTATTGCCACTGAGAAGCTGAGCATTTAATTTCATTTGAATTCATTTAAATTGAAATCACCTTGTGAGGCCCTTGCTCTCGTGAACTTAGCTAATGAGATAGACCAGTGAGGCGGCTTGGCCTGTTAGTGATGGGCCCTCAGGAGAGCAGCTGAAGTAGAGAGGGATCAGAGGGCCTCGGGAAGGGCTCAGATTTAGATCTGGTGCAGGAATCAGCCTCTCTGAGCCTGACATGGGCAGACAGATCGGATGCGGCCCACAAAAAGCAAGGAGCCAAAGATGGTGCGGGCCCAGCGAGGCTGCGGAGAGATGGGAATGGGGGGTGAGGCGCGCAGTCCGTGGCTGAGTGACTCACAAGTGCTATATTCTCTGTTTCCTGAACCTAAGACGTAAACTTGTAAATATGTTCAAGACCTCTCAGACCAAGATGGCCAGCAGCAAGAGCCAAGTGAGCAGGCCAGCCTGGCACGTGGCTGAGGCTGCAGGGAGGGCCGGAGTCCCCCGAAAGGAAGGGAGGCATCTGAGCAGTAGGTGGGACTTGACCCGGAAAAAGGAAGCGGGGGTCCTTGGAAAGGAGACTCGAGTGTGAAGGAGGAGCTTCCAAAGCTCGAAGGGACCTTCCTCTCACAGGCTGTGTCCAGAGGAGACAGCCTCGGGCAGAGCTGTCCCAGAAGTGGCCACACCCACCAAGTGGGGTGCGTGTTGTAGTCAGGTGCCACCCCAGCACGTGTGTGAGCTCTCTGCCTGCAGGGGAGGACCAGACACCTGCTCCCACATGCCCCCAAGGCCCCGCCCCGACATGCTCAGGAGAAGATGGTGTGGTCTGCCGCCCTCCGTGGAGTGCTGTCCTCGCGGGGTTTCTAGGGGACCTGGGGGACAGCCTGGCATCGTCTGTCCAGGGGCACTGTGCGTGAAGAGGGCCTTCCCCAGCCTGCACGCCCGCTTCTCCATGGCCTGGCGACAGGGAGGGGCAGGTGGGAGCACAGTGCTGAGCTGTTTGGCCTTTGACCCGTCCCTGAAGCAGCTCCTCAGTCTGCGGCCGGCCGGCTGGCCTGGGGGCTGAGTAGTGCTGCCCTGCGCGTTTGGCCTGGCCGTGCCTGAGGAAGCAGCTTCGGGTCGCGGGTCAGGACGCGTGCTCCTCTTCGCCATCCAGGGCCGTCGGTAGCCCAGGGGTCAGCCAGCAGGCGGCAGAGGCAAGGTGGTGTGGGACGCAGAGTGCGGTTGGCTGGAAGGGCTGATGTGCACCTGGGGTGGCTTCTAGCCAGATGCTTCAGGCACTAACACTGGAAAAGACCAATCCTGAAAACCAGGACAGATGGAGAAGCCACTCAGTTAGAGGGTGTTTGGATAGATGGGAGATATCTTGGGGTCACGAAGAAATGTGAAGCCACACCAATTTGGGGGGCAGGGATGGATTCTAGAATTCTACCGTCCCCTTAAGGAGGTGGTTTGGTGGCATGGTGGCTACATGGGGGCTGCTAACCGTGAGGTCAGCGGTTCTGAGTCACCAGCTGCTCTGCAGGGGAAGCCAAGGCTTTCTCCGCCTGTAAAGAGCTGTAGTCCTTGGCTTTGCCCACACTGCATCAGTGTGAACCCGATTGGGTCATGGTGGGGCGGGGCACCTTCAGCAGTCCTACCTCCCAGAGGCCTCCAGTCCTTCTGTCAGAATGCTGGGACTCTTGGAGGGGTTGGGCTGTTTCCACCTTCCCGGGAGCCCCTCCCTTCTCCACCAGCAGCCCGCAAAGCCAGGGGCAAGAGGCAGCCGCTGACCCCGGCTCCCCTCCCGCATCTGCCCCTCTTCCCAGAAGACTGTCCTCAGAGGGAGTGGGCATGGGGACAGCTGGGCCACCCTCCTCACATACACACACATAAGACAAGGGCGGGCTTCTGGGTAGGAATCCTTCAAGGGATGTTTTCTGCTTGTCTTCTAGGGATGGTCATGGTGATATTGCTGCTGCTGGTGGCCATTGTGGTCGTTGGCGTCTGGCCCACCAAGTAATGGCAGAAAAGGTACCCCCAGCAGTGACACCCACCGGCGTCCGATGAAGGCCCAGCACCCTCCTGCTACATGGACGCTGCCCTCAATAAACACCCTCCGTGCTCCAAACTCTCACGTGCGTTGCTTCAGAAATGGGGGATTAGGCCAGGTGTGCTGGCCCTTTGGGGTTCCCCCTTGACGGTTGGGGGATGTCACCTGGTCAGGGCCATAGAGGACAGGTCGTCCTGTGGGTTCTGAACAGGGGACCTCCAGCATCTGGTCTGCCTGAGGAAGTGCTTGTCCCAGGCCACTGGGGGTCAGGCAGAGGGCACAGCCAGAAGAGGGCGTGGGGAAGGGGTGACCGGAAGTGACCTGCCTGGGCATGCAGCCGCATACCAGGGAGCCCCCAGAGTGCTGGCTCTCCTTCAGGGGGGCTTGCAGCTACTGCTCAGGACACCTGGGCTCTGCTTTGGGGACCGCCTGCAGACCCCGGAGAACAATCTTTCCCAATTCCTCCATGACGGTGAGCCCTTATTTTCCAAGGTGGGTGGGTGGGCGAGGGTTACCAGCAGGCCAGCCATCCTGGGGCTTGGAGTCTGGAGACCAATGGTGTCTTTATTTAACTCCCGAACTTGGGGGTGGTGGTGGTGGTATGTGTAGAGTGAGCGCTGAGGGAGAATGGGAGTCTCCAACAGGCCACGCTGGGGAGAATGAGTTGCAGTTAATGGTGGGCAGCTTCCAAAGGTCAGGCTTCCATAGATCCCACCCTCCAGGCAAAGGAGAGGAAGCCCCACTGTTGACTCTGCAGATACTCAGTCCCCTCCGAAGTGCCTGCTCGCAGAGACAGCCACCAGGAGGAGAGTGGCCCAGCCTGGTGTAACGTTCTGGGCCCTTGAGCCCGTTGGGCCTGAGACTCTAGGTGTGCTGGGGAGAGCTGTGCCTGGCTGCCGTCAGAGGGCAGGGACCCTGCCCCCCTCAGCTTGGGGTGTTGGAAGCCGGGGGCCTCAGGGGCACTGTTCTCCCAGAGAGTGGTGGGATTGTCCAGCCCCACCTGCCTCTCAGCCGCCCGCTTCCATCTGCTGGTGACCTAGCACGTGGGTCAGGGTGCAGGCCCCGAGGCAGACCTGCCTACTTCTCCCCATGGCCCTGACCCTGTCAGCCATGGCACCCCGCACCCCAGCACCGCATGTGCACACAGGTCCTCATTCAGAGCCCAAGCCGGAGGGCTAGCCACCCTCTGCAGAGCCACAGCCTCTGGAGCGGCGGGAGGGGGGTTGTCAGAGGTCTCCAGCACTGCTGCTCACGGCCAGTGCTAGCGCCAGCCACGGCCCTGCAGTGCCCAGAGGCAGAGAGCCAGGCGTGTGTGTGGGGAGGGGAGGTGGGCCGGGAGGGGAGAGGGGACATGGCCCCAGGGACCACCACACCACTTGCAGTGAGGGGACTCCCTCGGAGTGAGGTGTCTGCTGCTTCTCATCTAGAACACAGGTAAGAATTGCGAAGAACAAAGAACTCAACGTCGACCCATGACCACACGGGACACGACACATCCTTCAAGAAAAATGAAGGAGCCGGCAGGACACCTCCACCCAGGGGAGCCTGGAGGGCGCCGTGCAGACGTTAGTCACCCGAGGACAAGTATTCTTTCAGACCACCACTGGTCAAAGTCAAGGCAATGTGCGCACAATAAAAGAAGCCTTCTCTGATGGCTATCCGGCGGTGGGCGGGGGGGGGGGGGGGGGGGGGGGGGGGGGGAGGTTACAGGTAGACAAGTGGTAGCTTGGGTAAAGGCGGGGAGGCAGCGGTTTTATTAAAGAGGGGGATTGTGAAGAGTGGGTGAGTAAACACATTTCAGCACTTGGCCCCTCACGTGGCCTGAGTGAGGGAAAGAATTCTTGCACTAGCACAAGTGTGAAGACTCCCTGAGTGTGAACTCCCAGGCACTCTGTGACTCCAGAGTACAGGGGTTCTAGGACAGCAGGCACTCTTGTGAAGGCAGACAGTGAGGCCGGGCAGAGAAGGCTGGGTCTGGGGGGTTTAGCTGGAAACCCACTGCAGGGCTCTGGGAGCAGGTTTCCCAGGCCACTTCAGCCCCCGGGGGAGGCAAAGGGAGGGGCACCGCCCTGTTGGGATCTGGTGGTGGAGGCAGGCTGTTGGAGACAGGAGCCATGGGCTTAGGGACAGTCCCAGGCCCCAGGATGCGTTTCCCTGTCGGGCGGGGTGGTTGCCACTAGATCGCCTGTTGGAGAGACAAGAATCTGCAGGGCCGCCTCTGCGTTTTGTCACGGGGATGGGCGGCAGTGACTGGTACTCCCCCAGCTCGGGGCTCCCGGGAGGCGGCACGGAGGGTCTGTTTGACTTTCTCACCTCCTCTTGACTTGCTCAGCACGGAGCCCCGGCAACTCCGGAGTGTCTTTGAGCCAGAGCCCCGGCGTCTTTGGCCCCTGGCCCACCAAGGCCCTTTCAGCCACAACACTGAGCCCGTGTCTGCACACAACGGCCTCTGTTCCTGGGCCCTGAATGCGCTGCAGGCTCGGCCCCCTCGATCCTAGCTGTGTGACCCGGGACACGTTACTGCCCCGTTCTGATCCCACAGACAAGCAGATGGGGAACTGCCGCAAGGCCCCAGGGCGGAAGCCCTAGGGGGCTTCGCTTGGAAGGGCAGCTGCAAGTGCTTGGGGCAGGGCACAGTCAGGGATCTGTTTCTCCAGACCCCTCTTAGGTTAAGGTGGCACTGCCAGCTTGGTTTGGCCAGGCCTGGCCTTCCCCCCTGAGGTGGAAGTCCCAGGTGGCCTACCGTGCTCACCTTCAGTCCTCAAGTCAACGACAGAGGCAAGACAGGGCCTCTGAGGGTCCCCTGCTTTTTTTACCCTAATGAAAATGCGCTGAATTAAAGTAACAGTGTAAGTACTGTTTAACTTAGCTGATTATTAATGATAAACATTTTGAGTCTGGAGACCATACAAAGAAATACCAATACCTGGGTACAGCTGGTGCTTTTTATTCCATTTAAACTTCGTGCTCACTCATAAACTAACTAAACCTTCGCTCTCCTTAGAGCTGTTCCAGGGCCCACCCCCACCCCGGGGCCTGGCCTGGACTCAGTCTCCCACTAGCCAGCAGTTCTTCAATGAGAAAGATGCTTCTGGCTTCTTTCCCCTGCTGCCCATCCTGAACTTCTCTTCCAGAGTGTTCCTCGCTGCTGAGGCTCAGCTGCCCTTTCCACGCTTCCTGGGCGGAACACAGAACCAGTGGAACCCCCAGGACTAGGGCCCTTAGCGCCGTTCAGGCCTGGACACAAACACCCTTGTGGCTCAGTGTTCAGACACACAAAATGCCAGGTCTCTGAGGAAGGCACACATACACACACACATCCGCCCAGCTGACCATCGGGGATCCAAAGGACAGCATTGATCCCAGGACAAAATCCAGCCCCGTTAGGAAAGGAGACAAGGAGTAGGATCAGGGGTGAAGACAGTGGGATCGGAATGAGGCAGTGGATCAGGGGTGGAGGCAATGGATTAGGGGTGGAGGCAGTGGGATTGGGTGGAGGCAGTGGATCAGGGGGTGCACCGGGGACTGCAGTGAGTGAGACACAGGTGCATGAACTATTGAATGTGAGGCTGGTGATCTGCTCCGACAGCCTTCTACCAATTACAATAAAAGTTCAAGGCAAAACCCTGCCGGGTCTCCCCCAGCTCGGCAGCCAGAGAGCCTGCAGGTCATACCAAAGGATGCTTTTCTCCTCTGGAAACCGTTCCTTTGCTTGTGTTTAAATTTAATACTTTTATTGGGGGCTCTTACATCTCTTATCACAATCCAGACATTCATCCAGGGTGTCAAGCACATTAGCACATATGCCACCATCATTTTCAAAGCATTCCCTTCCCACTTGAGCACCTGATATCAGCTCCCCATGTCTTCCCCTTCCCTCGCCTGCACCCCCCGCATGAACCCTTGATAAGTTATCAATTATTATTTTCATATCTTACATCATCTTCCATTGCCGCTCACCCACTTTTCCATTATTGATCCCCCTGGGAGGGGGTTATGGACTGATCCTTGTGATGGATTCCCCTTTCTCCCCCTACCTTCCCCTTATCCTCCTGGTATCTCTACTCTCCTTGTTGGCCCTGAGGGGTTTATCTGTCCTGGATTCCGTGTTGCGGGCTCTTATCTGTAGCAGAGTGCATGCTCTGTTCTAATCACTTCCTGCTGCTTCAGGTCTGGTGTCTCCCTGTGAGCTTCCGACCAGGTGTCCCCTCTCAGCTAGCCGCACTGTCGACTGGGCGCTGCTGCAGTTAAGTACTTACTGTCACACGATGTCAGGCTCACTCTGCAGCCCCGCGGAGGTCCCAGCCCTACAGACTCTCTTCCTCTCTCGCCTGGTTTCTCTTGGGGTGTTTCTTACATGCATTTTTTTTTTTTTTTAGCCTGGGAAGAAATGCCTCGTCCACAGAATCTGAAGCCTAGAGGTGCTTCTTCCCTGGGGGTGGGGGGTCGGAACAGGGATGGTTCATCCATGGTCTCTGGGAAGCTAAGAGGAGCTGCAGTGGGTGGCTGTCCATGGGTGTGAGCACCCAGAGCAGGAGAGCCCCCCCACCACCCACCCTCCACCCCGTTTGGGGTTGGGGATGTCAGTCTCCCAGGAGACAAGGAAAAAGAGCACCTTAGAGCACAGCTGTTGGCAACGGACATTCTGATGCCCGAGTCTGATCAACAGTGCTTGTCCCCTGGCCCGGGCACAGCGGGTGGGGGCTGGCTGTGCTGAGTCCCAAGGAAGCAGGGCGCCCTCAGGCAGAGAGGGCAGAAGACATCTCCATTTTGAGTGGAATGATGCAAACTTTGAGGCAAACTGCCAAGCCCCAGGCTCACAGGGGGCCTTCAACTAAGCACATGCTCCCACCGGGCGGGAGCCAGCCCTGGGGAAAGTCCCCTCCTTGGCCCCCGTGTCCACTGAGCCCTCCACCCAGTGTCCTCCTTACCTGCCACACGAGCTGCCAGGCGTGGCATTCTGGCCCTGACACCAAGACCACACATGTCCTGAGTGGCCTCAGATGTCACACCTGGCTCTCTGTGCACAGCCCCCATTCCTCGGAGCCCAAGCCTGGCAAGGGGCTGGTTAGACCCATTTCTTCCAGAGGGCGGTGGCTCGAGGCGCTTCCGGTCGGCCCTCCAGGCTGCAGGGCGAGGGCCATCCAGAGATCCCCCCCACCCAGGTCCAGCTGAATCCAAACGGCCAGGGGCCGACCATGACCAGGGCCGAGGCTGGTCTCCAAACAACTGGATGCGGAAGTGCCAGCTTCCTGGGGATAGCCGGCCCCTCTTGCCTGGCGCAGTGTGTGCCTAATGACGGCATCGTTTATTTAATATGGAGATCGCCCCCGTGCAGATGTTTAAATATAGCTGCTCCAATGCAGTGAGCTCAGCTCCTGGGGCTGCGTGGCACGGTGACTCCCAGCCCCGGCGCTCTCCACGAGGCTGCAGCAATGGCCCGAAGAAGAAGAAAAGCCCAGGCCACCCTGGCCCGCTCTCATCAGCTGCTTCTCTGTCCTCCCCCCCCCCACCCCCCCGCACCTCGGGTGTCTGCTTTGAAGTCTAACTGGTGTGGACAGAGGGAAACTGGGCGTGTGAGAGGCGTTTGAAAATCCCTGTCTGTGGGTTCTGAACCTCCAGGCACAGTCCCATCCTTGCTGCCTGGGGGTTGTGTATGTGTGTGTGGGGGGGGTGGGGTGGGGCTCGTGTCACTCTTCCCTGCATCCCCCCGCCCTCAGGAGTGGCGAGGAGAGTGACCCCAGGAGCAGCGAGGAGAGTGACCCCAGGAGCGAGGAGAGTGACCCCAGGAGCGGCGAGGAGAGTGACCCCAGGAGCGAGGAGAGTGACCCCAGGAGCAAGGAGAGTGACCCCAGGAGCGAGGAGAGTGACCCCAGGAGCGGCGAGGAGAGTGACCCCAGGAGCGAGGAGAGTGACCCCAGGAGCGGCGAGGAGAGTGACCCCAGGAGCGGCGAGGAGAGTGACCCCAGGAGCGAGGAGAGTGACCCCAGGAGCGAGGAGAGTGACCCCAGGAGCGAGGAGAGTGACCCCAGGAGCGGCGAGGAGAGTGACCCCAGGAGCGGCGAGGAGAGTGACCCCAGGAGCGGCGAGGAGAGTGACCCCAGGAGCGGCGAGGAGAGTGACCCCAGGAGCGGCGAGGAGAGTGACCCCAGGAGCGGCGAGGAGAGTGACCCCAGGAGCGGCGAGGAGAGTTCCTGAGGTCGTCCCTTGGGGAATGAAAAATAAAACCAAACCACTCACTGCCTTGGAGTTGATTTTAGCTCGGGGACCGTTAGGGCTGGGCAGAACGGCCCCTGTGGGGTTCTGAGACTGTAACTCTTCAGGAGAGCAGAGCCTCATTGTTCTCCAGAGGGACGGCTGCTGGGGTCGAACTGCCCACCTCAAGGTTAGCAGCCCAGCGTGTAACCCACTCCGCCACCAGGGCTTCTAAGTGACATACAGATGGTCCCGAAGGAGCGCCTTGTAGTTTCAGATCTCAGCACCCCTTAGGGCTTCCCAGCAAACCCCCTTGCGCTGCCTTCCTTGGGGCAAGTTAGGGCTCTGTATACTGACTGGACTCTGCATCACGCTGGGAATTCCTAGGTCAAAAGCCACATTCCTTAAGCCACCTGAAAGCTCCTCCTCTTCCTCCTCCCTTCCCACCACCCAGAGCCCAGGCCACCAAGAAAGACCCGGGGTCAGAGAACAGTGTACACGAGTTTATTGAACTGATATCTGAATTTAGTTCTACCATGTGGGGCCCACGTTACAAACTCCATCTGGGTCCATTACGACTCTAGCCAAAAACCGAAAAGAAAGAAAAGGAAGAAGAAAAAAAAAGGGGGAGCGGGTAGAGAAACTTTAAAAGAAAATGGACAACTTTTCCCATGTCATTAAATATATTCATATATAATAACCATAATATATTAGTATGCATTGGGGAGGAACACTGACCCAAACAATATGTCATGGTCACAGCTAAACATTTACAATTCTGAGGGGCTGGAAATCGGAGCCGTGGGTGGGTGGAAGTGCATCTGGGAGCAGGGACTGGGAAGAAGTGTCTGGCATGGTATCCCCGCCAGCAGACACATGACATGGCTGGGGCTCATGGGCTGGCCTGTCCAGGAGTCTTGTCGGCCCATTGAACCAGGGATGAGTCTAGTCTGACCACTCTTAGGCCTGGAGAGGAGGGGAGGGCTCCCCTTGGATGTTGAGACCCCAACATTCTTCCTGTTTCCTGGAGGGACCATTTCCCTACCTGTTGGAGTCTTTTCTTGATTTCAGTCTCCTTGCAACTTGGGGTGAACCCAACGAAGCTTATCTGGAGGCAGGGTTCTAGGAGGTCATCGGTGTTGACAGCAGATGTTGGGGACCCCGAGGATACTGCCTCCCACACAGCTGTCTCAAGACAGAGGACTCAACCTGCCAGTGGGCCCAGGACTCCTCCCTCCCCCAATGTCTTCCTTGAGTCAGGCAGGGGAGGGCTCGAGGCCCCCTTCACCTCAGCTCAAGTCCACCACGAGGCTGTAAGTAAAGTTGTCAAGGCCACTAGACCACCCAGCAGATCAGAAGAAAGGGCAACTGGGGTTTGTTTTTGTTTTTTAAGAAGACTAGTCTGGTACGTTTT
The DNA here is from genome assembly GCF_050624435.1 of Tenrec ecaudatus. Taxonomy (NCBI): domain Eukaryota; kingdom Metazoa; phylum Chordata; class Mammalia; order Afrosoricida; family Tenrecidae; genus Tenrec; species Tenrec ecaudatus. Next base: position 86,291,686 of record NC_134539.1, on the reverse strand, counting down.
TTCTTCAAACACCTACATAGCACAATTCTGGTTAATACACTCTGCAAAATCAAAACCTAGTCCCGTTTTACATCCCTCCCTAACTGTACAAACCGGAACTCCTCCTGGGGGCGGGGCTGGGGGCGGAGCACTGACCTGGGGACAGGGTCTCCCACTGAGGGTGAGGGGCTGCCTCCCAGGAGGGCTTGGCTCTGGCTGGGCACTGAATTAGGGACGGCAATCTGTGAAGTTCCAGGTGGTGGCCTCATCCCCTACCTGGCTGCTGGGGCCACTTGGCACCTCCCTTTTCTTTCAGGGGCTGAGTCCAAGGGCAAGGCTGGAGACGGGAGGGATTTGAACCAGGTACCAAGTTGTTAAGAGGCTACTGGCTGTGGAGCAGAGCAAGCTCCTCACTGACCCCATGGCGGAGGGTGGGAAGCGGCCCAGGAACCAACGCACACAGCCCCTATAGGGCGGGGTAGGATTGCCCCCTTGGGTTTCTCAGGCTGTGAACCTTTAGGGGAGTGGATGCCCTGGTCTCCCTCCCTCCTAGCAGCTGATGGTTTCGGGCTGCAGACCTTGAGGTTATCAGCTCAATGTGTGACCCACCATGCCACCAGAACCAACCAACCATCGTGGGCAGCAGAAGGGGGCACTCAGTTGGAGAGAGCCCCCCTCCCCCCACTCTCCTAGTCTCAAGGACCTGAGGACCCCTTTGAAGCCTCTCTCCCTGCACCTGAAGGTAGGCTCCTCCAGTCTGATGGTGGGATCTCCCCCCCCACACACACACATAGCCACCCCCAGTGGACCCTTTCCTCTGATGCCTCCTGGGGGCCACCAGGCACTGCCTTCCTGTGCTCAGCCAGCCAGCCTGTGTTGTCCTTGGGCGAGCCTATAACCTGCTTCACCACAGCCCCTGCGTGCCTCCCCCAGCCAGAGGCCAGAGTCAGAGGGGCAGTAACCAGGGCCAGTGTCTACCAAGAGATCCACCAGGTGAGAGTCTGGCTCTGGGGTCTGGACTCCATGTGACCGTGGACATGTGGTGACAACGAGGGGAGCATCCTGTCCCTTGGGGCTGTCGCGAGGCTGGGAGATCATGTGCACGCGAGCGGGTATTCAGTGAACGGCAGCGGCGTTGGGGGGGGGGCAGGGGCCTCGCGGAGGGGCTGGCCGAGTTCCCCTCCCGGCCTGACACCTTTGAACAAGCAGGCTCACTCAGGAAAATGAAACCAATTTCCTGACTGTGAGGGGAGCCAGGCTTCCAATTCAGCGCTGGGTGGGGAGCCGGCCAGCAGGCTGGGGAGGCAGAAGGCCCGGGGCATCAAGGCGGGGGCCCCTGTGTGAGTCATCAGGCCTAGGGCTGCCTGTTTAGGGGTGGGTAGTGTCTCTAGGAGCCTTGAAAGGGGGTCTTGGACACATCAGGAGAGGGGGTATGGGAGTCAGCAAGAGAGAGCCCAGGACAGCCCCAGGGTAGGAGTAGCTGTGCAGGCTTTCTTGGCCTAACCACCTCGATCCCTTCCCTTAGGGAGCCCAGAGTGAGGGCAGCATAGCAACACGAAGTGGTCATGGCCCCAGGAAGCCTGCTGCCCCTGCCCATGGCTCCTACCAGGTCAGCGAGCAAGCCCCTTCCTCCTCGCCAGCCCCACCCCCCCTTGCAGCCTGCATTCTGGGCCCTGCCAGCTGTTACATTGCCGAGGGGCCTGGTGGGAGCGCACGTCATTACACAAACAGTGTCACTGTGGTAAGCCAGCCAGTGCCTCCCCGTCCCCTGGAAAATGCCGTGCCTCCTCCAGCAGAAGCCCGTGGCCACCTGGCTCGCCTGCTCAGGGCTGCCCTGGGCCCGGTGCCCTCCAGGCTGCATGTCCACAGGGCCTGGCAAGCGCCAAGGACCCCCTGTTTCTCTCTGTTGTAAGACACCAACCCCCAACCTGCCTCAAGACCCCACGCAGGGAGGGCCGACTCAGCAGGTGGCAGTGGAGAGGGGGATGGGGGAGGGGCGCGTTTGAGGACTGCTTCTCAGTCCCCCAAATGCCTGCAGGATCCTCCTGGGGGGACAAGTCTGCACCTCCAGGTGCTCGTGGGAATTCTCGGAGGAAGGCACTCTGCTGTCTTCCCGATTTGGGGGTGGGAGGGCTGCTGGCCAGAGAATTCACAGTTCGTCCTCCTGTCCCCTTCTCGGAACCATGAAAGCGCCCACCCAGGCGATTCTGAGCCAGCTCCCAGAGCCCCTGCATGGGCCGCCCCCCCAGCCCTCCGGGGGCGCTCTCCCCTCTGGAAAGAGCCCCATGAGGTAGCTAAGTCTCGTCCTCATTTCTCCAGGGCCTCGCCTGCTCACACACGCGCAGGGCCAGGGGCACGCAGGGGGCGGGGGAGGGGCCAGGAGCCGCCCGCCGCCCCCTCCCCACCCCCACGGGAGAGCCGGCGCGGGCCGAGCCCCCACGTGGCTGTGGCCGTGGCCCCCGCCCGCCCGCCCGCCTGCCCTGCCGCGCCGCTAGGCCTTCTTGCACTTGCCCTTCTTCTCGCGCTGCTGGAACTTGCGCAGCCGCCGAGCCCACGTGTCCCGCCACTGGATGACCAGGCTGCTCTTGTCCGCCACGATGCCGCTCTGGTCGGGCGAGTCCTCCGCGTTGCCCAGGAGCAGGTATTTCTTGAGGGGCTTGATTTTGGGGCACTTGCAGGCGATGTCCCGCGAGCGGATCCACAGGCTCTGGTCACCCCGGCGGATGCGGCTCGTGCCCTGCTTGTACACGGAGATGATGTTCACCGTGAACTTCCACCAGTCCCCCGCCTTGTCCGCCTTCAGGATGTGGATCTGGACGGCTGTGAGGAGACACAGGCAGTGCGTGGGCTTCCGGGCTGCGCCTGGTCCCCCAGCCCCCAAGACTTCACCAGGCCCTGGGAGTAACTGCAGAGCATCAGGCGAAGCTGATCCTAGAATCCTGCCCCTCGCAGGTGCCTCCACTGTGAAGGGACTACCCAGGACTCCCAGCATCTGGGGACAAGATGCTGCCCCAGCAACTGACCACGCCCCTACCCAGGGCACATTTCCTCAGGTGTCCCCCAGACTCCTGATACCCACCACCCTCCACCCAAACTCAGCCCAACCAGTGCCCACAAGCCCAAAGTACTCCCTTCCTCTGAGGGTCACAGAGCCTCTCCCCATGTCTGGGCCTGTGCCGTCATCACCTCCCCACTCTCACTCCCAGTGCCCTGCCTGTACTTTTGTGGGAACCCCACAGAGAGGCCATGAAACCCATTCCCGGGCTCAGTCCCAGAGCGCCAGCTTACTGCAGTGCCTGGTCCCTGGGACATGCATTTCCGACACGTTCCCAGGAGCCCTCTCTGAGGACCGTTGCCCTAGTCCAACCTAGCTTATTCTGCCGGATGTTGAGAAAGACAACTGGAGGGGAGAGCCCTGGGCGGAGGGGAGGGACACTTGTACAAATAAATTAGTGAAGTACTGATTGAACGCAGCCAAGAAGGTTCCTGACTGCAAGACTGTCCTGAGCCCAAATCTATGTGTGTGCGTGCATGATTTTCACAGTGCCAACACTTTGGTTGGGGTGCATCTCAGGTCACCAGTGTACCATGCATGGACCCTACATGGGAGCTGCTGGTGGGGCACCCCTCCCCCCCACCTTTGCCCCATTAACCTCCATTCAAGGACAACTGGCAGCCCTCCCCTATCTCCTGGCAGAGCTCAGCAGAAGGCCTCTTGTCCCAGCTGAGCCCACCCACTATGCCCTGTCCCCTCCACCCCACTAGGTGGACGGGAGGCCAGTTTGTCCCTGCAGGTGTGGCAGGTTCCTCCACTTCCAACCAGGGCCACCACCAAGGACCAGATCACCCCCACTGGTAGCTCCCCGACTAGTGGCTCCAGGGCACATTACGCCCCCCCCCCACTCCCCGCCCTGTGCTGTCCACTCCCCGCAGGTCTCTGCCTTCCATCCTGGGCCCGCTTGCTCACGCTCGGCTCAGGATTCCAGGGAGGAGCTGGGCCCCGAGGGCCCCAGGCGACACCATCTGACTCATCCGTTCTGGGGACAGGGAAAGAGTGGGTTTTCCCATATTTTTGTTTCAGCTGTGCCTGGGCATCCTGACCTTTGCACTCTAGTCTGAGGGCTCCAAAGAATGGCTGCCATGGCAACCGTTTCCATGTTTTTGTGACCAGGAGACTCAACACTCAGTGTGAACTGGGGGGGGGTGTGCAAAAGGGGGGGGCACGGTTCCAGCCCAGGAGAAGGGGCTGGGCTGTGTGTGTTTGACTGTGCAGACCTCGGTCACCGTGGCAACCGAGTGCCCTCCACTCAGCCACAGGGAGTCCCCCATGCCCCACCCCCACTCCCTTGTCCCTGAGCGCCCTGGCTTCCTCTCCCCAGGGCTGAGCTGAATACAGAATGTGCACCCTCGGGCTGTGGCTGCCTCCCTGCTGGAGCCCTCTGCCCCAGCCACAGCATCCCCACTGCCTGCTGGCCAGATGGCGCTAGTGGAGGTTTATCCGCTGGGCACGGGGTAGGAAACTTGGAGCCACGCAGTGAGCATCCACTGGTCTGGAAGGTTCTGAGGTCTGGGCGGGGCCTTACCTCAGGCCCATAAGAAGGCAAGCTAAGGCCACAGAGAGAGCTGGCTGGCCAAGGTCTGGCCTTGCAAGTCCCCGGAGACCTACAGGAAGGTGACCTTACAGAGCAGGAACCTAGTGACCTATGGTCTTCCCCCTCCCCTCAATGGCTGCCCTGGAAAACCAGGTGGGATCCTCCCCACCACCCCAAGGCCTGCAGCCACATCATGCAGGCTTCCCCGGGCCGAGCCAGTGCAGGACTTGACACCTTGGCCCAGAGGGACCAAGAAGTGGACAGGTCAAATGGAACCGAGCACCTGGCACTTGCTTTCCTTGTGCTCCAGACCCTCCCTGAGTGGGAGCGGCCATGGTCGCTGGGCCGGAGGCCTGGCCCAGCGCAGAGGGTGGGCAGGCTCATGTGACCGTGCTGGAAGAAGTCCACAGTTGGGCTGCACTTGGCAGCACGCGGGACATTACACAGCCCACCAAGTATGAGCTGCACACGTAGTGCACGGGCCAAGTCCCCACAGTGCACACCCAGCTGAAGATATTCAGAATACACACTGGAGCGGTGACCTCAGCGGGCCTCCCTGCACACCCGGGAGGGGCCGGCGGCAGCCTAGCAGGCTCGTGGCCAGGGCCGTCGCCACCTTGGACCATCCCGTTTGGCTCTGAGCCGGCAGCAACTAGGGTCTCAGCCTACAAGGAGCCTGGGGCCCCGCCAGCCTAGATGTTGCTCTTGCATTGCCCAGCCCAGGGCTGGGCGCGTGGGGCTGTGGCAGCTGGGCCCCATCCTGTGACCCCAGCCACCCCTCCAGAGCAGGCCTCACGCGCACCCACACAACTGAAACGATCCCCCCTTCCTGCCAATTTATCTCAGCTCTGAGGACACCGGAATCCCCCACTACTGCTCCACCCAGCTGCCTGAGTGCCACACTTTGGGCCACATCTCCAGGCATCTGGCCACCCACCAAGGGTCCTCAGTCCTGTCCCCACCCAAGCATCCTGGTGCTAGGGATACTATCAGGCCACCACGCGCAACCTGAAAAGTAGGAAGCCCCAGTTCACAGCCGGGCGGTCTCAAACTCCAACTCCACGGCCATCAAGTCGATGCCGACTCAACGTGACCCTACAGGACAGGGCAGAACGGCTCTCGGATTTCTGAAACCAACTCTTTATAGGAACAGAACCCCCCTCCTCTATGCCTATCCCCCGTCTTCCTCCCCAGCCGGGGTGTGGGCACCTCCAAAAGGAGGCTTGCCACCTCCCACCCCTCTCCAGCCCCAGGAGTCCCAAGAGCCTGGTGCCTTCCAGAGCCTGGCATTGCCACCCCCGTGGCAGTGGCTTGATGTGGACTGACAGCCCGGCATGGGTCTGCGGGGCTCCTGTTGGGAGTGAAGTGCCTGTCTGGGCCAGGTTGGGTTCTAGGGAGCTACTTAGTCCGTGGGGCCCCCGATGTGCTCACTCATGGCCTGTGGGCTGAGAGCCACCTGCTGGGGGCTCTGGGCAGGGCTGGGGCTCAGGCTGATGGGAGAGGAGGGGTGCGGAACTCTGCCTCCCCGCCAGCCCAGCTCGAAACCTTCCTGGATTGGTGAGCTGCTCAGAATGCCTCCCCCACAACCCCCCCAAAAAGGGCTTGGGGGTGGTCAGTCACCGCCCACAACCCAGCCATACCTCCCTCTTGGGCCTTGGGCGTGTCCAGCTCGGGAAGGCCTGCCACCTACCAGGCTCGAGGACAGTGGCCACGACTCCATGTGGGGAAGGAGGCTGAACTCGCAGTGGCCAGTCATCAAACCCACGCAGCCCCGTCAACCTTCCGGCACCAAGGGGGGCCACGTGCTTCATCCGCTTTCATCAAATGCAGCTCGGCCACGTGCCCCTCAGCCCACGAAGGTAAGAGGCTGCTTGCCAGGCTGACTTCTGCCTCCGGGAGCATGTGAACAGGGTGCCAGGGGGTGCTGGGTGAGGGCATGAGGCAGGTGCTGGCAGAGGCAGGGGGTACAGGGCAGTTGAGGGGTCCTGGGCGGCCCAGGCCAGGTGGCCCTCTCAACCCTTCTGGTTGTCATTGGTGGGGTGGTGAGTGGAGCTCACTGGGAACAGACCGATCCACCAGCCATGGCCTCCTACACCCAGACGTCCTCGGGGATTGGGCTGCCACTTCCTGCTCTGCACCCCTATACCACACCTTGCCTGAGATCTTGGGAAGAGGGTACCCCAAACTTATTAGGGCTGCCAGTGGTCCCCCTCTTCATCTAGTGAAGTAATGATGTGTTCTCCTCTGACCAATGTAGTTCTGCCTCAGTTTCCCCTGCTGGAAGGGGGAAAGGTGCTTGAGGCCCTCAGTTTGACTTGGCTTGGTCCCTGCTCCTCAGGCTCTAGGGAAGAAGAGAGCAAAGGGCCCCCACCCTTTTGGTCACCAGGCTCAAGTTTGGTGGGAGAGGGCATTCGACCTTGCCCTAGCTAGGGTGCACTTATCAAGGGGAAAGGGGCTGTCCCCACTCCCTTTCCCAGGTGAGCCCACCTGATTTTGAGTCCACTGCTCTGTCCTGACCTTGAGGTGGCTGCCCAGACTGGGGGCACGGGATGGATGCCCGAGGGCCTGGCACAAACCATGACCTGGTCGGGGCTGGAAGGTTGGTGGTGCAGGGCCAACTGGCCTCCTAGCCACAGAAAGGACAGGGTGGAACTTGCTGGGTACAGGGAGGGCCTACCGAGAAATATTCCCCTAGACCAGGGCCCTTGGTACTAACAGGGCCAGCCTCTCTACACGGGCTCAAGCCAGCCCCTGCCCCTTGGGTCCTCCAGGGCTTGGCATCAGGGCGGCACATTCACAACCCTGGTGCAGAGGGAGCCACCACCTGCCTGTTTGTTTGCCACGCTGTGGTGGCTCACGTGTTGCCATGCTGCTGGCATTTCGAATACCAGGAGGGTCATCTGGGGTGGACAGGTTTCAGCAGAGCTTCCAGGACAGAGATGAGGAAGAAAGGCCTGGAGATCTACTTCACAACAGGGCCAATGGACCCCTGTGGGTCACACGGAACACTGTCCCAGAGAGTGCTGGAGGGGGAGGGCTCCCTAGATTGGATCTAAAACTCACTGCCACCGAGCCTGTTCTGACTGTCAGCCACCCTATAGGACAGGCCAGAACTTCCCTTGCGGGTTTCCAAGACCATAACTCTTGACAGGACTAGAAAGCCCCGTCTAGCTCCCAAGGAGCGGCTGGTAGTTTCAAACTGCTGACCCTGTGGTTCTCAGCCCAGGCTGGCAGGCATTCAAAACACACAGTGGCTGTCACCGTAGGCTTGAGGGCACCAGTGATGGTGAGGATGGGTGCTCCTGGGGTCGCCCTGAGTCAGCCACGTCAAAGGCAAACCAGACAGGGGACCCCTCGCCAAACAGCCCTGCCTATGACCTCACCCCAAGGCCTCCACTGCAGGAGAGCTAAGCAGACCCCTCTCCGCGCCCTGCGGAATGTGCAGGACAGCAGTCCCAGCCAGCTGGGAGCCCAGCCTGCTCCCGCGGCACGCACCCGCAACATGCGACGCACCTCTGAGCACTGCCCAGCTGGCCCTAAACAGCAAATCACCCTCCAGGGTGAAACCTGCCTCCTCAAGGAGCCACCAGGACAGGAGCCAGGCTCTGGACCCTGGAGGGAAGAGGAGAGCCTGGGGGAGGGGAGGGGAAGTGACTGCTCACTGAGCCACACTCTCGCCCATCCGTCAGCTCAGCTCAGCTCAGGTGTGTAGAGTGAACAGGTGGCACCTGATCAGGAGGGTGCAGCCTCTCTACGCAATGGCCCATCTCCCATCTCAGCAGTGGGTCTCAGAGTGGAAGCCTAGGAACAACACTTGGGGTGCCATTGCAGAAGGTGGGGCCAGAACCCACCACGGCACCTGGTACAGCTCCTGGAAGGATAGAACCAGCTCCCAGCACCTGGTGAGGGGACAGACCCGCTCTGTGATCATGAGGCCTGGGTCCCCAGCGGCCAGGGTGGGATAGTGCTCCGGCACCTCGGGCAAGTCCCCACCCTCAGCCTCAGGTCGCCAGTGGATGGCCTCTGTGGTCCCCCAGAGCTTTCCCCACCCACCCCTCTTTCCTGAAACCAAACTGTCTCCAGCAGAAGGGAGCTGGCTGCGGAACTATGAGGGGAAGGAAGGAGCCCCTGGGGGGACAGAGATTAGGGGCAGGGCGCTGCCCAGATCCATCCCGTCCAGGGCAGGCCACTCTGGAACCCACCAGCTCACCATGTCCTGGGGAGACTTGGATGAGGCGCTGGAAGAACTTGCTGTGGAAGGGGGGGTCCCTTTGTTGGGAAGGGCTCTGCCCAGCCCTGACTTGGCACTACAGAAGCCCCGCCACAGTCCGGCTGAGCAGCAGTATTTCCTGTGGGCTCCAGCCGTCTGTGGAGCTGCAACGGGCCTCCCTGCCCAAGCCGGTGGTCACTGCATCCTGCGACCTCGGGCTGACTCACGCCCAGACAGTCCCACATCTGGGCTCCATATGGGCTTGGTACTCATGGGGGGGAGGTCACATCTGGCTGGGGAAATTGGAGGATCCCCAGGGGGCCAATGACCCCCAGGAAAGGGTCAGTGACCCCCTGAAACACCATGCCACGTGCTGCTGGCTGGTCTGCTGGGGACAATGCCCTGGGGGAGGCGGCCTCTCCAAGCCACACTGCCAGCTGGCTCCCTGGCCTTGTCTGGGGTTCTGCCAACTGCCCGACTCCTGTACGGGCCTCCCCCTGAGGGGCAACCCCCTGAGTGGCACCAGCATCTGCGCACTAACCCGCGCTCCAGAGTCACGCCCTGTCCTGCAGGCAGTTGCTTCTCCCACGGAGCGGGAAGGCTGGTGACCTGTCTAGGCCTGGGCACACGGAGGGGCCAGCCCTGGCCAGGAATAGCTACTGACCTCTAGGTCAAGAACAGGAAGGGGAGGGCGCAAAGAGGGAGGCGAGGCCGCCCTTTGCTGAGAGGCCCATGGCCCTGCGGCTCGAGGCACACAAAAGGCTCCAGTCCTGTGACCCCCTCACACCCCAGCTCCCCTTTTTCCCACCCTTGAGGGCCAGACAAGAGCTGGGAGAAGGAAGGGCCCCTCTTCCACCACTGCTGACTCCCACCATCTGCCCCCCTAGGAGTCCACAGGCTGCCACAGTCGATTCAGCTCACAGCCCCAGAGCCGGGCAGAAAGCCTGCTTTGATGGATCTTCCTGGCTGCATGGTCTGGACACACAGGTCCCTGGGCCTTTCTTCTTCAGCTGGTCTCAAACTGGCAACCTTGGGGCCAGTCAAGCACAAACCGTCAACACCACCCAGGGTCCGTCATCTGCATTAGCACCATGGCTGTCGCCATCATTCCCCCTGAGCATCACCCCCACGGCCGCTGGGCTTCCCGCCGGCCACCTTGGATCTCTCCACAAACTCCCAAGGGCATGCTCATGGAACAGTCCGGCCAACCCTAGCCTCCCACCATGACTAGCAGCCCCCTGCCTTGCATCCCACTCTGGATGAGGGGAATCTCCGTAGCCTCTCTGCTGCAGCTGACCAGGAGGCCAGGGCACCACTGTCCAGGGGAGAGTCAGGGAACTCATGTTGGAGGCAGCTGAGGGGCTTCTGGGTCAACCCAGGCTGCTCAGGCTCTCCTCCATGGTCCTGAAGTCCCAGTCCAGGGAACGTCATGTGTCTGGAACTAGAGGGTACAAGCCTCTCCCTCCAGCTGTACCTATCTGTGAGGATCCTGTAAGCATGCCAGTGGAGCGGGGGTCATGCCCAGACCAGGGCCTGAGCAGGCTGACAGCCACTGACTGGGATACCCATCTCCCACCATCCCTGCCTGCCGAAGTACCAGAGCGCACAGGGAGTGGGGTGGGAACGCTGATGGAAATCAGACTCTCGCTGAGGCCCCCAACTCCCTCTGTCGGCGGCCCCCAAAGAAGTCCACGCTGGAGTGGGCATGTGCGTACACACACACACACGCAGCCCAGCAGATCAGCTTGGGCTGGCCCAGATTGGCCCAGGAGCAAGATGGGTGTCCCTCTCAAGATCTGGGGGCCCTGGCTCTAAGACCTCACCAGCCCAGGCTCAGAGCAGGGCCAGCACCTGCTGCCCCACCCACAGCCAGGTCTTGTGGTAGCACTCCTGGAGGCCCTGCGCCTAATATTTCCTTCTCCTGGCTGTCCCCCCACTCACCGCCTCAGCACAGCTGGGGTGAGGCTGCCCCCAAGCGTGCCAAGGACAGCTCTGGGATGAGGGACTCTGGGGAGTGGGAAGGGGCATAGGACCTCACTGTGAGGAACACTGGCCCATCAAGATGTGTCCACGGGATCCTCCTCAGGCAGACCTTGCACACGGTTTCCGAGGCTGCACATCTCCATGGGAGCAGGCAGCCTCATCTTTCTCCCATGAGGCTGCTGGGGTGGGTTCAAACCGCTGGCCTTGGGGTTGGCAGTCTCATGTCTAGCCGAGGTGGCCAGCAGGGCTCGGCACAGGGGAGGAAACCGGCAGCCCCAGAGGGAAAGGGGCTGTGACGCAGTACAACAGCCCCTTGGCCACTTGTGAGCCCCTCCCACCCCAGGCTCTGAGGGCCGAGATGGAAGGGAGGAAACGGCTGACTCTGCGATCCACCCAGCTTGGTCTGGGCCAGTGTCCACAGCCCAGGCCCCCGGCCTGTGGGAGCCCCACTGACCCAGGGCCACCTGCACCCCAGCCTCGCTGTCCACTGGCCCCCTCCTGCCCTCCCGGGGCAGCGGGCCCCTCACTCACCATAGTCCTTCTTGCAGTACTTTTTCATGTTAATCTTCAGCTTCCCTTTGGAGGCCTTGCAGTAGGAATCACAGTCTGGGGGAGAGGGGGGCGGCAGAAAGCACAGACAAAAACTAATTAGGCCTCCATGAATAGCCTAGCGGGGCAGGCGGAGGCCACCTCCCTGAATACGCGCGGCCCTGATACCCCTTGGCCAGCCAGGCCGCTGCAGCCCGGGCAGGCGGCCATTCAGGGCCAGCCTGGCCTTCTAAAGAGGTGCTGGGACAAAGGGGCCCTGCCCCCCCCCGCCCCCTTGTCCCCACCCTGGGCCTGTGGGCTGCCTCAGCCTCTGGGAGAGTGGGGCGCCGGCATTGAGCCACCAGAGTTGCAGAGCAGGGCCGCACAACCCCCCTGTTCTTAAGACGCCACTGGAGCCTGAGTAAAGCCCATAGAAGCCTCATTGTCACCCCCAGCCCCGGTCTGTGTCAGGCGCTGGCTTCCCGGCGCAGAGCCTCTAGATGGGGTCAGGCCCCAACAAAAGGGGTCACGGAGGAAATTAGCAGCCCGTGAAGCATTAGAAAGCCCCTTTGGTGTCCACTCTATTGGAGTGTGCAAATAGAATGCCCTGCGGAGCGAGTTCAGTTCTAATGGGCCCTACTGCAGAGAGGCAGGCCTGCCCAGTCTCGGGCGTCCAGAGCCCAGGCTGAGCGGGCAGGATGTGCCTGGTGTCCTGGGCCTGCCCGCGATGGCACCCCAAGATGTAACCTTCCGTCCCATCTCTCCCTGCTGCACTATTGTCACCAGATCCTGTGTCCAGTGACTCTCTTGGATGCCTGACCAACTGCCCCGACCCAGTCACTTCTAAACATTGACTTGGTCACAGTCTCAGAGCCATTCTTCAGTGAGTGAGCCACCTCCAGTCTGCAGGTAAGAAGGCAGAGGCCCCCAGAAGCTACGCCACCAGCTCAGTGTGTTGTGGACAGCTAGTGCCAAGGCCGACGAAGCCTGGTGGCACAGTGGGTTGCAAACAGGTCTCCTAACTGTAAGGTTAGCAGATTGAAACCATCCGTTGCTCCAAAGGAGGAAGATGAGGCTTTCTGCTCCATAACCAGCTAAACACTTTTAAAATTTTATTTCATTCTTTTAATTTAAGACCTTTATTAGCAGGTGATTGCAGCTCATTGATTTTTTTAAAACCAAGCTGTAAACTTTTATTACAAATTAAAAATATCAACTTGACCAGATATGAAACAATTTTAAAATCTTTAAAGGCGTATGGAGAAAAACCAGGTTTAAAAAAAAAAACCACGTTTATCATGACCGAAAAGCGACGTCTTTGGGTAAAAGTAATAAAAGCCCCGTGCTGTATAGACAGACAGTTCTAGTCGGGCAGATAGCCCCAGTTATCTGGTCAAGGGGCAAAAAGGCAAGCACAGAGCGGAAGGGCTTCAGCTCTAAGCTCTCGTTCATTTCGCATTGCTGGGATTTCATATTCACTTCTTCTCCTTGGACGAGGAAGCCCTCGGATCGGCTCCTGGGGTCTCCTTGCCATCTTACAGGTTTGGGTGATCTGGGCACCCACGTGGGCAGCAAGGAGGCCCCTGTGAAATCGTGGTCTATAACCTCAGTACACTCTCTGTCTCGCTGGTCTCCCTTGTTCTCCTGCGCCCAAGTGGTCAGCACCCTCCATCCCTTCTCCCGGCACAGGAGGGTTGGAACACGGTGGGCCACACCATAAGGTGTCCGCATGTAGTGAGGTGGGGGCCGCCGCCTGCGGGCGGGGCCGGCGCTGTTGGGGCCTGGTCTTTGGCGGCATTCTCCCATCCCTCCTCCTTTCCCCCACTCTCGCTCTTCTGGGAATTCTGCTGGAAATTGCGTGGAGTGGACAGCAGGCCCCAGAGAGCCCCGGGCAGCGCCTCGGCCCCTGCTGTGGCATCCAGCCCGGTGACCGTCACGACAGCCAGGAGCAGGGAGGCCGACACCCCGGCAGCCGTGCCGTCCCCGCCACGATGGACAGAACACAGCCTGGCTGGTCCTCCCCCCACGGTCCCACGGCCAAGACTGGGTGTGTGTCTCTGTGACTAGTGAGGAGATGCAGCTAGAGAGGTGAGGAGACACACTCAGGTGACTTCCCCCATCTTGCAGGGGACACAGCCTAGGCGCAGGAGGGCCGGGGAGCCTGGTGCCCCGCCTCAAGCACAGCGTCATTAGGGAAGAAGAACCAAACTGGAGGCAACCCCATCCCTCCCAAGCCAGCATCTTGACCTGAGGGAAGGGGCTGCCTCAATTCAAGGCCAAACAGCTGCTGCCCGCTGCCTGGGGGCCCTGGGCCTCGCAGCTTCCCTGCTGCCTCCTGCTGCTGGGGGACCCTCAGTTAGGGAGCAGGCTCAGTAAACTAGGGACAAGCAGCCCCTTTCCTGCTGTCCAGGGGGCTCCCCTCCCCACCCTCTTCCCAGGGACAGTCCCGCCAGCTGACTGGCTCTGGGGGAGGGAGGGTTTGGACCACCCAGAGAGAGTGCTCTTCATTCTACTGAGGCCAAGATTGAGGGGGCAGAAGGTGAGGGGGACACAACACGCAGTTCAGCGTATCACGGTCCCTGTCCCCTCCCACCACCATCACGCCGTCATGTCCCTGCAGGCTCACAGACTATAGACTCACGGAGCAAAGCCACTGCTGGGCGGAGCCCTAGCCACGTGTAAGTCCTGGTGGTCCCGAGCTACCTGGCTGGGCTGCCCCTACGGCGATGCAGCAGAGCCCAGGGACATCCTTGCCGGACAGCCGAGTCCTCTAACTTCCCTCTTGTTGGGTGCCATCGAGTCAGTGTGGCCCTACCTGTGGACAGCAGAATGGACCACTGCCCAGTCCCCTGCCTGTCACACATGTATTATGTTGGGGTGCATGGTTGCACCCCCCGTGTCTACCCAGCTCCTCAAGCGTCTTCCTCTTTATGGCCGTGCCTCTAATTTACCCAGCATGATGTTCTTCTCCAAGGACTGGTCTTAAGCAAGAAGATCCATGTGCAAAGTACGGGAGCCAAAGTCTCCCTCTGCGCCGTCCATTCTCCTCCTCCAGAAAGCCCCATGCTCCCGGCGAGACATTGGCTCCCGCCTGTAGGAAACCCCTGGGATGGGCCTCCTCCGCAGCTCAGCCCTGCGGTCAGCCACCTGGGTCCACAGTGCGCCCGTTAGCACATTAGTCCTTCCGAGTGTTGCTACATCTCTGAGAGGGAGGTGTCTAACTCTCCACTCAAAGAGGTATTCCCAACCAGGGCTCAGACGGGCATGGGAGATACCTGCTCAGAACCAACTCTGGGCTGTGGCACAGGGAGGAGATGGCTCGGCTGGCCCACCGCACCCTCAACTCCCTGCCTCCCCTTCCCTCTCCACCCTCTGCCGGCAAAGAGCAGCATTTTTGTTGTCCTTGTCATTGAATTGACCCCCATTCACAACTGAAATACTGCCCGGTCCCACAGAATCCTCATGAGGACCAAGATGCCTATGTGCGTCCAACAGAGAGAGTTTCAACAGAAGATCACGGGACAGACCCTGTCTTCCCTGTTTTGGTGTGGAAGCTCCACTGAGACCTGGGCCCCATGGGTGGCCCTCTTGGTGTTGGAAATACCAGTGGCGCAGCAGCTTCCAGCGTGAGGGGGAACACATAGGCCAGTGCAGTGCAACAACCCGACGGATGGATGGTGGAGTCCCCTGTCCCCTGTGAGAGCTCGCCTTTCCAGAGCCAAGTCTCCACCGGGGGCAGAAAGCATCCTAGAAAGGGTGGCATCTCTTGACGGCTGCTTTGCCCTGTCCTGACAAACCACGAGTCCCTCCACGGGGGAATGCTGGCTACCCAGGGTCTGCAGCTCAGGGTCAGCTATTCCAAACAACCAGCCTCTCCACGGGAGGAAGATGAGCCTTTCTGCTCTGGTCAAGAGTCAGAGTCAGAAACCCACAGCAGCAGCCCGACCCTGTCCTGCCGGGTTGCTGTGAGCGGACTTGTCTTGACAGCAGTAAGTCTGGGTGTTCAAGTTCTGCTGTGGGCTCCAACTACTGACCTCGCGGTTAGTGGCCCAACAGGTACCCCACCATGCTGTGAGCCAGGAAGACAGAACCCCGGGGTGCTGGCACCATTGGGACAACACGCATGAAGAGGCTTGCAGGGGGAGACTGCAGTGTGCATCCATGGGGAACGTGAACAACCGGCAGGACATGGATGCAGGGACAGCTTGTGGACTCCTCGGTGTGGTTGTATTCCATACGGCTGAGGTCATGGGACAAGTGACCCTGGGTGAGAGAATCATCCTTTGAATTCCCTGCACACACACACTCTTTCTCTCTCTCTCTCTCTCTCTCTCTCTCTCTCTCTCTCTCTCTCTCTCTCTCTCTCTCTCTCACACACACACACACAGCACTGGGAGCTGGCTTCAGGTAGACACACCACAGCTTTAACTCCTTCTTCAAACTGGCTCTGAGCTTGGCAGAAACCCATGTAGCCACTCCTAGTTCTCGCTCTCCAACAGAGCTATTAAGACAATGGAAGAATGAAAATTCACAGTGATGCCAAAATGGAACTGATAGATGACCCAATGCTGGAATCTGGGAGCAATCTCCTATAATGAGAGGCAGATGGTGGCGGGGTGAGCAAAACCTGCCCAGGCTTTACCTCCAGACACAGTTCTTTGTCTGAAAGACAGAGAGATCCTGGAAGCAGAGAGACAGCTCCAGGGAGACAAGTGGGCAGGAAGTGGGTAGTGGGCAGGGAGGGAAGGGGCAGGGGAGGGAAGAGTGCAGACGGGAAGGGCCGCGGTCATGGTGCACATGTAGCTTGCATCCCTCTCTGAATCACGGAGGCAGCGCATCAGACAAGCGGGCAGTGGTCAGTGGAGAAGGGTAGAAGGCTTCTATCTCCTCCAGGAAGTAGGAGCCAATCCAGAACAGAGTCCCGGGAACCTGGAACAGGAACTGGAGCTGGGCGTGGCCCTTGCCATCCAGCTGAGATGGGCATCTAGCCATTTCTATGGTGCAAGGCCAGGCTTTTTGACTCTGAAAAGGACCACGTAGGAATTTTTTTGTTTTTGTTTTTAACTTTACGGGTCACATGGCTTCTGTCACGACTACTCAACCCCCACCCCCCGCATGGTAAATTTGAAAGCAGCCATAGACGATCCGTAACCAAATGGACGTGTCCAGTGTGTAAAAAAAAAGGCACAGCCTTGTTGCACCGAGAAGAAGCCCTCAGGAAAGACAGGGCAGGCTGCAGAGCCCTCAGGACAGTGCACACCCGGCAGCACGTGGGGGGAGAGGCGCTGACGAGACAGAACCACACTCCTGGCCATGCAACGACAGGAGGCAGTTCAGGGATGTGGCGCCATGGAAAATGGGATCAGAAACCTGGGAAATGAATGGGGGAAGCGCTCACAGAGTGTAGAGGGGATGGAAGAGAAAGCGCTAAGGCTTCAAGTCAGAAGGTGAAATAAGCAACTTCCCAAACCAACCCCCTGGACATCCCACTGATTCCAACTCCTTTTAACCCTACGGGATGGAGCAGAACTGCCCCTTTGGGGTGTGGAGACGGCCAGTCTTCACAGGAGTAGAAAGTCTCACCCCTCTCTCGGGCAGTGATGTGGGTTCCAAACACTGACCCCCGGGATGGGATGGGCAGCTTGATGTATAACCACTGCATCACCAGGGCTCCTGACAGGAGGTGAAGGGATGACTAACCATTAAGAGAGACCTGCAGCAGAGGCTAAAAAGCTTTGGGGAAAGAAGCAAAACTATAATCTCTGAGCTGAAGGCAGACCCAGGAATGCATAAGGGAAATCCAACCACTGCCACCGAGGCAGTATGACTTGTAGAGATCTCGTAGGACAGAGCAGAACTGCCCCATAGGGTCCCCAAGGGAGTGGGCTGCTGCGTCTTTCTCCCTTGGAGTAGCTGGGGAGTTCAGACTGCAGACCTTCTGGCTAGCACTTAGCCATTGTGCCACCTGGGCGCCTTTGCAGCCAGGAAGGACTAATTGAATTCATGGGTGGGGGAAATCAAGAGAACGAGACCAACACCCACATGCAGGTTGGCAAATATATAAAATACAGTATAAGGAAAAAAGTGAAAAGATTAAGAAAAACGAGCAAACCAAAAACAAGGGGCCAAGCGACCACGGAGCAGTATCTAAAACACAGGTTTCCAAAGTGGGTGCTGGAACAATCCAGGGGGGCTGCAAAGGCAGAAACCTATACTTGATCTTTAATTATGGGCTAAAGTACAAAAAATTTTAATTGTCAGGGGGATGTTGAGTTTCTTTTCCAAAAAAAGGAGTAGGCAGGACAAATAAGTTTTGATACTTATGGAATACTAGGTTTAGTGGGTGAGTGGAGGGAAGGTGGGGTGGAAAGGGGGAACCAATTACAGGGATCTATATATAACCTCCTCCCTGGAGGATGGACAACAGAAAAGTAGGTGAAGGGGGATGTCAGACAGTGTAAGATATGACAAAATAATAATAACTTATAAATTATCAAGGGTTCACGAAGGAGGGGGGAGTGTGGAAGAAGGGGAAAATAATGAGGAGCTGATACCAAGGGCTCAACAGAAAGCAAATGTTTTGAGAATGATGATGGTAACAAATGTACAAATGTGCTTGATGCAATGGATGGATGTATGGATTGTGATAAGAGTTGTAGAAGCCCCCAGTAAGATGATTTTTAAAAAAAGATTTAAAAAAATAATTATACAAATAAATTGAAAATATAAAATATTTAGAGGGGGAAAAGTTTGTGACTCAAGAATTTTATACCTAGCTAGACTATCAGACATGTGTGCAGACTGTAATTAACAAATGCAAACAAACCCAAGCTCATTGTCATTGAATCCATTCTGACTCATAGTGACCTGGTAGGACAAGACAGAACTGCTCCTGAGGTTTTCCAAGACTGTGAGTGTGCACATGTGTAAAAAGCCACATCTTTCTCCTGTGGGGTGACTGGTGCATTCAGACCACTGACTTTGTGGCTAGCAGGCCAGCGTATAACTCAGGCTCCTTATTAACAAAAGACATTCTGCAAGGGTTCAGAAAAATATCTCAACATGAATTCTTTTCAAAGGAAGTACTTAAGAATGGTTCTCAATTGGCTATTAAGTGCCTCAGAATTAGAGATACAGAGAGAAAATTCAGGATATAAATGGACTAGTGGTGAGCACTAAACTGGTGAACATACACATTTCAAAGATAGTTTTAAAATGGAATGAAAGTGGTGTTAACAAACCCAGGGACAAGGGAACAACAAGTGATCCAAAATCGGTGGTGAGGAGGGTGTAGGAGGCCTGGTTGGGCTTGATAAAGGGTAATGTAATCAAGAGGAATTACTGGAAAGTAAAAGGAAATAGAGGAAAGAACTAGGAGGCAAAGGGCATTTATGAAGGTCTAAATACAGGCATGTACATATGCATATACATATTTATATAGGAGGGAGGAGTAGATCTATGTGCATCTATTTATAGGTTTAGTATTAAGATAGCAGATGGACATTGGGCCTCCACTCAAGTACTCCCTCAATGCAAGAATACTTTGTTCCATTAAACTGGCATTCCATGATGCTCACCTTCCTGACCCAATTGCTGAAGACAAAGTGGGTGCATAAGCAAATGTGGTGAAGAAAAATGATGGTGCCCAGCTATCAAAAGATATAGCATCTGGGGTCTTAAAGGCTTGAAGGTAAACAAGCGGCCATCTAGCTCAGAAGCAACAAAGCACACATGGAAGAAGCATACCAGCCTGTGTGATCACGAGGTGTTGATGGGATCAGATATCAGGCATCAAAGAGCAAAAAATCAAATCATTGTGAATGAGGGGGAGTGTGGTGTGGGGACCCAAGACCCGTATGTAGGCAACTAGACATCCCCTTACAGAAGGAAAAGGGGAGGAGACGATCCAGTCAGGGTGCAGTGTAGCAATGATGAAACATACAACTTTCCTTTAGCTCCTAAATACGCCCCACCCCATACTATCATGATTCCAATTCTACCTTACAAATCTGGCTAGACCAGAGAATGTTCATTGGTACAACTAGGAACTGGAAACACAGGGAATCCAGGAAGGATGATCCCTTCAGGACCAGTGCTGAGAGTGGTGTTACCAGGAGGATGGGGTAAAAAGGGGGAACCGATTACAAGGATCTACATATAACTTCCTCCCTGGGGGATGGACAACAGAAAAGTGGGTGAAGGGAGATGTCAGACAGTGTAAGATATGACAAAATAATAATAATTGATTAATTATCAAGGGTTCATGAGGGAGGGCGAGCAGAGAGGAAGGGGAAAAATGAGGAGCTGATACCAAGGGCTCAAGCAGAAAGCAAATGTTTTGAGAATGATGATGGCAACCAATGTACAAATGTGCTTGACACAACGGATGGATGGGTGGGTTGTGATAAGAGCTGTATGAGCCCTGAATAAAATGATTAAAATAAAGAGGAAAGAAAACTGAATGAAGACGTTAAAATAATTTTTAAATGCCTGAAAGGAAACATCCGACTTCGTATGCAAAGGTAACTATAAAATCGTAGTTGGAAACTTCCGAACGTATTCATAAAAACTAAATAGAACTCCTGGAGGACAATTGAAGCATTTACATTAGGGGGTTCTCAAACATTAGGGCCTGAGAGTGTCAGAAGAAGAAAAATCTCTCTTGGAAGAAGTACAGCCAGAATGCTCCTTGGAAGCAAGGCCGGTGAGACTTGTGTCATGTACTGTCGCCAGGTTACCCGGCGAGAGCCGTCTCTGGGGAAGGTTACCGTGCTAGCTCAAGTAGAGGGTCTGAGAAACAGAGGAAGCTCTTCAAGGAGATGGGCTGGCACAGGGGCTGGGACAGTGGGCTCAGCATAGCAGCGATGATGATGAGGGGACACGACCGGGCAGTGCATACATTCTGTGTCACTGAGTGGAAACCGGCCAGATGACACCTAACAAAAATAAGTCACATGTGCTGGGAAATGAACATTTGAAACTGGTTTTCTTCCATCGAGAGCATGTCAAAGATGTTAGTTTACATTTGACTCGGACACACCAGACCGAGCAGACCAAATGCCGCTTTGGAAACACTGAAACATACCCACAAGACACTGGAAAGATAGAGAATAAATATTGACAAAATATGTCAAGGGCGGAGCCCTGGTCGCAAGGTGGGTTATTGCGAGGCCAGCTGTTCCTTGAGAGAAAGATGAGGCTCCCTGCTCTAAAGAGTTAGAGTCCCGGGAACCCTGCAAGAACAGCGCTACGCTGACCTGTAAGGTCGCTGTGCGTCAGAATGGATTCAGTGTCGGAGTTTGGCTTTTGGGTTTGGAATGCGTCAGTCGAATAGAAGAATGAGAGGACATCTAAAAAGCAAGCATGCCAACTACCTACAAAATACAAAACAATAATGAACTCAAACTCTTCTGATTGAACACTGCATTTAAAATGTTAAATACTGGCATTTTAAAAGGGCCCGGCTAAGTAAGATGAACTTGAAAATAGAAGCTTACTCAATGGCAAGGGCACATCTGCCATGAAAACGGTGGATCTCCAAAGAGATCAACAGGCCCAATGCTAATCAATATCAGACCAAGTCGAATCAAGACAAAAGCATTGGAGGTGGACGAAGAAGGTGACCTTGCAATAAACATTGATTGTTCTGTCTGGAGAAATGTCTCATCGAAAGCGATATAAGCCCATCGTGACAGAGTACCAAACAATAAACAGAGACACTCTGGGCAGTGAAAGATGGGGAAGCGAATGCCAAGAAGCTGAAGCTGTGCAGGCCACCTTTGCTAGCTGGGGTGCAAGCACTGTTCTCTATGACTGAGCAAGAAAGCACCCAATACTAGGAAAATAGCATCCTCAGGTCTAGACGTTAGCGGATGTGTGTCCTGAGCCCTGGGAAAGGCAGGCAGGAGGAAGGGCTGAGAACAGAAGCAGGAATCCGAGTATTTGCTGAAGAAACTCTGAAATTGGAAACACACCCAAGAACGCATTTTCTGAAAGGCCCCAAAGCAAGCAAACAAATAAATAAGCAAGTCTAAAACCCTGTCATATCAAATTATGAGTAACAGAGAGAAAGCAGAGGCAGCACAGCGCTGTGAGGGGCAGGGCCCCCAGGCCGAGAACATCTTACAGAGCCGAGAGCTACCTTCTGCCATGTTAAGCTGAACTTGGGGAACTCCACAGGCACCGCTCTGCTTTTCGGGAAGGAAACTATGAATGACCAGGCTGAACTAAAGAAGAGGCATAAACATCTGATAGACCAAGAAATCTTAGAAATCACTGGCTCCAGTCAGGTTCAGACCAGGATCCACTTAACCACTTTCAGGGTGCCTCGTTTTCATGCTGTTTGATCTGTGTGGAACCAGAGAGAGAAGTGGGGAACCTCTTAGGTGGGATCGCCTGAGACTGCCAATAGCCAGTGACTTTTCAATTTAAACAAACAAAAGAGGTGTTTTAATGTGGTTCAGACTAAATGTACAAAGTGGCTGTTATTCTTGCTCAACCCCTCGCCCCCCCAGCCTCATGGCCTTTGAGTTGATTCTGAGTCATGGCAACTCTATAGGACAGGGAGACTGCGAGTTTCCCAGACTAGCTCTTCACCGGGAGTAGAAAGCTCCATCTTTCTCCCAAGGAGTAACTGGTGGTTTCCAACTGTTGACCTTTCAGGGAGCAGCCCAGCACGTCACCACTGCCCACCAACCCATGCTGACTCAGGGCGCCCTCTTGTGCACAGAGAGGGGCGCTCTGCAGGTTTTCCCAGGCTCAGAAGCGAATAGAACAAGACGAGCGTACTCTTAAACCCACAGAAACCCTGTAGGCCAACTGATAAGTCATGCGTGGAGATCGGTCCTTCCCCCACCAGCTGGCAGAAACCTGCCTTGTCCTTTGCCCAGCAGGTGCTAACTCTGCCCTTGGGGGCGCCTGTGTCCCACTTACTTGCTCAGGGGACTCTTAGGGATGACAGAGAGGATGCAGGTAAGTACTAATGAACCTGCAGGTGCCCTGCACTAGGGTCGCCCTCCTGCCCTCTGCCAAGAGACAGGGGCTGCACTGCCTGGGTCCCCACCTGCGCTCATCGGTCCCAGAGAAAGCCACCGAGTCCTGAGGCTGCCATCTGCCCAGCTCCCAGCAGGCCCATCCTGGCTGGCTGGCGTCCGGCTCCTCCTGGGAGCAGCCTGCCCTCCCACCTGCTCCCTGGGCCAACCCACAGCCAAGCGCCAAGAGGTGGCCCTGCAGGCCTACTCCCAGTGGCCAGCCTTCCCACCCTCTGCTGCCCGATTGGGTAGCTTGCCCTCCGGTCTGCTCCTGGGTCCCAGGTGCCAGAGCCTGCTGGGCAGCCTGCTCACAGGATCAGAGCTTATCCCAGCATATGGCAGGCAGAGCTCCTGCCCCAGCACCCAGAGCAGGGAGGGGAGCTGGCAGGGGTCTTGCTCACGAAGCCATGGCCTGCACAGCACCTCTGCTTCTGGGCTGTCGGGCTCAGGAAGGTGGGCAGTGGGCGTAATGAGTGGGGGACGCCTGGGCAACACCCTTCCTCCCCAAGGTAGAGAAACCTGGAAGGTTGGGGTTCAGCCATCAACAGGAAGGCTGGGGGCAGGGCAGGATTTCTGGGGTGCAAATGTTTAAGGAAAGAGGAGCAACCGACATTTTGACTTGGCCGTTATGCCCACCAGTAAGGGACAAAGGGCAGGGGTGGCCAGGCTGCCCAGGGGGAGTTTGGGCTCCACTGGACCCAAAGTAGCTTGGGACATCCCCCTACCCGACCCCCATCTCCCAGCCTAGTGAGCCCAATTTCCAATGTGGCCAATTGTCAGTGGCCACCATGGCCTCAGTGAGGATGGAGGAGGCACTTCCCGAAAGGCCAACCCTCACCCTTGGTCCTGGGCTGCAGGTCACTCTCCACCCTTACCGCCACCTTCTTACTGCGCTCACCTACAGGCACTTTCTGCAGTGGTTTGGCCGACTCCCTGGGAGAAACAAGTCTGCAGGCAGCTCTGTAGCCCCCACATATCTCTCTAAGCCTGGGCTGGGCTTGCCCACCCACTTCACTATCCCCCAAGCTCTCGCATAGCCAACCTTATAGGACAGTATAGGACCCCTATAGGACACAGGGGTAGAACTGCCTCTGTGAGTTTCTGAAACTAACTTTATGGGAGTAGAAAGCCCCTCAATAATATATGTGCATTTTCTTACAGATCTGAAGATAAACAAATAGCCATCTAGCTGAGAGACAACAAAACCCACATGGAAGAACACACCGGCCTGTCCCGACTCGATCGCTGAGGGCAAAGTGGATGCATAAGCAAAAGTGGTGAAGAAAGCTGATGGTGCCCGGCTATCAAATGATATAGTATCTGGAGTCTTTAAGGCTTGAAGATAAACAAGTGGCCATCTAGCTAAGAACAACAAAGCCAACATGGAAGAAGCACACCAGCCTGTGAGATCACAAGGCCTCGAAGGGAACAGGTATCAGGCATCAAAGAAAAAAAAAAAAAGAGAGAAAGAGAGAGAGAGAAAATCATAGCATTGTGAATGAGGGGGAGTGCAGAGTGGGGACCCAGGAACCATCTGTGGGAAGTTGGACATTCCTTTGCAGAAGGGCTGCGGGGAGGAGATGAGCCAGTCAGGGTGCAGTGTAGCAATGATGAAATATACAATTTTCCTCTAGTTCTTGAATGCTTCCCCCTCCCCCACTATCCTGATCCCAATTCTAGCTTACATATCCGGCTGGACTGGAGGATGTACGCTGGCACAAATAGGAACTGGAAATACAGGGAATCCAGGACAGATGAACCCCCTCAGGACCAGTGATGAGAGTGGTGATATTGGGAGGGTAGAGGGAAGGGGAGGGAGAAAGGGGGAACAGATGACAAGGTCTACATATAGCCCCCTCCCTGGGGGACAGACAGCGGAGAAATGGGTGAGGGAGACATCAGATGGTGTAAGATATGACAAAATAGTGATAGCTTGTAAATTATTGGAGGGTTTGAGGGGAAGGGGAAGCAGGCAGGGAGGGGGGGAAAGTGAGGAGCTGATGCCAAGGGCTCAAATGGAAAGCAGGTGTTTGAGAATGATGATGGCAACATATGTACGAATGTGCTGGACACAGTTGATGTACGTATGGATTGTGATGGGAGTTGTATGATCCCGTAATGGAATGATTATATATACATATATATGCATTTGCCATCAGAATCTGGGGCATAAAAAAACAAGACACTTCCCTCCTAATACAACAACAATAATGTATTTACTCACAATGGACTGACAACCAAATCACTCACAATGGATGGACTAGAGGGAACAAGTCTTGTCACTCACTAGGGTGAATGACAAGAAAATTAAGATTGGTGTCCTTAATATATAAACAGCTCTTCAGAATCAATAAGACAAAGACAGCAACCTCAAACGCAAATGAAAGAATAGGCAATGTACAAGAGGAAATAGAACAGAACCCCCAAGCCCGTGGCCACAGTTAATTCTGACTTATAGCAACCATTCGAGGGGGTACCCCCAAAACGGATTTTTTTCAAAGCTTTTACAATTTTTTTATAAAACAACCTTATCACCTTCACAGCACTCCCCATTACACTTAATACATTTGTCAAATGTGCGACTCCATTCTTGGAAACAGTTTTCAACCTCATGTGTCTGGATGGCTGACAGCACCTCCCTCGTTTTTTCCTTCATCTCCTCTACTTCTTCAAATCACTGTTCTTTCATGTCCCTTTGCATTCTCAGAAACAAAAAGAGGTTGCATGGAGAAAGATCAGGTGAGTCAGGTTCATGAGGCAAGAGAGGCATGCTGTTTTTCGCCAAACACTGGCTCACTGGGATGGCTGTGTGAGCAGGTGCGTTGTTGTGGTGGCAAAACCAGTCCCCCGTCTGCCGCAAATCAGGCTTTTTTTCTTGCACACTGTTTTGCAATCTTTTCAGAACCTCTAAATAAAAAGCTTGATTAACAGTCTGACCTGGTGGAACCAACTCCAAATATATTTTATCACCCTCACATAAACAAAACAAATTAGCATCATCTTGATCTTTAATTTCACTTGACTAACTTTTTGGGGGTGAAGCAATGGTGTCTTCCATTGGCTTGATTGATGTTTGCTTTCTGGGGTCATAAGAATAACACCATGTCTCATCATCAGTAATGACTTCAGGGGGAAAATCTGGGTCATGTTTCCATTCAACGCTCTTTTTCCTGGTCTGTCAGATGACCCTTCTCATCCCCAAATCTTCCATTAAAATTCCACTTTTGGGGGTGATATACCCCCTCATAGATAGGGTTTCCAAAATTGTGGATTTAAAAAAAATCATTGTATTGGGGGCTTGTACAACTCTTATCACAATCCATACATCCATCCATTGTGTCAAGCACATTTGTTGTCATCATCATTCTCAAAACATTTGCTTTCTGCTTGAGCCCTTGGTATCAGCTCATTTTCCTCCTCCCTCCCAGCTGCCCCCTCCCTCATGAACTCTTGATTTATAAATTATTATTATTTTGTCATGTCTTACACTGTTCAACACCTCCCTTTACCCACTTTTCTGTTGTCCATCCCCCAGGGAGGAGGTTATATGTAGATCCTTGTAATCGGTTCCCCCTTTTTACCCCACCCTCCCTCCACTCTCCTGGTATCACCACTCTCAGCACTGGTCCTGAAGGGATCATCCTTCCTGGATTCCCTGTGCCTCCAGTTGCTATCTGTACCAGTGTACATCCTCTGGTCTAGCCAGATTTGTAAGGTAGAATTGGAATCATGATATTCGGGGGGAAGGAAGCATTTAGGAACTAGAGGAAAGTTGTATGTTTCATCGTTGCTACCCTGCACCCTGACTGGCTTGTCCCCTCCCCACAACCCTTCTGTAAGGGGATGTCCAGTTGCCTACAGATGGGTCTTGGGTCCCTAATCTGCATCCCCCCTCATTGACAATAATATGGGGTTTTTTTTGTTCTTTGATACCTGATACTTGATCACTCTGACACCTCATGATCACACAGGCTGGTGTGCTTCTTCCATGTGGACTTTGTTGCTTCTGAGCTAGATGGCCGCTTGTTTATCTTCAGGCTTTTAAGACCCCAGACGCTATATCTTTTGACAGCCGGGCACCATCAGCTCTCTTCACCACACTTGCTATGAAGTTGTGGATTTGCATGTGAGCTGATGACCTTATCTTTCCCCTACGAAGTTACTGGTGGTTTTGAACTGCCGACCATGAGGTGAGCAGTCTAAGGCTTACCCAACAGAACCACCATGCCTCCCTAGAATATGCACAAAGAGAAGTGAAAAATGCTTATCCTCGCATAATCCAAGAGATACATACTCAATCAGCAGGAATACACCGTGTTTGGTTCGCAGGCTCTGCAAGGCAAACACACCCTCCGTCTGAGTAGCTGGCTTGATTCAGATTTCCTGAGCACTGGGAAGTGAATGTCGAAGTCCTGCAAACGCACACACCTTCGATGCAGCAACCCCACTTCTGCGAATATACTATCCTGTCACTCACATAAGCGGTCTTACTAGGAAACTCCATGGGGCTGGCTCAGGCGCCACTGTGTACATCCTGCTGTGAATGGCCAGTCACAGTGGCCTACAGCAAGGGCCCCATCAGTACCCTACACTAGGGGGTTGGGTGGTCGAATTTTCACCTAAGGATCCCTGGTGGTGCCGTGCGGTCAAAGCTGGGCTGCTCACCGTACGATCGGCAATTCAAACCTGCTCTTCAGGAGGAAGATGAGGCTGTCTGCTACGACCGACAGCCTTGGAAACCTGAAGGGGCAGTTCCACTCAGACGTCTAAGTTGGAGTTGACTTGACTTGAGTTGGAGTGGTGGGTTATGTGGACGAGTCGGGATAAATTCTAGGCCGATGAACTTCCCGTGCAGTCACCCCGCCCCCCTCTGTCAGTGGATGCTTATGTGTTGGTATGATGCTCTTGTCAGGTGCCGTTTGCCTCAGTCCTGGCTCATAACCGCCCTATGAACAACAAACACAGCCACGTCCTGTGTCATCCTTACAAGTGTGCTTATGTTTGAGCCCATCTCCGCAGCCACTGGGTCAGTTCAGCTGGCCCAGGGTCTTTGCTGCTCCACTTTACCAAGCATGACGTCCTTCTGTAGCGACTGGTCTCTCCTGAAACGTGTCGGAAGTACAAGAGACAACTCTCTGCAGCCCCGCTTCTAAGGAGCACTGTGGCCGTCCTTCTTCCACGGCAGATTGGTTGGTGCTCTGGCGGTCTGTGGTGCTTTCTGGATCCTCCTTCCGCAGCTGGCAGGGCTGTGCTGCTGTTCACAAGGTTTCCAGAGACCGGGCAGCCTGTTCTTTCGTCGCCGTCTGTTCTTAGTCTCGAAGCTCTGCCGAAGCCTGTTCCTTTCCAGTGACCTTGCTGGTATATTTTAAATACCAGTGACAATGCTTCCAGGCTACCATGCTCCCAGGCTACCATGGACTAGGAAGAAAGGCCAGGTGATCGGCTTCCAGAAAATCAGCCAGTGAAAATGCTGTGGCTTCGAATGGTCCAATCTTATTGTATATGAGCTCACCATGAGGTGGTTATTGACTGGACAGCATCACCAACGATCACATCGCAAGGGACAGGAAAGCAGCAAGCAGACAAGTTGGTGGAGAACGGGCGACAAGGGTGCATGCCTGCCTCGGAGTCACCCTGTGACATATGGGAGGGCAGCCTAGGCCCCTCAATGGGAAGGCCCACAGGGTAGAGAAGAAGCACTCAAAAGGTGGGAAGGGGTCACAAGACCAACCACGATGCCGAATAAGGACCAACCAGGAGGCAAGAATCAGTAAAGGCCAATGGGAAAGCAGGATCGGGGCTGAGCGGAGCCAATGGGGTCCCACCACCCAGCCCCTGTAAAATCCAGTGTCCTACCTCTAGACATGGCCAGTTTCCTGAATTCATGAGGCAACCTGCTGCGTTTATTATTAAATCTTTGCTTTGTTTTAAAAAGAAGAGGTGTGTATGAGCCCCAATAAATTGTTAAAAAAAAAAAGAAGAGGTGGGGAGGGCAGAGCCAGTGAGGGGAGACTTCAGTGTGGGATGGTACTATGGGGCTCACAGGGAGTCCTTGGGGTGTGTCAAGCAGGGCAGACATGTGAATTTGGTCCCAGAAGCCTACACAGCACACTGAAAGGTTAACAGTGGTCTCTGGGTGAAAAGATGACAGCTGGTTTCTATCCTCTTCCTTGGCTCATCTCTTTGTATCGACTGAATTTAATTTCACTGCAGGTAAACTATCTCTGACAAAAGACTTCCCTTCTAACCAATTTTTCAGCGTATGGTTCGGAGGCATCAATCACACCCACCTGTGTGTTTTCATCA
Organism: Tenrec ecaudatus; assembly: GCF_050624435.1. Classification (NCBI taxonomy): domain Eukaryota; kingdom Metazoa; phylum Chordata; class Mammalia; order Afrosoricida; family Tenrecidae; genus Tenrec; species Tenrec ecaudatus. Next base: position 86,263,058 of record NC_134539.1, on the reverse strand, counting down.
CGCCAAACACAGTAAAATCTCGGTACCCGTCAGCAGCACCTCCCCACCCCCACCCGAAGTAACCACGGTTCAACTCCTGCCTCTGCGTTGGTCTATTCTGTACATTTCATGTCAGTGGGAACACACTGTGTCTGACTTACATCTCTCAGCATAACGCTGTAGAACACTACAGAATGTGTGAAAACTTTATGGATAATGTTATAGAATGTATTAGAACTTCATTTCTCAAGTGACACAATCAAAAGGCCCATGAAAATAATTAGTCAAGCCCATTCTCTACAACCCTGAGACGGGAAGAACTAGAGGGTGCTCAGCCACCACAGCTAACTTCCCTGCAAACGATTGCATTAGAAGGTTCTGGAAAGAGTGGGGAAAACTGTGGATCAGAACTCAGATGCCAAAAAGAGGCCAGGCTCACTGGTCAGACAGAGACTGGTGGGATCCCCAAGACCCGGGCCCTGACCCTTCAAGTCTGAAACTGCCCTCACCTCCCCATTAGACCCCTCAGCCATTTAAGGCCAGAAGGGCAGCGTCCACCCCAGAACCAGGTTCAGAAGGGAGGAGGGAAGGGGGACTCAAGACAGGAAGCAGGAGGAGGGCCAACACTTGACTTATCTTCATTTGAGAATTCGCAAGGTGGATGCAACTCTTGTGTTTGAAACCAAAACGCCAAGCACTGAAAAGACGGAGGTGAAATCGCCTCTGGAGCGAAGAGGAGGTGTGCTGACTTCAGGGGGACAGGAGTCCTGTCATGAGATGACATCTGTGTTCAGGAAAGGTGACTTGTGTATTCTGAATACGCAGGACGATGGCGGCTGGGCAGTGCTGCGTCCTCTCTGAGAGAAGGTGTGTGTGTGTGTGTGTGTGTGTGTGTGTGTGTGTGTGTGTGTGTGTGTGTGTGTAAGGAAGAGAGAGAGGCCCCATCCTCTCCCTCTCCCACGGAGGTTTGTATTGAGAGCTGTCGCGCTGATCTGAGGGCACTCGCTGGCCGTGTTCTCAGTAGAAACTACAGACGTGATCCAAGTCACACAGTGGGTGGATGTGGCAGGGCTGAGCAGGGAAGACCGGCCAGCCCCCCAGTAGGAGTGTCCCTGCCTCTACGGGCCCTGTTGCTGCTGCTGTGCTGTGGGCCCAGAGGCCAGGCAGGAGGACGCAAGAGAGAAGGCGCCTAGGATACAAAGAGCATCCCTGTCCTGCCTGCAGCCTACAGTCTCGGACTATTTACCCCCTGATGCAGATGCGTGTTCTCCTCCATCCAAGCGACTGGTGGTTGGCTCCTATTGCTCAGGGGCGATCTGGAGCCTGTGGACGCAGGGAGTCGCTGGGGACACTCAGTCACAGGCACAGCCACACACCTGGCCCCTGACTGTGCCTTGCTGCTCCATGAATCTAGCACACGAGGACCCGACCAGCCACAGGGGGGATCCTCCTGTGACGTCTTTGTCTCCCTTCCTCTCCATCCCCAAGTGCAGATAACACCCCCATCTCCTGGCCCCAAATGCCCCCCGCCGGCTCCCCTACGGGAAGCCCAGCACCTAGCGCAGCATGTGGGTAGTGGGAGGCATACCACGGGAAAGCCCCTGGGACCTGCTGAAGCATCCACTCTGTGGAGGCACACACGCCTGAACAGAAACATCACCAACACAAGCCATGCAAACAAAAGGCATCATCGGCTTCCTTGTAAGGGGATCATCCAGGTGACAGCCGGGGGAAACCCAGGTCAGGGGCTCGCGTGTCTTTGAAACCCGCTAGCTCGTTGACAACACAGAGGGCAGGGGTGGGGAGAAGAGGGCTTGAGTGGAGACCACAGTCAAGCGGCAGAGTCGTCTCCTCAAGGTCCCTGCCCCTGTCAACGCATCAGGCGGTTCAGAGAGTGTAACATTATAGGAGTTGAAAGGCTCTTTCTCCTGGGGGGATGGCTGGTGGTTCTGAACTGCTGACCTTTCGGATCGCAGCCCAACACATAACCACCATGCCCCCAGCGCTGCACGCCTGGTACTAGACCTCTGGTGGGAAGGGTCACCTGCAGGGACTGGTCTGCTCGCTTTGGGGTGTGCTCTGCGGGGCACCGGTAGATGCAAAGGCAAGAGGCACCCTGGAGGCACAATGGTCTAAGCCCGTGGTTCTCAACCTTCCTAACGCTGTGACCCTTTCATACAGTTCCTCTTGTGGTGGTGACCCCCCAACCATAACATTATTTTTGTTGCTAGTTCATAACTGTCCTTTTGCTGCTCTTATGAATCAGGCAACCCCGGTGAAAGGGTAATTCAACTCCCAAAGGGGTCGCGACCCACAGGTTGAGAACCGCTTGTCTAAGCACATGGCTGTGAATCCAAATGTCCTTAGTTTGCACCCAACATCTGCTGTGTGGGAGCGAGCATCTGGCAATGTGGGTCTGTGAAGGCCACAGTCCTACGCAGGCCTCTGGGGTCCCTGAGTCAGATGGGACTTGACAGAGTACAGCACCACCTTGGACATGAGCCACTGTCCCAGTGAGCATGGTCCCAAGCTCCAAACACTGCTGTCACATGCTCATGCCACTAGGCTTCTCCACACCTAGGAGGCCCCCGCTACCGGCCAGGATGAGAGCCCTTAATCCTCTAACGTTCCTGCGCATGATAAATGCCAGGAAAGGCTCTTTCAGGGGTCCATGGCGCGTGCGAACGGTGAACACATGACTGCCAGTCAAAAAGTTGGCAGGTAAAGTTGGCTCAGAGGCACCCGGAAGACAAGCCTGGTGACGCGCTTCTGCAAAACTAGCCAATGAAAGCCCTATGGAGTCCAGTCCTGCCCTGACCTGCATGGGCTGCCGAGTCGAGACGGACACCAGCCACTGGATTTCATTACCATCGTTATTAGAATCAAGGAGACCCCAAACCCACACCTCATCTTGTGGGTTTCTGGCACAATCAGTTTGTCTCTCCAACCCAAAGGTAGTCCTCACTCACACATACACTTACGTCTCACAATAATGACCGGCCGTTGGCTGTTCCGAAAGGCCAGTCCATCTTCAGACGGCCCATTTCCCTCACAGCCTATGTGTGCTAGTCTGAGTACTTGAGAGAAACAAAGTCACAGAAACTCATGTATAAGGGCGTGTTTTATAGAAAGGTTAAGTGCACATCAAGAAAACATCCCAACCCAGTGCTGCCCAAGCCCACAAGTCCAACATTAACCCATATGTCCAACACCAATCCACAAAGTCCTCCTCCATCTCACAAAACACATGCAATGATGCCGACTGCAGGAGGAAAGCCGAATCAGTGAATGTGTAAGCATCTCAGTGCTGGCAGGGGTCTCCACGCGGCTGCTCCAGCACCCAGGGCTGCATCAGGGTAGGTTCATGGGACTTCTCCTGGGGGATGTCTTGCAGGAAGTGAGCCTTGCCAGCTGAAGCAGGGAACTGGCTAAGGCAGCTGCACCCTGGTCCGACCATCAGAAAGTAAGAGACCCGAGAACTTGAAAGGCGAGGCTCGCTGAGCCATTTATCTCTCCGCCCTTCAATTAACTCCACATGTGTTTATCGGCCAGGTTGGCACAATCAACTAACTACCTCACATGTTAAGTGTGTGTTGGCTTTGTTTGTTTACTGCCGGCTTTCCTCCCTGAGGACCAGAGCCCTTCCTGAGGCACAGCCCCATTCCCAGGGCCTGGGATGCAGAGCCCGCCCTCACTGAGTTCTTGTTGGGTGGGGTGGATCAAAGGGGGTCTGGAGGCCAAGGCCACAGTCAGCACTCACGGAAGCAGCAGGCAAGAAACCAAGCGATGCATGCCATTGCCCAGAGCTGCGGCACCAGGCTGCTTTTAAGTGTCGATGAGCAAGGATGCCACTTGGAGGACTAAGGTGCGACTGCCCCAAGCCCTGGGACTCCCAATCACCACGTGGACGTTGGACAACCAAAGAAGGCCCAACGCACTTGAACCACAGTCTGTCAGAAGAACAAACAAATCTGTCTTGGAAGAAGTACAGCCAGAATGGCCCCTAGAAATAAGGGTGGTGAGACTTCATCTTGTGTACTTTTGGGGCGCGTTATCAGGAGAGACCAGTCCCTGGAGAAGGACATCCTGCTCGGTACGGAGGAGGGTCAGGGGAAATGAAAAAGGACCTCCCCTGGGGGGGGGGGGACTGACACCGTGGCTGCGACACTGAGCTTACACCTGTGAGGATGGCCCAGAGCAGGGCTGTTTCCTTCTGTTGGCCAGAGGGGTCCTGTGGGACGAGCCGGCACTGCCACATTGTCAGCAAAGGCCCCAACCAACTGAGTCAAGGGCAGAAGGCACCAGGCTCCTCAGAGAGCCTGGCACCCAGGAGCCAGCCTGCACACACAGCAGGGAGCAGAGCCCTGAGCAGGGTGACAGAGACTGCAGAAAAGGCAATTCTTGAAAACCCTCGAGCCACACAAAGCTGAGGGCTTCGAGCGAGTGGCGTCTCAGGCTGGCAGTGCAGCGGGAGCCAGGTCTCTGCTATCTTCAGCGAGGGCCGAAGGACTCCGGCGTTTTGTTTGGACTTCAATGAAACAGATGTTAAGTCATCTGCTGTTGGAACGGTTGGAGGTTCAAACCCACTCGAGGGGACTTTGGAAAGGAACTAAATGCTCACTGCTATGGGGTGGCTTCGGTGGCCCAGCGGCCGTGGGGCAGAGCAGGACTGCCCTTTGGGGTTTCCAAGGCTTCATTTAGCTCTTCACGGAAGCAGAGTGCCAATGTTTGCCTGTGGAGCAACAATGGGTTCGAACTGCTGCCCTGCGGTTAGGCATTCCAAAGGAGAGCCACCGGGCACTCCTGATGGAAGAGCCCGATGCTCTGTTTATGAACATCACAGCCAGGGAATCCCAGAGAGCACAGGTCTAGTCTGCATGAGGGGCGGGGGCGGGGGGGGGTGCACTGAGCTGGAATCGACGTGACAGCAAGTGGTGGTAGTAGAAATATGCGCCCGTGGGCTTGAGGTCAGGGGCTTTGGATTCCGAGGACAGCTTTCCCAGGAAGGATCGGGAGGACTGGTGGGGTTGAGAGTACCTTCTCAGTTTGCCCAGCCTATGTTGGCTTGGCCTGGAACCGTGGGGTCCCCGAAGGAAGAGAAGAGAGCGGAGCGCCGGGCTTTCCCCGGGCTGGACAAGGCAGCCTGCTGGGCTTCCTCCCCTTGGATGCCAGCCCACGCCCCGCTCTGGACTCTGCTTCGCAGGGCAGGGGGTGTCCGGGTAGCGGGGCTGCACTGACCATGTGAGGGGGGACAGCAGCCCTTCGTCCCCACTTTGAACAAGGGGGTGTAAATGAGTCCCCAGCATGCTCTTTCTTCTTGCTGAACAAGATGGATTGGAAAACAAATTGGCTCAAATAAAGCATGTAATTAGATTAAAGCCTCTTGCCCAGAGAGTTTGGGACTGGGGAAAAATAAGCTCTCTCGACTGAAGGCTGGAGACCTCAGCAGACTGAACCAGCTCTGGACACCTAGACTTTTCTCTGGAACCTCGGCTGCCCACCGCCATCCTCCCAACCAGGGTCAGCTTCGTGGAGGGGGTTATTCAACCCTGCAGATCACCTCAGACCCGCCCTGCAGATCTCCGCCCTGTTCCTTGCTGGAGGATCCCGCCTCAGCCTTAGAGGGCAGCTGTGTCCAATTCACGATGGCCACCAGGAGCTCCAGAGGGGGTGCTGGAGACAACTGCAAGTCTATAGTCTCCCAGTAAAAACCATCACCGCCATGGCGACCGACCTCACGCGTGCCCGGATGAACTGCGCTCCACAGGGGACAGTTTTCAGAACGAGGTCACTAGCCGCCTTTGAGTGGACTTGAACCCCCAACCTTTCAGTGAGCAGCTGAGCACCACCCAGAGACTTCCCTACCCAGAATGCTTGTCACCAAGGATCTTGATGGAGATGCACACCCACCCGAGAAGTGGTGAGCAGGCCAGGCATCATCAGAGGTGCCGCTTCCATTGTGTGCATGGGAAACTGAGGCTCAGAAAGGTGCTGGAGGCTGGCGCATCGGCCTGAGCACCAACTGCCCTTCACGAGGGCAAGGAAGGCCCTCGCCAAGGTGAAGTGGCACAGTAGCTACAGTGATGGTTTCAAGCGCGCCAGCGATCTGTGGTACATCAGGTCACTGTGAGTTGGGGTCAATTATATAACCACAACAACAGCCACAATGTTAACCACGGCAACAGCCACAATAATATCCACCACCACCACAATATATAATCACCAATAATCACACCAAAAAACTCAACAACTCACTGCCATCGAGCTGATGCTGGCTCACAGCAACCCTTTGGGCTGTAACTCTTTACGGGAATAGAAAGCCTCATCTTTCTACCTCGAAAAGGCTGATGAGTTTGAACTTCTGACCTTGTGGTCAGCAGTCCAACACATGCCGTCAGGGCTCAAGTAACCACAATAGATAGCGAAAACCATAACTGTAATATATAACTCCAATAATCACTCCACTGTGTAACCACAGATCCAAGCACACTTTGGTGAAGGTGCTAGCAGCCTTCCCGTTCAGGCAGGAGCACGGCAAAGCTGCCTACAAGCCACAGCAGGGCATGGGCCCTGAGGCTGAAGGACACCAAGAGTCCCCTGCATCCCTTGGCCTCCATCCTTGTTCTCCGTCCCTGGTCATGCCTCGACCTCTAGCAAGATGGCCACAGTCGTTTTTTAGAGCAGCCTCTGGTTCCTATCCAGCTCCCTTTCTCCGATGACACAGCACAGGATCCCCCACCATGCACCACACTGGTCTTCCGGCTTTAGAAGACACCTCCCAAGTCCACTCCACCCTGACTCCCACCCGCCGCCACCCACAAACTGAAGGAAATGAAATGAAGCAGTAATGCGCATAAGGGGTTCATGCACAACCACGGATCTACTGGTCCCCCAGAGGACTACCTCAGACCTGTGGCTGGGAATTATCCAGGCCCCCCAGAGGTTTCCAGAACAATGCTAGTGGGCACAGGACAGACAAATCAGCTTTCACTCACAAAGCTCAGGACCCGCTGCCATCGATCTTATCTCAACTTACGGCGGCCCTATAGGGCAGAGTGGCACTGCCCCGTGGGTTTCTGAGACTACAAATCGGTACAGGAGTAGAAAATCTCATCTTTCTGTCGAGGAGCGGCTGCGGGGTTAGAACCGCTGACCTTGTGTTTAGCAGTCCAACTTGTAACTGACTACACCCTGTGAGTTCCTTGTTTCACTCACCCCCACCCCAAAATAAAAGGGCCAAACTCACTGCCATCAAGTCTGTGCTGCCTCATTAGCAATCCTAAAGGACAGGGGGGACTGCCCCTGTGAGTTCCTGAGACTAAATTTTTCAGGAGTGTAAAATCTCATCTTACCCCTGGAGAGCAGCTGGTGGTTTTGAACTGCTGAACTCGCAGTCAGCACAGGGGAGGTACATTTCTGGTAGCCCTACTCAGGAACGCTCATTAGCAGCTAGGAAACAGCTGGAGATCAAGGTGCCTCCCTCACTCAGAGCCTTCTGCTTCCAGGTGCTTCCTTCCTGGGGGAGTCAGGCTGCCTGGCAGCCCCCTGGTTCCATCCCTGCCCTCCGTCACTATAGCATGTTCCCCAACGCCTTCTGCGACAGTAAATTCAAACATTTTGTCTGAGTCCAAGTTCAAAGCCCTGCACTAGAGATATGAACTCTGTAGCCTCTGGTGGAGAATGGAATTCTGAAGATGAGCTACCTCGTTGGATAACGGCAGCCAATTGGAAGGAGGGAAAGGGGCGGGGCTCATCTGCATGAGAAAAGACTGGGAAACCAGATCCGCTCCAGAATCCGGATGCCGCCTGCCCACCATATCCTCAGTTTTTCCCAAGATACAAATTGCAACCATGTAAAACGAACTGGTTTGATGGAAGGCCTTAGATTTCCCACCAAGTCACTCCTGTTCTCTGTGTAGCTGTCATCTGGATCACTAGGAACCAGCAGCCGTAGGTGGGCAGAGGGAGGGGGTCATGAACCACCGAGTTGAAGCTTCACTCATTGGGCAGCAAGTCTGAGAGGGCGGTGAGCCAATGCCGGCCTGTGAGTGGCTCAAGCCCCCGGAAGGAAGGCCATGGGGCTGCGCCGGGGTGTGTGTGATGGACTGGGTGCTACTGTTAACTGTTCCCGGACTGACCTAGAGCACCTCAGTGTTCGTGGGCTATGGCCACCCTGCAGATTTCCTGAAGGCTGAGCAAACCCGCCTTAGAAGAAATACAAACAGAACGATTCTTAGAAGCGGGCATGGCTCGATGTCAACAGGCTTACCTTGGACCCGTCCTCCGGAAAGCCCGATTTGCTGGGAAAGGACAGCATGTCTGGGAAAGTCGGCGGTCAGAACGAATGAGGAAAGCCTCAGGGAGAGAGGAGCTAGCTCGAGCCACCATAATGGGCTCAAGCATACCAGAGCTCATTAATGAGGCAGAGCACCAGAGATCGTGCTGCTCTGTTATGCACACAGTCGCCATGAATCAGAGTTTAAAGTCCACTCAATGGCGACCACCACCGCTTTTATGACTCTTTCTCGCACAGTAAAACCTGAGTCCCAAGGCAGGGATCCGTGTGGAAAACCACAAGAAGATGACGAACAGACAGACAGGTATTATCTTGCCGCTCAGGAGCCTAGAAGGCCAAGTCCAAGGTGCCAGCCCAGGGGGATGGCTCTCTCCTTGTTGGCTCTGGAGGAAAGCTCCTGTTCCCTCTCAACATCTGTGGGCTCAGCACGCCTTGGCGTTCTCCAGGCTTTTGGCATCAATCTTCTCCTGGGTCTAGGAGGTTCCCAGCAAAGGTGTCCCAGGTTCAAAGGCTGTACCCTGCTCCTGGCTCTTCCTCCTTGGTGGCAGCAGGCCCCATCTCAGCTCATCTCACTCTCCTTGTGCTCTTCTAGGATGAAAGGGGATGCACACAACACCCCCAAGGAAGCTGGTGTCAATCAGCCCAGGGCTGACCTGAGTTCGGGTGCTGCATCCCACCTTAATCCCCCTTCAACTGATTGGCAGATCTCATGGGGGGGGAGCTGATCATAACATTATATAATTGCCAAATTACATCATTACATAACTGCCAAGCCATTGAGAATCAAGGCCCAGTCAAATCAACCATACTCCTTTTTTAGGGGTGCGGGGGTGGGAAGAGGAGATAATCCAGTTGCTGACATTCAATGTGGGGTTGACAAATGAATGGGAACAAACAAATGAACAAATGCACGAATCTCTGACCAGAATTCCCGAGGACTGCTGGCAGTTAGAGGCTGGCAGGGGGAGGGCAGGGAGTACCACAAACCACTACCAAGCTTGACTGAACAAGAAATTCCCCCATTTTCAGCCCGTAGCCCAGGCGACGCCAAGGGAAGGATTTATAGAGCACAAGGATCAGTATTTCATAAACCCCTCCAAATTGCAAAAAAGGCTACACCTGCCTCCATCAGTCTGCAGCTGCTAATCCGCTGGAAGGGCTCTGTGCCCTCCATTCTATCTCCCACTCAGTGGCAGGGTTATCCGGTGTAGTCCTCTTTAATAAGCTGAAGCCATTCGCTTGCTTTATTCACTGCTATCTGCTCCCATCCGGCCAGCCCCATGGGGTCTCCTTGTCGGCTTGTTGAGTGAACAGGGGAGTGAACAGGGGATTTTGTGTTCGGCAGGGAAAACAAAGTTGTCCCAATGGGGATGCAGTTGGCTCTGGATACGCTCCTCCAGTGAGAGCCAATGGGGGACACAGCCTGGTGGCTGCAGCCTGAGGTCGCTGTTGACACTGAAGGGTGATTCAGCCCTGCAGAGAAGGGGGAGGGGCTAAGCAGGGGCTCCCAGGGAAGGTGGTGGAAGGGAGGGATCTTCAGTCCGGTAGCATCCACCTGTCCAGTGGGTTAGCTGGTGAGTGTAGCTGGTTCAGCCAGTGCCAATGAGGTCATGACTTGGAAACTGGTGCCACCTTCGCTTACTCCCATGGGGGAAGCTATGCCTCAAACCAATGCAGCCATCAGGCCAGGTGCACCTCTGGCCAAGACTGGACTAAACTGCTCCCTACACAAAGAAAGGCCCCCCCAAGCTCACTTTTTAACATCAATGGCCAGGGCAGTGGGGTGGCCACCGATGCCCCTGGAGTCAGCTGAGTGAATAGAAGGGTGTAGAGCAAAGAGTATGTGAGTTTGGAGTCCTTGGGTAGCAGCTGTCACTAACTGAAAGGTGCATGGTTCCAACCCACCCTGAGGTAGCTCGGAAGAAAGGCCTAGCAGTCTGTTTTTGAGAGCGCCTTAAACCCTCCACCCTCACTGCCATCAAGGCGGGGCCGGCCCATAGCAACCTTGTCGGGCGGGGTAGGACTGCCCCAGTGAGTTTCCCTCGACTGTACTTCTTCATGGGAGTAGAAAGCTCTGTCTTTCTCCTGCAGAGTGGCTGGTGGTTTCAAACTGCTGACCTTCAGGTGACCAGCCCCATTCGTAGCCACTATGCAGAACCACAGGGTTCTGAAGATTCAGTCTTGAAAGCCCTCTGGAATGTAGTTCTATTGGGTAAACCAATCGGCTGTCCGTCAGCTAGAATCAATCCTAGCAGCCCAGCAGTCTCTACACTGGAAGAGAAGCGGACGTGGAAGAGCTTACGGGTCCATCTTGTAACCACTGTGATCTTACGGGTCCATCTTGTAACCACCGTGATCTAGGCGTAGATGCAATGATAGAGACGCAGGTTGAACGCCTTGCGCCAACATCCTTCCTCTCAATTGTTTCATTCCTGGCACAGCAAACCATACGAGCTTCTGACCCAAAATGGCCATTACCAATTCACTTTAGCTCACTCGTGCCTGGAAGGTTGATTTTCATGCGTTGCATTTCAGTTTTTACACCTTCCAATGGCCTAGATTCATACTTTGTACGTTTCAAGTTCCGATCATTAATTGGCGTTTGTAGTTGTTTCTCATTCAGAATGGCACCACATCAGCAGGTGGTGCCGAAGGCCTTATTCCTACAGGCTCGGCTCCATCCGGTTCATTCAGGTCACCGCTACCTAGAGAAGGCAGCTCTTCCGAGGCCATGTTTTGAATGCCTTTCGACTACGGGGTGCATCTTCCAGCACCATCTCTGACAATGTTTCCATTCTGTCCATAGGGCTTTCCGTGGCTGCTTCCTCAGAAGTGGACAGCCCATTCCTTCTTCACCGTCTGTTCTGAGCCTGGAAGCTCTGCTGAACCCTGTTCACGTTGGGTGACCTGCTGGCATTGGAGACATCGGTGAAATTGCCGCCGGCAACAATCTCAACAGCACACACCACAGTGTGACAAACTGACAGGCAAGTGGTTCTCAGTGGCGTGGCAGAAATCCCCAGGATGTGATTTGACACACCATCATGAGCTCCATGATGGGGTCTCGCAACGTAACCAACTCCGTGAGCAGCCAGCACCTTTGAGGGGGGTGCTGCCCCTTGATCAGGTCACGGCCTCTGAGAAAAGAATCCTTGAGGGGAGGGAGACCTGCTCTTCCTAAAGCAGATCCTGCTGGAAAGCTGGCCACTTTGCTGCGGCTTGATATGGCATCTGGTTTGGCGATCTCTTGCCACCTGCTTCTCTGGCCCTAGAGTGATCAGCAGACTGCAACCTTGAATCCATCTGACTTTGCATCCACCAGCTGGGGTTCTTCCTGCTTCCCCGGCCACACCCGTTAGGAGAAGCCTCAAGCTAACATCTGACCCACAGACACGACGGAATGGATTTACCATAGGCTCTTACAACAGAGTCATTTTTCTTGATACAAACTGCTCTTTATATCCCTATATGAGTGTCGCTCATTTTGCTTCTCTAGAGAGCCTAGCCTCACACAACAGCGTGGGAGATACTCAGAGATATATAGTGCACGAGCAGTCACCTTTGTAGCAAACACATCCATGGATGTTGTGACACTTATGAAAACGTCTTTGACATAACCTTGAAGGAAGGAGTCCCTGGGCCGGGGCTCGGGGGACACCAAGGTCAGCTGGCGTAACACAATCCACAAAGACAATGATCTGCACCCTACTTGGTGATTAGGGACTGGCGTCTTAAAAGCTCATGGATGGACATCTAAGGAGAAACTAGTTGTCTCTCCTTGTCTGGGGGAAAGAAGAGTGAAGAAAATCAAAGATGCAGGGAAACAATTCCATGCAATTACCAGTACAACTCTGGGACCAGAAGAACTAGGTGGTGCCCGGCGACTACTAACCAGTACTCTGGAAAGGTACCACTGGAAGGTCCTGGATAATGTGGAATGAGGGACAGGGAGAGAAGAAGGAAGGTAGAAAAAAACCATAAAAGAAAAATATATTGGGGAAAATCCGTGAACTTTTTGAACCTTGTACGTGTCTCCCAGGGAACAGGCTAGCCACTATCCCACCCTCCTCGCCTCTCCTCTTCATTCCTGTGGGGCTAGCACTCTTGCTGGTCCAAATCTCCACATGGTGCCCCCAGCACAGTCCTGAAGAAAGCCCCAGGCAAGCCCCTGGGTAGTATGCTCCAGCTGCTGAGAGGTGCACAGAGCCCCAGCAGAGACTGGGAAGGCAGGCAGACTAGGTAATCAACACCCAAACTCTGTGCAGATTCACGGACATCCTATGTAGGGTTGCCGGCACTAGAAAGCTTTCTGGGAACCTACAGCCTCATTTTTGTCCCTCTGAGTGGCTGGGGGATTTGAAGCTTGCAGGCGGCAGCTCAGCACTTGCCCCCACAGCACCGTGAGGGCCCACAGTTCCAAGCCAGTCTTTTGCAGCTCTCCCTCTGAGACCCAGTCATTCTTCAGCAGAGGCCAAGCCCCTGCCCTCCATCTCGTTGAGAAGACAGAGCCGGAAGCACTTTGTCTGGGGTGAGGGTGAAGGTCAGGGAGTCCTCAACACTCCAGAGCTGCAGGAGGAGGTGGAGTGTATATGGTCCCTGAGGTTGGCCTCGCCCACCTGGCGGTGGGTGTTTGTATCACTTGATGTTCAGTCTGCTTTCAGAGCGGGCAGAGTGCTCCTCGCCCCACCCCCTGGGGTTGTTGGGGTGGGGTGGAGGCTTTAGTTCCTCCAGGTTTGGGGCTGTGTGCTGAAGGTCTTCAGGATATGGTAACAGCTCACTGTGCGACCCTCCCCATCACAACCCAGCCTAGGACCTCAGCAGGAGTCCCTCGTGGGCAGAGGCCACCTTGGATGGTCCCTGTACCCACATGCCTGCCTCAGTCCAGCTCTACGGCCCACAAGCCCCCTTCTCACAGCCTCTGGATGCCATGACAGCTGTGTGACACGGGGGGGGGGGGGGGGGAGGGCCCTGGGGACCGTGATCCTCTCACTGACACCTGTCACTTCTCATTCCCATCAGCCCCACTGGGAAGAGCTCCCAAGAAAAGCTTGGGGCCCATCCCTCTGTCCCTTCTGGGCGGCCCGCCACTCCACCTGCAAGGTCCCCCTGACAGGGGAACAATGGGGTCCTGAAACTCACAATGCAAGGGGCTCCCTTTGTGCTCTGGGGTGGGGGGTGACAGGAGCTCCTGACCACAGGGTGGGGGCAGTGTGCTCTCCTGGCCCCTGCTCACCCTCAGCCTGACCTCTGCCCTGGTGCTTTGTGCAGCCCCTAGCCGGGTGGTAGAAAAGCTGGGAGAATGGGGCGGGGGGGAGGAGGCCAGGGAATAAGGGAGGCTGGGGGCAGGGGGACCCAGGGAGGAAAGACACAGTCACGAAGGTCTCTCAGAAGCAGGGGTTCCTGGCCAAGGGAAGCGGACGTTCAGTTGCACCACATGAAACTGCTAGTTTTGTGGGTTGTAAATGGGAAAATATTGGCAATTCCACATGGTTCAGCCTAGTCCACGTGGGCTCTGTCTGGTCTCCAGCCAGGGAGCTTCGAGCAGGCCCGGCTGCTAGAAAAAGGCGATGTTCCCTCAGGTCAGTCTCCGGACACTAGCTTCTAGTTGTGGGGACGTGAGCCCCGCATCAGAGCGCCCAGTTGGCAGCGGGTTTGTCCCCGGGGGACGTGTGGCAGTGTCCAGAGAGGATTTGTAGCAGCGGTTCTCAACCTCCCTAATGCTGTGACCCTTTCCTACAGTTCCTCGTGTGGTGGTGACCCTCCCCCCAGCCATACATTATTTCATTGCTACTTCATCACTGTCATTTTGCCACCCCTGTGAAAGGGTCGTTCGACTCCCAAAGGGTTGCGACCCCCAGGTTGAGAATGGTGATTTAGAGGATCATGTACGGCCAGAGGGCAGGACAATGGCATCTACTGGCCAGCACCCTGATGTCCCCATGACACACAGGCAGTTCTCACAGCAAAGGACCCCAAGGGGGCCTGGTGGTATCGTGGTTACACCGTGGGCTGCTAACTGCAAGGTCAGCCATTCAAAACCGTGGCCACTTCCCGCCCATCCGAGACTCCAAAGCAGTCCACACCCGGGGAAGATGTATTTCTAAGTAGCATGGCTAGAGGACAGCACAATGCTTTAATCACGGAGTCACGGAATCAACGAGCTACACAAGACTCTGGGCACAGCCAGGAATTCCTGAAGGTGGACTGTGTAGCACACCAAAAACCTCACTGCCCCCGAGCTGTTTCTGAGTCACGGTGCCCTGTGCGTGTGTGAAAGAAAACTCAGCCCCACCGTGTTTTATATGGCTGGGCTTGGGAGAGTAACTCACCAGGCCTCTTCTCCTCACGGCCACTCTGCGTGGGCTCCTCCCGCCAGCCTTTATGGGGAACAGCCAGCTGGGAACCTGCAACCCATCCTCAACAGAGCAGGCAGGTCCTCTGACCCCAACAGCGGGCACTTGGCTGGGAACCTGCAGACGGCCCCGCTGCACCACAGAGCAAAGGCCAGGCGATCAGCTTCCATCAAGACGACAATGGAGAAACCCGTCGGGACACAGCTCTATGCTGAAGAACACGTAGCGACCATGAGGAGAAGTCGATTCAGTGGCAGTGGTCTGGGTTCAGGTTTCCCCACACGGAACATTCTGTTTCGTGTTCAATCGTCCCTCTCGGGTGTTCTTGCTGGTTGGCATCCTGGGGTCAATGTCAACCCCAGGTGTCAGAGCAGGGCGCTTCTCTAGGGCTTTCTTGGCTGCTGTATTTCTAGAAGCAGATGCCAGGCCTTTCTTCTGCGGTGCTGTGGGATGAGTTTGAAACATCACCTTTTTTTCGTGACCAGCCCAAGGCAAACCATCTGTGCCAACCAGGGACCTGCTAACCAAAAAGCCAAACCACTGCTGTCGAGTCGGTTCTGACTCACGGTGACCCGTTTGGGACAGAGTGCAATCACTCTGCAGGGTTTCTGAGACTGCAAATCTTACTGAGCACCAACAGTCCATCTTTCTCCCTCGGAGTGGCTAGTGGATTTTGCCCACCAACCTTAGAGTTAGCAGCCAGACGCTTTGCCCATAGCACCCCAGGGCTCCTTGGGGACCTCACAGGCTTTAAAAAAGTGTCTCCTTATTCTTTCCCTGGTGACGGCGATTGCTAGGTGCCATCAGATCGGATCCAGATCAGCAACCCCATGTACCCCGGCAGAAAGCACTGCTCGGTCCTGCAGCTTCCTCACGAGGGTTGTGTGTGAGCCCCTGGTAGCAGCCTCTGTGTCAGTCCACCTCACTGAGGAAGAATGCCTTCCTCTTTCCCTCTGCCCTACTGCTTGACATCTTTTTTCAGGGATGGCTCTCTCCAGATAACCTGTCCAGAAGAGCAGAAGGTGAACCCTCGCCGTCCCGGCTTCTGATGAGCATTCTGGCTGTATCTCTTCCAAGATAAATTTGTCTGTTATTCTGACAGTCGTGGGGCTTTCGATAGCCTTCCCCGGCGCCATGATTCAAATGCACTGGTTCGTCCTTGGTCTTCCTCATTCAATGCCCAACTTTCTCACGCAGAGAAGGCGATTCAAAACGCCACGACTTTGGTCAGGCACACCTTATTCCTCAAAGTGTCACCTTGCTCGCTCTTCAATACTTTAAGATCGTGTGGTGGCACCTTCGCCCCCCCCCTCCCCTTTTCCTCTCACCTTCCCGCTTCTCGGCGCCCCGGGCCTCGCCCCGGCGCGACTCAAAAAAAAAAAAAGATCGTGTGCAGCAGGGTTACCCAGTGCTATGTGCCGTTTGACTTCCTGGCTGCACTTTCCACGAGCATCGGTTGTGGATCCAAGCAAGAGGAAATCCTTGACAACCTCAATCTTTTCTCCATTCATCACGCTGTCACCTATTGCTCCAGTTGGGAGGTTTCTGGTTTTCTGTACACTGAGTTGTCATTCACATCGAAGGCCACCATCTTTGATCTTCTGCACTTTCTCTGTCGCCTCTATTTAGTCTGGAAGCGCGGCTGAGACCGGCTCACCTTGAGTGACCCTGTGACCTAGCTTCCAGCATCACAGCTGCCATTGCAAGTCATCACGGCAGGACAGGCTGACAGACACGCACGTGGCTGTCCTTGATTATTAGCAACTGTGCTAATGTGTATCCCTCATGCCATGTTCATTTCCTCTTGTCTGAATTTCTAGTTCATCTTTGCAGCCTAATTTTGTGATAGGCTCTCTCTCCCTTATTGATTGTAAACCTTCTTATTAAGTGGGGGTATTTTGTGGCCTGCCAGTGGCTTTCTCAGCTCTTATTTATAAAGCCTCTTATTTTCTTTATAGATAATTTGAGGTGCAGAAGTTTCCCATTTTTATTCTTTCCCAGACTGTGGAAGGGCAATCCACCTTTTCTAGGCTTCTTTAAGGTCCTGGGGAAAGCAGCATCTTTGATTCCAGGACATTCTGCACTTCCATTGCCACATTCCTTGCTGTATGTTTGCTCTTTCCGTGGCTGCTTGAATCGAGGAGCATTTATTGAGGGGCATTTATTGAGCAGGCTCAGCAGCCCGATCTATCCCCACTCCTGTGCTTTAGTGCAACATGACAGTCGCGTGGCCGGCTACCACCGAGAGGAAGAAGAGTCACCGGCCTCTGGATGCTACGTTCTGTGACGGCCTCCTTGAAGAATGCCCTTACCAGCTTGATTTTCTGTCGACTTGAACCTGTGTGAAAGTGGGGGTGGAGTCCAACCTGATCCCTCAGGTCGCAGCCTGATGGTGCCTCCCTGGGGGGTGGCCTTTTTGTAAGAGGACACTGGGAACCTCTCTCTTGCCTCCAGAGGCAGCCCCATGTGGGCTGCTCACTCTGGGAGCTGTCTGCACCCACCCATGTTCCCCGACTTGGGATCCCTGTAACTTGCCGCCCGCCGTCTTCACCTTCCTGCTCACTGGCCGGCAGCGGCAGGAGTCTGCAGAAGGCTCTGGCTAGCCTGAGACCCACAGACTGGAGGTGGGCTGGGACAGGATGCCTTCTTGATGTAAGATTCTTGCTTGATATAGTTATTTCATATCCATCATGAGTATCACTGGTTTTATTTCTCTAGGCTACCCAGCCCCACACACCATTTCTGATCATTTTTACAGATTCACTCTCAGGATTTCGTTTGTTCTCATCATGTCGGACAAATGCTGTCATTCTTCGATGTGTGTGGAACAAGCGCAGAGGCCCTGCGTGCCCCACGCCTGACACTTTCCTTGGACTAGCAGATTCATTTATCCCAGCTGCAGCAGGGCCCTGAAGACTAGAACAGCAAGTTCAGCTAACTGGCCTGCCTGTGCCCAGAATGGACGGCCTCAGGTTGTCCAGACTCATGGTCCCAGCCGCCAAGCCCCCTGACAAGAGCTGAGGACGGTTTTGCTGGAGGGGCCACATGGCGTTCCCACTCCTCTCCGCATGGCTCCCTGCGTGTCAGAGCAGAGCTGGGCTCCACAGGGTTGCCTATGGCTGGCTTTGGGGCAGGAGCTTCCAGTCTTTCTGCTGAGGCACTTCCAAGTGGACTTGAACTTCACCTTTTGGTCAACAGCCGGGTACTATCACCATTTGCACCCCCAGGGAGAGCAGAAGACCAACATGCAGAAAACCCCAGCTTTTCTCTGGCTTCCTGTGAGCCAGGGGGGTGTAGTGATCACAAGTTGTGCCTGGTCGGCACTTTGAAACCACCAGCAGCTCTGTGGGAGAAGGGAGGCTTTCTCCTCCTGTAAATCGCTTCCGTCTCAGAAAGCACAGGGGTGCGACAGTGAGCCTGGTTTGGTGAACACACACCGCGGGGCAGGGACAGTGAACGTACTGGAAATGGAGTGAGCAACCTCCTGCCTCTGAGAAGAATAACATGAGGGTCAGTACCATTCACAGGCTCAAAGGCCAGGCAACCTGACTTAGAGTCCAGGGCCACTGCTCGCTCCCACGCCACGGCTGTCTCGTTGGCTCTGACTCCTACCAACCCAACAGGCCCAAAGCAGAACTGCCCCCGTGGGTCTCCAAGACTGTAACTCTTTCTGGGGTGCCTGGTGGCATCGTAGGTTAAGCCTTGAGCTGCTAACCACAAGGCCAACGGTTCAAAACCACCAGCTGCTCCTCAGGAGAAAGATGAGGCTTTCCACTCCCGTAAAGAATTAAAGTCTCTGAAACCCAGTTCAGCCCCATCCTCCAGGGACACTATGAGTCAGAATCAACTCGAAGGCAACGAGGGTTGTTGGTTCCAGTTAGAAACCTTTATGGAAGGAGGCTGCCTCATCGTTCTCCCTCGGAGCCACCGGAGGACGCCAACCTCTACCTTCCAGTCAGACGCCCAATCCCTGAAAGCCCTGTACCACCAAAGCTCCTGCTGCCTGTAAGTGCTTCCTACAAGCAGGGCCTCAGGGCCCTCGGAGGGAAGACGGACACTCTGTCCTTACTTCACATGGGTGAAAAGCTGATGAAATAGTTACCAGGCCAGAGCCTGACACGGAGAACATTGTACACAGGTTACCTCGGCTTTCATTTAGCTGGGGTTTATTTAACTTTTATTCTGTATGGGTCTGACCCAATCGGTCCTTGGCATAACACCTACCTGGGGGCTTCAGGACCTCACTGGCCCACGCTGGGAAGGGAGAGAGCCTGGCATCTTGTCTCCGTCCATATTCTGGGAGCCAGTGCGCTGGTCAAGTAGCATGCCCCTTCTTCAAGTGACCAGCACTACCTGCAGGGCCAGGGGCTCTATCACCCTCCAGCGGCCCCCTCTGTGGTCCCCACAGTTCCTTTTCTCCTGGACACCAGGAGCACTGATGGATCCTGTACCTGGGCCCAGGAGTAGCCCCTTCCCAGAGGCCTCCAAGGGAAGAACGTGGTGTCAGGCTATGCCCACTGCTGACCACAGGGGTCTTTCCAACCACCCTGTGGGTGTGTGCTAGGGGAGCTCTGAACACAATTCCTTTTGGGTGGGTGGTCTTGACCTCCACCCCCCTACCCCACCCCCAGCCTCTCCTTCTCAGATCGCCCACAGCATAATGCTCCTCAACCCCCTGCTCCATGGGGGCCAGGTGCTACCTCCGTGGGCAGGTGAGGACATTCCCCTGGGGGAGTTGGTCCTTTGGGGGGCGGGGCTCAGGGGGATGCAATGCCCTGCAGCTTTCAGAACAAACTGGCAGTTTACTTGTATCCCTGAGCCTCCCTCCTGCGGTGTCTCGACAAACACTGCACACTGCAGGCGCCCACAGGCTGGGAAGCACTGAGCAGCTCCAGGGCCTGCCCCCAGCCCACCATGGCCTGGGCTGTGGAGACAAGGCCAGCTCCGCCTCTGTGATGGTGGGAGACCGACACAGGCCGGCAGCTGGGTCTTAGGAGGGCCTGTGTTCTCCAGAGAGATGGCAGGAGGGGCATCCCGAGAGACCCCAGAGAAGGTCAGGAAGGGCTGGGCCAAAGGACCAGGGACCTGCTCACTTAGCCCCCACTGCTAAGAAAGCACTCTATCGGGGTACCTGTTATTGGTCCCTGGGTGGTGCCAATAAGTGGCCATAAACTGAAAGGTTGGTGGCCCCTACAGGCACCTCAGAAGAAAGGCCTGGCAGTCTGCTCCCATAGGACCACAGACTCGTGGCACTTGCTTTCGTTGGCATTGGGGTTTACAGACAGCTAGCTCCAAATCCAGGGAATGTGTTTAAAGGTATGGCACGAAGAGTGGGCTTAGCGGCACAATCAGAAAGATCTGAGAAGGTTACGTTGCTGACAAAGGAAAACACATCTTGGGGGAGGGAGCCACAAGTATCCATTAGCACTGCTCAGGAGCCTCCTCCAGCTGAGTGGACACGAGCACACCTTTCACCCATTCAGGGTGGCTCCCAGCTTGAAGCCCATCCCCAGGCCCAATGCCCTTGGCACACTCCACACTGGGGATACATGCTCCTTTTCTGCCAAAGACCCCTTTGACAGCCTAGTCAAGTCCATGGACTCTTCTCAAAATGGTCTTCTCCGTCTGACCAATATGGAAAGCAACATAGCGCCACCTCCAACAGTGGAGCATCGAAATCCCCTTGGCCCCGTCATGCCTCCTCTGTGTCTATGCCTTAAAGAAGTATGAGACACACACGGACAGATGCATGTGTTCCCATGTTCATAGCAGCACTGGCCACAATAGCAAGAAGTTGAAAACAACCCCCACACCCATCAGTAGAAGCCTGGCTAAAAAAACGTTGGTGTATACACCCAATGGAATACTATGCATCGCTGAAAAAGCCATGATGGAGCCAGGAAGCACCTCGCATCATGGATGGACCTGGAAACACTGTACAGAGTGAAGTTCGTCAGTCACCGAAAGACACATGTTTCACGAGACCACGAGCATCAGGATAAAAACCAAGACACAAACTGCAGACCAAAGGGACAGGCTTGAGGGCTCCCAGAGGACGGGGTGCAGGGGAGCGGAGATGACGCAGCAGACTAAAGACTGACAGGTACAGACTTGGGCATAAAGGAGAACAGAGGGACAAGAGAAATCAGGGGAGATGGTGGGTAGAAAACAAGAGTGGAGTTTGATGAGCTGTTTAACCTGTTGAACGCAGAACACTCTGAAATGTAATCCCCCCAACTAATTCACAATAAAAAATTCATTTTTTAAAAAGGAATCACATTCTCAAACGCATAAAACAAAGTACACAGATGACAAAGGAAACCAGTACCACCTACTCACATCTTTTCTTAAAACTCAGATTTATGGCACCCTGACGCTAGGTACTCCCTGCCTTATGAAGGCATTATAAATCAAGAGCTAGCAGGGGGCTAACAGTGACTGCGACTGCGGGGAGCTAATGAGCACGGACAGTGTTTCATGGTCTCAGCAACAGCTAGAGCGGGGCGTGGAGATCACTGTGATTTCTACTGGAGGCTAGGTCACAGGTGCTGCTAATCCTGCTGTGGTTTGTGACCCACCACGAAGGGACACCACGTTCCAGTTACACACACACACACACACACACACACACACACACGGCGATGCCCTCTGTCAGAATAGAGCTGGGACACACACACACACACACACACACACACACACACACGGCGATGCCGTCTCTGTCGGAATAGACCTGGGCCCCACATTGATCAGAGGCCGTTTCTTCACGTGTTCAGCTTCCAGGGGTCGCTGGCGGACTTTCCAACCACTGCCAAGAACGTTACCATGTGTGGCGCCCAGGGACATCCACGTGTCACTTGGCTGTGTCAGACCTGTGACCTTAGAGAGGGTGTTGCATCCCCCCCAATCTTCTCGATGGGGTTTTCCATCTCTCTCTGCTTCCAAGCTCCTTCTCCTTAATGGGTATATTCGGTGAGTCGTGTGTCCATTGGCTGGGCCAGCATTCTCAGTGGCTTGGAGATTAAGGCCTAGTAATGCCCTAACACAATGCAATCAGCTCCGTAATGGGAACTGTTATGAGCAGTCAGTCAGTTGTAAGAAGATTAGGGGGTGCAACCCAGCCTAAGACACTGAGAAATCCCCTCCCTGGTCTAGCTACACAGTGAACCTTCTCTGGTTTCTGCTTATCCCTGTGTGTTACATGATACACAGCCAACCCCTTCTCTCTGTCTGCTTCTGAGGAGTGGATAGGGAAGGAGAACCCCCAACTGCAGCATGAAAGAGGGGTGCGATCACCAGCCCTACATCACCTGCAGAGTGAGACCCCTGGGCCCGACTGAGACCCCCCCCCCCATTGAGACTACCCCTGCCCTGTTTCTTCTCTGTGTGAGTGAATCATTGTTGGAACCAGTGCCTGCTTCTAAGTCATGTCTTTCGGTGACCTTGGGAGAGAGGCATGGCATCCAACATCATTGCAAAGCAAAACAAAAACCAACCCACCCTTTTATTCTTGGAGGCGGAGTCATCAAAAAAATTTGAAAAATTAAAACACTCCATCCCTTCTCTCCCTCACCGCCCCGGGGCGCCATTCCACTGGGCTGAGATGGCAGTTTTTGCAGGTGTCTGTCCTTTCTAAGAGGGCCCCTCCCCAGCCCCGGCACCCCCCCCACTTCCCATCACACACGGAAGGCAGGGCATGAGAAGCAATGGGGAGACCTACCCTCAGGCTCCTCCACACTGCTGGCTGCTGTGGTCGGCGGGGCGACGGGAATCTCTTCGTGAGGTTCAGGGTCACGGGAAGAGAGAAGAAGGTCGGCAGATGTTATTTGTGATCTTACAGAGTCTGAGCCCTGTGTCAGCCTGCCTGGGGCCCTGTCTCCTTTTCCGAATCTACAGCTCACACAGGCCGGGAGCAGGATGTCCCCGGAGCAGGCTCCAGGGGCTCCAGGGGGCTGGCGCTGTCCCTAGGGCTGGCTGCTGGCGGGGCTGGCTGCAGAGAGGTGGCAGTAGCATGCTGGCGCGTGGAGAACCACCCAGGCCCCTGAGTCTTGAAGACGCCAGGGCAGCAGACAGGGGATTCACAGGCCCACCTGCTCACCGCTGGCCTCCGCTCCTTCCCTGGGAAAGGAGCTCGTGGGAGAGGATGGTCACCGGAGCCCGAGTTTGCCAAGCCTGGTCTTGAGAGGCAAATCAGGTCTTTGTGGCTGGCCTTGCTTGCTGGGAGTACTGCTTCTCCCACCCTTTCTTAGATGAAGTCAACCCAGCAGAAGGAGCCCCCAAGGTCAAGGCCAGGCTTGTAGTAGCTAAACCACCAGGCTGGATACTTCCAATCCAGGCTAATTCTCACCTCAGACTAAACTCACTGACATTAAGTCAGTTCATAGCGGCCCAAGAGGGATAACACAGGGTAGAGCTGCCCCTGCGGGTTTCCAAGACAGTAACTCTATTAGCAGAGAAAGACTCATGTCTCTCCCGCAGAGCAGCTGGTGGTTTTGAACTTCGGACCTTGTGATTGGCAGCCCACTGGTTATCCACCACACCCCCAGGGCTCCTGGCAGTAAACTACTGGAACCCTTCTGTGTGAACCTGCCATCTGGCTTACCACCTGACTATGTCCTATTGACTCAAGGGTCCCCCGGAGTCTTCCAAAGTGGTATCCTGGGGAGTGGGTGCCAAGCACAGGAGCTCATGTCCAGCTCCCCTCACTGCCTCTGGGTTCCCGTCCTTCCCACTCTGATCAGCTGGGGGCAGTGGGGAGCTGGGCAGCAGCAGCAGTAGTAACCCCTGGGCTGGGCCAGGCCAAGGTCTGGGTGAGGGCAGAAGTTGGGAAGTGACCCTGGGCTGAGATCAGAGGTTTGCTAGCACAGGCTGGCTCTGCTGACCCTATAGCTCCACAACCCACCCCACCCTCACACAGGGGTCCCCTTAAAGGCACTGGACATTGACCCACAATGACGAGCACTCAGCCACTGGGACACGGGGGACAAGCATCCTGAAAGGGTTCAGCCCCATTCTCCAGCCAGAGAAAGAGGAGGGGCACATACTTATGCAGGGGGCAATGGGGGAGCGGCTCTGCTGGTAGCCTTTGGCACAGCGGTTGCAGGTGATGCCCGTCACGCCGTCCTTGCAGGGACACTGGCCTGTGGTCTGGTTGCAGGTCTTGCCAGCAGCACCCACGGGATGGCAATCACAAGCTGAGGAAAGGACACAGCAAGGGGGTTAGACGGGCAAGGACACCCCTCCTCTCAAGATTAATCAGGCCCGGAGCACACACTTCCCAGGTCCTCCTCCACCCAGAAGCGCCCCACGGACCCCACCCCAGTGGCCTCGCAGCCCAGCCCACACACATTCCAGAAACCCTGATCCTGGCCCCTCTGGAAATGGGGACAGAAATCCAAGTGGCTGGACTTGCAAGGGCTGTGCCTGCAGCGGGAGGGTGAGGCCGGGGAGCCCGCCAGCAGGCCCAGAGGAAGGCCCATGTCGGAAGAGAGTTTGCGGAGTGCAGGGGGCACAGTCAAGTCCTAAGGGAGGAGGAGACGACCTGGGGAGGTGCACACTCCCGGCAAAGGCGCCTCCACCCTTTCCTTCGGCCCACAGGTCTCCCTCCTGACCCTCTGGGTGGGACTCATGAGGTCTCCGGTGAGGTGGAGCTGTGGGCTGGCTCAGGTCAGGGAGGTGCATGCAGCTCCCCCAGGCTGCTGCCCCCACCGCCTTCTGCTCCCCTTGGCCCTCCCACCCTACTTTGCAGCCAGGGAAGCCTGGCTTCTAGATCAAAAAACCCATAAACTGTAGCGCGGTGTCATTTACAATTTATAATCACAGGGATTAAAGGTGCAAACTAAGATGGGAGATTTACAGGACCATTCCAGGGGCTGGAAAGAGGGGACAGGCCCAGCTGGAGCTGAGTGAGGCCCCCCCGAGTCTCAGCCGATGGCTGCTGTGTCACCGGCAGGCTCCACATCCCTTGGCCCAAATTTGAAAGGAATAGAGGAGGGGTCCCCCCTGCAGGGCTGCCCCCCTCTCTGTGTTCTCAGCACCTCATCCCAGAGGGCTTTGGGAAGATTTCCCCACCAGCACGGTGACACTCTGGGCAAGCTGAGCTATGCCAGCAGGCCCCGCCTCATAGAAACCCTGTGGGTGTCAGAGTAGAACTGGGCTCCACGGGGTTTTCAATGGCTGATTTTTCATAAATCGATCTCCAGGCCTTTCTTCTGAGGGGCCTCTGGGTGGAATCCAAGGTGCTACCTTTCTGTTAGCAGCAGAGAGTATTAATTGATCCCACCACCTACCCAGGGACTGACTCCATCAACAGGTGAGGTCCCTGCCTACACCCTGCCTCTGGGTTTCCCGGGGAGGAGTCCTGGTGGAGTCATGCTGACGCATTTGGGTTGCCAGCGGCAAGGCCGGCAGTTGGACACCACTAGGCACTCCTGGGGGAAACGCGAGGCTTCTTATTCCCGTCCAGAGCGACAGTCTCAGAAGCCCACCGAGGCTGCTCTCCCCTGTCCTATAGGGTCACCATGAGTCAGTACGGACTCGGTAGCCATGAGTGTCCCCAGGAGGTGGGCTCAAGCCAGAGGGAGGACCAAGGAGGCCAATTCTGAGCCACCTTCCCCATGGCCAGAGATAGAGGAGATGGTCCCAGGAAGGGGTCCTGTCACCACCGGTGACACAAGCAGCTATTTGTTTCTATTTTAAATGAGAGGGAATGAAAGAACTCACTGCCATCCAGTCGGTCTGGACTCACCTGCAGGACAGGGTAGAACTGTCCTGGTTAGTGGCCAACACCGTCACTCTTTACCAGAGTAGAAAGCCCCATCTTTGTCCCCAGGAGCAGCTTGTAGTTTCAAGCTGCGGACCTTGCAGTTCGCAGTCCCACCCACCACCACTATGGGCCCAGGGGTCTCGAAATCCACAGGGGCAGCTCTGTCCTGCTCTAGGGGACTGCGATGGGTCCGACTCAACTCGATGGCCGCGAGACCTGGGGAGGGAACCATCCAAGAAAATAAGTGAGCGCCAAGATCACACAGGATCCAGCCCGGCCCAGCCTGAAGGCAGCAGTCTGCAGATGGAAACGCAGCCTCTCCCAGGTGGCTCTGGGCCCGGAAACGGTTAATGAGAAGTGGGAAGAGGAAGGAGGGTGGGAGGGAGGGAGGGAGGGAAGGAATGTGAGGAATTGTTTGTTGAAGGTGTGTCTGGACATGGGAGAACTTCTGGAGGCAGCCAGGGTCCTGGTGGTGGGTGCTCTCTGGAAGGTTAGGAAGGGGGCAGGGGACAAGTCCCAGGGCCCCAAGCAGGCAGCTTGGATGGCAGTAGATAGAACTGCCCCAAGTAGATAGGGTTCATATGGCCCCCCTCCCTTTCTTTAAACTGTGTTCAAAGTACCCATAAGCCGACAGACACAGATTCAGTCATTTGTCCATGTGCAATTCCGAGATCCCGACGACACTTTTCAAGTTGTGTAGTTCTCCTCACCCTCCCTTTCCCGATCATGCCACCACCTCTGACCACCTCAATGCCCTCTTCCCTCCAGCCTTGAGATCTGTTCATTAGCTTCAGCTTCTACCGTATATACTCGTGTATAAGCTGAGTTTTTCAGCACATTTTCAATGCAGTCTCTGTGGTAAAATTAGGTGCTGATATTCGAGTTAGCTTACACTCAAGTATATATGGTATCTGCTTATCTCATATAAGTGAGATCCCAGCAGTATTTGTCCTT
This sequence comes from Tenrec ecaudatus, assembly GCF_050624435.1. NCBI lineage: Eukaryota > Metazoa > Chordata > Mammalia > Afrosoricida > Tenrecidae > Tenrec > Tenrec ecaudatus. Next base: position 86,236,714 of record NC_134539.1, on the reverse strand, counting down.
TTGTGACCAACTCGTTCTGCTCAGAGTGATGCTCTTGCACCCGTCTGTGTGGTGATGTGCCTCAGGACGCTTCCTTTCTCCCACAAGGGGCCCTGGTGACACCATGGCTCAGTGTCAGGCAGCTGAACCAAGTGCTGGTGCTTGGAACCCGCCCACGGAGCCCCTGGGGAACAGAGACTTGGCATCTGCTCTCATAAAGATAGTTATGGTTGCCAGGGGCCACTGAGTCAGTCCCGGCTCACAGCAACTGTGTGCAACAGGACAGAACGCTGCCCAGTCCTGTGCCATCTTCACAATTGCTCTTAGGTTTGAGCCCACTGTTGCAGCCACTGTGTCAATCCATGGTGTTAAAGGTCTTCTGGTCGGGGCTGTCCCTCCACTTCACCAAACATGATGTCCTTCTCCAGAGACTGGTCTCTCTCGACAACCCCTCCAGAGGCTGCGAGACGAAGCCTTCAAGGAGCGTTCTGGCTGTACTTCTTCCAAGACAGGCTGTTTGCTGTGTTCGCAGTCCACGGTAGCTCCCACATCCCCCGCCAGCACATCACTCAAGGCGGCGATTCCTCTTCTGTCTCCTCACTCATTGTCCAGCTTCCACAGGCAGACGAGGCAACTGACAACATGCGGCTTGGGTTAGGTGCACCTTAGTCCTCAAGGTAATACCCTGGCTGTCAACACCATAAAGGCTACAGCCTCGGGACCCCTATGGGGGGGGCAGTTCGACTGTCACAGGGGGTGGCTGCGAGCCAGAGCCAACTGGAAGGCACATAGTAAGAACAGTAGCCCAATGTCACACATAAGGAGTACGACTATTTACTAGGAAGTTATGTTTGTTTGCTTTCAATTTCAACTTGACAGTAAGGCAGAGATGCTCGAACCCTGAAGGTCCAACCTTGAGTGTTGGGGTGCAGCAGATGATGACTGTGAGGAGGGCTGGTATGAGAGTGGGGAGCTGAGATGATTGCCTTTAAATGTTACCCCATTTCCCATTGCCATGGAGAGGACACCCCCTCCTGGGCAGCCCATGTGTGCCATGGCAGCACTGCACTCGATAAGCCTTCTAGTGAGGTCGGTCATACCAGGCCTTTCTTCCGAGTGCCTATGGAGTGCCATTCGACTCTCCAGCTTTTCTTTCAGCAGCCACATGCATTAACGTTTGTCCCACCCAGTCGAAGCCTCTTCCTTGAAAAAGAAAAAACCAAAGACCCACACTCACTGCCACTGAGTTGATTCCAATTCAGAGTGACCCTATTACGACACAGAGGAACTGCCTGCTATGGGTTTCTGAGACTGAGACTCTGATGGGCATCAGAATCTCCATCTTTCTCCCTCACACCAGCCAGTGATTTCGAACGGCTGACCTTGCAGTTAACCCAGCATGTAATGCACCAACCACCATGGGTCCTGCCGCCATGATGGGAAGGGTGATTGAGCATGGGACACAGCTCTAAGCTGCCCGTGTGAAAGCAGAGGGCCACAGCTGTCCCGGGCCACTTGACATGGGCGTAGACAGGGGCGGATGTGGACTCCCAGGCTCATGCCGGCTGACCTCCTTTGGCAGGCGTCACGAGCCTGCTGGTAATCCATAGCTCTGAGCCAAAACACTCTCCCTTTGGTGCTGATGGGACACAGCTGTGCACCAGTCCTTTCTGGGTCCCTGGACTTGAGTGGAAGAGATCACTGCCGGTCGCTCAGTTACTGAAGTGTAGAATCAAGCCCCACTCGGGCACCACCTTGGCCCAGGTCACCTCCTTGGGCAGGTGTTGACCCAGGGCAGAATGCGGGCACAGCACAGGAGGACAGGACTATTGTTCTCGCACACTGCCCTCTCCACTGGCAGGCAGTGGTGACTGGCTTGGCTGTCCTCGGGCATCTGAGATCTGCTGGGGCTGAGGGCATCCCCAGCAATGCCAGAGCAGCTGTGCCCTTGCATTTCCTGTGGGCCCGTCGTTTGATTCCAGGGGAGGGGTGCCAGCCACTTAGTTTCTAAGCCCTTTTCCCAAGATTCTACAAACTCACTCCAGTGGGCCCCTGGTGCTGTTGGCTTGGATTCCTGGTGATCCCACCACAATGGCACAAAACACTACCGGGGCCTGCACCACGCCCGCAATCAGTTGCTGGTCAGACCCTTGGGATCCATAGAGTCTTCACTGGCTGGTTATTTTAGAAGTAGATTGCCAGCCCTTTCTTCCTCGTCCATCTGGAAGGGCGGCTGGAACCTGTGCAGCAGCATGTTTACATGCCAGCCTCCAGGCCGAGGGCCAGGGAACTGAACCTGGGTCTCCTGTCTGGAAGATGGGAATTCTACCACGATCAAGGCCTTCTCTTGGCTTGCTCTGAAAGCAGCAGCCGGCTGACTTGTTCCAGAAAGAGAAGCAATCAGTGTCCCAAATGGTGGGAGTGGGTGAACTAGGGACAGCGTGGACGGAGATGAGGTCCCCTTCTCTGCAGGGGTGTGGTAAGAGGGAGGGAGTGCCTTTCTAGGTCTTGTGAGAGCGTGGGCCAGGTCCCCATGACTTCCAGCAGAGGAAGTGACTTCGGTGACTCCCGCTTCCCTGGAAATCAGCCACTTTGTCCAGAGGGGTCAGTCCTTTCCATGGAGGTCACGCCCGTGGAGATGGAGTCAGCCGTGTCAGGGCTTGGGAAACTAGCTACCTGAGGCCTTTCCCAAAAGAGCAAGGTGAGACCAGTCGGAAGCCCTGGGTCCCTGAGAACGAGGCAGAATCAGGCTTCTCACAGGCACAGCCAGCTGGAGGCCCTCCCGATGAGGCGGGGAGGACTCAGCCTGTCCTCGCTCTGGGTCATGAGATGGCGACAGACACCTCAGGAGACCCAAACGGATTCAGATGGGTGTCAGGAGAGCCAGGCCCGGCCCCGTGCTGCCAGTGAATCACACTGGGCCCTGGATCAGTGTCCTCCCCTCCAGGTCCCTCTCTGTGGCCCACGTGAGGACAGGGGTCCGTACTCACTCTGGTCACATCCAGTCCATCAGGCTAGGGCTTGGATCCATCCGGCCTCCAAAGGGACCAGGGTGGTGGCCGGTGCCCTGGGGCATCCCTCCCTCTACCCTTCCCGGCTGCATCCTGCCCAAGAACTACCTATACTGCAGGGCACTCAGGTCTCCCTTGAACACCTACTTGCCCCACACCATGTCCTGCCTGCGCTGACTCAAGCTCTTTTGGTTTGGGACTCGGTTTGACCATGAAGAACAGGACATCTTGGGGGGGTGGTCCCAGGTTGATACCACCCCCCTTGAAAAAGAATTTGTCAATTTGGCTAGGCCACGGTTCTCAGCGTTGCGCGACTGCCCTCCACCGTGTGCCCTGATAGAATTCTCCTCAACTGGGTGCTGTGCTATAAACCCTAGCCTCCCTGCCCGGGGGAATGAGGCAGGTCCCACCTCACTGCCACCCAGTTGGCTCTGTAGGATAGAAGGACACTGCTCCTTTGGGTGTCTGGCCACTAAATCTTCACAGGATCACAGCCTCATCTTTCTCCGTGGGATGAGCGTGCCTCGCCACCCTTGAGGTCAGCAGCCTAGTACGTAGGTCACAGCACCGCCAGGGCTTCATGAGGCAGGGTTGGGCTCTGGGTTAAGTGCTGAGCTGGGAACTCTAAGGAGGGAGGTTCAAACCTCCCCACTGCTCACTGCGAGAAAGACTGAGGCCGTCAGCTTCCACCGGAAAAGACTGACAGCCTCAGAAACCCTCTAGAGGGCCGCTTGGAGCGGAGGTGACTCACTCAATGGCAGGGACCCATTCAAAGAGGATTAGAGTGTTTTTGATGTGAATGAGGCACAAGTAGGGTAGGCTGTACAGTCTCGGAAAACCACCGGGCAGTTCTACCCTGTTCTGTAGGGCTGCTATGAATCGGCATCAGCTCCATGGCCGTGAGTTTTTTCTATCACCTTTCCTTGTATTCTCTCCCTTCCTCAAGCCAGCCCTGATTCCGTGCAAGTGACGTTTCCCCAGGAAGGGCCTGCATCACCTTCTTATCTTCTTGAAGCCAGACTCAATGCCATCTCGTCAATTCTGGCTCAGAGCCACCCAATAGGACACACTAGAACTGTCTCGGCTGGTGGTTCCGAACTGCTGACGAGAGATACAAGGAGAAAGAAGCGAGTAACGAGAAGGGGATCTACTACCGTGTTTCCCTGAAAATAAGACACTGTCTTATGTTTATTTTTCCTCAAGAAGAAACCCTATGGCTTATTTTCAGGGGATGTCTTATTTTTATTAAGTATGGTACAACAATATACATTTATTCCAATATAGTGAAGTCGTCTTCTTCTGGAACATCGACCCACAGTGCTGAGTCAAACAGCAGCCACAGTGTGATTTCTCCGCCCTGAGGACACACAATCCCTAAAGCAGAGCATCCTGCGGAGACGGACTTTCAGTTTCTACGTCTCCCTCTCTGCCTCAGCTTGCAGCTCGCACAGAACGACCAGGACCGGACAGGGGAGTCGACCTTGTGGATGGGGCTGCCCGTACTTCTCCGGTCCCCTCCGAGACAGCAGCTGATGAGAAGGGCTGCCCGTCTTCGTGACCCATGCGCTGGTGCGCTACAGAGCCACGCCTGCCACTGTGTCGTATTTTCGGGGTATGGCTTATATGAGTAAATGTTTAGAAATCCAGCTACGGCTGATTTTATGGGTATGTCTTATTCTCGGGGAAACACGGTAGTGCCAAGAAAGAAGAGCTGGGAGCAGAGTATGTCCGGTAGACCCAGGGCACCTGCAGGGAGAACCTCCTAGACCCTGGGGAAGATAGATGGCAAGGCACACGTAGATCCCTAAGGGAGGCTAGGCCTGCAGATGCGGAGGGAGACAGGGGTCGTCCCCCAGAGCCTCCCGAGAAAGGAAGCTTTGCCCTAGTGCGGGCACCCTGAATTGGGACCTTTCAAGCCTCCGGATCACTGACGGAATACGTCTGTTTGTTAAAGCTACCACTTGATCCGTAATAGCAGCACTAGGTCACTGCTCAGCTATTAGGACTTCCGAGGGCCCTGGCAAAGCTAACCGGGACTTGGATTAACCCATAAAACCAAACCCACTGCCACCACACTGGTTGTAGCTCCTGGTGGTCGCATGGGTTGCAGCCAAGTGCAGCGTGGAAGGGCTCCCTCCAGCGAGTGCTCAGGGCTGCGACCTTGCAAACAAAACTATCTTCAAAGTCACCTGAGGGAGTTACCTTTCGGAAGGTAACTGCTTGCACTCCCCAGGGTCTCCAGAAGTGCACTAGAAAACCAGAACCAACCAGCCAACGCACCCAAACTCATGACCCAACTCATGGCAACTGCGCTGTGCACCACAGGGGTTTCCATGGGTGCTATTTGGAAGTAGATCACCAGGGCTTTCTTCCAAGGTGCCTCAGGGCAAATTCAACCCTCCACATTTTCAATTAGCGGCCAAACTAAAAAAACTCACTGAGTCAATTCCAACTCATAGTGACCCTGTAGGACAAGGTGAAACTGCCTCCATGGGTTTCCAAGACTAAATCTTTTTTTTTAAAGCATTTTATTGGGGGCTCTTCCAGCTCTTATCAGCATCCGTACATCCATCCATTGTGTCAAGCACATTTGCACGTTACCATCATCATTTTCAAAACATTTTCTTTCTACTTGAGCCCTTGGTATCAGCTCCTAACTTTCTCCTCCCTCCCCACGTATCAGCTCCTAACTTTCTCCTCCCTCCCCACCCTCCCTTCTTCATGCACCCTTGATAATTTATAACACACACACACACACACACACACACACACACACACACACACACACTCCCGCCCTGCGTTAGACCAACCGCTGTCTCCCTTCACCCACTTTTCTGTCGTCTATTCCCCTGGGAAGAGGTTATATGTAGAACATTGTGATTGGTTTCCCCTTCCTCCCCTCACTTTCCCCTTCCCGGTATCTCTAATCTCATTCTTGGTCCTGAGGGGTTTATCTGTCCTGGATTCCCTGTGTTGTGAGCTCTTATCTGTAGCAGTGTACATGCTCTGGTCTAGCCGGATTTGTAAGGTAGAAGTGAAGTCTTGGGAGGTGGGGGAAGCATTAAAGAACTAGGGGAAAGTTATATATTTCATCAGTGCTGTACTGCACCCTGACTGGCTTGTCTCTTCCTTGTGACCCTTCTGTAAAGGGATGCCCAAATGTCTACAGATGGGCTTTGAGTTTCCACTCCACACCCCACACCCTTCACATTGATATGATTTTTTGTTCTGGGTCTTTGATGACTGATACCTGATCCCATTGAGACCTCATGATCACACAGGCTGGTGTGCTTCTTCCATGTGAGCTTTATTGCTTCTCAGCTAGATGGCCACTTATTTATCTTCAGGCCGTTAAAACCTCAGATGCTATATCTTTTGATAGCCGGGCACCATCAACTTTCTTCACCACATTTGCTTATGCGCCCACTTTGTCTTCTGCAATCGTATCGGGAAGGTGAGTATCATGGAATGCCAGTTTAATAGAACAAAGTGTTCTTGCATTGAGGGAGGACTTGAGTCGAGGTCCAATGACAAGACTACATCTTTATGTAGAGTCTCATCATGCTTCAATGGAGGAGCAAATGGTGTCTGAACTGCTAACCATGCAGTTAGCAGCCCAACCCATAAGCACAAGGTCACCAGGGCTCCTCAGTTAGCAGCAGAGCATGTTAAACATTGGCAGAGTGCCCTTTCCAGAGTGTCTCATGAGTGGAATTGTACAGTAAGTAACTCTGGAAGACTGGTCTCTTCCGTTCCATACGATGCATTTGGGAATCGGCCGGGCTGCTGGCTGAATCAACAGTTCACTCATCTTTGTTGTGGAGTTCCAGTGTATAGCAAGAGCATATCTTTTCATCAACTCATCTTCCAATGGCTGTTTGCGGCAAGTGAGTAATGTCGCCATGTTGCTGTCAGGCGCCATCAAATCGGTTCATAAGAACCCTCTATAAGATGGAACGAAACACCACCTGGCCCTGTGCCAGCCTCACAATTGTTCTTATGTCCGAGCCCACTGGGGCAGCCTCTGTGCCCGTCCATCTAGTCGAGGGCCTTCCTCTTTACTGCTGCCCTTCTACTGCACCAAGCATGAGGTCCTTTTCCAGGGAATGGTCTCTCCTGACAACATGTCCACGGTCCATGAGATGAAGTCTCGCTGTCCTTGCCTCTAAGGAGCATTCTGACTGTACTGCTTCCAACACAGAGCTGTTTGTTCTTCCGGCAGTCCCGGGGGCCTTCAAGATTCTTCGGCAGCACCACAATTCCAACGCATCCATTCTTCTTGGATCTTTCTTACTGAATGTCAAGCTTTCACACGCTGGTGAGACCATTGAAAACACTGTGGCTTGGATAAGATGCACCTTAGTCCTCTAAGAAACATCCTTGCTTTTCAATACTTTAAAAAGACCCCTTTTTGGGTGAACACAGGCAATCAGTCCCCATCTCCTGGCCAGGGAGGAGACCCTGTCCTCTCTCTCCACCTCCAGACGCTCTCTCTCTCCCTCACCTGCCTTGATTGAGACCAAGGGCCCACCAGGCCCTCTGCTTCCAGTCTTTGACACGTGTCAGTCATTCCCTCGCCTAGAATGTTCTTCTTGCAGCTTCCTCGCCCTCCCCAGCTTTTCTCCAGCATCTTCCCTTCAAAGGCTGCTACCCAGACCCTCTCCAGGCTTCCCACTTCATGAACTCACCACGGTCTGTGATAATCTTCTTGTTATGACCTTCCTCTTTATTGTCAACCCCCCCTCCCCCACTGGTGAGCAAGGTCTACATTCAACAATCATCATCATGAGACTCCCCTGCCCCTGAGTCCATCCTGACTCCGAGTGACTATCGGACAGAAGAGGGCTACTCTTTACGAGTTGCTGAGACTGTATATCTTTATGGGAGCGCACAGCCTCATCTTTCTCCTTTGGAGTGGCTGGTGGGTTTGAACCGCTGACCTCGCAGTTAGCAGGCCAATGTGGAACCAACTGTGCCACCTTCACGGCACCCAGCATGTAGTCGGAGCTCAATCATAGGTACCGAATGGATGGACAGATGGTTGCTTTTCCCATTTGGACATAACTCAGGGCAGAGATGTAGCCCTTTCCCCGAGGGAATCCGCCACAGCGAGCACACAGTACATCTGCAGGAGGGAGTGAAGGGGCGCCAGGGAAAGATAATCCCCTCATATCCTCGATCACCTGCAGCCTCCACTACGTCACACTCTCCCCTCTTCAATCCTCCATGCTAATGAGGGAGCAAGGATCACGTAAATCCGCAGATAATCCCGGGGCTTCATGTCAGCTGTCTGTGTCAACCTCCCGGGCAGCTCTGCCGGGCTCCCCCAGCAGTTGCTAACGAGGCACAAAAGAATGAATGTTTCAAGTTGCACGACCCCTCCTTTCCCCTGCCACTCTCGAGCAAGGTGCAGACAGCAGGAAGGGACGGGGGAGGGGAGGCCATAATCCCACACCGAGTTATTTGACCCTCAGTGATCTAGTTAACTAGAGTCTTCCTGCACCTGTTTCACAGCTGAGGCCAAAGGCACAGGTCGTACAGATGGTGGCCAGAGCCGGACTCTGTGCCTGTGTGTGTGTGTGTGTCCATGTGTCTCTATGTGTGTCTGTGGAGGATGTGTTGGAGTGTGTGGGGATGTGCGGGTGTCTGAGTCTGTAAGGGAAGGTGTGTGTGTCTGTGGGGGGATGTCTGTGTGTGTGTGTGTGTGTGTGTGAAGTGTCTTTGGGCGGGTGTGTTTGCATGTGTGTGTGCTGGCAGAGCTTGGAGCAGGTCAGCACTGGACAAACCCCTGAGGGAGTGCAAAGGGCACAGTCTTGTGCGGCAGGAGGGCAGGGTCAGCTCCGGCCCCTGCATCTGGTTTTGCACAGCCGCCTGGGGAGGGTACCCCTAGGATTCCTCCCTGCTCTTCTCAGAACCTCACTGGACTCGCAGGGATCCCGGCCCATTCCCACCTCAGCCAAGGCCTGAAGCAGCAGCTGCAGGGCACTCAGCTCTGCCGCCAATTAATTTATCATTTTTGCTACCAAAGCATGTAAATCCTTTATCGAGAGTGAGCCAATGCAATGGTGTTGAAGGCAAATCCTCAGGCCTTGGATGGTCCTGTGGGAATCGACCTTAAAGCACAGCCCACGCCCGAGCCCCAGCCTGAGCCTGAGCCCGCGCCCATGCCCTGTGGGGCGAGTGCCAGGCAGCAGTTCTCCCAAGCACTGGACTCGTCCACACAGTGCGTCTGCCGTCAACCCATGGTAGATGGTGCGACTGTTGTGTTGTCCTCGATCTGCACAAATCATGCTAGAGCTAGCACTGAGGGAGGGTCATAAACATCCGGAAACTTCTCAGACCTCACTGTACTGATCAACATCATAACCCTGGGAGGCAGCAGGGGGTACTGGTATACCCTGCTTATTGCGATCCACAGAATAATGCGTTTGGGTTGGGTTTGTTTCCAATCAAAGGTGGTGATACCAGCATTGAGCAAGCCTGCTGGTATCGCGTTTCCAATAACATGCGCTCTTCTGTGCGTCCGTGTCTCCAGCCGGTAGCTCTCACCCCATTTCAAACGTTTTGTAATGTTATGCACACTGTGGACTACAGGACCCACACAGGTCAGCATTACTTTTCTCTGCAGCGGCGAAGCCAAAAGATTCCCGAGAGACTTGCTTTTCGTGGTGAGGTCCGCCTTCACTGCGGTGGTCTGGAGCTGGGCTCGCAGTGTCCCCGAGGAGTGCTGGTAGTAAGGAGCCCCGATGACACAGGGACCTGTCGGGCTGCTAACGACACAATCGGCAGTTTGGAAACGCCCGTCGCGCTGCAGGAGAAAGACGAGGCTTTCTACTCCCGTAAAGCATTACAGCCTCGGAGACAAACCCACAGGGGCAGTTCTACCCCGTCTTATAGGGCCGCTTGGCATGGACTCGACGGCAGTGGGTTTGGTTTCGGTTTGGGATGCCTGAGTCATCCTCTGGTTTCAGGTGAGGAGACTGAGGCTCCGGGAGGAAGTCACATGCCCAGTGGTGGAACTTGAACTCCAGTCTGAATAACCACATGCTCCCTGCCTTTCAAAACAACTCACTCTGAGGGTGGTCCCTGGCTCCCGATGGTACTAGTCCCAGTGGGATGTCCTGACCGCTGTGGGGCTGAGCCGGGTCGGCCAAAGGTCTGGAGACTCCTGCCCACCCCCACCCCCTGCCCCAGGCATATCCCAGGCGCAGAATCCAGGGGAGGGGAGAGGACCGGGTGGAGGAGGGCGTGATGCCCAGGCCAGGGAAGGCCTTAACCACAGCTGTCCCCGCAATGAGCCACAGGATGAGGCCTGGGAGATTCGGATTCAGAGCAGTGAGCATGGGGCTGCACTTCTGGATTGGGGTCTCTTCCTCTGTACAGTCCAAGGAACACTCCCACCTCCACCTGCTTTCTTAGCTCTCCCAGCTCCCCTCCTGCACTGCTACAAAGAGCATCCTGCTGAACCAGGACCCAGGGAACTATTTCAGAAGGGTATGCAACGCAGGCTGTGCCCAAGCGGGAGGGTCTGGCTCCAGCTGCCTCATAACCTGGACATAGTTTCACAGCTGAGGAAACTGAGGCTCAGAGAGGCCAGGTGGTCGGCCAAATACCCCATAGGCTTGAAATGTGGAGTCCAAGCTGCGAAGGCAACATTCCTGACTTGAACTGCTCCCACAAAGGGGGCAGCAGGAACCTGACTCTCCCCCCCCCCCCGGGAAGGTTCTCCTTTCCAGGGTCCTGATCTCAACCACAGCACCTCTGGGGCTCTGGGCTCTGTCTGCTAAGCTGGGAGCTGCTCTAGCCACCTTCCTGCTTATGCTGACCAGCCCCTTTCTCCACAGCCTCAAAAAGTTAGGAAGGAAATGGAAATGTGGCAAGGGCCTCAGACCATGGAGGGACTCTACTGAGGTTTCTAGATCTTTCCACAGTGTGGATACAGCTTTGGCCTCTGGAAGGTCAGGGGGGGGGCCAACTCAGATTCCTAACTGCTTTGCCTGAAAGCACAGTGGATCCAAGTCTACACATGCACAGGTACACCCCACACATGAGCTTGAAGACCTGGCGTGAACATGCACATGCATGTGTACACATTCTCCCACACCCACATGCACACCCCTGTAGACACCACACATATATGCTCCGACACCACACAATCACACACAACCTGGCCTTGGCGAGCCTGATTTGGACACTGTAAGATCGGGCTGTAGGCTCAAGCGCCCAGCACTGCCCAGTAAGACTAAACTTGTAAACACCCTGGTTACCATTAACAAAGCCATAAAGGCATTCAAAATCTATCACTAATCGATCCCTGCCTCTTATCAACGCCAAGGGCAAGTGGACGCTCACTCTCATTGTGTATTCTTCAAGGAGCGTGATTCTCAGTCCTGACTTGGTGTTAGAACCAGCTGGGGGAGCTTTGAAAATGCCCAGTGCCCACCTCTTACCTGGATTGTGAATTAAACTGGGAGGGGGTACAGTAAAGAAGTGTTGGGATTAGTAGGACCCAACCATCAGTTATATTAAAATCTCTCCAGTCAGAGCTGGTCCTGGTTATGCATTGGGCTGGGATCTGGAAGTTCAGCAGTTGGAAACCACCAGCCTCTCTGCGGGAGAAAGATGGGGCTTTCTACTCCCGTAAACAGTTACAGCCTCAGACACTCAGGGGTCAGTTCTACCCCGTCCTATAGGGCTGCTCTGAGTTAGCATCAACTTGATGGCAGTGAGCCTGTTGGTTTTTTTAAAAAAAATTTCCCCAGCCATCATGAAGTCCAAGTTGAAGAGGACTATGCTGATCACGCCCTGAAGTGCAGGTCAAGCTTGGGGAGCTGACACCACTGTGCAGGGGCCTATGGGAGACGTGGCTAAGGATTCACATTCTCCCCCACTCAACCAACCCTTGGCAGACACCAGCAGGCCCTTAGCAGAAGGGGCGGGCCAGGAGTCACTCAGCACGCATTGGCCAAGACGGAGGCTGGGATCACGTGCTTCAGCTATTGACTGGGTCTTCCTGGGCCCTGGACATCTTTTCAGTGGCCTGCATTCTGCTCTGTTAGCAGCCGGCGTGAAGGGGGCAGGGCCGGGCCTGCAAGAAGCAGGCTGCTCAGTGGGATGGAACACGAGCCCTTTGTACCTCGGGGCTGGATGCTGCGGCTAATTTCCTCATTCTCATCGCGATTCGGCTCACGGGACACCCCCGGCATGTCTTTATCCATCACAGATGGTTTGGGAGGATGATAAATTAATATGGTTATCAATGGAGACATGGCAGAGATGGCTAAATGGCCACGTCTTCAATGGCGGCTCGAGAGAGAAAGAGCCCCCCGGTCCATAAAGGAGACAAACGGGAAACAAAACCGTCCCCTCTTCTGACAGATTCCCGGGCGCGGATCCTTCACAAGCGCTTCGGCGGAGAAAAGGGGGACTTTATCTCCTCTGACTCGGGCACAGGAGAGCAGCCCACGCCATAATGAGGCCTTCCCGGCGCTGTGAAATCACGCTGAATAGCCGCAGAGTGCAACCGCCTGTTCCCGGGCATGTTTATTATGGCCCTTTGTCCACCCCGGGCAGCGCCAGCCCCAGCCCCAGCCCCAGGGTGGGGATCAGCCAGGGGAGGGGAGACAGGACCCAGCCAATGTGTTGCTATGGAACTTCCTACCGGGACGGACGTTTGAAGCTGCTCTTGGCTGGGTGGAGGCCTGCTCTAAATATGGGTGGTCTCAGCCCATATGAACCGCTAACTTGGGAGTCCAGAGCCACTCGCTGTCAGTTGTCCTCAGCACCCCGCTCCCTGTGAAGTGTGTCTTAGACTGAGCAAAGAGGGGCAGCCTTCTTCTCAGGCTCGAACTAGGCTCCCTGGGTTGGGGAGGGGAGGGAGGACGGTTGGCTCCATTCCCGCACGATCTAGGAAGAGGACTCTGAGAGAAAAGGCTCCTTGGTGGAGAGTCGGGTGTTGGGCTGCTGGCACCAAGCCTGGCGGTTCAAACCCACCAGCCACTCTGAGGGAGAAAGAAGAGGCTGTCTGTTTCCTCAAAAATTTATCGCCTCGGAAATCCTGTGTAGGGTCCGTGTGCGTTAGAATGAACTCAATGCAGTGGTTTGGTTCCTGAGAGCAAACTACCTCTGGGTCAGAGACCAAGATGTCAGGGTCACTTTTTTCCCACCCAAGGAGTCATTTCCTTAAACCAGGGGTCCTCAAACTGTGGGCCGCGGGCCACATGCGGCTCGCCGAGGACACCCACCGGGTGTTTTTGTCCCGTTTTGTTTTTTATTTCAAAATAAGATATGTGCAGTGTGCATAGGAATTTGTTCCATTGTTTTGTTTTTAAACTTTAGTCCGGCCTTCCAGCGGGTCTGCGGGACAGTGACCGGCCCCCTGTTTAAAGTTTGAGGAGCCCTGTCTGAAACCACTCAGCCCTGAGAAGACCAGGGGGAGGACCACTGCCATGGAGAGTGATGTTCTCAGGGGAACACACGCCCCTGCGCGAGTCTCAAGTTGTACTTAGGGTACTGTCCAGAGCCCACGTCTGCTCCTCAAGAAGCTGGACATTTCCACGCTGTGACCCGGGTGGCAGAGCCCAGAACGGTGGCTCTGCAGGTTCCCAAGGCCCGCTGGCTCTGGTACCTCTGACTCTGAACAGTGAGAGGTAGGACATTTCCCTGCTCCTCAACCCAGCGCCAGAGGACAGGGTGAGCATGCAGGCGGCCTGGCGACTCCTGCCCTGTTCATGCCCACATCTCTGGGAGACATGCGTTTCTGGCGCCAAGAGCAGACACTGGCACAACAGTAAACACCGGCGCCCCTCCATGTGGGGAGCCACGGCAGCCCAGCACATCTCACCATGGGCACAGGGCAACCCACCTCTGTAGAGAGGCTCCCACGGCTGAACATTTCATGCCAAACTCCTAAGAAATCCATGTGCCCATGTGTGGCTTCTGAGACGCTGACCTCAATGTTTTTATTTACTTATTTGTTTTCCTGTAAAAGAGAGGTGGACACTTTGGGCACAGGCAAAGGTTTGGAGATCGTCAGGTATAGCTCCGAAACCCCAAATTGTTTCCCGATTCAGCATTGGCTGCCCCACCTCCTGTTCTCTGCCCAGAGTTCTCTGCGGAATTCTCACTCGGAGGTTGCTCTTTGGCCGGGAAACGGCCAGCTACCTGGCGGTTGGCATTTCTCTGGGCAAGCAGAGGTGGCCTCAATGCCGCAGACCTGGGGAGGGCAGCTGGCTCGTCTCTCACCCGTTCGTTCTGAATTGAAAAGGTTTCTCCTGCAGGAGTCAGGCTGAGGCCCTGCCTTTATTGGGCAGCTACTTGGGTGGGTGGCCTGTGCGCCGAAGGCACACACGATTTGAGCTTGGCCGTCACTATCTGAGTGGTGCCCTGGGGGCGTAGTGTTACAAACTGGGCCGAGATCTGAAGGTTGGCGGTTTGATACCACCAGCCACTCGGAGGGAAGAGGATGGGGCTTGTCATTCCCGTAAAGGGTCACAGTCTCAGAAACACGGGGGGCAGTTCTACCCTGTCCTAGAGGGTCGTTGTGAGTCGACACCGACTCCATGGCAGTGAGTTTAGCTTTGATTTGGTGGTCGCTACCCTGACATTCTTAGTACTGCTGCCCTGGGCTCCACAGATACGCAGTTGGTCCTACACACAAGTGCCCTCCCATAGATGGGTATCCTTCGTTCATCCAAAAGCGAGCAAGCATTGACCACGGCAGCCCAGAAGAGTTGGCCCTGGGCTCCCATCAACCCCATGCCCAGCAGAACAAAATGCTGCCCAGCCTGTGCCATCTACGTGACCACGGGCATGTCTGAGCCCCTGGCTGCAGCCGTTACATAGTGTCTTTCAACCTAGGGACCTCATCTTCCAGCCCTCTAATGGCCAGTGACCTGTTGTGACCCATAGTTTTCACGGGCTAATTTCCGGTAGTAGATCACCAGGTCTTTCTTCCTATTCTCAGTCTGAAAGCCCTACTGAAACCTGTTCGTTCAGCATTGGAGCAGGTGGCAGCCACACATGAGGTGCCCTGCCTGTACCTCTGTCGTGCAAGGCAGGAATTCTGCCACTCACTCAACCAACTCAAAAATCTCAATGCCATTGAGTCAATTCCAACCCACAGGGATCCTGCTGGGCAGAGTGAAGCTGTCCCTGTGAGTTTCTGAGGTTGTAACTCTTCCAGGGAGCAGACAGCCTCATCTTTCTCCCATGGAGTAGGCTAGTGGGCTCGAACCTCTTACCTTGGGGTTAGCAGCCCAATTCCTAACCCACTATGCCAACGCCTGGGTCTGCTTTTGCCGCTACCGAGTCCCTTCTGATTGCAACTCATGGCAGCCCTGTGTACTACAGAGCAGACCTGTCGCACAGGATTTCCCTGGGTGTGATCTCTACAGCAGCAGACCAACAGGCCTTTCTTCCATGCCACTGGGTAGGTCTAACCAGTCAGCCTATAGGTCGGGCACAGACCACCCCCAGCTCCTCTGGGTCCTCTCACCCTGGCTTCGTTTTTGTCGGTAGGAGAAAAACAACAGCAGAAAAAGTTAAAGCATTAGTACTTGGTTCAGTGACTGAAAACGGAGCTACCCATCTTAAAAAAAAAGGTTTTTTTGATCCCAAGAAGTCAACCTAGTTGCAGATGGATTAAATGCTCCTCCTGCTCCACTGCCCCCCTGCCCCCTAAAGCCGCTGACCTCAGTGCATCGGTGTGTCTATGGGGGTGGGGAGGGGGCGCACACCTCCAAAGCAGCACATCAGCCCCAGGCCTGGTAAAAGGGAGTCCTTTGTCCCCACACTAAGCCTGGTGAACATGACTCCCAGCCCTCTGGTATGCAGCACACCTGTGCGGATGAGAAGCCCTCTGTGGGAGGGGGGCTGGAGGCGCCCCCTGCCCCCGCCCTCCAAGAGCCCTGCACCTCAACAGGTATCACACCTTCTCCTTTCTTCTCCTCAGAGCTGTCTCTCCATCGCCTCTTTGTCTTGGTGTGTACCTCCAAATACCACGGAGGGTGCACGCATGCGTGCGTGGGTGTGTGACTGCCTAGTCTTCTGTGGCTCTTTGTATATGAGGATGGGGGAGGAGGAGAGGAAGGAAGGGAGGGAGGAAGGGAGGAAGGAAGGAAGGGAGGGAGGAAGGGAGGAAGGAAGGGAGGGAGGAAGGAAGGAAGGAAGGAAGGAAGGAAGGAAGGAAGGAAGGAAGGAAGGGAGGGAGGAGAGAGGAAGAAGGCGTTGGCAGGGCCCAGCCCGAGCGCCACCTACCTTTGCAGGCCTTCCGGTGAGTGATGGGCTTGCCCATGTCGCGGTAGTAGCCCTCCTTGCAGTAGTGGCAGTGGCGGCCGGCGGTGTTGTGGCGGCAGTTGAGGCAGACGCCCCCACTCTTGCGTCCCGAGAGCTTGTAGAGCTCCATGTTGAAGCGGCAGCGCCGGGCATGCAGGTTGCAGTTACAGGCTGCAAGGGGGGAGAGGAAGAAGCGTCAGGGGCAGCGGGCAAGTCGGGCGCGGGTGGCGGGGGGACCGAGAGACATCTCCCCTCCTCTCCACTGCTGAACCGGCTGCTGGGGCAGTTTGTTACAGCAGACGGCTTCTGCTTGGCCCCACGTTGAGGGACTCTGGCCGTGCAGTTAGTGCTTTCTGTGTGGGCTGCTAACCACAAAGCCCGGGGCGGAGACCACCGGCCCCTCCGGGGGAAGAAAGAGCAGGCTTTCCACGCTTGTCAAGAGTCCCGGTCTTGGAGCCCACGGGGCGGTTCAACCCTGCCTATAGGTAGGTGCCTATGAGTCAGGAAGGACTCAGTGGCAGTGAGTCTGATTTGGATGGGCGTCAGTAGGAGTCAAGAGCAACCAACGGGTCCCCCAGCCATGCCACAGGGGCCTGCTTTGCTCTCAGTGCAAAGCAAATGCTCCGCCATTCCAGGGCACAGAGACTCGACGAGTTTCCAAGACTGTGAACCTTGCCCGGAGCAGACAAGCCTCATCTTTCTCCCAGGGAGCAGCTGGTAGATTTGAACCAGCTTGCAGTGAGCAACCCAGCCCCTAACCCATAGCCCCCCCAGGAGGCCTTCTCAAATGGAAGTGATTCATTGCCCTCCACCCCACTAATCTCCACACCTCCCCACACGTCAGAGATCGGCAAAGATCCCGGCCCCTCCTTGTTACAAGAATGGCTTTCCAGGTGGTATGCATTCAATTGTGTGCCCCTCAAGAATACATCCAGACACCTGTTGGCAAAAAGCTTTGGGAGCTGTGAACCGTGAAGTTAATGAGGAGAAACCACTGTCATCCGGTTACCTGACTCACGACTATGCCACCTTCTCCCCATCCTGCTCCCTCACTGAGGCCTCTGGGGTGGCAGCCCCACCTTCCCTCCCACATCAACTTGGCTGGTTTTCCTACCATGTGGATGGCCCAGCGAACACCTGGTCTCTGGCTCTCTGTCTTTCCCAACAGCACTTTCTTTTGGGCCCCTAAATTGCCTCCCACCTTGCTGGAGCCCCTGGGAGGTACACATGGTCCCCATAGTTGGCTGAGAACCCAAAGGTTGGCTGTTCGAGTCCCCTCAGGATGCACCTCCGAAGAAAGAAGAAAGGTCGCTATGTTTCTGGAAGGTCACTGTCTGGACTGGCCAACGGAGCGCAGTTCTATTCTGCACCCGTGGGGTCACCGTGAGTCAGAGTCAAGTCCAAGGCAACTAACGTCAGTAACACACATGGATGTGTGTGGCAAAGCATCTGCCATTTCCACAGTCTCCGTGTGTCCAAGCCATCATGTTGTGCAATCATTGCCTTCATCTGTTTCCAAGCGTTTCCCTCACCCCTAACAGAAGCCGGGGGCACCAAAACCCTTTGAGGTTCTAGAATATGCTACCCCCTTTCGGGGACACCTTCCTCCAAGCCTCCCCCTTCACCTGGACTCATCCTCAGGTCTTGACTTCAAGCTCATTTCCACGACCCACTCACACCCCACTAGCCTCAGTTGGTTACACCAAGCATCCCGCCGGGCCCTGGGCTTCAATTCCAACACCTCTCATGAGCAAACCACCACCCTGTGCCAGTGGAAGCTGATGGGTTGCTAGGACACTGGGTGGGTCTCAGCAGGGCTTCGGACTAGTCTGTATCCTCGGCACCGCAGGGAGCACCGCGATCCTGAGGCGGGGACCAACCGGACAACAGCAAAAAGCCACCACAGGTTTGGGTGGTTTCCATATTTGCTACTTTTGGGAACCTCCTTTGGCTGCACCCTTGTGCTCTGCTCGGATGATTGCCGTCCTGCAAGCTCCTCTCGAGGGAATTGCTGGGCTAAGGTTGGGACCTGAACTTGGACGCCAAGTTTCAAACTGTCTTCAAGGAAGATTGTGTTCGCCGACACTCCCACCAGCAGGATATGACCGCCCTGATTCCACCACACCCTTGCAAAGAATAACAGCGTGTGTTTGGCATCATCATTCTACTTCCTTTTAGTTAATTGTCGCCAACGTGTCCAAGAGGAAAAGAAAGAAAACACACACACATCTGACTTTCATTTGCCTGCCTTTGATTACTAGTGTTTCTCCCAAGTGTTTATTTGTCTATTTATATTTCCCTTCTCGTGCGTTGCCTGTTCATGCCACTTGCCCAGTTTTCTAATACGGTGGTTTTCTGTGATGCTGAGGGGGATGCTTATACACGACGATAAAAACCATTTGTCTACCACACAAGTGGCAAGTTTGTTTTTGTTTTTAACTTCAGTTTCTTCCTCGTGTATTACTTTTGTGATTTAGCAAAACAACACATTGGCCTCTTTAATATTTTTCCTCTCTGACTTTATGATCAGCTTCTTTAAATGCTTTTCTGAGCATCATCCACATTTTTCATTCATTAGTCATTTCAGAAACAGGGATGGAAGTGGCCTTAGAGGAGGTGCCGTGTGACAGACCCCAAAGACTTGGCTCACGTCTTGGAGTCTGGAAGCTATGTCAGGCTAGAGAAGGGCTCCCAGGAGCCTCAGGCAGGGTGCCTCAGCCCCTCCCATCCTTGAGGCGGTGATCAGTCAGTTACAGAGAGATGCTTTCTACGTGGCCTGGGTATTGCTGGGCTCATCGGCTCACACAGACAGGGTGACGGAGGGGCAGGGGAGGATCTTGGAGAAGAAAAATAACCAGGACTATGAAGCCAATCACTGGACAGCGGGGCAGGACAGGCAGTGCCCGGTCTCCTGCTCTGGGCCCCCTTGGCCCAGTGGAAAGAACCTGCATCCATGGAAGTCACAGCCAGACTCTGGATCTTCCCTCCCCACACAGGGGTCTGAGTGCTGGGTACACCTGCCTAGGGGACAGGTATCCAGAAGGATTGTCCAGCCTCACGTCCTCAGGTCTCCCCTGGGCTGCCTCTGCTCCTTCTTGGAAGCAGACGCCTTGACCCTGGCCAGGTAACTCCAGCTATCTCGCATCTCCACCCGCAACCTGCTGGGCCTAGCCTCTGAGCTCTCCGGGCCCCTCTTCCCCACTCACCCCAAGGGAAAGCCGGTGCTGGGGGCTCTTTTCCTTACGCACCTGATCTTAACAAAGGACCCCTCCCAAGCCACTGGCTCCACAGAGGCTGGACCTCAAACGCCAAGACTGCCCTCCCTCTGCCCTTCCTTCGAGGAGCTGTCAGGAGGACATCAAGTGGCAGTTGCCCACGCTGAGACTTCTGCAAAGGATTTGGGGGCTTGTTTTCTTTTCTCTTTGTTTTATTTTCTCGACACGAAATGTGGGAAAAAATGCACTGGGCAGAGGGGCTCACATCTGGACCCGTCAGCTGCCCACAGAGGTGTCACCCAACTCCGCCTGGTTCCCAGCCCCTTCCTCACAGACCCCTTAATCCCTCATGCCTTCCTGTTTATCTCCTGCTTCTCTCAGAGGCAAAAATATCGGGTATGAGTTTCATGATCAGATTTCAAGCGGAGAAGGAAAGGGCAGCTTTGTGAGAACCCAGAGGTCAGGTGGATAATCTCGCCTGGCCTCCACTGCCCGGGCCTGGGCCTGGCCTGGCTGCAGCCAAACAAGAGAGAGGGCCCAGCAACTGTGGGGGGAGCAGCGTGGCACTGGCACTTGGAGCCCGTCCCCGGCTTCTGCTCTGATCCTAGGGACCCCAACCACCCAGAGAGAAGAGTCTGGTTCTCTCGGCTGCCATGTGGGAATCAGTGAGGATGGATTGCAGCCAGACCCAGGGGTGTAACGTGGAGCAGGAGGCAGCTCCCCCAACCTGTTTCCCACCCAGAAACCAGACAGGGACGGGTCCCCATGTCCTATTTGATCAGACGCTGCCGCTGGTATTTGCTGCGTCAGGTTGGTTCTGATGTGGGCATGACAATGAAGCTCACGGATGTACCAATTGGGCTCTCATCATTCCCTAGGCTTTCCCGAATGTCCCTCATCGGTGTGCAATGGTCCAACCCTCCACCACCCCCAGGCCAGTTCCCTTCACGCCTTTGGACCCCTGGGTGGCTCAGATAGGTAACATGTTTGGCGGGCAACCCCAGGGATGAGGGTCACCTCACAGGAAGCTCATGGCTCACTGCCATCGAGTGAGTTCCAAGTCATAACAACCCTGCAGGACACAGTAGAACTGACCCTGTGGATTTCCAAGACTGTATTTCTTTATGGGAAGAGAAAGCCTTATCTTTCTCTGAGGAGTTTTGAACTGCTGACCTCATGGTTAACAATTCAATGCTATCAACGCTCCTCCAGTCTCAAATGAAAGGGCTGGGAATTTACTTCCAAAGACCCAGCCAGCGAGACCCCTACGGGGTGCAGAGCTCCTCTATGACACACACATGGAGGTGCCGTGAGTGAGGCTTGACTCGATGGCACCTGGTGTCCAGGGTGCGTGAGGAGCCAGGCGCTATGCCACAGGGGGTAGGGACACAGAAGGGGACCGTGCATCTCGGCTCCGCAAGGGCCCTGTGTCACGGAGCAGGCCGACGAACACTCAGGTCAGCAAGCTCCTAGACAGAGTGAGGCAAGCACGCTCCCCAACTGGGCTGGTTCCCTGGGGCAAGGACTGCGCTTGCCCTTATATCCTGGTGCCAGACACAGTGGTTTTTGTTGTTGTTGTTGTTGCTGTAGCGATGAGAGAGACCGAGAACAAAATCAAATGAAAGAATGGGAGAGGAGATTAGACAGAAAGATAGGTGGATGGGAGGGTGAATGAGTAAATGGGTGGAAGGGTGGTTAGATGAGTGGGGTGGGTGGATGGGTTGAATGGGTGGGTAGATGGGTAGATGGATGGGTGGCTAGATAGATGGGTGGATGGCCATGTAAATGAGTGGATTGGGTATGCAGGTGGCTAGGTAGGTAGATGGATGGACGGGTAGGTAGATCAGTGCATGGGTGGGTAGATGAGTGGGTTGGGTATATAGGTGGATGGATGGGTAGATAGGTAGATGGGTGGATGGCTGGGTAGATGGGTAGATGTATAGGTAGATGGGTAGGTTAAGTATACAGGTGGGTGGGTGGGTGGGTAGATGGATGGATGGGTAGGTAGATCAGTGCATAGGTGGGTAGATGAGTTGGTTGGGTATATAGGTGGATGGCTGGGTAGATAGGTAGATGGGTGGATGGCTGGGTAGATGGGTGGATGGCTGGGTAGATGGGTAGATGTATAGGTAGATGGGTAGGTTAAGTATACAGGTGGGTGGGTGGGTTGGCAGGTGGATAGGCAGGTTGTTAGACAGGGAGCTGGGTGGGTAGACAGGTGGATGGGTGGGTAGGTGGATGGACAGGTGGATGGGAGGAAGGAAGGAAAGATCAGGTAGACAAACTGGAATGACGAACGGGAGAACGGAGAGAATGTGCAGACCCTGAGGAGACAAGGCCTTAGGGCCCGGGTGCTCTTTCTTTGCCAGTTACTCCCAACTACTTTAGTCCATCTTACTGCTTCACACAGCCTCTGCCTCCTTGGCTCTGGCCGGCCGCGGTGCTTACTGGAGAAAAGCCCACACCTAGGACATCCCGGGCTCTGCCTTGCCCACTGTAGGGACGGAGTCTGAACCCACTGCTGCTTCGGTGATCTCCCCCCAGAGATCCCAGTGAACTAACCCCAATGCCACCTGGACTATTCTAGGTGCAGAAAACACCCAGCTGGCAAGGTTAAGCTGCTTCTAAGGCTTCGTCTCTCAGGACTCCAGCCCTGCCCGCCCCCCGCCCCCCCAAACCTCACGCAGCAGGAGCTCCCTCCGTGGAACGCAAAGGTCGAAGGATGTCTCCTGTCCTCCAGCACACCGGGCCACCGCCACTATTCCTCTCTCCCTTCCAGACAGGACGTAACAGCAAACTTGGGATTTAAATATCAGCAATCCCAAATGACGGGACCCGTGATGCACTGCCTGCTGGCTGTGCATCACGCTGCCTGGGTGCCTGACCAGCACAGCTCGGAGGTCTGTCTTCACTCTTAGCCAGCTGCTAAGTGTCCCCGTTGCAGGGCACACTGGGGTGCACTGGGCACTTGCAGGGTTGGGGGAAGGGCTTTCCTCACTGGCTCCTTTGCTAATGACCTCTGGGTCATTACTACTGGGTAAAGACCACAAGACCCACTCATCATCCGTAAAGGGCTCTTACAACTTCTGTTGTCTGCAGGGCCACTGGGAGCCAGGGCTGACACCAGGCACCTCACAACCTTCCCATGAGGGGGGCGCAGCTAGAAGCACAGTGAGCCTCAGTGGCTACCTGGCCGCGCCTGGAGACATCGCGGTGGTCACACCGAAAGGTGTGCTGAGGGTGTCTAAGGGTAGAGGCCAAGGATGCTGCTAAACATCCTACAACGGACTCCCACCCTCCCCCAGCCCCCAGCTACAGGTACCCAGGCTCAAACGCTAACAGCGCTAAGGCTGGGAAACTCGGGATTAGAGAGACGGTGCCGTCCCCCTCTCCCCGGCTCTACAGATTTGTATACCTTTGTGCTGCTGCATAACTCACTTCTCCCGAGCCAATGCCGACTCAGAGCAACGCTACAGGGCAGGGAAGACCTACCCCTGGCTATGAGTTGGGCTTCAACAGCAAGGTCCGCAGTTCAAAACCACCAGCCCCTAGTTCTGCAGGAGAAAGACAGGCCTTTTCCTCCCATGTGGAAATGCCATCTCGGAACCCCACAGGGGCAGTTCTACCCTGTCCTGCATAGAGGGCCACGACTACGCCTTGGCATTGACTCTGTTGTCGTTGTGCTTTCTCTTAAACTCTTCACGGAGCAGAAAGCTCTGTCTTTCTCCTGTGGAGCAGCTGGTGGTTTCAAAATGCTGGCCTTGTAGGGGGCGGCCCAACGTGCAAGCACAGCGCCAACAGGCTCCTTGCCTGCTGCTACGTAAGAGCCTCCAAGGGGTGCCCACGATGAACTGGCTCCGCTGCTCACCAAGAGGGAGGAGGCTGAAGTCCACTCGGAGGTACCTCGTAAGAAAGGCCTCATGGGCTCTGCTCGGCCCTGGAAGCCCCGCGGAGCACAGTTCTGCTCTGACAGCCTCGTGGGGTCACCATGAGCTGATTTCACTAGGCAGCAAGTCACTTAAGAAACTCAGCGCCACTGAGTCATTCCAATATGGAGGGACTCTGTGGGACAGAGTAGACTCGAACTGCTCCTGTGGGTGTCCGAAGCTGTAACTAGACCGCTATGTCTGTCCCCCAAGAAGTGGCTGGTGGTTTCAAACTGCTGACTTTGTGGTTTAGCCGCCCAACGCATCATGCACGACACCACTTGGCTCTTGGTTTTGTTAGTTTGTTAGCTCTTTGTGATCTTCATAGAATATAGTACTAACACGTCATTGTCATAGGAGAAGGGAGCAAACAATAACGAGGACATTTGGTTCCGATGAGCTCCACATTCCTTTCTGGCCCCAAAGGTTCTGTAACCGCACAATGCCTAGTTATAGAACGTTGAGGCCCATCAGTTGCAGGAGCCCGGTGGCGCTGTAGGTTAAGTGCTGTACCACTAACTGCAAGGTTAGCGGTTCAAACCCACCAACCTCTCTGGGGGAGAAAGACGCAGCTATCTGCTTCCACAAAGACTTCCATCCTTGGAAACTCTGTATAGGGCCACAATGAGTTGGAATCCACCCCATGGCAGTGGGCTGGCTTTGGGGTTTGGCTTCCCACCAGCATCCTGGGCA
The DNA here is from genome assembly GCF_050624435.1 of Tenrec ecaudatus. Taxonomy (NCBI): domain Eukaryota; kingdom Metazoa; phylum Chordata; class Mammalia; order Afrosoricida; family Tenrecidae; genus Tenrec; species Tenrec ecaudatus. The sequence goes on along the minus strand of NC_134539.1, from coordinate 86,212,615 downwards.
TTTATTTACTCGGGGACCGTGGGAGGGAAGGGAGTGCTTCAGATTAAGGTAATGATGCTGGGGACAAGTCACAGGGCGAGACTACACATGGCAGGTAGGAAGGCGTCAGACCACATCCAGCTGTGGAGTTGACTGGAGATGAGGCGGGTGGTCCTGCAGCTCTGAGAGATGTCAGTCCAGCAGACCCTCGGAGCTTCTGAGGGTGATAGCGGCAGCAGGGTAGGGTCCACAGAGCGAGGCAATGGTACTCTCTGGGGCAGTGGGAGTAGGTGGAGGGGATCTTCGTGTGTGTGTGTGTTATATGTAACAAAACATGTGCCATTTCAACAAGTTTGTTGTTATTAAGTGCCGATGAGTCTGTTCTATGAACAACAGAACAAAGCACCACCGTACCTCATAACTTCTTATGTTTGAGCCCATTGTATCCGACCACCATATTAAAGGCTTCTCTTTCACTGCCCCTAACTTTATCCACGCCTGATGCCCTTCTCCAGGGCTGGTCTCTAGGGACAACAAGCCCAAAGTACGTGCGCTGAAGTCTCGCCATCCTTACTTCTAAAAAGCATTCTGGCTGTTATTTCTTCCAAGACAGACTTCTCTGCTCTTCTGGCAGGCCACGGTACTCCTAATATCCGTCGTGGGCACCAGCATTCAGTCCTCTTGGCATGCACAAATCAGTGACATTAATGACGTGGATCACTTTGCCCAACATCGCCCGTGTCTGGTCCCCTAACTTCCCATCACCTTTCACCGAACACCACTGGCTGCTAAGTGTTGGGTCTTCCTTCCTGCCTGCCTGCCCCTGGCAAACGCCAGCCAGCTTTGCCCTCTGCACCCGCTTGCTCACGTCACTGCTGTCAGCGGGAATGCCTACTGGTCTTTCGTGACTGACTTATTCCACTCAGCAGGTCCGTCCACGACGCAGCATATCTTAGAACTTCCATGGTCTGGATGACCCCGTTCGCGTAGCCATCGGCCTGTGCATGGGCTGCGGGGTCTGATCCGCGTCAGGCTGTTAAGCACAGACTCAGCAGTTTGGAGACATCATGTGCTTGCTCCTCAGGAGAAAGAGGCTTTCTGCTCCCCGAAAGCTTTACAGACTTGGAAATCCAAAGATGTACTTCTATCTAGTCTGTCCTATGGGGTCAGTAGGAGTCAGAATCGACTGACTGGAAGGGAGTTTGAGAGTTTTGAGTTGGGCCTGTGAGGGGCTGGGTGATAGGCTTTTCAGGAGGTCAGCTGGCATCGGGAACCGGGCCCTATTCAGCCTGGGGTCCCTCGGACGCCAAGTTCTGACTGAAGTGCCCACTGGCTGCTGCGTGGCCTCTCTTGGAGAGTGCCTCCCCTTGGCAGACGAAAGGCCTGTGGTGTCACATACTTCTTTAAAAGCTCTGACTTGCCAAACAAAGTCTCTGACCCCTGACCTGTGCTTTATCTCCCTTATCAGAAACAGAATCTGACAAAAGGTGGGCCAGAGAAAATGAAGAGCCAAAGTGGGAAATGCTTTCAGCCTCCGGTCCCCAGTGTGGGCTTGCGGGGGGGCAGGGGGCTGGGGGGAGAGCCGGAGTTCCTCTGCTTGCCAAAGACCGGCTTTAGATGGTTCCTGATAAAGTCCCTGGAGATAAGTGGGCTGTGTTTGTCGAGGGCTTAGAGAGCTTTAGCCAAGTCTGAACACAAAGGGGCCCCCTGTCAACAGTCCTTCAGGCCACTCACGGGGCTGAGCAAACACTACAGTAACAAGTTCTTCACACCTGTGGGGCTTGGGAAAGGCCCAGGGCCCTTTGTCAAGATGTCAGACAAAAGCGCTGCTAGGGGTGTGGGCCCTCACCCAGCCAGACCCTCCTGGGCTTCTGGAAAAGGGATTGTAGGCAGGCTCAGTCCGGAGCCTGGTGGGTCTCCGTCTTCTTCTTCCAGTGGAACCGTGAACTTGAAAGAGGCAGGGAGGCCAATCCTCTGGGAACGCTGACGGAGAGTGGGTAGGCGAGGGCCTTTCAAGAGGTGGCGGGCAGGGCCCCGGGCAGCATCAGGGGGGCAGGGTCAGAGGCAACATCTTCTCAAAGGCCAGCCTGGGCCTGGTGGCTCTTCCTCCCTCTGTGTGGGGGCAACAGCCCCTCCCCGGCCGGCTGCAGGGCCATCCCCCAAATCCTCTTGCCCTCGCTGTCATTTTTTCCACTGATTTTTTTTTCTCTGTAAACATCTTAGCCCTTTCTTTCCCTGCCCTTTTTTGGCTGCTGCGTCTCCCCGAAGGCTGTGAAACCATCCCCTCCTAACGTCTCCCAGCCCTCCGCTGCTGAGGCGCAACTCCGGGCCTCTGCTGCACAAACATCTCCGTGCGCCGGCGGGCGGCAGGCCCCTCTCCGAGGAGGAAATGCCGAGCGGGCTTTGGTAAGCCCTGAGCAGCCATCAAGTCTTTGTCTGCAGCCTTCCTCAGATCCTCCCTGGCTCTGCGTTCCCTTCCCAGAGCCCGGCCCCAGGCAGCCTCGCCCTGCCACCGCCCTCAGGGACTGCAGCCCAGGCCCACTCTGTGACATTCCCAACTCTAGGCTGCCCCCACCGCCCATCATCCTCCACCTCAAATCCCTCCCTACATGTTCTCTGATGTTCTGGAACCTTCGGTGGCTCTCAGCCTGCCAAGTCAATGTTCAGGGGCCTTCCAAGGCTCTCAGCTCGTGGGTCCAATGTTTGGAACCTTCCGTGGCCCTAAGCTGGTCACTTCAATGTTCTAGATCCCTTATTGGCCCTCAGTCTATCATTCCCAATGTTCTAGACCCTTCTGTGGTTCTCAGCCTGTCATTTCCAATGTTCTGAAAACTTCTGTGGTTCCTAGCCTGTCACTCCCAGGGTTCTGGAACCTTCTGGGTTCTCAGTCACTCCAATGTCCTGGGACATTTGATGGCACTCGGCCTGTCACTACAATCCTCTCCAATGTGACTGCCTACGACCCATCAGATCAAACTGCCGGGCCCTTAAGAACACTGGCTCCCAAACGGAGATCCGTGCACAGGGTCTTACTTCTCCCTTAGCATGGGGTCCTGAAGGAACAAACACTCTACTCCATCCCCATCCAGCGCCCAGATCTGTCAGACAAAAGAAGGGAGAGGAAGGTGCCCACGGAAGGCAAATAAACAGACTCTCGGTGCTGGTGGGGCCTTCGAAGTTTCCCTAGCTTTGACCCTCTCTGGTCATAGAAAAGATGAAGGGTCGGGGAGGGGCCTGAGAGGCCAAGAGGCTTGGCCAGGGAGCTGGAACTAGCTAGGGATGACTTCTACTACCTTGCTCGGAGTGGCTAGGGTGGCATGGCCGTGGGCGGGAAGAGGCAGGCTAAGCTCCCCCGGGCTGTTGGCGTTCATCCCTGGAGGAAGGGCCTTTGAGCAAAGCTCCCCGGAGCCTTCTGCTGCCCTGACATCCTCAGCCAGAGGCCTGCCGAGCAGCCGAGGGGCTTGCTTCCAACCCCTTCCCCAGAGGTGGTGCGCACACAGGCTGCGCTTGATTAAACAGACATCTGAGGGTGGCCTTGCCAGCCCGGCAGGCCAGGCCTGGCTCCCCACTCCCTAGAGTCATTTCCCATCTGTAATGGGACCCATCTCTGGCTCGGGCCCGTGCCAGGTGGGCGGCGAGGGAGGCCTAATGACTTGCGGTCAACTCTGTTCCCCTAACACTGGGCAGGGAAACGTGTGATTCCCCATGGCCCTCACTGTCCAGGGGCCACGGGCAGTGCCCCTTCCTGCTTACTTAACTCTTTAGGTGGCACTGGGTCAGAGGCCAGACAGTTCCAGAAACCACGGCTCTGGCTTCAACTGCTCCCAGGATCCTGCGTTGCACACCTGGGGTTGTCAGCCCCATAGTGCCAGGCTCCCGAGGGTGGTTGGGGACTTGCAGAAACCAGGGTCCTGGGGAGCCACAGGCAGGCTGATGCTCATCAATTCATGTTCCAATGGGGGGGGGGCTGCCATATTCAGCATGCACAAACACAGGACGCCCAGTGAGATTTGAAATTCCAGATCCACAGTGAATAATTTTTAGTATAGGAATGTCACAACTGCTGCAGGACCGTCCACCTCCGGTACCTTCTTGACTTCCATCAAACATGAGCTTGGCCTACATACGATGTGTGGCTTAAAAACAGAGACTCTTTTATGGTTGCTGTTAAGAACATACACACCGGGACATATTCTGTTGCACGCATTTCTACATTCAGCGACGCTGATGAGATGCTTCGAGTTATCCAAGCTTCCTTCTCCTCCTCCTCTGAGTTGCTCCTGTCCCATGAACAGAAACCTCGGCCATCATCGGGGTTGCTGCTGCTTCAAAGAGCATCATGTTCCAGGCAGCCGTTCTCGACGAGTTTGGCTAAATGATTTAAGGAAGACTTTGGGGATATTTTGGCATTTACATTTTAGAGATGATCTCAGGGCAGTTGTTTTGGGAATTCATCCAGAAATCCTGGATTCCAAGAGAATTTGAATTTCTCCTCTGCGTTTTACCCTTTGGGATCAGGATTCTTCTGTAAAATCACAATATTCGGGTACCACCTGGTTCTTCTTGCCCACTACATAAAATGCATTATTTGACAAAACGGTTTTTATCAAAGTAACTCTAATTCTTCCAACACCATAAGTCCAAGAAAAGGTCACACAAAAAGCTGAAATGAGCCAGTCAGGGTGCAGTAAAACACCATGGAAACATTCAGCTTTCTTCTAGTTCTTTAATGCTCCCCCTCCCCCACTATCATGGCTCCCAATTCTACCTTACAAATTTGGCTAGACCAGAGCATGTACCCAGGTACAGATAAGACCTGGAAACACAGGGAATCCAGGACAGATAAATCCTTCAGGGCCAATATTGAGAGTAGCAATACCAGGAGGGTAAGGGGAAGGTGTGGGGAGAAAAGGGGAACCAATCATCATGAGCTACATATATCCCCCTCCCAGGGGGATGGACAACAGAAAAGTGGGTGAAGGGAGGCATGGGTCAGTGTAAGACATGAAAAAATAATAATTTATAAATTATCAAGGATTCATGAGGGAGGGTGGGGGGAGAGAGGGGAAAAATGAGAAGCTGGTACCAAGGGCTCAAGTAGAAAGAAAATGCTTTGAGAATGATGATGGCAACAAATGCACACATGTGCTTGACATGATGGATGGATGGATGGATGGATGGATGGATGGATGGATGGATTATGATAACAGCTGTACGAGCCCCCAGTAAAATGATTTTTTTTTAAACGGTCCCGGATAGAGTGGGAGAAAATGAGGAACAGAACTCAAAATGATGGAAGAGACGAGGTTCCTGGTCAGATAGAGCCTCTCCTCCAGACGAGCAGGAGAGAATAGGCCACTACTGGGATTGTGTGAGCTGGCTGCCCCTGGGTACAGTCAAGTAGAGGGCCCTTGAACAGGGGGTCAGAGGAGATCCCTTCCAATTCTGAGAGCCTTAAAAGAGACACACTTCTCTGCCCTGGAGTTGAGCAATCCCTCCCCCCCTCCCTGCCCCCCGCTATGGGCTGTGGCTCTGGGTAGCCTTGTTAACATCCTTAGCCCTAAGTTAGTCAGTGAAAGGGATGCCACGGTCATAACGTCCAGTCTACCCATGACCCTCAGTCTTCGGGGGTAGGGACAGTACACACTGGAAGAACACAGGCCAAGAGACTTCCCGCTGGGCAAGTGGGGCGTGGGAGATTTCTTTGGGGAAACTACGTGGTCCTTCTGGCATGAAGTCCTCCATTCACGTGACCAGGGAAAGCGCCTGCAGATGTTTGCACTCTTCCTCACAGGCAGATCGTGGCTCTGCGCACAGCTGCTCGGAGCTTCTGGACCTTCTGAGAAAGCAGCGACCGAGAGAGGGTGTCTGAGACAGAAGGACAGCAGTGGGCGGACCCTTTTTATAGAGGAAAACAAATCCCTCTTTTGGACGCTCAAATGCTTCAGACCAGGTGACGGTACCAGGGATGCAGCAAGAAGGCACCATGGAGCTGACCTTTCGGTGACAGGGTGGCACCATGGTGGTTAAGAGTTTCAAGCACCTCCCTGGTTTCAGAGATGACAAACTGACATACCGCCCCAGCTTCCCTAGTCCTGGCACGCCCCACCTCTCAGATAAGAACCAGCCCTTGGGGAGAGTTAGTCCCTGCACCTTCCTCTCCCAAGGGGTCAGCTTGGCTGAACTAGCTCACTAACCGGCAGAGGTAGGCTGCTGCCTGGATCCCCTCCTGAGCCACCACAGGCCAAAGGCAGGGCCAAAGGCGGATGATCCTTCCAACGATGCTCATTAGTGAGCAGAAGATGATGAGAGATAGGCGATAACTGGACTCTCCCTCCGGCCCAAAGCCAGCAGGGCCACTTGTTCTAGACCTCTGAGACATCCAGAAAGAGTGAGGGGGCTTCAGGAAGCACTAAGGAACTGAGAACAAATGCCAAGCCCCGGTCTGCAGGAATGGTGGACAACGATGTGGGAGCAGAGGCTGGGAAGAGGGAGTGGAAGACAGCACTTGAAGATGGAGTGCCCAGCCCCGAGAACTTCACGTCGGTCTCAACCAGGCACTTGTGCGCTAACTTTCAGAGCAGCACTGGGAACAAGAGCCCAAAGGTGAGAACAGAACACAGGTGTCCATCAAGAGATGAATGGCTTAAACAAAACTTGGCCCATGCAGATGACGGGCTATGATTCCGCCACAAATGCCGTCCTGGGACATGCTGGGGCAGGAGCAAACCTTGCAAACATCATGCTGAATGAGATAAACCAGTCACCCCAGAGAAACGTGGTGCCATCCCGCTTCCTCTGAAAGACCTAGTCTGGGCACGTGCATAGAGATGGCCCTGGCTACCGTGGAGGGGGCACTGCCGAAGGACTGAGTTCCCGTCCAGACTGACAAACGTGCTGGGGAATGTAATGAGTGCCGCTGAGCTGTATGCACTTACAAGTGGTTTAAATGGAAAATTTAGGATGGACCTATGTATTCAACTGTAATTGAACAGAAAGAAGAGGGAGCGGTTCTCATCGCCCATCTGCCCTCATCTCAGCCAATGAGACCGTAATAAGCGACCCGACGGGGTTATCACAAGGCACCAGGTACCCAGGCAAAACCAGAATGCCAAACACACAGCCCCTGACTCCTTATGAGACTGTATGTCTTTATGGGAGCAGACAGTCTCATCTTTCTCCCAAAGAGAAGCTGGGGGATTTGAACCACTGACCTTGCAGTTAGCAGTTGATGCTGAACTCCCACACAACCAGAGTACCTTGATACGATTTCATTTCTCTTCACAAGCTCCCCACAAAGCTGGGTTAACTCCTGTCTGCACCTGGAACCTTACTAAGCCCCTTCCCAGTCACCTCCTGTGTCCCTACCCTGCAGGTGTGTCAGGAAGATGTCGGAGGGTGCTTGCTGTGAAAGGCCTCCAGGCAATTAGCAACGTCACAAGCACAACCTTCACATCTCTCATCTGCTCCACAAGTTCAAGTCCTCTCCTAGAAGAAGTCTGTTGAAAGCAACTGCACATAAACAGGCTCTTCTAGACACCCCATGCATGACACCTCGACTTTCTACTCATTAAAGGGAGCAACTGAAAACAAAAGGGAGATACCCCCACACCCCATATCCCTGCATCCCCTCAGGGAGGAAGGCATTGTAAGCCCCATTTTGCAGATGGGCCTATGGCCCCGGCTGGCTCCTACAGCTCACAGGCCCTGTTAGTGTGGGGACTCCGCTCAACTCTGGCTCTAAATCCTGACCTGGTCCCACCTGCCCCAGACTCCCACCTTTCATCTCCCCAAGCCATCGCCGCAGGGACTTGGTTTCCTAACCAGAACCAGACCATTGAAGGCACAAACTGGGCAAGCTGATGGCTGTTTGAGGACAGTAAGTCCCCTTGGGTGAAGTTCTTTAAAAGCTTTTTTCTTGTCCTAAAATTAGGGGGTTTGGGGACCAGACAGGCCCCCCTGCAGAGGCAGGGGGACCCATATGTGAACGCCCCCGCATTTCTTGGCCTTGGTGCTTTGGATTTGGCGGGTTCCCCAGGCATCCTCTGTCATTCCACAGTAATATGGCTTTAATTGTCCCCAAAGCAGGACATTCTTCCTTTATTGTGCAGCAAATTTCCCTGCCGAGTTCGGGTTTCATGTGCCTGACTGACGGCGGGCGGGGGCGGGTGGGCAGCTGGCTGGTCCGGAGGGAGGCGCCGCCTTCGTCCTGCCTCACAGGCTGGCCAGTCAGGGCCCCTCTCCTTCCCTCTCCTTGGGGCCTGGAAGCAAGAGGTCTGTGGGGCAGACGTGTCAGCCCCAGGGGAGGGCCACACGAAGGAAGGAGGTAGGACACTGCTCTGTGGTTCTGTCTGGAAAACGAATTAAGGCGACAAATGAAAACAAGCTGCCACCGTGGGACTCATTAGGCCGGGCGTCAGGGGCAGGCTTCACCCACGGGCTCGTGTGTGCTTCATCAGCAAGCCACACAGAGGCAGGAGACTCGAGCCTGGGGCAGGTGCCAACCCACCTGCCATCCGAGTTACCGAGGCGAACCACCTGGCTCCCCCGACCAGATGTGCTGCAGTGGTCATTAGCTGTTGTCCAGCTTTCCCGCCTCAGGGCGACTCCATGCCCTGCCTGGTCCTGCGCCAGCCCCGTGGCTGGTTGGCGACTGGACCTTTATGACCCAAACCGTTTTTAAGAAGTAGACCGCCAGGCCTTTCGTCCTAGCCACCTTCGTCTGGAAGCTCCATTGAAACTTGCCCCGCATCCAAGCAACACAAGGCTGCCTTGGCAGACAGGTGTGACTGTGCACTGGCTGGCAGTCAAACGGGTATCCCCCACAGGGAAGGGGTGCATCGACCACTGAGCCGGCAACTTGGAGATAAAGAGGGTGCTCCTAGAGGGGGAGCAGCGATCCAAGTGGAGCCTGTCAACACAAGCCATCATGGGCTTAACCTTGAGCACAGTTGTTACCTTCTTGGTGATGCTGTTGCCAATCTGGGAGCAGGGCGATAGTGGTGCCTGCCCAGGGAAGAGCTCAGCTGAAGTTACTGTGGCTGTCCCTGACGGGACAGCCCCAGACCTACTGGAAGCTAGGGACACAGAGTAGGAACCAACTGAGGCCCTGGATGGGTCTGCTAGGACAAAGCATAGCCCAACATGGGTGGCGATGCAGCCAGCTTCCGCTGCCAGTACATTGCCACCTCCGTGGGTCACCATGGCCTCTGCAGGCCTTAGGCCTTCAGAAACAAGGGCACTTTGGCTCTCGGGGACCTCCAGGTTTGAGATGTGACTGTGTTAGCATTGGCCCGGCCTGGCTTGTGCCCAAAGTTCTAAGGATCTCCTATTGTGACAACCTTTTCTTTCCAGAACATTAACCTCCCAGAGCAGAGTCAAGAAAGAAGAGAATCTCTCGCTATATGAAGAGACCATGGACAAATGAAATGATTATGGAATTTTCCCATAATGTCTGGGAAGCCCCTTCGTTATGTCTGTACATCTGTCAGTAAAATCAAACCCACCGCCATCACCGTGGGTCCCACTCATGGTTTTACAGAGTGGAACAGCTCCGGCGGGCCTTCTTGGCTGTAATCATGACAGCGGGGGGTTGCTAGCTCTCTCTTCTGCTCCACCACTGGGTGGGAAATAACTGCAACCTTTAGCAGGTGGCTCTCTCTATGTGCCCACAAAGACCACAGAGATCAATGGTGGCCAGTGGCCTGGGGGCGGGGGCAGGTGGGATATAAAGGAGTGAGTTGGTGGAACAGGTGGGACTCAGACAGGGGTGAAACTATTTGGAGATGGTAATGGTAACATCTGTCAAAATCTTCTACGTGTTGGGCTGCTAACTTCAAAGTCGGCAGTTCAAAATCACCAGCCGCTCAGATGTGGAAAGATGAGGCTTTCCACTCCGGTAAAGAGCTATAATCTTAGAAGCCCACAGGGGCAGTTCTGCCCTATCCTTTCGGGCTGCCATGAGCCAGCAACGACTCCATGGCAGGGAGAAAGAATGCCAACTATGGAATTGAGTCGATAATGCAGCATTACTGGTTGACCCATTGTCATGAATGTACCACACCAATGCAAGACGCTGACAGAAGGAGAAATCACGTGGTGCAGGGAGGAGGGGTTCAAGGAACCACTATCCTATCCAAGGGGCCTGGTGGCACTGTAGATTGAGCAAGGGGCTGCTAGCTGCCATCTGTTGTTCAAACCCACTCGTTGGTCCCCTTGAGAGAAATGAGGCTGTGTGCCCCCACTAGGATTTAAAGCCTAGAACCCCCTATTACAGGGTTGCTGTGAGTTGGAATAGTGTCTATGGCAGTGGGCATCCTATCTGCCCGATTTTTTGGCAAACCTCAATCTGCTCTACAGATTGTCTGATCATTAATGACAAAGAAATCTGAGCTCTGCTACCATACTACCTACATTCCCCCTCAAAGTGGCCCTGCCCCAGACTCTCTTTGCTGGTGCTTCACCCTGTGGTTTAACACAGCTAGGAGGTACGAGAGCTGAGAACCAAATCTAGCAAATCCCTGGGAGGGCAGGAGAGAAGGGGCAAGCCGCTCAACAGACCCCAGCATTCCTCTGTTGCAGCAACAGGACATATTTGAGATTTACGGAGCAGTGGAGGAATCCTGGTGGTGTAGTGGTTACTCATTGGGCTGTGATCCACATGGCCGGCAGTTCGAAATCACCAGCAGCTCCTCGGGAAGAAGACTGGGCTTTCTACTCCCATAAACAAGCACAGTCTCGGAAATCCACAGGGGTCGCTGTGAGTCAGCACGGACTTGATGGCAGTGAGCGAGGATGCAGTGGAGCAGGTGGAATTGGCCGAGAGCTTTGAGAACGGCCCGACGCGCCCCCGACTTTCTTCTTTTTAAAACTCGTTCTTGTGAATTGGGTGAAGGTTTCATATCCAAACAATGCATACTCACGGTTTTTGTTCCAACTCATGCAATGGGATCCCTACAATGCAGCCCTCACTTACCTAACATGGAGGCGAGTTTCAGTTCCAGACAGGAAATATCTGGGGGTCCCACGAGTCTTCATCTCACCAGTAAGCCCGGGCTCTTCCACGATTTTGAATTCTGTCCCACATGTCTCATATTCTAGCCAAGCCCTCTAATGTGATCCTTTTCAGAGCTGCGGATGGTGATAGTTGGGCACCATCTAGTTCTTCTGGTCTCGGGGTCGTAGTGGCTATGTTTTGTGTGGTCCAGTAGCCCACTGGACTAATGGTTTCCAAATGTCTTTCTATTTTCATCAGTCTTCTTTCCTCCAGACTGGGAGACACCAATAGTTGCCTCTTAGATGGCTGCTTATGAGCTCGTAAGACCCTAGTTGCTACCCACCCAAAGTCAGGTGTAGAGCATTGTTATGCCAACCAACCCTGATGACCTTTGACAGCCTTAGACTTTCCAAACCGAGGAAAACATGGTCCGAGTATGTTCTAGAAGATTTAATCTTCCATCTTGAGGCTCATGCCATCTGACCCCGTCCCAGTCACATCCTCCCTCATCTTCATAGACATGCCTCTGCTTTCTCTCTGTTCCACACCCTACCACCACACTGGGTCCCATCAGCATCCAGGTGAACAAATAAGCCAATGCCCTAGTGCCTTCAGTCCATGGCTTCTTCATCTCCATGACCATCCTTCATCCTCCTCAGCATCGCTGGTCCTTCTGAAGAAAGTCATAATGCAGGAGAGATGGATCTATGCATAAATCCATGGCCATCCCTTTCCACCCAACCACACATCACTGCCCACCACCTCATACCTTACCTGTCCCTTCTTGACGAAGCATTCTTTGGCCAAAATTTTACAATCCCATCACCCTAACACTCCCGTATCCCTCATCTGCTTTTTGTTCCTTCAAAACATCTCCAAGTATGGAATCACCTGGCAGAAAATCGTCTGGCTCTTCAGTTTCGGTTTATTTCACGCCACACCGACACTGGAGGCCAAGGAGTAGGGGGTGATCAGACCTGGGGTCTGACGATGCATCTATTCTGTCCTGGCCACACGACGAGTCTGATTAAGGCCTCTGAAATGGGAAGCGCGGGGAGCTTCCCAGTGGTGACCATGTGTGGCCGAGAGTGACACTTCCCTCTTTGGGAACCAGACGCTCCATACTGGGATCCTTCCCAGACCCCACACTTTGTGTCTCTTTATTTCCATCCTTTCCGGTTATGATAAGACTGGCAAATACAATATCCAAATAATAACACAAAACTACCAAACCCACTGCCATCTAGTCGAGTCAGACTCCCAGACAACCTATTAGGGTTTCGGAGACTGTAAATTTTGATGGGACCAGACAGCCTCATCATTCTCCTCAAGCGTGGCTGGTGGGCTTGAACTACTGACGTTGCGGTTAGTAGTCCAGTGTCACCGGGGCTCCTTGAGTATGGTAGACTCTGTAAGTTGTTGAAGCGAATTACTCGATCCAAAGGGTCCCATAGATGGCTGTAGGGAGTCCTGTGGACTGTTGGGCTTATAACTGGTCCCCACTGATCTAGCCCCAGGTGGCTACAGTCAGGGAGAAGGGCGATTTCCACAGGATGTACTTGGTGTGCAGTGTGGGATCTGGTGCCCACCCCACACTTGGCATCAGAGAGAGTGGTTTTGGTCTCCTTAGACTAGTCCACGCAGCAGCTTACAGCACACATACATTACTTTACACACGGATCGTGTATTCGATGCTCCTCCATCTGGAATGGAAACTCCATGAGGGCAGGAGTGTTGTGTCTATTTTGTTCACGGATGGATTGTCAGGGCCAAGGTCAGAACCTACACATAGCATTCTTGAAGGAATGAACCAGCCCTTGAGACTTCCTGGAAATCCTGCTTCTTCTTTTTTTGGTCAGCTCTCTTCTCTCATCCCTATTCCTTCCCTACGTAGCTACACATCTGTTTCAAACCTCCAGCCCAGCCTTCCTCACATCTCACCGCCACACCTCCTACTTCTCAGAGGAAGGGGCTGCCTGGAGATTAGAACTCTGACCATCTCCTGGTCTGACCTTGAAGCCACTTTCACTAGAAACCACAGCCGCCGCCTCCCGTGTGTGGCCAGTCTCCCACTACCTGTGGGCCACACACCTATGCCTACCTCCTTCAGAAATACACGCTACCTTCTGCCCCTTCTCTTGCCCCCAGACTCCATCTCTCCTCCCCAGGCTCCATTTCTCCCCAGACCACGGGTGGCTACTTTGCTTAACTCGTTGTTGCTGTTAGTTGCCATGAAGTCAACTCGAATTCACAGCAACCCTGTGTCCAAGTGAACAAACTGCTCACGGCCCTTGGCCTGCTTGAGTCCATTGTTGTGGTCGCTGTGTGTTCTGACCACCTGCCCATCTAAGAAGCTCATCTTCCGGCACTCTGTTGGACCATATTCCTCTGTGACCCATAGGGGGTGCACTGGCTCGTTTTCAGAAGTAGATCCTCAGTCCTTGCTTCCTTATCTGTCTTTGGAAGCTCCACGGACGGAAACCTGTCCACCGTGGGGCGCCTGCTGATCTGTGAAATACCAGTGACTTTGCTGCCGGCACCATCGCCACATGCAGCCGCTATGGAGTGACCACGTGGTGGATGCTGTGAGTGCTCCCCTCATGAAAAGCTCCCCCTCTAGCCAACACCCCCCCACCCCCAGCTAAACCTCTCTGTTGCTTCATCTCTCACTCTCTCTTCTCTGCCTCCACTACTCCACCAGAACACGCAGGGTGTTTAGGTCAATCACGATGATTACATTGTCAACTGATGTTTCAACCTCTTCTTTTAGACTGCACATTAGGTTTTAAAAGTGCTCAGGGGCCATCTCTTGTCAAATTCCTCTCATCCTTTGAGTTTCCATATCAGCACCTAGTCTTTCCCTGCATCCCTGTTTCCCTTGGGTGGGCACTCTCTACCCTCTCGTAATTAAAGCTGGAGGCCTTCCCAAAAAAGTTGGGCTTCTTCTCCGCTCCCTCGGCTATCTCCCTCGGTGATATCTCACAATTCAATGATTGTTTTCTTGGGGAGAAATGGCTCTCAAGTTAATCTCTAGGATTAATCTTGGAGCTTCTGATACATAGACCCAACTGCCAACCCCACATCTTGGTGCTCTCAGGCACATTTCAAACTTCACGTGTTCCAAGATCACACGGGGTCATAATGTTCCCTCTCAAATCAGTTATCTTCCATAAAAGGATGCTTTCATCCACCCAAAAATGCAAGCTGAAAATCTAGGAGGTAACATTTGTCACTTCCCGCTCTCTCTGCCCTGTTATCCAAATCACTAGCACATCCTCTTTAGTTTTAGTTCTCAGACTGCTCGCAGATCTGTCCACTTCTACTCAAGGACAGGACGAAGAGCCCACATGAGCCCTGGTCTCTTGTAAACTGAGACCAGAAGAACTAGATGGTGCCCAACTACCACTGATGATCGTCCTGCCTAAAGACACATGCAAAGGCCCCTGGGTACCCTGGGAATAAGATAGAGAACCAAACACAAATGCATTGGAAAAATAATAAAGACCCAACTTGTTGGACTGACAGAGACTGGAGGATCCCCAAGCTATCCTCCTTAACCTGACATGGGAACCACTCCTGAGTTCACCTTCCAGCCAAACCATAGATTGGATTACAAAACACACAGTCTCATCCAGGACCAATATGCTACTTACATCATTAACTAGATGAGGCCACACAATCTATGTTTACCTGAAAGTGAAACTGAGCAGACAAGGAGGCGAAGGGAAGACGCTAGATCAGTGGAAGCAGCTCGAACAGAAAGGAAATCAGGAGAATGCTGACCCATGGGGGAAATTATAGCCATCGTCACCGGACAACTTGTATAAAAAATGGAAGCCCACCACATGGAGTAACCTTTCACCTAAAAGCAATGAAAGGTTGGGAGGGAGGAGTCAGTCCAGGTCTATCCATCTTCGTCATCTCTACCCTTGTGCAGCCACCATCTCGTTTGACCTGCCCCAAGCAGCTGTCCTGTCATCGCCTCTGAGTCATGGTGACAACTCCGTGCTCCATACCACTTCCAACCGTTGCCTTTCCAGTTGACCGCCAGGCCTTTTCTCTGACGTGCCTTGAGGAGGATTTGAACAGGCGACAACCTCGCAGTTAACACCCGAGTGTGGCAGCTGTCTGGGCCACCCAGAGAGTCTGCTAAGCTGCCCTGGGGTCACGAATTTGGGCCTCACCCCTACCTGAGGAGGGAGTCATGGTTATGGGTAACCAAGGGCCATCCCCTTTTCCCTCCACTCAGAGCGACTGGCAGGTGCTCTCCCCTCTGTAAGGCAGGTAGCGTTGCTCATGACCCTTCCGCCGAGAGGGCAGCCCTCCCTGGGAGACTGCTTCCTTTGAGAGAGCCTTGCTATAGTCCCTGGTCCCCGAGGTTCCCACAGTCATCACACAGAGGCTCAAGGTCACAAGAGTCAGAGAAACAGCTTCATGTGGAGAGCCAGCTCTATGAAATCTGCATTCCCATTTTGGACCTTGCCATGGTGATAGTGCAGCGGGTTGATCCCTGGGCTGCCACCCAGAAGGGCAGTTGTTCAAACCCACCAGCGGCTCTGAGGGAGAAAAACAGGGCTCCGTGCTCTTATGAAGATGTACAGCCTCAGAACCCCGCAGGGGCAGGTCTAGTTTGCCCTACAGCGGCACTAGGCGTTGAAATAAGCCCGATGGCAATAGGCTTGGTTTGGTCATTGTTCCTACTTACCTACCAAGTCAACATGAAGACACATTAACAACTGGTCTTGTAACTCAAACTCCTTCACAAAGACCAAGCTTTTTAGTCGTATAGAGACTAATGGACCTGAGACTATGGCCCTTCAGTCACCCTTCAAGTCTGCAAATGACTCATGCCCAGGGCTCAATTTTCAGCCAGACAATAGACAGGTCTAAAAAGGGGTATAACAGCACTCTGGAGGTAGCATTCTTTAGAATGATGGACCATTTGAGACCAAGAGAGTGGCATTCACTGAAGGACAAAGTTCAGCAGGGTCAGGAAAGCAGGGATAATGGAAACAGGAAACAAGGAGGCAGCAGGGAGAGTGATGTCACATTGTAGGGAATGCAATCAATGAGATGAAACAAAACACGTATGAACTGCTAAATGGGAAACCGATCTGCTCTTTAACCTTCATCCGATCGCAATAAAAAGTTGAAGCAAAGGCAAAACCCTGATCTCATTGGTAGCTCAAGCTCTGCCTACCATTAGTGAAAATGACTTATTTGGACACACGAGTCTTTGCAGATATAAGTCATGACCTTAGCGTGAGGTCACACTTGAGTAGGATGGACGTGAATCCAGTATAACTGGTGTCCTCATAAAAAGCAGAACATCCCCATGGAACATGAAGACAGAGGTGGAGAATGGAGTGATGCGGCTACAAGCCAAGGAAATCTAGGACCACCAGAAGTTAGATGGGCAAGGGAGACTCCTCCCCCTGGGACTTCCCAGAGAGCATTACTCTGCCCACACCTTGGTTTCTGGTTTTGGCCTTCTATTCTCTGTCACCGTGAAAGAATAAATGTGTTGTTTTAAGCCACCTACCTCTCTGTGCTTTGTTACAGCAGCTCACGGAAATGAACACAGGCCTCAGCAAATTCCTGTGCTCTCTTGCCAGCTCAGGGATGCATTTTTTAAAGCTGGGGGCAGAGGGGAGGGTTGCTGTTGGTTCATTTAAACTATTTTATCTTGGACTTGGTTTCAAACGTTGGCAGAGGCCAGGCATCTATTCTACCACACCGCCAGAAGTGGGAATGCGGGCAGCAGCGGGTGGGCTTTCCTGTGGCTCAGGAAACACAGCGACCGGAGCACATACACTCCACCACCCGACGGCGGCTTTCTGTACGCACAGCCTGTGATGTGAGTGTGCAAGCTTCCAGGATTACAGAAATCTAAAACAAAGGAATGTCAGCGTGGACCAGACATAAGCAAAGGGCTTATAAAACTTACTTGGATAAGTGGGTGGGTGGATGGCTGGAAAGGTAGGCAGGTAGACATATATACATTTGCTAAGTGCCACTGAATCAGTCCCATGGCCTACCAACCTCGTGTGTGACAGAATAAAGTGTTTCCCAGGCCTACCAACCTCGTGTGTGACAGAATAAAGTGTTTCCCAGGCCTACACCCTCCAGACAATTATTCTTCCATCTCATGGAGGAGCGGTCACTTGTTCTCTGACCATCTACCGTGTATGATGTCCCTCTCCAAGGGCTGGTCCAAAGCACAAGAGGGAAAAAAAGCTTCCCATTCTCCCTTCAATGGACCCTTAGCTGGGGCACCAGGCCTGGGCCACTCTTTGCTCCTGCTCCCTACTCCACTGTCCACTCGACAGATCTAAATAGTCTCTCGGATCAAACTCCCCGTCTAATTAGAGGCCTGTCCTGATCCCACAGGGCCCAAAGCAACCATCTAGAGTTCCTTAGTTTGGCATTCAGGGTTCTCCACAGTCTCACTCCGCCAACTCTGCCATTCTCATCGCCCACCCCCACCCCCCTCCACTGAGAATAGGGTCTCCACTTGCCTGCTTAGTCACTCTGTGTGCCCCGGAGACCATCTTACCAGGCTCGCTCCTTGGTGGTCACAGGCGAGCCCAGGGGCCTCCCCCACTGTTCCACTTTGGCAAACGATACTGCATGAACAGTGCACACAGGTCAACACACTGATCGGGACCTGAGCCCCAATCTGCTCACCACTGGACCAATCCAGACATCTCAGCATAGCCCCGAGGGGTGAGGGAACCACAACCCTCGGCAAGCTCAGCTCTGCGCCGGCTCCAAGACCATCTTCAAAACCCTTCTTCAGTCCTGTGTGCCCACAGGTCCGGCCTCTGTGTCTATCCCCAAAGCTCTTCCTGCCAATCCCCCGGGGTCACCTCATCCCTAACACAGCTGCCTTGTCTTGTCTGCCTGGGAGCCGGAGCTTTATCTCCTGAGTCTCCTGCGGCTTCGCTGGCCCCACCCGCAGCACCCAGGCTGTCAGGACCCGGGCGCTGGCTCAATAAGTAGGTGTGGATGGATTGACTGAGGAGCGGGATGCCGGGGGCCAGGTGGGAGCGAGGGTCCATCTGGCAGCTGTCTCCTGCCTGGGCAGGGCCCTTGGCAGCAGCCAGTGGGAGGAGGTGGGAGCAGGCTGAGGTCAGGGAAGGGCAGTGTCGGGTCCAGCCGTCAAGTCACATGGGACAGAGGTCTTCTGGAAGCACATTCTTGTCTTCCTCCCAAGGCCGTGCTCACTGCAGCCCTGACAAAGGATGGGGCGTGAGAGAATCGCAGGGGAGTGCGCTTCAGCAGACTGAACCCCAAGCAGGGCGTCTGGGCTGCACCAGGACAAGGTCTATTTGCGCTTCCTACACCCAGGGCAAGAGCTGGCCACTACAATTTATGCAAATGAAATAATGAGCCATTTGGGAAAAGGAATGAAATGCTGAGCAGTGATCCAAACCACCCAGACACCCGCCTGGAGGAGTTTGCGAGTTGAGCAATCATCGCCAAGACGGCTGAAAGTCACCGGCTGAAAAAACACACTGGGGCTCGGGCAGACCAGCAGAGCCCGGGGCGGGGGTGGCAAGGGAGAGAGTTGTGCCCACCATGCTGTGGGGGGCAGAGGCGGCGGGCTGGAGAGGTCATAAGGGGCACATCTTAGAGCTACCCAGTCCACTCTACAAATGGACGAGCCTGACATCCGGGAACCTGCCCTGGGCCGACTGAAGGGACACAGGCCCTAGCCTGGACATCCTGCAACACCCCCCCCCAACCCCCACCTCATTCCCAGAGTCAGACCCAGGGAAAGCTCCACGGTTAGCCAGGAAGGCCCCGGATATCCACCAGCTCTCACTTGTCAAGGCCTGCCTGCCTGCCTGCCTGGTCCAGGAATGGGCATTGTGAGACTCTGGGCACTCATCCATCCACTCAACACATCTCCACCGACTACCCACCGTGGGCAGGTTCAATGCTGGGCGCGGAAGACACAGAGGGCAACCGGTTCACTCAGCAAACACTCGCTCCACGTGAGGCATTGCCCTAGGCTGGGTGGGCAGGGTGGGCACGGCAGCTGCTGTCCAAAGTCGTGGGTTGCTGGTGTAAGGCCCCTTCGAGTCCATTCCAACCCACAGCAGGGCCCATGGACAACAGAAAGAGGCCCTGCCCTGCCCGGGCCCTCCTCGCACTTGTTACATTTGAGTCCACTGTGGCAGCCACGGTGCCCGTCCATCCTCCTTGACGCTCTACCTCTTTCTCGATGGCCCTCTGCTTCCCCAGGCCCGTGGCGCTCTTCCCGCGACTGCTCCCAGCCTGCGAGACACGCGCCCGAAAGGGCAGCCTTTACTCCAAAGGCTTGGGACAGAAGGTAAAGCTGACAGAGCTGCTCTGCCAGCCTTCCCCGATTTCCAATAACAGTTAAGATTACAAAGGACGTGAGACATCGTTAAACAGTTACACATGGGACTCCTGTAACACACCAAACCCACTGCTCCCAAGTGCCCCGGACTCAGCAGCCCTGCAAGACCTGCGCCCACGGGTTTCCGAGACGGCATGTTTACAGGAGCAGGCAGCCTCCTCTTTCTCCCACAGAGTGGCTGATGGCTTTGAACCACTGACTTGGAGGTTACAGCCCAATGCATAACCCACGGTGCCACCAGAAATTCCACGCTTTGGATAACCCCAAGTGAACAGGAAGCAGTGGTGCGGAGCCTGGAGCACTGAAGCCCTGCTCACAAAGCCCAAAGGCGGAAACAACCCAAGTTCCCCCAACCAACAGAGGACTGGACAAACAAAAAGGGGGTGCATACAACGGACTGTTACTCAGCCTTAAAGAGAAAGGACATCCCACGACCTGGCTGAACCTGGATAACGTGCTGAGTGAAAGATCTGACACAAAAGGACACAAACGGCGTGATCCCCCTTAGATCTCTAGGAGAGGTCAATGCATCAAGACCAGAGCTGCTTAGTGCTTTCCAAGGGCTGGAGGAGAGGTGAGCGGAAGGGTGCAATTATTTCAGGGGTACTAAGACAAGCCTCTCTGTTCCCCTAAATGTTTACAGTCTTGTAAACACATAGGCAGCTCTACTCTGTCCTACAGGGTCACTACAAGTCAGAAGCAACTCAAGGGCAGAGCGTGAGTTGTGGGTTTGGAGTCTCAGAGAATTTGAACATGGAGAGAGGTTGATGGTGCCTAACAGGGGGAACGTAATGAATGCCACAGAATTGGTTAAAAATAGTTAATATGGCAAATTGCATGGTCTACATATTTTACCCCTGTTAAAAAAAAAGTAAGGCACCATCCATCCATTGCTGTCTCTCCACGGTTGACAGCATGGTGGGAGCAGGCATCACTCAATGCCAGGCAGATGGTGGGCAGCCCTGAGGGTGAGCGAGGTGGGCTTTAGCCATCAGAGAGGCTGATTCTGACCGGGCGTCAAGGAAGGCTTCATACAGGTGGCACGGTCACTTTAGGCAGGGTTTGCCGAGCAGCAAGGAGCCTGGTGGAGAAGGAAGAGCAGCATTCCAGCCCACAAAAGGGCACAGGAAAAACGAAGACCGAGACAGGGATTCCTGACCACCAGACTCTGCTGACCCCTGACGCGGCCGAGGATTAGCTGGAGAGAAGTCCCTTTGTTTGTTTTTTCTTGCCCTCGCGACATTCCTCTGTGTGCATGGGTGAGGACCCCGGCTGGCTGCAGAGGCCCCCTCTGCCCTCCTTCCACACACAGGTAGAGGATGGTGGGGAAGGGCCTCAATCCCACCAGGTGAGAGAGAGCAGGTGGCTGGGCACCTGGGTCCCAGGACCTTTCCTCGCTCCACGATGAGTGTTTCGAGTTTGCAAGATTAGGTAGGACAGGGTCAGGGACACTTCCTTAAGACCAATTTCATATAGATATCTACATAAACTGTTAAGATTTAAATAGCCGGGGCGGGGTGGGGGCCACCAGCATTCATCACACTTCCTGGATCCCTAACTCTCTCAGAATAAATGAGGTGCTGGGATGTTCTTCTGTTTTTGTTTGTAATGGACTTGCCCTGTGCCCCTGTGGTAGAGTGAACACATTGGACCAGGCAGGGAGGATGATGATGGTAAATGTAAGAGAAGGCAGAGAGTTCAGTGGAAGGAGGGAGGGTCACAACAGAAGGACTTGGTACATCATTGGGTCCACTGAGTGGATGGGATGCCAGTTTCAGGGGTCTTTACCCAGAACTCAACTGCAGGACTTCAGTTCAGGCCATGAGAATAGAGGTTCAGGGGGCATCGGATTGGAGTGTCCATCCAGGAGGCAGCACCCAAGGTCTAGAACTTGGGGCACAGGTCTCTCAAATTGTCTCCCAAATTAGGCAATCCATTTCTGGAACAAATTTTCTTTTCTAAGCTCTCTCTGGGCCCAGTAACAAAGTTGGAGCAGAAAGAAAACTGTAAAAAATTAAAAATTGGTCATCAAGTCCACTCCAAGCCCTGATGGTGCGTCAGAGGAGAGCTGTCGGCCGCAGGCAGGGCTTTCCAGGGGGACTTTTCGAGAGGAGGCAACCAGGCCTTCCTTCTGAAGCACCCCTGGGAGGACTCGAGCTTCCAATCTTTCAGTTAGCTGAGCACGAATGGTTTGAACAGCCAGGGAATCCAAGGACAGGCAAGGACCCTTGATTGAGCACTGGTGATGGCAGCGTCCTCGCGGGGTTCGTTTCAGGTCAGCAGATGCAAGTGTCTAACAAACTCCCACCATTAAAGGAACCCTAGGCCTCAGGCTTAAGTGCTGGGGGGGAGGTACTCATGATAGAGGGACCACGGGGCCTGTTCCCCTTGTACCTGGAACGTGCTCAGCAGGGTATTCAGTAGCTGCGTGCTCACGGGCACCCAGCAAACACAGGGTTGCACAGAGGAACACCTGATCTTAGGAGGGGAGCAGACATCTCTTCTGATGGCTCCCCTTCCTTGCTACACAATAGACTCACACTAAAGCTAAAAAAATAAAATAAAAGAGTGATCTCCATCCCCAGCACCTCTCATTTCACTAGCCCTGAGAAAGGCACGGGAGCCTTGCTGGGCTGCTAGCAGCCAGGTCAGCAGTTTGAAACCACCTACGGCTCCACAGGACAGAGACAGGGCTCTCTACTCCCATAAAGAGTTGCAGTCTGGGCAGTTCACTGGGGCAGTTCTCCCCTGTCCTGGAGCGTCACTGATCTGAAGGAGAGAGGGGGGCAGTCGGTCGTCGCACTGCCAGGAGCACGCTAGTTTGGGGAGAGGCGGGCGAGCATTAGGATCACACAGAGGAGTGCTTGACAAGAAACCAGGCCTCAGAGGAGAGGCGAGTCTGAGTTCTCATCGGCCCAGGAACAAGAGGTCCCAGCCAACGTGCCTGCGTCTCCAGCAGGGTTTTTAAACATTCCCTGGGGAGACAGGTCCCTACAAAAGTGGAAGGTCACAACCCACCTGATTGCCAACCAGGACAAGAATGTGCCAGGGGGACCTTGCTTACAGGCCCTCATGACACGGCAGGTGAAGACACGGGTGAAGCCTGTGACGGGAACTACGGCCACCGGCTCAGGAGCAGCAATGACCTGGGAGGAGGATGGAGAGGATGCTCTGCACCCTGCTGAGCGGCCTGGATCATTCCACACAAACTCTCCCCCTGGCCCTGACTCAAAAGGTCCAGGGAGTGAGGAGAACTGTGGGCAAGCCAACCCAGGACAGAGGCCTGGAGCTGCCCACCTGTGTCCTAACTTCACAGAGGCCCAGGCCAAGGCCCAGGCCAAGCTCACCCATGGAGATGGGCAATATCCGAGCCCTCTGGGGGAAAGGAGAAGGTATTGTGGGATGGATCTTAGAGCATAGCTTTTGATCTATGAATATGTGACGTGACATAGTCACCTCTCATCATGTAATCTGATGTGATCCACCCACCGCAGCCACACCACGCACGTGAGAGCAGAATAGATGCAAAGATAGGCACTGAGGGAAGAACTCCAGTAGACGCACTCAGCCACTGCCATCCAGTCGACCCTGAATGAGGTTTCTGAAACTGTAAATCATTGTGTTTACTTTTATTTTAAGCTTAATTTACGCCCGACCCATAATCTTTTGATTTTAAAGTTTCTTCTGGCCTCTCTTCTTCTCCTGTGCAATCTCCTCTTCTGGTGTAGCAACAATGTGTCCCTTTTCAGCCAGGCTCGTTTCAATGTGGCAGGGGGAGCTCGGGCAGATGGACCTGACCAGGAGCTCCGGAAGTCTGGTGGCGGCAACTCTTGGAGCCTCTGTTCACCTGGCTGGGCTCACTGACCAGAGAATCCACACCGAAAGTCTTCAGTTCAGCATGACTCTCTGCATTTTTAAACATGAGCAGCAAAAACTCAGCACCCTTTTTGGGCCACCGACCCTGAGTCCACTCCCAACTCCACCGCTGTAACATCAGAAGGGATGCACTGGTTCTGCAAAGGGACATCCTTCAAATACTTGGTGCATGCCCTTGGTGGCCTGGGCACTTGCATGGGTGTTCTTAAAGTGGACCCAAAGATTCGACCCTCTTGATCTGCATGATTTGGGGTCATGCTTTCTGGGTCAAGTGATTAGCGAACCCTTTTGGAAGATCACCTAAGTCCACTATGGGAGGGGGAGGAGTGGTGGGCCCTGGGAGAATTTATGGTCACTCAACTTCAAGACTAAATCTTTAAGGGAGCACCAGCCTCTGTGATCCAAGGATTGTAAACAGTAAAACCCAAGACCGGAAGAGGGAATTGTCCTAGCGCTTAAATTCTGAATGCCCACTGTGCAGATGCCATGAATCACAGTGAAAGCCCCAAATCCATTTTCAGAGTCCCCGCGTGGAGAAAGGCTTTTGTGAGTCCTCTCTGAACCAGGGATGTGAATTGCCTTGCCCTCAGACAGGTGCCTCGGC
This sequence comes from Tenrec ecaudatus, assembly GCF_050624435.1. Taxonomy (NCBI): domain Eukaryota; kingdom Metazoa; phylum Chordata; class Mammalia; order Afrosoricida; family Tenrecidae; genus Tenrec; species Tenrec ecaudatus. Next base: position 86,188,771 of record NC_134539.1, on the reverse strand, counting down.
AAGGGGGTTATGCAGACACAGGATAGAATTTAACACGTTGTCATTTGTTTTTTCTTTTGAGCCATGAAAATTTGTTTCAGTCATTATTCTCTCCTGCTTCCTTTTGGATTGATGCTTGTCTGCAGTTCTTGTGATTGGGCTGTTTTGATATGATGGGGGTTTTTGGTATATGAAATCCAGGAGAGGTCAATCTAGGGACAGGATGGATTTACACAGTGGGTGACCCATGGGCTCAAACGTAGGCACAACTGTGAGGCTGGCACAGAACCAGGCAGTGTTTCCTTCTGTTACACAGAGGGTTGCTATGAGCAGCTCGGAACAACAACAGGATGATGGCAGAGGAGCTGGGGAAAGAGGGGCCTAAAAATGAGCCAAAGCACGATGAAAAATGTTCTAAAACTGATGGTAATGATTTCACGGTTCTTAATGTATTTTAACGACTGAATTGTATGGTATGTGAATTATATGTCAATGATAAGGTTAAAATTTCCCAAAAAATCCCATATAAATAATAAGAAAAATTGTTAAGTGCGCAAACAGCCTCCTTTTTCTCCCACAGAGCAACTGGTGGGTTCGAACCCACAGCCACCAGGGCTCCTTACAACAAACATCACTCACTGCCATCAAGTGGATTCTGACTCACATCAACCGAATAGGACAGGGTGCACTAGCACAATACGGGCTTTGCCCTGAGTCACACCCTGAATTCAGACCCCTAGCTTCTGACCCGTGAGAAATAAATCTCTGCTTTTTAAAGCCCTAAAGCGCTAGGTGAAGAAGGCAGGAAGGACTTAGGCAGCTGCCCAGGGCTTGGAGGGGGTGCTTGAGAGACTGCTGGGGGTCAGCTGTGGTCAACGGTTAAGAGGAGGGAACCTCGTTTTATTTTATTTCAGTTGCTGGTCGGTTCTTTATTTTTTTTTTCAAGACCATTTTATTGGGAGCGAATACAGATATCGTATCATTCCACAGTTCAAAAACATCAAGCAGTACTGTACAGTTGCTACCACAATCCATTTCAAAACATTCGCTTCCTTCTTGAACACCTTGATATTAGCTCTCCTTTACCGCCCACCTCCCCCCATTTCCCCCCTAAGGAACCTTTATTCTACCTGCTGTCTGTCTCTATAGGTTCATCAATCCTGGGTTTCATATACCAAAAAACAAACAACAAAAAATCAAGAGAGCTACCCCAATGACAAAATGCATCGGAGATAAATCACATTATGAAGGGCAAAAAAAAAAAAAAACCAACCCCAAAACATCATACACACAGAAAATGTTGAAAACCACATCAGGCCCAACATATCAGAGGGGGGATCAAGTGACAAGAATTTAACAGTTCAAGTCAGGTTTATCATTTGATGTCCTTTAGTCAGCTCTCCAACACACTGTGTTTGACAGCCAGCATTATGCAGAGAGGGAAATCAATGCAGGCTGACTTCCTTCCTGTGTAAGATCCCACAAAATGGATTCTGGGATTCACTGTCATCCACAGCTTTCTGCAAACCAGAATCTCACAATTTAGGCTTCAGATGATATGATTTCCAATCCTTCAGTCTCTGATGTTGGTGTGCTTCTTCCATGGGGACTGAGTTGACGTCTCACTTAGATGACCGCCTGTTTGTAAACAAGCCTTTAAGACCCCAGGCACGGTTTCACCTGCTAGCTGGGCACCATCTAATGTCTTCACCACACTTTGCTACAGCACCCAGAGCTCCTGTGGGGCAGTTCTCCCCTGTCCTGTAGGGTACTATGAGTCCGCATTGACTTGAAGACAGCGAGTCTGGTTTTTGTTTTTGCTTTTCGGCCAGCACCTAAGATCAACAGCAGAAGCTGTGTGAGGGGATTGATGGCGTGATGGTAGACGCTTGCCTTCCATGCAGGAGACCCGTGCTGGATTCCCAGCCACCACCCTTGTGTCTGTGGAGACTTGATGTTGGGCTGATGCTGTTCAGGTTACCGTGGAGCTTCCAGAGCTGAAAGGCCTGGAGCTCTACTTCTGGCAACCAGCCAAGGAAACCCCTCGGGTTCACAGCAGAACACGCCCCGACATCATGCTGAAGATCAGCCTCTCAGGTTGCCACTCACTCAAAGCATACCGTGACGCGCACGGTGGACCTGACACACGGATGACTGTGATGATGGCAAAGGACCTGCGCAACATTTGGTTCCACTGTCACCAGGTTACCCGAGTTGGGGGTCAACTCAATGGCAACTAACTCCAACATCAAAGGGTGGACATATCCCCACATGGTGCCATCTGGAGGCCCTCGGTCGGCCAGAAAGAGCAGAAATCGGTGCTGCCTGCACACGTGTCAACAGGCATCCTGGTAACTCAGTGGCTCGGCCCTTAGCGGTTCACTGAGAGGTTGGTGGTTGGGATCCACCAGCTGCTCTGCAGGAGAAAGACGCGGCAGTCGGTTTCTATAACAATTTACAGTCTTGGAAAGCAGGTGGACATTCCACCCTGTCCTAGGGGGTCACTGCATCCAGATGGGCTCAGTGGCAGCAGGCTTGGTCCTCTTCCTTTTGGTTCGTGGGCATCGAAGCTGGTGGCTGAAAGATCAGGAGGCCTAGTGAGGCCTCCTTGAAGCGGGGGCCTATGTGCCTTCATGATGGCCCAGAGGATGACTGAGCAGAGAAATTCTTGGCATTGACGACTCCTAGCAGGGAGGTCGACAGATACTGAGGGTGACACGGTTGGGGGGAGGGGGGGTGTTCCTTATTGCATTGATTTTTTTCCCCTTTTAATATATGCACAAGTAAAAGAAACCTTGCTGTTGCTACTTGCCATCCGGTCATCCTCAGCTCCCAGCAGCCTGCATCTAATGGGATGAAACACTGCCTGGTCCGGCGTCATCCTTACAACTGTTGTTAACGTTTGGGCCCCTGTTGCTGCTACTGGGTCAGTCCACTTCATGCCGGCTCTCTCGTTTTCCCGGGCTCTCACTTTACCAAGCATTGTGTCATTTTCTAGTCACCCGTCTTTCACGACGACGCGTCCAAAATGAAGCCTTGCCAGCTTGGATTCTCAGGAGCATCCTGGCCACACATCCCCCAAGACTGAGTTGTTCTTTCTTCCAGCAGCCTGTAGCTACTCAAGATTCTTCACCAACACCACACATCGCACGCAAGTGTGCATTCCTCTCCGGGCTTCCTTTGTCACCGCCCAGCATCCATCTGCCTGTGATGCGACTGGAAGTGCCTTGGCTTGGGTTGGGCACACCAGTCATCCTCCAAGCGCCATCTTTGTTCTTGAACATCTCTGACGGTGGTTTGGTGGCACGTTCTCCTGGTGCAATGCTTACTCCTTGGCTGGCGGTTGGGTCCGTGGACACGGGCCGTGGACCACAGGAGAAAGAGCTCCTTGGCAGCTTCAATGGCTTCAGCAGAGATTCAGTAGACTGCACTGGAAACCGGGTTGGGAAGGGACCCTTCCACGCAGAGTGGAAACGTGATTAAGCGAATGAAAGTAGCCAGAAGCCAGACTCAAAAGCCACCGCTCAGCATTCTTTCCACTACATCAGGCACCAGGCACTCGCCTCCCCCGGCCCAGGCTCCCTGCCTCCATGGTGACTCTGCTCACCCCGCCCAGACGGCTCTCTGGGGCCCTTCAGGTAAAGTGCCTTTTAATGAGGCCCAAGGAGTCCCGGGGCTTTATGAATCATGGAGTCTCGGGATGGAGTCTCGGACGAGGCCACTGTAAACCTAGCTCTGCGCTGGCGCGAGAGTTTTCCAATTTCCTTAGTTCGGAGTCCTGCAAAGATGCAATTTAGGGTGTTAATCTCCACCTGCTCTCTCTGCTGCACGGGCAATGCAAGCGATCATGGCATCAGATAGTGTTACCGCAGGGGGAGGACTCGCAGACAAGAGCGCCAACCCCGTGATTCTGCCAGTGAAGAGGTGGAGGCCGCCTTGCCCGGCAGAAATGGGACACGGTCCTTCCTCCCTTCTCTTGCAGCCCCAGCATTTGGGTCTTTTAGCTTAATTCCTCGGCGGTGGCACTTCTTGGACATCCAGAGACTCTCTGCCCCTGGCCCCATAGCCTGAGATGGGAGAGAGGGCGTGGTTTAAGCACCCACGGGTGGGTAAATGGACCAACCAGGCATGCAAAGGGCCCTGAGTATTTCCTACTCTCAAGTCTGAGTGCAAGGAAAACATCCACATGCAGAAAAGAACGGTCTGGGGAAAGAGAGGAGTAGAGGGCGCCGATGGGGAGAGGTGGGGGCAAGCTCGTTGTTTTGCATGAGGACTCGAGGGAGTTCATGGGCGCAGGAGCAATTCAAACTGGGGAGGGCACCTCCTCTGTCCCTCCACCTATTTCCTTTGGTCCAAGGCTAATGGTTGGCAGCAGTTTGTTCGTCTTCCTCCCCACCTCGTTTTACTGGGGAACCACAGGCTGGATTTTATGTCAACTTGCCTGCGCCAGGATTCTTAGTAGCCCCCATGATGTGACTCAGCATAACAGAATCAACTCCATGATGGGCTCTCTTGTGAACAGCTAAGCAGTTGGAAGGAAGATCGGGGTGCAGCGCAACCTCTTTACTCAGGTCACGGTCCTGATGCACTTGGAAGGGCGTTTCCTTGGGGGTGTGGCCTCCATTCTATATAAGTTGACACTATGGGGAAGTTAGCTCCCTTCTTGCTGGGCCTGGGTCCGACATCAGGGTCATCGATCTTTGATTCTTTGAACTTGAGCCGATGACAATGAGTTCTATTGCTTGTGAACCGGGGAGCCATCAGCAGTCAGCATCTGACCTGCTGACGTTCAATTCACTGGACTCTGCGGCCACGAGCCTGGCTTGCTGACCTTGGATTCATCTGCCTCTGCCTCCACCAGCCTTCCTATTTAATTTTCATGCTTCATCTTCCTGCTTCCTAACTGATCTGCCTGCTTGCTGGTTTGTCCGCCCCAGCAGCCACACCGGTCAGGAGAAGCCTCCAGCTTGACATCTGATCCACAGACTTGAACCAGACTGAACTAGCCTGCTTCTATAATTGTGCGAGTCATTCTCCTGCGATATATTTCTCTCTTTATGTGTGTGTGTGTCCCAGGAGCTAGACGAGGCTGTCTACTCCCATAGAGTTACAGTCCCCAAAACCCACAGGGGCAGTTTTACCCTGTCCTATAGGGTCACTATGAGATGGCATCAACTCGATAGGGGTGAGTTTGAATTTAGATAAGTGTTTATATGTGTATGTGTGTGCATATATATCTTCTCTAGAGAGCCCAGCCTCACACTGGGGGTCAGATCAGAGAGTCCTGCTCCTGATCCCCAGCAGCCAAGGGTACCTTAGGATCCCCTTACATGAACATGAACGTTCTCTTTCTGAACCTTAACATTAAGTAACTGCTCATGACCAGTTCATTAGCAGAATCACTGGCTGTGGCATACATTTTCTCAGAAGACATCTTCTCCCCAGGCTGGGACCTGCCCCTCAGCCCCCTGGGCCCATAGTGATTTTTATGACCAAGTGTGTCCAGTGGGGCACAGGGATGGAAGCTGGTCCTGCCCTCTTGATCTGCCCCCTCTCCTGCCTGCCCCACGTTCCTCCCCATGGGCCCTGCACACTACAAAGAGTAACAAAGAGTCACTCTCATTGCTCCATACAAGACCTGCGTCTTTCGAGAAGTGACTGCCAGGCTCCAGGGTGACGACACAGCTCGTGGGAAGGGCCCGGGGGGGCGGGGGGCGCCTCTTTTCTCTTTCCTTTTGTTTCCACCAAGTCCTGGTGAGACCAGCCCCAGAGAGCATTGCAAATCTGCCCACGTCGTTCCATCATCACTGGTGCCCTGCGCCCCATTCCCCTCTCCTCCGGCCCCTCCCTCATCCTCCTCATCGCCTTGCCAATCTCCACCCCTGCCTCCTGCGTCGTCCGCTCTCCACCGGGCAGCCGCACCAGTCTAATTAAAACTCAAAAAAGGGCAAGTCACTCTTCCGCTTAACATGCACCCTTTCCCGCCCTTGCCCTTGACACCAGGAATAAAATCAAGATACCTTCACTAGCTGCACATATGATCCAACTCCCAGCTCCCTTTGGCGCCTCATCTCCCCCGGGCTTCCCTCTGACCACTCTGCGTTCTCTGTGGCCACCCCCACCCCACCTGGCAGCATGCTACCCACACCCTGCCCAGAGGTCATGATGATCCCATCAGGCCCGGAGTCGAACACCCATTCTGGCTCCTCATTGCCTACTCAGTCAACTCCAAACATGGATATTTTTGACTTGGCATTCTCCACCAAGGCCCTGATCTGCAACACCCCCGTTCCCCCTGCTCCCTTGCCCCCCGTGTGCTTGCCTCTTGTGGCTCCTGCTGCACATCTCCTGCTACGTTCCAACTACATGATGTCAGAGCCTAAGTCTAAGCCCTCTTCCTAGGAGCCCTTTCCAAAGAGCTCCAATCCCCCTGAGCAGGGCAGAGGGGACCTGGAATGGGCAACTGAGTGTTATAAGCCAGTGCACGTGCCAAGTACGTTCCACACCCTTTGTCTTCATTTATCTGGTAAAGGCAATGGCACTGGCATCCACTCAGCTCCAAAGAGCCTAGACTGTTCCCTTCCCCAAGTGGAGTCGATGAAAGTCATGCAATGCTCCATCAAGTCAGTGCAGACTCACAGCGAGTCCACGTGCAAGAGAACCAAATACGGTCTGCTTCTACAACATCCTCACAATTGTTATATTGTAGCCCATTGTGGGAGCTACTTTGTGGCTCCAATCCATTTCACTGAGGGACTTCCTCTTTTTGAGGGCCCCTCTAGTTTACCAAGCATGGTGTCTGAGGTACCCTAGCTCCCCGAAAATAAGACAGTGTCTTATATTAGTTTTTGCTCCCAAAGGTGCACTAGGTCTTATTTTCAGAGGATGTCTTATTTTTCCATGAAGAAGAATACAGTACACATTTATTGCTTTATTAAAAGAGACCTTGCACTTCCTGTCTGCTCTGGCTGTGCTGCGGCCAACAGTGAGCTGCATGGTGGCGCCTGCCACTACGGGCCAGAGTCCAGAGTTATGGTAGCTTCAGGGGCCTTATTTTTGGGAGGTCTTATTTCAAGGGGGTGCCTTATATTTCAGCAAGAGGCAAAACTGTAAGTGGGTCTTATTTGGGGGGGATATCTTACTTTTGGGGAAACAGGGTAGTTAGCTTATTTTGCCAACCTAGCCAATAAACACATGTGGGGTCAACTGAAGGGCAGAGGGATAAATGGCTCAGTGAGCCTCGCCTTTCTAGTTCTCGGGTCTCTTGCTTTGTGATGGTTAGACCAGGGTGCAGCTGCCTTAGCCAGTTCTCTGCTTCAGCTGGCAAGGCTGACTTCCTGCAAGACATCCCCAAGAAGAAGCCACATGGACCTACCCCGATGCAGCCCTGGGTGCTGGAGCAGCCGTGTGAAGACCCCTGCCAGCGCTGAGATGCTTACACGTTCACTGGCTCAGTTTTCCTCCTGCAGTCAGCATCATTGCATGTGTTTTGTGAGGTGGAGGAGGACTTTGTGGATTGGTGTCAGACATATGGGTTAATGCTGGACTTGTGGGCTTGGGCAGCACTGGGTTGGGATGTTTTCTTGAAGTACACTTAACCTTTATATAAAACTCTCTCTTATACATGGGTTTCTGTGGAGTGGTTTCTCTAAAGTGCTCAGACTCACACAGTGTCCTTTTCCAGGACTGGTCTCTCCCGATAACATGTTCAAAATAGGGGAGATGAAGCCTCGCCAGCCTCCGTTCCAAGGAGCATGTTGGCTGGACGTCTTCCAAGACAGAGTTGCTGGTTCCTGTGGCAGTTTGCGGTACTTTCGTTGTTCCTCACCAGCACCATCCTTCAGATGCATTGTGTCTTCTTTGGTCTTCCTTATTCAACGTCCAACTTTCACAGGCCTATGAGGCCATTGCAAAGACCACGGCTGGGGCCAGGCACACCTTAGTCCTCCAAGTGACCTCCTTTAAAGAGATCATGTGCAAGCCGCTGCACGTGCCTATGAGGCAACTGAGACCACCATGGCTTGGACCAGGGGCGCGTCAATGCTCAAAGTGACATCCTTGCTCTTCAATTCCCTAATGCAATCTTGTGCAGCAGATTCCGCCAGTGCAACACTCCGTTGGACTCCTCAAGTGCTGTCTATGTGAGTGCTGACTGGACCTAAGCAGGATCAAACCCTTGGCAACATGGATGTTCCCTACTGGTCCAGGTGTAAGGATGTAGGCTTTCTTTACATCGAGTTGTAACCCATACTGAAGGCTGCCATCCTTGACCTACAAGTCCTCCTCACTTTTTAAATGCCATGCGCCCAGCCATCATCTGCACATCCATCCCTCCAGACAAGGGAGGGAGAGAGGGGGTTCTGGAATCAGGCAGACGAGGGATGACTCTTGACCTGCTGCTTTGGACAGCCTTTGCCAAGTTACCTCAAGTTCCTTGAGCTTGGGGTTTCTCACCTGTAAAGTGGGCCCAGGACCTCACGGAGAGGCTCTGTGAAATTGCCGTCAGACAGTGTGAGAAGGAGTCCATCCGGGTAAGCGATTCAGAGGACTTTGCATGACTGTTGTCAATTCAGTGTGCACTGCTGAGAGCCCACTCTGCCAACGGTTGCGTGGTGGCGAATCCATAAAAGAGAAAATGGTGATCGAGGAGCTCTTGGCAGACCAGCAAAATAACACATGTATATGCACAAAGACAACAACCGCCACAACAAAGCCAGCACGCACTTACTATAGCACGTCCCCAACCCAAACCAGTTGCTATTGAATCAATTCCAACTCGTGGCAACCGTAACTGCAGCTGAGTCGAACTATGCTCGATTAAGGCTTTCAATGGCTTATTTTGGGGAGTTAGATCACCAGGCCTTGTATCCCAAGACATCTCTTGTTGTAGTCCTTGTTCTTAGGTGCAGTTAAGTCCATTCTGACTCATTGTGACTCTGTGCGCAACAGGAAGAAACACTGCCTGGCCCTGCACCATCCTGCCAATGGGTAGGCTTACGGCCACTGCTGCAGCACCTGTGGGTGGATTCAAACATCCAGCCATCCTCTTAGCAGCTGGGGCCACTGACCATTTGTGCTATCAGGGGGTTCCAAGGATAGGTCAGACCAAACCCACTTTCATCAAGTCAATCCCGACACCCAGCGACCCTACAGGACACAGCAGAATTGCTCCCTCGGGTCCCCAAGACTCAATCTTTATGGGAGCAGCCAGCCTCGCCTTTCTCCCCCAGGGTGGCAAGTGGGTTTGAGACACTGACCTCGAGGTGAACAGTGCCACAGTACCACCAAGTCTCCTGTAAAATGCAAACATGTACTGACTCACGCGATCCTCACCTGAGCCCTATGGAATACCATCCCCATGTGACAGAGGGGGCAGCAGAGACACAAGAGTGTCACAGCAGTGACAGAGTCATGGGGTGACCTTGAGGAAAGTTAAGTGATGCGATCGGTCACTTGGTACTTGTCCCATAGTCAGCTGGGCTCAAAATGCCAAGGGCCACACCCAGAGGAGCGGGGTTCTTACACACACCACCACCACCATTATCATTGCTTAGGGAGGGCACAAAGGAGGCAGGTACTTCATATGCTCTGAGACCAGCAGACCCAGGCCGGGTTTCCACGTCACCACCTTGGCTCCTGTCTGGTCACCACCAGGCTCATCACCACCATCACGTCGTCACTGGCAGAGCAGGCTTTCCTGAGCATGGTCTGAGGGTGGCCCAGGGGCCTTTGGGAGTCTGAGTAGACCACCCAGCAGCTTCCCACCCACAAGCTCCCCCTCAAGTTCCGGAGGTGGAATCTAGAGAGGAGCTGGTGGGAAGAGGGCAAGAAACCTCTCAGTCCCACCGACTGCCAGGGCAACTCCCAGGGGAGGGACGTCTAGCCTGCTCTGGCCCACTGTCCCCCACCGAGTCTCCACCCCGAATTCCCCACAAGGACTGTGCTCAGCACACCCAATTATGGAAAAAAACACTCGGCATCAGAGAACATGAGTCAGCAGAGCGGGGCTGCTGAATCTTTAAGAAGAGCGGATGTGATTATGGGATGCGGTGGTGGGCGTGGGGCGCCCATGTGGCCACAGGCCCAGCCATGCCTGGGTCATAAGGTAGAGTGTTTGTTGGGGGACAGGCTCAACATCGCCGAGACCCAACCACTCATGCTGCTCCCTGGACCTGGGATGAAGCACTTTAGATGCGCGGGCTGTTTACTCTCAGGAGCAAAGTCGGCAGATGCAAAGATGGGTGTTTTATGCTCACAAGCCTTCATGGAGAGACCACGAGAATCCAAACAGTGTGAACTTTCCAAAAGCGTGTGAACTGGCGTAAGAATAGAGAGGAAACGCAATCCAGTGGCAAATGTAAAATGAGACCTACTTATATGATAAGATGGAGGCAAATCGGGGAGAAGAGAGACAGATGGGAACGAGTCGGGCTGAGCAACTGACGATTAGCGTCTGAGAAGGGTCGACGTTCGATTCTACTTGCCCAGCAGGACCCCAGAGGTTTCAGACGGAGTCGAAGTTTCAATGGAAGAAATGAAACTGGAAAACATTCCTGGGAGAAAAGATAAGTAAATATTTACATCATCCTGGGATCGAGAAAGCCTTTCTAAGAAATGACACAGAAGCCAAAACCATAAAACGCATATCTGAATATACAATAATTTTTCAACTTCAGTATGTCAACAAGCACTCAACATGTTAAAAACCAGCCACCATCTGGCATGCACGCTTCAAAGAGGAAAGGTTCGTATCCGCAATAGGTAGAAAAGACAAACATACACGGTTACGGAAAATGCTCAGCCTTGCTAGTGACTTTACCAAAGTCAGACAGGTTAAAACCAGTGAGCATCCCGTCCTGACGTTCAAAGTGGCACAAGCTCTCTCTCTCCTAGTAAGCAATTCGCAGTCCGTGTGAGAATGTGATTGCCGCTGTTGTTAGGGGCTGCGGGGTCGATGCCAACTCAACGAACCTCTGGCCAACAGAACAAAAGCACTGCTGGCTCCAGCACCCTCACGATTACTGTTGTGTGAAGATATGGTGCTTCCATGACAGACTTCTAAGCTTCCATGTGGTAGGCCCAGGTTCAATTCCCAGTCAATGCCTCTCCTCCGCAGCCTGTCAGTGGTTTGCGTGTTGCCATGATGCGGAAGAGGTTTCAGCCGAGCTCCCAGACTAAGAGAGACTAGGAAGAAAGGCCTGGTTATCTTCTTGCAAAACCCAGGCGACGCACACCTTATGGATCACAACAGGACTCTCTGTGAGCCGGGAGTCGCCCCCACTGCAGTCAGGAACAACAAAGTGCCCAAAGGTCTCTGAGGCGACGCACACACTCATGTGGTTAGCTGTGACTTGCAGTTGCTTAGTTTTCCTTCGCTGGTATTTCCTCATTTTTCTACAATGACCAAGCACCACTTCCGTAACATGAAACCAAAACAATAACAATCATTTTATCTGAAACAAAAGCACAGGGCTGTGGGGGCAGGGGCCGTAGCTCGGCAAACCAACAATCCGTTGGTGTTTGATGCACTTTCCTATGCCAAACCCCACAGCACAGGGAAGCCAGCAAGTGGTACCGATGGACCATTGACAGGCAAGCTAGACGCCATCATTTCAGTCGCCCCGAGGGAGGGGATGGTGGCACAGTGGGGATGCATTGGGCTGCGATCCGTAAGGTCAGCAGTTCAAAACTACTAGCTGCTCCTTGGGAGGAAGACAGAGCTTTCTACTCCCATAAAGAGTTCCAGCCTCAAAAACTCAGAGGAGGGGCTTTAAAAGATTGTATTCAAACAAGCGGCCAGCTAAGCAACTAAGTCAACTAAGCCCCCGCGGAAGAAGTACAGCAGCTGTGTTATATAAGCTGACAACAAAATTCAAATGCAACGAAGGGCGAGGTGTCACAGCCTAAATTGCAAACACCCAATTTGTAGAAGGCTGTGGAGGACAGTGGGAGCCCAAAGCCCATCTGCAGAGCATCGAGTCAGATGAAGCCTCTGGCAGGTCCTCTCTATGCACAGGTGAGGGGGCTCACACAGCTTCATAGTCAGCTAGGGATCATTGTCATGGTGATTATACTGCATCAAACTCCATCCTTGGTCAGTTGACCTCCCTCTTGACCCACCTGAAATCCTTCTAGGTGCAAGTATTTCTTGCTTGTTTCATGACAAAAATTTCTTTCCTGGCCTTTTAAAGATTCTCAGTGGTCTTTTCTTTCTTACTCACTATTTATATTTTTATCTCTGTATTCTTATTATTTGATCCTTACAACTGCCCCCCCCCCCGCTGTTTTTTCTGTTTGTCACGTTTTCCGGTTTGCAAAGCCTGGCAAGAGCGTAGGCACAGAGAGAAGGCCCAATGCAGGGGGGTATGGGGCGCCGCACACCATGTAACACCATGTATGTGGGAGGGGGAGGAGCACGCCAATGGACGGTGAGCACACAATGCATTTTATTAGCGATTTCACCGGGGGGCGGGGCGGTAGATGAAAGCCTGCTCTAAAATTGACGGTGGTGATGATTGTACAATTCTTCTGGATATGACCGAACTACAGAATTATGTGATATGCAGATTAAGTGCCAATAAACCTGTGTTTTAAAAAGTTATTTAACCAGGTCGGGGTCGGGGTGGTAGTGGTGGAAATAATCTATAATTGAGTGTGGTAATGATTGTACAACTCTTCTTGATATGATTGAACTACTGAATTGTGTGATGTGTGGATTAAGTGCCAATAAAACTGTTATTAAAAATAAGAAAGCAAGCTCATGGAGCCGTTCTACCCTGTCCTGTAGGGTCACTAAGTGGACAGAGACTCGGTGGCAGTGAGTTTGAATGAGTGAGACTTGATAGCATGCCGTACTTACAGTCCTGTCAGATGAGCTTGGTGGTAATATTAATGAACGTGAGTTTGGAGGTATGAGCTTGTTGGAGCGTAAACTTGCTCTGTGCAACCAATTTGTTAACGAACACTCCCCAAGCCAGACCCACTGCCCTTGAACTAATACTAACTCAGCGTGGCCCTACAGGGCAGAACAGAAGGGCCCAGTGGGTACCAAAGGTTGTAGATCTTTACAGGAGCAGACTACCCAGGGGTGATCAAACTCCACGTCCAGTCATGAGTATTACTGCCCTCAGACTGTAGTCATCAGAACCACTGCCCTAACCCCCAAACCTCCGATCCCAAGTAAAACTGTGGAGGTGCCAGGGTGCAGGGAGAGGGCTGCTTCTTAGATTGTAACCCTAAAAGTAACTCTCTAGATCCTCCAAGATGCACAGAATGAGAGAGATGTTCTCCCCATGTGCCTTGACGAGTCACAATCCAGCTGTCCTTGGACCAAAAGGGCCAAATTGTAGGGTGTCAGGAGAAGGTGGTTGAACAATGAAAGGTCTGGAAAGGGCCCCCCAAAACCAAACAACCCAGCTGCTAAGAACCACCCCTGGGTCAGAGTAGAATTGCCCTCCACAGGGTTGTCAATGGTTGCTTTTTGTGTGTGTGTTTTTGTTTTTTTAATAGATCACCAAGCCTTTCTTCCAAGGTACCTCTGGCCAGACTCAAACCTCCCACCTTCTGGCTTGCAGCTGAGTGAGCTGACCAGTTAACTGCTTGCACCTGAGGCCTGGTTGGAGGACGCAGGCATGATCACCTGAAGGAGGAAACCCTGGGGAGGGTCCTAGTCTCTAAGCAGAAGTGCAGCTTTTGGGTAAAGTGGGTGGAGCAGGACTGAGAGGTCAGTCCTGACCAGGGCTGCCCACCCCTCAATTGGATTTTTGGTGGCTCCTCAGCTGACCAGCTGGGGGTGTGGGGGTGGGGATGCTGCAGACTGCATTCCTACTGAGGGCTGGGCAGGTGGCAGGGGATCAGCTGGGTGACTCCCGGGCACACGCCCAAAGAGAGCAGCAGGAGCACCCGCATACTGTCCCCTATAGGTCTGCACAGATTATGCGAGAGGCCCAGGAGGAAGTCCGCGGCTGCTTGGAGTGGGGACAATCACCAAGAAGGCGGGCTCGGAGCACGAGGAGCCGGGGGAGGAAATCAAAAATAGGATGAGGCACAATGGCCTGATGTTACACTGCAGAAAAGTCACTGCCCCCGCACAGCGTTGGGAGGGAGGCCCAGGAGCAGCTCATGCAAGGGGAAACGGAAACAAAAGCCACGGAGGAACTTGAACCCGAACAGAGATGACTTCTAGGAATAAAGGCACAGCGGTCCTTTGCAAGAGCATGGCATTTTAGCCTCACTGGGAACCAGGTCTGAGTGGACTCTCTGACCAGCTCATCCCTCTGGGGAAAGGCCACCCCCACACATGGCCAGTAGTGCCACCTCTTCATTGTCTGTTGCTGGAGCTCTTGACCTTGTCCCATCACACAGGGCCGCGTTCCCTCTGGGTGGGTGGTGGCTTCATCTGCCAGGTTCTGGGCATGTTACCTGTCTTGAAACTCCTGGCAGGCCTCCAGGGAGAGCTGGGGGACATGCCAAAGCCAAACCCAGCCTGGGACCAGTCACCCCCCAGAACTTACTGGATCCGCTGAAAATCCTGAGCATGTTTATATGGAAGGAGGAGGAGGAATGACCACCTGGACAGGCTGCAGCTGCTAGAAAGCAACACAGCAAGGATGGGGGACCAAGCAAAGGGACGCCCTGGATGAGGTCACTGGGACTCATCAGAAGGGTTGAGGGGTCAGCAGAACCGGGATGGGGCAGAACCTGGGGAACCCTGTGGGACCCTATCACCACTGCCCCGGTGTCCCGCACTGCCATCAGCAGGGTGTTTGAGGGTGGACAGACTCCAGATACTGAGCAAAACTGAGGTCATCACCAAGAGCAACCAGGTGAGGGCAGCCAGATGTGGCGGCCTGCAGAGACTTCGAGGAAACCACCCTGAAAAGGGTCCGGCGAGAGTCTGGCTTGCAGGAAGCTGGTCAAAGTCTAGCCATTTCCTTCTCAGTCCCGGCCATCATGTCGATTCTGACTCAGGGGCAGAACTGCCCCGGGCGTAACCACTATGCAGGTTCCCTAGAGCAGCAGTGTTTGAAGCCACTCCAGCATATCAATCCATTTATGCCCACTCAAAAGCCCGACTCACTGTCATCAAGCTGGTGCTGACTCCTAAGCACCCGTAGGTCAGAATGGCACTGGGTTTCCGGGGCTGTCAATCTTTCCTGGAGCGGAAAGCCTCATCTTTCTGCTATGGAGCAGCTGGTGGGGTCAAACCGCTGACGTGGCCATTAGCAGCCCACCTCATAACCCACGATGACCCCAGGGCTCCTTTTAGCCATTTATGCAGGTCCCCTCAAACCCGTGGCCCAGGCAGGAGGGAAACCTACCGTGCCAGGTTCCTGGGAATCTTCCTAACGATAATGTACACAGCACTTCCCTTGTGCAAGTCATCCTTCTAAGTACTTCTACAAACTCGCTTCCCCAAACACAAAAACAAAACACACTCACTGTGAGTCAACGCCAACTCACAGCAACTTCACAGGACAGGGCAGAGCTGCGTGCGGCGGTAACTCCCTACAGGCGTAGAAAGCCCTGTCTCTCTCTGACGGAGTGGCTGGCAGTTTGAAATCGCTGCCTTTGCAGTTAGCAACCCAACATGTAACCACCAAGCCTCCAGAGCTCCAGGACCAATGAAACAAACAAACAAACAAACAAACAAACAAAAGCGGGCAAAGAATCTGAGCCGCAGTTCTACAGAGAAGACCTAGGACTGGCCAATGTTCATCTAAAAAGACAAGTCAAGTTATTAGACCTCAGGGACATTAGATAGAAAATCCATCGAAGGCACCACTTCGCAACTCGCCCGGATGGCTGCTGTCACAGAGATGAACAGAGTAACAAGTACTGCACCAGGCCGTGGAGGAACTGGAAAGCCCATGCACGGCTGGCGGGCGTGGGAACGGTGCCATCCCTACCAACCATAGTGTGGCCGATCCTCAGCACGCGAAATACAGCTACCGCCCCCAAAGCTCACTGCTGTCCAGTGGATTCTGACTCATCGTGGTCTTACAGGGCAAAGCAGAAGTGTTCCGTAGGGGTTCTGAGGCTGTGCGTCTAGACGGGAGCCCAGAGCCTCGTCTTTTGTCTTGCAAGCAGTCGGTAAGTTTCAACCACTAACCTTGTGGTTAGTGGCCCAACGCGTAACTAACTCACTGCGCAATTCCATTTTCAGACCTAAACCCGAGAGAAGTGACAACACCCCGCTGTACAAAAACGTGTACGTGGAGGTTCGGCGGCACTAGACAAAACGCAGAAGCAGCTTTGGGCTCCATCAACTGATGAACGGATCAATAACATGTGGTGCATCCCTGGTGGCACTGTGGGTTAGGCATTCGGCTGATCACCAAAACGTGGTGGTTCAAACCCACCAGGGGCTGCTCGGGAGAAAGATGAGCTGTCTGCTCGCATGAAGGTAGACAGTCTCCAAAGGCCTCCACAGCGGGGCTAGGAGCGGCCAGGGCAGTGGGTTCGATCCCGACACTGGGCTATCATTCAGCTTTAGAACGGAATGAAATGCTGGCACACATGCTACCTGGATGCCCTGAGAACACCCTGCTAAGGGAAAGCAGGCGGCCACAAAAGACCGGGCATTGTGGGATTCCATCAATTTGAAGTGTTCAGAAGAGACACATGACAGAAAGTGGTGCCCCACGGCTGGGGCTGCAGAGGGCTAAGGTGTAGGCGAAGGAGGCGTTCGGCAGAAATGGAGAGTGACTGCTATTGGTCTGGAGTTTCTTTTGAGAGTGACAAAAACGACCGTGGTGATGGTTACACAACTCAGAGAATATGCGGAAAACCACTGTAAATGGGTGAATTATGATATGTGAATTTTATCGCCATAACACCTTTAAAAACAAGAACTGGACTCAATCTGTACATTCCTTTGAACTGGGTCCTGACATTTTCTCCCTGTTTAAAACAAGTTGGGAGAAGATCCGGTGGGGTAGTGGTTAAGCACTGAACTGCCAACCAGAAGGTCAACAGGTTGAATCCACCAGCCACTCTAAGGCAGGAAGATGAGGCCGTAAGGAATTCATCTCGGAAACCCTGTGGGACAACTCTACTGCAGCCTGCACACTCTCAATGAGCTGGAATCAACTTGGCAGCAGAGTTGAGGACACGGAGGCACAGACATACGGGTAGTCATTTGCCCAAGAGCAGGTAGTTAGAAAGGGCAGCGCCATGCGGGGTGGCTCCACCATGCACGTTCTTGCTCCAGCCCCGCTCAGAGCTCTGCCGCCCCTGACAGGGCACCTGGCTCCTTGTCACCTCCAACTTGGAGGTGGGGGCATATTCTGCTCACCTCAGGCCTTTCCAATAAAGGTTTCAGGTTTCAGACACGATGGCTCCCTTTCCACCCCTGTGGACCATGTCCTCCACCCCCCAAAGCAGAGGGGTGCATTTGGGGTGAGGGTAGGGGGCAGGACTCCTGTTTTGCGTGGCCAAGGTTTCTCAAGGGGACGGTTCATGCCTCTGGGTGCAAATTAGTAGTCCCTGCCTCGGCGCTGTGACCACTTCAAGCTTGGCTGCTGACCAGAAACCGTTGGGAGTTCGAGTCTACCCAGGCGCCTAAGAAGAAGAGGCTGGTCCTCTACTGCTGACCAATCAGCGGTGAGAGACGTAGGGGACACAGTCCCACAAGGGTCATCCTGAGTTGGGAGGGGCTGGATGGTGGCTGGTTTGGGCACAGACCACGGGCTGGATCCTGACATCTAAGAAGTGTCTGTCCACATTGCGTCTGCCATTCCGCAGGGCTCGCTGAGAGTCCCTGGCCCCGCTCCCTCCCACTGCCAGGCAGCTCCTGATGACCACCGGCTCTGTGTCCGCACAGCCGCTCTCTTGATCCACGCCGTTTCCTGCGACGCGGCATGTTTTCCTATAACATCATGTCTGACGCAGCCTTCTTTAAAAGCCCCCTTTCACTTCTTGCAGCTTCATCGGGCGTGTGTCACTCACCCACCTGGACCTCCACCAACGAGGGGGCCTCCCTGCCCCGAGCTCACACCCCAATCAGGAAATCACAGGACAAACGTTCATGCCATAAGCCACCCCTTACACTCTGGCCGCAAACCTTTCTTGACAGCTGAGGAGCTATTTCCCACCAGGGATAAATCACACGAAGAAGAAGGACTAGGAGGATGCCTTCAACCATTCAAAAGGTGCATGCCCCAAACGGCACATTCCTCCACCTCCTAGTCGACCTTGAAAGGGGCATGCTCAGGGGAGCGGGAGGAATTCTCCTTCAGATGCTGTGCAAGTGGTGACCGGGTGAGGTGGGGGCAGGGGGTCCTCAAGTAACAAGGAGCTCTATGGAGAGCCTTGGGCTCTGCAGGTGACGACAGGAACCTGAGGGATGGGAGCACCTTCCAGCCCTATTTTTCAAGTTAAGGCAACACGACCTTCCCCATCGCCGCGATCCATGGGAGTTCAGGGTTTTTTCAAAGGAGACGCATCGGCTTGCTTTCTTTGGACGTGGCTTGAGGAAAGACGAGTCGCGAGCAAAGGGTCTGCTTGGTAAACTGGAGAAGGGCCGCAGAAATGAGGGAAATCCTTCTTGACGGAGGCTGCCCCTGCGCCGCAAACCTCACCACTGACACGACCACGCTGCCGCCGCTGCCAGATCAGGCAGTCGCGTCCTGTTGTCCAGAAGGTCCTGTGAGCTGGAGCTGAGCTGACAGCAGCTAAGAGCAAAACAGTGAACTTGGGAGAAATCCGAAGGGGGAGATGATCCGGGTCAGGGGAGAGAGGGAATCTCAGGAAGAAGTCTGCCACCATCTCAATGGCACACCGAGCCAAACAGCTCGAGAGAGTCCGGAACGAACGCTGAAGAAGCTACAGCCCGGTGATGGCAAGGAGCTTTCTTGGGGCTATGCAGCTAGGTAGTGGGTGGGTGGAACCTGGATCACTGGGCCCTCGCCACCCGCAGGGACTCTGCCTGCTCGCCAAGAAGCACCTGTCTCTCCAGGCCCCGCCGGGCGTTCCCGGCCACTGGCTTCTGTGAACAAAGATCTGAATGGCTCCCAGTCGTCTGTCCAAGAACAACAGAGCCTGCGCCAGCACCAAGAGGCGGTGAGCCCGGCTAACCAAACAAGATGACGAGGCCCGCAGTCGGCTCCCGGGGCTCTAACGAGCTTCTGCCATCAGGCCCAGGGAAGACACAAATGCTCAGAGCTTGAAAGAGGCTATCCCCCACCCCCAGTCTGTCCCCGGGGCCTCCACCCTATAAACTCAGGTTTGGGTTACTGAGGAGAGGAAAATCCTCGTTCTGGTCATGAAGAGAGAGACACAAATCATCTAGCGCCAAACCAGTCTTGGCCTCTTTGGGCCTAGTGATTATGAGTTGGACTTGCTAACCGTAGTCAGGGTCAGCGGTTCAAAACCACCAGTCTCTCCACAGTGGAAAGACGAGACTGGTGTCTCAGACACCCACAGGGGCAGTTCTACCCTGTCCTATAGAGTTGCTATGTGTTGGAATTGACTCGATGGCAGTGAGTCTGATTGGGGCTTGGCCCTCTCTTTGCCTTACAGGCTGGTCTTTACTGCAGACAGGCTTCCAACTGACCATTCAGAAAGGTTCTCTCTTTCTCTCTCCCACAACACACACACACACACACACACACGGGCACACACTGGTTGGCTACTGTTGAGTCTGCCCGAAGCAGACGTGAAGAGTCCTGTACACCAGCATGAAACCATGATTGGTTGGGGATGGACGCTGAACCATCATGATCCATACCGTTTTCACTGGTTGATTTGCAGAAGATCCCTGAAGTCTTCATCGTCCATCTTAGCCGAGAAGCTCCGCTGAAGCCTATGCAGCCTCACAGCCACACACAAGCCCACCCTTAGCCCTACTTTTAATAAATAAATAAATAGGTAGATTTTTGAAGGAAAAAAAAAGCACTGCCAAAAGGAGCCGTGTGTGTGTGTGTGTGTGTGTGTGTGTGTGTGTAAAAGAGGAGCCCTGGCGACATAGTGGTTACGTGTCGGGCTGTGCTCCTCAGGTCAGCAGTTTGAAACCACCAGCCACGCCTCCAGGGAAAGGCAGGGCTTTCCATGCCCCTAACAGGAAACCTACAGGGGCAGTTCTCCCCTGTCCCATAGAGTCGGCAGTGAGTTTTAGTCTTATGGATGCCAAGTAACTTGCAGCCTTCCGTTCAATTCCTAACATAATATCCAGCACGTATACTGTTTTTAAAACACATTTTTTAATCTACCATCTCGTTTCATTTTCTTATTCTTTTTAAGTTGAAAAGAGTATGCAATGCCTTTGCGGATCATACATAGCTCAAGAGAGGGCTTTATTGGACCGCCTATTGCTGCACCTTTCCTCCTTTTCTTTCCTTTCTGCTGTTGAAACGACTCAACGAACCCTCAGCCTTGAGGAAGACCCACTCCTATGGCGTGACTTGGATTCTGGAGTTGCATTTTCTTGTTATCTTTTTCTCCATGTTCCACACACCCACTCCCCGTTGCCTTTCAGTCCCACTTCTCCACGGAAGTCTGTCTGCCTCGGTCCTTCAGAGAGCCTATCTTCTTGCCAGTGGAGGCTGCCAGTCTCCTGGCACTTTCTCCTCATGCTTGCAGCGGAGACCTGACAGATACCCTTCTCTTTCCTTTGTTCGGCAGCATTGTTCCGCAGGGCCTGTTTGTTTCCCCTTCTTCATCCCGCAAAGGGCAGGACCTGGGCAAGCTAAGCCTCTGTTAGCAGATTGGAAGGCTGGCCCTGGGTTCAGGTTCAGCCCACTCTGCAGAGGTGCACGCATGGCCAGGAATGTGCATGGTGCCGGAAAAAGACACCCGAAGAGTCAATAAACATATGAAAAGATGCTCCACCTCTCTAGTCATGCAAACTAAACATCCCATCGCCACCAAGTCTGTTCCAACCCAGAGTGACCTATAGACAGAGTAGACTTGCCTGCAAATGTCTACGAAGCCCACTGCCTCATCTGTCTCCCACCCAGCAGCTGGTGGGCTTGCCTGGAAAAAGCAGCTGAGCGCTGAACTCCTGAGCCATCCGGCTCCCTCTTTAATAATCAGGCATGGTCATAAGAAAACAGCAGCACCGACGCAAACTTCAACAACCCACCCGTCACATGGGCAGAAACACACAAGTCCAATAATCCCAAGTGGTAGTTAGCCAGCACCCGGTGAACGCAAGCCTCCGTAGAGAGCTGCTGGGACTGGGGCCGTCACTTCGGAGAGCTGGTTGGCAGTGGGAACCCTGGTAGCCTAGTGAGTTAGGTGCTGGCCTGCTAACCAGAAGGCCAGCAGTTCAAAACCACTAGCCACCCTTCAGGAGAAAAAGACCATGATTTCTGTTCCCATAAAGATTTATACTCTCAGGAAAGAAACTCACAGATTGTAAATGAGTTGGTATCAAGTCAATGGCAGTGAGTGTGTTAGTAGGAAGGAGCCCTGGTGGTCTCCTGGGTTAGGCGTTGGGCTACTAACTGCAAGGTCTGCAGTTCGAACCTGCCAGCTGTTCCAAGAGAGAAAGATGAGTCTGTCTGTCTGTTCCCATAAAAACGGAGTCTTGAGAAACTCTAAGGAACCGTTCTCCCCATACGCACTGGAACGAACTCGTCGGCAGTGGGTTTGGTTTGTTTTGGAGCAGGAGTTCTGGTGGCAGGTGGGGTTTTTGGTGGGAGTGGTTTAGAGAAGGAGTCGGGACGCAGAGTAAGGTATGCACGGAGTCGCTCACCACAAGCTTGGTCAGCACTTCAAAACCACCAGGTGCTTAGAGGGAGAGAGGTGGGGCTGCTGCTACCAGAAAGCTTTACAGCCCCGGGAACCCGATATGGTTGCTGTGAGTTGGGATCCACTGGACAATTGTGGGTAGATGAGGAGGTGGCTCTGTGAGGCAGGGGTTGGGTGCGTTGAACTCTCCATGGGAGAAAAGAGGAGGCGGTCTGCTCCCGTAAAGGTGGACAGCCTCAGAACCTTATAGACAAACGACTCGACTAGTCAGCAGTGGATTGGGGGGTTGGGGTTTTAGGTTTTAGAGTAGGACCTAACAGCGGCAATGGTTCCAGCACGCCAACAGGCATCCTCAAGAAGCCATCACTCTCATACTTTGGCCGTGTGGCCAGTCCCAGAGAAGGACATCAGCTGGATGGACACAGCCAGTGTCTGCAACAATGGGCTCAGGCATCAGAATTGTGAGGATGGTGCAGGGCCGAGCAGTGCTTCCTTCTGTTTGTACATGGGGTCACTGTGAGTTGGAACTGATTCAGCATTACCTAACAACAACATATATGGTTTACACATTGCTTTATACACGCCTATCTTTCTCGTACATACATTGGATTGTTTCAGACACACTTTGGACTAGTCAGGAGAGACCTGGCCCTGGAGAAGGGCATCGAGTTTGGTAGAGTAGACAGGGAAGGCTCTTAAGGAGATGGACCGACACAGGGCCTCAGGGACAGGAGCAATGGTGAGGGCGGCGCAGGCCCAGGCAGGATTTCACTCTGTTGTCCCCAGGGTCACTATGGGTCAGAACCAACCCAGCAGCACCGAACAACAACAGTCATGATGAAGGAAGGAGATTCGAACCGAGGCAGCAGCCCCTGGGGCTTGTTCTGAGGGGGGCTTGAGGAGTTTGCCTGGAGTTGTTTTCAACATTCCAAACCATCCTGAGAGCTACCCACGCGTTTCCGTGAGCACCTTTCTCCTCTACTTATATCCCGTTACGTGTGACGCAAACACCTACTCTCTGCACATACACTGGGGGTGTCTTTTTACCAAGCAGATGGACGTTGACAGCATTGTTGTCCTTAAGCATCCGCAGCCCGTGAGCTAAGATCCCTTACTGCCATGGTGAAAACATGCCTGGCAGAGGAGAGAACCAACCAACGGTTCTGAACCATGGACTTGAAACATGTATGCAGAAGAAACAACATTTAAGGACTCTGACGCAGGAAGATGATATCAGCCAGGAGTTGGCCAACTTCTGGGAAGGGCCAGGGAGGTGAAGGTGTCTGGCCTGGCACTGTTGCCACGACTGAACTCTGACATTGTAACGTGAACGCGTCCTAAGGGTGTGGATGTTTGCCAATAAAACTTTATTGACAAAACCAGAAGGCTGACCTGCTATTAACCACAGACTTGAGTTTGCTGGTCACCCTTGCTCCTGCCCTCCTAGGCTGAAAACAAAGACAGTCTATCAGAATGTACCCGACTTCTAGAGAGGTGGGGAGAAGTCAGCCATACCCTGGACATCTACGAATGGACAGTGATACTAACTGTATGTCCTCATGCTCACACCTAGCAGTTGCTCAGATTTCCTCTTTCCTTCAGAATGTCCAGCCTGGTACGAGTCACCACTGGGGAATGAGCACCCACATGCCCTTCACATTTTTGCAAGAGCATCAATCACATTTATGTGGGCATCTGAGTCTCTTTCTTTCAACTGCCTGGGCTTATGTGGAATTTCTATTTCAGTCTTTAATTAAAAGACAATGAAAATGCACGTGGGAGCTTAAGCTGATACAGACGCTCGCGCCTGTGTTATAAAATGTCTCGATCCACTTGAGCATATGGTAGTAATAACTAAACAGATCTGGCACTTCAGGAGCGCTCTGCCCTGGAGCCCTGGAACCGGGAGTGAGTCACACATACGCGGTGCCCTCCACTTTTACCTAGCCTCCTGGAGTGGAGGTAAGTGTGGCCCTCGAAGCCCAAGGGCCTTGATCCAAATTCCATTTCTCTTAGGAGCTGAAGGAGCGACTATCAGCCTGTAACAGATCTTTCAGAGCTTCAGTCCCCTCGGCTTCAAGTGAGATCATTATGTGGTTGGTACGATAAACGAGATCATGTAAGTGGGTGGCCCAGGGCAGGGAAGCCAGCAAACATTCCATGAATGGTCAGGGCTGTGATGATCAGCATCATGCTATGAAGCACTCATGTGTCTGAATCATGCTGCTGATGAAACATACTGAACATACCACAGGCTTCCAGAAGAATGAGCAAAACTGTATTAGAAGAAGCCTCGCCAGGACCCTCAACGAGATGGTGGGCACCGTGGGGGCCACAATGGGTTCAAACACTGCAGTGACTGTGAGGAGGGTGCAGGACCAGGCAGTGTTTCACTCTATTGTGCACAGAGTGGGTATGAGTTGAAACGGATTTGGTGCCAACTAGCGGCAGCGAGATGGCAAATGGTGGTGCCAAGGGTTAAGCACTCAGCTACTGACAGAAAGGTTGGCAATTCACCCAGAGACATCTCAAAAGAAGGGCCTGGGGGTTCACCTCCAAAAGATCACAGCTATTGAAAACTCTACCCTGACACTCCTGGGGTGGCCTCAACGATCACTGGTTTGTGTTTTGTTTTCTAGATGATAAACTAGTGACCACAATGAAGCCCACATGATTTAGGGTGTTCCACTTGGCAGGTTGACTCTGAGACAGGTCTACAACTTCACAATTCTCTCAACTTTCCATGATAACAGTTCACATAAAAATTCTGTCGCCAAGACACAAAACGATGATGGACTCACCCAGGCACAAATGGCCTCTCTACCAAGAGTCAAGCGCGACCTCGCTATCTCACCGAGCAGGCAGCCAAGGTAGTTAATTGGAATCCCGCCTCTTCAATTAAGCACTCTGTGATCATGAACACATCACTTCCCAGGGCTGGACTAAGACACTGTGGACTTCTTAAAGGTCTGTGTATGATTACCACCTGGGGTCTCATTAAATGCAAACTCGGATGCAGCAGATCTGGGGTGAGGCCCACGAGTCTGCATTTCTAACAAGCTCCCAGGTGATTCTGATGCTGCTGGTGTCTGGACCACTCTTGGTGAAGGAAGCAAAGGCCCAGAGCTGTGGGTCTAAGACACTGGGTTATTACAATTCCCCAAGGGCTGGTTAGACACATATCAAGGGTCGCAACAGCAGTTTCTGGTTCAGTAAGCCTGGGCTGGGGCCCAAGAATTCGCATACACACAAGCTTCCAAGTGAGGTTGAGGCCACTCGTTCTGAGAACTATGATCTCTTGCCTCCCCCAAGACTAGCAACTTTCGATCAGGTCTAGCAGGACCTGGAGAAGGACATCAAGCTTGGGGAAGGAGATTGGGGAAGGAGAGGGACAGAGAAAACGAGAAAGGCCCTTGACAAGATGGATTGACACAGAGGGTACCACAATGGAGTCAAGCACAGGAACCATTGTGAGGCTGGCACAGGACCAGGCAGTGTTTTGTTCTGTTGAGCAGAGGATGGCCATGGGTCGGAACCACCACGATGGTTGATTCCTTGTAACAAGAAGAAGATGTGTTAGCCTTGGGGGAAGTAAGGGATGATGGTTCCCTGGACCAGTAGCCTGGGCATGTCTAGGAGGTCTGGTGGCGCAGTGGGTTGGTTACCCACTGGGCTGCTGATCCTAAGGTTAGCAGTTCAAACTCACGAGCCACTCCAGAGGACAGAGATAAAGCTTTCTACTCCTATAAAGATTTATAGCCTCAAAAACCCACTACACTCGATGGCAGAGGGTAGGACATATCTGTTCATCATTAACTCAGCCCCCTTACCACTATTGTTTAGCCTTTGCCATCCCTGCCTAAGGCTCAGAGGAGGCGAAGAGTCTTGGTCCCTCAAGAACCAGTGATCGGATGGCCAGTCTCTCTCAATAGGGAGAGTACACCCAGGATGAAAGGAATCCAAACCTTTTCCGGCGCGGGGCTGTAAGGAGGATTCATCTGCTAGCTCTGTCACTGCACTGAAGACAGGGTCAATTCAGCTGCCCTGGCTAGCTGGGTGGGCGTCCCCTTCCTCGATTGATGTCCAGTGCGTGTCCCTCCCTATGCTGCTGCCTGGCTTGGAGAAGACGGCCTTCCCTGGGAGAGGAAGACCATCCTGCGGTTGAGAGGCTCCGCGGAGCTGGGCTCTTCTACTTAATCCTTCAGCCAAGCTCCAAAGCCTTTCAGAGGCAACACGTCCTTCCTTCGCATGGAGCCTGCTCCCACCCCACTCCACCTGCTGAAGCCGGGGTTCGTGTGACCAACCCTGAGGCACGCCTACAGCTCCATCGATCTCTACCAAAATTGTCTGCGAGGAAAACGACTCCGGATGGATGCTTCCCACATCCCAGCGGCCACCTGGAGGTGTTTTCTCAGGCCCCGATGTGCCTCAACCTTTACGGTCTTGGAAACCCACCCGGAGCCGTTCTACCCTGTCCTCGATGGTGACTGTGAGTCAGAATGGACAGGGTGACGTGGAAATGGAGGCTTGACCACGTTCCAGGTACCTTCAGAGAAGGCCTGGGGAAGCAAGTAACTGTGTGAAGAACAGGGAAGCAACAGAGCACCTGGGGGTGGGTGATATAGACAGAGAGTCCATTGACAGGTGGTGATATGCAGACAGCTCGGGCTGAGCTGATCCACTTGGGTTGGCCCAGAAGTTTAGGTGCTGAGCCTCCCTGTGGCTTCTGCCTCCATGTCATCTGTCAGAGGTGGCTTTTCAGGGGACCTGGTCCTTGTTGGTGAAAGGGCTCACATCATGCCTTCTGTATCTAAAGTGCCATCTCAAAGCAAGGCACCGGGGCACACAGCCTCGCCAGAGTCTGGCCCTCGTCAGGAAGCATGGGGGCTGCCTTGCAAGGCCCACAGGGCAATTCCCAGAGGGCGGGGTCTCTGAGGGCCTTGTGTAGACAGTAGGTCTCCCTCCCCACAGTGAGACCAGGGACCCCACCCGCCCCACTCACAGGCCCTCGCTATAACCTGGGGCGTGGGCCCTGGGGCTGCAGGGTAAGATTCCCAAGCCTTGAAGAATTTGAGGCTGATTCTGAAGTGCCCTGTGGGCAACAGGCCCCTGGCTGTCAGGCCACGAGTGTGGTCCCACCTTCTCACTCCACGGAATAAAACCCACATGGGAAATCCAGCCAGTCCACAGGCCAAATGCCGCCTCTGAAGCCTCCTCCATCTCCTGGCAGGGCCTGGAATGCCTCATTGGATTCCCAAAGCGGCCCAACCGGGGTGTTTTGGTGTTGCACATTTGGCCCTGGTATGCCGAGGAGAGAGCGGCTTCACTCCAGCTGGCATTGGCACCTTCAAGCGAGCCGGCTCCTGCAGGCCAGCCTATTTGCTCAGCAGTTCTCCCTCTGTTGCTACCCAAAAGGCCACATCCGGCCTGCTCTAGCGCAGAACATTGTCCAGGGTCCCTCGGCCTTGATGGCATTGACCACTTATCTCCCAACTCCTGGCGACCCTACGCACAATGACACGGAACCCTGCCCGTCCCGATCCAGCCCCCCAGGTTGGGTTTCGGAGCAGAATATTGGGATCCATAAGGATTTACCGGCTGATTTTCACAGACAGATCCCTGGGCTGGTCTTCCTATTTCTTCTCAGTCTGGAAGCGTCCCTGACACATGTTCAGAATCAGAGCAACAGGCAGGCCTTCTCTGACAGATGCGTGGTGGCCGCACACAAGGTGCAGTGACCAGGGCTTGACCTGGGGCCTCCCACATGGAAGGTGGGGATTTTACCACGGGACCACCAAGGTTCCTCAGCAGAGCTGGCTTGTATTGACTCATAAGAACATTGCTCAGAGAAGTATACTGCTCACAGGATTCAAACCACCCCTTCCACCGCCCCTACCCTTGCCCCATCTCGGGTAAGCAGCTTGCCAAATGCAGAGACGACCTTTGCCTGGCTTTCACTACGTTTGCATGTAGCTGGAGTTATCATTCTTGTTGCTGCATGGCAGGGGTGGGGAACCTTTTTCTGCCATTTGGATAAGTATCGCATCACTCGAGGGCGATACCAGTCCAACATGTCAATACCTCACCCCTAAGGTGATGACGGCCGGAGCTGTGGCGGGCCTTACACAGCCTGTGGGCTGGGCATTGCCCCCTCCTGCTGAATGGTATCGATCCCACTCTATGATAAATGGTGATTTATTTTCCTTTCCTATTCTTGATTGCAGAAGTCATGGTATAGCAGGGGCTATGTATCGATTGGGCTGTTTAACATAAGGTCAGTAGAGCCAGCTCTGCAGGAGAAAGACAAGGCTTTTACTCCCATAAAGGATTGCAGTCTCCAAAGCTCAACAAGGGCATTCGATCCTGTTCTACAGGTTCACTGTGGGTTGGCAAAGACCCAGTGGGAGTGAGTGAGTGAGTGAGTGAGTGCGTGAGTGAGTGTGAGTGAGAGTGATTGTGGGCTTATGGTGTTGGTGAAGAGAATTGAAAGTACCATGGACTGCCAAAAGAACAAACAAACCTGTCTTGTAAGAGTACAGCCACAATGCTCCTTAGGGGCGAGCGTGAAAAGACTTCATCTCACATACTTTAGGCGTGTTGTCAGGAAAGACCAGTCCCTGGAGAAGGACATCCTGCTTGGCAAAGTATCAGAAAAGCCCAAGGAGAAAGACATTTGTCGAGATGGATGGACAAGACGGCACAGGACCAGGCAGTGTTTCATTCTGTTGTGCCAAAGGTCGCTCTGAGTTGAAACCCATTCAACAGCACCTAACAACAACAACATTGTTGGTAGGTATTCCTGAGAATTGACTTGTTTCTATGTTGAAGTCCTAACCCTTGTAGCTGTGGGTGTGACCTTGTTTGGGGAAATAGCAGCTTTTTTGGAAGGCATTATAAGGAGTGGACAGGTCTTAGTCCCAATCCTTTTGAGTGGAATCTTTTATAAAAGGACAACAGGCATGAAAATACGGCCACACAAAGGAGAGAAACGGTATGTAAGGAACTGTCCACCAGTCAATGGCTGGAAGAGATCTGGGTCTTCTCCGAGAGCCAACACAGAAAGAGTGTAGTCCTGACTATTCACCGGGTTCAGCCTCTAGGACAGGGAGGCTAACCTAGACTCACTCAGGTTGCAGTGTCTTGTTATGGAAGCTCTAGGAAGCTAAGTCGGCCATCCGTGGGTACATCATGATTGAGATTATTGCTACAAACACTGTGGCTGCAAACATTCTGACACGTACGTTGTGGTGAGGACGTGTACATCTCTCGGATGGGTACAGACCTCTGAGCGGAATTGCTGAGGCACAGGGTCTATGTGTCAGCTTGAGCAGATGCAGGCTGCCAGTTTTCCAAAGTGGTCGTACCAGTTGGCATTCCTACCAGCAGAATATTTTGCCAACTCCTGATATTCCCTATCCTTGTTTCTTTTCTAGCTTTCCTGGTAGTGATGTAGCATTACTGCACATTTATACAAAGAGCATGCACTTCTAGTTTATTTTTTTGCCAACTGCATCCTCCCTCCATACAAGGTATTTTCATAAATTTGCCATGATTATATATATTTAATTTTTTAACCTGTTTTTGTCCCAAAGCTCACATAGTATGCCTCTGAAAACACCTTGGTGGGGAGGGTGTGGTTGGTCCCAAGCACCGCACGTGTGGTTTACATAAAAATACAAGTGTGTTTTGTGGTTTTAACTCGCCAATGACTGGTGGAATGGAGCACCTTGACATGTTTACTGTTTCCTCCTATGCTTTAGGCACAGGCCCTAAGTCCCCAATAAGAAGGGACAGCAGGGGCCCCGA
Source organism: Tenrec ecaudatus (assembly GCF_050624435.1). NCBI lineage: Eukaryota > Metazoa > Chordata > Mammalia > Afrosoricida > Tenrecidae > Tenrec > Tenrec ecaudatus. The sequence continues at coordinate 86,159,293 of NC_134539.1, read as the reverse complement.
TGTCTTACATAGCTAGGTCTCCTCTTGGATCTAGCCTGGCTTGGGCTTTCACCCAGCCAAAGGATTGGAGATAAAGTTCAGGCTTGTGGTGTGTTACATAAGATGAGGTTATTTTCCCCACTCACTTGTCACTACTGACCCTGAGTTGAACCAGACATCATGGCTGGCCAGCTCCTTAATAACTGTTTGCCCATAACAGTCTGCCAGGGATCAGGCCTTTTGCCTAGAATGCCAGATGCCGCTGAGCCCACCGTGGCTTACACTGAGCTAAGGACGCCATGAATAAAAGTGTGTCATCCTTGGGAACAAGTGCTTCCTTGGGACACATAGCACAGCAATATGGAAAGTTCCACTAGCAGGAACTCAAGAATAGCCCCTGGGTTGAGAGCTCAACCAGCCTGCCAGCCCTGAGCTAGACCTGATCTTTACGTCTACCCCAGTTCACCATGATTCAATCTAGCACATACTCACTGCAATGTGCCAACCACCGAGTGGGATGCTGCTGGGGTCAAAGACGTGGAGGATGGTGCTGGCTCTGATATAAGGCAGAATGCAGTAACAAAGGTATAAGCCATGTTCATACATAAGTAATGTACGAAGGCAACATAGTCAGAGCATCGTGAAGATCCTGAAGAAAGAAAAGGGCTGGCTACAGAAAATCCAGGCGTCCTTCTGGAGGAAGAGGCTCTTAAGAGGAACTCCAAATACCTCTTAAGGTGGGAGGGTCCTTCAGAGAGGGGTACACCATTCACAAAGAGGTGGGAAAGTAGAAATCAGATAAAGCTTAAGTTTGGCAGGAGAACCGCAAAAGCAGAATACATGGGGTGGGGTTGGGGGGTGGGGGGGTAAGGGTGGCACACAGTAACTGATGAGATGGCATGACAATGAAGACCTCTGGATTACACTGAGAGAACAAGCTGCCAAGCAAGCATAATGCAAAGGCACACACCATGCTGGGAAAATGACCTGCAACACTTAAGACACGGATTGTGACCATCTTACTAAATCAGCACGCACCCGTCCCTCATTTCTTCCCACCGAATGCCTATAGCCTAATTCATCGCAACAGTTCCTGTGCATGCAGGATGTTTTTAAGCACGTGCTTAACATTTCAGGGGCTCTGGTGGTGCTGTCGGGTAAGCTGGAGGCTGGTAACGATAAGGTCGGTGGTTCAAACCTCTCTCTCTCTCTCTTCCGTGTCTGCCATTGAGTAATTCCAGGTCACAGAGCCCTTGTACACAGAACACATCCAGGAGGGGAGAAAAGAGGCTCCCTCGTGAGCAAACATTTGGTGTGAGACAAGCACCTTTCACTTCACTTCAATTTCTTACGTTTGAAATTTCACTTCTCTCGTGTTTGAATTTTTCTATGTTCATAAATTATGATTTCAGTCAAAACATCATTTCAAAAGCACAGTGGAGGGAGGAGGGAAACTTTCAGAAGTGGACCCAGTGACAACAGCCATCACTGAGAGCAGAGTGCTTGTAAGATAAGAGGTAGAAGAGAAAGTTTCCACAAGTCAAAAATGCCAAGCAGAGCGATTGAAAGTGTGAGGAATATGTAAGTTTGGGACTCTGCATCAAGCACGAGGGGCCTACAAAAAGACTGTGAAAGAATGGAATTTGAAAACAGTGGGGTTTTTCTGTGAACTTTTGAAAGCCTCCTGGTAAACTCACATACCATCCACATATGTCTGGTGATCTTAGTGCATTGCGGTGCAGTGTTAAATTAGGGCCATCAGCACATCTGAAACGCTAGAATAAGATCAGGTTGCACTGAACGCATTTTGAGTAGAAAAATTTACATCAGAGAGGTATTCCCACTTAAAGTCAGGATTAAGACAAAGACGCCTGCTATCTATCATTACTACCACTAACAATTGTTCCAGATCAGCGGTTCCCAACCTGTGTGTGGCCACCCCTTTGGGGATCGAACAACCCTTTCACAGGGGGCGCCCAATTTATTTATAACAGTAGCAAAATGACAGTTATGAAGTAGCAACAAAAACAATATGATGGTTGGGGGGGGTCACCACATGAGGAACTGTATGAAAGGGTCCTGGCATTCGGAAGATTGAGAACCTCTGATCTAGATGTTCTAGTCAATGCAATCAGACAAGAAAAGAGAAGGCCCAGCAGAAATGCAATAATCATGACTTGAAAAGGCTGTAATTATACAGTCATGTAATCCAGGAAGACAGTCTATTTGTTCAGTAAGAAAACCAGTTACTAAATAAACACGCGGAAACCAATGTCTTGGGTTGGTATCAGCAGGAAGCCATTAGAAGACACACTGAAAAGTCATACTTGTACCATAGCTGCAGACAACCCCGAATAGCTAAGTGTGAACTCAATGAGAAATGCACAGAAAACCACAGAGGCAGTTCTGATGGACATGCAACATTCCAGGTAAGGCAATTCGATATTATAAAGATTTCTAGCCCCTCAACATTCATCTATAAACTTACCGCCATTTCCATCAGAATCACGCGGGGTTTGTTTTCGTTGACCAAATTAATCTAAAGCTCATCTGAGGGAAAATGCAGGCGAATAGCCAAGACATTTTGTGATCACGGGAGTCATGCCCGAAAATAATGAAAATATTAAAACAGTGTGGTACTAGCAAGAGACTACAGATTCATATCACTGGACAGAAAGAACTCCAAGACCAGATCCAAGATGACAGGAAAATTAACATATGACAAACAGAGCACATTAAACCAGTGGGGAAAAGATGGGCAGTGTTAAAATCTAAGGTTAGGTCCTTTACCTCACACTAGATAGACATCAGGTCAGTTTAGAAATGATTCAAGATTTAACTGTAAAAAAAAATAAAGTTATTGAAAATGTTAGAATAAAATATAGCTGAATATCTACAACATCTTAAAGCAAAAGTCACAAGGAATGGCTCTGAAGACAAAAGTTACAAAGAAAATACTTCGAGGTATCTTCATGCAAAACAAGATTGTTTTTTCACCAACATTAGTCTCCACAACCCTGAGACCCGAAGAATTAGATGGTACCCGGCTACCACTACCAACTGCTCTGAAAGAAATCGCATTAAAAGTTCTGAATCAAGTGGGCAAAAAAGATGGAGCAGAACTCCAAATCCTAGCAGAGACCAAGCTTTCTGGTCTGAAAGAGACGGGTGGGACCCGAGACTACGGCCCTTAGTCCCCCTTCAGACCTGGCACTGCACCTACCCCAGTGGCCAAATAATCAAAAGGGCAACACTTACCCAACATGCAGGTTGCAAAGGCCAGGAAAGGGTGAGGAATGGACACGGGGAACCCGGGACACAGTGGAATAAGTAAGAGTACAGTGAGGGACTGCACTGGATGAGAGGAGGTAAACCGTGGGTGAACTATTAGATGTAAAACTGATGTGACAGCTGGTGAACCTCCACCTAATTCACACTAAAAAGGGTTTTTTCTTTTACGTGCTTGGTCTTTTTAAGTGATAAATATTGTACAATCCCACTTAGATGAATTACCTAGAAGAGGCTGGAGCATAGAGACCAGAGTCTATCAGTAGCTACCAGGGACAGAGGGGAGGGAGGACAGGGACGTGAAGACGTCAGGGGCACCGAGTTTCTGTTGATGGTGATGACACAGTTGGAAAATGGATCGTGGTGGTGGTTACACAACACGAGGAATGTAATGTCTGGGATCTTGTATCTATATTTGATCGTAAAAAAGGGCAAACGCTTTCTTTTTAATGTCAAAAAACAGAGATTGCGAAATCAAAAGGCAAAGGACAAGGGGAAATGATTTGCAATCGATTTCACAAGTGATTTACATCACACAGATGCTTAAAATAGCAATGCGCAATGGGAAAACACACAAAGCTCGGTGCAGCAGTCCCCCAAAGCAAGAATACAAACAGGTGACTGGGGGTGGGGGTGGGGAACCATTCCAACAAATTTATACTTTTTAAACCAAAATGCTATTTTGTTACCATTTAAAGTGGCAGTGTGGTCTGTTTGTTAACAAGACACGGTATTAGTGTGGGTATGGAAAAACCCAATACTCTTTAGTGTTGCTGGCGAATCTATATAAATAAGAAAAACTGAGCGGATAAGCATTTTGCCCATCTGTATAAAAGATTCAGGGGCCATGATGGTTTCGTGGTAAAATGCTCACCTTCCATGCAGGAGACACATGGTCCCTGCAGCCAAAGTACCTCGTGCATAGCCACTACCAGTGTCAGGCTTCTGTGCCCCCACCCCACCCCAATGCTGAGGAAGAAAGGTCTGGTGAACGACTGAAAACCAGCCAAAGTAAACCCGATGGACTGCCACGGTTCAATCTGCACCCCATCACATGGCTGGTGCCGGGCCAGGCAGCCTTTCCATCTGTTGTACCTGGTGTTGCCACGGGTCAGGGACTGACCAGAGGGCAGCCGACAGCGGCACCAACAAAATACAGATAACATCACATTCGCTATATCAACCACTTTCGAAGCGTGTAATTCAATGGCATTTATGACACCCACCGCATCGTACAATCATCACCACTGGCCAGTTCTAAAACGCGTCTGCTGTGCTTGAGTTAACCACATAGCAGACGCAGACTTTGAAATGTACTCCCTGTCCAATCGACCAAGTGTGGTTCTAAAAACAGATCCTAACTGTGAGCACATGCTAGCCCTCTGTTCTCATAGTTAGGGTCATTTGAATTTAGGGGACATCTAATAACAATGTGCTAAGATATCATTAAGAGGATGGTACAGCAAGAATCAAGGTATCAGCAAATTCTTAAAAGCAGGTTCCAAATAGTCTTTGAATATAAAATCCTGTTTTTAAAAACGAAGTCTCTATATGCAGCAATAACCATATAGTTATTGCTGCTGTTAGGTGCTGTTGAGTCCGTTCCAGCTCCTGGAAGCCTGTGTACAATGGAATGAAGCACTGCCTGGCCCTGTGGCAGCCTCACGCCTGTTCTGCTGGTGGAGCTCATTGCTGCAGCCCCTGTGCCACACCATCCTGTCATGGACTTTCCTCTTTTTCACTCTCCCCTCTACTTTACCCAGCAAGATGCCCTTCTCCAGGGACTGGCCTCTCCTGACCACATGCCCCAGGTATATGAGACAGAGTCTCGCCATCCTTGCCTCCAAGGAATACCCTGCCTGTAGTTCTTCCAAAACAGATTTGTTTGTCCTTTTGGCAGTCCCTGGTACTTTCTATATTCTTTGCCACCACCCCAATTTAAGCGCATGGATTTGAGCTATCCGTTAGGAAAACGTCTGTTGCTATCAGGTCAGTAAGACAGAACTGTCCCACAGGAACTTCCATTTTTACCGAAGCCAATTGCCATATCTGTCCCCCTTGGAGTAGCTGGTGGGTTCAACATGGACTCTTCAGTGAACAGCAGATGGAGGACATAACCACTATACCTTCAGACCTCCTAAAGACCAGAAGTCTCTCTAAATAATAGGATTGCAGGTGATTTCCTCCTTCTTGCTTATTTACATTTTCTAAATGTCCTCCAATGAATATACTTCTGATATAAGAGAAATTTTTTAATGTTATTTTTTCCTTGCAGTTCTTTGCGCTTGTTAAATTTGGTTTCTTTGTTTGGAGGTCGTGATTTCATGGGGCATCCAGTTAAATCAGTGGTTCTCAACCTGACGGTCGCAACCCCTTTGGAGGTTGAATGACCCTTTCACAAGGGGCACCTGAGACCATCAGAAAACACGTTTCCTATGGTCTAAGGAACCAAAACACCATTCCTCGATCCGCCTTCAGGTGGGTCCACCCACATGCAGATACACCTACATATGAGTACATGGCATGATGACATCATCACACCAACCCCATCACATATCCCCCTACAAATACAGGTATATATGACAGGGTTGGTGCCATAATGTACTTATGTGGACCAGTCACATAAGTAGAGATCAGCTACTGTGTAGAGAGCAGCTGCTGTGTTCAAAGCAACTACTCTGTTAAAAGCAGCTACTGTGTTGAAAACAGCAAAACTGAAGGTAAAACGACACTTCATGAATTATGATTACTGGGTTAATGTAAAATCACGTACTGTAAAATCATCAACTACTGCAAAAAAAAAAATATCTGTACCATGGGAACTTAATCTGGATGCTGATCGGTCTTTTTATATTCAGCTGTAGTTGTGTTCAATTTGTAATAATGAAAATACATCCTGCATATGAGATATTTATATGACATTCATAACAGGAGCAAAATTACAGTTAAGAAGTAGCAATGAAAATAATGTTATGGTTGGAGGGTCACCACAACATGAGGAACTGTATGAAAGGGTCCGTCTTCAAAGCTTGCAAAGAGCCACAACAGGCACAACTATTGGTTTCTATTCACCCGAATCAACAGAGGGAAAGGAGAACAGGGGATAGAAGGAGTACTAGGATGTGTGGCTAATTCCCGCCATAAACAGCTGCCTCCTTTGTTTTGAGACCAGAAGAACTGGATGATGCCTGGCTACCACTTCTCAGCATTTTGATAAAAGATTTCATAGAAAAATCCTGATCAAGAGGAGGAAACGGCGGGAGAGCATGTCAAATTCTCATGCATTCCAAACATTACGGAGGCTTAGAAGGAGGATGAAGCCCTGAAACTCCTGCTCAGAGATTCCTCTCTAAGTTTTAAACCCAAACTATCCCGTAAGTCTTCTTAAAACCAAACAACAGTTTAGCTTAACTGATCAAAAAAAAAAGTCTGCCTTACGCATTATGGTTATTTAAGAACTCTATAGATGGAATCAAATGGACAACTCCAAATATTAACGAGGAAATTTAGGGGCAGTGAGTTTCTGTTAATGGGGAAGGAACAACTCAGAGGGAGTTGCCCAGCATAAAGAACGCAGTAAATGTCACGACATTGTGTGCGTAGGAACTGCTGAATTGGTTTAGGTTTCGCTGCGCCTTTTCTCAATAGTGACAAAATAAGTCATTTTTAAATTCATGCTTAAAAAATAATGAGTTGTTTGTCACAGAAAGATTGACACATGAAATAGGAGACTCCCTTCAGAAAGTTGGTGGGAGGAGCTTGGATTCTTTGGAAAAGTCACTTAGGAAGAACAGCTCACTCTCTGATAATGCCAAAGAAAGGAGGTGTTATTGTAGACAGTGAGGCATCACCAACACCCTGGCGCCCTCTCATTTGGCACTGCCAACTGTAGCCTGGCATCCAGACCCTTTTTAAGCTGGCTCTTCTTCAGCCCGTCTCCCTTCGGTCAGCTTCCACCACCACCACCCCGGCTCCAGGGCTTAGTGGGCTCCTTGGGAGGATGCTGGGGGTTCCGGCCAGCCCCTCTCTGCCTCTCCCACGTCAAGCTCTGCAAACACCGCAAGAGCAGCCGCGCCTCCGAGCCTCCGGCCTGCCTCCCTGCCCCCTTCTCTTGGCGCCCAGGCCATGGAAGCATTTGACTTTCTAATTCCCTACTCTTTATAACAAAAAGCAAAATGTTCCCCAGGCACTTGGCCTGGTTTCTGCACCCGAGCAGAGACGGCCAGGGAAGGAAGGCAGCGAAGAAGCCAGTCCCCACACAGCCTCCCGAGCCCAGAGCAGCAGCCTTGCACCCATCGGGCTTCAGAAACCCGCATCGACATCCCACCTCTCAGCTCATACGTGACAGCAGACATTAAATAACTTCCTTGCTCAGGGTCCCCAAGGGTGACCCTCCTGGTTTGGGGAAAGTCGGAGAAATCAGCAGTCCACCACAGGAGGCCTGTGCCCTCCGCCTTCCAACCAGAGGGTGAAGCACTGCCTGGAGGAGGTGGGAGGCAGGTGTGAACACCAGACCCTGGCCACTTGCCCGTGGCCGTCCTCGGCGCTCATCTCCCTGCTGGCGGGGTGGGCACGAGGGACACATGGACACGTGGGCCTTGGATTTCTCAGGGACGGAAGAGAGTCCTGTTAATTTTGCTTGGTAACCACACTATGTTATAGCTTTATTAGTGTGATTGGAGAAAAAGAAGAAGAAGTCTGTTTGGGCACACTCGCCAGCTCATGCCAGACACTGCAGGAGGCTGGCAGAGAAAGCCAGGTTATAAAAGATGAAACCCCTGACTGGAAAAAGACCATCAGCGGCAAGGAGCTGCAGCTGCAAACACAAGCCCGTGTCTCCGAGTCTGTGGCTTTGGGGGAGAGCCGGGGGTGGGGGTGGGGGGGTGGAGAGATGGTCCCAGAGTGGCTGAGCCACTGGTGGCGCCCTTCTGGGCGGCCTCAGCAGGGAAGGGAAGTCCTTTGAGCAGGTGTCCTCAGAAAGGGTCATTAACACTTAGGTTACAACTGGGAGGGCGCAGCCCCACGTGGACCATCACCCCACCCCTCTCCAGGACCGGGAACAAGGGAGCATCTGAGAAAACGTTGGTGTTAGGCTGTTAACTGCAAGGTCAGCAGTTCAAACACACCGGTTGCCCCTATAAAGATTTATAGCCTCGGCGTGGACTTGATGAAAGTGGTTTGAGAGGTTCCGTTAATTTGGGGGTTCCAAAGAAGTTTTAGAAGTGAATAGGGGGAGATGGCTCACAACGTGGTGGAGGCCAATTAATGCCACTGAGCGGTACACTTTCAATTGGTTAAACGGCAAGCGTTACACAGGCAAACCCCAGGTTATGAAGGAGTTCCATTCCTAAGTCTGTCTTGAAGATTAATTTGGACTCGGTTAGAACAGTAGGGCCCAGTTCGTATCTCTCTTAGTAGACAGTGATCCTTTCAATACATTAAAGGACCCTTGGTACTGCTCACTGCACGGACAGCAGTTCAAAGCCACCAGCCACTCCCCAGGAGAAAGACAAGGCTTCCTGCTCCCGTGCAGCGTTGCGGTCTTGGAAACCCACACCATCACTCGCATAGCGTTCCTGCAGTGTCACGACGCTTCAGAGTTCACTTGATGGCCTGCGTCTTTGGGTCAAGTCACCCCACTCGCAACAGAAGGAGCAAGACACTTCCCGGTCCCGTGCCACCCCCACGGTCTGTTGCAGATCAGACCCTTGTGATCCACAGGGTTTCATTGACTGATTTTTCTAAGTAGATTGCCAGACCTTTCTTCCTAGTCTGACTTAGTCTGTCAACCCCAATGAAATCCGTACACCATCAGAGCAGCATGCCGACAACAGGCTCGTAGGGGCTGCACATGTAGTCTACTGGCCAGGAATTGAGCACTGGCCTCTGCATAAAGGGTAAGAATCCTGCAACGGAACCACCAAAGCCACACAGCTATTTTACCACAATAAAAATATCACCCCCTCGTGGCATTTTTTTTCAAAAGTGTGATATGAAGTAAAATAAAGATGCCATTTAATTTAAAAATAAATCAAACATTTATGACTATGCACTTTCTCAACAAGGAGATGTTATCGCCCATAACCTTGCTCTCACTTGTATATCAATGGATAAAAAGTAGAAACCAGTCATCAAAACATGAATATGCGTTGCTAACATATCAACAAAAAGGCATAGTGCAAAGCCTCCTGGTGCCCGGTTTTCTCAGGTCTCCACCACGTAGGTTAGCCCAGCTCTTGCGCTGGGCATGCTGACTTCAAATCAGCCACCATCAGTCCAATGGCGGGCACCCAAGAGCCAGGCATGGTGCTGGGAGAAATTAATCAGCAAACCCAACCATTTAAACAGTTCAGACACATCCCGCATGGCGGGGCTGAACAGGTGCAAGAGAGGGCTCTAAGAGGGCCAGCCACAAGGAGCCCAAAGCCTGGCTGCTACTCTGTTTGGTATTGCTCAAATCTTTGGTACTGGAAGAAGAACAGATTTCCAACCCCGAGGTCTTCTACGCCCGCCTCCAGCCAGCTCGGAAATCGTTACTGGGCTCAGCCAAGCTGCCAGCCCCGTCTGAAAATCCACAACCGGCAAGGAAAATAATTGAAGCAGAAAAATCCTCCATCTGCGCTCTCTGAACATGGTCCAGGCTTCCGGGTCTGCGCACAGGTCTCGGTCCTCAAAGGCACAGTCTGCCTGGGACACACTCTGAGCCCATCTGCCCATCTGTCCTCGGCACCTATTTGGGGCTCCTTGTTGGGGCACTAGAAGTTTCAGAGAACCATGCAGGACCTCAGCTGGAAGGGACATCAGAGGGCACCTCAAGCCAACATGGAGACTGAGGTCCAGAGAAGGAATTGGAAGGAAGGAATTGGTCCAACATGACCCAGTAACTCAGTGAGAAAACTAGGCCTGAGGCCCAGACATGCTGCCATCAGTTAATATGCTAGGCTGCTAACCACAAGGTGGTTGGTCGGGTCCACTGAGGGGGGTCTACAAAGAGAGGCTGGGAGAGCTACCTCAGGAAGATCACGGCTAGTGAAACGCCACAGAGCGCACTTCTACTCTGACGCACGGGGAATCGCCATGCGGCCCAGTCTACTCAACAGCAGCTCGGTTTTTGTGAACCCAGACCATCACCCACCTGTCGATTTGTCACATGCTGGGGACTTGTACGTGGCTATGATCCTGGAAACTCTGTCACCTGCCCTTCAAAGAGCAGAAGAATCACCAGAGCTTCCAAACTAAGACAGACTAGGAGGAGAGGTCTTCTCAAAATCCACGACAGACCGCTGTCCAGACTCAGCCTCGCTTCTTTGGACACATCATCAGAAGGAACCAATTGTTGGAGAAGGACATCGTGTTTGGTAAATGAAAGGCCAGGAAGGGTGAGGGAAATGCATGAGACAGAGAGAGACCAGAAGAGGAGACAGTGCTCCTGGTCTGAGCTGCCCATCTCCCCACTGGAAGGTGCGGTCCTTAAACTGGCTGAGGCTCGGGTCTGGTTTGTTTCCTGCAGAGTTCTCAGTGTCTGGAATGTCCTGGGAACAATGTAAGCATTCAAAACTTCTTCTTTCATTGGCTGGATGAAAACAGCCATCATGGCAGCTACCATCTAAGGATGCTACTATGTGTGGGGCACAGTGCCGATTTCCTTTCCTATATGGCACTTCTGTGATGTCCATTTCACGGATTAAGGACAGGAGGCTTCAAATGGTTAGAGTTAAGGACAGAGGGATCGTTCAGTTATTCTGACCAGGGAGGGGGACCATCTGGCTCACAGGTCGCCTACGGCCAGTGCAATCATCAACACCATTTAACATCGCACGCCTCACCACAGAGACGCGGTCCCAGCCATCGCATCGGGGTGAGCTAATTAAATGTTTGACCGGTATGGCTCCAGGATGACATTCTAAAGATCGAAGTGGCTCGTGGCAAGAAGAAGGTTCCCAATCTCATACAGACTTTGTCCTGGGACTGTCTTGCTGGCAGCAACAGTCAGTCATCCCAGTATCGATTCTCTCCCTTCCTCTGAGTTCTTCTAGCAAGTGGCCACCAGCCAGATCTAGACTTTGCAAGCCACCGTTCAGCTAGATGCAGCCGTGTGACGCAGAGGCCACGGACTGTGAGCAGAATGGATAGGTACAACTTCCACGCCACTTCCTTAAAGGAAATGGCTCTTCCGCCCCATCCGCTCTTTCTCTCTTCCGGCAGGCTGGAATGAAGACACTGGCTGTAACGATGAGGACCGATCTCAGAAGGTGTAGGGTGGTGGAGCAACAGAGAATACAAGGTTGGGTCCTAGGTGACAGCACGGGACAGAGTTAACTACTCCCCCCTTTTTGTTGCTACTGTTGGTTCTAACCCCAAATGAAGCATCACCGGGTCCGGCACAATCTTCACAATCATTGCTATCTTTGAGCTCACTGCTGCAGCCAGTGTCTGTCCATCTCACAGAGGGTCTTCTTCTTTACACGGACTCACCACCAGACATGATGTCCTTCTCCAGGGAGCTGGTCCCTCCCGATGGCATAATCCAAGTCCATGAGATGAAATCCCACCGTCTTCACTTCTACGGAGCATTCTGGCTGTACTTCTTCTAAGACATGTTTGTTCATTCTTCCCCACCACCATAATCCGTATGCATCACTGCTTCTTCACACTTCTAGCGCTCACATACACATAAGGTGATTGGAAATGTCATGACTTGGGTCAGGCTCATCTTAGTCTTCACGCCGACATCTTCTCTTTTTAATCGTTTAAAAGAGTCCTTTTGGGGCAGATTTGCCACATGCAGGGCATCATTTGCTCTCCTGACTGCTGCTTCCATGGGTGATGATTGTGGACCCAAGTCAAGTGAAATCCGTGACAGACTCCAGTCTTTTCTGTATTTATCTTGAAGCTGCCTATTGGTTTAGTTGTGAGGGTTGTTTTTTTTTAAATGTTGATGTGTTGTCCATACAGAAGGCTGTAATCTTCGAGCTTCATCAGTAAGTTGCTTTGAATCTTCTTCACCTTCAGTACGCTAGGTTGTGTCAGCTGCATATGACAGGTTGTTCACTAGTCTTCCTCCAGCCCCGAGGGTCACATTCTTCTTCATGTTGTCTAGCTTCTCAGGAGACTGTGTTGCTCGTCACACAGACTGAGTATGTGTGAAAGGACACAAACGCGATGCGTACTCTCCTAATTTTTAAACCTGTTTCAACAACGGTCTCTTGGTCTAGGTCTAGGTTCCATAATTAAGTGTCATGGAATTTCCATTCTTTACAAGATTAGCCAGAATTTGTTATGTTCCGCAGAGTCCAATGCCTTTGCATAGTCAGCAAAGCACAAGTAAGCATCTTCCTGGTGTTCTCTGCCTGCAATCAAGATGCATCAGACATCAGCAATGAGATCTCTTATTCCGCATCCTATTCTGGATCTGGCTTGAGTTGCTGGAAGGGCCCTGTCTCGCTACAGCTGCAACCATTTTTACATTATCTTTAACATAATTCTACTCAGTGAGAGAACCATAGATGTCCATCTTGCTTAATCCGGTTGGAAGTTCAAAGCCATCTAGCTACACCCAGAGAAGAAACATCTGGCAATCCACTTTAGAAAGATCATAGCCAAAAAAAAGAAAAAGAAAGAAAGATCATAGCCTTTGAAAACTCTTTGGAGCACAGTTGTGTTCTGATACACGTGGGGGTCAACATGAGATGGAAGCAATTCTATGGTGACTTGCTTTGGGGGATTCTGTTTTGGTTGTTGTTGGTGGTGGTTCTTTTTAATTTGCTTAAGCCATTGTGTCGGGGTGGGGGGCCCTCTGTGGACAGTGAGGAGTTCTGGAAGTGAAATGGTTAAGTGCTTAGTTGCTTAGCAAAATGTCAGCATTTTGAATCCACCAGCCACTCCTTGGGGAAAAGATGGGGCAGCCGGCATCAGTCCGTGAGACAGCAGTCGGGGAAACTCTGTGGGGCTATCTACTCTATCCTAGGGCTGGTGGGAGTCAGAACCAGCTCAAAGACCATGGGTTTCATTTTGGCTTTGGGGATGTCGAGGGAAGTTCCAGTCACTGAGACTACCTGTCCAGGTCACACGGCTCATTTTTTTTCCTTGCAAGAGTGTGCTGTCAGATTTTTATTTGGTGGCTTTGGAGCTTTAGGTAGGGGCTGAAAGGTTTCTCACTTTAGCTTTGCTCCTGGTACAAAGGCACACGGTGACTGGTTGCACACCTATTGCGGTAGTACTAGGACCCAAACTTAACTGTGGTCAAGTCCACTCCTGTCAACCCCATGCATGTCTGCAGGAGCTCCATGGGGATCCAGTGGCTGCTTTGGGGGGAAGTAACCACCAGGCCTTTCCTCCACAGCACCTCTGAAGTCGGTGCTAAAAGTTGCAAAGAACCAATCCCAAAGCATAAGAGACCCTTAGAGGGTGCCCACGATCCAGAAGTCTCCTCCCGCTGATGCCCTAAAGGGTGGCAGGAAAGGGGCGCCAACGTTCAAGGGCTCTGGTCCCCAGGTGGAAATCTGCACCGAGTCACTGCACACCCCCTCAAGGGCCACTGTGTGACAGCGTGCCGTGAGAGCAACCCTCCAGTGGCTGTTTGTGCACTGCGATGATGACAGTGTGTGTGTGGGAGGGGAGGCTCACCCGCCCAACCAAATGACCAGACCAATAGCTTCGTATTCCAGGCCTCCCGTGCCTTTGTGGGGAGCTGGCTCTTGCTATTCCCTGCATGTTCGAGGGGACTGCAAGCGTATCTTATCTCATGCAAGACACGTGCTCCTCCAGTTAACAACAGCCTGCACTTCCTCCAACCTGACTCTTTCAGAAGTGGATCTGATGAGCTTTCCATTGAAAGGCATGCTATTATGAGTCTCTCTACTGAAAAGGATCGCCGTCTCCATTGCATTTGCTTTTCAACCTGGGTTTCACATTCCTTCCCCAACCTAGCAGCTCCTTTTAGGTCACCTTGCCGTGCCCCTAGAAGTCCTTCGTTCACAAGAAAATGCAATAATCTCATGCCAAGGGAGGAAGGAGGCCCACCTCTATAACAGTCAAGACTCTCTATGTTCTCTAGTAGGAGCCTTGGTGGCGTAGTGGATTATTCATTGAGCTGCTGACTACAAGGTCAGTGGTTCAAAACCATCAACCACTCTTTAGGAGAAAGATGAGGCTTTCTATTCCTACCAAGATTTATAGCTTCAGAAACCCATGAAGGCATATTTACCCAGTCCTATAGGGTGGCTCTGAGTCAGAATCAGCTCCATGACAGTAAGGGTCTTTGTTGTTGTTTGGGGTATGTGTCCTGGTAGTACCTGGTTCAGTGCTCAGATGCTAACGGAAAAGTTGGCCGTTGAAACCCACAAGTATCTCTGGGGGAGAAAAGATCTGGCCACCTGTAGGAATGTCAGTCTAGGAAACCCCATGGGACAGTTCTACTCTGTCATACAGGGTCACTTAAAAGCAGGAAACAACTAGATCATGCACACACACACACACACACACACCAATAAGGGCCGGTGAATGGGTCGGTGATAGAATTCTTGCCCTCCATGAGGAGATGCATGTTTAATTCCTGGCCAATTCACTCATGCGGAGCCATCACCCATCTGTCAGTGGAAGCTTGCATGTTGTAGTGATGCTGAATGGGTCTCAGTGGAGCCTTCAAATTAAGACAGATTAGGAAGAAAGGCCTGGCAGTCAACTTCCAAAAATCAACCAATAAAAATCCTTTGGGTCCCACTAATCCATCACTGACCTTGGGGGTGGTGCGGGGCCAGGCGAGGTTTCATTCTGATGTATGGGAATCGCCATCAGTCAGGCTGAGTCTAGAGCGGCTAAAAACATGTGCCAAGTTCTGCCTGCCTTAGACAATTTGGAGGGTAACTGGGAGACCTGAAGGCAGAGCTAGGTTTGTTCCAGGAGGTCATGAAGAACTGGACTTATTCCATCTGTCCACGAGGCCTTCGTAGTGTTCATTCAATTCTTGGGTGGGGATGGGTCCCTTGTGGTGCGGAATGAATACACAAGTTGCATGCTTTGTTTCCGCACACCATATCGTCCAAGCTAAGAGAGAAGACCAGCTTCCAGAATCTTCCCTGTAGAGTTACCAAACCTACTGCCACGAAGTGGCTTCTGGCTCACAGTGGCCCTATAGGACGGGGTCGAAGCACTCCACGGGGCTTTCAAAGCTGCCAGTCTCTCTGGGGACAGGCAGGCTCATCTTTCCCAGCTGGTAGGTTTGAAATGCTGACCTTGTAGTTTAACAACCCATGGCCACACCAACTCTCCAGACAATGTGCCCCGCCCCCACGCCGCCATAGGCCACACCAAGTCACATGACTCTACCCGAGTCAATCGCTGTAGCCAGGGAAATACCATGTGTCGATTTGCTTAGACCTGTCTGTCTGAACCAATCCCTATAGCACATTAGAATGGTTGGAATGGGAAGGAGGAGGGATAGGCAGGGCACTGAGGAGTTGATCCGTGGCCCCTTCAACCTCCTCCTGTCCACAGAGCTACAGGGATCTACCCTGTTTCCCCGAAAGTAAGACATCCCCAGAAAATAAGACCTACTTACAGTTTTGCCTCTCACTGAAATATAAGGCATCCCTCCGAAAATACGGGTTTGGATGGTTATGATGATGTTCCAGAAGATGATGACATGACTGTCATTGAATAAATGAGTAAATGTACCACAGATTGTTGTACATGGAAATAATGGTAGTAACAAGAAATTCTTGATACTGTAGGATTCACAGTTTGTCTGGTTAAGCTGGTTTGTGATGACAACTACTACCGTACCGTATACAGGTAATAAATTTCCTTTTTTGTTGTTGTTCAACAATAAATGTGCACCATATTCTTCTTCATGGAAAAATAAGATAGGCCCTGAAAATAAGACCTAGCGCATCTTTGGGTGCAAAAATTAATATAAGACACTGTCTTGTTTTCGGGGAAACAGGGTAAGGTGGCACCAGCTTTCTTTGGCAGCCACCCTGCATGGCTGGCCCCTAAAAAGCCTCTTTTCAATGGAAATCCTGAAGTCTCTCACATACATGTGCTGTTGATACCATGAGTAGCCATCATGAGGTAGTGGTGCAATTCCATGTTCTTCCTGAGACTGAAGGCAAAGGTTTCCTCTATCGCCCCAGTTTTCCATCGGACCTGGGGGGGTTCCATCAAATTCGTGAGTCCAGATCACTTTGCACATGGAGGGTTGCTCAGACTTTACGGGGGAAAACAAACAGAACATGCATCTCGTGGCCAACTTCTACTCTTGACTCTCCCCAGATTCATTTGCTCGCTTTCTGTCGGGGTCATTCCCTTGTGCTGCCTCAATGACGACCACACCAGAAGAAAGCAGCCCATCCGGGTGGCTTTAGAAGGCAGGGATTAGGTTTCTCATGGGTCTGGAGGCTAAAAGTCTGAATTCCGGGCACAGGTTTTGCAGAAAAGCCTTCATTGGTGATCTCTTCAGCTTCTCGTCCACCAAACACAAGCTCTTTGCTGCGGAGCTGATTCTGACGCCTAGCCACCCTGTAGGGCAGGGAGAACTGCCTCCACGGGCTCCCAGGCTGTGGCTCAGCTACGGACACAGAGAGTCACATATTTCTCCCACAGAGCGGCTGGTGGGCTTGAACCATAGACTTGTTGGTTAGTAACCACTGAACTGACTGGTGGCAACCGCTGACGCCCCTGGGCTTATACCTGCATCTGCCTCGGTCATCCACGGCATCTCCCCCCATGAGTGTGTATCGGCGGCAACTCTGCTGCTCTCATGAGTCACTCCCTCGAAAGAGAGTCTGTGTGGCTCAATAAGAAAACCTCTGTTTGCAATATTTACAAGGATGAGGGTGAGGGTGTCAACATAATAGTTGGGGGAGGGGTTCCATTCAATCCATAACATCTGTCAGTCCCACCGGGAGTGGATGCATACAGACAATAATAAACAAAGGCTTATCGGGAACAGCAGAGTGGGGAGAGGCAAGGGGAATTGGGGAGCAAACAGTGAATGCAGGGGGGGAGAGGAGCATTAGAACTGACTGTGATGATGTATACACTACTCTTTTTAAAAAATAAATCATTTTATTGAGGGCTGTTACAGGTCTTATAACAATCTGCACATCAATTGTATCAAGTACCCTTAGACAACTGATTTTAAAAGCAACTTAACTAGGGGAGTGTATGATACGTGAGTATTACATCAAGGAAACGACTTAACAAAGAAAGAAAAGAATCCTGGCGTGGCCAATGGTCAGCATGGGCGCAGGAGGAGGAGTTGTTGCTGAGGAGCACGGAGTTCATGTTCATGGTGATGGAGTAGTTTGCAGAAGGAGCTCCACAGTCATTGTACAGCAAGAAGAGGGTAATCAAGGGCACTGAACTATACATGTGGAGGTTGTTGAATTGGGGAATGTTTTGTTGCATGTTTTTGCCACAATTAAAAATATAATTACACGAATGACAATGAGGCTAAAGAAAAGGAAAATGTTCTAAAATTGATTGTGGTACTGATTGTGCAAGTCTTCTTGACACGACTGGACTATTGTATTGTATGACAAGGGGACGAGGTGACAATACAACTGTTTTTAAAAAACGGGGTCAAACGTTACGCTATTTCTAGGAAAACTACACAGGCAAGATTCAACAGAAAGGAAGGCATCCATCCCTTTAAAAATTTAAAATAAGAAGTGCTATCTGAGGAGGGATGGAGGAGACACCCAGCAAAGGCTGAGGGGAAAGTCTTTCCTAAACGATGACTCTGAACTCTGGTAACTTGACAAGCTTCTCAGGGAATGCCTTCTCTTTGAGGAAACTAAACCAAAGGCTGTAGATTTGTCTAAGACAGACCACACAGGACCCTACCAAGCAGGTCCACATGCAAAGGAACAAGGCTTGGCTCTGCATCAAATGCTTGGCATTTGCATGTCTGACATTCAAATGAAATATTAAAATATCTCTCTGACTTACATTATCCAGCCAACTATTGCCTTCACCTGGGTAACATTAGAGCGTTTCCCCTATGGTTACCCCACGTCTCCTCCACCCCGGCTTCCTGCCATTCATAGATCTGGCCAGCCTGTCATCAATCTATTCCTCAAAGGAGGAAAACATGTCGAGAAAGGCAGTCTGAGACTAGAACACTCTCTGGGCCCCAGGTCAGCTTCCATGTAGAGGGCGTCAAGCTAGGCATTAGCAATAAGAATGGAAAGGGACATAGCAAATGGATAATCAAGACTGGATGCCTAGTGGGAAAGTCCAGAGAAGGAGGCAAACCTTCCGGAGGGTTTTCATTGGCAAAGAGAAGGGCCTTTAGGTTCACGTGATGAAAAGCTCCAATTCAAACATCCCGAGGTTGAGATAACAAGAGTTGATGTCTGAAGAAAGGCTGGAGCCTAGATGGACCATCTGGAACCATCTACATCTCAACCACAAGGGTGGATGAGGCTTTTGAGACAAACGGTGGGGAGAGTCCAGCAGAAGGCAGGCTTACCTTAGGAAGCCCCCCGCTTTCAGGAGCTGAGGAAGAAGGGTAGCCTAGGGGCAGACAGACCACACCTGAGCAGAGATGTCGAGTTGGGCAGGCAAGCAAGTCCTGAAACCAAGGCTGAAGAGTTTCATAAGGGAAGGAGAGGTCAATCTGAGCAGTCCAGCAGGGCATGGGCTAGATGGTGCCCTTGGCCTTACCCATCAAGGTCATTGGTTACTTCCGTTTAACACTTTCAACAGAGGAGAGACACGGCTGCCCGTGGAGATCTCCTCCTTCAGGTGCTAGTAAGGGAAAGGGAGAAGCAGAAGAGCAGCCAGAGGGCACCATACCCAAAGGTTGGTTTGCGAGGAAAAGGAAATGTAGCTTAGCACTGATGTCGTCGATGGGTGAAGGATGAAGCAAGCCCTCCACCTCATTCTGCTGTTAAAAAACAACAACCCCGAAGCTCAGGAAGAAGTGGTTCAGATGCTACGGCAGCAGCCAGGGCAAAAGGAGACGACGGCACACAAGTGGTCAAGGCTCTACACTGGGCATCTGCCACCTCCAACAGTGACTAACCCCATCACCATTGGGCACGTCTGCCAGGACCTCTGGGCTTCACAAAGGACTCTGGGAGCCAAGCACATTCAAATTTCTGCTTCCCTGCCACTGGGGACGTGCTTCCCAGCATTGGGTTTACTCTCCCTGAGGTCAAGGCCACAGTGTCTGGGAGAGGCTACAGAGAATTAGGGCCACAGAAGCTACCAGAAGCGTGCCTGGCTGTTTCATGTCTGTCAAAGTCAGTTTCTATGAATGCACCCTAAAGAAAGGATCCAAAATAAACCACAAGCCTATAAGGGAGGACCTCATGCTGAGACTTTCTCACGCCAGGTTAATATTCTAATCCATATCCATAGTCTAAGTGAATAGCCACAAAAGGTGGGTGCTCAGACCTGATCCCCAGTTAGAGTTAGAAATATCCCCCAGGTTGAAAATGCAAGCCTCTGATGGGTGGGTGGATGGATGGACGGGTGGATGGACGGGTGGATGGGTGAAGGATGGATGGACGGATGGGTGGGTGGATGGGTGAAGGATGGGTGAAGGATGGACGGGTGGGTGGATGGATGGACAAAATGATGGGTGGGTAGGTGGGTGAGTGGATAAAAGGTTGAAATTCTGAGTGGTAACCAGGAGTGTTTGAGCACTTTCTGGGAATGGGACCCATATTGTTGAATGAGGACAATTAAACTTGTCACTGCAGTTCATCATCTTCCTTGGGATGCATTTCATACTCCTAACACGGATCCTGGGGACCTGTTAAGTTTCCATAAAAACTCAAACAGATGATCCTTTAGCATCAGCTCTACCGTACCCCTCAGAGAGGGATTCTGAGCTTTCCTGTACATCAGAGTTTATTTTTGACACTTTGTTTAAAGAAAGCAGTGGGTTATGCAGCATTTCTTCTGTCTTAAATTCCCACCAATGGTATCGCTGCCATCTTGCCAATCCTCCTGAATACTCTGACTGGCACTTCGTCTTTGAACTGTCCTAGAGGGTTGCCAAAGGCTACCCTCTTCACAGAAGCAGACTGCTACATCAATAGCCCTCAGAGAGGCTGGTGGGTTTGAACTGGCAACCTCTCAGTTAGCAGCTGAGTGCCTAACCAAGGTGCCACCTGCCCCGTAAAAATGGACCATGTCCTCTTGGCCTTAATCTACTTGGTTCCCATACTGTCTTGTAGAGGGAGCTGGGGCTTAGTGGCTCATTTGACCGGTGAACAAGGTGAGGCTCAGAAAGGTGAAGTGACTTGCTCAAAGCATGAATATGATTGGATGGTATGGTCTAAATTGGAAATCAAGTCTCTTGATTCCCAGCCTGGTGCACTGGCTCCAATATCCTGTTGCCTCTGGACGCCCTCCCGCTCACCTCGAATGCATGGGACCTTATTATGTTCTCCTGGGTCTGCTCCTCAA
Source organism: Tenrec ecaudatus (assembly GCF_050624435.1). Classification (NCBI taxonomy): domain Eukaryota; kingdom Metazoa; phylum Chordata; class Mammalia; order Afrosoricida; family Tenrecidae; genus Tenrec; species Tenrec ecaudatus. Next base: position 86,138,602 of record NC_134539.1, on the reverse strand, counting down.
ACAACATGTAGCCCCAAACCTTGTCCGTCTTCTGGGCCAAAATCTACACAATCTCCTCCACATGGCTTTCTTTCCCTCTTGAATCTTTCCATTTCCCATTGGGGACTCAGAGCTGGCTGCCTACATTTGGGAGACACCTTATCCCCAGCTGTTCTCAGCCCCTTCTTCTCTCACTTCCTTTCTCTAATTCCAGTCTTAATCCTGATTTTCCCACAAAGCAGCAAAGGAAATGGGCGCCGGTGCACACTCTCCCTTCACCCAAGACCCAAACCCTCACCCGTCTCCAGGACAGGGCCAGACCCACTTCCAGGAAGGAGCGGGACAAGTAACAAGGTGACCAAGCTTTCAGCTCCACGTAGTGTGAGCCAAACATCCAGGCTTACCGGTGAGACATCCTCCCAAACAAGCTAAGGGGAGCGATGACTGTGCCTGATGCCTGTTTCCCACCTACAGGAGAATGGAGGAATAGGAAGGGCCTTTCTGTTCTTATCCCCTCTAGGCCTCAGCTCATCTACTTCTCCTAACACCTCACGCCAACGAGGGCTCTGACAGACCGCCTTTGATAGAGAACCTGAGACACAGGGAGGGAAGGTTAACCTGCTCAAGGCCATCCCATCGTGAAATGGTGGAGCCGGGATCAGAACCCACAGGGTTGCAGAATCCAAGCTCTGAATCACGATGCTCCAAGAGACTCTTAGGTACACAAATCACCCTGACGTTACTACCAAGTGGTATGGTTGGCTTTTTATTTTAACAAGCCAGCACATCCACACTCCACTGCACCCATTCATTTGAGTAAAACTCTTGGGTGTAGAGTGGGGACTGCGCACTCATTCCGTCAAGGGCACCGGTGCCCAGAACATATCCAGGGCTGGTCTTTGGGCACTGCCTTCAGTGGCCCCTCAACCTCCCAGGAGGCAGCTCCTCGTGCCTTAGAGCTGGGAAAGGCTTTTGCATCCAGCCCTAACCTTGAGGTGTCAACTCTGGTGAACAGGTTCTGGGGATCAGGCTTGGGTGATGTTGGTTTTGGATGAAAGGCACCAGTGGCTATAAAGTAACATGACTGGCTTCTCCCATGGGGATGCTAAACTGGCTCTCCAGGCCAGTGGGAGAAGTGCTGGGCCTCCCAAGGTTGCTACTCAAGGGAACAGGACATACAGCTGGATCTACTGATGCGGGTCTGTTGGGTGAAAACAACAAAAACTTCAGCTCCATCTTTGGCAGTCGCACCTCTGAAGCCAATAAGTCATGAACTTGGAGTTGTTTTTCCTATGGCGGAGATGAATTTCCACTGATTTGCACACTCGCTCAACCTGCTGGTAAGGAATGACACACATTTTCGAGAAGGCTGGCCAGGTGAGGAGTTCAGCCCAAGGCCATGTGCACAGAGACACTCGGTGACCCTTAGTGAGAATGAGTCACAGTGCTGAGCTCCAACGGAACAGAGCTGGCCGCTTCCCATCCCTAATCCTTCAGAAAGAAAAACGCAGTTGCTGATCTCATGCACCATCGGACGGGAAGCTACCCACGCCAACACCGCGTTTCCATCCGATGCCGATTTGATGTCAATGCAGCGAGGGGCCCACATCATTGCCTCTTCTCAGATCTCTCTCCATGGCTCTGAGGCCAGCAGGCCAAGCCCTTGAGTCTTCACTTAACATGACTACTCTTTCCTCGGCCTGCCAGGCTAGTCGCTCTCCCCAGTTTGGGGACACAGACTGATGCTTGGGCATTGGCATCAAGAATCACATATCTTTCAGGCCTTGTTTCCAAAGGGCTCCCCCCATTTTTTTTTGGTTTGTTTTCCTTGCCAGACCATTGAAGAATGGTGGTGGCGGTGGTGGGAGTGGGAAGGGAGGACCCAGCTCCAGAAAACACCCAGGGCGGGGATGCTGAGCCCACTACATCGAGGAGAACCGAGAACCTTCCATGCCAAAGAGAAAACAAACCATCATGTTCACCTCAAGTACTTCCCAACGATCGATATGTGTCGGGCACTGGCTAAGTTGAGGCTGCTCTTCTCTAAGTTTCTAGAAGGCACAACCTGGATCAAAAGGTGGAACCAAGTTCCTTCTACGGGCCAAGCACTGACCAAGCTGGACCACTCTACCTTATGTTCCAAGAGCGTAAATGCTTGCATCTGGATGTAACAATGCACAAGTTGGGTGTCGTGTGTCAGGTAAAGGGTAAAGAGGATTCCTGTAGTGCGGGGGGCAGTCAGATGTGAAATACACATCATCTTTATGCGCCCCTGAATCCCTCAAACCCACGAGTCCGTGAAAATCTAACTCAAAGACGCATGCAAGCAAGTCCATGCCCATACCCACCCACCCACCCCAACCCCTATCTATAGCAGTCCCCTCCCTACAAAAATAGAGGTTCCCATGTCAATGGGAAAGCTGCCCTACATCAACAGGTGGGCTTGGACCCGAGCCGCTGAACTCCCAGGGCAGGAGTGATGGAGAATTCTCACTGGGACTAGCCTCAAGGGCAGTCATTCCTGCTCAGAAAACTTGGTTTTAGGTTCGGCTCCCTGAATCGCCCCCACATCCACCTTCACCCCCAGTTCCGATTCCTCTCTCTACCCCACCTCCACCCCCTGGCCCCTGGTCCCTGCATCCAGGAAGCAGGTGCCTGGGGTCCAGGTGGGAGAGCGCTCGTCCTCCGAGCCACTGTTTGCACACCCCAGCCCTGTGCGCCTCCACTTCCACCCAGCCAGGCCTCCCTCGTGCAAAGTGCCGCCGTGCAGCTGCCAGTCTGCTTTCATATCCTCTGGTCCCTTGCTGCCCTACCAGCCAGACAGTCCCCCGGCCCAGCCCTTGCTCTTTGAAGAAAAGTGATTTAATTTCATGAGACTTCAGGGTAATCGTGTTATGATCTTCAACATTAACCAGAACCAACTCCCTGCTACAGGAGGGTGGGGAAGGAAAGAGGAAGAAAAAAAGTAAACAGTTCCCTCCACTATTGCCAGAACTGAGAGGAAAAAGAAAATCAGAGCGGCGGCCTTGCTGCGTCCACTGATGAGCCTGGCCTCTGCCAGAAGCTGGGCCACCGCGCCAAGGTTTCCAGAAGCAAGGAAGTTGGGCTTGGCAGGACCTCCTTTTCTACAGGTTAATCAGCTCCATTCTGGAGGAGGGCGAAATTGCTTTTCATTCTTTGGTCTACCTTCTCCTCTCCCCCCTCCTGTTCCCACTCCACCCCCAAGCCCCCACCCACTCATTTCCCATCCTGCCCTGGCCTGCCTGTCACTAGTCTCTCTGCTGGGGGCCTGGGCATCTCCCTGCCTCCACTGCGAGGCCAGAGGCAAAGCCACTTTGCGTACCAGGTCCAGCAGCCACTTCCTGAAGCGCTTCACCTCTGGACCTCTCCCGCCCAACGTGCCAATGCGCTCAGACAACCTGGATGGGAAGGCTAGATTGGAAGAAGGCAGGGATAAGTCAAGAGGGGGCTTTGGGCATGGGGGAAAGAGCCCGGGCCCCGAGCCCAGCACGGCATCTAGGGGTTAGCTACAGCCAGGGAGGATGCTCATAATCAGCGGCCCCTCTTGGCGAACAGTCACAGGGCGTGGCACACTCATGAAGAAACAACAAATAACCCAGGCTCCAGGGCCACCAGGAAGCGGCTGGAGCCAGGCGAGGGCCCGGGAAGTGGCAGATGACGTGGGGAAAGCTGCTGCCTGAGAACCATCTGCCAGGGCTCAGCTCTGGAAGTGGGGGAAGTTCGCCCACCCCGGCGTCCCTCCCACCTCTCAGCCTTGTTGTCCCCGCAGCCTCTGCAGGCAGATGTGGGCCCTCACCTCCCTAAAGGACGCTGGAATTGCAGCCTCTGTGAGATATGGGAGGGACCTCCTACCGCTCCATCACATGGCAGATCCCAACAACCCTTCCGATTTCAAGGCTGTGCTGGGAATGTCTTGGGGACTCTGGAGGGAATCCAGGCCCTCCGCAGGACTCTGCAGGCAGATGTTTGCCGCTTCAGGGCCTTTCTAGGGTGCAGAGGAGTCAGCCATCACAAGACAAGCGCAGTGCCCTCTCCCTTGACCTCCTTTCCAGGTTGTTGGGGGGTGGGTCTAGGTGGGCACCCCCGTTTAAGGCATTGCTGGTGGCTCAGGACTGTGGCTGCATTCGTTTCCAGCTGTGACGAATGGCCACCAACAAGGAAGCTCATGACAACAACACTCTACTTTCTCACAGTTCTGGAGAGCAGAGGCTGAAAATCGAGGTGTCAGCAGAGTTAGGTTCTTCAAGGGCTGGGGGTGGTGGGGTGGTGCTGGAGGGGGAATCTGTTCCCTGCCTCTCCTCTGACTTCTGCTGGTTGCCAGCAACCCCTGGTGTGTGTCTCTCGTCCTGTGGCTGCAGAACTCCAGACTCTGGCTCCCACTTCCCATGGTTGTCTGCCTCGTATGTCTGTCTGTCTCTGCGTCCAAACCTCCCTTTCTTTGCTCCTCAAAAGACCCCCAAATCCAGAAGGACTTCATCTCAAGATCCTTAATTAACCCTGTCTCCAAGTACAGCCACATGCTGAGGTTCGGGTGGCTGTGACATGGTGGCATACTGGGTTACATACCAGGCTACTAACTGCAAGGTCAGCAGTTCGAAACTACTAGCCGTTCCTCGGGGGAAAGATGATGCTTACTGCTCCCATAAAGACTTACAGCCACGGGGGGCTTGGTCTACTCGGCCCTTCTACTCGGTCCTACGGGCTCCCCAGGAGTTGGAAGAGCCCCATTGGCAGTGGGGGGGTTGGTTGGTTGACTGGATTCAGCCCTTGACAGGAGAGGTTCGCTAAGTCCCTTTGGCCGCAGTCAGGCCATAGTCCAGACTCAGAGACTAAAATTTATCTGAAGACTTATTTTCTTCCCTTTTGCAAATAATGTTTCTGTTCTTTAAACTTTACATTAAAATTTTAATTTAAGACAAAGGTCAAGCAGAGTAGAATGGAGGGATTACCAAGTCTAATTACAGATCATGTGAAAAGATATTATATTAGAAAAGTGATCAAAACAGGCTTAGAGCAAGCCTTGGAGCATGTCAGGGGCTTAATGCGTCCGTTCCAGAGGCTGCCCTTTAAGAACTTGAGAATTACTAAAGAAAACCACCCTGTCCACGGGCACTGGGGTTCAGTCCATCCAGGTTCGCTCAGAAATAGATCAGCGCCCAGACACTCCGCTCATGGCAACTGAGTAAGGTGAACAGAGAGCTGAGTTCATCATCCCTATAGCCTGCTAGCTTGTGGCCATGATCCCACATGGAAAGTTCTCAGGCGCGGGAGACCTTCTGGTCTGTGGGGCGTGAGGTCAGCTGCAGACCAATAGAAAGGCTCTTGTGGAAAGCACTGCAGTGGTCACACCTACCAGGGACATTTTGAGACTGAGTTGTGGGTGGAGCGCCCACAAAGCGATGGCTTTGAGATATCAAGCCTGCGACTTTGAGAAGTCAAGTACAATGAGTGGCAGCCTAGGTCAGTGATCAGACACAGGAGAGAAAGGTTCTAAACCTATCTTCCCACCGTGTTTCTGTCTCCCAAAGTCTCAGGGAATTCAACGGACTGACCTGTGATTTTGCTCTTCGGACCTCCCAGAACAGGGGAATGCATTCAGATGAAACTTGTTGGATTTTTTTCCATTCATTTTCTGTAAAGGAGGATGCCATTTTCCGAGTCTTCAAACCCAACGCTGCGGTTGTTCATTGCCATTGGATTGGTTCTGACTGGAGGCGGCCTGGCGTTCAGGGTCCATGATGCCCAGGCGGCCCCGGGCCTTCCTCACGATTGTTAATGTGCTTGTGTTCATTGTGTCCCCCCACTTCCCACAGAGGGTTCTGGTTTTCACAGCCCCTCGCAAACTAAGATAGCTTTCTACTCCTGTAAAGACTGGCACTCACTGCTTCATCTGCCCTGAGGGCGTGTCCCAGGAAAGCATGCTGCAGTCCCCCATCCTCGCTTCCTGGGTGAGGACGACGGCGTTGTTCTTTATTGAGAGCCTACCGGCTTAGGAACAGCACCTATGCAGGCGGTAGATCGCCAACATTCATCAAGTACTTGCTGCGAACACTGTCCCAACCACTTGAATGAGCTCATTGAAGTCACATGACTTTCCCAAAGTCCCAGAGTTACTATGACGTAGAACCGCGGTTTGAAGCTAGACAATCTGGTCCCCAAGTCCAGCTCTTACCCTACTTGAACTCACGGCCGCCGTCCGGTGTATTCCGACCCATAGCGACCCTGTAAGACAGGTCCAACCGCCCTGGGGGTTTCTGAGACTTTAACTCTTGACGGAAATAGAAAGCCCAATCTTTCTGCCACTGGTGGTTTCAAACTGCTGGCCTTGCTGTTAGCAGGCCAACGTGTAACCACTACCCCATCAGGGCTCGTCGAAGCCCACGCGCCTCCACAATCAACTAAGAAGATGTGAGGACAGGCTGTCCAGCTTGCTCCAGCGTTTGCATAGGAACACGGCTAGCCTGGTGAAGGCTTTTCTCCTTAGAGTTACTCATGCCTACCTGAGTTACCCACACTCCTTCCAGGAGGACAGTCCAGAGGTGATACGTGCGGCCTACGGCATGACATGGGGCCTTGGTAGGTTCAGCAAGGGGGGCGAGGTTGGGGGCATGACTGCAGTGGAGGAGGGAGCAGGGCTCCTCATGTTCACACAAAGGTCGGCCACACTGGTTGTTCTGCCTTCGGAGCAACTGAAAGCCCATCTTTCTCCTCAGTCTTCGCCTTCTCCTGCTCCCTGGCCCCTCGGGCCCCACACCCGCTCCTGGTGACAAGAAGCTGGGTCCCTGGGAAGCAGAGGGAGCTGAGGGGAGGGTGCTGCTCGGAAGAATCCAACGCCTCTGGAAAGGAGGACGCCTTCTTTGGCTGCATTGTTTTGTTTTCAACACGGTGAGAGTGATGAATCCACATTCAAACTAAAATAGCTCTGAGCTGCTATGGGTTTTTAAATTATGAAATATGAAAGGGGGGAACGCTCACTCTTCTGCTTTGGAATAACAAAAAGGCAATAAAGTGGAAATTAAACAGATCTTTAAAGAAGACCGAAAAGCAATGTCCTTAAAACTTAATTCCCACTCTTTCTTTTTTAATTCCCATAAACTTGTTGAAGAGACTCTTAAAATATTTTAATAGGAAAATTCCTGGGAGGGAAAGTGAGATTTTGGTGTCTAAGTGGTTCGTATTTAACAGTTGGGGGCGGGGGGAAGGTGTGTGAGCAGGGTGCCTGCCCCGCTGGAGACTGGGAAATCCAGCAGCAGTGGCAGGCTCCTGGTCCCAGGTCCCTACAAAGGGTGGAGAGAGCCAGGCTGGGGGGAGGCCAGGGGCTTCTGGCAAGGGTGGGAGGTTGCAGCTTCCCTGGTGAGGTCGCTGGGCTACAAATTGCAAGGTCGGCAGTTTGAAACCACTGGGTGCTCCTTGGGAGAAAGATGAGGCTTTACAACTGATGGTGTCGGACCCCCGCAGAGGCAGTTCTACCCTGCCCTATAAGGTCTCGGTGAGTCAGACTCGACTCAAGGCAGGAAACAGAATGAGAGTGAATACTGAGGAGCAGACACGGCTTCCCCTGTGTTCAGGGACATGTGTCCAGAACCCAGGTCCCCAGCCAGAAAGAGCACAGACTCGGTTTGTATCCTTGCCATGTGGTTTAGAAGCCAGTCTCTCTTTCCTCTGCATCTTACATCCTCCACTGGAAATCTGGGGCTGACACTCGGTTCCCTCCAAAGGTGGGGGGAGGCATACTGGAACTTTCCAGTGACACCAGAGAGCACGTCCCCAACCTCATCAGCCCCCTTTTTAGCCTGGCCGTTTATGCCTTTATCCAGTCAATAAACATTTATTAAGTGTCTCCGAGGAGTAAGGCGTTGTATGGAAAGTACCCAGGCACTGGGCTCAGAGACACGACCTGTACTTCATGGGGCGGATGCAAGTAGGAGGGGCTGTGTCAGCAGACTCCACATCTGGGCAGGGAGCCTCCTGGCTGGTGACCCACTGACTCAGCACTCATCGCCCCCCACCCCGTCTTACCTGCTGAAGGGTTAGACAGACAGCTGCCTGGAAGAGCAGCAGGCACAGGTCCAAGTGTGCTTGCACGGCACAAGCTTAACAGGACACGGACGGTGGCTGCGGAGGTTAGAGAGGCAAGTGCTTGGGGCTGACTGTGTAGGGATTCCGTGCTAAGGAGTCTGGACTTGATTCTAGAAGACACAGGCATGGTCAATGTCATGTAGGGCAGGTTCATGTGGGAAGGCAGCTCTGGTCACAGGGTGCCAAATGCCCAGCAGGGATACGGGAATACATCTGTGGTGTATTTAAATGTAATAGACATTATGCCCAGGGGCTCTCCTGGTGTTGGGCTGCTAACCGAAAGGTTGGCAAACTCCTCAGGTGCCCCGCCGGGAAAGACGAGGCTGTCTGCTTCTGTAAAGATTTACAGTTTCGGAAACCCTAAGACACAATTCTAGGAGCCTGGGTGGTGCAGTGGTTATACGTGGGGCTGCTAACCACAAGGTTACCAGTTCAAAACCACCAACTGTTTCTCACAGAGTAGGGGGTGGGGGAAGAAGTATTCTACTCCCATAGAAAGTCCCAGGCTCAGAAACCTACAGGGGCAGTTCTACTCAGTCCTATAGGATGGCTATGAGTCAGAATTGACTGGAAGGCAGTGAGAAAGGAAAATTCCACTCTGTCCTATAGGGTCACTATGAGTCAGAAACCATTCAATAGCAGTGGTGGTGAGTAGACCTGATTCCACCCACATATTTAGGATGCATCTACTCCTCTAGGCTTCGAGGACCAGTCATGATGTGGAATTGCTGTATTGAGGAGAAAGGGCCCTTGCCTAGGTGTGACACACACATCCGGCTCACTGACCACCACACTCTGTGCGTCTCAGCGTGTCTCAGGATACACATGATGTAGCATCTCCTTTCCCACTACTAAGCAGCCCACAGAAGTTGAGAGGGTTGAGCGTGGTGGTTGGTTGTCACCTGCTGCCTGCCCTGATGAGGACCTTTCTCATCTTCTGCAGACCTGCACGACCTCCCCAGTACCTTTCAGCCTCGGTCCAGTCTCACCATGACTTCACATCACATCACTGCCGCCCTGTGCCCTCCACGGCTGAACTGAGCCATCACAGTGAGCTACGCTGGTGAGCCTCTGCCCTTCAAGTGACCCCGTCATCACCAGGGCTTCCAGTGTGTCATCTGAGGATGTTTCATTTATGAGGTTGCTTAGGGAGCACTGGCGGGTTACATTACACTTTAGGCTTCTCACTTCAAGGTCAGAAGTTCAAAACCACCAGCCGCTCCACCAAAGAAAGATGAGGTTTTCTATTCCCCAAAACTGTTACAGCCTCAGAAGCCCACAGAGGCAGTTCAGCCCTGTCCCATTGGGTCACTATGCATCTGGATAGATTCCATGGTAGTGAGGCTTTGGTTTTGTTTTTTGCTATAGGTTGCTTAAGTAGTCATAGTGTCACTGTGCGGTAGGGATTGAGCTGCTGGCTACAAGATTAGTGGTTCAAACCCACCAGGTACTCCTCAGAAGAAATAGCCCATGAAGATGAACAGTCTAGGAAACGCCATATAGGGTTGCTATGAGTCAACATCACCTCAGCGGGAATCAGTTTAGTTTGTGGTCCACTTAAGAGGCTCCGCATTATGCAAATAGTTGCGCCCTTGGCTACTAACCCAAGGTCACGGCCTTGCCCGCCTTCCAGAGCGCAGTCCTACTCTGTAGCGCCTGGGTCCCTAAGAGTTGGAATGGCAGCTGGTCTGGCTCGGTGCTTTTATCGTTCAATCTGGGGCAGTGGTGGCATTCTTGCCTTCCCCGTTCAATTCCCAGCCAACACGACTCAAGCGTCGCCGACCCCCACCCGTCAGAGGAGGCCGGCATGTAGCTACGACTCGGAACAGGTCTCAGCAGAGCTTCCAGATAGATGAAGACAGGCTAGGAAGGATTTGATCTACTTTTAGAAAGTCAGTGACCACCTCTTAGATCACAAGGGTCTGATCTGCAAGGGATCACGGAGGCAGCATGGTTCCATCGCACGTGGGCTCACTCAGCAGCCACTCACAGCAGCTTGGTTCACCTTACAACCCAGGGCTCCGGGCCCTGCCTGACCCTAATCTCCAGCCGCCACCGACTGCGGGTGAACTCAGAGACCTCCAGAATCATGCCGGTGTCTGCTTGCCCGCCGGCATTTCACATTTCCACACTACTGACATTACCCAGTTCATGGGTTCAATCCCACCTTTCTGAATCTCTGCTACTGAGTTTCACTGGTGTGACCTGCATACCATCTAACCCAGGCAAGCCTGGGCAGTCTCTGACTGGACAGATAATAATCAATATGGATGCATTTCTGGCTGAGTGTGTCAAGAGCCCAGTGGTGCAGTGGAGTATGCACCAGGCTGCCAACCACAAGATCAGCAGTTTGAACCCACCAGTTGTTCTTTGGGGGAAAGATGAGGCTTTCTGCTCTCGTGAAGATGTACAGCCTCAGAAACCTGAAGAGGCAGTTCTGCTCCATCCTACAGGGTTGTAAGGAGCCGGAATCGACTGGTTGATCATGAGCGAGAGGGATGAAGTGGTTACATGCTGGACCGTGAATCAAAAGGTCAGCGGTTTGAACCCACAAGTCGCACCACAGGAAAAAGACGGGGCAGTCTGATTCCACAGGGTGGGCAACCTTTTGGAGAGTGGTATTGTCCTAGCTGGTCACTGTGACTCAGAGTTGACTCCAAGACGTGGGTATGGTCTGGGGTCTTTGAATCCACATTAGTGTCTTATTAATATCATCAAATTGGGACATTTGCTCAGCTGCATTCCTGTATGTAATATTGTGCGCAGATTTTATGTCTTTCTACACACGTGCGAGTGAAGATCATCTTAGGCTAAATATAGATACTCAAGCAGAGAGGCTGAATGGTAAATGAAGACTTTGCTCACTTATAGCCAACGTGAACCATGACCATCTACTTATGATAAGCTTTCCGGCCTCTGTAAGAGCTGGTCAGCGAGGTGTGCAGTCTCCTCTCACACTGTAGCATCACCAACAACTTCATGTAAGAGGCCCAGCGCAGTGTCCTGCTCATGGTCACTCCCGCTTCCCCTCAAGCGGCGCACAGCATCTCGCCGAGACCTCCTCCAGGCCTCTTTGTCTCTCGCAGGGTAGGATCCTTGGGGCTCACACAGAGATTGGGCACCATCAGCTCCAGACCGATTCAGCGGAGTCCATACGGAGTCCAGTGTCCAGCAGTATAGGAAGGAATCGACACCCACACACGACACAGATGCTGAAAACAAGATGATGTGATGATGCGAGGTACAGGGGATGCGGGGTGGGGTGTTCATGCCAGAGTGGGGTAGTCGGGGAAGGCCCCTGAGTGAGGCATTTGCACGGCAGTCAGAGAATGGGAAGGAATCGGCCTGAGGACGAGAGGAGGGCTCCATCAATGTGCAGGGCTCTGGGGTGGGGGTGGGCGAGAGGGAGAGGCAGGCTGGTGCCAGGTCAGGATGGGAGGAATTGGCACTGCAGGACATGGGAAGCTAGTCACGGTTTGAAGCAGGTTTTACTTTTCAGTGAGATCATGCTGCTGCCAGGTAGGAAAGGATCAAAGGGAGGTTCAGGTGGTCACCAAAAACCAGGCAGGAGGCCTCCACAATCATCCGGGGGCAGTGGTGAAGGCAGCTTGAGAGATGACATGAACTAGGCTGTTGAGAACCACAGTGAGAGAGTGCTCCTGAGCAGCACGGGGGAAGTCAGAGGAAAAGGAATTAAGGACGACTATGGATTTGAACAGAATCAAATCCTGTAAAGCTTTACAGGATTTGATTCTGTTCAAATAAATAAATAAATAAATAAATAAATAAATAAATAAATAAATAAATAAATAAATAAATAAATAAATAAATAAATAAATAAATAAATAAATAAATAAATAAATAAATATATATATATATATATATATATATGAATATGGGAGGGAGATCTGACTATGGGAAATGGTTCACGCAAGTCCCAAGAAAAGGCTGGTCAGTCCCAACTCTGTGTCTGGCATCAGCCTGGAGGCTTCCCTGACACACAGCTACCGACTCACTACCATTGGTCCGTTCTCGCTCAACCATAGGAGAGACTGTAAACCACTCTAAGAGCAAACAGCCTCATCTTTCTCCCTCAGAGTGGCTGATGGTTTTGAAGTACAACCTTGTTAGTAGCCCACTATGCGCCCCCCAGTGCCACTGCACAGCTATGGGGGCTGACAAATCCAAGAATATGGCAGGTAAAACGGTGGGCCACTTCTCACAGGCTGCAACAGGTAATGAATCCTGCGACTGGAAGGCAATGCCGCAGGCTGCTAGCTCAAGTCCAGAGAACCGGAGGTCAGATGATAATGAGTCCGATGCAGGATTTTCTTCGAGCAAAAGCCAAAGAGCTTTACCACAATATCCGCATAAGAGGGGGCTTCAAAAAATTCGTGGAAAATACAATAAAAATATAATGGAATTTTCCCATCAATCTTTTGAAGCCCCCTAGTATAGTGGAAATAGGCCAGACCCGCGCACGCCCTCCCACCCCCAGGAAATACCCTTTCAATGGATGGACTGCTCAGAGAGGTGAATGCATGGTATTAGATCTCATCATGGAGTGTGACTGCATCATAACTGGACACACAACCTGGACCATCACATCATGCACGCAGAAGTGAGAAACAGTAAGTTACTGGGTCTTGGAGCTCAGAAGATTGACCAGAACCAGAGAGGCAAAACTGGGAGTTTTTGCATGTGAAACCAAGTGGTTAGGTGAGATTCTCTAATGAAATGACGTGGAGACAGAGGGGCGGAAAGAGCCCAGGGGAGGATCCTAACATACAGAAGGAGCGAGGAGAGAAGCCTGCACAGGAAATGGATGTGTGGATGGATAGCCATGGATGGCTAGAAGGATGCATGAACGGTTATTTACCAATTACCATATCAGCAGAGCAAACAAGACTCAATCCACTAATTATCCTCACCATTGACTGATTGATACATACCAGTAATAGCTTCTCCTCTCTTTCCTACTCCTCCACAGAGAGCAGGCAACCACAACGACCCACTAGACCTTGGGCAGGAAACAAACGAGGGATCGAAGTAAATAGGATGCTCTGTGTTTTACTCTGAGTAAGAACCGCCTGGACAGCCATGAATTTGCTTTGGGCCTGGTGGCTTCCGCATTAGGCTGCTAACCCAGATCTAGTGTTCAGTAGTTCGTAATCACCAGCCACTCCACAGGAGAAAGATGAGGCTTTCTACTGTCATCCAGAGTTACAGTCTCAGAAACCCACAGGGGCAGATCTACTGTGTTCTACAGGGTCCCCGGGAGTCAAAGATAACTTGATAGCAAAGTGGAGTACTTACTGATATGAAAAAACAAGTCAATCGTATTGGATACCCTGAGCAAGTGATCAAGAGGGACTTTTTTTCTTTTCTAATTTCCAGAAGCAGTGGGCAGTGGCAATGGCTCCTTTCTGGGGACATGCACCAGCGTTAGCTGGAGAAGACTGTCAGACCCATGCACCTCGCCTCTCTCACAGCAGGGGGTGGGGTAGGTGGGTGGGTGTTGGCTTTGAATTGGGACCTAACTCCTGCCCGTGAGCCCAGACCAAGCAGAAGCCCCATCTTGTGCTTATTGTGGCAAAAATATTAAAACGTTTTCAAAGTCATTAGTGATGATGCCTGGGGCATAGGAGAAATGAAAATCAGAGTCTTTTTCCTTACCAAAAGGAAAAGGAAAAAAAATCAACCTTATTGATAGTCATTTCTGGACAGGATTTCTCAGTGGAAAACAAAAAACGTAGAAGTCAAGAATAGGTGCTTTTCAGGTTTCAGACACACGCATGAAGCCATTTTCTTCTAACCTATTCTGAACATGTCTGCCGCAATCCTTTCTTTAAAAAAAAACACGAGGACAATGCTAGCAAATCAGTAAGATTTCTGCTACCAGTTGACATTCTCACACCTACAGATACACTGGGTGTCAGCCAGCCGGGTCACGTGATCCGTGAAAGGTAGTGTCTGAAAGTCATTTTATGTGCTGTTTTCTGAGTGTTCACTTGAAGAGCGAGTGACTTCTTGGGTAGCAGCAATTTACCTTTCACACTTCTGTAATAATCAAGGATGCCTGATTGCCCTGAATAACATTCCAGGCTGTCAGAATATTTCATCGCCGTGAATTAGCATTTCAAAACCCTTTGAAACCAGAGGTAGGAGGGCTTTTTTCCCTTCCCTGAAGGTTCTGCTGGCGGCAAAGAAGCTGATGTGAAGTGCACACCTGGAGAAGCCATTGTTCTGCCGGCAAGAGTGGAGAGGGGCCTCAAACCGCGCCAGAAAGACTCAGCCTCAATAAACACAGAGCCTCAAAGTTGCAGAGAGGGTTGAAGCTCCAATTCTGCTCAGCAGCTTGATGGCTCTTCAAAACACCCCGAAAAATCCCCGTACTTTAGGCAGAGAAACAGCAATTCCTAGACTGCTTCTCCAGTCCAGGAAGGAACATAATAATCATTTGTCAGATCAGAGCTCCTAACTTGGAGGTGGGGAAACTCCATAAGAAAGTTATCAAGGGGAAATAAATCTACGTGCATCTATGTATAGGTTTAGTGTTAAGGTAGCAGATGGACATTGGGCCTCCACTCAAATACGCCCTCAATGCAAAAACACTTTGTTCTATTAAACTGGCATTCCATTATGCTCACCTTCCCAACACGATCGCTGAAGACAAAGCGGGTGCGTAAGCAAATGTGGTGAAGAAAGCTGATGGTGCCCGGCTATCAAAAGATAAAGAGTCTGGGGTCTTAAAGGCTTGAATATAAACAAGTGGTCATCTAGCTGAGATGCAACAAATCCCATATGGAAGAAACACACCAGCCGGTGTGATCACGAGGATCAGGTATCAGTCATCAAAAAACAAAAAATCATATCATTGTGAATGAAGGGGACTGTGGAGTGGGGACCCAAAGCCCATCTGTAGGCATCTGGACATCCCCTTACAGAAGGGTTGCGGGGAGGAGACGAGCCAGTCAGGGTGCAGTGTAGCAACAATGAAACATACAACTTTCCTCTAGTTCTTTAATGCTTCCTCCCCCCACTATCATGATCCCAATTCTACCTTACAAATCCTGCTAGACCAGAGGATGCACACTAAGAGTTGGAAACACAGGGAATCCAGGACAGGTAACCCCCTCAGGGCCAATAACGAGAGCAGTGATACCAGGAGGGAAGGGGAAGGTGGGGGAGAAAGGGGGAATGGATCACAAGGATCTACATATAACTCCCTCCCTGGGGAACAGACAACAGAAAAGTGGGTGAAGGGAGACATCAGACAGTGTAAGACATGACAAAATAATAATTTATAAATTATCAAGGGTTCATGGGGGAGGGAGGGAAAAAATAAGGAGCTGATGCCAAGGGCTCAAGTAGAAAGCAAATGTTTTGAGAATGATGAGGGCAACAAATGTACAAATGTGCTTGACACAATGGATGGATGGATGGGTTGTGATAAGAGTGGTACACGTCCCCAATAAAAGGATTAAGAAAAAAGAAAGTTATCAAAATATAACATTGTTCTGAAACCGATTAGAGGTTGCGCCTAGTCAAGCCAGTGGCCACAGAGTAGATTTTGAGTCATGAACTCTCTCTCTTACTTTCACACTCACTCACTCACTAAGATCAAGTCAATACAGACCCATGGCGACCCTACCCTATAGGACAGGGTAGAACTGCCCCTATGGGTTTCTAAGATGATAACTCTATATGGGAATAGAAAGTCCCATCTTTCCCTCACAGAGTGGCTAGTGATTTCAAATTGCTGACCTGGCAGTTAAGTATCCCACCACGTAACCACCGTAGCAGGTATAAAAATGCCTCTAAGGGGCCATGAGATGTGATTCAGGAACAAAATCATCTGCTTTGACCACCAGCATACTCATCAGCTGTGTCTCCCTGCGGAAAACAGGCACTCTGGTTCCCACCGCCTGTATCAACAGTTCTCAAATGGTGGTTCCCAAACCAACAGCATCAACACCTGCTGGGGACCTTGCCAAAAATGAAAATCCTGGGGTTCTGCCCTCAACCTTCTGGACCAGAATCACCGAGGGTGAAGCCCAGGCCTCTGTGACTGGTGCGTATTCACGATTGAGAACCACTTGCTTATATGAATCCCACATTCCTTTACTCGGCTGCCATCTTGCTCAAGCCTCTTGCTCTGCTGCATCCACCACCAGACGGTCCATCCCATTTGGTGCTTAGGTTCCAGCCACACGGTCTCATGGACCAGGCCAGCCCAGAATCTGCTCCCTTCTTCACCTCATTCTTCCACCTCCATTCAAGTCCTGTATTCTTAAGGAAAATCTGAGCCTCTTCTATCAGGGCTTCTCCACTTCCGTGGGATCTAGGGGGCTCTGCTGATTCTACCACAGGATTCTACCATCATAAACCGTGCCAACCAAACAACCCATGGTGACTGAATCAAGGAAATTAATGGCAGGAGTGCGAGCTATACAGAGTCTTCAGATGGTACAAGCGCACACATAGCTGCTACCCAAAGGTGGGAGGGCCAGGTCCACCCAGAGGCACCTGGGAAGAAAGTCCTGGTGATCGATTTCCAAAAAAATCAGTCACTGACCATCCTCGGGAGCAGGGTTTGATTCTGGCATGCACGGGGTCACCATGAATCAGAATGGGCTCCACGCCAACCACGTGTTTGGTCTGCTCATTTATTAGTTAATTAGTTGTCATCTTCTCACTTCCGTGCTACTCCTTGGATCCCTGGTGACAAAGCTGGTTATGACTTGGGCTGCTAACCGCAAGGTCAGCAGTTCAAAATCACCAGGCACTCCTCAGAGCACAATGAGGCTTCCTACTCCCTGAGTCAAGGTCTCAGAAACCCACAGCGGCAGGTCTACTGTGTTCTACAGGGTCTCTGAGTAATAATGGACATGATGGCACAAGTTTGGAGGGGGGTTCATAGACCTTCACCCTAACCTCTGTTGCCTATCTTTTCTAACCCGCTTCCACGGTATCGATGGACAGACCAGATGAAGCAAGCTGGTGACTCAAAGAGCATTCTGACTCCCTCAGTTGTCTTCCTCACATGCCCTGATGCCCACTGGGAATATCACTCATAGGTGGCCCTGCTGGCATACCAGTGGATCAGCAAAGTATGGGGACACTCTGAACTGCATTTTCTTCAGATATGAAATATGTTTTCATCTTTATTTTTCCTACCCTAATTACAATGCCTAATTACAGTCACATACATGTATACCACTTGCCAGTTTGTCAGATTATAGTGTATTGTTTTGTTACTAAAAGAAAACTGATATACCAGTAGGCTCACCCATGACAGGTTTTTTTTTTTTTACCCATGACAGGTTTTGCTCAAACTTTTGACTCAGGTAGACCAGGAAGAAAGGCCTGGTGATCTACTTCCAAAATTTGCTCCTAAAACCTTCATGGGTTACAACAGATTGTGGTCCAGCACTATAGTGCCCGGGGATGAGCCCCTGGTTGGAAAGTACTCAGCCAAAGCTGCACCAATTGGGCTGAAACATGCCAACAATGATGAAGATGGTGTAGGGCCGGCCAGTGTTTCGTTCTGTTGCACACTGTCATGAGCCAAAGCAAATTTGACAGCGACTGCCACCACCGCGAGGTGTCCAGGTTCCTGTGACAGGTGTCCTCTCTGGTTACCCACCCTCCTCCCTCCCAGCTCCAGTGCTCACAGGGCCCTCACTCACCCCTACATGGCCTTGGTGGTTTGGACTTGGCCTCTGCATGAAGTCACGTTTTGGATCTGTTCCATTTTGCCCCCAGGCAATCGGTGGGCCAGAATCAAGCCTTGGGCTCCCGCAGGCCCCAGCACTGTGCCTGCCCCACAGCAGGTCGCCATCCTAACTGATGCTGAGGCAGAGGTTTCCTGGCTGCCAGAGAGACCCCTGCTCGGCTCGCACGCAGTTGGATGCGGTCATCAGGAACTGGAATCAACTTGGTGGCAACTGGTTTGGTGTTTTCATCTGCTGCAGTGCCGGCCTCTCCTATATTCATTTCCCCACAACTCTTTAAGGACAAAAATTAAAGGGGCTGGGAGCTTCCCGATTACTCAGGACTTAAAAAAAAAAGAAATAAAATCAAGTTAAATCCCCAGCAACTGGATTAGTGGTTCCTTAGGAGTATGGCAGGAGGGGTTGGGGGAACTAGGGAGCGAATGATGATGAGTACACAGCGAAAAGAGTGTTCTAAAGCCCACTGTAACTCTTCTGGATGTGACCGAATTACTGGACGGCATGATATGTGAATTATATGCCAATAAACTGTTAAATTTTTAAAATGCAGTACAAAGAACTCATCATGGAAAACATCCAATCTCCTTAGCAACTGTTGCCATTTTTCAGTATTTTCTTTCAGCTGTCCTGTCCCTCACTTTCTCTAAGTGCCTCCACGAGCCCCGGCGGCAAAGGGGGTCAAGAGTCCAACTGGTAACCTTACCCAAAGTACAGTTCCACTCTGTCCTAGAGGGTCACTGTGACTTGGTGTCTCCATTGAGACCCCGGGACAAGTACGTCCTGCTCCTCGCAAAACCGTGCCGGTCTGTTATCCTCGCTTTAAGGGCAAGAAGAGTGAGACTTTGAACGCACACCAAGGTAACTCCTAGGACTCGGTCATGGGGGCCATTTCGCGACAGAACACAGTGGCCTCTGCATCTCGAGGCATTGCGGACACATGGTGCATGCAGTGACCATCCTACAGATAGGCTGAGGGATCGACTTTCTCTGCCATTGAGCTTCTCCTGCTTCGCCTCGTCATTGCTGTTGCTTTGTTTGCTTCCTCTGCGTTGTGTATGGTTTCCTGGTGGGAGGAACTGCGGACACCATAGTGGTACTGGTGGTTGCTCAGGGGGCTGGCAGGGGAGGGATGAGGGAAGTGGGGGGCTGACAACAATGAGCAGGAGTAGAAGAATGTTCTGAAATTGATTGGGTGATGATGCATAAGGTGTCTTCACATGGCCGAACAACTAAATCGCACGATATGTGAAGCACAGGCCGATAAAGCTATCTGGAAAATCAACAACTGAAAAAGAAAGTGTTAGCTCGCATTTGGGGCACTCTGTTAAAAAGGAGAGATGAGCATAAAATACACTGGGGAGAGACTTGCTCAAAATGACTAAGACGAAACAAATCGTGCCGCCCTTAAAGAAATCACATGTAACTTTCTGGAAAGTGCTCTTAAGCCAGGGGGCTTCCGAAAGTTCATGGGGCTTTGCCGTTTTCCCAAGAACTTTTGGGAGCCCCCTGGTGTGGCACCTCTCAACCCTACTCCTAGTCAGCCTGGTCACTGAAGCTTCACCATGGGTCAACAGTGCCACCTTCCAATCTGGGGCTTTATGGAGATGTTTTGTCAACTGCAAGTACATTACAAAAACAAGAAGTGAAATGGAATGGAAAACACCCAAGAAAACCAGGGGAAGCCGGGAGACAGCATCGTTTGCCAGAGTTCAGAAGGGGTCTGGCGGAGCGCTGGGCCCTGGAAAGCAAATGACCAGGAAGAGCAAAGAACAAAGAGACGTGATAACCAGGCAATCACTAGGAAGCAGACTTAGGGGTCAGTGGCTCTGTGTGTCATCAACCAGTCACATGGAAAATTGCGGATTAAGGGATAAAATTATTTCAGCCAACAGACCCAATTGTTTTATTGTTGACGTAACAAATTCAGGAAGGTCAGAAAACAAAAGGTTGTACCAACAATACCACAGGTGGTCTCTGATTGACAGGTGGGCTGGACACAAGGAGTCCCTGGGGGATTGCAAACTGGGAAGGTTAACATGCTCAACTGCTAACCAAATGGTTGAAAGTTCAAGTCTACCTATAGGCATCTTGGAAGAAAGACTTAGAGATTTACGAGGGGGTGCCATAAAAAAAGAATCCCCGCCAAAAAAGCTATGCACTTAATTTTTTTTTAACAAAACAACCTTATCACCTTCAAAGTACTCTCCATTACTTTTAATACATTTGTTAAATCTGCGATTCCATTCTTGGAAACATTTTCACACCCATCTGTTTGGATGGCAGACAGCACCGCCCTTGTTTTTTTCTACACTTCCTCCACGTCATCAAGTCGCCATCTTTTCATGTCCCTCTTCATTCAAGGAAACAAAAAGGAGGTGCAGAGAAAGGTCAGGTGAATAAAGTGCATGGGGCAAGAGAGGAAGGCTGTTTTCTGCCAAAAACTGGCGCACTGAGATGGCTTTGTGAATAGGAGCATTGCCACAATGGTAAAACCTGCAAGCACACTGTGACACAAGCTTGATGGACAGTCTGACCTGGTGGACCGAGCTCCAAGTACACTGGGAGTTGACATTTTCCCATTCAGAAAGTTGACGGATGTCCAGAATATTTGTCATCAAGCGACATTTCACCTGTTTGGAAACGAGAAAACCACGTGTACACTTGAGGTTTTCCCATAGTGCTGTTCTCGTAAGTTGTGTTCAACATCACAACAGTTTCTGCAGCATTTTTCACAAGCAAGAAACACATGCTGTTCTCTTAAATCGGCCATCACAAAAAAATGAGGTTCGAGTGAAACTGCTTTTACGAAAAAATTAACTGTGACCAGAGAGATCCTTCTCAGGCGACACCTCTGGGTGCGACTCAGAGCGAGCTACTCGATGCGTACCTGGTGGGAAAAAATGTGAACTGCGAAAGCTCTGCTCTGCCTGCCCAGTGCAATTCCAGTTTTGGGGGGTAGTCCCTTCTGGGGAAAAACCCAGCCACTGAAAACCTTAAGGGAGGAACCTAGGGGATGCAAACATTTCCATTCCACTGCTAACTAAAATATCAGACAGATTATTGCAAATTTGATGATGGTGATACTTGATCAATTGACCTCCCTCTTGACACAACCTGAAATATTTTTCACTTGTTCCACAACAGAAATTTCTTATCTGGCTTTTAAAATATTGTTGATGGTCTTTTCTTTCTTCCTCTTTATTTTTATATTATTATTTTCTTTCTGTTTGTTTTTGTTTTGATTGTTTCTGTTAGGTTTCCTATTTATGAGGCACAGGAGGGAAGGCACAGAGACAATCACTGATGCCACAATGAAAGTGGAAGGGGGAGGAAGCTCTAAAGCTGACCAATGGTTACCAAGAGTGAAGGAAGACGAGTTTTTACTTAGGAAACATTGAGTTTATGTTAATTAGGGTGAAATAATTTGAAAAAAATTTGATTATACACAGAGTATAATCAATGGAAATGAGTTATATACGAGAAATTGTGGAATTGGAGAATGTTTTGTTGTGTATATTTTTGCCACAATTAAAAAATTAATTACACCAACAACGAGTCCAAGGAAGAAGATAATGTTCTGAAACGGATTGTGGGAATGACTGGACAAGGCTTCTAGATTTGACTGAACCACCGAATTATATGGTACGTGAAAGAAGTGCCAATAAAATTTTTAAAAATAAAACATCGGCCGTTCTAACCTGCTTTGCAGTGGTGGAGAAGGATTACGGCCAAGAAAACTTTAAAGAGTTCAGGCCTACTTTGAAGCACCTGAGGTCGCCCCGCACTGGCACCAACAGCCCAGCAGCTGGGCTTTGGCTTGGGTGGGATGTAAACCCTCAGGACTCAGCAGCCTCCTGGTCTCCTTGCACTCGAAGCTGGTCATTGTTGTAAATATATCACACAACGTTTGCCCATTCTCCACAGAGTTTTTCAATGGCTGTTTTTCAAAAATTTCTGGAAGCAAATAGCCAAGTCTTTCTTCTGAAACATCTCTTGGTGGACTTGACCCTTCAACCTTTCAGATACCAGCCGAGTACATTAGCCATTTGTATCACCTACGTCCACTTGATTTGAGAATCACCTCCTATACTGCACGATCAGGAAACCTTTCCTAACCGTCCCAACCAGTCCTCATCGCGCCTCCACCACGTCCTCCATCCTTTCTTAAGATACTCATACCACATTTCTCTTAAGTCGGTCCATTATCCATGTGTCTTCTCCACTTCTAGACTGTACTCAGGAACTGGGTCTGATTGACCTCTTTTCAATTGAGGTTCAACTCCTGCTATCCCCCACCTGCTCAACTGAGTGGCCTTGGCCAAGTCAGGTGGCATTCCCGAGTCTCAATGAACGCATCTCTACAATGGGATCAGCAGTGGCTACTCTACAGCCCCGTTCTCTGCAGAGCTCAGTGAGGCAATGCACAAAATCATGCATTCCTTTTGTAACCCAATGTTCCCATCGTGTAACGGGAACAAATAACCCTTAAATCTGTTTGTAAATTTAAACAAAAGAAAAAAGCTCTCCATTTTCCCTTTACCCTCACACCCTACCCTACCCCAAACCCAAAGAGCTAGGGGAGAGTCCTGGAGCTAGAGGAAGTCTTGGGCGCTCCAGAGCGGATGCAAACTTACTGAAGCCTCCACTCCCGCCTGGTGCTCTTGTCCCGCTTCCCAGTCTCCCTTCTTCCCTCTGGACCTCCTCCGTCTCCCCCCTCTTAACTCTAACGTTCACGGCCAAGGTTCTCATTCCTCTACCCACCCTCACCTGTGTACTTTTGAATATCCATGACTCTCCCGGGAGCAAACATTTACTGACGCCTTCTTCTATCCAAGGAGCCCTACTGGCTCTACTGAGTAACCACTGGACGGCTAGCCCCAAGGTCAGTGGTTCACATCCCACCGGTAGCCGGGAGCACTGTGGGGGAAAACGAGGCAATCTGTTCCCATCAAGATTTATAGCCTCAGAAATCCCGGGAGTCAGGCTGTATGCGATGGCAGTGGATGTGTTATTCTGGGTGGTGGTTTAGTTTGTTCTGTTGTTATTTCCAAAGTACACACATAAAGGCCTAAAGCAGGACCTCACACACTGCCTCCCCAACAAGTGTGGCCCCAGAACCTCGGAGCGTCCCCCAAGACCTTTTAGCAGGTCCATGCGATCGCCCTTTGCTTCTCATGAGTGCGCGCAACAGTCTCCTAGCAGTTATTTGATCAACGGCAATCTCCTCCATGTGACTTTGCCCCAGTTTTAATCTCTAGCACAGAAAATGTTGGTCGGTAGAATCCCATAAGAAAGCTCTCGGGGTCCTGGGTAATGTGTAAGGGTGCAGAGGACTCCTGGACCTGCTGGGGTGGATGGCAGAGCAAGTAGCATGCCCCTTGGCTGTCATCCCATCTCCCCAGCTTCCACTAACCCCACCTTCAAAATCCCGTCTGCTGCCGGCTCCTCTCCTGAAGTCTAGCAACAGCCGCTTGCTCAAGGCGCCTCCTGCCATTGGTTCTCCCAACAGCCAGGGCCACCCTCCTCACTTACTCACCTGCCCAGAGCATGGTGTCCTGGTGTCTGCACATGCTCGCTGGCCTCCCCACCAGGTACCTCGTGCCCTCTGAGCCGGCTTCTTGCTCAACAGCAGCCTGGGCCCAGACAAGAAAGCGGTCCCACATCTTGGCTAGGCAGGCACTTTCTCTCTCCCTGTCCTTCCACACAACAGCTACGGCCCCTCAGTCCCCAGTGGCACTCGGAGGCTCCATGAAGTACCCTTGCCTGGCCAATGGGGGGGTGGGGTGGGGTTGGAGGGCGGGGGTGGGGGTGGGATGGGGTGGGGGGGTGGGGTTGGAGGGCGGGGGTGGGGTGGGATGGGGTGGGGGTGGGGGGGTGGGTTGAGGAAGATGCAGAACAAACAGCTGCTGAGGTGACACTATCCCTGGAAGAGAGAGAGGGCGCAAGGTGAGCTTCTGGGTGTGAGCACCTTCCCTTGTCAGTCCCCTTCCTCTAGCTGTCCCTGTGGGCTCTGCATCTTCACCACCTCTCAGCAGGTAGAAATGCTGGCTCTCAGCTCTGAGAAGACCCTCAGAGAGCTGAAGTAAACCAACACTCACCTGTTTCAGGTGTCTGATTGGAGCCTGGAGAATGCTCCCAATGAGCCGGGCAGGTGGCCCCACTTGTCTTCTAGGCACCGCCCGCCCTAAGCCCTTCCCACAGCCCTAGACAGCGTGGGAGCATCCCTCAGTGTACTAGCCACCTCGCTGTCTCAGACACCCCGGGCAGTCTGTATCTCATCCCATCCAGGCCTTCCTGCCCCTCCCATACATGCACTCTCTGCCTGCTGCCCTACAGCCCTGCTCTGCCAAAGCCCCTCCCACATGAAATCCAAACTCCTCACACGGAACATTCACTCTCTGCTCCTGGGAACAGAAAATGGTGCCGCCGCTCCAGAAAATAACTTGGAAGTTTCTTAAAAAAACTAAACATAGCCTTACACCACCCACTGCCATGAGCTCCATTCTAACTCACAGCGACCCTACACGGGGTTTCTGGGGCTATACCTTCTTACAGGAGTAAAAATAGCTTCATCTTTCTCCCACAGAGCAGATGGAGGGTTTGACCCAATGACCTTGCTATTAGCAGCCCAATGCTTACCCAAAAAGCACCGTAAAACCCCAAACCAAACTCACTGCCATCAAGTCAATTCTGACTCACAGCAACCTTATAAGACAGGGGAGATCTGCCCCTGTGGGTTTCTGAGACTGTAACTCTTCACAGGAGTAGAAAGCCTCATCTTTCTCCCTCGACGTGGCTGGTGTTCTCAAACTGCTGATCTTGCGTTTAGCAGCCCTATGCATAACCACTACCCCACCAAGGCTCCTTGAAAACACCATATAACCTGGCCATTCCATTCTCAGGCAAAGACCCCCCACACACACACATTTCAAAGTAGCAATTTAAATAAACACACCAGTGTTCGCTGCGACCAAATAACATGAGCAACCCAAGTGTCCATCAACAGATGAAGGGACAGACGAGGTGCATGTCCACCCATCAGCACGTCGTTGTTGTTTGGCGCCTTTGAGTCGGTTCCAATGCACGTGACCCTATCTATCTATGACTCAACCAAACACCACCCGGTCCTGGGCCTGCCTCGTGACCGGTGTTCTTTCTGAGGCCATCGTTTCAGCCACGGTGTCAATTATCTTGTTGAAGGTCTTCCTCCTGTTCGCTGCGCCTCTACTTTACCAAGCACGATGTCCTTCTCCAGGGACAGGATATTCTCTATCCGTACAGAGGAATGACGCTCTGATACCACAGAGATGAACATGAAAGCATCGTCCTGAAGGAATTAAGACACAAAAGTAAGAACAAAGACTGTGTGATCCTACTGATAGGAAAAACCTGGACAGGTCGAAAAACAAGGAGACGAAAGTAGAGTGGTGTTCACTGAGACGACAGGGAAAGAGCTCTGGTGCCTCCATGGGTAAGCTCAGAGCTGCTAACCACAAGGTCAGTGGTTCAAACCCATCCGCTACTGCACAGAAGAAAGATGTCTGCTTCCATAAAGATGTACTGTCTCAGAAACCCTAAGAATTTCTACTCTGTCTCTACTGCTGTTAGGTGTGGTCAACTTAGTTCCAAGTCACGGTGACCTGTGGACAACAGAACCAAACACTGCGTGGTCCTGCGCAGGCCTCACAATTTTTTTTAGTTGAAGCCCATCCATGCAGCCACTGGATCCATCCATCCATCCATCTTGGCCAGGGTCTTCCTCTTTTCTCCTGCCCCACTACGTGGCCAACCCAGATGTCCTTCTCCAGGGACTGATCTCTCCTGATGACATGTCCAGAATGCACGAGGCAGTCCGTCTCACCATCCTCGCCTCTAAGGAGCATCCTGGTGGCATCTCTCCGAAGACAGGCCTTTTGGTTCTCTGGCACTTCACGGTACCTTCAATCATCTTCGCCAGCAACACAACTCCAGTGCATCGGATCTTCTTTGGTCTTTTTATTCAATGTCCAACGTTCATAAGTACACTGATTGAGGCACCAAGAGTTGTTGGAATCAACCCAATGGCAGTGGGTAGGCAGTGAGGACTGAGGTTTGGGGGGGGGCAGGAGTTAAGAGGATTAAAAAGCTAAGTAAGGTTAAAAAAATGCAACCCTGCCCCCCAAACTTAACCTCCTCACCTTGCCCACAGAGCCCATCATGATGGTGGTCCCGTTCATGTCTTCCTCATCACCCCCCCTCCCTTCCCCATTCTCCTCATTGGCCTCTTTTCTGTTCCTGGAACATAGAAAGCTCCTCTCTGCATCAGGACCCCCAAGCACTGTCCTCTTGGCCTGGAATGGCCTTACTCCCAGTCTCCATACGGTTGATTTCTCCTCTTCCAGGTCTCGGCACCTGAAATAAGGCTGCCCTCCTATTGAGGCCTGGTTCTATCTCTCATTGATGACTTAAACTCTGCTTCCTCAGTTCAAAACCACTAGCTGCTACGAGGCAGCAAGATGAGCCTTTCGACTCCAGTAATGAATTATAGTCTCAGAAACCCACAGAGACTGTCTGGCCGTGTCCTTTTGGGTCGCTGTGAGTCAGACCAGCTCGAGGGCAGTGAGTCTGGTTTTAGCTCTTGGTCCCTCCTAGCACACCAGTGAGCCAAGGCCCAGAGTGGTGAATGGACGAGTAGAAGCCTGCCTGGACACAGGTTGCGCTATTGGTGGTGGGGTGGCTGAAGGACGGAGGAAGTGGATGCAGAGAGAGAGAGAGAGAAGTCCCTGAACCAAGCAGGAGACAACCTGGGGAGTTGTCATCAGGCGGATTCAGACTCAGAGTGACTTTCCTGTGTCAGAGAGCTCCATGCCCCACACCCAAGGTTTTCAATGGCTGATTTTGTAGAAGTTCTTGTAGCAGGTTATGCATTAAGCTGCTAACTACAAGGTCAGCAGTTCAAAACCACCACTCCCCTAAAGAGTTCCAGTCTCAGAAACCCACAGGGGCAGTTCTACTCTGTCCTACAGGGTCGCTATGATTCAGATTCAATTTGATGGCAGGAAGTTGGCTTTCTTTGGAGAGGCTCCTCTCTAGATGGACTTGAACCACCTGCCTCAGAGTGCGCGCCTCCCAGAGACTCCCACGCTCTGCCCAATGTGGCCATGCCTGGCCGTCCACAGCCCAGCCTCGGCTGAGGCTCTCACGCTGCTGCCAAGAGGCCATGTGGGCTCTGGTCTCCTTTTTCATAACACAGATACAACTTTTACACTGTCCATTTAAGCCTCCCATTGTCTGGTCCTCCCCAAGGAAACTTCAAACCCCAAATGCCTTTCTCCCCTCATTTTGCCCCTTTGTGGCGACAGAAACGCTCTATTTAGCCTTCTTAAAGGCCCATTAGCATCCCAAAGCTCTTGTTGTGCTGCCTGGCTGGAGGCCGGTGCTCCCCACCAGCGGGCGGGCAGGCGTTGGGGTTGGGGTTGGGCCTGAGCCTTGACCACTGGGGCCAGAAGAGACGCAGGGGCTGAACTGCATCCCAGGTTGCCCCCCCCACCAACAATTCCTCTCCCCTCGCCAAACTCCAGTGTGCCCTCACGGCACACAGTTCACATTTATTCCACCCTCCCGCTCTTGTGCGGAGGAATTTCTCTCGCACGCCCTTTCTTTCTGCCTAATAAGGGCACCTTTTGATACCACTGCGCGGGGCAACTTATTCCTGGCACTGAAAGACCCCTCTCCACAAGGCAAGATGAATATGCTGATTATGGAACAAACAAGTGGGGATAATCCTTCCTTGGACACCCCCCTCCTGCCTTCGCTTCCCCCTCCATTCCCCAGCCAGAGGAAACGGAAGCCAGCAGCAGCCCCTGCACCCTCGGGTCGCCCCCCAGAAGGCAGGCTGACAATCCTGGGCAGGAGACACCACAGTGAAGGGGCTGCCCTGCTCCAGAGACCCTCCGCCTTCCGGGCCTGGGGCTGGCCCTCAGAGGGACTGCCTCCTCAGGTGAGCATTTCAGCTTGTCAGGGCTGTCACAATGTGTGGCATATTGTTCCGGAGAGTCACCCTGCTGCTGAAATTAGCCAGAGAATGAGACCAAAAAAAAAAAAAAAAAAACCTTCTGGAAATGCTAACTCAGTTGCTAGGTTCCCCAGGGGAGAGAACCCTTTCGTTCCCAGACTAGAGTCTCCCTTTCCGAGGCTGCTGCCTGTGTCCTGCCTCACTCACCGTCATGAAGTTGCTCCAACTCCTGGGGACAGTAACTCTTTAAGGGAATAGAAAGCCATGTCTTTCTCCCGCAGAGCAGCCGGTGGCGGCTTCGAACTGCTGCGCTTGATGTCAGCCCAGTGCATCACCTACTAGGTCAACAGAGGCCCCCAAGTCCTATACACAGGCTAGCACATCCTATGGCAGGCCCTGGATGGAGACCCCTGTCCAGGCAAGCCCACGGCCACGTAGCTCCTGGGAAAAGCAGGTTACAGAATATGTCCCTGAAAGATGGGTGCGGTGTCTCTGCACGTGGATGGCAATTCGGGGCAAGCTGGGCCTGCTCCAAAGGACACTTGGTTCGTCTCCCCCTTCTCAGTCCCCAGGAGTCACTGCTGTTGGCCACCATCGAACTGGCTTCCTGGCTCACGTACCATGATGAACCAATATGATGCCCAGTGCTGTACTGGTTTGCAGAAGTATGATCTCCAGGCCTTTCTTCCTAGCCCATCTCAGTCTGGACACTCCCCTGAAACCTGCTGGGCATCAGAGACGCATATAAGCCTCCGCCAGTGGATGGGTGGTGACTTCCCAGGAGGTGCATCTCCAGGAACTGAACCCGGATCTCCCACAACCAAGCCAAACCCACAGCCACGGAGTCTATGCCGACTCCCAGTGACCCTCTCAGACAGGGTAGAAGCGCCTTTGTGCATTCCCAAAGCCGTACCTCTTCACAGGAGTGCAGAACCTGGCCTTCCTCCTGATCTCCCCCATGGGTGGTGAGAATTCTACCCCAGACAGCCAAGGTCCCCCTGGAGTTTGGAAGTGCTCTCTGCAAAAACAAACCTGAGGTGATGATGCTTCTGTTGTAAATTAATGGATTAAGGCCACGTCCTCCCTCTCTGGTGCAGCAATGACACGGGAAGCAAAGATGCTCAGGAATGTCCTTTCTCCCTAGACACCAGCTCTAGAACAAAGTTTGGAAGCTTTGTTTCTCCCCTGCTCCACCCATCAGGTGCCCCTCTGCACAGGGCAGGGCCGGTTGGGTTGTTATCCTTGCATCCCCTGGGCTTCTCTGGATGCCAGCGCTGCGGTGCAGGTGCTGCATAAACATGCGCTGGGCAAACACATCACTGACAAGTCTGAGAAAGAGGGTCACCATCTGGGTCTTGGCCTCCTCAGAGAGCACTGGACAGAAATCAAGGGATACCTGTACCCCAAACTGAACGGACAGAGGTATGAAAAGCCAACAAATGGCTCATGAGTCTGGTGGTTTTGTGGGCTAAAACCAAGCCAAAATCACAGCCATTGTCCAGCGACCTGACAGGACAAGGGTAGAACTGGCCCTGAGGATTCCCAAGACTGTAACTCTTTACCAGCATAGAGAGCCTCATCTTTCTGCTGAAGAGAGGTAGCTGGATTCAAACTTCTGGTTAACAGCCCACCGTGTAACCACTACATCCATGGGTTAAGGCTCCCTGACAAACAAAAAGCCCTCCCCCTAAAAATCCAACACTATTCCCAAGTCAATTCCAACTCACAGCAACACTGTATAGGGTTCCCAGGGCTGTAGATCTTCCCAGGGGTAGACAATGGAGGAGTGGTAGCATTCCCACCTGCCATGCTGGAGACCCAGGTTTGATTCCTGGCCAATGCACATCATGTGCAGCCACCATCTCCCTGTCTTTGGAGACCCGTGCATGGCTATGATGCTGAACAGATTTCAGCAGCACTGACAGACAAGACAGACCAGAAAGAAAGGACGGGCAATCTACTTCTGAGGAAGCAACCACGGAAAACCCAAAGGAACACAATAACTCAACCCATAACCAATTATGGGGATGGTGCAGAGCAGGCAGCACAGCGTCCAGGGCAGAATCTAGGGCAATTAACAGCAGCAGCAGCTGCCAAACTCCACTGAGTCAGACAGAACGGAGGGAGGAATTAATTCCTTTGCATGGTCTCCAGTGTCGGAGGAGGCAAGGGCGGTCTAGGAGAAAGGCTTAGGACTCCATCAACAAGCTTTCCGGACAGAGGGGGTAATAAATATTTCAGGCTGTGAGAGCCATGGGGTCTCTTGCAACTCTTCAATTACGCTGCTGACCACGAAAGCAGCCACAGACCACGCGTAAGCAAATGGGCGCGGATGTGCTCCAAAGCGAGTTTATTTACAAAAACAGGCAGCAGGCAGAATCGGGCCCAAGGACTGTATTTTGCCAACTCGGGTTTAGGAGTGATGGATGGCAGCCAGTTCGGCGCTGAGGAAGAAGCAACTCCAGGCTTGGGTCCTTATTAACGATTGCAGCAAACCCGGTCGCACACGGGCTGAAACAGTGCTGCTTCCAGAGTGGCCCCGAGGGCTCAGCACGTGTCAGAGCGGCACCAGGGGGGCTCAGCCACTCGCAGGAGGCAGTCCCTAGGTGTGTGTCAGCAAGCCGAGCTCATACGTCTATCAGACCGCATCTGCCATGGGCTACGGACAGCTTCCAAAAGTGAGCAGGAGAACCAGAACTGGTGCAGTATAGCACCGACGAAACACACGTCATTCTTCTGGTTCCTGAATACTGCTCGACCGCCCCCCCCTCCCCTACCGTGACCCAGTTCTACTTCAGAAATCCGGCTGGACACACATGGGTACAGATAAGAGCTCTTGACACATGGAATTCAGGACAGATAAAACCCTCAGGAACAGTAGTGGGAGTGGCAATATCAGTAGAGGGAGGGTGAGGTCCAGGTGGAGGAAGGGGACAGAGAGGGAACCCATCACAAGGTTGAGTATAGAGACCAAGTCCCAGGGGGACGAATAACAGGAATGTGGGTAAAGGGAGACCAACGAACAGTGTGAGACATGAAACAATAAATAATTGATCAAGGATTCACTAGGTGGGAGGTTAGGGGAGGGAGGGGAAGATAAAGAGCAGATGATCCCAAAGGGTCAAGTAGAAAGCAATTGTTTTGGAAATGTTGATGGTAACCTGTGTACAAGTGTGCTTAATACTACTGAATGATGGATTGTTATAAGATTTGTAAGAACCCCCTAATAAGATGATTAGTTAAAGAAGAAAGAAAGAAAAGCAGAATTGAAAGGCAATGGCATTTTCCCATGAACTTTTTAAAGCCATCTCACATATAGTATATTGGAAGAAGTCCAGCCAGAAGGTGCCTTAGAGGCAAGGATGGCGAGCTCATGTGCTCTGGATGTGTCGTCAGGAGAGACCAGTTCCTGGAAAAGGACATCAAGCCTGGTCAAGTAGATGGGCAGCAAAAACAAGGAAGACTGTTGACAGGATGATTTGCACAGTGGCTGCAATGATGGGCTCGAACCTAACAACAGTTGTGAGGATGTCGCAGCACTGGGTCGTGTTTTACCTGTTATGTACAGTGTCAGTCGAAGTCGGGACCAACTGGACGCTGACCATCGATGACTATATATATATATATATATATATATATATATATATATATATATATATATATATCATGGGGCCTCATTCATGAGAGCACATATAGATTTATATCTTCCTATATTATATTGCATTTCAGAACATAAATATACCACCAGCCTGCTTTGCAACTTCCCTCCTATTTTTCCTCTCCATTTCTTTTTCTTTTCTTTGTTTCGTGGGCAATTGTTGATAAACCTGGGACAAATCCACCTAACTCCGGATGTCAGCGCAGGCCTGCTCCATCGGGTTTTCAATGGAGATCACCAGGCATTACTTCCACGGCTGATTCTGCCAACACCTGGGGCAACGGATTAGAAGCACCACCCCTTCAGTTAGTAATCAAGCTCTTAAGCATTTCCTCCACCCCAGGATTCCATGTGTTTCTCTATAATGGGCACTGAGAGCGGGGATTGCCAGGTCATTGGAAACACGTTGAAAATGCCCTCGGGTTATCCCCAGAGCCCCTGGCTGATGCAAACAATGAGCACGCCCAGCCGGTAATCTCAAGATTGGAAGTACAAGGGCACCGAGAAGAACCTCAGAAAAGAAAAAACCGGGACGTGCACTTCTGAAAACTCAGCCCGTGCAAACCCTTTGGAGTACAGTTCGACTCTGACACCCACTAGGTGGTCATGAGGTGACTGACGCAAGAGCAAGTTTTTTTGTTTTGTTTCCTGATGATTCCTGGGTTGGATGATCGTGGCATTAACTCTAGCCCAAACCAAACCCATCCCCCTGCTGTCGATTCAAGATTCACAATGACCCGAGAGGTCAGGGGAGAGCTACCCGCTCGGGTTTCAGAAACTGGAAAATCTTGACGGGAGCAGATGGCCTCAGGTTTCCTCCGAGGAGCTGCAGGTGGGTTTCGAGCTGTGGACCTTGCAGTTAGCAGATCAATAGGTAGCCCACTACACCACACCGCCAGGGTGCCTCCGATGCCGGCCCACCAGTTTATAATTGTGCATCTTTGGTCACGTCGCGGAGGCAAGTGACAGAACACAGAGAGAGATGGGTAAAAATGTACAGACTAGACAAATACCCAAAGTCCCCGAGCCGTCGGGAAACTGAAACTACATGCTGTGCTTTATTGGGAATGAAGAAAAGCACCGTGCCCACAGACTTCACCCTGGCGCGGGACCCAAGACAGGTGGAGCTCGAATGCCTTGGTGGTGGAGCCTGTTGGCAGCTGTGAGCAGAGAGTGCCACGGCTGCACTGGCTATTACAGATTCCTGATGAACATGAACCTAGGCCCCGTGGAGAGCTCAAACTCCAGGTCTCGGCATTCCTGGAGTTGGGGCTGGAGAGCTCCCCAGGGATGGGAGCTCAGAAGAGCTGGATTTCTGGACTCGGATGCCAAGGCGGGCCTGGCACTGGCCAGGTTGAGCCTTCCTTTGTGTCTGAAAACCCTTTTTGTTTGATGTTGCTGTAACTTTAAGCAGCCTGCCAAGGAGCGCCTGTGAGCAAGTTTCCCAGGCCAGGCTGCTCTGCTGGGGCTGGGCCATTTCAAGGGTCACCTCCCCCACCACCAGCCACTTAAAATCCCTCCTCTCCCACGATGCACCTTTTTTCAGCAACCAAGCCAGGGTGCTTGCATGGCCCCCTGCCAGACCCAAGCAGCCTGTCCAAGCAGGATGGACTCCTGTCTCCTAGGGCAAGAGCGGGGCTGGGGCTGGAGGGTGGAGGGGATGTGTGCATCTCTGAGCAGACAGAACCAGTTGCCACGGAGCTGATGCCAACTCATGGCGACCCTGAATGTGTCAGTGGGTCCGTAGGATTTCAATGGCTGCGACCTTTCACAGGTCTTTTCGTCCAAGGTCCCTCTGGGTGGATTTGAACTGGTAACCTTCGTCAGTTAGCAGCCAACCATCGTAGCCCCCCGTATCATCCTCCTGGGACTCCCCCGAACAAGTACACATACATATACGCATTTCTTGGGCACCTGACACATGGCAGGACTGGACTTCCCACTCGACAAACAGGCTGTCCCTTAGGGTCAGACTGGGCAGTGGTTCCTAAGATTCTCTGTGTGTCCTGGGACCACTTACAGCTTTAGGGAAGGCACAAGATGCCAAGACTGTAGCCTCAGAGATTATTTTTTCATAAGACCAGGAACAGACTCGGGAACAGGCATTTCAATAAGCGTTTCCCCAGCAAGGTTTTCTCCCATTGAGAGATGTCACTTGGCCTGCCCTTTGAGAGTATCCATTCAGTGACTTTCAGTATAGTCACAAGGTTGGGCACGCCCCTTATGGAATCCATCACCGCCAGCTCATTGCCCCCACCAGGAAAGCCCACATCCGCCAGCAGTCCCTCTCCACTCCCCCAGGCCTTTAGGACCACTCCTTCTGGCTCTCTGGGTCTGCACATTCTGGGCATTGCACACAAAGGCGGTCGTTTGCAATGGATCCTTTTGCTGAGCATACTGCCGTCAAGGCTCGCCCATGGGGGAGTGGGAGTCAGCACGGCGTTCCTTTCTGATGGCAGGATAATATTCCATCCTCTTTGTATCGCTGTGGTTGCTGGTTGCCATGGGTTGATTCGGACTCGGGGGTAGGGCACGTCTGTTTATCTGTTCATCGGTTGATGGGCAATTTTGGACTATTTCTACTTCTATTTTGGGGGCTATTATGGACTGGATTACCGGTTTCTTTGGGTGGACATGTTTCCATTCTCTTGCTTAGGCCTGGGAAGAGAATTGCCGGATCACACGGTAACTGTGCGTGCGCCTGCATGAGAAACTGCCGCGCTGTCTTGAACTTCCCCAGCAACAGATGAGGATTCCACTTTTCCCACCTCCTCCCAGCCCTTGGTATTGGGCTTCCTATTGTAGCCAGCCTAGCATGTATAAAACTGCATCGCCCAAATGAAGTACAATAAAACGGTATCACCCTGGGGCTTTCATCTGAACAGGGGGAGTCAGAAAGTCTTGCTACAAAATTTAGAGAAACCTTTATTAAACAAAATATAAAAATATGAAGCGATTAGATCCTCCACCTTGACCTATGCACTTCTGAAGGCGGAATTTCTTCTTTCTAACCTATCCCCAAAGAAGTCTGTGCTGTGCCACTCACACCACGTCAGAAGGGAAGTTTGGGCATTCTGGGGATACTCAAGTTGTATGCCTTGAGTATGTATGTGTACTTGAGTATGTATGAATGTATACTCAAGTTTGGGAACCAAAAGAAGCAAGATTAGGGCTGCAGGGTGGGTGGGGTAAGGTTTCCCAAGGGAATTCTCATGGGACCCTTGGTACCCTGGAAGCGTGAGCAGGTGCATTGTCTTGATGGGAAAAAAGATTCTTCCATGCAACTTTGTGGCTTTTTGCTTCCCAAGGCAGGTTTCAATTTTCTTTAAACTTCTTCATAACAAGCCCCCGTGGTTGTCCTGTGTTTTTTTATCAAGAGAATCGATCAAGATTTCCCTTGAGGAAGGGCAAAGCAGTCACCACCACCTTCTGAGCTGATATCTCCGCCTTGCATTTAATGTGCAGCAGCTCCCCTGGGAAGCCACTGTTTTGACCGGGCTGTTTTTGAAGACCCCCCCCTAAAGAGACTATGACAAAGTGGATCACCGAGAGGACACTGGTCACCAAGACGTGTTTACCCGCATTTTGTTTGGAACAAACCCGTGAGCGTATGAAGTGGAATCTCCTATAGCAAGACGTTCTGACTCCCCTTCGTGCCTCCTTAATGACGGATGACGGTGAGCATTGTCTCGTGTACTTATTGGCCATTTGTGTATCTTCTTTGGATACACAAACCCTACTGAGATTTTATGCCCATAGCTACTGGGGTTGCTTGTCTTTCGTGTGCTGGCGGGGCGAGAAGTTCTGTAACCGTGCTGGATAGGATAGGGCGTTCCTGCACGGTGCAAATGGTTACCAGACTCACTGATAACTGAAAGGCTAGAGGTTCAAGGCAACTCGGAGACACCTCATTAGAAAGACCCGGTGATCGGCTTTCCTACCAGGGAGTCGCTGAAAGCCCTAGGGAGTACAGTTCTATTCTGGAAGAAATGAGCTCGCCATGAATTGGAGCCAACTCCATGACGGCTGTTAGACCCTTCTCAATGGTTATCAGTAGCCCCCACTGCCATCAAGTCAATGCCAACTCCCCGTGACCCTACAGGGCAGGACAGAACTGCCCATGTGCGTTGATGAGACTGTCACTCTTCACTGAAGTAGCAAGTCTCATCTTCCCCTGCATTTTGAACTGCTGACCTTGACGTTAGCCGCTCACTGTGTAACAATTTTGCCACCAGGGCTCCTTTATTAATCGTATGAGGCGCAAATGTCTTTCCCCTCCTCTGTGGGCTGTCTTTTTGTTTTCTTGAGAGTGTTATTTGAAGCACAAAAGATTTTCATTTTCATGAAGTCTAAGAGACCTCTCTGTGGTCCCAGACAAGGACTTTGGTTGAGGGGTTGCAGATTGTAAATGCAGGGGCATAAAGTTGTCTAGAGCATTACCATGTTGTTGGGTTTTTATGAAGGGTGGGGGCAGCCCCCCCTTCAATGAGTCTCACCACCTTGTCCTTGCAGACTGTCTTCTCAGCACTTGTGGAAAGACGGGGAGAAGGAGCCAAAGCAATAAACGCACCCCCACTGTCAGCTCAAAGAGCTACAACTTCCAGTGAGAAACAGGCCTGTCCTTGGCTTTCCTTCTAATCCAGCGTTTCTCAACCTATGGGTCTCAACCCCTTGGGGGGTTGAACGACCCTTTCATAGGGGTTGCCCGATTCATCACAGTAGCAAAACGACAGTGATGAAGTAGCAATGGAAATAATTTTATGGTTGGGGGGGGTCACCCCAACATGAGGAACTGCATTAAAGGGTCGCGGCATTAGAAAGGTTGAGACCCACTGCTCTAACCCCTACTTCCTTAATTGTAAGCCTCATTAACACTTAGCAGTGACCCCCAGGACCACCCTCACAGAATGTGTGTCCTGGAAGGGCCCTGAGAAGGAGACGGAGACCTGTGACCATCAGCAGTTCAAGTTCATGGCGCTGTACTCCTTCTGGCACCGGGGCAAACCAGCCAGCTCTGCTCAGAAAGCCAAGGGCCTCTGCTCCCATGTTGGGTTTTTGTTTTAATTTTTAAAACGTTGGTAGACTTTGCACTTAATCTGTTAAAGATTGAGAGAGCTGGTGGAGTCTCCTACTCATGGTGTATTTTTGCTTCCAACTGGCAAAGAGGAAGACCAGGAGGTAAGAAATTCTGAAGAATACAGCCACTAAGACCAAGGGCGATGCAGGGGACAGCACCGGAGACACAGTGTGGGAATTGCACCTGACCTGATCCCACCACACCGAGGCAAAGCACTGGGGGAGTG
Source organism: Tenrec ecaudatus (assembly GCF_050624435.1). NCBI lineage: Eukaryota > Metazoa > Chordata > Mammalia > Afrosoricida > Tenrecidae > Tenrec > Tenrec ecaudatus. The sequence continues at coordinate 86,101,831 of NC_134539.1, read as the reverse complement.
CAGTGGAACAGCAAGGGAATGGAGTGGCAAGGTCCCCAGGGAATGCTGAAAGTGGACTTTGGGGCCAGGGCGTGGTGCCCCAACAGACTGGACTGGAAAACACTCCTAAGGGCCAGCAAACAATCCCTGAACTAACTACAAGCTTTTCTTTTGTGAAGTGTTGTGTTTTGTTCTTTGTCAGTGGTTTGTTTTTGTTGTTTTATTGTCTGGTTGTATACTGTTGCTTTGTTTTCCTCTGTCTTGTTTTCATGTATGTTAGTGTCTCCACAGGTCTGTCTGAATAGGACAGGCTGGATGAACTATCTGGAGGAAAAACAACAGGACCGACAGTTCTGGGGGGACTTGGGGTGGGGGTGGGGTAGGGGGGTAAGGAAGTGGTGTTAACAAACACAGGGACAAGGGAACAATATGGGACCCAAAATGGTAGTGAGGGGGGAGTGGCAGGCCTGGTAGGGAATGAGCAAGGGTAAGGTTGCGTAGAGAAGAGGTATAGCTGTAACCCAGGTGGGGACGGAGCATGGTAGTGGGGCAGGAGGAAAGTCAAGGGGGATGGAGGAAGGATCTGGGAGTCAAGGGGCATTTATGGAGGTCTAGACAAAGACATGTACAAGCAAATATATATATGAGGATGGGGAAATAGATCTATATGTCTATATTTATAGGTGTAATATTAAGGTGGCGGAAGGACCTTGGGCCTCTACTCAAGCACTCCCTCAATGCATGAATACTTTCTTTTATTAAATTTTCACTCTACGATGCTCATCCTCCCGACACAACTGCTGAAGCCAAAGCTGGTGAACAAGTAAATGTGAAGAAAGCTGATGGTGCCCGGCTATCGAAAGAGATAGTGTCTGGGGTCTTAAAGGCTTGAAGATAAACAAGCGGCCATCTAGCTCAGAAGCAATAAAGCCCACATGGAAGAACACACCAACCTGTGTGATCGCGTGGTTCTGAAGGGATCAGTTATCAGGCATCAAAGAACAAAAAATCATATCATTGGCTGCACACCTCCATGATACGATTGCCGAAGACAAATGGGTGCATAAGCAAATGTGGCGAAGAAAGCTGATGGTGCCCGGCTATCGAAAGAGATAGTGTCTGGGGTCTTAAAGGCTTGAAGGTAAACAAGCGTCCATCTAGCTCAGAAGCAATAAAGCCCACATGGAAGAAGCACACCAGCCAGTGCAATCACGAGGTGCCAAAGGGACCAGGTATAAGGCATCATGCAAATATATATATATATATATATATATATATATATATACCATAGTGAATGAAGGGGGAAGTGCAGTGGGGAGACCCGAGGCCCAAATGTCGACCACTGGAGATCCCCTCATAGAGGGGCTTAGGAGAGGAGATGGGTCAGTCAGGGTGCAATGTAGTACCGATGAAGAACACAGCTTTCCCCCAGATCCTGGATGCTTCCTCCCCCCAACTACCATGATCCGAATTCTACCTTGCAGGACTGGATAGGGCAGAGGTTGTACACTGGTGCATATGGGGGCTGGAGGCACAGGGAATCCAGGGTGGATGATACCTTCAGGACCAAGGGTGTGAGGGGTGATGCTGGGAGAGTGGAGGGTGAGTGGGTTGGAAAGGGGGAACTGATTACAAGGATCCACATGTGAACTCCTCCCTGGGAGATGGACGGCAGAGAAGCGGGGGAAGGGAGACTCCGGATAGGGCACGATATGACAAAATAATAATCTGTGGATTATCAAGGGCTCATGAGGGAGAGGGGAGCAGGGAGGGAGGGGAAAAAAAGAGGACCTGATGCAGAGGGCTTAAGTGGAGAGCAAATGCTTTGAGAGTGATTAGGGCAAAGAATGCACAGATGTGCTTTATACAATTGATGTATGTATATGTATGGATTGTGATAAGAGTTGTATGAGTCCCTAATAAAATGTTTTAAAAAAAAAAAAGAATACAGCCACTAAGGTTGATTTTGAAAATACTGAACTCTATACCCTAAAAGTGAAGTTCTCCTTCAGGTCCCACAGGACACTGACAGAAGTGATTTCACACAGAGAGCCAGAGAGATGAGATTTTTCTAGCTAACAAAAGCCGTACCAAATTAAGCCCACGGCCTTGGTGGAGGCAGTTGAGACGGTGCAGTGTATAAGGAAACTGTAAGCAGCCAGCCTCTTCTTTCTCCCAGGGAACAACGGGTAGGTGTGTACTGCTAACCTCACAGGTAGCAGCCTAACGCCAAGCCCACGATGCCAGGATGCCACACCAGTTGTAATCAAGTATAATTATTGTTTAGGCTCTAATCCCTGAAAAGGAGCCCCGGGGGCACAGAGGGTCCCAAGCTGGGGTGTGAACCACAGAACCACTCAGAGAGGGGAAAATGAGGCTGTCTGCTCCAGTAAAGATTTATTTATTTAGAGTCTCAGAAACCCAAAGGGGCAGTTCTGTCTTGCTGTGAGTCCAAATTGACTCAACGGCAGCTTGGGTTTTGTGGGTTTTTTGGGTTTTTTTTTTTGCCATAACACCCTGGAAATGAACATCTATGTCACAAATAACTCCAGGAACAGAGAGGACACAAAAACTGCAATAAGGCAGCCATTGCAAAAACTGTGACAATGAGCAGGAGATGCAGCCAAACCATTCCAGAAATGGAACGTCATGGACATCACGGGCTTCACTGAGCAGGAATACAGCAAAGTGGTGACGCGGATGCAGCTGAGCATTCCACTCAGCGTGAGGAGCTCCACCCAGAAGCCTATGTCGGAAATCGGGGACGATGGAAGCAGAAACGAGAGAAGTAGAAAACAAAAGCACTTAGAATAAGTGGCAGTCTCAACTAGGAGATCCCAGCACCAGCAGCACTGGGGCAGACAGATCCTGTTCGAATTCCTGCTCTGCACTTGGCAGCTGTGGTGGCCTGCCAGGTAAGCGGTGGACTGTTAGGCGCAAGGTTGGCAGTTCAAACCCACCAGGCACTGCATGGCGGAAGATGAGGCTGTCTGCTCCCGTGAAGGTGTACAGTCTCATAAACCCGATGTAGGGTCAGAACCAACCCCGTGGCAGTGGGTGTGGTCTGGGTTTTGGCAGTAGGCAAGTGTAATGTCCCAATTTGTACCCACTTGTAGAGTGAGACTGACAGTACTTAGCTCGCAGAATTGGGAAGATTAAAAAAAAAAATTTAAACAGTGCCTGAAAATTACTTAGCACAGGGTCTCACACACAGCAAATGTTCCAAAAATAGTATCAGCCGCTGCTATTACCACCTTCAAAGAAGCCAGAAAAACACACGCATCTTGGAACAGGGATTGAAGACAGGACTACTGTTAGAAATTGGAAAGGTAATGTGGCCATGCATTTAAAAGAAAGCTTTTTGTTTTCAAGGATTACTAGAATGTTTTTAAAAATGAAAATCTGGGTAGAATGCATTCTTTTCCAAGAAAACAAATGACCAGATTTCACTCAAAATCAGTTGAAAATTCCTGAATCATTGGAAGAAACTGAAATAGTTATCAGATATCCCCTTCTAAAAATGGCACCAGGCCCAGAAGGACTAATTCTATCAAACTTCAATGAACAGCTATTTCTTGTGCTACTTAAACCATTCCAGACTGTAGAAAAGAGTAGACGTCCCCACTTCACTTCACGGGGAGAGCAGTCCTAAGTCAAAGACAATCTATGGAGAAAAAATGCTCTGACAACTCCTCCTTCTGAACATCATGTTAAAAAAAACAACCAATTAAAATATTAGCAAAACCGCATGGTCACCAAGTAGACTTTATTCCAAGAATGCGGGGACGGTGAAAACTTAGGGAAATCACAAAACCGCAGTGAGATAACACTTCACACCCACCAGGATGGTAACAATAAAAAAGAGGGATAATAACAAATGTTGGCAAGGGTGAAGAGACATTGGAATCCTCATACATTACTGGTGAGGTTGTAAAATGCTGCAGCCGCTGTGGAAAACCATTTGGCAGTGCCTCAAACAATAACACATAGAGTCACCATGTGACCCGCAATCCCCCCAAAAATTGAAAACATATGTCCACACCAAAATCTGTGCACAAGTACTCGTACGGACATTAATCACAGAAACAACCGAAATGCCCATCAACTGATGGACTGGAGGAATAACATATACATGGATACACAAATAGAGTCATACAATGGAGTATTATTCAGCCACAAAAAGGAAGACGGTACTGATACATGCTACAGCATGAATGTAACTGAACACATGAGAGGGAAAGGAGCCCGTCACAAAAGACCCCATATTGCTCAAGTCTGTGCCTATGGAGAAAAAGAAATCAGACAAATCTATACAGAGATCTAAAGTTGACGAGTGGGTGCCTAGGCCTATAGACAGGGCCGTAGGAGGAAACAGAGTCAATGGGCATGGGGCTTCTTTGTCAGATGAGAAAAAATGTGCTAAAATTGATTTCAGTGATGGTTGTACTATGAACACACAGAAAACATTGAACTGGACATAGCAAATGGATAAGCTGTGTGGTATATAAATGATACCTCCATAAAACAGGTTTTTGAAATTAGGAAATTAGTTAAATGCAACCCATTGCATTAACAGTCAAGTCAATGCAGAATCACTATGTGATCATTTGCTGGTCATCTAAAGGTCTAATAGCCGACGTATGAGAATATTCCTTTTTAAAAAATAGTAATAAAGCAAGATTGCCAGGAAACCAGGAACAAAGAACACCCCTGGAGGAACCATAAAGAATATTGATCTGAAACTACTTGATGATGATGTACCCATTTGGAAAATAAAATTAGAATAAGAAGAGTTATAAATACCCAGAAATAACTTTTTTGTGTGTGTGAGAGTAATACAAAGAAATGTATAAACTCTACTGAAACACATCAACCCAAACAAAACTCACTGCGTTAAGCATCAGTTCTGACTCTTAGTGAGCCTGTGAAAGGACAGGGCAGGACTGACCCTGTGAGTTTCTGAGGCTATAACTCTTTAGTGAGAATAGAGAGCTTCGTCTTTCTCCCTCGGAGGTGGCTGGTGGTCTCAAACTGCTGATCTTTCAGTCAGCAGCCCAATGCGTAGCCACTACACTACCAGGGCTCGTGAAACAGATAAGAAAAGGCATACCATATATACCCGAGTATAAGCTGACCCCAATATCAGCCAAGGCACCTAATTTTACCACAAAATGGCATGAAACATGTGCTGAAAACCATATATACACAAGTATATACGGTAAATAAATAAAGAGAAGTTTCATGCTTCTTGAAGGTATGACCTACAATGTAGCGGTATCAGTAACGCATTTATTTGGAGGGCTAAAACGAAACACAGATCGTGTCAGGTGTTGATAAGGATATGGAGGAACTGGAACTCTCAAGCACTGCCGGTATGACTGTAAAATGGTGCACTCGCTTTGGAAAATAATTAATTTCTCAAAAGTTAAATATACACTTACCCTAGCCATTGTACGCATAGGTAATTTTACCAAGAAAAATGAAGTATACACTCATGCAAAGACTTATGTAGGAATATTCACAGAGGCTTTATCTGGAATAGCCAAAACTCAGAAGCCACCTAGATGTCCTTAGCAGGAGAATGGGTAAATCATGGTAAAAGCGCACAGTAGAATCAAAATGGAGTGAACTATTCGTGACTACAACATGAATAAATCTCAAAATAACCAGGCAGCATCAAAGGAATGAGGCAATGAAAGAATGCGTAATGTACGTTACCATTTATATAAACCCTAGAAAAGCCAAACTAGTGTTTCACGATAGAAAGTCCAACAGTGGAAAGGCACTGGAATAATAATAAACAAGATAATTCAAAAAATCATAAATGTCATTGTGTTGATAGTTTCACGAGGATAAATATACATACATCTAAACATACCAAGCTACTCTTCAAATACACTCAGTCTATTGAATATCAATTGTACTCCAGTAGGCTTGTTTTTTAAAAATTCACCTGGAAGAATCTACATGAAGCACCTAAGTGTACAATTTATTTTTTGTCCAGACTTAAATTCTACAACATTGTAATATGATTACAATGAAAATAACACGAAGTTGTCTTTTTTTATGTAACCGAGTTACTATTTTATATCACTGTCATTACAAATCAATAGCAGTTGTATCGGAAGTTGACAAACTCATGTAAGGCCTACACATAAATCAATAGTAAGTAAGACTAGCAATGAGCACAACTGAAAAAGAGCACATTAATATTGAGCCCACCGGAAATTGAAATGCACTATCCAGACAGACAGAGACTGACAGGAAACCAGATCTGTGACACAAGATGGAAACTGCAGAGAGCAGAAGCAAGCTTATGAAATACTTGCACATTTCATAAACATGGTATCTCAGATCAGTGATCAAAGAATGACCCCCCCCCGCCCCATAAATGAAGAACTGGCTAAATCTTTGCTGGTGCTAAGACCCTTAGCTCACACCATATGTCACAAGTAATCCCACATTGATAAAGAAACACACAACTCTGAATGTGGACAATGAAGTCGGACTAAGTTAACACGGAGCCTCGACCACTGCAATACTAGATGAAATGCAACTTTTGATAAATAATGCATGCGTAGTGGGTCTCAAGAAAAAGAATGCTAGAAGAACGGAGAATCTGCAAGCCAAAGTACTGAGGGAAATGCGGAGACGTCAGCGCGACGGCGGAGGAGAAGCAAAAGAGGAAAGAGCGGCTAGTGACTAGACCTGGAAACGCGCCCTCGTGGCTTTAGGCTTGGGTTTTAACACTTAATCACAGACGTGAGCTGTGGCCTTACGTCGTTCAATGCCAGGAGCTGGAAGTGAGGCTCCCTGCACTTGTTCCTTCAGCAAACATTTAGTAAGTGCCTACTGTATGCCAGCCCCACTCCGAGCAAAACAAGGATCCCAGCCCTTAGGTAAATTTACATTCTAACAAAAGTTAGAATGGATCAAGTAAAATGGATCTCGCAAAGTTGGGTTCATCAGCAGGATCGATAACGAAAGTAGATAGGGTATAAGAAAGTGGTAAGGAGACAATAGGGCATGCGTGTATGTAGTGCCTGTGAGTGTTTGCCTGTCTATAAAGAGGACACCCAGCCAGCCACAGATAGAAGGTGGTTGCAGTACTCAGTAGGCTAGGCCTTCCAGAGAAGTCATCCATGTGGATAGCTGGGCAGAGGAAACCGCCAGTGCCAGGGCTAGAAGGTGCACGTCTGCCTGCCTGGCCTGTGAGAGCAAGGACGCTTGGCAGCTGGAACAGAGTGAGCAAAAGGGAGAGTGCTAAGAGACAAGGACCAAGAGGAAGTAAGAGGCAGACTACGTAGGGGCTTGCAGCCATTGCCTGGGCTCCGGGTATCCCTTGGGGTGCACGGGAGAAGAGGCACGGAAGTTCTCTCTGCTGTTGAGAACGGACGGGGGGCTGGACAAGTGTAGAGGCAAGAGACCAGTGATGATACTGAAGCGATAGTCAAGGCCTCTTAAAGGCTTGACCTTGCAATTACATCCTCAGTGAAAGGGAGACCACAAGCCTTTCCCCTCAGCCTAAGGTGACAGTCGAAGTCTGTCTCTTCCCCAAATCTCTGAGTAAGGTGGGGAAACGTCTGCAGTGAGAAAAGGAAACCCCAGAGCTGGAAGAGTTTGGGGGCCACATATAGATTACTTGTTTGATGCAGGAATTTCCACGATGATTAATTAGTGGGGAAAAAAAATCAATGCCCATCCAATGGCAGCTCTAACATGTTTGGCAGAATTAAACAAAGACTCACTCAAAAGGGTCATTTTCCTAACTAAGAACAGTGGGAACTCCACAAACTCCCACCTAAAAAGATAAATGTATCATCATAAAGTACCAAATGACGAGGACTCATTCACCATGTCAAAGGCCAGCAGACCAAAAAAGCAAGGCAAGCCGGACAAAGTGCATCCCCTCAAGAAGAAGGATGAGGGCGACAAATGTACAAACGTGCTCGACACAACTGGTGTAGGTATGGATTGTGATCAGAGTTGTACGAGCCCCCAATAAAACGAATTACAAAAAAGTAGATATCATCCATTATACAAAAAAGGGCTAGTCGTTCCATCTTGAGATGACTCGCTAGGAAATAACGTACCCAAGGGATCCACACAGTGCGATTCCATTTGTATGAAGTTCAAAACGAGGCCAAGCTGGAAGTCTAAGGTTAAGTGTCCTGGTGGTGGTTACATGAAGGTGTGAGGAGGGCTCTGGAGTAGTTCATTTCTTGATGGCAGTGCTAGTTCGGACAAGAGCGGGTTCATGGTGGAAATCCATCAGGCCGAATGACTTAAAGAGAGAAGACTGAATTGCTGGCTCACACGCAGGTCCTCCGTCGTCCATTTCTCAAGCGGAAATGCTTGTTAACAAGCGAAGGTGGGGAAATTTCCAAAAGTCCCCAAGGGCACTTATATGTGCTCCCCAACCCCCAATTAGAGTGTGGACCGTCTTTTGATGGAACTTCAAGGGAGTGGAGAGGATGGGAAATCTCGCCACTGGTGCTGTAGAGCTTCTCGGATTGCAAAGGGAATGATGAGATGGTGCGGGAAATGAAGATCCGAAAGTCCCCGGGAAGGAGACAGCATTCCCTGGGCCACGGAATACCGGAGGGGAAGCTGGTCTCCACCCTCATCTACAGAGGACAACGTGCCCCCAGGCCCTCAGCCCAGTATGAACTGTTTTCCCTGAGTGTATACAAATGACAGTGAGAAGCAGCCAAGCACCAGATGACAACCACACTCATGAACCACACTGCTTAGATTCGAATGCTAACTCATCCGGTTGCAACCTGGAGCCAAGTTTAGTTCCTTCACCTGGAAAGTGGGGATAAGAAGAGTCCCCATCCAATGTAAATCCGGACACTGCTTTCAACTAAATTGACCACCTCAACCTGCAAAAGCTGCACAGGTCCCTAGGACCCAGTAACTCCACTTCCAGATACAAACCCCAAAGAAACACATCCACCTGGGCAAACAATGGAATTGTGTGTGTACGAACGGCAGAATCAGCAAATGTTTTGTTGTGTATATGTTCACCATACGATAATCGAATTGTGTGTGTACGAACGGCAGAATCAGCAAATGTTTTGTTGTGTATATGTTCACCATACGATAATCGATAGACAGTAGATAAATCATATTTGTGCATAAGTATGGTCATAGCAGAGCCCGTTTAATAGCCCCAACCTGTTTCCAACCACATGCCTACTTAAGCAAAGTGGAGAAGTACGTTGTAATACACGTCCACTATTAAATGATACAACAATACAAGCTGGTTATTGTGGAGTAGTGGTTCTGCGCTGAGCTGATAACTGCAAGGTCAGCAGTTCGCAACCACCAGCTGCTCTGTTGGAGAAAGACCAGACTTTCTACTCCCACGAACAGGGATAGTCTTGGAAACTCACAGGGGCAGGTCTGTCCTGTCCTGCGGGGCCACGATGAGTCGGAATTGACTCCATGTGGCAGTGAGGTTGGTTTTTCGGTTGGTTATTGGATCCTGAATTCATGGCAACCCCATGGATAATCTCACAAAGCAAGTGAAAGGAACCAGACGCCACTCCACTTACACAGAGTTCAAAAATGACCAAAAACGATCTAAGGTGGGGAGGGGGTCGGAGTAACTGGAAGGGAACCCAAGGGCAGCTTCTAGGGAGTCGGGAAGATTCTGACTCTGCATACCTACAACTCACACGGATCATGCTGTTAGTTGCGGCCGGTCAGCAGAAGGAAGGGTGGCCAGGCCCTGTACTGTCTTCACAATAGGCTCCAACCCGTTGTTGTGGCCGCTGTGTAGTTGGGCTGCCTTCCAACGTAGGGCCTCGTCTTTGAGTATTCTACGGGACAATGATCTCTTGCAGTCCGTACTGCCCAGCGGCTTGTCTTTGGAAGTAGATCACAAGGAAAGCTCCACTGAAACTTGTCTGCCACGGGGGACCTTTCTGATGTTCCTGGTCTGTCTTAGTCTGGAAGCTCCGCTAACTCCTGTCTACGCTGGGTGACCTCATTGAAATACAGGTGGCTAAGCTTTCAGCATCAGAGTGACACGCAAGCCAAACTGATAACGAGGTGGTGGTGACTTACAATTATAACTGTACTTTTCTCTACATGTGTTACGGGCCAATCATCTCTTTTACTTGGTGATAATAACAGAGTCCAGGTAATCGCTGTAAAGTGATCAGCACAGAGCATAGTGTGATAGCCAGAGTGGCAGGAACATGGACTGATAAACGCAAAATACCTGGTCTCTTAACCCTGCCTCTAGGCCTTCTTCCCACTCCCCTGGCCTGAGCCCACTCCACGGCCCAATGCATGGGTTCCTGATGGCGCCAGCCCAGCCCAGCCAATGGGTCAAGGTGGCATTGAGGGGGGCTCCCACGGGCAGAGGCATCAGAAGCACAGATGTTAAGTAAGGACGTGGTTGTGGGACCTGACGTTTGAGGCCAGGCACTCTGAAGCTAGAGCTAGGCTTCTTTTGTCATAGCACGCAACCCCAACAAGCAAACGAACAAAGCCATCAATCCGTTCCGACTCACAGCGAGCGACGCTAGAGGACGGAGTAAATTGCGCTCTGTGGGTGTTTTAGACAGGGTTCTCGAGAGAAATAAAACCAGAATGCTAACAATTTTATATGTATTTATACAGATAGATAGATAACATAAGAAATAAACAGTTAATTAAATCATAAAGCAGTACAAATGGCTCAGTGCAACTCACTCCCATGAGACAGCTGTGAGACACTGGCAGTCCTTCAAGTCTTGAGGGCCGCCGGGTAGTCCTCTGTAGAACAATTCAGGCTATCGGCACAGGCAGCAAAAAGCAAGGCAGGTCACCAACAGTCAGCCAGATGACAGGGTCTGAGCCCAAGAGATGTAAATTCCAATGGTGTGGTGAAGCAGGTCTTGAAGGAACCTCAAATTACAGCGACACAGTCCATGGGTTAGGGGTCCCACAGGTAGTGTAGCTGCAAATTGAGGCACAGAACAAGCAAGGAAGCCGAACACACTAGTCCGATGATCAAAAAGCAAGAGACAAAAAAGGTGAGGCTCGCCGAGCCATTTATTTCTTCACATGTGTTTATCAGCCAGATTGGCACAATAAACTAACTACCTCAGTGGGTTTCTGAGACTTTAATTCTTTATGGGAGTGGAAAGCCTCATCTTTCACTCACAGAGCAGCTGCTGGTTTCAAACTGCTGATCTTGTGGGTTAGAAGGCCAATGCCCAACCCACTATGCCACCAGGGTTCCTACTTAGGCCCCAATATGCATATAACATTCCTGCTGTAACACCCAAGGCATACAATATTGGCATCTCATGTGTTACCAAATGCAATGCTACACTCTGCTTAGGATTTTAGAGCTCAAACCCTTCTGTGGATCAGGAAAACAAAGAGCTTGCCTTTACATTTCCATGTGAATTGTATTCTTCTGCAGGCCTCTTTAATTAAAACAACAGCACACCAACACACCCCCAGGTTCAAACAAGCTGGGGTGTAACCAGCAGAGGAAGGGCCAGCCTCATGCCTCTTGGCAGTTCTGGGTATCAGAGTGGCAATTATGTCCAAGAACGTGGTTTTGAAGGGATTGGTTTCTGTGGATTGGAACGAGAAGCAATTTCCTTCCTTGTGGCAGCTCTGAAGGCTGAACACTTTCTCACCACTGACTTCTCTGCAGGCCTGAGTCCGGGCTGGGTGTGGGAAGAAAGACTTGGCTGGGACCTACCACCTGCCCACCTCAGAGGTCTGGCTCAGGGAGAGGAAAACAAGTTGGCCACCGGACTGAAGGCTGAGGGCAGGGGCTGGGGGAGAGCAAAGTCTCCAACCGCCCTGCCCCGGAGGCCGCCCAACCCAAAGGTACTTTCATGTTGCAGATGCCAAATTCTGTATCTGTAAACACAATGTGTTTCCTTTTCCAAGCTGGGCTTGGAGCGGTTATTGTTCGGCACTTTCTGTGCCGGCCCCAATGTGAGTAGAGCGCGGAGGGAGGGAAGCCCTGTGAAGAGTCCTTGTTCCTCAGTACCACAGAGGGGTGGTTCAAGGCGAGAGACCCGCCTCTCGGGTGGGAAAAGCCACAGGAAGCCTCCTGGCTTGGGGCTCTGACCTAGACTGGGGCATAGCCTAGTTCTCGCCCAGTCTCAGGCAGCGCTCAGCTTTTTGTCTCCAGCACTAAGGCCATGCTGGAGCTCATCCAGCTCAGAGGATCTACCCAGGAACTGCAGCGCTGATATTCCCGGGAAGGCTGCCTTTTTCAGGGAATCACGCTCTGTCCAAGTCTGCACACTGGAGAGAACAGAACGCTGAGACGGAACAAGTGCAGGAGGAGAGCAGGAAGTGAACCGAACTCCAATCCCTCTATGGAGCAAGGGCCAAATAGGACAGCCTCCCGGCCTATTCTGACCACCACCTCCCCACCCCCACCTCTGGGCTGGCTTTGCCCTCGGGAGGCTCAGTGCCCCACAGGCACCCTGTGCACGCTGCAGAGTGCCTCACGTGTGTGTGGTTTCAGACGTGTGTCTACCTTCCCAACTGTAATGTGTACTCTGTGGGGAGAGACAGCCACGTCACACTTCTTTGCATCCTGAGAGCCAGCACATCCTCCTGAGGTAAAGGCTCCCTCAATATTCCTTTGTGGGGGCGTCTGCTGGGCAAAGGGTTAGTGGATCGAGTCCCTCTGTTGGCCGCATGGAAGCCGGGCACTGGAGAGAGGAAGCACTCACGATGGACTTTTAAAGAGAATCAGCCACTGAAATCCCCAAGAAGCAGTTCTTTCTCCGCACACACCCGGGGCGGGGGAGGGGGGTGCCCTGAGTCGGAATCCACTCAACAGCAATTGGTGTGGTGGTAGCTAGCCTACCCACAGAGAAACCTGAGCTTTCCCGTGGAGCACCTTTGCATGAATCCACTCCAGCATTACTGCAGAGAGCCCACAGATTCCAGTGGTGGAAGGCTTCGGGGCAGGGAATGGAGAGGCGGTGACCCTAATACAAGCAAAGCAAGAGCCCACTTCTCCGTTCCTTGCTATTACTTCTGGCCCTTCTGATGGCACCTCCCTTTGTCCTCTGATGGCCAGAGGACACCTCGGATAGAAAGAAACACTTCGAAGGAGGCTGCCCACCTACACATCAGAAGACCAAGCCTCTGATAAGAGACCATCTCGTTTGGCATCCAAACATCCTGCCACCGCAGTCTCCTCTCTCTGTCAGGGCTGGACACACTGAACTCAGGTTCCCCAGGAGCAGGGGATGGCCCGAGAGCAATACCTCTTGCAGGCAAAGATCTAAGAATCAAACAGAGCATATCTCTGTCTCCTGACATGGAAGACGTTCATGATACAGATAGCCTTATAAAGTTCAATGCAAATCAAATCCTGGGTCTCCCTTCTGCATACACTTTTTTTTTAAAGTAAGAACATGGAAATGCAATGCTGAACTCATACACTAGGTTGCACCAGCTGAATCTCCTAACACCAGGAAGCCAAGAAGTCACCATGTTTTTTCTTTGGAGGTCACAAATTCTAGGTCTGGCTGACTCTCCTGCAGTCAGCACGGTGGTTTCTAGCACCATTCAAAACAACCATTCCTTGTAGTTGGACACGATTTGGATGGGATGGAGGCACTGGTGGTCCCAAAGGAGAAGAATCCCGTCTCATGCAGAGGCTCAGGCTCACTTCCAGTCGATGAATTCCAAGCACAGCACAAACCCCAACTTTCTGTCTGTCCATCCGTCTGTCAATGGGGGCTTTGTGTGTTGCTGTGATCCTGAACAGTTTTCAGGGAAGCGTCCATACTAAGATGGGCTAGGAAGAAAGGCAGAAAGGCCTGGCATTCTACTTCTGAAAATCAGTCCATGAAAACCTTATGGGTCACAGCAGGCTAATCTGAAACCTATGCTGGGGTTGGCGCAAGCCTGGGCAGAGGTTTGTTCCTTTGTGCACGCGGACCTCCTGAGTCCACTCCCATCAAATCAAAACTGGTTCAGAGAGACCCTGCAGAACAAAGTAGGAATGCTTACGCAGGTTTCCGAGGCTGCAAATCTTTATAGGAATAGACAGCCTCACCTTTGTCCACAGAGAAGCTGGTGGGTTTGAACTACCGACCTTGCAACTCTAGCCCAACACTTAACTGACTAGGCGACCAGGGCTCCCTAGAGGCCCCCTGAATCAGGGCCAACTCCATGGCAGCTCACAACACATTTATGCGTTCAGCTTTCAAAATAAATACTGCTCAATACCCCTGCTGTCTCTCTAGGTAGGTCAGATTTTGAATCCACCAAGATGTGTTTCATTGGCTTCATACTGCCATTTGTATAAAAATTACCCTGGGTGTCGGGAACTCTTGTTTCTGAAAGCGATGCATTGAAACAAAAGTCTAAAACGATGCACTTAGCATCCTGGTGGCCTAGTGGGTTACACATTGGGCTGCTATCCACAAGGTCAGCAGTTCGAAACCACCAGCCACTCTGCATGAGAAAGATGAGCCTTTCTACTCCTGTAAAATGTTACAGACTCGGAAACCCATGGGGACAGCTCTCCTCTGTCCTCTAATGTCACTGTGAGTCAAGCTTATCCAATGGTAGTGAGTTTGGGTCTGAAAGCACATTAAGTAGAGATTTGTGGTCCAGACCCTTGCAGTTCCCCGGCCACCCAACTGCCTCCCTCAGTGGCGGGACCTGTAAGTGCTGACGAGAGTCTTTCCAGACAACAGGCAAAATGCGGTGGGCCGTTGTATCAGGATGCAACTGAAATCCTGGGAGTTTCAAAAGCCCTCTGAGACCTCGGGGTTCCTGTCATGAAAGGCACGGCTGAAGGCCCGGGTCGGATGATCACTTGGAAAAGGAGCGAGAACACACACACACACACACACACACACACACACACACACACAGGCGCACACAGTATCTGTACTTGTGCAGTCACAGATAAGGCTGCTTTAGAGCCCTGCTCCCCAGAGAGCCATTCATTTTGGTGCAGCCAGCAGACACCGTAGAAGCCATCAAGATAACACGAATAGCAACCCAGTGGACGTTTGAAGTGTAAACATAAAAGTCTATTAAGAATACAATGTTGGTTTAATCCCAAGACCAAAAAAAATGTCCTTAATGAAAAGCACAACTCATCTCAAGCAGGAAATATCGATCCCAGCTGTGGGCAGAAAACGAGGGGATTCCTTCCAGGGAGCATCTGAATTTTCAACCCACTGCCTTTCCAATATTTACTCTGGACATAAAGTCTCAAATACTTTCCCGAGGCTCTCATTCTCCTGCAGGAGGCGGTCAGGGAGAAGTCTGGGCAGGGTTACAGGGGAGCTTGGCGGAGCTGGACACGCAAAGGCCCACTCTAGGTTTCCACCGACAACCTCTACCTCCCTCCCTCCTTCTTGGGGTTTGAACAGAGAGCAGCCTCTTTGGACTTTAGGCCACCTGGGCACGGGGCCTGGCGGTTTCTGCCCACCCAGGGCTAACGAGGACCCTAGCATAGACCCTCCTCCCAGCTGCTGCTGGCACTTGAGAATAGCTCTGACCGGCTCTAAGCCAGTGACTAAGACATGCCACTCCCCACCACGCCACCACTCTCTTGAACTCCATGCCGCAACCACTTCCGAGACAGGCCCCACATGGTCCAGAGCAGCACTGGGATGCTCAGCACTGAGCAGGAAGGTTCTGAGGATGGGTTCTGTTTCACCACTTTCAGAGTGAGCACGGGCCTTGACCCCACGAGGCTCACTTGGGCATCGGCAGCACCCGTGGAAGCTAGACTCCGCGCAGACGTATTTCAATCACCTTTGCTTACAAAAAGGAGCCTTGCTGGGGCAATGTGGGTTAAGTATTAGGCTACTAGCCACAAGGCTGGCAGTTCAAATCCACCGGAGAGGAAGATGAGGCTGGCTGCTTCCGTAAAAACTCACCGTCACAGAATCCCTAAGAGCAGTTCCGCTCTGTCCCGTGGGAAGCCACTTGATGGCAGGGGCTTTGGGCTTGGTTGGTCCACTTAGGAATGGGTGTTCAGAAAGTTCGTGGAAGAATTCCATTATCTTTTCACCCCATGTCCCCAGTAACCCTCAGCTCCCACTTGGTCTAATGGCCAAAAGAACCCAGATCCAAACCCAACCCACGGCCACTGAGTCAATTCCAACTCCCAATGAGCCCAATGGGCAGAGCTGAACTGCCACATCGGGGTGTCCAAGGCTGGAAAATCTTCTTTCCTGCCCACAGAGTGGCTGGTGGGCTCAAACTGCTTACCTTTTGGTGAGCAGCCAAGCTACTTAACCGCTGTGCCACCAGGGCTCCCAGTGGATAAGATAACCTGCCACTGCTGTTGAGTTGATTCTGAGAGTGAAACTGTGTGTCTTGATGAGAACAGATAGCCTCCTCTTTCTCCTCAGGGGGGTTTGAACTACCGACCTTGAGGATAGCAGTCCAACGCTGAACACACGGCACCACTAGAGGTCCTTGACTACGATAAAGGACTTCTTATAGACCAGTTCCTATTTAAGCATGTATGAATAATATTAGAGGAGGCTTCGGAAAGTTTGTGGAAGAATTCCACTGTCTTGTCATTTCATTTCTCCACAAAGGTTTGGAAGCCTCCTTGTATACTCAGTCAGGGAACCACCTCCAATTCCAGCAAGAAATAATAGGTTGCTACAACTCTTCTCCTATGAGTATGCCTGCCATCCATCCACCTTCCCACTTACCCTCCATTCTTCGTTCATCCACCCACCCACCCACCCACCCACCCATCCATCAATTTATCCTGAGGAGAGGCAGCATAGAGCACACAATGAAAGAAAACAAAAATCTTAGGCTGGAGGATCACTTCCACCACCTACTTACTGGCTCTGTGGCTTTGGTCAAATCATTTAAAACCTCTGGGCCATGACTTCCCCACGGATCATAGGGCAATCAGAGTGCCTACGATCACCATGCTTGAATGGCGGTCAAAGAATAAATGCTTTGGGTCACTCATAATAATGACAACAACAGTAAGCATTCCTGTTGGTAGGTGCGACTTCAGAACAAAACCCTGCCTGGCTCTGCCATGACAATCACTTCTACTACTGAAAACATTCACTGCTCTGCAGGTAAGTGCCAGGCTCGGAAAGAGCCAGTACATCACTGGGGCCTTCTGGCCTTTGCAAGGGCCTTGAGCAGGGCACTAGTCTCCAAGTAGCCTCTTGCCAGCACTGGTCTCTGGGCCCAAGCACAGAGCCGTTTACAGATGGGACCACCCCCCTTCCCACACATCCAAGCCATGTTTAAACAATTATGAGCATCATGTTGCAGGTACCCGTTACCATAGGAGGCCAGCCCAGCACCGTGCTCATCTTGCAGGGACGTCTTTTGTGTGGGTTTTGGGTTACAGCTGGGCAACGCAAAGCCACGGAGTGAGTCGCAAAACTCGTTTTCATGAGCGCGCCTTGTCACAAGCCAGCCAGGGGCTCACACTGACATCCCCACAGTAAGATTAAACAGCATGCTTCGTCAGGCACTAAATACTAACACAGCTCCCACGTCAGGGGGACACTGATTAAAACTGATGTCAATAATTTATGAAACACAATATGGTCTTCAGATGCTCCTGGGAAAAAAAAAAGAAGTGGGGGGGGAAGGGGGGGCTAGCAGCCCAGGTGGTTTAAAACTGTTCATGCATTTTCTCTGGAACATACACCCCCTCACCCACACCATGCATGGATGATTCTTTACACGATGAATGTCAATGCACATGTGAATAAAGGCATGTGACCACTGCTAATACATATGGGCGGAAGAGCGTAGTTAGCTATTCCACTGAGAGCTGTCGAGGCTGTAACCTTATACATAGTCTTGTCTTTCATATTGTTTTGAGGTTGGTCTCTCTCCACCCCACCCCACCCCCGCCCTTTTCCAGAAGAAATCCAAAATTGCATTTAAAATAAAATTGAGATCTGAACCTTGCCACGCCACTCAGAAGAAAGAAGGACCCGAGCAACTCCTAGGGTACGTGCACACTGCACACGTCTCAAGGATCCCAAAGTATTCTGTCTGCACTCACTTGAAGAACCGTGAGTCCAATCATAGCAAGATGTTTTGAAGATTTTAGCTATTTTTTATTGTCGTTGGGGTTTTTTTTGGGGGGGGGGTGGTAGGTGAACCTTGGAAAGGATGCATGTCAATCTGTTATAAATCACGGATCATTACTTTTTAAAGCTAAAGCAGAATAATCCAGTGGTGTTGGCGGCTTCATTGTAATCCAGACTGATCTTTTCAATGAAAAAAAAATGTCTATATATATATAAACTTCTTTACTTTTGCCTACACGGTCAATTCTCTGCTTAGCTTGACTAGATATGCCAACGGTGTGAAAATCTAAAGATGGGATTATGCTGGGTGGGGGGAGTCTGGGTCAATGATAGTACAAACGTTAGTGTTTGAAGGATTTATTAATGCCCCCCCCCCCCGCGCCCCCCATCAGCACGGTGCCCTTTCTAGTCTGGGAACACCTGTTAGATACTAATTCATTCACAGAGCTCCACTATGGGGCCTTTTCCTAAAAAGCCCAACCTTTAATTGTAAATCACTTCTAAATTGTCCTTGCTGCCATTCCCTTTTGGCAGAAGGATAGTAGAAAAATCATGCAGACTTCAATTCAGACTTGAGGGGAACTTGAAGCTGGGGCTCCCAGCTATTAGCTGCAAGATATCAGGACAGCTCTTTAAAAAGGAAACAGTAACGAACTGTAACATAGTTGAATTGCCTTAGCTTTTAAGGATGGCTGAGTAATTGGCAAGCTTTAAAGATATGTTAAGAACTGAGAATGAAAATCACTTGGGTTAAAAACTAGAAAAATATTGTCCCCCAAATGTTTGTCATGTAGATTGCTTGGTGATTTGGCCTAATTAATCTTTTTTAAAAACAATAACAACAACAACAACAAACCCCGATTACTAATTACATTAGTTAATATGGTGATTGCTCAATTTGACCATAATGGTCAATCCAATTTGCGAGGCGACATTGAAAGCTTTGCTAAGTGACAGGGATGATTTTAAGGGAGTTGGCCGTCATTCTAAGCGTGTCGTGGAGAGACAGGGAAAGTGGTGAATCTGAGTCGTACCAACAGCTAAGACAAATCTTCAAGCCCCTATAATGTGACCGCAAGACCACAATCATTTGCTTCATTGAATTCACTTGATTTCGTCCAATTAGATCCCGCTAGTGACAGTACAGAGTCATCTTTCCTATGCACATAAGAGCCAAAACCGATAGCAAAGCCCTGGGACGCTCTTTAAATGTCAATAAAGGGTTTCTCCCGCACAAAAGAAAGAAAAGAGGAGAGGAAAGGGGGTGGGGGTGGGGTGGGGTGCAGGGAGATGGGAAAAACCAACATTTCTGAGGGAATTGAGCCGATCAAAGGATTTTATTCTTGAAGACGACTAAGTTGGGGCGTAACTACCACTGCTCTGTGGAATACTGAAAAGTCTCTTCAAATGCAACCCAGTTTCTGTGCCTTGAAGGAGGGTAAAGGACAATTAGTCTGCAAACACAGTGCAGAAACGGAGGCCTGGCCATGCCACAGGAGGCGAGGCGAAGGGCTGCAGGCAAGGCCCGGGAGACTGGGCCTCGGTGCTCACCCGGCCCTCCAAGACATGTTTTCCATTCGCCTGCTCAAAAGTCTGCACCCACAAGTCATGAGGCACCAACTATTCAACAACAACATGACACAATTAATCAGAACCAGACCTTAAAATGTGTGTTTGTGGGGACCAGCTAACTCTGCAATGTGCTTCTGTGAGTGAGTGAGAGATTGAGAGAGAGAGAGAGAGAGACAGAGAGAGGCATGTTTCGGAGGCGGTGGGAAAAAAATCCACGTGTTCACCCAATACTATAGTCATAAAGGAAAGGGTCATCAAAATAAAAGGCTAGCTGCTGTCCTCCTTCTTTGTCATAAATAAATAAATAATAGCAAATAAATAAATAAATAAAAGGAAGTTTACATCTCTGGCTGAACACTTTTTTAAGTACTTTTTTTCCACCGCTGTCCCCCACCCCTCTTTCTTTTCTTTTTTCTTTTTGGAGGGGAGAATACTGGCGCCTGAAAGGTCTATCTTCAGAAGCAAAGCTACAATTTTTTAAGCCTCATTTCTGACCCAACAGTATTCACACTAGTGCTCAGTTTTGTCAGATTTCTCTTTCAGGGGCTGGAAACGCCATTGAAAAAGAGAAGCTGGGCCCTTAGTTAATTCAAAGCTATTTGATTTCACCCAACCCTGAAGCAAGCTCTCTCTCTCTCTCTCTCTCTCTCTCTCTCACAAACACACACACACACTCACACACACACACACACACACA
The DNA here is from genome assembly GCF_050624435.1 of Tenrec ecaudatus. Classification (NCBI taxonomy): domain Eukaryota; kingdom Metazoa; phylum Chordata; class Mammalia; order Afrosoricida; family Tenrecidae; genus Tenrec; species Tenrec ecaudatus. Next base: position 86,081,536 of record NC_134539.1, on the reverse strand, counting down.
CCACACAAATGTGCTATGATTTGGGGGTAGAGATCAGGATTGAATTAGTTTAAAATAATTACGGGCCTCGCCTTTGTAATCTATAGATAGTAATTAATTGAAAGCACATCACTCTTCTGCTAACACAAACACGCTGTTCAAAAGAGGGGGTAAAAGCATCATAATTCTTTTCAAACCAGAGAACGCAAGTGGAGGGCGTGTAAGTGCTGTTTGTCCAGTACCGAACTGGCCAACTGAAAACTATGCCTCAGCCATTCCCCAAGGGATTTGCGGCTGTGGAACTGGAACTTCCCGGAATCAAGCCGGAGTCCCAACCGCGCGCCCAGCTGCGGGCCCAGGAAAGGGGGCTGGGGGCGGAGGTGGGTCCCGGGTCCGGCCAAATTTAGGGGAAGGGAGTGGGGCGTCTGCTTTGGGGCCAGGAGCTCAGCGATCTGTAGGTAACATTTCTGCGCTGCATTTCTTCTGCTCCGTGATTTCGCAGCGCGCGCGCGCGCGCGCGAGCGCAAGGCACGCAAACCTGGGAGTCAACCCGCGCCACTCGAGTGGAGGCGACCCCCTCTCAGCCCCCTGGGTTCTGAATATCCCCCCGCCCCCAACGCACCTCTCACGAAGTCCACGCGGCTGCCGATGGCCGGTGGCTACCAGGCCCGGAAGCCTCCGCCCGCGTCCGCGCCCCGGCGCCCCACTCACCCACGCACTCGTTGGCTTCGCGGGCCGTGGCGCGCTGCCAGGGCCGGTCGTAGTGGAAGGGTTTGCAGCGGTCGCACTCGGGGCCCGCCGTGTTGTGGCGGCAGTCGCACACCAGGCTGTCGTCGCGGTCGCGCACGCAGCGGGCAGCGTGGCCGTTGCACTTGCACCGGCCGCCCACCTGCAGGTCGGACACGGCGTAGAAGTAGGAGTCGCGCGCCAGCTCCGAGTCGTCCTCGTTCTCGTCTCCGAACGTGTGGAGGCGGCTGAAGGCCACGCGGATGTCGGTGGCCGTGACCCAGTCCTGCAGCACGGGCGAGTTGTCGAAGTCGTGCGCCGAGGGCCTTCCGTCCAGCGTGCTGAAGGCGATGAGGCCGCCCGAGAGCGGGCGCATGTCCGTGTGCGAGTCGGTGCACACAGCCTCCTGCTCGTTCTGCTTGGTGATGGGCGCGCGGTGCGGCCGGTTGTACATCTTGCGGCACTGCGTGGAGTAGAACTGGAAGGGCACCCACGTGCGCCCGTAGTCCATGGACTTGAAGATGGCCATGGACTCGGGCCGCGGCGAGCAGAACTGCAGGCTCACGTAGGTCACCTCGAACTTCTTGCCCAGCGACAAGGTGAGCGAGACGTTGTGCGGGAACTGCAGGTAGTTCTCCGACTGCCAGCACGTCAGGTTGTGCGGGTTGTTGAGGTCGGTGAGGAAGGCGGGCGGGTGCGCTTTCTTGGGGTCGGACGCGTTGCAGAGGTGGCACGCGCGCAGCCGCTCCTCGCCGCGCTCGCTCACCACGCAGTAGCGCGCCGGGGGCCGGCCGCAGGTGCTGGACACGCGCACGTCCTTGCCGAAGGCCGCGTTGACGAAGTCCGGGATGCAGCGGCGCGGGTGGCCGTTCTCGTCCGAGCAGGGGTCCGGCTGCGCCGCCTGGCCGGCGAACAGGCTGAGCCCGGGCCCGCCGCGCACCGCGCCCACCAGGCACGCCACCGCCGCCAGCGCGGCCAGCGCCTCCCACACGGCGCGCATCATGCCGCGGCCAGCGTGCCCCGGCCCCGCCGCGCCGAGGAGTCGGGCCGCCCGCCGCTGAAGGCGCCTGCGGAGAGAGGGGAGCTGCGCTCAGACAGCCCGCCCCGCGCCCGCCACCCCCGGCGGCGCGGCCAGCGGGGACCCGCGCGGACGCCCGGCTGCCCAGCCTGCAGCCCGCGCCGGCCGCCCGCCTCGCTCCCCAGAGCCGCGCGGGCAGGCGCGTCCGGGGTGGGGTGGGGTTGGGGGGGCGATCCGAGCCCGCACCGCCCGCTCCCTGCCTCCGGCGGCGCGGAGAGTCGGCCGCCGCCTCCGCCTCCGCGCCTCCCGAGCGGGCATCCCTGCGTCCGCCGGCCGGTCTGCAGCCCGCCCGCCTGGCCCCCTAAGCCCCGGGCGCGGGAGCGCTCGGGTGCCCCCGAGCCCAGCTGGTCTGCGCCCCTGCCTCCCGTAACCGGGGACTCCCTCTGGGCTTCCTGGGCTCGTGTCCCCGCGGGGGCAGGCGGGCTGCGTTCGGGACTTTACCTCTGGAGAGGGCAAAAGAGAAAGAAAAGTTTGCCTGCTCCGGGCCCGGAGTCCGCGCGCCGGACGACGGAGAGCCTCTAGCTCGCGGTTCCAGGCGCGTCCTGCCTCAGCGCGGGCTTGCCAGCTCCATGCCCGGCGCGGCCGCCGCTGCCCAGCCCCGGCCGCCGCCGCCGCTCGCGCCCCGGTGACGCCCGGCTCCGCAGCTGCCGTGGAGGTCGGAGCCCTGCCCTGCCCGCGCCCGGGGCGCACACACTCTCCCGCTCACTGGCTCGCTCTCCCCTCTCTCTCTCTCTCTCTCACACACGCACACACATACACACACACACACACACACGCACGCACTCCCCCCGAAAGCGCCGCCGCCGCCGCCGCCACTCGCGCCGAGAGTGGGGGGCGGAGGGGAGCGCGGGGGCGGGGGGCGGGGCACCGGGCGGGGCGCCGACCAATAACGTCGGCGAGCAGCCGCCCGCGGCGGAGCAAAGTTATAACCCCGGGAAAGAAGAAAGTTACAGAGCAGCGGCTGCGGACGGCCAGACGGGGAGAGGGACCCGGCGGGCGGCGCGCGAGGGAGCGGGGACGCCAGCGGGTGGGAACCCGGGAGCCCGAGAAAGGGAAGCCGAGACAAAGAGAAAGCTAGAGGAGCGCCCGGGGAAGCCCCGGAGAGGGGGCTGGGCGCGGCGCGCACCCCGGCGGGGGCGGGGGGCGGCGGGGCCCGGACTGTCAGCCTCCCCCGGGCCCAGCGGCCCGAGATCCCCGCAGGTTTGCGCCGGCCCCCCGCCCGCCGAGCGCGCAGGCTTGGGGGGAGGGGACGCTTTTCTCCCTCCGGGTTCCAGCCAAACACATCTGTGTTTGTTTTCTTTGCCGCGCTGGGGTCGGGCCTTCTGCTAACCCAGCCTGGTGGCCCCGGTGGCACCGCGTTCTCGGCCCTGCCCTGGCGGGCAGACAGCCCGGGATCCTAGAAGAGGAGGCGGAGGTACCCTCTCTCAGCCAGCTTTCTGAGCTTGCCCCAGCCCCGGGGGGTCTCTCTAGGGGAGGATGATCCCCACCTACACACACACACACACACACACACTGTTGTCACTGTGAGGGTGGGTGGCCTATCTGTCCAGAGTGTGCCCTTGGCACTTGGGGTGCTATGATGGGCAGGGGGATAAGGGGTGAGAGTGAGGGACTCCCAGGCATTGGCCAGTGCCCCTCCTAAGACCTCTCTGCTGGGCCTCAGACCAGAGGCGGCCCAGCTCAGCACACATCACCTGAGGCACACCTGGATTCCTCCCGGGGTCTCCATGGGAGCATTGCAAACTCAGCATGTTGCAAATGAGGAAACTGAGGCCTGGTTCCCAGCGCGTCCACTGACATCCAGTTGCTTTCTACTTACAGTGACCCTCCAGGACTGGGTAGAATGGCTTAGTTTGAGACTGTAAAACTTTTACATCAGGGAGCAGACGGCTTATCTTTCTCCAGCGTGGCAGCCGGTGGGTCCAAACCACTGACCTTGAGATCAGCAACCCAACACTTAATCCATTATGCCACCAAGACGCCATTATGTCTCAGCTCCTACAGAACTTCTCAGACCAGAAAACTCCTTAAGGGAGTAGAAATTTCTAGCCTGGCCTTTCTTCCTCAGTGGCAGGTGGTTTCAAACTGCTGACCCTGTGGTTGGCAGCCCAGCTTAATCACACACCAGCTAGTAAACATCAAATGTTGGAATAAACACAGGGAGGGCTTCTCCCACTGGGCCATGTTTGTTAAATAGAGGATCCCACCCAATGTATAGCATCCTGGAGCATCACCCCCTCTCCCACCACCTCTCTGCCAGCTTAACGAAAGAAAAGCAGACAGTGACAGCATTCTTTGACCATCTTGCAGGAGTGAGCAAAGAGCTTTGAGAAAGAACACACTGGGCTGGCCTTTGGGAATTGGTGTTGCTGCTGCTGTGGTACTTTTCCAGGAGTGAGCTAGTAATAGACCCAGTTGGCAAGCTCCAGGTTCTGGTTCTGGCCCGTCAGCTAAGTCGCTGCATTAAGTGCCTCATGTTGTCACGTGGGCATTTTCATACACTCGGAGATTCTAAGCTTTGGAAGGGGCTTCAGGCTGGCCTGGCCCAGTTCAGTTTCTTTGAAGGAGCACCTTCCCAAGCTCCCTGGAGACAACACCCAAGTGGGAGCTCAGCACAGAGACAGAAATCGATTCCATTGCAGGGTGGCCCTTGCCTCTCTGTGACATTTGCCCCCTTCTTCACTGTTTCTGTGGGCTTGGCCTTGTGGCAGAGAGACCTTCAGGTGATTCGCAAGCATACGTAAAAAAATATGTTGATCCTGAATCACAGTGACCTTATGTGATAGGGTAGAAGCACCTGTGTGGGTTTTCAACACGCACTCTTTACAGAATTAGAAAGCCTCCTCGTTCTCCTATGTAGGGGCTGGTGGTTTTGAACTGCCGACCTTGTGGTTAGCAGTCCAATGCACAGTCTATGCCACTGGCAAAATGACATCAATTAGAAATGAAAGTAAACAACTAATTGGTGAAACGTTAAGATAAATCGGAACTGCCTCTGTTGATTCCCGAAACTAACTCTTTCTGGGAGTAAAACAGCTTATCTCCCCCCTTGGGATGGCTGGTGGTTTTGGAATGCTGACCTTGTGGTTAGCAGCCCGGTGTGTAAGTACGACTCCACCAGGGCTTGTTTGGACTACTGTTTGGTAAGCAATGGTAAACTGAAAGTCAGTGTAGCTGGCAAGAGGGCACACTTTGGAGCCAGGGTGGTGGAGTTCAAATGATCGTCCTCCTGGGTGACCTTGTCAAGTCTATTAATCTCCCCACACCTCAGTTTCCTCATCTGTAAAGTAAAACACAAAACCAAACCAAATCTCCTGCCACAAAGGTACTTCCAACTCACAGGGACCCAGAATAGTTTGAAAGATTTGTAGTCTTTACCAGAGCAGGCAGCCTCATCTTTCTCCCTTAGAGCGGCTGGTGGATTTGAAGCACCAACCTAGCGGTTAGCAGCCCAGTGTGTATCCCACAGTGGCACCAGGGCACCTTCATCCTTTAAAGAGGGACAATAAAGCAACCTCAAAGGATCCCTGGTGTCACTGAAAGCTAGGCTAACCACAAAGTCAGCAATTCAAACCCACTAACTTCTCCAAGGAAGAAAATTTGGGTTGTCTACTCCCGTAAAGATTTACAGCCTTAGAAATTATAAATAGAGTTGCTATGAGTTGGAATCTCTGGAGAAAGATGGGCTTTCAACTCCCGTAAAGATTTACAGCCTCAGAAACCCACAAGGGTAGTTCTTTTTAAATTAAATCATTTTATTGGGGGCTCATACAACTCTTATCACCATCCATCCATCATTCTGTTCTATCCCGTAGGGTTTCTGTGAGTCAGCATCCACTCAGTGGCATTGACTTGAGTTGAAATCACCTTGATGGCAGTGGGTGTAGTTTTGGTGAGCATCAAATGAGGCGACGTGTGAATATCACTGTTATATAAAATGTGTGTGTAGTATATAACACACACGCCTATCTATTTCCCCTGGAAATCCCTGAGTGGCGCAAACGGTGAATGCATTCGTTTGCTAACCAAAAGGTTGCAGGTTCAAGCCCACCCAGAGGTGCATTGGAGGAAAGGCCTGGCAAACAATCTACTTCCAAATCATCCTCTTCGGCCACTGACAACCAACCCATAGGGCACACATGTGTTGGAATACACAACACTGCAACTGGTTTTACGTTCACATGCATGCACATGTAAACATGCATCAGGTCAGACACACAGTAAGTGAAGGCGCAGAATGTTGGTGATTAGTAATGAATTACTAGTGCCATGTGAAATTTTAAACATCATGTCAAAGAAGAATGTTTAATTACATGGAAAGATCTTCCTGACGTACAATGGGGAAAAGTAAATCACAGTCCTATGCTTCCCCCAAAGCACTGTGTCATATATTTCATTTTAATTTTATTCCCTACTCCCCCCACCCCCCCAAAAAAAGGTAAGAGAAGGAATGTTGTCACTAGTGCTTATCTCTGGATAAGGAGATTGCAGGTTGTTTTTATTTGTTTTCATTTGTCTGCTCTAGACTTTACACCACAAAATAAGAATGAACGCGGAGGGGAGACAAAACTCAACAGGATGACAAAGCCGAGATTAGAATGAAGCAGCATGCTCCCTGGGATATGCCTAGTCACCTCCCTTGGGTGGGCCACAAATTTGTCCCCAAGCTTTCCAGCAGCCAAACTGAAAAGGAGATCATGTCAGTTACACAATCCCCAGTGTCCACGAGATAAAAACAGATCTATGGCTCAAGAGAATTACAACTGTTCTTGGTACTAAAATCAGACAGGAATTTCTCCTGGGGGCCTCATAAAGGAAGCACGGTGTGAGGTAATGAGCGGACAACCTTCCCATAATAGACACAGCCATGAGGCTGTTCCTGTCTTCAGCCCTCAACATAAGCCGATGGCATCGCGCGAAACCCCAAGTTGGGGGAAAAACATGCTGGCCCAGAGGGGTCCGGAAGAGTTATTCAGGGGTGCTCGGGCCACTGCTTACCAACGCGGGTGTAGTTAGAAGCATCTGGAGGGCTGGATTGGCAAGGACTCTTCTCCCAGCCTTCTCGCAGCAGAGCATTTGCTGGATCTTGCGTGGCGGCTACCGACCTCGCCGGCATAGCTAGGGGGGACAGTGGGGAACGGGGCAATGGGGGTGTCTCTTGGAGGCACTGTCCACTTTTGCTGTGGTCTCTTACAGCTGCATTTATTGCCGTGAGTAGTTCTCAATAGGCAGGGCCATCTCATTTCCTTTGGAAGCGCAGAACCTTCTGGAAGCATTAGAATTTCCCTACCACCACCACAACCCCTTCCCCCCTGGCAATTCTACAGTGGAACCAGAGCCAGCCCTACACTGGTAAGACGAGGCTCTGCTTCTTCGTGCTTTTAAAAGCAGACCTCTGTCATCACTCTGCCAATGTATGCTCTTGTATGAAAATAATAATAATTTATCATTTAAGTGCTCGCTTCGGCAGCACATATACTAAAATTGGAACAGTACAGAGAAGATTAGCATGGCCTCTGCGCAAGGATGACACGCAAATTCGTGAAGTGTTCCATATTTTTAAAAAAATTTTATCATTTAAGAAGGCGTCATGAGGTGGGGAGGGAGGGTAAAAAAAAGGAGCTGATACAGAGGACCCCAAAAGAAAGTAAATGTTTAGAGAATGGTGATGGCAACATATGTACGAATATGCTTGATACAATTGATGTGTGGGTTGTTATAAGAGATGTAAGATAAAATCTTTAGAATAAAATAAAATCTTAAAAAAAATTCTGCTCTTAGCTACACACTGAAAGGTAGGAAGACTGAGTCCTCCATCTAGAAGCAAGGCCGTCGTCAGAAGAAAGGCCTGGCCATCTACTCCCAAGAACTCAGCCCTGCGGAGCACAGTTCTACTGGGACACACGTGGGGGGCGCCCTGAGTGGCGGTGACTGACAGCTACCAGGTGGGTTTGGTTGGTTGGATGGTTTTATCTTGATTTCTCGCGGGGCACTGTTTCCCAACCACACTGCAGCCTCTCCCGGCGCCCTCTAACTTGTCAGCGTCCCTTCCGAAAGCAAGGCTGCCTTTTGAGGGGGGCAAATGAAAAAAGCAGATGTCCGCAGTGTTTGGAGAGCCTCTCAAAGTGAGGGTTATAAATACACACTCACAGAGGCATGTCGGCCCAGAACAGCAGGCTCCACGACTCAAAATGGAGTTCCAAACAGAACAGCGGCAGGGGATGGTGGGTGGCTGGGTGAGAAAGCACATTCCCAGGTGTGTCTACAAGGAATGCGTTGGGAGGGGGAGCCAGCCTTCTTGGTACACAGTCTTACCTGTCCCTGTGAGGTCTGAGGGATCGCCCGGGGAAGAAGAGAATGTGGCCCTTTCAGGGGAAGTAGACAGAGGAGGAGGAGGGAAGCCAGGTAAGTCAGGTGTGCGGGAGATCGCTCTGAGGAAGGAGGAGCCAGGCGCAGTGGAGCAGTGTCACCAGCCGGAAAGGTCAAGATAAGATCTGAGAAGAACCCCCGGGATTAAACTACAAGGAAGTCATTGGTGACCTTGACAAGCACAGTTGCAGAGAGTGGTGGGGACAGAAGCCAGACAGCCTGGGGTTCTGGAGTTCATGGGAGGTGAGAAAACGGAGATAGCGTTGCCTACTGCTTTCCAGAAGTGTGAATACGAGTGGTAGGAAAGAGATAGGGTGAGCCCAGAAAGGCAGACAGGGCACGCAGGGGAGGTTGGGATTCTTTTTTCTTGTTGTATAGAAGATAAGGCTATTTGAACATGCGTCAATGTTGATAGGAAGGAGCCGGCAGAAGAAGTGGTTGAAGACAGATAAAATGAGCCTTGTAAAATTAGTGCCCTGGTCGGAAGGCTTCTCTTGTTTCAACGAAGTCGGAAGTGGCACCGTCTGCTGAGAGGGGAGGAGGGAGCACCAGAGATGTAAGGGTGGAGCAGAATCCTTGGTAAGGTCGTTCTGGAAACGAGGATATCCTTGCTGAAGCAGATGCATTGGGCTAACGGTGAGGTCAGTAGTTTGGAAACCACCAGCTGCTCTGAGGGAGCAAGATGAGGCTTTTTGCTCCCAGAGAGTTGCAGTCTTGGAAAGCCCCAGGGGTAGTGCTGCCCTGTCCTATAGGGTCGCTATGACTTGGAATCAACATGATGGCAGTGAGTTTGGTTTGGGTCTTTTGGGGGTGGTGTAGTGGCTACACTCTGAGCTGTTAACCACAAGGTTAGCAATTTGAACCCACCAGCAGCTCCAAGAGGAAAAGATGAGGTTGTCAGTGTCTCAGGAACCCAAATTCTGTCCTATGTGGTTGCTATGGGTCAGAATCAAATCAGTGACATAATAAGGGATGCACAGGGCTGCTAACCGTGAGAACCCACCAGATTTGCCCTTAAAGATTTACACTGTCAGACTCCCTGTGCAAAAAACCAACAGACTCACGGCCATCAAGTCCATTCGGACTCATCGCGACCCCATAGGACAGGGTAGAACTGTCTCTGTGGGTTCTCAGAACTGTACCTCTTGATGGGAATAGAAAGCCTTGTCTTTCCCCACACTATGGGGCCTGTCATTTCAAACTGCGGACCTTATGGTTAGCAGCCCAATGCGTAACCATTGCACCTCCAGGGCTCCCTATAGAGGCGTTCTGCTGCGTCCTCAGTTCACTGTGAATTGAGATGGATTCGATGGCAGTGGGTATGATTTGGTTCGTTGCAGTGGAGGAGGCCTGATGGCACAGTAGGTTAAGCAAGGGGTTGCTAAAAATAAGATCGGTAGTTCAAACCCAGACGGTCTACTCCTGTAGAGAGTTTTAGTCTAGAAGATCCTACCAATGAGTCAGAACCCACTGGTCGGCAGTGGGTTTGATCTTCAGTTCTGGCGGTTGTGGAGCAGTCCCTGGGCAGTGCACACGTTGAAAGCTGCTCCCGGCAAGGTGCAAGTCTCCCCAGTGGTGTCTCTGAGAAAAGGCAGTAGGAGTGAACAGTACAGATTAGGAAGTAAGCTCCAGCTTGCCCTGCTTATTGGGCAATCTGCCCCATGCTTGAGTGCTGTGCTAAGCCAGGAACCACATGTAGTGGTATCAGTTTCCGCTTGCATTAATTAAATTTAAATCCAGCTTAAAATTCCATTTCTTCAATTGCACTAGCCCATCTTTCACTTGCTCAGAGGGGGCCCTGATTTGGACAAGGCAGATAAAGAACATTTCTGTCATCACAGGAAGTCCTGTTGGGACACAGCTGGTCCAGAGGATGCAGGAAGACAGGAGAATGGAAGGGGTGGGAACAACTGAGGTCGTTCTCAGACCCAACTGGATGCCTGAATGGATGCTTCCAGAGTTGGGACAGCTGTGAGTTCCCACCAGGCCCGAGATGGGCAAGATGAGCGTCGTTGTTACAAAGCAGAAAGGACGGCGATTGGAGAGGAGGAGGTCAAGGCATTGGAAGGTTGTCCGTCTGGGCACCCCAAACTCCAAGACCGGCATCAGCGCGTGGGGTAGAGATGAGGGTGAACCCACGTGTGGGTGTCTTGAGTACAAGAGACATGAATAAAGGCAAGGAGAGTCCAGGGAGACAGAGAGGGGGAATCGCCGCGTTTCGTTGTGGCCTTTTCAATGACGCTGGACAGAACCTTTGAGGACAGAGAGCGGTCACAGCTTCCCCTCCGGAAACTGGGCTATATTTTGCGTGGGAGGAAGGCGCCCAAAGGAGGGCCACATTGTGGGGTCCGCAAAAAGGTAAGGGTAGCCACCCGCGAACAGGATGAGGAAGTAGGGGAGGACTCCCTACGGGGCACTCATTAGCACTGCCTAATGGCTTGTGAAAAAGAAGGGTAAGAAGAGAGTAAAGGCTTAAGAGGAGTGAGAGGACCAGAAAAGCCTTCATCCTCAAATCAAGCATTCATAAACACCGTACCATGTGCCCCAGTGGTGTTGTGGGTGGCAAGTTGGACTGGGAACAGCAAGGTCAGCAGTTCAAATCCATCAGTTTCTCCCTGCGACAACCGTGAGGCTTTCTGCTCCGCAGCTCTACGTTGTCCCACAGGTGACTACGAATCAGCATGGACTTGAAGGTAGTGATTCTGTTTGTTTTGTTATTTTATGTGCAGGGCACTCACTCTTCTAAGCGCTTTAAAACCATTAACTCATCGTTATTTCATCAGCCTGGTGAGGTCACCATGGCATCATCTTCATTTGACAGGTGAGGAAACAGAGACCCGGGAGATCGTTTGCCAGAGGCAAGATCCCTCATGAACAGAGCTTGGCGCTCTTAATCAGCACCTACGGGCCACGCATAGGGGCCCCAGTGGCGTAGTGGTTATGAATTGTGCTGCAATCCAAAAGGTCTGCAGTTCAAAACCACCCGCCGGTTCTTGGGAGAAAGACGAGTTTTCTGCTCCTGTAAACAGTGACTGTCATAACAACCTATATGCAACCCTATGAGTCGGCATCTGCGGGATGGCAGTGCCTTAAGGGCCATACAGGGAGACGGTGGTGCTTCCATGATAGAATTTTCATCTTCCACGTGGGAGATTCAGGTTCCATTCCCGGCCAACCCACCTTATGCACAGTCGGTGCATGTCAGGGAAGGCTGAGCAGTTTCGGCAGAGCTCTCAGACTAGGGAGACAGGCTTGGCGATCTCTTCTGAAGATCAGCCAATTAAAACCGTGTGGGCTGTAACAACCAGGTGAGCAGGACAAACTGGGCTGATGATCAGCTTTCCAACAAAAATGGGTCCCAGACAGAGACGGGACTCCAATCCAAAGTGTGACTGTGACCTGGATTGATGGGGCTTCCAGATGATGAGGTCCCCGCTATGTCACCAGGGCGACACAATGAATAGATGGCTGGTGCGATCCTAATTCACCACCGATCCCTGTGGCCTGAAGCAAGGTGCTGTACCTAGCTGAGCATCCGTTTTCTAAGAGGGAAAGGGACATGGCCCACTTCCCTTATTATAGGAACTGTTTAATGCACATGCAAGGAAAGCAGCTGGCACACAATCGGTGCTCAATATCCCGTAGTTGGCTTTTCTTTGGGGGAGGGGTGTTTAAATAATTATAATTCTCAGATCGGGTTACTGGAAAAAGGAGGGGCAGGCCCCCGTTTCAGCCCAGTGTCCGGCTCACCTAACTGGCCTCCGGGGTGATGCTCAGGAGCCCCAGGTCCCTTGACAGGATCTCACAGGCTGTGCCTGGTCTGGAACCAGCTTTGGAGGCTGGGAGAACAGTTTTGCACCACGTATCCTTCTCCTTGGTGCTGTTCATCTGCATCTTCAGCCTCGGCCTCCCCCCTTGGCAGCCTTCTTGGCTGAGGGCTCAGGAGTTGGGCACAGAAGCCCTTACAAATGCCCAAATCTGCTAAATCCTTTAATCTACCCGAACTCTTTGAAGGGGTGAAAATGCCTGTGGATCAGGAGAACCGGCAGGGCAGATGTGCTGTATTTTCATTTGAAGAAAGAAAAGCTTTTGACAAGGTCCCCCCCTAAATGCTATTACAATAGAGAAAATGAGTCTCCATGGGGGAAGCTTTGTCATGGATGGAACCTAGGCCTTGAAGAGGGAGACAAAGGGGCCAATAAAAGGATGGTTAACTGGGTGCAGAAAATTGGGCAGGGGCTGGGGGGAATCCTCCAAAGTCAGGGGTGGCTGCACAGGAGGTTATGGTGGTACAGGGCTCTGAGCCCAGAGTTTGGGGCTCAGCTTATTGGTTATTTATACAAACGCTGAAAGAGGGAATCCTCTCAGGTGTGACCTTGGAGCTGAAAGATGAGTCTGGATGGGGTGTCCAGAGGAAGGTGAATGCACTGAAGTGGTTTTCGGGGATTTCTGAATGGGCTGCAGAAGCCAAACAGGTTTAGTTACAGATGCTGCATCTCAGGGTTGAGGCGGGGGACATTTTAAATACTCAGAGAATGAAAGGTTATCAGTTCAGATTTTCCCACTCACATTCAAACTATCTCCCGAAGGTCTTAGCCAGCACCTGTCTGTCAGGGGAGGCTTGTCTGTTGCTGGGATGCTGCATGGTTCTCGGTAGAGTTTCCAGACTAAGAAGGACTAGGAAGAAAGGTCTGGCGATCTACTTCTCAAAGTCAGCCAGTGACAACTCTAGAGATCCTCAATTCCCAGAACGACAGCTGTTTGTTCTGCGGTCAGGAGACGATCTGACAGCAGACAACAGCAACGGCAATTCGGAGAAGCCTCGAGATGCGTCCACTGAGGAAAGGAGCCACGGTGGTGTCATGGAGGTGGTGGGGTGATGCGTTCCAGGTAGAGGGAACAGGAAGAGCCTGGTTGACATCGGAATGGAGAGCAAAGAGGCTGGTGGGTGAGAGCGAGTGTTCAGCGAGGTGGTAAGGGACCAGTCATGCTGTTTATCCACTGGGACTCTCCCAGGATGCACCAGTTTGCTAAGGGAAAGAATTCGTGCTTCCTCCCCCCCTCTGAACCCCCAGTGCAAACCCGATTTCCTGGTAGACACACACTAGACACACACACACACACACACACACACACACACTACACATTCATGAACATACAGCCATCGAAGCCCACAGAATGGGGGACGATTGAAGGGATGACCAGCTTGCACGAGGTTGAGAAATAGCTCCGAGAAGATTCCCGCGTCTGACTTGAACCTGTGCGTGTTACCGTCTATGCAACATCAAAGAAAGAAAGAAAATAAAAACCCAACGTGGCAGAGGTGATTAAAGGAAGGTCCTTGGGATGGGGAAGTTCGTTCAACTGATCCTCGTGGACCCTGTGTGGTATCAAAGGTACAAGCAAGAAGCCAGAGAGAGCTTTGACAACACAGAAGGGAAGGACCTGGGAAGGTGGAGGCAGAGATCAGAGTGATGTGGCCACAGGCCAAGGGATGTTGGCCTGCAGCAGATGCTGAATGAGGCAAGGAGCAGGGAGAATTTTCTTCGGGATCCTCTGGAGGCTTGCAGTCCTGCCAGCACCTTGATTTTGGATTTGTGATCCCCAGAAATGTGTAAAAGAAAAATTTGTTGTTCTAATCCTCTGAGTCTGTGGAAATTTGCTACAGCAGCAAACCAAATGAATCCAGCTGCCCCGTTCCCCAAACGCTACAATGAAGGGGATCCTCTTCACACCTTAAGAGGCCAGGTTAGGGTTAATGGAGAAACCGCTGACACTCTGGTCTTGAGACATCCCTGAAGACTTCTTCTTCAGTTTGCTCCTCCTGAAGAGTGACAGCTCAATGTTGTTTAAAAACGGAAAGAACACAGTTGCATTGGGCTGCCATCCGGAAGGTTGGACGTTCGAAATCACCCAGCACTCTGTGAGAGAGAGACAATGCATGCAGAGGGACAGTCTCAGAACCCCCCAGGGCCAGTTCTACTTTGGCTGATAGGGTCGCTCTGAGTCCACATTAACTCCATGGTGGTGAGGACTGTGTTAAGGAGCCCTGGGGACACCGCGGACTAAGTGTTGGTCTGCTAACCAGAAGGTTGGAGGTTTGAACCCTCCAGCAGCTCCATAAGAGAAAGACGAGGCAGTCTGCTCCGTGAGGATGAACAGCTTGAACAGGCTAGGGAGCAGCGCTACTCAGTCCACTTAGGACCACTCTGAGTCAGAATAGATTCCGCAGTAGTGGATTTGTGTGGGTGTTTTGCCTTTTGCCATTGAGGTGACTTAACTTCACGGTGACTCCATTCAAGGGACTTATGGGCGGACTTGAACTTCCAACCTTCTGCTTAGGAAGAGTTCATCATTAGCACAATCCAAGGACTCCAAGACCAGTTTCCATCAAATCTATTTCAACTCTTGAGGCCTTACATGTGTCAGAGGAGAGCTCTAAGGGTTTTCTCCAGATCGTCCTTCTGCAGGGCCGCTCGGTAGATTTGAGCCTCCGACCTTTCCATTGGCAGCTGATTGGATTCACTGTTGGCATCACCCCTCATCTCCCCACAATACTGGGTGCCACATCTTCTAGTGCCGACTGGTTTTCTTAAGGCCTTGCCAACTCTCTTTTCTGGAGGCCAGGGTTCCAGCACCCACATCCAGAACACATTCCAGAAGTCAGGAGAGGGCCTAGCAGCCATTGGGGAGAACAGTTGTCCCAAGATCAAAGAGCTTCAGCTCACACATCGCTTTGCTTGGATGTGTTGGTAAGCTGAGGTCAGGCAGCTTCTGTGCTTCCTGGGTCACAGGGAAGCGTAGGCTAGGATCCTCAGGGAGCAGGTGAGTCCTGAGCACTGACAGGCTGAGAAGTGACAGCTGACAGGAGGAGAATCTGTCTCGGGCACCGTGGTGGAATTCAGGGCAGGCCCTGCCAAAGCCAAGCGTCCCTGGGGGACTATGGGATTTGAGCCTAGCAAGGTTGGAGAAGGACAGGAGGGTCACCTGGGGAATGTCCAAGCCAATGAACCCCCACTTTACAGAAGAGGGAACTGAGGCAAGAGAAGCTGGGCAAATCGTCCAGGAGCTGAGGCCACGTGCTGAGCAAACTAGGAATTACCCAAAGGGATGTGGACCACCCATTCACCCACACCTCGGAAGGACCTGCTACATTTGATCCCACGACTCAGATGGGGTGTGTGAGGCGGGGAATCATGATTTGGATGTTAAAGGTTTTTCCATGGATAACGATTAACGAGTTTTCAAGCTTGAAAGAGTAACTTTTCCCAAACTGCAGACATCGGTTATGTGGGACAGTTGATCTCCCCTAAATTCTAGTAAAAAGAGCTTTTCTGGGCTATCAACCACACAGGGAGAACACTGAGGGGGCTTAACTCCAAGAGGTGGTCTAGTGATGCTGGATGGAAATGGACATGGACCGCTGCTGGCACCCAGAGTGGGTAAATGCGTGGATTAATTGACCAATAATTAGGTGTGGAGAAGCAGAATGGATGCATTTGCACTGTGGTGCTGAAGAAGAATATTGAAAGCCCCATGGACAGACAAACTGAACTGTCTTGGAAGAAGTATGGTCAGAGTGCTCCTTAGAGGCAAGGATGGCAAGACACCAGCTCACATACTTTGGGCATATTGTCCGAGAAAACAAGTCCCTGGTTGGTAAAGTGGAGGGGCAGCGAAAAAGAAGTAGGTCCTCAAGAAGATGGATGGACACAGTGGCTGCAACAGTGGGTTCAGGCAGAGGACCAACGTGAGGATGGGCCAGGACCAGGTAGGTTTCATTCTATCGTGCCTCGGGCTACTTTGAGACAGAACCTAACCAGAGACAAGGTGCGAAAGGAAATGAGGTCTAGGGACAGAGTTGGAGATCTCTCCTTCACCTACAGAGGCTGACAGTACACAAGGAAGGCCATCTGGCCAGCCCAAAAGAATGATGCCAGAGACGAGGTACCAGGCATGACAGGCATGACAGACATGACAGGCATGAGCTTCCTAGCCTCTGACCCGGTTGATCCGGTCTCCCAGGAAGCCCTGGTTCTTAACACTTTGCAGGGAGCTTGTCGACAGGTCAGCAGGGTGAGGCAGGCCCAGCAGCACTAGAATTGTGGTCCTGTCACCCACACTCCCCTTCCTTACCATCTCCGTGATGTTGGGCTGGCCGTTTCACTTCTCTGAGCATCAACTTCCTATTCCCATCCCTGAACACTCTGGTTAGTAACCTGCCTTGCCTTGCCTTGCCCATGGACATCAGAAGACTTGGGTCCAAATATATATATATATATATATATATATATATATATATATATATATATATATATTTAAGGGATAAGGAAGTGTTCTGAACAAACATAATTTTTATAAAGTTATGTGGAACCTGATAAGCCAACACCGCTCCCATCACCATGGTTACACAGGGACGCCATCCTCTTGAGAGAATGACAAACTGCCCCGAGGAACTGCAGACCATATTCTGCCCAGCGAGCATGGCAGGCCTACAGAAACACCAGGCTTTAGTATTAATGAGCATCAATAATACATTGCTAAAATGATAAATAATTAATAAGACAAGGAGCATGAATAATAAATATCAATAAAAAGTATCAGCTTCACCTTGGGGTCAAGTAGATCCCTCAAGACAGGAATCATAGCCATAATGGTTCTTACAGAACCCTCGGTATCAGGTCTGGTTCTAGAAACTGGTATGTTGGGCCTCAGCTAAGGAGCTTGGTTGAGATGATGGTGGTGGAGAGGCTCGAAGAGAAATTAAGATTCTCTTCTTAGGGAAGACGGGGATGGGTAGCATCATCTGGGCTGCATGCAGGTCCAATAAGAATGGGTGTGATGTCTTTCTGTCGCAATATTTTCCCTAGCTCACGGCACAGTGTTTGGCACAGAGAGTAGGTGTATCAGAAAACACTTGCTAAATGAACGTGCTCCCCGCCGTCTGTCCGTTTGTTGTACTGTGGTGACCTGCATGTTGACGTGAGGCTGGAAGCAATGGCACCAGCAGGGTGACCCATCGTTTCAACAGAGCTGTCGGAAGACAAGTCTGGTGATCTCCTTCTGCAAAGCCACCAGTGAAGACACCGTGGGTCCCAACAGACTGTTGTCTGCTGGCACGCTAGGTTGCATTAAGAAAGACCAGTAACTGCTGAAGGAGAAGCACATCGTGCAGACCAGTCTGAAGCTCAAAGACTATAGCAGTCAGTGTGGCTTACATCTCGACGCAGAGGAAACGAAAATCCTCATCACGGGACCCGTAAACAACATCAGGATACAGGGAGAGAAGGTTGGAGTTGTCAAAAGATTTCACTTCACTTGGATGCACCCTCAGTGCCCAAGGAAGCAGCAGCCAAGAAAGCCAAGAACAGATTGCCTTGGGCAAAGCCGAGACCTCTGCAAAGGGTTTTTCAAAAGCAAATCTTCCATGTTGAGGACTGACGTGCACCTGGCCCAAGCAAGGGTGTCTTCGTCCACCCGACGAAACTGGACAAGGGGGAAGGACGAAAATGGAGAGGGGCGTGTGAATTACGGGGTTGGTGAAGAATGGGAAACATGCCATGGCCCACCAGAAGAACAAACAGGTCTGTCTTGGAAGAATTAACAGGCAGAAAGCTTCTTAGACGTGAGAATGGCAAGGCTTCATACCCCGTGCTTTGGGCGTGGTATCAGGAGGGACCAGTCCCTCATGCCTCAGAAGTGGAAGAGAGGGACGCACAGTGGCTGTACCAGTGAGCTCAGACGTGGACTGTCAGGTCGCTATGAGTCGGAACAGACTCCACATCACCTAGCACCAACAAACTGCAGGCTAGCGAAAGCCAGGCAAATCCTCAGCGATCCGAGACTGGACCACAGCGGCCACAACGATGGATTCCAAAGTATCGCTCATGGAGATGACGCGGGACCACACAATGTTTCACTCTGCTGTACGTGGGTGGCCGTGCATGGGAGTCGACTGGACAGCGGTTAACAACAAGGAATAACACAAAGAAGCGTAGCCAAGGTTGTGTGGACAGGGAACATGGACTTCTTGGTGTCCGGGAGCCAGGCTTGAGATGAATTGATATGATTAAGTTCCGCAGCCACTTGCCTTCTCCATCTGCCATCAGTGCGTCACCCACATAAACAAGAGTGCCAGTGCAGGTCACGTTGGCCTTGCACTAGAACTCAGATGGTACTTGGCATCATCAAAAGTTCAAACAGCGAGGTGCACCCGCTTCCCCACCCTACACACACACACACACACACACACACACACACACACACACACACACACACACACACACACACAATGTAGATAGTGGGCCAGACCTTTCCAATGGGAGCCAAGACCCCTCTCTGCACTGGGTGCCCTCACCCAGGATGCGAAGGGCTCAGGAGACAGCCCCCCTCTCCCAGGGCCCCCTCCACTAAGATCTGATTTTCTCATCATCTGGATAGTCTCAGCGACTTGCAGCAAAGGGATGAACCAGCATGACCTTTCTGGAGGTTTGTTTAAAGCAGAACAATGTTTGTCTTGTCCAAACACTATGAATTACTCCAGAGAATCCTGCCCAGTTTTACAATCCACAGCTACAAACGGCTTACATAAATAGAGACTCATCCCCTCCTCTCCCCCCCCCCCTCTGTTCCTAAGGGCTTCTCCCCTCATCCACTTTCTTCCACTCTTCCAGGCCTTCCTGGGGGCCCGAGTGGGGGTGGGGCGGGGCGGGTGGGGGTGGTGGTGGCTTTCACACCTCTTTCCCTCTGAGCCCCAGGGTGGTGAAGAGGCAGGTGTTGGGTATGCGGGCCACAGCTTGCACCTGGGTTATTGCTGGCACAGATCCCCCTGTGGCAGGCTGCTCTGTCGCCCGGGTGGGCAGGGTTTGCCTTGTTAAGGAGAACCTCTGGGCACATTTGCGCCATCTGTGTGGGCCTGCGGTGTGTGGTGTTGGGTCCAGCTGTGAGAGTGTGTTGCTAAGAGACCCATGGGTGTAGGAACTCAATGCCCAGTCTGCCAGTGGCCTGCCCGCTAATGCCCTACACCATCCATCCGCCAGGGCGTTGGGCTTCCTGCTCTTCAGCAGCTGCACTCATTTGACTGAAGCATCAAGGGGATCCAGAGGTATCCCCACCCCTGACAGCCGGGGGAGGGGCCTACGGGAAGCAAGGACAGGCCGAGCAAAAGCCGCTGCTGGGGAAGGAACCCAGTCTGGGTTGCATGTTCTTATGCACCCCCCCCCCCCCCCACACACACACTTATTTGACAGTGGATTGCGATGCTGGTGGCACCCCCTGTTGTTGGTAACTGTGATGCAACGCGATGGATGCGATGACGTCATTGACTTGTACACATGAAAGATGCTGAATTGGCAAACGTTGTATTTTCGGTGTTTTCACAACAATGCTGTTGTTAGGTGTCCTTGAGCCGACATTCTGGATCACAGAACAAAACACTGCCGGGTCCCGGGCCATCTTTCTTGCCAGTTCTCCTTTACTACTTTACGCGATGCCCCTTTCCAGGGAATGGCCCTTCTGGTAACACGTCCGAAGTATGGGAGATGAGATCTTGCCCTCCTCTATTCTAAAGATCATTCTGATTGTACTTCCTGCAAGACAGACTGATTGATATGTTCTTCTGGCCGTCTGCAGGACTTTTCAGATTCTTTGCCAAGGGCACAAGTCAAGTGCATCGATTCTTTACAACAACAATGTTCAAGAAATGCTTTGGGACCTTGTTTAAAATGCAAATGCCTGGCTTGCTCCCATCTCTGGGGGTGGAATCATTAGCATCGGAGCCTGAAGGCTGAGCTTCTCTAAACAGCAATAGTAAAATGAATCCAAACCCAGTGCTCAGATCCACAGTCAATGCTCGTGGAAGCAGCAATCGCGAAATCAAACGACACATGGCATTGGGTAACTCGGCTACACAAGGCCTCTTGAAGTGTTTGAAAGCAAGGAGGTTGCTTGAAGGCATAGGTGAGCCTGACCCAGGCCAGGGTCTTTTCAATTGCCTCATCTGCCTGTGAAAGTCGGACAATGAATCAGGAAGACCCAAGAGGAACCCATGCACTTGAATCGTGATGCTGGCGCGGAATATTGAAAGTACCATGGGCTGCCGAAAGAACAAACACATCTGTCTGGGAGGAGGCACAGCCAGACTGCTCCTCAGACGCAAGGACGGCGAGACCTCGTCTCACGTGCTTTGGGACATGTTGTCAGGAGGGAGCCGTCCCTGAAGACAGACATCATGCTTGGCGAAGTAGAGGGGCAGCCAAAAAGAGGAAGGCCCTCAACAAGATGGATTGATACAGTAGCTGCCAACGTGGGCTCAAACATAGGAACACTGGACCGGGCATTTTGGTGTACGTCCGTAAGTACGTAGGGCGGCTGTGAGTCAGAATTGACTCGATGGCACCTAGCAACCACAAACCCAGTGCCATTCAGATGATTCCAACTCACAGCGACCCCGCTGGGCAGAGCAGAAGGACTCCCTAGTGCTGAGTCTGCTGCGCCAGGGGGTTCCCACCGCCAGGGGGTTCCCACCGCCAGGGGGTTCCCACCGCCAGGGGGTTCCCACCGCTGATCTTGTGGTTTACGACCCGGCACCTCACCCACCACCATACCAGGGCTCCAATGCAGCCAGGAAGACCACGTTAAGGCGCCCCTCTTGTTAATGGAGGCTGGGGGACTGCAGGTCTCAGGCCTGCCATAGGTACAAAGGCTCTAGAACCCTGGAAAGGCCTCTTCCAGCTTTTAGAATGCGTGGCTTGAAAAGATGCAGACTTTGCCGATTAAAGAGAAGCCAGGGAGCCAGGGGGTGAGAAAGGAAGGAGTGGGGAAAGAAAATAAATAAATAAATCGAATTTATGATGAGACGCATAAATATCTTCTATATAATTGTCCTACCAAATTACATATATAATGTATTGACTGCTTAATGTAACATGTAAGATATATCAATTATCTATAATATAATATATCGATAATAACAGACCCGCACAGATACACAGCGAAACAGATAGATAGTAACTTGGATAGACAGTGGCATAGACAGATTTTTTTTTTTATAAAAAGACAAAACAACCTTGACCTTTGTCATGTTTTGACTTGCAGTCTGATACTTGACACCAAATTATAGGGATGGGAAAGTTGAGGCTCAAAAAAAAAGGATGTGTGGTTGTAAGGCGAGCTCTCTGGAAGCAGCAAGGGGTGAGTGGTGGGGCAGCGTACGAGAAACGGTGGGGTCTGATGTCTTGAAACTGCGCATCCAGCTGGATGTGGCTCATGGAATCCCCAGGCTTACAAAGCAGAAGTGAGTTCCGCCGAGTGTTCACCTTTGCCTCCTGCCTGGAGTGGACTTGACACCAGCTATGAGAGTCAAAAGAAAACCAAGCTGGCCGCCATCAAGTCGTTTCCAACTCGTAGAAGCCCCATAGGCAGAACTGCCACACACCCCCTATGGGTTTCCGGAGTAGGAAGCCTCATCTTTCTCCCCAGGAGGGGCTGTGGTTTCAGACTGCCAATGCCTAACTCCCTATGACACCAAGGCTCGCAACTGTAAGTACAATACACAAGCACAAGCCATTTGTGCCACTGAAGATGCTCACCAAGGAGAGATGTGGGTGTAGATTTGGGGAGATGCCAAGAGAAAGTGGGGCAGGATGGGTCACTGGGATGGGAGACACTGGGGCCTAGGGCTTCCCCAACACGGAGGCATTTGATCCTTCATGTGCAAAGGAAGGAGCCCTGATGCTGGTGTGATTCTGTGTGCGGATGCTAACTGCAAGTTCAGCAGTTTGAAACCACCAGCTGCTCTGCAGGAGAAAGATGAGGCTTTCTACTCCCATCAATGGTTACAGTCTCAGAAACCCACAGAGGCGGTTCTACTCTGCCCAATAGGGTCTCTCCGTGGCAGTGCGTTTGCTTTGGGTTCCAAGGAGGATGCTGAGCCTTGGATGGAGAAGCAGCTTCTCCTCCAAGTTGCTATCCTGCCCCTCCAACCCCTCCACTCCCAGCTGTCTCTCTTGGGACAGCAACCTCTCACCAATGCCCAGATTTGCCTTTGGAGTCATAGAATTTTCTCTTCCCAGGACAGGAGGGGCCCGCGGGTAGGAGGGACCCGCAGCCAAATCTTCCCCATGTGATGAACACACTGTGAGCCTGAACCACTGGGAAATCAAGGCCTGGAGCTTCCCACGGGATAGAGCGAAGCCTGCCCACCCACAGGCTCCCCAGCCCGAGTAGGGCAGGCAGCTGCCACTGGGGGTCTGCAGCGGCAAGGCAGCGGCCCCAGAGCAAGATCTCCTCCCACTAGAGGGCAGGAGGCGCCACCTGGGAAAGGCTCCGCTCTGAGCTCTTGATTGAGACTCTCTTGTCCATTTGCTGCCAACACTCTGGGCGACCCTGGGTATTCATTTTAAAGGGCTCAGAGGCTCAAAGTGCGGTCAGCAGACGTTCCCCAGCGGGCTCACTGGCCCGGGGCAGTAGTGCCAAGCAAATAGGAGGCCGCAGTGGGCTCTGGGTCAGTAACCTGGCCCCGCAGGACGGAGGAGCTGGGGGACCCAAAACCAAACTCATTGCCATCAAATTTATTCCGACTCTTTGGAGCGACCCCATAGGGAAGAGTAGAACTGCCCCTGTGGGTTTCCAAGGTTGTAACTCTTTTGGGGAGTAGAACGCCCTGTCTCCCGCGGAGCAGCGGCTGGATTCGAACTGCTGACTTTGCAATCAGCAGCCCAACACGTCACCCACGAGCCACCGGTTGTGCGGGTCGGGTCGGGGTGGCACCCGCCCGTCTCTGATTCTATGATCTGCACGCGACTCGCAAACTAGCAAGACCTGGGGCTTGCCCTGTACCTACAAGCGAGCAGTCGACGACGCTGACCGTCCGGTGCGAAGTGCACGCGGGCCTTTGGGACCGCGGCTCTCCAGAGTCTCCGCGCAACGTCGGAGACTCCAACTCGCCCCAGGCCGGCCGCGCCTCCTTCCAGTGGAGCATTTCATTTGATCAGCAAGCTCTTTGTCCCCCGTGGCCTCGCCGCAAGCCTCCCGGCTCCCCGCGTCCCCCGGCCCCGCCCGGGCCCGCTCTCCCCGTCGAACAGGAGAAGGCACTGGAGTGGGTGATTCCCGGAGCGGAGGGAGGCGCGGGCCGGCGGGTCCGCGGCGCGGGCCGGCTCGTATGGAAATGGCCCGAGAAGCCGGCGGGCGCGGCGGCGATTTATTCTGGGAGTGACAGCCCCTTTGAGCGCTGGGCGAATGGCATTTTCTGTCTGTGAAAGCCTTTCTTCCCACCTCTGTTCAGATTAGCCGGGGGGATGAATGCGCCCATTATCCAGCCCGCTGACCATTCTGAAACGCCAAATTAATTACTCAGCGCTGAATCAGGCGCCGGGACCCGGGCGCTGGGAGGTGCGAACCCAGCCGCGGCTGGAGCTGGGCGAGGCCAGGGGTGCCGCGCGAGAGGCCCGGCGGGGTGGCCCCGGGCGCGGGCGCGGCGGGGCCGGGCTCGGAGCGCGACCTGCCGGCGTGACCAGGGGCGACCGCGGGGCGGGCGGGCGGGCGCGGAGCTGGGGGGGGTGGTGGTGGATGGCGGAGCAGCCACCGGGACCCGGCGGGGTCGGCGGCCAGGGAGCGCCAAGTGCACGGGGCGCGGGGGTGCGCGGCGCGCCGGGGTCCTCATTCTGCAGCTCGGCAGGGAAGGTGTCCCCAGACGGTCCGGGCCCCCGCGGCCGCCCGGGCCATTCCGGCGCAGCCCTCGCGCCGCTTCGCGTGCCCTCCCCGGGCCTGCGCCAAACTTGGGGCCACCCCCGCCGGCCCGCAGCGCCCTAGCCGGAGCTTCCCGGGCGCGTGGCCGCAGCGGGCCGCCCCCATCGGCCCCGCTCCCGCACTTACCTTCCCCGGCGCAGACCCGAGAGGGAGGCGAGCTCTCCGCGGCTCCTGCCCGAGTGCGCGGGGCGCAGAGGAGCGCGCGCCTTTAAGACTCTTCCCGGAGACTCCGCCAGGTGGTGTCACGCTGGCCGGCCATCGCGGCTCCGCGGCCCCGCGGCCACCCTGCTCCCCAGCCCGCCCCGGGGAGGGCGGCCACTCGGGAGCGCAGACCCAAGGGAATGCCGCTCTTAGGACCCCTCTAGCTTTGGCTGCCCTAGAGATTGGAGCTCTGGTTATTATTGTTGTTTATTATTATTATTGGCCGGGGCTGGGTGGTGGGACCGCAGGAAGTGAAGTCCAAGGACCTGTGATGTGATTGTGTTTCTATGGTCAGCATCTCCCTTGACCCTTCAGTGGCTGCTCATCTGGTCCCTTCGCCCTTGCTCCCGGATGGCAAACTGACCAACGCCGCCCCTAATGACCACTGAGGTGACCGAACAGAAAGACTGAAAACTAGGGGGTGGGGGGCGGGGGAGGTGTGTCGTTCAGGGTCCAGAAACTTAGAAAGACGAAGAGGACCCGAGAGGAGGCTGAAAGAGACCTGGGCAAGGCGGAAACCTGCTGCTCCGGGTGTGTGCCTCTGCTACGTTTGGGTACCTGAGACAGGTCAGGGGAGGCCAGCCCCAGCTGAGAGGACCCTGAACAGACTTCAGGGTTCCTAGAGGCCCCAGGTTTGCATGGGGACATGGTTAATATTTTACCGCAAATGTCCTCTTTCACCAATTATTTTATTTCCCTTTTTGTCATTTGCCATTTGAGATCGCCACCTTGCACGCGCCTCCGTTTTTCTGTCTGCACTGTTCACTGTCATTTCTTTTATACCGACATCTTCTCATTCCCGGGCTCCTGTTCTGCGTTTAGTCACCCCCGGAGGTCAGCGGGGTACAGCTGTATGGGTAATGGACGCTTGCCTGACTGCGAAAGTCTGTTCATTTCTGCCTCCACACTGGCTAGATGTTGGATTTTAAGGTCATAAGCCCCCTCGCCTCTCTGGGACGGATTACCCAATATTACCCAATAAGCAAGGTAAGCATGGGATTACTTGTGGTTACTTCTGATGTGGTGAAAACCATGTGAAACTGTTGGCTACAGATTAGCAAGCAAACACAAGTAAGGCTGCACTTACTTACTGGGTACCCCGTCCTGTCATGGAGGAGTGAAAGAGGCTTTGACTAGGGAAGGAAGGTGCTGAGGGGTTGGAGCCGGACAGAGAGCAGCCATACCCAGAAGCAGAATTTCGGATGTGGTGGAGGTGGGGTTGAAATTGTTCACTACAGCTTCGTAAGCAAGCACATGTAAACGTGTGCTTTCCTTGTTTCTTTGGTGATCCCCTACAGCCTGTTAGCATGAAACAGGACGAGGTTGGATAAATGGACCTAGGGTTATTGCTTATCTTATCTTTGGATTTTCAGAGTGGCACAAACTTCTGAATCTTAAGAGGACAACTTCCTTCAGGCTCCTTCATCTGTTTTCCTTTGCTCTGGCCATCTGGCTTCAGTTTACCTTCTTAAAAGGGAACTAGGAATTCCAGGACCTACCTCGGCTACCAATTTCTGCCTGGGTTGGCTTCCTTCTCAACTCACCTTCACTGCTGCGCCTGTAAAATGAACCAATTGGGCCACACGACTGCGGAGGCCTCCCCCAGATCTAACAGCCTGGCTGTCCGTTCACGTCAAAATTCACTACCCTCCCTTCCAGTCCCTGCCAGCTCACAGCAGCCCTGCTGGGCAGAGCAGAACTGCCCGGGGAGGTTTCCAAGCCGGGAGTCTTTTACAGCGGGCACTCTGGGGGCATAGCTTTCAAAGTGAACGGCTATTAAACTAAAGGCCGGTGGTTCAAACCCACCAGTTCCACAGGAGAAGGGCGTGGCAGGGCCTGTTTCTGTGAAGATGTATAGCCCTCAGAAACCCAATGGGGGCAAGTTCTATTCTCCTTACAGGATCAGACTCCCATCGGAGTCCGAATCGACCGATGGCAAGGGGGTTTGGTAATCTTTACACATACACAGTGCCACCCCTTTCTTCCGGGGTGCCTCTGGTGGATTCAAAGAGCTGATCTTTCGGCTAGCAGGCCACACTTAACCACTGCATCACGAGGGATTTTTCTGGAAACCGATGATTAGTCTGTGATTAAAGTTAAGGCCCATCACGATGAGATACTTCTTCAGACCCACTAAGCTCCAAACTCCAACCAAATTCACAGCCATTGCATGGATTCTGACTTATAGCAACCCTAGAGGGTGAAGTAGGACTGCCCCTCTGGGTGTCTGAGGTTGTCAACCTTTCCTGGAGCAGAGAGCTCCATCTTTCTCCAGAGGAGCAGCTGGCTGTGGGTTTGAGCTGCTGACCATGCTGTTGATCGCCCTCTGTGCAGCCCATGTATGCCACCAGGACTCCTATGAAAGCGCAGAAGAAGCAACTGCAAAGAGACAGAAAGTGGACCCGACTGTGGGATGTCCACGGGGGCGGGGGGAATAAAGGCTGGGACTAACTGTGCGTGGGTCTGGATTTTTATTGGGGGAGGGGTGATACAAACGTACAGCGGTGTCAGTTGTACAACTAAAAGTCATTGGCTCATGACCCGTGATGCCTCCTGGAGGTCACTCATGAGGACTATGCTTCTTTAGAAGTTGAAGTTTTATAAGGAACATCTGTGCCTAATAAAGATTTCCTATGAGGCAAAAAAGTCATTGAATTTGACATCTTCAAGGAATGGAGTCTGTGGACGTGGATTCTATCTCGATAAATCGGCTGCCTAAAAAAATACTTCTTGAGCCTTCAATGTACGGAAGAACTGGTGACGCGGAAGTGAACAAGAGACGGGGCTTCTGCCCTCAGTCAGCCTGGAGCCGAATTCCGGGTTTTAACCAGGCCCGAGGTCTGCAAGGATCGTGGCCCTCAGTGTGCTGACAGCTCAATGCAAAGAAAGCAAAAATCCTCACAACTGGACCAATCGGTAACATCAGGATCCATGGAGAAAGATTGCCATTGCGAAGGATTGTGACCGCTTGGCTACCCAGTCAATGCTCATGGAAGCAGCGGGCCAGAGATCAAAAGACAAGTTGCTTTTGGTAAATCTGCTGCACAGTATTGAAAAGCAAGGATGCTGCTTGGAGCACTAAGACGTGCCTGGCCCAAGACATGGCATTTTCAATCGCTTCGTGTGCGTATGATAGTTGCACATTGCATAAGGAAGACCTTAGAAGTCGATGAACTCGCATGGTGGTGCTGGTGGAAAATGCTGAAAGTATCGTGGACTGCTGAAAGGACGAACCCATCAGCCTCGGAAATAATGGTGGCAGAATGCGCCTTAGAGGCAAGGATGGTGAGACTTGGCCTCACGTTCTTTGGACATGTCGTCAGGAGAGACCAGTCCCTGGAGAAGGACCTGATGCTTGGTGAAGTGGAGGGCGGTGAGAAACAGGAAGGCCTTCACTGAGATGTATTGACTGCAAGAATGAGCTCAAGCAGGGGATCGATTGTGAGGATGGTGCCGGACCAGGCAGTGTTCTGTTGTACAGAAGTTCCCTGTGGATCAGAACCAACCTGACGGCATCTAACAACAGCAACAGCAACAAGCTCTATGTCCTGCTAGAAGAATGGACTGTGCTCTTTCTCCATTTATCCCCTCTCTGCCTCCATTTTCTTATGTGGAACATGGGAGCAGCAGGGTCTACCTCATAAGGATTTTGTGCAGATGAAATGAATTGAGACATGTTCCATGGTCCCGTGTGGTCAGCATTCCTGAAGTGCTAGTGGACAGCATCATTATGCAGCTATTACTGTGGTCTGTCTGTAAATCAGTGCTTCAATCTCTCTCACAGGTTCAGTGACTCCGTGGCGGGCTGCTAACTGGAAGATTGACAGTTCCTAAAAATCATATCAATGGGTGCCCACCTTCCTGATATGATCGCTGAAGACAAACATGTGCATAAGCAAATGTGGTGAAGAAGGCTGATGGTGCCTGGCTATCAAAAGATATAGCGTCTGGGGTCTTAAAGGCTCGAAGATAAACAAGTGGCCATCTAGCTCAGAAGCAACAAAGCCCACATGGAAGAAACATATCAGCCTGTGTGACCACGAGCTGTCGAAGGGATCAGGTATCAAGCATCAAGGAACAAAAAATCATATCATTGTAAATGCGGGTGAGTGCAGAGTGGAGACACAAAGCCCATTGGTAGCCAACTAGACACCCCCTTACTGAAGGGTTGTGGGGAGAAAATGAGCCAGTCAGGGTGCAGGGTAGCAATGATGAAATATATAACTTTCCTCTAGTTCTTAAATGCTTCCTGCCCCACTATTATGATCCCAAGTCTACCTTACAAATCTGGCTAGACCAGAGGATATACATAGGTACAGAGAGCAACTGGAAACACAGGAAATCCAGGACAGATGACTCCTTCAGGACCAGTGGTGAGAGTGGTGATGCCTGGGGGGTGGAGAGAATGTGGGGTAGAAAGCGGGAACTGATTACAAGAATCTACGGATAGCCTCCTCCCTGGGGGATGGGCAGCAGAGAAGAAGGCGGGGGAAGATGTTGGACAGTGTAATATATGACAAAATAATAATAATTTATGAATGATGAAGGGTTCATGAGGTGGGGGAGTGGGGAGGGAGGGGAAAATGAGCAGCAGATATCAAGGGCTCAAGTAGAAGGTGAATGTTTTGAGAATGATGATGGCAACAAATGTACATATGTTCTTGACACATGGATGGATGGATGGATTGTGATAAGAATTGTACGAGCCCCCAATAAAATAATTTTTTTAAAAAAAGATTGGCAGTTCCAAGCTTCCAGTCGGAAGGAAGGTGTGGTGGGCTGCTTCCATTAAGATCTACAGCCATGGGGACCCTGTCGGGTGGTTCTACCTTCTCGTAGGGAGTCGCTACGATTGGACCCCAATGAGTTTTGTTGTTGACTAGCTCATACTAAACAACAACAACAACATTAACAACCCACCTCACTGCCATTGAGCCAATTCTGGTTTGTGGTGACCCTACGGAACAGAGTGGAACCGTCCTCGTGGGTGTCAGGGGCTGTCCATCTTGACCGGAGTAGAAAGCCCCGGGCTAAGGCATAGAGCAACTACTCCCCCATGGCCCACTAGGTGGCGCAGGCACACCATTTCAGGCAGAGAAAGTGACCTTTGGCTTGATTTGCACTGCACACGCCTCAGTGCTGTGGGGCGGTCAGGAGCTTCTGCGTGGCGTGTAGCAGCATCACCTAAAATGTAGTCACTTATTTCCCTCTGGGCCAATCACTGGAAAGGGGTCTCGTGGCGGCCTCCAACGCCACTGTTGCTTGTTTGTGTTCATTATTGTAAAAAAGCATCCCCCGCCCTTTCGTTATCCAAAAGAAGCCCTGGTGGTATAGTGGATTAGTCATTGGACTGCTAACCACAAGGCGAGCCTTTCGAAACTAACAGCTATTTCTTGAAAGAAAGATGAGGCTTTCTACTTCCATAAAGAGTTATTGCCTCAGAAACCCATAGGGACAGTTCTACTCTGCCCTATAGGATCCCTACGAGCTGGAATTGACTAGATGGCAATAGTTTTCTATAACTATAGAAATATAGATGACTATAGTTTTCTGTAACCATATTTTATAACACTTTCCCTGAGACGGAAATGAAATTTGTACATATTGTGCTCCCCACCCCCGTGCATTCTCGTCTCATATCAACACAATGCCTTGATGGTAATATAAGGGAAAAACAAAAATAATTTATAGTAAAATTACACACACTCACATTTCAACGTGTGAAGACTTGGGCACAACTCCATCCATGCGATGACAGAGTGAATAAAACAAATCTTGAGCGCTGGCATCTCGACTACCTGGAAGTATCTTGGAACTTGCCACCCAAAGGTCACAGCTTTGAACAGGCTGGAGTAATTAAGTCTACTCTGAACCCGTGGGTGCCATCACTCGATAGCAATACATTTGGCTTTTTTTGTTTGGTTGTGCATTTGTGGCCATCCCCAAACTCACCGCCATCGAGTCAACCCTGTCGCTGAACAAGGTAGAATTGCCCCGGTGAGGTTCCGATCCATAGGCAAAATAAAAATCAGGATCTAAACACAGATGATTTCTCACTCTGCATGAGTGTCCCCTGGAGTCATGTCAAAGATGTGAGAGAATGTTCCCCACCAAACAGAGGTCCATTTGACGCGGCCATGATTCGAGGTGGGTTGGCAGTGAAGCAATGATGCCATCATCCTCCAGCATGTCATCTGATGTGATCAGCCCCAGGGGGGTGACAAGGAGATTAGGTGGGGTGTAGCACCCTTACTCTGGTCACCTCAGCGTGATCCAATGGAATGGGGGGTGTCTCCTGGAGTGTGTTCTGTCTCCCCTTTTATTTGATAAGAGATAAAAGGAGAACAACACAATCAGAGAGGAAGGAGCTGGCCACTACGGAGCAGAACGAGCTAGAGTGGAACACATGCTTTGCTCCCAGGGTCTCTGCGCTGAGAACCTCCAAGACCCAAGGAAAGGCATGCAAAGATCTCCAAGTGATGCTGGGTCCCTAGATGTTGAAAGAAGATAAGGACCTTCCTCCACAACTGTGAAGTGACTGAGAGGGAATGCTTTCCCCTTGAGCTGGGGCACCTCTAGCCTCCTGTGCTGCGAGAGAACAGATCTGTTTGTTAAAGTCATCTACTTGTGGTATTTCTGTCAGAGCACTAGACAGAGAGAAAGAACAACTCCTTGTAGATGTTGTCCTGTATGTGCCATGCATTGCAGATATCTGGTCACTCTGGTCCCTGACTGGTAACTGATAGTAGTGCCCTCACCCCCAGCCATTTGTGATAATCCAAACCGCTTGGCTACATTTTTTCCAAACACCACTAGATCAAACAGTTGCATATTCATCGAGAACCATTTGTCCAGGACCAAGCTTGTTTGGGGGATATGACTAGCCAAGTGGGTGCTTGGTCTGCTTGGGGTTCAACTTGTAAAGTCTCTTTTCTCTCAAATCACTGCCATTTCGAGCCCATCTTTCTCATAGTAACCCTACAGGACAGGGTAGAAATGTCCCTGTGGGCTGCCAGGTTAGTAGAAAATCTGGTCTTTCTCCCAGGGAGCAGTTGGTGGTTTTAAACTGCTGACCTTGTGTTAGCGGCCAAACCCATAACCAACTATGCCACGAAGACTCCTTCTTTCTCCCGTCCTCACAAATATAGTTATTGGAGACCCAGGACTCCAGAGAGTTCAGAAGGAGGGAGACTAGGGGACCAGGCTTGTGCTCAGAGTGTGTCCTTCTACAGGTTAGCAATTGATCCAGAAAGGGGGACTCCGGGACGCTGGTTCTCCTTGCCTGCTTATCTCAGGCTCAGCCCCATGGTCTTTCTGAAGCTGTCCCAGACACCCATCTGAGAAGCCAGTCTGCACAGACACACTCCTGGTTTGGCTGCAGGGGTCAGAGCCACCGAACAAACTCCTGACGTAAGAGAATTTCCCACTGTACATTGGCTGGATGTGTCAACCCCAAGCTCTTCTCACTCCGTTCCAGTAGGGACAAGGAGTTGGCATGACAGGTGTGATCACTGTGTTCTGTTAATTATGCTCACCTCCACCTACTATGGGGACCTTCGCCACCCAAGCACCTGGAGCTTCCTTTCTCTCAGCAGTTTGGAGATTCATGCCCCCAACGTTTCACGTGTCTGTCCTGAGAAGCAGGTATGACATGACCCAGTCCCCTCGGTGGTATTCTTGGAATGCAGCTGACTGAACACACCAAGATCCGTGTCTCTCCCGGGCTGGGCAGCTGCAGCTCCCTGCGTGCATTCCATCACCTCTGCCCATTGATGTCTCAGGGCCAGCTGCTCACCTCCAACAAGGCTTTTGACACCTCAAGCATTTCCTCTCAGGCCAGCTGGTCTCAAAGGGACAGATGGAGGACCCAGAAACCTTCCCAGTATCAAACCAAAAACAGAGCTCAGAGACCAACAAGGCTGTTGATGTTTACTTATCAGATGACACTCCCAACAGTCCAAGAGGTTTCTCTCTCTCTCTTAATTACTTTTATTGGGGGGCTCTTATGTCTCTTATCACATACATTCATCCATTGTGTCAAGTACATTTGCACATATATTGCCATCATCATTCTCTTAGCATTTTCTTTCTACTTGAGCCCTTGATACCAGCTCCTCATTTTCCCCTCCCTCCCTCATGAACCCTCAATAAATCATAAATTATTATTTTCATACCTTACATCATCGTTGTCTTCCTTCACCCACTTTTCTGTTGTTTGTTCTCCTCTGGGAGGGGGTTATCCTTGTGATCAACTCCCCCTTTCTTCCCCTTCCCCTCCTGGTATCTCTACTCTCATCACTGGTCCTGAGGGGTTTATCTGCCCTGGATTCCTTGTATTTAGGGCTCTTATCTGTAGCAGTGTGCATGTTCTGGTCTTGTCAGATTTGTGAGGTAGAATTGGGGTCATGATATTTGGGGGTGGGTGGGTAGGAAGCATTAAAGAACTAGAGGTATGTTGTATGTTTCATCAGTGCTATACTGTACCCTTTCTTGTGACCCTTCTGTAAAGGGATGTCCAATTGCCTACGGATGGGCTTTGGGTCTCCACTCCACCGCCCTCATTCACATTGGTATAATTTTGTTCTAGGTCTTAGATGCCTGATACCTGATCCCTTTGACACCTCGTGATCACACAGGCTGGTGTGCTTCATCCATGTGGACTTTGTTGCTTCTCAGCTAGATGGCCGCTTGTTTATCTTCAAGCCTTTAAGACCCCAGACGCTTTATCTTTTGTTAGCCAAGCACCATCAGCTTCCTTCACCACATTTGCTTATGCACCCATTTGTCTTCAGTGATCGTGTCAGGAAGGTGAACATCACAGAATGCCAAATTATTAGAATAAAGTGTTCTTGTGTTGAGGCCCAATGTCCATCTGCTACCTTAATACTTAACATATAAATATAAGCTCATAGATCTATTTCCCTATCATTATATAGAAATATATTTACATATGTACATGCCTATATTTAGACCCCTATAAATATCCTTTGCCTCCTACTTCTTTCCTCTATTTCCTTTTACTTTCTTCTTGTCCCACTATCATGTTCGGCCTTCATTTTGGTTTCAGTAATTTTTCACTGTTACATTGCCCTTGATTAAGCCCCACTAGGCATCCTACGCCCTTCTCTCCATTGATTTTAGTTCACTTGTTGTTCCCTTGTCCCTGGGTTGGTTGGCACTCCCCCCTTCCTTTATCCCACCTCCCCTTCTCCCGTGTCCTCCCAGAACCATTAGTCCCATTGTTTTCTTCTCCAAATTGTTTATCCTGCCTACCTTATCTAGACAGACATGCAGATACTTTAATGAGCTCAAGAATGAGGCAAAGCCAAGCAAAACAACAAAGGAACACAAAACCAACAACAAGCAAACAACCAAAAATAAAGCTAATGACAACAACAACAAAAAAGCCTACAAGTAGCTCCAAGTCTGTTTTTTGACCTTTAGGAGTGTTTTCCAGTCGAGCCTGATGGGGTGCTACACTCTGTCCCCAAAGTCTATTTTGGGATTCCCCGGGGACTTCATTGCTTCACTCCCCTTGCCGTTCTGTTGTAAGCCCTTAGTGTTTCACCCCAAATGGGGTCAGGTCAGGCATAATTCCTGCACTGTCTCCAGCGTTGTCCCCCTTGGCACTATGGTTCAGTGAGGAACCAGTTGGTTTCTCTTCCAGGCATGCCTGCACCTGCAACTGTAGACGCACAAGGCGATCTAGTCCGCGAACACTTACTGAACGCCTCCTGTATGCTAGCTTACCGGCGGGAACTGTGCATATGTAGTCCTTGTTCTTATGGGGCATACAGCCTAGCAGGACAGGCAGATGTTCAACAGAACAAAACTCTGGCCATTCCTGCATCCTCCTCAGCATTGTTATGTTTGAGTCCACTTGTAGCAATCTTTGTGTCAATCCATCTCATCAAGGACCTTCCTCCTGGTTGCTGTTTCTCTACCAGGAGCCCTGGTGGTATAGTGGCTACAAGTTGGGCTGTCATCTGCGAGGTCAGCAGTTCAAGACCCCAGCCCCTGTGTGAGAGAAAGATGGGGCTTTCTATTCTCTAAAGAGATAGTCTCTGAAACTCACAGGGGCAGTTCCACCCTATCTTTATGAGCCAACACTGACTCCGTGGCAATGAGTTCTACTTTGCCAAGTTTGATGACCCTTTCCAGGAACCGATCTCTTGTGATCAGATGTCTAAAGGACAAGAGATGGACACTCTCCAGCCTTGTTTCTAAGGAGCATTCTGGCTGTACTTCTTCCAAGAGAGATTGTTGGTTCCTTTGGCAACCCATACGGCATGTTCAGTGCTCCTCGCCAACACCATAATTGAAGTGCACTAATTCCTCCATCTTCCTTCTTCACAGTCCGAGTTTTGCATCCACATGAGGCAATTGAAAATACCATGACTTGGGTCACAGGCACGTTCATCCTCAGAGTGACATCTGTGCTCTTCAACACTTTAAAGAGGTCACGACAGCAGATTTACCCAATCCAACACATGCTTTGATCTCCTGATGGATGCTTCCCTGAGCACTGATTGTGGAACCAAACAGGATAGATTCCCCAATAGTGTCCTTTATTGGGGAATCTTTTCTCCATTTATGATGCTGTTACCTGTCAGTCCAGTTGTGAGGGTTGAGGTTTTGGTTCCGTTGAGTTGTCATCCATATCGAAGGCTGCCATCCTTGATCTTCATCAGCTGGTGCTTCAAGTCCTCCTCACTTCCAGCCAGCACGGTGTGTCATCTGTGTATCCCAGGTTGTGGGTGACCTTCCCTCCAATCTTGGTGCTCCGCTCTTGGTCTTACAGTCCAGCTTCTCGGGTGATTTACTCAGCATGCAGATTGAAAAGGGCAGAGAAAGGATATCCTGATGCACTCTTTTCTTGCTTTTAAATGATTTCCTTGTTTTATCACAATGACTGCCCTGGGATCTAGGTTAAGAGGTCTGGATCTCCCATTTTTCTCAATGCTCTCCATAGTTAAGATCCACCCAGTCAAATCCCTTTGCATGGTAATAAACAAGTAAACATTTTTCTGGTATTGACCCAAGAACCATCTGATGTCAGCAATGGTATACCTTGTTCCATGTCCTCCTTTGAAACTGGCTTGAACTTCTGGGTGCTCCCTGTCAATGCACTGCTATAACCATTGTGTGGATGATCTTCAGCAAAATTTTACTTGCATGTGATATTATACTTGCATATTTGATACTTTCTGCATTCCGTTGGGTCAGTCCTGGTAGCATAGTGGGTGGCATAGTGATATCCCTACTCGATGGGCTACTGGTGGCATAGGGCTGCGAACTGCAAGGTCAGCAGTTTGAAACCAACAGCTGTTCTCTGGGAGAAAGAGGAGATTTTCTATTTCGGTAAAGAGTTACAGTCTCAAAAACTCACAGGAGCAGTTCTAGCCTATTTCATAGGGTCTCTTGCTGTGAGTCAGAATCGATTCAAGGACAATGAGTTTGTGTTTTCCTTCTTCTAGTCGATTGTCCAGTGAGGGCTTCATCGGCTTGTTGAAACATTTCAATTGGTATTCCATCAACTCCTGGAGTCTTGTTTTTGGCTGATGCCTTCAGTGCAACTCGGACGCTTTCATGTTTAGTACCGTTGGTTCTGGATCGCATGCCACCTCTTGAAATGGCTGCATGTTGACAGTCCTTTTTTGTATAGTGTTCCCTCCATTGCGCCATAACTTGCCCATAGAATGTTTTAATATTGCAACTCGAGACGAGAATTTGTCTTCAGTTCTTTCCACTTAGGCGAAGCTGAGCATGCTCTTCCTTTTTGGTTTTCGAACCTAGGTCTTTGCAGATTTCATCACATGCTTGACTTTGACTTCTCAAGCTGCCTTCTGACATTTTCTGTTTAGCTCTTTGATGTCATCATTTCTTCCATTCTACTCTATAATTAAAAGCAAGCTTCAGCATCTCTTTTGACGTCCACTTTAGTCTTTCTTTCCTTCTTTTACTTTGAATTATCCTTTGTTTTCTTCATATATGATGTTCTTTTTAAAAATAATTTTATTAGGGGCTCATACAACTCTTATCACAATCCATACATGCATCAGTTGTGTAAAGCACATTTGCACATTCATTGCCCTCATCATTCTCAAAACATTTGCTCTCCACCCAAGCCCTGGCATCAGCTCCTCATTTTTCCCCTCCCTCCCTGCTCCCGCCTCCCTCATGAACCCTTGATAATTTATAAATTATTATTTTGACATATTTGCCCTGTCCGACGTCTCCCTTCACCCACTTTTCTGTTGTCCGTCCCCCAGGGAGGAGGTCACATGTAGATCCTTGTAATCAGTTCCCCCTTTCTAACCCACCCTCCCAGTATCAGCACTCACAACACTGTTCCTGAAGGGATCATCCACCCTGGTCCCTGTGTTTCCAGTTCCTATCTGCACCAGTGTACATCCTCTGGTCTAGCCAGACTTGCAAGGGAGAATTCAGATCATGATTGGATGGGAGTGGGGGAAACATTTAGGAACTAGAGGAAAATTGTATTTTTCATCGTTGCTACATCACACCCTGACTGGCTCATCTCCTCCCTGAGACCCCTCTGCCAGGGGATCTCCAGTGGCCTACAAATGGGCTTTGGGTCTCCACTCCGCACTACCCCCTTATTCACTATGATAATTTTTTTTGTTCTGATGATGCCTAATACCTGATCCCTTTGACACCTCGTGATCACACCAGCTGGTGTGCTTCTTCCATGTGGGCTTTGTTGCTTCTGAGCTAGATGGCCGCTTGTTTACCTTCAAGTCCTTAAGACCCCAGACGCTATATCTTTTGATAGCTGGGCACCATCAGCTTTCTTCACCACATTTGCTTATTCACCTGCTTTGTCTTCAGCGGTTGTGTCAGGAAGGTGGGGTTCATACAACTCTTATCACAATCCATACATACCTCAATTGTATAAAGCACAAAACCAAGCAACGAAATAAAACAAAACAACAACAAAAGCCAATGACAAAGCAAAAAACACACAACAATAACAAAAAAAGAAATGCTTGTAGTCAGTTCAGGGACTGTTTGTTGGCCTTTAGGAGTGTTTCCGGTCGAATCTGATGGGGTGCCAAGACCTGGCCCAGAGTCTATTTTTGGTGTTCCCTGGGGACTTTGATGTTCTGTTATATATAATGTTCTTAATGTGCTCTCACAGCTCAACAGGTCTTCTGTCCTTAGTGTTTAATACAACAAATCTGTTCTTGAAAATCAGGTGGGAGGGACTCAAGGTTGTATTTTGGTTCTTATAGAATTGTTCTAATTATTTTTTCTAATTTTCTTCAGTTTCAACCTGACCTTACTTATGAGCAATTGATGGTTCTTATTGACTGTTCTATAGACAGCCTCTGGCCTGGTTTTGGCTGCCGATATTGAGCTTTTTCCATCATCTCTTCCCACAATGCACTCAATTTGACTTCTGTATATTCCATCTGGAGATGTTGATACATATAGTTGCCATTTATGTTACTGAAAAAAAGATATTTGCAATGAAGAAGTCATTGGTTTTGCAAAATTCTGTCATCCCATGACTAGCTTTGTTTCTATCACTAAGGTCATACTACTGTTCCTTTCTCTTTGTTTCCAACTTTCCAATTCCAATTACCAATAAGTATCAATGCATCTTGATTGTATGTTTGATCATTTTTGATCCGAAGAATACTGGTATTCAAATTTACTCATCAACCATGAAAGCCAATTGTATTAACTGAAATTTTCTTGTATGGGGATTGATATCCTATCACAGACAGCACTGTGCTTCAAGATAGAGCTTAATACATCCTTTTTGATGACAAGTGGGGCATCATAAATCATTTGATTGCCAGATTCAAAATGGCCAATCCCAGTCCATTTCAGCTCATTAATGCCTAGAACACCGATATTTCTGTGTTCCATTTCATTTCGGACAACTTCCAATTTTTCTAGATTCATACTTTGCATATTCCATGTTCTAATTACTAACAGATGTTTGCAACTGTTTCTTCTCATCTGAGTCATGCCCCGTCGGTAATGAGGGTCCCAAAGCTTTACCCCATTCCCATCAATATGATCGACGCCCGTTTGAGAGAGCAGCATTTCCTCGGTCATAGTTTCAGTGCCTTTCGACCTGAGGGGCTCGTCTTTTGCCACTCTCTCCGACAGCGCTCTGCTATTTGGGAAGGTCTCAGTATCTGACAGTTTCCCACTGTCGCTCTTAAGGTTTTCTGTGGGGCCAGCCCACAACCAAATGGGTCCTAAGGAGCAGTTGTACAATTGAAGGGAAAATAAAGCGACAACAGACAAGGCATGCAAGGGCTCACCTCTTCCATAGAGCCAGGAATGAGAGAGAGAGAGAGAGTTAGTTTATTCGTTAGCAGGCTTACGAGTCTTGGGGCTTGAAAGCCTCATCAATCAGTCAATCACATATGTAACAAAGTAGGTAGTGTCTTAACCCTGATATCCCTGGGCTCATTGGGAGAGAAACCTAATACTAGTGCCGGGGGCAGCAGAAAGGAGTTGACTGTCCCCTGAGTGGAGAACAATAGAAACACATCTGCTCCTATAGGTAAGGGCTACCCGCCTGCATAAGGCTCAGCCATGTGCTTGTAAGAGGTATTATTAAGGTAGCACTCTTATGGGAGATATTGTGGGGATGATTTTTAATTAGGAGAATGTGACTGGGACGGGTCCCCAACTCACAAATGTGAAGGCCTCCCTCCACCAGAATCCTGGCCTCCCAGGCTTCTTAATTATGAGTGTGGAGAGATGGTCCCCATACATTCCCTTCCCAGTCCTCGGTGTCCCCCACTTTTCAGTGGCTAACTCCTGAGCCGTGGGGCACCTATTCTTTTTCGTAGTCTGTTCCTAACCTGGAAGTTTCGCTGAAACCTTGGGTTCACCTTGGGTAGCCCTGCTGGAATTTGAGATACCAGTGACGTGGCTTCCAGCAGCAGAGCAACAGATAAACCAACGCAGTGGGACAAACTGACAGGTAGAGATAGCAAATGTCACTCATAGGAGTCCCGGTGACGTAGTGGTTACTCACTGGGCTGTGATCCACGAGACTGCAGTTCCAAACACCAGCCCCTCCAAGGGAGAAAGACTGGGCTTCTGACCCCTGTAAACCGTGATAGTCTTGGAAACTCAAGACGGGCAACACTGTCCGGTCCTATAGGACTACTAGGTGTCAGAATTGACTCATTGGCAGTGAGGATAGATAGATAGATAGATAGATAGATAGATAGATAGATAGATAGATAGATAGATAGATAGAATGAGGTTTTCAATTTCCATAAAGAGGTCCAGTCTTGGAAACCCACAGGGGCAGTTCTACACGAAGGTTGCAATGAGTTAGAATTGACTTTGATGGCAATTCTGAGTCTGGGCTGTTTTGTTTTGTTAAATAGCAATGATTATTCTTTTCTTTGTACTTTTCTTCTCTTGTACTTCCTAGTGACATCCTTTACCGTCATCAAGCTGTGTGCAGCAGGCGGGGCTCTCGAACCCTGCTGGTCTAGAGCTGGCCTTCTTAGCCCCTTAGCCACACAGCATCTCCAGTCATTTCCAACTGGGTGCACCGAACCGTGGGAGCTCAGGCGGGACAGCTCTTTCCCGCTTTGCATGCAGAGGCTGAGAGCATGATAGAAAGAAACTCGGTCCCGAAGGAACAGACTCCTCCTCCACTGTTCTGAGAGGCACTGGGCAGGCCCAAGGACTCTGAAAACAGCTCCAGGTGTGGGCAACTCACAGACCTTCATTCTTTGCCGAGGGACCCCCGAGATCCAGTGGTAAGATGGTTCCAGAAGATGGGAGACTATCTCTCTTCTTTATCAGGAGCTCCCCCTGTGAGCCCGAGCTGCCCATCACTGGGAACATAGTGGCAGGGGCTTGTGCGGTCAGCCAGAACTGGAGCCAGCAGTATTTCCAGGAGCTCTTGGTGGTCAGATCCCTGGAGTCACGGCCATCACTACAGCCCAGGACTAGGCCTGGATTGCTCTGCTTGGCACCTGCCATGTCTGCACACCCCTCTGAGTGGGGCCTACAGGTGATTGATTCACTCAGGAGACCTTCGGTTTAAGTGCCAGAGAGTGACGCTAGGAGTTGTGTCTCCACTGTCAACAGGATGTGGATGGACAATGGCCCGCCTGCACTCAGCTCTGAGACTTTGTTAGCGAACAGGGTGGGAGACAGCGGCAAGGGCAACTTGCTCTTCAACAGCCAGAGGAGCAGGCAAGCCCTTCTTTCTTAAATGCCAGCACCCCCTAGTGGGGGCGAGTCACATTCTCACGGCAGGGTTTTTAACCCGAGGACCCCGAATTTAGTGTCTTGCCCTCCTTCCCTTTCTGGGACAGAGTCGACGTGCTCCACGCGGATTCCCAACCTGTCGTCTTTCTTAACAGCAGTTCTATTGGCATTCCATCTACACATCACATTATTCAATAGGTCAATCATACCAAGAAGAGCTGTACTATCATCACCACTGTCAGTTTTAGAACATTTCCTTCTGCCTTATACTCATGGTTCTTCGTGTAATCACTATTTGTTTTGTTTGTGGCAAAAGCAGACACGACAAGACATTCTCCAATTCCACCGCTTCTATAGGTATCACTCTGCGCCATTGTTTCTACCCTTGGGGCTGCACAACCGTGACTGATACCCTTTTCCAAGTGATGCCACCACTGTTCAGAGAAGCAGCCTGCCGCGGCCCCGAAGCCCATCCTTCTGTGACAGCTGAGTGCTGGACCCCTGAAGCCCCTTCCCTCGAACTCAGGACGGGGTAAGAACCTGGATGGTTATTTTCAGTTGCCTCCGACGAACACTCAGCGCTTCTTTTCATGACAAACGTAAGCCACAGACCATGGCCGTACCCTCAAATAGCGCCCGGTGACTTTGTTACCGATCAGACCACAGGCTCTTTCTTATCACCGTACGGTTGTTGGAGGTAACGGGAACTATCGCTTAGGGGTATCCCTGCTTCAGGTTTCTATGAGGGCCACCCCTGGACCTTGTGGTGACTGCACTAACATTCAAAGACATAGACTCCTAGATTACCGATTTTCAATATAAAAACTATCATTTGGTACAATCGATTTTCTTTGTCATCAACTGTGTGTGTGTGTGTGTGTGTGTTTTGCACCTAAGCATTACGGTGGAAAGGTGCCCAGAGGCTTTGTTGGGTTGCCAAAGATTTTCGTGATATAAAAAGGGTAAAGGCTTCCTGCCTTAGAAGGAGCACCTGTGTTCATCAGATCCTCGCCTGCCGTTGAAGTGGGGGCTGCTGACCAAGTGGAGGCTGCAGGTGTGCGATGGGATGCAGGGCGGCTAGGATTCAGGTGACTCGGCGGAGGATAACCAT
Source organism: Tenrec ecaudatus (assembly GCF_050624435.1). Classification (NCBI taxonomy): domain Eukaryota; kingdom Metazoa; phylum Chordata; class Mammalia; order Afrosoricida; family Tenrecidae; genus Tenrec; species Tenrec ecaudatus. The sequence continues at coordinate 86,040,098 of NC_134539.1, read as the reverse complement.
GAATACAGTGACTTTGTTCGACAAATGCCTAGTCGGCACAGTCACTTGAGAAGAGACACAGGAATCTGGAATCCTGATCGTGTCGTGAGTGTGGCCGAGATCTCCTTTAGTGCAGCGGCTACAACATCTCTGCTACTGGGAGAAAGCAAGAGAAGCTTCCCTAGCGGCCAAGCAATTAGACCTAATTGAGACATGTGTTACCGACATGGCCCCCCAAGTTCAGGGCTGGGGGTATTTTATGGGCATGACCATTTGGGGCGGAGGTTTTAGGGGGGTGGCTGTCATCCGAGAGACTAGAAGGAGCAAATGATTGAGCACAAAAGTGGTGGCGTCTGCAGTGCCTATAATAAGGTGAAATGACAAAGATGGAGACGGTTTTAGCCATGCCATGTCAGAAATGCCCCCAAGGAACTTCCCTGGGCGTGTCAGGAGGGCCACATTTGGTCTTGGCTGCTTCCAGGACCCCAGTTTTTTGTCTGTCTCTTGTGGTTGAGGGGGTGTCTTAGCAAGAAAGTAAGTGTTTGAGCTAACCATCAGGAACAAGAGAAGGAGAAAGTTCTCGCTCACCATGAACACACCTTCTGGTGGCCTGGCCTGTCTCATGAGGGTAACAGTGGAGCTCTCCACCAACTAAACCCAAACTCACCGCCACCATGTTGATTCCAATTCAGAGCAACCCTAAGGATAGGGTCGACTAGGCCCTGCGGTTACGAGACTGTCAACTGGTAGGAGAAAGCCTCATCTTTCCCTGGAAGAGCAGCTGGTAGTTTCGAACTGCTGACCTTGCAAGTTAGCAGGCCAAGGCCTAACCCACTACACCACTCCCCACAGGTGCCAATAAGCACTGGAGATGATGCTGCCTTTGGAGAACAATGGTAAGATAACCAGACTGGTTTCAGTGGTAGCAGGAGGGGACAGTCACCCGAAGTGGGGGAAGGGCTTCCAAGTGGAGGGAGCACGCCACATGTGTTAATATAATTTTAAAAAGACAACCACTTTCAAAGAACTTGAGACTTTTATTCATGCTGAAATATGACATACATTCTGAAAAAGTCAGCGATAGCTTAATACTTATAAAATTTATAATTACTACCATGAAACACATGATTGCTTCTCTCTTGTATTGAAAATGTCTTCTCCAACTTTGAGATTTGCCACTGGACAGTATCTTGGCATGAAGAGAGATTCTTTACTTTAAGGTGATTGAAATTTATGCATCATCTCTTGGAGCTGGTGTAGAACATTAAAGATGCCACGGACTGTCCCACTTTGTGCATCACAACTATCCTAGGGGATAAGTCGCCCTGGTGGGGTAGCGGGTTAGACATAGGGCTGTTCATAGCAAGGCCAGCAGTTCGAAACCACCAGCATGTTCCTTGGGAGCAAGATGAGGCTGCCCACTCCCATAAAGATGTACAGTCTTTGAAACGCACAGAGGCAGTTCGGCTCTCTCTGTCTTATCCAGTCGCCATGAACCGAAATTGACCGGATAGCAGTGAGCTGGATTTTGAGAGGAGGGGATGGAAGCTTGGAAGTCCCAGCTTCCCACACAAGGGATCATGAAGTCTATAGAGAGAATCAAGTGGACATCCCAGAATGGAAGACTCGCTCTGAAATTAAGACCTCATTGGATAGAGTTACCACAAGAATCTAAGATAAGCGAACCCAATCAAACACAGCTAAACAGAACCTGAACTAACAGCAGCACCGACAAAACAAACACTGGGAAAGAAGGAAAACAAGGTTTCTTACGGACAACAGAATTGCCCACGTAGAGAGTTTTCTGAAGAGCCTTCCACTGCTGCCCAGGGCCTGTGTGTGTGTGTGTGTGTGGCTGGCAGTGTTTCACTCTGCCCTCGTTTTCAGTTCTTGCTAGTACAGAGGCTCAGGCTCAGTGAGAGGCAGCGAGCAGGGCTTCTTTGTTCTCTTGGAGATGCACATGTATGTGGCTGTTAGATCCCCATGAATAAGTCCAAGTTTTGAAAGCTCCTTTTGAATATCTCAAAGTAGCCCTGGGAGTGCAGTGGTGAAATGCTCAGCAGCTAACCAAAAAGGCCAGAAGTTTGAACCCACCTGCTGCTGTTTGGGAGAAAGATGAGGCTGTCTGCATTCAGGAAGATTTATAGCCTAAAAAACCCCAAAGGGAAATTGTACCCTCTGTCCTAGGGGATGCTTTGACTCGATGGCAGAGGGAGAGATGTCTTCTCGTGAAGTTTATAATCTGTATGTGGCTTCATGTTTTATTCTTTAATGTAATATAGACATGTTTATAATAGTCTATAAATTATTATTCTTAGAACACAATAAGAATCATCTTTTAAGAATATTAAGATATAACTCTTTATTCTTGCTGTTGTAAATGGGATCTTTTCAAGAAATGATATTTTTTGTTACTTGCCGGCATAGAGAAACCATCTATTTTGTACGAAGACCCTATAGCCAAGTAATTTATTAATTTTCATGACTATTTCTAATAGTTTCTCTGTAATTCTTTCTTAATTCCCATGTAGACGATCATATAATCTGTGACCATTGGTTTTTGTCTCAGTGAGACCCTAATACACTGATGAATTAAAGTGGTAATATTGTGCCTGATTCATCTATTTTTCATCCAGTGTTTTCATTTCCTAGTCACTGCCCTTTGCAATATCCGATTTCATTTCCCTTTTCAAACATTTATTGAGATAAAAGTCACATGCCATACAACTTGCCCATTTAGAGTAGTGTTTCCTGAAGCGGGCAGTACCATGTCCCTGCAGGGGTGCTCTGGAGGGGCCTCGGTGGCAATGGTGGGTTAGGGCTAGGCGGCTCACCTCCCAGCCACTCCGCGGGAGAATGATGACGCTTTCCACTCCCATAGAGTGCACTCTCACAAGTCCACAGGAGCACGTCTGTCCTGTCTTACCAGGTGGCCCTGGATCAGAATTGACTCCCTGGGAGTGAGGGCTTGGCCCGGTTTGGGGTGTGGGCCACTGAAAAGGCAGATACTATCTGCACCGTACCCTGGATTATGGGCTCAAATGCAAAGTTTTTAAATGCGAGGGGAACATGGAGTCTCGCTTGCTTTCTGAAAAGGGGGTAGTGGGTCAAATAAGCTCGGGAACCCGTGAGTTCAATCGAGTCGTTTTTTGCACACTCACAGGGTTGCACAATTCTCATCACCATCTCTTCCTCACTTCAAAAAGAAGCCTCATGCCGATGACCAGTACTTCCCATCTTCTCCCACTGCAGAAGTCCTTGGGGGTCAGGGGAGGGCACAGTCGTTCAAGTGCTTGGCTGCTAATGAAAAAGTCAGCATTTCAAACCCACTAGCCACTCTGAGGGGGAAAAACGAGGCAATCATGCTCCCGTAAAGATGTATAGCCTTGAAAACACTACGGAGGGTCACCGTGCATCAGAATTGACTCAATGGCAGTGGGTTGGGATTGGGGTTTATTATAGTATATTTTTAGATACACTTTTGAGGTTCAGAAAATTCTCTCTTGCTCTTCCTTTTGTAAGGCTTTTAAAAATTTTCGTATACTGAAAAATGGATTGCGTGCATCGCAGGATGTTTCTCCCTTTATATTGCTCATACGGCAAAGGGCACCTTACCAAGAGCAAAAGAATCAAGCCCGTTGCTGCTGCTGCTGCAGCGACTCCACATCACGATGCCCTCCCACGCTAGGGAGCAGAATCGCTCCTCCGTGTTCCCTTGGCTGCGATCTTTAAAGAAGCAGATCAGCACATGGCCCTTCTGTTGCACCGCTGTGTAGGTTGCGGTCTGCTGGGAAGCAAAACCGCAGGCACGTATGTGTGTTGACTATAGAAAGAGATGTATGTCAAGAAATGACTCACACAGTTGTAGAAATAGCTAAGTCCAGTCCGACTCCAGTCAGGCTTCTCCTGACTCCTGGCAGCTGAGGAACAGGAAGCAAGATGATGAGGCAGAGACAGCAGGGGGCACAGGTTGTGGAGGCGGAGGCCCAAAGTTGGCTTGATGTGTTCATCCAGGTGGACGAGAGAAACAAATCCAGAGACACTCATATGTGCAAACTAGAGAACTTTCTAGAAAGAGCAATTGTACATTAAGAAATCATCCCAGTCCAGTCCAGATCAAGTCCGTAAGTCCGATGTTAGCCCTTATGCCCAACACAGTCCATACGTTCCTCTTTAGACATATGCAGTCTTTTAATGATGCCAAAGGCGGGAGGATCACAGGCCAGTGGGTGTGAGGTCTTGTGGATCCAGTGGCAGTGGAAGCACCTCAGTGTTGGTAGGGGTCTCTACGAGGCTTCTCCAGCTCCAGGGCTCTAGTGTAGCTCCATGCATCTTGTCAGCAGGAAGACCAAGCAGAGAGTGTACCTGGCCTCCAGTGAGCTATTTATTTCCATGGCACCTACCTCTAAATGAGGTCATCGAGCTGCAACCTGAATGGGCAGGCTAGACACCACCCCTCCGCAAGTTGACAGGAGATTATGTAACCGTGACACCGAACGAATCAACAGTCAGCAGGGGTCACAACGAGAGGTTGAGGAGCCAGGCACACGATCTAGCTCCAGCAGAAGGTGAAGGGCTAAAGAGGATTGGAGTTAGTTCTGTCTCTCTTTCTTATACAGAAAGGGTTATGCCATCTCTTCAGACTTTGATGCAATCGCTGGGTTGAGTTCTGCCCAGGAGTGTCTAGTTGCCATATCTCTAACCACCACACCACCGAGTGGGTGTGAACCGCCAATCTGTGCATAGAGTCCCTCAGGAACCTCAGTGACAGGATAGTTTCCCTAATGTTGTCGTACCCTTATACTTTCCTAGCCGCTCTGAGAGCGAGAGAGATGCGGCTTTTTGTTCCTGTAGGATTGCTAGCCTCAGAAGCCTAAAGGGACAATTTTATCCTGTCAGAATTACTTGAGGGCTAGGAGTTTGGAGAATGTTCTCCATCTGGGCTCACAAATGACATTGCCTGTAATTTTCTCTTTTACCGTATCTAGTTTAGATATCAAGGTTCCCAGGGTTTCGTTCCATGAGTTGGGGATATTCCCTCCTGCTCCATTTCCGAAAGGTTTTGAATATCTTGGAGCCTTCTGTTTCCAAAGCTTTGCTGGAGCTCACCTGTAAACAGCTGGGGTTTGGGATACCGCTGGTGAAGAGATTTCCACGGCTGCCTCCGTGCTCCAGCACGTTTTGGACTCGCAGGTAGTCAATTCCTTCCTTCGCCAGCTGGTTCTGATATCATTATTATTATTTTTTTTTTTAGGGGAGAGCGCGAACGCAGTCCCCCACTACCACAAATTATGCAGTCGAGTTTCCCACATTTGGGGAAATCGCAGGGGTCAGCACATATATCATTATTTTAAGGGGAAAATGAACTGGGTTTCATCTAGGTTTTTTTTTAAGGGCGTTCGTATAAAGTACTTCATAGCAGTTCGTTATTATTGTTTGTTTCCTTTTAAATCTGCACCGCAAGGAGGAGCCCTGTGGCATGGTGGGTAATGTCTTGGGCTGCCAATCCTAAGGTCAGCGATTCAAACCCATCAACTGTTCTCTGATGTGTGGGCTGGGAGGGGTGAGGGATGAGATCCCCCACCCCCCACCCCTGAGATGAGCAGCAACAGGGCCAGGCTGCTCTACTCTGTCCTACTGGGCGCCTGGAAGTTGGAGTTGACTTTGTGGCAGTGCGTACAGCACCCTTGGCAGCTGTTGCGCCTTAGACAATTTCTCATGTTGCTCTTGTGCCTCTATGTCTTACCTACCCTGTCAGATGTGTTGATCTTTTCATGCAAGCATTACTCGTCATTCATTTGGCTTTCGCTGTTGAAGGTTTCCGATTTCATTGATTTATGCTTTTACTGTTCTTATCTCTCTTTTGTTGTTGTTATCCTGTTACACGTCTAACTTTTTAGACAAATGGTCTTTGACCTTTTTTTCTTTTCACAAATTAACATTTAGGGGGCTAGCCCTTTCCTATTAATATGTTTTTGCTGCCTTTCTCAATGTTTTTGTTTGGGGGAGAATGTTTTTAATTATAGATTTAGTTTCCTTAATACATATACCAACAGCCCGATGGCCCTTTTTAATGTGTCAGCCTTGGTTAGTTGTGTTTTCCATGACTCCATCCATTTCATCAAAAGTATTAAATTTGTGGTTCCTCATATTATCGACTTATATTTTTTATGTCTGCAGCATTCGTAATGATGGTGACGTTCACATTCAGTTCTTGTTTAGGGTTTTTGTTTTAATTGTGGTTAAAAAAGTTTTCCATCTCTGTCATTTTTATATGTACAGTTTGATAACATTGATTACATTGCTAATGCTATGTAACCAGCCCCACTATCCATGTCCAAATTATTCCACCACAATTAACAGAAGCTCAATACCTTCAGAGCTAGGACTCTGCTTCTCTCCTCCCCATCTCCTACGTATGACCAATAAACATTTGCCAACTTCATGTAAGTGGGATCATAAACATTTGCTCTTTTGTGTTTGGTTTATTTCACACAGCGTGTGTTTTCACGGCTTGTCCATGTTGTGGCGTGTATTGGAACTGAATTGGCTATAGAACATTCCACTGCATGTATGAGAGGGTGTCAAAAAGTTCATGAGAAAATGGAATGAAAAGATATCAAAACATGTCATGATCCTTTAGGAACCCTCTTGTATAGATTTCATTGATCCATTCATCTATTGATGGGAACTTTAGCACTTTCCACCTTTTGATGGCTGTTGTAAGTTGGGATCTCTACTGAGGCAAAACTAGTGATGGGTATGTATGTATATATACTGAGAAGTTTAGATCAAGAAAATGACTCACGCAGTTGTAGAAGTGGGGACCCATAGACCCAACTCTGTGGGTCAACGCTATGGCTGATGGCTTCTCTTGACACACTAATGAACTCAAGATTGGAGGGAAGATGACAAGCTGGTAGTTGCAGGGTGAATAAATTCAAGGTTGGTAGGTCAGATGGCAAGCCGCTGACAATACTCAGAATGGAAGGCAATATGGCAGGGCATTGGCTCAAATCTAAAGAACTAGAGGTCAGTTAACCAGATGTGGGACCCAGACCCATCTGGGTAAGCTAGTAAGCTTTTCCAGAACATTCACTTACATTGGAAGCAGGCCACACCACCAAGGAAACTTCTCTTGCATCCAGTCTATGAGCTGAATATAGGTGTTGTATTCGACCCTAATGTTCCTACAGCTGACTGGCCTCTCATAGCAGACCCCCCTTATGGAGGTGACTGCATTGGGTTAGGTCACATCCAGGGTAATTCTGCTGCACAGGACCTCTTTAAAGTGTTGCAAAGCAAGGATGTTACTTGGAGGACTAAGGTGCGCCTGACCCCAGTCATGGTATTTATTTTCTATTGCCTCATATGCACGTGAAAGTTGGACATTGAATACGGAAGACTGAAGACGAATTGATGCCTTTGAATCGTGGTGCTGGCAAAGAACATTGAACGAACCAAGGAGTGCCAATAGAACAAGAGTTAGCATGTTCCCAGGAGGCAAGGCTGGTAAGACTTCATCGCATGTATTTTGGACACGTTGTCGAGAGAGACCAGTCCCTGGAGAAGGACATCACGCTCGGTAGAGGAGAGTGGTCGCAAAAGGGAGGAAGTCCCTTGTGGTAGTTACATAATTTCATGTCAACTTGATTAAAAAAAAGTGTAGGGGTGGAGTTGAGCCTGTCAATCAAGTCCCAGCCTGATGATGCCTTCTTGTGGGCGTGGCCTTCTTATGAGGATTCTGGGAACTTCCTCTTTATCCCTGGAGGCAGGCCACATACCTTCTCTGCTTTCACATTCCTGTTGACAAGGCACTTGGAGCCACACTGAGACCTGTGAGAGCCCTGGAACTGCGTCCACTGCCACTGGATCCACAAGACTGCACTCACTGGCCTGTGATCTTTCTGCATTTTGTATCACTGCACGTGCTTCCTGAGTCTGCAGAGGATCTGTGGACTAATAGTAGACTTATGAACTACTATCGGACTTGTTGACTTGATGTGGACTGGGTTGGGATGTTTTCTTAATGTAAGATTACTATTTGATATAAAACTCTTTCTTATACATATATGAGTGTCCCTGAATTTGTTTCTCCAGTCAACCCAGCCTACCCCAGCCCTGATAAAGTGGCTATAATAATGGGCTCAAACATAAAAACTGTTGTAAAGATGGTATAGGACCAGGCTGTGTTTGGTTGTACATAGGGTCACTGTGTATCAGAACCAACTGGACAGCACCTAACAACCACGGTAGCAAGTGGGGAACCACTGAGGATCCTGGCCCTGCCAAACGTACACAAAAGCTTAACTATCACAATGGCTGTGAATAATGCTGCAAAGAACAATGGTTGTACATATTATCTACTTCAGTCCCCGAATCTGCTCCAGGGTGTATGTAACTGGATTGCTGGGGCAGGTGACAGTGTAGTTCTATATTTAACATTTGTGACAGGCAGGTCTCATGTCAACTTGCATGGGCCAGAAATCTTCCAGGAGATGATCTAACATAGTGTGATCAACTCCATGATGTGAAGCAGCCAACAGTCAATCTGGTCACAGTCTAGATGCATTCGAGGGAGATTTCATTCAGAGTATGGCCAACCTTTAGAAGAGACTGCCAAGGAATGGAAACTAGCCCACTTCTACTGCTGGATTTGGACCCAGCACCTGGTTTGTTGGCTCCTTTTTATATATCACCCACCAATCTCAGCAGCCTTCAGTGGACCGCCAACCTTGGATATATTTGGTGGATCTTGGATCCATTCAGCTCAGCCTCCACCAGCCTGTGGTCTTCCTGCTCCTTCTTCCCGTTCATCAGCCCTGCAGCTATAGGAGTCCGGAGTAGCCTTTAGCTTCCATCTGACCCGTGGGCTTGAACTGGACTGGGTTTAACCCACTTCTGAGTGAGCCATTTCTTGATAACACACAACTGGGTGAGCCATTTCTTGATCTAAATCTTCCTGTATAGACATAGACATACAAACATGTAACACAACTCCTTGGAAACCACTAACATGTTTCTATAGCAACTGCAGCGTCTTACAAGTTCACCACATCCTCTCCAGCAGTTCTTTTTTGAAAACAGCTGTAATGAGATAAAATTCACATCTGATACAATTTACCCAAAGCGTACAATCCGTCCGGCTTTAGTATAGACACAGATATGGACAATACTATAGCGCCATAACCTTAGAACATTTTCATCACTTCCCAGCACCCTTACCCTCCAGCTGTCCCCCACCAATCTCTGTCCCCAGCCCTACGCAACCAACCACCAAGGTACCTTCTGTCTCTGTAGATTTGCCTTTATTGGACATTTCATATCAATGAAATCACACTCGGACAACAAGTGATCTTTTGTAAATAGTTTTCTTCACGTAGCCCCATGTTTCCAAGGCTCACTCATGCTCATCTCTATTGATGCTCATTCCTTCATTATTACTATTAATACCAAAATGTTTGCTTAACTTTTGCTGAAGATCCCCCAGCACCCTCGCAGCAGTATATCGACAGGAAGCTGGATTCAGAAGAGGAGATGGAACGAGGGATGTCAAAGTTAATGTCAGATGGATGCTGGCTGAAAGCAGAGAATACCAGAAAGGCATTTACTTGTTTTCCACCAACTCTTCCAAGATGTTTGACAGTGTGGACCATAACAAACATACTGTAGCTTTGAGAAGAATGGAAATTCCAGAACACTTCCTTGTGCTCATGAGGAGCTTGTCCAGGGCTGCAGAGGCAGTTGTATGGGCAGAACAAGGGAACATTGCATGGTTTAAAATCAGGCAAGTTGTGCATCAGGGTTGAATCGTTTCATCATACCCATTCAACTTCTAAACTGGTCAAATAATCAGAGAAGCGGGATTATATGAAGAAGAATGCAGCATGAGGACTGGAGGAAGGCCTATGAATCACCTTCAGTATGCAGATAACACAATCTTGCCTTCTGGGAGTGAGGAGGACTTGAGGCACTTGCTGATAAAGATCAAGGATTGCAGCCTCCAGTATGGATTACAGTTCAATGTAAGGAAGGTCCAAATCCTCACAACTGAACTAAAAGGTAACTGAGGTAGTTAGTTTATTGTGCCAACCTGGCCGATAAACACATGTGGGGTTAATTGAAGGACAGAGGGATAAATGGCTCGGTGAACCTCACCTTTCTACCTCTCAGATCTCTTGCTTTCTGATGGTCAGACCAGGGTGCAGCTGCCTTAGCCAGTTCCCTGTTTCAGCTGGCAAGGCTCACTTCCTGCAAGACATCCCAGAGGAGAAGCCACACGGACCTACCCTGATGCAGCCCCGGGTGGAGACCCCTGCCAGCGCTGAGATGCTTTAATGTTCATTGACTCGGCTTTCCTCATGCAGACAGCATCATTGTATGTGTTTTGTGAGATGGAGGAGGACTTTGTGGATTGGTGTTGGACATATGGGTTAATGTTGGAGTTGTGGGCTTGGGCAGCATTGGGTTTGGATGTTTTCTTGATGCACACTTAACCTTTATATAAAACTCTCCATTATACATGAGTTTCTGTGGATGTGTTTCTCTAAAGTACCCAGACTAACCCAGTAACATCATTATAAACAGAGAAAAGATTGAAGTTGCCTTGCTTGGATCCATGGAAGCAGCAGTCAAGAGATCAAAAGATGTGTGGCACTGGTAAGTCTACTGTATAAGACCTCTGCAGAGTGTTGAAAATCAAGGATGTTACCGTGAGCACTGATAAGTGCCGGACCCAAGCCATGGTATTCTCCGTTGCCTCAACTGCATAGGAAAAGTGTACATTGAATAAGGATGCCCCAAGAAGAATTGACAGGTTGGAGCTGTGGTGCTGGAGAAGAACATTCAAGGAGCCTGGACTGCTAAAAGGATGGACAGATCTGTGTTAGAAGTACGGCCAGGGTGCTCCCATGGTGAGCCTCTGTCTTCCATCCTCTGGTTGTGCTGTCCGGAGACAGCAGTCCCTGGAGACGGATACCAGGCTTGGTGAAGCAGAGGGGCAGCGAATGAGAGGAAGCTCTCAGTGAGATGACGGACACTGTGGCTGCATCAACGAGCTCAAGCACAGGAACAATTGTGAGACTGGCGCAGGACTAGGCAGTGTTGTGTTCTGTTGTGCAGAGAATCGCTTTGGGTTGGAAGCAACTGGCCACCCAACGAACAATACCCCCCAAAGCAAACTCATTGCCATCGAGTTGATTTCAACTCATGACAGCAACCCTCCTGAGAGCGTAACTCTTTACCAGAGTCGTAAACCCTGTCTTTCTCCCTCAGAGAAGCTGGTGGTTGTGAACTGCGGACCTTATTGTTAGCAGCCAAACTTGTAACCACGATGTCACTAAGGTTCCTCATTAGACTTTCTTTTTTAGAGCAAGTCTATGTACGAAGCTCTCATATACTTCCTCTACCAACCTCTCAGTTTCCCCTGCTAGCTCCATCTTGTATTAAAGTGGTAGGTTTGCTCTACTTGATGAATCGATGTTGATACCTGTTTGTCAACTAAAGTCCTTAGTGGACACTAGAGTTGATGCTTGGTGTTGTTCAGTTTTATGTAGGCACCCCAACAGTATCATCCAGAATGGTTCCACTGCCTTAAAATCCCCTGGGCTCCACGCCCTCGTCCCAGTCCTGCTTCTCACAAACTCCTGAGAACCACTGACCTTTTCAGTCTACTTTCTCTGAAATGCTGACATCTCCAGAATGTTACACAGTTGGAATCATAAGTGAGATATCACAGTCAGCCAGGTTTCTTTCACTTAGCAATGGGTCCCTAAGTGTCTTCCATGTCTTTGGTTGGTTCTATAACTTACTTCTTTTCTATTGTTGAGTAGCACCGTGTGAAGGGCAATCTGGTTGTTTGGTTTAGGAGAAGTATGAGGAAGGTTCCTAGAAGTACCCATTTGCAGGTTTTTGTGTGGACATACATTTTCACCTCGTTTGGGTAAATAGTCAGGGGCATGATTGTTGAATAAGTCTACGTGTTAAGCTCTCTAAGAAACTACCAAAGTGGTTTCTGAAGTGGCAGAACCATTTTGCATTTCCACCAGTAATGGGAGTTCCTGTTGATCTACATCCTCATTAGCCTTTAGGATCGTCAGGTTTTTGGATCTAGCCATTGAATCGCGCGTGTTGGTAGCCCGTTGCTATTTTAATTCACAGTTCCCCAGTGCCATTGGAGGAAGAGCTTCTCATTTGGTTATTTCTCATTGGCGCTTCATCTTGGTGAAGGAGGTTTGGTGGGATAGTGGCTACGTGTTGAGCCTCTAACCACAAGTACAGCAGTTTGAACCCACAAGTCACTCTGAGGAAGAAAGATGAGGCTGTTACTATAAAGATTCAAAGTCTCGATAGAGGGGCTGTGGCCGAGGAGGCGGGCGGCAGCTCAGGAGGAGGACAGAGACTGAGGAGGAGGTCAGTTGGGCATTTGGTTGCCAGACTTGGCGCTTGCCTGAGCATTTCCAGCGGCTGCTGGATCAGTGGCTGCTTTGCCAGAGTAATCTCTACAAATGGACTTTAGTGTTAGAGGGATCCTGGCAAGATAGCAACCGAGTAGCACACACAGCAGGGACTGCACAGAGACCAGCGAAAAGGAGCCAGAAAAGGATATCACTTCCAGACCACAGGGTTTTCAACATAAGATAAGTAGACACAAAATCACTAAATTTCTAAGGAGTAACACAGGCCATTACAATCCCCTTGGTAAGCTTCCCTCTGCACCTCGCCACCTGAGGGCAGATTCTTAGGTCAGTGAATGGGGGAGCTAGCTGCACGGAGGTGTGGCAGAGCAACAGGGTACTACTAATTCTAGGAACCAGACTGGGACCAGGATGAATAAATTGCTTTGGCTCACTGCCCAGACCAGAGGCCCTCAGTGGATATGCTACAACCAGGGCTCCCCAATAGCAAGGACAACACAGATTCTAAGAAGTCACCCTCACACAGGACTTCCCCCTTTGTAGGTATGTGTAAGGATAGGGGATATAGATAGATAGATAGATATAGGTAGATATGTATAAAATTACTTTTTTCCTTCCAATTTAATTTGTCCATTTTCTAGTCCCCTAACACACCATCTCCTCAGAAGTAAGCACTCACAACAGAGACTAAGGTGCTGGAACCCAAACAAGCTTAGAACCCAAACAAATGTAACAGATCCCCTGCATCTTACTCTAGTATTATTTTTTCTGTTACTATTCTGAAAATGTTTGTCTCTTGACCCTTCCTTTAATTCTAAATATCTAAAGCTTTACTTCTAAAATATCTAAAGATACTTTCGCCTATCCTTTAGCTTCACTTTTCTTATTAACACTTTTCTTACTTTCGCATCCTCTTAAAACCAAAAGCTGACGCTATTACTACATTTTTAAAAAATCACTTTTTTCTAACAAATACTAGTACCCATACATTCATCACTGCAAATCAGCCATTTTGGGGGAGCCTAATCTCCCTTCATTTAACTTACCAAATAATACTACCTGATTTCTCTCTCTCTCTCCGTCTCTCTCTCTCTCTCTCTCTCTCTCTCACACACACACACACACACACACACTTTTTTACCTACTGAAATTTTGCCCTCCCTCCCCTATGATCAGATCACTCCCCTATCACCTAATCTAACACTCTTTCCTAGATACTTAACACAAACTGTCCATCATGGCTCTACTGCACCACCTAACAGAGCTAACCACTCCCAATAACACCACCTACCTAACATCCCTAAGAGTGACTCCAAAGATGCCAAGAAACAACAGAAAATATCGGTGCACACAAGAAACAAGAGAAAGAGAAACAAATAGCCGAAACCCAACTAGACAAACACAATCCCTGAAAGTGAACAGGCTGTGGACTTCCGAGGAAAAGAGTTTAAAGGAATGCTGATTGCAATCGTGCAGCGGCTGAAGAAAGAGTTGGGAGAAAAGTGAAATCATAGGAAAGTGCAGAACCTCACTAGAGAAATTCCAAACAGAAACACAAAAACTAACCACTAAAATAGCAGACTTAAGCAGCACTATAAAGAAACAGCACGAGGCTATAAAATCACAGAGAGACAGGCTGAGGAGATGGAAACCCAAATTAGTGAGCTGGAAGATAAATCTACAGATTCCAACCTAAACGAATAACAGATAACAAGGGATGCAAATGAGACCAAGGAAAGCTTGATAACAACAAGGGACACACTTAGAGGGACCACCTGCACCTTATAGAGATGCCAGAAGAGGGAAAGGCAAAAGAATCCACACAGAGAATAGTCCAAGAGCTCCCACAAGAGAACTTTCCTCAATGTCTAGAGGGGGAAACAATCATTATTTGGGAAGCTGAAAGAACCCCAGCCAGGAGAGATGCCAAAAGGATAACGCCCTAGTATATTACAGTCAAGATGTCTAACACCAATGACAAGAACAAAAAATTCTAAGAGCAGCTAGAAAAAAAAAAGATCTATTACATACAAGGAACAGCGATTAGAATAACCTCAGAGTTCTCAGCAGAAACCATGCAGGCAAGAAGACAATGGAGTGCCATATACGAGTACTGAAGGGGGGAAAAATCAACCTAGAATCCTGTATCCAGCAAAATTATCAATCAAATAGGATGGTGACATGAAGTATTCCAAGAAAAGGAGAAACTAAAAGAATTCACAGAAACAAGACCACCACTATGAAAAAAACACTACCAGCAGCAGCCCGCAAACCTGAAACCAACATACAAGACGATTCCTCACAAAAACCAACACACAGAGCTTCCTGCGTGCAAGGAAATGACACAGGAAAAACAGAAACTACCCACAATACACATACAAACACACAAGACACACATGTAAAAAGCAAAATGACAGTAGTAAATACATACATATCTATAAGTTCACTGAATGTTAATGGACTAAACACACCAGCAAAGACACAGAGAGTAGCAAAATAGATAACAAAACTAAACCCATCAAAATGCTGCCTACAAAAAACACACCTCACAAAGACATGAACAGATTCAAAATCAGAGGCTGGACAAAAGCATATCAGCAAACAAAATAAATAAAATAAAAATAAACAGCAATATTAATCTCTGATAAGATAGATTTAAAGGCTGGCCCCAGCAACAAAAATTAAGTGGATTCCTGCCCCTCCCCTGAGAAGAATTTGTTTCAAAGGACGACATTGATTCTGCTGCTCCAGGAGAGGGACATATCTGATCAGAGCACACGGGAGCTGATGAAAGGGCAGGAGGAGAGAGTGGAACACAGCCTGGCCCACCAGGCCGTGAGGATGATGTTCCTGAGTAGAGCAGCCAGTCCACAGAGAGGACAACATGGCTGGCCCCACTATGAGACATGATGCCCCTCAGTGACTAAGGGTGATACAGGGGACAGCACCGGAGACACAGTCTGCGAATTGCACCTGACCTGATCCCACCACACCAAGGCAAAGCACTGGGGGAGTGCAGCGGAGCAGCAAGGGAATGGAGCGGCAAGGTCCCCAGGGAATGCTGAAAGTGGACTTTGGGGCCAAGGCATGGTGCCCCAACGGACTGGGCTCGAAAACACTCCTAAAGGCCAACAAATGATCCTTGAACTAAAAAAGAAAAAAAGAGATAGACTTAAAGGCAAATGATGTAATAAGAGGTAAGAACAAACACTGCATAATGATAAACGGAACAATAGGTTAGGAACTCATAACTGTAATAAACATATATGCCCCCAATGTAAGACCCCAGAAATATGTCAGTCAAATCCACACAGACTTGAAAAAGGATATAGACAAATCAACAATAATAACAGGAGACTTCAATATACGACTCTCAAGGAAAGAGAGAACATCACGAAAAAAACTCAACAAAGACACAGAAAAGCTCAATAGTACAATCAATAAAGCAATCTTGTAGACATTTACAAAATGCTTCATCCAACAAAATAGCAGTATATATTTTCTTCCAACACACAGGGAACATTCTCAAGCATAGAACACATACTAGGTCACAAATCATGCCTAAACAAAATTTAAAAGACTGAGATGCTATAGTCAATCTTCTCAGACCACAAAGCCATAAAATTAAAAATCAACAATAAAATGAGCAGAAAAATAAAGACCAACACATAGAGACTGAACAACATACTACTACAAGATGATTGGGTAATAAAGCAAATAAAGGAGATAATTTACCAATTCCTTGAGACAACAGGAATGATAACACAACATATCAAAACCTTTAGGCAAAAGGAGTAATCAGAAACAAATTTATAGCTATCTACAAACACACGAAAAAAGAGGAGACATCTAAAATCAACACCTTAACACAACACCTCCAAGAACTGGAACAAGGACAATAACACAATCGCTCCAATAAAGGAAGGAGGGAGATCATAAGGATCAAAGCAGAAATAAATGACATGGAAAACAAAAAGGAAAAATTAAACAGGACAAGAAGCTGGATCTCTGAAAGGGTTAACAAAATAGACAGACCAACTGGCAAACTCAACAAAGGGGGGAAAAAGAAACAATGCAAATAGCTAGAATAAGAGATGAAAATGGGGCCATTAAAACAGATTCAAATGAAATAAAAAATAATAACACACTACTATGAAAAACTATGCAAATTCAACAGCCTAGAAAAAATGAACTCAAATTAATGCAGACAGAGATTGAAAAACTCAACAGATCCATAGCAAAATAAGAAATAGAGCAGGTAATTAATAAACTACCAACCAAGAAAAGCCCAGGACCAGATGGTTTCACAGGGGAATTCTACTAAATATTCAGAGAAGCTCTGACAGCAATACCACACAACTCTTCCAGAACATAGAAAAGACAATAAACACCCAAACGCACCCTACGATGGCAGCATAATACTGATACCCCAGACTGCAAATTATAGACCAATATCTGCCATGAACATAGATGCCGAAATCCTCAACAAATCCTGGCCCATAGAATACAGCAGCGTATAAAAAAACTAAGTCACCATGACCAAGTGGGATTCATTTCAGGTGTGCAGGGATAGTTCAATATTCAAAAGTCAATCTAATTCACCACACAAGGGAGGCAAGAAATAAAAATCCCGCAATCATATCAATGGATGGAGAAAAGGCATTGGGCAATACTCTACACTAATTTCTGTTCACAAAATAGGAATAGAAGGACGATTTCTCAACTCAATAAAAGCCTAACAAGAAACCACTGGCCACCATTATGCTCAAGGGGAAAAGCTAGAAACATCCCCACTGAAAACAGGGACCAGGAAATGATGTCCCCTGGACCCCCTCCTATTCAACACTGTGCTGGAAGTTTCAGCGGGAGCCATCAGACAACACAAAAGCAATCAAGAGAATACACAGAGGTAAAGACGTGAAATACTTGCTATTTGCAGACTGTGTGATCCTACATATAGAAAACCCAAAAGTCTCTACAAAGTGCCTGCTGGAAACAACTGAAGATTTCGGCCAGGCAGCAGGACACAAAGTTAATACCCAGAAGTCAATTGGATTTCTGTATACCAGCGAAGAGAGCTACAAAAAGATGTTAAGAAATCAATACCATTTACATTAACCACACAAAAGATGACATTCTTAGGGATAGATTTAACTAAAGAAACACATGAACTATCCAGAGAAAACTACAGAACATTACTACAAGAAACTGAAAAAGACCTACGTAAATGGAAGAATATCCCATGCTCATGGATAAGCAGACTTAGTGTTGTGAAAATGACAATACTACCTAAAACAATCTATAGATACAGTGCAATACCAATTAAATCCCAAGTAAAATCAAGGATGAAACAAGACCCTACTTATCCCCATGCACAAAAATGAACTCAGAATGGATTAAAGACCTAAATGTAAACTGCAAAGCTCTCAGGATCATCAATGAGAAGGCTGGGACAAACTTAAGGGCCCAGTGCAGGGCAAACATAGACTACTAAGTAATGGAGGATGCACACACAGCAGAAGACAAGATAGATGATTGGAACATGCTGAAATTCTATCACTTATGCACGTCAAAGGACATCATCGGGAGAGTGCAATGAGAGCCCACATATTGGGAAGAATGGTCACCAATAGCACATTGGACAAAAGGCTAATTATCAGAATATACAGACCTCTTCAACAGCCCAATAGGAAAATAACAAGAGACCCAATTAAGAAATGGGGAAAAGATATGAACAGATAATCCACCAAAACTGAAGTACAAATGGCTAACAAACATGTGAAAGAACGCTCATGATCACTAGCTATCAGAGAGATGCAAATTAAAACCATAATGAGAGACCACTTTACATCCATAATGCCAGCCCAAATTTAAAAAAAAACAAAAAAGAAAACAACAAATGCTGGAGAGGATGTGGAGAGACTGGAACTCGTATACACTGTCGGTGGACTTGTAAACACATACAGCCACTGTGGAATATGATATGCAAACTTAAAGCAACTGGGAATTGGAATCCCATAGAATGCAGCAATAACACTATTAGGCATATACCCTAAGGAAATAGGAGGCATAGTAGAGATATGTTCGTTCACCCACGTTCATAGCAGCAGAGTTCACAATAGCAAGAAACTGGAAGCAGCCCAAATGCCCAACAGTGGAAGAACGGATAAAGAACTATGGTCCATACACACAATGGAATACTATGCATCCCTAAAACCAGTGATGGAAGCAGGAAACACGGCATGACATGGAAGGACCTGGAAACCACGATGCTGAGTGAAGTAAGCCAATCACAAAAGGACAAGTGCTGCATGAGTTCACGACTATACGGAAAAACCCCAATTAAACAAATCTCAGAGACAAATTCCTCATCAAAAGGGGAGAAGGGTACCTACTGGCCATGAACCATACATCACCTCTTTTGCGCACTTCACCAGCACCCACTTGGAGGAGGAGACCTCACACTGTCTGGGGTCGCTCCTTCAAGAGGGGAGGGGAGGTGGGCAGACACCTTCCACTGAGGCTACACAACATTGAACAAGGCTAGGGGAAATCAATAGCCCCGCCCCAGGAATGGAAGGGGAGCCTTGACGGAAAGTCCAGCTAAGACCAGGGAAGGGGAGTACCTACATTTTGGAGGAGACACTGATAGTTCTATTGGTGAGTTTGGTTGGTGATTGGGGGAGAAGCATCTGCACATCGGGAAGGGATACTAAACAAGGATTGTAGGGAACCTAGGGGGACAGTGGACCAGATTTTATGTTCTTGGATATCTATCAAGGCCACTACCTCAAATACGTTTCTACCCTACGTTTCTATCTATCCAACCCCCAGTGAAACAAACCATGGACTAAACACCATCATGACCTTGGATGCTGACCTTAAGGGAAGCATGCCATAGCCCAGGGGCTACCCCAGAAGGACTTAATATAGAGGCCCAACAGAATGAACTGAGCCCTGACTCAAAGCTGCCTGCACCCTAGGACTGAGGACTGGGGAAGTCGGATGGGAGAGGAAACAGAAAGTGGCTGCCCTGGACCTGTGGGAGTGGTGGTGATTGGACCTTGCGGGGAAACCCTAGTTTTGTGGGTATCCAATGGAAAGGACCCAGAATCACCATATATTTAGTACCTCAATGCCTCCTTGTAGCGACATGACAGGTGTTCAACTGTCGGGTAGGGATTTGAACTTGGAAGAACTGATCCAGGATGTTTCCCTTGGCACCAACCCTCATGCCTACAGTAAACACAGCGCTGTTGAATGGGTGACCAAACTGTGTGGAGCAACAAGTCATGGTGGGACAGTATTTGCATGGACTTCTCATACCTGGTGTCCAGAGTGATGTGTCATTGGGAAAACTGATGATGTCACCAGTTCAATCGCCAGGGGAATGATTGACAAGGTTTTACTTCACTGTACCTATAGGGTTATATTTTCCTGCCTTTGGTTTGCTTGTTTTGTTTGCTTGCCTTTTGTTGTCTGCTAGTTAGTTTATTGCTGTTGTTGGGGTAGCTGGTCTTAGGGAGGTTTGGATTTGTCATAATACTACTGTCACAGTAAACCGGAGTCATGCATATCCCATGGATAAGCAGATGGATTCTGGAACCCCGCTGAATTCTAGCCCCAATCTAAGAACAGTTAGTTCTGATAACATGGCCCTGCTTGACACTCACTTATATGAAATGCCCACTGAAGGTAAGGGTGCTATCGCAAAGTGTAGTGAAGAAAATGATGGTGCCCGGCTATCAATCGGAATAGTGTCTGGGGTCTTAAAAGGCTTGTATTCAAACAAGCAGCCATCTAAGCAAGGCATCAACTAAGCCCACATGGAAGAAGCACATCAGCTAGTGTGATTCAAAAATGACAATGATAAAACTCAAATATGACCTGTAGAAAAGTATCAGAGCTAAAATTGTGAACCCTCAATTTGTGGAAGTCTCTGGAGGGCTGTAGGTGACCCAAACCCATCTGCAGAGTATCTAGTCAGATTAATCCACTGGTAGATCCCCTGTAGTGACAGGCACAGGTCTGGAACAGCCTTATGATCAAATATAGATGATTGCAATCCTGACTATGCTGGGTTCAAACTTGATACTTGGTCAGCTGGCTTTTCTCTAGACCCAACCTGATTGGTTCTAGGTGCAAGGATCTCTTGCTGGTTCCATGACAAGAACATCTTCCCTGGCTTTGAAAATATTGATGGTGGTCCTTTTGCCTTACTCGTTGTTTGTATTTTTAATCTTTAAATTACTATTGTTTTATCCTTACTACTTCATTTCATTTTTGTTCTTTCTTGTTTCTGTTGGGTTTGCCAGTTTGTGAGGCCCCGGATAGAACTGATGCTGATGCAAAGGTTTGTAGGGGGGTAGGGGTTGGGGTGGAGATGGAGAGAGCAAGGGGATTTAGGGGGTAAACAATGAAGGTAGCGGGGACTGAACACTGGAACTAAAGGTGATTACACAACTTATTTTAAAGATGATTTAATCATGAGGAAAAGAGAAATGTTCTGAAATTGATTGTGGTAATGATTATACAATTCTTGATATGATTGAGCTATTGGATTGTGTGATATGTGGATTAAGTGCCAATAAAACTTTTAAAAAAAAGATTCAAAGTCTTGGAAAACCAAAGGAGCAGTTCTACTCTGTCCTATGAGATGGAATCAACTCTAAGGCAGTTGGCCTTTTGAGTATATCTTCTTGGTGAGCTCTTTAGATATTTTGCCCATTTTAAAGTTTGTGTTGTTTCATTTCTTACTGTAGAGTTTTGAGCGTTCTTTGAACCTGTTTGGATACAAGTCGTTTAGCAGATATATGTTGTATAATGATCTCACCATGTGGGGCTTGTCTTTTCATTTGTCATCAGTATATTTTGTGTAAGAGAAGTATCACAAACTGGATGAGTCTAAAGAAATAGAATCTAGCCTTTGTTTTACTTTCATGCGTTGAACTTTTGGCATTTTATCTAAAACTTCATCATCAAGTTCCAGGCCGCTTATATTTTCTTCTATGCCATCTTCTAGTAGCTGTGCCACTTTATAGCAGCTACATACGTTTTACAATGAGATTTGTGATTCGTGTTGAGAGTCTTGTGAAAAGTGTAAGGTCAATGTTGACATCATAGGTTTCCCAAACTTATTTGGCCTCCCATCCCCCTTTTCAGAAAAAAAAATTACTCAACTCCTCCCTAGCAATTAAAAACTGTTGTCCTCTCCTCTCATCCCATGGCCTCATCGCTGCAGTCTTGAAAATTCACAGGGGCAGTTCTATCCTGTCCTACAAGGTCGCTGTGGGTTGTCATTGACTCAATGGCAATGAGTTTGTTTATTTTAATGGGCAGACAACATTTTGTTTATCACTTCATTCACTTATCGGCATTTTGATTGTTCTTGCCTATTGGCCATCATGAATCATGCTGCTATCAACACTCATGTCCAGGTTCTCATGTGGACACATGCTTTCATTTCTCTTGAGATGGTCTGGCCAGGTCCTTTGAACTGTGTAATTGCTTAAGGAGCTGCCAGACTATTTTCCAAAGTGGCAGCATGATTTGGCATCGCTCCCTGCAGTGTATGAAAGTTTCCATTTCTCCACATTTCCGCTGTTTTCTGACTTTTTGATCATAGTCTCCAAGTGGATGTGAAGTGGTATCTCATTGAGATTCTGACTTGCACTGCCGGATTTTGGAGGATGAATGAGTCAAGTTTTTGCCCTGTGACTATTTGCTACAGTATTACATTCTTTGAAGAAATGCTTCACAGTTTCTTTGCCCATTCCCCGATGTGCCCCCCCCCCCCCGAGTTCTTTGTCTTTTCATTATTGTTTTGTGTGTTTTCATATACTATAGGTATAAATGCCTTAACAGACATATGACTTGCAGAAATACTCTCCCATTTTGTAATTTGTGTTTTTATTTATTTCTTTGTTTTTTAAATCATTTTATTGGGGGCTCATACAACTCTTACCATAATCTATACATGCATCAATTGTGTACATTTGAACATTCATTGCCCTCATCATCCTCAAAACATTTGCTCTCAGAAAAAAAACCAAACATTTGCTCGCCACTTAAGCCCTTGGTATCAGCTTCTCATTTTTCCCCTCCCTTCCTGCTCCCCCTCCCTCATGAACCCTTGATAATTTATGAATTATTATTATTTTGTCATGTCTTACACTGTCTGACGCCTCCCTCCCTTCACCCACTTTTCTGCTATCCGTCCCCCAGGGAGGAGCTTATATGTAGATCCTTGTCATGTTTTTATTCTCGTATGGTGCTCCTTACAGCATAATGTTCTTCCCTTTGATGAAGTTCAGTTTGCCTGATTTCTCCTCCTCTATTTTTAGTCGCTCGTGTTTTCAGTGTAAGAAACCATTGCAAAATTCAAGGCAGCACAAAGGCTCCCTTCTATAGTTTAGTCTCTATCAGTTTTATACCTGTAGCTCTTAGTAGCTCATCAATTTTTGAATTACCTTTTGTGGCGGTGTGAGGTAGGGACCCAATAACCAGTTGTCTTAGCACCACTTATTTAAAGACTACTCTCTCCCCACCACTCCACAGGGAACCTTGGTGGCGTAGCGGTTATGTGTTGGGCTGCGAATTGCAAGGCCAGCAGTTTGAAATCACCAGCCTGAGGGAGAAAGACAGGGCTTTCTATCTGGTAAGCAGTAACAGTCTTAGGAACTTACCGGGAAGGGGCAGTTCTACCCTGTCCTGTAGGGTCACTATCAGTTGGCATCGACTCAACTGCAGTGAGGTTGGTTTGGTTCCTCCCCACGGATTTGCCATGACGCATCTGTCAAAAATCAGTCGCCTGTATGTGCCAGGACTTTTCTTAATCGGCAACTCCATTCCACCAATCGAATCTTACGCCTGCCTCATGCATCACGCATCTGATGTCAGTATCACACTGTTTTGATTACTGCAGCTTTGCAATCCGGCTTCATTCTTCCCTTAACAATTTTGTTTGAGCTCTTTTGAGTCCTGTGAATTTCCTATTTCCAGGCTGGGTTAAGCGAGCTCTATTTTCTATTCTATTTTGTATTTGGTCCTTGCTGATACAAAAGAAGATGACTGCATCTCCGATGTTTATTTCAGAGCCCAGCTTGACTTCCTGGCCTGTGTGCAACTCTTGAAGTAGCTCTAAATCCTCCTCAGCCCAATTGGCAAGCACGTCTCAGGTGTCCAATAGGACCATTTGTCAATAATGACTCTTTCTCCCTAAATGGATGCTGTTAGTTCTTTTTCTTCTCTGTTTTGCCGTGAGTTTCAGGAGATTGTCAAAACTCATCACAATTGTGAGCATCCTTCATCTTCCCAAGATGGCCTTTGTTAACTAGGCCCGCATCTGTCCTCCACCCCAGGCCATCGCTGAGCATCACCTTGCCTGCTGGCGTGAGCTAGATATTATCTATCATGGTGATAAACCCCCTTTTTATTCCAAGCTATTATGAGTTTAATCAGAGCGTCTTATCGGGATCATGCTATGGCTTTTCTCCTGTGCCCTATTAATGTGATGAACAACATTAATAAACTGTTAACATTTATACCTCCTTGTATAAACTAAGTGTCTCCCGAACCAGTGGGAACAATGAGCTCATGCTGGCTGAAAGGACTCGGGTTTCACGGCATCATGCTCCCACCTGTATAATATAAAACAGATGTCACAAGCCGAAAGCCAGTAGGTCATGTCTGGTTTGGCCTGCACGGGGTTTTAAATACTGTTTTGAATTAGTTGCCAGCATTTTAAAAGCAGGAGATCTCAGATAAGAATGCCAACTTCTGGCTGCTCAAAGACGAATAAGGTCTGACCACACCAGACCTGCATTCCCACTAGGCCACGGTGGGCTGTAGTCGGGTAGAGAGGCCCCTTTGGAGTCTCCCTATCCCTGCCTCATTTGCATCCTCTCCATCTCTCATTGTCTGCAACCCCTATTGTTTCCCTGACACCAGGGTCAAGGGGCAGTGCCAGAGTTTGCATTCCGTGTATTGTCTTTTTTAGACTGGAGGCGAGGGACAAGTAAAATGTTTTCTTCTAATTGTGTCCCCACTCCAACGTGGAAAAAAAATTGCAGAAAAACAAGCCAAGTGAACAACGTGCTTCAAGAGAAAAGGGAGCGGACACTTCTCGGGGAGGAAGTGGAGAATATTCCAGGATGGTTAATGCGCACAGTGTGTTTGTCAGAGGAATACAATGTAAGAAGCCACCAGGAAAAGAATTCACAGGCCAGCTCTGGAAAAGCTGCATGGGGTGGGGGGGAGGGGAGAAAATTTACTGAGCTGGAAAAAAATGGCGGACGCAGGGATTGTTTTCGGAGGCAGCCAGAGAGCGTGAGCAGTGTCGTGACATGTCATAACCTATTAAGTGAGCGCCATCTCACTGGCTCTGTGAGTTTCTATGGCATCTTTGGCCCTTGGAGACGTTTGAATTTCTTCCTCCTGCCTCAGCCCCCTTAGTTAGCTGTGGGAATCCCCAGGGTGGTCTCACAGGGGTGAATGGGCCGGGGTCAGGCTCCCACGCCCTGGACGGTGCAAGGCTTTGTGGTTCCAGTCAATGCTTTTCCTGAACCCTGCATGGGGCCAGATGGAGCAGAGGTGCTTCCGAGGTAGAATTCTTACGTCCCATGAAACCCAAACCAAATGCACTGCCATCGAGTTGATGCTGGCTCATGGCGACCCTATAGGACAGAGCAGAACTTCCTCCATGAGTTCCTGGCACCGCAGCTCCTTATGGGTATAGAAAGCCTGGTCTTTCTCGGGCGGAGTGACTGGTGGTTTCAAACTGCCTACCTGATGGTTAGCAGCCCAATCTGTAACCAACCATTTCTCCACCAGGGAGACATGAATGGATTCTTGCCGATGCCTATGTGTTCTTCAAATACAACCCCCCCCCACCCAATCTCCCCGTCATGGGAAGCTTGCGTGTTCCTGCTCTAATGCTGAACAGATTTCAGCAGTTCCAGACTTAGACAGGTTAGGGAAAGGGCCTGCTAGCTGCTTCCAAATATCCGTGAAAACCCTGTGGATGGCAGTGGTCTGGTCTGCGACTGATTGGCCCAGGAGGGGCAGTGTTTCATTCCATGTGTAGGGTGCCACGCCCAGTCAATGACAGCTAACACCACCCATGGGACAGAGCCAAGGTGTGCTCCTCTTTCACCCTCTTGCTTGACTGCCTTGCTGCTGTGACCCATGTCGCCTAGATTTCATGAAATGGCTCCGTTTGCTTCTGCCTGTAACGTAGCCCAGGGTCCAGTGACCTGGGACAGAAGTCTGGCCTCCTTAAGTACCAACACTACGGCACTGGCTTTGAGGAAGTGGAGTCAAAGGGTAGGCCCACGCCCATCAGGTACTCCCCCCAATACAATCGAAGTTTTAAAATTGTGACTCTAAGACTACCCCCCAGGATTCGTTACTGCGCTAGCACGCCTGTTGTGATGCCGCACCTATGCACTGGTAGTTCTAACACCAGCTGGGCCACCCTTGGCGGTGCTTTTAGCAGCGCTTTCAGACGAAGAAGAAGGACCTGGTGGTCTACTCGTGAAAACAATTGACCAGCGAAAACCTTATGAATAACAGTGGGGCACTGCTACAGTGCCAGAAGTGCATTTTGAGTGCCTCAGGTTGGAAGGCACTCAAAATACGACCAGGGGAGAGCTGCCACCTCAATAGGGCTAACCTTAATGATGTGGATGGAGTCAAGTTTTCAAAACCTTCCTTTATTGATATGGCATGAGTCCAAAGAGTAATCAGATAAAGTTCATTGTGCCAACCTGGCTGATAAACACATGTGGGATTAAGTGAAAGGTGGAAGGATCAATGGGTTGGTGGGCCTCGCCTTTCTAGTTCTCTGGTCTCTTGCTCTCTGATGGTCGGACCAGGGTGCAGCTGCCTTAGCCAGCTCCCTGCTTCAGCTGGCAAGGCTCACTTCCTGTGAGACATCCCTGAGGAGAAGCCACATGGTGCTACCCCGATGCAGCCACAAGAAGACCCCTGCCAGCGCTGAGATGCTTACACGCTCACTGATTCGGTTTTCCTCCTGCAGTCGGCATCATTGAGTGTGCTTTGTGAGACTGAGGAGGACTTTGTAAATTGGTGTCAGACTTATAGGCTAATGTTGGACTTATGGTTTGGACAGCACTGAGTTGGGATGCTTTCTTAATGTACACTTACCCTTTATATAAAACTCTCTCTTATACATATATGAGTTTCTGTGGATTAGTTTCCCTATTTTACCCAAACACAAGTAGAAACAGCTGCAAATATCCATTAATAATAAAAATGTGAAAAGTAAGAATTATGAATCTAGGAAAATCGGAAGTTGTCAAAAAAGGAAACGGAGCAGATAAAGATTAATAAGCTAGACATTAACACACTGAAATGGACTGGTATTGGCCATTTTGAATTGGATAATTTTATGGTCTACTGTGCCAAGAATGACAAACTGAAGCGAAATGACATTAAATTCATTGTCACAAGAGTATTTCAAGAGCTATCCTGAAATACAAAACCATCAGTGACATGAAACTATCCATATGCTTATAAGAAGGACCAGGTGATACAATTAGTATCAAAATTCTCATACCATGAACTAATGCCAATGGTGAAGAAACTGATCAAACATGCAATTAAGATGTATTGATAATTATAAGTAATTGGAGTATAAAAGTTGGAAATAATGAAGGATTTTTAGTTGAAGAATATGACCTCAGTAATAAAAGTGACACCAGAGAGCACATGATACAATTTTACAAGACTAATGCTTGATTAATTGTAAATACCTCTTTTAAAATCATTTTAATAGGGGCTTATACAACTCTTATCACAATCCATACATACATCAATTGGGTATAGCACATTTGTATATTCATTGTCCTCATCATTCTCAAAACATTTGCTCTCTACCTAAGCCCCTGGCATCAGTTCCTCATTTTTCCCCTTTCTCCCTGTTCCCCTCTCCCTCATGAGTCTTTGATAATTTATAAATTACTATTTTGTCATATCTTTCCCTGTCTGACTTCCCCCTTCACCCACTTTTCTGTTGTCCGTCTCCTAGGGAGGAGGTCACATGGAGATCCTT
This sequence comes from Tenrec ecaudatus, assembly GCF_050624435.1. Lineage (NCBI taxonomy): Eukaryota > Metazoa > Chordata > Mammalia > Afrosoricida > Tenrecidae > Tenrec > Tenrec ecaudatus. The sequence continues at coordinate 86,012,630 of NC_134539.1, read as the reverse complement.
GTAATCAGTTCCCCCTTTCCAATTCACTCTCCCTCCACCCTCCCACTATCGCCACTCTCACCACTGGTCCTGAAGGGATCATTCGCTCTGGATTCCCTGTGTTTCCAGTTCCTATCTGTACCAGTGTACATCCTCTGGTCTAGCCAGATTTGTAAGGAAGAATTGGGATCATGATAGTGGGGGAGGAGGAAGCATGTAGGAACTAGAGGAAAGTTGTATGTTTCATCATTGCTATATCGCACCCTGACTGGCTCGTCTCCTCCCCGAGACTCTTCTGTAAGGGGATGTCCACTGGCCTACAAATGGGCGTTGGGCACCCACTGTAAATACCTTTTATAATTAAAGAGTCACTACACACATGGGCTTTCCCAGATGAATTGCACAAGAATCAAATCAAATATTTTTATCGAAAGAGCTGACAGAGAAGCTCAATTTCACCACTCCAGAACAAGACCAGGGACCAACTGTAGAACAGACTATCAATTGCTTACATGCAAGTTCAAGTTGAAGCTGAAGAAAATTAAAACAAGTCCATGAGAACCAAAGTATGACCTTAAGTACATTCCACCTGAATTTAGACCATCTCAAGAACAGAGTTGACACAGCGGACACTAATGGCCATGCATTGGTGAGGCCAGGTGAGCCGTAGGCTGACAGCAAGAGCACCTACAGGCAGAAAGAAGCAGTCATTAAAATAAAAACAAAACAAGACAGAGCACATCAGAATAGAGCCAGATGAGACTTGAAATTTGCTCTTGATTGGAACAAATGATGAAGCAGAAGAGCTGGCGAGAACATTTCAGAGGCCGTCTTGAGAAGATCAAGGTGAAATGTGCCAAGATCTGGAGTTAGTGAATCAAATGGGCAGAGCACATTCTCAATCTAAAGAAAAATAGCAAAGCCCCAAGTTGCCATACTGGATGATGCAGGCAACATCAAAAGAAGATGGAAGGAAGATACAGTCACTGTATCAAAAATAATTGGTTGGCAATTAACCATTTCAAGAGGCAGCGTACCATCAAGAGCTTATGTTCCTGAGGAAGAAGTCCACGCTACATTGAGGCGTCGGTGCAAAACACGGCTGTGGGAATCTGAAGGACGGCATGTTAGACAGGGTTCTTTAGAGAAACAAAACCAGAATGCGAATAATTACATATATCTTTATATAGATAGATCACATAAGAAATAAACAGTTAATTGAATAATAAAGCAGTACAAATGGCTCAGTGCAACTCACTCCCGTGGGACAGCTGTGAGGCACTGGCAGTCCTTCAAGTCATGAGGGCCACCAGGTAGTCCTCTGTAGAGCAACCCAGGCTATCCGGCCACAGGCAGCAAACAGCAAGGCAGGTCACCAACAGTCAGCCAGATGACAGAGTCCGACAGTCCCCAGCTCAAGAGATGAAAATTCAAATATTGTGGCGAAGCAGGTCTTGAAGGAACCTCAAATTACAGCAACACAGTCCACGGGTTTGGTGTCTCACAGGTAGTGTAGCTTGCAAACTGAGGCACAGAACAAGCAAGGCAGCCGCACACTGGTCCGATAATCAAAGAGCAAGAGCAAGAGAGGCGAGGCTCGCAGAGCCATTTCTCTCTCCGCCCTTCAGTTAATCCCACATGTGTTCATTCACCATGTTGACACAATAGACGTTAACTGTCTCAATCCACCCCTTGCCAACTTGGCACCTGTACACAATTCTTTAGCCATATATAATTACAGACATTAATGAAATCACACTTATACTTAACATCAAACATCTATCATACATATAAATGAAAACACACTGAGTCTAATTGTATCTGATATATCATACAATAACACAGGAAAGATATTCAATAAGCACATATAAAGAAAATACACTGATAATCACAAATCTTGCTTTTGCAATTGATCACGTGGTTGTAACTGCTAGATGGAACTACCTCCTCTACTACCCATTCTGTATTACTTTTGCTCTCAGCAAGCACCTCAGCTGGCTGTGGTTTTTTGCCTGGCGGGGTGACCCAGACCTTCATTCCTGAGGGGTCTGGGTCATTACATGTCCTGTCAGGATTGGGTTGCTGCAACTTACCATTTACTTTAATAACAGGGCATGGTAACACTAAGAATCGGCCTATGGGATCTCCTGGATTCCAGACATATTCTTCTTTACCTCCGTTATGTAGTACCAGTCCAATTTCTCAGGATCAATCACACCACTTTGTACAGTGACACTCTTCCTGACCTGTTGATCCAAAGGCATGAGAAACCCAAAGTGCCCAGGGGGCATTCTCAGCTGCCAGCTCAGTGGAATCTGTGCTGTGTTTCCAGGTGGGAGAGTTCCTTTCTTCGGGACCAGGACCTCCAGGCCTGAGGAACACAGGGTTGCTGGGACAGGAAGCCAAAATGCTGCAAGGGGATCACTAGGAGTAATAGTGAGTGGTGTCACTCCAGCTTCCACCCCTTGCTTCCATGAATTCTGGCTAATGGAGACACAGCACCATATATTGGCCGCTGGTTTAGAGCATATACAGCTTTCTGGAGAACATTGCTCCAGCCCCGCAAGTTGTTGCCACCTAGTTGGCGCTGTAATTGTGTCTTTAGGAGCCCATTCCATCGTTCTATCCAGCCAGCAGCTTCAGGATAATGAGGAACATGATAGGACCAGTGGATTCCATGGGAATGGGCCCATTGCCGCACTGTATTTGCTGTAAAGTGAGTTCCTTGATCTGAAGCAATGCTATGTGGGATGCCATGCCGGTGGATGAGGCATTCTGTAAGTCCACGAATAGTAGTTTTGGCAGAAGCATCACGTGCAGGGAAGGCAAATCCATATCCAGAGTAGGTGTCTATTCCAGTAAGAACAAAACGCTGTCCCCTCCATGATGGAAGTGGTCCTATGTAATCAACCTGCCACCAAGTTGCCGGTTGATCTCCCCGAGGAATGGTCCCATATCTTGGACTTAATATTGGTTTCTGTTGCTGGCAAATGGGACACTCAGCAGTGGCAGTGGCCAAGTCAGCATTGGTGAGTGGAAGTCCATGTTGCTGTGCCCATGCATAACCTCCATCCCTGCTGCCATGTCCACTTTGTTCATGTGCCCATTGGGTGATAACAGGGGTGGCAGAGGAAAGAGGAGGACCAGTCTCCACAGCGCGTGTCATCTTATCCACTTGATTATTAAAGTCCTCCTCTTCAGAGGTAATCCTTTGGTGAGCGTTCACGTGAGATACAATCACCTTTACTTTCTTGGCCCATTCAGAGAGGTCTATCCACATACCTCTTCCCCACACCTCCTTGTCACCAACTTTCCAATCATGGTCCTTCCAATTCCCTGACCATCCAGCCAAGCCATTAGCCACAGCCCATGAATCAATGTATAGTCTCACATCTGGCCATTTTTCCTCATAGGAAAACTGAACAGCCAGGTGCACTGCTCAAAGTTCTGCCCAATGGGAAGATTTCCCTTCACCACTGTCCTTCAGGGAGATCCCAGAAAGGGGCTGTAGTGCTGCTGCTGTCCACTTACGAGTGGCAGCTGCATATCATGCAGAGCCATCCGTAAACCAAGCATGATCTTTTGGTCTTCAGTTACAGTATGGTAAGGAACTCCCCAGGAGGCCATAGGTGCAGACTGGGAGAAAGGAGGCAATGTGACAGGAGTGGAGACTGTTGGCATTTGGGCCACTTCTTCATGCAGCTTACTTGTTCCTTCAGGTCCTGCTTTGGCCTGATCTCGTATATACCACTTCCATTTAACAATGGAGTGTTGCTGCGCACGTCCAACTTTATGATTATGTGGGTCAGGCAATACCCAGTTCATGATAGGTAATTCAGGCCTCATGGTGACTTGGTGGCCCATGGTGAGGCGTTCAGTCTTCACCAAGGCCCAGTAACGGGCCAACAGCTCTTTTTCAAAGGGGGAGTAGTTGTTTGCAGAGGATGGCAAGACTACTCCAAAATCCCAACGGTCTACGCTGTGATTCACCAATAGGGGGTCTGCCAAAGACTCCACACTGCATCTTTATCTACAACTGACACCTCTAGCACCCTTGGGTCAGCTGGATCATATGGTCCCCGTGGCAAAGCAGCTTTCACTGCAGCCTGAACCTGTTGAAGAGCCTTTTCTTGTTCTGGGCCCCACTCAAAATTGGAGGTTTTTTGTGTCACTTCATAAATAGGTCGAAGTAGAACACCCAAGTGAGGGATATGTTGCCTCCAAAATCTGAAGAGACACACTAGGCGTTCTGCCTCCTTTTTAGCTGTTGGGGGGTGGGGTGGCAAATGCAATAGCTTATTCTTCACTTTAGTAGGAATATCTCAACATGCCCCACACCACTGGACCCTTAGAAATTTTATCGAGGTGGAGGGTGCCTGAATCTTCGTTGGGTTAATTTCCTAACATCTTGTATGCAGATGTTGTACCAATGAATCTAGAGTCTTTGATACATCCTCCTAAGTGGGTCCAATCACATAATGTCATCAATATAATGGACCAGTGTGACATTTTGTGGAATACAGGCAATCAAGCTCCCTTCGGACTAAATTATGGCACAGGACAGAGAGCTGATGTACCCCTGGGGAAGAGTTGTGAAAGTGTATTGTTGCCGAAGGCAGACTACTACTGGTGGTCCTTCAAAACTGGTATTGAGAAGACGATAGCTGCATACCAAGTACCAGGAGAAGTATTAATTTTCTCAAGCAATGAAATCACATCTGGAACGGCAGCTGCAATTGGGGTCACCACCTGGTTAAGTTTACGATAATCCACTGTCATTCTCCAGGATCCATCTGTCTTCTTTACAGGCCAACTAGGTGAGTTAAACAGGGGTATGGTAGGAATCACCACCCCTGCATCTTTCAAGTCTTTGATGGTGGCACTGATCTCTGCAATCCCTCCAGGAATGTGGTACTGCTTTTGGTTTACTATTTTCCTAGGCAATGGCAGTTCTAATGGTGTCCACTGGCCTTTCCTACCATGATAGCCCTTATTCCACATTTTAGGGATCCAATATGGGGGTTCTGACAGTTACTGAGTAGGTCTATTCCAATGATGCGTTCTGGAACTGGGGAAATAACCACAGGATGGTCCGGGGGCCCACTGGACCCACAGTGAGGCGTACTTGAGTTAAAACTCCATTGATAACTTGACCTCCATAAGCCCGCACTCTGAGTGGTGGGCCTTTGAAACACTTTGGGTCTCCTGGAACTAGTGTCAGTTCCGATCCAGTGTCCAGTAATCCCGGAAAAGTTTGATTATTTCCTTTCCCCCAATGAAAGGCCGCAGGTCCCTTTGGGGAAGGCTAGAAGAAAGACTAACAGTATAAACCTTCAGTGATGTAGCAGGGTCCTCCTTCAAAGAGACCCGGCTTTCCCTCATTCAAGGGGTTGTGGGTCTGTAAACTGGCTCAGGTTTGGGATTTGATAGAGTGATTGTGGCTGTCTATTCTGCTGTTCACCTGATCTACCATTCTTCTGCCTGTATAGATCATGTAAACATGTAGTAGGCTTCCCATCTATTTCATTCCTAGACACACCGTGGCTAAGTAGCCAATGCCATAATTCCACACGAGACAGCTTTCTTTGATACTATGGAAACCTTGCTGTCTATTATAACCACGCCCACCGTGTCTCTGTTGATTCAGTGCTGACACCTGCCCTACCACCATGGGAACCAATCAGCCCCAGTGTGGGGAAATGTCAGAGTTCTCACTGTTAATCCTGATGCACATAAAATAGCAATTACAGGAGTCTTCAGAGATGCTGGACCCACTTCACAAACTTCTTCCTATGGTTGTGGTGAAAGGTATGTCCTCAGGACACTCTCTTCTTGGGTCTATGGGAGCAGCCTGATAGATCTATTCCAACATACCAATTTCCCTAAGCTTGTGGATGCCTTCTTCTATAGTGTTCCAAGGTAGGTCAGGTACCTCAAATTGGTCTAATCTAGGCCATCTGGCAGTCCATGCTTCAGTGAACCCACCAAATAACGAATTAGATCCTCTCTTAGCCTCTCGCACAGAGACACTGAAAGAAGAATCCGTGCTTAGGGGTCCCATATCCAGAAACTCAGACTGGTCTAATGTTACTTTGCTTGTACCAGTATCCCACACCCTCAGTAACCATTCCCAGGGATATTCCCCCAGGCTTCTGTTTGTACGTATTCAAAAGCTTGAGCTGATCTTTGTGAGTATAGCGCGCGCGTCTCCTTGGGTTATCATCTCAACCTCACCTTTAGGAGGTTTCTGAGCTTAATTTTAGTTACAGGTTTAGAGGAAATAATGGGTGGTGAAGGTGTTTCCCGGGTGCTCTCAGCAATATCTTTTAAGGCATCTCCCTCAGGCAATGCTACAGATGCAGCCCCACCTGGCATTTCAGCTTAAAGGTTGGCTAATCTGCTCAGGTGTGGGTTGTTTTATTGATAGTGGATTACTACCTTCAGCTGGGAGGGGTGGATCTATTGACTGAGGTGGCTCAATTGTTTCTAGGGGCTCAATACCTCCTCTTCTGGATCATCAGCCCATATATTCCCACCCCATTTTTCAGGGTCCCAACTTTTTCCTATCAATGCCCCCACTTTGGTATCAGACACTGATCTAGATCTGCAATTCAGCTGCTGTTGTAATTCCGCCACTCGCATAATGAGACTCTGGACCTGGTTCTCAGCACTGTCAGCTCTATTACTTGAGGAGAGAAGGCTCTCCTTTGTAGCACATGCAGAAGCTTTCAAATCTGTTGGTTGGCACCTGAGGCGCACTTCTGAGGCTCTGAGATCATCCCTCTCCTTAATCACACTTTCCATTGTAAGAAGGACAAGCCAACCAGCTTCCCTATACTTGTCATCCTTACAAAACTCCTGGAAAATATCAAACATACGATCACCCAGAGCCTCTTCTTTAACCAGAACTTCATTTATCGGTGATGATACTGTAGATATTAGCTTTGATATTTCACACCATGTAAGAGTGAAAGACTTATCCATGCCTTTGGGTGGAGAAATAGCATTATCAGTGCTGTTAAGACTAATCAGGCTGAAGAGCCAATTTAAGAAGCCCATATTTATGATTTTATTTCTCTACAACCACTCTCGGTACCAATTATGTTCTACAGGGTTCTCTAGAGAAACAAAACCAGAACACTAATAATTATATATATATATATTTATATATATATTTATATGGATAGATAGATAACATAAGTAATAAACAGTTACTTAAATTATATGAAAAATACAGCAAGATGGGAAAAAGGTATATGCATGGATTGTGATAAGAGTTGTATGAGCCCCTAATAAAATGTTAAAAAAAAAGATGGGAAAAAGACTCATGAAGACCTTGCCATGTGCAGATGACACAACATGGTTTGCCAAAAATGAGGAGGACTTGAAGAATTCCCTGTTGAAGCTCGAAGGTTACAGGCCTCCGTACAGACTCCACCACAACAGAGAAAGCCACAATCGTCACAACCAGACCCATAAGCCACATCGTGAGAAACGGAGACAAGACTGACGTTGTCAGGGGCTGCCCTGCCCTTGGAGCCACCTTCGAAGCCCATGAAAGCCACAGTCAGATGACGTATCGCGTAGGGCACAGCTACTGCCAAGCCATTTTTAAAGTGTTAAAAATCAAAGACGTCATCGCGAGGATGAAGGGGTGCCTCAATGAGCCATGGTATTTTCTGTGGTCTCATAGGCTTGCACAACCTGGTAATGAATGAGGAATCAATGTCTTTGAATTATGGTGTTGGTGAAGAACATGGACTACATATATTGGGTTACTTAGGCTTTGTGTCGACATGGCTGGGGTAGAATTCTCAGTATTTGGCATAATGTAATCAACCCCACAGTGGGATCTGCTGTGAGCATCCAGACATGGGAAGATTAAAGTGGAATACTATTCCCGTAATCAAGTCACAGCCCTGATGCAATTGGAAGGAAGTTTCATTGGGGTGCAGTTGACTCCTCCTTAAGCAGTTTCAGTGAGCGTCTGACTTATCTCTCCTTGATGGCCTGGATCCTGCATCTGTCTCATCAACCTCCAGTTCTTTGAAGTTGAGCCTACAGCCTACCACATTGCCTGCCGACCCTGGGAACCATCAGTGGCCTGTCAACCTTGGGTTCATTCCCCTCGGCAGCCACTAGCCTGGCCTGATGACTTTGGATCTTTTCTCTGGCTCATCAGTTCTGGCTGCTATACAAGTCAGGGAAAACTGCCAGCTTAATCCCGGATCCATAGCCTTGAACCAGACTGGACTTTCCCACTTATACAAATGTGTGAGCCACTTTATGGATACGAATGTCTTTCTTTGTCCATACATAAATACATCACAGGTTTTGCTTCTCTAGAGAATCCAGCCTAAGACACTCATGGACTGTCAGAACAAACAAATTTCTGTTGGAAAAAGTTCAGCCAGTATGCTTCTTAGAAGGGAGGATGGTGAAACTTCATCTCGTGTATTTTGGAGATGGTATCCCTGGAGAAAGTACAGCACACTTAGCAAAGTAAGGGTTAATGAATAAGAGGAAGTCCCTGAAGGAGCTGAAATGACTTGGAGGCTGGAGCAATGGTCTCAAACAGAGCAGCAACTGTAGGATACAGCAGGACAGGGTAGTGGTTTGTTCCGTTATACATAAGGTCCCTATGAAGTGGAACTGACAAGATGGCCACTTTTAACAACAAAATTATAAACTGAATCTGGAGCGTCCACTGGAGTCCTCTCCTTATACTTCAGGGCCCATTCATAAGTTCTCCTCCCAAGCCCCCGACTCTTGACTAGATCAACACATTCAGGCAAATGGTTGCCGGCCACCAGTCCCGCGCAGCACCTAATGCGTCTGAATTCCTTTAGGCTCCTCCAGGGTCTCAGCATTGCCAAAGGCCAAACCAAACCAACCAACAACCCAACCCCTGCTTTGTCACAGCACAAGGCAGCTTCAATCAAAAGCTGGACATAATTGGTGCTTTTTTCCCCCCTCCAGGTCTTAAACCTGCCTTATGGAGGAGATGGTGAGTAGTAATCATGTTGTTTAGTTTGAGTATAATTCATTTACAGTAAAATGAAATGGGAAGTGTGTAAAAAGTTTCTAAGATGTGCAACTTGTAGTTTTACCTTGCTCAAGTTTCTATTTTGAAATGACTTTAGATTTACAAAAAAAAGTTTCAAAAGCAGAGGGCCCATTTATTCTCTAACGGCTCCAAATGTTAATATCTTATGTTATATAGGATGCTTGCTGAAATCAGAAAATTAATATTGGTATTAATTTACAGAGCTTATTCAAACTTTGCCAATTGTCCCACTTAGGTCTGGGATCCAATCCAGAGCCCTTCCATGCAGTTAATTGTGAGTTACATCAGTCTGTGTCTTTCTTGACCTAGACACTGTTGAAGAAGGTTGTTGTGTGAGGTGTACAGTAGAAGGAAGCTCCACCTGATCCTTTGCCATCCTCACCATTGTTGGTATATTGAAGCCCATTGCTGTAGCCACTGCGTCCATCCATCTTGCCCAGGGTCTTTCTCTCTTTCACTGCCCTCCACTTTTTTACCAAGCATGATGTCCTTCTCCAGGGACAGATCTCTCCCAACATTACGTCCACAGCACATGAGACCAATGCTCACGAGCGCCGCTTCTAAAGAGCACTCTGGCTGTACTTCTCCAAGACAGAATAGCTTGTTTCTGTAGCCAAAAGTGTATCTCCCAGCGTTGATTGCCATTCCCCTGACAAGTAATGATGTCGAACACCTTTCCATGTGCCCCTCTGCCACCTGAGTGTCTCCTTTGGTGAAGTGTCAGTGCAAGTCTCTTGCTCCCTTTAAATCTGATTCCTTTTGGTTTTGAGTTGTAAGCGTTCTTTACTTGTTCTGAATGCAAAGTACGTGCCTAGCGGCAAGGTTTCTGGCTTTGAAAATGTGAAATGGAAACAGTAAAGATGTTAGCTGAGTTAGAGAAGGCAAGGAAAGGAGTTTGGGGGAGCTGGGGAATGCGTTCAGGATATGGGGGTGATTAAGTTCTCTTGAAGTTATCCACCAGGAATTCTGGTTCTAGAGCTCAAGAGAAGTCTGGGCTACCCATGTTGGAGGATTGATGGGAATGAATGAATTTCTTAGGAAGAAGAGAAGTGGCCTAATTTGGAGCCTCAGAAATTCCAATACTTAAGGAACAATGAAAAAAAAATGAAGCCAGAAAGAAAAATAGAAAAAACGTGATGTGACTTGGAGGAAGAGAAGCCAGAGGGAGAGGTCGTGTCACCTGCTGCAGCGGCGAGACTATGAGACCCCAGGTGCCACTGGCAACCTTTCTCAGATCCTTGGGGAAAAATACAGGTCGAGGATGCGGAGGCAGGGATTGACCCCTCTTTGAAATCAGTAGGCAAGGAAAACATGTTATACATGAAAGGACAGAGGAGCTGTTCAGAGTGGTATATCATCAGGTAATCAATTAGGAGTAGAGAGACCTTTCTAACCCTTACCAATGACCTTGAGGAACGATTGAGGTGGAGGCATGTACCTGACAGCTTTAGTTCTATCTTCTGGCCACAAGGTGTCAGGTGCTGACTATATGAGTATTTCTGGATGGGTAGTCAGTCCTCTAGGTAAACAGGTGGAACTACACATTTGAAGGTAAAAAGGAATATGCAAATGAGACCTACCGGCCACAGCTGGTGGTGGAGCAGGGAATGCCCATCTCCAGGGCATCTCAGCGTGGGGCTAAGTTAGCTTCATAGAATGCTGAGCTCCTAAAAGAGAGCACTCAGTCAGCAACTCTGGTTTGGTCTTTCCCCCATGTTCAGTTCTGGGAATCCCATGAGGACATGGCCCATGGCGGTTTTAAAAAAACCCAAAACTCACTGCCATTAAGTTGATTCCAACTCATAGTGAGTCTATAGGACAGGGAAGAACTGTCCCTGTGAGTTCTCGGGACTGTAACTCTTCATGGAAGTAGAAAATCCCGTCTTTCTCCCGAGGAGAGGCTGGGAGGTTTTGAACTGCTGACTTTGGGTTAGCAGCCCTAATATACCATCAGGGCTCCTTTGTCCCTATTGGTTACGGCGCTGTATCCTCCAACCGATTCCAACACATGATGACCTCACACACCCAGAGGAGAACAGATCACCAGCCAGGTCTTCCTTCCGAGGTGTCTCTGCCTGGTTTGAAGCACCAACCTAGTTTATAGTGCAGTCCTGAACCATATTCTTCGCCAAGGCTTTCCAGATGTGGAGTGGAGGAGGCTCAGTGGCAGTACATGGGTTGGGAGTTCTCCTCCGTTAAGAATATCGTTTCTATCCCTTTGAGGAAGTTGCCTTTTCTTGGCATTTAAAGGGTCAAGAAGAGCAGGCGCTGTCTCTTTCAAGGCCTCAGCCCACAATAACGTATGACCTTGTGGCCCATCCTGGATGCTTCTAACAGATGCTGTGACACGGACTCCTATTCAATCTGGAAATTCCGGCCTGACCTCGGTTAATTCTAAAATAAAAAGAAGAGCAACGCTATCCTCCCATTGCCAGGGCTGCCTGCATGCGCAGAAATCATTCCTATTTTGCTAATTCCTAACCCAACTGCGGAGACTTCAGGGACTCTGTGGGGGAGAAAGGCGAGGAGCCAGTGGTCAGCTTGAGCTTGGCGGCTGGCCCTCCCCAGGGGCCCGGGGAAGGTGGGTGCCAGTCCCGGGAGGGGAGCGCTGGGTCTGGATTGGCTGATCGTTCCCCTCCCTCCCTGGGGAAGGGGGAGCTCACGTCCATGCGCGCAGCAGGGGTGCGGGCACGTTAAGGGTTAAGAGCACCCACATAAAATAGAAGTAGGAGGAGGAAGTGGGGCGCTCGGTCGCAGCGAGAGAAGGAAGCAGGGCGTCGCGGCTTCCCCTTTCTCCTCCTTCCCCGAAGCCCCCACCCCAGGCCGCTCCTCTACTCCGCCCACCCTTCTGGCGGGGCGCAAGCGGTGCTTCCGCTGGTGGCCGGGTCACCTTACTGTGGGAGGTGGGGGGCGGGCAAGCGGGGTGATGGGGCGTCTTGCAGCAAGGCCGCCCACCCGCCTGGGCCTATTCCTTGCGAAGGAGGACGCACCTAGGGCTGGGAGCTGCATCTCTGACGCCCGCGAGCGCGGCGGGCGCCTCGCTGACTCTGCGCGGTCCCCAGGTGGCGTGGATGCGCGGCTGTGCAGCCCGGGCCCCGCTCGCAGCAAGCCCCGCCTCCAGGCCCCACCCGGGGACAGGCCCCGCCCCTCGTGGGAGCCGGCCCCGCCCCCCGCCTCGCCCAGGCTCGCCTCCCTCCGGAGGGGCGGGGCCAGGGCAGATGCCGGCACTTGCCGCGGGGCTCCAGACCCGGCGCGCGGGTCCCCCCTGTAACTGGACTTGCTGGGAGTCGCCGCAGAACAGGGGCTTGGCGCCCGGCGGGCACTGCAGGTGTGTGGTGGGGCTGTGGGTGGGCGTCGAGGGCACGGGTGGGGTTCTGATTTGCGGAACACGCTGGGGCCCGTCGGGGGAAAAAGGGGCGCTGGCAGGGGCGGATGGCCAGGTAGCTGGACAGATGGCGGAAGGGTGCCCCGAGGACCGCGCCTTGCTACCTAGGCGCCACCCGCTGACCTGCGGTGCCTCCTCCACAGGAAGCCTCACGTCTTGGGGTCCAAGCGCCTGCCCTCTTCCGGTGGGGGCTCTTGGTGAGCCTCGGCATCAGGGATCCTTTACCCTGAGGACCTGGGAGTCGTGGAACCACCTGCCTGGTGGCCCCCGTGGGGCCACAGCGTGCTCCCGGCCACTGAGTGTGGCCCTCTAGAGCATGGCCACTAGTAGAGAAGTTACTCCTACAGGTGACTGTGTGTGTGTGTGTGTGTGTGTGTGTGTGTGTGAGAGATCTGTGTTTACGTCTTGGGGGTCTGTACCTGGCTGTGGGGTGTATGTGTGTTGTTTGTGTCGACACCTGGGGGTCTGTGCATGGCTCTTTGTGTGTGTGTGCATGTATGTGTTGTGTGTGTGTACACATTCTGGCTGGCCTGTCCCAGGCCCAGGGTCAGTAACCACGACGTTCAGGTCAGTAGGAGGAAGGAGATGGTTCAGCGGGCCTAGGAAGGTGCCCTGAAAGCAGCAGGAAGTGGCACAGGGTGAGTTAACCAGCCTCAGCGAGGAGAGCAGCACTGGGTTTAGGCGAAAGTAGGCCTACTCAGCCACACCCCTCCCCCACAGGCCTCTGCACCACCACGCAGCAAGACCCAGCTCCCAGACTTCCTTGCATCTTTGGCTGGGGGGCGGGGGCTTATTAAAACACCTGCTTATCAGGCCTGAGGTGACCACACGGCTTTCCAAGGGTGGAGTCAACCCTGTCTACCTCTGGAAGTTTGGGATGGCGTATTGGTGCTGCGGTCACTGCTTGGGAGCCGTTGGGTCTGTCTGTAACATGGGCTCCAGTACTTAATGCACAGGGGCGGTGTTGACAATGAAATGAACCGTGTGGCCTAGTGCGCTCAAGGTCGGCAGCGCCCGCAGATGACGCGTTCTACTCCTGGAAACGTTTCCAGCCTCGGAAGCCCACAGGGGCACCTGGAATCCCGTTTGGTTTGGGCTTGGTGTCCAAAGTGGGTGCACGGGAAGAGGCTCTGGAGGTCTGCGGGACAGAGAGGGCCTGTAGGCTTGCTTGACCCTCACTGTGATCACAGGGACGTGGCTTGTCTCCCGCGTGGCTGTGGAAGACAGAGCAGTTTGGGATGGTCAAGTCCCGTCTAGCTCATTGGAGCCATGGTGGCTGGCAGGATGTCTCGATCATGTCGCCTGCTGTGGCCTTATGTGTATTTTTCGGCCTACGGATTGCATGCCTTCACCTCATGGTGTCCCATGGCTGTCAGCAGAACTGCTCCACAGGGTTGTCGTTGGCTGTCTTTTGAGAAATAGACTATTAAGGCTTTCTTCCAATGTGCCTCTGAGTGGACTTGAACATCCAGCCTCGTGGTTAGCTGTTGAGCAGGTGTTTGTACCACTCAGAACCTTCCTACGTGGGTCTTGGGAGCCCTCCCCCTTATCTCCAGCTGAGGTGAGAGGTGGTCAGCTTTCTCCAGGCTGCAGGGGCAGCAGACCACCTCTGCCTCCTTCCCATTGCTCCCCTCTTCCCCTTGTGCACCCTTTAGGTGTCCTTTAGAAGTAATAGGGTGGAAGCTAAATGGTGGTCCTGGGTAAGGAGCCTCCCTAGGGTGCGGCTGTAGAGGCTTATTGCTGGAGGCCGAGCCACGGTCGGATCAGTCGTTGCTTGTGGGACCTGCTGGCCAAGAAGAGGTAGAGGGAGAGGGCGCCCGTGGTCTTTTTGCCTGGGTAGCATAGAGTTTGGAAGTCCCAGCTTGAATTCAGCTGAATACTTATGCTTGGCCTTTGTTTAAAGAGACTCAGACCCAGGGCCCTGAGCTGGCGAGCCCTTGTGGATGGGCAGACCAAGCCAGGGTCAGCTTCTTTAAAAAGGAAACCTTTGATGGGACAAGATGGAGTGAACATTAGCATGGCAGGGCAAGATGTTTGATTTTCTTTGGGGGCCTCTGGGATAAGTAGAGGGACAAAGGAAAGACGGTTGATGATGCCTGCCCATGACCATCCCAGGATGACACACTCTCATAGCAAACCTGTCTTTCATCCTAGTGCATCCCATTGGCTTGAAGAGGTATATATTTTCACAGTTTAATAACACTGAAACCAAAAAGCATCTCACCATCGCCCTGCCTCTTGCTATTGTTAAAGGAACCCTGGTGGCACAGTGGCCATGAGTTGGGCTACTAACTGCAAGGTCAGCAGTTCGAAACCGTCAGCCGCTCCATCGGAGAAAGACAAGGCTCTCTACTCCCATGAAGAGTTACACTCTCAGAAACCCATGGGGGCAGGTCTAGCTTGTCCCATAGGGTCCCTCTGAGTCAGAACTGACTCAATGGCAGTGAGTTTGATTTTTTTCCCACTGTTGAATTGATTCTGACTCATGACGACAGCACCGTCCCAGACGTCCAGAGGAGAACTGTGCTCCCTAGGGCTTTCCATGGCAATGATGTTGTAGAAACTCCAACCCACCAGCCTTTGGTTAGTGGCTCAGAGCTTAACTCTTTATGCCGCCCACAGATCTTTACAATTCCAGTGTTGTTGGGGCCGCTGTTGAGTTGATCCTAACTCACAGTGAGCCCATGTGCCAGACCAGAACTGCTGCCATAGGTTTCCTTGGGAATCTTTACGGAAACAGTCAGACCTTTCTCCCGCAGAGCCACTGGGTGAGTTAGAACGAGCCAACCTTTCGGTAAGCCATCACTGCCCTCCCAGGACTTGTTTGCCTTTCTTTGTTAAGTGGCACCTGAAGTAATGGGGTGTCTTATAATTGATGGCATCTTTTTACTGTCATTGAGTTGATTCTGACTCATAGTGACCCTGTAGGACAGAGGAGAACTGACTGCGGACTCTAAGTCTGTCTGGGAGCAGACAGCCTCATTGTTGTCCTTCAGAGAGACAGATGGATTTGAACCGCTGACCTTGCAGTTAGCAGTCAATATGTAACCCACTATGCCACCAGAGCTCCCCGATGTCACCTTACAGCAAAACAAATCCACTGCCATCCAGTAGAGGCTGACAAATAGCGACTCTATAGGACAGAGTAGAACTGCGCTTGTGGGCTCCCAAGGCTGTAAAACTTTCCAGAGCAGATGGCCTCAGCTCTCTCCTGAGCAGTGAGTGGTGGATTTGAACCACTGACATTGTAGCTAGCAGCTCAAGGCATACAAAACCTGCCACATCATCTCCTCCACGACATCTCACCAAGAAACAAAAACCAAATTCAAACTCACTGCCATCATGTTGATTCTGACTCACAGGACAGGGTAGAAGTGCTCCTGGGGGATCCCAAGGCTAACTCTTGACAGGAGTGGAAAGCCTCATTTGTCTTCCTCGGAGTAGTTGGTGGTTTTGAACTGCTGACCCTTTGCGTAGCAGCCTAGCACCTTATCACTACACCATCAGGGCATCTTAGGTTCTGTTAAATCCAATATCTATTTTACACATCTCTTTGGATGCTTTAAATATACACAGCTACACACAGAACTATGCCATTCTCCTGTGAGAACTTTCATATCTTAAACTCTGCATCAAAATCGTTTAAAAGGAAATGTTTGTGAATTGTGACATGATTTAATCATCCTCTAGCCTCCCATCTCCGTTGCACCTGGAATCTGTCCAGAATACCTTCTCTGCCCTTCCTCTTGTCCATCTTTCCTTTGTCCCTTTCCCCATGAGCTGTGACTTCCTGGTGTTGAGCATTGAGGAAACTGAGGGCGAAGGCTACTAGAAAGTGCTGGAATGAGGCTCTTAACCTGGCATCTGCTCTTAACCAGACAGGATCAAGTCTGAGGGGCAGGTCTTCTTGGTGTGTGTCACCTGCATGACTTTTATAGGACACTAATTTGGGGGGATGTATTGTGGCTGTTCGCATGTCTCTTTTGTTTCCTTCTAAGTCTGCAATCAGGTTCTGGATATCTGAGACTATATTGATAAGGGACCTCTGGGTAAATGAGAATTTTCTGCAGGAAGATGTGGCTGAGAGGTGGGTGGGAGACTCTTTGGGCGATCAGTGGGTGATGGAGGCCTTCTGGAGTCCCTGCACTACCAACGGGGGGACTGAGCTTGGGGATTTGGAGTTTGCCATCAATGGGCGACCCTGCCACTTAGGTTCCCGGAGACACCAGGTGATTTCGGACCACCGGGCCTGTGTACCCAAGGAGCCCAGGTGGCCTCCTGGTCAGAGCTCCCCTGCTAATATAAAAGGGCAGCAATTTGAAAGTTACCAGCTACTCTGAGGGAGAGAGAAGGGGCAATCTGTCTCCATCAGCCACCGGGGCTCAGAGTAGCTTCCACAGTGGACTGCTAACTGGAAGGTCGGCAGTCCCAAACCTCCAGCCGCTCCATGGGACACCGATGAGGCTTTCGACTCCTGTAAAGAGTTAGTCTCCGAAACCTACGAGGGTCACTCTGAGTCAAAATCGACTCACTGACGGTGCCCTTGGTTTTAATACTGCTGAGAGGTAAGGAAAGGCTCCCCCAAAGAAGTCCTGTGCAACTTGAGACTGAAGAGATCTAAAATAGAAAGAAAACCATGCTGATGATAATACTATTACCTAATCATACCCGGGTTACCAATTAGACTGCTCACTACAGGTCAGCAGTTCAGCCTCATCAGACTCTCCAGGGGAGAAAGCTGAGGCTGTCTGATCCCATAAGGAATTCCAGCCTTCGAAATCCAAGGAGCAATGCTGCTCTGTACCCACGAAGAGAGCGTGCCCGGGAATCAGAGAGGTGCAGCCATGGCTGCTTTGCTCCAGAAGCTGAGAGCTTTCCTGAGATCCAGGGGTGTGGCACGAGGTTGGGGCTTTGTGTCTTCCTTATGTCACTTCTTGAGAACCAGGATTGTGTGTGACCTAACCAGCTACCCATTACGGAAGTTCTCTTCAATTCCTGCTTGTTGAGGATTGTGAATGGAAGTTAAGTTTGTCTGATAGCTTTTTTTTTTTTTAAAGCATCTACTGGGGGAATTTCCTCATTCTTTTGCCTTCTGATATATTTATGTGACAAATTCTGTTGTTCACTTCCTTCTATCGAGTTCCCTAGGCAGCTTGGGGGTGCATTCAATTTGGTCAAGCTAGTTCATCCTTTCCGTGAAAGGCTAGGTTAAGTTTGGCCTGTATGTCCCTGTTCTGTGCCGATTGTTTCAGGTTGTCATCTGCTTACTTTGCAAAGTGATGGTGGGACCTTTTTAACCTTCCTGCATGCTGGCTTCCTTCTAAAGCTTGAGCTGGGAGAGTGACTCTGGGCTGTGTGTCTTTTGCCAGTAGACTTGTGTCCTCCCCCTCCCCATGCCATCCTCTCATTCCCCCTTCTCCCCTCCTCTCCTCTTTTCTCCTCTCCTCTCCCCTCCTCCCCTCCCCTCCTCTCCCCTCCCCTCCTCTCCTCCCTTCCTGGGCACACATCTTTCACCTGAGTGGTTCCCAGCAAAGCTGTAGCGTCATCTTCGATTCTTGGTCTCCAAGACATAGTCACGAATTTCTATTTACTAGATAGATAGTGCCATCGAGTTGACACCAACTCACGATGACCTTGGGTACAACAGAATGAAATGTGACCTGGTCCTGTGCCATCCTTAAAATTGCCAGATGTCCGAGCCTATCCTTACAGCTATTGTGCCAACCCACCCTACTGAGGTTCTCCCTTGCCCTCCTCGCTGGCCCTCTACATCACCAGACCCCCGATCCCGCCTGATGGCACATCCCAAGCAAATGAGTTGGATGATGTTCTGTTGTGATCCATAAGGTTTCCTTGGGCTAATTTTCAGAAGCAGATTGCCAGGCCGTTCCTTCTGCTCTGTTGTAATCTAGAAGCCCCAACTGAAGCCTATCCACCCTGGGTGACTCTGCTGCCATTTACAAGACCAGTAGCACAGATTCCCGCGTTGTGGCGACACGCCAATTCCCATAGTACCGTTAATGTGATAGGCAGGTAGCGGCAAGTCCCATTAGCCCTCACGTTGTCTGCCCTCCGGGTGACAGGCAGACCTTTTTCCACGCTGAGCTTGTCAGATCCATCTGAAGTGCAGGTTGACTTCAGGCGCTGCACTTAGTGGGGACGTTGATGAACCGTTTTATGCTCAGACAGAAGTGAAGGTGGTGATGGCATCTAAGACACGATGAAAGAAGTAGAGATGTTTTCCTGTAAGAAGACCAAACACGGGAGGTCTGGCCATCATCTTTGGATGCTGAAGAGCTGTGTCCTTCAGAAGAGGTTAAGGTCTGCTCTGTCACTCCAGGACGAAACAGGGCCCAGAGAGGGGGAATGGCCAGGAGCTAGCTCTCAGGTTGCTACAAGGCACCTTTTGGAGAAAATCAGAGTGGACCATCAAAGGAATTGGTAGCCTTGTGGTAGTGAGTTCCCCATCAGGGGAGGTATTCAAGGGAAATGCATAACAGATCTTATAGCCATGAGAATGGAGAGCAAGTTAGTCTGAAGAAGCTCTTTTCCTTAGAGAGTCTATTTCTCTAAATTAGTGGTTCTCAACCTGTGGGTTGCGACCCCTTTGGGGGTTGAAGGACCCTTTCACAGGGGTCGCCCGTTTCATAAAAGGAACAAAATTGCAGTTTTGAAGTAGCAACGAAAATAATTTTATGTTTGGGGGTCACCCCAACACGAGGACCTGTATTTCAAGGGTCACAGCATTAGGAAGGTTGAGAACCACTGCTCTAAATCATAGTGGCTGGATCTGACCGATTAGCTGAAAATTGGTTGTTCTGAGAACATATTTCAAAATGTAAAGCTCAGCGATTTTGAATGAACAAAGCCCACAGGTGGCAGTTTCCCCATGAATCACACAGTAGAGTGGTTCCCAGATCACTCGTTCCCAGAGCGGGAACATCTTGGTAGTTAGGAAACCATGATCTTCCATGGCGAGAGGCCCAGGAGCCCCCAAGGAATTTGGGGATCCTTGCTCACATCCTGGGCGAGGGCGAGGACTTGTTCTTGGCGCCTCTGGCAACTGATTGGGCCCGCCTGCCTGCCTGCCCGCCTGCCTTCTTTTTTTTTTTTTTTTTAATTTTAACAATTTATTAGGGGCTCATACAATTCTTTTTTTTAAAATTTTAACAATTTATTAGGGGCTCATACAATTCTTATCACAGTTCATACATATATATACATCAATTGTATAAAGCACATCTGTACAGTCTTTGCCCTAATCATTTTTTTCTCCTCTTTTCTTTTTTTACATTTTATTAGGGACTCATACAACTCTTATCACAATCCATACATATACATACATCAATTGTATAAAGAACATCCATACATTCCCTGCCCCAATCATTCTCAAAGCATTTGCTCTCCACTTAAGCGCCTTGCATCAGGTCCTCTTTTTTTTTCCCCCTCCCTCCCCTTTCCCTCCTCCCTCATGTGCCCTTGGTAATTTATACCTCATTATTTTGTCATATCTTGCCCTATCCGGAGTCTCCCTTCCCCCCTTCTCTGCTGTCCCTCTCCCAGGGAAGAGGTCACATGTGGATCCTTGTAATCAGTTCCCCCTTTCCAACCCACTCACCCTCCACTCTCCCAGCATTGCCCCTCACACCCTTGGTCCTGAAGGTATCATCCACCCTGGATTCCCTGTACCTCCAGCCCTCATATGTACCAGTGTACAGCCTCTGTCCTATCCAGGCCTGCAAGGTAGAATTCGGATCATGGTAGTTGGCGGGAGGAAGCATCCAGGATCTGGGGGAAAGCTGTGTTCTTCATCGGTACTACCTCACACCCTAATTAACCCATCTCCTCTCGTAAACCCCTCTATGAGGGGATCTCCATTGGCCGACACTTGGGCCTTGGGTCTCCACTCTGCACTGTCCCCTTCATTTAATATGGTATATATATATATATACATATACACATATATACACATACATACACACACTTATATCTTTTTTTTGCATGATGCCTTATACCTGGTCCCTTGGCACCTCGTGATCGCATTGGCCGGTGTGCTTCTTCCATGTGGGCTTTTTTGCTTCTGAGCTAGATGGCCGCTTGTTCACCTTCAAGCCTTTAAGACCCCAGACACTATCTCTTTTGATAGCCGGGCACCATCAGCTTTCTTCACCACATTTGCTTATGCACCCATTTGTCTTCAGCGATCCTATCATGGAGGTGTGCAGTCAATGATATGATTTTTTGTTCTTTTGATGCCTGGTAACTGATCCCTTTGGGACCACTCGATCACACAGGCTGGTATGTTCTTCCATGTGGACTTTGTTGCTTCTGAGCTAGATGGCCGCTTGTTTATCTTCAAGCCTTTAAGACCCCAGTCACTATCTCTTTTGATAGCCGGGCACCATCAGCTTTCTTCACCACATTTACTTGTTCACCCACTTTGGCTCCAGCCGTTGTGTCGGGAGAGTGAGCATCATAGAGTTCCAATTTAATAAAAGAAGGTATTCATGCATTGAGGGAGTGTTTGAGTAGAGGCCCAAGGTCCTTCCGCCACCTTAATAAAGCAACAACAATAAAATCCATACATCATTCAATGCAATAGTTCAGTCACATTAAGAAGAGTTCTACAATCATTATCGCAATTAATTTTAGAACATTTTATTCTTTCTGGTTCTCCTGGTCATTAGCTCCCCGTTTCCCCCAAAGCCTCCCCTGCCATACTCCCAAGAAACCACTACTCGAGTTGTTGCCTCGATAGCCTTACCTGTCTTGGATTGCATAGACAGACGCTCATGCAAAACCCAAACCAAATTGTTAGTTGTAACAATTAATGGAGCAAAACCTGAACTGGGAAGGAAGTAGAAATATTGTAAAAACTAGAACAAATTTTAAAGGGTCAAAAGGGAGATGAAATGATAAGGTGTTCAATGTTCACTTCACTGCATCTGCCAGCATCCACTTTCCAGTGCACTCGGCATGAGAACAAGGCTCCTCATCCCTGGTCCAGGGTCAGAGGGGATTCCCCAGAGGCTTAATCCATGCGGGGACCCTGAAAATGGATTCTGGCGTCCACTGGTGCCTATAGCCTTCTGCCAGCCAGGCGTTCACAATTTGAACTCTAATACCATCCCTGCTTTCAAATTGGGATATCGGTTACCATCCTTGGATCACACAGGCTGGTGTGCTTCTTCCATGTGGACTTAGAGAACATTTCATTTAGATGGCTGCTTGTTTGAAGACAAGCCTTTAAAACACCAGACGTTGTTCTTTCTGATCGCCAGGCACTATCTCATTTCTTGGCCCCATTTTGCGCTAGCACCCACATTTTCAGTGATCTCTCCATGAGGGTGAGCATCCAGCAGGGCCAGGTCATAAGAACTCATTGTTCTTAGATCTGGGGTCCTCCAGCTTAGCTGTCTCTTATAAACTCTCCTGCCCAAGCTGCCCAAACTCCAAGTTGAGTAGTAACTCATAACCTCTGGTTCTTGGGGTTTTCTGGCCCGCATTTCACGGGGGCCTTTTCATTTTGCCTTCATTTCTCTGCTCACCACTTGGGAGTTTCATTTTGAGAAAACTGAAAGCTCAGGGCTTTCCTTGGACTGTCACCGTGCTTCAGCGAGCACCGGGGCTCGGTGGGCGCTGCCGTACTGACTCCTGGGTGGAGATGGGAGGTGTGCTCTCCAGTCCTGGCTGTCCTCTGATGCTTTCCGCTCTGGGCTCGCTTTCTCCTGGAGCAAATCCCCTCAAGTATCTCAGCATCCCATGACTTTTCAAAGCCTGTTCCCCGAGTGGAGACTGACACGAGCTGCTCCGATGGGCCGAACAGAGAGGGAAGCTACTCCTTCCTCCGTGGTGCCGCCTCAAAGCAGGGCTGCCAATGGCAAGGGCCACGGTGACAGCCATCCCACCCACGCTAAGGTATGCTTTTCCCTCGGGTGGCTGCCTCCAGGGTGGCTCTGTATGGCACATGCCAATGGCTTCTTTGCCACCTTGGTCTTTGACGCTCCTGGTTGCTGTAGCATGTGCTGCCCCCCACTCTCATATCTGTTGGTCGTTTACGTTGTTGATTCCTATGTTCGTTTCTTTGGGTTCTCTCACCCCTGCATCTCCTGCCGCTCCTCTGCTGACTCTTCTAACCCTCCCTGGTTGCCATGACTGCACTCGGCCCAAACCTTGTCTCATTAAATGCTGGTGGGTGTCCTATCATGGCCATTTGCATCTGTAGGACATGTCCACCACCTAACCCTTATGCCACAACGCAGACTTCCTCTGTGGACTTCCCCATTTCCGTCTTGGCTGAAGCCAAAGTCCCAGTCTTGAAACCGTGGAGTCATCTCTGAGTTCTCGGTCTTCCTTGTTCTTTGCGCTCCAGCCAGTTTGGATGGGACTTTCTTTTCCCATTTTCTTGACTCTCTCACTTCCCCATTGGTCTCACTGTCCCTCAGTTCAGTTTTCGTCACCATGGGCTTGGCTGTGGGCCTGCCAGACCCCGGTCTCTTCCTCACTCCACCAGATTCTTGGTCAGTGGACCCCTCTTGTCATCTCGTTTCCCTGTTCAGAAACCTCTGATGTCAGCCAGCACACAGGGAAAACCCCGAGTCCTTGGTCTCCTGTCCCGATGTCAAAGTCAAGTCTCACTCTTTTGTCCATGAGTTCTCACCTTCTCCTCCAGCCCCGATTGCCGGACTCAGTTGGCCCAAGATCTCCCTCCTCTGCGGAGGAACGTCCTCGACCGTTTTGTTCAGCAGGGGCCTTGCATTTGGTGTGTTAAAGAAGTGTGTGCTGTATTGTGTTCATTTTCTCTATCACTTGTGGGTCATTTGGGTGGTTTCCACCTTTGGCCAGTCGAGATGTTACAAACGCTCTTGTTTAAGTTTGTGTTGTAATTCCTGTTTGGGGTGAGGCTGCAGTGGGATTTTATGTCAACTTGACCCTGTCAAGCTGTCAAGCAGGTCTTAGTCTGCTGCTGCCTTCCTGGGGAAGGGAGAAACGGGGACCCCTCCTCGCTCTCTGCCTCATTCACTTTTCTGCTTGCCGGAACTCGGTGCCTGCCTTCCGGGGCGGCCCCAGGTGGGCCATCCAACTCTGAGAGGTGTCGATGCCCTGACATCTTTCAACCAATCTTGGATGCATCAACTCTGGACCTGCTCGCCTGTGAGCTTCCTGCTGCCTGCCTCCCCTTTCTGTGCCAGTGGCCTGGCACTGCGAGAGTTTGAAGAGGGCCCGGCTTTCATTGGCCTTATGGATTTGAACTGGACAGGGTGACGTGCTCCCTTGATACAAAGTTCCTTCTTATTTAAAAAGGAAACGAAAAGTGTGTGTTGGAGGAATGAGTGCCTGCTGAACCACTGACCTGAGGAAGTCTGGACTTTCGCCGCGGATGTCAGGGTGCCCCATCGGACAACTTGAGAGCTTCGTGGGGTTTCGTTGTCCTCCTCCTCTTCCTCCTCTTCCTCCTCCTCCTCCTCCTCCTCCTCCTCCTCCTCCTCCTTGGGGACTGTATCCAGTAGACCTCTCAGCAGACTGGCCTTCTTTGGGCATCTGAAGGGACTTCAGATACCTGTGTCTTGCCCATAGAGTATGGAACGTGGCAGAAGCTGCCTTCCGGGTGACTTCAGACGCCATGAGGCTCTGAGAGGCCATGGTCAACGCCAGATGCCAGACTGCTCTCCTTTGGGGTCTCATTCCCACCTTCAAATTAAGCTGAGCAGTTCCTGAAGTCTGACTACGGGGAAGCCCTTGGGGAACCTTCACCAAACAAGCCACTCCCAGTCTGGTGCAGAGGAGCCTGGGGAAGTGTCTGTTTGCAACATAGTGTTTACAAGGCCGGGGGACTTCCTGTCCTGCCTACCCAGCAGGCTGCGGGGCCACCAGGAGCTGTGTTTTTCGGGAGAAGCAAGGCAAGAACTGACTGGAGGTGGGGCTTGGGGGGGTGGGGATGGGATTCTTCCAACATCCGCAGGGGGTGCCTGGCCTAGTTGATGAGCTGGGGACAGCAGAGGAGCTGTGGAACCCCAGTTGTCGAAGTCGGAGCAAACAAAGCCTTGCCGGTCAAGATGATGGATTTGCTGAGCGTCCGAAGTGTTTCCCCCCCGTGCGGCCTGCCTAGTCGAATGGGGCACCTTGCTATCAAATAGGGGGGTGGGCCAGGGGGAGCAAGAAGGAGGTTCTTGGTAGTGGTGTTTTGGAGTGGAGCTCCGGTTCAATGAGGAAAGAGGGCTTTCGGTGGGGTGGGGGCAGTAGGGAAGGAGACAGCAGCGGAAAGGACTGCACTTACTCCTATGTAGCTTTTCTCCAAGATGACAATGTCACATACCTACATACATATATATCTCTAAGAAATGGAGGGAGGCCTCCAAGTTGTCTTCCCAGCCTCTGCAAGGAGCTATGGCTGGGCTGACCTCCCACCAGCCTGGGACGACCTCCACAGTGTCCACAAGAACAAGAGCTTCTGTATCTGGAAAGCCCAGGAAAATGTCGCAGACGCGCTTGCTCTGGGCCCAGGACTACCCCATGCTCCCCATTCAGTGAGGGGGGATAGGAGCCGTGCTCAAAGATGAGGCTTGCCTTCACCCCCTGACTGTGGAAGAGCCGAGGGTGTCCACTATGGCGAGTCTTTGTCCTAACGGAACATGAGCTGCCCAGCTCTGGGGCAGAGGGGCCAAGGCTCTGTCGCCTCAGCACCTTGGCCCGTGGGTTAAATGTGCGGATAAGGGTCTGTGTGTAAGATTTGCCATCAAGCAGGCCAAGGGAGGGACCCTAGCGCGATGGGCTGGCCTGTTGACAGGTGCAGTGAAAGAGGAAAATGAAATCAAAGAGTGGGTGAAGGGTAAACTGTTGGGGGGGGGTCTCATTCATTCTTTAACCATTGGGCTGCTAACCACAAGGTCAGTAGTTCGAACCCACCTGCCGCTCCACGGGAGGAAGTCTTGGCTTTCTACTCCTGTCAAGAGTTACAGTCTTGGAAACCCGCAGGGCAATTCTACTCTGGATTATAGGGTCGCTATGAGTCAGACTTGACTTGGTGGCTCCGAGCCTGGTTTTGGGTTTAAACTATTGAATACAAAGTCGATTAGCTGACATGTGAGCTCCCATCTAATTTATAGCAAAAAAAAATTTTTTTTAAAGGCTGGATGAAAAGAAATCAGGGAATGGTTCTCTAAAGGAACGAATGAGGAACAAAGACAAACAGCAGAGGCTTCCACTGGAGGGAAGGGGTTGGGCTGAGGACGGGGGTTGAGGGAAATGAAGGATGGGCTTGTGAAAGTGAACCTATTTCTGAACTTTAGAGGCCAAGCTCAGGCCCCACACATGAGAGGTGTTTGGGGGTCAGGTGGAAAGGTTGTTCTGGAAGGTGCTTGTTCTGCGTTGAATTACTTCCTCTCCAAACAATGTTTTCAATTCGATCCCCTATACCAGTGGTTATAGGCTTATATGGAAACAGGCTGTCTTGGTTATGTTAATGAGGCAGGATATATCTTGAGTCAATCTCTTAGGCTATATGAAGGAGAATAAACAAGTGAGAAGCGGAGATAAGAAAGGAAAGATACCGAGCCACATGAAGATTACTGAGAAACAAGCTCAGAAGCGACAAGGACCTTTCTCCGGGGCCAACAGAGAGGAAGCCGACCCCGGGAGCCAGTGCTGTGAATTCAGACTTCTGGCTTCCAGGACTGTGAGAGAATAAAGTTCTGTTTGTGAAAGCCACCCACGTGTGGTATTATTTCTGGTATAGCAGCCCGAGATGACTAGGAGAGGGCCCGAGTCACCAAGCAGAAGCTGGTGGACCGTGAGGGATTGATGGAGTGAGCCCTCCACGCGGGCCTCTTCCTCTCTCCACAGGGGAATCATGGACCGGTGCTCTCTGAGATGGATGTGGCTAACTTGAGAATGCCCCGTCTTAGGTCATGACTCAGCCTATCTGGGTTCCCATCCAGGGTCCTCTGTAGAAATGTTTGTGGGTCTGGACTAGGGCCACAACCACCATGTGATCATAGTAGCAATACTACCCTGAGTTCGTAGCTCAGCACCCCAGGGAGACCTGCCTCTTTTCTCCCCACCCACCCAATACCTTCAAGGATTGGGGTTTACTTCCCATTGACTACACCGCTAAGGCAGCTCATGAAAGGGACATGGGAGCATTACTACATGGTTTTAACTTGCTTCAAAGTAGGCATTTTTAAATACCCCTGATTTGTTTTCATGATATTGTCCTCGTAAGCAATCAAAAGCGATCTCGATGCATCGAACAGCATGCTCTCAACTGGAATTGCTTCAGTATTGGCTGGCCAACCCAGTTTATGCTGAAGAATGCCCGACTTTCTGTAAACAATGCCGTCTCCACAGCTGGCACCCCGTGGGGCAGAATACATAGAGGCATACCTGGTGTATTCCCAAGTGATTAAACAAAAACCTATTATGCTTCTCTGGAGAAGAGCTGCAGAGTTGTTGAAGTCTTCCTCAAGAGGATATTGGGTAGACTGTGTAGTCTCCTTTTTTATCTATAATTAAAAAATTTATTTTATTGGGGGCTCATATAACTCTTTATCACAATCCATACATCCATCCATTGTGTCAAGCACATTTGTACATTTGTTGCCTTCATCATTCCCAAAACATTTTCTACTTGAGTCCTTGGTATCAGCTCCTCATTTTTCCCCTCCCTCCCTCCCTTGATAATTTATAAATTGTTTTTTCATGTCTTACACTGACTGATGTCTCCCTTCACCCACTTTTCTCTTGCCCATCCCCCAGGGAGGGGGTTATATGTAGATCCTTGTGATTGGTTCCCTCTTTCTCCCTCCACTTCCTTTCCCATTCTGGTATTGCTAATCTCATTATTGGTCCTGAGGAGCTTATCTGTCCTGGATTCCCTGTATTTCCAGCTCTGATCTCTATCAGTGTACATGCTCTGGTCTAGCCGGTTTTTGTAAGGTAGAATTGGGATCATGATAGTGGGGGTGGGTGGGAAGCATTTAGGAACTAGAGGAAAGTTGTATGTTTCATTGGTGCTATACTGCACCCTGACTGGCTCGTCTCCTCCCCGAGTAGTCTCCTTTTTAAATCAGACCTTCCACCAGCAGTATCTAAATAATACAGAAACACACACAACATAATTTTGCTTATACAGATCACTCAGTATTGAACAGACTGTGTATAGGTGCATTGATTTGCCTCTTGTAGCAGAGAAAGCCAAAGTAATAGGAGTTAAAACAAGAGAGGCGTTTATTTCTCCCTCGAGCAGCAGTCTGAGTCTAAGTGATTCTGAATTTACCAGGCAGTGCCACAGGCAGGGACCCAGGTTCGTCTACCGTGTTGCTCCATCCTCATCATCATGTCGCTTGCAGCTCATGGGCCAAGAGGCCGCAGTGGCAGCTGCCACCGTCCGCACCGCAGCTCTCAAGAAGGAGAAACCGTGGAGGGAAGGACGTGCCTTTTCGTTAGCGGAACGAGTGGGAAGTTGCACTTGTGGGCTTCGACTCACCCTCCACTGACTGGCCAGGGTGTGGTTTCAGGCCCACGCTTGGCGAAAGCTCTGGAACGCAGACGCTGAAAGTGTCACCTCTGGAGAAGAAGGAAAAGTGGACGTGGAAGGGCAAGTTGGTAGCCCAGCCACGGAAGGGCTTGATAATTTAAGACATTCTTTCTTTAAGGTTCACGGCCACGGATATGCCTCTGTTTCTTCTTTGGGGCGGTAGCTATCTCCCACGAGCCCCACTGAAACTCAGTCAAAGAAACGACTTGGCATCAAAGACTCAAAGCCAGTTATCTTGCATTTTAGGGGAAATGTCCTGAGAGAGAAGAGGCCTCACCACTCTTTGGCCGTGAAGCCAGTCGTGAATCAGACAATCTGTGTTCCCATTCAGACATCGTTTTTCGACAGGGCCGTGAGATTAGACCACGATTTGCCAAAATCAGCTATAACATTTTTATGGTCTTCAGTTATTGTCTGGTTAATTAGTGAACCCATTAGAGCCCCTGGTGGTCTCTGAATCCCTTCCTAAATGATCACAGACTGTCATTTAATGATCTATAGCGAATGCTGAAAACAAACGAAACCGTTACCGGTAAGCCCAGCAGATGTCGCCCCCTTCTTGTGTGTGGGTAGGACTGCAGTTCCCAGGGTCTTAAAGGTCTGATTTGTACAGAAGCAGGCCTCCACATGTTTCTTCCAAGGAGGTGGGCTTGAATTGCCAACCAACCGTTTCCTTGGCAGTTCAGCACAGTAGCCGTCTACGCATCTACACCACCCAGTGACATGACCACGGGGCTCTTGGGCTCAGGGATTTGTAGTGTGCAGGAGTCTATCTCGCTTGCCCCAGGTCAGAAAAACTCTCTCGTTTCTCTTTCTCTCTGCCTCTGTGTCTTTCCCCATGTACATCTTTCATTTTCTTTGATTCTTCAGAGACTATCAGCAGAGTCCCCTTTCACAACCTCAAGTTCCTTTATGACTCTGAGGGGTCGTTGTCCCCAGACATCAGCCCTAAATGTGTTTGAACAAGCTGAACACCTTGTGGTGGCTGTTGGCAGGCGCTCTCTCGTCGGTTCTGACTCACAGTAACCTGATGTACAACAGCATGCAGCGCCTCCCAGTCCTGCGCCATGCTCACAAGGGGTTGAGCCCGCCGTTGTAGCCAGGGGTCCATCCATCGCGTGCAGCGCCGTCATCTTTTTACTGTCGCTCTCCTTTACCAAGGACGGTGTCCTTTTCCGGGGCTGGTCTCTCCTGACATCATGTTGGAAGCCTGGGTACCCTGTTGACTTCAAACCCCAGAAGCACAAATTCATTGCCATGGGACGTATGCACGCGGACTCGTAGCCATCTGATGGGGCAGAGGAGAACTGCCCCATGGGGTTCAAGGCTGTCAGTCTTTACAGAAACCAAATACCACCTCTTTCTCCCGTGGAGTTAGAGGCTGGGTACTTTACTATGTGCCCCAGATCCCTCTATACTTCCCCCCCTTCTCCCATCTACAATCACTGTGCACCCCAGTCTCCCTTCTGCACTCTCCTCCAAGTCCGAGTGTCGCTCGCCATTTCCACATTCAGTGACGGCTCTTGAGTAAGCCCTGACCCTCCCTAGTCTGCTTCCCAAGCCCTGTAGCCTTCTCTCCCAGCATTCCCCATGCCATCTTTATTCCGCCCCTAGGACTGAACTTGAAGCCCTTGGGCGAAGCAAGCAGTGTGTTTGTGCTGCTGCTTTGGCAGTGTGAGTGCACCTAGAGGTGTCTAGCTAGAAAGACCTGGGGACCTGTTTCTAGAGAGCCGGCCACTGGCCGTGCGGTGGCCTCTACTCATGGGCAGTTGGTGGGGTACTGGGGCTGATGGTGGCAGAGACTCGACTGTCCTCTCTCACCTCTTGCCTCTGTTCACTTTCTCACCACCTCCCTCGCATCTGCAGGCCGGTCCTCCTTCTTGAAGAGCTAGCTCAGGAGGTTCCCTCTTGGAGACGTTTGCGGATTGTTCACCCTCATCTTTTTATTGCATTTGTCCTCTGTCACCGTCCTCTGGGATATAGTTCTCCTCTGTCCTCTAGGGTAGCTTTGAGCCGGAATCGACTTGATGGCACTGCCAGGGCAGGATGTCTTAGCGCATCGAGTGACTGCTCGTAGGAAAGTGCTGAACTTGTCTGCTGAGTCTCTACCTAGGAGTGGGATGGGTCGGTCATGGCTCAGGTATAGTAACCAGTTGTTTTCTAGTCCATTCTGGCTCATGAGCATCTCCCGTGTGTCAGAGTAGAACTGTGCTCCATCGGGTTCTCATGACTGGCTTTTTGGAAGTAGATTACCAGGCCTTTCTTCAAAGGTGCTTCTGCATGGATTTGAGTCTCCAGCCTTTTGGTTACACCACTGGGGGCTCTTGAGTTAGAGTAAAACCTGCTTACTGCCATCGAGTTGATTCGAACACATCGAGCCCCGATATAGGTTTCTGTGGCTTTTCTTTGTAAGACAGATAGACTCATCTGTCTCCCAAGGGGTGACTGGTGGGTTCCAACTGCTAAACTTGAGGTTCGCAGCCCAACATTCCACCCACCACAACACCAGGGTGCCTATCCCACCAGGGGAGGCCTACCAAATTGGTTGGCATTTGGCAAGTGGTGAGCCATCCCAGTGCGACCTCCAGCCAGCAGTTGGGAAGTTCAGGTTGCTTTACATCTTCACAAAGAATGTTGTTCAGCTTTTGCATTTTAGCCACAGTGGTGGGTGTGTCGCGATATTGTGGTTGCCATTTGCGTTTCCCTTATGAATAATGAAATTGAGCACCTTTTCATTTATGAATTGGTCATTTGGATATCTTCATTGACTTTATGAAGTGTCTCTTTGAGTCATTTGCCCATTTTATTTGGTTGTCTGCTAATTTTCTTTCTTATTTTCTTATTCCTACCACTGTGTATGATAACGGCTCAGGGGTTGTCTTCATGAACTCCTTGAGATTTCTGAACACACCCACACACACTCACACACTCACACAATACCTAGTAAAACCTTTAAAATAATAGACCCTCTGTACATTCGAGGGGGGCTTTAAAAGGCTTGTGGAGAAATTCCATTATCTTGTAATTCCACTTACCCACGAACTTTCTGGAGCCCCTTCCCATTTGCCATTGACTAAATAAACCAGTTTTGACTCATGCTTCCCAGCTAAATAACCATTCTCTTTGAGCAAGAACAGACACAGAATAAGAAGGGGTCGTTCTACCTGCCCCCACGAAGAGATCACTGAAGATATGGGTGCTAGAGCAAAGGATGGTGAAGAAACCAGATGGTGCCCGGCTATCAGAAAGAATAATATCTGGGGTCTTCCATCAAAGCGAGGTGTCAACTAAGTGTATGTGGAAGAAGCACACCAATCTGTGTGATCCAAGTATCATAAACAATAAAATCCAAATCTGGAGGAGGGAACAATCTTCGGAATTAAATTCTGAACACTCATTTCGCAGAAGGCTATAAGGTCCAGTGAAAGCCCCAAATCCATTTGCGGGATCCCCATGTGGATCAAGCCTCAGGAGACTCCCTCTGACCGTAGCCCAAGGATGTGGCTAGCCTTGCTATAAGACAGCATTGTAAAGTAGGCAGATGCAGTTAAATTCAAATATGACATGCTATGATTTCATCTCCCTTTTGACCCATTTTCAAAGTTGTACCTGTTTTTACTATATTTGCTTTCTTTTCGATTGGGGGTTTTCTCTGCTTTATTTTGTCATTGCTGGTGGGTCATTTGTTTGTTTCTTGATTTTGTTTTGTATCTTTTTTCTGTATGTGAAATCTGGGATAGGTAAATCTATAGAGACAGTTACTGGATTAAGAATTATATAGATATAGGGGCGTGGCAGGGAGTTTGGGGGTGGGTGGGGAATGAAGAGCTAACAATAACTATAAGAAAGAAGAAAATGTTCTGAAATTGTGGTAATTTCCCAGTTTTTCTTAATATGATGGAACTACTACGTTGTATGATTTGTGAATTAAATGCTCATAGGAATGAAGAAAGAGAGAGAGAAAGAAAAGGAAGAAAGGGAGGGAGGAAGGGAGGGAAGGAAGGAGGGAGGAAGGGAGGGAGGAAGGGAGGGAGGAAGGAAGGTTGATTGTCTGGTTACAGGCACTTGTCAAAGCCCTCATATTCTAATGCGAGACAGACGGTTAAACCCCATACATAGTATGTAGTGTGTAAGTTGGGCACGAGAGGTGTGGAGAAGAGCAAAGCCGAGGTGCCCCAGGTGGGGATCGTGAGGCGTCCTTGTTGAGAACATCGCACAAAGCCGGAAGGTGAGCCGAGGAACCTGAGTGTCGTGGTCCCCGGGCAGAACAGACTGAGGTGTGACTGAGTAGATCCCAGTCCTCAGAATGTGGCAATTTCTGTGCTGCCATCAGCAAAGGCTCAGGACGTGAAATGAGACTCCACATTAGTCATCGTTGCATCGACTTCACCGCCCAGCAAAATATCTGTGGGTCATAGTCACTTGACACGAAAGTGGGTGTTTTTTTAAAAAAAAAACTTTTTGTTTTTTAACACCTGAATAACTGGATTTAGATCGGCAACCTTAGAGGGCATCTTAGCTGCCTGGGGTGGGATGGGGTGGGGGTGGCACCCACCTCTGAGTAGCTTCTTCGCCAGTGGCTCCATCTGGGCTCATCTGAACCCACGGTCCAGCAGTTTCCTTACTTGTGACCAGGTTTCTCTCAGGGCATGGGCTAGAGCATGTTCTAGATCCTGTGTCATGAAACAAACAACCCCCCCCCCCAAATGCAGTGATCCAAGGCTGAAACCATGGGGTTAGGCGCATGGGTGCTTTGGGTCATGAACTTGGCCCAGGTCCCAAGAGGCTGTGCCGTGGTGTCTTGGGCCTTGGCAGGGGAGGACTGGCTGGACACTGAAACGCCTCACTACACTGCCTGCCAGGATCACTCTGTGGTGTCAGGGCTTCCTGACATCCTGGCCACCTCTGGAGAATCACCTTTCTAGCACAAAGCTCAGAGCTCCAAGGGACAGGCTTCTAGCAGCCAAGACAGGGGACACTCGAGGGATTGCCTACTGCTGACCCAGCCTCTGTTGTCCTGGCGTTCAAGGCATGACTTCGGATCTGCGCGTCGAGCTAGACGGACACAGCTTTTCATCCCTGGGGGAGCGAGCGAGCGAGCGAGCGTGGATTACGGGGAGGCCTCTTGTTTGATTGGAAAGAATCGCCTCGGAGCTCGCATGCATTGCGTGCCTGTCCATACCGACTAGTTGCCTGGTCAAGGTTCTAGGGCCCTGGCTCAGATTTAGAAGTGAGTGGAGAGGACCCGTCCTTCCTCCAAAGTGAGGCTTGGGGGCCAAGCCAGGTTTGCATTAGATGTCTGGCTGAGCCTGAGCCTGAGGTTAAGCCGTCTAGGCAGGCATGTTGGGCTGCCTGCACGTCAACACCCCTTTCTCACCCCCCCCCCCCCCCGGCACCACACTGTTCCTGGGGAGGTAGAACTCTCCCATGCCTGCCCTCCCTTTTCCCAAGCTTATCCACCTGTTGTGAACCCCTTGGACACCGGAGGAACTGTGGGACTGATGTTCAAGGAATCGCTGTAGGCCCATTCTCTCTAGCCCCACAGCGCCCAGCCCAGGCCTGGGTCTCCGGATGGCATTGCCTGGGCGCTGCTGTGACCCGGCTCCTGAGCCCCGGGGTCGCAGACAGGACAGACCCAGCAGCTCAGGAGGAAGAGGAATATCCTTCCTTCTGCCAAGATACCCACTGAGGTCTGCCCTCTGGGGGGTGGGGGGCTGACGATGGGGCTGAGCTGGAGCCATGCACAGGCCTGAGTGGTCCAGCCTGAAAGGGTGAAGTGAGGGTGCTCCGTTTTCCCTCCAGATGAACCGAAAGAAGGCATCCTTTCTCAGGACCTGGGGCAGGAGGTGGGGGAGACAGGGCCTCTCAGAAAGGCACAGGGGCCTGTCCGACAGGGTCTATGTGGGTCGGCATTGACTCGGTGACAGTGAGTTTGGTTTTCGGTTTGAGGTCATCAGGAGCCCTGGTGTGTCATATGCTGGGCTGCTAACTGCAAGGTCAACGGTTCAATCCCACGGGCCGCTCCAGGGGAGACGAACGCTGGGGCTTTCTATGGCCATCAAGAGTTACAGTCCTGGAAATGCACAGGGGCAGTTCTACTCTGTTCTACAAGGTCAAGATCGACTCAGACCTGCAGGGGCCATTCTCCTGTGAGTCCACAGGGCAGATCCTGTCCCCCAGGGTCGCCATGAGCTGAGATCGACTCCAGGCCGTGAGTGGCATGGATGACATCAAGACATAGCTGGGGCCTTAGACATTGGGAGAAGGTTTGTTGAGGAGGGAGAATGTGGGCAAAGGAGGGAAGGGGAGATGGAGGCAGGGCTGAGGAGAGGCACCCAGGGGCAGCTGTGGGTTTCTGACGGGTCTGTCAAGCAGTGTTGGGTGTGGTTTCCTAGGGAGATTCTGAGAGGAGGAGACGGGTCAGGTGAGAAGGGGTGGAGGTCTTGGGGTCAAGAGACAGCTTTGCTACGGGGTCTCTCTACCCACCCCATAGGGGCTTTTGAAAGAGCCAGACCCTCTACACCCAGAGGGCAAAGAAGCTGGGTGACTGCTGAGGGCCCTGCCCTGAGCTGCCCACTCTCAGTCTCTGAAGAAACCCAGCTGCCCAGGAGCTCTCCCCAACCGCTGGAAATTCTCAGAGAATTCAGACAGATGTGGGAAAGCCCATATTCGCCCAGAAATACCCCCAAAGTCACTTCTGAGAACAGCGTGAGCTTTCTGTTTCCCCTCCCCCTGGTCTCACTAGGTGGATAGTTGTTCATGTTAGCTGCCACCAAGTCAGCCCCGGCTCACAGCCACCTCGGGGACGACAGGAGGAAACATTGCCCGACCCCATGCCATCTGCGTGAAGCTCGGTCCAGTGAGGTGGCCATTGTGTGCCTCGACTGCCTTCTAACGTAGGGGTTCCTCCTCTCCCTATCAGATGCTGTGACACATGGGGCTGTCACTAGAGAATCTTGAGCTGTAGACTGCCAGGCCTTCCTTCCTCGCCTGTCTCAGCCTAAATAACCCAAACGCAAACCACCAGACCCGAGCACACCGCCATCAGCTAGATGGCAATTCTACCCACATCGCTTTTCTAAGACTGGAGTGTGGCTGGTGGATTTGAACCTCCCAACTTCGGGTCTAGCCCACAGCTCAACCAGGGCTCTTTGTCTGAAAGCTTTGCTCAAACCTGTCCACCATGGGCAACCCCGCTGATGTTTCAAATGCCAGGGGCCTGGCATCCAACATAACAGCCACCCTCCTGCCACCACAGTACAACAAACACCCTGATGAGGGTGGTGAGCAAAGGATGCCTCCATCGTGCAGCAGGAAGGATTTAGGGAGGCCACAGGGCAGAACTGGCTGGCAAGCAGTGAGAAGCTCATGTCGACTGGCTAGATACAAGGGTGGCGAGGTGGCTGTGGCAGTCCTGCCCGGAGCTCCTGCCGGGCGCCTGCCTCCCCTGTGAGCTGTAGACTGGGGCTGCTCAGCCACATCCTGTGCCTGGTGGCCCTGCTCGATGCTCTCGAAGCACAGGCCAGATGTGCAAATTCTGCGGCTGTGCTTCGGGCCCAGCACAGCGCAGCTTGCTTTTCTTGGAAATCATTGGTGATTTGTTAGAAAAACAGGAAACATTGAGGCTGCTGGCATGCATCTTGACTTTTGGGGGGGGGTTGTTTTTGTTTTTGAACTCCTGCATCGACCTTGTCCTCTGGAGGTTTCAGAGTAGTCCTGCTCCCCCCCTCGCCCCGGGTGCCATCTCTTCCCTTTCTCTAGTCTTGTGTGGCCCCCTTTTACTCCCCTCTCTCCCTCTTTTCCTCCTCCCTAACCTAACTCTCCCCCCCTCCCGTTTCTGCTGCGGAGGTGGACGGGGCAGATCCAGGGAAAGCGGGTTTTGTCTGGATGTGTGTGTGGTGGGGAGGGTGAGCGTAACCATGGATGTGCACTTTTGTGGAGTGTGGCCGCCCTGCCTGCACCTGCCCCTCGCACCCCTGCACCCACCTCCGGCTTGGTCCTTGTGGTTGGACAGGAAGCAGAGTGGTCTCTGCAGCTGGTCAGCCGGGGGGGGGGCTCCCGTGGTTCTGCTGCTGACACGCTGAGCAGGGAGGCTGGGGTGGCCTGGGTCCGACCTGAATGTCACTTTGCCTATGGTGACACGGAGAGTCTCTCCCAGGTGTCCCCCAGGTACAGGTAGTGGGAGGTGACACCCCTCCCCCCAGTTCTGCTCGGACCCCGCCCCAGTTGGACTGTGTCTCAAGACTGTCGAGGACAGACAGGTAGACAGACCATGGCCATTTGGGTCACTGGGGAGTGGGTCACACCAAGCCCACTACCACTGAGTCAGTTCCAACACACAGCAACCCTAGAAAACAGAGCTGCCCCACGGCGTGTCTGAGGCTGTAAATCTTTCTGGAAGCAGGCTGCCTCATCTTTCTCCCAGAGAAAGTTCCAGGAGGGTTCAAACCAGCAACCTACCAGTAAGCAGCCCAACACTTACCCGGGCGGCGCCATGAGGGCTCTTGTTGTGCAGGCAAGCTCTCCGGCTTCCTGACATCCCTTGGGGGAGGGGGAGTTACTGGGTCTTAGCCTGTCCGAATTGGCCTTAGGGGATGCCTGGTGGTTGGCTAGGGGCTGTACTCAAGCCTCCTTGCTTTTTGCCTCATGCCCTATCCGGTGTCTGCTATGGAGATGACCCCTGCCCATTTTACAGATGAAGACACTGAGGCCCAGACGGGCTGCCCAGCTTGCTCCCTGCTTCCCAACCAGGCCCCTCTGTGGTGAGATGGCCCTGAGTGTCTCAGCGCCCGCGCCCCCCCCCCCCCTTCCTGGCCAACTCAGCCTCGGGCTGATCATCCTCACTGGGACCTCCAGATCTCACCTTTGGCTGGGGCCTCCCCCTGGCTGGGGGAACCTGGTGTGGGGGCTGCCCTCCTGAAGTCACGCAAGAAGTCTGAGATGAGCGATTCGAAACTCCCTCGGCTGCTCTGGGTGGGGGTGTTGTTTTCGAAAGGGCTGGATCTGTCCAGAGTGGCAGGATGTGCGGACCTGCACTGAGCTGGAGGGCAGCATGAGAAACCGAGGCACTCGGAAGGAAAAGGGGAAGGTTGAGAATCCCGGCCTAGGGAGGCACGTGGGTGGGAAGGTGAGTCCTCATACAGCACCCTTGGGTTCCCTGGGTCCCCAGAGAAGCCAGCTCCCTCCTCTCCCTGCCCACAGCCCCAGTCCTGGCCTGATGGCTCCTGGGGATCATAAGTTTGCACCCAGAGGTGTGGGGACCTGGTGTAAAAGACAGCCACCTGCATTTTCACTCACCTCTCCTCTCCTGGAAGTTTTGCATTGCCTCCCACCGTGAGCGCCTGCAGCTGATCACAGGGGTGGGGGTGGGGGGTATTCAGCGCACCTGTGGCTTTGTTGTCCACAGAAATCCAGCTGTTTTTACAGGTGTGGCAGGTATCTCCCATGCCATTGATGCTCTGTGCCACTTCAGAATGAGAGCAGTTTCGTGATCGAATGTGTTAATAGGAAGAATACATAGATTACCAGTTTACAACTGGAATTACTAAAAAGCGATCTTGCTCATTGAATTTCAGTATGATTCATTTCCTGTGCGCGTGTGTGTGATTAAGGAGCACTGGTGGTGTAGTTTGCTATGAATTGAACTGCTAACCACAAGGTTGGTGGTTCAAACCCACTAGCTGTTCTCTGGGGGGAAAGGGAGGCTGTTTGCTCTGGTAAAGGCTGGAAACTCACTAGAGGGTCACTGTGAGTTTGAGATGGACTTGATGCCAGTGGGTTTGGTTTTTTTTTTGGGGGGTGCAATTAACCCATGATTCTGAAGAGGTCTGTGGCCTTGTCCAGCCTGCCATGGTGCCGTACACAGACTCCTGGTACCAGGGCAAGGAGGTCGCTGCCTGGGCTTTGGCAGTAGGCACACCTGAGCAAAAGGCCTTTGCTCTCACCTGCCCTAGATTCTGAGAAATGAAGTGATTTCATTTCTCAGAGCCATATATATTTTCCTCCTGTGTGGAACCGAAATGAACCTCTCCCTACCCCCACAAAACGGATCATCCCATGTTTAAGTGCCTGACTAGTCCCGGGCCTGGCAGGCACGAGATCTCTATTGGGAGTAATAACTGGCTGGCAGGTAGACCTGCCCACTGTCACCAAGTCAGTTCCAACTCATAGTGACCCTCCTGAGAAGAGGAGGATTGGCCCCAGGGTTTCTGAGGCTGCAAATATTTATGGGATCAGACGGCCTCATCTTTGTCCCGAGGAACAGCTGGTGGGTTCGAACTGCCCACCTTGAGGGTGTATGCTCCTGGGGCTCCCTTTGGCTGAGCAGTTGGCAGCAGTCTGGTTAAGCCCAGGAGAGGAAAAGAAAAACGCAGGCAGTTGCCATGGAGTTTGTACCACCGCACGGCGAGGCCACGTGTGTCAGGGTGAAACGCTGCTCCACGGGGTTTGCACGGCTGTGGACTTTTGGGAAGCAGAGCACCAGGCTTTTCTTTCATAGTGGTTCTGGGTGTGTTGGAACCTCTAACCTTTCCGCTAGGGGTCAGGCGCTTCACAGTTTGCAGCACCCAGCGACTGCCAGGCTTGCATCTTCTTTTATCAGAGAAGGAACCCCAGGCCCAGTCCATTGCTCACGGGCCGTCATGCAGAAGGGTGGACAGGGCACACAGCACAATGCTTCTTGTCTTTCTCTTCCGCTCGGAGCTGGAGCCTGGAGCCTCTGGCAGCAATCTCAGTTCCTAAATTCAAGTCGGGAAGAAAGTGTTGTCAGTTACTGTCAGATCGGCTCCTACTCATGTGGTCCGGACCGCTATAACAGAATCCAGTGTTGCCATTTCCATCTTCTTTGTGGCATCTCCCTACGACAACTGATCATTGACGGATCTGCAGGAACGAGACCAGGGACGGGCTGTAATGTGAGTGAGCCTAGAAAGCAGCATGCCGACTGAAAGAAGCCGAATAGAGGACCGAACACACTGATAGGAGCTTCACTGATAGGAGCAGTCCTTAAGGGAGGGAGGGAGGGAGAGGGAAAGAGGGGAGGTTAGTGGAGGCTGAGAAAGGGGAGGTCCCTATTCTATTCTCTAGATCAGTGGTTCTCAGCCTTCCTAATGCCGCGACCTTTTTATACAGTTCCTCATGTGGTGGTGATGCCCCACCCCCAACCATAAAGTTATTTTCATTGCTACTTCACAACTGTAATTTTGCTACTGTTATGAATCGGTGACCCCTGTGAAAGTGTGGTTCCACCCCCAAAGGGGTCACAACCCACAGGTTGAGAACCGCTGCTCTAGATCAGCCTGAAACTGTGATGACTTGATCTGTCGCCAAAGGTGATTTTGTGACAGTTCCCTTTGTTCTCTAGGGCCTGTTTAAGGGGCCTCGTGTCTGCGAATCCATGCTGGCCCCATACTGATTCTCTCCCTCATCCGGAAGATTTGTCTTTGTCCCGTTTAATAACTGGGTCGCTATAAATTATACTTAACTCTGGGGTTCTTTTCCCCTAGAAGAGAATACATCTAGACCTGCATTGGGCTAGCTCGGAGCAATCGGGCAGTTATGAAGTGCTCAAGTCAGAAGCTTTGCCCGGCATCGACATTAAAGTGCAGGAACTAGCAATGCACACACACACACACGCACACACACACACGCACACACACACACACACACATATATTCTGACTGTGAAGCATATCTGGAACGGCTGTTAGGGTGGCGCTAGACCAGGCATGTTCTCTTACAGAGTCCCTGTGAGTTGGAAATGGCTCAAAGGCACTGTGTTAGTCTGGGTACATTAGAGAAACAAATCCACAGAAACTCATGTATAAGAGAGAGTTTCATATAAAGGGTAAGTGCACATCAAGAAAACATCCCAACCCAGTGCTGCC
The DNA here is from genome assembly GCF_050624435.1 of Tenrec ecaudatus. Classification (NCBI taxonomy): domain Eukaryota; kingdom Metazoa; phylum Chordata; class Mammalia; order Afrosoricida; family Tenrecidae; genus Tenrec; species Tenrec ecaudatus. Next base: position 85,972,780 of record NC_134539.1, on the reverse strand, counting down.
CAAACCCACAAGTCCAACATTAACCCATATGTCCAACACCAATCCACAAAGTCCTCCTCCATCTCACAGAACACACGCAATGATGCCGACTGCAGAAGGAAAACCAAGTCAGTCAGCGTGTAAACATCTCAGCGATAACAGGTCTCCACATGGCTGCTCCAGCACCCAGGGCTGCATCGGGGTAGGTCCCTGTGGCTTCTCCTAATAGATGTCTTGCAGGAAGTGAGCCTTGCCAGCTGAAGCAGAGAACTGGCTAAGGCAGCTGCACCCTGGTCCAAGCATCAGAAAGCAAGAGACCCGAGAACTCAAAAGGCGAGGCTCACCCAGCCATTTATCTCTCCGCCCTTCAATTAACCCCCATGTGTTTATCGGCACAGTTGGCACAATAAACTTTTAACTATCTCAATCCACCCCTTGCCAACTTGGCACCTGTACACAATTCTTTAGCCTCACTATTGCAATTAAGTAACACTTACACTTTAATCCTGTGAATATGTTCTCCCACCTATGAAATGTAAGCCAACCACTTCATGCCTTTATCCCCCAATTTTGGGTATCCAAGTTCTATACTGCCCATTTACATTAACCCAGTGCTCCGAATTCATATTTTTCGACATGAAGAATCTTCCTTCATTCCAGTGAAGTCTGCATCCATAAGCAAAGTCAAATCCAGACAGGCCGTCCATAAAGTCAGCAACAACAGGCTCAAAAATCTCCAGCTGGTCGGGTTCAGGTCAACTCAAGTGAGCTGCCTCACTCAGCTTGGTCACCTTGCCTTTAGACCATGGGCTGTCACCAATACTCAACAAGCCTAGCCCCCCGTGTGCTAGGTCATGAACTTTAGACCAGTCAACCCGCTCTCGTCTTCTCTGGTTCCTGTAAACCAAGTCCACAGGTGTCAGTGGCCACACTCAATCCTTCTCTTTATTGCTGCATTTCTCCCACTTCCACTCAACAGGTGGATCCAGGTGGTCACCTAGCAAGCATCTCAGCCTGCCCACAGGCTCCCTTTAACGTTCAGTCCCAGAGAGGAGTTTTCTTCATGGTTCCAGTTTTTTCCAGCTTCTGACAAAGACCATTGGTTCCTGAGTACTCCAAAGCACTGGATGGGGCATTTCTTTCTTTGCAGGCGTGGCCTAAACCCATTTAAAGATGAACTTTTAATGGCTGAAAGCACGTGGGCTTACTTACTTTTTATTTTCATACTTCGCATATTTTCCCCAGAAACCAACCAAGTAAATAGTGTGGCTTTACCTGACCTCTGACTAGACAAGAAACACTACCATGAGGGCGAGGTCAAACCAACATCTGCCCATGGTATGATTTGTTTCTCCAGTGCCCCACCCGGGCACGTGTCACTACCCACGACAACAGCAACAGCTAAAGCAAGTTCTTCAGCTCTTTTTGATCAGTAGTTCGTAGCTATTTTTGGTAAATCATTAAGGACTTGCTAGTCAGTCAGTTCATACAAGTTACTCTACTTTCAACCACATTCTCCCCGAGGACAAGCAGTTCCTCCCTTGTTTACTCATCCTGGGTCACCTTCTGTATTTGAACTTGGTTTTAGGGAGGATCGTGGCGGCCCTAATGCTATCCTGAGTCCTTCTGACCTCCGACCTCCATTGAGTTCTTTCTGTGCCATGCCATGTCCCCTCAGCAGGGTGTGTTTGAAGGAGGATCCCTGGGACTGCCCTGGGCAGCCGCCTGGGAATGGAGATCTGGGTCTCTAGGTAGCCTCTGCCTGGTACAAGGCTCCTCAGTGGGAGAGAAGGGAAGAGCCTGGGAGGGGAGAGGGGTGCCGGGGAGGGGGCTTCTGGGACTTAAAGCAGACTGCCTAGGAATGCTCCAGTCCATCACTGTCCTCAGCCCCACCCCACTCTGCTGCTCTCCTTTCCTTCGCTACTGATTAACCCCATTGGTGGCCTGTCCGAGTTTTTCGGACTGATCATGAGTTACCTTACCGAATGTTGGTCCTTTCTCTGGTTTATGCCCTCTGTCAGCCTGAAAACAACTTAGGTCTTTATAGGAGCCAACCGCCTAGGATAGTTCGGGCAGAAAGTAGCCAGTCTAAATCGAGTTCAGCACAGAACTCAGAAGAATCCGTTGCAGCGAAGGCCTGCATTCAGGAGGAGATTTAATGATGTCATACAATGTCCAAGGGGTTCGTCTTCAGAGGCCTCTGAGAGGAAGGGTTACAAAAACAGCCCATCCTGACCTGGTTTTTACATTCTTATTATGCTTTGGGCTGCCCACCTCAAAGTCAGCAGTTCGAAACCACTAGCCATGCTGAAGGAGACAGGTGAAGCTTTCTACTCCGATGGAGAGTTACGGTCTCCACAACTTACAGGGGTCGTTCTGCCCTGTCCTGCAGTAGGCACAAGTGGGTTTTCCTTTTGTTTGACTCATGGTGCTTGCTTGTGTTAGAATAGGCCAAATGCCTGAAGAACTCATAAGTCTCAGGAACGGATGAATTTAGATAAGACCACACTGGAAGCTTGTCACCATCCAATTTCAGAGACAGCAAACTGGTGATAGAATGAAATATTGAATTCCACTTGAGTGGACCAGGATTTGAGCTTATTTAATAAAACCAACTTCAAATGTAAAAAAAAGAAAAAGACAGAAAGGGGAGGTCCTGCTAATCAGCATGGAGTTTCTTTTGGGGGGAGGTGTGTGGAAATGCTCTGCGATTAGGGATCATAGTCATACAACTCTGTGGGTATCCTCACTCACTGCCATCAAGTCGATGCTGACTCATAGTGACCCTACAGGACAGGGGAAAACCGTCCCCATGGGTTTCCCAGACTGTCACGCTGTACAAGAGCAGAGCCTCTTCTTTCTCCCACACAGCAGTCGGTGCATTTGAACTGCTGACCTGGCAGTGAGCAGCCTCACGAGGAATCCCTCCCAGGCGCCACCAGGGGCCCTGTGAATATCCTAAAGGGATCATTCCTGTTCCCCAAATCCACTGTGCTTGATATCCAACACTGAGCTCCTTTCTGCCAGGACCTGGCCAGGAATTGGGGTTTTATACTCTCCCTGCTACAGATCTCCCCGAGACCGGTGACTGCCCTCACCTGGGGGTCGGATGTGGGAAGGCAAAAGTTGGTCTGGAAGGAAAGAAACAAAGTGCCCCTTGAACTCCCCCTGTGGTCCTCAGGCAGAGTCTCTCCCTTTGGCCCCAGAAAAAAGGAAACGGGGATAGGAAGCAGAGTCTCTGAGGTGACCTGCCCACCTTGGTTGGCCCCAGCGGCTTGTTCAGCACCTTGGTGGCTGACTGAGTGGGGTTTGGCGGTAGATGAGATTTCCCCCTGTGGCCCGAGGACTGTCCCTTGACTTGGGCCGCTGTGGTACCTAACTGTGATGTCACCCTCCTGGGAGAGATGTGTCTGGGCCCTGCACCAGATGCTGGGGTCAGCATGGTTCTAGTGGTAGGAATGGAGAGTCCAGTCTAAGACACAGGTGATTACATACCAGAGGACTGACACAGACATGAGGGACAGGCCATGGGAGCTTCCGGGAGCCGAGGTGTCTGCCAGCCTGCACTGCGGGCAGCGAGAGCTTCCCGAAGCACCCAGCTGGGCAGGCACACTGACTCCGCTCCCTGCTGAACCCCGTGGGCCGGTCAGAGTACAACTCCAGAGTGGTCTCAGGACTGACTTCGCCAGGCCCTTCTTCCAAGGTGCCTTAGGGGCAGGGAAATCTGTCCAGAAGGTAAAGGAACAGACAGCACCTTACATTATCCCTGCAGTCCTCAGGAGCAATTCCCGGAAGCTTAGTTCTGACCTTTGGGTTGGCACCGGAGCAGGTTCAGCATTGCACCACCAGGGCTTCTTCCTGGGAGACTCTCACTGCCATCAAGTCGATTCTGACTCCCAGCGACCCCGTAGGACAGGCAAGAACCGCCCCTGTGGGTTTCCAAGACCCTAAGTCCGTCCAGGAGTGGAAAGCCTCATCTTTCTCCCGAGGAGCAGCTGATAGTTTTGAACTGCGAACCTTGCGGTTAGCAGCCCAACGCGTAAGCACCACGCCACCAGGGTTCCTTCTTCCTTGAAGTAACCTCTGGATAGAGGGATGATGAGGGTCACTTTGGAGCCAGGTCAAAATCAGGGGACAGTGATAGGGATGTGGCAGGATGAGGCTCTATATGGAGAGGGAAGACAGGGGGTCTGAGACTGGCCAGGGGGACAGGCCTCAGACCAACTAGGTATTGGGAACTGCCTTAGGGAGTTGGTCTTCATCCCACACAGGTGAAAAACTTGCAATCAGATGATCTAATCAGATGTTTTCTTTCAGCGGGAACTCTGTATGGAACAATGAGTCTCCTGGGATCCCATTTGTAACTAAAAATCAAAACCAAGAGGCAAGCAAGTGTACAAGGACAGTCGGTTTACCCGATGTCGGGGAGTGTACCCCCAACTCATGGTGACCCCCTGGGTGTCAGGGCTGAACTCTGCTCCACAGGGCTTCCAAGGGCTGATTTTTCCGTCAATTGCCAGGCTGTTCTTCCGAGGGGCCGGTGGTGGGCCTGGTTAGCAGCCGACCACTCTGTGAGTCAGTCACCTCGAGGGCAGTGGGTATGGCTTGGGTTTGGATGACATCACACAGTGGGGTGGGAGAGGATTGCTCGTGGATGTTTCAAAGCTCCCTGCCCTCAAGTCTGTTTCCCTAACCACAGGCTGGTTATTCGAAACCACAGGCTGCTCTGCAGGGGGAAGATGGGCTTTCTACTCCTGCCAAGATCGACAGCCTTGGAAACCCACAAGGGCCGTTCTATCCCTCCCCATAGGCTTGCTCTGAGTCTTGACTGTCTGGTAGGGACAGAACGCTGGGCTCCTCAGAGCTCCACACTGATATCTGTGCCCGTCGGGTGCTCGCCAGGGCAGAGGAGACGGGCATCTCACTGTAGCCTGGACAGAGCGGAAGCCTAGGCTCACTACTCAGCTTCTGCTTGTGGGGCCGGGGCCCCAGCTGTCTCCTGTGCTGTTTGGTTGAGGGGAGAGCAATTATTGTCCCGCTCAACTGCCCTGCTTCCCTGGTCCTTTGGCGAGAGAAACAGACTTTTCATGCAATTTTTGGTGTTTGATTTTATTTTCTCTAAACCTAAAAAAAACTTTAAAAAATTGTGAATTAAGTGGGTATTCACATAAAGATCGTCGTCTTTATGTTCAACAATTTTAACCATTTACCAGCCCTCCCAGGGGCTTGCCCTGTCGGTCACCCTGTGCTCAGGGCATCGCCTACTACGCCATCATGTCGTCTGTGGAATGGCCTTGGGCAAGTCCTTTAGCTTCCAGTAGCGGTTTGCTCCCCATCCGTGTATGTTCAGAGGGAATGAGAGACTGCGCTGAGAGCAACCAGTGCTCTGTGCACATCCTTAATCATCTTCTCCCCTTCCTCACCCCCATTTCTTCTTGGTCTCAACTGTAACGCCAGTCTTTCGGAGCACACTGCACCGCTGCCCGAGTCCTTTCTTTGGTAAAGAAGAACGTGATCAAAGTTGGGGAGTGGGCAAAGCACCCATCTGTGTTCGCTTAGCTCCACTGCCACTGAGTCCACTCTGATTCAAAGCGACCCAACAGGACCGGGCAGAATTGCTTCTTTTGCACACTTTGACCCCATCCTCCTCCTTCCCACCCCTACCCTCATCCCCACCCACCTTCCCACCTTCTCTCTCTCTTTTCTGGGCCTGGAATACTTATGGTGCCCGCTCCCCATTATTGCTGGCATCTAGACTCACTTGGTGGTTAAATGTCCCTCTGGAAAGCTGACATCCTGAAAGATAAGCTAGGACAGAGACAGTGAGCAACCTTAGCCCACCGAGAATGGAAATGCAGGGAATTTTTGTGTAAGGTATTTTCCCAGGCTGCCCAGTTCATAGCGGCCCTGTAGGATCGAGGCAAACTAAGCTCTAGCAAGTCTGAGGCTTTACACGTCTCACAGGAGTAGATTCCTCCACCTTTCTCCCACGGAGCGCCTGGGGTGTCTGAGCCTCGCCGCTCAGGTTAGTAGGCCAAGACTCCCTGCTAGACACCTCCAATTGTAACATGGGGGTGGGATAGTGTACTCAGCCCTTGGAGCGCTTAGAAGACAATGGAACCTATTCCCTGTGAACACAATGTAGGGAATGAGGGTGGGCTTGGGAATCAGGCCAACTTTGGATGAGCTTCCAGCTTAGGCCATACGAACTCTACCCACAGGACCTTGGGCAGAGACATGGCTTACCGCCCATGAACTCGGGAATGGAGGTTAACGATGATTCTAGCGTAGGGTGATTAAGATCATTAAGACAGGTAATCGAGGGAAAGTGCCCCAGAGATTGCCAGTCTCAGAACAGCTGTTAGACACTCACCACCCTCTCTTCCCGCTGCCTTTCTCCCCTCCTTCCTTCTTTGCTGTGTTCCTTGCTGAAATGTATCCGCACCAACATCTTGACATATTTATTCTTTGAATACAGTTTTCTTTCTCTTTGGAAGAATAGTTTGTCAAATTGAAGCAGCTTCTCTTCTGAAAGAAACAGACAACATCTTTGGATACTATGTGGAATTACTTATTAATGGTCACCACTGCCCTGTCAGTTTGTCATCCTGTGATGGCCTGTGTGTTGCTGTGATGCTGAAGGCTAGGTCACTGGTATTTCAGATATCAGCAGGGTCTCAACGTGAACATGTTTCAGCAGAGCGTCCAGACTAGAGGACAGCCTACGAAGAAGGAATAGGTGTCCACTGAGAGGAATTAACCACCGAAAACCCCGTGGGTAGCATGGAAACATTGTCGGTTACTGAACACCTAATGGATCGAAGCAAAACACTGTCAGAGATAGTGCCAGAAGAGAAGCCCGCCAGGTTGGCAGGCGCTCAAAATATGACCAAAGAAGAGCTGCCTTCTCCAAGAGTCCACCGTCAGAACACGATTGGAGGAAAGCCTATGGGAGTAGCGCCTTCAGGACCTTCCACTGTTGGTGCACAGCTCAGAATGAAAAGAGACAGTTGCACATGTTCATTAATCCTTGGAACTTGGACTGTACAAGGTGTGGATCCAGGGAAATTAGAAGTTGTTTCAAAAATGAAATGGAGTGCATAAAGATATTCTAGGCACTGGTGAGCTGAAATGGACTGGTATTGGCCATTCTGAATCCGAAAGTCATATGGCTTTACTATGCTGGAAATGCCATAACCAAAAGGAATGGTACATTTATCATTAAAAAAAGACATGTCAAGATCTATCAAGTATAATGCTCTGTGTGATAAGATTATATCTGTCCACTTTTGTGGCAGGTACATAATATTATGTCACTTGAGGGTATTAAGCGTGAAGGGGGTGGAGTCTAGCCTGTCAATCAGGAGGCCTGATGTTGCCTCCTTGTGGGCATGGCCTTCTCATGAGGATTTTGGGAACTTCTCTTTCTCCTTGGAGGCAAGCTACACTGTCTCTCTGCTTCACTTTCCTGCTGTTGAGACACTCAGAGAGCTGGAGGAATCACATGGAGACCCATGCCAGTGTTGAGATGCTTCCACCACCACTGGATCCACAAGACTTTTCAACCCACCAGCCCGGACTCTTCCTGCATTTGTTTCATCGCATGTGCTACATGACTCTGAAGAGGAATTTATGGACTAATATCGGACATGTGGGCTAATATCAGACTTATGGACTTGATCTGGACTGGGCTGGGATGTTTTCTTGATATACAATTACTCTTTGATATAAAGCTCTTTCCTATACATCTATGAATGTCTCAGGATTTATTTTGATAGTCGGCCTGGTCTAATACACTTTCAAGGAAAGCCAGTCAATACAACTATTATTCAAATGTATGGACCATCCCTACAGTTAGTGATGAAGAAGTTGAAGAATTCTACCAACGTCATCAGTCGAAAGTTGATCAAACATGCAGTCAATGTTTCTTCGGTCTTCCTTATTCAATGTCTAACTTTTAACGAAATTCATGCGAAGCAAGTGAAAATGGCATGGCTTGAGTCAGGCACACTTAAGTTCTCAAAGCAGCATCCTTGCTGTTCAGCGCTTTAAAGAGGGTCCCGTGCAGCGCATTTGTCCCATGCTTGACTGCTACTTCCATGAGCATTGGTTGTGGGTTTGGGCACTATAAAGTCTTTGGCAACTTCAATCTTTTCCTCATTTATCTTTGTTTGTCATTGGTCCGGTTGTGCGGGCTTTTGTTTTGTTGACACTGGATTGTAATCTATACTGAGGCAGCAGTCCTCGATCTTCATCAGCAAGTGTTTCAAGTTCTCCTCACTGTCAGCGAGCAAAGTTGTAATATCTGCATGTCTCAGGTGGTTAATAAGTGTTCCTCCAATCCTGATGTTGAATCACATAATCCAACCTCTCTGACGATTATCTCAGTAAAGCTTGAATAAGTATGGTGAGGAGATACAACCCCAAAGCCCACCTTCCCTGATTTAAACCATGCAGTAGTCCCTTGTTCTGTTTGCACAACTGCCTCCTTGTCTGGGTAGAGGTTCAGAATGAGCACAATGAAGCACTCTGAAAACTCCATTCTCCATACAACCCATACTTTGTTGTTAACCGCACAGTCAGATGCAGCTTGTGTTTAATCTCAATCAGGTAGAATTGGGGTCACGATAATGGGAAGGGGAGCAGGGAGGGAAGCATTTAGGAACTAGAGGAAAGCGGGATGTTTCATCATTGCTACACTGCACCCTGACTGGCTAGTCTCCTTCCCCAGACCCTTCTGTAAGGGGATGTCCAATTGCCTACAGATGGGCTTTGGGTCCCCACTCTACCCTCCCCCTCATTCACAATGATATGTGATTTTTTTGTTCTTTGATGCTTGGGGTAGTTAGTTTATTGTGCCAACCGGGCCAATAAACACATGTGGGGTTAATTGAAAGACAGAAGGGATAAATGGCTCAGTGAGCCTCGCCTTTTGAATTCTCAGGTCTCTTGCTTTCTGATGGTCGGATCAGGGTGCAGCTGCCTTAGCCAGTTCCCTGCTTTAGTTGGCAAGGCTCACTTCCTGCAAGACATTCCTGAGGAGAAGCCACATGGACCTATCCCGATGGTGATGGAGCAGTCATGTGGAGACCCCTGCCAGCTCTGAGATGTTTACATGTTCACTGACTTGGTTTTCCTCCTGCAGTCGGCGTCATTGCGTGTGTTTTGTGAGATGGAGAAGGAGTTTGTGGATTGGTGTTGGACTTGTGGGCTTGGGCAGCACTGGGTTGGGATGCTTTTTGAAGCTCACTTAACCTTTATATAAAACTCTCTCTTATACATGGGTTTCTGTGGATTTGTTTCTCTAAAGTACCCAGAATATCACAATGCCTGATACCTGATTTCTTCGACTCCCCGTGATCGCAAAGGCTGGTGTCCTTCTCCCATGTGGGCTTTGTTGCCTCTGAGCTAGATGGCCGATATTCAACTATTTCAAGTGGTAGCGTGTAGGCAAGAACTAATGGGACCCAGGGAAGAAATCCAAGCTGCACGGAAAGCACTAGCCCAAACCAAGGCTCCATTGAAATGTTTCAACAACTGATGAGACCCTGGAAGCGCTCACTTGTCTATGTCAGGAAATTTGGAAGACGGCTACTTGGCCAATGGACTGCCCAAAGAACAAAGAGATGTCTTGGAAGAAGTACGGCCAGAATGCTCCTTCGAGGCAAGGATGGTGAGACTTCCTCTCACGTGCTTTGGACATGTCAGGAGAGAGCAGGCCCTGGAGAAGGACACCATGCTTGGTAAAGTGGAGGGGCTGTGGAAATGAGGAAGGCCCTTGACTAGATGGACTGACAGCGTGGCTGAAACAGCGGCGTCAAACACAAAACCAGTTATGAGGAGGGTGCACGGCCAGGTGACGCTTCCTCCTATTGAACATAGTGCACTATGAAATGCAACCAACTGGACAGCACCTAAGAACAACAACAATAACAACATTACTTAACGGGACAATTAGCACATATGAGATTGAACCATGGTTTAAACAATGTCTCACAGAACTCCTAATATTGCAAAATCTAGGTCAATGTGCAAAAGAATGAGCAAATAGGAAAATCAGCAGATTCAAAATGGAATGGGACCAATTGGAGGAGTTGGAGCAAATAATTTGTTTAAAAAATAAGGCGACTTTAGCCAAATATTCTATGAGCATTCCAAAAGACATCACATGCATAAAGAAAGCAATTAGACATCCAAAAATAGTTTTCATGAAAAAGATGACTAGGTTTTAAGGAAGAGCTAACCAGTTGAATCTTGCATAAAATGGACCTGAATCATTCAACACAAACTCAGCCACACGTCTAAAAACGTAAAGGAAAAAGATAAACAGCTGCATATGATGGTAGGAAAGAGCTGAGCCAGAGAGGCGAAGTCCAGCAGGACAAGCGGGAGGATGATGGGAATCCCAAAGGAGAGGAAAAGCTAGAAGGAGGAAATCCATGACCAAAGAACTGCGTGTGTGTTTTAAATTTCCACGAGGAGAAGAGAAACTCAAAGGGCTCATTGAATACCAGGTAAAATTAAACACAATATTTGCATAAAGGAGTCTTTTCTCAAATAGCTTCTGGGTCTATAGTTATCATAGATATCATTAAAAAGATCTTTCCCACTCTGTGATGACAAGCTAATTTTCCTGTGTTTGCTTATGGTTTCTATTTCCACGTATATCTTTGCTAGTTTTGGTATTTGCCTTGGTGTATGGCATGGATCCATTGTCTCCCTCAGACGGCTACCCAGGTGTCTAAACACCCTTTATTGTCTGTCCCCAATGGTTTGAGATGTTAACTTTCTCTAGAGTGTGCGCTGCAAATCCTGAACCTCTCCTTTACCAGTTGTGTGACCTCTCTAGACCCCACAGGCGTCATTGGTAAAAATGGGGATGATAAATCAGGCTTTCCTTATACATAAGTCAAAAATACTACTGCCCATATCATAGAAATCTGTGCTGAACAGAAATATCAAAATGGAAAGCCATTGTTTCTCAATATATCCTCCACCTGGGTCTATATAATTCTGGTGATGGTGTTTCCATCTCTCTAATCCTTCCCCCAAATTCTATTCCCTTCAATTTGCACCATTTCATACCAGCAGTTGAGGCATCCACAAAGGACTCAAGTTGTGGTTCTTTGAAGTTGGGCAACAAAAAAAAGCTTGATCAAGGCTATAGGCTATAGGCAAGATGCGGTTATAGGCTATAGGCAAGATCAAGGCTGTAGGCTATAGGCTAGATGCAGCTATAGGCTACAGGTAATATCAAGGCTATAGGCTAGATGCAGCAAAGAACCCCACCTTTGCGGCCCTTGAAAATTGAGCAGGTACGTGGTTGTGATTAGGGGAAAAATAATCCATTCACTTTTCTCTTCTTTTTCTCACCAATGTAGTTTTCAACTTTCTTAAGACTTCTTCCTAAATAAGGCCTACCCTGTGGTAGTCTTGGGTCTTCAAGAACATCTATCAAAAGGTCCCGTTGTGGCTCCAAGAAATAGTGCCAAAACTTTCTGAGCTGGCGGCTTTGCTCTGGATTCAGTTGGCCCAGCATGTCTCAGAAGCAATGCTGGGACCAGACCTTTTGGTTAAAGGCATCCTCAGGAGACTGAGACAAGTGTATCCCTGAGCCATCCACTGATCGCAGACCCACGCACAAACATGTTTTGTTTGGGATAAACCCATGCGTATTTGAACTGGAGCCTAAGTAGCAACACTTCTGACTATACTGTGACGATTAATAGGACTCTGCCAGACAAGAGTGAGCTCCCCCAAACTGGTAGCTGATATTCTGTATATACAATTCCTGGATATTTCAGTTTCATTTTTCTGGACTTTCTCTTTTATTCTATTGATCTGCCTTTTCAGGGAATAACATCAGATTGTTTTACTTATTTTGCTTTATGATATATTTTAACAATTGATAGGGCCGGTCTCTCCCTCATGACTCTCATTTTAAAGAGTCTTTCTGGCTTTCTCATTAATTACCCAGAATAAAATTTATCATCAATAAGGCAATCCCCATCCCTACCTCAAAATCCCTTTGTGTTTTAACTGGTATTCTACATGTAGATTAATTTATGAAGTGTTGACACTCAAAGTTCCTATGTAATATCAGAAAGCTGTCCATTGAATCTTTTTACTATTGAATCGCCCTATTCAGTATCACTTGTTTGTGCCTTCCTTTGTGTGCCTCATGGAGTCCTGGTGGCTTGGTGGATTATGCATTAGGCTGCTAACCCCACAATTGCCGGTCTGGAACCAGCAGCTGCTACAAGGATAAAAAAGGAGGCTTTCTGCTCTAAAATGTGTGGTCTCAGGAGGACCATAGGGGCTCTGCTCTTCTGCCGTATAGCGTTTTCTACGAGTTGGAACGGACTTGAGAGCTGTGACGTGTGTGTGTGTGTGTGTGTGTGTGTGTGAAAACAATTTTTTTGCAGGTTGGGAGGCAGGGGATTTGCATTCCCCCCAAATTTTTGTCATTCATCATTTTGCATATTGCGTTTGGTTTGTTGGAAACCAACTGGTGTGCCACAATCGAGTCGGTTTCGGTTTTACTCATCCTTCTTTTACAGCCGCTCAGACCAACATTTACATCTAATGGGTAAGGAGACGGAAAGGTTTTTAAAGCTGTGACCCTTCCTTCCCTCTTTCACGATTTTATATATATATGTATATATATAATTATTCACTAAAAGGAAAGCATACTATTCGACGTGGTTGCATACCCCGGTGTAGTGTCAAATCAGTGGCGCGTCCCACTAAGCCCCTTATACAGTGTTTGCCCCTTTCTTTCTCTCTCTCTTTCTTTCTTTCTTTCTTTCTTTCTTTCTTTCTTTCTTTCTTTCTTTCTTTCTTCCTAATCGCTCTCTTTACTTCCAGTCCCCTTCTTCTCTCCTGCTTCCTTGTAGCCTTTAAAGTCTTACCCTTTGGTGTGAAAATGGTTTCTCTCCCCCCTCCCCCCTTTTAATAATCGTGTCATGAAATATCTCTCTGAGACTGATGAGCATAACTTTGGTGAGCATCGTGTTCTCTGCTTTTGTTCTTGAGGGTTGACAGGCGTACCATTGATTCTGAAGGGTACCTGAAGTCCACGGCAGGAACGCATCAAGCTTTGATGGTTTCCGCCGTTTTGCTGTGATAGAGATTGCTGAAATAAACACAAATGCGCATATGTCTGTCTGCGGTTTGTTCTTTCTTTACTTAGGGTATGTACCAAGTGGAGCGATTGCAGGATTATAAGGTCTTTGCATTTGTTTGAGGATGATCGTACTGATTCCCGTAGCACGTGTAGAAGTCTCCAATCCCCCGTCAATATATGAACGCCCAAGCTCTCCACAGCCACTCCAGCATATAGGACTTTCTGCCCTTTTGACTGTTGCTAAGAGCGTTGGTGTCAGGTGATGTTCCGTTGCTGTTTTAATCTGTGTTTCTCTTATGCTGATGAAGGCAAACATTTGTTCCTATGATTGTCGGCCATCTGGATCTCAACTTTAGTAAACTGTCTATTGTATGTCCTGTGTCCATTTTTTGATAGTTATTTGCATTTTTTCTTATTAAGGTGCTGTAGTTTTCCATACATTTTTGAAATTATTCCTTTATCTGAGATATCTTTGCTAAATATTTTTTCCCTAATCTTTGGATTCTTGTTTAACCCTTTTGTTGAAGTCTTTTGATGTACATAATTGTCACCTTTTTTTTTTTAAAAAAAAGAAGTACCCAGCCCTCTATTTTGTTTTCTATAGTGTGGATATTTTTCATTATGTTTGGTAGTCTGTTGTCCCTGTTTTTTTCATTGATTCTCTTGTGGTTCTAGGTTTTATAGTTAGATCTCTAATTGATCTTGACTTTGCTTTTGTTCACGGTTGTGAGGTACGGGTCCTGTTTCATTCTTTTGCAGATGGAAATTCCATTTTTCCAGTGCTTTTTTATTGGAAAGGTTGTTTCTTCCCCACTTCATATGGTTTAGTTCTGGATCCTTAATTCTCATTCATTGGTCTCATGTCTGTCCTTGGACCAGTACCAAGCTGTTTTGATGACTATAGTTCCTGTTGCATATTCTTACAGTTTATTGTTTGCTTTTTCCTTTCTTTTTCTGTGGCTAGGATTTCCCCCACCACTCCTGAATAGTCTTCATTCGTGTAATCAAAGACTATTGACCTCCGTGGTAATTTTATACCCACCACCTTACCAACTCCTATCATTACAGTAATTCTCAGTAATGTTGAGCTGCTCTAACCATGTCTAAGGTGAAACATTGAGTTATGTCAGTTCTAGAATTGGAAAAGCCTCAACGACTGTTACATGAAGTCACAGCAAGTACTCCATCCACACACCTATCCTGAAGTTACTCAGAGTGCCCAGCCAGAAACGACTCCCAATACAGAATAAGCAAGCAAGCAGCAAACAAACAAACAAAACTACAGTACAAGCAAATAAATAAACAACAGCTAAAAGCCTGGCTCTGAAGACTGCTGTTGTGTGGTTACTGAGTTGAATTCGAATAGGTAAGACCACTCAGAAAGAATCAGGATGTGTTCGCCGTCAGATGCAAACCCCACCACAATGAGATACCATCTCATGCCCACAGGAAGGCTCATTGTATATGAATGACAGTCCAGATCTTTGCTAGTGAATTATATAACCTTGATCCTTAAAAGATGTTAAGGAGATCATTAAGTCTTTTTCCAAGGCACCTCTGGGTGCATTCAGCCTACCAGCCTTTGGTTCTTACAGCCAATCCCTTAACCATTTGGACCACCCACGACTCCCACGGGAGGCAGCGAAGGTCTTTTTCTCCCTGTCGCTTTAATCCAATCCAAACCAAACTCACTGTTATTGAGTTGATGCCGACTCATGGCGACCCTCTAGGACAGGGTAGAACTCCCCCTGCGATATCCGAGACTAACTTTCTATGGGGGTGGAAAGTCCGGTCTTTCTCCTGAGGAGCAGCTGGTGGTTTCTAACTGTCGATCCTGAGGATCGCAGCCCGACTCATAACCACTACGTCCCCAGGGCTCCTTCTGCCCCCTTTAATAGAGCTGTGTTAAACATTTGTCATGTGCTCGAGGTAATTAGTTACTTTTGTGTCTCATTTTTCAGCCCCTCATAATTTGGTTGGCTTGAAACCCAGGGTCACCCGGTCGATGTGTTCTGACTCATAGCATCCCTGTATGGAGGTTCTAATCGTTACGGGAGCCGATAGCCTCATCTTCCTCCCAGGGATCACTGGTGGGCCTTGAACGGCCAGCTTTGCCATTAGTGATCCAGCAGTAGGTACCTGAAGCACAGCGGTGGTTCAGAGTCAGAGCTAAGAGGTACCCTCAGAGCAGCACAGCCCCCTCTTTGTCCCTCTTTTGTCCTTCCTTCCGTCTTCTTTCTAACCCTTTCCCATCTCATCCTACACAGGTGATCAGTGTAGGACAAGGTGCCTTTAGCCTGTGGTCCTTTCTGTATGGGGAATTTGACCACAGGAGAGATTCTGCCTTGAGCGATCCCGAGGAGTAGAGTATGGGTGATTGGAAGGAGAAGAGGGGGCATGGCCTGGAACTGGGGTGACCAGTGAGATAGGGACAGAACCACAGGCCCTGGTACTGTGCTTATTCCTACCTGTGGAACTAACGCTTCAAAGGTATGGGCCTGGAATATTCCAGAACAACCAGCCAGCAGTTTGGGCTGCTAGCCAGGACCTGGAGACCCACTTCTCCCTCCTTATAAGATAGGAGCCCTCCATTAAAGTGTTCAAAAGCAAAGGTGTGACTTTGAGCATGAAGGTGTCCCTGACCCAAGCCATGGTATTTTCTGTTGCCTCCAATGCCTGTGAAAGTTGGCCACTGAACAGGCTGACTGGAGCAGACTGCATTTGAATTGACTGGAAGAACCATGGAGCCAAGGACCAGCTACGTCTGCCTTGGAAGCACGGATGGTGAGACTTTGTCTCACGCACCTTAGCCATGTTGCCAGGAGAGACCAGTCCCTGGGGAAGGACATCCTGGTTGGTAAGGTGGAGGTGCAGCTAAAAAGAGGCAGGCCCTTGAGGAGCTAGATTGACATTGTAGCTCCAACCCTGTGCTCAGGCACCGGAACAATTGTGAGGATGGCACAGGACAGGACGGGGCCGTGTTTCCCTAGGGATGCTCTGGGGAGTCGAGGGGCACCGAACAATAACGGATGGTTTCAGAAGCCCCTCCAAGGTATGAAGCCCCTCTCTGCACTAGGGGGGGGGCTGCCTCAGAAAGATGAGGGCACCACTGGGGCCCCGGCAGACCCCATTCTCTGACTTGCTCTACTCATTAGAGCTAGCACAAGGGGGTCATGGCAACATGTGAAGAAGGGGGCAGAAGAGGCCCACCTCCCCCCTGCAATTCCCACTCACCCCGTGTCCAGGGTCCCCAGTAAGGACTGAGTGTTTACTGCTTCGGAAGAGGAACTTGGCAGTGGGGACTGGCCCCATGGTTGGATGTTTCAACACTGCTCCACCACATTGCGGGCAGGGGAGGATGCGTTCCCGGCAGCAGCTGGGAATTACACAACTTGAGCTTTTCTTAGGGGGCAGCCAGGTGGGGAGGAGGGTCTCAGAGTAGGATGCCAGGGAAGCTGGGCCTTGTTGCAAGCCTCTGGTAAATGCTTGCAGGCAACATATTGAGGGACGAAGGAACCACTACCCCCACGAGCCTGGTCCCCTAGCTGGTAGGGTCCCACTGAGCTGAGAAGCCACAAGAAATGGCTGACAACTGACTCATCATAGGGACTCAAGTGTGTCAAGGGGCAGGCACGAGCTTTGGGGTGCTGTGTCTGACCCCACAGGCAGCAGGGATTTCCCCACATTGACTCTCCCTCCTCTTGTCCCCTCTCAAGGCTCCCAGCCCCAGCCTCTTGGGCAAATCTTGCCTCTGAGCAGTAGGGTCCAGCCTGAGGTGGCCTTGGGTACCAAGCTAAAGGTCTTGATTGTCCCCACTGGACAGGAGGGGGTCAGAAGATCACATCCCACCCCCCGGCAGGATAGAAGGGTTACAGAGGCGGTTGGGGAGCCCTATTAGCCCTCTGGGAAGGCAGAGCAGCCGTCTCAGGGCAGTTTGAGGCTGCTCACTGCAAGGTCAGTAGTTCCAACCCAGCAGCTTCTCCTCAGGAGAAAGATGAAGTGTCTGCCCCCATGAAGATTTACAATCTCAGAAACCCTCCAGACAATGTTCTCTGCCCTATCTGACCGATAAACCGAGCTGAGTCAGAATCGATTCGATGGCGGTGGTGGGTTCACTGACAGGAACAGGCCAAAGTGCTGCTGGCCCAGGGTGTCCATTTGCATCTGGTATTTGCATGTGTTACAATGCGGGACATTGTCAGCAGGGTGACTCACTCCTGCCTCATGACATGGCTGGCTGGTCCACTGCAGACCTGGGGAGAGGCCGTGTTAAAACCCAGTTTGCCTAGGTCAGCCCTTGCTCTAGATGGAGAGATGCCCAGACCGTGCCAGCTACCGCGACTTCTGGGAGCTCTGGTCTCTTAGGAGGAGGGGCAGTGGAGGGTGGGCAGCTGGTGTAGACAGACATGGTGAGTTCCAAATCCCTAGCCGGTTGCCTTTCAGTGGATTCTTGGCAACTCTACATGTGTCACAGTGGGTTTTCCATGGTGGATCCTTTGGAAGTAGATCTCCAGGCCTTTCTTTGGAGGCATCTCAAACTTATCACACAGGGGTGCTCACCCTTTTTCACCTACTTATAAAATGATCAAGTCACAATGATCTACCAACTACAAAAATGCAAGACATATTTATTTTATGTATTTATTACATTGATTCATAAATGCATTGAGGATTCTTTATATGTACAATGTATGGTTATGTACCTTGCATAACCACATGAGTCCATATTGCACAACACAACACAATGAACTGTGTACGTTTTTGTCATGACCTGAGTTGACTCTGATGACTTGCACTGAATGGAATGAGCCAGGGATGCAGAGTCCGGACAGCAGCTGCTAACAGCCAGCCTCCAGCACACTTCCAAATGTCTTCAGTCACAGTGGAACGGCACTTGGACCTCATGATCTCGATGGGGGAAAAGGCTGACTCACACCAATACGCAGAGCCGAATATGCAGTCAAGGAGGGAGCCCATGTTCTCACGTTTGGGTGCTTTCCCTCTGCGAGTAAGTTCCAGAACTGCTCACGCGCTCTGGGCTTCAGCTGAGTGTCGGCTTGTGGTGTCAACATCTCCCATTCCGTGTGAAAGTGATACGTTTGTGTCTTCTTACTGGGTCCAGCTCCCCACTCATGTTAATACCCTTTCTTACGTTGAAGAGAAAAAAAACTAAGGTCTAAAAATTGGCGATAATTTAGCTTGTCAATTTTGCTGCACGTTGCGCGGTTGTTTGCGCATGCGTCTGACACCTAAGATTGCATCTGATTGGCTGTGCTGTATATCAGTTAAGTGACAGGATTGATGATAGGCTTACATCTATTTTTTAAAAACCACGCGACTACGTTTTTTTAATTTGGTATTTATCTTTCTTTTTTAAAATCGTTTTATTAGGGGCTCATACAACTCTTATCACAATCCATTGTGTAAAGCACATTTGTACATTCATTGCCCTCATCCTTCTCAAAACATGTGCTCTCCACTTAAGCCCCTGGCATCAGGTCCTCCTTTTTGCGACTGCATTTAAAAATGCCCACACTACGTATGCAATGGATCGCGATGGACGTTTTGAGCTCCCCTGCTCCAACACTTCAGTTAGCAGCTGAGCCTGTTGACTCAAGGACTCCTAACCTGGAAGCTAGGCCAGCCTCGAGCAAAATCGTGGGAAAGCCCACCGAGCCTCTTTCTGGTCCGGATGGACTGGGTGGCAGTGGGCGTGGCTGGCACAGAAAGTAGGTGGTTGGTAAGCATCGTGGAGGATGAACGAATGCATCCACCCTCCCTGCCTCGGAGGGCATGGACCACTGGAGCGGGCAGTCAGAGGATGCTGAACAGCTGACTACAAAGGGCTATTTCTTCCTTTGACACACTTCCTCCCGGACTAGGGAAGTGGAAAGATTTGCCTACAGAGGGGCCTCCCGGTGCCGGCCAGGCGGCTGGTTTGGTGCTGATTTCATTTGCATGGCTCAGCTCTCTGCTGCTGCTCCTAGCGTTCCAGTACGTCCCGGCTCCGCAGAGTGGGACCACTCCTCCCCGGGCTTCTGCTCATGGCCTGGCCTGACTTGCTAGAGATGGAGGTTCGTCTAGAAGGGCGTGAAGGCAGTGTTTATGGCCAAGGCTGGAGTGGGGGTGCCAACATGGATTGGGAGAGCTGGCTCAGGACACCCGCCGTGTCATTTAGTCTTCCCAGTGCCCTCAGAGGTCAGTGCCATCGTCAACCCATTTTACAGATGTGTCCATGAAGGCTTGGGAAAGCTCAAGAATTTGCCCAGCATCACGTGGGCCAAGCGACTATGACAGTTAGGGCTTGAGTCTGAGCCTGCTGGTGGACAGAGAGGCATCAGACATCACCACTGGGTGCACGACCTTCACACCTAACTGGCCTCACCTCGGTCGGGTGTGGAGCAGGTGCCAGGAAGTCTTTGAGTTCAGGGGTGGGTCTGGGAAAGGAATGACAAGTGGGGAGGTTGGGACAGAACAGAAGCAGCTGCCTGTGGCCTGGGTAACCCACCCACAGGATGTGGTGGGCGGGGGTGGGGACGGGGCACCTGAGGACAGCTTGCGCTAGTGTCCCAACCCTGAACTGCCCATTCCTTGAGGAGATTCCTGGGGGCTTGTCCTCAAGAGCAGAGATTCCAGGCCCATTCTTGGCCATTCTTGGATGCAGAGGGGATTAAAATTAAAAAGTCCCCACACGATTCTGATCTGCCCCTGGGGGTCCTTTTGCCCAGCCCGTTGGGGTCTGGTGACTCTCTGGCCTGTCCCAGGCTCATGGTGACCCTCAGCAGTTCCCTGTGGGTTGGGGGGGGAGACATACAGGTCCCAGTCTAGCTGTCCACTTGATCCCAGATTCCTCGCTGCCTGGAACGCTGCACTCGCTCCAGCTTACATGCTTCCAGCAGACACCTGGAAGGTTCCTATGGTTTCCCCAGCCCCCACCCCTATCTCCACCCTCAGCGCCGTTAAGGAGTCAAAACGATGGCCTAGGGCTGAGGGCCCGCGCAGTCTGCTCCCCAGTGGAGTGCTCTAGCCAATGGCTGGTGTCTGTCCGCTCTGCAGGCGATGACTCAGGATGCAGCCAGGGGCCACGACATGCACGGAGGACCGCATCCAGCACGCCCTGGAGCGCTGTTTGCACGGGCTCAGCGTCAGCCGCAGCTCCACTTCATGGTCGGGTAAGGTGCCAGGAAGCTGGGGAGGCGATCTTAGGGAGCCTGTGGGCCTGGTGAGCACTCTGCCAGGTGCTGGACCCACGCGCCTCGGCACAACACCTGATGAATGTAGAGGAGGCCTTGGGTAGAGGGGCCCCATGACTTTGTCCTCATGGCCCCGTGCTGGCAGCCGCCATAGCTGCCTGGAGCAGACACGATCCTGCTGAGTGACACGTCGCCTTGCTCCAGAGCGCTCCTGTTGCCTAGGAGTCTAGTTCCTTCTCCGGCCCCAGCTTCCCCTGTGGAAGGGGGTATCTCAGCGCTCGCCAGCGAGTCGATTTCCTTGTCCCCCAGGGCTGGGAACCAGATGTGTCTGCAGGCTGGGGTCCTTGTGATCCTTTTGCTAGTAAACAGTCGCTCTCCACCCCCCCCCCCCACCTTCTCTCTCTCCTTTGCTTCACC
Organism: Tenrec ecaudatus; assembly: GCF_050624435.1. NCBI lineage: Eukaryota > Metazoa > Chordata > Mammalia > Afrosoricida > Tenrecidae > Tenrec > Tenrec ecaudatus. Next base: position 85,952,065 of record NC_134539.1, on the reverse strand, counting down.
AACAATTCCATGAGAAGGGCAAGGTGGGCAGGATGGGCTGCCTGCTTCTTAGACATCTCGGGGTCCTTCCCGCCCCAGAACCCTTCTCCTGCCTGGACGTCCTCCCTCAGGACAGCCCATAGCTGCTTCCTCCTCTGCCAGGTCAGGACTTGCCCTGGGCCTTGGCATGGGGTTCCGGTTCACGCCGCCGCTCACAGCTACGCAGCCTTGTCCCTCAGCCCCACCGGCGCAGTCTGTGCAACGGGAATGGTGGCGAGGGCAGCAACAGGAGACACCAGGGGGACTCAATGGAGATCATGAATGCAAAGCCCTGGTGGCGCCATGGTTAAGTGCTCAGCTGCCAACTGCAAAGTGGGCGGTTCTGACTCAGCTCGAGATCCACTTCTATAGACCAAAGCCTTGGACGCCCTTGGGGCAGGGGAGACACTCAGTACATAGTCGTTTTCTTCCTCCCTACGTTGTACCTGGGTTTTGAGGAGCCCTGGTGGCCTCATGGTTACACATTGGACCACCAGGTTAGCGGTTCAAAGCCACCAGCCATCCCAAGGAAGAAAGATGAGGCTTCCTGCTCCCTGAAAGAGTGACAGTTTCAGAAACCCACAGGGGCAGGTCTGCTCTGTCCTACAGGGTCGCCACGACTCAGAATTGACTGGGTGGCAGTGAATTGTTTGTTTGGGGAGGTTTATAGAAGGGGGCGGTCGTGGTTCAGTGGTAGAAGCCTTGCCTTCCAGGCAGGAGACCCAGATTCGATTCCTTGCTGATGCGCTTCAAGTACAGCCACCGCCACCCACCTCTCGGGGGGGCTTTTATCTTGCTGTGATGCTGACCAGGCTTCAGTGAGGCTTCCGGGCACAGATGGACTAGGAAGAAAGGCCTGGTGGTCTGCTTCCAAACCCAGCCACAGAAACCCCTCGCGGGCACAGCTCTGCTCTGGACACGCGTGGCACTGCCATGAGTGGACACTCACTCGGGCGCAGGTGGTTTTGAAGCTTTTCATTGTGCAGGGCCTAGGAAGTGTCTGACTTCTGAAAATGTTTGCAAGACCTACCGCCACTTAGACCCATTCCGAGAGACCTCCGAGATATGGGAAGGAGCCTGCGCACGCGAGGGGCTGGGGCGTCAGGGCATTGACTTCCACCCCGACTGCTGTGCTTCCTCTCTCACACAGAGAGAGAGATCCGTCTAGTGTTCAGGGGTTTACCCTTGCTGACAACAGAGAAACAGAGATCCCAAATAAGAAAGCCTGGGGAAGTGTCAGTGACAAAGTGATCATCTAGCCTTTAAAATAGAGATGAACGTAGCTTGTTCTTCCTGAACTTCATTGCCTGCCCCTTGTGGAAAGTCCCACGGCTGTCCCAGACTGCGTCCCGGGCCAGAACTCCAATGGCTCTCCTGCTTAGTCCTCCAGTGTACACGGCCTCTACCCTCCTTCCCTGAATCTAGAGTTCGGGCCCCCCACCAGAAGGAACCAGGGCAGGTGAGGCGAGGGAAGAACAGGTGCTCTCCAGAGCCCGGGGACCAGAATCAAGCCTGCCTCATTGGCCTCGAAGGGGCCCTCCACTGGAATGCTAGGCTTCTGTCTCTAAAGCCCCTCACCGATGTAAGAAACTTACTGCTATGTCTTGATGGCATGCGGTAGGGTTGAGACTGGCCTGTGCTCTTCTCCAGGACTCTCTTGCTGCCTTAGAAAGGAGTGCTCTCGGGCAGCCCCAAGGCTGCCCTCCATTTCTTCCCTCCCCTCCTGCCTGTGTAAGTTGAGTAAACAAAGGAAATAAATCCACAGAAACTCATATATGTATAAGAGAGAGTTTTATATATAAAGGGTAAGTGTACATTTAGAAAGCATCCCAACCCAGTCCAGTCCAAGCCCATAAGTCTGACTTAACCCTTGTATCTGACACTGATCAACAAAGTCCTCCTCAAACTCACAAAACACACAATGACACCGAATGCAGGAGGATCACAGGCCTGTGGGTAGAAAGTCTTTCAATCCAGTGGAGGTGTAAGCATCTCAGTGCTGGCAGGGGTCTCCACGAGACTTCTCCAGCACCCAGAGCTGCATCAGGGTAAGCCCATGTGGATTCTCCTCAGGGATGTCTCACAGGAAGTGAGCCTTGCCAGCTGAGGCAGAGAACTAGCTCAGGCAGCCACACCTTGGTCTGGCCATCCGAGAGCTAGAGACAAGAGAACTAAAAAGACGAGGCTCGCCGAGCCATTTCTCTTTCCACCTTTCAATTCTTCCCATGTGTTTATAAGCCAGGTTGGCACAATAAACCTTAACTATATCACCTCCTAAAGGCTGCTGAAAGACCCCCCAGCTGACCCTTTACTTATCTCTTTCTTCCTTTTAGCTGGGTTATGTCTGAACTGCTGGAGCCTCCAGGAGCTGGTCAGCAGGGACCCAGCCCACTTCCTCATCCTCCTTGAACTGATCCTGAAGAAAACCCGAGAGGTGAGGGCAGGGCAGGGATGGACGAGCAGAGCAGGAGCCACCTCCCAGAATGGAGCAAGCGGTGCCCCAGAACAACAGGTCTGGGGTGACCAGACCACCAGCAACTTTTGTCAAGGGTCCCGGGAAGTCGTGCGTTTGTGCTGACAGAAGCACAACAGCGTTTCTCAGAAGGGGTGTTGCCCCTGAGGGGTGCAAGTGGTGAGTGAGCGTGGTGGCTAACCAGAAGGTTGGCAGTTCAGGTCAACCCAGATGGGCCGTGGATAAAAGATCTGGCAACCTCCTTCCACAGAATGGGAAAGCTGGGGCGCACACAGCTCATTTCCTGTGACCCCACAAGTCAGGGTCCCCCATGGCAAGTGGTCACTGGGGGAGAAGGTGCGATACGTTTGACAAAAACAAGACTCTTGTACGGCAGTGAGGGGCCTGCGTTGAAGCTGCTGCTGCTTCGGGCGAGGATGGCTTGTCATTCAAGGCATTGATTGGACAGGACAGAGGAAGCCTGGTGGAATTCCTTTCCTCCGAAGAGAAAAAGAAGTGCAGGAGACAACCCATGGGAAAGGATAGAAAAGTAAACCCAGGCCTTCTCAAACACCCATCCTGGGCCTTTTGTGACCCCCAAACCCAAATTCACTGCCACCAAGTTGATTCCGACTCATATTGACCAGCTAGGACAGGGTAGAACTGCCCCTCCGGGTTCCTGAGGCTGAAAATCTTCAGGCGAGCGGAATACCTCCTTGTGCCGTAGAAGGACTGGGGGCTTCGAACTGCTGACCTGGTGGTTAGCAGCCCACTTATAACCCACGCTAAAAAGAGGGGTGCATATAACACGGAGCGGGGCTGGGAATCCAGAATAGATGTGAATCCCCAAAGGAAAGACGAGGGTCTCTCGGGGAGCTAGCTCTCCCAATGAGAAGAAGGTCTTTGTCCGCCCCAGGGGATGATGTGGGCACCGTTGAGCTGGTTCTACATCCTGAAGACCATGGCTGATGTCAGGTGGGTCTTGGCTCGAAGCAGAGAATGCCAGAAAGATGTGTACGTGTGTTCCATCGACTGCAAAGGCAGGCGCCCGTGTCGCCATCCTAAATGGCGGATAACTTTGGGGAGCATGGGAATTCTGGGGCATTTCAGTGTGCTCATTCCAAACTTGTACTTGGATCAAGAGGCAGTTGTGCAAACAGAACAAGGGACAAGCACATGGTGTAAAATCAGGAAGGGTGTGCGCCCGGGTTGAACCCTTTCACCGCGCCTGCTCAATCTGCATGCTGAAGGAATCATCAGAGAAGATGGATTATATGCAGAAGAGTGTGAAGTCGGGCTTATTAATAACCTGCGAAATACTGATGACACAACCTCGCTTGCTGAAAGTGAGGAGGACTTGAAGCATTCGCTGATGAGGGTCCTGGATTGTAGCCCTCAGCGTGAATTGCAGCTCATTGTCAGGAAGCCCAAATCCTCATCCTCACAACTGGGCCAATAGATAGCATTGGGATCCAAGGAGACGAGGTGGGAGTTGCCAAGGATTTTGTATTACTTGGACCCACAGTCGATGCTCACGGAAGCAGTGGCCTCAAGAGATCAAAAGATGCAGTGCATTAGGTAAATCCGCGGCACAAGGCCTCTGTAGACTATTGCAAAGCAAGGATGTTACTTTGAGGACTAAGGTGTGCCTGACCCAAGCCACGGTCGTGTCCAGTGTCTCACATGCATGTGAAAGGTGGACACGGCCTAAAGACAACTGAAGAATGGCGGTACTGGAATTGTGGGGCCGGAGAAGAGTGCTGAAAGTACCAGGGACTGCTCAAAGGACAAGCCGGTCTGCCTTGGAAGAAGTAAGGCCAGAGTGCTCCTTAGAGGCAAGGGGGGCACAACTTAGTCTTACAGACGTTGAAGGCATGGTCATGTTTGGTAAAGCGGAGAGTCGGCCTCGATGAGATGCATTGCCCCAGGGGCTGAGGCAGAGGATCCATTCGGAGGCTGGTGCAGGGCCATGCACTGTTTCGTTCTGCTGTGCTAGCGTTGCTGTGGGCCGGTGCTGACCCGATGGACCTAACAACCACAATAGCCATAGCAACGACAACATGTCCGAAAGGGGCAGAAGACAAGGCTCTTTACTCCTGTGAAGAGTTACAGCCACGGAAATCCACAGGAGCCGTTCCATCCTGTCCTGCAGGGTGACGAAGAATCCGCTTGATGTCAGTGAGCTTGGATGTTAGACACCCTGAGGAAGGAGCCCCGGTGGCATTGTGGGCTAGGCATTGGGCTGCCAACTGCTAGGCCATTGGATCAAATCCACCAGCCGTCTCTCTGGAATGAACTGAGGCTGTCCTCGTAGAGATTGTCCATGGTAGGAGACTTGATAGCAGTGAGTTTGGGGCAGGGGCATTCATTAGACCCTGGACAGTGGCTGGGTGGTACAAAGGTTTGCTCCTGACTCGGAGCCTTCAGGCTGGCGATCCAAAGTCAGCCAGCAGAGCTGTGGAAGGTCTAGCGATCTGGTTCTGTCCAGATCCCACAGCCAAGAAAACCCCGTGGAGCTGCTGGACTCAGTATCAGGGGGGATGCACTTGGCGGCAGTGGGTCGCTCGGGTTTGGGTTTCTCAGCCCCTGGTCACAGCAGACTGACACAGAGGAGGGAAACCACTTCTCAACCCAAAGCCATGTAGCAACAAGGGAGGGTGTTCAGCATGTTCTTGTGGGTTGGGGGAAGGTTACAGAGGACAGTCGTTTCCCACGCAGCCATCGGGACGCGTTACATTTAGTAGCGGTTGCGCCGAGCCCTTCAAAGCCCATCGCTCTTCCCATTTTCTCCCTGGGTTCTTCACTTCCCATCGCCTTGTTTCCTGTCCCTTCCTGCCTTCTGAACTTTGTTCTGGGGCAAATGTTGCCCCTTGGGTCTCGAACGGTTGCTTGTTCTAAGGAGCATATTCTTCACAGGATGTTACAGGCTTGTCTATTGTTTGGCTAAAATGTGATATTAGGGAGTGGGCTCTGTTCCAGGTTCGAAGGGCCAAGTCTTGAGGGTTCCTCCGGTCTCAATCAGGCCAGTAAGTCTGGTGTTTTTTGTGATTTAAAATGTTGTCCTGTATACATCTTCCACTATGTCCTGGACCTTCTACAGTGTTCCCAATCAGAGTGGTCAGTAGTGGTGGCTGGGCACCATCTAGTTAGTTCTGGTCTCAGGTTAGTGGTGCCTGGCCGGAAGAGGACAATTGCTGTGTCTTAGAGGGCAAGGTTTGCCGAATGGACTCAGCAGCAGGTATGGAGGACATGTCTTCGATTCAGGTTACAAAGAAGGAGGATTCAAAATTTGCGTGTGTTGAGTTACCAAGTGCAGCAGAGAAGGTGGGGAGACTTTCTCCGCCGCTAAAGTGCCCCAATGAACCAAGCAATTGAACCAAAGATTCTCTAACTTGGTCCAATATGTGTCTATGGCGTGGTAGGTTCTAACTACATGCTTTCAAAAGGAAGAAGTAACTCACAAAAGAATGCATAGAACTTAAAAAAATTCTCACCTCAATGATAATAAAATGAACTCAAATTAAGACCATAAAGGTATAGCATTTACCTAGCAAATTTGCAAAAATTATAATAACCAATTTAGCGAAGCAAGTGGTGCAACTGGTCCTTCCATGCATCGCAATATTATACATGGAAAATGCTTTGGAAAGCAATTGCTAATGTGCTTCAAAGGTCCTGTTTGTGCTTTTAATCTTTAAGTCATTGATTTTACTTATTGAAGGATAATAATCCAAAGTATAGCGAAAACGGACATGCCCTAAAGTCTTCATTACAGCAACCTACAGAAGAGCGAGAAAATGATCTCACTGTTTAAATGGAGCTGATGAAATTAGGGAGATCCAGCAGAAGGAATCGTGCACGGCTCCTAAAAATGATGGGGGCGGCAAGGGCTTCGACAAACTACAATCTCTAACACAGCGCCATCAGTGAAGAGTTCCCAAGACGACAGAGAGGCAACCAACTACGCACTGGGTGAAATACGAAGTGAAGGGTCTAGCTTATCTCACAAGGCAGAGGAAATTCTAGCTGGATGAAAGATTTAAACGTAAGAACATTAGAGGCTTCGAAGCAAAGAAGGAAAATATCCGAACATGCATATAATCCTTATGTGCCAAACAAAACCCATAAAGGAAAAGCTAACTCGTACATTTTCTGCACATCAAAAAATATTCCACAAAATTAAAGAATACAACAAACAGGTAAAAAATAGTGTGTGTGTGTATGTGTGTGTGTGTGTGTGTGTGTGTGTGTAAGTCAGGGTAGGGAGGGAAGCGATCTTAGACACCATGTAGGAAAATAGAAATTAATTTAAAGTATTGTAAGTAAAAGGCATCAAGAGTAAACTGCTCGCCTATTATTATGATTTTACCGAAGAAAATGCATAAGGAAAACTGGGATAAGGAAAAGCACATTGGAAACATTAGCTGTGGTTAACTTTGCTTTGAATCGGAGGGTGGAGGGATTAGCTGTGGTTAAGTTGGAATCGGAGGATGGTGGGACAGTATTGTGATTTTTTTTCCTGTCTGTTTTTCAAATGCTATGTCCTGTGGTGGCATTACTTTAAAAATGCAAGCAAGCCAACAAAACCGAAGAGGACTGGGATGAGACGGTGCCACCCCGCGCGTGCGCCTCACCTCCTCTCTGCCCTGTCGTCCCACAGGTCCAGGAGCAGGGCACCTACGACCTCCTCGCCCCTCTGGCCCTGCTTTTCTACTCTACTCTCCTCTGTGTAAGTCCCAGAGGGGCCGGGCGGGAGAGGCAGGGGGACAAGGGAGCCGGGAATTGTCACCCAACAGCCCTCGCCCCTTGGGGGAAACCCAGAGAGTAACTGTCAAGCAGCGACTTGAGAAGGGCGCCAACCCACACAACGACAGCTTTCCCTTCCGAACAGCCTCCCTGAAAGACCTCCCGTGCTCCATAGAGACACCACTGTGCCCGGCGCTCTGGTCCTCGGTGCAGAAGCCACGGGAGCAATCCTGTAGACAGATGTACAGCCCACTTCATTTTGTGCTTCCATGATTTCCCCCAATGTGGTCGCCCCCTAATTCACCAGACTGGTGGATCTAAATGACCCCATTTATGTGAAATCAATCTGCCCTCAAAGAATAAGCCTTCGGCTTTGCTGAGGGTATGTTCACAAAGGTGGCTTTGGTTTGAAAGGCATTGCCCCGAGTAAGTAGCAGTACGGTTCTTACAGTGGACACACCCCGGGTGCCATCTTGCCTTTTGTAACCCTGCCTCTGTGGGTGGCTTCCAGTTTTGCTGGCCTGGTCTTGGAGCAGTTCACTGCTAGGAACTGTAGAACATTCCAGAAGAGGAGCAGGGCCTGCTCTAGCGTATCAGTGAGCCTTCTCTCATCCAGACCTCTGGTTGCTGCTCTCTCTCCATCCCAGACGCCGCATGTCCCGCCCAACTCGGATCTCCTTCTGAAGGCAGCCAGAACCTACCACCGGTTCCTCACCTGGCCCGTTCCTTACTGCAGTATCTTCCAGGAACTTCTCACCTTCATCGATGCTGAACTCAAGGCCCCAGGTGCGTGTGAGGTGGCGGCGCGCGGGGCCTGGGCGCTGGGGCAGGATGCTTCCAGCTTTTCTCCCAGGTGTCTTTGACCGTGACCCTCCTCCACTTGCTCCTCTCTGCTTGTGTGCTGGGGCAAAGCCATAGAGTCTTCTCTTCCCGGTGCACATGAGGGGAGGTGGCTGGAAATGCACAGGCTGAAAGCAGGAAACGTGGAAGAGAACTCAGGACGGGATGCTGTTGTTTCTCACAGCCCTATGGGCATGGAGTTCACGTATCATATATCACATATCACACATATCATACAATTCAATAGTTCAGGCCCATCAAGAAGACTTGTACAGCCATCGCCACAGCCACTCCAAGAACATTTTGTCTTCTTCGTTCCTGGACTCATCGTTATGAGACCCTCATTTCCTCCCCATCTCCCCTGCCGTCACCCCAGTAACCCAGCTATGGACCCCATAGATTTACCTATCCTGGATTTCACACATAGAAAACATCCAACACAGAACTAAACTAGCAGCAATGGCAAAGTAAACCAGATAGAAACCTCCATCGGAAAGAAAGTAGAAAATATTCAAAACTAGAACATATTTAAACTGGATCATAAGGGTGATCAAATGATAGTTGTAACCTAACTGCCTCTGCGATAATTCACTTCCCGATGCATTCTGCACAATAGCAAGGTTGTTCACATCCCTGGTCCGTGGTCAGAGGAGATTTAATCCACAATTATTTCCCCATCACTTTTGTGTGTTTAACTGAAACGGGTCCAAAAGGAGGTCAAATAATAAGATGCTACATTTTCACCTACCGATGTCTGCCATAATTGATTCTGCACTGCCTTCTCTGACAACAAGGCTGTCCACCTCCTGCAGCTATGGTTACGGGGACTCCCCAGAGCTGGAGTCCACGTGTGGGCCCCATAAATGGACTTTGGACTTCCAGTCATCCACAGCCTTTGGCAAACTGGATGTTCACAATTTAAGCCCTGACACCATTCCCTCCTTTGGCTCTGGATTTTATTACTGACAATCTTTGAATCACACAGGCTGGTGTGCTTCTTCCATGAGGACTTAGATGGCTGCTTGTTTGAAGACAAGTCTTCCTTTTGATAGTGGGGCACCATCTCCTTTCCTCACTACACTTTGCTTTAAGACCTCTTCGTGAGGGCAAGCCAAGGTTGAATTCTCAGAGGAACCTGGAGTCAGAGGTTCAGGACAAGGAGACCCCACCACTTGACTGCCTCGTCTGGCTAGTCAAGACGGAGAAGGCCCACAAATGTGGACGAGTCCTGTGCTTCTGCTCGTTGCCCTGGGTAGACTCAGCTCTGGCTGGGGATGGTGGCTGGGGCTAGGCATGGCAAGGTCAGCGGGTGTCAGAAGCGGGGACCATGTTGGGTGTTTCTGGGTTTGCCCAGGCAGGGTCTGAAGAGGAGCTTCCTGAGAAATCGCAGGTGCCGTTACAGACCTGAACATGGGATCTAAGAAAATGTTATAGAGTAAGAGAAAATATGATCAAGTCGGGTTTACCAAAATGATTAGAAAATATATTAATATAATTCACCATATTAACAGCTCCAAGAAATATAATCATATAAACAGGTCAATGCATGCGTTGAAGACATTCTGTCCAATTCAACACACATTCTTGATCTTCGAAACTCCTCTCAAAAACCAAACCAAACTCCATGTGGACTTAGATGGTCGCCGAGTTGATTCTGACTCATGGTGACCCTGTAGCACAGGGTAGAACTGCCCCTGTGGGTTTCAGAGACTGTAACTCTTCCCAGGAGTAGAAAGCCTCATCTTTCTTCTGCAGAGTGGCTGCTGGTTTCGAACTGCTGACCTTGCAGTTAGACCAACGTGTAATCACTGTGCCACCAGAGTGCCTCCCCAGAACTCTTCTGGTTTGTGGAAACTATTACTCTATGGAGCGAACCATGGTGGTCCAGCAGTCAAAGCAGCTTGGGATGCTAACCAGCATCTGATACCTACCAGCCGCTCCAAGAGAGAAAGACATGTCTATCTGCTTCTGTAAGGCTTTGCAGCCCGAGAGACCCACAGGGGCAGCTCTGCTCTGTCCTGGAGGGTCACTGTGAGATGGAATTGGCTTGACAGCCATGGATGTAGGTTTCTTGCTTTCTTCTGGTTTATTAAGATCTGGGAGTTTCCTTCATAGAATAACAAGCCCAGGTGAAATGCCGGAGGTATTTGCATTAATATTGACCATCTTTTTCTAGGCAAAATGGGACCTGGGACAGTTCTGTTGGCATATAATTCACATATGCAATTCCATAGCTCAAGCATCTTAAAGAGTTGCATACTCACCAGGCTCGATTTTAGAACATTTTCCTTCTTTCTTGTACTCATTGTTATTAGCTCCTCACCACCCCAACCTCCCCTGCCACACCCCAAGAAACCACTAACCCAGTGACTATAGATTTCCCTATCCCGGGTCTCATATGCAGAACACACACACGCACAAAGGCAACAACCATGTACAACAGAAGAACCTCAATCAAACATAATGCATAAACAATTAAAAACGAGAACAAATGGGTGAAAGGGGAGATGGAATGATAACAGTTAGCTTGTCCACTGCCTGCACCAGTTATCCACTTTCCAGTGTGTTCTGCATCCTAGGCAAGACTAGGCACATCTCTGATCTGTGGACAGAGGGGATTCACTGGACCCTTAATCCAAATAGATTCTCCCTTCGCTTTTTTTTTTAACTGTAAAACTTTAAAGTGGGTCAAAAGGGAAATCAGAGAATAACCTCAGGTCCTGCTCGATGCTCACCCTCATGGAGAGATCACTCAAGGTAAGGGTGCTATGGCCAAGTGCGGTGACGAAGCTGGATGGCGCCGGCGATTAGAAAGCGTCGTGTCTGGGGTCTTAAAGGCCTGTCTTCCAACGAGCAGCTAGCTAGGTGAAGCATCAACCTGAAGAAATTCACCGGCCTCTGAAACCTAAGGATTGCAAATAGTAAAATCCAAATCGAGAGGCTGAAATGGTACCCGAGCTTAAATTGTGAACACCTGGTTTGGAAACCGCTATGGATGATGGTGGGAGCCCAGAATCTATGTGCAGGGTCCACACGTGGCTCAGCCTTCCGTGGCTCCCCTCCGACCAGTCGAGGGTGTGAACAGCTATCGGACAGAGGGCACTGTCAAGTTGATTGGGGCGGGGGTGTGTGTTGTAGCTTTAATAAGGTATTTTGCTTGTGCTAAAGAAGAAAAACAACAAAAGTAAAGAATATTTTCTCTTACAGATAAGGTACATTTTTAAAATATTTACCGGTCCAACAGCTACTTACCTATCCAAACCATGAGAATGTCCTGAAGATAGCTTTCCCACATACACTTAACTAGTTTTGTTTTTTTTTAAAAGAAAGAAAAACCCCAGCTAGAAATAGAAAAGAAATGTGAATAGCCTACATAGAGGAAATGATTGAATTTTTAAATCTTTATTTATTTTGGTGGTGGTTGTTGAGCACAGGAGGCCTGGCTGTGTAGTCATTAAGTGCTTGCCTGTGAACCGAAAGACATGTCGTTCAAACCACCAGCTACCAGCAGGGAAGAAGGCGTGGTCAACTTTGGACATCCTGTGGGGCAGTTCTGCTCTGTCCTATGGGGTAACTATGAATGTACACAACAACCTCACTGCCACCAAGTCTATTCCAACTCAGAACAACCCTCTAGAACAGAGTAAAACTGCCCCGGTGGGTAACCTTTAAGGAAGTAAAAAACCTCATCTTCCACAGAGTGGCTGGTAGTTTCGAACTGCCAACCCTGCAGTTAGCAGCCCAATGCAGAACCCACTGTGCCACCGGGACTCCACATCCACAGCAACACATCCACCCATCTACAGTTTCCACGTGTACAGCTCAGGGATGTTGATTACTTTCTTCGAGCTGTGCAAACATTCTCACCCGCTTTATCTGAGTTGTTTCTCTTCCATGACCGTGAACTTGCTGCCCTCTAAGGTTCCTATCTAATCTTTTGAGCTGCTGTTGTCAGTTTGACCCCCAGTAGTTGATTCTGAAGAGATCATAATGCTCAAGGGAGACCTTTGCTTTGCTGCTAGTTAAGCTAAGCTAGAGGACAGTCGAACGTCGCAGGAATAAAAGTACTTCAAGAGGCAGGTTGCAGGATTGAAGGAATTAACATTACCGTGTTTCCCGAAAGTAAGACACCCCCCCAAATAAGACCTACTTACAGTTTTGCCTCTCGCTGAAATACAAGGCATCCCTCCGAAAATAAGGCCCCTAGTAATAAGGTCCCCCGAACTGGACTCTGGACTGTAACGGCGGGCGCCGCCACACAGCTCACTGTTGGCCACAGCGCAGCCGGAGCAGACAGGAAGTGTGAGGTCTCTTAATAAAACAATAAATGTGTACCGTATTCTTCTTCATGGAAAAATAAACCACCCCCTGAAAATAAGACCTAGCGCATCTTTGGGAGCAAAAAAATTAATATAAGACACTGTCTTATTTTGGGGGGAACAAGGTATAAGCATTTCAGGTGGCATGAACATAAATATCAGATCAGACAAAATACCAAAAAGGCCCTTTAACATTTGGCAAAGCAGGCAACGTCTTTTTGAAGCAACAAATACTATAGAATAACACTCATGTGCATTTATTATGTGTTTTTAAATTAGAGATTAAGAATGAGGTGTTTCCCTTTACGTCTTTGAAGGTATGATCAGGTCCAACAATAGTACATTATTGGTATAAGAATAGGCAAATGGAACAAAATTTAATTCTTGACACAGATGAAACATTAAAAAATTTATTATAGAAGAGTATCATCCTCAAATCCATGATGAAAAAGCGGATCATTAAATAAAAGGCTATCGGGATCATGGCAGGAAGAAGGGGAAAAGAGCTGCCGTGTGACTTTAAACAGATGAAATGAAGAATTTGAGGAAACGGCGTGGAGGCCACATCTGATCTCCTCTGGCCCCCAAGGTCATTTACAAAAAGGCAGAGGTCAGAATTCATTGCAATAGTCCCAGAGAACTCGTGGACCGTACTCCTGGGGTCTAGGAGGGAAGTTAACAAGTTACAATTCAGGATCAGCAGTGCTCAGGATACAGTTGTGCAATGGGAATAGTTTCTTGTTTGCTGTGCCAGCAGGTAGGCATCTTTGGCAGGACCTTGGATTTACACCAGAGGGCTAGTAAAATGCTTCCTTCTTACTTTGCAATGGGTGGTGTCGAGCTTGGGTTGGGGAGGGTGTCCTCTGTGGGGAGACTGCTTCCCAATTTCAAGTAGAACCAGCTGGCTCCCCTCAGCTGAGGACACGCTATGCCCTGAGACACGCTTGTGGCTGACTGGGTGGGAGCTCTTTTCTGGGTAACCCAACCAGCGGATGTGGAGCCTTGAGGTGGGCTGTGGTGAGGCCCAGAACCGAGGGGCAGTGGGAGTCGAGGCCCGGGGACAAGAACCCCGCAGAGCAGCATCTGGAGGTGGCAGTGGAATGAGGGTTCTGTGGCCCAGCCTTTGTCGTCCTGGGCCTTCCCTTCCCTCCCCAGGGCTCCCCTGCGAGCTGTGAGGAGACCTGCTGGCTGAGGAGAAGGCAAGTGCGTGGAGAGAGATGCTCAGACCACTTTATCTGCTCCAGAAACTTCTCCTCTGAGGGAGGGAAAGCAGAACCGAAATAGGAGACCATATTCGCTCTCCTTCGTGTCCGGGGACTATTTCCAAACAGTTAAGCGCCCTCACAAGATAGAGTGAGCCACTTTCAAAGACACAGCCAACTCACTAAAGAGGGGCCAGTAGGGCTGTGGAGCGGAGCTGAGGGAACCATGAGGGTCCTCAACAGAGAAAAACCACACTCACTGCCACAGAGTTGATGCCAGAGACCCTATAGGACAGCGTAGAACTGCCCCTGTGGGTTTCTGAGAGTGTAACCCGTTCCAGGAGTAGAAAGCCCCATCTTTCGCTGGCAGAGCATCTGGTGGTTTTGAACTGCTGACCTTGCATTTATCAGCCCAACGCTTAGAGCTGGTTTAACAGGAGGCACAAGAAATCGATCTAGTCCATGGCGGGTGAGGGGGGTGGGGGGAGGCAGTGCTGGATGGTGCTGAAGGTAAGTGTTGGCTTGCTAACTTCAAGGTTGTCGGTTCAAACCCACCAGGTGCTCACAGGGAGAAAAGATGAGGCTATGTGTTCCCATCAAGATTTAGTCTCAAAAATATACAGCAGTGGGTTGGGTTTGGGTTTGGAAACAAGATTATAAAGCTGGAAACTGAACTAGCTAATAGCTGTTTTTTTTAAAAAAAAACCAAATAGCTGCCATCAAGTCAATTCCAATTCATGATGACTCCAGGTGTGTCACTGTGGGAAAATTCCCAAAGGTTTTCAGTGGGTGATACATATATTTTTAAAGATCATTTTATTGGGGGCTCTTACAGCTCTTAGAACAATCCATACTTCAGTGTATCAAGTATATTTGTTTGTATGTTGCCATCATTATTTTTTAAACATTTATATTCTATATGAGCCCTTGGTATCAGCTCCTCTTTTTACCCTCCCCCTCCCTTCCCACTTTTGTGACCCCTTAATAAATCATAAATGATTATTATTATTTTCATATCTTACACTGACTGCGGTCTCCCTTCTCCCACAGTTCTCTCCCCCTGCCCAGCCCCTCCCCACCTTCCCTCTACCCTCCTGGTAGCAATACTCCCATTTCTGTTCCTGAGGGGTTTATCTGACCTGGATTCTGTGTGTCCTGAGCTCTTATCTGTACCTGTGTACATGTTCGTGTCTAGCCCGACGTGAAAGGCAGGATTGAGGTCATTATAGTGGGGGGTGAGGAAGCCTCAATGAACCAGAGGAATAGTGTGTGTTTCATCAGTGCTATACTGCTCCCTGATTAACTCATCCCTTCCTTGTGACCCTTCTGCAAGGGCATGTCCCATTTTTTACAGATGGGTTTTGGGTCTCTGCTCCGACTCCCCTCATTCTCAACAATATGTTTGATTGTTTGTTTGTTTGGTTGGTTGTTTTGGGTCTTCTGGTGCCCGTTACCTAACCCATCGACGCCTCATGATCACACAAGCTGGCATGCGTCTTCCATGTGGGCTTGTTGCTTCTCTGCTAGATGGGCACATTTGCTTGTGCACCCATCTTGTCTTCAGTGATCGTGCCAGGAAGGTGAGCATCACAGCATGCCAGATTGCTAGAACAAAGTGTTCTTGTGTTGAGGGAGGGCTTGAGTAGAGAGCCAAAGCCCGTCCACTTCCTCAATGTATTGCCATATAACTATATGTAACTAGGCCAATAAGAACCTCTGTTTTAAGGAATTAATATATTTACATAAGTGCACACCTCTGTCTATACCTCTATCCATAGCTCTGCTTCCTAGATCTTTCCTCTGCTTCCTTTTACTTGCCTCCTTTCCCGCCATCATGTTCGAGTGGCTGATATTTTTGAAAGGCGATCATGAAGCCTTTCTCTGGAGGTGCCTCTGGGTGGACTTGAGCTCTGTCCTGTCAGGGAGGCACACCTGTTAACTGCAGAAGGGAGTGAACCTGGGAGTGGGAGCTGTCTTTTCTGCCAGACACAAATCACTTACACTGGGTCACACTCTTCCTAATGAGCGGACCTCATACCTTATGAAGCCTGAGGCCTAATCAATAGCAAAGTGTAAATCAAACACATCGCTCTCTTCTACCTGACCCTTGAGGATCCGTGGTGGTGCAGTGGGAACCCCTCCTTGAGAGAACGATGAGGCTACTCACACCTGGAAAGATGGGCACCTTGGGAACTCACAGGGGCAGTTCTGCTCTGCCCTACAGAGTCCCTGTGAGTCAGAATCACAGTGAGTTTGGTTTTAATTTGATCTGGCTCTGACTTAAGTGAACTTGTTAGAAAAATGGGTTATTATGGGGTTTTTTTTCCCCAAAGGTACTGATTGTTGTAGACTTGGGGTTTTTGTTGTTGTTGTTTGTTTGTTTGTTTGTTTTTGTTTGGGGCCTTATTTCTGAATATTTTTGGACCCTGATCAGTTTTCTTAACATCACCCTGCTGCTGAAAGAGGTGCCGTGTGGGCATGGGAGAGGGCTGGATGGAAGCCAGGGAATGTGGGCTCAAAGAGAGAGGAGGGGAGAGAAAGGAAAGGGATGCGAGGGAAGGGGATAGAGGAGGAGAGAGAAGAGGGAAAGAGGAGAGGAGAGGAGAGGAGAGGAGAGGAGAGCAGAGGAGAGGAGAGGAGAGCAGAGGAGAGGAGAGGAGAGCAGAGGAGAGGAGAGCAGAGGAGAGGAGAGGAGAGCAGAGGAGAGGAGAGCAGAGGAGAGGAGAGGAGAGCAGAGGAGAGGAGAGCAGAGGAGAGGCTGAAGACTCGCTGGTTGCCAGTACTTGGCACCAGACTGTCCTGGTTTGAAATTGTGGTTCTTCTGCTCACCAGCTGACGGGGCCTTGGGTGAGCCAGTGACCTTACCTGAGGCTCAGAGTGCTCGGCGGGAAGAGAGGAGTGAGAATGCCTGCCTCTTAGAGAGTCATGCTGACCTTGACTTCAGAGTTCCTGGTCCTGTTTTCTACAAGGGGAAACAAGTATAAGGTGAAATGGCAATCTAAGAAAAGGATTTGCAACTGACAACCAACTCATGAAGCGCTCTTGCCAAGTCTGTCTGCAGCTCGGGGAAGGAGCGGGAAGGCCGAGATCCCAGCACAGCCCTCGGTGGCTGACCAAAAGGGTGGAAGTTCTAGTCTGGCCACAGGCACGTGGGAGCAAAAGAGCCCTTTCATCTACTTCAAAAAAAAGAAAAAGGATCCTCCATGGAAAACCCTCCCAGAAGCTCTGGCCATGGAAGCGGGCCATCTAGATAGCGTGGATTTCACAATCCCCCGGGGAGCTGTGGCCCACTGCTTGAGAAACACCATGTAGGGTGTCCTGAAAGAGACAGGGCCTGGCACGATCACAGGGCGAACATGACAGGGACTTGGGGAGCTGGGTGCTCCACCCCAGGGAGCCCTAGTAAACCAGCTGCCATGGCAACAAGCGAAGCAGCTCATCCTGCTTTGATGTGGCTGGGAGGACACCAGCCAAGTGAGCAAGCCCATGCGCCTCCTCCTTCTTCCGGACCTAGAGCGTGGCCCACCACCTCCACTCTGGGGGGGGGGGGGGCCACAGGAAACCTCATGTTGATGCTGCTGGTTCCCGCCTACCTCAGTCCTCTTGGGGCTCAGCCCAAGTGTTTACGAAATATTCTTACTCCACGTACCACGTACCCAGGGCCAGATTCACATGAATCAACTTACCATCTTGAGCAGCTGAGAGGACAGCGTACATGTGTGAGTTTCTCTACGATTTCCAGAGCACACGGACCTCAGTAATCACATCTCCCCCAGACAACAGCCCTGCGGGGGTGGAGGGATGATCTATACACCAGCAAAGCAAGGCCCAGGGCGATGCAAAGCCCCTTGCCCACACTTGGAAGTCCAGTGTGAGAAGCAGTCTGAGCCCCTGGGGATGATAGAGACCATGGAGCAATGAAGAGGGAAGAGGGAGAACCGAGGCATCCGGGTGGCTGTGAGGCTGAGAGTCCTGAACATGCCCCAGACCGCCAGCAGAACGAGCCAATAGGTCCTAGAAGACCTATGACCGCAGAAGCCGCGATGGCGGACCTTCATCTTGCTTGCTTTGGACCTGTTATCAGGAAAGACCTGTGGCCAAGAAGGGTCATCGGGTCTGGAAAAGAAGAGGACCAAGCGAGGATGAGGGAAATCTTCATTGTGCTGGACCGGCACAATCACTTCAACAATGGACTCAGATGTACCGTGCTCATGACGGCGGTGTGGCCCAGGCCGCATCTCTTTCTGTTGTGTGTAAGGTCACTCGCTGTGTGTTGTAAGAGCCGGAGCCGATTTAACCCCCAAATGTCTCGTTTTGGAAGATCTGGGATTCTTCCCCCACTTCTTATTCACCCCGTGGTTTCTGGGTGTGAACGTGGCACCTTGTATGAGGAAGACAGTCAGCAACTTACCACACTCTGCCCAAGAATCACACAACAGCCTAACATGGACCTGTCTGTGTGTCCCTCTCGCCGCCATCAAGTCCATCCTGACTCGTAGTGACCCTGTGGGTCAGGGTAGAGCTACTCCTGTGGGTTTCTGAGGCTGTGACTCTCTACAGGTGTACAGACCCTTGCCTTCCTCCTGCATACCCTGGGGGTTTCACACTGCTGACCTTGTGATGAGCAGCCCCAATGTTGGTGCTTACAGGGGTAAAGAAGATGAGATTCAACTTGTCTCGGCAAGGTACTTGAACTTCACCATGACTGATGTCCTGTCCCCAGGCTTGACCCCTATAGGCCGGATCCTCTTGACTCCCTGGGGGCTGTTGAAGTTCAGTGACAAAATCATTACTGTCCATGCAGGTGACCCAGGCTTGGGTCCCACATCATGTACCTCATGCCCGGTCTCCACCCATCTGTCAGTAGAGCTTGCTTGTGGCTATGATGCTAAAGAGGTTTCAGTGGAGCTTCCTGGCTGGTACAGAGTAGGAAGAAAGACCTGGCAGTCAACTCCCCGAAACAGCCAATGGGATCCTGATGGAGCACAATGGTCCAACCCCTTGTGAATGAAGTTACTGCCTTTAGACTTGGTGCTTGATAGAACCTGACAGGGACACATTTTTCTGCTGATGTGCAGCCCTTGGGCCAGTCTGCATCCATCAGAGCAAGGCATTCCCTTCTGCTAAGGTGACCAAAGAAGGGTGTGATCTAAGAGCCAGGGGACAGAGGCTTCCATCAGCTCTAGCTGCCTGATTCAAACTCCATGTGAGGTTGAGGAGTGGCCCTGGGCTGAGGGTGCACACCCCACTGTCTTGCAGAATCATGGGAGAGACTTCTGACATCACGGGGAACACCAGCAAGTGAGGGGTGGGCAGTGCATGTTCTACACCCAGCTCGAAGGAGTCAGCTGAGCTGAGCGAAACCTCTCTGCACATGGCACTATATCTTCTAATCTGTTCCCCGGCTGGCCCAGCCCCACCAGTCCATTCCCTCCCCGCTCTCCGAAGTCACATCTCCTGATAGGCAGCAGGGGCCATGATTGAGGAAATGGATGCTTGTTTAGGATAGGCCTGGGGTGTTCCATCTCTCAACCATAAACCCCTCTTAGTGATGTTTGGTATCCTGGACATCCATCGCCAGCCAGACGCCCTCTGAGACACCCTCTGAGTCAGGGTGTGCCAAGAGGTGCCGTCGGTGTTGTGGTCGTTAGGTGCCACCTGACCCATAGCCCCCTGACCCATAGCCACCCGACCCATAGCCACTCGACCATAGCCCCCCGACCCATAGGCCCCCAAACCATAGCCCCCCGACCCATAGCCACCTGACCCATAGCTCCCGACCCATAGCCACCCGACCCATAGCCCCCCCAACCCATAGCCACCCAACCCATAACCACCTGACCCATAGCCACCCGACCATAGCCCCCCAACCAATAGCCCCCCGATGTACCTCAGAAGGAACACCACCCAGGGCCGCGCCATCCTCACCGCTGGTCTTGTTTGAGCGCAATGTTGCAGCTGCTGTTTCCGTCCGCCTCGCCGAGGGCCTTCCGCTTTTTCACTGTCCTTCTGCTTGAGCAAGCATGATGTCCCTTCTCCAGATATGGGTCTCTCCTGAAAGCACGTCTCATAAAGAACGCGAGACGAAGTCTTGCCCTCCCTGCCTGTGGAAAGCATTCTGGCCGCGCTTCGCCCGGGACCGATTTGTCTGCTCCTTTGGCAGTCGGTGGTCCTTGCAGCATTCTTCGCCAGCACCACAATTCAAATGCGCCGGCTCTTCTTCACGCCTCCTCATTCAGCGGCCACCGTTCACATGCATGGGAGGTCACTGAAAATACCACGGCGTGCGTCAGGGGTACCTAAGTCCTCAAAATAACATCCTTGCTTTTCAACACTTTACAGGGATCTTGTGCAGCAGAATTACCCAAGGTAATTTCTTCCCTGCTGCTCCTGTGAGCATTGGTTGTGGATCTGAGCAAACTGAGGCCCTTGCCAACTTCTCTGTTGGCCATGATGTTACCTATTGGTCTAGTTGTGAGGATCTGGGTCTTTAGATGGAGTTGCAATCCATACTACAGGCTGCAATCTTTGATCGTCATCAGCAAATTCCTGAAGTGCTCCTCAGTTTTAGCAAGCCAGGTGGTGTCGCCTGCATATCATAGGTCGTTAAGAAGCCTTCCTCCGATCCCGATGCTGCAAACTTCCTATATTGCAGCTCCTGTGATCACTCGCTCAGCACACACACTGAATAGTGTGGTGAGAGGACGCGCCTCTGACACGCACCTCTGCTGATCTTAAACCATGCCGTAGCCCCTTGTTCTGTTCGAACAACTGCCTCTTTCTTGATCCATGTACATGTCCCGAAGGAGCACAATTTAGGGTTCTGGAAGTCCCGTTCTTCTCACGGCTATCCGTAGTGTGTTGTGGGCCACACAGTCAAATGCCTTTGCGTAGGCAGCGAAACACAGGAAAACATCTTTCTGGTGTTCTCTGCTTTCAGCCAAGACCGTGACATCAGCAATGACTTCCCTTGTTCCAGGTCCTCTTCTGAATCCAGCTGGAGCCACTGGATCATTTCAGCAAAAATTTACTTGCACGTGACATGAATGATATTGTTCTGTAATTTGGGCATTGTGTTGAGTCACCTTTGTTTGGAATGGGTACAATTATGGATCTCTTCCAGTCAGTTCACCAAGTAACTGTCTTCCAAATTTCCTGACGTAGATGACAAAGTGCTTCCAGTCTTCATCAGCCAATTGGAATTCCAGTTCTATCTATAGATACCCCTAAACCCCAGCCTTAGCTCTGAATCTAAAAATAGGGATTCCCTTCTTATTCCAGCTCCTACCAAGTTCAGGATGATGGTCATGATGACACCCATCATCCTGGCTCTGCCCCCTGTCAGCCCAGCCTGGTTTCCCAAGTGATTGTACCCAATAATGTCTACCCCTGTAGAATGGGGAAGCTTCTGGCTTATTTCTGCTCAGCGTGCTTGGATTCAAAGGACCAGCCAAGCTGACAGTCACCTGAGAGACTCTGTGGGCATTAGGGTGGTGAGGTGGGGAAAGGTGAGAGCTCCCACTACCTGGCTTATGCTGAGACTGAGCTGAGTCTGAGGGATGGGAGAGGATGCTAGGGAGCAGGAGCAGGAGACGGGAGCAGTAAGAGGAACCTGGGAACACTCAGCCAGCTCCCAGAATGCCTTGGCTTGACATGTCAGGGAGCAAACCTTTACAGGGTGTGTCGAACTTTGAAATCATAGAACTGGGAAAGGACACAGAGGCCAACAGTCTATTCTGCCACTTTCAAGGGGGCCTGAGGCCCAGCACTGTGCCGAAGCCACACAGAAAGGTCAGGCAGGAACTGGAGCTCCTTCCCTGAGTGTTTCTCCCTTTAACCCCGTTCTCTCTTAGCCAGTCTGCCCTGAGCCTAAGAATCAGGCACGGGGAGAGTGACCAAGAGGGCGATTAGGTAGGTGGGGTTGGGGGGGGGGGGGACAAAGAGCAAGGAAAGCGATTCAGGACAGACTCGTGGCCTTGGAGGCTGAGTTTAAAGAAGGAGGGTGGGATAGGGTTGTTTCTGGTGAGAAATAAATAAAATGAAGTCCCAGACACACAGGAGCTAGCCCAAGATTACCTCCCTTTCTCCCAGGTTCTCCCCCAGGAACCTCGTGCAGAAGCTTTGGCACTCAGGTTGCCTGGGGCCTGGCTTCCGGAGAGGCTCCAGAAATGACCGCCGAAGGAACAAGTCAGCCCACGGACTCGCTTCTTTTACCCCACAGGAATCTCCTACCAGAGGCTGGTGAGGGCTGAGCAGGGCCTGCCCACGAGGAGCCAGCGAAGTTCCACCATGTGAGTGTTCTGGGGAAGGAGATGGGAGGAGGGGCGGGAGGGCCGAGAGGCAGCCTTATGGGTGAAGGAGGGCTCACCCTTCCCGCCCTTCCCCTTCATCACTGGATCTCCTCCCACCCTAGCCCCAGCTCCATTCGAAGTCGTCGTCATGTCACTGGGGGCCGGGGGTGGTTCCGTGGCAGAATGCTCACCTCCCGCGTGAGAAAGTCAAGCTGGGTTCCCGGCCAATACGCCTCGGGCGCAACTCCGTCCTGAGCACGAGGCTTGGGCGTGGCTCTGATGCTGAACGGGTCTCAGTGGCGCTTCCAGACTAAGAAGGACCAGGAAGAAAGGCCTGCTGATGATGTGCTTTCAAAATCCAGTCAGTAAAAACCCCGTGGCTCACAATATACCCTGATCCACAGCCACTGCTAGGGGTGGCACAGGATCCGGCAGGTGTTGTGCGTGGGGACGTCCCAAGTTGGAGCTGGTTTGACAGCAGCTAACAGCACCACCACCTTCATTTACCTGCGCTCCGGCCACAGGATTCCTAACCGAGGTCCATGGACCAATCAGCCTCCCACGACCCTGCGAGTCACAGGGGATATTTTGTGCGCATATTTCTTGCAGGGGGTGGGAGGGGAGTGCTGAGAATATTAAAGGGATCTGATACTTTAAGAGAAAAAAGGATTAGCAAGCCCACCCTACCACGTCAGCAGCATCCGGTCTCTACCTTTTCTCCATTTTGCAGATGGAAAAAGTAGAGCCCAGAGAGGTCCAGTCACTTCCCTTGAAACCACACAGCCAACCAGTGTCTGGAACCTCAGCCTTACTGGATGTTTTTTCCACGACGTTTGTTTTTTTTTCCTGCCTGGTATTAAACCAGTGCTTTCCTTCCCCCGCCCCCCCGCCCCGGACTGAAGCCTACAATTAAAAAACTTGAAAACAAACAAAAAACCCCAACCTTTTACCTGCTAGCCTGGCATACACATACCCTTAACATCTGAAACAATCCCACTAAATGAAACTTTCCCTGTTCGCACAGGGTGAGCTCTGCCCCAGTCCTTCAAGTGTTTAAAAGACAATCCTGGTTGTGACTCACAAACATTGATTTCATCACCCACCAATGGGCGCAGCCTGCCGTTTGGGAAGTTCTGGAGAGAATGCCATCCATTCAGAGGCATCTAAGGCAGCTTTCTGGTCTCTGTGGGCTCAGAAATTACCGTTACCCTCATCCGTCTCCCTCCTAAGCCCCTGGGTTTCATGACACATCACTAAGCAAATATGCCTCAACCTCCTTCTAGGCCAGCGTTTCTCAACCTGTGGGTCGCGACCCCTTTGGGGGGATTGAACAACCCTTTCACAGGGGTCGCCTGATTCCTCACAGTAGCAGAATGACAGTTATGAAGTAGCAACGAAAAAAACTATGGTTTTAATACAAGGAACTGTATTAAACTGTTGCAGTGTTAGGAAGGTTGAGAACCACTGTTCTAGGTAAACATATGCAAAAATCAAAGACCAAAAAACCCCAACCACCACCACTATCTGTGGCGGATTTTGTGAAAGGCAGAAAAGGACCCAAAAATCCCGTGCTTGCTCCCATTCCGTGACTAATAGACCCTCAGGGAGCTGAGGAAGGGGTTCCAGTGGCGTTGTGGGCTACGTGTTGGGCTGGTAACCCCAAGGCCCGGGGTTCAAACCCACCAGCGGCTTCAAGGGCGAAAGAGGAAGCTCTCTGCTAAAATATTGGCAGCCTTGAAAACCCACCGGGGAGTTCTGCCCTGTTTCTACAGGGTCGCTATGAGCCGGAAATGGTTTGATGGCGGCAAGTTTGGTGTTTTGAGGGGCTGAGGCAGACAAGCTGGGGTAATCTTGTGTACTCCCTGTCTTCCCCTGGCACCGTTCTAAGTACCAAGCGTGTTATTAATAAGTTTACTCCAGGTGATCGCTCTGGGAGAAACTGAGGCCGAGAGGAGTTAACAGAATAAGGAAACTGAGGCAGAGAGGAGTTAGCAGGAAGAGCTAGGGATTGGAAGACAGGCTCAACTTTAGTCTGTATGAATCAGAAGAGACAGCAACTTCTTGAGAGAAAATATGCCAAGCTGTGAGGGCGGGAACTGGCTTACTGGTCTTGTCCTAGCCGTCTGTCTGTCCATGGAGAGAAGGGATCCAGGGCTCCAAGGGGCTCAGGGAGGGGCTGCCTATGTGAGCTGCTTGCACCTTTTCTTACACCTGGAGAAATTAAATGTAGTTTCCACCCAGTGGATGAGGACTCTGCTGGACTGGGGTGCTGTCTCCATTCCCTGGATCCCAGAAACTCAGCTCTGGGACAAAAGTTCACAGAGACTGGGGGAAATGTCCCCTGCCGCAGTGCTCTGTTCAGAAGCAGCAAAGAATTGTATGCACGTGTGTGTTGAGAGAGAGCATGTGTGAACCGCCTTCAGGCGGATAGAATGACGTGGGGGGGGGGTGGAATTTGCTTCAGAATCGCCCAGTCGTGGAGGGGGTAGCATGAGAATGTGAGAAAGACCATGTGTGGCTAACTGTTCACCGAGTCCCGGGCACCTGAGGTTCACTCTGCTCTTCACATGGGGCATGCTGGGAGTGGTCCACCGCAGCCCCGCAAGCAGAGCCAAAAGGGTAGCTTTGGGTAAATCTGAAAGAGGAGTCTGTTCCGAGTGGTGGACCCAGGCTCAGCCCTGAAGTGATGCCCCTCCCTCAGGCCAACGCCACCCCCATCCCCGCCCGGAGGCTTGCTGGAGAAATAGGCCTGTCACAGAGTACACCCCAGAAAAACGCAGCTTGGCTCCAAATCACCTGTGGGAAGCACAGCCCTTGTTTCAGCGATCTTGCATCCTGTGAGAAAGGTGTTTAGAGAATTCGTCAGGGGTCAGTGGTAACAGGGAGGCTATCAGCAGGTGCTGCTGCTGTTCTACTTTAAGACACTTGGGTCTGCTTAGCTTTGGAGTTGACTTTCTCGCCGCCAGGAAGTAGGGGCTACCCCTCCTAGAGGGTCTCTCTGGTCTCTCTGAGGACTTCTTCCTGTGCTTGTTATTTGATGGCCATGTCAACTAAGTCCACAAGGACATCAGCCTGGATGATCCAAGGGTTGTAAATAACAAAATCGGAATCCAACGGAGGGAATCGCATCAGAGCTTACACTGGGGTCGCTCGGCTTGCAGAAGGCTGTGGACGGCAGTGGAAGCCCCAAAGCCACGTGCAGGGTCCACACGTACACATCAGCCCCCAGTGAAGCCCCGCTGACCACTGTCAGGGATGGGAGAGCCTCGCTGTCAGACAGAGAGCACCGTAAAGCCAATTGAGGCAGGCGTGGTTAGGCTAAAATGTAACACCTGGTTATTTGACCTTCCGGTTGGCCCATTCTAAAACTATTTCATTGTTTCATGCTTTATGCTTGAGCTATGCAGACAGTAACTGGCTCCATGCTAGGGGTGTGGCGGGGTGGGGCTGGGGGTAGGGTGGATGGGGAGATGGGGGGGCGCTATGGAGGCGGAAATGTTTGGTGGTGGCAAAATGTTTGGTGGTGACGATGGCTCAAATCTTCATACGATTTAATGATTAAATTCTCTAAAGTGAAATGTGTGCCAATAAAGCTTGTTTAAAAAGAAATATGCTTAATGAAAAGTTTAAGGATGAATTTTGCTGTCAAGAATTGAATTCCATTTTGAAAAGGCCCTGATGGTGGAGTGCTTATGTACTGGGCTGCTAGCCCCAAGGTCAGCAGTTCGAAACCATCAGCTGCTCTCCAGGCGAAAGATAGGACTTTCTACTCTCATAAACCTTACAGTCTCAGAAACCCACAGGGGCAGTTCTGCCTCCTCCTACAGGTTCTCTGAGTCAGAAGTGAACCTGATGGAAGTGAGTTTAGTTTTTCGGTTTTTAAAAACTTAGAAGAAAAAAAGGGCAAAGGCAGACACCAAGTTTCCTCTGGGAGTTAGTGCCCTTGAACGTCACCCCACCCTACCCCTACCCTGTGTGCCTGCACACACACACACACACACACACACAGCCTCTCTGGGACTGAGTACTATCAGGTGTGAGGGTGCGGGCCCACATGCTGGCGTGCTGTGTTGTCACCTCCCCCCTGTCACCCTGAAGTGTCCATAGCCTTGTCCTCTGTGCCCCCAGCACGGTGCTGTTGCTGAACCCCCTGGAGGTACAGGCCGAGTTCCTTGCGGTAGCCAACAAGCTGAGCACGCCTGGGCACTCGCCTCACGGCGCCTACATCACTCTGCTCCTACACGCCTTCCAGGCCACCTTCGGGGCCCACTGCGACCTCCAGGGCCTGCACTGCAGGCTGCAGGTACATTCTGGGAGCCTTGGGGCCTAGCGCTGCTCTCCCCCCACAGAGCATGTCTCTGCCCAACCCCAGAATCGGTCTCCAGGGGGCATAGTGGGCCACTGAGAGGGTTTCTATGTGCTGGCACCGTGGGGCGCCCGTGACTGGTGCCTCTGAAGATGGTTTAGGCTGGAGTGGGTAGAGGATGGGAATTAGCTTTGGGCTGAAGCTAGGAATTCCGAGTGCCTATGCTGGCTTACTGATGGGTCCATTCTGTGGCCCTGGGCAAGTCCCTTCCCCTCTCTGGGCGGCAGGGATGAGCGCTGAAGTCCTTGCTCTCAGGCCCATTTTCTAGGCAGAGGCAGAGGGGAAGAGAGCTGGCTCCCTGGCCTGGGTGGGGTCTGATTGCAGTGAGCTCCTCAGAGCTGGATAAAGGTGAGTAGGCAGACCTAAGAGTAAACCCTGTCTCCTGCTGGGCTTGCAGTCCAAGACCCTGGAGGAGCTTGAGGACATCTTCATGGAGACCGCGGAAGCACAGGAACTGGCTTCTGGCGTCGGAGAGGCAGCTGAGGCCCGGCAGTGGCTCAGGACCAAGCTGCGGGCAGTGGGAGAAAAGGCTGGCTTCTTGGGCATCTTAGGTGAGGCTCTTAGGGGAGGCTCGGCCTGCCTTCCTCGGCGCCTGTTCTTGCTCCCAAGGCAAGTGGTCCAGGTTTGTCTGGCGGCTCTGTACCACATCGTCATGCAGGAACTCGGGTTCTTTAATATCTTCTTGCTCTGCCATCCTCTGGAGCAAGGTTCCCATCTACAGAGTTAGGATTGGGTGGCCATCACATTCCAACTTGTGGGAAGAGGGAAGGAGAGCATGAATAGAGAGTGGGGGGTAGCTCAAGAGACTGCACACATCACCTTTGTCACGTGGCCACAGCACTTGCTCCTACCACCTGTACAACTCTATGACCACGGAAGGGAAAAACCAATGAGGGAAAGCATCTAGCGGTCCCATCACAATATTCGAGGAGCCCTGGCGGTGTAATGGTCATGTATTGAGCTGCTCACCACCAAGTCAGCAGTTCAAAACCAGCAGGCACTGCAGGAGAAAGGTGAAGCTTTCTCTCCTGGAAAGAGTGACAGTCTCGGGAACCCACAGGGACAATCCTACCCTGTCGTGTAGGGCCACGGTGAGTTTGAATCGACCCCATGGCAGTGAGTTTGGTTGGAGTATTTTTTAATCACAACATTGAGGAGCCCTGGGGGCATGATGGGTTAAGCATTAGACTGCTAACCACAAGGTTGATGGTTCGAACCTCCTGGCTGCTCTGAGGGAAAAAAGATAAGGCTGCAAATCCCATATAGATTTAGTCTCATGAGACCCCAAGGAGCAGTTCTAAATTAATCCTGTAGGGTCCCCATCAGTCCAAATCGACTTTCTGGCAGTGGGTTTGGTATCACCAGATATTAAGGGAGTCCTGGTAAGTGCTGAGCTGCTAGCCCAGAAGGTGGGCGCTTCCAACCCACCAGCTGCTCTGCAGGAGAAAGGTGCGTCGGCGTGTCTCTAGAAGGGCTACAGCCCTGGACGCCCAGGAGGCAGGTCTGCTCTAGCCTATGTGGCTGCTGTGAGACAGACTTGATAGCACCAGGTCGGTGTGCCCTTATCACAATGCCGGTGTGTTTCCGGGTGGTTCCAACAGTTACCACACTCAGCTGCTACGCAGAAAGCTGGAGGGTCAAGGCCACCCAGAAGTGCCGCTGCAGAAAGTCGTGGCCTTACGCTCTGGAAAGCCTGCCATTGATAAAACCTTCTGGAGCACCGTGCCACTGGGCACCCACGGGGTGGCCATGAGGTGACACCGACTCAGTAGCAACTGGTGGTAGCAGACCACCGTCTTCCTCACCAAACCCTGACTCGATCGCTCCATTCTCACCCCATTTGGACATTGTCAGGGGGCGCTCAGAGGTTGTGAGTTGGCCACATGCACCCAGCTAGTAAGGGACACCGGTGGCTAGATGGTGTGCTTTAGGGAAAAATAAGCAAACCCCAAAACAAACACAGGTCATCTCATCAGGCTGGTAGCCAGGCTGCCTCATTGCTTCTCACCCAGCCCCCAGCCCCACCCATCCAGCTGTGGCCTGTGCGGCCCCTTCCTCAACCTTGCTCTCTGCTGTGAGACAAGGAGATGGAGACTGGACCGCCAGTCTCCTCTGGGCCCCTCACTCTTGCCTGCCCTGTTGTTACAGACACTGAAAGCCCTGGCAAGCTCTACACTATCCCCATCCCGGTGGCCAGGTGCTACACCTACAGCTGGAATCAGGACAGCTTTGGTAAGGAGCCACTGGGCCAAGGTGTGGACAGCGGCCCCTGTGGGGGTTCTCAGTCTGGTCTGTAGCTCCCACGCCCGGCAAGAATATGCCCACCTGGGCAGGTTTTAGTGCCACACACCGGGACTGTTTCTGTCCTTTCTCTTTCTCCTCCTCCTCCCACCCCCTCTTCCTTCCTCCTCGGGGATGTTGTGTCTGAGCCGGTCCCCAGAAGGGTGAGCAAGAGAAGGCAGAGAAGGGAACCCTCAGGTGCCACCTCCCCCGCTTCTCTGCAGACATCCTGCAGGAGATTCTGCTCAAGGAACAGGAGTTGCTCCAGGCAGGGATGGCCGATGATGATGATGATGAGGAGGAGGAGGAGGAGGAAGGCGAGGAGGACGTGGACACCGGGCACTGTGCAGAGAGGGACTCCCTGCTCTCCACCAGTTCAGTCACCTCAAGAGACTCCACTCTGTCCCTGGCTTCCTCCCAGGCCTCCGGGCCTGCCCTTTCCCGCCAGTTGCTGACCTCCTTTGTGTCGGGCCTCTCGGACGGCATGGACAGCGGCTACATGGAGGACAACGAGGAGGGCTTCCCTGAGCGGCCCCCGAAACCTGGCAGCCAGGACCGCAGGGGCCAGCGTCGGTCGGGACCGAAGTTCAACCGGATCTATAAAATCTTCAGGAGCACCGGCCAGCTGATGCTGCGGAGGGACTCCCGGGGCCTGGAGGGCAGCGGGGACGACACCGGGCTCCCGCTGCGCCGAGCCGGGAGCCTCTGCAGCCCCCTGGACAGCATGGGCCCGCCACCAGCCCGGCCCCAGCGCTCCCGCTCCCTGCCCCAGTCCAAGCTCAGTGCCCAGCTGCCCAGCTGGCTCCTGGCCCCCGCCTCCCGCCACCAGCGTCGCAGGCCCTTCCTCAGCGGGGACGAGGACCCCAAGGCCTCCACGCTCAGGGTGGTGGTCTTTGGCTCTGATCGGATTTCGGGCAAAGTGGCCCGGGCGTACAGCAACCTGCGGTAAGAGCCGTGGGCGCGCGGGGCGCCTCCAAGGCCTGAGGCTTCATAGCGCCTGCGGCAGTTTGGCATCTCACCCTCTCCCTCTGCCCGTGCCAGGCGGCTGGAGAACAATCGCCCGCTGCTCACCCGCTTCTTCAAGCTGCAGTTCTTCTACGTGCCCGTGAAGCGGGGCCACGCAACCACACCCAGCGCCTGCCCGGCCCCACGGAGCCAGACGCCCCCGCCCCCCACCGACTCCACGCGGCACCCCAGCCCCGCAGCAGGTCCCAAGGTCAGATCCAAATGGGGTGACCAAGTAGGGTGGACCTAAGTGGGCTCGCATTACCGGAAGGGGCAGTCACCAATCACCCATGTTTATGGGGCCGGGGCACTGTGAGCAGTTAACCAGCTTGGCAGCTAGCCAACCGGCTGGAAGTTCAAGTCTACCCAGGGGCACCTCAGGAGAGAGCACAATCCATTTCTAGGAAGCAGTCACTGAGAGCCGGGTGCAGCACAGTTCTGCCCTGACACACCAGGGGGCATCGTGAGGCCGTTGAAGTATGCTTTTCTGCTTGGGCCAAAGGACCAGCCTGGCACTGTTGCTTAGGCATGGGGCTGCTGTCCTCATGGTGAATTCAAACCCACATCTGCCCTTCAGGAGAACGAAGAGGTTGTTGGTTCCAGTAAAGATTTAGCCTGGGGAACTGTAGGGTCACTAGAAGTCCGAATGGACTCCACATCAGTGACTTCTTTTGGTCTATGCCTGGCCCTGGCTCCCAGTGTCGGCCCCCCCGCCCCTCCCCACCAGCCCTGCCCTTGGCTGTGACAGATAGTAAAAGTGGTCAGCCCTTTCCAAAAGCAAGAGAAGCTTAAGACTGGGACACCGTGGCTGCCGGGCTCCTGAGCCTGTCTGTGCTGGGCAGGCCTTTGGGACCTGGCCGTGACCCTTCCTCTTCTGCCCGCAGCTGGGCGCCGTGCCCTGGGAGGAGAGCACCAACGATATCTCCCACTACCTCGGTATGCTCGACCCCTGGTATGAGCGCAACGTGCTGGGCCTCATGCACCTGCCCACGGAAGTCCTGTGCCAGGTAAGTGGCGCTGGGGGCAGAGGGGCTCACTGGCTGAGGGCACTGGCCACACTTAGTTAGAATACCCGGGGCTTGGGGTATCCAGCTGGAGGGCCCCCTAGGGGGCCAGGTCTTACTTGGAAAAGATCAGGGAGGGGAAGTTAGGGGCAGGGCAATCGGAACTCCAGAGGGGGTGGGACAAGGAAGGGGCTTCGTTTTAGCTGCCTTCCTCAATTCCTCAGAGGCCTGCCCCTCACCTGAGGAAGAAGGGGTGGCGGGTAGGGGCAGAGGGAGGGGAGTGCTGCCATTCTGTTTCCCCAGTCCACGTGCCCATCTCCCCACCCTGGTGGTGGACCTCTGCACGTCTCCCTTATTTCCTCTTGTGCGCGTCTCATCCGTCTGCGTGGCTGCCTCTGCTTCCCTCTTCTTTCCCTCACTCTCTCCTCACTCGTCCCCATTTCACCACGACCACCACCCGCCGCCCCCTTCCCGCCCGCCAGCAGTCACTGAAGCCTGAGTCACAGCCCCTGGCCGGCTCTACAGCCCAGCTGCCCATCCTGGCTGACATGCTGCTCTATTACTGCCGCTTCGCCACCCGCCCGGTGCTGCTGCAGGTCTACCAGACAGAGGTACGTCCGTCCGCCCGCCCCACGTACCTCCTAGCCCAGCTCCCCGAGCACTCAGCCGCCCTGGCAGGTTCTATGGGACCCCTCGGCCCCCTGTAGCCCTGCGACAGCCTCCCAGCAGCCTGGTGGGCAGGCGTGGGGAGAGGGTGGTCCACATGGTGCCTGTGGCTCTCTCCAGCTGACCTTCATCACTGGGGAGAAGACCACCGAGATCTTCATCCAGTCCCTGGAGCTGGGTCACTCGGCTGCCACCCGGGCCATCAAGGCTTCCGGTGAGCACTGGGGAGCCCAAGTGCAGGCACAGGGGGGTCCGGGGAGGGGGAGGGGCGGGGCAGGGTGACCTGATCTGTGAGGGGATGGACAAAGTGAGAGGGTGTGTGAAGCGTCTCTTGGTTATGGTGCAGGTCCTGGCAGCAAGCGACTGGGTATCGATGGCGACCGGGAGGCCATCCCGCTAACACTACAGATTATTTACAGCAAGGTAAGTGCTGGGCCGAGACCCTGGCCCTCTGCTGGCACAGAGTCCCCCCCCCCCCCCCCCCGATGACCTTGGGCCCTGTCTTCAGGCTGGGAGGCGGTGGTGGGCTCCCCGGGCCCCCTTGGATGCTGAGAGAGCACACTGTTCCCTCTCCCGCCACCTCTGCGCTCCTAGAAGCTTCCGAGTGACTTGCTCGGGGGTCTGAGGGGCCACTGTGTCCGCTGGGTGCCTGTCGGGATGGGATGAGGCAGGGTAGAGGCCAAGAAAGGCTTGTGGTCACAGATGGGAGAGCTTCTTTTCTGTCTTCTTTCAAAATATCTTTATTGGTGATGCTGTGGGCTAGGCATTAGGCTGCTCACTGCTCGGCTGGTGGTTCAAATCCACCGGCCACCCCACGAGAGAACAATGAGGTGCCAGCTCCTGTAAAGACTCACAGTCTTGAAAACCGTGTATCTGGTTGCTATAAGGTTGAATCGACTTGGTGACAGTGGGTTTCATGCAGAGCTCCCTTCTGGGAAGAGCAAAGAGAAGACAGCGGGGTGTAGGGGGAGGGTAGGGCCCCCATTTCACTCTGCTAGAAGAGGGAGGCCTGGTGGCATGGAGGGTTACATGTTGGCCTACTAACCTCAAGGCCAGCAGTTCAAAACCACTGGAAAGCCGAGGCTTTCTCCTCCCATAAAGAGCCATGGTCACAGAAACTCACAGGCGCAGTTCTGTTCTGCCCTATAAGGTTGCTGTCACTCGGAACCAACTCAGTGGCAGTGAGAGCTGGGAGACAGACAAGAAACAGGTGAACAAGTCTCTTTCAGCACGCCATGGGAGGCCAAGCCTCTCAGAGAGCTGCTACAGAGACGCTGGCTCCTGGAAATCTGTGCCTCAGGAAGTCAGCAGGAGGGGCCAGTGTGCACTGGGCGCTGACCGGGGGTCACCTACTGTGCCCCACGCTGTTCCAGGCACCGGAGTGAGCACAGACTGAGCGTAGACCCGAGACAGGCAGGGTGGTTAGTCATGGGCCCGTGGCATCCACATGATAAAAGCACAACTGTGACAAAGAGAGCATGCAGGACCATGGGGATCCCTACGGGACGGTTCCATCCCCGCAGCCAGGGAATCTGGAGAAGGCCCGTCTGAGAGGAGATCTGGATCCGATGTGTGAAAGACGGGGTGTTCATGAACCTGAAAGAGAGCCATAGACTCTCTCAACGTAAAACAAAAGCAAAACCTTGCCATCATCGAATCAATTCCATCTCACACCTACCCTATAGGACCGGATACATCCGCCACTGTGGGTTTCCAAGACGGTAGCTCTTTGCAGGAGCAGAAAGCCTTGTCTGTCTCTGTTTTCGCATGGCTGACCCTGCAGTTCGCAACCCAGCATGTGCAAAGGCCCTGCGGTGTGAGGGAGTGTGCACCTCCAATGGCAGTGAAAGACAGCCAGAGAATCGAGTAGGAACGTGAGGATATAAAGGAAACCCAACTCGCTGCCATTGAGCCAGTGCCAACCCATAGCCACCCCCCTGGGTTAGCCACACCCCCTGTGGGCTAGCCACCCTGTGGGCTTCTGAGAGGGTCACCGTTTATGAAAGTAGAAAGTCCAGTCTTGCTCCTGCGGAGCTGCTGTTGGTTCTGAGCTGCTGACCATGCGGGTCGCAGGCCAATGCATAACCACTACCCTCCAGAGCTCCCCCAAGAAATAGGCAGGTCCAGAATACCAAGGGCAAAGAGGGGGGTCTTGGTTTAAGAGCAATGGATGTCCTGGAAGGGGTTCCTGGGTGGGGTGGGGTTGAAGGGGCGTGGCATGATCGGGGTCAAGGTTTGGAGGGGTCCTCCAGCCGGGTGGGAAGGCCCATGAGGAGGTGGTGTGCCAGGAGAGAAATGGGGCAGCTGCAGTCAGATGAGCGGGCCGGGCAACAGCCCCCGGCCTTCGAGGCGATGCTGACTCCTAGCGACCCTCTAGGACCGGGTAGAGCTGCACCTTTGGGTTTCTGAGACGGGGACTCTTTCCGGGAGGGGAAAGCCTCACCTTTCTCCTGTGTAGCCGCTGGTGGTTTCGAAGTGCAGACCTGGCGGTTAGCAATCCAACGTGTCACCACCACGCCGCGAGGGCTCCTGATGATAGCGGGAGTGTGTCTGTGGATTCGCTGTGCCGCATGCTTGGCAATGGACTAGGAAAAGGGAGGCCCAGACTTGGTACTTTCATCTTCCGCCACTGGCAGTCCCAGGCCCTGACCCAGGGGCACCAGCGAGGCCCGGGGTTGGTGGCGGAAGATCAGGGGTTGAGCCTGAGAGGTGTGGGGAGAAAGACCAGAGTAGGCATTTGCATGTGTGGACCTGAACTCTGAGGTGACGTATGGCGATGGGTGCATAGGTGGTCATGGAAGAGGAAGCTGGATGGGAGTCCCTAAGGGAGAGCAGCCTGGAATAAAGAGAACAGAGGCCCTGGCAGAAGCCTTGAGGACCCTCCTGATGTCATGGTGGCCGGGGGGATGGGACTCCCACAGGGCAGAGAAACAGAGGTGGTGGGAAACCAGCAGTGCACCTCACCGAAGGCCCAGGAGTGCTGGAATCCCCCCGCCAGCTCTCAGGCCCCCACAGCCCTCCCATAGGGGTTCATAAGAACAGCACCCTCTCCTGGCGGGCCTGGAGCCGCCTCGCTTTGGAGAAGGTGCAGGTGTGGGGGCTTCTGGACAGGGGGTTTCGCTGCACTTTCAGGGCACCATCAGTGGCCGGAGCCGCTGGTGCAACATGGACAAGGTCTGCACGTCTGTCAACCTCAGCAAGGCCTGCCGCAAGCAAGAAGAGCTAGGTGAGTGGGCGGGCAATGGGGCTGGTGATCTAGAGAGCTCGGTGGAGCCTGGCCTGAGCCCACCTTGCCCCTCAGACTCCAGCGTGGAAACCCTGACATTGACCCTGACCGAGGTGGTAAAGAGGCAGAACTCCAAATCCAAGAAGGGCTTCAACCAGGTGAGTGCTTCGCTCCTCTTCCAGGTACACCCCTGGGCGTGGGGGAGGAGAATGTGGGGGTGGGGGTGGGGGATGTCCCAGGGCAGGGCTAGGGCAGGTGGGTGGGAGAGGGTGAGAGGCAGGGGTTGTGCACCTGTGTGGAGTGGTGTGAAGTGCAGGGGAGAGCACCTGTGTGTGTGAAAAGGTTCCCTGGCAGATATCAGGTGGGCCTGAGCCCGAAGTCGAGGGACTCGGGGACCCTGTGGCTCTCGCAGTGAGGGCGGGGGGTCAGGCATTCTGTTCTCCAGCCACCCTTGCTTCGTCCAGATACGTGACAGGGCCGAAGCCAGAAAGATGGCAGGCCTAGTGGAAGCCCCCCGGACCCCTCCCCTGGCCTGGCCCATGACCTGAGAGCTGCCATCCAACGCCCCCATCCTTCTCCTTCAGACACCATGGGCAATGCCCTGGGAAGGAGCTGTGGGCCAGCAGCCGGGTGACCAGGGCGCTGGGTACTGACCCGGGGCTTCCTTCCAGATCAGTACATCACAGGTCAAAGTGGACAAGGTGCAGGTCATCGGCTCCAACAGCTGTCCCTTCGCCGTGTGTCTGGACCAGGATGAGAGGAAGATCCTGCAGAGTGTGGTCAGGTAGGACGGAGGGGTGGCTGGCTCCGCCTCGGCCAAGCAGGGTCCCAAGGAAGGGTGAGGAGGAGGCGGAGGCCTGGTCTTACTCCTGCCCTGCCCTCCACCTCCACCCCCCACCCCGCAGGTGTGAGGTCTCACCCTGCTACAAGCCAGAGAGGAACAGCCTCCACCAGCCACTTCAGAGGCCCTCCTACCCGCTGGCGCAGACTGCACCTGACCTCTGCTCCCTCCTCTGCCTGCCCATCATGACTTTCAGCGGAGCGCTGCCCTAGCACAGCCGTGGCGCCAGGCTTCACAGGAGACCCTGGGGCAGCCTTCTCCGAGCCCCCACTTCCCGGGCGCTCCACAGTTAGCTGTGAGGGTCTCGCTCCCGTGGGGCCCTGGATGACCCTGCGCCAGGCAGGGCCAGGGATTAAGATGGTCTCCGGGCACCTTTGGCTTTGGGGCTGTCCTGGGAAAGAAGCAGAGTTGGCCAGAGAGAAGCTCAGCTGCATAGCCCTCAGCCTCCACTCACGAGCACGGGCTGGGAGTCTTTCTAGAACAATGTGAGGCTCTGGGGTGGGGCTTAGGCTGCCTCCTCCAACCATCCTGAGGCCCACATTGTATTTGGCCAAAGACTGGGAGAACCCGTTTTATCTGGAGTTCTGTACCTTCTGCCCTGAGACTCAGATGGTAGAAACGCCGATGAGATCTCTCTTTTCTCTCTCTCTCTCTCTCTCTCTCTCTCTCTCTCTCTCTCTCTCTCTCTCTCTCTCTCTCTCTCTCTCACACACACACACACACACACACACACACAGAGATGGTAGAAACATCGATGAGATCTCTCTTTCTCTCACACACACACGAGCCCACAGAAACAGATACTTACACACATATAGATACACATATATACACATACACACAGACTCTCTCTCTCTCTCTCTCTCACATTCTTTGGGCCTTCTGAAAAACAGCACTAACATTTGACATGTCTCCTGTCAGTTCCTGGTGCAGGGTCTCTCTCAAAGCCCTTACTGGATCCGAGATCCCTGGGAGATAGGACGGGCTCAAATTTAGTACCGGTTCAGCTACCTTTTAGCTAAATGACTGAGAGGGACGTTAATTAGCTTATTGCCTCTGCACTAAAGTGAGGGAAATAAAGCCTCAAAGTGTTGCGGACATCGCACGAATTGTTTGCACTTAACTGCCAAGAGGCTGGCAGTTCAACCTCCCTGTGGTACTGCGGAAGCTAGGCCTGGTGGTCTTCGTCTGTGAAGGTTCTAGTCGAGAAAACCCTTTAGGATCACTCTGAGTCAGAATCCCCTGGTACGCAATGGGTTTGGTGTGATCTTCAGAAAGGATTGAAAGGAGCTTATCTGCAAAGCATCCCTCCCGGTGCCTACCCCACAGCAAGTGTTCAGTAAAACGAGGGGCCGGAGGCCCTGGTCTTGAGCCACCTGATGACCGCCTTGCCTCTGGAACATTCTTCATTCACTCCTTTCTAATTCACGGATGAGAGCAACCCAAGACTGAGGGCATCAGCAGGGATCGCTTTGACAGTCCAAAGAAGGGAGTACTGTGTTGGGGTGATGGAGTTTGCTCAGGCGTCCCCACCCTTCAACCCTTCTCTACCAGGTGGCCCCAGAACACCCTATGCCTGCCTCACTTCTCAGACCGCTGCACATTGTGTGCAGACTCATCCATCCCCAACAGTTCACTGGTGAAACTTGGGTGCCTGGGCAAGACCCTGGGGGAGTAGAGGACGGAGGGCTGACCCCTGGTTGGGGGAAATGGAACCCATGCCTGGGAAATGACCATCCCACAAGGGCTTGACATTCGATCTGTCAGATGGGAAGGGCTTGAGAAATAAATTGGCACTAAAGTGGTAGGGCAGGATTGGGGACCAAAATTTGAACTGGTGTAGAGTGGGGAAGGTAACTATGGAAGCATGATATGGTCTCCCGCACAGAGCCCTTCTCCGCCCCCCTTTCCCTTCCCCAAAGGCCATGGGCTGACAAGAGGCTGTGAAATCCCAGCCCACAATGCTCGTAAGTTGAGAAGTGGACAAAGTCAGCTTTCACCCCACAGCACCCTCCATCCCCTGCCCTAACCATCTGTGCTTAGGCTCCAGAAGAGTGGCCAGCCCTAGACCTTTGATATTTTTGTTGTGTGTGATTTGTTATCCTGCTCCTGGCTCAGCAGATCTCCAAGAATAAACGAATGGAATTTAATATTATTGTCAAATAAAACTTGATCTGTTCTATAGTTGTTGGTGCGTGGTGATTTCGCTGCAAGACAGCTGCTTGTTGGAGGGCTTACATAATCACTTGATGTACAGCAAGAGGAAGATTCGTAGTGCATCAGCTCATGTGCCTTTTTACAATAATTTTATACTCTACAGAGAAGATTATCTTCCAAAATTTTCCCCGAGGCTCTGTTCTAAATTCACTGGTCCACAAAATAAGTCATCTTATCCCTAAGGACACTTGGGTTATGCTACCTCACTTGAGACCCAGAGCCTCAGTGGGGGGCTGGGGGGTGCTAAGGCCCTTGTACCTACTGTGCTGCTAAGAGGAAAGAAAGGGACACAGTGATGGGCCTCTCTTTCTAGACTTGACCCATATGGGGAGGGGAGGAGAGGAGAGAAGAGGAAGATGAGGACATTTGTGACTCAGGATAACTTGGAATAAACACCAAGTTCTCAGACAGGAAGATAGCCTGTGAGGTGCTCTTAATTCTGCATCCCCTGTGGGTGTCTCTGAATTAAGATTTTGGTCATCTATTGTGCCTTCTAGGGTCATCAGAGCCAGGCAAGGCTCAGAGTGGCTTGGCTCTAAGACAGGTTGGGTTCGGGTCTACTCTGTGTGTATGTCTCATCTTCCATGGACCAGCATGCTAGCACAAGAGGATCAAGCAGACATGTGACACTTCCCAGGGCCTGGGCCTAGAGCTGGCACACTATATCTCCTGCCAACACTGACCAAAGTTCATGTGCTTCAACCCACATATTCCAGACGCACAGAAAGTCTCATACAAGATAAAGGCGAAATCAAATGGGAACACTTCTTGCATCATTCTTTCTAAAACCCCGTGACACCAGTCGCCTTTTGAGAATAACATCAGACAAACCTATATTGGAACATTCTGCAGGATACCTGACCAGTGTTCCTCCAGACTGTGGAAAACAAGGAACGACTGTGAGATGTTAGATCTCGCAGATCAGCTAGGAATGTGACAGGGACACACCTGATGGAAGGTGAGACATCCACAGGGGTTTGGCAAGCTCTTTGTGCATCCTGGCTTGACTGGAGGCTATACAAATGCTTAGCAAAGACCAGCGTAGGCCTCGGCTACCTAACCACCCCTGGCCGATGGTGTCTGATGTACACACAGAGGCTAGCCAAGAGAGACATGCAAAGAAACAAAGGGGACCCAGGCCTTAGGAAATAATAATACAGTCAATTGAAAGGTTTCTGTGTGTCCCAGATGTTAATTTAGCATCAATACCTATTGTAAATATGTCTAGAGAACTAGCAAATTAAGGAAGTTGTGATGACAATGAATCAGCAGATACAGACTCAATACATTAAAACAACAGGGAAATTCTGGAGTTGAAAAGTACAAAAATGGAAATGAAGTTTTGGGTTTTTTCCCCAGAGTGGCTCATAAGCAGCTTTGAGATGGTAGAAGATGGAACCGGTGAATTTTAAGGTAGAGCAATAGTTATCCAATCTGAAGAACGTAAAGGAAAAGTCAGATTGAAGAAAAGGTTAACAAAGCCTTCGAGGTGCTGTGAGACAACATCAAGTAGACCAACGCCTGTGTGTTGAGGGTCCCAGAGGGCATCAAAGAGATAGAAAAGTATTTGAAGACACAACAGCCGAACACTTGCCAAATTTAGTGGGGGACAGATCTAAGAAGCACAATCCAAGTGAAATATCACACCTATGTACAACTTTTCAAAATATTGAGAGGCAAAGAGAAAACTCTGAAAGTTGAGAGAAAAACAATGCACCGTGAACAGGGGACAAGTAACGGGACTCCTCAATGGAAGCCAAAAGACACATGATATCCTATATTAAAAATACACCAGGAAAGGGGGGGAAAACTGTCAACCTAGAATTCTGTATTCAACAAAACTATCTTTGAAAACTAAAGGCAAAATAAAAACATTCCCAGATAAATCAAAACAAATCAACTGCAGCTGGCAGACCTACCTTACAAGCTATACTGAAGGAAGTCCTTGGAGCTGAAAGGAAGTAGCACTAGGCAGTGTGTCAAATTTGCAAGGAGAAACAAAAACTGCTGGAAATGGTAACTGGGGAAATAGAAGACTAAGCGAACTTTTCCCCATCTCGTTATAACTTCTTTAAAAGACATACGATTTTACAAAGTGATATTATATTGAAGGCTTTACAACCTATACAAATGTAAGTATATTATTGAATAAAAAGAACCATGGAGGAACAAAAGGAATAAAAAATTTGAGGCAAATAGAAAACCAATAACAAGACGGCAATTTAATTATATTAAATGAGAAGGGGCTACACATCCTACTTCATCAGCAGGACTGCCAGACTTGATCAAGAAGAAAAGAGAACCTAAATCTGTATTGAATAAGAGACACGCCTTAGAGTCAAGCCCCCAAATAACCGAAAGGAAGAAGAGGACGAGGGCATACCATGCAAACAGTAGCGACGAGATGTGGATTGTTGTTCGATGTGCCTCCGTCAACAGAACAAACATTGCCCAGTCCTGTGGCATCTTCATGCTCGCTGCTATGGCTGAGGGCGTTGCTGCAGTCACCGTCTCGTGGAGGGTCTTTGTTGACCCTCCGCTACTTTACGCAGCATGATGCCCTTCCCCAGGGACTGGCCTCTCCTGGTAACATGTGCAGAAGATGTAAGAGGAAGTTTTGCCATCTTCACTTCGAAAGAGCATCTGGTTGTACTTCTTCCAAGACAGGGTTGTTCTTCTGGCAGCCCACAGCCTTTCAACATTCTTCCTAATGCCATAATCCGTCCGGATTGACTGGAGAAACAAATTCATAGACACTCATATAGGTGCAAGAGTTTGATATAAAAGGGCAATTGTACATCCCAGCCCAGTCCACATCAAGTCCATGAGTCTGATAGTAGCCCATATGTCTGATACCAGTCTATAAATTCCTCTTCAGGTTCACGTAACATGTGCAATGACGCTCAATGCAGGAAGATCACAGGCCAGTGGGTGGAAAGTCTTGTGGATCCAGGTGTAGACTTCAGTATTAATCACCAGCTAGCCTATGGATGGGTTGACTGTGAGTCGGGTTCACACCCTAGATACAATCACCAGGATCCATGGATCCAGTAGTTGCAGACTAATGGGGCTCTGAGCCAAGCTGCATCCTCCAGTCTATGAGCTCCTGTGACCCAAACCCCTGAACACTGTGGAAGAGGACCAGAGTACTAGAATCCCAGGTGAGCCCGACTATCGGCAGGTGAAAGTTAAGGAAGGGGCCTTTACTGCTCAGCTTCCCACCTTCTTCCAACTAGACCCTCGCTCCGCTTCATCACCTCACCACGGACTGAAGACACCCTTGAGGACTCTCACTGAACTCACCAAGGACTTAATTTCTGCCCTGAAGCCTTCACCGTCTAGCCTGGGCGGTACTGCAAAGGGATGCTGTTCTCCAGCTTTGGGAGGAGAGATAGGCCAGTCTCCTGTTGCTACCTGCTGTTTCCTAGAAGGGCACGCCTCGGCTGGAGGGCCCACTACCCGGGGACTCGTGTGTGGGCTGTGGAAAGGCTGCTCTCCCCGCAACGCCTGCCCATGCTTCTGAGAGTCCTTGTCTGCCTCTTGTGAGGAGTGGGAGTCCCATGGGCCTACTTTCCCTCTGCCCTTCAAACTCATCCTCTGGGAGCAGGGAGGACTGGGAGGAACTCTCCTCACCATGTGCCCAAGCTCCATCTCCTCGCCTGTGAGAGGGAAGCGACATTTACTTTGCAGAGCTCCCGTGGAGCTTGTCAGAGGCAGCCCTTTGACAGGGAGTGGTGTATCGTGTTATCCAGAAAGCTCACTCTGGCTATCTACCCCCAAAGAACCACCCTGCCCTTGCAGTATTCTTTGCCAGCGTCACCATTTAAATGCATAAATTCTTCAGTTTTCTGCCAACAAGCATTTGTACCCCAATGTTCACAACAG
This sequence comes from Tenrec ecaudatus, assembly GCF_050624435.1. Taxonomy (NCBI): domain Eukaryota; kingdom Metazoa; phylum Chordata; class Mammalia; order Afrosoricida; family Tenrecidae; genus Tenrec; species Tenrec ecaudatus. The sequence continues at coordinate 85,910,707 of NC_134539.1, read as the reverse complement.
CCAAAGGGTGCCAACAGCCTAACTGTCGACCGGCAGATGAATAAAATGCGGAGGTGCTTGTTGGGAATCAAGCTGGTTCCAACTCATAGCAACCTTATGGACAGCAGAACGAAGCACTGTCTGATCTGAATTTTCCTCGCAGTTACTGTTGCGGCCGCGGTGCCAATCCATCTCATGGAGGGGCTTCTCTGGTCCGTTGCTCCTCTATGTTACCAAGCACGGCGTCCTTCTCTAGGGATGGGTCTCCCCTGACAACATGTCCAAAGCTGGTGAGAGGAAAGCTCATCATCCTTGCTTCCCAGAAGCACGCTGGCAGTACTTCTTCCAAAACAGATTTGTTTGTTCTTTCGGCAGTCCAAGAATGCTTTCCGTATTCTTGGCTAAGACCGTAATTCAAATGCATCAATTCTTCTTCCATCTTCCTTATTCAAGGCACATGTGTCTGAGGCTAGTGAAAACTCCACGGTGGACACTTTTGACCTGATTTCTATCCAGCGCCTGGTGACTCAGGTCACGGTCTCTTCCTGGTGCACAGCATCCTTCGTAGGGCACACCAGAAGGATCTAATTTGGAAACTCCCACTGGGCTTTTCCTTAAACTCACCTGTAGCGGGTTTAAGCAACTGAAACATTCCTTTGAACTTAAGTTGAAACCCCCAAGTGTGAGAAGAAGCGGACGACTGCAATGGCAAGGTTATGGATTTGTTACTTTGTTTCAGATCACTTGCTTTGAGGATGCTCAGTGAATGGTAACTTGGGACTACCATATGTTTGCTATTTTCATGCTCTTGTCACCTTTTTATGACGTGTAGTACTCAACAGATATGGTTCTGCCTTTGTGAGTGTTGCTGAAAAGTTTGCCCTCCTTCCAACCCTCATCATAGTTGAGGTAGTTAGTTTATTGTGCCAACCTGGCCGATAAACATACATGAGATTAATTGAAGGGCAGAGGGATAAATGGCTCAATGAGCCTCGTCTTTCTAGTTCTCAGGTTTCTTGCTTTCTGAGGGTCAGACCAGGGTGCAGCTGCCTCATCCAGTTCCCTGCTTCAGCTGCTAAGGCTCACTTCCTGCAAGACATCCCTGAGGAGAAGTCATATGGACCTACCCCGATGCAGCGCTGGGTGCTGGAGCAGCCGTGTGGAGACCCCTGCCAGTGCTGAGATGCTTACACATTCACTGATTCAGCTTTCCTCCTGCAGTCAGTGTCATAGTGTGTATTTTGTGAGATGGAGGAGAGCTTTGTCGATTGGTGTGAGACATATGGGTTAATGGGTTCATGTTGGACTTGTGGGCTTGGGCAGCACTGGGTTGGGATGTTTTCTTGATGTGCACTTAACCTTTATACAAAGCTCTCTTATACATGAGTTTCTGTGGATTTGTTTCTCTAAAGTACCCAGACTATCATAATAGTGTTCACTCATGTAAGTTTTTAATCTGTATATGCCAATAATCCCTGTATTTTTGGACTAAAAAGCTTTCATATATATGTATGTATGTATATATATATATACACTTTTCTCTTCTCAACAGTTTTTTTAAAATTCGATACCACTGACTAAATGATACTATCAAAAAATTATCATACACCCCTTAGAGATGATTGTAATGTTCTCCAATAAAACGATGATGATGTCTCTAAATGAACCTGGGACATACATAAATCATCAATATATAAATGGATTTTGAGCTCCCGCTTAGTCATAGCCCTAATCTAAGACCAATTAGTTCTTAGGACCTGGCCCTACGCTATACCTGCCCTCATGAAGAGATCGCTGGAGACATGGGTGCTGTAGCAAAGGGTAGTGAAGAAATCACATGGTGCACAGCTATCAGGAAGGATAGCATCTGGTGGCGTAAAGGTTTGTCATCTAAGTGAGCCATCGATTAAGTCCGCACGGAAGAAGCACACCAGCCTGTGTGATCCAAATATTGTAAATAATATAATCTAAATCCAGAGGAGGGAATGGTATCAAACCTTAAACTGTGAGTACCCAGTTGCAGAAAACTATGGATGACGACGGAAGCCTGAACTCCATTTTCAGAGTCCCCGAGTGGATTAAGCTTCCAGAGAATCCCTTCAGATCATAGACCAGGGTGTGAGTGGCCTAACTACCAGACAGCATGCATTGCAAAATGGATTGTTACAGAGGTAGTTAGGTTAAAATGCAATACCATATCATTTGATCTCCCTTTTAACCCCTTTCCAACTCATTCCAGTTTTTAACATTCTCTGCCCTCATTTCGACTGAGGCTTTTCTCTATTTTCATTTTGTCCCTGCAGTTAGTCTTTGCTTTATTTTGCAGGCTTCTTCGTATGTGAAATCCAGGATAGGTAGGTCTATCGAGGCGGTTCCTGGATTAACAGTTTCCTAGGGACTTGGCAGAAGCGGTTGGGTAGAAATGGGAAGCTTATAACAATGAGCTCGAGAAAGAAGAAAATTTTCCAAAGTTGACTGTGATAAGGATTGCATAACTCTTTAATATGATTGGACTATTGAATTGCGTGATATGCAAATTGTCAATAAAACTGTTAAATTCTTTTCCCATGACTTAGGTCAGGTTAACTTTAGTCTTCAAAGTGGCAGCTTTGGTCTTCTACGCTTTAAAGAGATCTGTGCAGCAGATGTCCCCAATGCAGTGTGTCTTTTGATCTCTCAACTGCTGCTCCCGTGAGCGTTGATTGTGGATCCGAGCCAGACGAAATCCTGGACAACTTCACTCTTCATCCTGATTACCTACTGATCCAGTTGTGAGGATTTGGGGCTTCTTTACATTAAGTTGTTGTCAGGGGAGCAAGCCCCTAACAAATCATCATGGGTCCGGTAGGCACAATTGCACAGTGGTGATAAGTAAATACTATAGTAAAGTCATAGAGAATAAGAGAGATTGGAATAATGGAGTCAGACACATTATGGAATAACGGAGTCAGACACACATGGTAGCATGCTCACCTTAGCTCCTCTTTGTGGTACACGTGGAAATGGGACATGAGAGGGCAGGAGAGAGAGCGATTTATTGCTAACCAAGGCTTATATATCTGGGGGTGTGCATGCCCCTCATTACAGGTAAGGACATATGTCTCAGGAAGGGGTTGTACGATAGGCAATATGAGCAATAGGAGGGGGATATACAATGGGCATAAGAGTAACAGGAAGGGGATGAGCTAGGGGTGTGCACATAATAGAAAGGAGAGGGACTAGGGGTACACATGTGACAAGAAGGGTGGACCCTAGGTTCATGATGGTGGCTTAACCTTGGTCACTCTTGAGTTGAGTGGGCTTGACCTCCATGGGCAATCCTACGAGGAAAGAGTCTACTACTCTCCTTATCAGAAGGGAGTGGGCCCTTCTTAGTGTGGGACAGACTATACAGTCTGGTGGCTCTAGATGGCTGATAGATAACCCTTAGGGAGAATAACCTCTGACCTACTTTCATTAACCTGCAAGTGTACAGTCATTTGCCATGTGTATCAAGCAGCTAAGTTTGACATATAATTGGGGGAGACGACTTAGGAGAAACCTTTCTGTTTCCCACAAGTTGTAATCCTCACTGAAGGCCGCAGTCCTTCCTCTTCATCAGCAAGTGCTTCAAGTCCTCCTCACTTTCAGCTGGCAAGGTCGTGCCGTCTGCACAGCTCAGATTGTTAGCCAGCCTTTTCCCAATCCTAATGCCACATTCTTCATGTAGCTCAGCTTCTCGGACGATTCACTCGGCATATAGCATAAGTCTGGGGGAAGGACACAACCCTGACACACACCCGTCTTGCTTTGAAACCATTCAGTAGTACCTTGCTGTTTCAACAACTGCATCTTGCTCCGTGTACAAGTACCTCATGAGCACAATGCAGTGCCTTGGAATTCCCATTTTTCTGAATGTCATTCATAGTTTAAGATCCACACAGCTGAATGCCTTTTCATAGTCAGTGAACAAGTAAACAAGTTGCTGGTGTTCTCTGCTTTAACCCAGCTTCCGTCATTGACATAGATCCATTATTGATACTGACATTTGACATCTTTGACACCCTTGTTCCATGTCCTCTTCTGAACCCAGCCTGGATTTCGTCCTGCTGCAACTGTTGGTGAGTGATCGTCAGCAAAATGTTCGTTGCATGTGGTAGCAATGATTCCGTTCTATAATTTGCACACTGTGCTGAGTCAGCTTTCTTTGGAATGGATTCCTACTAGGGGGTTGGCCAGATATCTGCCTTCCAAATTTCTTGTCGTAGGTGAATGAATGCTTCCAATGCGTCCTCATCTTGTTGAAGCAGTTTGGGTGGCATTCCGTCAGCTCCGGGAGCCTTCAGTGCAGCTTGGAATTCTGCCTTCAGTACCATCGGTTCTGGGCCATATACTATCTCTTGAAATGGTTCAATGTCGGACAGTTCTTTGTGTTACAGCAACTCTGTGTCTTTCTTTTGGTACTTCCTGCATTGTTCAATATTTTGCCCGTAGAAATTTTCAATACTGCAACAAGGGCTTAAAGGTTTTTTTCAGTTCTGTCAGCTTAAGATAGGCTGAGCATGTTCGTCCTACAAAATGTGCTCCATACATACAGCGGGACACTGTTGTTGGGCGCCATCGAGTCGGTGCCGACCCTGTGTGCGGGGGACCCACTGCAGAGTCATCGAGAGAAATAAAGTCCGGATGCATGCTACGTCAGGAATGAACTTTGAGAACTTTATGCTGAGCTAAATAAGTCAGTCACAAGAGGACAGATACTGTATGACTCCACTTCGACAAAGTATGTAGACAAGGCAAATGCTTAGAGACCAAAAGTTAAAGATGGTTGTCAGGGCAGTTGTTAAAGGGAGCCTGAGAGCAGGCTGAGACGCTTGCTGGGTGACCACCTGGATCTACTTGTTGAGTGGAAGTGGGAGAAATGCAGCAATAAAGAGATGGGTTGAGTTTGGCCACTGACACCTGTGGACTTGGTTTACAGGAAAAAGAGGAGAAGACGAGAGTGGGTTGACTGGTCTAAGGTTCATGACCTACCACGAGAGTGCTAGGCTTGTGGAGTATTGGTGAGAGCCCGTGGTCTAAAGGCAAGGCAACCAATGGGCACCCTGTGGAGGCTGAGTGAGGCAGCCCATATTGAGTTGACCAGAACTCAACCAGATGAGATTTTTGAGCCTGTGAACTGGTGCATATTGTTGCTGACTTTATGAATCATCTGTCTGGATTTGACTTTGCTTATGGATGCAGACTTTACAAGGTTACAACTAGAATGAATATTTCTTCATGTCAAAAAATATGATTGTCTCCTCAGAGCACTGGGTTGATGTAAGTGGCAGTATATAAATTGAATACTTAAAATTGGGGGATAGAGGCATGAAGTGGTTGGCTTACACACTTTCATAGGTGGGGGAACATATTCATAGGATTGTAGATTGAGGTATAGGTGTTGGAGTGGGGTCCGAATTGTGAGGCTAAAGAATTATGTACAGGTGCCAAGTTGGCAAGGGGTGGATTGAGTTTGTTAACGTTTATTGTGCCAACCTGGCTGATAAACACAGGTGGGGTTAATTGAAGGGCGGATGGATAAATGGCTGGGTGAGCCTCACCTTTCTAGTTCTCGGGTCTCTTGCTTTGTGATGGTCGCACCAGGGTGCATCTGCCTTAGTCAGTTCCCTGCTTCAGCTGGCAAGGATCACTTCCTGCAAGACATCCCCAAGGAGAAGCCGCATGGACCCCCCCCCCCCGATGCAGCCCTGGGTGCTGAACAGCTGTGTGGAGACCCCTGCCAGTGCTGAGATGCTTACATGTTCACTGACTCTGCTTTCCTCCTGAAGTCAGCATCATAGTGTGTGTTTTGTGAGCTAGGGGTTGGACATATGGGTTCATGTTGGACTTGTGGGCTTGGTCAGCACTGGGTTGGGATGTTTTCTTGATGCGCACTTACCCTTTATATAAAACTGTCTCTCATACATATGAGTTTCTGTGGATTTGTTTCTCTAATGTACCCAGATGAACACAGCAGTAGAGCGGAGGGCTCATTGTTGAAGGGACACTGAGCGTCTGCTGAGGATGATGGGAGAATTTGGACGTGTGTGGTGGTGCGGGCTCACGGCATGATGCGTGTGATTAACGTCACTGAACGGGACAGGTGGCAGATGCTGAAATGGCAAACGTTTTGTTACTTACATGTTTACCACAATTAAAAAAAATTCTTTTCTGGAGGAGCTCTGGTGGTTTCCGAATGGAAACTTCCTCAGGAATGGCCCTGTGGGAGAGGGAAGCAGGGCTGGCGGGATTCCAGGAGGCCAGTGCTGTCACTGTTGAGGGGGAGGGTCCTCAGGAAGGAAGCCTTCCCTGAATGTAGCTCCAGGCTCCAAAGCAGGTGAGCTCCGAGGAGAGGGAAGTAGGAGAGGAAGGGGGGGTGACCCCTTCCATCACCAGAGGCCTCTGAACAAAACTTTGGACTCAAGTCTCTGAAGCCAGCACCAGAATCATTTGGGGGAAGCTGGTAACTGCTTTGCAAATATGTTTCCCAGCCCATCGGGTGACAGATACCAGAAGAGACCCAAAGGGGAGCAGGCACCTGCTCAGGGCCCCACTGCTAGAGTCACGCTGAAGCAGGAGCCAGCCAAGTCCCAGGTCTCCTTTTTTAGGAAGTGTGTTCGTGTGTGTGTGTGTGTGTGTGTGTGTACTTGAGCGTGTGCGCGCGCGCGCGTGCAGGTGGAAGGGAACAAGCAATCTGCAGAAGCAATAAGAAGTGAGTCTTCAAGTTCCGTCACTAATCTCTTGGTCGACCCTCAGTGATCCTGAATGACCAGCCAGTTCCTCCTCCTGGTGTGAGTTTACTTGTGAGAAGGAAACAGCCCTGAAACATACTTTGTACGGATCAAGGGGCTCCTAACACGTCTTCGGGATTCTGGGGAAGCTTGTTGGCCTGCTCGGCACTTCTAGCCAAGATCTGCAGGGGTGAAACTGGTGGCTTTGGGGACATTAGCCACCACGGGGCTACACTGGAGGTGGGAATGGGGAGTTCATTGGTCTCCTCTGCAGCTGAGGGGACAATGGGGAAGGAGGAAGAGGTGGCAACCCCAAGCACTCTCTGCTCCCGAGAGTCTGCGTTTTGTCCAGGCTGGGATAGAGGAACCAGGGAGAAGTTACCTTGGCCATGCCCAGGAGGGCAGCCTCACATGCCAGATGGAGGTGGCAGGGGGAGGAGGGGTGGAAACAGATAGTGTTTGATCACTGAGTGACTGGCTCTCATCCATTGTCACCCCACAAGAATATCAAGGCATTAGTTGTCTCCCTGGTAAGTTCTCACCTCTTACCTTGGCGATCCAGGTTTGAGTCCCGCCCAACACCCCTAGTGGCTGTCCATGAGCATCTAGAACAGGAAAAACCGGCCACACAAGTTTCGGCAGTGCGTCCAGATGATGACAGACGAGGAAGAAAGGCCTGGTGATGAACTTCTGAAAACCAGCCAGCCACCCCCCTCTGGATGGTAACGGCTTGACTGGCAACGTAGGGAGGCGGCGGTATAGTGTTTTGTGGGCAGTGTCTCGTTCGTGGCTGACTCACCCGTGGCAGCATTGGGGAAGTCAACAAATGGGGTCTGGGAGATACTACAGTTAAGTGCGGGGGCTCTGACTCTTTCTTCTCCAACGCTGACAAACTCTCACCCTGGGCAGGGTGGACGAACCCCTCCTGGGGGGGATTCGCTGCTGCTGAGAAATCTGGTGACAGCGCAGCCAGCAGAGTTCAGCTGAAAGAAAGCTGTCTGTGTGCAGGGGTGGGAAGCCGTCCCTGGGGCTGGTCCTAGGGACAATGCTGCCTCTCCTTGAAGGTGCTGGGACTCCTCTTTGCAGGGGACAGCCTGGGGCCGGTTGCGAGTCACCCCGTAGCCCCCTCTGTGGCTCCACACCTAGCACCTTGGCAGAGACAGCAGCGGGTGATAGGAAGCGCCTCGAAGCCACAAGAGGCCAACATCAACTTGTGATTTCCGATTCAGTTAGGCTGACGCTGATAAGGAGAGTGGGCTGCCCCCAATGGCCACGTCTCCTGGCTGCTGCCGAGTCCAGGACTTGCAGGGGCTGAATGCTCAGCCCGCCAGCCTGCCCTGGATCGACTCATTCATTTCTGCAGCCCTTCACTCATTCCTTTGGTGTTCGTTCCGGAGCCAGACACTGAGCGAGCCCCGCGACGGAGAGACTAGTGAAACAAGGTCTCCCCTGCTCACAGAATTTAAGCCCAATGGGGCAGAGAGGAGGGACGAGGCAGATGCAGGGCCTACAAACTCAAAAAACAAAGGGGGACAGGTGGGAAGTAGACAGAGCCACGCAGTAAATGATTTGGGTTTCTAAGCTTTCCCTTTTGTCTTTTTAAGTCTCCTTTCAGAAACCAGTCCAGCCCCTGCAGACGAGGCGAGGACTCTAGATCCCCAAAGATGAGTGACAGAAACCCAGGTCTAGCCCAAAGGAGCCTTTTCCTGGTTCCTGGAGTTGACCATCTCAGGGCAGGTGTAGACAGCAGGGTTTCGGGTCTAGCTGAAACCAGGCGCTCAGACAATACTGTCAACCCGCTCTGACAAGGAGTTCTCTTTTGAGTCATTTACCCCGTAGGCCCAAGGGGGTGAGGGCGTGGGGTTGTGAGCTTTTCAAAGTCTAGAAATACGCTTGAGGTCTCCCTGCCACCTCCAAATACCTCTGAGCTTCCAATGGAAAGAAGAAACCAAAAACAGTGAGCTCGCCAAGATTTCATTTTGGAATGGTCGGTGCTTTCACCAGCCGCTTCAGATGAGGGGGAGCTGACTCTGACTCGTGGCGCCCCATGTATTTATCAGTAGAACTGCGCTTCCCGTGGTCCTCCAGGCCTGATTCCCCGGCAGCCAATTGCCAGGCCTCTGGGTGGACTCAAATTTCCAACCATTCATTTGCCAGCCAAACCGTGTCCTCTCCTAACGGCAAAGGTCCCCAAATACCTTGCGGTTTCCTGTCTGCAGTTCTTGGCTCTGTTGGCCACCATCCCTCTGCTACCCCGGCCTCGAGAACACAAGACTTTCCCTCCAGCCCCCCTGACTGGCTTTCCCCATTCCCCCTGGCTGAATGCTCTCATCTGCTGAGTGATGGGTGGCTAGGAGCGAGACCACAGCAGGATTCAAAAGAAAGTTCCAGGTCGGGTTGGGAAGAGAATTCCACAGCATGAGCTGGAGGTAGGAAGCAGCCTGGATTTTTAAGGAACTGCAGTTGTTCCGTATTTCTGGGAAGCGCTGACGTGAAGCAAGAGCGTGTGTGGTCAGAAGGAGGAAGAGACCAAGGACGACTTTCTGAGTCGTGTCAAGGAGTTTGCCTGTTCTCTTGAAGGTAATAGGGAGAAAGCTATAGCAGGGGAGCAATTGGCCGTTCTGCGGCAGACTTCTCACTCACCTTCCCTGGGAGGGTCCTGTTTGAGCTCAAGTCAGCAGACTCCCGTCACAGTCACCACCTCGCTGGTAGTGGAGACTTACCTGGGCTGCCCGGAGAACATACACAGCCAACATGCTCCTTAGAGGCAAGCATGGCGAGACTTGGTCTCATGTTTGGAACACGATGGCAGGCGACCTGTCCCTGCAGAAGGACGCCATGCTTGGGAAAGCAGAGGGGCCGCTCAAAAGAGGGAGACCCTTGACAAGATGGATTGACACCGTGGCTGCCCTGAGGGGCTCAGACCTAAGAACCTTGTGAGGCTGGCACAGGACAGGGCAGGGTTTGGGCCAGCTGGACACGGGGCCGCTGTGAGTCGAACCTGACTCAACGGCCCTGAACAACAACAACGTGATGTTCAAAAGGCGCCAGCAGAACGTCAGGACTAAGAGTGGCTAGGAAGAAAGGCCTGGTGATCTACTTCCGAAAAACCAGTGAATGGAAGCCCATCATGGGGCTGATGCAGGATCTGGAAGCATTTTATCCCATTGCACATGGGGTCACCGTGAGTCCAGGGTAACCGATGGCAGCGGACACTGACAACATGATCAGACTTGCGTGCTGTTCTCAGGCAGTGCCCTTAGGTTGCTGGCTGCTGGCAGGAGTAAAGAAAGCCATCAAGCGAAAGAAATTGGGGCAGTGAAGTCGGTGAGGGTGGCGGGGCTGGGGAAGCGTGCTGTTTGAATAGGACTGGGTGCTGTTTGGGTGAAACAGTGAGTGGGTGTGTGGCGGTCGGGGCTGGAGATTCAGGATGGTGCCTGATTCTGAGGTGCAGGAGAAGTGCCATAGAGGGGGGATGATAAGTTGATTTGTGCATGTGGAGCTGATGGTGCTTCAGGGACACATGTTGGAGGGGTGCAGAGGGCGGTGGGCGGGTGAGCCTGGACCTGGGGAGAGAGGTCGAGGTTCCCTGTGGAGATGCCCCAGTTCATCTGACAGAGCTTAATAAAGAGTGGCTGGGGGTGGGGGTGCTCCCGACTTCTCTAGGAAGCAGACTCTGCAGGATGTGTTCTGGGAGGCGCCTTGCGGCTCTGAGGAAGGGGAAGGAAGAGGAGGGGACAGAGCTAGGCTTACGTGAGGTTGACGTTTCCCCAGTAGACCTCTAGACAGCGGTTAAGACTAAACACGCCCTGCGGGGGGCGGGGGAGGGGGTTCTTCTGTGGTGGCTGTTTCCCTGGAGCTAGCGGTCTTCTGGGGCAGGACGTGGGGAGCTGAGTAGCTACAGCCAAGCCCAGGTAGGTGCTGGATGGTTGTCTGTCTCCAAGAAAGGCATGGGGAGGCCAGTTGGAGCAAGAGCGAGGGATGGTGATGCCGGGGGGCTGGTGAGGGATGAACACACCCCTGACTCTTAAGAGCCCAAGTATGAAGCCTGCCCGAGATGGCTACTCTTAATGTGGTGCCTGTCTCCAAGTTAAAGGCTGTTCAGCAAAGGGTAACCCATCCCACTAGAAGTCTTCTCCTGTCTTCTCCTGGAACTCAGTGCATGCCGATCCAAAGAATACTGATTATCCACATTCCATGCGATAGCGTCCACCATTTTTTAATCCATGGAGTCCACTCATTTTTATCCATTAGATTCTCCCAAGCAATTGGGCATGGCCTAGATAAGGGTTATGGTGCTCGTTTTACAGGGCAGGAGATTGAAGTTTAAGGTCGTAATACAGGCTCCTGTCTGTGCCTCTCCTGGCATGCCCCCTGTCTGCCCATCTCTTGAAGAAGTTAGTGCATTTCGTTTGTTTGCGGCTGAGCATCTTGTCTGTGGGCAGCTGGTGCCTGACTTCCACCAAACCCTGGTCCCACCCTGAGGTTGGAGACATGGCCACACGTAGCTAACGCCAAGTGGAAGGCGCTGAGGTCCTCAGAGTGGCAAAAGCAAGGCAAGTGGGCACAGGAGGGAAAGGAGATCGTCCCAGGATCCAAGAAGGTCATGGGGAAGCAGTGGCCCCTGCGCTGAGCCTGGAGGGAGAGGGGGATCTGGTGGCAGAGGAGGCCGCAGGCCAGGTGAGGAGAACAGATGGCTCAGACACACAGAGGGGAGAATGCGGAAAGTTGTCAGCTCGGGGAAAGAACAGTTAGAGATTCTGTGGGGCTCCTGAAGTCTCAAGTTTATTGGTGTTGGGAGGGAGACTTCTGTTTATTTATTCCACAATGGCCCGCATTGGCTGCTGTCATTAAAAACCAGTTGTTGTCGAATGGCCTCTAGCTCATTCGACCCCATGGGTGTCAGAACTTGGTCCCAGAGGATTTTCAATGGTTGACTTTCCAAAAGTAGATCTCCAGGCCTTTCTTCCTGGGTACCTACGGTGGACTTGAACTTCCAGCCTTCTGTTCAGGAGCCAAGCGAGTTGACTCGTGTGTACTGCCCGGGGATTAGACGCTAATATCAGACTTCCTTTAAAGACAGGCACAACCATGCTTTTGAATCACCAGCCCAAGTGGCCCAAAGTGATAGAGACAGGTTTGAATGCAGGCAGCCTAGCACCAAAAACTGCCTGCCTGGTCACTCTGCCACCTAGCCCCTCTCTGGGGCGTGTTACCTCTGCTTACCCCTGTGAATGCCCATCAACCCTTCTCCAAGGGCTTCCCGGTTCTGCACACAGGCCCCACCCTGACAACATTGATGTCTCCCCACCTCCACTCAGCCTTTCACAACCAGGTGCTTTCTTCCCAGACAGTGTGGGGAAGGGGGCCTGCTCTGCTCCACAGGAGGCTGCCGGGAGGCGGCCCTCACCTCCTCGGCCCCTGAGAATCTGAAAACTCCGTGGGGTCACGGGAGTAAGCAGCAAAGGACAGGCCTCAAGCACTAACTCCTTGCTCCCCGGTCGCTGTGAGCACACTGACCGCACACAAGGGGTGTTGTCCAGTGAGTGTTTGTCCCGGGAGGTGAAAGGAGAGCACTTGAAACAGCTGGGGCGTGAGGCAGCGCTGGTGGGAGCTGGACAGGAAGGAAGGTCATGGTGCGGAGATGAGAGAGGTCCCCTCTCGGTGCCAGGCGGCCGGGTGGAGGAGGACAGGTATGGCCTCTTTGCCTCCCAGGACATAGTCCTGAAAGGGCGGCTAGAAGGGAAGTCTGGGCCGTGAGGTTCTGCTGAAGGTCCGCTCCAGAAGCCAGGCTCCGGGCTGAGGCTCCGGGCTGGGCAGGGGAGTGTAAGGAGGTGCTGCCTTCTTCAATTCCTACGTCTTGCCCAGACTGGCTCCTGGCTTCTTTCTGCTTCCCCCTTGGAGCCACTCCTGCGAGGTCCCTGTGACCGGTTCATCCCTAAGGACAGCTGCTTGCCTTGTGTTTGCACCTCCCCTGCAGACGGGAAGCTGACGCCCTGTATTTAAGGAAATCGTTGTTGGTTCCAGGTGGCTAGGACGCATAGCGACCCCACTGCCACAGAGCCAACCGCTGCCTGGTCCCAGGCCCCCTTCGTGACCCTCACGTGGCATGTTTCCGTGCGCGGGTGCAGCCAGTGTGCAGTGCCTCCCAGCGCTGTGCCGGCTGGCATTGAGTAGTGAGACCTTACGGGCTTCTGCGGCTAATTTTGGGCAGTAGATTGCCAGCCCTTTTTTCCTAGCCTGTCTCAGTCTGGAAGCCCCACTGCAACCGGCTCCCCCACCCCCGCACTGGGAGTGACTCCCCCGGTATGGGAAATACCATTGGCCTAGCTTCCAGCATCATTCCAACCCGCGAGCCTCGCGGTACGTCAGACTGGCAGGCCAGCGGAGGGTTGAAGGAGCATGGCCTTCCAAGTTCTAAGTCAGCCACTCGCTCCTGCATCCCTTCATCTCTGTCTCCGACCTTGGCCCTCTGTTGAGAACCGTGAAGGAGCTGATCTTTTACCCTATTGGAAAAGCCAGCTAGATGGCCTCCAATTTCACGGATGCTGGCAGAGGACGGGCGATTCCAGAATCAGAGACAAGGGACTGGCTGACCCCGGCACCGACAAGGAGCATGGACTGCCCATGTCCATGGGCTTCTCTTGTCCCCACTTCCTATGAGCCAGATCCAGGCAGATACAAAACACCGCAGCCAAGGACGCCGAGGCTAGGAGACCCCAAGTATTCACAAGGGGCTGCGAGAGACCCTGCCATCCCTTGCCCCGGGAAGAGCCATGATTAGCTTCGCGATTCTGGGGGAGAAGTGCATCTGCCCTCGAAGGAGAACGCCCCAGAACGCCAAACTCTGTGCCGTCAAGTCCATGCCGGCTCGTGGCGACCTTTTCTTCCCCTAGAACTGGCCCTGGGAGTCTGCGAGACTAACTTTTCACGGGAGTAGAAAGCCTCTGCTCTTTCTCCAGAGGAGCGAGCAGTTGGTGGTTTCGAACCGCTGGCCTCTCGGAAGCTTGCAGAAACACAAGAGACCTGTGGGGAATCTGCTCCCCACACCGTCACCTACCTCGCCGTAGACGTACCAGCCCTTGGAAACACCCAGCCCTCTCCCGCCTCAGGGACTTTCTTGGAACATTTGCCCACCACCGTGCCCCCCTCCCTCCCCGCCTGCAGATGGTGCATGCTTTGCTTTCTTGCTCCTCCTGGTACGTTCTCAGCATCACCTCCACTGTGCCCTCCTCCTTGACTCCTCAGCCCCGAGCCTGACATGCCTCATTCCTCTCCCAGCTGGGTGGTCACAGCGACTGTCACAGTTATGTCCCTGAGCTCATGTGCTCAGCCTGGGGATGGCCCGGGCCACTCAGAGAGCAGTGCCTGGGGAGAGAGGCCTGGTGCTCTCCTTCCCCTGGGACCCGATAGAGGGGCACTGAGTGGGCGTCAGTAGTGGTGGGATGGCGTGAGATGGCGTTACAGCTCCAAGAATGTAAACAATGTCCCCGGATTGTCTGAGTTACCTGTAGAAACTGCTGAGTTGGCGTACGCATTGTTATGTATCTGTTCGCTCATATTCTTAACATCTAAAGGAGGAAACCAGAAAAGAAGACTCTCCAGGGCACAGTTCTGTCCGACACACATGGGGACGGGGTGGCCTCATGTCAGTTGACGCCACAGGAGCTGGTGACCGGTCACATACTAGGAAAACCCCAAAAACCAAACCCACTGCCATCCGTTCTTATCATGACCCCTACGGAGAGTGCCCGAGGCTCAGTAAAGCTCCATGGCATAGGCAGCCTCATCTTTCCCCCTTCAGAGGGTGTGGTGGGTTTGAACTGCCGGCCCTGTCGTGAGCAGTCTCAACGCTTACCCGACAGCACCACCAGGACTCCTACCTGCCTCGGGTGTCCATCGGGGTTCCTCAAGCAAACATCCAGTGTTTAGAGACGTGTTTTGGTACCTAAAAGGGCTAACTTTCGTCCCATGAGAAATCCACCAAGGTGGAGCCTGTCATTTCCAAAGTGGACACACACAGGAAATTAATGCGTTTGGAGAACAGGCTGAGTTCTGTTCTTTGCCGTTTTCTGCTTTAGTGCAACCTGGGCCCAGTCCTGGGCTGCGGGGGGTGGGGGTGGGGACTCTCCCCGTCTCTGGTGTGGCTAGCAGTCTGGACGGAGTGGAAACAGATGACAGGGGTATGCTGAAGAGGAGCAAGAAAGTGACAGAGCCCCAGCTGAGTGAGCTCAGGACCCCAGATGTATGCCACTGCAGGACTCAAGCCCAGAGAGCCAGGCTCCCCAACCAGGGCTTTGCCCACCCAACACCTTCTATCGCTGGGAGTGGAGAGGATTTCTCACCTGCAGCTGCTCCTGAAGAATCCGGGAGTAGCTGCACAGACCTCAGGGCGAACTCGCCCACTTTCAACCAGCTCAGTATCGGTTGGCTGAGGTTGTGACAGGCCTGAGCACCGACCACCTGCACATGAATTGAATCTGCTCCCACTCGTGCCAGTCTTCCACCCCCACATGCGCCCTACGCCAAAGAGTGCTCGTCTTCACGCCCTCATCCCCTGCACAAATAGACATAAACACGGGATGGATGCCGGGTGAATGGGGAGGTAATGACCACGGAGGCTTCCTCACGATGGCTATTCATGCTTCTTAGACTTTCAGTTCCAATTACAACTCACTTCACAGTAACTCGCAGCTTTGAGCCCGGACACAGTAGATGCTCAATAAAAGCATTTGTTGGGTGGTTATGGTCTCTCCTTTCAGTCTGTATCTGTGTGAGTTTGTGGCCCTTTGAGGCTTTTCGATGTTCAGTATGGACGCTACTCGGACAGGAATGTTGCCTGTATGTTGATTTTCATTTATCAGGGCAGAGGTGCTCAGCGAGGGATGAGTGTGTGTGTGTGTGTGTGTGTGTGTGTGTGTGTGTGTGTGTGTGTGTGTGTGTGTGTGTGTGGTGGGTGGAGAGGAACAGAGACTGAGGGCAGGACCCCACTTGAGAGAGCTGAGCTCTGACTCTGCTTCCCTCTGGCCCATGTGACTGGGCATGATTCTTCCCCTTCAATCATTCAGCAAATATCCAAGCAAAAGGTCTAGACTGTATCTACTAGGGACCAGCCCTGCCCCAGGTGCTGGGATATCGTTGACCATGACCCAGCTTTTCTGCTGCCCGACTTGTTTGCTTTGGGCATTTCATCCAGAGTAATGGATATCGCTGGAGGAGGACCCCATGCTGAGGGCGAGCAAGGGCAGGCAGACCTCGGTGGGATCGGTTTGGCACAATCGTTGTAAGATAAGCAATCACATGCTGGTGATCATGAGGGTGACGCAGGATTTGGTTCTGTTGTACATGAGTCATGCAGATAGCAGCTGTCATCTGTCTGCACGCATCTATCTATCTTTATTGAATCATCGATCGACTGACCAACCACCAACCTATGCTTACTTTCCTACCTACCTATCTACCCGTCCGTCCATTGGTAACAGTCCCCATTTTAACTAATAGCTCATAGAGGGACCAGGGAATACTGGGTGCCTGGACTCCTTTGGGAAGTTCTCCAGGGCTCCTTCTCCCACTGTATTCAGAGGCAGGACTCAGACCTGCCCTGTCCCCAGCTGCCTGGCCACCCTGGATGGTCACTCAGAACACGCCAGGTTGGCATTTTTCAGCTCCCCCTGGGATCGGCTTTCGTTCAGCCAGTCGCTCGTGAGTGGATGCAGTCTCGTGGTTGAACTTCACAGTTCATTCCGGTTTCGATGGCTCCAAATCATGAAAACGTACCATCAAACATTTTTACCGAGATCAGGATCAAAGGCTGCCACAGGCTTCTCGTTAGTGGAGCTTCAGATCCACAGCTCCACACCCAACCCTTCTTAACAATTGTGTCCTTGTGTTCTCCTTGGTGCTATGTACTCACCCCCAGGATGGGCTCAGGCCCAGAGAGGCCAGCAATGGATGGCGCAGCCTAGGGTGGGACTTGAACCCAATTGTATCCTCCCCACGGGTCAGAATGGGTTAGCCTCACAGTTAGGCATCCCCTTGGGCCCAGGGTGGGCAAGAGGGCTATTGTTGTTTGTTTGTTTGTTTGTTTTTTTCCTTCCTGGTTTTGAGTTACTAACACAGAGTAGTGTCATGGTAATGTTCATAAGTTGGGTGGTGGGTTCCCAGGGGTTCATTTGACTAGCAGACAAGGCCATCACCCAGGTGGTTTCGGAGAATACAGCAGCGGTTCTTTACCTGTGGGCCGCGACCCCTTTGAGGGGTGGGTGGTGTCGAATGACCCTTTCTCAGGGATCGCCCGATTCATCACAGTAGCAAAATGACAGTGATGAAGTAGCAACGAAAATAATTTTATGGTTGGGGGGCGGGGTCACCACCACACGAGGAAGGGTGAGAACTGCTGGGATAAAGGATTATTTTCGAGCTCGGGAACTAGCGTGATGTGTTCTGCTGGGTCTGAGACTTCTCTTCCTTTCTCCAGTTTCTCCCACTTGTAAGGGAAAGGTCTACCTGGTGCCTGTTCCAACCGGGCCCTTTGGAAGCAGACAATTTGAAACACACATGTCACAGCACACAGATTAAAAACACACAGCAAATTGTCGCGGATCAAACATGTCTGCGGCCTCGCTCATATTTGATTTCTAGGATTCAAAGATGAAATTTTGGACTTGGAGTTGATTCAAGACTTTGGAGATTAAGGGAAAGACTGAATATAGGTTGCATGTGGGGAGGGCCTCAACCAGTAGAGGACAGCAGGAATGTCACGGATTACATTGGGTCCTCCCAAAATATGTATTGTAAATC
The DNA here is from genome assembly GCF_050624435.1 of Tenrec ecaudatus. Taxonomy (NCBI): domain Eukaryota; kingdom Metazoa; phylum Chordata; class Mammalia; order Afrosoricida; family Tenrecidae; genus Tenrec; species Tenrec ecaudatus. The sequence goes on along the minus strand of NC_134539.1, from coordinate 85,893,176 downwards.
CAAACCTTATGCCTGTGGGTCTGCTATTCACATTCAATGCATCAAATATGTTCTTGAGATGGGCTCTGAATTCTGGTGGAATATACTCAAGGTTGTATTTTGGCTCGTGTGGACTTCAGCTTTAACCTGAACTTGTCTATGAGCAATTGGCGCATCTGTTCCACGCTGGGCCCTGGCCTCGTGCTGATGGTATTGAGTTTCACCGTCCTCTCTTTCCAGAGATGCAGTAGATCTGACTCTCTGCATTCCATCTGACAAGGGCCACACGGAGGGTGTTGATAAAAGGTATTTTCCATAAGTTGTCCCATGGGTCTTGCAAAATTCTGTAAGTGTTCTCCAGTACACTTTCTGTCACTGAAGCCATCTTTCCCAACCACTGTGCCTTCCTTCTGTTTCCAGCTTTTGCATCCCAATCAGCAGTAATTATCAAGGCATCTTGAGTGCTTGTTAGATCCATCTCAGATGGGATAAGTTGGTAGGTCCTGTCATTTCCTCATCATTGACTTTTGAATGACTCAAGACCAAAGAGCTCATCCAAAGACCTCGAGAACATCATATATGAAGGAAGCAAACGCTTGTTTGCTTTGCACGATGGTGTTCTGTAGGCTTTTCTGTGAACAAAATCCAGAATTGGTGGATCTATAGAGACAGTAACTGGATAGGGGTGTGGCAGAGGAGGGTGGGGGGAAGCAGGGCGTCGACGACATTGAGCAGGAAGAGACTGTCCTGAAATTGATTGTGGCGATGATCGCACCAATCTTCTAATTATGATTGGACAAGCGAATCGATGATATGTGAGCCATATGCCAATGAAGCTATGTTTTGGGGACGAAAGACGAGAAAAAAAGAAAAGTGCTCCTTTTGAAGGTCAGTAGAGACTCTTGAACTTAAAGAATCTAAAGTGAACGGAAGATTGAATGCAAAAGAGCTACACCGAAATGTTCCAAGCACAGATAAAAAAGACAAAGTAAAGAATCATCAGGACTTGAAGTTTGTCCGACCGAAGGGAAGAACATCTCTGTGCTTCTCAAGGTGAAAGATCTGAAGAAAAACTCAAGCCTTTGAGACACTGACGGATCTACAGACAAAATATTAATAACACAGGAAGCAGCAAAGGAAAATGGAAGAAACACACATGATCACTGTACCAAAAGGAATTGGTCGCTATACAGTGAAGAGGTAGCCATATGTCCAAGAATCAATAATATTAAAGGGAGATGTATAAGCTGCCCTGAAATCAATGGCAAAAAGCCAAAGCTCCAGGAATGCATAAAATGTCAATAGAAATGTTTTTTTAAAAACGGAAGCACTCACAAGTCTACTCCAAGAAGTGTCAAAGCTACCTGGCCAACAGACTGAAAGATTCCCATTCATGCCAATTCCAAATAGATACGACCCAGCAGAATATGGGAATTGTGGAGCATTATCTTTAATAGGCATGCAAGTTAAATGCTGCTGAAGACAATTAGAAAACGATTGCACTAGAACACCAACAGGGAGATGCCAGAAATTCAACCTGGATTCAGAGGAGGACGTGGCACGAGGGGTGTCATTGCCAGTGTCAGAAAGCAGAGACTACTAGAAAGAGTTCCATTTGTGTTTATTGACTACGCAGAGGCATTCAAGTGTGTGGATCATAGAAAACTATTGGCAACATTAAGAAGAATGGGCATTTCAGAACACGTCATTGTGCTCATGCAGAAACTGCATACAGGCCAAGACCCTGCAATGCAAACAGAGGAAGGGATCTCACATGGGATAAAATCAGGAAAGGTGTGTGTCAGGGTTATAGGCTTCCACCTTGTTCATTCAGTCTTTATGCTGAGCAAATGATCCACGAAGCTGGACTGGTGGAAGAAGAGCATGCTAGCAGGATTAGAGGAAGGTTCGTGAGCATGCAGATGACACAACCTGGCTGGAAACAACCAAAGACGCTGTCCTCAATGTGGAATGAACTCGGTGTAAGGAAAACAAACATCCTCACAGCTGGACCAATGAACAATATCGTGATAAACCGGAAGACAAGTGAAGTCAAAGATACCATTTGACTTGGATCCCTAATCAATTCCCCCTGGAAGCTGCAGTCCAGAAATCAAGCCACCGCATGGCTGTGGTTATAATCCTTCTGAAACGGAATGGTCTTTGTTAGAGTAGTGAGGCAGGATTAATGTAGGGTGCAGTTTAGTCAATCTCTCCAAGATATGAAAAAGATTAAATGCAAGCTAGAAGCAGAGATGGGGTAAAACAGATGCCAAGATTCTCAGAGAACTCCAGGGAACCGAGAAGCAGAAGCTCAAGAGATAAGAACCTCCCTCCGGAGCGTCACTTAGAGCGGGACCTTGAATCGGCATTTCTATCTTCCTCAACTGTGAGAAAAGAATTTTCCGATGGTTAAAACTGCCCACTTGTGGTATGCCTAAAATAGCCGCACTAGATAACTAAGACAAATGATTTGAAAAGCAGTGTCTAATAAAGGAGCCCATCCCCCTTCCTACCCTAGTTCCCCAGCGGCAACTAGGTGCCGCATTGTGTGTATAAAGAAGCAGCCTCTATAAAACTAGGAAGCCACCGCTGAGCGTAATAAGCCAATATTGTGAGGTTGACGGGATGGAGGCCATTCTCTTTTGATTTGGGTGTTTTATTTACTCTCCTTTTTTTTGTAAATTCTAGAATTTTATAAAAATCTATGTAAACTCATAAGCATGTAATGCCAGTCACAATTTAAGATGTGGTCTCTTCTTGTTTAACACTGTTTTTTAAAATGTATGTACAGTAACATCGATGAGCTTTAGGTTTAGCTCCATGAGGTTTAGCACTTGTCGAGATCTAGCCATCCCCAGAGTGAGGCTACAGAGAAGTTCCATCACCCCAGAAAGCTCATGGTGCCTCGCTGTCAAAAGATATAGCATCTGGGGTCTTAAAGGCATGAAGATAAACAAGTGGCCATCTAGCTGAGAAGCATCAAAGCCCACATGGAAAAAGCAAACGAACCTGTCTGACCACAGGTGCAGAAGGGACCAGTTATCAGACATCAAAGAGCTAAAAATCATATCAGTGGGTGCCCACCTCCCTGATAGGATCAATGAAGACAAACGTGTGCATAAGCAAATGTGGTGAAGAAAGCTGATGGTGCCCAGCTATCAAAAGATATAGAGTCTGGGGTCTTAAAGGCTCGAAGATAAACAAGTGGCCATCTAGCTCAGAAGCAACAAAGCCCACGTGGAAGAAACACACCAGTCTGTGTGACCACAAGGTGTTGAAGGGATCAGGTATCAAGCATCAAGAAACAAAAAACCCTATCATTGAAAATGTGGGTGAGTGCAGAGTGGAGGCTCAAAGCCCAGTGCTAGCCAACCGGACACCCCTTGCTGAGGGATTGTGAGGAGGAGATGAACCAGTCATGGTGCAGGGTAGCAACGATGAAACATATAACTTTCCTCTAGTTCTTAAATACTTCCCTCCAGCCCCCCACTATCATGATCCCAATTCTACCTTGCAAATCTGGCTAGACCAGAGGATGTACATAGGTACAGATAGGAACTGGAAACACAGGGAATCCAGGACAGATGACTCCTCCAGGACCAGTGAGGAGAGTGGCGATGCCTGGAGGGTGGAGGGAGTGTCGGGTAGGAAGGGGGAACTGACTACTGGAATCTACGTATAGCCTCCTCCCTGGGGGAGGAACAGCAGAGAAGAGGATGGGGGGGAGACATCAGACAGTGTAATATATGACAAAATAATAATAATTTATGAATGATGAAGGGTTCATGAGGTAGGGGGAGTGGGGAGGGAGGGGGAAATGAGCAGCAGATATTAAGGGCTCAAGTAGAAGGCAAATGTTTTGAGAATGATGTTCTTGACACAATGGATGGATGTATGGATTGTGATAAGAATTGTACAAGCTCCCAATAAGATGATTTGTTTAAAAAAGAAGTTCCATCACCCCCAAATATTCCCTCTGCTCCTCTATAATCAACATCTCTCCCTACCTCCAGGCCCTCATGACCACCGATTTTTTTCTTCATACTTTCTTTTATTTTTATTGAGAATACACATAAGAACATACATCGAGTCTACAATTCTGCAGTCGCTACATGCAGGTTCACTGACACGGTCTCTGAGTTATTCCTCCCCAGTTAACACCTTAACCCCCCATCCCCCACCCTTCCTGTGTTCCCTATCTAATTACCTCGGTTACTGTCGTCACTTTGATCCCGTATTATATATCTCCAAAAAAGTACCATACTTAAGGTGTGCATTCTTCACTGATTAGGCTAGACTATTGTTTGGTCCTAAGAGGGCTGCCGGGGATATTGATCTCAGGGTGATAATTTCAGGGGGTTATCCAGTCTCCATGGCTCCAAAAAGTGTGGATTTCATGAGAACCTGAAGTTCCATTTTGTGTTTTTTCCTATTTGATCAGGATTCCTCTGTAGAATCTTTGACTGAAATGTTCACTTATGATAGCTGGGATTCTTTGGTCTCGTGACAGAGAGGGCAGCTGTTTGGGGAGGCAATTGGCCACGCGTTCGGTTTCTCCCTCTCATTCTCTAACCCCACCGCAGCGGGCAGATCTGCTGCACAAGATCCCTCGGGAATGTTGCCGAGCAGGGAGGTTACTCTGCGGACTACGGAATCACGTGACCCAAACCATGGTATGTTCAATGGCCTCATATGCATGTGAAAGATGGGCATTGAAGAAGAAAGATGGAGGAAGAATCGATGCCTTTGAATTGTGATGCTGGAAGAGAATATCGAAAGTACCATGGAGGGACACACACACACACACACACACACACACACGACAAACAAATCTACTCTGAAAGCCATATGACCAGAGTGCTCCTTAGAAGCAAGGACGGCAAGACTTCATCCTATATGCTTTGGACTTGCTAGGAGAGACCAGGCCCTGAAGAAGGACTTCATGCTTCGTAAAGTAGAGAGGCGACAAAAGAGGAAGGTCCTCAAGGGGCCAGACTGAAGAGGTGGCTGCAACAATAGGCTCAAGAACAGGATGAGGATGGGACAGGACTGGGCAGTGTTTCGTTTTGTTCTTCTTAGAGTCCCTATGGGTCAGGACTAACTCAATGGCACCTAACAACAACAACATATGAGGGGTACCCCCCCCCCAAAAAACAAACAACTGAAAAAAACTCCACTGGGTGAAGCCTTCATAGTACACATTTTTCCCGCTAGGCGAGCAACCTCGCTCTGAGTTAGTGCACCCAGTGGCATTGCCTAAGAAGGTTCTCTCGGGTCACAGTGAATTTTTTCGTAAAAGCAAGTTTCGCGCAAACCTCGTTTTTTTGTGTGTGATGGCCGATTTAAGAGAATAGCATGCAGCTGTGAAATGTTGTTTCCGTCTCAGGAAAACTGCCGCAGAAACTGTCGTGATGTCGAACACAGCTTACCAGGACAGCGCTGTGGGAAAACTCAAGTGTACGAGTGGTTTTCTCATTTCAAAAAAGGTGAAATGTTGATTGATGACAAACATCACTCTGGACGTCTGTCAACTTCCTTAATGGATGAAACTGTGGGCAAAATTTGTGCACTTGCGCTTGAAGACCAATGAGGGACCATTGAAAAGATGGTGAAGTTATCTGGACTCTCTTGAAGCGCAGTTCAGTGAATTTTAACTGGAGATTTGGGAGCAAGAAGGGTCACTGCAAAATGTGTGCCTCGGGTTCTGACTGGCCCGCAAAAAAAAAAAAAGCGTGAGTGGAAACGTGCCGAACTTTCAAAGAACAGCGCCTACGTGACCCAGACTTTTTTCCCAAGGTCATGACTGGTGAGGAGACATGGTGCTGTTCTTATAACCCTGAAAGGAAACATGAGTCAAGCCAGTGGAAGATGCCATCGTCACCTCACCCCCCAAAAAAATCTCATCCAGTGAAATCAAAGATGAAGACGATGCTCATTGGTTTTTGATGTGAGGGAGATAGTGCATTTTGAATTCGTTCCACCAGGTCAGGCTGTTAATCAAGCTTTCGTTTTAGAGGTTCTGAAAAGATTGTGTAACAGCGTGTGACATAAAAAGGCCTGATTGGTGGCAGATGGGGGACTGGTTTTGCCACCGCGACAACGCACCTGCTCACGGAGCCATCTCAGTGCACCAGTTCTTGGCAAACAAAAAAAACCAGCATGCCTCTCTTGCCCCATACACCTTACCCACCTGACCTCGCTCCATTTTTGTTTCCGAGAATGAAGAGAGGCATGGAAGGACAGCGATTTGAGGACAGAAGAGGTGAAGGAAGTGCTGTCAGCCATCCAAACAGATGAGCTTGAAAAACGTTTCTAAGAATGGAATTGCAGATTTGACAAATGTATTAAGTGTAATGAAGAGTACTTTGAAGATGATAAGGTTGTTTTGTAAAAAAAATTTAAACACGAGCTTTGAAAAAATATTCGGGTTTTTTTTGGGGGGGTACCCCCCTTGTACTTTAACTTTCCTCCTTTCTATTCGATGCCAGATGAATGACCAGTCTGATCCATTTTTTGGCCCTGAAGCTTTGCCTTTTCTAGAATGTTCCATAAATGAAATCGTACAACATGCAAGTGTTTTAGTCTATCCTCTTCTATTCTGTACGATTCTCTTGAAATGTGTGCGTATCGTTGTCTGAATGAATAAAGCAACCCCTTTTTAATTGCTGAGAATTCCATTATATGGAAGGATCCCAGCGTGCTTATCCATTCACCCACTGAAGGCATTTGGGTTGTTTCCACTTTGGGATGTTATGAATAGACTTGCTATAAATAGCATTGAATAGTTTTTTGTGTGAGCACAAGTATTCATTTCTCTCTTGAAAATAGGCAAGGTTCAAGCGGCAGGATCGTGCAGTGAGAGATGTGACGCTATAAGACATTTGCTCCAGAGTACCTTTACCATTTTGCAATCCCACCAGCAGTGTACGAGAGTTCCCATCCCTCCATGACCTAGTATGGTCGGTTTTCAGATTTCACTCATTCCAGAGGGTTTGTAGGAAGGAAGCCTGGGAGTGCTGTGAACTGCCCATTAAGCTGCGAACCATAAAGCCAGCCGCTCAAACTCATCGCCACTCCCCAGGAGCAAGACACGGCTACCGTCCCAGTGAAGATTTCCACTCTTGGAAACCCTACGGAGCGTTCTACTCTGTCCTGTATGCCGGGCTGCTGTGGGCTGAAATCAGCTCGATAGCAGTGGTTTTAATAGCAGTGTGTAATGACAGCTTGTGATTTTAATGTACATATTCATGGAGGCTAATGATGGTAAACCTGTATTTTTTCATGTGCTTTTGGTCATCCATCGATCTTCACTGGTAAAAAATGTCTGCTTAAATCTTTGCTCATTTAGGGATATGATTTGTTTTCTTATTGTTGAATTTTGAGTTTTGATATACACTCTAAGGACCCTGGTTCGAAGCTATATATAAGGTTTTCAGTGGCTTCTTCCTACAAAGTGGGGAGCAAAGTCTTCTTCATTGTCTGTTCTCAGTCTGGAAGCTCCGCTGAGACCTGTTCACTGTGGGTGGCCCTGCTGGCATTTGAAATACGGGGAACATAGCTTCCCACATCACAGCAACACACAAGCCACACAACAACACACAAGTACTACAAAGTAACAGACAAGGAAGGCATCAAAGTAACAGACAGTGGCTGTATCAATGGGCTCAGAACAATTGTGAGGATGGCACAGGACTATGCAGTGTTTGGTTCTGTTGTTGCTGTGGGTCGAAGCCAATTTGATGGCACCTAACAATAACAACAAGGAGCCCTGGTGGTGTAGTAGTTACGAGTTGGACTACTGATTGTGAGGTCAACTGTTCAAAACCACCAGCCGCTCCTCTGAAGAAAGATGAGGCTTTCTACTCTTGTAATGAGTTATGGTCTCAGATACCCACAGGGGCAGTTCTACCTTATAGGGATGCCATGAATCAGAGTTGACTCCATGCCAGTGAGTGTGGTTGAGTTTATGTACCTTGTTATGTACCCTGGATTCAAGTTCTTTGTTGAATATGTGGTTTGCGCGTCCATAGAGTGTCCTTTTTACTTTTTAAAAAGTGTCTTTTACAAAGCATGTTTCCAATTTCAATAAACTCCAATTAAGCAGATTTTCCTTTTTAAATGAATTTTGCTACTGCTATTATTTCTAACAATTCTTTCCTTAGCCCAAGGTCAAGAAGAAAATTTACTCTTATGTTTTTCTCTAAAAGTTTACAGTTGCATATTTTGCATTCAAACTTATGGCCCATTTTTAGTTATTTTTGTTAAAGAAGTGAGTTTAGTTCAAGATTCTTCTCTCTCTCGCTCGCTCCATATTGTTGATAATTGTTCTAACACCATTTGGCAAAGCTGATGGGTCATCTCAGAGTGGGTTTATTTTTAGTTTTCTAAAATTAAACCGCATTCTATTGATGTATGGGTCTGACCCTTCAACAATAGTGCACCAATTGTAACTTTATTTTAAGTCTTTTCACAGGAAATGTTAATCTTCCAATGTTACTCATAAGCAAAATTGATTGGTTCTTTCAATTCTTTTAACTCTTCTTTATGTTTTATCATTTAATTTCATGAACCTATTAAAAAAACTCCACTGTGATTTTTGTTGAAATTACATGAAGTCTGTGAGTCAGTTTAGTGAGCACAGGTACAGATCTCCATTTGCTTAGGCCTTTGATTCCTTTGATCAGCATCTTGTAGATTTCATCATGCAACTCCTGCGAATGTTCTGTTAGAACTATGCCTAAATATTTCCATTTAGTTTGAGGGGCTATTGTAAATAGTATTGTGTCTTAAGTTTTAGGATTTCAATGGTTTATTGTTAGCATATTGAAGTACGACTGATTTCTTTAATGCTGACTAGATCATGTGACCTTGTGAAACTTAATCTAGGAGATTTTCATAGATTAGAATCTTTGGAATTGTGTGTGTGTGTGTGTGTGTAGACAATTACATCATTTGTGAATAAGAGTCTGTTTTATTTCTGCCTTCCCAACTTGGATACCTTTATTCCTGTGTATGGCACTACTAGACCTCCAATACAATAGTCAATAGGAGCGGAGAGAGTGGACCTTCTTGCCTTGTTTCTGATCTTTTGGAGAAACATTCAGTTTTCCATCAGTAAGTAGGTTTGTGTGTGTTTGTTTTTTAATGCCCCTTTTCAGATTAATGAAATGTCATTCTATTCCTACTTCGTTGGATGTTTCTTATGATGAGCGGATGTTGAACTTTGACTGCAACGGTTGGCATAATCTTGACTGTTACTCTCCAGTTTTTATCATGATGAGCAATTTTTCAAATATTGACCCAGGCTTGCAATCATTAGCTAACTCCAACAGGCTGTGGCTTATTCTTCAGATATATATATATATATATGTATGTATGTATGTGTGTATATATATGTATATATATTTAACTCAACTCAATTTGCTAGTATTTCATTGAGGATTTTTACATCTATATTCATAAAGAATTTTTGTCTGTAGTTTTTTTCCTTTTCTTGTACTGTCTTTGTATGATATCAGGGTGATTCTAGCTTCATAGGATGAATTGGGAAACATTCATTTCGCTTTTGTTTTCTGGGCCCATTGATTGTGTGAGAAATCTGCTGTTTAACATCCAAGCATTTGGAAACTTTCCAGGTATCTACATGGTATTGATTTTTAGTTTTATTCCATTATAGTCAGCGTGCATACTTTGTGTGATTTCAATTATTTTAAAGGTATAAAGGTTTGTTTCATAACTTAAAAGCATGCACACACACGTGCAGCTCACTACCATTGAGTCTAGATCAACGCACAGCATCCCTATAGGATGGAGTAGAACTGTCCCTGTGAGTTTCTGAGACTGGAACTCTTTATGGGAGTAGAAAGCTATGTCTTTCTCCCAAGGCCCTGCTGTGGCTTTGAACAGCTGACCTTGCAGGGTAGCAGCCCAGCATGTAACCACTACATCCCAGAGCTCATTTTCTGCCCTAAACTATGACTTTTCCTGATGAATATTCATGTGCCCTTAGTCTGATGTCCTTGCCTGTGGCGGTCTACATGCCAACTAAATCCAGTTGCTCGGTGGCCTTAACTCGGCTGATTGTGTCCTGCTAATTACCGAGAAAGAAATGTCTGCGTCACCAAGTGAGCTGCGACTGTCTCTCTGTGCCCTCTAATCCTGTTAGCTTTCCCTGGCCATGAGCGCTGCGAGTTGGTGTCCACACTGACAGGGGTCGGACTTTCTTGGTAAGTGGACCGTGCTGTCACGGTGCAATGTTCCTCTCTAGTCTAGGCCCTCCTTGCTTTGAAGTCTAGCTTGCCTGAGAAGAGTACCCTGGTTAATCTACCCACTAACCAGAGGTTCCTCCTGGGGTCTAACTCCCCATCCACAGAGCTGCCCGTGTCTGTCGAGCCTCGGCTGAAGCTGCCATTCCCCCATACCCACCTCAAAACCAACAACAGAGAGAGGGAGAGAGAGAGAGAGAGAGAGAGAACAAAATAGTGCCATCAAGTCCGTTCTGATTCACAGATACCCCTAGGCTGACTAAGACTATACTTTTTATGGGAGCACACAGTCTCATCCTTCTCCTATGCAGGAGCTGAAGGGTTAACCCACCCGCTTTGGGGTGAGCAGCCCAGTGCTCACTACACTATATCACCACCACACTACCTACCACCAGGGCTCCTGGGTAGTGGCTGGCACCTCTCACTCAAAACACTCACTGCCATTGAGTGGGTTCCAACTCATAGCAAGATCCTGTAGGACAGAGGAGACCTAATTGGGCCCTGGGTTTCCAGACTGCCAGATGGGAGTAGAAAGCCTCGTGGTTCTCTCTAGGAGTGGCTGGTGTTTTGAACTGTTGAGCTTGCAGGCAACAGTCCAATGCATAAACCATTATGCCACGAGGGCTCCTAACCTAGGAAGGACCGTATAAGTATTTCTTCAATAACTATCAGCTTCCTTCCACGGTCTAAGGAGCTGGTGGCACAATGGGCTACGTGCTGGGTTGCTAACGACAAGGTCAGCGGTTCGGGCCCAGCAGCTGCTCTGCAGGAGGAAGATGAGACTCTCTGCTCTCATAATCATTTACAGTCTTCGGAGCCCTCTAGAGGGTTGTTATGGTTTGGAATTGACTCACTGGCAATGTGTAGGAGGGGTCCCAGGGTCTTGGATGCCCAGGTCCTCTAAGAACTTCTCCACACACCTCACCCCACCCCCAACATAGTCTGTACCTTCTCACCACTTGTATCAACTGACTTATTTTTGCAGAGCCACCTCTGGGTAGAAAGAAACTGCCCTGCGCTCCACTCCACTGCCCAAGTCAACCACATCCTCTTCACCACCCCCGCAGGCTCCCATGGAGAGCTCAGGTCAGTATGTGGGCAGGGGTGGGAGGGGTCTCCTCGGCCTGGCTGAAGAGCTGGTGCAGAACAGCTGCTCTCTTGTGAGTGTGAATGCCCCTCAGTGCTGGAAGGACCATCTCCTCCTAGACAGGCTCTGAGATCGCAATTCAGCTCACACGTACCTGTATGAGCCTCCACTGCTCAGAGGCCACCAAGCAAGCCAAACTCACTGACATCGGTGGCTTTCCAAGACTGTAACTCTTTAGGGGAGTAGGAAGCCTCGTCTTTCTCCCACAAGGGTAAGCATGGGCAAGATGCATGACTAGATATTGGATCTGTGGGTCACGTTTCATTTATTTGACCCACGTGTAGATAGCATTCCTCGGGAAGTACTGATAAAAGCTTTGGACAAATACCAGCCCGTCTAGTCTTTGTAACATCCCATTGGATAGGTAGTGTTCTGGCTCCCTGTGTCCCTGTGTTAGGGCGGGTTCTCTCGGGAAGCAAACCCAGAGACGCTTGTGTGTGTTGCGGAAAGAGACCTACCCTGTTTCCCTGAAAGTAAGACAGCCCCTGAAAATAAGACCTACTTGCAGTTTTGCCTCTTGCTGAAATAGAAGGCATCCTCCCAAGAAGAAGAGCTCCCCGAAAATAAGGTCCCCGAAGCTACCGTAACTTCCGCTCAGCTCACTGTTGGCCACACTGCAGCCAGAGCAGGCAGGAAGTGCAAGGTCTCTTTTAATAAAACAATAAATGTGTACCATATTCTTCTTCATGGAAAAATAGGACATCCCCTGAAAATAAGACCTAGCGCATTTTGGGAGCAAAAATTAATATAAGACACTGTCTTATTTTCGGGGAAACAGGGTATATCAAGAAATGGCTTACACAGTTGTAGGAATGGGTAAGTCCAGTCCGGGTCAAGGCAGGCTTCTCCTGACTTGTGGAGGCGGATGAACAGGAAGCAGGATGATGAAGCGGAGACGGCACAGGCTGGTGGATGCAGGGGTCCGCAGTCAGTCCAATGAATCCGTCGTTGGTAGTTCACTGACAGCTCCTGGGACAAGCAGATGATGCATGCAACCGATCGAGGGGCCCAGACACAAGATCCAGCTCTGGCAGAAGGTGAAGGGTCAACGAGATTTGACTGGTCTCTCCCTTATGCAAATAGGCTGTTATGAGGCGTCATGAGGCTGCAACCCAACAGAGAGGTTGGGCCCCTCCCCTCCCCTTATCCTAGCATGTCTACTTGACATAATCCCTAACCATCCCACTCTCCTTTTACAAAAAGGGAAAGTGAGGGACAGAAAGCCTAACAATCCCCACCAAGGCCACATAAGGTATTCTATGCGGCAGTAGAATCAGTATCTGAATCAGCAGCCTAGCTCCAGTGCCCGGGTTCCTAATGGTGGGTCTTTATGCATTGTCTCCTGAAAATCTCAGAAGATTTTGAGCATTAGGGCTATAGAAGATTAATTATTATCCTCTGGAATTCAGAATACTGAGGCTCGGAGAAGTTAGGCAATTTTCTCAAAATCACACAGTTCATATGTGACCAAGGCAGGACTGGAACGCAGAGCTGCCTGATTCCAAAGCCCAGACTTTAGGCTCCCCAGTCACCCCAGGACAAGGAGAGAGGACCCTTTCTCCTAAGATGTATCTCATCCAGCATATCAGAGACCCTTTCTCAAATCACCAGACACAGGCTCTGGGGTCCTCGGGGACCCTGTCTTGGGGAAGGAGAGTAGATGTCCCCAGGTAGGGACGACTACGTGGCTGTATTCTTCCCCATCCCACTCACCTCAAAGAGCCTCATCCCATCAGAAGACACTGTGTATCAGGCGACTCCAGAGAACTTGCTGGTGACACCGTCTGAGTGATCTGGAATCAGCTGGGGTCTGAGCTGAGAGGATAAAGCTGGGGCAGCACTGTGAAAATCGAATCGTTTTGAAAGCACTCTTAATCAAAACTATAGATACACGCCACGCTGGCTTGGAGAAGACAGGCCTTTCGGTAACCGTTCTTTGGATGCAAGCAACAGAAATGGATGGGGCTATTCTAACTTTTAAACAATGGCCAAGCACTGAAGGAAAAGCCAAAGCACTGGAGGCCAGAGAGGGCGGAGGACAGGGAAGAGCTGCCCCCAGAAGAGGAAGAAAAAGCAGGGTCCTCGGAGAGCACTTGAGCGGCCTTCCCTTCTTGCCGTCCCTCACCTGGTGAGAGGTGGTTCCGCCCTGGGCTGCTGACTGAGAGGCCGGCCGTTCAAAACCCCCAGCCGCCCTATGGGCGAAAGATGCCAAGCACACTGCATGTGCATTAGAATCCAGCCCAACGGAGGACTGCGATTGCCAAGTCCCAGGAAAACTCTGAAATGACCTGAAGTTGAGAAGACTATCCTGGGCTATGGGGTTTGGGCCTGGTCAGAACCCTGCCAGTCTGCCTCCCTCCCAGGCGTGGAGCAGCATCACTTCCACCCACAATTCTGTTGGCCAAAGCACAGCCACATGGCTCCTAACTGTAAGGGAGTCTGGGAAATGTAGTCAGCCTGCCTACCTAGGAAACGGGTCATGCACAGGTCTTGCTACACTGATGCAAGACTCTGTGTTTCTGCATTCCAAGTATGATTAAATTTTAGATAGGACTCATGACATTCATACCTAAGAGTCATATCCCCTCCTTCTTGCATAGAGGAAGGGGTAATTTACTGAGGTCAGGTTTGAGTCAAGAATCATGCTAGATGTTCATATCCTATATGAACAACTTGAAGTATAAAACCTATCCCATTCCTTCCTTTAAATCGAATCAAACCTAGCTTCTACCTCTCATCTTCCAAGATCAGTAAAAAAAATAATAATCCATATCATTCCTTTGAAATTCTTTCCCCTTCTTTGGGCTCTTGTGCAAAGCCCAGGGCTTCGGAACTCTGCTCAGTAGGGACTCCTGCGGAGCATTGCACGGTCCGGAGGAGGATGGGGCGCTCCTTTGGGTCACTCTGGTTCTGCAGCGGAGGTGGCCGCAGGAGGTACTTGCTGTGGCTTTCCGGGGCACAGAGTTGGGCTCTCTCTTAGTTGCCTAGTGCTGCTGTTGTGATGGAGCTACCTACCAGGCAGAGAAATGCAGTGTCTCGTTGGCTCCAGGGGGAGGTACTCTCTCTGTCAGCTCTGGGGGATGGTCCTTGTCTGTGCCCCCATGGCCCTGATGAGGTCGCTCAACTCCTCCGTGCTCTCAAGTGGCATCTGTCTTCCTCCCCTTGTGCCGGCTTGTTTCCGTGTCTATGCTGCATCTTATACTTCCGAAGTGATTCAATTTAGGGCATGGCTACACGATTATAATCTCGTTAACATAATAAAGAAATCCTGTTTCCCAAGAGAATGACATCTCTAGAAATAAAGAACACACAAACTCACTGTCATTGATGAGACAATGCCCACTTGCAGCGACCCTATAGGGCAATGTAGAACAGCCTCTAGGAGCTTCTGAGACTGTAACTGTTTACGAGTGTCGAGAGTCTCATCTTTCTCCCTCGGAGTGGCTGCTGGTCTTGAACTGCTGGCTTTGCAGTTAGCAGTGAGATGTGTAGCCACGACACACCCAGGCTCCATTCTACAGGTATGGAATTTAGGATTCAAATGCCTATTTTGGGAGGAACACAACTCAACCCATAACAAGCACTTATCTGCCCTCCTCTAGATCTTTGCCAGTCCTGGTCTTGGCCATACCTTGGGAGCCCCCACCCTCTGTGCCCTCGTAGTCTAAGGAGACCTGGCACCCAGCCCTTGGGTAGGGCCATTCCCCTTGTTAAGCATCAGCCTTCGTTCCCAAAGCTTTTGAACAATCCAGCTTACTGTCTCAAGCAGCAAGACCAAGGGTCTCCCACCCAAGTGCTTCCACGGGCCAGGCAGATGATGTACACGAACAAAACAAGAAGAGTTGGAAATGTGAAGAAGCAGGGAAGTTGTGCCCCATCTCAACAAGGCGGCTGCTCTCCAGCCCCTACCGATTGTCACATGTGAAAACGGGGGCCCAATGTTGACAGAGTCTCCGATTTCCAAGGGATTCCAGAAATGAACACTGTTATGCAAAATATCTTGATTCTGAAATGTTGGCAGCTATTTTGATTTCTTTTTGTCAAGACACCATGTAAGCCCAAACAAAACAGATCTGTCCACCAGATGTGGACCACAGCCTGAGAGTTGGTTTTAGCTGCCTAGACTTTCGAAAACAAAGCTGATTTGGGGTTGTCTCACGGGGCCACTGGCAGCTTCTCTATTTTTCTCTGAAACATAAAAATCTTGACTCCCTTGGCAGAGAAGAAACCAGGGCTCAGATCACAGAGCTTTGCTTGTCCTTCTGATAACCGGGAAAGGGGAGAGTGGATATGTTAAGTCTTCCCTTGCAGTCTGTCCTGGGAGAAAGGAAGGAGTGAGAGTGGGGAGGAAGAGAAGAGAGAAGAAAGAAAGACAAAGGAAGGGAGGGAGGGAATAAAAAAGGGCAGGAAAGCATAGGAGAGAAAATGGGAGAAAGGAAGGGGGAGGGAAAGGAAGGGAGGGAAAGAGAGAAGCTATGAAATGGATTGCTTTTGAAGCAAGTCGTGCGGCATCCGCTCATTCGCTCATCTTCTTGCTAGGAAGTCAGAGGGCAGGTGATGGCCAGCTCTCGTGTTGGGTGGTGACTTCCTTGCCCTTGTGGGGAGATGCAGCCCAGCAGAGTGGCCAGCGGGGCAGCCATGGCCATACCATGCCCATGGCTGGAGAAGAGCCAGGGTCAGATCTTGATGGGGTCCAGGAGGCCAAGCAAGAGTCAGATGCCACAGGGAGAGGTGAGAGATGTCAGGGGCCCTGGAAGGCACTCAGGGGCCAGTGCATGGGCACCGGGACATGGGTGTCAGCCTGAAGAACTGTGGGCCCCTGAACTACAACCCACCAGTGTTTCCTTTGTCGACTCTATTGTACCCACTCTCAAAGGAATCATGGGTAATGAAGACATCTGTTAGGAGCCTCGAAGGGGTGGGCTGATCTTGAGTCTCCTGAGTTGGCTGGGAGTTTCCTGTGGTTTGCACTGTCTCCTAACCGAGCAACACACACAAAGGCAAGCTCGTGGTCGGAGCCCACCACAAAAAGGGCTTTTATAACAGGGAATGCCTTCTCCATGTTAGTCCAGATCCTCCAAGAAGCAGACGCCAGAGTGCGGTTAAAGATTTATTAGGCGACAGAAAATGGAGTTGGGGCTGGTGAAGCCTGGGAGCGCTCTCAGACCCTGCATGGAGGGAAGAGGGAAGAAGGGGCGGTGGACACGTGTTAGGCTGACGGGCAGCCTGAGAAAGGCTCGGCAGGGCCGTGAGTCAGGGGAGTCCATCGGAGAAGCTCTGCGTCTTCCAGGGGAGGTCCTGCTTTAGAATCCTGTGGCACTCCAGAATGGACCGGCAAGTAGTCTGGCTTTGAAGTCCCTGATGTTAGAGACCCCACCACCTGCCTGCCAGTTTGTCACCCTGTGGGAGCCTCGGTGCTTACGATCCCACTGGTACTTCAAATACTCGCAAGTTCACCCAGGTGGACAGGTTGTCATGGAGCTTCTAGACTGTGACCGAGTAGGAAGAAAGGTCTGGTGACCTACTTCCAAGCCTTGGCCAATGAAGACCCGATGGGTCACGGTATTGTCTGAGATTGTGCCGGAAACTGTGGCCTCTGGATTGGAAGGCACTACAGAGCCGCAGCAGATGATCAAGTAAGCCAGCAATCCCGAAGATGGCACAGACACGCGCTCTGTATTGCTCGACTTACACGGAGTCACTATGAGTCAGGGCTGACAATGGCAACTGGCAGCGGGGTTGGGATCTAGTGAGGAGTGCTCTCTGGGCTACCACCCTTTCCCAACGCAAGCCATGTGTTCTGCACCACCTTCCCATCGTTCCCATGTCAGTACCACCTGGCCTGGTATTTACTTGCCATTTTTTCTTTACACGGGCGTTCACTGAACTTCCTTCTTAAGCTCCAACTTCCTCTTCAGCAATAGCCACGTGATTGTGCGTTGAAATCCTACTTCTTTTTTTAAAAAAATCATTTTATTGGGGGCTCCTACAACTCTTATCACAATTCTTCCATCCATCCATTGGATGTCAGGCACATTTGTATATTTGTTACCCTCATCATTCCCAAAACATGTGCTTTCTACTTGAGTCCTTGGTATCAGCTCATTTATTCCCCTCCCTCTCTGTTCCCCCTCCCTCATGAACGCTTGATAATTTATAAAATATTATTATTTTGTCATATCTTACACTCCTTTCACCCACTTTTCTGTTGTCCATCCCCCAGGGAGGAGGTTATATGCCAATCTTTATAATCAGTTCCCCGTTTCTACCCTACCTTCTCTTCACCCTCCAGTATCACCACTCTCACCACTGGTCCTGAAAGGATCATCTGTTCTGGATTCCCTGTGTTTCCAGTTCCTATTTGTACCAGTGCACATCTTCTGGTCTAGCCAGATTTGTAAGGTAGAATTGGGATCATGATAGTGGGGGACGGGGGAGAATGGAAGCATTTAAGAGCTAGAGGAGGGTTGCATATTTCATTGTTGCTACACTGCACCCTGACTGGCTCACCTCCTCCCCACGACCCTTTTGTAAGGTGATGTCCAGTTGCCTACAGATGGGCTTTGGGTCCCCAATCTGTACTCCCCTTCATTTACAATGATAAGATTTTTTGTTCTTTGATGCCTGATACCTGATCCCTTCTACACCTCGTGATCACACAGGCTGGTGTGCTTCTTCCACGTGGGCTTTGTTGCTTCTGAGCTAGATGGCCGCTTGTTTACTTTCAAGCCTTTAAGACCCCAGATGCTATATCTTTTGATAGCCGGGCATCATCAGCTTTCTTCACCACATTTGCTTATTCACCGCTTTGTCTTCAGTGATTGTAACGGGAAGGTGGGCACACAATGAGGTGACGAAGACCTGCTTCTTGTTGTTGTTTGGAGCCTCGAGTGGGTGCTGACTCGCTGTGAGCCGACACTGCTGGTCCAGCACCATCCTCACAATTGGTTGAGCCCATTGTTGAAGGCACTCTATTAATCCATCTTGTAAAGAGTCTTCCTCTTTTTCACCGCCCATTCTACTTTACCCAGCATGATGCCTTTCTCCAGGGACCTGTCTCTCCTGACCAAATGTCTAAAGCTAATTAGATGAGTCTCTCCCTGCACCCACCCAAGATACATGAAAATAAGTGTTTAAATATTCAAACATTATGGTTGTTTGTGTGCCTCTTAAAGTCACCCGTGGTGCCACTTAAAGGTACTCATTCTGCATGCTGGTCACCAAGACACAGAGACACCCATAAACCAAGACCAAGCAAGCCCAAGAAATCGACAACTCACCGTGACTTTGGGAAGCAGATGGCTTTTTCCCAAGGGGCTTGGACTGGGGCCACCCACCTTTCAGTTTCCAGTCGAGTGCTTAAGAGCTGGTGCCATCCCCAGACCCCCAGGCCTGGCAGCAACAGGCTGCCCTCCGTCACTGGTCAACATACTGGCTGTCAAGTCCACTCTGATGATTACCCGCTGACACTCTTAGGAGGTCCCAGAAGTGGGATCGAGAGCAAGGCTAGGTGGGCCCAGCTCTCTGACCATGGCCTCCATCCCTCCTCGCAGATGTGGAGCTGGACCTGCTGAGGAGCGTTCAGGCGGTGCTCCGGGAACTCAGCACTCAGGCCCCCATGCTGCAAGGCAATCAAGGTAAGGAAAACAGGTGTCTGTCCGTCCGTCCGCTCTGTCTGCCTCCCCAGCAGCCTAGTCAGCTCCTTCCAGTGGCCTGATCTGGAGCTGGTGTCCCAGGAACCCCCTTCCTGCTGGAAAGGCCTGGGGTCCTAAGGGTGGAGACCTATGTTCCTTGCTCAGCTCTCCATGTACCGTTGTAGGTTGAGGGTCTGTCTGCTGCTGTCTGTTTTAACAACCTTCCCCATGTACACATCCTTCCCCACGTGCGCCTCCCTCAGACGATTGACCCAGGAACATAGCAGAGCATTGCTTCTGCGGGAGCCGTTTCCTTCCCTGGTCCAGTTGGGGCTGCCCCTTTCCCTCCTTCCTGCCCCTAGAACTCCTGCGGATAGGAATTCACCCAGGTGTGAAAGACCAGCCTCTGGCTGAAGGTCAGCGCTGGGTACAGTTGAAGGCATGGTGTGGGGCTCCTGGGCTCAGCGATGCTCCCTCTAAAGCTTGCCTTCCTCCCGGTCCAGGCATGTGGAGATGGTCCCTGCACAAGAAGGTGGAGCGAGACCCAGGGAAGAGCCCGGCTCTAGTCCGCATCCTGCTCCGAGAACTGGAGAAGGTGGGTCTGGGGGCTTCTTGAGGAGGTAGAGGGGATCAGCAAAGAGGGGGACCGATTGGACGGGGGCCCAATTGGTGCTGTGCCTTTGAGATGTGGGTCATTTGCGTAGCATCCTGGTGATTCTTACCATACACCAGGATAAGTCAGAAGTATCACTACAAAGTCTTAGAAACTTTTATTAAACAAACAAGACAGAAGACGTGTCCTTTCCCTAGGCCTGCCTGCTCTGAGGGTGGCGTCTCTGTCTCTCTGACCCGACCTCAGAGAAAGAAGTCTGCGCTCTTCCACTTACAGTGCAGTCACGCAGCAGTGAGAAGACGCGGGGGGCTTTTTCCTGGCCTGTTCACCCCAGTGCAGTTTTCCATTTTCCAAAACTTCTCGATCATCGGCCACCCTGTGTCCTTTCAGAGAATCTAGCCAAGGAGCTTCCTTTGGAATCCCCACCCCCACCCCCAGCCCCCAAAAGTCCCCCTAACCTTCGGAGCTGACCTCTCTGCCTGGAGTTTAGCAGTCTGCCACCTCAGAAGCCACTCTTCAGTTGTTTCTAAGTCGCCCGAACAGCGCAGAGGGGACTTGACTGCAGCCATCCACTGGCCAGAGAGCCACGTGTAATTTTCTTTCGCCTGGGAGTGTGTGAACTGAAACCCCACTCTCGAAAGGCCTGGCTTCCCCTTCCTGCCCTTCATGGTCCGGTGCTGGAATCCCACCTTTGATGCAGAGGACCTGGGTTCGATCCCTGGCCAGTGCACATCGTGAGCAGCTCCCACCCTCCCATCACCGGAGGCTTCTGTGGTGCTGAAGAGGCTTCGGGGCAGCCTTCCCATGGAGATGGGCTACCGGGAAAGGCCAGGCGACCTCCTTGTGAAAGTCAGCCAGTATCAACCGTATGAATCGCCAGAGCAATCGTGCGGATGGTGCAGGAGCAGGCAGTGTCACCGTGATTAGGGTGCATCTCCGGCAGCTAACAGCCGGTACTTTTACACAGGCACTGTTTTCTTTCGATGTCTCGTTTGAATGAGCATATCTTAAACACGAACCTTCTAACGTGGCCGTAAGTGGAAAGCCATTATCACTCGTCATACACAGAAGGCACCCGTAGCCACAAGGACATATCGAGTCCCACTTTTTCCAATGATCTTTGTGCCACCTGAAAGTTTCCTTCACCCCCCTCCCCACCCCGGCATTCTGAGTGGGGGTCACTGCCATCAGGGCGTCTCTAGGTTGGGGACTTAACTACTGGCTCTTGCCCTGAGTCAGGTCCACAATATCCACAGAACGCCAGGAAGCCCTGTCCACCCTCACCCGCTGCCCTCCGCTCGGAGACTTCACCCCTGTGTTCCCTTCCCACCCAACTCTCTTTATCGCCTGGTGCGACACGGTATAAGCACTCAGTTGCTACCTGGAAGGCCGGCCACTCGTGTCTGACCAAAGAAAGCCAGGTGATCTCTCGCTGGGAAGTCAGCCGCCATCTCCTGTTTTCTAGGCGGAGCGTGAGGACCTCCGGCACGTCCTTATTCCCTTGCTGCACACACTAATGTACGTGCTCGTGAAGGTGAGCTGGGTTGACTGAAGGGAGGTGTGGGGGGCGGGGGGCAGGCATCAGCGCCCAACATCCTAGGCATGAGTGGGTTGAGATGGACTGGCACTAGCCGTTTAAAATTAGACAGTCGCATGGCCCACTGTGGTGCCAGTGACCAGCTGAAGAGGAAGGGGGCTGCACATATCTATAGCATCCATACGCCTACGAGGAAGATCAGTTCATAGACTCTTATTCAAATGTATGCACCAATCACTAAGGCTGGAATGTTAAAAAAAAAAAAAGAAGAAGAAAAATAATTTTCCTCCAACTTTCGCAGCCTGGAATTGACCAAGCCTGCCTTCCAAATGCTAATTATTGGTGATTGGGATGCTAATTATTGGTGATTGGTGATGGAAACACAGAAGGATCTATCGCTGAAATCGTGCATTGGAGATAAAAGACACCGGATTGCAAGTGACAGAATTCTGCAAGACCAGCAGCTGGATCCTCAAAGATGCCTTTGTCACTAGCATAGATGGTGGCTCTATAGGTGGGCCTCACCAGATGGAATACCCAGAATCAAGCTGGCCACATCTTTGGAAAAGGAGGATTGCGAAGCTGACTGTCATCAGTCTGGGGTTGACTGCAGAACCGACCGTGAATTACTCATATGTGAGTTCAAGTGGAAGGTGAAGAATGCTGAGTCAAGTTCATGGGAGACAAAAGTATGGCCCTGAGTATAGCCCATCATCTCAACAATAGAGTTGAAGGACTGAACGCCAGGGACTGAAGACCCAATGAGATGCAGGATGACATAAAGTCTCTCAAGTCACACAGACTTTCTCTATAGCGCTCTCCACCCGCTTCTGAGTCCTAATCAGAATGCCTATGACCATCATAATTCTACCAGGAGTGTCTTTCCAAGGCAATGTAGGTTTTCACTATTACCCCAAACCAAACCTGCTGCCACTGAGTCCGTTCCAACTTGTAGCAGGTTTCTGAGGCTTTGCATTGCTATGGAAGCAGATAGCCTCATCTCTTCCCCTTGGGGTGGCTTGTGGATTTGAACCATCAACCTTGCGGTTAGAAGTCCAACACTTCCTCAACAGTGCCTCCCTTAAAACTCTTCCAGCCTGGACCCATTCCTCAACTCTAAAATCTCTTCCACATTTTAGCTATTTGTTAGAGCAGCACCCCCACTTCTTGGTACCGTTCTTAGTTATCCAATACTGCTGTACCAGAAACACTACAAGTGGGTGACTTTCACAAACAGAAATTTATTTTCTCACAGTTTAAGGGGCTAGAAATCACAATGCAGAGCGCCGGCTCTAGGGAAAGGTTTTCTCTCCCTGGGTCGCCTCTGGAAGATGGTCCTGACCTCTTCGAAGTTCCTGCTCCTGGGAGATCTTCAGGTGGCTTAACAATTCGCTTCCCCCATCTCCACTTCCTATCTTGCTTATTTAATCTCTTCTCGACCTCAAAAAGAGATTGATTTAAGACACACCCTAACAAAGGCCAATGGGGTTAGAACCACGGGCATGGGGGATAAGAATTACAACAGTACTCAAAATGAGGGGGCAGGGGACACAGCTCAATCCATAGCGGTCAGTTTGCGATGGCCAACCAGGAGAAGCTGTCTCCCAGGGCTGGGAGAAGACTGGAAGCTGTAGGTTTGGGGGGTCACAACAGGTGGGAGAGTAGAGAGAGAAGTTTGAGTCCCACCCTGGTGGTCAGGTCTGCCCTTCCTCCTCTCCCCCCTCACCCTGCCTCAGCCCAGGACCCTTCATGAACTGTAGCTCTGGCACCCCAATTCCTTCTCTCTCCCAGGCCACGGGCATCACAGAGGAGCTCTATCGGAGAACCTACACTTTTTGCACCAGGTTACTGACCCTGCCCACGCCCTACTGCACAGTTGCCTTGGACTGTGCCATCCAGCTAAAGACAGAGACGGCGGTGCCAGGTAAGAGCGGCAGGTGCCTCGCTCTCCAGACAACTCCAGTGTCCCTTAGTGCTCGGCTCACTCCAGGCTGCATGGGAGCTCGGGAAGTCTCTGCAGCTGCTGTGGAAGGTTGGGGGGACGGCCGGTTGGCTGACATGGTCTACTTGCAGGCACGTTGTACCAGAGGATGGTCCTGGCGGAGCAGAACCTGATAAGTGAGCTGCATCCCTACCAGGAGAGGTGAGTGACCAGAAGGTTGTGGCCTTCAGCCCTCAGGTCTGAGGAACAAGACAAAAGAGGAGGATGGCTTGGTCCTTCAGAGCTCCCCCACCGAGCCCTCTGTCCATCTCATCTCAAGGGTGGATGAAATATATTCTCCTCTGGATACCATCAAAGGCAGGACATAGTCTCTTGTAGGGGCGGATCCCAAGAGAGGGCGTCCACTGTGTAACTGGGGAGGGGGACGTCTCTGGGGGTGCCCATCTCCCGTCAATCCTCCCCATATCTGCCCACCTCCATCCTCAGGGTGTTCCTCTTTGTGGACCCCGAGCTGGTCTCCGCCTCCGTGTGCAGTGCGCTGCTGCTGGAGATCCAAGCCGCGGAGGTGCAGCAGACTCCGGAGGCATGCATGCGCCACGTGGTCTCCCACGCCCTGCAGGCAGCTCTCGGGGACGCCTGCCAGGCAGCCACGGTGCACAAGAAGCTGCAGGTAATTGCTCCGCCCCAGGATTCCCCTTGTCAGTTCCTTGCCAGCTCCCTGCACACCCACGCCAAACGCTCGCTCCACTCCACTCCACTCCCGGGATTCCCCACTGTCCTGCTTCACGCTGTCTTTTTCCCTCAAAGAAATCCATGGGCATCCACTAAGGAAAATTGGGGCGGGGAGTGGGGAATTGCAGACTAAAGGGGAAACAAACCCCAAACTAATAGCACTCACAATCCATCTGTATAATCCATGCTTAACATTGGGGGCACATAGGTGTTTAATAAGACCAACCGGGATCATCATCATTCTGACCCAAACCCTGTGGGTTTCTGAGACTGTGTCTTCTCGCCGGTATCGAAAGCCTCATCTTTCTCCCGCAGAGCTAGCTGGTGGATTTGAACCGCTGACCTTGTGGTCAGCCTAACAAGTAACCACTATGCCACCAGGGCTCCTACCTGCATCACCACAACCCCGGGAAATGATCACCATTGACAGGTGGGGATTAAAGCACAGGGAAGGTGATAGGAAGTGGCGGAGGGAAGATCGGAACCCAGATCTCTCCCACTCCACCTCTAACTTATATTCAATTGCCTTCCCATCCCTGCATTCCCTTTTCAAACAGAGTTGTCAAACTCTGCACACGGTGTTCTAGCCCATAGATGGGGCGCCTTTGTGATCTGGTGCTGCAATAACAGAAATCCACTTTCTCACCGTGTGGGAGGCTGAAAGCCTGGGCGCAGGCATTTCTCTGTGCGTGTTGGCTCCAGAGAAAGGCCCTTGTCTCATGAGCATCTGCTTCTGGGAGATCTTCATTTGGCTTGAGCATCGCCCTCCCCCACCTCCGTGTACTTCCTCGCTTACTTGCTGTGTTCAACGGGGTTGCCCAGAGAAACAAAACCAGTCCCACTCACAGATGTAAAAGAATAGACTTTACATCAATAAGTCATTTTATATCACGAAAATATGATGGGGCCGTCCGGGGGCAGACACGGATCCAAGCACACAGGAGGGTGAAGGGAAGAGAGAGGAGAATTTCTAGTGTGTCTCTTGTGAAAGTTACCGTGCGTCAGGGGCCAGCTAGACGTCAGCTAACAGCTGTGTGTGCACATAGACACGGCATGTGTGTGGGCGCATTTTAATGCTGGTGCTGAGAGAGGCTACAGGAAGTCCCGTGGACTGCCCGACCGACGGACCAGTAATTCTACTTTGGAAGAAGGACAGCCAAAATCCCCTTAGAAGCAGCGATGTCTAGATTTCATCTCACATACTTTGAACAGGTTATCAGGAGAGATCAGTGCCTGGAGAAGGACTTCATGCCTGGTCAAGTGCAGGGCTCATAAAAACGGGACAGACCCTTGATGAGATGGATTGGCCCAGGGGCTGTCACCATGGGCTCATTCGGTTGTGCATAGGGTCACTCAGTGGCATCTAATAACAACAACGTACAATATTCATTTTCCCATAACACGTAAAAAGTCTCTGGGAACTCCGTTTATTTAGGCACTCCTCTGCTTCCACGGTTGGGCATCTAGGCTGTTTCCAACACATCCCCCTTGTTATTTCCTAGGCTTTGCCCTTTGGCAGAGCCTCAACCCACACACAAGGCCCCGGAGAGTTGTAAGTTAGAGATTTTCTGGCCACATACCAACGTCAGCTGTTTGAACCCCTTGGATGGGGTGTTGCTCCCCAGGGACAACTTAGAAGGGACTGCTTTGTGGGGTGATGTGGCAAAGACTCCTGGTAGGCTGGACCGAAGGATGGCTGCATTTCTGAGCTGCTGAGGCTCAGGGTGTGTGTGTGGGGGGGGGGGGGAAGGGGGCGTGTGCACGCTGCCATGCAAGAAGGAGCAGGCATCCAGAGAGGGAGGGTGTCCTGGAGGGGTCAGTTACCCTCTGACTGTTTGGCCCCAGGAAATGGCGAGACAGTCCTTATCCCCAGCCCATGAGTCAGTCCTTGCTCTGTCCACCAAAATGCACCGGATGCAGCTCTCCCTTCCCGTGGTGTCCCATCTGGAATTCTTCAGACTCTGGATCCTATACCTCCCGACCTCCCAGGGGCAGGTGCCTCTTCTGGCCTGCTGTGTTGCTCTTGTGTTGGACAGTGTTCTTTGTTTTTATCTCATGGAAGACATCATTCATGTCCTGGGGGTAGCGTTCCTGGTGACTCGTCAATGGCTTGGCCCCGTTGAGGGTTCTTGACTTGCCCCCTGCTTGTGCCCCACCAACCTTGACCTCCTTTTATAACAACCCCCACCCCACCCCCGCCCTTTGGGGAGTTCCCAGCACATAGCTCATACTTACGTGCTGATCCTACTTGTACTGAACCATCAAGCCAAGTCCAAGGCTGGAGTTGCCAGAAGAATGCAACACACAGGCATTCATTGAAGAGACGGGGCAAGGTCAGTTAAGTACTGGGCATCAGTCGGTCTCCCACGACCAGTGGGTCACTCCCTGCATCAGCCAACTCAGGGACGATGGTCTGCAAGCAAGACAGGGACTCCATTCCCAGCCCCCAGCCCCGCTCCCAGGAACAGATGTAAAAGTGGAGTTGGCCAGGTGGCATAGCATGCACAGGGTCAGTGACGCAGGTCCTGGGAATGTAAGCATGTGCTCAGAGCTGGAAGGGCAGGCCGTGACAATGGGCCACCTGCTCCTGTGGGATGTGTTTGGGGTCAAGATGCCATGTGACAGGGATCCATCCTGCCCAAGAAGCCAGACTGACACCTCCGGGTCTGAGTTCAGGGCTCCTTCAGGGGTCACACTAAGGTAGAGCACAGACACGGATGGTCCCTAATAGGGGACACTGTTTTCCTGCCTGACAATTGGATATTGTTGTTGGGTGGGGGTGGGGAGGGGAGGAGAGTTGCCCTCATCCATGTTTCCCAGTTACCCAGTAGCCCCTGTGGTCCTTCTGCGTCTTTGGTGATTGTTTCTGGCTCACAAAACAGGGAATGTGGATGATGCCATCTTGACCCAACTTGAGGCAAATATGGAATGCCACTGTAAGGAAAGTGGAGCTTCCAAACCTCACGCCATCCCTGAGCTGGAGGCTGCTGAAGTTCAGGGAGAAGGCTAGGGATGAAGCGGGGTAGGTTTGGGGGTACCCGGAATGGAGTTGGTTTGAGAAACGCCAACTCAAGAGTAGGGCTCAGGGTCAGAGCGAACAGATCTGTTACATACATTTACCATGGAAGAGTCAAGTCTGAATTTATTTTTCAGGCCTAGTTAAAATGTTATAACTCACCCCCTCACCCCCACCACCATCTCACTTTCTCTAGAACCTGAGTCTAAACCTGTGTGGAGAGAGGATTGTGGGGGTGGGAGGGGGGAGAAAAGAGGAGCAGGGATAGTCCATTGAAACGCATGGTTGATCTTAGAGACCCAGTGGGGCCTTGGAGAGATGAGTCAGCCAGACAGAAGCCCCCAGAGAGTCCTTGTCTAACCTCCAGGCCACATCCTGTCTGCTCAGGCCTTGGGTCTGCGGCCCAGGTGACGAATTGGTTGATCTCTGCACCTGTCCACCGGACGGCCTTGAAGTCTTAAGAGTGGAAGGTCAGCATGGAACAGCTCACCTCGATGATACCATGTTCTGGGCATGGGAGGCAGTGTCTCCAGGTCCAGCTGCTCAACCTGGGCTTAGGGCTGTGAGGACCAGACAAAGCTCCTTTGCCGCTAAGTTTGAAGTCGGGGGGTTTCTGGAGGAGCCCTGAGGAGAGGCAACGGAAAGGAGTCAGCAAATCTAACCTTGAGAGCCTTCACTTGAGAGCAGCATGACTTTGAACTAGCCACAGCCCTCCTTCTTCTTTCCTCATTTCTCTAGAAACAATTCGGCCGCAGCCTTACCCCAGGTCAGCCCCGTCCCTGCTGTTCTTCCACGCATTCGGGGAAATCCCTTTGGGGTGGGGTCATCTGCCTTAAAGGTTCCCCACTGAACCCACCTTCAGACCATGGGCAGGATCCAACCCCTTTCTTCTTTCCACTTTAACTGCCGCCCCCACTGGGTTCAGCCAGTGTCAGTTCTGGGTGATGACAGCAGCTTCCTGTCTCCCTGCTTCGACTCTTGCCCCAGCCACCTACTCTCCATTCTGCGGCTGCTAAGATGGGGGTCACCTCATGCCAGCCCCACAGCCCCCATCTGTCAGAGGCCAGCTTCCCTGGGAAGTCCCCTCTGATGGGGTCAGAGTCCTTAGGGTCAACCCCGACGGACAAAGCAATGGGCGGAGGGAGAAACTGAGCTGGCACGTAGTTGCTGGTCCTCAGGGAAGCTCCGAAGCTGGCGGGTCTTTGAGAGTTGTCTAGAATTAGCTCGAGGGGGCAGGCCCTTGTATCTCCACATCAGCTAGTCATTGGATGGGTGGACCAGCTTAGGAAGGGGACATGACCTGTGTAGAGAGAGAGAAACAGCTGACCACTCCCAGGGGAAATGAGTGCCTCAGTCCAAAAGGGGGGCCTCTGAGAAGCTACCACTCCCCCTACTGAATCATCTCCCTCAAATCAAAACCAACTTCATTACAAGGCTCTATGAAGCCCCGTGAGCTGTCCCACCCCCTCATTCATTCCCCTCCCACCTACCTTCTGTGCTCCGCCCTCCCACTGACCTCCTCACTATTCCTCGAACAGCCAGACATGCCCACTCCAGGGCCTTCGCCCTGGCTATGCCCCAAGCTGGGAATGTCCCTCCCTTCCCTTCAGGTCTTGGCTGAAAAGTCCCTGTCTCAGAGAGAGTGCCTTTGACCACAGTCTCCAAAGCTCCAGCCCCTCTCCCATGTTCCACGCTGCTCCCGCCTACCTGTTTGATTTTTCCCTTCTGTATTTCTCATTCTCCATCTTAAAAAACAAATTTCACTCATAGCGACCCTACAGGGCAGGTTAGAACGGCCCAGGGGAGTGTCCGAGACTGTAATGCTTTACGTGTTTACTCTCCAGGAGCGGCTGGTGGTTTCAAACTGAGGACCTTTCAATCGGTAGCCCAGATACGTAACCACTCTGGCACCAGGGCTCCTTGCTATCCATCATATGAAACATTTTACTCAGTTCAACAGCCCGTAGGAGCCCCGAGGGCAGAGTGGGTTACGCCACTGGGCTGGTCACCACAGAGTCAGCGCTCCGGAAGAAAGACCCACAGGGGAGGTTCTGCCTTGTCCTACAGAGTTGCTATGCGTCACAATTGACTCCATGGCATTGGGCTTGGATTTTATGCGTGTGATCATCACACACACACACAGAGAGCCTCATGAGAACACGTTGTTTGTGTCTGTTTTGTTCCTTGCTGTATCTCAGCAGTGTCCGGCTCGGAATGGGCACTCAATGGATATTGTATGTAAGCAAGAGTTGATGAAGGTAAAGCCAGGTCCGAATTGGTTCTTTCAACAGTATCGGACCTTTTGACAGTTAGTCAGATGGCCTGCAGACCCTTGATCTGAGGCGCTAAGCTAGACCCAAGATTAGGGAGTTGCCTGGCATCCTGGCCTTGGCATTTGTTCTGACTCCTGCATCTTCAGTTGTTGGGGGGCTGGGGAACAGGTGCTGAGGCAGGAGGTCATGGGGTGTCTGGCTGTCGCCTTAGAGCGTTGAATGGCACGGAGACAGTAAATACTGCCTTGCCTTCTCTTTCAAACCTGTGTCCAGTAAGGAGAAAGACTCAGCTTATTCCAATACCCTTCACCTTTTCTTCTTCCAAAAAGCTAAAGAGAGAGAGAGTCTTAAAACCTGGGCAGGCAGCAAAGCCTGGTAGAATTGAAGAACAGTGCTCTGTGATGACATTCATTTTAGATCTCAGCTATTGATGACAAGAGACACTTACTTTATGCAGTGTTGACATGGTGTCCTTCTGAAATACTTTTGGACCCCAAACGCTAGTGGACGTGGTGCGTCAAAGCCAAACGAACTGGCAGGGTATAAACCCACTGCCGTCGAGTTGATGGAGACTCAAGCAACGCTTGAAGGGTTTCTGGGACTAAACATCTTGACTGGAGCAGGCAGCTGCGTTTTCTTCCTGGGAGCCGCTGGTGGGTGCTAACCTTGTAGCCGGCAGCCCACTGCCTAGAACATACTGATTCCATAAACACTGACTGAACACCCACTATGTGCAGGAACCGGTCCTAGATGCCGGTGAAGCTGCTGTAAAGCAAACAGACAAACTCAAGCGTGGGGGTGGGGGTGGGGTGGGGATCAGAACACTGGTCCAAATGCTTGGGGGTGGGGTCAGAAGCCATCCCCGCCCCTCTAGGTTACTGACTTGGCAGAACACCAGTTGTCTTTCAAACCTGCCCTACTGGAGTGGGGGGGCGGGTGTGGTGGTGGTGCTGAAGCTGGGGAAGGCGGGGCAGGAGGGACCCTCCCCCCCCATTTCAGGTGGCCCGATCCCTTCTGCAGGGAAACTCTGGCCAGACGCCTCTGAGTCACCAGGGGAGGCACCGCGCTCGGCTGCCCCGTCCCTGGGGTGTTGGTTTAGTGGCTGGGGTGCGTGGATACTGGCTCCCAACTCAGGATCTCACGTCCCTCCCGCCAGGCCAGCCCCCGCCGCACCCTGGAGCTGTATTTCCACGCCGTGGTGGCCGCAGTGGAGCGCATGGCCAACGAGCCCAGCCCTAACCGTGCGGGTCACCAGGAGAGACTGGAAGAGATTTACTGCTCGCTCCTGGGGCCCCTGGCGGCCCCGAGGGGTCCCTGCAGCTGTAAGTGACCCCGACCGCGTGTAAGATTGAGAGCAGCAAGGGTGCCCCAGCCCATACCGCGAAGCACCCGCCCCGAGGTGGGAGGGAGCCCGGGACCTGGGCGCGCAGGCTGGTGGCTACCAGAGAGCCTGGTTGCAAGAAAACTCCTTGCCTTCATGTCGACGCCTACTCATAGCAACCCTATAGGACAGGATAGAACCGCCCCTTTGGGGTGTCTGAGACTGTAGCTCTTTACAGAGTAGAAAGGTCCACCTTTCTCCTACAGAGGCTGGTCATTTCGAACTGCTGACCCAGGAGTAACCGCCTCTACTGCACCAGGGCTCCTGCAAGAAGACCGTGCTCTATCTCATTATGGTAACATTCAGAGAACAGCCCCAAAGCATCTTCTCTATATCCTCCAGGTGTTGTTCTGAGCGCTGTGCCTACTTTAAATGCATTGCTTCAGCGAAATCAATTGGTCCTCCCTGGGACCCTATGAGACTGAAACGATCATTATGCCCATTTCACAGATGAGAGAGCTGACAAAGGGAGTAAACTACTGGCCCAAGATATCACACACACACACACACACACACACAAACACACACACACACACCCCAGAGCGTGGCAGAATCAAGACACACACTCAGGCTGCCTTAGTTCTTCACCTGGATGGGTACAACAGGTTAATCCCCCTGGCTGTAAACCACAAGGTAAGAAGTTGGAGTCTACCCTGGGGTGCCTAGGAAGAAAGGCCTGGTAATCAACTGGAAAAAAACCCACCATTGCCAGCCCTCTGACCTCCATGGGGTCGCCGTGAGTCAGTGAGTTGAACAAGCGCACTGATCGTCTAAAGCAGCAGTGGAGTCAATATTGTGTCGGGCAGCACCCTTGTTCTTTCGAATGGCATTTTCGTCATATAAGTGGTGACCAGAGACAAGACCACTTGGTCTCACTTACTCACTTCCACTGGTCAGGCTCTAATCCACAGCGACCCTATAGGACAGGGTAGAACTGCCCCTGTGGGATTCTGAGACTGTGACTCTTTATAGGACTGGAAAGCCTCGTCTTTCCTCCAAGGCACTGCTGGTGGTGTTGAACTGCTGACCTTGTCGTTAGCAGCCCAATGACTGTCACTGGGAAATCCTAAATAGCCCAGTGTTGATTTCTGCATGTGACAGGACAGGCATGATTGGTGCCCTGTTTCAGGGTCACCCAAAGGACCCACAGGATTTGTCAGGTAGCAACCTGACACCCAACCACTGGCTGGCACCCGTAGTTACTGGGCATGGGCTGCGGACCAGAAACCACCAGCAGGAGTCTGCAAGCGGGTCCCAGGTGTGAAATCTGGCAGCCTGGCCCTCCCCCAGGAAGGGGAGAGGCTGCAGCTATCTGGGCAAGGCTGGCAGAAGGACCCTGGCCTAAAGGCCCCACCTGTTTTCTCGGTGTTCTCTAAATAGTCAAAGGATTTCTGGTCACCTCGTGGAAATGGTTCCCCAAACTGGGACAAACCCTGGGCACCACTTTGGCAGTAGCTCTGCCTGGATCCAAGGGGACACAGTCTGGGCCACTGTCACTACCACCATCCAGCTGACAGCCAGGGACCCTGGTCTCCCACCTGGACTTGGTAATGCTTAGCCAGCCCACCTGCTGAGCCTTTGCTCCAATGGGCCGCGGTGGGGGACAGTAGGCAAGAGCAAGGTATGGTCGAAAGCTAGGGGAAGTGTTGAGTCCCTGGTAGAATTCACACTCTCTGCTTAGGAACCCTGGAGTTTGATTCCCAGCCAATGTACAGCCTCCACTTGTCTGTCCGTGGAGGTTTACATGTTGCTAAGAGCTTGAGCAGGTTCCAGTAGAGCTTGGCGGTGTAGTGGTTACATTTTAGGCTGCCAACTGCAAGGTCGGCAGTTCAAAACTACCAGCTGCCCCATAGGAGACTGATGAGGCTTTCTACTCCTCTAAAGACTTACAGTCTCTGAAGCCCACAGTGGGGTGTTCTACCCTGTCCTATAGGGTCACTATGAGTTGGAATTGACTCGATGGTGGTGAGATGTTTTTTGTCTGTTTGTCCTGGTTAAAATGGAGTAGGAAGAAAGACGGTCATCTATTTCTGAAAACCCTATGGCTTAAGGCCTTCTGATCCATAACTGATCGTGACAATGGTACAGGACCAGGGGCACTAGGTCACCCATGAGTATGGGGACCGACTGGTAGCCACTAATAAAAGCAATAATCAGGGTTAAGATGGGCTGCCTGGGCTTCACTGACGGTTCTGACACTTATCCTGTGACCTTGGACCAGGTAGTAAGCTCTCAGTGTCCCCGGTTCCTTCTCTCCCAACTTAGCATAGCAAGAGGAGTCCTGGTGGCATACTGGATTACACATTGGGCTGCTAACCTCAACACCAGCAGTTCAAAACCAGCAACAGCTCTGCAGGAGAAAAACAAGGCTTTCTACTCCTGTAAAGACGTACGGTCTCAGAAACGACCGCGGGCCTGCCCTACAGGGTTGCTATGAGTCAGAATTGACTCGATGGCAGTAAGTTGAGACACAGAGCTGTTGCCAGGGCCCGTCCAGTGGGCTGGGGCTGGCAGGGGTTTGGAAGCATTGGCCTCGGTTAAGGAGGGAGTCCTGGCTGTGTAGTAAAAGGGAATAGAGATTTAAAAACAAAACCAAAGCCCCTAAGCCTAGTTATGAAGTGTGTCTAAGGTGCAGACTGTGAGGTTGGCGTGGGAAGGAGTAGCCACGTGGCTAGAGTGGTCTGGAAGGCTACCCGAAGGAGAAGCAAGAGGAGGGACTGGCTCACCGCCTCTCTGTCTCTCTCACCTCTTCTGGTTCCTGCTGCCCGGAGTATTTTGCTGTCTGTTAATTGCACATGATGGCATAGCGGGCTGCTATCTACAAGCTCAGCAGTTCAAAACCACCAGCAGCTCCACAGGAGAAAGACAGGGCTTTCTACTTCTTTAAAGAGTTACATACAGTCTTGGAAACTCGGGGGCGGGGGGCAGGTTCTGTCCTGTCTGATAGGGTTACTATGAGTCAGCATTGACTTGATGACAGCGGGTTTGGTTTTGGTTGGTGGATGCTAAGGAGCCCTGGCGGCTCTGTGAGATAAGCACTGGGCTGCTAACGGCATGGTCAATGTTTCAAACCCAACAGCCACCCCAAGGGAGAAAGATGAGGCTGTTTGTTCCCACAAAGAGGTACAGTCTCATAAACCCACAGGAGCAGTTCGACTCTGTCCTCCAGGCTCTCGATGGGTCAGAAGTAACTTCATGCCAATGGGTTTAAGTGGGTGGGCTGCCAATTACCAGGTTAGTGGTTCAAATCTACCAGACTCTCTCAGAAGAAAGATGAGACTGTCTGCTCCTATAAAGACTGACAGGCTCAGACACTCTCTACAGAGTCACTGTGAGTCAGAATCCCTCAGTGGCGGTGAGTGTGGTATCTGGGGCTGTCTGCAAGATCCTGCCGGGGCCTGGAGGTGAATGGAAGTCTCATTCTCCTGGTCTGGACACAGACCGGGTGTTTGGGGTGCACTGGGGTCTGGGGCCAGGAAGGGGCAGAGAGAGCAGCACAGGGGAAGCAGGTGTAAGACACCGCACACGCTGCTGGTGGGGGACGGGCCCTGACTGCTGGGCAGGGAAGTGTGCAGGACACAGACAGGGAACCACTAAGAACTCTTGGGCAGCAGGCTGGCAGTGTGTTAGACCGGGTTCTCTAGAGAGACAGCTTGTTATTAGGCTCTGGATGAGCCGACAGTGGCGGAGGTGGGAAGAAAGGGAAGCCACAGGGAAAGACAGGTTCAGCGAGGTCAAGTGGGGAAAAGGGTGCAGGAGCTGGGGCTGGGGGCGGGGAGGGCACTGAAGAACCCCATCCTCCTGCCCTCTATGGTCTCCACAGCCTGCTCCTTCCTGCAGGTGACCCGCCCCCAGACCGGCCACCAAGCATCCCCCTGCCCAGCCCTCACATCACCTTCCACCTGTGGACAGACGAAGAGCAACTCTGTAAGCACCCTGATTGGACCTCGGTGTGTCAGGGGGGTGGGGGGTGGGGGTGGAGAAGGCGCCTGAGTGGGCACCTGGCTGCACAGGCTGGTGTGCTCTCTGCGTGTGTGCATGTACCCCAGGCATGTGTGTGGGTATGTATATGCATGTGCCCATGTGTGTCTCTGCTCCTTGTCTCCTGCCCTGAGTTGTTCCACACATCGGTGGAAGGACACAATGTATTAGCCACTAGCCTCCTGTGCCCATTAAGTGTCACAGGTGCCCGATGATGCCAACAGATAATGTCCCCAAGGATCAGGCTCACTCAAACTCATGCCATCAAGCTGATTCGGACTCATCGTGACCCACTAGGGCAGGGTAGAACTGGCCCTGAGAGTTTCTGAGACTACATCTTTATGGGAGCAGACAACCTCATCCTTGTCCCGAGGATCGGCTGGTGGTTTTGAACTGCTGACCTTTCGATCACAGCCCATGGCATAACCACTAGGCCACCAGGACTCCTTTGTGGAGGAGGAGGGGAGAGAACATTCAGTCCATAACATAAACATATATGAAAAAGAGGATTCCGGAAAGACTGGGAGCCCTGGTGGTATAGCGGATTACGTGTTGGGCCACTAACCGCAAGATAAGCAGTTTGAAACCACCAGCCGCTCCACTGGAGAAAGATGAGACTATCTGCTCCCATAAAGATGCACAGCCTCAGAGACCAGATCTAGGGTCTTGAGGAGCTGGAATTGACTTGAGGCCCATGGGTTTGGGGTACGATGTTAACCAAGGGCCTTCACAGGAGGTGGCAGACATGGGAGGGGTTAGCAAATGGTGCTGACCTCAGACCATTGGTTGGTTGGTTTAGCATTTTTTTTGGTGGGGGTGGGTGGGGTGCTCCAATCTGCTGGAGCAGTGTTTAAAGAACATGAGTTGATGCTTTCCTGGGGTGAGACCTGCTAGTCTCAGGTGACCCCCATGTCCCTGCCTCCCAGGGAAGGAGCTGGTACTCTTTCTGCGCCCTTCGTCCCACCTCCACCTCAGCGCTGACCTGGAAGCCTTGGATCTACAGGGCCTCCCTCCAGACCGGGAGCTGGCCCGGGTGTCCGTGCTGTCCACGGACAGCGGTATCGAGAGGGACCTTCCTTCAGGACCCGATGAGCTGCCTGCACCCAGCAGCCCTGAGACGGAGCGGGCCGGACTGCAGCGCAAGGGGGGCATCAAGAAGAGGACATGGCTGCCTGGCCTCCTGCTGCCAGGCAGCTGGCTTGGGGCCCCGGGGCTGCACCAGAGGACTGGCGGGCCCGGCGGGGACGGGGAGCTGCTGCCTGGAATCTCCCGGGTGCACACGGCCCGGGTACTGGTGCTGGGTGATGACCGGATGCTGGGGCGCCTGGCCCAGGCCTACTACACCCTCCGGTAGGGCACAGGGAGCCTGGTGTGGGCTGGGGGAGGAGAAAGGAGTGGAGGGAGGGGCTGAGGAGGCAGAGGCCAGGGTGGGATGGAGGCAGACACTAGACACCACCCTTCCACCCTGCCTTAATGTGTTTAGCGCCCTTAGTCCTTGTCACCAGAGTGCCAGATGGCTTGTTGTTGCTGTTTCGGACTTTTGCTGGTGAATTGGGTGAAGCTATACAGAGCAGACCAGTTAGTTTTGCAGCAACGTTTCAGGCACCTTCTGTGTCACGTCACCGACTGCAAGCCTCACCATGAAACATGGCTTGTCCCACTTCCTCCTTGCGGTTCCTGTTCCCATGCCGCCTTCTTTCCTAGCCCTTCTGAACTCTGCCCGTGGGCCAGTGCTGCCCTCTGGATCCCAAATGGCTGGTCTTTCCAAGGAGTGGGCACCTCTCTCCCAGTGTGATTATCCCCCTTATAAAGTGGAGAGTAGTTGGGGTGGAAATGGAGTCTCTCTGACCACTGGGCCTGGTCTCTTGTACGATTTCTAGTTCCCTTCCACCGTGTTCTCCCACTCTCTCTGCGACCTTTCCCTAAGAGGGTCCCTTTCAGAGCAAGGGGCGCGGTCGCGGGGCTCCTGGCCCTTCTGGTCTCAGAGTGGTAGAGACGGGTGTTCCCGTGTGGTCCAGCCATCCCTCGAATGGATTGTGTCTCTATCTTTTTTTTTTAACTTCTTCTAGCTTTTATTGTTTTCTTTCTTTTTCTTTTTTAAACACTTTATTAGGGGCTCATACAACTCTTATCACACCCGTTTATACACGAGAAAACACAGACTCAGAGAGGTGCAAGGTAGAGAAAAGAAACGGCTTCGCTGGGACGTAGGGCTGAGTGTTCAAATCCCCGGCTCTGACCCACTTTGCTTTACCTTCCACTGCCAGGAAACGGGAGACTCAGAAGTTCTGCCTCACTCCCCGGCTCAGCCTGCAGCTCTACTATATCCCCGTGCTGGCCCCTGAGGTGAAGAGGATGAGGGTGGGGGAGGGAGGGAGGGGAGGAGGGAGGGAAGATAGGGTTAGGGTCTGGGCAGAGGAAAGGTGGGATGGGCGAGGAAACACCTTCAGCCTCACGTCCCTGAGGCTCCCACATGGGAGCAGTCACTTCCCCTGCAATATGGAGCCTGGAGCCTTCCCTCCCCAAAGTTCCCACCACCCCCACCCCCACCGCCCGGCCTGAAAGTGGCCCGAGACACTTCTGCCTGTCCACCACGGCTCTCTCCTTTTGCTTTACTGGGACTCATTGCAAGTGTCTCCTTAAACCTGGGCCCTCAGCCCCCAGTCCTGCTCCCACAGGCCAGCAGGCACCACGGCTGTGTTGTTCCTTCACACTGGTCCAGCATTGGTACCTGTGCACCACCAAAGGGGAAGGAGCAGAGGATGCTGTGGAACTGCCCCTGACCTGGGACACAGTCTCTCTCACACACACAAGCCCACACACCATTCGTGACATTCAAATACCACACACATACCTCATGCTCACTCCCATACTGATATACACACACCATATGCAGTCCATAGCATGCACTAGATACACATATACACACTGATACACACGTACTCCATGCATCCCTCACACTCACTCACACACAGCACACATTCAGTACCACGAGTGCCTCCCTACTCACTCCCCTGCGGCCCCATTCTGATGCACACGCCACATGCAGCCAGTACCTCACACTTACACCCATGCACACTGACACACAGTCACCCCACTCCCACACACATGAGATGCTCAATAACACACATCGACACTCACATACACACCGCACACTCACACCCGTACACATACCACAGACTCACCTCCACACTCTGACCCTTGCACACGCATACCACACGCCAGATTCAAAAAAAAAAAACACATCACTCCCACACCCATCCACACCTACCACACTCACTCTCACACATGCCAAACACACACCACGTCGTACACATTCCACACACACAATCGCACGGAGCACATAGGCCATTCAGGCCCTGGAAGCCCAGTATGAAGGTGCTCCCACCCTTTCACTGTCCAAAGCACACTCCTCCCATCAGCCTGCTGAATCTCCACTCAGGTCACCGTGGCCGTCCACTGCCCCATTCTATAACAGTTCCTTTTTCAGTATTCTGGGAAAACGTCCCTTCATGGGGCTATTGCAGGGACCTGGGGCATGAAACCAGCCAGCCCTCTTCAGGAGGCAAACACGAAGGGGCGGGAGGTCATGCAGTTGCCCACATTCAGAGCCAGCGGGCCTGAAAGCCGAACTAGGTGGATGGCTCCTAGGGGCCCACCAGCTGGGAAAAGGGGGGGCTTAACCAGGGGTCTGTCCCATGCTGTTCCTTCCAGGGGTCCTCCACCTCCAGGCAGCTGGAGCTGGGGGAGCTGGCCGCATTCCTGGGCCGCGCAGACAGATGGTACCACAGCACAGTGAACACCCTGTGCCCCGCCATCCACAAGCTGGCTGAGATGGTAAGGGATGGGGGGAAGGGGGGGTTGGAGGGGACACGGTAGGGTGGATGAGCCATGAGCGGTAGGGAGGGTAGCAAAGGATAGAAGTGGGGGTGGGGTGCCTTCAGAGATTGCCAGGGACCCTAGCTCTCCAGAGTCAGTCCCCAGAGCCCAGGGCAGGTGAGGCAGGTGAGTCATGGGCAAGGAGCCTGAACCAGTTACAAAGAGAAAATGGAACTCAGAGCCATCGAGTTGATTCAGACTCATCGCGACCCTGGAGGACAGAGTGGAGCTGCTCCCTCCATTTCTGGAGCTCTAAAATCCTCTCCTTTCTCCTGCAGAGCTGTTTAAACCTATGGCCTTGCAGTTAGCAGCCCAATTATATATATATATATATATATATATATATATATATATATATATATATATATATATATATATAAATTTATTGGGAGCTCATACAGCCCTTGTCTTGGGGGCTGTGTTAGTCTGGATAGACTAGAGAAATAAATTCATAGAGGCACTCATGTGGGTATAAGAAAGAGCTTTATATACAAGAGCAGTTGAGCATTGAGAAAACATTCCAGCCCAGTCCAGATCAAT
Source organism: Tenrec ecaudatus (assembly GCF_050624435.1). Lineage (NCBI taxonomy): Eukaryota > Metazoa > Chordata > Mammalia > Afrosoricida > Tenrecidae > Tenrec > Tenrec ecaudatus. The sequence goes on along the minus strand of NC_134539.1, from coordinate 85,854,254 downwards.
CCATAAATCCAATATTAGTCCATATGTTCAATACCAAGCTATAAAGTCCTCTTCAGACTCATGCAGCACATGCAATGATGCTGAGTGCAGGAAGATCACAGGCCAGTGGGTGGGAAGTCTTGTGGATCCAGTGGTGGTGGAAGCAACTCAGTGCTGGCAGGGGTCTCCACGTGGCTTCTCTGGCTCCCGGGGCTCCATGCATCTTATCATGTATCTTGTCATCTAGGACGTCTCGCAGGGACTGAGCCTCTAAGGAGGAATACTGGAGTTCCCAGAATCCTCGGGAGAAGGCTGTACCCACACAGAGGCCTCATTGGCTATGACCTGATTGACAGGCTAGACTCCACTCCTTCACTTTCATCCTCTCAAACTGACAAACGATTATAGAACTACCACAAGGGTGCATACATCGATTGTATCAAGCACATTTGTACATCTATTGCCATCTTCATTTTCAAAACATTTTCTTTGTACTTGAGCCCTTGGTATCAGCTCCTCTCTTTTCCCTCCTGCCCCCTCCACCCTTGTGAACCCTTGATAATGTATAGATTATTATTGTTTTCATATCTTACACCATACACTGTCTCCCTTCACTCATGTTTTTATCATCCCCCCCCCTCAGGGTGGTTATACATTGATCCTTGTAATCAGTTTCCCCTTTCCCCGCCTTCTCTCCCTACCTCCTACCCTCATGGTATCACTACTCCCATTGATATTCTTGGGGGAGTTATCTGTCCTGGATTCTTTGTGTCAAAATCTCATCTGTACCAGTGTACATGCTCCAGTCTAGCCAGGTTTGTAAGGTAGAACTGGGGTCATGACAGTGGGGGTGGGAGGAGCATTAAAGAACTAGGTGGATGTTGTGTGTTTCATCCGTATTATATTGCACTCTGGCTGCCTTGGCCCTTCCTGTGACCCTCTGTGAGGGGATGTCCAGTTGTCTACAGATGGACTTTGGAGCTCCGACTCCATTTGCTTGCCACAGCATGATTATTTGTTCTGGGTCTTCTGATGCCTGATACCTGATCCTGTCAATACCTCGTGATCACACAGGCTTGTGTGCTTCTTCCATGTGGATTTTGTTGCTTTCCTGCTAGATGACCACTTGTTTAACTTCAACCTTTTAAGACCCCCAGACACTATAGCCAGGCACCATCAGCTTTCTTCACCGCATTTGCTTATGTGCCCATTTTTCCTTCAGTGATGGTGTCAGGAATATGAGTATCATGAATTGCACATTATTAGGAAAAAACCATTCTTGCACTGAGGTGAGATTTAAGTAGAAGCCTAAAGTGCATCTGCTTCCTTGCTGCATTCTTATGTTTATATATTTTTTCTTCTTTTCTCTCTTTTCCCCTCCCACTCCACTATTATGCTTGTCCATTGTTCATCTCTCAATATTTCCTCTCATATACAATTTGATTGATCAAACATGACCAAAAAAGCCACAGCCTCCTTACCATCAATTTTAGTACACCTATTATTCCCCTGTACCCATGCTTGTTGGCTCCCCTCTCACCTCCCCATCCCTATCATGCCCCCAAGAAACCATTGGTCCAGTCACTGTCTCCGTAAGGTTGCCTAGCCTGCATATCTTGTACAGGTAAACACACACACACACACACAGTCACCAGTCTAACAGGGATCCTGACATAGAGCAGGTAAATATCTCTGTTAAATAGAGAGGACGGGTTATAAACCATCAATCCAATCCCCTATTATTTCAGGGCTACAGATCCAGGTTCCGCATGCCTGCAACACATGCGCCCTTCTATCCTTCAGCACTCCTGTCTGAAGGACGAGCATCCTAAAAGTCCCCATTGCTATTCCTGCAGTCAGAGAGAGAGCAGGGGGTCTAGCGGTCCCCCACCCCCAAGCCCCCACAGTTATGTGAGCTCCAGCTTCCTTTCTATCGCCAAGACCATATTTTCCAACTACTGTTCCTTCCTCTTTGTTCCCAACTTCTGCATTCCAATCTCCAATAATTATCAATGCATCTTGATTGCCTGTTTGATCGACTTCTGACTGAAAATGTTATTAGAATTCTTCAGTTTCTTCAGCACTGGCTTTTGGGGTTGGTGCATCAAGTTGACTAATGGTGGTATTGACTGGATTGAAGGTGGGTAGAGTTAATCCTGTTACAGACAGCGTTGAATTTCAAGATGGATTGTGCAATGTCTTCCATTCCTCTTGATGGCTTTATCCCAAGCACAGCACTGACTGGATTATACGATCGGATCGTAGGATTGTCTGATTCACAATGGACGATACCAGTCCATTTCCGCTCACCAATGCCTAGGATATCAATCTTCCTGCGTTCCACTTCATGTTGGATCCTTCCGATTTTCCTTGATTCATACTGTGTACATTGTAAGTGCTGATTATTAATCAATGTTTGCAGCTGCCTCTTTTTGCCTTGCTTCCTGCCCCATCGGCAAATGAAGATGCCAGAGCCTGCCCCACCACCGGCTTCACACCCTCCCCGTCACCGTGGCCGGCTCTGCGTTGAGAAGGCAGCTCCTTCCTCAGTCGCTTTGGTGTGCTTCCGACCCCAGGGGCCCAGCCTCTGGCCCTTCGTCTGACACCGTTCTGCTCCCACACCTGACGTCCTTTCTGTGTTGTGCATACGATTCTCAGAGGCTGCCTCTGGCAAAGCGGGAGCCAAGTGCTTACTCAGCATCGTCTGTCCTTAGCCGAAGCGCTGCTGACACCCACTCACTGTGGGAGGCCCTGCTGGCATTTGAAACACCACTGGCAAAGCTTCCAGCTCCCAACAACACATAAGCCACCGCAAGGTGACAAACTGACAGCCAGGTGGTGGAGCAGCCCTATGGGACAGAGCGGAACTGCGCCTGTGGGTGTCTAAAACTGTAGCTCTTTATAGGAGTAGAAGAAAACCCTGTCTTGCTCCTGCGGGGTGGCGGGTGGTTTTCAATTGCTAACCTTTCCGTTAGCAGTCTATTGTGCAACCCAACAAGCTCCACCCACCAGCCCCTAGCACCCACCAGCAGCCTTCTGTATAGAAGCACTTGTCTATCATTAATAGTTCATATAAGCTGAACACATTCTCATAACCACAAAGGGTATCGTTGCCCCACGCCCCGAGCTACTGGCTGCGGAATAAGCTCGTCTGTACAGGATCTGCAGAACCAGAGACTAAACTCACTGCCATCAAACAGGTTCTGACCCATCTCGACCCGATGGGACAGAGTAGAACTGCCTCTGTGGGTTTCCAAGGCTTGAATTCCTCACGAGAGTAGGAAGCCTCATCTCTCTCCCAGCGGATATGCTGAGGATTTTATAGCTTAAGAGCATCTGTCCTTTTTGGCTACCATACTTGTTGCAGGCCTTTTCCCACTTTGCTTTTCAATGTTGCCAATTATGCTTTAAACATATATATTTATATATTAGATTGTTATAATGATATTATTATATTATAATTATTATACTATTTATATATTTTGATTCTTCTAGGATTTAAATTTTTTAAATCATTTTATTGGGGCTAATACAACTCTTATCACAATCCACACATGCATCAATTGTGTAAAGCACACTTATACATTCGTTGCCCTCATCATTCTCAAAACCCACTTTCCTCTTGGTTTCCTGGAATCAGCTCCTCGTTTTCTTTTTTCCCCTCCCCCTCCCTTCTGCCTCCCCTCCCCCCCCCCGAACCCTTGATAATTTATAAATTATTTTATCTTATCTTACACTGCCTGGCGTCTCTCTTCACCCACTTTTCTGTTGTCCATCCCCCAGAGAGGAGGTTATATGTAGATCCTTGTGATTGGTTCCCCTTTCCTACCCAACTTCCCTCCCAGTATTGCCACTCTCACCACTGGTCCTGAGGGCTTCATCTGTCCTGGATTCCCTGTATTTCCAGTTCCCATGTATACCGCTGTGTATCCTCTGGTCTCACCAAGTTTTCAAGGTAGAATTGGGATCATGATAGTTGGAGGGAGGAAGTGTTTAAGAACTAGAGGAAGGTTGTGAATTATTGCTACACTGAGCACTGAGTGACTCACTCATCTCCTCCCCACTACCTCTCTGGAAGGGATGTCCAGTTGTCTACAGATGGGCATTGGGTCCCCATTACATGCTCCCCTCATTTATGATTATATGATTCCGCCCCCCCCCCCCCGCCCGCCTTTGGTGCTTGAAACCTGGTCCCCTCAGCCCTTCAGGATCACATATGTTGGTGTGCTACTTGCATGTGGGCTTTGTTGCTTCTGGGCTAGATGGCCGCTTGTTTACTTTCAAGCCTTTTAAGTCCCCAGATGCTATATGTTTGATAATATTATATATTATAGTTATTGTAATATATCATATTGCTATATTATATATGTTAAAGATATATATATATTTTATATATATATTTAATATATATCTTTAGGAGAAAGAGGCGGCTTTCTTCTCCCATAAAAGTGACAGGTCTTCTTGGAAACCCACTCTGGCGTTCCACTTTGTCTTTCCAAGGTTATGATGAATTGGCATCAACCTGACGGCAGTGAGTTTAGCTGGTTTTTAATATCTTTCCCCAAACAAACCAAATTTACTGACATCGAGCGGATGCTGACTGACGGCCACCCGATAGCCCAGAGGATAATTGCCCCTGAGATGCTCTGAGACTGTAACTCTTTAAGGGAGTAGAAAGCCCCGTCTATCTCCTGAGGAGCAGCTGGTGATTTCGAACTGCTGGCCTTGGGCTTAGCATCTCCAGACATAACCACTGTGCCCCAGGGCTCCTTTGTGATATATTTACACGGTCGAACACATGTTGGTGCTGTTGCTAGGTGCTGTCGCGGCGATTCTGCCTAGCAGTCATGTAGTCTTCATAATTGTCACCTGTCACAGGCTTTCTCACTCACCTACATTGTGTTCTCACCCTTTTATTGTTCTGAATTTTCCTTTTAAATCATTAACCCATCTGCAATTAATTTCTGTCTTTCATGGACAGGGGTGTGTGCATGTTTTGGTTTGGGCAAGGGTTTAACCGGTTGTCCTAAAACTACTTATTCCATCAGCCATCTTGCTCCGTCCATTGGAAATGCTACTTTTGGCACGTACTACATTCTTACAGAGTCGTGCGCGTATTTCTAGATAGCTATTTTTTCTGGTTGCTCTATTCATTCCCTCACAATTAACATGGGTTTCATTTCTGGCCGAGTAAGCTCTCCTCGTTGTTCTTTCTGTTGCTGTTTCCCCCAATCCTCTCAAGGCTGTGCGTGCGTGTCCCACTTTCCAGGTAAATTCTAGAACCTCATTACAAGCTGGGGCTCTGTTCACTTGTTTGCCCGCATTGGAGTTTTAATTAAAGTCTGGAGGAGAAGGACCGCTCTTTGCATCTGAAAGGTATCGCTCTTCATCGATTAAAGTCACCTTGTATGTCCCTGGCCAAACTCACTGCCATCGGGTCAATGCTGACTCATAATGACCCCTCTGGGGTTCCAGGACTGTAACTGTTACTATGGGAGTAGAAAGCCCAGTCTTTCTCTCAAGGAGCTGCTGGTGGTTTTGAACTGCCGACCACATGGGTCGCAGCCCAAAGCATGACCATCACCTGTACTTGTGCCCATTTTTTCCTAAATCTGGTCCTCATGTCTGACTTTTTTCCCTGTTGTGAGCGGTAATTCACGCCTATCACATTTGGTTAGTACTTATTGCCAGTCTATTGATTGCATACGTGTTTACATTTCAGCGTGTCACTTTCTAAGCTCTCCCTTTGGCTTCATCGCCTGCTTCATTCCCATGCCCTCTTATACTTTGAGTCAAAGCCATAGGGGGTCTCTTTTCTGACTGCTGGCGTATGTATTTGTATGTACAAGGCAGACATTTGAGCCGGGTAGGAAAATGCTTTGCCCTCAGAGCTTGACGGATACTTGATACGAGGAAGCTCTGGGGCAGGCCTCGTTTGTGTTCCTTTGTTGTTGTTTCCTACCAGGATTCATATGTAGGATTTGAGTTTGACGCTCCTCTACCTTATAATGAACAGTGTGAGCGGCCTTTATACCTGCTCCAAAAGCAGTTTCCACAGATGGAAACATTTTAAGCAAAGACAGCCCTATTGGAATAAGTTTATCATCCCTCTGTGTGACCTTTCTGACGGGAGCATATTGCAACAGAGCAGGTGTGAGTCAGAAAGGGTAATATAGGATTGGGTATGAGTTGGATAGGCTACATCAACTCAAAATTTCATGGCAACTGTTATGTTCTCTTACGCTTTATAATCATAGAGTTGAGGGAGGCCGAGGGGATGAGGCATTAGTCCCTTCCCAGCCACATGCAAATAGCAGTTTATTATTCCATTCAGAGACCACCAGAGCTGAAAGAGACCTCCTCTCATCTTGTTCAACCTCTCTTTTTCCCGAACCTCGGGCTTGAAGAGCTGGGTAACCTGTCCAAGGTCATTGGTCTAGTGTAGGCTCTTTCATCGTGAGTGACATGTTCAAGCATCTTGTGATTTTCAAAGGCCTGGCACAGTGTTTAGCTGTGCACAGACACTCGAGATTTATTTGTGGAGTTGAATCCAGAAGATGAGGCTCTGGGTGGGAGGAGGTGGAAGCTAGGTGGTAGGAAAGACTTCGAGTTTTTGAAGGATCAGCTGGATTGGTGCACTACAGGGGGAATGGTGGAGTTTGGGAGTTTCTCCCATAAGAGCGTGGCACCTTCCGCATGGAGCGAGGTGACGGAAGACCGTCTCTGCCTCACTTTCAGCCTCCTTCCTGGGATACGTGCCAGACTGTGGACCCTTTCATCCTCGATGCCATCACCTACTACATCCGCATGGGCACCCAGCCCATCTACTTCCAGATCTACGCAGTCAAGGTAAGCTTCCTGCCGGGGCAGCAAGAGTGCCACGACAGCCCGTGGGATCCCACGACCCTGCAACCTAAATATTTTGGCTCCGAGGGAGAATAGCGACCAGGGTACAAGTAATAAACAGACCCAAGCACTCTTGGATATTCATTATTATCTTCTTCATCTCTGGATGAGTCACATAAATGTTGCTTTCTGAGATCTCAAATCCAAGCAGAAGTAGATCTCCTCAATGTGGAAAAGTCTCTTGAATCCTTGATCCCTTGGGATTGGCCACTGTGGGGGATTAGGAATGAGGAACTGGTTGGTATGGGAGTCATCATTGGGAATTGCTGCGTTTCTGGACTCCCAAACTCTGGCCAGTGTTTGATCACACACTCTCGTCCCTCCATGGCCCTCCTCCCACCACACTCCTCACCCGCTCCTAGATACTTCCAGGGCCTTCCATGTGCTCACTGCCCATCATCCCCGTCTCCTTTCTTCTGTCAGAACCACGCCCCCCTCATTCTTCCTCTCCCCTTGCATCCTTTCCCTATTGTTTTCTCAAGCCCAGACCAGGGCTTCTGTGCACCTCTCCCTTTGAGAAACCTGCGCTTTTGAGCAGCGCCTGGCTGGGGGTGGGGAGGTCCAGTCCAATGCCCTGGGTCTTGACCTCTCTGCACATTGTGGTGTCCACCCTCAGCTGGGCCCGCAGTGCCCCCTTGGCAAGCCCCTTTAACCTCTGACAAAACAGCTGTCACAGCCTCCACCGTCCTTCTCAAACGCGATCCTTTCAGCCACTGCGCTTTCCGCTAGATCACTGCGGGGGGGCAATGAGATCTTTCCACACTCCCTGCCCCTGCCTCCTAGGGTATCCACACCCATCCCCAGCTTTACCTGCTCGGTTCCAGGGGACCGCCTCCAGTCCATAACAAAGCCCTTCCTTCATCAGTGCCCCTGACCAATCTGCTGCCACCTCCTGCTGGACAGCACCCCTTCCATCCCAGCCTGTGGCATTTCCAATTGTCTTCCTGTGTTGCAAACGCCACAGCGGGCTTGGGGGGGGGGGAGGGCGGGGCGGGGGGGGGGGGAAGAGCCCAAGGGTGAACGCTCCTCAGCGCTCAGTCTGTTAATCTCCTACTGTACGTTGACGTTCCACACCCTAGCTAGCGTTAAATGGAGGTAGCAACTTTCGTTTAAAAAAAAAGTTAGTTGTTGACTTATTTCCCCCTCCCTTCGTTCCTTCCCCCACCATCCCAGACCTCTGCCAGTTTCCCTTTTCTCAGTGTGGTTTTATGTGATCCCTTTCTTTATGAGATGGACTAACTTTGTTGAGCATCGTGTCTTCCAGATCCGTGCAGGTGGTGGCATGCCGGACCGTTTCATCGGTGCTTTTCAGAGATGTGTGCCACCTGCACTCACTAACGTCTGGTCGATGACCACGCACAGTCACCCTGCAGGACACAGTAGACCTGCCCCTCGGAGTTTCAGACCCTGTAACTGTTTACACGAGTAGAAAGCCCATCTTTCTCCCAAGGAGCGGCTGGTGGTTTCGAACTGCCGACCTTGCGGATCACAGCTCAGCACATAACCCCTACGGCACCAGGGCTTCTCCAGAGATGCGTAGTGTTCCGTTGTATGTATGCTCCAGAGTCTGCTGATCCATTCCTCCACCCACAGGCACGATAGGTGGTCCTCTTTTTGCTATGGTGGATAGCGCTGTGACCAGCATGGATGTGCCGCGTTCTGTTCGTAGTTGGTCCTTTGCTTCTTTGGGGTCTCTGCCGAGTACAGAGATTGCTGGGTCAAATGCATTCTATTTCACAGTTGGTTCCGTAGTGGCTGAACAGAATTTAGCTTTTTAAAGACCGTAGTTCCCAGGACTGCCCAGGGCTTATCTGCTCATACAGACAGAAAGGGCCTCGCTTAGAAGCAGTATTAATATCTTCTTCCTTCTCTGCTTGAAGACTGGCTCGCTTCTCATGACCCTGGTCACTTTCTTGGTGCAAGTGCCTGGAAGTGGCCGCCACATTACTGCACCCGAGCTTCATTCTATCAACCCCTTCAGGCTCCACCTCCAGAAGGGACAGGGTCCAAGTTCTGGGACACAGTGGACAGCCCCTTAACCAGCCGCTGTATAATAGAGGTCTCCAAATTCCCATCCAGGGACGGAATGATTCTCCCTCTTCTCCACCCCAGTTGCTGTTGTTGTTGTTGGTTGTGGTTGTTGTTAGGTGCCGCTGAGGCAGTTGCAACTCACAGGAGCCCCATTTACGACAGGGCAACACACCGGGTTCTGCGCCATCCTCGCCACTGGTTTGGAAAGCATTGCCAACCAGACGTCTTCTTCACTCCTCCTTTGATGTGAACTTTGCCCTTGGGTCCTCGGCGCCCCACCCTACATACACACATCCCCTCCCCCCACACACACCCATTAGACAGTCGAGGCTACCTGTAGTTTGGGTCTTCATCCATAGTTTACTTGACGACTTATCAGGGGCTCATATGTCAATGGATCGATAGATTGATTCAGGACCACTTTACGCAGCTCAGCATGGAATGTTGAAGGACAGGTTGGGGACACCATGTGGGCCACTCTCTCCACCTTTGGGCTGGTGGCGGGGCTGGGGCTGGGGCTGGGGGGCTGCTCTCCAAGCCACCCCTTCTCCCAGATCTTCTTCAGTGACCTGAGCCGGGAGCCTGAGGAGGATGTCTTCCTCACAGAGCTGAAGGCAAAGATCCAAGACTCCAGATTCCCCAAAGGTGAGCTCCTGGCTGCACGCTCCCAAAGCTCATCGGGACTCAGCCCTCCCAAGACCCTTTTCAAGAAAGTCCCCTGCCCCACCCCACCACAATCATGCCTGCTCTCTCCCACACTGCTGCTCAGAATCCTTGGCTCGCCACAGGTTCTGCTGGGCCCTGCTGAATGCTTCTTTCCACTCAGAGAGGCAGAACACGGAATCCAGCATCTCAGCTACAGCCGCAGGGAGGTGGGGAAGCCGGGGTGGACGGGTAGTCATGGAGAGGAATATGAAATCTGCCACGGACTGCCAGGAGACCAGACAGCTCCTGAGAAATGCAGATTCCAAGACTCTGCCTCCTGGGTTAGTCCAGGGAGACTAGAGACACAAATTCATAGACCAGCGGTTCTCAACCATCCTCATGCCACCACCCTTTCAGACCGTTCCTCATGTGTGGTGACCCCCAACCATACAATTATTCTCGTTGCTCTGTCATCACTGTCATTTTGCTACTGTGATGAATCAGGTGACCCCTGTGGAAGGGTCATTACACACACACACACACATACACACCACCCCCCCCCAGGCCCATCGTGAGTTGGGATCGGCTCTCAGCACCCAGGTCTTGTTTTGTTTGCACCTGCTCTCAGATGGCTGTCCAGCCAAGAAGAGAGGTGTGGCCGAGGGTCAAGGCGCCGAGCTCTCCATCTGCTACCAGAAGGTGAGTGTCCGAGACAGGTGCGTGAGTGTCGGGGCAGGCGGTGGCCAGCAGGTGCCGCTGGCTGGAGCGAGTGGGGACAGACAGAGCCAGAGGAACTTTCTGGCCCCTTTTTTGTGGCACCTGCCACACCCGTCTTCAGAGAGTTTTGCACTGAGGGATGGGCTGAGAATGACCTTCAGTACAAACAAGAAGGTTGACCTGAGATAAGGGACAACAGAGAAGGCCGCTTGCTAAAAAGATCTTCCTCACCCACTGGCCATATGCTTGCAGGCCTTCCACTGGGGGGTGTTGTCTCAATTTGGAGGCTGGAGATGCTCGGTCATCCGGGGCTCCAGATATTCGAAGCCTGCCTCAGCTGGCCCCCTGGGTGGAACTTAGTGGAACAGAGAAGACTTGGGGGCATGGGCGGGAGGCAGGGGAGAGAAATGCACGTGGCTGATGTGAGGATGCATAAGGGGCTTGTCCTGAGGGACCCCTGTCTGTCCCTGCCTCCCCCTCCCCAGGCCCTGCTCAGCCACCGGGCACGAGAGGTCACTGTCTCCTTGCGGGCCACAGGACTGGTCCTGAAGGCCATTCCAGCCAGCGACACTGAAGGTGAGGAGCTGGGCAGACAGCACAGGGGGAGAGGGGTCACAGAGGAGGAAGGCAGGAGAGTGAGGGACCAGGGGAAGGAGGCCTTCCACCATCACCGTCATTACCCAGCAAGGCTAAGCGCCGGCCAGTGCTGAGCTCAAGACGGACACTGGATCCCCCTGAGAAACAAGGCCTCCGCCCTCAGGCTGCGTCCTCTCTGATGACCACATCGGCAGTGAGGAGGGGCTGCCTTATGAGCAGGATCCGTGCCAGAGGCTTGAGAAGATGCACGTTGAAGGGGTTGTGGGTGGACCTGTATCGTCCATTGCATTTTATCTAGAACATATTGTTTGTCCCTTCCTCTCAGGAGACAGGCGGTCTCCAGTTCACAGAAGGCACCGCCGCCAGTCCTACTAACCGAGCTCTGGCCAGGCCTTGGGGGAATCTGAGTGTGCCAGCCCGGCTCTCTGGGAGTAAGGCCAAGGCTGGCCGCCTGGGGTAGCAACCACTGGGCGTGTTTACGGGAGGTCACCCTGCGCGAACCTGCGGCCCACATGCACCTGTGTGCGAAGCACCTTAGCCCCATCAGAAAGGTCTTCTGGTGACCAGGGGCCTTCACAGAACTCGTGGGAATGTTGAGTTAAAAGATGATGGAATTTTTCCACGGACGTTTTTGAAGCCCCCTTTGAGCAACTTTTCTTCCTGGAAACTGCAGCAGAGAGCCAATTGTACATGCTGTGAGAAAGGGCGGGACCAGGCACAAAGCTGGGCCGTGTCACACTCGATGTCATGCCTCTCACCCTGGCGCCACCTGCCCCCACTGTGAGTCCAGCTCTCTGAAGGGAGGCTGCCCGGGGTGCTTGGTCCACCCAACGAGGGCTCTGTCTTGTCCACCCCTCAGTCCTCTCAGTAAACATTGAGCTACCCAGTAAACATGTACTGAATCAATGAAGTGCTATTTTCTATCCCTACACACACACACACACACACACACACACACATTCCAAAATGGCTCTATTTGGAATCTTCCAGAAGAAATAGCTAAGGAGCGTACACATAAACTGTGCTGGGAAGCCATCTCTCACTCAGCCCTTGGCGTCCAACTGGAAGTGATCACCGCTGTTTCCGAAAGCCCAGGGGGTGGGGGTGGGGGAGCTTTGCTAGCATCACACTGGGGCCACCTCTGTCTGCAGTGGGTGTGTGGCCCATCGCTCCTAAATGACACCACACTTGGCCCAAAGGCAAAACTCGAGGAGCTGCATCCATTGCATCACCTCGTGAGCAGGTGAGAGGACCTTGCGGATGAGATGAAACAGTGTGACAGCGGTTTTTACTGGGACATCTCCATGGCCACAAGGGGGAGGTGCGATTCTGGAAATAACTCATCAGCCAGGGGTGTTGATAGCACGGTGGGTCAGTGGAGCACAATCTAGAGCTATATTACTGAACAAAACAAAACAACAACCAAAAAAACAAGCAAAACAAAAGTGGAAAACGGACTGCCATCCAGTCAATTCTGACTCATGGTGACCCTATAGGACAAGGTAGAACTGCCCCTGTGTGTTTCTGAGAGTAGAAAGCCTCATATTTCTCCCACAGGACACCTGGTGATTTCGTTGACCTTGACCTTGAGGTTAGCCACTCAATGTGTAACCACTATGCCACCAGGGCTCCTCGGGTTCAAATCCCAGCCTTGCCAACTATTGTCTGTGACACTGGGCAGGTTACTTGTGACTCTGTTTCTTCCTTTCTAACATGGAACAATGACATGTACATGTAGAGAGCCCACTGCAGGGACGCCTTGGTGGCCTAGTGGGTTGTGTACATAGTGAGCTGGTAACTACGAAGTCAGCAGTTCAAACCCACATGCCACTCCCTGGGAGAAAGGCAAAGCTCCCTGCTCCTGTGAGGAGGGACAGCCTTGCAGTTGCACTCCATCCCACAGAACCCACTTGATGGCAGCAGGTCTGGAGTCCTGTGTGCTTTGGTTTTCTTGAGTAAATAATCAAATGTTAGCTTCCATTTTTTAAAACTGTCTTTTGGCTCTCTCTTTCACGAGACTCTTCCACTGCCTGACCAACCCAACTCCGACTCATGTCCCACCCCAACATTGTCCATCCCCAAATTCTACAAGAACTGGTATTTCGGTACCAGAACCCTCCTCAGAGGCAGGAACTGGGAAGAAGCCTCTTCCGTGGGCCAGGGAAACTTCACCCCACAAAGCCAGGGAAACCCTCTCAACCCCCTGCGCGCCTCCCTCGGAGCCTCTGTTGTGCACAAAACCCTGCGCTGGGTGCTCTTTGCCCTCTTGGCATGGCCAGTTGGCATGAGGAAGGCCAACAGAACTTTCTTCCCTTGAAAAGTGGGTGCAGGCTGAGATGAGGAGAGGGTGGTGGGTGGGGATTTAGGCCGTGGAGGGTTCTGCTTGAAGATACGGATGCTTGGTGGGTTCACCAGGAAGAGAGGTGATCTGGAAGCTGGTAAAGGTGCCATCTGGGGGAGGGGCTACGCAGGGTGTGGGGACGGGGTGGGGAGGGTGTCAAAAGACCTGTATGGAGGCCTTCTTAGGACCTAGCCCCTCCGACTTCCTTACTTCCCAGAAAGGCCATTCAAACCTTCCCCTACACCATCTTCTCTGCCCCCTCTCAGGACCCACCCACCCGCCCCGCACTGCTGCTCCCGTGACAGACCACACGTGCCTGAATGTCAACGTGACTGAGGTGGTCAAATCGTCCAACTTAGCAGGAAGGGCCTTCTCGGTGAGTGCTGGGTAGAAGGAAGGAGAACCGGTCGATGGGAACGTGGATGCGTAAGCAGGGTACGTGGCGGGGCACCCACAGAGAAGGGGGGGCTAAAGAAGGAGGAGCAACTTCTGAGCCGTCTTGAGATTTCACTGTGGAAGTGGGTCTTGCGATCAGAATGGATCTGCTTGCCTAACTGGCTGGTTGAAATATTGAATGCCAGCTAGCTGTGTAGGGGGCTGGAGGGGTCAGAGCCCTGCCCTCCGCCTGCTGAGTGTTTAGCAGAGGACCCAAGGCACAGCCAGATGGCACCTGCTCTTACCCTCCTCAACCAGCCAGCATCCAGACTGCGGAGCACACCCAACCTTTGGCCATATCAAACCAGCTCTTTCAACCTCATCGCCCTACTACCGCCCCCTCCTCCTTACCTTACTGATCCTTCCTGGCCGAAGACCATCCATTTTTCCCCCTTTCTGATGGATTCTCTGGAATTCACCTCCCTACTCAACTTGGCCTTGGATCCCCATGCAGATACCTGAATCATGTTCTCATCAAAATTCCTGTTTCCCATGTACCATCCACCAAGCGGAGCCCTGGTGGCATAGTGGGTTACATGTTGGGCTGCTAACTGGGAGGTCAGTAGTTCGAAGCCACCAGAATGAGAAGACTTTCTTGTAAAAATGGACAGTCTCAGAAACCCAAAGGGGCAGTCCTAGTTTGTCTTGGAGGGTCGCTCTGAGTCAGAATTGACTCGATGGCTGTGGGTTTGGGTTGGGTTGGAGGGCCACTAAGCGGTACGCTGTACGTACCACCAGTTCAGTCCGTTTGCCCCAGGCTTGAGTGCTTCTGGGAGCAATCCACTTAGGGGAAAACCATAGCAGATGCATGGCTTCACACCCCACCTGGGACTCTGGTGTCACTCAAAACCCTTTCCTCTTCCCTCTCCTCCGGGCTCTTCTCCGCCCTTCAAAAACACACACTACCAGTCAGAGATGCCTGCCTGTTATTGTTGGACTGATGCGAACCCCAAGTACCACAGACTGGCACCTGCTTGCCCAGGCCTGCTCCGTCTGCACAACTCGTGGCATGCTCTCGTCTGTGTTGTCATGCTCTAGCCTGTGTTGTCATGCTCTAGTCTTTGTTGTCATGCTCTAGTCCGTGTTGTCATGCTCTAGTCCGTGTTGGCATGCTCTAGCCCATGTTGTCACGCTCTAGTCTTTGTTGTCACACTCTAGCCCGCATTGTCATGCTCTAGTCTTTGTTGTCATGCTCTAGCCCATGTTGTCATGCTCTAGTCCGTATTGTCATGCTCTAGCCCATGTTGTCATGCTCTAGTCCGTGTTGTCATGCTCTAGCCCGTGTTGTCATGCTCTAGTCCGTATTGTCATGCTCTAGCCCGTGTTGTCATGCTCTAGCCCGCATTATCATGCTCTAGTCCATGTGGTCATGCTCTAGTCTTTGTTGTCATGCTCTAGTCCATGTTGTCATGCTCTAGCCTGCGTTGTCATGCTCTAGCCTGCATTGTCATGCTCTAGTCCGCGTTGTCATGCTCTAGTCTTTGTTGTCATGCTCTAGTCCGCATTGTCATGCTCTAGTCCGTGTTGTCATGCTCTAGTCCTTGTTGTCATGCTCTAGTCCGTGTTGTCATGCTCTAGTCCGTGTTGTCATGCTCTAGTCCGTGTTGTCATGCTCTAGTCCTTGTTGTCATGCTCTAGTCCATGTTGTCATGCTCTAGCCTGCGTTGTCATGCTCTAGTCCGTGTTGTCATGCTCTAGTCCGTGTTGTCATGCTCTAGTCCGTGTTGTCATGCTCTAGCCTGCGTTGTCATGCTCTAGTCTGCGTTGTCATGCCCTAGTCCGTGTTGTCATGCTCTAGCCCATGTTGTCATGCTCTAGTCTTTGTTGTCATCCTCTAGTCCATGTTGTCATGGTGTCTTTTGGGTGCCTTTGAGGGGACTCATCTTCCAGCACTCGATCGGCCAAATTCTCTTATTGCCCCAAGTGTTTCCACTGGCTTATTTTCAGAAGACCATCACAAGCCCTCTTTGCCGAATTTACCCTAGTCTCAAGTTCTGTTGAAACCTGTCCACCACAGGTGGTCCTGCTGGTCTTTGAAATGCCAGTGACCTTGACTCCAGCTTCATAGCAGCACTCCAACAGATGGGTGGTAGAAATCTCTTTCTAGCTGTGACTTTATCTCCTGTCTTTGCTTCTCAGCCAAGCTTTTGAAAAATACATCCAGAAGAGTTTCCAGCCCCTTACCAGTAAATCTTCCCTCCACTACCATCTCCCGACAGCCCAGGGCACATGCTGCCAAGACCACCTGTCCTCTCTGAGTCCTTGCACTGTTGGTCTGTGTGATGCGTGGCTAGGAGTCCTGGTGGCGTAGTGGTTATGCGTTGGGCTGCGGATCCACAAGGCTGGTACATTGAAACCACCAGCCACTCTGTGGAGGAAAACGGGGTTTTCTATTCCTGGGAATAGTTAGTCTTGGACACTCGCAAGGGCAGTTCCGCTCAGTCCTCTAGGAGTTAGAATTGACTCCAGAGCAGTGAGTCTGGAGGGACTTTTTTGTGTGTGTGTGCTGTGTGGATATTATTCACAATTTCTTTACCTTATGGATTTGGGGGAACTACAAGGGAGTACAAGAAGCCCATTCATTCCCAAGTCCCGTTCCCTGGAAAGGATGACTGCTGGCATTTTGAGGGCTGACATGCAGCCTTTTAAAAATACATTTTTACATAACTGATAGCTATGGTACATGCTGGCCTCTAACTTGGTGTTCTGACACGTAAATGTACTATGAACACTTGTGTGGGCCATTAAATGGTTGTATATCATTCAATATATTGCATGAAATATTTATTACATAAACTCGCTGCCAACTCATAGCGACCCTATAGGACAGGGTAGACCTGCCCCTGCGCATTTGTGAGACTGTAACCGTTATCAAGAGCAGAAAGCCCCGTCTTTCTCTCCTGGAGCAGCTGGGGTTTTGAACTTCTGACCTTGTATACTACACAGTGACCTCATCTGTCTTGAGGATTCTTTCATGGATCTCTTGTAGTTCAATTACTATTATAGGTAACACTGTAAAGAACATGTTCAGGGATAAATGTTTGCATAAGAAGCATGGTCATGGGTTGGTTTTTTTTTAAGTGCCTAGAAGGTGAATCATTCAGAAAGCATGTGTCTTTTAGGGCTTTGGATACTTTTGCCAACATCCCCCCACCCCCACCCCATAAATTCTCTAACAAGTTCTGCTTTCTCAGTAGAGTTCCAGAGTAGAAAGTCAACATGTTTTCACACGTCTTACCTTGGCAAACTTGATTGTCGACATTTCCGTTATTCCAGCATACCCTGTTTTGATTACAGGTGAATGAAGCTGAATAAGACTTTCTTGAATTTGTGGATGCCTTCTGTATTTTCTGGTCCATGTTTCCTGTGTTTATTCTTGTCCTTTCTCGATGGTGTGATGCCTTATTTCATAACGCAAGAATATTTGTCCCCCGGTTGTCATTTCTTTTAGAAATGACTTGCCCAGTTTGTCTGTTTTTTGGTGATTTTTTTCACCTGAAACAGTTTTATGTTTTTATGTTGCACAATCTACCAGTTGCTTTCTTTGGTGACTTCTGCCTCTGGCATCATTTTTCCAACCCCAATATTGTACATGATGTCTGATTCTTTTTCACATATCAGTGAATGGAAAACATGCTATTTTACGTACCACTAAGTGAGAAATAGGGAGCCCTTGTGTTGCGGTGGCTACGAACTGGGCTACCAACCACAAGGTCGGCAGTTCGAAGTCGCCAGCTGTTCCTCAAGAGAAAGATGAGGCTTTCTGCTTCCATAAAGATTTACAGACTTGGAAACCCCCAGGGGCAGTTCTGCTCTGTCCTACAGAGTACTGATGATTCAGAATGAGTGAGGCAGAAGAAGAAGAAAAAAGAAGCTTCCTAAACGATAAACAGCATTTTATTTATTTCTTTTACTTTGGTGGAAATGTACTCACCAAAACACTTGCCAACACAACTACTTCCTCGTGTGCAGTTCCAGGACTCTGCTTACATTTTCCACCTTGACTGCCATTATGGTTATCCTTGTCCAATCACTATCGGACACTACAATTAACAGAAGTTCGTTACCCTCTCCTTTCCTCCCACTCCTGGTAACCATTCGTAAATTTTTGGTTTCTATCAATTTGTTCAAAGGCGCTTTGGTGGTGTAGCAGTAGCACATGGATCTGCTAACCACGGGTCAGCAGTTCAAAACCACCAGCAGCTCTGTGGGACCAAGGTGAGACTTTCTACGACTCCCGTGGAGTCACAGACTTGGAAAGCCACACGGGCAGTTCTGCCCTAGCTCTATGGGCTCTCCATGGGAGACAGGTGGGGCGGCCTGCTCTAGGAAAGCTCTGTCGTCTCGGGAGCCCGACAGGGGGCACCTGGGAGTTGAACTAGGCTCCGTGGTGGTGGGCTTTACATGCGCGTACTTCGTAGGAGTGAGATCAACTGTGTTTGTCCTTTTGTGACAAACGTATTTTGCTCAGGGTGGCGTTTTCAAGGTTCAACCATGAAGAATTCTTTCTTGTCGCTCTGATTGTAAAATACTTCAGAACTTCAGAACACCAAAATCGCTGAGTTGCCATCGAGCTGATTCCAACTCATAGGACAGGGTAGAATTGTCCCTGTGGGTTCTCTGAGACCGTGACTCTTTATAGGAATAGAAAGGTCATCTTTCTCCCGCGGAGCGGCTAGGGGTTTCGAACTGCTGACCATGCAGTTAGCAGCCCACCTTGTAACCACTGCACCGCCAAAGCCCCTTCCTGACTCCAAGGAGCGGGGAGGGAAAAGTGCTTTAGGACCAATGGGAATGATATGCTCAGCTCAGGGCTTAGCTGCTAAGCCAAAGCTTGGCAGTACAAATCTACCCAGGAGTGCCTCCAATGAAAGGCCTGGCAATCTGCCTCCCACATCTCGGCCCTTGAAAACCCTGCAGAGTGCAGCTCGACTCTGACACACATGACGCAGAGGGGGCGTACCCTGAGTGGACATTGTCTCTGTGAGGACCTGATTGGGCTTTTTCCTGACGCTTCTTCTTCATGTTTGTGGTTGTCTCTCTCCTTTAAGGCCTTATGCATTTTCCACGTTTTCCTTTTGCAGCCTGGCTGATAGAATTCCAGTCTGTGTCGTCATTGAGGTGCACTGGCGGCATAGTGCTGCACTCTGCGTGGTCCGCAGTTCAAACCCACCAGCTGACTCCATGGGAGAAAGGCGGGCTTTCTACTCCTGTAAACAGTGACACTCTCAGAAACTCACAGGGGCAGTTCTGCTCTGTCCTAAAGGGTCGCTCTGAGTCAACATCGACTCAGTGGCAGTGAGTCTGGTTTGGGTTTTTCATCAGACATCTGGGGATCATCTGCCTCCTCTTTCAACCTCCCGTGCTCTGCTGGTTTGACCTCTCCCACCTCTGTCTTTCTGGTCCAGCTAGGTTGAGCAGCCACGGACTGATCCTAGGATTGAGGGTCTTCCTGGGACATGGGGTTTTCAATGCTGAAACGGGTATAGAAACTTGCCAGGCAAGTCGGGATGTGCTGGCCACCCGTGGTTCAGACCCTCGTCCATCCTCATTCATCCTCTTTTCTGAAGAGATGCAATCCCCTCCCAGCTGATCTGATCCCTGATACCCCTCCTAGTCTGCTTGCATCCATTTTGCACACTTCTGCCCACGTGATCTTTTTAACAGACCTCTGACCGGTCACTTTGGACTAGAAGCCCCTGTGCCATTCCCCAGTCTCCGTGGCACGAGGGCAGGAGCTCTCTTGGTGGGGCACAGCCTGGCTCCTGTCTTCTCCAGCCACTACCTGCGGCCTTTTCACCCATGGTGTGCGGAAGTGCCCAGGGGAGTCCCCAGAGGGTACAGATAGTTCACATGCTTGGCCGCGAACCGAAAGGTTGGAGGTTGCAAGCCACTCAGAGGTTCCAAGTCCACCCAGGGGAGCCTCAAAAGAAAGTCCTAGTGACCTACGCCCCCAAAACATCTGCTCCTGAAAGCCCAATAGAGCCCAGGTCTCCTCTGGCACAGGGGCTCACTACAGCAACTGGGTTTCCTGGTTAACTCCGGGCCTTTGTGCACGCTGTTCGCTCCGCCTGCAATCAATCCTCCTTCCCCTTCTCCACCTGCTGTGCCCACCTCCTACTCACCCTTCGAGATGAAATGGAGGTGTCGTGTCCCTGGGCGATCTCTCCCGCTATTCCTTCTTCCTTCCACATTCCCCCCTCCCCTCTGAGCTAGGGACCCCAACCCCTGGGCTCCCGCAGAACCCTCGGGGCACAGCCATGAGTCATCTGCAACACTGGGGACAACGGGGCCTTTCTGTCTATGTTAACAGGACATGAGCTCGGGGCCCCCTTCTTCACCCATTATCCCCTGCACTCACTGTGCTACCTCGTGCCTAGTGGGATCTGCAATCAGATCGTTTGATGTCAAGGTGCTGCCGGTTCTGAACTCAGGGCCACATCGCCTTCATCCCTGTTACCCCACCAAGCCATTTATCTCTCTGCCCTTCAATTAACCCCACATGTGTTTATAGGCCAGGTTGGCACAATCAACTAACTACCTCACTGGTCTTTGTGAGCTCCAAGGTCAACAGGTGTGTTACCTTGGCAGGAGGTTTAGAGAGTCGAGGGAAGTAAAACCGGAACAACAACATTTGGGCTTTGGGGTGTGGACGTCAGGAAGCCACCAACGGAGAACAGGAGGCATTCTGACCATGTCCTCCTCCTGTGAGACTCCAAAGTCCAAACTCACTGCCACCAAGTCAGAGACACGATAGGACGGGGCGGAACTGCCCTGTGGGTTTCTGAGGCTCTAATTCTTGACAGGTAGCATAGTAGTTGAAAGGTTGGGGACGGAGGCGCAGAAGGAGACAGGCTCGGTCAGGACTGGGAAGTAGAGAGAGCTTTCTTAAGGCGAGGGGAGACTCCTGAACAAGCTCCGCAACTCAACGAGTTAGGTCAGGGGAGTCGTGCCCGGCACTGGGGCGGCAGGAGATATGTAGGCTAGGAGCCAAAGGCATGTGGGCCCATAAGGGGAAGGGAGGTTTCTTGTGCTGCATTAGCAGGTTTCGGCTGGGGGTGCAAGTTTCGGGTCTGGAGATGATCTGTTGGCAAAGCATCTTGTTCTTTGAAAACTTGCTTCCTGGAATGCTAGGGAGAGGGGGCTGTGTGAGCCCTGCCCGGGGAGATACGCTCTGAAATCCTGGAGGCAAAGGTTACGAAGTTCAGCAGGTCACTTGTCTTCTTGAGAAGCTGGTGCAAGGGGCTGCCTGGTCAGACCCGGCCCAAACAGTAATTACCCACTGGACTGCTAATATCAAGGTCAGTTCTTCAGAGATGAGGCTTTCTACTCCCGTAGAGATTTACAGTCTCAGAAAGCCACAGGGGTCAGTTCTCCCTGGCCCTACAGGGTCGCCATGAGTCGGAATCCACTTGATGGCAGTGAGGAAGTGGGTTCACAAATGGGCCACCGGCTTCGGAAGAGGACGGGGGTGATGAGAGACTCGGCGATAAAGGATGCTTAGACGCAGTTTGTAGGGAGAGAGCCTGCCACCCTAGGTCCTGATCGGACGAAACATGCAGCTTCAAGGGTGGGGGTATTGGCAGGGACAGGTGAGGGGTAAAGGTGACCCTCAAGCAGCACTATCTGCTGCTGCATACACGGCCTTCACACGTGCCGTCTGTCCACCACAGACAGTGACAAACACCTTCCGGACAGCCAACATCTGGATCCAGAGCCAGGACCAGAAACTGCTGACACTGTGGCTGGACAAAGACCATCGGCGGACCTTCAAGGATGTGGTCAGGTGAGGCTGAGCCTGTGCCACTCTGGGGGCACCTGCCATCTCCTACTTCCAGCCCAGGACCCCGAGGCAGATCCTCAGCACAGGTGGTCGGGTGGGTGGGAACTTGGGCCATGAGTCCAGGAAGAAGACGCAGATGAATGACAGACACTGGGAGGCCGCTGAGATTAACAATGTCCCGGCGTTTCTATAGATACATTCAGCATGCCGCCCTCCACGCTCCACCCCTCTACCCTGCTGGTTACTGGTCTGTCCAATTCAGGAGGGCCTTTTGTGGCGTCTGTGTCTTGGGGGCGTTGTGAGTTTCAAGGTTAGCAGTTCAGAACCACCAGCCAGGCGGGGCTTTCTACTCCCTTAAAGAGCGCCAGTCTTGGAAACGCACAGGGGCGGTTCTGCCCTGTACTGTAGGGTCGCTGTGAGCCAGAATCATCTCAGTGGCAGAGTTTGGTGTTGGGGGCGGGGGGTCAGTTATTTTTGAGTGACCTAGTGGGTGTGCTCCTTCCTGGTTTCTTCCTGAATCACACTTCTCCCCCCCACACACACACACACAGGTTTCAGTCACTCTTCCCTCTGTGGGGCCCCTTCCTCTATGTCCCCAAGACACCAGGCCTTCCTTTAAAATGCCCTGGGCAGACTTGACCTCAGAGCTTTGTTGCCTGAGCTGGACTCTCCTCCACTCATAGATTCGAGGTTACTCCCTGCCCAGAGCCGTGTTCCGGGACCCAAAAGTCTAAGGCCTCATGGTTGGGATCACACCAGCAGAACCAGATGGAAGCGACCAAAGCCAACCCCACGCCTCTCCTGATGCCCATCAATACGTTCTCCGGCATCGTCCAATGAGCCCCACGGGTGGCCGAGGAGCAGAGGGCCCAAGAAGAAGGATACACTAACGACCCAGGCCCCGACAGCCAGGGCAAGGCCAGCTCTCTGGACAACTGCTGCCCCTACGGGTGGGCTTCCGGGGCCTGAGGCACAGGGAGCCTGGTCACTGGGTCCTTAGGGAGAAGGACCTGCGGAGTGACCCAGCAAAGCTGCAGGCCCTTCGCGAGAGAGCACACACAAGGACATTGTTTATTTTCAATCGCCTCCTCTCCCACTCACGGTCTCTGCCTACCCAGCACTTCCTTAGACCCTGGTTACAGCTGCTGGCTCAGCCCTGACTGGGCCCGAGGCATCAGGCACTGGGTAGTTACAGGAACTGCACCTCCTCCCTCCCAGGTTTGCTCCCCTCCCACCCTGGGGTCCCTGCCCACCCCACCCACGTGGGAGGAGAATGCCAGGTTCAATAAATGCACACTAAAATGACTCATCCAAAGGTATGGGTGTTTGGATAGAAGCCAGGAGCGGGGCACTGAACAGAACCTGATGAACACACTGCCGCCCACTGAGAGTTCTGTGCAGTCTTAAAGGACGCATCGTCCAGCTGCCTGGGGCCACCTCTCCTCAATCGTGCCAGACCAGTGTGGTCCAAAATGGAGTGGAGGATTCTGGCTGCTTTCGTGGTGGTCAGTCTAGAGATGTCAAAGTGTCTGGCTTTTGACTACATCGTCTGTTTGGATTCCCCATGATGTGTCTGGGTGTAACACGGGAAAGAGAAATGACAAAGTGCCCGTGGTCCCACTGGCAAGGCTAGGTGAGGAGTTGAAGAGACTGTCAAGTTGAGAGAGCACTGCTGTAGGGCACCGAACCTGTAGAGAACGGTGTCTTAAAAGAGGCAAAGAGAACACAAGGACACAGACACAGCACCCGGATGAGGGAGGCCACCAACACTAGGTGGAAATGGTGTCCACGGGCTCATAAAAGGGCCTGGGTGGGCAAAGGAAACCGTCCCAAAGACATGATTGGTGGCAGGTCAATACAGAAGCAGGGCCGAGACCATGATTGGGACTCGTACATCCTTAGATAGAAAAGGCTTACAAGATTGGTCCAGGGCCTTCCGACCAAAGCAGTCAGGATAAGATTGACAGGGCATGATCTTGACTATATGTCCCCCTGTACTGTCCCCAGGATGATTATTTCCATCAAGGACACACATAGACAAGCCCCTTAAGACAGAGACTGGCCTCCCTGGGCTGCCAGAGAGGGGTGGAGGCAATCCGCTCTCCAAGGCATTCTGTCTGAGGGTAAGATGATCTACATCCTTGGTGAATGATCTGAAAGCACTCAGTGGAAACTTAATCTACGTGGGGACTCTGCGAATGGATTTGGGGCTGTACTGCCAGCCAGCCATAGCCGTTTGAAAGCCAGAGTACTCATCTAATGCTGCATAAAGACCTGGGCTTACTGAAATCCATTCCATTTCTGATAGGAGTCCCAGAGGTCATGGGGTGGCGGTGGGAAAATGCCTTTAAGGTTTGGCAGCCCAAGAGTGGACGGTTGGACACACTTGGTCTTGTGGCGTCGGGCATGGACGCAAGCCCCAGAGTGCGTCCTCCAGGGCTGGAAGAACAGTGCAGAGGAGGCTGCCAGGGTTGCCCCAGCTGACGGGCCCTGGGACAGCCCGAGAAATGGCTCCTGGGCTCGTGGACTAGGAGAAGCAGGCAGGGGGATTCTCAAGCAAGCAGACCAGCCCCAGGGTCACACAGTTCTGACAAAGGTGCGCAGCTGGGGCAGCAGGGTGGACCGTGGGACCACAGGACAAATGCAGAGCTCATGCAACCAATGGACACCTGCTGGAAGGGGGGCCTGCCCTTCGGGGACACCAGCCCAAGGCAAGACCTTGGAATGGGTGTCATAAGATGCCCTCCCTGGAAGCCAGCCCCCTAGAACCCCGGGAGCGTGGTGGGGCCAGTCCTCTATGACAGGGGTCTGCAAACTGCAAACACCATATGCAGCTCTCTCAGTAGTCACATGTGGCTCCAAAGTAACATTGAAGATGAAAGTAAAATGATCATAGTTTCATTTATAGATGTTTTTTGAAAGGATCTTTCCCAGCTAATGGTGATGTCATTGGTTTTTAAGATATATTTATGGCTCTCAAATGATTTTTGAATTGTGTGAGAGACAGGAATGGCTCTTTCGTCTCAAAAGTTCGCCGTCTGTCCCCTGCTCTATGTTCCAGAGTTGGTTTTTGAGCCTCACTGACCAAGAACTCACTGAATTTTAATGTTGACCTGGAAATTTCTCGGACTTTTGCACTCCTCTCAGACATTGGACATGATGTGAATTGTCTTGTGTTAGTCTGGGTTGACTAGAGAAACAAATTCATAGACACTCATATGGGTATAAGACAGAATTTTAGATCAAAGAGCAGTTTTACATTAAGAAAACATCCCAGTCCAGGCCAGATCAAGTCCATAAGTCTGATATTAGCCCATATGTCAATACCAGTCCATAAATTCCTCTTTAGACTCACACAGCCATGCAATGCTGCTGAATGCAGGAAGATCACAGGCCAGTGGGTGGAAAGTCTTGTGGATCCAGTGGTGGTGGCAGCATCTCAGGGCTGGCATGGGTCTCCACATGGCTCCTCCAGTTCCAGGGCTCTGGCTGCATCCGTGTAGCTCCATGTGGCTTGTCGGTAGGAAGACAAGCAGAGAGCGTGAGTGTATCTGGCCTCCAGTGAACTATTTATCTCTGTGGTGCCTCCAAATGAGGTCATCAAGCTGTCACCTGGACTTCACTCCTTCACAAACTTACAGGAAATATGTAACTGCCATAAGACTCGAATCAGTTTGGGGGATCTAGTAGTGTGTTATGCATTGAGCTGCTAACCACAAGGTCAGCAGTTCAAACTCACCAACTGGCCCTCAGGAGAAAGAAGAGACTATCCACTCCCATAAAGACATAAAGTCTTGGAAACCCAAAGGAGTTTCTGTCCCATAGGATTGCCATGAGTCAAAACCACACCCATCTATGGCCATGAGGGTTTGTGGTTTGTTTGTTTTTAATCTCTATGTTCTTATTCCCTGGTCACACAGGGGGAAATCCCTCTTAAATATTGGTAACTGTCTCACATGAATTTGACACCACTGATTTCACCAGTAGAGAAGCATTTCTGATATTGATTAGGCCCATTAATGAGAAGGGGAAAAACCACATTTCTGTTCATTTGAAATGGAAGATTTTTGAAGCACTTATTTTAGCACTGGGGGGGTGACATTTTGATTAATTCTAGTTACCCAACCTCTGCAGAAGAAAGGTCTGATGATCACTTCACACACACACACGCGCACACACACACACACACACACACACACACACACACCATCAGTCAATGGAAACCCTATGGCTCCCGGTGGTATGGCTACCCTGGGGGTAACAACTGGACAGAGCCAATAACAACTACAGGTGGCCACGCTTAGATGTAGATTATTGTTGTGAGGTGCTGTGTTAGTCCAGGTTGACTAGAGAGACAAATGCATAGACACTCATATGCGGATAAGAAAGAGCTTTATCTTAAAGGCTTGAAGGTAAACAAGCGACCATCTAGCTCTGAAGCAACAAAGCCCACATGGAAGAAGCACACCAGCCTGTGTGATCACAAGGTGTTGATGGAATCAGGTATCAGGCATCAAAGAACAAAAAATCATATCATTGTGAATGAGGGAGAGTGTGGGGTGGGGACCCAAAGCCCATCTGTAGGCAACTGGACATCTGGCCCATTACAGAAGGACCTTGGGGAGGAGATGAGCCAGTTAGGGTGCAGTGTGGCAACAATGAAACATACACCTTTCCTCTAGTTCCTACATGCTTCCTCCCCTACCCTCTACTATCGTGACCCAAATTCTACCTTACAAATCCAGCTAGACCAGAGGATGTACATTGGTACAGATAGGAACTGGAAACACAGGGAATCCAGGACAGATAACCCCTCAGGACAAGTGGTGAGATTAGCAATACCAGGAGGGTGGAGGGAAGAAAAGGGAAACCGATTACAAGGATCTACATATAACCCCCTCCCTGAGGGCGTGGACAACAGAGAAGTGGGTGAAGAGAGACGTTGGACAGTGTAAAACGCGACAAAATAATAATTTATAAATGATCAAGGACTCATGCATGAGGGAGGGAGCATGGGGGAGAGAGAAGGAAAAATGAGGAGCTGATACCAAGGGCTCAAGTAGAAAGCAAATGTTTTTGGAATGATGAGGGCAACAAATGTACAAATGTGCTTGACAAAATGGATGGATGGATGGATTGTGATTAGAATTGTATGAGCTCCCAATAGAACTTTTTTTTAAATACCTTTATGTCAAAGAGCAGTTGTATTTTAAGAAAACATCCCAGCCCACTCCAGATCAAGTTCATAAGTCCAATATTAGCCCTTATGTCCAATTCTAGTCCATAAATTCCTCTTCAGACTCACACAGCACATATAACGATGCTGAATGCAGAAAGATCACAGGTCAGTGGGTAGAAAATCTTGTGGGATCCTGTGGTGGTGGAAGCATCTCAGCACTAGCATGGGTCTCCATGTGGTTCCTCCCAGTCCAGGGCTTTGGCTCCATCAGCTTAGCTCCATGTGGCTTGTCAACGAAAATGTCTCACAGAGAGAATGTGTGTCTCTCCTCCAGGGAGGAAGACAGGAGTTCCCAGAATCCTCAGGAGAAGGCCATGCCCACACAGAGGCTTCCTTGTCTATGAGCTGATTGACAGGCTAGACTCCACCCCTTCGCTCAAGGGGACAGGAGATGACGTCGCTGCCACAGGTACCACCAAGTCCGTTCCGACTCATAGCAACTCTGTGTGCCACAGAATGAGTTTGCAATTCAGGGAGCAGATACAACTACCTAATGCAAAGCCATTCCGTGCTGGAAACCGTGATCTGGTCCTCAGATCCCCAGCCAGCTCCTGCCCGATGTGTGACTGGAAGACAACCCTTAGCTGTTAGCCCTCTTGGGAGATTGTCTGGGCAGAAGAAAATGGTGTCTGTTCCAGGGGCGGTTTGCATACAAGGAAGCAGCTCTAGACCACAAGGAGAATAAAGTTCCCTTCCTGAGACCGGCTTTGATGGAGAGCGACCGTGAACCAGAAGAACAAGTGGAGTGTAACTCCGTGGTATGAGAAAGATACCTGTGATGGGTAACGATAAAGCAGGCATGGGGCGTGGGGGGGGAGAGAGAGAGAGAGAAAGAGTGCCCCCCGTTTTGGAGTGGCCCAGACACTGTCAGGGTAGTCATTGCTCAGGGATCCTTGAAGTCAAGATCCGAAGGAGCTTCGTGCAGGTCATGAATTGCCTTCTCACTCCCGCTTCCACACTCCTTCCACACTCGGAGCAAGTCTGCTTGCCAGACGCAGTTCAGGGATCGGGCCGGTTTCCGTGGGCGGGCCTTGTGGCCTGCAGGCGACACACCTGCGCCCTGCACACCTGCGCTCTGCGGGGGACGCGGCACTGCAGGTGCGCCGGCCCCGCCCTCGCCCCGCCCCGAGGGGCGGGGCCACTTCCGGGGCCCGCAGGCGGACGTGGCGGGGGCGGCCGTTGACCTGGTGACTACGGCGCTGCCCGCGGCCTGAGGCTCCCTCCGGCCCGCTCCGCGCCCCCAGCCCTCGAGCCTTCCTCCGGGGGGGGCCATGGGGCCGCGCCCCCCGCCGCCGCCCACCGGAGACCCCTGAAAGGTCACGTGCGAGGGCGCCGCGCCCACTCTGCGCCCTGCTGCCCCGTCTGTGGCCCGGGCGGGCCGGTGCCCCGACCGCCATGAGCGCCAACCCCCAGTGGGACATCAGTAGGGCGTTGGGGGTGGCCAGGCTGTTCCACCTGGTGTGTGGGGTCCGTGATGCCTGCGTGATTCCATTCCTGACCCTCTACCTGAGGCAGCTGGGCCTCACGGCGCCCTGGGTGGGCATCCTAATGGGAAGCAAGCACCTGGTCACTGCCTTCTGGGCGCCCTTCTGTGCTTTCCTGGCCAAGAGCTACCAGAAGAGGAGAGTGCTGCTCATTGGCTCGCTGCTGGGCTCGGTGGGAGCCAGCCTGCTGATGGTCCTGATCCCGCCCATGGACAAAGACCTGGTGTCTCTCTCCTGTAATGGAAGCAGCCGCATGACCACCACCGGCGTGCCACGCGGGGTCTCACGGACGGTGAGCATCACTCCAGCTCCAGAGTCGGTCTCGCCCCACCAATTAGGACTTCCCAACCACCTCCTCGGCAAGAGGCCTGGGGTCCTGGCAACGTCTGGCAACAGAGCAGGACCAGCACATGAACGTGACCCATGGCCCAGCCATTTAGTGAACTCTGCGCAGGGACTCAGGACCACGCCCCAAGCTCCCCTGCTCCTCCACCGCCATACTTCCTTTGGGGAGGTCAGTACTGCCTGGCCTGTGCCTCCTGAGCATCCAGAGCTGGGGCAGCCATCCAACGTGTCGGTGGTCAGGGAGAAAGCCCTGGCCCTTTCCTTGGGAGGGTTGCGGTGGACCTTCATCTTCTCCTTGGGGTCCTTGGTCTTCTGGGAGCTGCTTTCTGCCCCCCTGGAGCAGGTGGCAGATGACACCCTTTATGAATACCTGGACTTTGTAGATGCCACTGACCGCTACCGGACCCTGTGGGTCTGGAGGTTGCTGGGCACGTCGGCCGGGGTGTGCGGCATCGCAGCGTTGGTGGGGCAGATGGATTGCTACCTGGTGACACGTGGCCCCCGGGGCGTGGTGCACTTCTACGGCTACTCGCTGGTCAGCACCCTGGCCCTGCTGGTGAGCACCGCCTTCCCCATCCCCACCTGCCGGCGGCGAGAGCCCAGCCACAGAACCATCAAAGCCTTGTCCCTTCTGGGGGCCAGCCCCCGGCTCCTCCTCCTGGCCTTCACCGCCTTCTTGGCAGGAGCTGCCGCCAGTACTGTGCAGAACTTTCTGTTCTGGCACATGGAAGACCATGGCAGCAGCGAGCTGGTCATGGGTTTCTCGGTCGCCCTCGGCTTGCTGGGGGAGATGCTGCTTCACCCGTTCAAGGTGGCACTGCTGGCAAAGCTGTCCAGGGTGGGCACGGTGGGGCTGGGGCTGGCCTCCCTCGCCGGGCAGGTGATCTACTACTCCTTCCTCTGGAGCTGGTGGTCTGTCCTCCCCGTGCAGATCTTGAGCGCCCTCAGCCATGGGGCTTTCTGGTGGGCAGTGGAGGCCTGGCTAGAGGACCTGGCCACTCCTGGAACAGAGAGGTGTCTGAGTGCCATGTTCCGGGGTCACTTGTACAGGGGTGGGGCTAGCCTGGGCAGCTTCGTGGGGGGCTTCGTGGTGATGCGCTCCGGCCTGGCTGTGCTCTACCAGGCCTGTGGCGTGGCCCTGCTCCTCTGGCTGGCCCTCTTCCTCGCCATCCAGGCCAGGCTGCCCCGAGAGCGGAGAATCAACTACTCAAAGCTGCTGACCATGGAGGTGAGCGATTCCAGCGACTCAGAGGAGGGGACCGAGCGAGACTGGCTTGTGAAGGCCATGAGGGAGGAGCACTTGGGCCGGGCCGCTTGAGAGAACGTCCCCACCATGCTGGTCTGAGAAGGAGCCGAGGGTCAGGCAAAAGACTCGAGTCTGTTGAGGGCAGGATCCTGCCGTGGATGACAGGGACCCTGCAGGGGAGCAGGCACATCTGCTGAGGGCCCCAGAGGACCCCCTGGCTGCATGATCTTCTTTACTTCCATAGTAAAGCGAGATTGGGGTTTTGCTGTTTAGTCTTTTTTTAAAAAAAAAATAATGGATGATGAATGCATTTGTTTAAAAGAAGCTAAACACAAACAAAAAATCTCTTTGTAATGACTATTTCTATGCGTAAGGTTTGTGGGATGAGAGCTTCCTTCCGGAGGCTTGATTTCGGTGCTGTGGAATTCACCAGCAGCTGAAATGATCAAAAGGCAGTGGGCCGCACCGGGAAGGCAGCAGCAAGGACTCCGTTGGCAGGGAGGGCAGCTGGCTTAGATGAGTCATGCACACCATGCTGTGGGCAGGTGGCCATAGCAATGAAAACCAAAGCCCTCTCGCCCTCCTCCCCCGCCTAGGCCCCCACACACACATGCAGGGCCTTTAGTTCCCAGCAAGACGAGCACCTGGGGAGCAGCACCTGGGGAGCAGCGGGGTACCTAGGGTTGCTCTCCGCCTCCCTCCCCCAGTATCACGGGCCTCTTCCCATACCAGATCCTGCAGCTTATCAATTTTAATCAGAGACGACTGTGTGATAAATACTTAACTGAACTCTTTCTTAGCTCCCATTAATACTAGCAACAAAATTATTTTTGTGCCTTCTCTATGCATGGACGTAGAGCTTTTGACTAAGTAGAAACCAGCCTTTTATGATTTCTCTCCTTTCAATTCCTACTTCATTCTCAAAAAAAAAAAATTATTCAGACAGGTTCACACAAATGCAACTTACCACAGTCCTGTAGCTCCAGCACCAGGGAGGATTGCGGCTGCAGTGACTAGCGACACCCCAGCAACAGGGAAACCACAGTGGTGCTCGTCGTGGCGCGGCTGAAGCCAGGCGCGTGTGGCATCACTGTCCCTGAGTCATAATGACAGCTCCGGCCACGGCACAGCCCTACTACCGGCCCATCTAGTCCAGCTCAGGGGGCAGAGCAGAACTGCCCCAGGCTTTCCTAGACTAAACGAGCCTCATCTCTCGTCTTCAGCGCTCGATCGCTGCTTGGTTCCAACTGTTGGCCTGTGGTCAGTGCACAGCTCAAGACACAACCCGATGCATTCTTACAAAACCAACAGCAACAAAACACCCAACACTCACTGCCACCATTTCCAGCCCCACTCATAGCGGCCCAATTCGGCAGAGTAGAACTGCCCCCTGTGGATTCCTGACTCTGTCTGAGAACGCCCCGCTTCTCTGCTGACTTTTCAGTGATCGCCCCATCTCTTCACCCGCCACACTGCCGTGGGCTCCTTCACTATCACACACCGTGAGCGTCAGCTGGTTCTGTCAGGAGAAAGGGGCGCCTGGGTGAAGAGGGTGGACTGTCGATGTCTGCCACAGCATCAGAAGTGGAATTCACATCCCGATCTGTGCCATTTTAAGCCCCCCCCCCCAGGGGTGACTCTAATCACCTGGCTCCCACAGCAGCCCTCTGGATAAATCAAATTTGTTTACTGTATGAACATCAAAGAAAGCTGAGCCTCAGGAAAGGCATTCCTTAGGTCAGTGGCAGAAACGACGGACGCCAGTGTCCTGATCTCCCTGCCCCGCACTGAGTGCACGCTCATTCCCAGACCTCGCTGCCCTATCCCAAACCACAGACCCCTGGCTTCCATCCAGATCTTCCAGAGGGAGGTTCAGAATTGTGTTTTATTTAGTCAAAAGCAGTTGCCAATTGACATTCTGATGCGGCCAGGCGCCGGTCGGCTTGGTTCCTCTTCCCAGCCCCTTATGTCTCAATACTTCTTTGCCAAATGCTCAAAGCAGTCTTAGGAGATCGCTCCCCTCGACCCACTCTGTCGCTGCCCGACCCATGTGGCCAGACAGAGGGGAAGGGCACCCTGGGGTTTTCCGCGGCTGTGAGTCTTTACAGAGGCAGGCTGCCACACCTTCCTCAATTGCTGATCTGCTGCTCCTCCGGAGAGCATGTCGTCTCCACGAACATCGCTAATTTACAGATGACAAAACCGACAGTTACCAGCTTCAGGTCACACCACAACCAGTAGGTGGCAGAGTTGGGATTCAGAGCCAGCTTATGGCTCCAACGGAAACCAAACCAAAAAAAAAAAAAAAGGCAGATCTTGGCCACGTGGCCATGCAGTCCCACTCAAAGCAACACCATGAGACCAGGTAGAGCTACCCTCAAAGCCCCTGAGGGGTTCTGAGCCTGGAGCCCATGGGAGGTGAAAGCCCCATCTTTCCCCCGGGGGAGCCTAATCACCAGGCTCCCCGCAAGGTAAGTAGGGAAAAGTACAGGAAATGGAATATTAAGAGTTTAGGCAGCTATCACTTGCTACTTACTGGATAGAAGTAGCTCGCTAATGTTCACTATGCTGACGAAACATTCAATGATTCCAAAGTACAGATGCACGTGCCCTCTTACCAGAAACAAAAGGGCAAGGCGCAGGCCTGGACGTAAGAAAAGAGTTATCCAGCGGGGTCTCCTCTTGGGCAGCGTCATGGGGTGGGACTTGCTCGGCTGTCGTGCATGCACATAAAGTGGATGCATCGCAGACGCAGTTAGGTTAAAATTTAGCACATCATTTGAGCTCCCTTGGGATCCATTTTGAATTTGTTCTAATTTTTAATATTTTGACCTTTTTGATTGAGGTTTCTCTCTGGTTTATTTTGTTATTGTTGTTTTGTATGCTCCTCTCGATGAAATCCAGGAGAGGAGACTCTATAGAGACAATAACTGGATGGGTGGTTCCGGGGGGGGGGGGGGGCGGGTGGCAGGGGAGATTGGGAGAGGGGGGGTCGGGGGGCTCGTAACCATGACTACAGGAAAGAACATGTTGTAAAGTGATGGTGGTGATGATTGTACAGCTCTTCTCGATGTGATGAAGCTACTGAATTGTATGACATGTCAATTATGTGACAATAAAGCTGGCTTGGTTTTTTTTTTAAGAAACGAGTTAGTACAGTTTTGTGTTACGAGGAAGAAGGTGCAGAAGGGCGAATGGAAGGAGACCCAGGTCTGGGGGCAGGGCAGGGAAGGTGGAGAAGGGGAAAAAGAAGGCCAAGTGATGTAAGCCTTCAGGGGTCTCGATCTTCATGGGAAGGATTTTATTTTATTGTCTTTAATGGTTGGGTTATTTAGTCCATATGTGACTTCCTTCTGTTTGTTAAAAAAATGTGCCACTTTCCTAGAGACTACAAGAACGCATAAACTACAGTTCCTACTCTCAAGAAGCTATGAGTCTGACAGAGAGACGGACGTATACACACATACTCACGTCCATAAACAAACATTGGGCACTGACAGGCGCTTGGGTATCTGACTCAGGGACTCAGTGGAGGCTCTTAAGTCGAGCCTTAAACTAAGCCTTGACGGATCGGTGTCCTTTTAACAGGCAGCGAGAGAACGGTACTTAAGGGGGGCGGGCATTCTAAGCAAAAGGAACAGCATGAGGAA
Organism: Tenrec ecaudatus; assembly: GCF_050624435.1. Lineage (NCBI taxonomy): Eukaryota > Metazoa > Chordata > Mammalia > Afrosoricida > Tenrecidae > Tenrec > Tenrec ecaudatus. Next base: position 85,820,856 of record NC_134539.1, on the reverse strand, counting down.
AGCTCTAGAAGCGGAAATGGCGTGAGGTATAGTTAGAAAGTAGCAAGAGGTGGGTCCCAACCCCTTTGGGGGTCCAAACAACCCTTTCACGTGGATCGCCCGATTCATCACTGTAGCAAAATGGCAGGAAGAAGCCACAAAAATAATGTTATGGTTGGCGGTCACCACAACATGAGGAACTGTATGAAAGGGTCGCGGCATCAGGAAGGCTGAGAACCGCTGGATTAGAGCAAAGGGTTTGTTCCGGAAAGTGCTGAAAGACAAGGGTAGGAAGAGATATTAGATCCTGAATGACCTTGGTTCTGTGGACTTTGGGTAAGCCATGGATGAGCTGACATAATAACCGGCATATTTAAACTATAACTTGTTAAGCTTTGACCTAGGTCTGCTGGTGAGACAACCAACATTACCATCAGGATAGTGACCAGATTCCTCATCTCCGGTCGCTATTTATTAGTTTGTATCATTTTAGACTGCAGCATGTAAAGACTCTTTCCAGTCTGACTGTGATTGTTGTGAGCTTCCCTGTATCGCTGGGTGTATCAATAACTCATCTCTTCTGGTTGCTGAGCATCATTTCACTGTACGGCTAGCCCACAATTGGCTTATGCATCTGTCTGTGTGGTGGCATGGGATTGTTTTCTGTGTGAGACATTCCAAACAAAGCTCCTAGGAACAGTTGTGCTCTCCAGCTTTCATTTCTCTTGGGTAAATGCCTAGGAATAAAATGACTCCGTCATGTGGTAGGTGGATGTTTCGCTTTTAAAGAAACCAAATAGTTTTCTTAAAAGGTCGGATCGTGTTACATTCCCACCAACAACGCACACGAGTTCCAGTTCCTTCACATCCTCTCCAACACTTAGTATGGTCAGCCTTTTTCATTGCCAGCCACTAAACTAGGTTCATAGGACCTCATGGGTTCACCACTGAATGGTGGTGAGCATCTTCTCATTGTACCGTGCTGCTGAAGGGAAGCCCTGGGAGAGAACTCCTTCGGAGTCGGGCTGCCGACCACCAGCTGCTCTGTGGAAGAAAGACGGGGCTTTCTCTGCCCATAAACCGTTTTACCCTGTCCTGTGGGGTCCCTGTGAGTCGGAATAGACTCACTGGCAGTGAGTTTGCTTTGGATGCTTCTGAAGATTAATGAGCAGGCAAGAGGTCAGCAAGCATACAAGCTCAGGTGACCAGAAGAGCGCGTGAACCTATCAAGAATAGGAAACGATTCCGAATGTACAGTGATTGTGCCTGGAGAGCTTCAAAGGAAGAAAGGACTTGACAGTGTCTCTCTTGGAGAGTTTCACATGCCCACACTCCTCAGTGTACAGGATTCAGCCAGGTGATCTCTGGAGGCTCCTTGGAGAATTCCATTCCGTACACTGAAAAACCCACTCTTTTGTCTCTCTCCATACCACTAAGGGGTGTGTTGAATTTTAAACCCTGTACCAGTAAACATAACCTTGTTGGAAATACATGCTTTCCTTTGTTATGTTAATGAGACCATCCCAGCATAAGGTGGGCCCTAAACCTCAGCACTTCCGTAGAGTCCCTTATACAAACAGCAGAATAGATACAGACCCACAGATGCAGTTGTACACAGCAAAGAAACACCAAGAATTGCCAGCGGTTACCAGAAACTAGGAGCGGTCCACAGAAGGATCAACGTGGCCCAGATTCCAATTTAGACTTTAGCTTGAAGAACTGTGAGATTTGACAAGGAATCGGGGAGCCACTGAAGGTCTTGACTCTGGCTACATTGTGAACCAGGAGTCCATGATGGGGGGGAAAGACAGAGGCTGTGAGATCAGTTTTAAGAAGACCTTCGCAATTGTCCACGCAGGGAGGGGCTAGATCTCAAATGAGTGTGGGAATCCAATGATAAACTAACGCACATGAAGGCATCTTAGAGACTTTGTTGATGAGAGAATGAGATGGGGAATTTAGGAAGAAGCAGCTCTCAGGGATCAAGGGTGAGGCCTGGCTCTGTGGCTCCGAGACCAGGCGATAAGAGGAGAGAAGTATAGAACTGGCAGAGCCCAGAGAGAGAGAACCCAGCAGCCCATGAAGCACATCAATCCAAAATCCGGAAGCCAGTGCCCAGACCATAAGAAATTCAGAAAACGCCTAGAACTGATTGTGATTACACAATTCATTTTAAAAATCAATTTAACCATGGAAGTGTATGACACGGGGGGTGGGGGGTGGGGGGAAGAAATAAAGAAATCGAACTTGACCGATGGTTACCGTAGGCGGAGGGGGCACTGAGTTTGTCGATGGCGGTAGAATCATTTGGAAAAGGATATTAGCAGTGGCCGTACAGCAGGGAGAGTGTAACCCAGGGCACTGAGCCATGCGAGTAGAAGTCGTGGAACTGGAGAATGTGCTGTTGTGTAGTTTCATCAGAAAAGAATGACACAGGAACAGCCACGACTCCCAGGCAGAAGGAAATGTTCTAGAACGAACACGACGGCAATGCACAGCTCTTCTCGGTATGATCGGGTTATTGAATTGCGTGACACGTGGGAAACGTGCTAATGAAATGGTTGTTTTGGTTTTTTTTAAGAGGAAAGAAATACAGAAAACACAGCAAAAACCCCTCCCCCCATCCTGCCAGCTTCCTTCTCCCACGACGGCCGGTTCTGAGCCCTGACGCACAGCTGTTGGGTGATGAATATGCTACAGGAGAGATCCACAGATCCGCTTAGGAACCTTTGAGCGATGGGCAAGCCTGTCTGGGAAACATGGACTGGGCTGAAGGGCTTTCCCATGCGGGGAGTTGGTGCCGGTGACGGGAACTTGCTTGACTAAGGAGAAGTTCCCTCCCCCCTTGGGCAAGTCCCTGAGCCCTGAGAGTCTGTGTTCATGTCAGAACAAAGGAGGACCTGGGCTTGCTATGGGGAGTCCCGGTGACAGAGTGGGCTACGTGTTTGGCTGCTGACTGCAAGGTCGGCAGATCCAAACCACCGGCCGCCCCTTGGGGGAAAGACAAAGCTTTCTACTGCCATAAAGATGTGCCCTCTTAGAAACTCACAGGGACAATCCTACTCGGTCCTCTGGGTGGGGGCTAGGAGTCGGGATGGACTCCAGGACAGCCAGGTTTATTTGGGGTCTGGGTCTCCTGTGGAGTCCTTGGGTGGTGCAAAGGGTTAATAAGGTCAACTGCTAAGGGAAAGGTTGACGATGGGAGACCAGTCAGAGGCCCAGCAGGAGAAAGGCCTGGCGCTCCACTTCTGGACACTCAGCCCCCGGGAAACCTATGGAACGCAGGTCGACCTGATACACCAGGCTCGCCCTGAGTGGCAACCCACTCAAGGGTGGCCATTGTTTGCCCCTATGTGAGTCTGGGCACTTTAGAGAAACAAATCCACAAAAAACTCATGTATAAGAGAGAGTTTTATATAAAGGCTAAGTGCGCATCAAGAAAACATCCCAACCCAGTGCTGCCCAAGCCCACAAGTCCAACATTAACCCATTAACCTGTATGTCCAACACCAATCCACAAAGTCCTCCATCTCACAAAACACACGCAATGATGCCGACTGCAGGAGGAAAGCCAAGTCAGTGAATGTGTAAGCATCTCGACACTAGCAGGGGTCTCCACACGGCTGCTCCAGCACCCAAGGCTGCATCGGGGTAGGTCCATGTGGCTTCTCCTTGGGGATGTCTTTCAGGAAGTGAGCCTTGCCAGCTGAAGCAGGGAACTGGCTAAAGTAGTTGCACCCTGGTCTGACCATCAGAAAGCAAGACCTGAGAACTAGAAAGGCAAGGCTCAGTGAGCCATTTATCCCTCTGCCCTTCAATTAACCCCACTTGTGTTTATCGGCAAGGTTGGCACAATAAACTAACTAACTCAGCCCCCCCCCAGGGTGAAAGTAACAATCAGACCACCTATTTCACAGACAGTCACCACCTGCTCCTCAGCCCCCAATCCCTGCTCCCGTTTCGCCAAATTCTCACCAAGCTACTCAGAGAGGCAACTCAGAGAGGGCCTCTCAGCCAGGCACAAGCACGTCCAGCTCCACAGACGGCCATCACTGGGCTCCCATCACCAACGCGAACAATCGAGAAGGTACGTCATATGTCATGGAAATCCTGCACCTTTGGATATCACCATGTCATAATGGCTTCGTTTTTATGATTTTTTAAAAAATGGGAAGCAGATGGCACCACCAGTGACTGTCTCTATTGTTCTTGGCAATGTCCGTCCAAATCTGTGAGTCCTTTCCCGGAAAAACAGCCACACGCCCGAGAGGGAGGGAATCGAACACCTGTTCTTGCTCGAAGGCTCTTCTGACCGGCTGTCTAGGATTTTCATAGAGACTAGTAAGAGACTTGCCCCCGAGTGACTGGCACGAGGCCCACATGTCACCACTCAACCTGCCTCCATGGGGTAAGAGAGTGGTGAGGGGATGCCGCCCCCCTGGGGCCACCAGGTGCTCAGAGGAAACAGCATCTTCCCCCTGCCCGCAGCAGCAGCCCCCAGCTTGCCCTTGAATATTGACTGTGAGGAGTCAGGCAAGCCCTCTGTTACTAGTGAGCCAGTCATTCCAACGTGAAGGTTCAAGAAGGCTGGACATTGGAAGAAATCCTGCCTTCCCAGAGGGCCAGAGAGAGTGCGGGTAACATCTGGGCTTTGTTTAGCACGATCTTGGATTTTAACAACACGGTCGCTGTCCTGACTGACTCTGTGTAGGTCAAAGGAGGGCGGTGCTCCATGGGGGCTGTCAGTGGTGACTTTTTCAAAGGCAAAAGGCCAGCCTTTTCTTCCACCACCGAGGTGCCGCTGGGTCGACTCCCACTGCCAACCTGTACATTAGCAACTGGCTGCACTGCTCAGAGAGGGGGTTAGAAAACAACCCCCCCTTTTTTAATTCAATCATTTTATTGGGGGCTCGCACAACTCTTATCACAATCCAGACATCCATCCACTGTGTCAAGCACATTTGTACATTTGTTGCCATCATCATTCTCAAAACATTTACTTTCTGCTTGAGCCCTTGATATCCGCTCATTTGTCCCTCCCACCTCCCTACCCCCCTGCTATGTGAACCCTTGAAAATTTATAAATTATTATTACTTTGTCATGTCTTACACTGTCCTACGTCTCCCTTCACCCATTTCTCTGTTGGCCATCCCCCAGGCAGAAGGTTATATGTAGATCCTTGTAATTGGTCCCCCCTTCCCATCCCACCCTCCCGGTATCATCACTCTCAGCACTGGTCCTGAAGGGATCATCTGTCCTGGATTCCCTGTGTTTCCAGTTCCCATCTGTACCAGTGTACATCCTCTGGTCTAGGCAGATTTGTAAGGTAGAATTGGGATCATGATAGTAGGGCGGGGGAGCATTTAGGAACTAGAGGAAAGTTGTCTGTTTCATCGTTGCTACATCACACCCTGACTGGCTCGTCTTCTCCCTGCAACCCTTCTGTAAGGGGCTATCCAGTTACCTATACATGGGTGTTGGGTCCCCAATCTGCACTCCCCAACCCATCCCCCCTTTTTTCTTCTCTCTTTTTTTAAATCATTTATTGGGGGCTTGTACAATTCTTATCAAAATCCATACATCCATCCATTGTGTCAAGAACATATTTACATTTGTTGCCATCATCATTCTCAAAACATTTGCCTTCTACTTGAGCCCTTAATATCTGCTGCTCATTTTCCCCCTCCCTCTCCACTCCCCCCTACCTCATGAACCCTTCATCATTCATATATTATTATTTTGTCATATATTACACTGTCTGACATCTCCCCTAGCCCTCTTATCTGCTGTCACCCCCCCACCTTAGGGAGGAGGCTATGCATAGATTCTTGTAATCAGTTCCCCCTTTCTACCCCACATTCTCTCGACCCTACAGGCATTGCCACTCTCCTCACTGGTTCTGGAGGAGTCATCTGTCCTGGATTCCCTGTGTTTCCAGTTGCTCTTTGTACCAATGTACATCCTCTGGTCTTGCCAGATTTGCAAGGTAGAATTGGGATCATGATAGTGGTGGGGAGGAAATATTTAAGAACTAGAGGAAAGTTATGTCTCATCGTTGCTACCCTGCACCCTGACTGGTTCATCTCCTCCCCACGACCCTTCAATAAGGGGTGTCCAGTTGAGTCCCCACTCTGCACTCACCCACATTTTCAATGACATGATTTTTTGTTCCTTGATGCTTAATACCTGATCCCTTAGACAGCTCGTGGTCACACAGGCTACTGTGTTTCTTCCATGTGGGCTTTGTTGCTTCTGAGCTAGATGGCCACTTGTTTATCTTCGAGCCTTTAAGACCCCAGATGATATATCTTTTGATAGCCGGGCACCATCAGCTTTCTTCACCACATTTGCTTATATACACGTTGGTCTTCATTGATCGTATAAGGGAGGTAGGCACCCAGTGATATGTTTTTTAGCTCTTTGATAACTGGTCTGATAACTGATCCCTTCTGCACCTCGTGGTCAGACAGGCTCATTTGCTTCTTCCATGTGGGCTTTGGTGCTTCTCAACTAGATGGCTGCTTGTTTATCTTCAAGACTTTAAGACCCCAAGCGTTATATCTTTTGATAGCCAGGCTCCACTAACTTTCTTCACCACATTCGCTTATGCACATGTTTGTCTTCAGTGGTTGTGTCAGGAAGGTGGGCCCCTTTTTCTTAACAAAAAAGAAAAGATTCATTTTTCTTTGTTGATTGGTACCTAGATATTTGGGGTTCTCCTTACAACCCAGAAAAAACCTAAGTAAGAGTAGTCTTATGAAGAAGAATCATCAGGTACCACCACCAATGGAAACAGGAGATGGGATGTACAGGTGAGGACAAAGATTGGAAAGAAAGCCATTGTTGTGGTGGTTATTCGGTGCCATGAGCGGGTTCCAGCCCCTCGGGAGCCTGTGTACAACAGGAAGAAGCACTGGTCCATCCTCACAATGGTTCCTTTGTCCAAGCCCATCGCTGCAGCCACTGTGTCCAGCCGTCTCCTCGAGGGCCTGCCTCCTTATTGCTGCCCCTCTAAGCAAGCATGATGTCCATCTCCGGGGACGGATCTCTCTTGACAATATGTCCGAAGAATTTGAGATGAAATCTCTCCATCTTTGCCTCAGAGGAGCGTTCTGGCTGTACTTCTTGCAAGACAGACTTGTCTGTCCGCTGGCAGTTCACGGGGCTCCCAGTAGTCTCCACCAGCCCCACAGTTCAAATGCAGCGACTTTTCTTCGGTCTTCCTTAGTCAATGTCCAACTTTCACATGCACAAGATGCGCACCTTTGTCCTCAAGCCACCTCGGAGGCAAGCCTACTGTTGGAAGGCTTTGTCTCTGTTTGAGCTTAGCTGCTGCCGCTGAGGCTTGTGGGACAAGGAGAACAATCCTCAACCCTGATTCTTAAGAGCTAAGAAAGTTTGCAATCCCACTGACGGTGTGGCAGGAACTGACTCCTCTGTTCCACAGCCCTCTGGCAGCTCGCTCTCCCACCCTCGCCCTCTCACCAGCTGTCAAATGGTATGACATGGCCCAACTGGGCTTTCTCTGCCAAGGGCCACCTGGATATGTCTAGCATCATTCAGGTGTCATACTGGTCCACCACTTCATGGCCTCACCCTTAATGTGATGGGCCTTTCCACTCCCGTGTAAAGAGTTATGGTTTCGGACACTCACAGGGGCAGTTCTATCCTGTCTTACAGGGTCGCTATGAGTCGGCGTCAACTCGATGGCAATGACAATGTGATGGCTGGAGCTGCATCTCTTTGGTGAGGCGTGTGATGTCGGCTGGATTGACTAATGTGTACGGCCCACCCTGGAATTAGCGGATCGAGAGAGACCGCACTTTTCACCCTACTTGGAAAACAAAGGAGGGTCAGGGGTCTCAGAGCCCTGGTCTCCCAAGCTGTGTGCAGGAAGAATGCTTGGCATCTTCAAAAGTACTTTCCACCCAAGGACTTTTCTCATCGTCAGCTGGAAGTTTCGGCAAGGCTGAAGCTGCATTCGAATAGGTCTCCCCTCTCCTTCTCGCTCTTGTTATTTTGCAGAAGTAGCTCGCCTGTTCTAAAGATGAATCCTTTTTGTTGATTTTCATGCTGAAAATATCTTTGCCCAGTCTGTCACCCATCTGTTACCGTTGTCTCGAGTATTCTTTTTGCTAAAAGAAATGCGAATGTTTTTGAGTGTGGTTAACATTTTTGACAGTTCTTACATGTATCCTTGCTTATAGGAGGTTGATTACAAGCTTCCTGTTGTGCGACCACTTTCACTACCCATTTCTGACTTATTCTATGGCTATTAGCATAATTTGGCTTTCCCTCTCCCCACCCCGCCCCCCATCACTGCCAAAGAAAGCCCCCTGCCATCAGACTCACAGTGTCCCTGTAAGACAGAGGAGAAAGGCCCTTTGGACTTAAGACTGCAGGTCTTTACGGGAATAGAAATCTTCGTCTTTCTCCCACGAAGCAGTTGGTAATTTTGAACAGCTGACCTTGAGGTTAACAGTTCAATGGATAACCTACCAGGTCCAGGGCTCCTTCCTCTCACCCCTGTCAATGCTAAGAAGCTTTGGTGTCCGCTTATTTGCTGATTTCGGGTCCATGAGCTCATCTCGTGTTTGTGCTCTTATGGATAATCTATTTAACTCAGCATAATGGTTTCAAGGTTTATCCACGCTGGGGCATGCATCCATGCTAGATTTCGCGTGATGAAGGAGTCGCATTCCACTGGATGTAAATACCAAACCCGAAACCCAGTGCTGCCAAGTCCCGCTAACAGCAGCCTGCTGGGACAGGCTCCATCGGTTTCACAGGCTCTACTGGTTATGGAAGCCGGCTGGCCTCAGGGTCTCTGGTGGGATTCAAACCATCAACCTTTCTGTTAACGTCATAGCACTTCACAGAGACGCCAGGCCTCTGTTTACACGTCTATCTAAAACCCAGACTCAAGAACATCAAGTCCATGCAGACTCCTAGCCACCCTCTGGGCCAGGGCAGAGCCCCCCACCCCCGTGAGTTTCCAAGGCCGTAGCCCTGTACTGAAGTAGAAGACCAGGCGTCTTCCTCCCTCGGAGAAGCTGGTGGGTTGACGCCTTGCCTCTAGCAGTCCAGTGAGTAATCACTTCCCCTCCACCAGGCCTCCGGCATCCGCATACCCAGCCTCTTAACAGAGCTAGCGGGCCGTCCGTTGAGGGGCACCTGGGGTCTGCCCCCGTTTCCACAATACTGTGAACAGCGCGGCCATGAAAGTTGTCGGGTCAGGTGTCTGTTTACAGAAGGGAACCCTGCATCTCCACGTGCTCAAATTCACGATGTTTCCCTCCTTCCTCTTGCATTGAGGATCTTCTTGCCCGATCTCTCTGGCCAGGCCACCCAGGGTTGCTTTTCGCATGGCTTCTCTGGTCCTGGGTTTGCCATTCCCCCACAGGACCGGTGAGGCTGCGTTCCGGCCAGGGCTTGGTTGCTTTGCTATCTGGCTCTTCGACCTGAAGCCACTGGTGGCTTCAGAATACAGCGATCCACCCCAGTTAACCTGGGCTGGGGGGAGGTGGGGTGAGCCTTAGATAAAAGCCCTAGATCAGAATCTCCCATGGGGCTTTCTGACCAAAGACCCCAGTAGGGAAACAGTTCCTTTGGACACAGGTCTTATGCAGAGACCCTCCGAGCAGTGCTTTGAGGGTGGCTGCTAACACTCACTGAGGACGGAGCGGCTCGGATTAGCAGAAACACCCGCAGCAATGCCACGAGCGGCAGGAACCTCCAGAGACCAGCGGGTGGCAGCAGTGAGCAAAGGTGGCCCAAGGATCCACCCTGGGAGCACAGGCTTGGCCTCAGCCTGCACAGGGGTTAGTTAGCTATGGAAGAGTTTCGTCTCAAGAGCTGTCATCGTATTGACTTATTTCTGGCACTGGCCCACGTTGTCCCGAAGCTGCTGGTTAAAAGCGGGACCAACAAACCTAAGTGGCTAGGCCCAGCTGAGAAAGGGGAGAGAGCCACAACTGATTAGAATATACACCTGCTGAGAGAGACCTGTCGATGATGTGCCCACTCAGGGCCAGCGAGGGGCATGAGTGACCTGAGAAAGGTGGAACAGGTCCCCTTTGGGTCACCCCCCCCAAGCTAAGTGGTGGTCTTGTAAGAGTGCAGGTGAACTTCTGAGGTTCCCATCACATCTATTCCTAGTGTTTACTATTTGCTTTCTCTAAGTAGTCATTTTTGTTTACTATTTACCTATGATAAGTCAGAATTACGGCTTGCAATTGCCAACACCGTGTGCCTTGTGTGCACGATCCAATTGAATCAGATAGCAGCGATCTCGCCCGAGCAGTCTGTCATTTTCAGGCAATGATAGGTGTGTGGACCCCTGGTGGCTGCTGTAGTGGGTACACATTTAAACAGCAAGGTCGGCAGTTCAAAGCCATCAGCTGCCCAGACAGAGAAAACATTACAGTCTTGGAAACACAAAGGGGCAGTTCCACTCTGTCCTACAGGGTCCCCATGAGTCAGAATAGACTAGATAGCCGGTTTGGGGTTCTGTTTGAGGGTCTGTTTGGGGTTTTGGGGAGGGGGTTGTTTTGACATGTTATTGCTTGTGTCTGTAATCATTTGAAATTGCTTTCACATGTGCTGAAGATAAGGATCTAGCTATGTATGTCTGCATTTGGCCAGCTTTCAGAATCCCAGACTAACCCACCCTTTCCTCCAGTCGCATTCAGTGCTGCCTTATATATTGCTTTTCAGTCCTCCATTTATTTAGCTTTGTTTCATTAGTCTGTTTGTTCCCACCAAAGTTGTATCCAGTTTTTTAGCCCTTCAGCTTTGTAATGTGTCTCAATATTTGGAAAGATGAGCCCTTCCTCTTTGCTCTTATTTTATTTTTCAGTAATAAGTTATTTCGTCTGGGGGCTCTCACGTGCATTATAACTGTCCATGCATCTGCTATATTAGGCAGCTATGTACAAATATCGCCATCAACAGTTTCAAAACATGATCTTGCTGCTTGAGCCCCTTGATATCAGTTCCTCTTTTTCCCCTCCTTCCCCCACCCTGCCACTCTCAGAAACCCTTAATATATTATGTATTGCTATGTATATATATCGTACACCCCCCTTCTATCCCTTCACCTGCAATACTGGTCTCATCATCACTGCTATCAGCCCCCCCTTACCCCCATCCCTTTTCCTACTCTCGTCAAGTTGTGACCCCCATTGCTGTTTCTAAGGGGGTCGTATAGCCCGAGTTCCGTAAATTCAAAGCTCTAGTCTGTGCTGATGCATGTACTCCGGACTAGCTATCTGCGAGGTAGGACTGGGATGATAACAGTGCGGGGAGGAAGGACGAAGGACCTAGAGACGTGTCCTGCGTTTCATCGATGCTACACAGCCCCCTGGACGCATCTTCTCTTCTGTATGGCTCCTCTCTGCTGAAATGTCCAGTCATCCCCGGATGGGCTCTAGGTCTCTACCGCACACCCTCTCCTTCACCTCAATGAAGTTGTTTATTTTTGAAGTCTGATGCCTCTGCCCACAGACACCTCATGCTCACACGGGCTGGTGTGCATCTTCTTTGTGAGCTTTGTTGATTCCCCGTGAGAGGGCCACTTGTTTGGCTTCAAGCTTTTAAGACCCCAGACGCTATACCTTTTAATAGCTGGGCACCATGTGCTTTGTTTGCCACATTTGCTTATGCACCCAGTTTGTCTTCGGCAACCCTGTCGGGAAGGTGAACATCACCCACTGCCAGATTGTTAGAACCAAGTGTTCTTGTGTTGGGGGAAAACTTGAAGAGGCTCAAAATCCCTCCACTACCTCAATGTACTGCCTTATAAAAAGATATACATACACCACTGCTCCAGTTTGTTTGTATTTATATATTTACATCTGTACACATCTGCTGGTTCCTCTATAAATAGTTTTGCTTCCTAGTTCTCTCATCTATTTCCTTTTACCTTCCTCCTGCCCCACTATCCTGCTCACCCCTTGTTTGCCTCTCTGTAGTTCCTCTCAGCTAGATTATGGTTGCTCCAGCCCCTCCAGGAACTCTACGCCCCTCACCCTTGATTTTAGATCCCTAGTTGTTCCCTTATCCATGACGTTATTGCTCACCCTTCTCTTTCCCCACCCCTCCTCTTCCCTTAAGTCCCCCCGGGACCGTCTGTCCCATTGCTTTCTCCTTGGGATTGCTTCCCGGGGCTGTCTTATATAGTTAGACACGACAGGAGCAACAAAGGCAGGACTAGAAAAACAAAACCAGCTGAGTGAGTCCGGGTTGACTAGAGAAACAAATTCATAGACACTCTTGTGTGTATAAGAAAAAGCTTTATATACAAGAGCAATTGTATATTGAGAAACATCCAGCCCAGTCCAGATCAAGTTCATAAGTCCGATATTAGCCCATATGTCTGATATTAGTCCATAAATTCCTCTTTAGACTCATGCAGCCAGGCAAGGATGCTGTATGCAAGAAGATCACAGGCCAGGGGGTGGAAAGTCTTGTGGATCCAGTGGCGGTGGAAGCATCTCAGCGCTGGTGTGAATCTCCATGCGGCTCCTCCAGCTCCAGGGCTCTTGCTCTATCAGCATAGCTCCACGTGGCAGAGAGAGTGTATCCCACCTCCAGGGAGGAAGACAGGAGTTTCCAGGATCCTCAGGAGAAGGCCAGGCCCAGAGGCCTCATTGGCTATAATCTGATTGACAGGTTACACTCCACCCCTTCACTCAAGTTGACAGGAAATTTTAAAAAAAAGAAAAGAGAGAGAGAGCCGCTGTGCCTGAAGTGACAGTCTTTAGAGTAATGCTCCGCGCAGTGTCGAGGAGCCCCTGTGTGACCCTCGGGGGCCTGCGGCATTGAAAATGATGACACGTAAAACCCACGAAGCAAAAGGGGACGACTACGTTTTACAAAGAAGGCAAGACTCTGTCCCATGTCTGTGTATATGACATGACAGAAATGACGGGCATTTCAGAGACTCAAAATGCACCAGGGGTGAGCCTGGGTGTCCAGATGGATTTCATAGGAGTGTTCTCTGGGGGTGAGGGGTGGGGAGGGGGTGACAGAGTTGTTCTGCATCTTAATTATGGTGTAAATAAGCATGTATTAAAACCTCAGGAGCAGTCGGCTAAACGGTCTACATGTGTTAACGTGTGAAGAGGAAAGTACATTCCACAGAAGGGGCAGAGAAATCAAAGTTGGGGTGGGGAGAGGGGTGTTGGGAAATAGTTTAAATTGTGGACCAGAAAGGCAGTCATCTGATGATCCGAAACGTAACTGCCCCCCCCCCCCATTCCCCACCAAAGTTACAAGAAACAAGAGCTTCACGAATCTGCTCTGCTCCCGAGCTGCCCACGGGACTTAACATTGTTAAACTGGTGGTCTGAAACGGAACCCCCACAGAACTCACAGTAAAATGTCTTTTTAATGCACTGGCATACGGTGCTAGAGGCAAAAAGCTGCTCTTGCTAACCCCGTCATCATTCTCCCCCCTCTTTTCACCCTGATTGTGTGCTTGGCGGCAAGTGTACCGAGTGCTGTCTCAGTTCCCCTTGTAGGTGGGTGCTGCGAGGGGTGTCTGGGAACCATTTTGCTTCCCAGAGATAGGCCCCACCTCCGCCGCTTCTCTCTGACTCAGAGGAGAGCAGCCCTTGTGTAACGGTGTATCAAGTATCAGCCACACAGGCCCCGACTCAAGGGTATAACTTCCAGTGATCATCTTAGGAACACAGCCACCTTTGTAGGCCATGGACATGAGCCACACCCTCACCGACCGTGTCCTGCTTCGGGACAGATCTTAACCACAGAGGCGATGCCATCCTTCTTCCCATGTGTCACTCCCGCCTGCTGGGCTAGGTGATGATCCGATTCAGAGTGGCCAACGCCTGTCCACTTCCGCTCACCAATGGACTTTGTGTGTCCCATTGCATTTTTTTAACAGCGCCCGTGTTACATCCTACCCTTACTTCGTACATCTACCTAATCACTTCCCCCTGAATGAACTCCTCGCCTTCCTGGGATATTTTCCTTTGGAAAAAACATGCTCTCCATGGAGAAAGACTTCTGGAATGTTGGAGTGGAGACCTCAGGGAGCTGCTTTCCCACAAAACCCACAAAAATCCTGGCAAAATAACTCCCCTGGAGCATTTCAGAACTCTGGGAATGTGCCAAAGCCCAGGGATGAACAGAAACTATCTACCCAAGAAAAGCTACTGCACTTGGATATGGTGGTGGGGTGCCGTTTTAACCCAAGACTGCTCCCCTTCGCCCCGCTTCTGCAGTTCAGTGGGCCCGTGGTCAGGAAAGGGCAGCTGTCTTAAAGTTAAGAGAAGACTGGCTTCTTCTGGAGCAGCTCGGGGGGCAGCTCAGTCTACACAGTCAATATTGAGTCCCATCTCCACCACTCTTCAGTGACTGCCTATTGTGGGGGCTCACGGGTTACTGTGCTATTGGGAAGCTGTTCCACTGGAGTTTCAAAGGCCAACAAGGTCACCGCAGTGGACAGATTTCAGTGGAGCTTCCAGACTAAGACAGACTAGGAAGAAAGAAAAGACAGTCTACTCTAGAAACCTTAGCTTCTGAAATCCTTATGAGTGGCAGCGGAATATTGTCCACTGTAGCGACAAAATGGCTCATACACTCAAACACTAACTGGAAGAGAGCTACCTGCTCAAAGTAGAGTTGAGCTTAACGGTATAGGTGGCACAAAGCTTCCAGATCCTTCGTTTCCTGATGTAGCATAACCCACGTTACGAAAGAGTGCAAACATCCGTGAATAATTGGAACATGGAATATATGAAGCGATGAACATTGGAAATTATCAGAAGAAGAAGGCATAAAGATCTGTGTTCTAAGCATATGTGAGGTGAAATGGACAGGTGTTGGGCATTTTGAATTAGACAACCATATGGTCTACGATGCCAAGAATAGCAAATTGTTCATTGTTAAAAAGATCTCCAAGGAGCCCTGGTGGCAGAGTGGTTATGCGTTGCATTGCTAACCACAAGATCAGATGCTCAAAGCCACCAGCTGCTCCTCAGGAGAAAGACAAAGCTTTCTACTCCTGTAAAGAGTTATAAATAAATAAATAAGATCTCCAGACGTATCTCAAAGTACAACACTGTCTGTAGCTGGATAATACACACACAACTATAAAGAAGACCATTTGCTATGACTTATTCAAATTTACACCCCAACCATTAATCCCCCAAATGAGGACATTGAACATTTTTAACAACTTCCGAAGCCTGAGATTGATCAAACATGCAATCAAGATGCGATGATACTGACCGGTGAGTGGATTTTGAAAGGCAGAAATACAGAAGGGTCCACCGTTGGAAAATCTGACCTTAGTGACAGAAAAGATACCAGAGGTCATAGGGCAGAATTTTTCAACAACAAGATGTTTTTTCAACAACAAAAATGACGACTGTACACGTGGGCCTCACTGAATTGAACGTATAAGGAATCAAAGCAAGTACATCTATGGGAAGAGACCATGCAGGCGCTCAATACCATCCGTCAAAGCAACGGCCCGCTGTGGACCAGACCATTAATTGCTCCAACTCACATGGAAACTAAAGAAAATCAAAACAAGTCCACACGAGTCGAATAGGACCTTGCGTGTATTTCACCTAAATCCAAAGGCCGTCTCAACGACAGACTGGACACATTGAACACGGATGACTGACTGAGTTGTGAGATGACATCAAACATATCAAATGGTCATTAAAAAGACCAAAATCAATGTCAGAAGAGACTCTGAAACTTGCACTTTCCCTGAGAATAGCTCAAGTGAAGGGGAGAGGTAATGAGGTAAAAAATCGGAACTCGAGATTCAAGGGGCAGCTGGAGAAGACAAAGTAAAGTCGTCTGAGTGCACAAATGCCCTTGGAAAAGACAGCGTTGGGGTTAGAAAGTCCAAAAGGAAGAACACTGGCATTTCTCCAATGGAAAGATGTGAAAGGGAAAAAAGATCACTCTTTAAGTTGCAATCCTGAAGAATTCTAAGGGCAAAATATTGAAGGGGGCAGGGAGCTTCGAAAGAAGAGGGCAGGGATACACAGAATCACTGTACTGAAAGGAACCCGCTACCTATTTGTGGAGGTGCTGGATGACCAAAGCCCAGTCGTGCTGAAGGAAGCCGCCCAAGCTGCACTGAAGACCTTGTCAGAAAACAAGCCTGTAGGAATTTCCGGGGTACCAATTGGGATGTCGGTTTTCTTTTGTTTTCAAGGTGCAGCCCTGGAGGTACTTACTCATCTAAGCTAAGAAACTGGCCAGTATTGACTATCCTTTGACACATTTTGATTATACTTTGGAAGAGAGCTGCCTGGCCAACCAACTGGAAGAGGTTCGTATGCACGTTCATACAAAGAAAGGCGATCCGACAGAATGCAGAGAGTATGAGCAATATTGTTAATAGAGCACACAAGTAAAATTTGGCTGAAGATAATTCAGAAACTGTTGCAACAATACATCCACGGGGAACTGGCAGATATTGAAGCCAGGCTCAGGAAAGGGTATAGTACGAGGGGCATCCTTGCTGATAGCAGACAGATCTTGGTCGAAAGCAGAGCCCGCCAGAAAGATATGTGCCTATGTTTCATCGACTCTGCAAAGGCATACTACTGTGTGGAACCTGTGCATAAACCGAGAGGCAGAGCAGAAGGGAGGGCAACTGCATGGTATAAAGTCAGCGAAGATCTTCCTCAGGGTTGTATGCCTCCCCCACACTTGTTCACGCTGTATGCTGAGCAAATAATCCAAGATCCTGGACTAGATGAAGAATAAACAACATCAGAATTGGAGGAAGACTCGTCCACAATCTGCAATATGCAAATGACATAGCCTTGCTTTCTAAGCGTGAAGGGGACTTGAAGCACTTGCTGTCGGAGATCAATAGCCTTGAGCATGAATTGCAGCTCAATGTAAAGGAAACAAAAACCCTCACGGCTAGGCCAATAAGAAATATCACACTAATCAGAGAAAAGATTGACGTTGTCAAGGATCTTATTTTACTTGTATCCAGTCAACATCCATGGAAACAGCTGTCGAGAAATGAAAGATGGTTGACGTTGGAGTCTAAACGCTAAGCACTTGGTCTGAGGAAGGTTACCACTTGCAGGGGAGCCAGAACTCCGTTTTGAAGCTTGACATCGAGGAGCCCTGAGGGTGTAGTAACCACGTGGGGATGTTAACCCCAAGGTCAGCAGTTCAAAACCACCAGGTGCTCCTCGGAAGAAAGGCAAGGCTCTCTACTCCATAAAGAATTCGTCTGTGAAACCCAAGGGGTCAGGTCCACCCTGTCCTGTAGGGACGCTAAGATGCTCTCGCTCTCGCTCTCGCTCTCGCTCTCGCTCTCGCTCTCGCTCTCGCTCTCGCTCTCGCTCTCGCTCTCGCTCTCGCTCTCGCTCTCGCTCTCGCTCTCGCTCTCGCTCTCGCTCTCGCTCTCGCTCTCGCTCTCGCTCTCGCTCTCGCTCTCGCTCTCGCTCTCGCTCTCGCTCTCGCTCTCGCTCTCGCTCTCGCTCTCGCTCTCGCTCTCGCTCTCGCTCTCGCTCTCGCTCTCGCTCTCGCTCTCGCTCTCGCTCTCGCTCTCGCTCTCGCACACAGCAATGTAGGAAGGAAGCTTTGCCCACAGTAGAATGTGTTTGAGTACAACTCCTGTAACCAGCCTGGGGAGGGGCAGTCTCACCCTCGAGAACTTGCCCAGGTGTGCCCTTAGTGGTACCAGAGACACGAGGTCATAAAGTCAAGGTACTTGAAGGCCCCAGAACCAATCTTGCAAGGTTTTTCTCAGCTGCAATAGTGTACTTCTCCCACGGTCCCTTTCTGTCTCGGCAGTTAGTCCAATGGCCCCTAACGACAAGACACCGGTTCCCAAGGATCCTTGGCCATTTGAGTTGACTCAGAAACCAGTCCAGTCATAAAGAAAGCCCCATCCTCAGGGCGGCACTGAAAGCAATAGAAATCTGTTGGCAATATCCCAGCTGCCCTTAGGGCTGTGAGTTCAGTTGGATGGAATTAAGAGCCCTGCCAACAACAGCAGCAATTTAAAAGAAAATCCCAGAGAAGTGGGCCCTAGGGACTTTGAAAGGTTCTAACATATTGCCTTAGGAAGAAGGCCCCAGTAGGTCACCTCTGGTTGACCTTGAAGCCCTGTGCCAGCAGCAGTCTCCCAGCCAGTCAATGCTGACTCACAGCACCCCCTGTGGGTTGTCCCCTCTGCTGTCGACGGGGTGAACACCAGTCTTTCTCCTTCAGAGCTGCTAGTGGTTTTGAACTGCTGGCTGTGGGCTATAAATAGGCTTTCCCCCAGTTTTGCTCCCCCAAATATCTGCCTAACCTAAGAGGCTGCTTGCCAGCACATGGTGGGAGGTCAGATATTTGGAGATATTCCCCCCAGGCATTCAGCCATTTGGAGCAATCAGATGCCATTGTTTGTCCCACCAGAGGTGGGGCTCACGCCCTGCTGCTCAGGACAGTGGAATGCTTTCCCTGGAGAGCTCACAATAAGTCAAGCCACCAGCTCAATGACAGTCAAGTTAGGCTCCCATCCTGAATCTAGGATCCGCCCATCTTATCACATCTGTTCCCCTAATCCCTCTTCTTCCTATTGTGTGTACACCCCTACATCGCCCCCCTCCCGTTGCTGGATCCCCGATGGTACAATCCCGTCCTGTGACGAATGTGGTGACCTGTAATCAAGGGGCTTGCCCTGCCCCCAAGTATATATAAGCCTTGGTTAGAAATAAATCTCTCTCCTACCCTCTACCTCCTTCCCTGCTTCCCTCTCCTCCCCCACCCCCTTCTCCTCCTTCCTCCTCCTCCTGTGCTCTGCTCTGCGTGGACCTGGCTGCTGGGCTCATGGCCACCCAGGAGGTGAGCATGCGACCATAAAATGCGTCTGCCTCCTTTATTTTACCCTCTCTCCTCTCTCTCTTAGTCTCGATGATTTTGCTATAATCTTTATATCTTATCGCCATAGAATTGCTGCTACAGACCCGTGCTATTTGTCAGGGGCGGTTTACCCTGACAGGTGACTATTCAGATGGAAATCCAACACATAACAAGGTGTCACCAGAGCTACAAGCAGAAAGTGAAAGTGCTGTTTGTTTTGTAAACCGCCTAGAGGTTGAATGCTTGCCTTCTTTCATAGATCCCGTGGGCCAAGGGTAGAGACACAGGCAAGATGTTTAGGGGACTCTTCAGACTGATCGTTGGCGGGCCACTAAATGTACTGACCAGGCAGGAGTGAACCCCGAGGAACCTGTGTGCGCGTGTGCGTGTGTGTGTGTGTGTGGCAGAGAACGAGAACTCTGGCACCACACAGCACAAGGAGCACAAAATGGACAGGGTCAGTTGAAGAAAAGTCACTGAACAAATCGGCAGCGACAAGAAAATAACAGAACAGCAGCAGCAGCAGCACACCCAGTGGGATCTGCTGCCAGCTTGTTACGACCTGTCCAGATTACCAGTATCCAAAATCAATTTTTCCATGGAAATTTACATGCCAGGCAAAGAAACAAAAACATACATAAGTGAATCCTTTTTTTTTAGAAGAATCAGTCCAAAGTCTGTTCCTAGGAGGTATATGCTGAAGATGTCCCAAATGCCCACAAGCTGAGCAGGTGTGGGAAGGAGAGAGGGAGTCCACCAATGAATACATAAATAGGTGTTCGACAGAAGCTCTCTCTGCATATGTATGTTCTGGTGCTGTCACTATACCCGTGAATAGCCGAGCGTGCAGGGGCAGAGGTGGTGAGAATTTCTTGGCCATAACCAAGTATTTTGAAGGGCCTGGGGCATCAGGGCCATAGGTCTTGGGGAATACTAAGGTCAGTTGATAAAACCAAGTCTACAAAAAGAATGTTCTACGTCTTACTTTGGTGGGTGGAAACTAGGTCTTAGATGCTTATCTGTGGCCCATCTAAGGTGCAACTTTGGGTCTTTATGTGTCACTCTAGAGCAGCGGTTCTCAACCTGTGGGTCGCGACCCCTTTGGGGTTTGAACGACCCTTTCACAGGGGTCGCCTGAGTCATCCCAGTAGCAACATGACAGTGAAGGACTGTATTAAAGGAACCTTTCCAGTGCTGGGACCCTTTAAGGGGTCACAGCCCACAGGTTGAGAACTGCCGAACTAGACGGCCCTCAGCTACTACCAACCAACCGCTCTGAAGGAATCACATGAGAAGGTCCTGGATGGAGTGGGAGAAAAATATGGAGCAAAACTCCAAATAATAAAAGGGACCAAGCTTCCTCATGGGATAGAGATGGGTGGAAGCTCCAAAGGCACCCCATGACTCCATTTTCAGACACACAGTAGACAGGTGTGTAAGGGGGACGATAACAGTAGCGAAGTACACACACCTTAGACTAATCGACCACTTGAGATCAGGGCGGGAACACCTGCGCAGGAGGAGGAATGGAGGCAGGCAACAGGGAGGAGGTCCGTAAGGCTTGATGAGCGAACGAGGTGTGTTGAGGGGGTTGCAGTGACGGAGATAACGTGAGCAGGAGCTGTTGAGTGTGAAATGGATTACCTGCTCTGCAAACCTTCACCCAATTCACACGCTCCTAAAATACAAAGTAAAATTTAAACTGAATACATATCTAGAATAAACACAAGTGGCTTGACCCAGAAATGCCACTTCTTGGAGTCTTTCCACATGAACCCCAAATGTAAAATTTTAGTTAAGAAGAAGAAGGAGAGGACTCCTGATGCGTTGACAGGGCAGGTCTCTAACACGGGGGAGGGGCTTCAAAGACTTTCGTCATCTTTTCATTTCACTTTCCCACAAAAAATCTTGATGTCCTCTCATGTATTTCAAAAATAAGAATATACTCATATCTGCATACAAAAAAGCAGAGATGTGCACAAAAGGTCGTTAAAGTGGCTATTTATACAGGAGAAATAAGAACTGTGTGCTTGGAAGAATGGGTGACGGGTGAGCTTTTCCACTGTACATGCTTTTGTGGGGGGTATTTTGAACCATGAAGATAAGATATCTGTTTAAAACACTACATTTAAGAGAGAATGCATTTCTATTTGTCTTTGTTCTTGAATTTCACGGCAATATGGTCAGATGTGGGTTCTTTTGTTTGTTTTAGACAGAATTTCCATCTGCGGTCTCTTACACCGCTTACATCCCCTTCTTTTTTCTTAATGGAAAATGCAAGTCTATTATTAATACATTATTAACTAAATTCCTGTTATTACTTAGATTTGCCATTTTTACTCCAGCCCTCTGCATTGACATTTAAATTTTCTATCTTTCTGATATCTTCTGGGAGAGCTCCTAAAGATGGGCTTCCCCTCACTGATTGTTCTGGAACTGGGTCCATTCGGCCATTTAAGGCATCTCTCGAATTCTTCATTCCGTTCAGGTTCCTGATCCAACTCCTTCTCCTCCATTCACGCTTGCTTCTCCTGCCGGTCTCCAACATCGATCTTCCTCTCTCCAAACCCATGGTTTAGGTCTTCTTTACATTCTGATTCTGTCGAGATGTTGGTTCTGTTTCCTGTGGTATTGCTCGTCCGGTCTGTTGTCCTTCATGCGTAATGATTACCCTCCTCGGACATCTCGTTGTTTTTCCTTCTCAGCTCATGAGTCCTTGAATCCACCAATTCCCCGACCCTGCTCCTGAGACCTTCGATGCCCCCGCTCTGTTCTGCGTGCACGTGTACTTGAGCCTCAGGTGGGGTCGTCTGAGCTCAACCACTGGCTTTTGGCCTCCGTCACCAGGCAGCCTAATTCTTTCGTAAGCCTTCTTTTCTAAGGGTTGCTTTCCTGCGCCGTGGCTGCCTGTCCCGTGGAAGAAAGACCACCTTGAGTACTTTGGAATTGTCTGAGAAACCCACAGTCAACCCTGTGAGCCAGCCTCCACTCGGCAGCAGGGAGTTTGCAGTTTCAAGGGTCACCTCACTTTGGCTTGTGCAGCTTTCTTCTAGTTTTTGCATTCAGTTCGAGTAGCCATGGATCTGCCCAGCTCCCTCCGTTTCACAGCCTCTCCGGGGACAGAAGCCAACCACCTCCCCCGATCTGCAACCTTGTGGGGACCCTGAAATGAGGCTCATTTTTCACTGTGGCTTTTCTCTTGCTGCAGGTGAATTATATTCTCCAAGCCCCTCCTCCTCTTCCTCCTCCTCCTCCTCCTTCTTCTCCTTCTTCCATAAACTGAAAAGTTTCAAACACACGATCGCAAGTTGTTCAAACTTCAACACCCTGTGAATCTGTGACAGATAAAACCGACGGAGCTATTTCAAGACTCCACCGTTACCAAGGAAATAGAGAGGTTTGCGAGGGAATGCCCAACAAGAGACCGTGATTAGCAAGAATGCATATCAGGTCGAGAAGGTGGCATGCCAATCAAGTTTCAGGGAACTAGGAGAAAGAAGGGGGAGGAAGATGTTGGCAGAGGTTCACAAGAGAAAGAAAGCCGCTGATTAAAGGAAGGTTTGGGGGAGAACGGATGAGCCACCTTGGGGGCAGATGCGAGATTTGTTTTTAAGTGATTACATGTTTGAGACATACCAAGAGGTATAGAGAATGATGTAATGAACATGTGTGCTCTCGAGCTCGATCTAAAACCCATTGTCAACACCTTGCCCTTGGCAGCTGCCTCCCCACCCTACAAAATGCCCCTTTAACTGGGCGGCAGTGAGCGTCTCCCTGGCCTCTCTGAGGATCCACCTTCTCAGTGATACAATGGAGATCAAGACAAGGGGTCATGTCTACTTTGAGCGGGTGGTTTGGGAACTTCAGTGAATTTGGTCAGCTCTGGCAGGAGGAGGGAGTGGACCCCAGCGAAGATGGGCCTCACAGTGACCCTAAAGGGAAGAGGGAGTGGACCCCAGCAAAGATGGGCCTCACAGTGACCCTGTAGGGCAGAACTGGCCCTATGGGTTTCCAGGACTGTAACTCTTGACAGGGGTAGAAAGCCTCCTCTTTCTTCCAGGGAGTGGCTGGCAGTTTCAAACTCTTGATCTAGTGGTTAGCAGCCCACTACACTCCCAAAGCCTCCATTCTAGTTGATTCAAGTGTTAACTAAGCACCTTTGGCGGCCGAGCTCCAGGGAGAAATACACTAACGCTGGTGTCGGGGGCTGTGGAGCGCGAGTGGGTGGGCCCTGAGTGGGGTGGGGTGCTGTCCTACTGCCGCTGCTGAGCCTACAAGGATGGGCTTGTGTTGAAGGCCTTAATATTGTCCCTAAGGGACCTGTTCTGGAGAGGAGGTGTGGGGAGGATGGGGAGGTGGGAGTGGGCACCCCCGCCCACATACACTCTCCAACACCCCCCCCCTGCCAAAATAAAAAAAACCTCACTCAATTCTGACTCATAGGAACCTTAGAGAGCAGAGTCGAAAGGTCCGTGTGGGTTTCGGAGACTGTAACTCTTTACTGGATCCGAAAGCCTCATCTTTCTCCCGCCCAGGGACCGGTGGGTTCGAACGGCTGATCTTGCAGTTGACTGAGCGGTCGGCAGGAGGCGCTAGAGGACCAGTCATGCGGTGGACAGGACGGTTGGTGCGCGTGCACGAGCTCCCGCCACCGCCGGGCTGCAGACCCCCGCCCCACCTGGGCTTCCGTTCCAGACCGAAAGGGGCGCGTGGCTCGCGTTTTAGCGGATGCAGCCTGAGCAAACAGAGGGAGCTCGGGACCTGTCGAGTCTGCCGTTACCTCCCTACCAAGGCCCAGTGGGAGCCCCGGGAATCTGAGGCACAACCTGAGACCTTGGCCCTCAAGGCCGAAAGAGTGTGCTCATTGACCTTGGTCCCGTGGAGGAAGGTTTGCAACCCTTGTAAGGAAAACATTTAAAATGTGTGAAAGAGACATGACCTTGCTTTCTTCACATTTCTTCCCACATGCAATGATCCCAGACAGAGCCTCAAAACAGAGCTTGGGTCTTGGTCCTCCTGTCCTATCTAGCCTACACAGCTTCACCCATCACAGAGGGGTCCACCCAGCCCTTCCCTCACGCACAGCTCTGGCCACCCCCACCCCTCCTTCCTCCCACCTTTCTCCTGAGCCATCATCTGTCAAAGACCTACCTGAACCGAAGTGAGAGATGCCCCAAAGCAGGGCTCCCTCACAGGGATGCCTCCTCCTAGCCCCAGGCCCTGCCTCCTGGCAGTGAACACCATGACAACCAGCCCCTACTCAGGCCTAACTTCTTCCCAGAATTCCTGAGGGGCAAGAAGAGGGAGCCCAGCAAGGATGGGACCAGTGGGGGCCAGGCCTGGGTTCCGTGGGTGGTCCCTAGACCAAAGAGCCTGTTGCTAAGTAACCAGATCTCACATCCCTGGCCTAGTTTCATCCTATGTGCAGCCATCAGGGGCTGAATCTACCCATCTCCTGCTCCCACCCCAGGGGGGCCCTGAAAGCCGGAGGAGAGAAGAAATCAGGGTTCAGCCCTTAGGCCTCAGGACCCATCATCACCCACCACTTCACTGTGAGGATCCAGGTTCCTGGGCTGTGAGGTCGCAGCAACCATGAGTCTGGGAATCATGGAAGAGGAAGATCTGGCTGAGTACTTCCGGCTGCAGTATGGGGAGCGGCTGCTACATTTGCTGCAGTAAGTGTCTGGGGGCGGGGGGGGGGCTTGCCCTTCACCTCTGGACTCTGCCTTAGATGCTCCCTTCCCCCATCCCTTCCCATCCCTCTCCCAACCTGACCCCTTCCATTCCTAGGGCTCCCTGCCTTCATCACCCTGCCACCCATCCACCCACCATCCAAATCCCTTGAACACTTTGCTCTGTGTCATGCAGATGCGGACACCCCATTCCCTCCTCTTGTCTGTCCTCATGGGCCAGCTGACCCTCTGAATGCCAGCACACCCCTTTCTTCCTCAGTCCTTTGACTCAGATGTGGGGAGAAGGTCCCCCAGCCCTCCCCAGTGGCATCTCTCTTCACTGCCTACCCCCAACCTGCACCAGATGCCCAGAACCCACAGGTCCCTCTTGCTGGCATCTCGGGCAGGAAGTTCCCCTCAATGGAGGAGCAGTCGGAATCCCCATCCATCCGGCTGCTGGAGAAGAAGAAGGAGGCCACCATCATGCACCACGCCATGGAGGAGAAGAAGGAGGTGGGCGCCGAGGGGACGGGGCACTGGGCTGCAGGGAGCCCCTCTCCCCCTGAGCCCCACTCTCCGGGGCTATCCTAGTCCTGGGGGCTCTGCTGAGAGGATAGAGAGGGAGAGGTTGCTCTGGGCCTTTCCAGGTTGGAGGAGAGGAGCTGGGAGCTAAGGGTGCTGAGATCTACCTCAGTAATCGTGGGGGGTCTGCTTCTCTCTACTACCCCCTGCCCCAACCCCCAGGCATTTAAACGCAAGATGGAAGCCTTGAACCTGCGCTGGGAGGAGCTGGGCATCAAGGAAGCCCAACTGAAAGCCCACATCCAGAAGTTTGAACAATTCATCCAGGTATGTAGGCCCGTGGCCTACTGCAGCAGGCTGGTGGGGCTCACCCACTGCAGCCAGCAAGTTAATCTCCTCCTCCTCCTCCTCCTCCTCTTCCTCCTCCTCCTCCTCCTCCTCCTCTTCCTCCTCTTCCTCCTCTTCCTCCTCCTCCTTTTCCCTGATTTTGCTGACTCTCCCTGGGCTAGATGCTTGGCAGGCCTCCTCCTCATTACCACTGTGTCTGGAATTCTCTATCTCCTGGTTGGTCTTGGCCCATTCTAGATTCCCTTTCCCTCTTTCCTAGTCAATGACTAGTACACAGGACAGCCAGTAAGTGAGTGAATATCCAGAGTCAAGGCTGGGCACTTGGGGATACAGAGATGAATAAGGCAGGGTCTTAGTGCGCCCCCTCCCCCTCTAGCTCCATCCTCGGGTTGAGGATCCAGGCAGGAAGTGGTCAAAAAGGCAGGCTCCAGAGTCCATTCCCAGACAAGCCTTATCAATGGTTCCTTAGAGGAGGGATTTAATCATCTTCAAGTCCAGCCAGTACTTACAAACCCTTAAGGCCTGGCCCAGCTCCAGGGGCTCATTGCTGCCCTTGGCCGGAGTACAGCCCGCTCTCAAGCACCTTCGGCCACCCTTGTGCCTCAAGTGGTAGAAAAAAGAAGCTGTGGCCCGGGGACATTGAGGATGTTGTTCCAGAAGTCTGGGTTCTTGTGACCTTGCTTTCAGCAGAGGGCCGGGCAGACCGGGGCTTTCCAGGGCTTCCAGACGCACTTAGGGACTCCCAGTTCCCCCCTGGGTTTACGGAGCAGATCCAATCCCTTGAGCACTTTGCTCTGTGTCATCCAAATGCTGACGCCCCACACACCAACCATGAGCACTCAGCGGAGGCCCTGGGGGAGGCAAGGCCACACGGTGCAGGCGGAGGGGCGGGTGTGTCCCCTGTGCCGTGGAGAAAGGACACGGCAGTAGCGGGCAAGAGTGGAAGGCAGGGCTGGGCTGGTCAGAGTAGCTGAGTCTCATGTTGGTTTGGGTATGAAGTTTCTGGCCCAGGCTCTCCAGCCCCAGTCTGAGCCCCTAAAGCAGAGCTCTCAGGGGTGATTCGTCCAAGTCAGGCCCTCTGGACCAGACCCAGGATCTCCCTGTAGCTCAGAAACTGCTCCCTCAGCGCTTGGAAGAAAGCGGAGGGCCGTTGCCTCTCACATAGAGCTGGAGGCACCAAGGGCAGCGTTGGGGAAGAATCAGATCTCCCAGCTCGGGTTCCAGGAATCCACCCCTGACAAATGAGCGCCAGGCTGGGAAGAGACCTGAGAAGTGCACGTCTGGGCTTGTCTAGTCTTCCCCAGGGCTGAGTGCTCTCCAAGCCTGAGCCAGACGAGTGTGGCCCTTCCCCAGGCCACCGGAAGCCTAGAGCCCACCCCCGGATCAGAATCATTCCTGTCCAGCCCCACAAGGCCACTTCTGACCGCTGACCGACACCTCTGTCACCCCAGCCTCCTGAACCCCAACTCAGTCCACAGAAAGCCCCTCAAGGAGCTCCGCGTGGCCCTGGTGATCCTTTCCCTGTGTACCTCCTCTTGCAGGGGGTGGCCCACCTTCCCCATCCATCTTGAGAGCAGCCTGAGGGCTTAGGAGGGTCCCAGAGGGGCTGGGGGTTCCACTCACCACCCACAGGGCTGACGGGGGTCCCTGCCCTGGCCCCAGGAGAACGACCAGAAGAGGATCCGTGCTCTGAAGAAGGCCAACAAGGAGCGGGACCTCAAGAGGCAGCGCATGCGGGAGCTGGCCAAGGCTAAGCAGGAGATGTCGGCCCTGCGGCTGGAGCACCAGCGGCTGAGCGCCAAGCTCCAGGAGTACTCCATCTTCAACAAGTACCTGGAGAAGGTGGTGGAGAACTCGGAGGTGGGTGCCAGGGTGGAATAGGGTAAGGTCTTGGTGCCCGTCTCATCCCCACCGCCTCCTCCCCTGGCCTGTGACCACGGGTGTCATTGCCCTCGGAGCTCGGCGGGATTTGAAGGGATGTGTGTGTGTGTGTGTGTGTGTCCGAAAGCAGCTAGGGAAAGGCTTCAACACAGTCCTCAGAAGGCTGGACTTTATACCCGTGGTCCCCGATCATGTCTCCCCAACCCATACAAGCACCTCCTCCTCAAGACACCACCCCTGGGTATGTCTACTCGCCCTGGACACTCTCTCTCTCTCTCTCTGTCTTTCTCTCGCTGGCAGCATCACAGTGAGCCAGGCCACCCTTCCCTCCTGAACCCAGAAGCAGTGGGACTCCAGTCTTGGGGATCAGAATTTACTTTTTCTCCCTTCTCAGATCTTCCCACCCACTCTGAGCTCACATCCACTGTGCTTCCAAGGCCCCGGATATCTCTCTGGAATTCCCCCACCCCCACCCAGGAAAGCTTTTGTTCCACAGGGTGGAAGTTTCCAGATGCAAAGAAATGGTTGTCCTGGGCTAGATATTGAGTAGAAAGCCTGGAAATCACTTTGGAGTCTCTGGATGGCACTCAACTAGTGACCGAGCCTTTGTGATTTGAACCCACCCAGAGGCACATTGGGAAAAGGCCTGATATTGCCCCAAACCCTGGAAAACTCAGATCAACTCTGACAGGCGTGGAGTTGCTGTGAGTCAGGATTGGCTTGACAGCCACAGATTCATATTTGCTGTGAGGAAGCTTCCCATATCCCCGGAAGCTTTTAAAATCTGATTCTATTCTTTGCTAACTATTCAATAGTACCTACTATGTACCAGGCGAGCAGCCCTGGTAGCGTAGCTGACTACACGTTGGACTGCCAACCAAAAGGTCAGCAGTTTGAAACCGCCAGCCACTCCGAGGGAGAAAGTTGAGGCTTTCTACTCCTGTAAAGAGTACAGTCTAGGAACTCACAGGGGTGGTTCTACCCTGCCCTGGGGGTTGCTTTGAGTTGGCATCGGATCACCGGGAGTTGGTTTGGCTTTGGTTTGGTGTACCAGCACTGTTCCAAGAACTTGCAGGTCGCTGTTGCTCTGTGTTATTGAGTTGGTTCCCACCCATAGTGACCCGATGCCCAGCAGCAAAAAGACGCCACTCAGTCCTTCGCCGCCTTCGTCATGTTGGTGCCGTTTGAGTCGATTGTCACCCCACGGTGCCATCCCTCTGGTATTGCCGATCTCTTTGTCAGGGATGCTCTACTTGACCAAGGACAAGGCTGTAGTCTTTGATCTTCACTAATAAGTACTTTGAGCCCGCTTCCCTTCCAGCAGGCAAGTTGTGTCCTGTGCTCATTGGAGATTGTCCCTGCGCCATCCTTGAATCCCGAGGCTGTGTTCTTCTTCATGTGGTCCAGTGTCTTGGATCACTTACTCAGTGTACAGATTGAATGAGTGTGGTGAAACGATGCCACCTGGCATACACCTTTATTGATTTTTAGCCATTTAGCTTCCCCTAGCTGTGTTAAAATGACTGCTTCTTCTTCTTCTTTTAAAAAAAAATTGATTGGGGGTTCTTACAGTTCTAATCACAATCCATATATATAGATCCATTGTGTCAAGCACATCTGTACATATGTTGCCATCATCTTTCCCAAAACATGTTCTTTCTACTTGAGCCCTTCGTATCAGTTCTTCATTTTTCCTTTCCCCTTCCCTCCCCCATGAACCCTTGATAATTTATAAATATATATTTTTTATATCTTACACTGACTGCTGTCTCCCTTCACCCACTTTTATGTTGTCTGTCCCCCTGGGAGGGAGCCAAACATTGATCATTGAAATTGGTGCCCTCTTACTCCCTGCCCCCTTCCTTTACCATCCTAGTATTGCTACTCCCATTATTGGTCCTGAGGGGTTTTTCTGTCCTGGATTCCCTGTGTTGCAAGCTCTTAGCTGTACCAGTGTACATGCTCTGGTCTAGCCGGGTTTGTAAGGTAGAACTGGAGTCATGATTGTGTGTGTGTGTGTATGTGGATGAGCCTTATAGAACTAGGGGAAAGTTGTGTGTCTCATCGGTGCTATACTGCACCCTGACTGCCTCATCTCTTCCTTATGACCCTTGTGACAGGGGATGTTCAATTGACTACTGATGGCCTTTGGGTCTCCACTCTGCCCCCACACATTCACATCAATATGATTTTTTATTTGTTTGTTTTGGGTATTTGATGCCTGATACCTGATCCCATTGACACTTCATGATCACACAGGCTGGTGTGCTTCTTCCATATGGACTTTGTTGCTTCTCAGCTAGATGACCGCTTGTTTACCTTCAAACTTTTAAGACTCCAGACGCTGTATCTTTTGATAGCCGGGCACCGTCAGTTTTCTTCACCACATTTGCTTATGCACCCATTTGTCTACAGCGATCATGTTGGGAAGGTGAGCATCACTGAATGCCAGTTATTAGAATAAAGTGTTCTTGCATTGACGGAGAACTTGAGTAGAGGCCCAATGAAAACGACTGCTTCTTAATTCCCACATGAGCACAATGAAGTGTTACTTTTAGGCAGAATGGGAATTTCATAGGTTATCATCTTTCCGGTGCTACCTGCTCTCAGCCTGGAGCCGCCTGGCATCAGCATGGATATCCCTAGCTCCACGTCCTCTTCTGAATCTGACTGGAAGTTCTAGCAGATCTTTTTCCATGTTCTCCTGCAACCATTTTTAATTCCCTTCAGCAAAATTTCACTAGCACGAATGACATCGCTGGGTGGTGACCTCATTCTGTTGGGTCACCTTTCTTTGGAATGGACACAGCGTGGATCTCTTCCAGTTGCTTGGTCAGTTATCTCTTTCAGGTTTCTGGGCACAGATGAATGAGTAAGCACCTCTATTGCTTCCTCAATGCTTCAGTTTGTTGAAGCATTTCAATTGGCATTCCCTACATTCCTAGAGCCTTTCTTTCTTTCTTTGTGGTCAGTGTGTTCGGTGCAATTTGGACTTCCTCCTTCAGTACCATCAGTTTTGGGTCATATGCTGTCTCCTGAGTTGTCGAGATATAGACCAACTATGTTTGGTACAGCGACTCTGTGTATTCCTTCCATTTTCTTTTTATGCTTTTTGCATTGTTCAATATTTTGCCCAAAGAATCCTCTAATATTACAAATGAAGGCTTGAATTTTTTTTCAGTTCTTGCAGCATGAGAAACCCAAAACATGTTCTTCCCCTTTGATCTTTGCACATATTATTTTAATATTTTACTTTGTCTTCTTAAGCCTCCTTTAAAATTTTTATTTAGCTCTTTAACCTCATCATTTCTTCTATTCACTTTCGCTTCTCTACATTCTAGAGCAAGATTCAGAAGAGACTGTAGCATCCATTTTGGTCTCTTCTGTTTTAAAAAATAAACTTTTGTTTTCCTTCCTGCAAAATGTTCTTGTTGTCATCCCAGAACTCGCCTGGTCTTTGGTCATCAGTGTTCTGTGTGTCAAATCTGTTCTTGAGCTAGCATCTAAATCCAAGTGGGATGTGCTCAAGGTTGTATTTTGGCTCTCATAGAGTTGTTTGGATTTTCTTTACTTCCACTTGAACTTGATTATGAGCAATTGGTGATCCATTCCATAGTTGAACGGATGATATCAAGCTTCTCCATTATCTCTATCCACAGATATAGTCCATTTGATTCCTCTGCATTTCATTTGGTGAGGTCCACGTATACAGTCGCCATTTATGTTGTTGAAAAATGTACTTGCAGTGGGTAAATTGTTAGTCTTACAAAATTCCAGCCTGTGATCTCCAGTCTCATTTCTGTCACCAAGGCTATATTTTCCAACTACCGATCGGACCTTAATGTTCCAACTTTCTTTTCCAATCCCTACATAATGGTTGGATCAAAGATGGCCAATATCAGGCCATTCCAGCTCACTAACGCGTAGAATATCTAGCTTTATGTGTTCTATTTCATTTTTGACAGTTTCCAAATTTTCTAGATTTCTACAATGTATGTATCATTTTCTGATTAGTAATAGATATTTTCAGCCATTTCTTCTCTTTTTGATGGTGCCCCATCAGCAAATGAAGGTCCCAAAAGTTTTGCTTCATCTAAATCATTAAGCATCCTTGGGAACCGATCACAATGATCGACATATAAGTGCCCCTACCATGGGTGAAGGGAGACAGCGATTGGTGTAAGGTATGAAAATAACAAAATTTATAAATTATAATTTTATATATTATATAAATTTATATAATATGTAGATTTATATAAATTATAAATTCACCTGTGGGTGAAGGGAGACAGCAATCAGTGTAAGATATGAAAATAAAAATAATTTATAAATTACCAAGGATTCACGAGGGAGGGAGAGTGAAGGAGGGAGAAAAAAGCCAAGGAGTTGGAACCAAGGGCTCAAGTTGAAAGAAAATGTTTTGCAAAGGGTGATGGCAACATAAGTACAAGTGTGCTTGACACAATGGATGTATGCATGTTAGAAGAGTTGTAAGAGCCCCAATAAAATGACTTTTTATTAAAGCAACCTTAATGACTGCCTTGAGGAGGCAGCTCTTTCCCATTCGAATGTTCAGTGTCTTCCGACTTGAGGGGCTAATCGTTCAGCACTCTGTCAGACAAGGTTCTCCTGCTCTCTACAAAGTTCTCGGTGGCTCACATTCAGAATTGGATATCTCTCCCTTCTTCCTACTAATCGAAAGGTTGGCAGTTTGAACCCTCCCAGAGGCACCTTGGAAGAAAGGCCTGGTGATCTGCTTCCGACAGGCCCCGTGTGTAGTTCCACTCTGCAACACCTGGGCCATCATGTGAGGAAATCTGCTCAATGGCAACTGGCTCTCACCCTGTTAGAGAAGCAGATGAATGAATGGTATATGGTACGGCATGTCTCACATTCAGAGCAGAGGCCCCTGAGCCTGTCTCTGGCCGGTATCTCTCTCCTAAGCCTCAGGTCATTAGATCTATCTTCTGTGATCATACCTCAACTCCTCTGCTTTCTACCACCCCCAGGCCAGCGGCAAGCCAGCCCTGCTGCTGCTGTGTCCTGTGCTGGGGAACAGCAGGGCCACCCACTCAGGCCTCAGCTGTGACCCCCCCCTCCCCACACCCATCCATCACCAGATCTGCTGTATTCTGCCTCTGCGGTATTCCTGGAATCCATCCCCTGCCCTTGCCCTCAGCCAGACCACCAGTGTATTTCATGTGTAGTTCAACTTCGTGTTGTTTCTGGACAGCCCATGTGTTCTACACCCAACATGACCCTCCCTCCTTCCCTGGTTTGCCCCCTTTTATCCTCTTTCGCTCCTTTCCCTTCCCCCCTCCCTCTCCTCCTCCTCCTCCTCCTCCTCCTCCTCCTCCTCCTTTCTTCCACCCCTTTCCCATTATTTTAAGCATGCAAAAAGGACCCAGAAACATCTAACAGCACCCAGATAGTCACCGCCCAGCTTTCCAAACCGTAGCCATTTTGTCTGTTTGCCCTGGATTCTGCTTTGTTTAAGAAATAAAACACTCAGGGTAGTGGAAAGCCCTTTGGTGCCCGCTTTGAAATCTCATTCTTATTTCCCTCCCCTCCGCGTGAACCAGTCTCCTGGTTTTCAAATGTATCGTTCCCATGCTTATTTAGGGACCCTGATGGTGTTGTGGTTACGCATTGGGCTGCGATCCTCAAGGTCAGCAGTTCAAAACCAGCAGCACCTCCACAGGAGAAAGACGGGGGCTTTCTACGCCTGCTAAGCAGTTACAGCCTCAGAAGGTTCTACCCTGTCCTATAGGGTCACTATGAGTTGGCACTGACTTGATGGCAGTGAGTTTCCGTGTTTATGCTAATTTGTGTTCTTTTGTCACGTACTACTGGTTGTTGTCGAGTTGACACCAATTCATGGCGACCTCTTGCATATCAGAGTAAACCTGTGCCACTCTGTTTTCATGGAAGGATTTTTTTCAAATGTGAATTGGAAAGCCTTTCTTCCAAAGTGCCTCTAGGGAGGTCTGAACTTCCAACCTTTGGGCTCACAGCTGAGCTCATTAGTCATACCCACAAACTATAAATAGTATTATGCATATCCTTCTACCACTTGCTTTTTCTAGCCAGGGATGCTGTTTAGACACGTACAAGGAGAGAGCGAGCCATGCAGCACATGCCCATGACTCCTTGTTTAGTTCCAACAATGATCGCCTGCCCCCCCTTCCGACTCCCACCATTTGGAAGCAAATGTTATGATTTTTTTAATCCCTAAGCATTTCAGTCTAAAGCTCCAAAAGCTAAGGGCTCTTTTGAGACATAATCACAATGCCATTGTCACCACTAGCTACAAATTTGGGAGCAATTCTTTAATATTAAACTTTTAGTCAATGTTAAGATGCCCCCAGTTCTCTCATAAACGCTTTTTGTCCTTTCTCTGGTTTGCTCCTGTCGGGGTCCAAGTGGGTCGCGCACGCCGTATTTGGTTGATATGTTTGGTGTCATAGACATTAGACTGAGCAAAAGAAGCCAGACACAGGGGAGGATGGATGTACTGTCTGGTTCCATTTGTCTGCTTAAAACCCAGCCGACGTAATCTAGGGTGATAGGCACGGCGCTCGTGACCAGCGACTTGATTCAGTGACCCTTAAAGAAGTGTTTGTGAAACCCTGGATTTTTATTTAATTTTCAGGAATAAAGAGTCAGTTCCCCTGCACCCTCCAAAAATGACCCGCAAGAGTTTTTTTAGTATCATGATATACTGTGGATTGAACCAGGTCTATCTATTTCAATCCTCTGCTCGTATTTCTGACCCTCATGTTCAGATTGCGTTGTCTTTGGACAATGGGAGCTCTTCAAGGTGGCACCCAAATCCTTCGGTCACGAGGTGACGTTTCTGAGATGGGTCCCTGTCCCTGGTAGCGCTGCCCTTGTCCATTCATCTTAGCCGCAGCGGGAGTTTCCTTGCGTCTGGAGTGAACTGTCTGCAGCGCAGATAAGGACCCGCTCCCCGGTGTCTTAAAACCCTGCAGTGGACAATGTCCGCAGTCCCTCACGAGATTTGCTGGGCACTTCTCTGCCCCCACTGCTTCAGGTCCACCTCACACTCGTCTTGAACTCATACCATTCATTCTGCACGACTCTGAAGGCCCCAACATACCGTTCCGCTCCCTGACTCGCTTTGCAATTGCTCAGTCCTCACCCTCCTCGTGATCGTTGGTCTACGTGAGTCCATTGTTAGGGCCACGGTTAGTTCTAGTTCCTTCCAGCCTCGAGGGCCCATCTCCCAGCACTACACCAGACTCTAGTCTGGTGTGATCCAGAGGATGTTTACAGGCTCATTTTGGGAAGTAGATTGCGGGGCCTTTCCTCCAAGTCTGTCATGTCTACAGTGGTTCTCAGCCTTCCTCATGTGGTGGTGATCCCTCAACCATAACATTATTTTCGCTGCTACTTCATCACTGTCATTTTGCTACTGCCATGAATCGGGTGACCACTGTGAAAGGGTCGTTTAACTCCAAAGGGGTCGTGACCCACAGGTTGAGAACCGCTGCTCTAGAAGCTCCTCCAGGGAACCTGTCCATCAGGGTGAGCCCTGGTGTTTTTTTGACTTCTCCGTGACATAGCTTCCAGCGGCCTAGCCACCTGACAATGCGGTGGTGGTATTCATCTTTACCCAGGTTGTTCCCTTGACCTGCAATACTTCCTCATCTTCCCCAACCAGCTGTTGCCTATCTCTCTTCTACTCCCACCCCAGGCTTCCTGTTAGCCCTCCTTTCCCCTAGGATCCTGTTCCGGCTGTTCTACCCTCTCCAAACCGTAGTTGGACTGCCCTTTCCCGCCGAGCCATACATGGGGCTAGACCAGCAGGGTAGTCCCGGAACACCACCGTCTCATTAGAAGCCCAGTGAGACATAGAAAGCACTCAGGGCACGGCCCCTGGGGCAGAGGACGTGGGGACACATCTCCGGGGAAGTGCCCTTGTAGTCACAGGAACCTGTGCTCACTCTGCTTTCCAGGGAGTGTGGGCTCGCGCTTTCTCCACCGCGTGGGGCCTGTGGCTTAGGATCCCAGTGCGTTCCTTCTGGATTATGCCAGGGGAAATAAGCAGAGCTTGGGAGGCCACCTGCCCTACTGGGCCCTTTCAAACCTCACCTTCTCCCAAATAAATACCAGTAACTGCTGAGTGGTACCAGAAAGCTCAATGGTTGAAGGAGCACCAGGTTCCCACAGGATACATGTAAGCCCAGCCCTGTCTGCAAATCGTGCTGTAATTGTGGTAAGTTGTTGTTGACGCTGACTCTAGTGACCTTGGGCATGGCAGAGACCATCACGGCCCAGGACTGCACCATCTCTGCAACCCCTGGCCTGCTTGAGCCCCATCATAGAAAGGGGTTCACTCTGGGATGCGGTGTTTTATTTACTTACCTGCCTGTTCTCCTTCCTACCTGCTCCATTAAAGCAGAGTCTGGCTTTCTTGTCTCCTAGCCTTTCACACAGGCCCTGCCTTGTAAGCAGCCCTTGTACATTCTTGGGGGACAGAGTGATTGTCTTGGGCAGTGGTTGTTGCCTACAATGGAGTGGGCCATTGGCTCATGACCCTCTGACAATGAGCCCAAACACTGCCCAGTCTGTGCCGCCCTCGGGGCAGGTAGTGGATCGGGCCATTGTAAACCGTAGGGTTTTCGGGGACTCGTTTTCAGAAGTGGACTGCGAGGCCTTCTTCCCAGTGTGTCTTAGCCGAGGAGGCTCTGATAAAAACTTGTTCAGGAACATAGCAAGATGCATGTCTCATTGGCAGACACATGCATGGTGGCTTTGTGTGAGGTGTGCTGGCTGGGAGCTAAACCCCGGTCTCTGGCGTAGAAGGCAGTACCTCCACCACTGAACCTGCACAACGGCTATGTTGGTTTGGAAGATATCCCATCCCTGCTCTATTCACCGCCACCTCACAATGGTCCCTATCAGTGATTCTCACCCTTGGATGGACTTAGAATCACCCCCAGGAGCTTTTGAAAAACCCAGATGCCAGGACCACCTCAGATCTGTTTATTCATCCAAATTCCTGGGGGCAGAGCCTAACAGGTGTTTTTTTTCCATTATTAATTTGGTTTTTTTTAACATTTTATTAGGGGCTCATACAACTCATCACAATCCATACATATACATACATGAATTGTATAAAGCACATCTGTACATTCTTTGCCCTAATCATTTTCAAAGCATTTGCTCTCCACTTAAGCCCTTTGCATCAGGTCCTCTTTTTTTTCCCCTCCCTCCCCGCTCCCCCTCCCTCATGAGCCCTTGATAATTTATAGATTGTAATTTTGTCATATCTTGCCCTATCCGGAGTCTCCCTTCCCCTCCTTCTCTGCCATCCGTCTCCCAGGGAGGAGGTCACATGCAGATCCTTGTAATCAGTTCCCCCTTTCCAACCCACTCACCCTCTACTCTCCCAGTATCGCCTCTCACACCCCTGGTCCTGAAGGTATCATCCACCCTGGATTCCCTGTGCCTCCAGTCCCTATATGTACCAGTGTATAACCTCTGCCCTATCCAGTCCTGCAAGGTAGAATTCATATCATGGTAGTTGGGGGGAGGAAGCATCCAGGATCTGGGGGAAAGCTTTGTTCTTCATCGGTGCTCCATCGCACCCTGACTGACCCATCTCCTCTCCTAAACCCCTCTGTGAGGGGATCTCCAGTGGCTGACAAATGGGCTTTGGGTCTCCACTCTGCACTTCCCCCTTCATTCACTATGGTGTGTATATATATATATATATATATATATATTTGCATGATGCCTTATACCTGGTCCCGTTGGCACCTCGTGATCGCACAGGCTGGTGTGCTTCTTCCATGTGGGCTTTGTTGCTTCTGAGCTAGATGGCCGCTTGTTCACCTTCAAGCCTTTAAAACCCCAGACACTATCTCTTTTGATAGCTGGGCACCATCCCATTATTAATTTTTTTAAAATCTCAACTCATGATTCAAGCATCCAACCAAGATTGAGAATTCCCAGCCTAGTTGCACCCTACCCACCCATAGGCCATGATCCATACCAACCCAGGAGAAGTAGGAGCCCCACATCCTCATGACCTTGGCTCCTGACCCCTGACCCCAGCCCTCTGCACTAGGCCAGTCTGCTGGGCTAGCCCCTTGGCAGTGCAGTGACCCAAGCCCCTTCCCCCCTCCCCAGTTCGAGGAGATTCATGAGGTTATCGCACGCTACAAGACCCTGGTGAGTATGCACCACGACCTCATGCAGTCGGCCCAGGAAGGCCAGGAGAAAATCGAGCGAGCCAAGGCGCGGCTGGCCCGATACATGGAGGAGAAGGACGACGAGATCCTGCAGCACAACAACGAGCTCGCGCGGCTGCAGATGCGCTTCGACCGCGCGCGCAGTGACGTCATCATCTGGGTGAGGAGGCGTGGCCGCCATGCGGGGGGCACCCGGAGCAGGGGGCAGAGCGGCCGCCAGCTCTTCTCCACACTCTTCCTCTCCCCGCCCATGGTCCAGGAGTCGCGGTGGGCGCACATCCAAAACACAGCTGCCAAGAAGACCCTCCTGCTGGGTACCATAAAGATGGCGACCCTGAACCTCTTCCAGATCGTGAGCAAGCAACTGAAGGAGACGACCAACGTGTCGCTGGAGGAC